>NC_090440.1:582233094-584633094 GCF_031143425.1 Pleurodeles waltl | reverse complement strand
AACATGTGTTTTTTTAGCCAAATTTTGAGGTTTGCAAAGGATTCTGGGTAACAGAACCTGGTCCGAGCCACACAAGTCACCCCATCTTGGATTCCCCTAGGTCTCTAGTTTTCAGAAATGCACAGGTTTGGTAGGTTTCCCTAGGTGGCGGCTGAGCTACAGGCCAAAATCTACAGGTAGGCACTTTGCAAAAAACACCTCTGTTTTCCTTCACCAATTTGGCTGTGTCCACGTTGCGCTTTGGGGCATTTCCTGTCGCAGGCGCTAGGCCTACCCACACAAGTGAGGTATCATTTTTATCGGGAGACGTGGGGGAACGCTGGGTGGAAGGAAATTCGTGGCTCCTCTCAGATTCCAGAACTTTCTGCCACAGAAATGTGAGGAACATGTGTTTTTTTAGCCAAATTTTGAGGTTTGCAAAGGATTCTGGGTAACAGAACCTGGTCCGAGCCACACAAGTCACCCCATCTTGGATTCCGCTAGGTCTCTAGTTTTCAGAAATGCACAGGTTTGGCAGGTTTCCCTAGGTGGCGGCTGAGCTACAGGCCAAAATCTACAGGTAGGCACTTTGCAAAAAACACCTCTGTTTTCCTTCACCAATTTGGCTGTGTCCACGTTGCGCTTTGGGGCATTTCCTGTCGCGGGCGCTAGGCCTACCCACACAAGTGAGGTATCATTTTTATCGGGAGACGTGGGGGAACGCTGGGTGGAAGGAAATTTGTGGCTCCTCTCAGATTCCAGAACTTTCTGCCACAGAAATGTGAGGAACATGTGCTTTTTTACTCAAATTTTGAGGTTTGTAAAGAATTCTAGGTAACAGAACCTGGTCCGAGCCACACAAGTCACCCCATCTTGGATTCCCCTAGGTCTCTAGTTTTCAGAAATGCACAGGTTTGGTAGGTTTCCCTAGGTGGCGGCTGAGCTACAGGCCAAAATCTACAGGTAGGCACTTTGCAAAAAACACCTCTGTTTTCCTTCACCAATTTGGCTGTGTCCACGTTGCGCTTTGGGGCATTTCCTGTCACGGGCGCTAGGCCTACCCACACAAGTGAGGTATCATTTTTATCGGGAGACGTGGGGGAATGCTGGGAAGAAGGAAATTCGTGGCTCCTCTCAGATTCCAGAACTTTCTGCCACAGAAATGTGAGGAACATGTGCTTTTTTACTCAAATTTTGAGGTTTGCAAAGAATTCTGGGTAACAGAACCTGGTCCGAGCCACACAAGTCACCCCATCTTGGATTCCCCTAGGTCTCTAGTTTTCAGAAATGCACAGGTTTGGTAGGTTTCCCTATGTGGCGGCTGAGCTACAGGCCAAAATCTACAGGTAGGCACTTTGCAAAAATGACCTCTGTTTTCCTTCACCAATTTGGCTGTGTCCACGTTGCGCTTTGGGGGCATTTCCTGTCACAGGCGCTAGGCCTACCCACACAAGTGAGGTATCATTTTTATCGGGAGACGTGGGGGAACGCTGGGTGGAAGGAAATTCGTGGCTCCTCCCAGATTCCAGAACTTTCTGCCACAGAAATGTGAGGAACATGTGTTTTTTTAGCCACATTTTGAGGTTTGCAAAGGATTCTGGGTAACTGAACCTGGTCCGAGCCACACAAGTCATCCCATCTTGGATTCCCCTAGGTCTCTAGTTTTCAGAAATGCACAGGTTTGGTAGGTTTCCATAGGTGGCGGCTGAGCTACAGGCCAAAATCTACAGGTAGGCACTTTGCAAAAAACACCTCTGTTTTCCTTCACCAATTTGGCTGTGTCCACGTTGCGCTTTGGGGCGTTTCCTGTCGCGGGCGCTAGGCCTACCCACAGAAGTGAGGTATAATTTTTATCGGGAGACGTGGGGGAACGCTGGGTGGAAGGAAATTCGTGGCTCCTCTCAGATTCCAGAACTTTCTGCTACAGAAATGTGAGGAACATGTGTTTTTTTAGCCAAATTTTGAGGTTTGCAAAGGATTCTGGGTAACAGAACCTGGTCCGAGCCACACAAGTCACCCCATCTTGGATTCCCCTAGGTCTCTAGTTTTCAGAAATGCACAGGTTTGGTAGGTTTCCCTAGGTGGCGGCTGAGCTACAGGCCAAAATCTACAGGTAGGCACTTTGCAAAAAACACCTCTGTTTTCCTTCACCAATTTGGCTGTGTCCACGTTGCGCTTTGGGGCCTTTCCTGTCGCGGGCGCTAGGCCTACCCACACAAGTGAGGTATCATTTTTATCGGGAGACGTGGGGGAACGCTGGGTGGAAGGAAATTCGTGGCTCCTCTCAGATTCCAGAACTTTCTGCCACAGAAATGTGAGGAACATGTGTTTTTTTAGCCAAATTTTGAGGTTTGCAAAGGATTCTGGGTAACAGAACCTGGTCCGAGCCACACAAGTCACCCCATCTTGGATTCCCCTAGGTCTCTAGTTTTCAGAAATGCACAGGTTTGGTAGGTTTCCCTAGGTGGCGGCTGAGCTACAGGCCAAAATCTACAGGTAGGCACTTTGCAAAAAACACCTCTGTTTTCCTTCACCAATTTGGCTGTGTCCACGTTGCGCTTTGGGGCATTTCCTGTCGCAGGCGCTAGGCCTACCCACACAAGTGAGGTATCATTTTTATCGGGAGACGTGGGGGAACGCTGTGTGGAAGGAAATTCGTGGCTCCTCTCAGATTCCAGAACTTTCTGCCACAGAAATGTGAGGAACATGTGTTTTTTTAGCCAAATTTTGAGGTTTGCAAAGGATTCTGGGTAACAGAACCTGGTCCGAGCCACACAAGTCACCCCATCTTGGATTCCCCTAGGTCTCTAGTTTTCAGAAATGCACAGGTTTGGTAGGTTTTCCTATGTGGCGGCTGAGCTACAGGCCAAAATCTACAGGTAGGCACTTTGCAAAAAACACCTCTGTTTTCCTTCACCAATTTGGCTGTGTCCACGTTGCGCTTTGGGGCCTTTCCTGTCGCGGGCACTAGGCCTACCCACACAAGTGAGGTATCATTTTTATCGGGAGACGTGGGGGAACGCTGTGTGGAAGGAAATTCGTGGCTCCTCTCAGATTCCAGAACTTTCTGCCACAGAAATGTGAGGAACATGTGTTTTTTTAGCCAAATTTTGAGGTTTGCAAAGGATTCTGGGTAACAGAACCTGGTCCGAGCCACACAAGTCACCCCATCTTGGATTCCCCTAGGTCTCTAGTTTTCAGAAATGCACAGGTTTGGTAGGTTTCCCTATGTGGCGGCTGAGCTACAGGCCAAAATCTACAGGTAGGCACTTTGCAAAAATCACCTCTGTTTTCCTTCACCAATTTGGCTGTGTCCACGTTGCACTTTGGGGCGTTTCCTGTCGCGGGCGCTAGGCCTACCCACACAAGTGATTTATAATTTTTATCGGGAGACGTGGGGGAACGCTGGGTGGAAGGAAATTTGTGGCTCCTCTCAGATTCCAGAACTTTCTGCCACAGAAATGTGAGGAACATGTGCTTTTTTACTCAAATTTTGAGGTTTGCAAAGAATTCTGGGTAACAGAACCTGGTCCGAGCCACACAAGTCACCCCATCTTGGATTCCCCTAGGTCTCTAGTTTTCAGAAATGCACAGGTTTGGTAGGTTTCCCTATGTGGCGGCTGAGCTACAGGCCAAAATCTACAGGTAGGCACTTTGCAAAAATGACCTCTGTTTTCCTTCACCAATTTGGCTGTGTCCACGTTGCGCTTTGGGGGCATTTCCTGTCACAGGCGCTAGGCCTACCCACACAAGTGAGGTATCATTTTTATCGGGAGACGTGGGGGAACGCTGGGTGGAAGGAAATTCGTGGCTCCTCCCAGATTCCAGAACTTTCTGCCACAGAAATGTGAGGAACATGTGTTTTTTTAGCCACATTTTGAGGTTTGCAAAGGATTCTGGGTAACTGAACCTGGTCCGAGCCACACAAGTCATCCCATCTTGGATTCCCCTAGGTCTCTAGTTTTCAGAAATGCACAGGTTTGGTAGGTTTCCCTAGGTGGCGGCTGAGCTACAGGCCAAAATCTACAGGTAGGCACTTTGCAAAAAACACCTCTGTTTTCCTTCACCAATTTGGCTGTGTCCACGTTGCGCTTTGGGGCGTTTCCTGTCGCGGGCGCTAGGCCTACCCACAGAAGTGAGGTATAATTTTTATCGGGAGACGTGGGGGAACGCTGGGTGGAAGGAAATTCGTGGCTCCTCTCAGATTCCAGAACTTTCTGCTACAGAAATGTGAGGAACATGTGTTTTTTTAGCCAAATTTTGAGGTTTGCAAAGGATTCTGGGTAACAGAACCTGGTCCGAGCCACACAAGTCACCCCATCTTGGATTCCCCTAGGTCTCTAGTTTTCAGAAATGCACAGGTTTGGTAGGTTTCCCTAGGTGGCGGCTGAGCTACAGGCCAAAATCTACAGGTAGGCACTTTGCAAAAAACACCTCTGTTTTCCTTCACCAATTTGGCTGTGTCCACGTTGCGCTTTGGGGCCTTTCCTGTCGCGGGCGCTAGGCCTACCCACACAAGTGAGGTATCATTTTTATCGGGAGACGTGGGGGAACGCTGGGTGGAAGGAAATTCGTGGCTCCTCTCAGATTCCAGAACTTTCTGCCACAGAAATGTGAGGAACATGTGTTTTTTTAGCCAAATTTTGAGGTTTGCAAAGGATTCTGGGTAACAGAACCTGGTCCGAGCCACACAAGTCACCCCATCTTGGATTCCCCTAGGTCTCTAGTTTTCAGAAATGCACAGGTTTGGTAGGTTTCCCTAGGTGGCGGCTGAGCTACAGGCCAAAATCTACAGGTAGGCACTTTGCAAAAAACACCTCTGTTTTCCTTCACCAATTTGGCTGTGTCCACGTTGCGCTTTGGGGCATTTCCTGTCGCAGGCGCTAGGCCTACCCACACAAGTGAGGTATCATTTTTATCGGGAGACGTGGGGGAACGCTGGGTGGAAGGAAATTCGTGGCTCCTCTCAGATTCCAGAACTTTCTGCCACAGAAATGTGAGGAACATGTGTTTTTTTAGCCAAATTTTGAGGTTTGCAAAGGATTCTGGGTAACAGAACCTGGTCCGAGCCACACAAGTCACCCCATCTTGGATTCCGCTAGGTCTCTAGTTTTCAGAAATGCACAGGTTTGGTAGGTTTCCCTAGGTGGCGGCTGAGCTACAGGCCAAAATCTACAGGTAGGCACTTTGCAAAAAACACCTCTGTTTTCCTTCACCAATTTGGCTGTGTCCACGTTGCGCTTTGGGGCATTTCCTGTCGCGGGCGCTAGGCCTACCCACACAAGAGAGGTATCATTTTTATCGGGAGACGTGGGGGAACGCTGGGTGGAAGGAAATTTGTGGCTCCTCTCAGATTCCAGAACTTTCTGCCACAGAAATGTGAGGAACATGTGCTTTTTTACTCAAATTTTGAGGTTTGTAAAGAATTCTAGGTAACAGAACCTGGTCCGAGCCACACAAGTCACCCCATCTTGGATTCCCCTAGGTCTCTAGTTTTCAGAAATGCACAGGTTTGGTAGGTTTCCCTATGTGGCGGCTGAGTTACAGGCCAAAATCTACAGGTAGGCACTTTGCAAAAAACGCCTCTGTTTTCCTTCACCAATTTGGCTGTGTCCATGTTGCTCTTTGGGGCCTTTCCTGTCGCGGGCGCTAGTCCTACCCACACAAGTGAGGTATCATTTTTATCGGGAGACGTGGGGGAACGCTGGGTGGAAGGAAATTCGTGGCTCCTCTCAGATTCCAGAACTTTCTGCCACAGAAATGTGAGGAACATGTGTTTTTTTAGCCAAATTTTGAGGTTTGCAAAGGATTCTGGGTAACAGAACCTGGTCCGAGCCACACAAGTCACCCCATCTTGGATTCCCCTAGGTCTCTAGTTTTTAGAAATGCACAGGTTTGGTAGGTTTCCCTAGGTGGCGGCTGAGCTACAGGCCAAAATCTACAGGTAGGCACTTTGCAAAAAACACCTCTGTTTTCCTTCACCAATTTGGCTGTGTCCACGTTGCGCTTTGGGGCATTTCCTGTCGCGGGCGCTAGGCCTACCCACACAAGTGAGGTATCATTTTTATCGGGAGACGTGGGGGAACGCTGGGTGGAAGGAAATTCGTGGCTCCTCTCAGATTCCAGAACTTTCTGCCACAGAAATGTGAGGAACATGTGTTTTTTTAGCCAAATTTTGAGGTTTGCAAAGGATTCTGGGTAACAGAACCTGGTCCGAGCCACACAAGTCACCCCATCTTGGATTCCCCTAGGTCTCTAGTTTTCAGAAATGCACAGGTTTGGTAGGTTTCCCTATGTGGCGGCTGAGTTACAGGCCAAAATCTACAGGTAGGCACTTTGCAAAAAACGCCTCTGTTTTCCTTCACCAATTTGGCTGTGTCCATGTTGCGCTTTGGGGCCTTTCCTGTCGCGGGCGCTAGTCCTACCCACACAAGTGAGGTATCATTTTTATCGGGAGACGTGGGGGAACGCTGTGTGGAAGGAAATTCGTGGCTCCTCTCAGATTCCAGAACTTTCTGCCACAGAAATGTGAGGAACATGTGTTTTTTTAGCCAAATTTTGAGGTTTGCAAAGGATTCTGGGTAACAGAACCTGGTCCGAGCCACACAAGTCACCCCATCTTGGATTCCCCTAGGTCTCTAGTTTTCAGAAATGCACAGGTTTGGTAGGTTTCCCTATGTGGCGGCTGAGCTACAGGCCAAAATCTACAGGTAGGCACTTTGCAAAAATCACCTCTGTTTTCCTTCACCAATTTGGCTGTGTCCACGTTGCACTTTGGGGCGTTTCCTGTCGCGGGCGCTAGGCCTACCCACACAAGTGAGGTATAATTTTTATCGGGAGACGTGGGGGAACGCTGGGTGGAAGGAAATTTGTGGCTCCTCTCAGATTCCAGAACTTTCTGCCACAGAAATGTGAGGAACATGTGCTTTTTTACTCAAATTTTGAGGTTTGCAAAGAATTCTGGGTAACAGAACCTGGTCCGAGCCACACAAGTCACCCCATCTTGGATTCCCCTAGGTCTCTAGTTTTCAGAAATGCACAGGTTTGGTAGGTTTCCCTATGTGGCGGCTGAGCTACAGGCCAAAATCTACAGGTAGGCACTTTGCAAAAATGACCTCTGTTTTCCTTCACCAATTTGGCTGTGTCCACGTTGCGCTTTGGGGGCATTTCCTGTCACAGGCGCTAGGCCTACCCACACAAGTGAGGTATCATTTTTATCGGGAGACGTGGGGGAACGCTGGGTGGAAGGAAATTCGTGGCTCCTCCCAGATTCCAGAACTTTCTGCCACAGAAATGTGAGGAACATGTGTTTTTTTAGCCACATTTTGAGGTTTGCAAAGGATTCTGGGTAACTGAACCTGGTCCGAGCCACACAAGTCATCCCATCTTGGATTCCCCTAGGTCTCTAGTTTTCAGAAATGCACAGGTTTGGTAGGTTTCCCTAGGTGGCGGCTAAGCTACAGGCCAAAATCTACAGGTAGGCACTTTGCAAAAAACACCTCTGTTTTCCTTCACCAATTTGGCTGTGTCCATGTTGCGCTTTGGGGGCATTTCCTGTCACAGGCGCTAGGCCTACCCACACAAGTGAGGTATCATTTTTATCGGGAGACGTGGGGGAACGCTGGGTGGAAGGAAATTCGTGGCTCCTCCCAGATTCCAGAACTTTCTGCCACAGAAATGTGAGGAACATGTGTTTTTTTAGCCACATTTTGAGGTTTGCAAAGGATTCTGGGTAACTGAACCTGGTCCGAGCCACACAAGTCATCCCATCTTGGATTCCCCTAGGTCTCTAGTTTTCAGAAATGCACAGGTTTGGTAGGTTTCCCTAGGTGGCGGCTGAGCTACAGGCCAAAATCTACAGGTAGGCACTTTGCAAAAAACACCTCTGTTTTCCTTCACCAATTTGGCTGTGTCCACGTTGCGCTTTGGGGCGTTTCCTGTCGCGGGCGCTAGGCCTACCCACAGAAGTGAGGTATAATTTTTATCGGGAGACGTGGGGGAACGCTGGGTGGAAGGAAATTCGTGGCTCCTCTCAGATTCCAGAACTTTCTGCTACAGAAATGTGAGGAACATGTGTTTTTTTAGCCAAATTTTGAGGTTTGCAAAGGATTCTGGGTAACAGAACCTGGTCCGAGCCACACAAGTCACCCCATCTTGGATTCCCCTAGGTCTCTAGTTTTCAGAAATGCACAGGTTTGGTAGTTTTCCCTAGGTGGCGGCTGAGCTACAGGCCAAAATCTACAGGTAGGCACTTTGCAAAAAACACCTCTGTTTTCCTTCACCAATTTGGCTGTGTCCACGTTGCGCTTTGGGGCCTTTCCTGTCGCGGGCGCTAGGCCTACCCACACAAGTGAGGTATCATTTTTATCGGGAGACGTGGGGGAACGCTGGGTGGAAGGAAATTCGTGGCTCCTCTCAGATTCCAGAACTTTCTGCCACAGAAATGTGAGGAACATGTGTTTTTTTAGCCAAATTTTGAGGTTTGCAAAGGATTCTGGGTAACAGAACCTGGTCCGAGCCACACAAGTCACCCCATCTTGGATTCCCCTAGGTCTCTAGTTTTCAGAAATGCACAGGTTTGGTAGGTTTCCCTAGGTGGCGGCTGAGCTACAGGCCAAAATCTACAGGTAGGCACTTTGCAAAAAACACCTCTGTTTTCCTTCACCAATTTGGCTGTGTCCACGTTGCGCTTTGGGGCATTTCCTGTCGCAGGCGCTAGGCCTACCCACACAAGTGAGGTATCATTTTTATCGGGAGACGTGGGGGAACGCTGGGTGGAAGGAAATTCGTGGCTCCTCTCAGATTCCAGAACTTTCTGCCACAGAAATGTGAGGAACATGTGTTTTTTTAGCCAAATTTTGAGGTTTGCAAAGGATTCTGGGTAACAGAACCTGGTCCGAGCCACACAAGTCACCCCATCTTGGATTCCGCTAGGTCTCTAGTTTTCAGAAATGCACAGGTTTGGCAGGTTTCCCTAGGTGGCGGCTGAGCTACAGGCCAAAATCTACAGGTAGGCACTTTGCAAAAAACACCTCTGTTTTCCTTCACCAATTTGGCTGTGTCCACGTTGCGCTTTGGGGCATTTCCTGTCGCGGGCGCTAGGCCTACCCACACAAGTGAGGTATCATTTTTATCGGGAGACGTGGGGGAACGCTGGGTGGAAGGAAATTTGTGGCTCCTCTCAGATTCCAGAACTTTCTGCCACAGAAATGTGAGGAACATGTGCTTTTTTACTCAAATTTTGAGGTTTGTAAAGAATTCTAGGTAACAGAACCTGGTCCGAGCCACACAAGTCACCCCATCTTGGATTCCCCTAGGTCTCTAGTTTTCAGAAATGCACAGGTTTGGTAGGTTTCCCTATGTGGCGGCTGAGTTACAGGCCAAAATCTACAGGTAGGCACTTTGCAAAAAACGCCTCTGTTTTCCTTCACCAATTTGGCTGTGTCCATGTTGCGCTTTGGGGCCTTTCCTGTCGCGGGCGCTAGTCCTACCCACACAAGTGAGGTATCATTTTTATCGGGAGACGTGGGGGAACGCTGGGTGGAAGGAAATTCGTGGCTCCTCTCAGATTCCAGAACTTTCTGCCACAGAAATGTGAGGAACATGTGTTTTTTTAGCCAAATTTTGAGGTTTGCAAAGGATTCTGGGTAACAGAACCTGGTCCGAGCCACACAAGTCACCCCATCTTGGATTCCCCTAGGTCTCTAGTTTTTAGAAATGCACAGGTTTGGTAGGTTTCCCTAGGTGGCGGCTGAGCTACAGGCCAAAATCTACAGGTAGGCACTTTGCAAAAAACACCTCTGTTTTCCTTCACCAATTTGGCTGTGTCCACGTTGCGCTTTGGGGCATTTCCTGTCGCGGGCGCTAGGCCTACCCACACAAGTGAGGTATCATTTTTATCGGGAGACGTGGGGGAACGCTGGGTGGAAGGAAATTCGTGGCTCCTCTCAGATTCCAGAACTTTCTGCCACAGAAATGTGAGGAACATGTGTTTTTTTAGCCAAATTTTGAGGTTTGCAAAGGATTCTGGGTAACAGAACCTGGTCCGAGCCACACAAGTCACCCCATCTTGGATTCCCCTAGGTCTCTAGTTTTCAGAAATGCACAGGTTTGGTAGGTTTCCCTATGTGGCGGCTGAGTTACAGGCCAAAATCTACAGGTAGGCACTTTGCAAAAAACGCCTCTGTTTTCCTTCACCAATTTGGCTGTGTCCATGTTGCGCTTTGGGGCCTTTCCTGTCGCGGGCGCTAGTCCTACCCACACAAGTGAGGTATCATTTTTATCGGGAGACGTGGGGGAACGCTGGGTGGAAGGAAATTCGTGGCTCCTCTCAGATTCCAGAACTTTCTGCCACAGAAATGTGAGGAACATGTGTTTTTTTAGCCAAATTTTGAGGTTTGCAAAGGATTCTGGGTAACAGAACCTGGTCCGAGCCACACAAGTCACCCCATCTTGGATTCCCCTAGGTCTCTAGTTTTCAGAAATGCACAGGTTTGGTAGGTTTCCCTATGTGGCGGCTGAGCTACAGGCCAAAATCTACAGGTAGGCACTTTGCAAAAAACACCTCTGTTTTCCTTCACCAATTTGGCTGTGTCCACGTTGCGCTTTGGGGCCTTTCCTGTCGCGGGCGCTAGGCCTACCCACACAAGTGAGGTATCATTTTTATCGGGAGACGTGGGGGAACGCTGGGTGGAAGGAAATTCGTGGCTCCTCTCAGATTCCAGAACTTTCTGCCACAGAAATGTGAGGAACATGTGTTTTTTTAGCCAAATTTTGAGGTTTGCAAAGGATTCTGGGTAACAGAACCTGGTCCGAGCCACACAAGTCACCCCATCTTGGATTCCCCTAGGTCTCTAGTTTTCAGAAATGCACAGGTTTGGTAGGTTTCCCTAGGTGGCGGCTGAGCTACAGGCCAAAATCTACAGGTAGGCACTTTGCAAAAAACACCTCTGTTTTCCTTCACCAATTTGGCTGTGTCCACGTTGCGCTTTGGGGCATTTCCTGTTGCGGGCGCTAGGCCTACCCACACAAGTGAGGTATCATTTTTATCGGGAGACGTGGGGGAATGCTGGGAAGAAGGAAATTCGTGGCTCCTCTCAGATTCCAGAACTTTCTGCCACAGAAATGTGAGGAACATGTGCTTTTTTACTCAAATTTTGAGGTTTGCAAAGAATTCTGGGTAACAGAACCTGGTCCGAGCCACACAAGTCACCCCATCTTGGATTCCCCTAGGTCTCTAGTTTTCAGAAATGCACAGGTTTGGTAGGTTTCCCTATGTGGCGGCTGAGCTACAGGCCAAAATCTACAGGTAGGCACTTTGCAAAAATGACCTCTGTTTTCCTTCACCAATTTGGCTGTGTCCACGTTGCGCTTTGGGGGCATTTCCTGTCACAGGCGCTAGGCCTACCCACACAAGTGAGGTATCATTTTTATCGGGAGACGTGGGGGAACGCTGGGTGGAAGGAAATTCGTGGCTCCTCCCAGATTCCAGAACTTTCTGCCACAGAAATGTGAGGAACATGTGTTTTTTTAGCCACATTTTGAGGTTTGCAAAGGATTCTGGGTAACTGAACCTGGTCCGAGCCACACAAGTCATCCCATCTTGGATTCCCCTAGGTCTCTAGTTTTCAGAAATGCACAGGTTTGGTAGGTTTCCATAGGTGGCGGCTGAGCTACAGGCCAAAATCTACAGGTAGGCACTTTGCAAAAAACACCTCTGTTTTCCTTCACCAATTTGGCTGTGTCCACGTTGCGCTTTGGGGCGTTTCCTGTCGCGGGCGCTAGGCCTACCCACAGAAGTGAGGTATAATTTTTATCGGGAGACGTGGGGGAACGCTGGGTGGAAGGAAATTCGTGGCTCCTCTCAGATTCCAGAACTTTCTGCTACAGAAATGTGAGGAACATGTGTTTTTTTAGCCAAATTTTGAGGTTTGCAAAGGATTCTGGGTAACAGAACCTGGTCCGAGCCACACAAGTCACCCCATCTTGGATTCCCCTAGGTCTCTAGTTTTCAGAAATGCACAGGTTTGGTAGGTTTCCCTAGGTGGCGGCTGAGCTACAGGCCAAAATCTACAGGTAGGCACTTTGCAAAAAACACCTCTGTTTTCCTTCACCAATTTGGCTGTGTCCACGTTGCGCTTTGGGGCCTTTCCTGTCGCGGGCGCTAGGCCTACCCACACAAGTGAGGTATCATTTTTATCGGGAGACGTGGGGGAACGCTGGGTGGAAGGAAATTCGTGGCTCCTCTCAGATTCCAGAACTTTCTGCCACAGAAATGTGAGGAACATGTGTTTTTTTAGCCAAATTTTGAGGTTTGCAAAGGATTCTGGGTAACAGAACCTGGTCCGAGCCACACAAGTCACCCCATCTTGGATTCCCCTAGGTCTCTAGTTTTCAGAAATGCACAGGTTTGGTAGGTTTCCCTAGGTGGCGGCTGAGCTACAGGCCAAAATCTACAGGTAGGCACTTTGCAAAAAACACCTCTGTTTTCCTTCACCAATTTGGCTGTGTCCACGTTGCGCTTTGGGGCATTTCCTGTCGCAGGCGCTAGGCCTACCCACACAAGTGAGGTATCATTTTTATCGGGAGACGTGGGGGAACGCTGTGTGGAAGGAAATTCGTGGCTCCTCTCAGATTCCAGAACTTTCTGCCACAGAAATGTGAGGAACATGTGTTTTTTTAGCCAAATTTTGAGGTTTGCAAAGGATTCTGGGTAACAGAACCTGGTCCGAGCCACACAAGTCACCCCATCTTGGATTCCCCTAGGTCTCTAGTTTTCAGAAATGCACAGGTTTGGTAGGTTTTCCTATGTGGCGGCTGAGCTACAGGCCAAAATCTACAGGTAGGCACTTTGCAAAAAACACCTCTGTTTTCCTTCACCAATTTGGCTGTGTCCACGTTGCGCTTTGGGGCCTTTCCTGTCGCGGGCACTAGGCCTACCCACACAAGTGAGGTATCATTTTTATCGGGAGACGTGGGGGAACGCTGTGTGGAAGGAAATTCGTGGCTCCTCTCAGATTCCAGAACTTTCTGCCACAGAAATGTGAGGAACATGTGTTTTTTTAGCCAAATTTTGAGGTTTGCAAAGGATTCTGGGTAACAGAACCTGGTCCGAGCCACACAAGTCACCCCATCTTGGATTCCCCTAGGTCTCTAGTTTTCAGAAATGCACAGGTTTGGTAGGTTTCCCTATGTGGCGGCTGAGCTACAGGCCAAAATCTACAGGTAGGCACTTTGCAAAAATCACCTCTGTTTTCCTTCACCAATTTGGCTGTGTCCACGTTGCACTTTGGGGCGTTTCCTGTCGCGGGCGCTAGGCCTACCCACACAAGTGATTTATAATTTTTATCGGGAGACGTGGGGGAACGCTGGGTGGAAGGAAATTTGTGGCTCCTCTCAGATTCCAGAACTTTCTGCCACAGAAATGTGAGGAACATGTGCTTTTTTACTCAAATTTTGAGGTTTGCAAAGAATTCTGGGTAACAGAACCTGGTCCGAGCCACACAAGTCACCCCATCTTGGATTCCCCTAGGTCTCTAGTTTTCAGAAATGCACAGGTTTGGTAGGTTTCCCTATGTGGCGGCTGAGCTACAGGCCAAAATCTACAGGTAGGCACTTTGCAAAAATGACCTCTGTTTTCCTTCACCAATTTGGCTGTGTCCACGTTGCGCTTTGGGGGCATTTCCTGTCACAGGCGCTAGGCCTACCCACACAAGTGAGGTATCATTTTTATCGGGAGACGTGGGGGAACGCTGGGTGGAAGGAAATTCGTGGCTCCTCCCAGATTCCAGAACTTTCTGCCACAGAAATGTGAGGAACATGTGTTTTTTTAGCCACATTTTGAGGTTTGCAAAGGATTCTGGGTAACTGAACCTGGTCCGAGCCACACAAGTCATCCCATCTTGGATTCCCCTAGGTCTCTAGTTTTCAGAAATGCACAGGTTTGGTAGGTTTCCCTAGGTGGCGGCTGAGCTACAGGCCAAAATCTACAGGTAGGCACTTTGCAAAAAACACCTCTGTTTTCCTTCACCAATTTGGCTGTGTCCACGTTGCGCTTTGGGGCGTTTCCTGTCGCGGGCGCTAGGCCTACCCACAGAAGTGAGGTATAATTTTTATCGGGAGACGTGGGGGAACGCTGGGTGGAAGGAAATTCGTGGCTCCTCTCAGATTCCAGAACTTTCTGCTACAGAAATGTGAGGAACATGTGTTTTTTTAGCCAAATTTTGAGGTTTGCAAAGGATTCTGGGTAACAGAACCTGGTCCGAGCCACACAAGTCACCCCATCTTGGATTCCCCTAGGTCTCTAGTTTTCAGAAATGCACAGGTTTGGTAGGTTTCCCTAGGTGGCGGCTGAGCTACAGGCCAAAATCTACAGGTAGGCACTTTGCAAAAAACACCTCTGTTTTCCTTCACCAATTTGGCTGTGTCCACGTTGCGCTTTGGGGCCTTTCCTGTCGCGGGCGCTAGGCCTACCCACACAAGTGAGGTATCATTTTTATCGGGAGACGTGGGGGAACGCTGGGTGGAAGGAAATTCGTGGCTCCTCTCAGATTCCAGAACTTTCTGCCACAGAAATGTGAGGAACATGTGTTTTTTTAGCCAAATTTTGAGGTTTGCAAAGGATTCTGGGTAACAGAACCTGGTCCGAGCCACACAAGTCACCCCATCTTGGATTCCCCTAGGTCTCTAGTTTTGAGAAATGCACAGGTTTGGTAGGTTTCCCTAGGTGGCGGCTGAGCTACAGGCCAAAATCTACAGGTAGGCACTTTGCAAAAAACACCTCTGTTTTCCTTCACCAATTTGGCTGTGTCCACGTTGCGCTTTGGGGCATTTCCTGTCGCAGGCGCTAGGCCTACCCACACAAGTGAGGTATCATTTTTATCGGGAGACGTGGGGGAACGCTGGGTGGAAGGAAATTCGTGGCTCCTCTCAGATTCCAGAACTTTCTGCCACAGAAATGTGAGGAACATGTGTTTTTTTAGCCAAATTTTGAGGTTTGCAAAGGATTCTGGGTAACAGAACCTGGTCCGAGCCACACAAGTCACCCCATCTTGGATTCCGCTAGGTCTCTAGTTTTCAGAAATGCACAGGTTTGGTAGGTTTCCCTAGGTGGCGGCTGAGCTACAGGCCAAAATCTACAGGTAGGCACTTTGCAAAAAACACCTCTGTTTTCCTTCACCAATTTGGCTGTGTCCACGTTGCGCTTTGGGGCATTTCCTGTCGCGGGCGCTAGGCCTACCCACACAAGAGAGGTATCATTTTTATCGGGAGACGTGGGGGAACGCTGGGTGGAAGGAAATTTGTGGCTCCTCTCAGATTCCAGAACTTTCTGCCACAGAAATGTGAGGAACATGTGCTTTTTTACTCAAATTTTGAGGTTTGTAAAGAATTCTAGGTAACAGAACCTGGTCCGAGCCACACAAGTCACCCCATCTTGGATTCCCCTAGGTCTCTAGTTTTCAGAAATGCACAGGTTTGGTAGGTTTCCCTATGTGGCGGCTGAGTTACAGGCCAAAATCTACAGGTAGGCACTTTGCAAAAAACGCCTCTGTTTTCCTTCACCAATTTGGCTGTGTCCATGTTGCTCTTTGGGGCCTTTCCTGTCGCGGGCGCTAGTCCTACCCACACAAGTGAGGTATCATTTTTATCGGGAGACGTGGGGGAACGCTGGGTGGAAGGAAATTCGTGGCTCCTCTCAGATTCCAGAACTTTCTGCCACAGAAATGTGAGGAACATGTGTTTTTTTAGCCAAATTTTGAGGTTTGCAAAGGATTCTGGGTAACAGAACCTGGTCCGAGCCACACAAGTCACCCCATCTTGGATTCCCCTAGGTCTCTAGTTTTTAGAAATGCACAGGTTTGGTAGGTTTCCCTAGGTGGCGGCTGAGCTACAGGCCAAAATCTACAGGTAGGCACTTTGCAAAAAACACCTCTGTTTTCCTTCACCAATTTGGCTGTGTCCACGTTGCGCTTTGGGGCATTTCCTGTCGCGGGCGCTAGGCCTACCCACACAAGTGAGGTATCATTTTTATCGGGAGACGTGGGGGAACGCTGGGTGGAAGGAAATTCGTGGCTCCTCTCAGATTCCAGAACTTTCTGCCACAGAAATGTGAGGAACATGTGTTTTTTT
Source organism: Pleurodeles waltl (assembly GCF_031143425.1). Lineage (NCBI taxonomy): Eukaryota > Metazoa > Chordata > Amphibia > Caudata > Salamandridae > Pleurodeles > Pleurodeles waltl. The sequence goes on along the minus strand of NC_090440.1, from coordinate 584,616,987 downwards.
AGCCAAATTTTGAGGTTTGCAAAGGATTCTGGGTAACAGAACCTGGTCCGAGCCACACAAGTCACCCCATCTTGGATTCCCCTAGGTCTCTAGTTTTCAGAAATGCACAGGTTTGGTAGGTTTCCCTATGTGGCGGCTGAGTTACAGGCCAAAATCTACAGGTAGGCACTTTGCAAAAAACGCCTCTGTTTTCCTTCACCAATTTGGCTGTGTCCATGTTGCGCTTTGGGGCCTTTCCTGTCGCGGGCGCTAGTCCTACCCACACAAGTGAGGTATCATTTTTATCGGGAGACGTGGGGGAACGCTGGGTGGAAGGAAATTCGTGGCTCCTCTCAGATTCCAGAACTTTCTGCCACAGAAATGTGAGGAACATGTGTTTTTTTAGCCAAATTTTGAGGTTTGCAAAGGATTCTGGGTAACAGAACCTGGTCCGAGCCACACAAGTCACCCCATCTTGGATTCCCCTAGGTCTCTAGTTTTCAGAAATGCACAGGTTTGGTAGGTTTCCCTATGTGGCGGCTGAGCTACAGGCCAAAATCTACAGGTAGGCACTTTGCAAAAAACACCTCTGTTTTCCTTCACCAATTTGGCTGTGTCCACGTTGCGCTTTGGGGCCTTTCCTGTCGCGGGCGCTAGGCCTACCCACACAAGTGAGGTATCATTTTTATCGGGAGACGTGGGGGAACGCTGGGTGGAAGGAAATTCGTGGCTCCTCTCAGATTCCAGAACTTTCTGCCACAGAAATGTGAGGAACATGTGTTTTTTTAGCCAAATTTTGAGGTTTGCAAAGGATTCTGGGTAACAGAACCTGGTCCGAGCCACACAAGTCACCCCATCTTGGATTCCCCTAGGTCTCTAGTTTTCAGAAATGCACAGGTTTGGTAGGTTTCCCTAGGTGGCGGCTGAGCTACAGGCCAAAATCTACAGGTAGGCACTTTGCAAAAAACACCTCTGTTTTCCTTCACCAATTTGGCTGTGTCCACGTTGCGCTTTGGGGCATTTCCTGTTGCGGGCGCTAGGCCTACCCACACAAGTGAGGTATCATTTTTATCGGGAGACGTGGGGGAATGCTGGGAAGAAGGAAATTCGTGGCTCCTCTCAGATTCCAGAACTTTCTGCCACAGAAATGTGAGGAACATGTGCTTTTTTACTCAAATTTTGAGGTTTGCAAAGAATTCTGGGTAACAGAACCTGGTCCGAGCCACACAAGTCACCCCATCTTGGATTCCCCTAGGTCTCTAGTTTTCAGAAATGCACAGGTTTGGTAGGTTTCCCTATGTGGCGGCTGAGCTACAGGCCAAAATCTACAGGTAGGCACTTTGCAAAAATGACCTCTGTTTTCCTTCACCAATTTGGCTGTGTCCACGTTGCGCTTTGGGGGCATTTCCTGTCACAGGCGCTAGGCCTACCCACACAAGTGAGGTATCATTTTTATCGGGAGACGTGGGGGAACGCTGGGTGGAAGGAAATTCGTGGCTCCTCCCAGATTCCAGAACTTTCTGCCACAGAAATGTGAGGAACATGTGTTTTTTTAGCCACATTTTGAGGTTTGCAAAGGATTCTGGGTAACTGAACCTGGTCCGAGCCACACAAGTCATCCCATCTTGGATTCCCCTAGGTCTCTAGTTTTCAGAAATGCACAGGTTTGGTAGGTTTCCATAGGTGGCGGCTGAGCTACAGGCCAAAATCTACAGGTAGGCACTTTGCAAAAAACACCTCTGTTTTCCTTCACCAATTTGGCTGTGTCCACGTTGCGCTTTGGGGCGTTTCCTGTCGCGGGCGCTAGGCCTACCCACAGAAGTGAGGTATAATTTTTATCGGGAGACGTGGGGGAACGCTGGGTGGAAGGAAATTCGTGGCTCCTCTCAGATTCCAGAACTTTCTGCTACAGAAATGTGAGGAACATGTGTTTTTTTAGCCAAATTTTGAGGTTTGCAAAGGATTCTGGGTAACAGAACCTGGTCCGAGCCACACAAGTCACCCCATCTTGGATTCCCCTAGGTCTCTAGTTTTCAGAAATGCACAGGTTTGGTAGGTTTCCCTAGGTGGCGGCTGAGCTACAGGCCAAAATCTACAGGTAGGCACTTTGCAAAAAACACCTCTGTTTTCCTTCACCAATTTGGCTGTGTCCACGTTGCGCTTTGGGGCCTTTCCTGTCGCGGGCGCTAGGCCTACCCACACAAGTGAGGTATCATTTTTATCGGGAGACGTGGGGGAACGCTGGGTGGAAGGAAATTCGTGGCTCCTCTCAGATTCCAGAACTTTCTGCCACAGAAATGTGAGGAACATGTGTTTTTTTAGCCAAATTTTGAGGTTTGCAAAGGATTCTGGGTAACAGAACCTCGTCCGAGCCACACAAGTCACCCCATCTTGGATTCCCCTAGGTCTCTAGTTTTCAGAAATGCACAGGTTTGGTAGGTTTCCCTAGGTGGCGGCTGAGCTACAGGCCAAAATCTACAGGTAGGCACTTTGCAAAAAACACCTCTGTTTTCCTTCACCAATTTGGCTGTGTCCACGTTGCGCTTTGGGGCATTTCCTGTCGCAGGCGCTAGGCCTACCCACACAAGTGAGGTATCATTTTTATCGGGAGACGTGGGGGAACGCTGGGTGGAAGGAAATTCGTGGCTCCTCTCAGATTCCAGAACTTTCTGCCACAGAAATGTGAGGAACATGTGTTTTTTTAGCCAAATTTTGAGGTTTGCAAAGGATTCTGGGTAACAGAACCTGGTCCGAGCCACACAAGTCACCCCATCTTGGATTCCGCTAGGTCTCTAGTTTTCAGAAATGCACAGGTTTGGTAGGTTTCCCTAGGTGGCGGCTGAGCTACAGGCCAAAATCTACAGGTAGGCACTTTGCAAAAAACACCTCTGTTTTCCTTCACCAATTTGGCTGTGTCCACGTTGCGCTTTGGGGCATTTCCTGTCGCGGGCGCTAGGCCTACCCACACAAGTGAGGTATCATTTTTATCGGGAGACGTGGGGGAACGCTGGGTGGAAGGAAATTTGTGGCTCCTCTCAGATTCCAGAACTTTCTGCCACAGAAATGTGAGGAACATGTGCTTTTTTACTCAAATTTTGAGGTTTGTAAAGAATTCTAGGTAACAGAACCTGGTCCGAGCCACACAAGTCACCCCATCTTGGATTCCCCTAGGTCTCTAGTTTTCAGAAATGCACAGGTTTGGTAGGTTTCCCTATGTGGCGGCTGAGCTACATGCCAAAATCTACAGGTAGGCACTTTGCAAAAAACACCTCTGTTTTCCTTCACCAATTTGGCTGTGTCCACGTTGCGCTTTGGGGCATTTCCTGTCACGGGCGCTAGGCCTACCCACACAAGTGAGGTATCATTTTTATCGGGAGACGTGGGGGAACGCTGGGTGGAAGGAAATTTGTGGCTCCTCCCAGATTCCAGAACTTTCTGCCACAGAAATGTGAGGAACATGTGTTTTTTTAGCCACATTTTGAGGTTTGCAAAGGATTCTGGGTAACTGAACCTGGTCCGAGCCACACAAGTCATCCTATCTTGGATTCCCCTAGGTCTCTAGTTTTCAGAAATGCACAGGTTTGGTAGGTTTCCCTAGGTGGCGGCTGAGCTACAGGCCAAAATCTACAGGTAGGCACTTTGCAAAAAACACCTCTGTTTTCCTTCACCAATTTGGCTGTGTCCACGTTGCGCTTTGGGGCGTTTCCTGTCGCGGGCGCTAGGCCTACCCACAGAAGTGAGGTATAATTTTTATCGGGAGACGTGGGGGAACGCTGGGTGGAAGGAAATTCGTGGCTCCTCTCAGATTCCAGAACTTTCTGCCACAGAAATGTGAGGAACATGTGTTTTTTTAGCCAAATTTTGAGGTTTGCAAAGGATTCTGGGTAACAGAACCTGGTCCGAGCCACACAAGTCACCCCATCTTGGATTCCCCTAGGTCTCTAGTTTTCAGAAATGCACAGGTTTGGTAGGTTTCCCTAGGTGGCGGCTGAGCTACAGGCCAAAATCTACAGGTAGGCACTTTGCAAAAAACACCTCTGTTTTCCTTCACCAATTTGGCTGTGTCCACGTTGCGCTTTGGGGCATTTCCTGTCGCGGGCGCTAGGCCTACCCACACAAGTGAGGTATCATTTTTATCGGGAGACGTGGGGGAACGCTGGGTGGAAGGAAATTCGTGGCTCCTCTCAGATTCCAGAACTTTCTGCCACAGAAATGTGAGGAACATGTGTTTTTTTAGCCAAATTTTGAGGTTTGCAAAGGATTCTGGGTAACAGAACCTGGTCCGAGCCACACAAGTCACCCCATCTTGGATTCCCCTAGGTCTCTAGTTTTCAGAAATGCACAGGTTTGGTAGGTTTTCCTATGTGGCGGCTGAGCTACAGGCCAAAATCTACAGGTAGGCACTTTGCAAAAAACACCTCTGTTTTCCTTCACCAATTTGACTGTGTCCACGTTGCGCTTTGGGGCCTTTCCTGTCGCGGGCACTAGGCCTACCCACACAAGTGAGGTATCATTTTTATCGGGAGACGTGGGGGAACGCTGTGTGGAAGGAAATTCGTGGCTCCTCTCAGATTCCAGAACTTTCTGCCACAGAAATGTGAGGAACATGTGTTTTTTTAGCCAAATTTTGAGGTTTGCAAAGGATTCTGGGTAACAGAACCTGGTCCGAGCCACACAAGTCACCCCATCTTGGATTCCCCTAGGTCTCTAGTTTTCAGAAATGCACAGGTTTGGTAGGTTTCCCTAGGTGGCGGCTGAGCTACAGGCCAAAATCTACAGGTAGGCACTTTGCAAAAAACACCTCTGTTTTCCTTCACCAATTTGGCTGTGTCCACGTTGCGCTTTGGGGCATTTCCTGTCGCAGGCGCTAGGCCTACCCACACAAGTGAGGTATCATTTTTATCGGGAGACGTGGGGGAACGCTGTGTGGAAGGAAATTCGTGGCTCCTCTCAGATTCCAGAACTTTCTGCCACAGAAATGTGAGGAACATGTGTTTTTTTAGCCAAATTTTGAGGTTTGCAAAGGATTCTGGGTAACAGAACCTGGTCCGAGCCACACAAGTCACCCCATCTTGGATTCCCCTAGGTCTCTAGTTTTCAGAAATGCACAGGTTTGGTAGGTTTTCCTATGTGGCGGCTGAGCTACAGGCCAAAATCTACAGGTAGGCACTTTGCAAAAAACACCTCTGTTTTCCTTCACCAATTTGGCTGTGTCCACGTTGCGCTTTGGGGCCTTTCCTGTCGCGGGCACTAGGCCTACCCACACAAGTGAGGTATCATTTTTATCGGGAGACGTGGGGGAACGCTGTGTGGAAGGAAATTCGTGGCTCCTCTCAGATTCCAGAACTTTCTGCCACAGAAATGTGAGGAACATGTGTTTTTTTAGCCAAATTTTGAGGTTTGCAAAGGATTCTGGGTAACAGAACCTGGTCCGAGCCACACAAGTCACCCCATCTTGGATTCCCCTAGGTCTCTAGTTTTCAGAAATGCACAGGTTTGGTAGGTTTCCCTATGTGGCGGCTGAGCTACAGGCCAAAATCTACAGGTAGGCACTTTGCAAAAATCACCTCTGTTTTCCTTCACCAATTTGGCTGTGTCCACGTTGCACTTTGGGGCGTTTCCTGTCGCGGGCGCTAGGCCTACCCACACAAGTGATTTATAATTTTTATCGGGAGACGTGGGGGAACGCTGGGTGGAAGGAAATTTGTGGCTCCTCTCAGATTCCAGAACTTTCTGCCACAGAAATGTGAGGAACATGTGTTTTTTTAGCCAAATTTTGAGGTTTGCAAAGGATTCTGGGTAACAGAACCTGGTCCGAGCCACACAAGTCACCCCATCTTGGATTCCCCTAGGTCTCTAGTTTTCAGAAATGCACAGGTTTGGTAGGTTTCCCTATGTGGCGGCTGAGCTACAGGCCAAAATCTACAGGTAGGCACTTTGCAAAAAACACCTCTGTTTTCCTTCACCAATTTGGCTGTGTCCACGTTGCGCTTTGGGGCCTTTCCTGTCGCGGGCGCTAGGCCTACCCACACAAGTGAGGTATCATTTTTATCGGGAGACGTGGGGGAACGCTGGGTGGAAGGAAATTCGTGGCTCCTCTCAGATTCCAGAACTTTCTGCCACAGAAATGTGAGGAACATGTGTTTTTTTAGCCAAATTTTGAGGTTTGCAAAGGATTCTGGGTAACAGAACCTGGTCCGAGCCACACAAGTCACCCCATTTTGGATTCCCCTAGGTCTCTAGTTTTCAGAAATGCACAGGTTTGGTAGGTTTCCCTAGGTGGCGGCTAAGCTACAGGCCAAAATCTACAGGTAGGCACTTTGCAAAAAACACCTCTGTTTTCCTTCACCAATTTGGCTGTGTCCACGTTGCGCTTTGGGGCCTTTCCTGTCGCGGGCGCTAGGCCTACCCACACAAGTGAGGTATCATTTTTATCGGGAGACGTGGGGAAACGCTGGGTGGAAGGAAATTCGTGGCTCCTCTCAGATTCCAGAACTTTCTGCCACAGAAATGTGAGGAACATGTGTTTTTTTAGCCAAATTTTGAGGTTTGCAAAGGATTCTGGGTAACAGAACCTGGTCCGAGCCACACAAGTCACCCCATCTTGGATTCCCCTAGGTCTCTAGTTTTCAGAAATGCACAGGTTTGGTAGGTTTCCCTAGGTGGCGGCTGAGCTACAGGCCAAAATCTACAGGTAGGCACTTTGCAAAAAACACCTCTGTTTTCCTTCACCAATTTGACTGTGTCCACGTTGCGCTTTGGGGCCTTTCCTGTCGCGGGCACTAGGCCTACCCACACAAGTGAGGTATCATTTTTATCGGGAGACGTGGGGGAACGCTGTGTGGAAGGAAATTCGTGGCTCCTCTCAGATTCCAGAACTTTCTGCCACAGAAATGTGAGGAACATGTGTTTTTTTAGCCAAATTTTGAGGTTTGCAAAGGATTCTGGGTAACAGAACCTGGTCCGAGCCACACAAGTCACCCCATCTTGGATTCCCCTAGGTCTCTAGTTTTCAGAAATGCACAGGTTTGGTAGGTTTCCCTATGTGGCGGCTGAGCTACAGGCCAAAATCTACAGGTAGGCACTTTGCAAAAATCACCTCTGTTTTCCTTCACCAATTTGGCTGTGTCCACGTTGCACTTTGGGGCGTTTCCTGTCGCGGGCGCTAGGCCTACCCACACAAGTGAGGTATCATTTTTATCGGGAGACGTGGGGGAACGCTGGGTGGAAGGAAATTTGTGGCTCCTCTCAGATTCCAGAACTTTCTGCCACAGAAATGTGAGGAACATGTGCTTTTTTACTCAAATTTTGAGGTTTGTAAAGAATTCTAGGTAACAGAACCTGGTCCGAGCCACACAAGTCACCCCATCTTGGATTCCCCTAGGTCTCTAGTTTTCAGAAATGCACAGGTTTGGTAGGTTTCCCTATGTGGCGGCTGAGATACAGGCCAAAATCTACAGGTAGGCACTTTGCAAAAAACACCTCTGTTTTCCTTCACCAATTTGGCTGTGTCCACGTTGCGCTTTGGGGCATTTCCTGTCACGGGCGCTAGGCCTACGCACACAAGTGAGGTATCATTTTTATCGGGAGACGTGGGGGAACGCTGGGTGGAAGGAAATTCGTGGCTCCTCCCAGATTCCAGAACTTTCTGCCACAGAAATGTGAGGAACATGTGTTTTTTTAGCCACATTTTGAAGTTTGCAAAGGATTCTGGGTAACTGAACCTGGTCCGAGCCACACAAGTCACCCCATCTTGGATTCCCCTAGGTCTCTAGTTTTCAGAAATGCACAGGTTTGGTATGTTTCCCTATGTGGCGGCTGAGCTACAGGCCAAAATCTACAGGTAGGCACTTTGCAAAAAACACCTCTGTTTTCCTTCACCAATTTGGCTGTGTCCACGTTGCGCTTTGGGGCCTTTCCTGTCGCGGGCGCTAGGCCTACCCACACAAGTGAGGTATCATTTTTATCGGGAGACGTGGGGGAATGCTGGGTGGAAGGAAATTCGTGGCTCCTCTCAGATTCCAGAACTTTCTGCCACAGAAATGTGAGGAACATGTGTTTTTTTAGCCAAATTTTGAGGTTTGCAAAGGATTCTGGGTAACAGAACCTGGTCCGAGCCACACAAGTCACCCCATCTTGGATTCCCCTAGGTCTCTAGTTTTCAGAAATGCACAGGTTTGGTAGGTTTCCCTAGGTGGCGGCTGAGCTACAGGCCAAAATCTACAGGTAGGCACTTTGCAAAAAACACCTCTGTTTTCCTTCACCAATTTGGCTGTGTCCACGTTGCGCTTTGGGGCCTTTCCTGTCGCGGGCGCTAGGCCTACCCACACAAGTGAGGTATCATTTTTATCGGGAGACGTGGGGGAACGCTGGGTGGAAGGAAATTCGTGGCTCCTCTCAGATTCCAGAACTTTCTGCCACAGAAATGTGAGGAACATGTGTTTTTTTAGCCAAATTTTGAGGTTTGCAAAGGATTCTGGGTAACAGAACCTGGTCCGAGCCACACAAGTCACCCCATCTTGGATTCCCCTAGGTCTCTAGTTTTCAGAAATGCACAGGTTTGGTAGGTTTTCCTATGTGGCGGCTGAGCTACAGGCCAAAATCTACAGGTAGGCACTTTGCAAAAAACACCTCTGTTTTCCTTCACCAATTTGACTGTGTCCACGTTGCGCTTTGGGGCCTTTCCTGTCGCGGGCACTAGGCCTACCCACACAAGTGAGGTATCATTTTTATCGGGAGACGTGGGGGAACGCTGTGTGGAAGGAAATTCGTGGCTCCTCTCAGATTCCAGAACTTTCTGCCACAGAAATGTGAGGAACATGTGTTTTTTTAGCCAAATTTTGAGGTTTGCAAAGGATTCTGGGTAACAGAACCTGGTCCGAGCCACACAAGTCACCCCATCTTGGATTCCCCTAGGTCTCTAGTTTTCAGAAATGCACAGGTTTGGTAGGTTTCCCTATGTGGCGGCTGAGCTACAGGCCAAAATCTACAGGTAGGCACTTTGCAAAAATCACCTCTGTTTTCCTTCACCAATTTGGCTGTGTCCACGTTGCACTTTGGGGCGTTTCCTGTCGCGGGCGCTAGGCCTACCCACACAAGTGAGGTATCATTTTTATCGGGAGACGTGGGGGAACACTGGGTGGAAGGAAATTTGTGGCTCCTCTCAGATTCCAGAACTTTCTGCCACAGAAATGTGAGGAACATGTGCTTTTTTACTCAAATTTTGAGGTTTGTAAAGAATTCTAGGTAACAGAACCTGGTCCGAGCCACACAAGTCACCCCATCTTGGATTCCCCTAGGTCTCTAGTTTTCAGAAATGCACAGGTTTGGTAGGTTTCCCTATGTGGCGGCTGAGCTACAGGCCAAAATCTACAGGCAGGCACTTTGCAAAAAACACCTCTGTTTTCCTTCACCAATTTGGCTGTGTCCACGTTGCGCTTTGGGGCATTTCCTGTCACGGGCGCTAGGCCTACCCACACAAGTGAGGTATCATTTTTATCGGGAGACGTGGGGGAACGCTGGGTGGAAGGAAATTCGTGGCTCCTCCCAGATTCCAGAACTTTCTGCCACAGAAATGTGAGGAACATGTGTTTTTTTTGCCACATTTTGAGGTTTGCAAAGGATTCTGGGTAACTGAACCTGGTCCGAGCCACACAAGTCATCCCATCTTGGATTCGCCTTGGTCTCTAGTTTTCAGAAATGCACAGGTTTGGTAGGTTTCCCTAGGTGGCGGCTGAGCTACAGGCCAAAATCTACAGGTAGGCACTTTGCAAAAAACACCTCTGTTTTCCTTCACCAATTTGGCTGTGTCCACGTTGCGCTTTGGGGCGTTTCCTGTCGCGGGCGCTAGGCCTACCCACAGAAGTGAGGTATAATTTTTATCGGGAGACGTGGGGGAACGCTGGGTGGAAGGAAATTCGTGGCTCCTCTCAGATTCCAGAACTTTCTGCCACAGAAATGTGAGGAACATGTGTTTTTTTAGCCAAATTTTGAGGTTTGCAAAGGATTCTGGGTAACAGAACCTGGTCCGAGCCACACAAGTCACCCCATCTTGGATTCCCCTAGGTCTCTAGTTTTCAGAAATGCACAGGTTTGGTAGGTTTTCCTATGTGGCGGCTGAGCTACAGGCCAAAATCTACAGGTAGGCACTTTGCAAAAAACACCTCTGTTTTCCTTCACCAATTTGGCTGTGTCCACGTTGCGCTTTGGGGCCTTTCCTGTCGCGGGCACTAGGCCTACCCACACAAGTGAGGTATCATTTTTATCCGGAGACGTGGGGGAACGCTGTGTGGAAGGAAATTCGTGGCTCCTCTCAGATTCCAGAACTTTCTGCCACAGAAATGTGAGGAACATGTGTTTTTTTAGCCAAATTTTGAGGTTTGCAAAGGATTCTGGGTAACAGAACCTGGTCCGAGCCACACAAGTCACCCCATCTTGGATTCCCCTAGGTCTCTAGTTTTCAGAAATGCACAGGTTTGGTAGGTTTCCCTAGGTGGCGGCTGAGCTACAGGCCAAAATCTACAGGTAGGCACTTTGCAAAAAACACCTCTGTTTTCCTTCACCAATTTGGCTGTGTCCACGTTGCGCTTTGGGGCATTTCCTGTCGCGGGCGCTAGGCCTACCCACACAAGTGAGGTATCATTTTTATCGGGAGACGTGGGGGAACGCTGGGTGGAAGGAAATTCGTGGCTCCTCTCAGATTCCAGAACTTTCTGCCACAGAAATATGAGGAACATGTGTTTTTTTAGCCAAATTTTGACTTTTGCAAAGGATTCTGGGTAACAGAACCTGGTCCGAGCCACACAAGTCACCCCATCTTGGATTCCCCTAGGTCTCTAGTTTTCAGAAATGCACAGGTTTGGTAGGTTTTCCTATGTGGCGGCTGAGCTACAGGCCAAAATCTACAGGTAGGCACTTTGCAAAAAACACCTCTGTTTTCCTTCACCAATTTGGCTGTGTCCACGTTGCGCTTTGGGGCCTTTCCTGTCGCGGGCACTAGGCCTACCCACACAAGTGAGGTATCATTTTTATCGGGAGACGTGGGGGAACGCTGTGTGGAAGGAAATTCGTGGCTCCTCTCAGATTCCAGAACTTTCTGCCACAGAAATGTGAGGAACATGTGTTTTTTTAGCCAAATTTTGAGGTTTGCAAAGGATTCTGGGTAACAGAACCTGGTCCGAGCCACACAAGTCACCCCATCTTGGATTCCCCTAGGTCTCTAGTTTTCAGAAATGCACAGGTTTGGTAGGTTTTCCTATGTGGCGGCTGAGCTACAGGCCAAAATCTACAGGTAGGCACTTTGCAAAAAACACCTCTGTTTTCCTTCACCAATTTGGCTGTGTCCACGTTGCGCTTTGGGGCCTTTCCTGTCGCGGGCACTAGGCCTACCCACACAAGTGAGGTATCATTTTTATCGGGAGACGTGGGGGAACGCTGTGTGGAAGGAAATTCGTGGCTCCTCTCAGATTCCAGAACTTTCTGCCACAGAAATGTGAGGAACATGTGTTTTTTTAGCCAAATTTTGAGGTTTGCAAAGGATTCTGGGTAACAGAACCTGGTCCGAGCCACACAAGTCACCCCATCTTGGATTCCCCTAGGTCTCTAGTTTTCAGAAATGCACAGGTTTGGTAGGTTTCCCTATGTGGCGGCTGAGCTACAGGCCAAAATCTACAGGTAGGCACTTTGCAAAAATCACCTCTGTTTTCCTTCACCAATTTGGCTGTGTCCACGTTGCACTTTGGGGCGTTTCCTGTCGCGGGCGCTAGGCCTACCCACACAAGTGAGGTATAATTTTTATCGGGAGACGTGGGGGAACGCTGGGTGGAAGGAAATTTGTGGCTCCTCTCAGATTCCAGAACTTTCTGCCACAGAAATGTGAGGAACATGTGCTTTTTTACTCAAATTTTGAGGTTTGCAAAGAATTCTGGGTAACAGAACCTGGTCCGAGCCACACAAGTCACCCCATCTTGGATTCCCCTAGGTCTCTAGTTTTCAGAAATGCACAGGTTTGGTAGGTTTCCCTATGTGGCGGCTGAGCTACAGGCCAAAATCTACAGGTAGGCACTTTGCAAAAAACACCTCTGTTTTCCTTCACCAATTTGGCTGTGTCCACGTTGCGCTTTGGGGGCATTTCCTGTCACAGGCGCTAGGCCTACCCACACAAGTGAGGTATCATTTTTATCGGGAGACGTGGGGGAACGCTGGGTGGAAGGAAATTCGTGGCTCCTCCCAGATTCCAGAACTTTCTGCCACAGAAATGTGAGGAACATGTGTTTTTTTAGCCACATTTTGAGGTTTGCAAAGGATTCTGGGTAACTGAACCTGGTCCGAGCCACACAAGTCATCCCATCTTGGATTCCCCTAGGTCTCTAGTTTTCAGAAATGCACAGGTTTGGTAGGTTTCCCTAGGTGGCGGCTGAGCTACAGGCCAAAATCTACAGGTAGGCACTTTGCAAAAAACACCTCTGTTTTCCTTCACCAATTTGGCTGTGTCCACGTTGCGCTTTGGGGCGTTTCCTGTCGCGGGCGCTAGGCCTACCCACAGAAGTGAGGTATAATTTTTATCGGAAGACGTGGGGGAACGCTGGGTGGAAGGAAATTCGTGGCTCCTCTCAGATTCCAGAACTTTCTGCAACAGAAATGTGAGGAACATGTGTTTTTTTAGCCAAATTTTGAGGTTTGCAAAGGATTCTGGGTAACAGAACCTGGTCCGAGCCACACAAGTCACCCCATCTTGGATTCCCCTAGGTCTCTAGTTTTCAGAAATGCACAGGTTTGGTAGGTTTCCCTAGGTGGCGGCTGAGCTACAGGCCAAAATCTACAGGTAGGCACTTTGCAAAAAACACCTCTGTTTTCCTTCACCAATTTGGCTGTGTCCAAGTTGCGCTTTGGGGCATTTCCTGTCGCGGGCGCTAGGCCTACCCACACAAGTGAGGTATCATTTTTATCGGGAGACGTGGGGGAACGCTGGGTGGAAGGAAATTCGTGGCTCCTCTCAGATTCCAGAACTTTCTGCCACAGAAATGTGAGGAACATGTGTTTTTTTAGCCAAATTTTGAGGTTTGCAAAGGATTCTGGGTAACAGAACCTGGTCCGAGCCACACATGTCATCCCATCTTGGATTCCCCTAGGTCTCTAGTTTTCAGAAATGCACAGGTTTGGTAGGTTTCCCTAGGTGGCGGCTGAGCTACAGGCCAAAATCTACAGGTAGGCACTTTGCAAAAAACACCTCTGTTTTCCTTCACCAATTTGGCTGTGTCCACGTTGCACTTTGGGGCGTTTCCTGTCGCGGGCGCTAGGCCTACCCACACAAGTGAGGTATCATTTTTATCGGGAGACGTGGGGGAACGCTGGGTGGAAGGAAATTTGTGGCTCCTCTCAGATTCCAGAACTTTCTGCCACAGAAATGTGAGGAACATGTGCTTTTTTACTCAAATTTTGAGGTTTGTAAAGAATTCTAGGTAACAGAACCTGGTCCGAGCCACACAAGTCACCCCATCTTGGATTCCCCTAGGTCTCTAGTTTTCAGAAATGCACAGGTATGGTAGGTTTCCCTATGTGGCGGCTGAGATACAGGCCAAAATCTACAGGTAGGCACTTTGCAAAAAACACCTCTGTTTTCCTTCACCAATTTGGCTGTGTCCACGTTGCGCTTTGGGGCATTTCCTGTCACGGGCGCTAGGCCTACGCACACAAGTGAGGTATCATTTTTATCGGGAGACGTGGGGGAACGCTGGGTGGAAGGAAATTCGTGGCTCCTCCCAGATTCCAGAACTTTCTGCCACAGAAATGTGAGGAACATGTGTTTTTTTAGCCACATTTTGAGGTTTGCAAAGGATTCTGGGTAACTGAACCTGGTCCGAGCCACACAAGTCACCCCATCTTGGATTCCCCTAGGTCTCTAGTTTTCAGAAATGCACAGGTTTGGTATGTTTCCCTATGTGGCGGCTGAGCTACAGGCCAAAATCTACAGGTAGGCACTTTGCAAAAAACACCTCTGTTTTCCTTCACCAATTTGGCTGTGTCCACGTTGCGCTTTGGGGCCTTTCTTGTCGCGGGCGCTAGGCCTACCCACACAAGTGAGGTATCATTTTTATCGGGAGACGTGGGGGAACGCTGGGTGGAAGGAAATTCGTGGCTCCTCTCAGATTCCAGAACTTTCTGCCACAGAAATGTGAGGAACATGTGTTTTTTTAGCCAAATTTTGAGGTTTGCAAAGGATTCTGGGTAACAGAACCTGGTCCGAGCCACACAAGTCACCCCATCTTGGATTCCCCTAGGTCTCTAGTTTTCAGAAATGCACAGGTTTGGTAGGTTTTCCTATGTGGCGGCTGAGCTACAGGCCAAAATCTACAGGTAGGCACTTTGCAAAAAACACCTCTGTTTTCCTTCACCAATTTGACTGTGTCCACGTTGCGCTTTGGGGCCTTTCCTGTCGCGGGCACTAGGCCTACCCACACAAGTGAGGTATCATTTTTATCGGGAGACGTGGGGGAACGCTGTGTGGAAGGAAATTCGTGGCTCCTCTCAGATTCCAGAACTTTCTGCCACAGAAATGTGAGGAACATGTGTTTTTTTAGCCAAATTTTGAGGTTTGCAAAGGATTCTGGGTAACAGAACCTGGTCCGAGCCACACAAGTCACCCCATCTTGGATTCCCCTAGGTCTCTAGTTTTCAGAAATGCACAGGTTTGGTAGGTTTCCCTATGTGGCGGCTGAGCTACAGGCCAAAATCTACAGGTAGGCACTTTGCAAAAATCACCTCTGTTTTCCTTCACCAATTTGGCTGTGTCCACGTTGCACTTTGGGGCGTTTCCTGTCGCGGGCGCTAGGCCTACCCACACAAGTGAGGTATCATTTTTATCGGGAGACGTGGGGGAACACTGGGTGGAAGGAAATTTGTGGCTCCTCTCAGATTCCAGAACTTTCTGCCACAGAAATGTGAGGAACATGTGCTTTTTTACTCAAATTTTGAGGTTTGTAAAGAATTCTAGGTAACAGAACCTGGTCCGAGCCACACAAGTCACCCCATCTTGGATTCCCCTAGGTCTCTAGTTTTCAGAAATGCACAGGTTTGGTAGGTTTCCCTATGTGGCGGCTGAGCTACAGGCCAAAATCTACAGGCAGGCACTTTGCAAAAAACACCTCTGTTTTCCTTCACCAATTTGGCTGTGTCCACGTTGCGCTTTGGGGCATTTCCTGTCACGGGCGCTAGGCCTACCCACACAAGTGAGGTATCATTTTTATCGGGAGACGTGGGGGAACGCTGGGTGGAAGGAAATTCGTGGCTCCTCCCAGATTCCAGAACTTTCTGCCACAGAAATGTGAGGAACATGTGTTTTTTTTGCCACATTTTGAGGTTTGCAAAGGATTCTGGGTAACTGAACCTGGTCCGAGCCACACAAGTCATCCCATCTTGGATTCCCCTTGGTCTCTAGTTTTCAGAAATGCACAGGTTTGGTAGGTTTCCCTAGGTGGCGGCTGAGCTACAGGCCAAAATCTACAGGTAGGCACTTTGCAAAAAACACCTCTGTTTTCCTTCACCAATTTGGCTGTGTCCACGTTGCGCTTTGGGGCGTTTCCTGTCGCGGGCGCTAGGCCTACCCACAGAAGTGAGGTATAATTTTTATCGGGAGACGTGGGGGAACGCTGGGTGGAAGGAAATTCGTGGCTCCTCTCAGATTCCAGAACTTTCTGCCACAGAAATGTGAGGAACATGTGTTTTTTTAGCCAAATTTTGAGGTTTGCAAAGGATTCTGGGTAACAGAACCTGGTCCGAGCCACACAAGTCACCCCATCTTGGATTCCCCTAGGTCTCTAGTTTTCAGAAATGCACAGGTTTGGTAGGTTTTCCTATGTGGCGGCTGAGCTACAGGCCAAAATCTACAGGTAGGCACTTTGCAAAAAACACCTCTGTTTTCCTTCACCAATTTGGCTGTGTCCACGTTGCGCTTTGGGGCCTTTCCTGTCGCGGGCACTAGGCCTACCCACACAAGTGAGGTATCATTTTTATCCGGAGACGTGGGGGAACGCTGTGTGGAAGGAAATTCGTGGCTCCTCTCAGATTCCAGAACTTTCTGCCACAGAAATGTGAGGAACATGTGTTTTTTTAGCCAAATTTTGAGGTTTGCAAAGGATTCTGGGTAACAGAACCTGGTCCGAGCCACACAAGTCACCCCATCTTGGATTCCCCTAGGTCTCTAGTTTTCAGAAATGCACAGGTTTGGTAGGTTTCCCTAGGTGGCGGCTGAGCTACAGGCCAAAATCTACAGGTAGGCACTTTGCAAAAAACACCTCTGTTTTCCTTCACCAATTTGGCTGTGTCCACGTTGCGCTTTGGGGCATTTCCTGTCGCGGGCGCTAGGCCTACCCACACAAGTGAGGTATCATTTTTATCGGGAGACGTGGGGGAACGCTGGGTGGAAGGAAATTCGTGGCTCCTCTCAGATTCCAGAACTTTCTGCCACAGAAATATGAGGAACATGTGTTTTTTTAGCCAAATTTTGACTTTTGCAAAGGATTCTGGGTAACAGAACCTGGTCCGAGCCACACAAGTCACCCCATCTTGGATTCCCCTAGGTCTCTAGTTTTCAGAAATGCACAGGTTTGGTAGGTTTCCTATGTGGCGGCTGAGCTACAGGCCAAAATCTACAGGTAGGCACTTTGCAAAAAACACCTCTGTTTTCCTTCACCAATTTGGCTGTGTCCACGTTGCGCTTTGGGGCCTTTCCTGTCGCGGGCACTAGGCCTACCCACACAAGTGAGGTATCATTTTTATCGGGAGACGTGGGGGAACGCTGTGTGGAAGGAAATTCGTGGCTCCTCTCAGATTCCAGAACTTTCTGCCACAGAAATGTGAGGAACATGTGTTTTTTTAGCCAAATTTTGAGGTTTGCAAAGGATTCTGGGTAACAGAACCTGGTCCGAGCCACACAAGTCACCCCATCTTGGATTCCCCTAGGTCTCTAGTTTTCAGAAATGCACAGGTTTGGTAGGTTTTCCTATGTGGCGGCTGAGCTACAGGCCAAAATCTACAGGTAGGCACTTTGCAAAAAACACCTCTGTTTTCCTTCACCAATTTGGCTGTGTCCACGTTGCGCTTTGGGGCCTTTCCTGTCGCGGGCACTAGGCCTACCCACACAAGTGAGGTATCATTTTTATCGGGAGACGTGGGGGAACGCTGTGTGGAAGGAAATTCGTGGCTCCTCTCAGATTCCAGAACTTTCTGCCACAGAAATGTGAGGAACATGTGTTTTTTTAGCCAAATTTTGAGGTTTGCAAAGGATTCTGGGTAACAGAACCTGGTCCGAGCCACACAAGTCACCCCATCTTGGATTCCCCTAGGTCTCTAGTTTTTAGAAATGCACAGGTTTGGTAGGTTTCCCTATGTGGCGGCTGAGCTACAGGCCAAAATCTACAGGTAGGCACTTTGCAAAAATCACCTCTGTTTTCCTTCACCAATTTGGCTGTGTCCACGTTGCACTTTGGGGCGTTTCCTGTCGCGGGCGCTAGGCCTACCCACACAAGTGAGGTATAATTTTTATCGGGAGACGTGGGGGAACGCTGGGTGGAAGGAAATTTGTGGCTCCTCTCAGATTCCAGAACTTTCTGCCACAGAAATGTGAGGAACATGTGCTTTTTTACTCAAATTTTGAGGTTTGCAAAGAATTCTGGGTAACAGAACCTGGTCCGAGCCACACAAGTCACCCCATCTTGGATTCCCCTAGGTCTCTAGTTTTCAGAAATGCACAGGTTTGGTAGGTTTCCCTATGTGGCGGCTGAGCTACAGGCCAAAATCTACAGGTAGGCACTTTGCAAAAAACACCTCTGTTTTCCTTCACCAATTTGGCTGTGTCCAAGTTGCGCTTTGGGGCATTTCCTGTCGCGGGCGCTAGGCCTACCCACACAAGTGAGGTATCATTTTTATCGGGAGACGTGGGGGAACGCTGGGTGGAAGGAAATTCGTGGCTCCTCTCAGATTCCAGAACTTTCTGCCACAGAAATGTGAGGAACATGTGTTTTTTTAGCCAAATTTTGAGGTTTGCAAAGGATTCTGGGTAACAGAACCTGGTCCGAGCCACACAAGTCACCCCATTTTGGATTCCCCTAGGTCTCTAGTTTTCAGAAATGCACAGGTTTGGTAGGTTTCCCTATGTGGCAGCTGAGCTACAGGCCAAAATCTACAGGTAGGCACTTTGCAAAAAACGCCTCTGTTTTCCTTCACCAATTTGGCTGTGTCCATGTTGCGCTTTGGGGCCTTTCCTGTCGCGGGCGCTAGTCCTACCCACACAAGTGAGGTATCATTTTTATCGGGAGACGTGGGGGAACGCTGGGTGGAAGGAAATTCGTGGCTCCTCTCAGATTCCAGAACTTTCTGCCACAGAAATGTGAGGAACATGTGTTTTTTTAGCCAAATTTTGAGGTTTGCAAAGGATTCTGGGTAACAGAACCTGGTCCGAGCCACACAAGTCACCCCATCTTGGATTCCCCTAGGTCTCTAGTTTTCAGAAATGCACAGGTTTGGTAGGTTTCCCTAGGTGGCGGCTGAGCTACAGGCAAAAATCTACAGGTAGGCACTTTGCAAAAAACACCTCTGTTTTCCTTCACCAATTTGGCTGTGTCCACGTTGCGCTTTGGGGCCTTTCCTGTCGCGGGCGCTAGGCCTACCCACACAAGTGAGGTATCATTTTTATCGGGAGACGTGGGGGAACGCTGGGTGGAAGGAAATTCATGGTTCCTCTCAGATTCCAGAACTTTCTGCCACAGAAATGTGAGGAATATGTGTTTTTTTAGCCAAATTTTGAGGTTTGCAAAGGATTCTGGGTAACAGAACCTGGTCCGAGCCACACAAGTCACCCCATATTGGATTCCCATAGGTCTCTAGTTTTCAGAAATGCACAGGTTTGGTAGGTTTCCCTAGGTGGCGGCTGAGCTACAGGCCAAAATCTACAGGTAGGCACTTTGCAAAAAACACCTCTGTTTTCCTTCACCAATTTGGCTGTGTCCACGTTGCGCTTTGGGGCATTTCCTGTCGCGGGGCCTAGGCCTACCCACACAAGTGAGGTATCATTTTTATCGGGAGACGTGGGGGAATGCTGGGAAGAAGGAAATTCGTGGCTCCTCTCAGATTCCAGAACTTTCTGCCACAGAAATGTGAGGAACATGTGTTTTTTTAGCCAAATTTTGAGGTTTGCAAAGGATTCTGGGTAACAGAACCTGGTCCGAGCCACACAAGTCACCCCATCTTGGATTCCCCTAGGTCTCTAGTTTTCAGAAATGCACAGGTTTGGTAGGTTTCCCTATGTGGCGGCTGAGCTACAGGCCAAAATCTACAGGTAGGCACTTTGCAAAAAACACCTCTGTTTTCCTTCACCAATTTGGCTGTGTCCACGTTGCGCTTTGGGGCATTTCCTGTCGCGGGCGCTAGGCCTACCCACACAAGTGAGGTATCATTTTTATCGGGAGACGTGGGGGAACGCTGGGTGGAAGGAAATTCGTGGCTCCTCTCAGATTCCAGAACTTTCTGCCACAGAAATGTGAGGAACATGTGTTTTTTTAGCCAAATTTTGAGGTTTGCAAAGGATTCTGGGTAACAGAACCTGGTCCGAGCCACACAAGTCACCCCATCTTGGATTCCCCTAGGTCTCTAGTTTTCAGAAATGCACAGGTTTGGTAGGTTTCCCTAGGTGGCGGCTGAGATACAGGCCAAAATCTACAGGTAGGCACTTTGCAAAAAACACCTCTGTTTTCCTTCACCAATTTGGCTGTGTCCACGTTGCGCTTTGGGGCATTTCCTGTCACGGGCGCTAGGCCTACGCACACAAGTGAGGTATCATTTTTATCGGGAGACGAGGGGGAACGCTGGGTGGAAGGAAATTCGTGGCTCCTCCCAGATTCCAGAACTTTCTGCCACAGAAATGTGAGGAACATGTGTTTTTTTAGCCACATTTTGAGGTTTGCAAAGGATTCTGGGTAACTGAACCTGGTCCGAGCCACACAAGTCACCCCATCTTGGATTCCCCTAGGTCTCTAGTTTTCAGAAATGCACAGGTTTGGTATGTTTCCCTATGTGGCGGCTGAGCTACAGGCCAAAATCTACAGGTAGGCACTTTGCAAAAAACACCTCTGTTTTCCTTCACCAATTTGGCTGTGTCCACGTTGCGCTTTGGGGCCTTTCCTGTCGCGGGCGCTAGGCCTACCCACACAAGTGAGGTATCATTTTTATCGGGAGACGTGGGGGAACGCTGGGTGGAAGGAAATTCGTGGCTCCTCTCAGATTCCAGAACTTTCTGCCACAGAAATGTGAGGAACATGTGTTTTTTTAGCCAAATTTTGAGGTTTGCAAAGGATTCTGGGTAACAGAACCTGGTCCGAGCCACACAAGTCACCCCATCTTGGATTCCCCTAGGTCTCTAGTTTTCAGAAATGCACAGGTTTGGTAGGTTTCCCTAGGTGGCGGCTGAGCTACAGGCCAAAATCTACAGGTAGGCACTTTGCAAAAAACACCTCTGTTTTCCTTCACCAATTTGGCTGTGTCCACGTTGCGCTTTGGAGCCTTTCCTGTCGCGGGCGCTAGGCCTACCCACAGAAGTGAGGTATAATTTTTATCGGGAGACGTGGGGGAACGCTGGGTGGAAGGAAATTCGTGGCTCCTCTCAGATTCCAGAACTTTCTGCCACAGAAATGTGAGGAACATCTGTTTTTTTAGCCAAATTTTGAGGTTTGCAAAGGATTCTGGGTAACAGAACCTGGTCAGAGCCACACAACTCACCCCATCTTGGATTCCCCTAGGTCTCTAGTTTTCAGAAATGCACAGGTTTGGTAGGTTTCCCTAGGTGGCGGCTGAGCTACAGGCCAAAATCTACAGGTAGGCACTTTGCAAAAAACACCTCTGTTTTCCTTCACCAATTTGGCTGTGTCCACGTTGCGCTTTGGGGCATTTCCTGTCGCGGGCGCTAGGCCTACCCACACAAGTGAGGTATCATTTTTATCGGGAGACGTGGGGGAACGCTGGGTGGAAGGAAATTTGTGGCTCCTCTCAGATTCCAGAACTTTCTGCCACAGAAATGTGAGGAACATGTGTTTTTTTAGCCAAATTTTGAGGTTTGCAAAGGATTCTGGGTAACAGAACCTGGTCCGAGCCACACAAGTCACCCCATCTTGGATTCCCCTAGGTCTCTAGTTTTCAGAAATGCACAGGTTTGGTAGGTTTTCCTATGTGGCGGCTGAGCTACAGGCCAAAATCTACAGGTAGGCACTTTGCAAAAAACACCTCTGTTTTCCTTCACCAATTTGACTGTGTCCACGTTGCGCTTTGGGGCCTTTCCTGTCGCGGGCACTAGGCCTACCCACACAAGTGAGGTATCATTTTTATCGGGAGACGTGGGGGAACGCTGTGTGGAAGGAAATTCGTGGCTCCTCTCAGATTCCAGAACTTTCTGCCACAGAAATGTGAGGAACATGTGTTTTTTTAGCCAAATTTTGAGGTTTGCAAAGGATTCTGGGTAACAGAACCTGGTCCGAGCCACACAAGTCACCCCATCTTGGATTCCCCTAGGTCTCTAGTTTTCAGAAATGCACAGGTTTGGTAGGTTTCCCTATGTGGCGGCTGAGCTACAGGCCAAAATCTACAGGTAGGCACTTTGCAAAAATCACCTCTGTTTTCCTTCACCAATTTGGCTGTGTCCACGTTGCACTTTGGGGCGTTTCCTGTCGCGGGCGCTAGGCCTACCCACACAAGTGAGGTATCATTTTTATCGGGAGACGTGGGGGAACACTGGGTGGAAGGAAATTTGTGGCTCCTCTCAGATTCCAGAACTTTCTGCCACAGAAATGTGAGGAACATGTGCTTTTTTACTCAAATTTTGAGGTTTGTAAAGAATTCTGGGTAACTGAACCTGGTCCGAGCCACACAAGTCACCCCATCTTGGATTCCCCTAGGTCTCTAGTTTTCAGAAATGCACAGGTTTGGTAGGTTTCCCTATGTGGCGGCTGAGCTACAGGCCAAAATCTACAGGTAGGCACTTTGCAAAAAACACCTCTGTTTTCCTTCACCAATTTGGCTGTGTCCACGTTGCGCTTTGGGGCATTTCCTGTCACGGGCGCTAGGCCTACCCACACAAGTGAGGTATCATTTTTATCGGGAGACGTGGGGGAACGCTGGGTGGAAGGAAATTCGTGGCTCCTCCCAGATTCCAGAACTTTCTGCCACAGAAATGTGAGGAACATGTGTTTTTTTAGCCACATTTTGAGGTTTGCAAAGGATTCTGGGTAACTGAACCTGGTCCGAGCCACACAAGTCATCCCATCTTGGATTCCCCTAGGTCTCTAGTTTTCAGAAATGCACAGGTTTGGTAGGTTTCCCTAGGTGGCGGCTGAGCTACAGGCCAAAATCTACAGGTAGGCACTTTGCAAAAAACACCTCTGTTTTCCTTCACCAATTTGGCTGTGTCCACGTTGCGCTTTGGGGCATTTCCTGTCGCGGGCGCTAGGCCTACCCACACAAGTGAGGTATCATTTTTATCGGGAGACGTGGGGGAACGCTGGGTGGAAGGAAATTCGTGGCTCCTCTCAGATTCCAGAACTTTCTGCCACAGAAATGTGAGGAACATGTGTTTTTTTAGCCAAATTTTGAGGTTTGCAAAGGATTCTGGGTAACAGAACCTGGTCCGAGCCACACAAGTCACCCCATCTTGGATTCCCCTAGGTCTCTAGTTTTCAGAAATGCACAGGTTTGGTAGGTTTTCCTATGTGGCGGCTGAGCTACAGGCCAAAATCTACAGGTAGGCACTTTGCAAAAAACACCTCTGTTTTCCTTCACCAATTTGGCTGTGTCCACGTTGCGCTTTGGGGCCTTTCCTGTCGCGGGCACTAGGCCTACCCACACAAGTGAGGTATCATTTTTATCGGGAGACGTGGGGGAACGCTGGGTGGAAGGAAATTCGTGGCTCCTCTCAGATTCCAGAACTTTCTGCCACAGAAATGTGAGGAACATGTGTTTTTTTAGCCAAATTTTGAGGTTTGCAAAGGATTCTGGGTAACAGAACCTGGTCCGAGCCACACAAGTCACCCCATCTTGGATTCCCCTAGGTCTCTAGTTTTCAGAAATGCACAGGTTTGGTAGGTTTCCCTAGGTGGCGGCTGAGCTACAGGCAAAAATCTACAGGTAGGCACTTTGCAAAAAACACCTCTGTTTTCCTTCACCAATTTGGCTGTGTCCACGTTGCGCTTTGGGGCCTTTCCTGTCGCGGGCGCTAGGCCTACCCACACAAGTGAGGTATCATTTTTATCGGGAGACGTGGGGGAACGCTGGGTGGAAGGAAATTCATGGTTCCTCTCAGATTCCAGAACTTTCTGCCACAGAAATGTGAGGAATATGTGTTTTTTTAGCCAAATTTTGAGGTTTGCAAAGGATTCTGGGTAACAGAACCTGGTCCGAGCCACACAAGTCACCCCATATTGGATTCCCATAGGTCTCTAGTTTTCAGAAATGCACAGGTTTGGTAGGTTTCCCTAGGTGGCGGCTGAGCTACAGGCCAAAATCTACAGGTAGGCACTTTGCAAAAAACACCTCTGTTTTCCTTCACCAATTTGGCTGTGTCCACGTTGCGCTTTGGGGCATTTCCTGTCGCGGGGCCTAGGCCTACCCACACAAGTGAGGTATCATTTTTATCGGGAGACGTGGGGGAATGCTGGGAAGAAGGAAATTCGTGGCTCCTCTCAGATTCCAGAACTTTCTGCCACAGAAATGTGAGGAACATGTGTTTTTTTAGCCAAATTTTGAGGTTTGCAAAGGATTCTGGGTAACAGAACCTGGTCCGAGCCACACAAGTCACCCCATCTTGGATTCCCCTAGGTCTCTAGTTTTCAGAAATGCACAGGTTTGGTAGGTTTTCCTATGTGGCGGCTGAGCTACAGGCCAAAATCTACAGGTAGGCACTTTGCAAAAAACACCTCTGTTTTCCTTCACCAATTTGGCTGTGTCCACGTTGCGCTTTGGGGCCTTTCCTGTCGCGGGCACTAGGCCTACCCACACAAGTGAGGTATCATTTTTATCGGGAGACGTGGGGGAACGCTGTGTGGAAGGAAATTCGTGGCTCCTCTCAGATTCCAGAACTTTCTGCCACAGAAATGTGAGGAACATGTGTTTTTTTAGCCAAATTTTGAGGTTTGCAAAGGATTCTGGGTAACAGAACCTGGTCCGAGCCACACAAGTCACCCCATCTTGGATTCCCCTAGGTCTCTAGTTTTCAGAAATGCACAGGTTTGGTAGGTTTTCCTATGTGGCGGCTGAGCTACAGGCCAAAATCTACAGGTAGGCACTTTGCAAAAAACACCTCTGTTTTCCTTCACCAATTTGACTGTGTCCACGTTGCGCTTTGGGGCCTTTCCTGTCGCGGGCACTAGGCCTACCCACACAAGTGAGGTATCATTTTTATCGGGAGACGTGGGGGAACGCTGTGTGGAAGGAAATTCGTGGCTCCTCTCAGATTCCAGAACTTTCTGCCACAGAAATGTGAGGAACATGTGTTTTTTTAGCCAAATTTTGAGGTTGCAAAGGATTCTGGGTAACAGAACCTGGTCCGAGCCACACAAGTCACCCCATCTTGGATTCCCCTAGGTCTCTAGTTTTCAGAAATGCACAGGTTTGGTAGGTTTCCCTATGTGGCGGCTGAGCTACAGGCCAAAATCTACAGGTAGGCACTTTGCAAAAATCACCTCTGTTTTCCTTCACCAATTTGGCTGTGTCCACGTTGCACTTTGGGGCGTTTCCTGTCGCGGGCGCTAGGCCTACCCACACAAGTGAGGTATCATTTTTATCGGGAGACGTGGGGGAACGCTGGGTGGAAGGACATTTGTGGCTCCTCTCAGATTCCAGAACTTTCTGCCACAGAAATGTGAGGAACATGTGCTTTTTTACTCAAATTTTGAGGTTTGCAAAGAATTCTGGGTAACAGAACCTGGTCCGAGCCACACAAGTCACCCCATCTTGGATTCCCCTAGGTCTCTAGTTTTCAGAAATGCACAGGTTTGGTAGGTTTCCCTATGTGGCGGCTGAGCTACAGGCCAAAATCTACAGGTAGGCACTTTGCAAAAAACACCTCTGTTTTCCTTCACCAATTTGGCTGTGTCCACGTTGCGCTTTGGGGGCATTTCCTGTCACAGGCGCTAGGCCTACCCACACAAGTGAGGTATCATTTTTATCGGGAGACGTGGGGGAACGCTGGGTGGAAGGAAATTCGTGGCTCCTCCCAGATTCCAGAACTTTCTGCCACAGAAATGTGAGGAACATGTGTTTTTTTAGCCACATTTTGAGGTTTGCAAAGGATTCTGGGTAACTGAACCTGGTCCGAGCCACACAAGTCATCCCATCTTGGATTCCCCTAGGTCTCTAGTTTTCAGAAATGCACAGGTTTGGTAGGTTTCCCTAGGTGGCGGCTGAGCTACAGGCCAAAATCTACAGGTAGGCACTTTGCAAAAAACACCTCTGTTTTCCTTCACCAATTTGGCTGTGTCCACGTTGCGCTTTGGGGCGTTTCCTGTCGCGGGCGCTAGGCCTACCCACAGAAGTGAGGTATAATTTTTATCGGGAGACGTGGGGGAACGCTGGGTGGAAGGAAATTCGTGGCTCCTCTCAGATTCCAGAACTTTCTGCCACAGAAATGTGAGGAACATGTGTTTTTTTAGCCAAATTTTGAGGTTTGCAAAGGATTCTGGGTAACAGAACCTGGTCCGAGCCACACAAGTCACCCCATCTTGGATTCCCCTAGGTCTCTAGTTTTCAGAAATGCACAGGTTTGGTAGGTTTCCCTAGGTGGCGGCTGAGCTACAGGCCAAAATCTACAGGTAGGCACTTTGCAAAAAACACCTCTGTTTTCCTTCACCAATTTGGCTGTGTCCAAGTTGGGCTTTGGGGCATTTCCTGTCGTGGGCGCTAGGCCTACCCACACAAGTGAGGTATCATTTTTATCGGGAGACGTGGGGGAACGCTGGGTGGAAGGAAATTCGTGGCTCCTCTCAGATTCCAGAACTTTCTGCCACAGAAATGTGAGGAACATGTGTTTTTTTAGCCAAATTTTGAGGTTTGCAAAGGATTCTGGGTAACAGAACCTGGTCCGAGCCACACAAGTCACCCCATCTTGGATTCCCCTAGGTCTCTAGTTTTCAGAAATGCACAGGTTTGGTAGGTTTCCCTATGTGGCAGCTGAGCTACAGGCCAAAATCTACAGGTAGGCACTTTGCAAAAAACGCCTCTGTTTTCCTTCACCAATTTGGCTGTGTCCATGTTGCGCTTTGGGGCCTTTCCTGTCGCGGGCGCTAGTCCTACCCACACAAGTGAGGTATCATTTATATCGGGAGACGTGGGGGAACGCTGGGTGGAAGGAAATTCGTGGCTCCTCTCAGATTCCAGAACTTTCTGCCACAGAAATGTGAGGAACATGTGTTTTTTTAGCCAAATTTTGAGGTTTGCAAAGGATTCTGGGTAACAGAACCTGGTCCGAGCCACACAAGTCACCCCATCTTGGATTCCCCTAGGTCTCTAGTTTTCAGAAATGCACAGGTTTGGTAGGTTTCCCTATGTGGTGGCTGAGCTACAGGCCAAAATCTACAGGTAGGCACTTTGCAAAAAACACCTCTGTTTTCCTTCACCAATTTGGCTGTGTCCACGTTGCGCTTTGGGGCCTTTCCTGTCGCGGGCGCTAGGCCTACCCACACAAGTGAGGTATCATTTTTATCGGGAGACGTGGGGGAACGCTGGGTGGAAGGAAATTCGTGGCTCCTCTCAGATTCCAGAACTTTCTGCCACAGAAATGTGAGGAACATGTGTTTTTTTAGCCAAATTTTGTGGTTTGCAAAGGATTGTGGGTAACAGAACCTGGTCCGAGCCACACAAGTCACCCCATCTTGGATTCCCGTAGGTCTCTAGTTTTCAGAAATGCACAGGTTTGGTAGGTTTCCCTAGGTGGCGGCTGAGCTACAGGCAAAAATCTACAGGTAGGCACTTTGCAAAAACACCTCTGTTTTCCTTCACCAATTTGGCTGTGTCCACGTTGCGCTTTGGGGCCTTTCCTGTCGCGGGCGCTAGGCCTACCCACACAAGTGAGGTATCATTTTTATCGGGAGACGTGGGGGAACGCTGGGTGGAAGGAAATTCGTGGCTCCTCTCAGATTCCAGAACTTTCTGCCACAGAAATGTGAGGAACATGTGTTTTTTTAGCCAAATTTTGAGGTTTGCAAAGGATTCTGGGTAACAGAACCTGGTCCGAGCCACACAAGTCACCCCATCTTGGATTCCCCTAGGTCTCTAGTTTTCAGAAATGCACAGGTTTGGTAGGTTTCCCTAGGTGGCGGCTGAGATACAGGCCAAAATCTACAGGTAGGCACTTTGCAAAAAACACCTCTGTTTTCCTTCACCAATTTGGCTGTGTCCACGTTGCGCTTTGGGGCATTTCCTGTCACGGGCGCTAGGCCTACGCACACAAGTGAGGTATCATTTTTATCGGGAGACGTGGGGGAACGCTGGGTGGAAGGAAATTCGTGGCTCCTCCCAGATTCCAGAACTTTCTGCCACAGAAATGTGAGGAACATGTGTTTTTTTAGCCACATTTTGAGGTTTGCAAAGGATTCTGGGTAACTGAACCTGGTCCGAGCCACACAAGTCACCCCATCTTGGATTCCCCTAGGTCTCTAGTTTTCAGAAATGCACAGGTTTGGTATGTTTCCCTATGTGGCGGCTGAGCTACAGGCCAAAATCTACAGGTAGGCACTTTGCAAAAAACACCTCTGTTTTCCTTCACCAATTTGGCTGTGTCCACGTTGCGCTTTGGGGCCTTTCCTGTCGCGGGCGCTAGGCCTACCCACACAAGTGAGGTATCATTTTTATCGGGAGACGTGGGGGAACGCTGGGTGGAAGGAAATTCGTGGCTCCTCTCAGATTCCAGAACTTTCTGCCACAGAAATGTGAGGAACATGTGTTTTTTTAGCCAAATTTTGAGGTTTGCAAAGGATTCTGGGTAACAGAACCTGGTCCGAGCCACACAAGTCACCCCATCTTGGATTCCCCTAGGTCTCTAGTTTTCAGAAATGCACAGGTTTGGTAGGTTTCCCTATGTGGCGGCTGAGCTACAGGCCAAAATCTACAGGTAGGCACTTTGCAAAAATCACCTCTGTTTTCCTTCACCAATTTGGCTGTGTCCACGTTGCACTTTGGGGCGTTTCCTGTCGCGGGCGCTAGGCCTACCCACACAAGTGAGGTATCATTTTTATCGGGAGACGTGGGGGAACGCTGGGTGGAAGGAAATTTGTGGCTCCTCTCAGATTCCAGAACTTTCTGCCACAGAAATGTGAGGAACATGTGCTTTTTTACTCAAATTTTGAGGTTTGTAAAGAATTCTAGGTAACAGAACCTGGTCCGAGCCACACAAGTCACCCCATCTTGGATTCCCCTAGGTCTCTAGTTTTCAGAAATGCACAGGTTTGGTAGGTTTCCCTATGTGGCGGCTGAGATACAGGCCAAAATCTACAGGTAGGCACTTTGCAAAAAACACCTCTGTTTTCCTTCACCAATTTGGCTGTGTCCACGTTGCGCTTTGGGGCATTTCCTGTCACGGGCGCTAGGCCTACCCACACAAGTGAGGTATCATTTTTATCGGGAGACGTGGGGGAACGCTGGGTGGAAGGAAATTCGTGGCTCCTCCCAGATTCCAGAACTTTCTGCCACAGAAATGTGAGGAACATGTGTTTTTTTAGCCACATTTTGAGGTTTGCAAAGGATTCTGGGTAACTGAACCTGGTCCGAGCCACACAAGTCACCCCATCTTGGATTCCCCTAGGTCTCTAGTTTTCAGAAATGCACAGGTTTGGTATGTTTCCCTATGTGGCGGCTGAGCTTCAGGCCAAAATCTACAGGTAGGCACTTTGCAAAAAACACCTCTGTTTTCCTTCACCAATTTGGCTGTGTCCACGTTGCGCTTTGGGGCCTTTCCTGTCGCGGGCGCTAGGCCTACCCACACAAGTGAGGTATCATTTTTATCGGGAGACGTGGGGGAACGCTGGGTGGAAGGAAATTCGTGGCTCCTCTCAGATTCCAGAACTTTCTGCCACAGAAATGTGAGGAACATGTGTTTTTTTAGCCAAATTTTGAGGTTTGCAAAGGATTCTGGGTAACAGAACCTGGTCCGAGCCACACAAGTCACCCCATCTTGGATTTCCCTAGGTCTCTAGTTTTCAGAAATGCACAGGTTTGGTAGGTTTCCCTAGCTGGCGGCTGAGCTACAGGCCAAAATCTACAGGTAGGCACTTTGCAAAAAACACCTCTGTTTTCCTTCACCAATTTGGCTGTGTCCACGTTGCGCTTTGGGGCCTTTCCTGTCGCGGGCGCTAGGCCTACCCACACAAGTGAGGTATCATTTTTATCGGGAGACGTGGGGGAACGCTGGGTGGAAGGAAATTCGTGGCTCCTCTCAGATTCCAGAACTTTCTGCCACAGAAATGTGAGGAACATGTGTTTTTTTAGCCAAATTTTGAGGTTTGCAAAGGATTCTGGGTAACAGAACCTGGTCCGAGCCACACAAGTCATCCCATCTTGGATTCCCTTAGGTCTCTAGTTTTCAGAAATGCACAGGTTTGGTAGGTTTCCCTAGGTGGCGGCTGAGCTACAGGCCAAAATCTACAGGTAGGCACTTTGCAAAAAACACCTCTGTTTTCCTTCACCAATTTGGCTGTGTCCACGTTGCGCTTTGGGGCGTTTCCTGTCGCGGGCGCTAGGCCTACCCACAGAAGTGAGGTATAATTTTTATCGGGAGACGTGGGGGAACGCTGGGTGGAAGGAAATTCGTGGCTCCTCTCAGATTCCAGAACTTTCTGCCACAGAAATGTGAGGAACATGTGTTTTTTTAGCCAAATTTTGAGGTTTGCAAAGGATTGTGGGTAACAGAACCTGGTCCGAGCCACACAAGTCACCCCATCTTGGATTCCCCTAAGTCTCTAGTTTTCAGAAATGCACAGGTTTGGTAGGTTTCCCTAGGTGGCGGCTGAGCTACAGGCCAAAATCTACAGGTAGGCACTTTGCAAAAAACACCTCTGTTTTCCTTCACCAATTTGGCTGTGTCCACGTTGCGCTTTGGGGCATTTCCTGTCGCGGGCGCTAGGCCTACCCACACAAGTGAGGTATCATTTTTATCGGGAGACGTGGGGGAACGCTGGGTGGAAGGAAATTCGTGGCTCCTCTCAGATTCCAGAACTTTCTGCCACAGAAATGTGAGGAACATGTGTTTTTTTAGCCAAATTTTGAGGTTTGCAAAGGATTCTGGGTAACAGAACCTGGTCCGAGCCACACAAGTCACCCCATCTTGGATTCCCCTAGGTCTCTAGTTTTCAGAAATGCACAGGTTTGGTAGGTTTTCCTATGTGGCGGCTGAGCTACAGGCCAAAATCTACAGGTAGGCACTTTGCAAAAAACACCTCTGTTTTCCTTCACCAATTTGACTGTGTCCACGTTGCGCTTTGGGGCCTTTCCTGTCGCGGGCACTAGGCCTACCCACACAAGTGAGGTATCATTTTTATCGGGAGACGTGGGGGAACGCTGTGTGGAAGGAAATTTGTGGCTCCTCTCAGATTCCAGAACTTTCTGCCACAGAAATGTGAGGAACATGTGTTTTTTTAGCCAAATTTTGAGGTTTGCAAAGGATTCTGGGTAACAGAACCTGGTCCGAGCCACACAAGTCACCCCATCTTGGATTCCCCTAGGTCTCTAGTTTTCAGAAATGCACAGGTTTGGTAGGTTTCCCTATGTGGCGGCTGAGCTACAGGCCAAAATCTACAGGTAGGCACTTTGCAAAAATCACCTCTGTTTTCCTTTACCAATTTGGCTGTGTCCACGTTGCACTTTGGGGCGTTTCCTGTTGCGGGCGCTAGGCCTACCTACACAAGTGAGGTATCATTTTTATCGGGAGACGTGGCGGAACACTGGGTGGAAGGAAATTTGTGGCTCCTCTCAGATTCCAGAACTTTCTGCCACAGAAATGTGAGGAACATGTGCTTTTTTACTCAAATTTTGAGGTTTGTAAAGAATTCTAGGTAACAGAACCTGGTCCGAGCCACACAAGTCACCCCATCTTGGATTCCCCTAGGTCTCTAGTTTTCAGAAATGCACAGGTTTGGTAGGTTTCCCTATGTGGCGGCTGAGCTACAGGCCAAAATCTACAGGTAGGCACTTTGCAAAAAACACCTCTGTTTTCCTTCACCAATTTGGCTGTGTCCACGTTGCGCTTTGGGGCATTTCCTGTCACGGGCGCTAGGCCTACCCACACAAGTGAGGTATCATTTTTATCGGGAGACGTGGGGGAACGCTGGGTGGAAGGAAATTCGTGGCTCCTCCCAGATTCCAGAACTTTCTGACACAGAAATGTGAGGAACATGTGTTTTTTTAGCCACATTTTGAGGTTTGCAAAGGATTCTGGGTAACTGAACCTGGTCCGAGCCACACAAGTCATCCCATCTTGGATTCCCCTAGGTCTCTAGTTTTCAGAAATGCACAGGTTTGGTAGGTTTCCCTAGGTGGCGGCTGAGCTACAGGCCAAAATCTACAGGTAGGCACTTTGCAAAAAACACCTCTGTTTTCCTTCACCAATTTGGCTGTGTCCACGTTGCGCTTTGGGGCGTTTCCTGTCGCGGGCGCTAGGCCTACCCACAGAAGTGAGGTATAATTTTTATCGGGAGACGTGGGGGAACGCTGGGTGGAAGGAAATTCGTGGCTCCTCTCAGATTCCAGAACTTTCTGCCACAGAAATGTGAGGAACATGTGTTTTTTTAGCCACATTTTGAGGTTTGCAAAGGATTCTGGGTAACAGAACCTGGTCCGAGCCACACAAGTCACCCCATCTTGGATTCCCCTAGGTCTCTAGTTTTCAGAAATGCACAGGTTTGGTAGGTTTCCCTAGGTGGCGGCTGAGCTACAGGCCAAAATCTACAGGTAGGCACTTTGCAAAAAACACCTCTGTTTTCCTTCACCAATTTGGCTGTGTCCACGTTGCGCTTTGGGGCATTTCCTGTCGCGGGCGCTAGGCCTACCCACACAAGTGAGGTATCATTTTTATCGGGAGACGTGGGGGAACGCTGGGTGGAAGGAAATTCGTGGCTCCTCTCAGATTCCAGAACTTTCTGCCACAGAAATGTGAGGAACATGTGTTTTTTTAGCCAAATTTTGAGGTTTGCAAAGGATTCTGGGTAACAGAACCTGGTCCGAGCCACACAAGTCACCCCATCTTGGATTCCCCTAGGTCTCTAGTTTTCAGAAATGCACAGGTTTGGTAGGTTTCCCTATGTGGCGGCTGAGCTACAGGCCAAAATCTACAGGTAGGCACTTTGCAAAAAACACCTCTGTTTTCCTTCACCAATTTGGCTGTGTCCACGTTGCGCTTTGGGGCATTTCCTGTCACGGGCGCTAGGCCTACCCACACAAGTGAGGTATCATTTTTATCGGGAGACGTGGGGGAACGCTGGGTGGAAGGAAATTCGTGGCTCCTCCCAGATTCCAGAACTTTCTGACACAGAAATGTGAGGAACATGTGTTTTTTTAGCCACATTTTGAGGTTTGCAAAGGATTCTGGGTAACTGAACCTGGTCCGAGCCACACAAGTCATCCCATCTTGGATTCCCCTAGGTCTCTAGTTTTCAGAAATGCACAGGTTTGGTAGGTTTCCCTAGGTGGCGGCTGAGCTACAGGCCAAAATCTACAGGTAGGCACTTTGCAAAAAACACCTCTGTTTTCCTTCACCAATTTGGCTGTGTCCACGTTGCGCTTTGGGGCGTTTCCTGTCGCGGGCGCTAGGCCTACCCACAGAAGTGAGGTATAATTTTTATCGGGAGACGTGGGGGAACGCTGGGTGGAAGGAAATTCGTGGCTCCTCTCAGATTCCAGAACTTTCTGCCACAGAAATGTGAGGAACATGTGTTTTTTTAGCCACATTTTGAGGTTTGCAAAGGATTCTGGGTAACAGAACCTGGTCCGAGCCACACAAGTCACCCCATCTTGGATTCCCCTAGGTCTCTAGTTTTCAGAAATGCACAGGTTTGGTATGTTTCCCTAGGTGGCGGCTGAGCTACAGGCCAAAATCTACAGGTAGGCACTTTGCAAAAAACACCTCTGTTTTCCTTCACCAATTTGGCTGTGTCCACGTTGCGCTTTGGGGCATTTCCTGTCGCGGGCGCTAGGCCTACCCACACAAGTGAGGTATCATTTTTATCGGGAGACGTGGGGGAACGCTGGGTGGAAGGAAATTCGTGGCTCCTCTCAGATTCCAGAACTTTCTGCCACAGAAATGTGAGGAACATGTGTTTTTTTAGCCAAATTTTGAGGTTTGCAAAGGATTCTGGGTAACAGAACCTGGTCCGAGCCACACAAGTCACCCCATCTTGGATTCCCCTAGGTCTCTAGTTTTCAGAAATGCACAGGTTTGGTAGGTTTCCCTAGGTGGCGGCTGAGCTACAGGCCAAAATCTACAGGTAGGCACTTTGCAAAAAACACCTCTGTTTTCCTTCACCAATTTGGCTGTGTCCACGTTGCGCTTTGGGGCATTTCCTGTCGCGGGCGCTAGGCCTACCCACACAAGTGAGGTATCATTTTTATCGGGAGACGTGGGGGAACGCTGGGTGGAAGGAAATTCGTGGCTCCTCTCAGATTCCAGAACTTTCTGCCACAGAAATGTGAGGAACATGTGTTTTTTTAGCCAAATTTTGAGGTTTGCAAAGGATTCTGGGTAACAGAACCTGGTCCGAGCCACACAAGTCACCCCATCTTGGATTCCCCTAGGTCTCTAGTTTTCAGAAATGCACAGGTTTGGTAGGTTTTCCTATGTGGCGGCTGAGCTACAGGCCAAAATCTACAGGTAGGCACTTTGCAAAAAACACCTCTGTTTTCCTTCACCAATTTGGCTGTGTCCACGTTGCGCTTTGGGGCATTTCCTGTCGCGGGCACTAGGCCTACCCACACAAGTGAGGATCATTTTTATCGGGAGACGTGGGGGAACGCTGTGTGGAAGGAAATTCGTGGCTCCTCTCAGATTCCAGAACTTTCTGCCACAGAAATGTGAGGAACATGTGTTTTTTTAGCCAAATTTTGAGGTTTGCAAAGGATTCTGGGTAACAGAACCTGGTCCGAGCCACACAAGTCACCCCATCTTGGATTCCCCTAGGTCTCTAGTTTTCAGAAATGCACAGGTTTGGTAGGTTTCCTTATGTGGCGGCTGAGCTACAGGCCAAAATCTACAGGTAGGCACTTTGCAAAAATCACCTCTGTTTTCCTTCACCAATTTGGCTGTGTCCACGTTGCACTTTGGGGCGTTTCCTGTCGCGGGCGCTAGGCCTACCCACACAAGTGAGGTATCATTTTTATCGGGAGACGTGGGGGAACGCTGGGTGGAAGGAAATTCGTGGCTCCTCTCAGATTCCAGAACTTTCTGCCACAGAAATGTGAGGAACATGTGTTTTTTTAGCCAAATTTTGAGGTTTGCAAAGGATTCTGGGTAACAGAACCTGGTCCGAGCCACACAAGTCACCCCATCTTGGATTCCCCTAGGTCTCTAGTTTTCAGAAATGCACAGGTTTGGTAGGTTTCCCTATGTGGCGGCTGAGCTACAGGCCAAAATCTACAGGTAGGCACTTTGCAAAAATCACCTCTGTTTTCCTTCACCAATTTGGCTGTGTCCACGTTGCACTTTGGGGCGTTTCCTGTCGCGGGCGCTAGGCCTACCCACACAAGTGAGGTATCATTTTTATCGGGAGACGTGGGGGAACGCTGGGTGGAAGGAAATTTGTGGCTCCTTTCAGATTCCAGAACTTTCTGCCACAGAAATGTGAGGAACATGTGCTTTTTTACTCAAATTTTGAGGTTTGCAAAGAATTCTGGGTAACAGAACCTGGTCCGAGCCACACAAGTCACCCCATCTTGGATTCCCCTAGGTCTCTAGTTTTCAGAAATGCACAGGTTTGGTAGGTTTCCCTATGTGGCGGCTGAGCTACAGGCCAAAATCTACAGGTAGGCACTTTGCAAAAAACACCTCTGTTTTCCTTCACCAATTTGGCTGTGTCCACGTTGCGCTTTGGGGCATTTCCTGTCACGGGCGCTAGGCCTACCCACACAAGTGAGGTATCATTTTTATCGGGAGACCTGGGGGAACGCTGGGTGGAAGGAAATTCGTGGCTCCTCCCAGATTCCAGAACTTTCTGCCACAGAAATGTGAGGAACATGTGTTTTTTTAGCCACATTTTGAGGTTTGCAAAGGATTCTGGGTAACTGAACCTGGTCCGAGCCACACAAGTCATCACATCTTGGATTCCCCTAGGTCTCTAGTTTTCAGAAATGCACAGGTTTGGTAGGTTTCCCTAGGTGGCGGCTGAGCTACAGGCCAAAATCTACAGGTAGGCACTTTGCAAAAAACACCTCTGTTTTCCTTCACCAATTTGGCTGTGTCCACGTTGCGCTTTGGGGCGTTTCCTGTCGCGGGCGCTAGGCCTACCCACAGAAGTGAGGTATAATTTTTATCGGGAGACGTGGGGGAACGCTGGGTGGAAGGAAATTCGTGGCTCCTCTCAGATTCCAGAACTTTCTGCCACAGAAATGTGAGGAACATGTGTTTTTTTAGCCAAATTTTGAGGTTTGCAAAGGATTCTGGGTAACAGAACCTGGTCCGAGCCACACAAGTCACCCCATCTTGGATTCCCCTAGGTCTCTAGTTTTCAGAAATGCACAGGTTTGGTAGGTTTCCCTAGGTGGCGGCTGAGCTACAGGCCAAAATCTACAGGTAGGCACTTTGCAAAAAACACCTCTGTTTTCCTTCACCAATTTGGCTGTGTCCACGTTGCGCTTTGGGGCATTTCCTGTCGCGGGCGCTAGGCCTACCCACACAAGTGAGGTATCATTTTTATCGGGAGACGTGGGGGAACGCTGGGTGGAAGGAAATTCGTGGCTCCTCTCAGATTCCAGAACTTTCTGCCACAGAAATGTGAGGAACATGTGTTTTTTTAGCCAAATTTTGAGGTTTGCAAAGGATTCTGGGTAACAGAACCTGGTCCGAGCCACACAAGTCACCCCATCTTGGATTCCCCTAGGTCTCTAGTTTTCAGAAATGCACAGGTTTGGTAGGTTTTCCTATGTGGCGGCTGAGCTACAGGCCAAAATCTACAGGTAGGCACTTTGCAAAAAACACCTCTGTTTTCCTTCACCAATTTGGCTGTGTCCACGTTGCGCTTTGGGGTCTTTCCTGTCGCGGGCACTAGGCCTACCCACACAAGTGAGGTATCATTTTTATCGGGAGACGTGGGGGAACGCTGTGTGGAAGGAAATTCGTGACTCCTCTCAGATTCCAGAACTTTCTGCCACAGAAATGTGAGGAACATGTGTTTTTTTAGCCAAATTTTGAGGTTTGCAAAGGATTCTGGGTAACAGAACCTGGTCCGAGCCACACAAGTCACCCCATCTTGGATTCCCCTAGGTCTCTAGTTTTCAGAAATGCACAGGTTTGGTAGGTTTCCCTAGGTGGCGGCTGAGCTACAGGCCAAAATCTACAGGTAGGCACTTTGCAAAAAACACCTCTGTTTTCCTTCACCAATTTGGCTGTGTCCACGTTGCGCTTTGGGGCCTTTCCTGTCGCGGGCACTAGGCCTACCCACACAAGTGAGGTATCATTTTTATCGGGAGACGTGGGGGAACGCTGTGTGGAAGGAAATTCGTGTCTCCTCTCAGATTCCAGAACTTTCTGCCACAGAAATGTGAGGAACATGTGTTTTTTTAGCCAAATTTTGAGGTTTGCAAAGGATTCTGGGTAACAGAACCTGGTCCGAGCCACACAAGTCACCCCATCTTGGATTCCCCTAGGTCTCTAGTTTTCAGAAATGCACAGGTTTGGTAGGTTTTCCTATGTGGCGGCTGAGCTACAGGCCAAAATCTACAGGTAGGCACTTTGCAAAAAACACCTCTGTTTTCCTTCACCAATTTGGCTGTGTCCACGTTGCGCTTTGGGGCCTTTCCTGTCGCGGGCACTAGGCCTACCCACACAAGTGAGGTATCATTTTTATCGGGAGACGTGGGGGAACGCTGTGTGGAAGGAAATTCGTGGCTCCTCTCAGATTCCAGAACTTTCTGCCACAGAAATGTGAGGAACATGTGTTTTTTTAGCCAAATTTTGAGGTTTGCAAAGGATTCTGGGTAACAGAACCTGGTCCGAGCCACACAAGTCACCCCATCTTGGATTCCCCTAGGTCTCTAGTTTTCAGAAATGCACAGGTTTGGTAGGTTTCCCTATGTGGCGGCTGAGCTACAGGCCAAAATCTACAGGTAGGCACTTTGCAAAAATCACCTCTGTTTTCCTTCACCAATTTGGCTGTGTCCACGTTGCACTTTGGGGCGTTTCCTGTCGCGGGCGCTAGGCCTACCCACACAAGTGAGGTATAATTTTTATCGGGAGACGTGGGGGAACGCTGGGTTGAAGGAAATTTGTGGCTCCTCTCAGATTCCAGAACTTTCTGCCACAGAAATGTGAGGAACATGTGCTTTTTTACTCAAATTTTGAGGTTTGCAAAGAATTCTGGGTAACAGAACCTGGTCCGAGCCACACAAGTCACCCTATCTTGGATTCCCCTAGGTCTCTAGTTTTCAGAAATGCACAGGTTTGGTAGGTTTCCCTATGTGGCGGCTGAGCTACAGGCCAAAATCTACAGGTAGGCACTTTGCAAAAAACACCTCTGTTTTCCTTCACCAATTTGGCTGTGTCCACGTTGCGCTTTGGGGGCATTTCCTGTCACGGGCGCTAGGCGTACCCACACAAGTGAGGTATCATTTTTATCGGGAGACGTGGGGGAACGCTGGGTGGAAGGAAATTTGTGGCTCCTCCCAGATTCCAGAACTTTCTGCCACAGAAATGTGAGGAACATGTGTTTTTTTTGCCACATTTTGAGGTTTGCAAAGGATTCTGGGTAACTGAACCTGGTCCGAGCCACACAAGTCACCCCATCTTGGATTCCCCTAGGTCTCTAGTTTTCAGAAATGCACAGGTTTGGTATGTTTCCCTATGTGGCGGCTGAGCTACAGGCCAAAATCTACAGGTAGGCACTTTGCAAAAAACACCTCTGTTTTCCTTCACCAATTTGGCTGTGTCCACGTTGCGCTTTGGGGCCTTTCCTGTCGCGGGCGCTAGGCCTACCCACACAAGTGAGGTATTATTTTTATCGGGAGATGTGGGGGAACGCTGGGTGGAAGGAAATTCGTGGCTCCTCTCAGATTCCAGAACTTTCTGCCACAGAAATGTGAGGAACATGTGTTTTTTTAGCCAAATTTTGAGGTTTGCAAAGGATTCTGGGTAACAGAACCTGGTCCGAGCCACACAAGTCACCCCATCTTGGATTTCCCTAGGTCTCTAGTTTTCAGAAATGCACAGGTTTGGTAGGTTTCCCTAGGTGGCGGCTGAGCTACAGGCCAAAATCTACAGGTAGGCACTTTGCAAAAAACACCTCTGTTTTCCTTCACCAATTTGGCTGTGTCCACGTTGCGCTTTGGGGCCTTTCCTGTCGCGGGCGCTAGGCCTACCCACACAAGTGAGGTATCATTTTTATCGGGAGACGTGGGGGAACGCTGGGTGGAAGGAAATTCGTGGCTCCTCTCAGATTCCAGAACTTTCTGCCACAGAAATGTGAGGAACATGTGTTTTTTTAGCCAAATTTTGAGGTTTGCAAAGGATTCTGGGTAACAGAACCTGGTCCGAGCCACACAAGTCATCCCATCTTGGATTCCCCTAGGTCTCTAGTTTTCAGAAATGCACAGGTTTGGCAGGTTTCCCTAGGTGGCGGCTGAGCTACAGGCCAAAATCTACAGGTAGGCACTTTGCAAAAAACACCTCTGTTTTCCTTCACCAATTTGGCTGTGTCCACGTTGCGCTTTGGGGCGTTTCCTGTCGCGGGCGCTAGGCCTACCCACAGAAGTGAGGTATAATTTTTATCGGGAGACGTGGGGGAACGCTGGGTGGAAGGAAATTCGTGGCTCCTCTCAGATTCCAGAACTTTCTGCCACAGAAATGTGAGGAACATGTGTTTTTTTAGCCAAATTTTGAGGTTTGCAAAGGATTCTGGGTAACAGAACCTGGTCCGAGCCACACAAGTCACCCCATCTTGGATTCCCCTAGGTCTCTAGTTTTCAGAAATGCACAGGTTTGGTAGGTTTCCCTAGGTGGCGGCTGAGCTACAGGCCAAAATCTACAGGTAGGCACTTTGCAAAAAACACCTCTGTTTTCCTTCACCAATTTGGCTGTGTCCACGTTGCGCTTTGGGGCATTTCCTGTCGCGGGCGCTAGGCCTACCCACACAAGTGAGGTATCATTTTTATCGGGAGACGTGGGGGAACGCTGGGTGGAAGGAAATTCGTGGCTCCTCTCAGATTCCAGAACTTTCTGCCACAGAAATGTGAGGAACATGTGTTTTTTTAGCCAAATTTTGAGGTTTGCAAAGGATTCTGGGTAACAGAACCTGGTCCGAGCCACACAAGTCACCCCATCTTGGATTCCCCTAGGTCTCTAGTTTTCAGAAATGCACAGGTTTGGTAGGTTTTCCTATGTGGCGGCTGAGCTACAGGCCAAAATCTACAGGTAGGCACTTTGCAAAAAACACCTCTGTTTTCCTTCACCAATTTGACTGTGTCCACGTTGCGCTTTGGGGCCTTTCCTGTCGCGGGCACTAGGCCTACCCACACAAGTGAGGTATCATTTTTATCGGGAGACGTGGGGGAACGCTGGGTGGAAGGAAATTTGTGGCTCCTCTCAGATTCCAGAACTTTCTGCCACAGAAATGTGAGGAACATGTGCTTTTTTACTCAAATTTTGAGGTTTGTAAAGAATTCTAGGTAACAGAACCTGGTCCGAGCCACACAAGTCACCCCATCTTGGATTCCCCTAGGTCTCTAGTTTTCAGAAATGCACAGGTTTGGTAGGTTTCCCTATGTGGCGGCTGAGATACAGGCCAAAATCTACAGGTAGGCACTTTGCAAAAAACACCTCTGTTTTCCTTCACCAATTTGGCTGTGTCCACGTTGCGCTTTGGGGCATTTCCTGTCACGGGCGCTAGGCCTACCCACACAAGTGAGGTATCATTTTTATCGGGAGACGTGGGGGAACGCTGGGTGGAAGGAAATTCGTGGCTCCTCCCAGATTCCAGAACTTTCTGCCACAGAAATGTGAGGAACATGTGTTTTTTTAGCCACATTTTGAGGTTTGCAAAGGATTCTGGGTAACTGAACCTGGTCCGAGCCACACAAGTCACCCCATCTTGGATTCCCCTAGGTCTCTAGTTTTCAGAAATGCACAGGTTTGGTATGTTTCCCTATGTGGCGGCTGAGCTACAGGCCAAAATCTACAGGTAGGCACTTTGCAAAAAACACCTCTGTTTTCCTTCACCAATTTGGCTGTGTCCACGTTGCGCTTTGGGGCCTTTCCTGTCGCGGGCGCTAGGCCTACCCACACAAGTGAGGTATTATTTTTATCGGGAGACGTGGGGGAACGCTGGGTGGAAGGAAATTCGTGGCTCCTCTCAGATTCCAGAACTTTCTGCCACAGAAATGTGAGGAACATGTGTTTTTTTAGCCAAATTTTGAGGTTTGCAAAGGATTCTGGGTAACAGAACCTGGTCCGAGCCACACAAGTCACCCCATCTTGGATTTCCCTAGGTCTCTAGTTTTCAGAAATGCACAGGTTTGGTAGGTTTCCCTAGCTGGCGGCTGAGCTACAGGCCAAAATCTACAGGTAGGCACTTTGCAAAAAACACCTCTGTTTTCCTTCACCAATTTGGCTGTGTCCACGTTGCGCTTTGGGGCCTTTCCTGTCGCGGGCGCTAGGCCTACCCACACAAGTGAGGTATCATTTTTATCGGGAGACGTGGGGGAACGCTGGGTGGAAGGAAATTCGTGGCTCCTCTCAGATTCCAGAACTTTCTGCCACAGAAATGTGAGGAACATGTGTTTTTTTAGCCAAATTTTGAGGTTTGCAAAGGATTCTGGGTAACAGAACCTGGTCCGAGCCACACAAGTCATCCCATCTTGGATTCCCTTAGGTCTCTAGTTTTCAGAAATGCACAGGTTTGGTAGGTTTCCCTAGGTGGCGGCTGAGCTACAGGCCAAAATCTACAGGTAGGCACTTTGCAAAAAACACCTCTGTTTTCCTTCACCAATTTGGCTGTGTCCACGTTGCGCTTTGGGGCGTTTCCTGTCGCGGGCGCTAGGCCTACCCACAGAAGTGAGGTATAATTTTTATCGGGAGACGTGGGGGAACGCTGGGTGGAAGGAAATTCGTGGCTCCTCTCAGATTCCAGAACTTTCTGCCACAGAAATGTGAGGAACATGTGTTTTTTTAGCCAAATTTTGAGGTTTGCAAAGGATTGTGGGTAACAGAACCTGGTCCGAGCCACACAAGTCACCCCATCTTGGATTCCCCTAAGTCTCTAGTTTTCAGAAATGCACAGGTTTGGTAGGTTTCCCTAGGTGGCGGCTGAGCTACAGGCCAAAATCTACAGGTAGGCACTTTGCAAAAAACACCTCTGTTTTCCTTCACCAATTTGGCTGTGTCCACGTTGCGCTTTGGGGCATTTCCTGTCGCGGGCGCTAGGCCTACCCACACAAGTGAGGTATCATTTTTATCGGGAGACGTGGGGGAACGCTGGGTGGAAGGAAATTCGTGGCTCCTCTCAGATTCCAGAACTTTCTGCCACAGAAATGTGAGGAACATGTGTTTTTTTAGCCAAATTTTGAGGTTTGCAAAGGATTCTGGGTAACAGAACCTGGTCCGAGCCACACAAGTCACCCCATCTTGGATTCCCCTAGGTCTCTAGTTTTCAGAAATGCACAGGTTTGGTAGGTTTTCCTATGTGGCGGCTGAGCTACAGGCCAAAATCTACAGGTAGGCACTTTGCAAAAAACACCTCTGTTTTCCTTCACCAATTTGACTGTGTCCACGTTGCGCTTTGGGGCCTTTCCTGTCGCGGGCACTAGGCCTACCCACACAAGTGAGGTATCATTTTTATCGGGAGACGTGGGGGAACGCTGTGTGGAAGGAAATTTGTGGCTCCTCTCAGATTCCAGAACTTTCTGCCACAGAAATGTGAGGAACATGTGTTTTTTTAGCCAAATTTTGAGGTTTGCAAAGGATTCTGGGTAACAGAACCTGGTCCGAGCCACACAAGTCACCCCATCTTGGATTCCCCTAGGTCTCTAGTTTTCAGAAATGCACAGGTTTGGTAGGTTTCCCTATGTGGCGGCTGAGCTACAGGCCAAAATCTACAGGTAGGCACTTTGCAAAAATCACCTCTGTTTTCCTTCACCAATTTGGCTGTGTCCACGTTGCACTTTGGGGCGTTTCCTGTTGCGGGCGCTAGGCCTACCTACACAAGTGAGGTATCATTTTTATCGGGAGACGTGGCGGAACACTGGGTGGAAGGAAATTTGTGGCTCCTCTCAGATTCCAGAACTTTCTGCCACAGAAATGTGAGGAACATGTGCTTTTTTACTCAAATTTTGAGGTTTGTAAAGAATTCTAGGTAACAGAACCTGGTCCGAGCCACACAAGTCACCCCATCTTGGATTCCCCTAGGTCTCTAGTTTTCAGAAATGCACAGGTTTGGTAGGTTTCCCTATGTGGCGGCTGAGCTACAGGCCAAAATCTACAGGTAGGCACTTTGCAAAAAACACCTCTGTTTTCCTTCACCAATTTGGCTGTGTCCACGTTGCGCTTTGGGGCATTTCCTGTCACGGGCGCTAGGCCTACCCACACAAGTGAGGTATCATTTTTATCGGGAGACGTGGGGGAACGCTGGGTGGAAGGAAATTCGTGGCTCCTCCCAGATTCCAGAACTTTCTGACACAGAAATGTGAGGAACATGTGTTTTTTTAGCCACATTTTGAGGTTTGCAAAGGATTCTGGGTAACTGAACCTGGTCCGAGCCACACAAGTCATCCCATCTTGGATTCCCCTAGGTCTCTAGTTTTCAGAAATGCACAGGTTTGGTAGGTTTCCCTAGGTGGCGGCTGAGCTACAGGCCAAAATCTACAGGTAGGCACTTTGCAAAAAACACCTCTGTTTTCCTTCACCAATTTGGCTGTGTCCACGTTGCGCTTTGGGGCGTTTCCTGTCGCGGGCGCTAGGCCTACCCACAGAAGTGAGGTATAATTTTTATCGGGAGACGTGGGGGAACGCTGGGTGGAAGGAAATTCGTGGCTCCTCTCAGATTCCAGAACTTTCTGCCACAGAAATGTGAGGAACATGTGTTTTTTTAGCCACATTTTGAGGTTTGCAAAGGATTCTGGGTAACAGAACCTGGTCCGAGCCACACAAGTCACCCCATCTTGGATTCCCCTAGGTCTCTAGTTTTCAGAAATGCACAGGTTTGGTAGGTTTCCCTAGGTGGCGGCTGAGCTACAGGCCAAAATCTACAGGTAGGCACTTTGCAAAAAACACCTCTGTTTTCCTTCACCAATTTGGCTGTGTCCACGTTGCGCTTTGGGGCATTTCCTGTCGCGGGCGCTAGGCCTACCCACACAAGTGAGGTATCATTTTTATCGGGAGACGTGGGGGAACGCTGGGTGGAAGGAAATTCGTGGCTCCTCTCAGATTCCAGAACTTTCTGCCACAGAAATGTGAGGAACATGTGTTTTTTTAGCCAAATTTTGAGGTTTGCAAAGGATTCTGGGTAACAGAACCTGGTCCGAGTCCCACAAGTCACCCCATCTTGGATTCCCCTAGGTCTCTAGTTTTCAGAAATGCACAGGTTTGGTAGGTTTCCCTAGGTGGCGGCTGAGCTACAGGCCAAAATCTACAGGTAGGCACTTTGCAAAAAACACCTCTGTTTTCCTTCACCAATTTGGCTGTGTCCACGTTGCGCTTTGGGGCATTTCCTGTCGCGGGCGCTAGGCCTACCCACACAAGTGAGGTATCATTTTTATCGGGAGACGTGGGGGAACGCTGGGTGGAAGGAAATTCGTGGCTCCTCTCAGATTCCAGAACTTTCTGCCACAGAAATGTGAGGAACATGTGTTTTTTTAGCCAAATTTTGAGGTTTGCAAAGGATTCTGGGTAACAGAACCTGGTCCGAGCCACACAAGTCACCCCATCTTGGATTCCCCTAGGTCTCTAGTTTTCAGAAATGCACAGGTTTGGTAGGTTTTCCTATGTGGCGGCTGAGCTACAGGCCAAAATCTACAGGTAGGCACTTTGCAAAAAACACCTCTGTTTTCCTTCACCAATTTGGCTGTGTCCACGTTGCGCTTTGGGGCATTTCCTGTCGCTGGCACTAGGCCTACCCACACAAGTGAGGTATAATTTTTATCGGGAGACGTGGGGGAACGCTGTGTGGAAGGAAATTCGTGGCTCCTCTCAGATTCCAGAACTTTCTGCCACAGAAATGTGAGGAACATGTGTTTTTTTAGCCAAATTTTGAGGTTTGCAAAGGATTCTGGGTAACAGAACCTGGTCCGAGCCACACAAGTCACCCCATCTTGGATTCCCCTAGGTCTCTAGTTTTCAGAAATGCACAGGTTTGGTAGGTTTCCTTATGTGGCGGCTGAGCTACAGGCCAAAATCTACAGGTAGGCACTTTGCAAAAATCACCTCTGTTTTCCTTCACCAATTTGGCTGTGTCCACGTTGCACTTTGGGGCGTTTCCTGTCGCGGGCGCTAGGCC
This sequence comes from Pleurodeles waltl, assembly GCF_031143425.1. Classification (NCBI taxonomy): domain Eukaryota; kingdom Metazoa; phylum Chordata; class Amphibia; order Caudata; family Salamandridae; genus Pleurodeles; species Pleurodeles waltl. The sequence goes on along the minus strand of NC_090440.1, from coordinate 584,572,303 downwards.
TACCCACACAAGTGAGGTATCATTTTTATCGGGAGACGTGGGGGAACGCTGGGTGGAAGGAAATTCGTGGCTCCTCTCAGATTCCAGAACTTTCTGCCACAGAAATGTGAGGAACATGTGTTTTTTTAGCCAAATTTTGAGGTTTGCAAAGGATTCTGGGTAACAGAACCTGGTCCGAGCCACACAAGTCACCCCATCTTGGATTCCCCTAGGTCTCTAGTTTTCAGAAATGCACAGGTTTGGTAGGTTTCCCTATGTGGCGGCTGAGCTACAGGCCAAAATCTACAGGTAGGCACTTTGCAAAAATCACCTCTGTTTTCCTTCACCAATTTGGCTGTGTCCACGTTGCACTTTGGGGCGTTTCCTGTCGCGGGCGCTAGGCCTACCCACACAAGTGAGGTATCATTTTTATCGGGAGACGTGGGGGAACGCTGGGTGGAAGGAAATTTGTGGCTCCTTTCAGATTCCAGAACTTTCTGCCACAGAAATGTGAGGAACATGTGCTTTTTTACTCAAATTTTGAGGTTTGCAAAGAATTCTGGGTAACAGAACCTGGTCCGAGCCACACAAGTCACCCCATCTTGGATTCCCCTAGGTCTCTAGTTTTCAGAAATGCACAGGTTTGGTAGGTTTCCCTATGTGGCGGCTGAGCTACAGGCCAAAATCTACAGGTAGGCACTTTGCAAAAAACACCTCTGTTTTCCTTCACCAATTTGGCTGTGTCCACGTTGCGCTTTGGGGCATTTCCTGTCACGGGCGCTAGGCCTACCCACACAAGTGAGGTATCATTTTTATCGGGAGACCTGGGGGAACGCTGGGTGGAAGGAAATTCGTGGCTCCTCCCAGATTCCAGAACTTTCTGCCACAGAAATGTGAGGAACATGTGTTTTTTTAGCCACATTTTGAGGTTTGCAAAGGATTCTGGGTAACTGAACCTGGTCCGAGCCACACAAGTCATCACATCTTGGATTCCCCTAGGTCTCTAGTTTTCAGAAATGCACAGGTTTGGTAGGTTTCCCTAGGTGGCGGCTGAGCTACAGGCCAAAATCTACAGGTAGGCACTTTGCAAAAAACACCTCTGTTTTCCTTCACCAATTTGGCTGTGTCCACGTTGCGCTTTGGGGCGTTTCCTGTCGCGGGCGCTAGGCCTACCCACAGAAGTGAGGTATAATTTTTATCGGGAGACGTGGGGGAACGCTGGGTGGAAGGAAATTCGTGGCTCCTCTCAGATTCCAGAACTTTCTGCCACAGAAATGTGAGGAACATGTGTTTTTTTAGCCACATTTTGAGGTTTGCAAAGGATTCTGGGTAACAGAACCTGGTCCGAGCCACACAAGTCACCCCATCTTGGATTCCCCTAGGTCTCTAGTTTTCAGAAATGCACAGGTTTGGTAGGTTTCCCTAGGTGGCGGCTGAGCTACAGGCCAAAATCTACAGGTAGGCACTTTGCAAAAAACACCTCTGTTTTCCTTCACCAATTTGGCTGTGTCCACGTTGCGCTTTGGGGCATTTCCTGTCGCGGGCGCTAGGCCTACCCACACAAGTGAGGTATCATTTTTATCGGGAGACGTGGGGGAACGCTGGGTGGAAGGAAATTCGTGGCTCCTCTCAGATTCCAGAACTTTCTGCCACAGAAATGTGAGGAACATGTGTTTTTTTAGCCAAATTTTGAGGTTTGCAAAGGATTCTGGGTAACAGAACCTGGTCCGAGCCACACAAGTCACCCCATCTTGGATTCCCCTAGGTCTCTAGTTTTCAGAAATGCACAGGTTTGGTAGGTTTTCCTATGTGGCGGCTGAGCTACAGGCCAAAATCTACAGGTAGGCACTTTGCCAAAAACACCTCTGTTTTCCTTCACCAATTTGGCTGTGTCCACGTTGCGCTTTGGGGCCTTTCCTGTCGCGGGCACTAGGCCTACCCACACAAGTGAGGTATCATTTTTATCGGGAGACGTGGGGGAACGCTGTGTGGAAGGAAATTCGTGACTCCTCTCAGATTCCAGAACTTTCTGCCACAGAAATGTGAGGAACATGTGTTTTTTTAGCCAAATTTTGAGGTTTGCAAAGGATTCTGGGTAACAGAACCTGGTCCGAGCCACACAAGTCACCCCATCTTGGATTCCCCTAGGTCTCTAGTTTTCAGAAATGCACAGGTTTGGTAGGTTTCCCTAGGTGGCGGCTGAGCTACAGGCCAAAATCTACAGGTAGGCACTTTGCAAAAAACACCTCTGTTTTCCTTCACCAATTTGGCTGTGTCCACGTTGCGCTTTGGGGCCTTTCCTGTCGCGGGCACTAGGCCTACCCACACAAGTGAGGTATCATTTTTATCGGGAGACGTGGGGGAACGCTGTGTGGAAGGAAATTCGTGTCTCCTCTCAGATTCCAGAACTTTCTGCCACAGAAATGTGAGGAACATGTGTTTTTTTAGCCAAATTTTGAGGTTTGCAAAGGATTCTGGGTAACAGAACCTGGTCCGAGCCACACAAGTCACCCCATCTTGGATTCCCCTAGGTCTCTAGTTTTCAGAAATGCACAGGTTTGGTAGGTTTTCCTATGTGGCGGCTGAGCTACAGGCCAAAATCTACAGGTAGGCACTTTGCAAAAAACACCTCTGTTTTCCTTCACCAATTTGGCTGTGTCCACGTTGCGCTTTGGGGCCTTTCCTGTCGCGGGCACTAGGCCTACCCACACAAGTGAGGTATCATTTTTATCGGGAGACGTGGGGGAACGCTGTGTGGAAGGAAATTCGTGGCTCCTCTCAGATTCCAGAACTTTCTGCCACAGAAATGTGAGGAACATGTGTTTTTTTAGCCAAATTTTGAGGTTTGCAAAGGATTCTGGGTAACAGAACCTGGTCCGAGCCACACAAGTCACCCCATCTTGGATTCCCCTAGGTCTCTAGTTTTCAGAAATGCACAGGTTTGGTAGGTTTCCCTATGTGGCGGCTGAGCTACAGGCCAAAATCTACAGGTAGGCACTTTGCAAAAATCACCTCTGTTTTCCTTCACCAATTTGGCTGTGTCCACGTTGCACTTTGGGGCGTTTCCTGTCGCGGGCGCTAGGCCTACCCACACAAGTGAGGTATCATTTTTATCGGGAGATGTGGGGGAACGCTGGGTTGAAGGAAATTTGTGGCTCCTCTCAGATTCCAGAACTTTCTGCCACAGAAATGTGAGGAACATGTGCTTTTTTACTCAAATTTTGAGGTTTGCAAAGAATTCTGGGTAACAGAACCTGGTCCGAGCCACACAAGTCACCCTATCTTGGATTCCCCTAGGTCTCTAGTTTTCAGAAATGCACAGGTTTGGTAGGTTTCCCTATGTGGCGGCTGAGCTACAGGCCAAAATCTACAGGTAGGCACTTTGCAAAAAACACCTCTGTTTTCCTTCACCAATTTGGCTGTGTCCACGTTGCGCTTTGGGGGCATTTCCTGTCACGGGCGCTAGGCCTACCCACACAAGTGAGGTATCATTTTTATCGGGAGACGTGGGGGAACGCTGGGTGGAAGGAAATTTGTGGCTCCTCCCAGATTCCAGAACTTTCTGCCACAGAAATGTGAGGAACATGTGTTTTTTTTGCCACATTTTGAGGTTTGCAAAGGATTCTGGGTAACTGAACCTGGTCCGAGCCACACAAGTCACCCCATCTTGGATTCCCCTAGGTCTCTAGTTTTCAGAAATGCACAGGTTTGGTATGTTTCCCTATGTGGCGGCTGAGCTACAGGCCAAAATCTACAGGTAGGCACTTTGCAAAAAACACCTCTGTTTTCCTTCACCAATTTGGCTGTGTCCACGTTGCGCTTTGGGGCCTTTCCTGTCGCGGGCGCTAGGCCTACCCACACAAGTGAGGTATTATTTTTATCGGGAGACGTGGGGGAACGCTGGGTGGAAGGAAATTCGTGGCTCCTCTCAGATTCCAGAACTTTCTGCCACAGAAATGTGAGGAACATGTGTTTTTTTAGCCAAATTTTGAGGTTTGCAAAGGATTCTGGGTAACAGAACCTGGTCCGAGCCACACAAGTCACCCCATCTTGGATTTCCCTAGGTCTCTAGTTTTCAGAAATGCACAGGTTTGGTAGGTTTCCCTAGGTGGCGGCTGAGCTACAGGCCAAAATCTACAGGTAGGCACTTTGCAAAAAACACCTCTGTTTTCCTTCACCAATTTGGCTGTGTCCACGTTGCGCTTTGGGGCCTTTCCTGTCGCGGGCGCTAGGCCTACCCACACAAGTGAGGTATCATTTTTATCGGGAGACGTGGGGGAACGCTGGGTGGAAGGAAATTCGTGGCTCCTCTCAGATTCCAGAACTTTCTGCCACAGAAATGTGAGGAACATGTGTTTTTTTAGCCAAATTTTGAGGTTTGCAAAGGATTCTGGGTAACAGAACCTGGTCCGAGCCACACAAGTCATCCCATCTTGGATTCCCCTAGGTCTCTAGTTTTCAGAAATGCACAGGTTTGGCAGGTTTCCCTAGGTGGCGGCTGAGCTACAGGCCAAAATCTACAGGTAGGCACTTTGCAAAAAACACCTCTGTTTTCCTTCACCAATTTGGCTGTGTCCACGTTGCGCTTTGGGGCGTTTCCTGTCGCGGGCGCTAGGCCTACCCACAGAAGTGAGGTATAATTTTTATCGGGAGACGTGGGGGAACGCTGGGTGGAAGGAAATTCGTGGCTCCTCTCAGATTCCAGAACTTTCTGCCACAGAAATGTGAGGAACATGTGTTTTTTTAGCCAAATTTTGAGGTTTGCAAAGGATTCTGGGTAACAGAACCTGGTCCGAGCCACACAAGTCACCCCATCTTGGATTCCCCTAGGTCTCTAGTTTTCAGAAATGCACAGGTTTGGTAGGTTTCCCTAGGTGGCGGCTGAGCTACAGGCCAAAATCTACAGGTAGGCACTTTGCAAAAAACACCTCTGTTTTCCTTCACCAATTTGGCTGTGTCCACGTTGCGCTTTGGGGCATTTCCTGTCGCGGGCGCTAGGCCTACCCACACAAGTGAGGTATCATTTTTATCGGGAGACGTGGGGGAACGCTGGGTGGAAGGAAATTCGTGGCTCCTCTCAGATTCCAGAACTTTCTGCCACAGAAATGTGAGGAACATGTGTTTTTTTAGCCAAATTTTGAGGTTTGCAAAGGATTCTGGGTAACAGAACCTGGTCCGAGCCACACAAGTCACCCCATCTTGGATTCCCCTAGGTCTCTAGTTTTCAGAAATGCACAGGTTTGGTAGGTTTTCCTATGTGGCGGCTGAGCTACAGGCCAAAATCTACAGGTAGGCACTTTGCAAAAAACACCTCTGTTTTCCTTCACCAATTTGACTGTGTCCACGTTGCGCTTTGGGGCCTTTCCTGTCGCGGGCACTAGGCCTACCCACACAAGTGAGGTATCATTTTTATCGGGAGACGTGGGGGAACGCTGTGTGGAAGGAAATTCGTGGCTTCTCTCAGATTCCAGAACTTTCTGCCACAGAAATGTGAGGAGCATGTGTTTTTTTAGCCAAATTTTGAGGTTTGCAAAGGATTCTGGGTAACAGAACCTGGTCCGAGCCACACAAGTCACCCCATCTTGGATTCCCCTAGGTCTCTAGTTTTCAGAAATGCACAGGTTTGGTAGGTTTCCCTAGGTGGCGGCTGAGCTACAGGCCAAAATCTACAGGTAGGCACTTTGCAAAAATCACCTCTGTTTTCCTTCACCAATTTGGCTGTGTCCACGTTGCACTTTGGGGCGTTTCCTGTCGCGGGCGCTAGGCCTACCTACACAAGTGAGGTATCATTTTTATCGGGAGACGTGGCGGAACACTGGGTGGAAGGAAATTTGTGGCTCCTCTCAGATTCCAGAACTTTCTGCCACAGAAATGTGAGGAACATGTGCTTTTTTACTCAAATTTTGAGGTTTGTAAAGAATTCTAGGTAACAGAACCTGGTCCGAGCCACACAAGTCACCCCATCTTGGATTCCCCTAGGTCTCTAGTTTTCAGAAATGCACAGGTTTGGTAGGTTTCCCTATGTGGCGGCTGAGCTACAGGCCAAAATCTACAGGTAGGCACTTTGCAAAAAACACCTCTGTTTTCCTTCACCAATTTGGCTGTGTCCACGTTGCGCTTTGGGGCATTTCCTGTCACGGGCGCTAGGCCTACCCACACAAGTGAGGTATCATTTTTATCGGGAGACGTGGGGGAACGCTGGGTGGAAGGAAATTCGTGGCTCCTCCCAGATTCCAGAACTTTCTGCCACAGAAATGTGAGGAACATGTGTTTTTTTAGCCACATTTTGAGGTTTGCAAAGGATTCTGGGTAACTGAACCTGGTCCGAGCCACACAAGTCATCCCATCTTGGATTCCCCTAGGTCTCTAGTTTTCAGAAATGCACAGGTTTGGTAGGTTTCCCTAGGTGGCGGCTGAGCTACAGGCCAAAATCTACAGGTAGGCACTTTGCAAAAAACACCTCTGTTTTCCTTCACCAATTTGGCTGTGTCCACGTTGCGCTTTGGGGCGTTTCCTGTCGCGGGCGCTAGGCCTACCCACAGAAGTGAGGTATAATTTTTATCGGGAGACATGGGGGAACGCTGGGTGGAAGGAAATTCGTGGCTCCTCTCAGATTCCAGAACTTTCTGCCACAGAAATGTGAGGAACATGTGTTTTTTTAGCCACATTTTGAGGTTTGCAAAGGATTCTGGGTAACAGAACCTGGTCCGAGCCACACAAGTCACCCCATCTTGGATTCCCCTAGGTCTCTAGTTTTCAGAAATGCACAGGTTTGGTAGGTTTCCCTAGGTGGCGGCTGAGCTACAGGCCAAAATCTACAGGTAGGCACTTTGCAAAAAACACCTCTGTTTTCTGTGATGTGTCCACGTTGTGTTTTGGGGCATATCCTGTCGCGGGCGCTAGGCCTACCCACACAAGTGAGGTATCATTTTTATCGGGAGACTTGGGGGAACATAGAATAGCAGAAAAAGTGTTATTGCCCCTTGTTTTTCTCTACAAATGTAAGACAGTGTGTTAAAAAGACGTCTATTTGAGAAATGCCCTGTAATTCACATGCTAGTATGGGCACCCCGGAATTCAGAGATGTGCAAATAACCACTGCTTCTCAACACCTTATCTTGTGCCCATTTTGGAAATACAAAGGTTTTCTTGATAGCTATTTTTTACTCTTTATATTTCAGCAAATGAATTGCTGTATACCCGGCATAGATTGAAAACCCACTGCAGGGTGCAGGTCATTTATTGGCTCTGGGTACCTAGAGTTCTTGATGAACCTATAAGTCCTATATATCCCCGCAACCAGAAGAGTCCAGCAGACGTAATGGTATATTGCTTTCGAAAATCTGACATTGCTGGAAAAAGTTACAGAGTAAAACGTAGAGAAAAATTGATGTTCTTTTCACCTCAATTTCAATATTTTTCTTTTTCAGTTGTTATTTTCTGTAGGAAACCCTTGTAGGATCTACACAAATTACCCCTTGCTGAATTCAGATTTTTGTCTACTTTTCAAAAATGTTCCGGTTTCTGGGATCCAGCGTTGGTTTCATGCCCATTTCTGTCACTGACTGGAAGGAGGCTGAAAGCACAAAAAAACGTAAAAATGGGGTATGTCCCCGTAAAATGCCAAAATTGTGTTGAAAAATTGGGTTTTCTGATTCAAGTCTGCCTGTTCCTGAAAGCTGGGAAGCTGGTGATTTTATCACCGCAAACCCTTTGTTGATGCCCTTTTCAGGGAAAAAAACACAAGCCTTCTTCTGCAGCCCATTTTTCCAATTTTTTTGAAAAAAACTAAATTTTCACTGTTTTTTGGCTAATTTCTTGCCCTCCTTCTGGGGAACCCACAAAGTCTGGGTACCTCTAGAATCCCTAGGATGTTGGAAAAAAAGGACTCAAATTTGGCGTGGGTAGCTTATGTGAACAAAAAGTTATGAGGGCCTAAGCGCGAACTGCTCCAAATAGCCAAAAAAAGGCTCGGCACAGGAGGGGGAAAAGGCCTGGCAGCGAAGGGGTTAATGTTGAGGACTCATTGTTTTGGTATTCTAAATAGTGTTCTTACCTGGGTCTTAAGGTGGATGGCCTGAGACTGATGTTCAGGCAAGTAGATTTGCGGCATGATCACAAAGATGTTGCTGCGTCAACTTTGCATCAGGTGAAGGTGAATACAACTGATTTGCCTGTATGTGGTATTTTATAGTGTGTTTCAGAGTGTGTATTTGTTTTGCAGGTCATGCCTGAGGAAGGTTATCTGCCTTATATTGTAGAACGGCAGTTCAGTGTTTTTTAAACAATTGTTTTATTTATCAAAACATACGTAACAGCCAAATAAAGTGGAACAATCAACTGACAAGCCACCTTCCACTTTTCGGGATTAACCACCTATAGAAACGAAGCACAACACCCTTGGAACATTATCCTTCCATTATGGCCTGGGTCTGATAAATATTGTGGTTGAAATCATCAAAAGGCCAAAACACTTCAACAACATTGCAGCACATTAGTGAATTGTTTAAAAGGACGAATTACCAATGATACCATCTTGTTTATAAGGCATTTATCCACATTTTTGCTTCTACTACCCTATTTTTGCAGACCAGTTTTTGTTGGCATTCGGAGAAAACTCATATTAGCCACAACAGAGAGGGTGAGATATTACGTATGATGAGGTTAGTGTGTAATTGCAGTGTTTACTGTGCGGGGAAGGGGTAGCAGCCTTCTGAGTAGGGACTTGTGAGTCCGTAGCAGTTGATAGTAAATAATCCCATAGAGGTTGCCATATGTCTTTGGGTTGTGAAGTAGAGGGTGGCATACATTTCGCTAACGGTGTCACATTAGATCAGCCTGTTGATCCACGCTTTAACCATGGGTCTGACGGTGTTTCCCCAGCGTGATGTTATTTTCCATTTGGCAAGTAGCGATGCAATGGCTGTATATCTACGTGTAGATTGAGGGACATTGACCACATGGCCCAGCAGCACCAAAAGGGGTGGGGCCGGATTAAGGTCAGTCTCCGTCATCAAAGATAAGTAGGTGAATATGTCACCCCAGTATTGGCCTTTTGGGGGAGCAGGTCCACGTCAGATGTGCAAAGTGAGCGTCCGCCCTACCACACTTAGGGCAGCTGGATGATCTGGTAGGGTCAATTTTTGCAAGTGCCGCGGGGGTAGTGTGAGCCAGATGTAGGAACTCAAAATGGAGCAATCTGTGATGAGGATTTGGGGATATCACTTTAATTTGTGTGCAACAGTAGTCTGTTAGCATACACCCTAGGTCAGCCTCCAACTGTTTTCGCTCTCGTTCATCATGTGTGCGCCATAGAGCCATGCAAGCCTTGTTTAATTTGGAAATGAGATGTTCCCCTTCTGCATCTGATATCAAGGTTGTTATTAGGGTAAAGAAGTCAGGGGATAGGGGGTAAGAGGGAACACAGGCCCACAGTGTGCAAAGTTGTTGGATCTAGAATCTTGCTGCACCTACTAAGGTGAAAGACTTTAGTTTACTTTATGGATAAAAAACGAACTTGTACTGCATTTACCATGATGCACTGGGGCTGAATGTATGCTGGAGTGGGAGGCAGGGTGCTCCCTTGCCGGTTTTTCTGTTTGAGAAGGCTCCCTTGAGCCAACAAGCTGATGAGCTCTGGTTGAAGCACCTGCGTGCCAGTGAGTGGTACACAAACATGAGAGGACTTTTGGGAGCATTTGCTGCAACCCCACAGACAAAGCTGCTCTCTGCAGATGAAGGGCTTACCCAGAAACATGTTTCCAGAGATTTACAGCACTTGCTGCACCTACTAAAGTGAAAGACTTTAGTTTACTTTATGGATAAAAAACGAACTTGTACTGCATTAACCATGATGCACTGGGGCTGACTGCATGCTGGAGTGTAAGGCAGGGTGCTCCCTTTCCGTTTTTTCTGTTTAAGAAGGCTCCCTTGAGCCAACAAGCTGACGAGCTCTGGTTGAAGCACCTGCGTGCCAATGAGTGGTACACAAACGAGAGAGTAATTTTGGCAGCATTTCCAGTAACCCTACAGAGAAAGCTGCTCTCTATTGATGAAGGGCTTACCCAGAAACATGAGTCCAGAGATTTACAGCACTTGCTGCACGTCCTAAGGTGAAAGACCTTAGTTTACTTTATGGATAAAAAACTAACTTGTAATGCATTTACCATGATGCACTCGGGCTGACTGCAGGCTGGAGTGTAAGCCAGGTGCTCCCTTTCCGGTTAATCTGTTGAAGAAGGCTCCCTTGAGCCAACAGGCTGACGAGCTCTGGTTGAAGCACCTGTGTGCCAGTGAGTGGTACACAAACCTAAGAGGACTTTTGACAGCACTTCCAGCAACCCCACAGACAAAGCTGCTCTCTGCTGATGAAGGGCTTACCCAGAAACACGTGTCCAGAGATTTACAGCACTTGCTGCACCTTCTAGGGTGAAAGACGCTAGTTCACTTTATGGATAAAAAACAAACTTGTACTGCATTTACCATGATGCCCTGGGGCTGAATGCATGCTGAAGTGTGAGGCAGGGTGCTCCCTTTCCAGTTTTTCTGTTTAAGAAGGCTCCCTTGAGCCAACAAGCTGACGAGGTCTGGTTGAAGCACCTGCATGCCAGTGAGTGGTACACAAACCTGGGAGGACTTTTGGCAGCATTTCCAGTAACCCCACAGACAAAGCTGCTCTCTGCTGATGAAAGGCTTACCCAGAAATATGTGTCCAGAGATTTACAGCACTTGCTGCACCTACTAAGGTGAAAAAATGTAGTTTACTTTATGGATAAAAAACAAACTTGTACTGCATTTACCATGATGCACTGGGGCTGACTGCATGCTGGAGTGTGAGGCAGGGTTCTCCCTTTCTGGTATTTCTGTTAAAAAAGGCTCCCTTGAGCCAACAAGCTGACGAGCTCTGGTTGAAGCACCTGCGTACCAGTGAGTGGTACACAAACCTGAGAGAACTTTTGGCAGCATTTCCAGCAACCCCACAAAGCTACTCTCCGCTGATGAAGGGATTACCCGGAAACACATGTCCAGAGATTTACATCACTTGCTGCACCTACTAAGGTGAAAGGCTTTAGTTTACTTTATGGATAAAAAACAAACTTGTACTGCATTTACCATGAGTCAATGGGGCTAACTACATGCTGGAGTGTGAGGCAGAGAGCTCCCTTTCCGGTTAATCTGTTGAAGAAGGCTCCCTTGAGCCAACAAGCTGACGAGCTCTGGTGAAGCACCTGCGTGCCAGTGAGTGGTACACAAACCTGAGAGGACTTTTGGCAGCATTTCTAACAACCCCACAGACAAAGCTGCTCTCTGCTGATGAAGGGCTTACCCAGGAACATGTGTCCAGAGATTTACATCACTTGCTGCACCTACTAAGGTGAAAGACTTTAGTTTACTTTATGGATAAAAAACGAACTTGTACTGCATTTACCATGATGCACTGGGGCTGACTGCATGCTGGAGTGTGAGGCAGGGTGCTCCTTTTTCATTTTTTCTGTTTAAGAAGGCTCCCTTGAGCCAACAAGCTGACGAGCTCTGGTTGAAACACCTATGTGCCAGTGAGTGGTACACAAACCTAAGAGGACTTTTGGCAGCATTTCCAGCAACCCCACAGACAAAGCTGCTCTCTGCTGATGAAGGGCTTACCCAGGAACAAGTGTCCAGAGATTTACAGCACTTGCTGCACCGACTAAGGTGAAAGACTTTAGTTTACTTTATAGATAAAAAATGAACTTGTACTGCATTTATCATGATGCACTGGGGCTGACTGCATGCTGGAGTGTGAGGCAGGGTGCTCCCTTTACGTTATTTCTGTTTAAGAAGGCTCCCTTGAGCCAACAAGCTGACGAGCTCTGGTTGAAACACCTGCGTGCCAGTGAGTGGTACACAAACCTGAGAGGACTTTTGGCAGCATTTCCAGCAACCCCACAGACAAAGCTGCTCTCTGCTGATGAGGGGCTAACTCAGAAACACGTGTCCAGAGATTTACAGCACTTGCTGCACCTACTAAGGTAAAAGACTTTAGTTTACTTTATAGATAAAAAATGAACTTGTACCGCATTTATCATGATGTACTAGGGCTGACTGCATGCTGGAGTGTGAGGGAGGGTGCTCCCTTTCCGTTTTTTCTGTTTAAGAAGGCTCCCTTGAGCCAACAAGCTGACAAACTCTGGTTGAAGCACCTGCATGCCAGTGAGTGGTACACAAACCTGAGAGGACTTTTGGCAGCATTTCCAGCAACCCCACAGACAAAGCTACTCTCTGCTCATGAAGGGCTAACTCAGAAACATGTCTCCAGAGATTTACAGCACTTTCTGCACCTACTAAGGTAAAAGACTTTAGTTTACTTTATAGATAAAAAACAAACTTGTACTCCATTTACCATGATGCACTGGGGCTGACTGCAAGCTGGAGTGTAAGGCAGGGTGCTCCCTTTCTGGTTTTTCCATTAGAGCAGTGCTGGGGGGCTGCCATCTCCTTTCCATGGTTTGCATTAGCGGGATGTTGAGGAATATTCTGACTGGTGAGTGATCAAAGAGAGTACGGGGTAAGTAGCGATCGTCGCAGAGCCAATTTAAGATATCCACCGACAGTAGCCAGTAGTCAGTATGTGTCCAGACCCCATGAGAGGCGGAATAAAAAGAGTGAGTGGGGGTAGAGGGATGTAAGTGGCAACACACACAAAAATATGACTTCTCTAGGGAAGTCATCTTCCCATTATTATCATGAAGGACACCTCTCAACTGAACGTCATGGGCTCACTAGACCACACTAGGGTAATTTCCTGTTATGGAAGTAGAAGTCTCACACACTTCATAGTGTCATGCTTCATCCTTGACTTCAACACCCTCTTCGGTAGGGTCTATGCCACCAGGAAGGACTCAACCATTTAGATCCTTTTGAGTAGAAGGGAGTTCTTGATAAATGATAACTCGATAAAAAGACCGAACTCCAGATTTGTAAAAATACCTTGTGTTAACCCCTAGTACTATCTTTATTAAATGGGGAACACAGGTGTTTTTTCAAAAACATAAGGTGAACCCACGATAATAATGATTTGTTGTAATTACTCAAGCCAGCATGTTTCTGCCCATTCTTTTCAGCCCTTACGGGTCTCGGCCATTCATCAGGGCATCGGATCCTTGTTCATTATGCAAATTTTTGTGTCAAACAGCTATAGTGTATCCTACAAAATAATCTGCAAACAAACACCCAGAAATGGTCCTCACTTACTTCAGTGTGCATCTATATTAGGCACCTGTAAAAATAAAAACTGGCCACTCCAAATATATTTACATTGTTAGAGAAACACAAAACCCACTACCAAGCCGAGTGTTCATCCATAAGGATATAAATTTGCATTACAAAGAGTGACACACACTGGTAAAGTTCATGCAACAAATCTACCAGAATGCATGTCTGGTGAACAGAATTTCTGTGAGTAGTACATTCATACGCTCTTACCCATAGTTTGGGAGTAACTAGTTACATGACCCATGAGAGGGGCAACGCCATTTATAGTGGAAACACAAGAATGCTCAGGAAAACGATCTTTGCTTTTTTTAGAAACATTTTTTTCTTTCAATAGTGTCATCATAAGTGAAGACTTTCGATTACACTACTCCCATGGATATCTCACACGAAAGATTTCGCTCCCATGAGAAGTAGGGACAGGGAGCAGAACGGGAGAAGATTGTGATGGAAAAAGACCTATTGAAGGAGACACTGGCAAAAACGACATAGGAAGGAAAAGAACGAAAGAAGGGTGATGGGACACCAGCCCATCAAAACAAGGAAACATGAAAACATCAAAACAAGGAGTCAGTCCTCCTCTTGTTTCTTGGTAACTCTCATGTTCCCAAATGCTTTTTAAGAAATGTAAGCAGTAGAGAGTACTGATGCCAATCACTCCAAAGCCTGCATCAAAATTCAGTGTCCCTGAAAGACACGTAGGATAACAGATGTATCTAAGGGCAGTTCTTTTACCCACAAGATGCAGACAAACAAAGAATAAGCACAGGAGATCAGAAGAACTTCCCACATTAAAAAACTGGTACTCGATCAAGTTCCCCGTGACTTACTTCTTCAACAGGAGTGTCTGCTGCAAGTACCTATTGTGGGAGGCTGGCCTGGTTTGTAGTGGTACCAAGGGGTACTTACACTCTGCACCAGGTCGAGTTATCCCTTATTAGTGTAGAAGAGGTGTCTAGCAGCTTAAGCTGATAGAAAAGGGTAGCTTAGCAGAGCAGCTTAGGCTGAACTAGGAGACGTGTAAAGCTCCCACTATACCACTGGTGTCATATGCACAATATCATAAGAAAACACAATACACAGATATACTAAAAATAAAGGTACTTTATTTTTATGACAATGGGGGTCATTCTGACCTCGGTGGTAAAAGCCGTTTACCGCCGGTCAGAAGGCCGCCACAATACCGCCGCGGCCGCGGTTAGCCGCTACGGACATTCTGACCCACAACTGCAAAACCTCCAAAAATCCGACCTCCACTGCAGTCCGCCACATCAGCGGGCAGTGGTAAACTGGAGATGACCAAACCTCCACCGCCACGCCAACAGGAATACGCCCATGCCATTATGACCCGCAAATCCACGCGGCGGTCTTTCAAACGCGGTAGTCCATTGGCGGTACACACCGCCGCGCTCAAAATACACACACCTTTACAAAACTCTACCACATTGGACAATGTGAAAGGCACACACCTGAAACACATACACACACCACACCCACACACCCAATACAATATAAAAGACACACCCACATCACCCACAAACCCCTACTAACAAAAATCAGAGACGAAGGAGAGAGAGAAACATCACAGAATAGAGAGCTACATCACACAGAGGCACACTACACCATCACACACACCACATAGAAGCACAAAGCACCACACACCAACACACACATCACCACATACAACACCCCACACCTCATACACACCACCCCATGGCACCCCAAAGGCACCCACGCTTTTCGGACCAAGAACTCCGGGTCATGGTGGAGGAAATTATAAGAGTTGAACCGCAGCTCTTCGGCTCACAGGTGCAGCACACCACCATAGCCAGGAAGGCGGAGCTATGGCAGCGGATCGTGGACAGGGTCAACGCGGTGGGACAGCATCCCAGAAATAGGGACGACATCCGCAAACGCTGGAACGACCTACGGGGTAAGGTGCGCTCGATGGTCTCGCGACACAACATCGCAGTGCAGAAGACTGGCGGAGGACCACCACCCACACCACCCGAATTCACAGCATGGGAGCAAGAGGTACTAAACATCCTGCATCCTGAGGGCCTCGCTGGAGTATCCGGAGGAATGGACTCTGGTAAGTACAAGCTCAACTACTTCACCCCCCCCCCCAGCATGCTAACCACCACCCCCACCCTCAACCCCAACCCCCCGTCACACATCCTCCCTGAGAATGTCTCTCCAGCACAACCCACCCAACACCAACCCCTGCATGCCACCACAAACTATGGACACCCATCACCTAAGCATGACCACTGCACATACCCCCCCCCCACAAAACACCCTCACAACACCTCCCCCAAGGGAATGCCAGCACTGGGGGACAAGGGCACCCATAAATCGCACGCAATTGCACACACAGAAACAATAACCATACTCTCTTACCCCATGCAGGACCCGAACGACAACACACCGGTCAGGAGGGACCAGAAATGTCCATCCCACCCCCGGAAGAGGCCCCTAGTGATGACAGCAGCTCTGTCGACCTGGACCCTGATGACCAGCCCGGACCTTCGGGGACCTCTGGACAGTCGGTTCCCCTCAGGCAGCCACAGGCCACTGAAGATCCAACCCCCTCTGGGAACAACAGCACAGCTCCCACCCAGCGGGCCCATGCCTCTGTCTCTAGGACAGGTCAATCAGCGGTGTGTCTGCCACTACAGGGCACCCAGGGTAACCCACCACCCCAACAACAACAGGGACCTGGGGGCAGTGGTAGTGGGCACACCGTCCAGGGGACAGAGGCCGGGGGAAACCGGGCAACTCGGAGGGCTGCTGTGCGACAGGGGGGGGAGGAGAGGCCCAGGGAACCCACTCTCCAAGAGGCCCTCACCACCATCATGGCAGCCTACCACCACTCACAAGAGACGATGGCGACGGTACTGGCCAGGTTCCAGGAGATCCAGGCACAGCAGGAGGAACGCTACATGGGGTTCAGCGAACAACTAACCAACATCTCTACCGCTATGGGGAGCATAGTCCAGGCCCTCAACCGTATAGAGGACACGTTTCGGGACCATGTGGCATCACACAAGGCCCCTGTCACTAGCCCGGAACAGGAACAGCCTACCACCTCCGCCGGCGCTAGTGGACAGGAGGCCCCACCACAACGACAGGCCACCAGAACCCCACCTCCTGCTGAACAACAACCACCCCGCAAGAGGAGCCTGAGATCCAAAAAATCGACAGAGTAGGATGTCAAGACCCTCGCCAGCATCAGATACCCCCTGAAGTCCTCCCACTGTCCCACATTGCCACCCTGTCAAACCTTGAACTGCCCCTGCTCCATCCTTCCACAGGCATATGGACAATGCACCTGTGAGACTGAGAACTGGACTGCGCCATGGACATTATTCCACCCCCACCCATCACCGTTTGACTAGAATGTACCATCATCTTGCACTAAAAATAAATCACTCATTGCACTGAAATCAATCAGGACTCAGCCTGTATTATTTACAAATGTATAACACATTACATATCAATTACGTTCTGTTAACTTTGTGCTGAACACATACCGAGGTCATTTAGCATTAGTCCATGGGCTAACCAAGCAGAAGTCACGCAGTGGGTCATACAGCACTGAAAAGGGAACGGAAAATCAAACATCAGTTTTAAAGTTCTGGGGGGAAATAGACAAAGTTGAGATGCAGGAGGCTTTCAGGAAATGTAAAATGGCATGGGTGATTCTTACCTGTGTGCTACTGAAAATACTGTTCTATTACTCTGTCCCTGTTGTCTGTGTCGTCTTCTGAGTCTTCCTCCTCTTCACTCTCCGCAGGCTCCACAGCTGCTTCAACACCACCATCTGCACCATCCTCCTGCAGGAAAGGAACCTGACGTCGCAATGCCAGATTGTGAAGCATACAGCAGGCCACGATGATATGGCACACCTTCTTTGGTGAGTACATCAGGGATCCCCCTGTCATATGCAGGCACCTAAACCTGGCCTTCAGGAGGCCAAAGGTCCTTTCTATGATCCTCCTAGTTCGCCCATGGGCCTCATTGTACCGTTCCTCTGCCCTTGTCCGGGGATTCCTCACTGGGGTCAGTAGCCAAGGCAGGTTGGGGTAACCAGAGTCACCTATTAGCCACACACGTTGTCTCTGTAGCTGCTCCATCACATAGGGGATGCTGCTATTTCGCATAACATACGCGTCATGCACTGACCCAGGGAACTTGGCATTTACATGGGATATGTACTGGTCAGCCAAACAGACCACCTGGACATTCATCGAATGGTAATTTTTCCTGTTTCTGTACACCTGCTCATCGTCTTTTGGGGGCACCAAAGCCACATGGGTCCCATCAATGGCACCAATGATGTTGGGGATATGTCCAAGGGCATAGAAATCACCCTTCACTGTAGGCAAATCACCCTCCTCTGGGAAAATGATGTAGCTCCGCATGAGTTTCATCAGGGCAGACAACACTCTGGACAAAATCTTGGAAAACATAGGCTGAGACATTCCAGATGACATGGCCACTGTTGTCTGGAATGACCCACTTGCCAAAAAATGGAGGACTGACAGAACCTGCACCAGAGGGGGAATGCCTGTGGGTTGGCGGATGGGGGACATCAGGGCTGGCTCCAGCTGGGCACACAGTTCATGTATAGTGGCACGGTCAAGTCTGTAGCGTAGTATTATATGGCGTTCTTCCATTGTCGACAGGTCCACCTGCGACCGTACACGCGAGGATTCATCCTTCTCCTCGGAAGTCCCAGCGGACGGTGCCTAGGAAGGACAACATGGAGCACCGAGTCAGGCAAACCACAAGTACGTTCACACAGCTTGCACAGTTAAAGAATCGCAATGCATTGAAAGGCGTGTATGTGTGGCAATGCAAGGCCTAGGCCTGTGTGACGCAGTCAAATTTAAGCCATGTGGGCCCTTGAAATGGCGGCTGCCTGACCTGTAATGTGGGACAATGGGATGTGAGGTCAATGCGCTGGCGTGGCACACCGTGGCTGTAGGCGGTCGAAGACCGCTGTACGAAGTCGTATTGGTTAACATTGAACCCTATGGGATTCAGGAGCCAATGACGATGTGCGCCGGCGGTCGCGGTACGCACCGCCGCGGTACGCACCGCCGCGGGCGTGACCGCCATTTTCTATCTGATTAATCACTCGAGACCTGATCATCCACAGGAGAGGACCTATACTGCAAGTGCTGCTGTGAACTCGGTCTGGAAGTGACAATGGCTGCTGCGACTGGGGAAAGGGCCCCTGCCTTCACGTCTGAAGAGTTGGAGAAACTTGTGGATGGGGTCCTCCCCCAGTATGCGCTACTCTACGGTCCTCCAGACCAACAGGTGAGTACACTGAGTGCTCCTTGAATGGTCTATGCCTGTGTGGAGTGGGGTGGCTGTCAGTTGGTGGGGTGGGGAGAAAATGAGGAGTGCAACGCACGACAGATGTGAGAATGGGCCACATGGCAAGGTTGGGGAGGGGGGGCATTTACTCCATACATGCAGAAATGTGACGTTTTCTCTTTCCCACCCTGTACATGTCAAACAGGTGAGCGCCCATCAGAAAATCGATATTTGGCGTGCCATCGCCAAGGAAGTCCGGGCCCTGGGGGTCTACACCAGACGGGCACCCACTGTCGGAAGAGGTGGGAGGACATCCGCCGCGGAACCCGTAAGACCGCAGAGACACTGCTGGGGATGGCCTCCCGACCTAGGAGGGGTGCCAGTCGTACCCTGACCCCCCTGATGTCCCGGATCCTGGCGGTGGCCTACCCTGAGTTGGATGGGCGCTTGAGGACAGCACAGCAGACACAAGGGGGTGAGTATCAGCACATTCTGCTATCCTTACGCGCAAGTGAGGCGTCTGGGTGGGGGAGGAGGCCTGTGTGTGACAGTAGGCCAGGGCGCTTTCCGTAGTGTAGTCCCCTCCCTTAGACATGGCCCTGTGCCCCCGCCCCCCACCTCTGTAGGGTGCCAAGTGCAGCTATCCATGGTCCTCCATCACCCATGTGCGCGTCTGTTGTCCCTAGACCTGTTGGCCTAGTCAGAAGTACTGAGTAGTATACCCCAAGTTCGCGGCTTAGTGCACGAGGCACCTGTGTCTGTCCTCTCCGCCAAGGGTTTTGACAAGGCATACACTCAACGTTGTTTTATTTCTCCCCCCACCCTTATTCTTTGTTTTCTTGTGCATTAGCATCATCAGGCGGAGGAGAATTGGCGTCGGAGCACGAGGGAGCTGCAGGTCACCAGGCCCCGGTGGGCACTGACACAGACACCGAGGGCACCAGTGATCCGGAGGGCGAGGGGAGCACCACAACGGGGGCCGGTGGAGACACCAGCGACACGGACACGTCCTCGTTTGGGAGCTCCCTAGCGGGGGCGGCAACATCTGTGCCCCCGCAACAACAGGTACAGCCGCCACCTAGCGCACCAGCACCGCCCTCCCAGCAGCCCCTCAGTCTTCGCTCCGTGCCTGTTCGCCCAGGAAGGCGCGCGTCTCCTTCGCCCCAGGCACCTCAGCCCCTGCCTCTGTTACCCCTGCTGCCCTCAGTGCGGAGCTCATTGACCTGGTGAGGACGCTCATTGTTGGGCAGACCACCCTTTTGAATGCCATCCAGGGGGTGCAAAGGGAGGTGCAACAGAGCAATGCCTACCTGGAGGGCATTCATTCGGGTCAGGCTGCCCATCAACGAGCGTTCACTTCTCTGGCCTCAGCACTGACGGCAGCCATTGTCCCTGTCTCCAGTCTCCCTCTTCTAACTGCCTCCACCCTTTCTCTGTCTCCTGTTCCTCAGCCTATCCCATCCACACCATCAGACCAGCCTGCACACACCTCAACACCCAAGGCCAGCTCATCCAAACATAAGCACCACAGAACAGACAAGCATTCACCCAAGCAACACCCAGATGCAGACATACCAACATTCACTTCCACCTCTGTGTCCCCCACCTCCTCGTCTCCCTCCTCCCTCCCTGTAACGTCTACACTCACACCTGCGTGCACACCAACATCAGCCAGTTCTTCCATCACCAGCACACCCTCCACTACAGTCCTCACACGTGCAGTCACCACCCCCACTGCCATCTACACGTCCCCTGTGTCCTCTCCCACTGTGTCTGTCACCCCCTCTTCCAAGACACATAAACGCAGGCAGCCACCCAAGCAACAGCCAACCACCTCACGACAGCCTACGTCCCAGTCACCTGCACCCAAGGATAGCACACCTGACTCTCCTACAACCACATCCTCTTCCTCCACTTCTATCACCACTACTCGTACCCTTTACCTTGGTCCAAAGAAGTATTACCTCTCCAATGTTAACCTCTTTCCCTCCCCTGACCCACCCCCTCCATCTGGGAAAAGTCCCAAAGGCACCTCAGCCACCACCAGCCCAGCTGCTAAGGTACAAGTGGTGCATGGATTATGGAGCCCACCCTTTGGCGTCAGTGACACTTCACTGAGCAGCAAGGGGACTGCCAGCCCCCCCCCAGGCAAGAGGACCCGGAAAGTGAAGGGCCGCCGTGAGCGGACTGAGATGGCTGCCCCCAAGGAGGTAACTCCGGCCACTTCACCTGCCACAACAGCCAGGGGAGGCAAGGGCCTGAGAGCCCCATCTAAGGAGCGGAAGGGCAGCAGGGCGGAGAGGCCAGCCAGCAGGAGCGCGGAGCAGGAGGGCCCCACACGCCCCATCCCGCCTGCAAGGGATGACACCAAAGGGCCCAGGACTCCGTCTCCGAAGGGGCCTGACACTGCACGTTCGGAGGGCGAGTGAGCAGGTTGTCAAGGCCAGGTCTGACTCCCTACACTGACTGGAAGAGCACCGCTGAACAGGGCCCCGCCGTGCAGAAGAGCACCGCTGAACAGGTCCCCGCCATGAAGACAAGCACCGCTGAACAGGGCCCCGCCGTGCAGAAGAGCACCGCTGAACAGGGCCCCGCCATGAAGACAAGCACCGCTGAACAGGGCCCCGCCATGAAGACAAGCACCGCTGAACAGGGCCCCGCCGTGCAGAAGAGCACCGCTGAACAGGGCCCGCCATGAAGACAAGCACCGCTGAACAGGGCCCCGCCGTGCAGAAGAGCACCGCTGAACAGGGCCCCGCCATGAAGACAAGCACCGCTGAACAGGGCCCCGCCGTGCAGAAGAGCACCGCTGAACAGGGCCCCGCCATCTCAAGCACCGCTCCGCTGGGCCCTTCCTGTCAAGCACCGCTCTGCTGGGCCCTTCCTGTCAAGCACCGCTCCGCTGGGCCCCGCCGTCTCAAGCACCGCTCCGCTGGGCCCTTCCTGTCAAGCACCGCTCTGCTGGGCCCTTCCTGTCAAGCACCGCTCCGCTGGGTCCCGCCGTCTCAAGCACCGCTCCGCTGGGCCCTTCCTGTCAAGCACCGCTCCGCTGGGCCCCGCCGTCTCAAGCACCGCTCCGCTGGGCCCTTCCTGTCAAGCACCGCTCCGATGGGCCCCGCCGTCTCACGCACCGCTCCGCTGGGCCCTTCCTGTCAAGCACCGCTCCGCTGGGCCCTTCCTGTCAAGCACAGCTTCGCTGGGCCCCGCCGTCTCACGCACCGCTCCGCTGGGCCCTTCCTGTCAAGCACTGTTCACTGTGCCCACCATGCATCCTCCATGACCAGTGGACTCTGTTATCCACCTGATGGACTGTGGCTTTGCACTCCCCAGGATGGCACAGTGGGCAAGCCACCCACTGTAGAGACTTTGAGAGACTGTGGCTTTGCACTCCCCAGGATATGTCAGTGGGCATGGTGGCCCCTTCGTGGATCTGGCGTCGTGGACTCATGTGGCTGTGGAGCCCCCCCCTTCCCTTCCCCCTGAGGTGCCTGTAGTTTTGTCACCAGATGCCCCTGCAGTGTTCTCTCCAAAGGACTCAGGTCTCCTGTGTGGGCTTTGCCCTTGTTTCGCTACACTTTGGCCCACGGACATGATGAATTCGTAAGATGTGCAGGACTACTTGCTTCAGTTATCCACTGCTGTGTAAATACTTTTTTTTAATGAAATATTTTTTGATGGTTGAATAAGACTTTTCTGAAGCTATTTTGTACATAAATATTTATTCTCAATTTGGTTATGTCATTGTATTTTTTACGGGTGTTTGGGTGGTGTCACTGTGAGTTGTTGCTCTGCATTGGTGTGTACATCTTGGGGGGGTCGCATATGTGTGTGCCCGTAACCTTTCGTCCTCCCCCCTCCCGTGTGTCGTAGGTGCAGTACTCACCGTTGTCGTCTGCGCCGTACTCGTGGTAGATGAGAAGGTAGACGAGAGCAGGTAGGATGTTTAATTCGGGTTCCATGCTGTCCTCCGTACTCGTGGAGTGCGTAGAGGTGAGCGTTTTCCCGTTCGTAGTCTGTTTCCGCCGTGTTTTTATCGGCGGTGCTCCCGCCCCGGAAAAGGTGGCGGATTGGTGAGTTGTGATAGTGTGGGCAGTACATTGTCTGCCGCCTGGCTGTTGGCGGTGACCGCCGCGCTGTTTGTCGGTCCCGCCGTGGCGGTCGGAGTGTTAAAGTGGCGGGCTGTGTTGGCGGTTCCCGCCAGGGTCAGAATTCCATTTTTTGGACCGCCGGCCTGTTGGCGGTTTGGCCGCCGCTTTATCACCGACCGCCAGGGTTAGAATCACCCCCAATATGCCAAAAGTATCTCAGTGAGTACCCTCAGTATGAGGGTAGCAAATATACACAAGATATATGTACCCAATACCAAAATTATGCAGTAATAGCAATAGAAAGCAATGCAAGCAAGGTACAGTCACAATAGATTGCAAGGAGAGCACATAGGTATAGGGACAACACAAACCATATACTCCAAAAGTGGAATGCGAACCACGAATGGACCCCAAACCTATGTGAGCTTGTAGAGGGTCGCTGGGACTGTAAGAAAACAGTGAGGGTTACAAAAATAGCCCACCCCAAGACCCTGAAAAGTGGGTGAAAAGTGCACCTAAGTTCCCCAGAGAGCACAGAAGTCGTGATAGGGGAATTCTGCAAGGAAGACCAACACCAGCAATGCAACAACAATGGATTTCCAGACGAGAGTACCTGTGGAACAAGGGGACCAAGTCCAAGAGTCACACTCAAGTTGGGAGTGGGCAGATGCCCAGGAAATGCCAGCTATGGGTGCAAAGAAGCTGCCACCAGATGGTAGAAGCTGTGGATTCTGCAAGAACAAAGAGGACTAGTAACTTCCCCTTTGGAGGATGGATGTCCCACGTCGTGAAGAAGCTTGCAGAGGTGTTTCCATGCAGAACAACCACAAACAAGCCTTGCTAGCTGCAAGGGTTGCGGTTAGGGTTTTTGGATGCTGCTGTGGCCCAGAAGGGACCAGGATATCACCAATTATGTGAGGAGACAGAGGGGGCGTCCAGCAAGACAAAGAGCCCACTCAGAAGCAAGCAGCACCCGCAGAAGTGCCAGAACAGGCACTACGAAGAAGAGTGAACCAGAGCTCACCCGAAGTCACAAAAGAAGGTCCCACGACGCCAGAGGACAACTCAGGAGGTTGTGCACTGGAGGTTAGAGTGTCGGGGACCCAGGCATGGCTGTGCACAAAGGAAATCCTGGAAGAGTGCACAGGAGCCGGAGCAGCTGCAAATCACGCGGTACCCAGCAATGCAGTCTAGTGTGGGGAGGCAAGGACTTACCTCCACCAAACTTGGACTGAAGAGTCACTGGACTGTGGGAGTCACTTGGACAGAGTTGCTGAGTTCCAGGGACCACGCTTGTCGTGCTGAGAGGGGACCCAGAGGACCGGTGATGCAGTCTTTTGGTGCCTGCGGTTGCAGGGGGAAGATTCCGTCGACCCACGGGAGATTTCATTGGAGCTTCTAGTGCAGAGAGGAGGCAGACTACCCCCACAGCATGCACCACCAGGAAAACAGTAGAGAAGGCGGACGGATCAGCGATACAAGGTTGCAGTAGTCGTCTTTGCTACTTTGTTGCGGTTTTGCAGGCGTCCAGAGCAGTCAGCGGTCGATTCCTTGGCAGAAGGTGAAGAGAGAGATGCAGAGGAACTCTGATGAGCTCTTGCATTCGTTATCTAAAGAATTCCCCAAAGCAGAGACCCTAAATAGCCAGAAAAGGAGGTTTGGCTACTTAGGAAGGAGGATAGGCTAGCAACACAGGTAAGAGCCTATCAGAAGGAGTCTCTGACGTCACCTGCTGGCCCTGGCCACTCAGAGCAGTCCAGTGTGCCAGCAGCACCTCTGTTTCCAAGATGGCAGAGGTCCGGAGCACACTGGAGGAGCTTTGGGCACCTCCCAGGGGAGGTGCAGGTCAGGGGAGTGATCACTCCCCTTTCCTTTGTCCAGTTTCACGCCAGAGCAGGGCTGGGGGATCCGTGAACCGGTGTAGACTGGCTTATGCAGAGATGGGCACCATCTGTGCCCATCAAAGCATTTCCAGAGGCTGGGGGAGGCTACTCCTCCCCAGCCCTGACACCTTTTTCCAAAGGGAGAGGGTGTAACACCCTCTCTCTGAGGAAGTCCTTTGTTCTGCCTTCCTGGGCCAAGCCTGGCTGGACCCCAGGAGGGCAGAAACCTGTCTGAGGGGTTGGCAGCAGCAGCAGCTGCAGTGAAACCCCGGGAAAGGTAGTTTGGCAGTACCCGGGTCTGTGCTAGAGACTCTGGGGATCATGGAATTGTCACCCCAATGCCAGAATGGCATTGGGGTGACAATTCCATGATCTTAGACATGTTACATGGCCATGTTCGGAGTTACCATTGTGACGCCATACATAGGTAGTGACCTATGTATAGTGCACGCGTGTAATGGTGACCCCGCACTCACAAAGTCTGGGGAATTTGCCCTGAACAATGTGGGGGCACCTTGGCTAGTGCCAGGGTGCCCACACACTAAGTAACTTTGCACCCAACCTTTACCAGGTAAAGGTTAGACATATAGGTGACTTATAAGTTACTTAAGTGCAGTGGTAAATGGCTGTGAAATAACATGGACATTATTTCACTCAGGCTGCAATGGCAGGCCTGTGAAAGAATTGTCAGAGCTCCCTATGGGTGGCAAAAGAAATGCTGCAGCCCATAGGGATCTCCTGGAACCCCTATACCCTGGGTACCTCAGTACCATATACTGGGGAATTATAAGGGTGTTCCAGTATGCCAATGTAAATTGGTGAAATTGGTCACTAGCCTGTTAGTGACAATTTGGAAATAAATGAGAGAGCATAACCACTGAGGTTCTGGTTAGCAGAGCCTCAGTGAGACAGTTAGTCATCACACAGGTAACACATACAGGGCACACTTATGAGCACTGGGGCCCTGGCTGTCAGGGTCCCAGTGACACATACAACTAAAACAACATATATACAGTGAAATATGGGGGTAACATGCCAGGCAAGATGGTACTTTCCTACACAACCCCCCCCAAACGAAGGACAATAAGACTAGCCATGACCTGATGAGTCTTCATTGTCTAAGTGGAAATATCTGGAGAGTCCATCTGCATTGGAGTGGCTACTCCCAGGTCTATGTTCCACTGTATAGTCCATTCCCTGTAGGGATATGGACCACCTCAACAATTTAGGGTTTTCACCTTTCATTTGTTTTAGCCAAAGTAGAGGTTTGTGGTCTGTCTGAACAATGAAGTGAGTGCCAAACAGGTATGGCCTCAACTTCTTCAGTGCCCAGACCACAGCAAAGGCCTCCCTCTCTATGGCAGACCAACGCTTTTCTCTAGGGGTCAACCTCCTGCTGATAAAAGCAACAGGTTGATCCTGGCCCTCAGAATTAAGTTGTGAAAGGACTGCCCCTACCCCTAATTCAGATGCATCAGTTTGGACAATGAATTTTTTGGAGTAACAGGGGCTTTTCAGGACAGGTGCAGAGCACATGGGCTGCTTCAGCTCCTCAAAAGCTCTCTGACAGTTAGCTGTCCACAATACCTTTTTAGGCATTTTCTTTGAAGTGAGGTCATTAAGAGGGGCTGCTATGGAGCCATAGTTCTTTATGAACCCTGGAGTACCCAGTGAGGCCTAAAAAGGCTCTCACCTGAGTCTGAGTTGTAGGGGGAACCCAATCTATGATAGTTTGGATTTTCCCCTGAAGTGGTGCAATCTGTTCTCCACCTACCAGGTGTCCCAGATAAACCACTTTCCCCTGCCCTATCTGGCACTTTGAAGCCTTGATAGTGAGGCCTGCCTTTTGCAGGGCCTCCTAAACTTTCCATAGGTGGACCAGGTGATCATCCCAGCTGGAGCTAAAGACAGATATATCATCTAGATATGCTGCACTAAAAGCCTCCAGCCCTTGCAGGACTGTATTCACCAACCTCTGAAAAGTGGCAGGTGCATTTTTCAAACCAAAGGGCATTACTGTGAATTGGTAGTGCCCTCCAATAGTCGAAAATGCAGTTTTTGCTTTTGCATCCTCTGATAACTTGATCTGCTAATACCCTGCAGTCAAATCAAAGGTGCTTAGATACTTGGCAGATGCCAGTGTGTCTATTAGCTCATCTGCCCTGGGTATAGGGTGAGCATCAGTTTTAGTTACCTGGTTGAGACCTCTGTAGTCTACACAAAATCTCATTTCACTTTTCCATCTTTGGAATGAGGCTTTGGTACAAGTACCACAGGAGAGGCCCATGGACTTTCAGAGTGCTCAACCACTCCCAGTTCAAGCATTTTCTGAACTTCTTGTTTTATGCAGTCCCTGACATGGTCAGGCTGCCTATAGATCTTACTTTTGACAGGCAAGCTGTCTCCAGTATCTATAGTGTGCTCACACCAAGAAGTGGTGCCTGGCACAGTAGAAAAGTGACCCAGGAGATTTATGCAGTGGTCTTTCTGCTCAGCAGTAAGACAATCTGCCAATACTACACCTTCCACTAGAGCACCTTGTTCTGTGGAAGAGAAGAGATCAGGGAGAGGGTCACTCTCTTCTTCCTGTCCTTCATCTGTTGCCATGAGCAGGGTGAGATCAGCCCTGTCATAGTAGGCGATTGACATGGAGCACCCTAAGGGGACTCCTGGCAGTGCCCAAGTCAACCAAATAGGTGACTTCTCCCTTTTTCTCAACAATAATGTGGGGACCACTCCATTTGTCTTGGAGTGCTCTTGGGGCCACAGGCTCCAAGACCCACACTTTCTGCCCTGGTTGGTACTGAATCAGAACAGCCTTCTGGTCATGCCATTGCTTTTGGAGCTCTTGGCTGGCCTGAAGGTTTTTACTGGCCTTTTTCATGTACTCAGCCATTCTGGATCTGAGGCCAAGTACATAGTCCACTATGTCTTGCTTAGGAGCTTTTAAAGGTTTTTCCCAACCCTCCTTTACAAGTGTTAGAGGGCCTCTTACAGGGTGTCCAAATAGGAGTTCAAAGGGGCTGAGACCCACTCCTTTTTGGGGTACCTCCCTGTAAGCAAAAAGGAGGCAAGGTAACAGGACATCCCATCTCCTCCAGAGCTTTTCAGGGAGTCCCATTATCATTCCTTTGAGAGTTTTATTAAACCTCTCAACCAGTCCATTTGTTTGTAGATGATAGGGTGTGGTGAACTTGTATGTCACACCACATTCCTTCCACATGGCCTTTAAGTAAGCAGACATGAAGTTGCTACCCCTATCTGATACCACCTCTTTTGGGAAGCCCACCCTGGAAAAAATTCCCAGGAGGGCCTTTGCCACTGCAGGAGCTGTTGTGGTCCTTAGAGGAATTGCTACAGGATATCTGGTGGCATGGTCCACTACCACCAAAATAAACCTATTGCCTGAAGCAGTAGCAGGGTCAAGGGGGCCAACTATGTCAACCCCTACCCTTTCAAAGGGAACCCCAACCAC
The DNA here is from genome assembly GCF_031143425.1 of Pleurodeles waltl. NCBI lineage: Eukaryota > Metazoa > Chordata > Amphibia > Caudata > Salamandridae > Pleurodeles > Pleurodeles waltl. The sequence continues at coordinate 584,544,302 of NC_090440.1, read as the reverse complement.
AGGCAGTGTAATAAGGGGTGCCTTTGGGGTGCCACCTGTTTTGCCACTGGCTTGACAGGTGACCCAGGACTTACACAATTCCTTTGTGTCCTCTGACATTCTAGGCCAATGAAACAAGGGAACAAGCCTGTCCCATGTTTTAATTTGTCCCAAATGTCCAGCCAAGGGAATGTCGTGGGCTAGAGTTAGGAGGAACTCTCTGTATTGAAAGGGAATAACCAATCTCCTGGCTGCTCCAGGTTTAGGGTCCCTTGCCTCTGTATACAAGAGGTTGTCCTCCCAGTAAACTCTGTGAGAGTCACTGACATCCCCATTTTGCTGTTTGACAGCTTGCTGTCTTAGACCCTCTAGTGTGGGACAGGTCTGCTGTGCCACACTCAGATCCTCCCTGGAAGGCCCCCCTCCACCTAAAAGCTCAGCAGTGTCCGCTTCCCGCTCCTCTGGTGTAGGTTCTGCACAGGGTGGGAATTCTTCTTCCTCAGAAGTTGAATCCACTGTAGAGGGAGGGATAGTAGGTAGTGTTTTACCTTTACTAACCCTAGCTTTAGGGAGCACTTGGTCCATTGTTCCAGGATCCAAGTCACCCTGTCCTTTTTGCTTTTTGGCCTGAGCCCTTGTCAAAGCAAAAATATGCCCAGGAATGCCCAGCATTGCTGCATGAGCCTCCAACTCCACTTCTGCCCAAGCTGATGTCTCTAAATCGTTCCCTAGTAGACAGTCTACAGGTAAATCTGAGGCAACCACAACTTTCTTTGGACCAGTAACCCCCCCCCCCAGTTGAGATTCACAACAGCCATGGGGTGGCAAAGAGTGTTGTTATGAGCATCAGTCACTTGGTACTGGTGACAAAGTAGGTGTTGTTCAGGGTGGACCAGTTTCTCTATTACCATGGTAACACCGACACCTGTGTCCCTGTAGGCCTGAACCTCAACACCATTTATTAGGGGAAGTTGCTTGTACTTATCCATATTAAGGGGACGAGCAACCAAGGTGGCCAAATCAATGGCAGCTTCAGAGACTAACACAGCCTCTGTGGTCTCCCTAACAAGACCAACCCCAACTAAATTACCAAAAGTGAGCCCAGCTACTCCCTTGGATTGGCTATTAGTAGGTTTGCTCCCACCACCACTGCTATTACTGGGGGCACTAGGTGTAGCAGTAGGGGTTGTGGTAGTGGGAGGCTTGGTACTTTTCTTTGGACAACTGGGATCAGTTGTCCAATGGCCTTTTACTTTACATAAATAGCACCATGGTTTCTTTACTTGATTAGAAGAGGATTTGGGCCCACCACCCCCACCAGAGTGTTTTTGTGGGCCTGATGAAGACTCATTTTTAGATTTGTCCCCACCCTTGTCTGAAGACTTACCATCCTTCTTCTTGCCATCCTTGTCACCCCCTGTATGAACTTTTCTGTTCACTCTTGTTCTGACCCATTTGTCTGCCTTCTTTCCCAATTCTTGGGGAGAGGTCAGATCTGAGTCTACTAGATACTGGTGCAACAAATCAGACACACAATTATTAAGAATATGCTCTCTCAGGATTAAGTTATACAGGCTTTCATATTCAGAAACTTTACTGCCATGTAACCACCCCTCCAAGGCATTCACTGAATGGTCAACAAAGTCTACCCAGTCTTGTGAAGACTCCTTTTTGGTTTCTCTGAACTTGATCCTGTACTGTTCAGTGGTTATGCCATAACCATCTAGGAGTGCATTCTCAAGAACTGTAAAATTATTGGCATCACTTTCCTTCACAGTAAGGAGCCTATCCCTACCCTTTCCACTGAAAGATAGCTAGAGGATAGCAGCCCACTGCCTTTGAGGGACCCCCTGTACAACACAGGCCCTCTCAAGTGCAGCAAACCACTTGTTAATGTCACCCCCCTCCTTGTAAGGGGGAACTATCTTGTACAGATTCCTAGAATCATGCTCTTTTACAGGATTACTATCTGTAATACTGCTGCTGCCACCATGGGGTCCAAACCCCAACCTCTGCCTTTCTTTTTCTAAGTCAAATGCTTCCCTGTCTAGATCCAGCTGTTGCTTTTTAAGCTTCAGTCTGGACTCTTCCACTCTCAATCTATTGAGTTCCCTTTCTAACACTCTGTCACCAGGGTGGGTGGGTTGGGCATGCTTAGACACAGAAGAATGGTGTGAATGGACAGAGGGAGACCTGTCCCTAACAGATGGCACTCTAACAACCTGGCCTAAAGGAGTAATCTCCCTACTGTGGTGAGAACTCACATAAGTACCAGCCCTGCTAGGTGGCCTGCTAAGGGGCAGGTTGGGAAGGTTCCCATCTAACACTTTTACTGGGGCTACCACAGAGTCAGAGTGTGAACCATCAGCTAATCTGTCACCTGATGTGCCAGCTAAGGTCTTATCATGTTCAATGAGCATATTAACCAACAGTTCTCTAGAGGGATTCTTCCCTACCCCTAAACCTCTATCAATGCAGAGACTCCTTGCACCTTTCCAGCAAAGGTGGTCATAAGCAGTGCTGGTCAGCTCCAGAGTTTGACCTGTACCAGACATGATAGAAAAAGGTTTAAGGGACAGAAAAAGAAAGAAAAAGTTTCAGAACTTTTTAAGGAACAGGAAAAAAAAACTTTTTCTACTTTTAAGAAACTTTTTTAAAGTTTTAGAGGAACTTTTCAGCACTTAGCAAAAGAGTAAGAGAAGAAAAGCAAAACTTTTTGGTTAGGTGTACATACACTGAACTTGTTTTGTATATTTTTCTCTTATGAAAAGTACAAAATGACAAAATGGTAAGTAGTTGCAAGTACTTATCCCACCGATGCACAACCAATGTAGGAGGCTGGCCTGGTTTGTAGTGGTACCAAGGTGTACTTACACTCTGCACCAGGCTCAGTTATCCCTTATTAGTTTAGAAGAGGTGTCTAGCAGCTTAGGCTGATAGAAAAGGGTAGCTTAGCAGAGCAGCTTAGGCTGAACTAGGAGACGTGTAAAGCTCCCACTATACCACTGGTGTCATATGCACAATATCATAAGAAAACACAATACATCGATATACTAAAAATAAGGGTACTTTATTTTTATGACAATATGCCAAAAGTATCTCAGTGAGTACCCTCAGTATGAGAATAGCAAATATACACAAGATATATGTACACAATACCAAAATTATGCAGTAATAGCAATAGAAAGCAATGCAAGCAATGTACAGTCACGATAGATTGCAATGAGAGCACATAGGTATAGGGGCAACACAAACCATATACTCCAAAAGTGGAATGCGAACCACGAATGGCCCCCAAACCTATGTGAGCTTGTAGAGGGTCACTGGGACTGTAAGAAAACAGTGATGGTTAGAAAAATTGCCCACCCCAAGACCCTGATAAGTGGGTGCAAAGTGCACCTATGTTCCCCAGAGAGCACAGAAGTCGTGATAGGGGAATTCTGCAAGGAAGACCAACACCAGCAATGCAACAACGATGGATTTCCAGACGAGAGTACCTGTGGAACAAGGGGACCAAGTCCAAGAGTCACACTCAAGTTGGGAGTGGGCAGATGCCCAGGAAATGCCAGCTGTGGGTGCAAAGAAGATGCCACCGGATGGTAGAAGCTGTGGATTCTGCAAGAACGAAGAGGACTAGGAACTTTCCCTTTGGAGGATGGATGTCCCACGTCGTGAAGAAGCTTGCAGAGGTGTTTCCGTGCAGAAAGACTGCAAACAAGCCTTGCTAGCTGCAAGGGTTGCGGTTAGGGTTCTTGGATGCTGCTGTGGCCCAGGAGGGACCAGGATATCGCCAATTGTGTGAGGAGACAGAGAGGGCATCCAGCAAGACAAAGAGCCCACTCAGAAGCAAGCAGCACCCGCAGAAGTGCCGGAACAGGCACTACAAAAAAGAGTGAATCAGAGCTCACCCGAAGTCACCAAAGAAGGTCCCACGACGCCGGAGGACAACTCAGGAGGTTGTGCACTGCAGGTTAGAGTGTTGGGGACCCAGGCTTGGCTGTGCACAAAGGAAATCCTGGAAGAGTGCACAGGAGCTGGAGCAGCTGCAAATCATGCTGTACCCAGCAATGCAGTCTAATGTAGGGAGGCTAGGACTTACCTCCACCAAACTTGGACTGAAGAGTCACTGGACTGTGGGAGTCACTTGGACAGAGTTGCTGAGTTCCAGGGACCACGCTCGTCGTGCTGAGAGGGGACCCAGAGGACCGGTGATGCAGTCTTTTGGTGCCTGCGGTTGCAGGGGGAAGATTCCATCGACCCACTGGAGATTTCTTCGGAGCTTCTTGTGCAGAGAGGAGGCAGACTACCCCCACAGCATGCACCACCAGGAAAACAGTCAAGAAGGCGGACGGATCAGCGATACAAGGTTGCAGTAGTCGTCTTTGCTACTTTGTTGCGGTTTTGCAGGCGTCTGGAGCAGTCAGCGGTCGATTCTTTGGCAGAAGATGAAGAGAGAGATGCAGAGGAACTTTGATGAGCTCTTGCATTCGTTATCTAAAGAATTCCCCAAAGCAGAGACCCTAAATAGCCAGAAAAGGAGGTTTGGCTACTTAGGAAGGAGGATAGGCTAGCAACACAGGTAAGAGCCTATCAGAAGGAGTCTCTGACGTCACCTGCTGGCCCTGTCCACTCAGAGCAGTCCAGTGTGCCAGCAGCACCGCTGTTTGCAAGATGGCAGAGGTCTGGAGCACACTGGAGGAGCTCCGGGCACCTCCCAGGGGGGGGGTAGGTCAGGGGAGTGGTCACTCCCCTTTCCTTTGTCCAGTTTCGCGCAAGAGCAGAGCTGGGGGATCCCTGAACCGGTGTAGACTGGCTGATGCAGAGATGGGCACCATCTGTGCCCATCAAAGCATTTCCAGAGGCTGGGGGAGGCTACGCCTCCCCAGCCCTGACACCTTTTTCCAAAGGGAGAGGGTGTAACACCCTCTCTCTGAGGAAGTCCTTTGTTCTGCCTTCCTGGGCCAAGCCTGGCTGGACCCCAGGAGGGCAGAAACCTGTCTGAGGGGTTGGCAGCAGCAGCAGCTGCAGTGAAACCCCGGGAAAGGTAGTTTGGCAGTACCCGGGTCTGTGCTAGAGAGTTGGGGGATCATGGCGTGACAATTCCATGATTTTAGACATGTTACATGGCCATGTTCGGAGTTACCATTGTGACGCCATACATAGGTAGTGACCTATGTATAGTGCACGCGTGTAATGGTGTCCCCGCAATCACAAAGTCCGGGGAATTTGCCCTGAACAATGTGGGGGCACCTTGGCTAGTGCTAGGGTGCCCACACACTAAGTAACTTAGCACCCAACCTTTACCAGGTAAAGGTTAGACATATAGGTGACTTATAAGTTACTTAAGTGCAGTGGTAAATGGCTGTGAAATAACGTGGACGTTATTTCACTCAGAATGCAATGGCAGGCCTGGTAAGATTTGTCAGAGCTCCCTATGGGTGGCAAAAGAAATGCTGAAGCCCATAGGGATCTCCTGGAACCCCAATACCCTAGGTACCTCAGTACCATATACTAGGGAATTATAAGGGTGTTCCAGTATGCCAATGTAAATTGGTGAAATTGGTCACTAGCCTGTTATTGACAATTTGGAAAGAAATGAGAGAGCATAACCACCGAGGTTCTGGTCAGCAGAGCCTCAGTGAGACAGTTAGTCATCACACAGGTAACACATACAGGGCACACTTATGAGCACTGGGGCCCTGGCTGGCAGGGTCCCAGTGACACATACAACTAAAACAACATATATACAGTGAAATATGGGGATAACATGCCAGGCAAAATGGTACTTTCCTACACCTATGTGTTTCCCTCCTCAGGCCGAACTAGAAGCTGAGCCGCTGTCTCTGCCCTCATTTATAAGCAGAACGTAAGACATTGTAACTCACCGCAGCTGCAGGAAACTGACGTATCTGCAGCTGCATCCACTTCTATTGGAGGAATACTGGGTATTGTAGTCATTGAAGCCGAGGATCATGGGAAGTGTAGTTATTTACCTTCCTTCATCACTGTCATGTAGACAAAGATTTTGGATGTCTACACATGATGCTCCACAATGTTGCAAGAAGTGCCCAAGGGCTTATCTGAATTATTTTATTATGGTTGATGGCTCCCAAATTAGTAAGAAGAGACGTTTGCCCTGCTTGTATTAGCCATTTTCTTTTCTGAAAGGATTCAAGATATCTTGACACGCCGCACCGCATTAGGGCCAATGTGCCCGAGAGTGTGTCTAATTTTTTTTTTTTACACAAATGGTTTTCTTCTTCCACCGTTCTCATTTATAGCAGGATTCAGAATGTTGTGACATACTAAACACGAGCGGTGTGGGGTTTACATGATCATATCCTTATTAATTATTTCTTCCCCAAATTACCTCACTCGGGTGTTAGATTAACAGACAAGACTTTTAAGAGATATGGTAGTATAAATACACCCCCAAATGACAGGATCGTACTTGCAAGTCGAGATCCTTTTTTTAGTCCATATAGTTTAATAGAGACCAAAGGAAACAAAGAAAAAAGAGAAGCAAAAAAAAAAAGCCAGGCCACCCTCCATCCCAAATGTCAATATGGTACTAGTAATATATCATCCAGCCGAAATGTAGGGATATGACATCAAGCTTCTATTCCTCTATCCCCTCGCTGGCTCAGTGGGAGATGAAAAGGACAAAGAACATAAAAAAGCAGAACAAGGGTTTCTTCTGCATTGTCCTTCAGGTTCTATTCACTCACAGATGGTTACTAATCCTATCCCACTGATGCTGTACCCCAGAAAATCTCATCATTAAGGCTCCCCCACATCCGTACGGAGGCAATAGATCCATCGTTGCTCAAATATCAGAAGTGGCCTTGTCATATCTGGATGCGTTTGTACCAGTTTCTCCAAGACGCACCATTCCATATCATTCTCTGTGTGACCTTTCTCAATAAGGTGTTTCGTGAGTTTTGTGGCATCTTGTATGCACCGAATGGTGCTCCGATTTTCTACTCTTCGTGTTCTGATCTTCATGGTAGTCATCCCCACATATAGTAGATTACAGGAAAATCTGATCAAGTAAATCACATTCTTTGCAGTGCAGTTTGTAAATGATTGCAGTGTCAAGGGTGTCCTTTTGCCTATATCTACCTCTTTGAGTCATCTCGTCAGGGGACAGACACTACAGTTACCACAGGGAGCATGGCATGCTGGGGCAGGTCTATCCCAAAGGGTTCTTTGTTGTCCCATAAGTTTTCAGTTGTTTGTGCGGGTATGTACCAGGACATCCTTGATATTTGTTGCCCTTTTAAAAGCGAACATAGGTCTGTCCAAAGCTAAGCCACCTGATTGTAAGATGCTCCAACGGTCATTAATAACCTTTTTTTATTAGATAGTGGCCTGAAAGTGGTAACACAAATCAATTTTTCTTTTTGTTATTGTTGGAAAGTCATCAACAAATGTTCCCTGTTATTGTTCAAAGCTCTCTTGTTGGCTGTTGGACCTGGTCCTTTTACTGGGTCATTCCCCAGACTTTTAGCTTTTTTGCCTCCTTATTTTTCTGACCTTTGCTGGCTAATGCTTTGACTCTGAGCACTTTTTCACTGCTAACCAGTGCTAAAGTGCATGTGCTCTCTCTTACAAAATTGGTATGATTGGCTAATACCTAATTGGCATATTTAATTTACCTATAAGTCCCTTGTAAAGTGGTATCCCTATACCCAGGGCCTGTAAATGAAATGTTACTACTGGGCCTGCAGCGGTGCTTGCGCCACCCACTGAAGTAGCCTGTCAAACCTATCTCAGGCCTGCTAGCGCAGTGCCTGTGTGCACAGTTTTCTGCCACAGGGACCTGGCATCTAAATTTACTGGCCAGGCCAGAAACACCCCTTTTACTACATGTAAGTCACCCTTAAGGGATGCCCTAGCTAGCCCTTTGGGCAGGGTGCAATGCATGTAGAAGGCAGGACATGTGCCATGTTGCATGGCCTGTCCTGGTAGTGACAAACAGCCTAACTTGGTGTCTCGCTGCTGTGAGTGCTTCCTTCTCATAGGATTGCATTGGAAATGTCCTGCCTTATGTGTAAGGGGTATTGTCTGATTTATGAGGGGTAGCGTAGGCATGTTTGGTATGGTTGTGATAGTGGTGAGAAATGCTGCTTACTGGTGTAGGAGTATTTTTTATTACTATCACAGAAATGCCACTTCTTGAAAGTGCACATTTATCTGTGCTCATGACTTTGGGGTTTTGCAGCTTGCCTCCAATCCACATCTGGACAGACTGACAGTTGGGGCTTTGTGCATACTTCTCAGACAGCCTGAACACAGGGAGGGTGGAGGTGTCATAGAGATGCGTCTACATATTTGTAAGGAAATGCCTCCTTGGCATGGTTACCCCCTGACCTTTTGCCTTTGCTGATGCTAAGTTATGATTTGAAAGTGTGCTGGGACCCTGCTAACCAGGCCCCAGCACCAGTGTTCTTTCCCTAAACTGTACCTTTGTCTTCACAATTGGCACAACCCTGGCACTCAGGTAGGTCCCTTGTAACTAGTACCCCTGGTACTAAGGGCCCTGATGCCAGGGAAGGTCTCTAAGGGCTGCAGCATGTCTTATGCCACCCTAGGGGCCCTCACTCAGCACATACACACTGCTTCCCAGCTTGCGTGTGCTGGTGGGGAGAAAATGAATAAGTCGACATGGCACTCCCCTCAGAGTGCCATGCCAACCTCACACTGCCTGTGGCATAGGTAAGTCACCCCTCTAGCAGGCCTTACAGCCCTAAGGCAGGGTGCACTATACCACAGGTGAGGGCATATGTGCATGAGCACTATGCCCCTACAGTGTCTAAGCAAAACCTTAGACATTGTAAGTGCAGGGTGGCCATAAGAGTATATGGTCTGGGAGTCTGTCAAACACGAACTCCACAGCACCATAATGGTTACACTGAAAACTGGGAAGTTTGGTATCAAACTTCTCAGCACAATAAAAGAACACTGATGCCAGTGTACACTGTATTGTAAAATACACCCAGAGGGAATCTTAGAGATGCCCCCTGAAAACATACCCAACTTCCAGTGTGGGCTGACTAGTTTTTGCCAGCCTGCCACACACCAGACATGTTGCTGGCCACATGGGGAGAATGCCTTTGTCACTCTGTGGCCAGGAACAAAGCCTGTACTGGGTGGAGGTGCTTCTAACCTCCCCCTGCAGGAACTGTAACACCTGGTGGTGAGCCTCAAAGGCTCACCCCCTTTGTTACAGCGCCCAGGGCATCCCAGCAAGTGGAGATGCCCGCCCCTCCGGCCACTGCCCCCACTTTTGGCGGCAAGGCTGGAGGAGATAATGAGGAAAACAAGGAGGAGTCACCCACCAGTCAGGACAACCCCTAAGGTGTCCTGAGCTGAGGTGACTCATACTTTTAGAAATCCTCCATCTTGTAGAAGGAGGATTCCCCCAATAGGATTAGGGATGTGCCCCCCTCCCCACAGGGAGGAGGCACAAAGAGGGTGTAGCCACCCTAAAGGACAGTAGCCATTGGCTACTGCCCTCCCAGACCTAAACACACCCCTAAATTCAGTATTTAGGGGCCCCCTGAACTGAGAAAGATAGATTCCTGCAACCAAAAGAAGAAGAAGGACTGCTGACCTTAAGCCCTGCAGTGAAGATGGAGACGACAACTGATTTGGCCCCAGGCCCACCGGCCTGTCTCCCTACTTTGACGAAAACTGCAACAGCAACGCATCCAACAGGGACCAGCGACCTCTGAAGCCTCAGAGGACTGCCCTGCAAATAAAGGACCAAGAAGCTCCAGAGAACAGCGGACCTGTTCAACAAACTACAACTTTCAGCAACAAAGAAACAACTTTAAAGACCCCCCGTTTCCCGCCGGTAACGTGAGACTTTCTACTCTGCACCCGACGCCCCCGGCTTGACCTGTGGAAAACAAACACCTCAGGAGGACTTCCCGGCGACTGCGAGCCCGTGAGAAGCCAGAGTTGAGCCCCCTGACCACCCACAGCGACGCCTGCAGAGGAAATTCAGAGGCTCCCCCTGACCGCTACTGCCTGTAACAAGGGACCCGACGCCTGGAACCAACACTGCACCCGCAGCCCCCAGGACCTGAAGGAACCGAACTCCAGTGCAGGAGCGACCCCCACGTGACCCTCTGCCTAGCCCAGGTGGTGGCTACCCCGAGGAGCCCCCCCTGTGCCTGCCTGCATCGTTGAAGAGACCCCCTTGTCTCCCCATTGCTTTCAATACAAAACCCGATGCCTGTTTGCACTCTGCACCCGGCCGCCCCTGTGCCGCTGAGGGTGTACTTTCTGTCCCTGCTTGTGTCCCCCCTGGTGCCCTACAAAATCCCCCTGGTCTGCCCTACGTGTACGCGGGTACTTACCTGCTGGCAGACTGGAACCGGGGCACCCCTGTTTCAATTGAAGCCTATGTGTTTTGGGCACCTATTTGACCTCTGCACCTGACCGGCCCTGAGCTGCTGGTGTGGTAACTTTGGGGTTGCCTTGAACCCCCAACGGGTTCTTTCCGCAGCTAGGCCTCAGTGTGTGTTGCAAATCCCCCATCCCTTGGTAGCAGGGTGCGGTGCGCCACAAATGTACTGGTCTTTGGGGAGTACAGGCTTGAGAGCCATCCCATAGGACACTGACTGGCTGGGGAGCCCATCCGCCGCATCGAGTGTGTGAGAGCCCCGGGAGGGAGCTTGGCCCGACCAGGCATCCGGGGCAAGCCGCACCCTGGCATACCATCCACGGCTGAGGCAGGATGTATCGTTGTCACTTGCACTTGGGGGAATATGCCAACGGTTGTAGCTTGGAGTTTAAAGGGATTCCATGCCTGCAACTATATTCTATAGGGCTACAGCAGCTGGAGCGTCACTGACGAGCAGCCATCTTGGATGCCGCGTGGCCACGCCCCCTACTGACTTCACACTTTTACCAGAATTGGGGCTGCTGTCAGGCACATGTATTATCATCTATTCATATTTTATTACTTTTGTTGGGGATAAGATTGTATTTCACTGAAAGAATAATTCTTTAATTTCAGGTGCCTCATGTGATTCTAGGCACCTCTTTCCTTCGTGCAGTAATAGCATCAAAAACTCTGCTGTCATAATCTTTGTCCCTGCCAAGAGTGAAGCCAATATTAGCTCGTTGGATGCTAAACATGGCACAGTAAATGGCTGGGCACTCAAGGTCTGAGAATTTCATTCAACATTTGCACTTCATTGCAGGACTTTAAGGGGTGAAAAGGTGAGTAATTATGGGCGCTTGAACAGCACACACTGCTGAGTAAACTGTGCTTCTTTTGAGATGCTCTTGATGCTGTCTTTCATGATTTCCAGGGAAGAGCTGCGCAGACAGACAGCATGGGTAGTTAAAAAACAGGATGATAATTCCTTAAGCACAGGCATATGTTAACATACATTTGTAGTATTACACAAATATGCACCTATGGATGTAGTGCTTTGTTGTCTGAGGTTGCTTAATTCGGTAATACGCGACAGGCATCCATGTATGAGTGCAAAGAATCAAATGAATGTGGAAATATACCATTTTACGATTCCATTCATTCTCCAAACAAAAATAAATATGAATACATACCAATAGGATGGCCAAAAAAGAAATATAGATACAGACAGAAAGGTTAAAACTGGGAGCCCTACTTATAAAGGGTTAATGTTCCCTTACATGATGGCCATCGAGCGCTTGCATTCGTTCCTCATTCCTCACCTTAATTGAATGGAGGTGTAGCCAATCTCCACACCACCTCATTTATGTTTATGCTCGAAGCTGCTTCTGGCGTTTGCATAGTCGGAAGTACAAAGCTTCTGCATGAGGGCCAATATAGAACTGAAACACAAGAAGGTTATTTGGATCCTTTGCAAGAACATCCTGGCGAATTCAGCAGGCATACTTTTACAGTCAAGTGGCAGGGAGCCCACCGCAACTATTCCTCGCGTAGCAGATAAACATCCGGTACCGAAAATGTTTCCCATCTAAACTATTCAGAGCAAAGAAGGAGGTAAACTGATATTCCAGGCACGTCCAGATTTCAGTCCACCCTGGCAGACCAAACACTTGAACAAAACAGCACTATTATTACATGTTAATTAAAAAGTATGGCAACTCTGCCATCGTGTTAGGGGTAGCAACATGGTTAGAGTTTTCCTCTCCTAATAGTTATGGAAAAATTGCTTACAAGAAGGTGAAGGCTAATTTAAACCTTGCTACCAATCCAGTATTATTATTCTGGTCTTTAGAACTGTGTTCTTAACAGCTGCTAAACATTGACACAGTCATTAACACCTAGCCACTTCTCATCCTATAGTCTCATCTGGTTTTAAAGAAGAAACCACTGATTGTTAGATTTTGGCCAGGTTTAAAAGGTACATTGGCCAGTCATATACAACTCTTCCTGCGTTTATGTGTTGTGTTACTACATTACGAGTGAAACTGTGAAGCCATAGGATTCCTCTAGGAAAGACCTTGTGTACGTAAGGAATTATCCTGCAATGACTGTGAGGCAACACTGAAACGTTTCATTCAAGTCATGGATCTGTCAAAGCTTAACTGTGATGTTGCATTTTGACAGATGCTTAGAGATTTAGGGCCATATGTACTAAAGCATTTTCCCATAGACGCAGAATGGATAAACCCCTTTGATACATCTGGCCCTTAGAGTTGTAGAGCAGTAGGGCAACCTATGCAAGGGTCGTCTTGCATGACCATATTAGTTTGGATGGTGAAGAACTTGCGGGTCACAAAAAAGCACGAGGTATTCATCTACCTTTAGTTATTTATAGCTGCAGCCCTTTTTGAGTCCATTGGTTCTCCTGACAAATGTTGCTGAGATGGATGAAACATGTTGACGTCGTGGTTGATAGTAGAGTGGATGTAATCAAATCTAAACTGGATAGTGTATGTCATATTGCAGCTTTTTGTTTTGATGTAATCGTAACATCATACCTGAAAACAGTAAATCGAACGTTTATGCCTTTTAAATATGAGGGGTGAATAGCCTCTCAAACCCTTTCCTTATTTTTAGCCATATTCATTTGCCCACAACCTTTAGTTGATTGCTGTTGCACATGTTCACAGTATAGTGGGGCTGTTTGTACTGAAAATTGGTCTGTAACTTGTCCAAATGGGATGCAGAAACATTAATTTGACCAGGAGATTTTGGTAAGATGCCCTGGTATGAAATGTGAAAGAATGATTTTTTTCACTGCCAGAGAGTTTAGGATTTGCCTTGCAGTCGGGACTATTATATGTAAAACTGCAAACGTGCCTGGTTGGAAGTTCTTGTATTACTGCTGTATATTTTGAGATGAGCCTGGGATCATAGTCTTAGAGCAACGGAGATAAAATTATCATAGTTCAGATCCCCCAGGATATTGTGCCATGGATTAGCCACTTTTGTGGCACAAAAACCAGAAATTTTGTGGAACACAACTTGATTTATGCAACATTTTGCAAAAGATTATTTTGTCCTTGCCGCCCCAGTCCTGCACAAAAATAACCCATACTTCGTTGTTCTGGCCCACCATCCCAAACAAGCACTTAGACCCCACAACTGTACCACACATAGCATGGGATCTCCTCCCTCCAGTGTGATCTCACTAGTAGTGGCTCCTTCAAGGTGTATGTGAAATGCTCCAGCAATAATGCTGGATAATCAACTCTGAAGGAGAGAAAGGATGTAGAAGCTTTGACACAGGTGCAGCTCCTCAGCTAGGGCAGAGGAGCATCGCCCCCCGCCAGCATCAGCAGCTGCAAACCTTTTACCAAAGAATGATAATAAACTATTATCGTTTTTGGTAAAAGGCCCGGGGCCACAGGCTGTGACGAGAACTGCGGGGGAGTGTACAGCACTCTCCCGCATTTCGCATGTGTGTTTGGATGGCCGTCTCGGGGTGGCAAAACATACATGCGCAGTAGGCTTTCTCCAGTCGGGCACTGTGCTGCAGGGTTGGAGAGAGCAGGCACAGGCTCCCAGTCTGCCTGGGAGCGCCCTGGGTGGGCGCTCTCAGCCAATCCTGATGCTGCTATGAGCAGCGTTAGGATTGGCTGCAGGGCAGGATGGGAGCCTGTGTCTGCAGCCTGTCTGCAGAGCAGAGGAGAGGAGCAGCGCAATGGTGACAGTGGCAGCACACGTACATTAAAAAAATAATTAATTCCCCCCCACCCGCGCACACAATGCCGTGCCCCTTTTTAGTACCGCAAGCCAGTCCTGTTTGACAAATCTCTCCACTGTCTTTAGAGCAGAACTCCTGACATCATTTCTCAGGCAGACATGCTATGGAATCCATAGAGAGCCAGCCAGAGAGATAGCTGTTACATCCTCAAAGTTAACTGTGTGGACCAGCCAGTGACATTTTAAGGATTTAGGGGGCCCCAGCCAAAATTATTTTAGAGATCCTTTGGACAGCTTTGAATTTATGATCTAATTACAGCTCTTTCATACTGTCTTTGGCCAGATCCCTGACACACTGACAGGCACACTGGTCCAAATTCTAAATGTGTTTCCATCTAATATTTAGGGCTAGTGACGTGTGTTTTCAATATTGTAATACAGCATCAGCTCAGTAATATTAGTGTAAATAATCTCTGTGACCCTTACCCATTCTGAATATGTGACTTCCTGTTTCGAGCTAAAATATTTTTTTATGGATTTTGGATGGTGTTAAGAAACATTAACACAACATTTCTCTGTAAAATCTCTATAACAGACTCCCTCACATTACCTGTATTAAAACTAAATTAAAGGAACACAGTATTTAAAACCATCTATGTTTAAGAATGATTCAAGGTCATCAGTGCAGTACTGTCTGCAGAAGAGAGCAAGCTTTATCAGTGGCCCCCTTGGAAGGGTCGGGCCCTGAGCCAGATCCCACTTTGCCCTTGCCTTAAAACGTATCTGGTGGGGACCGCCCCTTCAGCAACAATATTGTGTATGTCATCTTGAGGAGTGTATGAATAAGTTGGTTGTGGACTGCTGGTACATCCGCTATCACACTGTATAAGAATGCTGATAATAGATAGCTTCTGCTAGCAGGTTTTCCCCTCACCCTTCGCAGGGTTCGAAAAATGCTTCCTTTCTCTCAGGTCGATGGATCTTTTCGCTCAGTGAAGAGTGTGGTAAACATTTACAAACACTCAAACCCAATCAACCATTTAAACATCATGACCCATGTGGTCACGGAACAATACTCCAATCAATAAAAATGTAAAAGCTTTATTTTATAACCACAAAGTCAAAGAAATTGCGAGCACAATCAAACTGTAAAGATAAGTGAACACTACAGACTGACCAAAAATTTGGAAACAAGTTTAATCTACTCAACATCAACACCATTAAACATTCAAGAAAAATAATACATAATAATAAAGCAATCACTTGTGAGACAGAGACATTTTTCAGCTCAGACAGTGAATTCATTAGTCAAAACAATTTACAAAGATTCAGAATTCAGTAATTGAGATATAGGTTCTCCCTATTACTAACCAAATTAGGACAAGCATGTGTGGAAGCTGGCTACACGTGCGGCATAAGTGAAAAAAAAAGACAAAAATAATTTGAAAAACATTTATCTCAGGCTAAGTTAAACTAACTAAGAAAAATAAAAGACAAGTGTCAGCATACTAATTCTACTCAGAAAAGCAGGTCAATGGACAATATATCTGCATTAGAATATACCTTTCCTAGATTGAGCATTCAATTCAGTTTCACCAGCAAAGCATGTAGATCATCAGCAAAGACCATTAGAAGCCACATCCTGGGGAAAATGCAGAACACGGGCTGCACATAGAAATCAGGAAACATCCAATGGGAGAAGTTTACAGAACAAGAGTCAAGAGGGGACTGCCTCAAACTTAGAAGTCCTTACTTGATTAGAAATACTCAAAATAGTTTGATTGGTCTATTTGATGATTCTACATTATGCAAAAGGGGTAATATCCAATCATTTCCTTGTCAAAAATCAAGTATGCAACATCACAATAGTTTCACATGTTTGGTCTTGTCTCATCTCCTGTTTCCGTGTGACTTCAGTAATTTTTAACAATTTGCACATCACTTGTTGCAATCCATGTTCCTTCCCATGGCACAAGATGATTTTCTGCTTTCTCATGTTCCTTTGCATGGTACAAGAAGATTTTCTCCTCTCTCATGGGAACAGTTCTTTTTAACAACAGTATTACTCTCCTTCCAATCGTTTTGTTCCAATATTGAAACACTAAAGGTTACTACAATGTAAGACTTTCACATAATACAATAGGACTCTTTACTAATCATGTGAGAAAACCTAATGGAAACATTCATGTTAGAGAGAAAGAAATGACAACATATTAAGCTGCTGCAAATATGCAAAAGCATTTTATTCATAATGGCAATTTTTGTTACTACATGACATTAGGTACGACAGAGATGGGGATTTATTTTTCTACACGCATAAAACTTAACACTATTAACCCCTTCGCTGCCAGGCCTTTTTTGGCTATTTGGGGCAGTTCACACTTAGATCTTCATAACTTTTTGTCCGCATAAGCTACCCATGCCAAATTTGCAACCTTTTTTTCCAGCACCCTAGGGATTCTAGAGGTACCCAGAGTTTGTGGGTTCCCCTGGGGGAGACCAGGAAATTAGCCAAAATACAGCAACAAAATAGTTTTTTTCAAAAATATGTGAAAAAGGGCTGCACAAGAAGGCTTGTGTTTCTTTCCCTGAAAATGGCATCAACAAAAAGTTTGTGGTGCTAAAATCACCATCTTCCCAGCTTTCAGGAACAGGCAGGCTTGAATTAGAAAACCACATTTTTCATCACCATTTTGGCATTTTACTGGGACATACCCCATTTTTACTATTTTTTGTGCTTTTAGCCTCCTTCCAGTTAGTGACAGAATTGGGTGTGAAACCAATGCTAGATCACAGAAAGCTAAATATTCCTGAAAAGTAAACAAAATTCTGAATTCACCAAGGGATCATTTGTGTAGATCCTACTAGATTTTCCTACAGAAAATAACAGCTAAAATAAAAAAATAATGAAATTGCGAGGAAAAAAACAGCCATTTCTCTCCATGTTTTACTCCGTAACGTTTTCCTGTGATGTCAGATTTTTTAAAGCAGTATACCATTACGTCTGTGGGACTCTTAATGTAGTGAGGATATATAGGGCTTGTGGGTTCATCAAGAACCCTAGGTACCCAGAACCAGTTAACGAGCTGCACCTTTCCATTAGTTTTCATTCTATACTGGGTATACAGCAATTCATTTGCTGAAATATAGAAAGTGAAAAATAGGTATCAAGGAAAACTTTGCATTTCCAAAATGGACACAAGATAAGGTGTTGAGAAGCAGTGATTATTTGCACATCTCTGAATTCCGTGGTCTCCATACTAGCATGTGAATTACAGTGCATTTCTCAAATGGACATCTTGTTTACACACTGTTTTACATTTGGAAGGAAAAAACGTAGAGAAATATAAGGGGCAATATCACTTGTTCTGCTATTCTGTGTTCCCCCAAGTCTCCAGATGAAAATGTGACCTCACTTGTGTGGGTATGCCACGTACCCACAACAGGAAACGCAACATGGACACATCACATTTTTACATTGAAATCTGATGTGTTTTTTGCAAAGTGCCTAGTGTGGGTTTTGGCCTCTAGCTCAGCCGGCACCTAGGGAAACCTACCAAACCTGTGCATTTTTTAAAAGTACACACCTAGGGGAATCCAGGATGGGGTGACTTGTGCGGCTCTCACCAGGTTCTGTTACACAGAATCCTTTGCAAAACTCAAAATGTGAGCAAAAAACACTTTATCCTCACATTTCGGTGACAGAAAGTTCTGGAATCTGAGAGGAACCCCAAATTTCCATCCACCTAGCATTTCCCCAAGTCTCCCGATAAAAATGGTACCCCACTTTTGTGGGTAGGCCTAGTGCCTGCGACAGGAAATGCCCCAAAACACAACGTGGACATATCATATTTTCCAAAAGAAAACAGAGCTGTTTTTTGCAAAGTGCCTAGCTGTGGATTTTGGCCTCTAGCTCAGCCATAACGTAGGGAAACCTACCAAACCTGTGCATTTTTGAAAACTAAACACCAAGGGGAATCCAGGATGGGGTGACTTGTGGGGCTCTCACCAGGTTCTGCTACCCAGAATCCTTTGCAAACCTCAAAATGTGGCCAAAAACACTTTTTCCTCACATTTCGGTGACAGAAAGTTCTGGAATCTGAGAGGAGCCACAAATTTCCATCCACCTAGCGTTCCCCTAATTCTCCTGATAAAAATGGTACCTCACGTGTGTGGGTAGGCCTAGTGCCTGCGACAGGAAATGCTCAAAAACACAACATGGACACATCATATTTTCCCAAAGAAAACAGAGCTGTTTTTTGCAAAGTGTCTAGCTGTGGATTTTGGCCTCTAGCTCAGCTGTAACGTAGGGAAACCTACCAAACCTGTGGATTTTTTAAAACTAAACACCAAGGGGAATCCAGGATGGGGTGACTTGTGGGGCTCTCACCAGGTTTTGCTTCCCAGGATCCTTTGCAAACCTCAACATTTGGCCCAAAACACCTTTTCCTCACATTTTGGTGACAGAAAGTTCTGGAATCTAAGAGGAACCACAGCCTGTTTTTGCGGGGGGCACCAGCATTTTTGGTTCAGCAGCCATATAGGGAAACCTACCAAACCCAAACTTTTCTGAAAACTAGACACCTAAGGGAATCCAGGGAGTTGTGACTTGCATGGATCCCCCAGTGTTTTCTTACCCAGAATTCTCCTCAAACCTCAATTTTAGCTAAAAGAAATCACATTTGTCCCACATTTCTGTGTGGGATCACCGCACCGGGACAAATTTCCTACCACTCAAGGTTCCCCTCAGTCTCCTGGTAAAAATGATACCTCACTTGTGTAGGTGGGCCAAGTGCCTGTGACAGGGAAGAGCCAAAAAATGTTGAAATTGAGGGGGAACCAAAGCGGGTCGAAAGAGCAGTTTGAAAAAAAACATTTTGGGGTGACAAGTGGGGCAGAACTTTTATCGGTGTAGATGGGGCAACGCTGGGTGGTAGAAATTTTGTGGATTCCTGCAGATTCCGGAAGGTTCCATCACAAAAATGTGGGAAAAATGTGTGATTGCCAGCAAAGTTGGAGGTTTACAGGGCATTGTGGGTAAGAAAATGTTCCAGGGTGCATGTGAAGCACACCACCCTGGACTCATCCAGATGTTTAGTTTACGGATGTGTCTAGGTCTTGTGGATTTTTCTATATGGCAGCATCCCAAAGTCCAAAAAGTGCAGTCCTCACAATTCCAAGTGGGACGATTTTGAGAGTTAGACAAGCTCTCATGGCCCAAATGTAAAACCAATACCCCAAATAATCAAATGTCCTCTTGCTTGCCATGAGATAAGATGTCTTAGTGTGCTGGGGAGAGCTAAAAGACTGTTACCCCCTGCAGTTGGGGAGGGGGCATAACCATGCCCATTCTGGTTGGTAGCCACCACCCCACTATTTTTTCTTTCAATTCCCTGGCATCTAGTAAGCTTTCTGCTCCCCTGGGGAGTGGATCAGGGGTAATTGCCCCATCTGCCCACGGTGGCTAGAACAACTTTCAACCCATTTATTTGGGGTGGGGGTATGGCCATACCCCAACCCTGTTTTTAAAAAGAAAAAAAAACATCCCTGGTGGGCTTTCTGCCCCCTATGGGGGCAGAATGGGCTTAAAAAATTAGGCCGATCGGGGGGCAGATATGGCCAACAGCAATGTGCCCCCGTGGGGAGCGACCCTTGCCCAAGGGGCTGCCCCCCAAACAAAACACACACATACACACACACCAATCCCTGGTGCCTAAGTGGTTTCTTCCCCTCTGGGGGCATATCAGCCTCATAAACATAGGCCGATCTGCCCCCTTGGGGGCAGAACTGGCCTAAAATAAATTTGCCCCCAGGGGAACGACCCTTGCCTAAGGGGTCGCTCCCCTTGTGTGTAATTGGCGCAAAAAAAAACCCTGGTGCCTAGTGGTTTTTGCCCACATTGGGGGTAGATTGGCCTAATAAACATAGGCCGATGTGCCCCCAAGGGGGCAGAAATGGCCTAAAATAAATTTCACCCCATTGAACGACCCTTGTCTAAGGGTCAATCCCCTTGTGTGTAATTGAAGCAAAAAAATATAAATCCCTGGTGTCTAGTGGATTAACGTAATAAAAATAGGCAGCTCTGGCCCTCTTAGGGGCAGAAATGGCCTAAAATCAAATTTACCCCACCAGGGGAGCGACCCTTGCCTAAGGGGTTGCTCCCATCTGTAAAAAATAAAAAATAAAAAAAATCCCGGGTGCCTAGTGGTTTCTGCCCCCTTGGGGGCAGATAGGCCTAATTAAAAATAGGCCGATCTGTCACCAAGGGGCAGAAATGTCCTAAAATAAATTTGCCCCCTCGGGGGAGCGACTCTTGCCTAAGGGGTCGCTCCCCACATGTAAACAATAAAAAAAAAAAACCCTGGTGTCTAGTGTTTTCTGCCCCCCGTGGGCAGATCGGCCTAGTTAGAGTTAGCCGATCTGTCTCCGTGGGGGCAGAAAAGGCCTAAAAATAATTTGCCGCTCTGGGGAGTGGCCCTTGCCCAAGGGGCTGCTCCCTTTATGTGTAAATGCTGAAAAAACAAACATCCCTCGTGTCTAGTGGGCGTTTCTGCAAGCCGATCGCATCTCAATCGGGCAACAGAAATGCTGAGAGAGACATCAGGAAATGAAAGGCCTTTCCTTTCCTTTAATGCTTCTCTCGCCCCCTCCACGTGATCAGCGCTGGAAGCGCTGATGAGGTCAGCGTGTGATTGTGCGCTGACATCATCAGACGCCACAGAGGGATCCGGGGGCGGGGCGGAGGTGGAAGGGTAAGCGATTCCTCTTTCATCCCTGCCCATGGGAGGGGGCTGCGAGGCCTGGCTCCCCGAGTTCCCATACCAGGACGTAACGGTTACGTCCTCGGCACCCGAGCAGTGGAAACGAGGACGTAACCATTACTTCCTGGGCACCCGAGGGGTTAATCATAAATCATTATAAATCATATTAATCTCTACTCAGAATAATTCATTCTAATGATTAAAATATATTTCAACATTGTTAAATCATGTTAGCACTTTGTCAGTTCTGGTAGGTACAACATCTCTAATGGTAGGCAAAACGTGAACACTTTCAAAATACGTGTCAGTGCAACTTTCTAAGTTAGGCTTTTAAACACAAATGAAATGCTGACTTTTGGTGCACTAAAAGCATTACTAAAATTTGCGCTCCAACACTACTAGTTGTCAGGCTGCTCAGTAGTTGCGAAACTGTTAAGCCATCCAAAGAGTGCACAATAAGTGTGCTTGGGCCATGATACTGGTTAGGAGAATGGCATCATCTGCTTCTGACTGGAAAGTAATAGGTGTGTTGGTCAACAAGTTGTTAATGAAGCGTTTTTGGTAGGTTCCCAGGTCGCCTACATGTCAATGATGTGTTCCATATGTATCTTTTCTAGTTATTCATATGACAGTGTTTTTTAACTCATTGATCACACTGCCACCATTGTCAAGTGAATCCCTTTTATACTTCAGTTCTTGCTTACATGTTCATTCCCAACTTCTGAGTCAGAAATTCTTTACTAGACTTTGTATAGGCAAAGATGTTGGGAATGTATAAGACCATGTAACTTAGACCAAAGCTGCAGTAAGTGAGAAGTAATGCAAATTATCTGTTGCTGGAATTATGCTTGGAGCAAGGTGCTGCTCTATTCAACAGTCTATTTTAACCCAATAGGTTAACAAGCATATTATTCTATGAAGGGAAAAAAGAAAAGGACAGTAAGTGAGCAAATGAGGGCATTTCAATGACTTCCTGAGAAGACAAGATAGATCCCTGAAGGCAGGTAAGGTAGATGGTTGAAGGATGTTGAGAGCTAGGCAGACTGGGTGATAATGCGACAGACAGGTAGAACATTCGTGTTGGCACATTTAGGTAGGAGATGAAACTGAGAGACACGTAGAAGTTGAGGTGAGTGGAAGTGGATAGCTAAGGAAGGATCCTGTACCATGTCAGTGCTGAAAAATATAGAGGTGCTGATATTAGGATAAAACAAACACAGGTACTGTTAGGTAGTGGTAGAGCTGACGGATATATTGTTTTCTTGTCACTAAAAAAATAAGTCTACACCCTGCCTGAACCTTATGTTAAAGTCTCTGTGAGTGGCCTAACAACATGGCATGATATGGAAAGTTGGACTTTTCTATCTTTTTTGATTGTTTAGTTTCTGGTATCCTAAAGTTCATGATTTGAGGATTCTGCCAGATGGTTTGAGCTGTCCTGACGCCCCAACCACCTCCAAAAGTGCAGTGCCTTCTGGTACAGGGACCAGGACCCCACTCCACCTCTTTGTTGCATTACCACAGGGCAGTGGTGTTGTGCCTGAGAACTTGCACCAGTCTCCTTTTGATAGATGGTTAGAAGGCTTCAAGACCAAGAGAGTGTCTCTTAACTCAGGAAAGTTGATATGACTTTGGGCTTCCATTCAAGACCAGAGTCCTCTGATCTCTACCTCCCTCAGATAACCATCCCAACCCAGAAGTAACACTTCCATCACAACCATCACCTACTGAATTGAATCTGATGGGGTTCTTGGTGCTGGACTCACTGGAACATCATATTCTGTTGCAAAACCCACATATGCCACCTAGTGTAGGTGACAAGGGGAATGCAGAAAACTAAAAGGCAAAGTGCAGCCCCAGGTCTGAGGCTGAAATATTGGGATCATAGCAGGAATGTCCTTCACTCACTACAAGTGAACTGTACTGTCTCCAAGATAGCTCTAAAGAAAGCCTCTGCATAAAAGTCATGTGCAACTTTGTCTTGCAAACCTCAACAATGTCAGAAGGTTTGCATTCTTCTGGAGGAGGTCTACGACTGACTATTGCAAGCTTACCTTCAACAACCAGTCATAGAAATAGGGGAAACTGGGAACCCTGACTTCTGAATATAAGGAGCAACCAGGCACTGGTAAAGCCAAAAGGGAGCATGGGAAACTTAAAATGCACCTGGCCTACACTGAACTACAAGTAACGATTGTGGGACTACATTACAGATATATGAAAATACACATCCTTCAGGTCAAAGGCCACCACCCAGACATGCGGGTTCAGGGCAGACAGGATCTTGGTCAGTGTGAGAATTTAGAATTTGTCCTTCTTCACGAAGGCATTCTGAGGTCAAATATTGAAAATGCGCCGAAGGCTTCATCCTTCTTTGGCACAAAGAAATAGCTAAATTAGCAACCATCTCCTATTGCTGATGCCTTGAAATTTCCTAAACGGGTGAGGAAACTGTTTGACACATGTCAACAGAACCAGGGAGCATGCCATGACCCTATTCTCTTTGAAATGTTCCAAGGCAGAATAGGCTTTCTCACTGAACAGGTGTGAGACATCGAAAAACATACTCAGTAGTATCAAGGCCAGAACAAATCACATTTTTGGTGGCATCTGGACCATCCTGAATTGTTAAAGCCACTGAGGCCCTAAGGTCTTCCAGGACCATCAACAATATAAAGCTGACCACGTCCCAGAAGGCATGCATATTTTGGCACAATAAGCAGATTACAATCATTGATTTCAATGCTAGGCTAGCCAAGGAGGACATTTGTTTTCTAAATGCCTATATTCACTTAGATTCTCCACCTGGAGAAGTCATGGGGAATTAACTTAGGTCCATCTTGCGCTTGAAACTTAAACAACCAGACCCTCAGTGGTAGGATATTTAGTGAGAAAATCAGGATTACTAGTCACCAGTGTATGCTGTCTGGCCACCTCCCTATTTACCAGTGGGTAAGAACAGGGCTTTGACCAGATGCCCATAAAGTTATCAGCAAGGGCCTCATTGTAAAGGAGTAAGGGCTCAGACCTGGCTGGCCCAGGCAGGAGAATTTCTGTAAGGACCTTAGTCATAGTCTTAATAGTCTCCAAGACCTTAGCTGCTCATTGCATAACCAGTGCAAATGATGCACTCTCTTCCCTTGGTGGTCCAAGTGGCGAATTCAACCCTGTGTCAAGGGAAGTATCAATCCCACTTGAGTCCTGTAAATCCATGTAAAAGATATCATAATCATAATGAAGTAGCAGATAATCACAATCCCTACCATCATCTCCTTTGGGTGGTGATATACTTTGGTGAAAATCACAGCCCAAAAAATAAAGGTGCCTCTGATGGCATATCCGCATTGAAGCAGCATCATGCTGGATGGTGACCCGTTGCCCTTTACTAATTTTATAACACAACATTGGTCAGGATTGGGCTGAAGCCAGTCTGGGGTTAGACTTTGGAATCAGCATCAGATCCTCCTCCGGAGGCATTGCAACTGGCACCAATGAGTGAGGGACTGATGTAGGTTGTGGAGCTGGGGGAAAGTCTGCACTCCAGTTGGCATGGGGTCATAATGGGTTTCCCCAGGGTCCGATGGAACTATGGATGGATCCACTGGTGGTACCATGACTGTAGACCCCTGTGGATCAATGGGGCTAGAAAAAGGGAGCCAGTAGAACTCCAAATATCTTCAGCATTACCTACTTAAAGCCATCAATTTGCTGTGTCTTTATCAATAACTTGGGAAATTCGGGGCACACCGGGATCAATAGTGGAATTTGTTCAGCAACCAAGGATCTAGAGCAAGACTGACTGACACTGTAAGGTCCTTGTGCCTTTTCTTTGGACAGAGATTGGTGGGATGGGGGTGAGTTCCACTTTGTGTTCTTGTGATTACATTTGGACTTCAATTTTGACTTACGGGAGGACTTCTACCACAAAGTTGACCTCTCACAGGGGTGGCCTCAGGCTTGGAAGCAAGTCTACAACTTTGACTTGGAGCGAAAGCAGGATCTCATAAAGGCCTGTGACTGCTTACAATGTTCAGCAATGTACAGCTTTGTTTCTTGGTCCTTGATTGCCTTTGGATGCATGATGGCACACTTGTTGCACAACTCTGAGTTGCGTCTGAGGTCAAGCACCAGAGACACACCACATGTGGTTTTATCATCTATCTCAGTTCTCTACAGTCAAAGCATGGTATGAAACCCGTAGTCTTATGAGGGGACTTCGACTCTAGCACACTGTATTATGTTAGATTTTTAGGATTAGTCAGAATACCAACAAAACTACCAGTGGAGTGCTAAATCCTCACTGGAAATCACAGAATGTAAGGAACTGATGTCGGCATACATGGATGCTGCGTATATGCATCCACCATTCTATCACTTCCAAGGAGGTATGGAGTGAACGCAAAGACACATGGTGGCACTTAGCGAAGAATAAAAGCATTGCTGGAGAAAAGCTTTCCCAATTCATTCTGGCACTTGTAGAGTATGGTGAGGAATGTGTAGTTTGAAGTGTATCCATCGTAATTCCGTCAATATATTTATAAAAAAACAAACTTTGGCCCTATTTTTTCACAACTTCTTTTGAGAAGAAACTCTCTATTTGCACTGCAGGGTTTCTCCCTTTGCTTACTCAGTCAGTGAAATTTGGGGCTGGTATTAAACAAATATAATTCAGAGCTGCTTTGGTTCCCAGTTCGCCCCTGTTCACTGGATGGCTAACGTCTATTGTATCAAAGATGGTCCCCTGATTTCAGTTTGACCTCTACCAGTAAATCACATGAAGTCCTTTGGATCCCTAAAAATGGAAGGATGGTGGTCAGGCCTCAGAAAAGTTTCCTCTAATGAATTATGGCTAATCCAAAGTCCTAACAACTGTTACTGGGATACCATTATTGATACTTTCTGTAGATATCGTTAGGTCCTGGTATCAGTCACAGCCAATATCTAAGGCTCTCTTATGACCCTCATGATCAATGAAACTAAGGAATCCTCTGCTCCACATCCCCCTGTTTTTCTTGCATCCATTGATTGAAAATTCAAGCTAACTTAACCACTGGTGGGGGATTTGGTTGGCATGACTCTTCCAGGCTCACAGGGCTGGTGGTCATGACAACTGAAGCAAAACTCCATGTGCCTCTGATACACGAATTGCTTTCATAGCTTGCATTCCCTCTATTTTGCATGAAATTGGCAACCCAACACCCTTACCAATGTTGAAGAGACCTTAGGGGCTGTCTTTTTGCATTCCGTCACTCTTGTGGACATGAGTCAAGGCTAGGAATGTTTATTTCCATATGAGACTATGTGTTCGACTTTTGGTATGAATTAATAAAACACCATCATTTTAACAAGACCAGACTATGGAACTATACAATTTATGATTCTGGGAAGATAATGCCTTTGCCTATTTTGCAAATATAATTGAGTGCTGGGTCCTCTATCTCAAATTTTAAACCAGTTTTTCTGGTCTTTTTGAGGCCTAGGGAGTTGGTCCTTTAGACCTGAGCACCGAGTGCAATAATATTTATACATGTAATTAACACAAGATTGCGGCACCTGTTGCCTTGACCCCCAATTTGTGTCTAAATGATTCAACTTTATGCTGTTCCACAGGGTTGTTTTCATTTACATTTTGTGGCCATTTAGAAGCACAGAACTAACCCCTGATGGTAATTGAGTGCTTCACACAACATGTGAGAGTCTTTTTTTATGCTGGTGTTCTGTCCTGTCCTTCAGAAATGGGACAAAGACAGAGGTCTGTCATAATAGATCTTGTGTTCCCGTCATTTTTACAGTAGTGGGAGGTGCCATCTTGGAACAGGATTGATACCCGATGTTTTGCTGTTCACAGTTGCTTTTTCTGATCAAACACCTCCAAGTACTGTGCCAATGCCAGAGGCCACTGCTGCCACAAGACACCCCAGATATGTGTCAGGAAACCCACCCTTTCTAGTTGAGAATCAAAGAAGACTGTAGGCCACCTCATGCATGGTGAGCACTGATACCCTCGTACCTCCTGACGCCAAGTGCAGAGTGAACATCAATGGGCAGTACTCACTTGTTCTCTATTCACACATCAGGATAGGCCCTGAGGTGATAACACCTTTTATTTTGAATCTTAGTGGTTTAATGGACCCAGGCAAGTATGTCTTAAGTGCAGGCCTCCCTGCGGTAATCAATTCTCAGGAACACATGCAAAACTCACAGCTATTTATTAGTGAAGCTGTATAAACTTGAAGCCATTGCTGTTGTGCACTCACAAGAGACACTCCAACTGTCACAAGTAGAATGTTCCTCACAAGGGAAACAGTCATGGAATGTCAAGACGTAGCATTCTACATAAATTACACATACATACATAGTTGAAATGCACCATACTATCTCTTTTTTACAATAAATAAAAAACATAACAAAATAACATAAAATTAATGCTGTATAAAACAAAGACTCTAGAAAAATATACCAATCCTAATAGATCAAAAAATGTTTACCCTATCTATCAGTTTCAAGATCCGTATTGTAACACTGAAAGATTTTCTCATCTCAACTTCAAAGGCACAAATCTTCCTGTGGAGACTGCTTTAGTTGAGCCAGAAAGAACTCCTTTGGTCGGGCCATCATTTTTAGTATACCTTTGACCACTAGAAACCTCAGGAAAATGTTTCAATACTGTGTCTTTAACAATTTTTCCAACATTCCACCAATGTCCTCCCTCCACACAAACAACACTACCAAACACCTTTTCAACCTTTACTGGATCACCATGCTTAGCATCTCCCTTTTTTTTTTTACAAAGCTCGTTTTTTTTTAATAGCACCAGATTGCCCACTTGAAATACCCGGTGTCTGGCACATTTTCTGAAATTATACATATCTTATTTCCTTAGACTCTCAACTACACTCTGACATATGGTTTCATGATCACCAGTCATAACAACTTTGTCCCTAATGGATGTAACTAACCAGGTGGGATATAGCACTGATGTGGGTTCATGACTTCTAAGCAACATAAAAGAAGTCACATGAGTTGCAGGACGAGGAGTAGTGAGGTAGAACCACAGCATGGGGTTTATGGCTTTCACAATGTTGTAGTTAGTGTTTCTTGCACATTTTATGCAGTCCACTACCACTCTGTTCATTCTATCTACCAGACCATTCATCTGAGGATGATACAAAGAACTCTTAATCTGCTTGACCCCTGACACGTTCATGAATTCCTTCATCTCTGCATTTACGAATTTCACCCCATTGTCTGAAATGAGATGTTCTGGGAACCCTTCTCTCTAAAAAACAATACAGCATTAGATGCTGTGGGCATGGGAAAGAAATGTACCTCTGGCCTCCTACTATGGTAGTCCACCAGAACGAATGCATATTGTTGGCTGAATGGGCCCACCATATTAATTCCCACTTTGACTCAAGGTCTGTTCGGGTATTGAGTGAGCTGTAACGGTAGAGTCAAATCAAATCAAATCAAATCAAATCATTAACATTTATAAAGCGCGCTACTCACCCGTGCGGGTCTCAAGGCGCTAGGGGGGAAAGGGGGGGTTATCGCTGCTCGAACAGCCAAGTCTTTAGGAGTCTCCGGAAAGCGGAGTGGTCCTGGGTGGTCCTGAGGCTGGTGGGGAGGGAGTTCCAGGTCTTGGCCGCCAGGAAGGAGAAAGATCTCCCACCCGCCGTGGAGCGGCAGGTGCGAGGGACGGCAGCAAGTGCGAGGCCAGCGGAGCGGAGGGGGCGGGTGGGGACGTAGAAGCTGAGGCGTCTGTTGAGGTATTCCGGTCCCTTGTTGTGGAGGGCTTTGTGTGCGTGGGTGAGAAGACGGAAGGTGATCCTTTTGCTGACTGGGAGCCAATGCAGGTGTCTCAGGTGTGCGGAGATGTGGCTGTTGCGGGGTACGTCGAGGATGAGGCGGGCCGAGGCGTTTTGGATGCGTTGCAGGCGGTTTTGGAGTTTGGCGGTGGTCCCGGCGTAGAGGGTGTTGCCGTAGTCCAGGCGACTCGTGACAAGGGCGTGGGTCACGGTTTTTCTGGTGTCGGCGGGGATCCAGCGGAAGATCTTGCGGAGCATGCGGAGAGTGAGGAAGCAGGCGGAGGACACAGCGTTGACTTGCTTGGTCATGGTGAGAAGAGGGTCCAAGATGAAGCCGAGGTTGCGGGCGTGGTCTGCGGGGGTCGGTGCGGTGCCGAGGGCCGTGGGCCACCAGGAGTCGTCCCAGGCGGACGGGGTGTTGCCGAGGATGAGGACTTCCGTTTTTTCAGAGTTCAGCTTTAGGCGGCTGAGCCTCATCCAATCTGCGACGTCCTTCATACCCTCTTGTAGGTTGGTCTTGGCGCTGGCGGGGTCCTTGGTGAGGGAGAGTACAAGTTGGGTGTCGTCGGCGTAGGAGGTGATGATGATGTCGTGCTTGCGTACGATGTCGGCGAGGGGGCTCATGTAGACATTGAAGAGTGTCGGGCTGAGCGATGAGCCTTGAGGTACGCCGCAGATGATCTTGGTGGGTTCTGAGCGAAACGGAGGGAGGTAAACTCTTTGGGAGCGGTTAGCGAGGAAGGAGGCGATCCAGTCCAGGGCCTGGCCTTGGATCCCGGTGGAGCGTAGGCGGGTGATTAGGGTGCGGTGACAGACGGTGTCAAAGGCAGCCGAGAGGTCGAGGAGAATGAGGGCGACTGTTTCACCGTTGTCCATCAGGGTTCTGATGTCGTCTGTGACTGAGATGAGGGCGGTTTCCGTGCTGTGGTTGGTTCGGAATCCGGTTTGTGAAGGGTCGAGCAGGTTGTTGTCTTCCAGGAAGGTGGTCAGCTGTTTGTTGACGGTCTTTTCTATTACCTTGGCTGGGAAAGGTAGAAGAGAGATGGGGCGGAAGTTTTTCAGGTCGCTTGGGTCAGCCGTAGGTTTCTTTAGTAGGGCGTTGACTTCAGCGTGCTTCCAGCATTCGGGGAAGGTAGCAGAAGAAAAAGAAGAGTTGATGACGGTCTGGAGGTGCGGGGCGATGATGTCGTCGGCTTTGTTAAAGATGAAGTGCGGGCAGGGGTCCGAAGGGGCGCCGGAGTGGATAGAGTTCATGATGGATTTGGTTTCTTCCGTGTTGATGTGGGTCCAGTTGTTGAGGGTGATGTCCGGGGAAGCGGGTTCAGTGGTGTATGGTTGGGTCTGGTGTCCGAAGCTGTCGTGGAGGTCGCTGATCTTGCGATGGAAGAAAGTGGCGAGGGATTCGCACAAATCCTGTGAGGGCGTGACGGCGTTGGCGCTGGGGTTGGAGAACTCTTTGACGATGCTGAAGAGTTCTCTGCTGTTGTGGCTGTTTTTGTCTAGTCTGTCGGTGAAAAAGTTCCTTTTGGCAGTGCGGATCAGGTGGTGGTGTTCGCGTGTAGCGTTCTTGAGGGCGGTCATGTTGTCCGCGGTGTGGTCCTTGCGCCAGGCCTTCTCAAGGGCACGACAAGTTTTCTTTGATTCTTTGAGGGTGTCAGAGAACCAGAGAGGTTTTTTGGTGTTGGTCTGTCGATGCGTGCGTTTGAGGGGAGCAAGGTTGTCAGCGCAGTTGGAGATCCAGTTTGTGAGGTTGAGAGCTGCGTCGTTGGGGTCGGTGGTGAGGGTGGGTTGGTTGGCGGCGAGAGCGGAGAAGAGTTGCTCTTCAGGGATCTTGTTCCACTGTCGACGAGGGGTGGGTTGAGTGCGGAGGTGGGAGGTCTCGCGTCGGAATGTGAAGTGGACGCAGCTGTGGTCGGTCCAGTGTAGGGCAGAGGTGTGGCTGAAGAAGACGTGTTTGCTGGCGAAGAAGATAGGGTCGAGCGTGTGTCCGGCGATGTGGGTGGCGGTGTTCACCAGTTGTTTGAGGCCGAGGTTGGCGAGGTTGTCGAGCAGGGTGGTGGTGTTGGGGTCGTTGTTTTGTTCCAGATGGAAGTTGAGGTCGCCTAGGAGGATGTAGTCCGGTGAGGCGAGGGCGTGCGGGGAGATGAAGTCGGCGATGGCGTCGCTGAAAGAGGCGCGAGGTCCGGGAGGACGGTAGACGAGGGATCCTCTGAGGGTGGTCCTTGGGTCGGTGCGAATCTGAAAATGCAGGTGTTCAGCGGCGAGGGGGGGGTCTTCGGTGGAGGTGGTGACGCTGATGGAGTCTTTGAAGATGATGGCGACACCTCCTCCTACTTGGTTGGTGCGGTCTTTTCTGGAGATCTTGTAGCCTTCGGGGATGGCGGGTAGCGATGTCTGGAGCAGAGGAGGCGTTCATCCATGTCTCCGTGATGAAGGCGACGTCCGGGGCTGTGGAGTCCAGGAGGTCCCAAAGTTCAACGGCGTGCTTGTGGACGGAACGAGCGTTGATCAGGATGCACTTGAGGTGGTTGATGGCGCGTGGGCTTGTGGTCGTGGTAGTTGCGTGGTGGAAGATGCGTTTGCAGGAGTTGCAGGCGAAGGGTCCATGGGTGCGTTTGGGGTGAGCTAGGAAGCAGGTTTTGGAGCGCCCTGGGTTGAGGGCGTGGAGGGTGGTGGGGTCGTAGCGGATCAGCGGGGCTTGGGGGAGCTGGGGACCAGGGGTCGTGGCGCTGGGCGCGGACCAGGCGCGGACGGGCGCAGACGGGCTTGCCTCTGGCGCGCCTCCGGCGCGCCAGCGGCGTGCCCGCTGCACGCGCCCGCTGCGCAGTCGCGCAGCGGCCGCCATAAGAGGTAGGAGGGGGGGGAGGGGTCAGCTGGGGGCGAATGGGAGCTGGGGGGCGGGGGCGTGCAGGAGGTCGCGGCGGGAAAGCGCGAGGGAGGGGGGGGGACAGGTAGAGTGAGAGGAGCTGGGGGAGGGGGTTTAGGGTGGAGGAGGGTGAGTGTTAGGAGGTTTGGAGATTAGGGAGAGAGATAGGAGTAGGGTTGTGAAGATAGGGGAGGGGGGGTTGTAGAGGTGGGTGAGGGAGAGAGGTAGAGTGAGAGGATAGGGAGATAGGTAGTAGAGGGGGTGGCGGGAGGGGGGGAGAGATAGAGAAATAGATAGAGAAAATAGATAGAGAAGTCGATAGATAGGGAAATAGATAGATAGACAGATAGGTAGGTAGGAGGAGGTGGAGAGTGGGGGAGTTAGATAGTGAGATAGGGAGCTAGAGAGATAGGAAGATAGGAGGAGTGAGGGAGGTAGATAGCGAACGGGTTAGCTAGGGGTGAGAGAGGGGGAGGCGAGTGAGGGAGGGGGATGAGGAAGGAGCAGGAGGGCAGGCTCGGGGGAAGAAGACGGAGGAGGTAGAAGAGCCGAAGACAGGAGAACAGAAGACAGAAGAACAGAAGACAGAAGAACAGAAGACCGGAAGAGCAGAAGACAGAAGACCAGAAGAACAGAAGACAGAAGAACAGAAGAACAGAAGAACAGAAGAACAGAAGATCGGAAGAGCAGAAGAACAGAGAAGAACAGAGAAGAACAGAGA
Organism: Pleurodeles waltl; assembly: GCF_031143425.1. NCBI lineage: Eukaryota > Metazoa > Chordata > Amphibia > Caudata > Salamandridae > Pleurodeles > Pleurodeles waltl. The sequence goes on along the minus strand of NC_090440.1, from coordinate 584,512,048 downwards.
AGAACCGAGAAGAAGAACACAGAAGCACCGAGAAGAACAGAGAAGAAGAACACAGAAGACCGGAAGAACACAGAAGAACAGAAGGGAAGAACAGAAGAACAGAAGAGAAGAACAGAAGAACACAGAAGAAGATTGCAGAGGGGGAGCGAGGAGGAAGAGACAGAGAGGAGGAAAAGAAGCAGGAGCAGGAGAGAAGGTGAGTGGCGCGGGGCAGGGCGAGGGGCTGGGAGGAGGGGGGTACTTACAGTTAGGTGGGTCTCAGGAACACAGGAACTCGGGAACTTGGAGGAGCTGCAGCGGCAGGGGGAGCGACCTACCCTTGGGTCAAGGGTCGCTACCACTGTCGCGCAGCGGCCGCCATAAGAGGTAGGAGGGGGGGGAGGGGTCAGCTGGGGGCGAATGGGAGCTGGGGGGCGGGGGCGTGCAGGAGGTCGCGGCGGGAAAGCGCGAGGGAGGGGGGGGACAGGTAGAGTGAGAGGAGCTGGGGGAGGGGGTTTAGGGTGGAGGAGGGTGAGTGTTAGGAGGTTTGGAGATTAGGGAGAGAGATAGGAGTAGGGTTGTGAAGATAGGGGAGGGGGGGTTGTAGAGGTGGGTGAGGGAGAGAGGTAGAGTGAGAGGATAGGGAGATAGGTAGTAGAGGGGGTGGCGGGAGGGGGGGAGAGATAGAGAAATAGATAGAGAAAATAGATAGAGAAGTCGATAGATAGGGAAATAGATAGATAGACAGATAGGTAGGTAGGAGGAGGTGGAGAGTGGGGGAGTTAGATAGTGAGATAGGGAGCTAGAGAGATAGGAAGATAGGAGGAGTGAGGGAGGTAGATAGCGAACGGGTTAGCTAGGGGTGAGAGAGGGGGAGGCGAGTGAGGGAGGGGGATGAGGAAGGAGCAGGAGGGCAGGCTCGGGGGAAGAAGACGGAGGAGGTAGAAGAGCCGAAGACAGGAGAACAGAAGACAGAAGAACAGAAGGCAGAAGAACAGAAGACCGGAAGACCAGAAGAACAGAAGACAGAAGAACAGAAGAACAGAAGAACAGAAGAACAGAAGATCGGAAGAGCAGAAGAACAGAGAAGAACAGAGAAGAACAGAGACGAACCGAGAAGAAGAACACAGAAGCACCGAGAAGAACAGAGAAGAAGAACACAGAAGACCGGAAGAACACAGAAGAACAGAAGGGAAGAACAGAAGAACAGAAGAACAGAAGAGAAGAACAGAAGAACACAGAAGAAGATTGCAGAGGGGGAGCGAGGAGGAAGAGACAGAGAGGAGGAAAAGAAGCAGGAGCAGGAGAGAAGGTGAGTGGCGCGGGGCAGGGCGAGGGGCTGGGAGGAGGGGGGTACTTACAGTTAGGTGGGTCTCAGGAACACAGGAACTCGGGAACTTGGAGGAGCTGCAGCGGCAGGGGGAGCGACCTACCCTTGGGTCAAGGGTCGCTACCACTGTCGCGCAGCGGCCGCCATAAGAGGTAGGAGGGGGGGGGAGGGGTCAGCTGGGGGCGAATGGGAGCTGGGGGGCGGGGGCGTGCAGGAGGTCGCGGCGGGAAAGCGCGAGGGAGGGGGGGGACAGGTAGAGTGAGAGGAGCTGGGGGAGGGGGTTTAGGGTGGAGGAGGGTGAGTGTTAGGAGGTTTGGAGATTAGGGAGAGAGATAGGAGTAGGGTTGTGAAGATAGGGGAGGGGGGGTTGTAGAGGTGGGTGAGGGAGAGAGGTAGAGTGAGAGGATAGGGAGATAGGTAGTAGAGGGGGTGGCGGGAGGGGGGGAGAGATAGAGAAATAGATAGAGAAAATAGATAGAGAAGTCGATAGATAGGGAAATAGATAGATAGACAGATAGGTAGGTAGGAGGAGGTGGAGAGTGGGGGAGTTAGATAGTGAGATAGGGAGCTAGAGAGATAGGAAGATAGGAGGAGTGAGGGAGGTAGATAGCGAACGGGTTAGCTAGGGGTGAGAGAGGGGGAGGCGAGTGAGGGAGGGGGATGAGGAAGGAGCAGGAGGGCAGGCTCGGGGGAAGAAGACGGAGGAGGTAGAAGAGCCGAAGACAGGAGAACAGAAGACAGAAGAACAGAAGACAGAAGAACAGAAGACCGGAAGAGCAGAAGACAGAAGACCAGAAGAACAGAAGACAGAAGAACAGAAGAACAGAAGATCGGAAGAGCAGAAGAACAGAGAAGAACAGAGAAGAACAGAGAAGAACAGAGAAGAACCGAGAAGAAGAACACAGAAGCACCGAGAAGAACAGAGAAGAAGAACACAGAAGACCGGAAGAACACAGAAGAACAGAAGGGAAGAACAGAAGAACAGAAGAGAAGAACAGAAGAACACAGAAGAAGATTGCAGAGGGGGAGCGAGGAGGAAGAGACAGAGAGGAGGAAAAGAAGCAGGAGCAGGAGAGAAGGTGAGTGGCGCGGGGCAGGGCGAGGGGCTGGGAGGAGGGGGGTACTTACAGTTAGGTGGGTCTCAGGAACACAGGAACTCGGGAACTTGGAGGAGCTGCAGCGGCAGGGGGAGCGACCTACCCTTGGGTCAAGGGTCGCTACCACTGTCGCGCAGCGGCCGCCATAAGAGGTAGGAGGGGGGGGGAGGGGTCAGCTGGGGGCGAATGGGAGCTGGGGGGCGGGGGCGTGCAGGAGGTCGCGGCGGGAAAGCGCGAGGGAGGGGGGGGGACAGGTAGAGTGAGATGAGCTGGGGGAGGGGGTTTAGGGTGGAGGAGGGTGAGTGTTAGGAGGTTTGGAGATTAGGGAGAGAGATAGGAGTAGGGTTGTGAAGATAGGGGAGGGGGGGTTGTAGAGGTGGGTGAGGGAGAGAGGTAGAGTGAGAGGATAGGGAGATAGGTAGTAGAGGGGGTGGCGGGAGGGGGGGAGAGATAGAGAAATAGATAGAGAAAATAGATAGAGAAGTCGATAGATAGGGAAATAGATAGATAGACAGATAGGTAGGTAGGAGGAGGTGGAGAGTGGGGGAGTTAGATAGTGAGATAGGGAGCTAGAGAGATAGGAAGATAGGAGGAGTGAGGGAGGTAGATAGCGAACGGGTTAGCTAGGGGTGAGAGAGGGGGAGGCGAGTGAGGGAGGGGGATGAGGAAGGAGCAGGAGGGCAGGCTCGGGGGAAGAAGACGGAGGAGGTAGAAGAGCCGAAGACAGGAGAACAGAAGACAGAAGAACAGAAGACAGAAGAACAGAAGACCGGAAGAGCAGAAGACAGAAGACCAGAAGACCAGAAGACCAGAAGAACAGAAGAACAGAAGAACAGAAGAACAGAAGAACAGAAGATCGGAAGAGCAGAAGAACAGAGAAGAACAGAGAAGAACAGAGAAGAACCGAGAAGAAGAACACGGAAGCACCGAGAAGAACAGAGAAGAAGAACACAGAAGACCGGAAGAACACAGAAGAACAGAAGGGAAGAACAGAAGAACAGAAGAGAAGAACAGAAGAACACAGAAGAAGATTGCAGAGGGGGAGCGAGGAGGAAGAGACAGAGAGGAGGAAAAGAAGCAGGAGCAGGAGAGAAGGTGAGTGGCGCGGGGCAGGGCGAGGGGCTGGGAGGAGGGGGGTACTTACAGTTAGGTGGGTCTCAGGAACACAGGAACTCGGGAACTTGGAGGAGCTGCAGCGGCAGGGGGAGCGACCTACCCTTGGGTCAAGGGTCGCTACCACTGTCGCGCAGCGGCCGCCATAAGAGGTAGGAGGGGGGGGGAGGGGTCAGCTGGGGGCGAATGGGAGCTGGGGGGCGGGGGCGTGCAGGAGGTCGCGGCGGGAAAGCGCGAGGGAGGGGGGGGGACAGGTAGAGTGAGAGGAGCTGGGGGAGGGGGTTTAGGGTGGAGGAGGGTGAGTGTTAGGAGGTTTGGAGATTAGGGAGAGAGATAGGAGTAGGGTTGTGAAGATAGGGGACGGGGGGTTGTAGAGGTGGGTGAGGGAGAGAGGTAGAGTGAGAGGATAGGGAGATAGGTAGTAGAGGGGGTGGCGGGAGGGGGGGAGAGATAGAGAAATAGATAGAGAAAATAGATAGAGAAGTCGATAGATAGGGAAATAGATAGATAGACAGATAGGTAGGTAGGAGGAGGTGGAGAGTGGGGGAGTTAGATAGTGAGATAGGGAGCTAGAGAGATAGGAAGATAGGAGGAGTGAGGGAGGTAGATAGCGAACGGGTTAGCTAGGGGTGAGAGAGGGGGAGGCGAGTGAGGGAGGGGGATGAGGAAGGAGCAGGAGGGCAGGCTCGGGGGAAGAAGACGGAGGAGGTAGAAGAGCCGAAGACAGGAGAACAGAAGACAGAAGAACAGAAGACAGAAGAACAGAAGACCGGAAGAGCAGAAGACAGAAGACCAGAAGAACAGAAGACAGAAGAACAGAAGAACAGAAGAACAGAAGAACAGAAGATCGGAAGAGCAGAAGAACAGAGAAGAACAGAGAAGAACAGAGAAGAACCGAGAAGAAGAACACAGAAGCACCGAGAAGAACAGAGAAGAAGAACACAGAAGACCGGAAGAACACAGAAGAACAGAAGGGAAGAACAGAAGAACAGAAGAGAAGAACAGAAGAACACAGAAGAAGATTGCAGAGGGGGAGCGAGGAGGAAGAGACAGAGAGGAGGAAAAGAAGCAGGAGCAGGAGAGAAGGAGAGTGGCGCGGGGCAGGGCGAGGGGCTGGGAGGAGGTGGGTACTTACAGTTAGGTGGGTCTCAGGAACACAGGAACTCGGGAACTTGGAGGAGCTGCAGCGGCAGGGGGAGCGACCTACCCTTGGGTAGCCACCTTAAAACATTTCATCTGCCTTAATAAAAACAACACATTCCCCCATAACCGCATCAATGTTTTTTTCAAGTGAAGGCCACCAGGAGTAGGCTCTAGCTCTCCTCATTGTCATGGTGGGCTCCAAATGCCTCTCATGGCCATATTAATCGGCTTTAAACAAATCACCCCAGGGAGAACACACTTGTCACCCCTCAGAATGACTCCATCTTCTATGGAAAGCTTGTCCACAATCTTGCAGTAGGGTTTTATTTCTGGACACACACACCATTCTTTAGGTCACCAATTTATAATGTACTCCTGCACTTGCCTTGTCCCGCGTCCTCTCCACATGTACTTTTCCACTTTATTTCCGAACAAGCTACATTAGATGACATATCCACCAAAGCAACAAAGCAATTCTCATTGTTGTCTTCAGGGCCTATCTCTTCTTGGTCACATACTGTCAGCCTGGACAAAAAGTCTGTGCTTACATTGTCCCTACCTGGTGTGTGTCTGATATCGAAGTCATACTGTAATAGTTTTTTGTTGAGCTGAGCTATTAGTGGCATAGTATATTTCACTCTCTCACCACTCAGGATGAGTACAAGTGTCATGTGATCTCTCTGGAGTTCAAACTTCCTACCCTACCCATATGACCTGAACTTTTCAATGGCCCAGTAACAGGCTAATAACTCTTTCTCTATCATAGATTAGTATAGTTCTGGCTCACAAAGTACCCTGGATGCATAACTTATGATATCTACACCATGAGTCATATTCTCAGTTAAAAATACATCTAGTCCATATTTGCTGGTGTTAGCCCTGACAGCCTTAGTGTGGTCACCCCCAACTTTTGCCTGCCTCCCTCCACTTTTTTGACACTGTTTTTTCTGGTTTTAGGACTCTGCGCTCTTTACAACTGCTAATCAGTACGAAAGTGCATATGCTCTCTCCTTTAAAACATGGTAACATTGGTTCACACCCAGTTGGCATTTTTGATCTACTTGTAAGTCCCTTGTAGAGTGCACTACATGTGCCAAGGGCCTTTAGATTGAATGCTACTAGTGGGCCTGCAGCACTGGTTGTGCCACCCACATAATTAGCACCTTAACCATGCCTCAGTCCTGCCATTGCAAGGCCTGTGTATGCAATTTCACTGCCACTTTGACCTGACTTTTAAAAGTTCTTACCAAGCCTTAAACTCCCCTTTTTCTACATATACCCCTAAGGTAGGCAATAGGTAACCCATAGGGCAGGGTGCTGCTTAAGTAAAAGTCAGGGCATATACCTGTGTGTTTTATAGGTCCTGGTAGTGGAAAACTCCTAAATTCATTTTACCACTGCTGTGAGGCCTGCCCCTTTCATTGGCTAACATTAGGGCAACCCTCATAAACTGTTTGGTAGATTCTGATCGGAAAGGGATAGACTGGTCAGATTTAGTATTGCCAGAATGGTAATATATAATCCAGCACACTGTTGAAGTTGAATTTTATATTACTATTTTAGAAATGCCACTTTTAGAAAGTGAGCATTTCTCTGCACTTAAAATCCATCTGTGCCTTACAGCCTGTCTCCAATTCACATCTGGGCTGGGCTGGTTGACAGCTCCCTTGTGCATTTCACCCAGATAACCACCAACACAGGATGCTCAGTCACACTTGCACACATCTGCGTACTGAATGGGTCTTCCTGGGCTGGAAGCGTGGAGGGGCTTGACGCTTAAATTTCAAAGGCTAGTGGCCTGCCCTCACAAAAAGGACTGCCACACCCCCTACTGAGACCCTGTCAGAGAGACCTGTACTGAAAGGGGACCTTGTGCACATCAAAATCACTGTTTGAAGTCCCGCCCCCTTCATAGGAACTTTTGGGTATATAAACTGGGTACCTGACCCTTCCAACTCAAACACTTCTTAGGACAGATACTCTGAACCAGACCCTGCAACCCACAAAGAGGAGCTGGCTGGCTACCCAAAGGACTCACCTGCACTGCTTTGCTGTGAAGGACTGCTGCCTTTCTGGCCTTTGGCTCTGCTGAAAAGTGCCCTCCAAGGGCTTGGATTAAGCTTGCCTCCTGTTTCCTGAAGTCTCAGGGCCAAGAAGACTTCTTCTCTTCCAAGGAACCCCTTGTGTGGCGAAAATCGAAGCACAGCCTGTCGGAATTGATGCACAGCTTGCCTAGTGGTGAAAGAATCACCGCATCTGTGCTCCGGAAGGACGCAGCTGGGCTCCCCGAGTGGAGATCAAGGCAGCACCAGCGTTACAACCGGAACTTAGATGCACAGCCCACCAGATCTCTGCATCGCTAAGACAGAACTATGCAGCCTGACTTCGTACATGAGGAATTGACGCAGCGCCTGCCGTGCAACAGAAACTCAGCTGCATTGCCCACCGGATGTACGCAGCACCTGCAACTTTGTCCAGCACACCCATGATTTCCATGCATCGTCCCTGTGCATCAAAAGACCCCGCATCACAAAGGGGATTCAAACCTGCATGCCGGAATTGAACGCAAAGTCCTTGCAGAGTGTAAAAGAATCACGCATCGCCTGTGTGCACCATAAATCCGAGGCACAGACTTAGTTTTCCATGTATATCTTTCTCTGCGTTCTCCGTGCATGTAATTTTGACGCATGCCAGGTACTTTGTCTACCGAAGAGACAATTGTTGCTTTTCAAAGACTTAAGACACTTCTTATCATTGCAAAAGGTATATTTCAACTTGTACTTATCAAATCTTGATTGTGTTGACCTTAAATTCATATCTTATATTTTTCTAAATCTGTGTGGTACATTTTTGTGGGATTTTCACTGTGTTATTGCATGATTTATTGCACAAATACTTTACACATTGCCTTCTAACTTAAGCCTGACTGCTCAGTGCCAAGCTACCAGAGGGGTGGGCACAGGATAATTTGGATTATGTGTGATTTACCCTGACTATGATTGCCGTCCTTACTTGGACAAGAGTGTATACCTCTGCCAACTAGAGACCCCATTTCGAACAGCTGGCATCCACAGTAATGGTACAAGGGAATTCTGGACCATACGAATGCAGAGCTCTAGCACTCGTCTTTTCTGATTTTACCACTTCAAAAGTCTTTTGACAGTTATCATCCCACACAAACTGTACATTCTTTTTTAACATAATCGTTAGATTTTTCATCTTAGATGTATGGAGTACAAAACACCACTGGTACAGTTCTTCACCATTAACCAAAACAAGTTAAAGTGCCTCCAGGAACGGCATAACATTTCCCCCTGCAAAGGACCACAGACACAAAACTACAGTAATGTGACAAGCACTCCTTTATTCATGGAGTTACAAGTGTGAGTGTACCTGAACTCTAGCAAGGTCATAATAGATAGCACAGTGTGATTGACCCAGTTACCGTTTCCCTGCTAGGAAATGTTGAGACTCAGAAGACCATAAAGAAAGATTGCAACACATAAAAGGGTTCCAAGAGCTAAGTGAGATAAGAAAAGAAACAGAGGTGGAATGGGGGGGAACAAAGAGCATGCATGGATAAGACTTGATATGAATGTATGCAAATATGACAATAGCAACGAGCAACATACACAGTCGTCATATACAGGAATCCTGTCTGTATCCATTTCTGTGCTACTAATTCTTCCCTTTACTTGGAACCAGACACATATTGTTGTGTGAGAGTAGCTATTGACACAATGCCGATTGACACAATGCTTACTTGGGAAGGGCAGTGACTTCTTGCAGCCGTTAGTGCAGCACCATAACACCATCTCCCTTTGATACCAAAGCTGAGGTGTCCCGTCTCAGTACCGAATCACATGATTGTCAGGGAATGGCATAACAGCTATTGTCTCCACATCACATCAGAACACCACAGCCTGCAAACATGCTGTGCTTGTAAGCCTCTGACTCTCCTTTATCTGACCTGCAGACAAAAACCCACAAAAGGCGTTGACAGGGGAACAGCCTGTTGGACAATGCATCACATGCCTGTCGGACAAAGTGAGGTGAGGGAATTGCTGCCTCTCGTACCCTCTCCAGAAAACTGACTCAGGAATGGGATATCTGTGACACCTACCTCTAGGAAGTCTATGCTGGTTCTTGCTCTGCGGTCCTGATGAGGGACAAGACCCATCCCAGATACAAGGTCAAGCATTCACCCAGTGCGCAACCAATTCACAGGATGGAGGGCTCTAATGGTGGCCTGCATGCTTCACCTCTGCCTTTCTCTTGCTGGTGCTGCACTGCCTGCCAACAGCATCAGAACAACTCCTGACCAACTCTTAGTATTCTGCAGAAGTCCTGTTCCTTGACAAACAGAATCTTAGAAAGGGGTGTGCCCATCAGGGGGAACAGCACCCGCTTCTCTAGAAGTGTAATTTCCCTCCAACCTTCAGACTCAAACTCTCACATTTCATATACATAGCTATTCAGCAACCTGGCCAGTCACTCTGTCGTACCAATACATTGGCAGCCAGGTTGTGCCTAGTCAGACCACCCTTCCACTTCTAGAGAAGACCTATCATTTATCCCAGCCCTAAAATGCTGCATAAAGTCCTGTCATCCTGTTCACATCGACACCCACGCCAGTGACCTATCGCTGCTTTCACTGACTCACTTATTCTTTATATATATATATAGCATTAAGAAAAGTGTTAATGTAACTTGGATGTATATTTTAACCCAAAAAGTAGAGACGTCCCATCAAACGCTACAATCCTTTTTGGTGGGATATTTGACAAGTTGTTGTGACTGTTTACACAACCAGATAATGCAACACTGGCCAAAAATCTCAGTTGTTTCCAAGTGGCAGCATTCTTAGTAACACCGTGGGCTCATGAAAAACACGTGTTGCTGTTTGAAGAGGACACCGCTATTGCGCATGTTTTCTGCCTCTGGCAATAAACAGTGAATAACTGCACCCAGTCAGTTGCTTACTACGTTTTATAAAAAAAAGTGCAGTTTCCTGAAAAACAGACACGTTAGTTAATTTATTAATGCATTACATTGATAATAAAGTCAACTTTCAACATCTATGCTGCTGCTTTCATGTTAAACATGACAAATAGTTATTTTAAGGGCATAATGCTGAACAAACAGAACTGGACTTGTGAATGGTGAAGAGGTGCATCACACACTGACCTTTTAAAAAGTTCTGACAATGTTGATGTGTGAAGACATATGTTGGAATGTTAAGACAACATATACAATGTTGCCAAGAAAATAAGATAGTTTTGATGGCATTCTTTATTTAGTCTGTAGTCAGGCTATATTCACAGTGAATTATTAGTCACAACACTATCATGTGAATGGTTACATATTATTTTATTGTAAGAAGACAGAAAATATGACTTAAATCAGTGCTTAACTTGAGCAGGTTGTTTCCAGTGCAGGGCACCAGCACTTATTTTTGAGCACCAGCACTTATTTTTCTGCTTCAAGTATTTACTGCGAGCAAAAGACACATATGGGAAAGACCGAGCAAGAGAAAATCAAAGAAGCGTCAAATTATAGAAAGCAGAAAGCTACAAAGGTGAGCTGAAGGGGCAGGAGGTTGCTGTAAATGGATTAAAGAGGCCCTTGATGGTTTAAGGATTACGCTGTCTCAGTATTCTGTGCTCTCACATATAATTGCAGCAGCCATGTGTTTCAGAGGAGAGCTTTGGGCACCAGCACATTTTTATTTAAAAATCAAACACTGACTTAAATCATCTCCACAGAACACTCTTTGCAGTAGATTTTAGGCCTCTCTATAATATACAATTGATGTTACTAATTGCAACTCTAGGCAATCATGATCTTCAGTATTGTACTTTAGCTAAGACAAATAGAACAATATGTGTAGCATATTCTAAAGGATATCACTTTTCAGTCATTTCATGTGCTACAATGTTTCTATAAGATCTATGAAATTATAGCAATACTTGACCAATTCTAATTAATACACATTATAGGGGACATTTCAGAGACCATTTCCCATGGGTGTACTGTCTACCATAATGTGATTATGAGCTTTTTTCAAGATAATTCTAGGTTCTGTTGAATATTACTGTAATACTAAATAGTATATGATAAGAATCCAAAGGAGACCTCATATTTTCCAAAGGAAAGTAAATGACAGTCGAATTGAACTGCTACAGCCATTAAGTTCAACATTATTGCTACTACTAATACTATTTGCACATTTCCAAAATCAGAGTGTAAAGACACAAATATAAAAAGGAGAAAAAAGTCTATTGATAATATGATACAGCAAAGAAGGTGGCTTTCAGACTTGTGTCAATGTTTTTTGCATATGTCACTCCTTTTTTAATATTGCAATGATGCTTAAAACTGAGACATTTGCTCTGATAAACCATGACAGTTGTTAAATTCAAGAATTGTTGTGCCTAAAAGCTGATATTAGATTTCCTACAAACTTTCTAGAAGAGTAGATCTCGCCACAAATGTATCTGAGACAAAAGATCATTCATTGAGGACAACTAAGACCTTCAATTGCATGAAAGGTTGCATCACCCTTGACATGTTCTTCCCTTAATAGACATCATGTTAGCCTCCTTTATTTGCAGCATTTTGTGGCAAAAAGATGGAAATTGAAATTGCCTTCTACTTTGAATGGTACAGTGGGGAAACAATTGAACATAGTCTTGGATTCAGCAATGTAATTTAAAGTATTTTTACAGGTATTATTGATTTTTTTAGAACTGGCATCAAAAGAGACCATGCAGACTGTGAAATTTCAGTTTAAGGGTTAGAATGCAAGTACAACATATACATTTTCTAGGCAGGACTACGTACAAGAGATTGATAGTTTCTGAATCGATTGAGACATTCATTTTAATGAAATTTGCATAGATTGTAGTGTAATCCTTTTAGCAAAATGTCACATATTAAATATTGTCTACTATGACTTTCAAAAACTTTTAAATTATTGCTATTAAAAGTGTTTAATTTTATATTAAAAAGTCCTAAATCAACAATAGATTTTCAATCGTTAGGATTTCACCAACAGATCAAATATGATTTAACAGATAATGTAAAATAGTATTTAAATAATCAAATGACATGAAATCCCTGGACCACCAAATTTATACCTTGAAATAATTTGGATTGTCAACTGTGCCATTTCAGCTTATTGAAAAGCTTTAATTAACAAAAGTGAGCATATTATTAGAGAAATTTGACAAGAAACAACTTAGATTTATGATACACTGATTCACTCTAAAAAGCTTTCTGCCTGTCCTATACATAATGAAGTGTTTTCATTAAAAACAAATTCTGATATTTTCTGACACATTCCTACCATTGCTGTGTACAAATATGTAAGGCCACGACTTTAGACAATGTGATTTTTATTAACAAACATATCTTTAATTAATGACAATGTCATAGGTAGAGGTAGGCAATGCAAAACCATTTGCTAAGACTTTTTTTCAGGCAATTAAAAGTTGTACTGAGTCTAATACGCTCCTTGCCTGATAACGTACATGACCATATTGCTGTCCTTTCCAATCTCAGGTGATATACCTCTGAGAATACATCATATCCAGCTAATACTAAATTGGTGCATTTTCAATTGACAGCATCTACTTGTGATCCGTTTGTTTCGAGGTTCAAAAGATACTGTTATATACAATGAAGTGAGATGATTTTTCAGCACTTCCTCTTTCCACTTCAGACAATAAGACATGCTGACCAAGGAGAATCCTTAGAAAAGTGCTACCAATTGGAAGAAGTGCAGTACAAGACACCGTCAAACGGTGTTCATCTTCCTAGAATTAAGCATGCCATATGTAGATGGTTTCATCCCATGCTTAGGGAACCCTGAAGAAAACTGGAACTTCAAAAAGGGTGGCTGAATAGTTCAGTAGTAAAGTTCCTCCATCGAACACCTGAGCAGTATTACTATCCATCCATGTGTAGTCTTCACCAGGGAGATAGATGTCTCGCTGTACTCGTCCTTGTTCTGTGACGGGTGCAATGAGCACCTGCATTGAAATAATTTAGAAATTGAATTTACCAATCAATAAAGCCCATGTAAAAAAACAAAAAACATAATGAATAAGAAAGGAAAAAAATGCAAACATGTTTTTATGTAGATACTAACACAAGAACATAATATCGCCTATTTAATGTAATTGGGCATATTAATGTACACTGCTTTATGTAGGCATGATACCAATAGCAAGTGCACAAAATAATTAACTTCTGAATGGCATAGAGCCAATAATAGAGGTCCTTGGATTGCGTTTCTCAAAAAAATAATTGAATAGAATTCTCAAAACAAGAATAGATATACGCTTTTGAAAAGGACAGGACTATAGATTAAAATTCCATTATGGTGAAACCTAATTGGTGCTTTGCATTTTAATTGTTAAAACATTTCTCGAAACATGTCTAAAGTCGTTCCCAACAATATCCATTTATACAAAATGTAGATCCCAGAGATTAGTTGAGATATCGATCAGAGGATGCAAAGGGTGTATGCCTTCAAAATTCCCCTATAGCATTATGTTTTTCAGGAAAACATATAAACGGTTTTAGTCAGTTACATAGCTGTGACTGAGATATAGGAGGTCATTATGAGTTCAGCTGATTTTTTTTACACAGGCTACCTCCCTGCCGGCCTTAATAAGAGTTTCCTGCTAGGTCAGCGTGTGGAAACCTGAGTTTCCATCCGCTGCCCTAGCGGGAAACAGGCTACAGCATTGTCTCCGGCTCTTAATAAAGCCAGCAGCAATGCTGTAGCCTGCAGGGTGCACCAGCATCTTCTCAATGGTCACTGTCTGCAAAGCAGACAGTGAATATTGTGATGGTACTGGCCATGCACGACCCTGCATTGCCCATGCTAAGTGCATGGGCAGTGCAGGGGCCCCCCTGTGCCCCATTCTCCACCAACATTTCCATAGCAGTGATACCGCCATGTAACCACTGGTGGAGAAGGGGGTCGAAATCCCCAGGGCAGCAACCACCTCCAGACTGCTGGGATCTCCGATCCTGATGGAGCTGGAGGTTCCCTGGCAGCCCAACCTCCAGGTGACTGCCAGACTCGTAATGATTCCCATAGTGTTCACAAGAGTCAACAAAGAGTGTTAAATCGACCAAGCAGCAATAAAAAAAGACCAATATTCAAATTTAAACATGCAGGTAATGGTTTTAGTAATCACTCGAGAACCCAGTATCAGCACCCAAGCAACCATTTGTATACAGCTACTTTTTAAAATGTTTGCTGGTAGCACACAAGATAACTTTGTCATGAGGAACAGGGCCGGCTTTAAGGTCATGTGACCAGTGAAGCCGCACCTGCCGCTAAATTTGGTGAGGGCGCTGTGTTTAAAAATAACTTTTGGTTTAAAAACTGGTGAACTTCCTTGTGTCCAGCAGTTTTCAGGCAACAATAAAAATGTCAAGCTAACTCTAGTGATTAATGTTCCTACTAATGAAAGATATGAATTTCGTCTAATGGCAATTTTGGCTCATTATAAAGTAGTGTGGGTGGTTAATGTGGCTACTGCAAAGAACGCGTTCCAATGCAGATCACAGTATTGAGTGTTAGTGAACCGTGAGTAGCACTATTAAAAATGAAATATATGTCATTGGGATCCTCGGAAGAGATGAGGTCCTCTGTTGAAGAGTAGTAGTGAGGGAATTCATTGAGAAGGAGGTCATGGGGGTGCACCAAAAAAGACTGCTCGACCGGACTCTAACAGCGCTAAAGTCGGTCCTGATCAGCAGTACAGCTGTGTGAAATCTATTTTTTTCTCAAACTATTGTCTCAAATTTAGATACCGTGAGAAAAGGTAAAGAACCAGTCTCTATTGATGGCATAGAAGAGTGAGAAACAAAGGATTGTCAGAAAATTGTTGTAAGAACAAGTGATAGCTTATGAAACAATATCCAGCAATTACAGACGTAGTATAGCCTTTTCGTTACTGAGATTTCTGAGCTTCATTTAGAGGAGTGGAAACATAAATGATCTTCCTTGGCGAGTCAATGATGAGTTTCTTCTCGGTCACAATTTAGTCAGAAAGGGAGGCACTAGGTTTAAAGACTGCACTAACAGAAACTTGTTTAGATTGTAGTAATGGAAGATGGCACTGATGCCCTCTATTTCCTGGAGACAAGGAAGCATTTGGAGTTAAATCACAGCCCATTTAATGACTATTGGAGGAGATCTATGCATACCAGAAGACAGCCAGACTGGCCTCTTGGTTTGACATCTAGGTGTCAGAAGTATTTTCTGTGCTAGTCTTAGATTTGTAGCGACATCCCTGCTTCCAGTTCGAGGCAGGTTGTTTCCCTTTGAAAAATACCTACATTTATAATATTTGATGGGCTGTAGAAATCGGTGCTTAATCCATGGCATTTTTGGAAAATCTCGTCTTTGTACTGAGGAGAACATAGACTATGAATCAAATCGGATATTCTTAACTTTGTCCATATTTCGTTGTGTAGTAACAAAGTGTGCATCCAAGCAGTCTGTATAAGCAAACATGATTGGCTGCATACTTTAATGTGACGAGGGACCTGAAAAAAGGACAGGAAAGTTGGATAAAAGAGACTCCAAAATGTTGAAAACAGAGAGAACAAGTATTCACTTCAAATCCAAGGACAAATCAAGAAACAGATACCACACTCGAGCTCACACTGAGCCCTGAGAATACTAACACAAGCCCAGAAAGTTTAATCCCAGTAAAATATAACATGCAAGAGATCAACTCACTGGCTCGGTCGGTGTATGAGGGATTAACAACCGAACTAAGGGGCATATTTACAAGCCCCTAGGGTTTCCTTGCACCACATTAGAGTAATTCTTTTAGGCTAATGTGACATTAAGGAGGCATTTTTGGCGTACTTTATTTACAAAGTGGCAAAACATCCATTGCGCCAATCTGTAATCTCTTGCGCCACATTATTCCTGCGCTAGGCATAATGTATGCAAGGGGGGTGTTCCGGCTCTTGGAGGCCTACAAAAATGGTGCAGTGAATCTTACAAGATTTCACTGCGCCATTTTTCATGTCACTTGTTATGCCTGCTCAAAACAGGCATTAAAATGACACACCCATAGTAACCCATGGGCCTCATTACACTTTGTTGCGCTAGCGTCAACATTTTTGATGCTAGCACAGCAAAGCGCCAAAATAGCTTCAAAAATTCCAACGCTATTGGCCTAAATACGGCGCTACCATGATGTCGTTAGGTGCCGGTAGGGGGGTGCAAGAAAAGTGCTGCATCACCTGTGATGCGCTATTTTCTTGTAAATATACCACTATGAGCCATATTTATGATACATTTTGCTTCGCTCTTGCACAATGCAATGTGGTGCAACAGTGACGCAAACCTTAAGTCAGATTTCTGAAGCCCCACGAAGCCACTTTGCATTGCTCTGAATGGCTCTAAAAGTCTGGAGTGACGCAATACAGTGCAAATCGCTGCATTGCATTACCTTGCCCTAGGAAGGTGTTCCATGGGTGTTACGTTGGTGTTCCCACACAGCTCCTATGGTTTTTGATGCATTCCCAGATTTAC
Organism: Pleurodeles waltl; assembly: GCF_031143425.1. Lineage (NCBI taxonomy): Eukaryota > Metazoa > Chordata > Amphibia > Caudata > Salamandridae > Pleurodeles > Pleurodeles waltl. The sequence goes on along the minus strand of NC_090440.1, from coordinate 584,495,811 downwards.
AAGAACTTGTGAGCCTGAGAATGCGCTAAAATCTTCCACCTTCCCAGGGGAGGTATAATGAGGAAAAATATCACTATTTCTCCTCGTTTCTTCCTCCTTCTATGAGTGCTGCATTCTGGAACACACATAAAGAGGAATATGCCTCCCAGGATTCTTTTGTGCAGGAAGGTGCCCCTTCCTACCCACAAACAATCCTGCATGCAATGCAGGCACACTTGCACTGCAGTGTAAGGGTGCCTACATTGACGCTAGGCAGCTTATTGTATGCCAATGCAAGGCAAAAAGTCAGCAATGTGCTGTATGCCTTAAATATGGCACATACCTGCTCTTTCCCTGTGACACAGTGCAGTGCAGCAAGGTGACTTACTGCACTTCTTCTTTTTCCCATAAATCTGCCCCCCAGAGTCAGATAGGGGCTCTACAGTAGTACAGTAGGAGGTGCATGTCTCCTACCAGAAGATCACTATGGTCCAGATGAGACACGTAGAGGTAGAGAAGCCTTCTACTTAAGTGAGACTTGTGAAGCAGGCTCTCTAAGACTGAAAAGGAGACTCTCAAAAGGACAAATCACATACTTTCAGTAATGATTTTTCTAATGGATGCGTGTAGTATCTGGGTTCTTGCTCTAGTCTTCATTGCAAGAACTTGTCTCAAAGGCCCAGATTAGAAAATTTATAAGCAAATTTAGAGGAAGGTTCTATTCATGACAGCTTAAACTGCACCAAAATTATGCTTTTAAGTGGCTGGACTTTCTCTTTCTCTGAATAAAGCTGGTAAATTTAATATAAAGGATTTTATCTTCGCTGTAACTTTACTTCTATACTCTTTCTAATTGAAAATTCCTCACCTTTTGAATTCTCCAAAGCGCCAGACAAGATTATTCCTGTGCACTGAGAGATGGCGCTGTTTGAATCCATTGGGCACCCAGTGAAAGCAATGAGCCAAATAAAGGCACCACTCATGCACACCGATTTCAGTTTTCATTGGAACTCTTCCGTGCCCTTAGATGCAGATTAGAAATGAGAGACTACAAGTAGAACAGTGTGCAAAAAGAAACTTGGAAACCTTTTAGATTCTCAAAAGTCTACTACACAATAGGGGAAGAGGGAGGGCATTGAGGAGACTGCTGTCAGAGAGCCCATCATAAAGAGTATTAACAAAACCAAGTAACCTGCCCTTATGAAGAATAAATATAGATTTTTTGAAGTTTTTTACTTTTTTACATTGTAAAATAATTGTAAGGGACACTTATATTATGTAGTGAATCTGATCCCCTCTCCATCAACATATCTTCACTTTTGACAATGTTTGTTGAAGTGGCGCAAGATTGAAAAGTATGAGACCTCCCTAATTTATGCATTTTCCCTGATGTTTGTTAGATCGGGGCTTAAAATAGTAAAAGTGACCCCCTCCCCAAAGTATGCCCTTTCCCTAATATCTGTCGGCTTGAAGTTACATTAGTAAATTAAGGTCCCAGTTTGTACATTTGTGCCAGTGTTTCTTTTTGTTTGCTAAGAGTGGAGTTAGAAGAGCAACTTTCACCTGTGCCCCAAGTGTCTGCACTTTCCACAGTGTTTGACATGCTAGAGACAGAATAGTAGTAGTCCAGGCTTGGAAGGACAACATCACCCCTTTTATGATAGTGTAGCAACGGCAGTCTTTAATTTGTCAACAAGGCAAAAGATGCACTATAGTTAGACCTGGCATCCTCAGCATGATTTCCTCAGACTTTTTACCTTCATTTCTCCTGTTTTCCTGACCTCGTTTTTGCTGGGTTTAGGACTCGGGCACTGTATAACTGAGTAACCAGTAGTAACACGCTTGTGATCTCTGCTTAAAGCATGGTAACATTGGCTTAACCATAACTAGCATATTTAATTTACTTATAAGACCCTAGTAAAAGTGCTCTACCTGTCCCCAGGGTCTGTAAATTAAATGCTACTAGTGGGCCTGCAGCACTTCTTTGTGCCACCCACTTCAATAGTACTTCAAACCTGCCTCAGGCCTGCCATTGCAGAGTTTGTGTGCGCGGTTCTAAACTGCCATGTCAACCTGGCAAGTTAACCCTCTCACCAGGCCCAAACCTTCTTTTTTAATACATATAAGTGACCCCTAAGGTGGGCCCTGGACAGCCCAAGGGCAAGGTGTAATGTATTCAAATAGTAGGACATGTCTTGGTAAGTTTTACATGTCCTAGTAGTGAAGAATTCCTAAATCCATGTTTCACTACTGCACGGCCTATTTCCCCCACAGGCTAACATTGTGATTATATTTAATAAGTGTAATTTCCATTTGGGAAGCAATGGGACCCACAAGTTTGGTGTTCTGTGGAATCACAATTCAAAATTAAAAATCACAACTTATGGTGAAGGCAAATTTTTTTTTGATAAAGAATTTATTTTTATTGATTTTTGCAAAAGAAAGAAAAAACATAATACAAACGTCAAAACACGATGCCAACGGGCACCCAACATTGGTCGAACCTGTGATCCCAGACAGCACTTATATTGGAGATGACATGTTATTCAGGAGCCTATTGCGGCCTCCCATTTCCCCCATATCCTATTGTATTTATTCGGACATCCTCTAGCCTCATATACAAGTTTTTCACTCTGCGCGCACCAATCCACTCCCCGTCTCCATTTAGCCAATGATGGGGCACTCTTGGCCTTCCAGTTTGCCACTATATCCCTCTTAGCCACTAAGCACGCCACCCCGAGGAAGATTCGATCTGGTCTCCTTAGCTCGGTGTCACCCATGATCCCAAGGAGGAGGGGCAGAGGCTCTCTCTCTATATTCTCCTGCAACACCTCAGAAACCTCCCCCAAAACAGCTCCTCAATAGGCTACCATGGCTGGGCAGGTCCATACCATGTGGAAGAAGTCAGCTGTAGGATTTCTGCAGCGGGGGCACTCCGCAGTGGGGCGGAGGCCCGCTCTGTGTAGTTTGTCGGGTGTGAGGTATGCTGTGTGCAAAAAATAAGTTTGTATCAGTCTAAGGCGGGTAGCGATCGCCAGGGCACGCGGGGCCATTAGCGCCTCACCCCATTCCATCTCTTCCATGGGGCCCACCCACCCCTCCCATCGCTGGCGAAGCACCCCCAGGGAACCCGAGGTGCCGGAGACCAGGGTGCGATATATCTGGGAAACACCTCCCCTGCCCAGGCCCCCCATCAATGCCTTGGCCTCCATGGGGCTGCATTCGGGTATGGTTTCTCCCACTGGGATATGTACTGATAAGGCATGTCGGAGCTGGAGGTATCTGTGGAACTGTGTCTTATTTAATGAAAAGTTTTTCTGGAGATCTTCGAAGGATTGTATGTGTGACCCGTTCCAGACATCGCCCAGTGTGGAGATGCCAATGTTATCCCAATTCTGAAACCCCTCCAGGCCCGCCACCTCCACCAATTGCCTCCCCTGCCACAGTGGGGTCTGTTGGGTAAGTCGTCCCCACCACCCCGTCGATTTTTGAGCCGTCCGCCATCCCTGCAGAACCACCCTGGTCACGTCCGGGATGTCTCGAGAGATCGGACCTCCATAGAGGGTGTCCCAAATCCGTGGGTACCCCATCGTTTGGAGCTCCAGTCCGTATGCCGGATCTGTCCACCCACCCCCCATCCAGTCATTAATTACAAGTACTTGTGACGCGAGGTGGTAGTAATGGATATTGGACATGCCCAAACCTCCATCATATACATCCCTCTGGCAAGTTTTGAGTGCTAACCGTGAGCGGGCTCCGCTCCATATAAATTGGCGTGCCAATGAGTCCATTTCCCCAAACCATTTCCTAGGAATGGGATGGGGAAAATTTTGTAGGAGATAGAGGAGCCTAGGAAGGATCATCATCTTGTAGAGCGCTATTCTACCAAGCAGGTTAAGAGGGAGTGTCCTCCAGTGTAGGAGATCACTTCTAATTTTTCTGGTTAACGGTGTAACATTAAGTTCCCATGTCAACTCGGGGAGAAGTGAAATAAATGTTCCCAGGTATTTAAAGCTGTTTCTTCGTACTGGAATATTCTGCTGCCAGTCCACACAATCTCCGGAGTGGTGTAGGGGGACCAACAGGGACTTGGTGGGATTCAGGATCAGCCCCGAGGCTTCTGCGAAAAGGCCCAGCATCTCTAGCGCGCGCGCCACTTTTAGCCGGGTTGGAGATATATAGGAGGACATCATCTGCGTATAGCGCCACACGGTCCTCTGCGCAAGCGGGCCAGGACCAGCCTTCGATCAGGGGATCTCCTCGCAGCAGTATCGCAAGAGGCTCTATCATTAATGCGAAGAGCAATGGGGATAGTGGGCAACCCTGCCGGGTTCCGCGGCCAATAGGGAACGGGTCGGAGACCACTCCATTCACCTGGACTCGAGCTGTCGGTTTGGAATACAGGAGTCTCACTAGGCCTCGGAATTTGGGGCCGAGCCCATTTTTCTGCAGGACCAGTTCAAGGTAGGACCAATCCACTGTGTCAAAGGCTTTTTCAAAGTCCAGTAAGAGTAATGCCAAGGGTGTATGTGACAGAGTCTTGCGATGTGCCAGAGCTAGAAGCAACCGCCTAATGCAGTGCCTGGTGCTACGAGTGGGCATAAAGCCACATTGATCAGGGTGCACTAGTGTGGGCATTATCTCTTTCAATCTAGAGGCCAGGGTCGAGGAAAGCACTTTGATCTCAATATTCAGAAGTGAGTATGCCGAACAATGCCGCGATGGGGGTTGGGTTTTTGGGATCACAACTATCGTAGCTTGGTCAATCTCGGTGGGAAATCGGCCTAGTTTCTCGGCTTCTCCATACATATTGAGTAAGTGGGGACCCAATATATCACTGCATTTGCTATATAGCTCTGCCTGGAGTCCGTCAGGGGCCTGGGGTCTTGCCCGATGCCAGGTTGGAAATTGCACTGGTGATCTCTGCAAGGTTAATAGTTTCGTCCAGTCTATCTCTTGCCTCCAGGGAGATCCTGGGGAGAGTGACATCATTCAAGAGGGGAGTCTCTTTCTCAATGACAGGGCGGGGGTGCATTGCATAGAGGCGGGCATAGAAGGGGGCAAAGCTTTGTGCAATTTCAGCAGGTGTCCTGGAGAGGGAGCCAGAGGGCTCTAAAATCTCAGGTATAACCCTGCCGGCCAGAGGGCGAGCGGCCAGACAGTGCAGGAGCTTCCCATTTTTGTCCCCCTAGCCATATATACGGGCTACCGAAGCTCTCCAAATGCACCTAGCCGAGTCTAGCATTATGTGTTTAATTTCTTCTCTAACCATAGTCAGCTGCCTCAGGGCAGTGGCAGTCGAAGAGGTCGTTTGTTGGCGTTCCAGTCTTAGGGCCCTAGCCTCCAGGTCAGAGATCTGGGAGTTCCTGTCTCGCTCGCGGGAGCGGAGAAGGTGCTTGGCATGTCCTCTAAGGGTAGCCTTACAGGCGGCTCATAATGTTCCCGGGGACCGGACCGACCCCAGATTCAGATCAAAATATTGGGTTAGTTGATTTCTGATTTCCTGGGTGTAGTCTTTGTCTTGTAAGTACCATGCGTTTAGGCGCCATACCGGGCGTCTGGAGGGATCTGCTCCACCCAGGCGGACCCGCACTGGTGCGTGGTCCGAGACTCCCCGGGGGAGTATCTCTGTCCCTGTGATGCTCGTGAGGTCCAGAGCGGAAATGAATACCAGATCTATTCTGGATTGCGTCCGGTGGGCGGCCGACGTGTGTGTGTACCGACGATCCCTAGGGTGCCAGGTTCTCCATACCTCGCAAAGGCCAAGGCTCTCGGTCCAACCAGTCAGAGCCGAAGCCCTGGCTAATCTACTGGCCGTGATCTCGCCGGATACATCCAAATCGGGATCGAGAACTGCGTTGAAGTCCCCTCCCAGCAGGGTGGTCCCCTGGGGCAGTCCCACAACCACTCGGCGAAGCGAGTGCAAGAAGGCATCAAGTCTCGTTGGGGGGGCATACGCAGATATAAAATTTATCGGTGTTCCATGAAGAGTCCCCGTGGCCACTACAAATCTGCCCTGTGGGTCGACCTGTGTGGCTGTGATCACCACAGGCAGAGAGCGGTGAAGTAAAATGGCTACCCCTCTAGAGCCCCTGGAGAAGCCCGAGTGGTATACTCTGTCATATCCTCCCCGTATGAGCATGGGGCACCTAGTCCCAAGGAGGTGGGTTTCCTGCAAGAGGACCACTAAGCGGGAGTACCTGCGGAGAGTGTTAAATACTGCTGACCTCTTAATCTTGTCCAACAGGCCATTTACATTCCAGGAAAGGACCTGAGTTAATGAGTGCCAGGCATGAGTTGCGTAGGTGTTACATAGGGCTGAGTGTCAGGCTGCGGACCCAGGGGCGACCATTCCAAACATAACAATGAAATAATAAGAAACCTAACCAACTTATTCCTATTCCTGTCTAAACTAACTTCAAAAACCCAACCCCCCAACTACCCCCCTCCCCATACTCCCACCCCGGAAGCATCTGTCGCCCAAATACCCAACCAAAACCAGACAGCCAGCAGGATTGTCCTTGGGGTGGAGTGGTGGACCCCTCCATATAGTTGGATCAATTACAATTAGTGGTAACCTGCCAAGTCTCTGGTGTCATATAGTAGAGAGGCTTGACGCCTTCTGTAGTGACCCTTGTAAGGTCTGCATAGGTAAGTCTGACATCCCAAGTCTTTTGGACTCCCATCAGCGGGTGTCAAATGCGTCATATTAACCGAGGGCCGGGGATTGGCTAAAGTTGTTGTCATCTATTGTTTGGCTTGAGGTCTGAGGCCCCGAGGGGTCTGCGGGTTTCCTCTCTGTTTGTGAGCCAGAGTCTCGGATTTCCTCATTATTTGCCAAGGTGTTTGTGTCTTTCGGTCTCCCGAGGGCCCCCCTCGGGCTCCGATGCCCTCCTCCGTCAGCCAGTCCCAAGCCTCTTCAGGTGTTTCAAAAAAGTGCGCTCGCCCGGCCAAGAGGACCTTGAGCCGCGCGGGGAAGAGGAAAATTGCATCGCTCTAAGTTTCTGCTTAACGTGTTCGTACGACCGGCGGCGGGTCTGGACCTCACGGGTGTAGTCTGGGAAAATTAGGATTTTATGGTTCTCCCATTGAAGATCTTCCAACCTCCTAGCCTCTTTAAGGATATTGTCTCTATCTTTGAAGTTAAAGAAGCGCGCAATCATTGGGCGTTTTGGGCCGCCTGGTGGGGGGCGAGGAGCCAGTGCCCTGTGGGCTCTTTCGATCGCAAACCAGGGCGAAAGGGACTGCTCGGCATCCAGGTTTTAATCCACTTCTCTAGGAACTCAGAGGCCCCGCCATCTTCTATGCCCTCCAGAAATCCGATGAAACGCAGGTTATTGCGTCTTGACCGGTTTTCTGCATCTTCCCCACGACGGTGCAGCTCGCCGGTTCGGGTCTGCAGCTGGGCCACTTTATTTCTGAGGTCAGCTAGGTCGTTTTCAGTCTGGGAGACTCTAGTTTCAACCTCAGTGATCCGGTTCACTGCGTTTCTGAGGTCCTGTCGAACAAGACCCACGTCTTCTCGTACTTCCCCGATCTTAGTCTCTACCGCAGACTGTGATGATTGAATGGCTTGAAGGATGGCACTCACTCCGTCTGGTGCAGGGCCTCCGCTAGCTGTGTCTCCCTCTCCTCGCTGGCCCGCCGGCGTCGTGAACTGGTCAATCTTTTGCTGGGAGGGTGGGGGTTGTTTGTTCGCCTTGTCTCTCCCCATCACAATATCGGAAACAGGAGTCAGGTAGCTCACTTCTTGCAGTCTTTCTAGTCAAGCCTAGGTCCCCTGCACGTTTGTAGTTACCACAGTTATAAAGAGGGCGTGGGGAGAAGCGTTCAGGCCCAAGTTGTGGTCTTCTCCACCTTTGGGATCCGGTGACTCCACGATGGGTCCAGCTCCGTCCCGGCCCAGCCCAGCTGCTAACTGCCATTAGGTATTAAGGGGGTCATTCCAAGCTTGGCGGGCGGCGGGAGCCGCCCGCCAAGCGGGAACCGCCAGAAGACCGTACCGCGGTCACTGAAATTCGTGACGGGTGCTACTGCACCCGTCGCACCCCTTCCACTCCGCCGGCTCCATTCGGAGCCGGCTTCATCGTAGAAGGGTGTTTCCCACTGGGCTGGCGGGCGACCGCCAAAAGGCCACCCGCCAGCCCAGTGGGAAACACCCTTCTACGATGAAGCCGGCTCCGAATGGAGCCGGCGGAGTGGAAGGGGTGCGATGGGTGCAGTAGCACCCGTCACGAATTTCAGTGTCTGCTAAGCAGACACTGAAATTCAAAGTGGGGCCCTCTTACGGGGGCCCCTGCAGTGCCCATGCCATTGGCATGGGCACTGCAGGGGCCCCCAGGGGCCCCACGACACCCCTCACCGCCATCCTGTTCCTGGCGGTCGAAACCGCCAGGAACAGGATGGCGGTGAGGGGGTCGGAATCCCCCATGGCGGCGCAGCAAGCTGCGCCGCCATGGAGGATTCCCCTGGGCAGCGGAAAGTCGGCGGTACACTGCCGACTTTCCGTTTCTGGCCGCGGCTGTACCGCCGCGGTCAGAATGCCCAAAGGAGCACCGCCAGCCTGTTGGCGGTGCTCCCGCGGACCCCGGCCCTGGCGGTATTTACCACCAGGGTCAGAATGACCCCCTAAGTGTTAAGGGGGGGGGAGGGCATCTTCTTTCCCTAACTCCTCTCCCCTCCCCCACCCTGTTGTCACTTCGTGCCGCTACCTTCAGTAGGGCCTCGACCGGCCTTAGTGTTCATTACGCTGCATCAGCGACGCCACGAGGTCACTCAAGGCCATCGCCCTCCGTTAGGCCGGATCGCGGTGTGTTTCCCGGTGCGGCAGCGGTCCGCGGTGGGCCTGTTCAGATCGGGGACTCGGAGAGGGTGGCCCCAAGTCTCTCCGTTCAATTGCTGGTTATTCGGTCGTGTCGCTATCTTCAGAACGGCCTCGTCCCGTCCCGGTGTCTCCGCCGTACTCCGTGGACCCCCAGCATACCTTTGTCGTCACTCATGACACCAGGGAGTTCCTCTCCGCAACCGCCTCTCCGCCGCTCCAGCCCTGGCCAGCGGGGTGTCCCCCGGGTGCAGCACAGCCTCTCAGCTCCCCCTGGCCGATGTCCTCGAGCCGGCGCACGGCCGCAGCGTCACCCACACAGCGCTCTCTCCCCCTGGATGCAGTAGCGCTGCTCCTGCATGCCGCGAGGACCGCGTTTGGAGCGCAGCCTCAGCCCCCTCTAGGGTTCTGAAGTCAAATTTTTAATTGTAATTCTGAAAATGCACTTTTAAATAGTTGGCATTTTCTTACTTTAACCTATTGGTGCTTTCTGCTGTCTCTGAATTCACATCTGGGGTGGGTGACAGCTTGGAATGTGCATTCCCTCTAGACAGCTACACACAAAAGGAGCTTAGTTGTGACTGGTGGACCATTCACAACCTGATGGGCCATCCTAAGCAGGACGGGAGAAAGGAGCTGACACTTCCACCTGAAAAGGTTGTGTCTTGTCCCTACACATAGGGCTGCGTACCCCCTGTACTGAGTCGGGAGCCAGGGCAGGAAGGGCAGCGCCTCTGTGCACTTCAAAGGCTGGTCTTTGAAGTCTCCCCCACTTCAAAGGCACAAGTGGGTATAAGTACTGGACCTCAGACACCACCTACTCAGTGGCAGGAAGAAGAACTGCTGTGCTACTACAAGAACTGTGCTCTGCTGGACTGCTACCCTGCTGGATTACTGCTCTGCTGACCTGCTGCCCTCCTTGCCTGAGAGTGAGAAGGACTAGGACTGCATCTCTCCTACCCAGAACCCACGTGACTCCAAGGGCTAGCTGGCTCGCGTCCTGATTTCTGAAGTCTCAGGGACACAAAAGACTTCCAACTCACCTGCTACAGCACCTGGACTCTGACAACTGTAAGTCTTGCCCAGCCAAGTGGTGCCAATCGAGTCCTGGGCCCTTGGAAGTGGGTATAAAGTGCTACTCCACTGAGAACCAATGCATTGTCTCAGGTGGTCCGATTGGAACCGGCACACTATGCCCTTGTTGCGTGGATTGAGACTGGTGCATCGGCTTCATTGCATGCATTGGAGTTGACGAATTGCCTCCCAAGTGCAGATTTACCTCGGTGCATCGCCTTTGGAACTGCCGCATCTCAGACCCAATGCATCACTGCTGCTGCGTGAAGAAAATCAATACATCTTCACCAATGCATTGGAAGAATCAAGGTATCACCTTCACCGCGGGGCTCAAACTGCATGTTTCGCTTCGGCCTGCTTCTCTCATTTTCAACACCACTGCAATCAGGATTAAGGTACATTTGTTCAGCGGGCCCCACGGGGTCCCTGTAGCTGACCTGCTCTCCATCGTGGTTGGCCTGAACTTTTGACTTTGTCTCAGTCTGGGGCAACCAGATATCCCTGATTAGCATTTCTTGTTTCTAAGCACTATTTCGCAGGTTATGTTTTAAGAATTCAGATTTCAAGTTCTACTTACTGTATTTTTGTCATTTTGGTCTTGCTTTATTTATTAAATTAAGCACTATTTTTCTAACCTGGTGTGGTATCTTTCCTTGTGGTGTTTTCACTATTTTACTGTTTGAAATACTGCACAAATACTTAATACATTGCCTCTTAAGTTAAGCCTGACTTCTCTGTGCCAAGCTACCAGCGGGTGAGCACAAATTAACCTAGGGTGTGTTTGTGACTTACCCTGACTGGGATTGTGGTTCCTACTTGGACAGGGTGCATACTTCTGGCAACTAGGAATCCCAATTTCTAACATTCTAACAACTATGGTAACTAAAGGTGAATGGAGTTCTCCATCACAAACATGATGGTTATTCCACCCACTGTATTAAAAACCCAAAAAGGATTTACTGAGATTGTAATATGGTGGATGGGATATCTGTCACGTTTGTGAGGGAGTACTCCATTCGCCAAGTTCTAAATCTGACCCTATACTTTTTAAACAATAAATGCTTCAAAGTAATTATTTATCCAATTATAAACTGTCTAATCCATTGGTAGCTACTCTGAAAACCAGAGCCACTGAAAGTCCATGGCAATGATTGTGAATTTGGTGGAAACGCCCGTCCCCCAAGCTCCTGACGGGGAGGTTGCCACTTTGTTGGCGACCTCCCTGCCGACCCCATTACGACTTTCCCACTGGGCTGACTGGCGGAAACCTTGGTTTCTGCTGGTCAGCCCTGTGGGAAAGGTGCAGCAGCATTCTCGCCGGCTTATAATAGAGCCGGCGGCAATGCTGCTGCACGCAGGGGGCACCAGCACACTGTCTGCAGCCCCCTGCACTTGTTCTCCACCAGACTTTTCATTTGTGGTCAGACCACCATGAAAAGGCTGGCAGAGAACAAGGTTGTAATCAGCAGGGGGGCGCTGCACTCAGCGCCGCTCAGCTGATTACAACTAGGACCGCCATCAGCCCATCAGGATCACTGATCCCGGTGTGAACAGCGGTAGGTTGGGGGGTCTGCTGCCCAACCTTGTAATGTGGAAGTCGGACTACCACAGCTGCCGTGGTCCGACCACTACCACAAGGCTAGTGGTCTTTAGACCTCGAGCCACATAATGAGGCCCTTTGTGATGGTCTTGCCAACTTTTGTCAGCCTAAAGTGAACACTATAATGAAGAGCTTGTAGTTTAATTTACTGGGTCCAAAACCCTACCATCCTTTTGTGACAGTATTTATTTAGCACACACTACCCTATAATGATTACCTGGTGCTGTTCTAATAGCTGCCTAACCAAAACCGTGTAGCTTTTGCTTTTTATGAATTTCACATGATTGTTTAAGGGCTTTGGGCCTCATTTATAAACTTGACAGCCCAGAATACCACCCTGGCAACAGAGTAAATTACTCCATCACCCTGGTGAAGGGACCGCCCGTCATAGTTATAAGTGACCGCCAAGCTAGCAATCATTTAAAAAGCATACTGAATGCATTTTCTGTTTGGTGCAGGCCTCCATCAGTGGGATTGAGCCCTGCACAAAACAGATTCCTTTTTTTTATTTTCAGAAATAAAATCCTGAAGCGGGATTTCCTTTTTAAAAAATAAAGAAAACAGTGCTCCCCTCGCCATGGTAATTATCTCCCATGGTGAGCGAAGAACTCATTAGTTTTCACTGCATCTTACTGCCACAGGCTTTCTAGCAGTGACGGGCAGTGAAACTGACCTTTCGTTCCACTCATCTAAATTAGGTGGGAGGACTGACAGGTCACCCTCTGTCGGCCCTTACACCTCAGAGTCGTTCGAGGTGATTAACCCTGAGGTCTGCCAGCACTCAAATTCTGTGGGCAGACCGCATTCCTATTATATCCCAGGACTATTAATAGTCCTAAAATTCTTTAAAAATAGGACAGAGCTCACTAGTTTTTTGTATGCCAGGACTAATATTATACTAAAAAAGTTTTCAAAATGGGGCAGTAAAGTAGAATATTGAAGCATGCCATCTATATAAAGCCATATCATTGTGCTGCGCCCCTCCACCCCTAAATTGTAATTGTATCTATTAATTTCGTATAAATTAGAAATTTAATTTGTTCAATCACTAATGAAACCACTGCTGGAGAAAGCAGGCAACCTGGCTCGTTTCTCCATGGAGTTGATTGGAGGTGGTAAGTGTATTTTTGGTTTCAGTCATAGCAAAGGGTTTCAAATATTGGGTACTAATTGTCCAGACCAAATTATGCCACAAATCCAATTTTCCCAAGGACTACAAACACAGGCTTCTAGTCAGAATTATTTCACTGTCCAGCACAGATTCTGAAGCCTGAAGATCAAGGTTTAACTAAGCTGCATCATCAAGAAATCACCTGAACTGTAGGTAGATTGAACTGTTAGGAATGAAGGCTGGACGGTCACAAATTAAGGGATCAAATGTTAGACAATTTATGCAAATATTTAGTATTCAAAGTCAAATAAAGAAAGTAGATGGCCAATACCATTATCTATGGGGTTATTTGGTTTTACGATGACTTTTGAATAAAATCATCTCAAGCCCAAACATCACCATAAAATTCAAACGAGACTAGCACTTGAGCCCCAGGAGATCTTGAGAGAAAATTATATTCTCACGCTTATTTCAGGCTAATTTATTTGAATCTGATATGAACATGATGCTGTTCTGGCAATCCTTGACTCTGGGTATTTGCATTCATGTGTGCTTGGGATAGTTTACCAAGGAAGTTTACAAACATTGGATCAATAGAAGTGGAGGCATATGTTCTCACTTTATTGAACTGATATTTGTGCAATTGTCTTATAAACGGCTACACTGTAGAGCTCTTTGAAGTCTTTCGCTCTCTCCATGTATTTTGTGCAGGGTTGTTTGTGGATTTAATTCAATCCCATATTAGCAGCTGCTTATATTTTGTCAAGATCTTAAATTTTACACTGTGGTATCTTATCTCCAACATAGTTGAATTCAATTTGGAGAACGCCCAGTTCCTTTTCCAGGCGAACCATATGAGTTTGGAGTTTCTTCAGGAACCACTGTTCGGCACATTATGGTGGTCAATACAACCCTGGAGGACGGTGTTAAAGCGGCGGTAAGACCGCCAACAGGCCGGCGGTAAAAAATAATTGCAATTACGACCGTGGCGGAAACCGGCAACAAAGACAGCCACTTTAACACTCCGACCGCCACCGCGGTACAAACAAACAGTGCAGCGGTCACCGCCAACAGACAGGCAGGAGACAATGTACCGCCCACACTATTATGACAGGCCAATCCGCCACCTTTTCCGGGGCGGATACACCGCGGATAAAAACACGGCGGAAACAGGAATTTCGAAGGGAAAACGCCCACCTCTACACACTCCATGAGGAACGAGGACACCATGGAACCGGAACTCCAAATCCTACCTGCAATAGTCTTCCTGCTCCTCTACCATGAGCACGAACGCCGGCGGCGAAGACTACGGTGAATACTGCACCTACGACACAGGGAAGGGGGGAGGCAAAAAACAGGGACACACACACTCAACACCCCCACCCTCACCTACTACAACACACACACTAATGCATATCAATACATCACAGTTACACCCCCAAAGCCCCCCGGAAGAATGCAAAGACCAAAGAAAATGAGTGTAACCATCGAAATATATTACAAACAAGCAGGCAGAAATATATATATACACCATGTACAAAATATATACCAGGCATTGAAGTCCAGGTACTGCACAAAGAAAGTCCGTGGAACACTGAGACCACATGGTATGGGCGAGGCCCACACAAGATCCCCGACCATGACGGAGAGAACACTGCTGGGGCATCAGAGAGCAAGAAAACAGGCACCTCAGGGGGAGAGAAAGGGGGGGCACCTCAGCCGCTTGAGTGCACGACGACAAATCCACGAGGGGGCCATATGCCCACTGTTCCATCCTGGGGAGTGCAAAGCCACAGTCTCTCAAGTCTATACAGTGGGTGGTTTGCCCACTGTTCAATCCTGGGGAGTGCAAAGCCACAGTCTCTCAAGTCTCTACAGTGGGTGGGTTGCCCACTGTTCAATCCTGGGGATTGCAAAGCCACAGTCTCTCAAGTCTATATAGTGGGTGGTTTGCCCACTGTGTAATCCTGGGGAGTGCAAAGCCACAGTCTCTCAAGTCTCTACAGTGGGTGGGTTGCCCACTGTTCAATCCTGGGAAGTGCAAAGCCACAGTCTCACAAGTGGATAACAGTCTCCACTGGTTCTGGAGGGGGCATGGTGCCCAGAGTGCTTCATCCTGTGAAGGACAGAGGTAGTGGATGGATGTCTCCACTGGTTCTGGAGGGGGACTGGTGCCCAGAGTGCTTCATCCTGTGAAGGACAGAGGTAGTGGATGGATGTCTCCACTGGTTCTGGAGGGGGACTGGTGCCCAGAGTGCATCACTCACCCCGTGACTGACCCAGTTGCGTCAGTGCCCCTGCCGCGCATGGGCTAGCGGTGCTTGAGTTTGCGGTGCCCTGTTCAGCGGTGCTTGATTTGGCGGTGCCCTGTTCAGCAGTGCTTGAGTAGGCAGTGCCCTGTTCAGCGGTGCTTGAGTTGGCGGTGCCCTGTTCAGCTGTGCTTGATTTGGCGGTGCCCTGTTCAGCGGTGCTTGATTTGGCGGTGCCCTGTTCAGCGGTGCTTGAGTAGGCGGTGCCCTGTTCAGCGGTGCTTGAGTAGGCGGTGCCCTGTTCAGCAGTGCTTGAGTAGGCGTTGCCCTGTTCAGCGGTGCTTGATTTGGCGGTGCCCTGTTCAGCGGCTCTTGAGTTGGCGGTGCCCTGTTCAGCGGTGCTTGATTTGGCGGTGCCCTGTTCAGCAGTGCTTGAGTACGCAGTGCCCTGTTCAGCGGTGCTTGAGTAGGCGATGCCCTGTTCAGTGGTGCTTCATTTGGCGGTGCCCTGTTCAGCGGTGCTTGAGTAGGCGCTGCCCTGTTCAGCGGTGCTTGTGTTGTCCGTGCCCTGTTCAGCGGTGCTTGAGTTGGCTGTGCCCTGTTCACCTGTGCTTGAGTAGGCGGTGCCCTGTTCAGTGGTGCTTGAATTGGCTGTGCCCTGTTCAGCGGTGCTTGATTTGGCGGTGACCTGTTCAGCGGTGCTTGAGTTGGCGGTGCCCTGTTCAGCGGTGCTTGATTTGGCGGTGCTATGTTCAGCGGTGCTTGAGTTGGCAGTGCCCTGTTCAGCGGTGCTTGAGTAGGCGGTGACCTGTTCAGCGGTGCTTGATTTGGCAGTCCTTCAGGGCCCAGCGGGGCTTGTGCTGGTGGTCCTTCATGGATCAGCTCGGCTGGGGCTGGTGGTGGCCTCCTGGGCAGCTGGGCTGGGGCTGGCGGTGGCCTCCTGGGCAGCTGGGCTGGGGCTGGCGGTGGCCTCCTGGGCAGCTGTGCTGGGGCTGGCCTCCTGGGCAGCTGGGCTGGGGCTGGCGGTGGCCTCCTGGGCAGCTGGGCTGGGGCTGGCGGTGGCCTCCTGGACAGCTGGGCTGGGGCTGGCAGTGGCCTCCTGGGCAGCTGGGCTGGGGCTGGCCTCCTGGGCAGCTGGGCTGGGGCTGGGCCTGGGCCTGGCGGTGGCCTCCTGGGCAGCTGGGCTGGGGCTGGCGGTGGCCTCCTGGGCATCTGGGCTGGGGCTGGGCCTGGCGGTGGCCTCCTGGGCAGCTGGGCTGGGGCTGGCGGTGGCCTCCTGGGCAGCTGGGCTGGGGCTTGTGGTGGCCTCCTGGGCAGCTGTGCTGGGGCTGGCGGTGGCCTCCTGGGCAGCTGTGCTGGGGCTGGCGGTGGCCTCCTGGGAAGCTGGGCTGGGGCTGGCAGTGGCCTCCTGGCCAGCTGGGCCTGGGCTGGCGGTGGCCTCCTGGACAGCTGTGCTGGGGCTGGCAGTGGCCTCCTGGACAGCAGTGCTGGGGCTGGCGGTGGCCTCCTGGACAGCTGTGCTGGGGCTGGCGGTGGCCTCCTGGGCAGCTGGGCTGGAGCTGGCGGTGGCCTCGTGGGCAGCTAGGCTGGGGCTGGCGGTGGCCTCGTGGGCAGCGGGGATGATGGCGGTCTTCTCCTCCGTGCAGCCCTTCCCAGACTTGCCGGGTTTCTTGTGGCCCTTCCCCACCTTGGAAGGTGTCACAGCTGACTCCACACTCCCAACGGGACCCCTGGGAGCGGCTTTGGTGGCTGGAGTCTTCCCCCTCTCCCGCCGGGCACTGGCCAACTTCTGATGCTTCACAGGTGGTGGACTGGCTGTGCTGTGGTTCCGTGCCACACTGGCTGTCCTGGTGGCTGGTGCACTCCACATACCTGTGACTACAAGCAGCACTGGTCCCGGAGACGTTGTGACTGAGGTGCTACTTCGGGACCTATGAGATGGGCGGGGTGGGGGAGGTGTGGGAAAAAGGTCAAGGCTGGACAGGAAAATTATTTTGGACACACTGGGACGGGTAGCTGGAGGGGGTTTGGGAGTGGAGGAAGAGGTGGTGGTAGTAGGAGGTGTATGTTTGTTGACTTTGGGTGCAGGTGCATGCGCTGGAGGCTGTCGTGAGGTGGATGGCTGTTGGGTGGGTGTGTGCCTGCGTTTGTGTATCTTGGGAGGGGCTGTCACAGACACACTGGGAGAGGACACAGGGGACGTGTGCATGGTAGTGGGGTGGTGACTGCACGTGAACGGGGTGTGCTGGTGGGTGTGCTGGTGAGGGACGTAGTGGCTGTAGAGGTAGTGCATGCAGGTGTGAGTGTAGACGAGACTGGGAGGGAGGAGGGATATGACGAGGAGGGGGACACAGTGGAGGCAGTGGATGTTGGTGTGTCTGCATGTGTGTGTTGCTTGCCTGAGTGCCTGTGTGATGTGTGGTGCTTATGTTTGCCTGAGCTTCTCTTGTGTGGTGATGTGTGTGCAGGCTGGTCTGATGGTGTGCTTGGGATAGGCAGAGGTACAGGGGATTGGGTCTGGGTGGAGGAAGTTGGAGGGGGGAGGCTAGAGACGGGGACAATGGCTGCCATCAGTGCTGAGGCCAGAGTTTGAAAAGCTCAGTGAAGGGCCGCCTGACCAGAATGAATGCCCTCCAGGAATGCATTAGTTTGTTGCAACTGCCTTTCTACACCCTGGATGGCATTCAAAATGGTAGACTGCTCAACAGTGAGTGACCTGAGGAGGTCAATGGCCTCCTCACTGAGGGCAGCAGGGGTGACTGGGGCAGGGCCTGAGGTGCCTGGGGCGGAGGCGATGCCCACCCTCCTGGGTGAGTGGGCACGGGGCGAAGGCTGAGGGGCTGCTGGGAGGGCGGTGCTGGTAGGGGGCGTGGCGGCTGTACCTGTAGATGCGGGGGCACAGATGTTGCTGCCACCACAATGGAGCTCCCATCAGAGGACGAGTCTGT
This sequence comes from Pleurodeles waltl, assembly GCF_031143425.1. Taxonomy (NCBI): domain Eukaryota; kingdom Metazoa; phylum Chordata; class Amphibia; order Caudata; family Salamandridae; genus Pleurodeles; species Pleurodeles waltl. The sequence goes on along the minus strand of NC_090440.1, from coordinate 584,478,029 downwards.
GTCGCTGGTCTCAGCTCCTGTCCCCGCCGTGGAGCTCCCCTCGCCCTCCATCCCAATGGTGAATTCCGAGTCCATAGTCTCGCCCTCCAGGGCCATGTGGGATGCAGCTCCCTCGTGCTCCGGTGCCACTGCTCCTCCGCCTGATGATGCTAATGCACACAAGAACAGGAAGACCACAAAAAGGGGGGGAGACAGAAGAAAGACATGTTGAGTGCATGCATTACCACTACAGTTGGCGGACAAGACAGACACAGAAGCCCCCTGCACTACGCCGCGCTCTTGGGCTCCACAGTTCAATTCTTGGGAAATGGCCTAAAAGGCTATGGACGACATCTGCACACATAGATGACACAGGGGCATGAATAGCTGTACTTGGCACTCTACAGAGGTGGGGTGGGGTGCCACAGGGCCTGCCTTCCGGAGGGGCCTAGCCTACGGAACTTGCCCTGGCCTAGGGAAACCCACAGCCCTCCTCCCCCACCCAGACAGCTCCACTGCGCGCAAAGTAAGCAGAATGAGAGTGTACTGCTGTGATGCCCTCAAGCACCCATCCAACTCCGGGTAGGCCACCGCCAGGATCCTGAACATCAGGGGGGTCATGGTGTGATGGGCACCCCTCCCACGTTGGGAGGCCATCCCCAGCTGAGCCTCCTCCATCTTCTTGCTCCAGTGGCGAATGTCCTCCCATCTTTTACGGCAGTGGGTGCTCCGTCTGTGGTAGACCCCCAGGGTCCGGACGTCCTTGGCGATGGCACGCCAAATATCTTTCTTCTGGTGGGCGCTGACCTACATGAAATGTACAGGGGAAGAAGAGAAGTCATTACCAACTGCACCGTCAAAGTGAGTGGCCCCCATCCCTACCCCTGCCATGTGGTACATGCATTCACCATCTTTCATGCATGCAGCACTCTCCCCCCTTCCTTCTTCCATCCAGCCCTCTCCACACAGGCATAGCCCATACAACATGCTCCCTGTGTACTTACCTGTTTGTCTGGAGGACAGTAGACTAGCATGTACTGGGCAAGGACCCCATCAACGAGCTTCTCCAACTCCTCCGATGTGAAGGCAGGGGCCCTTTCCCCAGATGCATGAGCCATTGTCTCTTCCAGACCGAGGTCACAGCAGCACTTGCAGAGTAGGTCCTCTCCTGTCGAAGATCAGGTATCGAGTGATTGAACAGATAGAAAATGGCAGTCACGTCCGCGGCGGTGCGTACCGTCACCGCCGGCGTACATCATCATTGGATCCTGGGACCCATAGGGTCCAATGTTAACCAATGCAGCATTGCGCGGCGGTCTTCGACCGCCTACCGCGACGGTGTACTACGCCAGCGCAGTTACCTCACATCCCATTGTCCCACTTCAGAGGTCAGGCAGCCACCATTTCAGGGGCCCACATGGCTTCATTTTCAACTGCGTCACACATACCTAGGCCTAGACTCAACACATATACAGGCCACCTTTTGTGCATGATTGGTGTTCTGGGTAAACTGTGGGTATGTACGTCTGAGTTGTTTGACTCTGTGCTTGCTGTTGTCCTTCATAGGCACCGTCCGCTGGGACATGTGAGGAGATGGCGGCATCCTCCGGTGTACCGACCGTTGGTGGACCTGTCGACAATGGAAGAGCGACATTTGATAATCACCTACAGGTTGACCGTGCCACAATCCAGTAACTGTGCACCCAGTTGGAGCCAGACCTGATGTTAGCAATCCGCCATCCCACAGGAATCCCCCCTCAAGTGCAGGTGCTGTCAGTGCTCCATTTCCTTGCAAGTGGCTCTTTTCAAACAACTGTGGCCATGGCATCAGGGATGTCCCAGCCTATGTTTTCCAACGTATTGTCCAGAGTGTTGTCTGCCCTACTGAAACACATGCAGAGCTACATCGTTTTCCCTCAGGTGGAGGATTTGCCTACAGTGAAAGGTGATTTCTATGCCCAGGGACATATCCCCAACATCATAGGTGCCATTGATGGGACCCATGTGGCTTTGGTCCCCTCCCACAGGAGTGAACAGGTGTACAGAAACCGGAAGAGTTATCATTCTATGAATGTACAGATGGTATGTTTGGCAGACCAGTACATCTCCCATGTGAATGCCATGTTCCCTGGCTCAGTGCATGACGCTTACATCCTGCGGAATAGCAGCATCCCTTATGTGATGGGTCAACTCCAGGGGAACCATGTGTGGCTATTAGGTGAGCACCTGGAAGCAAGTCAGTGGGAATGGTTGTCTGGGTCTGGGGTTATCCCTCCAGGTTAGTGTGTGTCTAACAGTTGCCCCTCACCATTTGCAGGTGACTCTGGTTATCCCAACATGTCATGGCAACTGACCCCAGTGAGGAATCCCAGGACCAGGGCAGAGGAACGCTACAATGAGGCCCACGGGCGAACTGGGAGGGTGATTGAGCGGACCTTCGGCCTCCTGAAGGCCAGGTTCAGGTGCCTCCATATGACAGGTGGATCCCTATTCTACTCACCAAAGAAGGTGTGCCAGATCATCGTGGCCTGCTGTATGCTTCACAACTTGGATTTGCGACAACAGGTGCCTTTTCTGCAGGAGGATGGTCCAGGGCGTCCTGTCCACTAGCGCCGGCGGAGGTGGTGGGCAGTTCATCGTCCATGCTAGTGTCAGGGGCCCCTTGTAGTGCCACAGTGTCCCTCCTGGTGTTGAGTACTTCCTTCAGCACCCCTACGATGGTGCCCAGGGTGGAGCTGATGGTTCTGAGTTCCTCCCTGAAGCCCATATACTGTTCCTCCTGCATGCGCTGGGTCTCCTGAAACTTGGCCAGTACCGTTGACATCGTCTCCTGGGAGTGGTGGTAGGCTCCCATGATGGAGGAGAGGGCCTTGTGGAGAGTGGGTTCCCTTGGCCTGTCTGCCCCCTGTCGCACTGCAGCCCTCCCAGTACCCCTGGGTTCCAGTGCCTCCGTCCCCTGGACCGTGTGCCCACTACCACTGCCCCCAGGTCCCTGTTGTTGTTGGGGTGGTGGGTTATCCTGGGTTCCCTGTAGTGGTGGACACACAGCTGATTGACGTGTCCTGGGGAAGGAGGTATGGGCCCGCTGGGTGGGTGCTGGTGTGTCCAGAGGGGGGAAGGTCTGTGGTGGCCTGTGCCTGTGGGAACCGACTGTCCAGAGGTCCCCGATGGTCCGGGCTGGTCATCTAGATCCAGTTGGACAGAGGTGCTGTCATCACTGTGGGCCTCTTCTGTTGGTGGTGTGGACATGTGTGGACCCTCCTGTCCGGTGACGTTGGGTAGGGGTCCTGCAGGGGCATAAAAGGATGTTTATTAAATCTGTGTGTGTAATGGTGTGCAATGGGTGGGTGACCGTGTACCCCAGTGCTAGCATTCCTATGTGGGAGCTTGTGTGATGATGGTTTAGGGGGGTGTATGGGTATGTGCAGTGGGCATGCTTTGGTGATGTGTGTCCATGCTTTGTTGTTGCATGCAGGGCTTGGTGTTGGGATGGGTGGTTTGTGATGTTGGGACATTTGTGAGGAGTAGGGGTGCTGGGGGTGAGGGTGGGGGTATGTGATAGCATGCAGGTAGGGTGGGGGATGTAACAGTCAAGCTTTGACTTACCAGAGTCCATTCCTCCACCTACTCCTGCGAGGCCCTCAGGCTGCAGAATCGCCAAGACCTGCTCCTCCCATGTTGTTAGTTGTGGGTGAGGAGGTGGAGGTCCGCCGCCAGTCCGCTGAACCACCTGGTGGTGTCTTGAGACCACAAATGCACCTTCCCCCGTAGGTCGTTCCACCTCTTCCTGATGTCCTCCCGATTTCTTGGGTGCTGTTCCATTGCGTTGACCCTGTCCACTATTCTTCGCCATAGCTCCATCTTCCTTGCAATGGAGGTGTGCTGGAGCTGTGATCCGAATAGCTGTGGCTCTACCCGTACGATTTCCTCCACCATTACCCTGAGCTCCTCCTTCGAGAACCTGGGGTGTTTTTGCCGTGCCATGGGGTGGTGTGGGTGATGTGTGGGGTGGAGTGTGTGGTGATAAGTGTGGTGATATGTAGTGGTGTGTTGTGTGAGGTGCATGGAAGTTGTGTGGGTGATGGTGTTGTGTGCCTGTGGATGCTGTTGTTCTTGCTGGTGGTGTTTCTGTCTGGCCTTCTCTCTGTAAATTTGTCGTAGGGGTTTGTGGGTGATGTGGGTGGGTGTTTTATATTGTAATGGGTGTGTGGGAGTGGTGTGTGTATATGTATCAGGTGTGTGTATTTCGAATGTCTAATGTGGCTGTGTTTTGTAAAAGTGTGTGTATTTTGAGCGTGGCGGTGTGTACCGCCAATGGAATACCGCGGTTGAAAGACCGCCGCGTGGATTTGTGTGTCGTGATAGTGTGGGCATATTTCTGTTGGCGTGACGCTGTCTCTTATCGCCAGTTTATCACTGACCTTTGGTGTGGCTGACTTGTGTGGGTATCTGAATTTTGGCGGATTCCGAGATGTGGGTCATAATAGCTGTGGCTGAATTCCGTGGCCGCGGCGGTGGGTTGGTGGCCTTCTGCACGGCGGTAAGCGGCTTTTACCGCCAATGTTGTAATGACCGCCTATGTGTCATTATAGAGAAGAGACTTCAGTTTATTCAGAACAGTGAATCTAAAACCATGTCAGTAAGACCTGCTCTCAGCTCTCCAAAGTGGTCTTGTGTCTTGCAATTGAAGGATTTTGAATGACAAGTGTGAGCGCATCTTACCTTATTTGGTTTCTTATCTTTAATTTATAAGGGACGCGTTGGAGGTTCGATGGACCTTTTGACTGCGCTTAGCGTAATTCCTACCATAATTCCCAAATACAACACAATCATCTATAAACAATAATAAACACTTTTGGAGTCAGAAAAATCCACACTCCATGACCCATTTGGCCATGAATAACCACACCTTTATGTATAGTTAGACAGTTTATTTCCCTACACTAACAATGCTAACATCACGTAAATTAGTCTCACCACCATCTAATACACATATATAAACAACACTGGTTGACCAAACCTTCTAAAGAATCTCAATTTGACTAGAGCATTAATTACTAAACACACTAGAATCACCGTAAAAATCAAATGTAAGAATAATTGCACAATAGAAATAGCATACATCTAAGTTCAGCAACTGAGCAACATCAATCATAAGTTAAAAGCAACCTGTTAACATGTCAGGGTTTTCCCTTACTAGCCGTCAGATTAGCGTAGCATGTTTGGACTTCATGCAAAACAATTTAGTCAACATAAACTTGGAAAACATCTAACTATAGCTCTATCAAGAATAGCGGTTGGTACCTAGAAACAAAAGACAAACTTACAACAAGAACAATGGCATTTTGTTATACCTCTCCTCATATGGATCAGCAAGCTATGATTATCTTTGTCAGTTGGACATCAGTTCGGTCAGCATCAGCAAAGGGCCATGAAAGGGAATGGTTCAGAAATGGGGACTCTAATTTCTCTGAACCATTAGGGAAGCAATATCTAAGGGATCAGCATTCAGCATCAGAAGTTTAAACAATAAAGTTAAATATAGAAGTAAATCATTAGGAACTGTTCAGCTCATCAAACAGAATAGAATGAGCCACCCTCTATGGAAGAAATCAAGTAAAGGAATGAGCTCTCTCCTCTCTGTGCAGTCAGGCTAAGTTCAAATCATCAAAAGAACTTCCCAAGCTGCCATTGGTCAACGAATCACACATTTACAATTAATCCAATAAGGATTCATTTTGAAATCTAAGATATAACTAAAATGTCTTTCACATGTCGATGATTGGCTCCTCTTCTCCTGTTCCCAAGCTCCTCAGGTAAAAATTTTTGTATCCATGTCTACCCCAGTTGGTGCGTCCATTGTTAGTTCCTGGGAACATTGCTTTCTCACACATTACACTAAACAATGTATCAACTATTACTATAAGATTTTCTATCAAGCAGTTCTCATAAGAAAGTTAAAGACATCTACCAACGTTCGGTCAACTCAATGAAAACAATACATGAATTTATTTCTCTAGACAGAACATCTCACAAATTCATTTAAACAGTGTAGCTTGACATGAGGATGTGCAACTAGGCCCAAACCTTGTTAACTTAAGTCCTACTATTAATAAAGCACATACAAAATGTAAAGTCATTAGTATAACACACTACTACAATAACCTAAACATAGGTACTTCAATTAATATTAATAAGCATTCAAAAAGGACACGTTGTGATTACTGACGGCCACTGAAGGGGGCACATTTTCCAAGTCGCACGTCATTTTCATGTTAGTCAAATTCTATGCAGATTCAAAATCCATAGTACATGAGTATTTATTAGTAAAAATTCAGCATTCACAGTTCCTCCTCTGATGACTAAATATGTCATCACACTTCACATCTTCCCACACAAATGTTTGCTCCTCTAAAATCTGTCCTCCTTATCATTTTTAATTCTGCTTTCCCCTTTTAAATTGTCTCTGGATGATTTTTCCATTCTAAAGTCTTCCCTCCTCTGATCATTTTTCAATGTCTTTATTTTAATCACATGATACAATTTACATATTCCCCATGCTCCAATTATACAAATTACAATAATCAATATCACCTGTATTATCTTCAATGTTATCCCTTTCCCTATGATGCCAAGCCAGTTTCCCACGGAAGCAAACCCTTTGCCAACCTTTTCCCAAGCTCCTGGTTCTTTCACCTCTTTCAAATCAGCACTATCATTAGTCAAATTGTTAATAAGGATCCTATTTTCATGACTATTGTTAGGTATATATGAGCAACAGTGTTTCGAATTCAGCATTTTACAAACTCCGCCCTCCTTCGCTAAAAGGATGTCTAAAGCAAGGCTGTTCTGAAGAGTCATAGATCTTACCGCACCCATTTCTGTGTCCATTAGGATAATGGCTCCTGAAAAATTTGTCGGCCTGCTATCCACAATAGTAGACAACTTTCAAATTTTCAACAAATTCAGAATAACTCCCTCTGAAGGAATTATTGCTCCAAATACAGCCCCAATTATGCCAGAATATGATTCCCGCTTTTGTCTAACGTGATGTAATTCAGTCATTTTAGGTATCTTACTGAAGTTCTCAAGCTGAATTATCTTTGGGAAAACTATCCCCAAGTAACATGTGCCATACCATTCTCTAGGAAGACCGCAATACGCATTTGGTCCACAGATGTAATAAACTCCTGGAAATGCTGGGTCTTGTCCTTTTAACATGAACGTCCATTTACTCTGAAACAAAAACACGTCTGCATTCACTCGTTCCCACAAACAGCATGTCAGTATACAAAGCTTTCCTATGTGTTGTGCATCTAAAGTTAACCTCCCCTGTGTCTTTATGTCACTAAATGCATGATCATTAATAAATGTCCTTTTCTCCAAGCCTTTCTCTAATTTGTCCTTTAGTGCCTTTCTTCTGTCATCAGTCTGATCTAAGAAATTCTTTTCTATCGGTGTAAGCAAGCATGTCAAATTATTGTGATTCCAGAAGCAGTGCCAAAAGTCAATAAGGCTCAAATAATCCTCTCACTAGTTCTAGTGTTTTCCTTAGCTACTCTACTGACATACTTAATTATAGGAGCAATTGAAAACACAACATCATAATTGGAATAGAAATATTGGATATACTCCTGGTTATAGAATCTTGTTAGTAACAGACTACAACCTATCCCATAAGTAAGGGGCAAACTATGATAAGTAACTCCCTCCTCCACTGATGAAGGAATCTGCGTGCAGACATAACAATCTCTTGCATCCGTCGTCTCAATTTACTCACGCAATAAACAATAGAAAACATTAGAAGAAAGTTCTCCTTGTGCATTATCTACATGCAAATATTTCTCATCTATCCTAAACTTATCTACTTCAGTGAATATATTAGTTGTCTCTAAAACTGGGCTATGGTTGGCCACATTCTTGTTAGGAAGAGTTATGCTCACAATCAACACGGGACACACAAACATGCATACAATAGCCAAACCAATACCCATGTATCTACAGCACCTATTATTCCTACCCTGTTGGCTAAGGTCACACATGATCTGTAAAGAATCAGAAAGTAGAAGATAAAAATTATAACTATGCACCAAAATCAAAAACAAAAATGTTCAATCTTCTTTAGCAATTATTTACGGCTTTCAGTCTTTCTTCAAAAATAGGTAGCTTGTCAAAATCGGTTTTGCAGCTTGGCAAATCAGATCATTAAAAATTACTTTCCGGTTACTTTGAATAGTCTCTTTTCTTTTTCTCAGTTTACAGTTTTATGACAGTTCAGTTCATTAATCTTCTTCACGTGCCAAAATATTGACCTGGAATGTTTCGATCAAAACAAAAAGACAAACATTCACTCTGCCATTCACTTGTCGTTGAATACGCCCATTCAGCACCTGTGTACCTTCGATATGCAATTCTCTTTCTTTTCAACTTTTGATCTCCATTTAACTCTCCATCCCCCAAATCTTCCTTTCTTATTGTTTCTACTTCTACCTCAATTTTTGTCACTGTGATTGCCTCTTTTCTCTTCGCTTGTGACTTCTGCCATTTATCTCCTTTCAGTGGACCTTTTGCCAATGCTCTTTTCAGTGCTGGATTTACAACCTCTGCAGGATTTTCTCTTGACGTACTTGCAACTGGTTCAGGAGGAGTCAGATCATTTTAGCTTTGATCCCCCTCAACTCCCTCCAACTTTGGATCTGTCATTTGCCCTGTTTGCTTCTGGGAGAGCCCTCCACTGACTAGACACTCCTGCAACCTCCGCTGAGGTCAGTTCACTGTCACTCTCCTGTGGGTCTTCCACTTCATCTCTCACAGGAGTGTTTGTACTGGCTTCAGTTTGCTCTGGTTCAGTCTCTGATTCTCCTCCTCGCCTCTTCAATTCTTTAGTTGGTCTGGATGTTGTTTGTACTCTCAACAACTCTTCTTCATTGTCCTACGGACACGGACAGTATGGCTGGCATGGATTAAGTTCGGAACTCCAGCACACTTCACAGCTCTAGTGGTAATCAGTACTACTTGGTAAGGGCCTTTCCACTGAGGCTCCAAACAAGTCTCCCGCACATGTTTTCTGATCACAACCCAATCTCCTGCTCTCAGGTTGTGGCTTTGATCTTGAGACGCTTTCAGTGTGGTGGCTTCCACCTGATAAGAGAAAGATAGAACCACATCAGCCAGAACTTTTAAGTAGTCCAACACCATATCATCTATTATTTTCACAAGAGCATTTGAAGGAACCGCTGGCAACCTCATTGCTCTGCCCATGAGGAGTTCATGTGGACACAGTCCTGTTTTCCTGTCAGATGTGTTTCTCATAGTCATAAGAACTAACAGTAGTGCGTTAGGCCATTTCAGATTCATGGATGCGCACATTTTCGCTATCCTCAATTTTTAAGGTACCATTCATCTCTTCCAAAAGTTCTGAGGCTTCAGGGTGGTAACTACAATGCAACTTATGCTCAATGTTTAAAGCTGAACATAGCAATTTAATAACTTCATTGTTCAAGTTACTTCCTCTATCTGATTCTAAAGAGACCCGAAACCCAAAACAGGTCTCCGTTCCCTAAACAGTACCTTTGCTACTGTGAGACATTTCTACTTGTGGGGTAAACTTCAATCCAATGACTAAAGATGCAAACAATCACCAACACATATCTCAATCCTCCACACACAGCTGTCTCAATGAAATCCATCTGAATTCTGCTAAATGGACCTTTCGCTCTTCCAATGTGGCTCAGATTGACCACTGTCCCCTTTCCCACATTCATCTGCTGACAGAGGATGCAACAATGGCAAATTGCTTTAGCAACCTGTCTAAATTTTAGATTAAACCAGAATTGCTCAAATGTATGGACCGTTGCATCCATCCCAATGTATGCTTGTCCATGATAATATCTAGCCATTTGAATCAAGAAGTTATTAGGCAGAACTGCGTGTCCTTCTCCTGAAACCCAGACATTGTCATCACGTTGAAAACATTTTAACTTTACTCAATTTTTTTTCTCATCTTTGTCAACATTATCCTGTAACACTTTCAATTCTTCCAAAGTGTCAATTACATGTAATGGATAATTCGAGCACATTTCTTCCTCTGGTAACAATTCCCATTTTTCTTTGAACAATATACAGTTCAATGCACAAAACCTTTTGACTTAATCCGCATATCCCTTTCCCATTGATGCATAATCTTGCGATTTCAGGTATGCACTGCATTTCACCACAGCAATCTTTTCAGGCATTTGAATAGCTTGTAGCAACTCTTGGATTCTCTCACCGTTTCTCACTGGTGAACCAGAAGAGGTCAAGAAACCTCTCTGTGACCACAACTGGCCAAAGTCGTGTACTATTCCAAATCCAAACTGACTGTCTGTATAAATGGTAACTTTAAGCTATGCAGAAACGTGGCATGCTCTAGCAACGGCTACCAATTCCGCCACTTGAACAGAATACAATCCTTGAAGTCAGGATACATCAAGTATACCTGAAATTGTGCACACTGCATAACCCACTCTCAATGTTCCCATGTTATCTCTTTAACAGGAACCATCGACAAAAATAATGTGGTCATTTTCTTCCAATCTAGTATCTTGAATATCAGGTATCTGTTTTGTGCACAAATCAGTTACTTCCAGACAGTCATGCTCAAATTCTTTTAATTTGTCAATTTCAATGTTTTCTTTTGGAAGTAAAGTTGCTGGGTTAAGCACTGTACACCTTTTGAGGGATATATTCGGGGACCCCAGGATGACCGTTTCATAACGTGTCAGCCTGCCATTTGTTAGGTGCTGAGTCTTGGTTCTGGTGAGTAAAACTTCAATGGAGTGAGGGACCACAACAGTTAAAGGCTGTCCCATCACAATACACTGAGTGAGGCTCAGTCCAACCACGGCAACAGATCGCAGACAACCTGGTAAGGCTGCTGAAACTGGGTCCAAAGTAGTTAAAATATATGCTACTGGGCGGTTTTACACCACCATGGACTTGAGTCAAGACGGACATAGAACATGCATCACGCTCATGACACAACAACATGAAGGGTTTTCTGTAGTCAGGCATTCCCAAAGCCCGGAGCTTTGTACAAGCTTTCTCTCAACTAAAAAATGGGTTCATACAGGCCTGATCGAGCAATAGGGGATCAGTGACTTCTATGTGTGTCAGTTTCTACAATGGCTTTGAAATGACTGAAAAGTTGGGAATCCACTGGCGACAATAGATCTCCATTCCTAAAACACCCTGACGTCTCTCTGTGTTGCTGGGGGATTCATCTGTAAGATGTCTGTGACCCTTTCCCTAGAGATTTTCCTAATACCTTTCTCGATCAGGAGACCTAAGTATTTCACTTCTTTCTGACAGTACTGTAATTTAGTTGGGGACACTTAGGCCCTCATTCTGACCTTGGCGGTCGGCGGAGAGGCGGCGGTCGGACCGCGAACAGACCAGTGGTCAAAAAAATGGCATTCTGACCGCGGCGGTCACCGCCGCGATCGACTGCCACTTCCCCACTCCGACCGCCACGGCGGTCATGACCGCCGGGCTGGAGTTTGCGCACTCCGGCCCGGCGGTCGTCCCAAGACCGCCAACGGTATCATGACCCTGCTTACCGCCGCGGTTTCTGGCGGTCGGGAACCGCCATGCGAACCATGGCGGTAGGCACTATCGGGGCCAGGGAATTCCTTCCCTGGCACTGATAGGGGTCTCCCCCACCCCCCACTACCCCCCACGAGTCCTCCCCCCACACCCTCCACCCCCCTGCCACCACCCAGAGGTGGTACGAACCCCCTCCCCACCCCCACCCCGACATGCACATACATGCACCCCGACATGCACACACCCCCTACACACACACATACACAACGGGGACACATACCCGCACACATACATGCAGACATGCGCACCCGCCGAACTGCACACATTACCCATAGACACAGCAGCACCCCCCGCCCGCATACACGCACTCACACACCCCCTCTACACACTCACACGCACACCCCCATGCACGCACACATCACACAACACCCCCCCACCCCCTCCCCTAACGGACGATCAACTTACCTTGTGCGTTGGTCCTCCGGGAGGCGACGGGAGCCATGGGGAGGTGACCGCCAACAGAACACCGCCAACAGAAGACCACCACACAGATATGTGGGTCGTAATTCTGTGGGCGGTGTTCTGCTGGCGTGGCGGTGGAGGTTGACCAGTCTCCACTTTCCCGCCGACCGCCAGTGTGGCTGCTGGCGGTTTCCCGGCGGAACGCTCCCAGCGGTCGGAATACGCACAGCGGCATACCGCCGCGGTCGGCGGTCTTCACCGCGGCGGTAACTCGGCGGTCTTGCGAAAAGACCGCCAAGGTCAGAATGAGGGCCTTAATGCCCATTTTTCCCTAAATTATTCAATAAGGCAATTGAATCATGCCTCTCTCGTCTTTGATGCTATCAACAGATCATCAATGTACTGTACCAATGTCAATCGGAAAGGTATTTTCAATGATTCCAGGTTCTTTGTCAAGATCTGGTTGAAAATGGACCATGACTCTGAAAACCCTTGAGGAATTCTACACCAACAGTAAACTTGATCCAAAAATTTGAAACAGAAAAGAAATTGACTATCCTCATGAAGAGGTACATAAAAGAATGCTTGTGACAGGTCCACAACAGTGAACCATTCAGCATCACATGGAATCTGAAACAAAATCACTGCTGGATTTGGCACTGCCGGACAAAACTTAGGCCAAAATTATTACATTGGCGGTACTTACTGTCTACCGCTGCGATGACATCCGCCAATATACCGCCACAGCGGCTACTATCTGTCCGCCATATTATGAGCACTGCCTGACTTCTGCCACAATAAGGGCGGAAATCCGCAAGTGCTCATGGTGGTGGACGGTGGTAAGCTGGTGCTGCTACCACCAGCCATGACAGTTGAACGCCGCCAGCTGTATTATGTCCAGTAATACGGCCTGGCAGTGTTCTGCTGGGGGGGCGCTGCTGGTGGTAGCAGCGCCCCTTCCCGTTCCCTGTTGGAAGACCTCCTCGACCAAGGTAAGTCAGGCTTCCGAAAGGGGGTGGGAGGGTGGGGGGTGTTTTGTGTGTGAGTCTGAGTGTGTGCAGGAATGTCTAAGTGTGTGTGTGAATGTGTCTGTGTGTGTTGTGTTGTTTGCGTGGGTGTATGCGTGTGAGTGAATGCGTGTAAGAATGGTGAAGGTAGTGCGTGTTTGTATGTCAGTGTGATTGTGTGTTAGAATGTGTGTTAGTATGTCTTGAAGTATGCATGAATGAATGCATATATGTCAGTGTGTGAATAAATGCATGTATGTCTAAGTGAATGGGTGTATGCCTAGTGCGTGTGGGTGTCTGCGTGCATGTATGCGGGGAGGGGTGTGTGGTGTGCAGGGCGCTGTGAGTGTAGTGGGGGTAGGGGTGGGGCTAGGGGGAAGATGTGTGTGTGCGTGGCTGTGTGGGGTGGGGTCAGTTGTATGTAGTGTGCGTGTATGGGGGTGAGTGAGTGGATCGGAGAGGGTGGGGGGTGAGTCTGGATGGAGGGGGTGTGGTGTCAGATGAGAGTTGGGGGGTGGGGGAGCCACCTATAGGTGACAGGGAAGGAGTTCCCTGTCACTGGTAGGGCCTACCACCATTGTTTTCATGACGTTGCTAACGCCACGAAAACCATGGTGGTGGGCCGGCTCATAATGCCATGTGGGGTACTATGTCGGCAGCCTGGCTGGAGATAGATACTCCGACCTGGTGGCTCATACCGCCATGGTGGTAAGACTGGAAAAGTGGTGGTTTGGCTGCAGCCATCCCTCCAATCTCATAATGTGGCGGTATAAAGCACCAGCCTATTGGCGGTGATACAGTTTTTTGACCACCAGGGTTAAAATGAGGGCCTTAATCACAGTGTCATTTACCCAAATTTTAAACAATTCAAGATTTCCGATATGGCTTTCACAATCCGATTATTGGTAAATTACATTGGCTTCTCAATACTACCTTTAAAACTCCCCGGTTCACAAATTCTGCAATTATTGGTGCAATCCCTTCAATCGATTCTTGAGTCATGTGGTATTAAGGAATTTGGGGAAAATTTTTTTTGGGCTTGACTGGGACCTTAACTTGCTCAACTCCTTTGATTAGACTAATGTTTTTTCCTGTAAAATCCCACACTTTCATTTTAACTGTTCCCTGTAAGTCAGAAGGAAGATCTCTCACTGTGAAGACTGGAAAGAAACTAATCAAATGGTACTCTCATTCGCAATTCCATCATTTGAGCAAGTAATTGAACATCTCATTTTGGACAGGAAGTCCCTCCCCAGTAAGGATACCGGACTCGAGTCACAAACTACGAATTTGTGTAATTCTTTAAAGTTGCCAACGTTAACCTGAGCTGGTTCTGTAACTGGGTTGGTCAGATAATGATTTGCAACTCCTGCGATCTGGACTTTTTTCCCTGAAAAGGGCAAGTTTGGATCTTCTGCAGTTCTTACTGTAGAGTGTGCAGCTCCTGTGTCAACTAAAAATTAGACTTTCTGATCCATTACCTTTCACTTCACATATGGACCTTTCTTATCTATTTCTAAGGAAGCTGCTAGCACGCATTCGTCTTCATCCGAACTCTCACTCACCCTTTCATCCTTTATTGCATACTCACTGTGTAACAGGAATTGGTGTACTGTGTTATTACTCTGATTTAACCTTTAACCTGCTGATAAAGCATCACCTGCTGTTGCTCCATTGGGGCTTGAGGTATTTGAATTTGCTGTCTTGGTACGAATATGTGACAGAACAACTAGGTCCTAAACAACTATAGCCTAAATCACTACTGCTAAACAACTAAAACGTCTCTACAACTAAGTACTGAACAACTACTGTCTAAACAACAATTGTGCCTGAATAACAATTGCCTGAACAACTAATATATATATATATTCTAAACAACTAATAAACCATAAAAACCAAAAAGAAAACCTTACCTTAAAATGAGTTGTTCAGGCAATTGTTATTCAGGCACAATTGTTGTTTGGACAGTAGTTGTTCAGTACTTAGTTGTAGAGACATTTTAGTTGTTTAGCAGTAGTGGTTCAGGCAAGTAGTGGTTTAGACCTAGTTGTTCAGGATGTTTCCCAACACGATTGCTTCAGAAACCTTACAGATTTTTCACTGGCAGCCTTTCGTTCTAGCAGCTACTCTTCCTTTCTCAGTTTCCCTGATTCACAAGCAAAATTCGACCTGCTAATTTCACTCCGAACTGGTCATTTGGTCTGTCCTGGTACACATAGGACTCGCCAAATCTCAATCAAAAAGCCTTTCACTCATTTTAACAAGCACTCTTGAGTTTGTCAACCATGCTCGACTGACCTATTAAACAGACAAATTACAACATAAACCAAGTGTCTCATACACGTATTCAATACTACAAGTCTTAGACCTCACAGGGTTAGTACACCAACAACGACGTGGACAATTTTTTAGCACAAAGCGCCACACACATGTGAAGTTCAATGACTTCCCAACTCTCACACTTCAAAGTATGCAAACTCCTTCAACAACTTCGTTTGGAGTACGCAAACTCCCTAAACCCTCACCAACATCACAATTCACCTGCGATTTGCTTTAGCTGTGTAAGCGCAAACCTATTTCATTCACACTGTCACTAGAATGCCAAGAACATCCTCAAACAAGCATTGATAAGCTCCAAGGTTCTGGGAAAGTCATTGTAGGTTCTTAAGGCGACATTTTCTCTCCAATTTGTATAATTGAATCTGAAAATCTTAACCTTCACCAATTTCTCTTACCAAATCTGCAAATTATTTTGATCTCTTAAGGAAACTACCCATCCAACCCTTTTATCTGTTTCGTAAGGGAAAATCTTGTATCGACCTCTTGAGGAGATGTGACCAACTTATTCATTTCTAGAGAGCAAAATTACCTTATGATAAGCTCTTAGGAAGACTGACCATGCACCGGGCCTTATGATGGGCTCTTATGGAAACTAACCATCCTACTCTGCTACCATCTCTGTGAGCGTGTCTTACCTTATTTAGTTTCTTATCTTTAATTTATACGGGGACGCGTTAGAGGTTCGATCGATGGACATTTTGACTGCGAAATTCCCACCATAAATCCCAAACGCAACACAAAATCATCTATAAACAACAATAAACACCTTTGGAGTCAGAAATCTTCACATGCCATGACCCATTTGGCCATGAATAACCACACCTTTATGTATAGTTCAAAAGCTTATTTCCCTAAATTAACAATGCTAATATCACGTAAATTAGTCTCAACACCATCTGATACACATATATAAACAACACTGGTTGACCAAACTATCTAAAGAATCTCAGTTTGATTAAAACATTAATTACTAAACACTCTGGAATCACCGTACAAATCAACTGTAAGAATAACTGTACAATAGAAATAGCATACATCTAGGTTCAGCAAATTAGCAAAATCAATCATAAGTTGATAGCAACCTGTTAACATGTCAGGGTTTTCCCTTACTAGCCTTCAGATTATCGTGCAAAACTATTTAGTCAACATACATTTGGAGAACATCTAACTATGGCTCTATCAAGAATAGCAGTTGGTACCTAGAAACAAAAAACAAACTTAAAACAAGAACAATGGCATTTTTTATACCTCTCCTCATATGGATCAGCAAGCTGCGATTATCTTTGTCAATTGGACATCAGTTCAGTCAGCATCAGCAACGGGTCATGAAAGGGAATGGTTCAGAAATGAGGGCTCTAAGTTATCTGAACCATTAGGAAAGCAATATCTAATGGATCAGTATTCAGCACCAGAATTTTAAACAATAAAGTTAACCCCTTCGCTGCCAGGCCTTTCCCCCTCAGGTGCCAAGCCTTTTTTAGCTGTTTGGGGCAGTTTGCGCTTAGGCCCTCATACATTTTTGTCCACATTAGCTATCCATGCCAAATTTGTGTCCTTTTTTTCCACCATCCTAGGGATTCTAGATGTTCCCAGGGTTTGTGGGTTCCCCTGCAGGAGACCAAGAAATTAGCCAAAATACAGCTAAAATTTTGTTTCTAAAAAAACAAATGAGAAAAAAGGGTTGCAGAAGAAAGCTTGTGGATTTTTCCCTGAAAATGGCATCAACAAAGGGTTTGTGGTGCCAAAATCACCATCTCCCCAGCATTTAGGAACAGGCAGACTTGAATCAGAGGATCACATTTTGCAACACAATTTCTGCATTTTACTGGGACATACCCCATTTTTACTATTTTCTGTGCTTTCAGCATCCTTCCAGTTAGTGCCAGAAATAGGTATGAAACCAATGCTGGATCACAGACAGCTAAGCATTTCTGAAAAGTAGATAATATTCTGAATTCAGCAAGGGGTTATTTGTGTAGATCCTTCAAGGTTTTCCTACACAAAGTAAGAGCTAAGATAAAACAATATTGAAATTGAGGTGAAAAAAGACCCATTTCGGGCCACATTTTCTTCTATACATTTTTCCATCTATTACAGATTTCTGAAAGCAATATACCTTTATGTCTGCTAGACTCTTCTGGTTGCGGGGATATACAGGGCTTGTAGGTTCATCAAGAACCCTAGGTACCCAGAGCCGATAAAGGAGCTGCACCTTGCAATGGGGTTTTATGTATAGTGGGTATACAGCAATACATTTTGTGAAATATAAAGAGTGAAAAATAGGTATCAAGGAAACCTTTGTTTTTCCAGAATGGACACAAGATAAGGTGTTGAGAAGCAGTGGTAAATTCAATTCCAGGGTCCTCATACTAGCATGTGAATTACAGGGCACTTCTCAAATAGACTTCTGTTTTGCATACTGTCTTACATTTGGAAGAAAGAAATGTAGAGAAAGACAAGGAGCAATAACACTTGTTCTTCTGTTCTGTGTTCCCCCAAATCTCCCGATAAAAATGGTACCTCACTTGTGTGGGTACGCCTAATGCCCATGCAACATGGACACATCACATTTTAACAGTGATATCTGACGTGTTTTTTTTTAAAGTGCCTAGCTGTAAATTTTGGCCACTAGTTATGCCGGCACCTAGGGAAACCTACCAAACCTGTGCATTTTTTAAAACTAGACACCTAGGGAATTCCAGGATGGGGTAACTTGTGGGGCTCGCACCATGTTCTCTTACTCAGACTCCTTTGCAAACCTCAAAATTTGGCAAAACACTTTTTCCTCACATTTTGGCTTAGCTGTGGATTTTGGCCTCTAGCTCAGCTGGCATCTCAGAAAACCTAGCAAACCTATACATTTTTTACAACTAGATATCTAGTGGAATTCAGAATGAGGGGACTTGTGGGGGTTTCACCAGGTTCTGTTAGGCAGAATCCTTTGCAAACCTCAAATTTGGCAAAAAAACTTTTTTTTACTCACATTTCGGTGATAGAAAGTTCTGGAATCTGAGAGAAGCCACAAATTTCCTTCCACTCAGCATTCCCCCAAGTCTCCCTATAAAAATGGTACCTCACTTGTGTTGGTAGGCCTAGTGCCCGTGACAGAAAATGCCCCAAAACGCAACATGGACACACCAAATATTTACATTGACAACTGACATGTTTTTTAGAAAGTGCCTAGCTGTGGATTTTGACCTCTAGCTCATCCAGCACATAGGAAAACCTAGCAAAGCTGGACATTTCTGAAAACTAGACATATAGGGGAACCCAGGATGGGGTAACTTGTGTCGCTCTCACCAGGTTCTGTTCCCTAGAATCCTTTGCAATCCTCAAAATTTGGCAAAAAACACTTTTACCTCACATTTTGGTGATAGAAAGTTCTGGAATTTGACAGGAGCCACAAATTTCCTTCCACCCAGCATTCCCCCAAGTATCCCAATAAAAATGGTACCTCACTTGTATGGGTAGGCCTAGTGCCCGTGACAGGAATTGCCCCAAAACACTATGGGCCTGATTCCGACCCTGGCGGTAAAAACCGCCAGGGCCGTGGTCCGCGGGAGCACCGCCAACAGGCTGGCGGTGCTCCTTTGGGCATTCTGACCGCGGCGGTACAGCCGCGGCCAGAAACGGAAAGTCGGCGGTGTACCGCCGACTTTCCGCTGCCCAGGGGAATCCTCCATGGCGGCGCAGCTTGCTGCGCCGCCATGGGGATTCTGACCGCCATCCTGTTCCTGGCGGTTTCGGCCGCCAGGTACAGGATGGCGGTATGGGGTGTCATGGGGCCCCTGGGGGCCCCTGCAGTGCCCATGCCAATGGCATGGGCACTGCAGGGGCCCAAATAAGAGAGCCCCACTTTGAATTTCAGTGTCTGATTAGCAGACACTGAAATTCGCGACGGGTGCTACTGCACCCGTCGCACCCCTTCCACTCCGCCGGCTCCATTCGGAGCCGGCTTCATCGTGGAAGGGTGTTTCCCGCTGGGCTGGCGGGCGGCCTTTTGGCGGTCGCCCTGCAGCCCAGCGGGAAACCCAGAATAACCGCGGCGGTCTTTTGACCGCGCAGCGGTATTCTGGCGGTTCCCGTTTGGCTGGCGGCGCCCGCCGCCAGCCAAACTCGGAATCACCCCCTATGTGGACACATCAAAATGATCAAATACAAAACTACCTGTGTTTGCGGGGGGAACCACCTGCATTTTTGTTCCTGGGCTCAGCAGTCATCTAGGGAAACCTACCAAACCCAGACATTTCTGAAAACTAGACACCTGAGGGAGTTCAGGGAGGTGTGACTTGCGTCGATCCCCCAGTGCTTTCTTACCCAGAATCCGTAGCAAACCTCAAATTTAGCTAAAAAATAACTCTTTCCCCACATTTTTATGTGGGATCACCGCACCGGCACACATTTCGTACCAGCCAACGTTCTACTCAGCCTCCTGATAAAAATGATACCTCACTTGTGTAGGTGAGCCAAGTGCCTATGACAGGGAAGACCCAAAAACATGTCAAATTTGAGGGGGAACCAAAGTGGTTCGATTAGGGCAGTTTGAAAAAAACATTTTTATGCTGACAAGTGGGGCCGAATTTTTATCGGTATCGGTGCAACAATGTTGGGTGGTAGGAATTTTGTGGATTTCTTCAGATTCCAGAAGGTTCCATCACAAAAATATTGGAAAAATATGTGATTTCAAGCAAAGTTAGAGGTTTGCAGGGCAGAGTGGGTAAGAAAGTGGTGCGGGGTGCATGTGATGCACACCACCCTGGGCTCACCAGAGGTTTAGTTTTCAGATGTGTCTAGGCCTTGTAGATTTTTCTACATGGCAGAGTCCCAAAGTCCAAAACGTGCAGCCCTCACCATTCCAAATGGGACAATTCTGAGAGTTAGACAAGCTCTCATGGCCCAAATGTAAAACCAAAACCCAAAATAATCAAATGCCCTCTTGCTTGCCATTGGGATAAGATGTTTTAGTGTGCGGGGGAGAGCTGAAAGACTGTTCCCCCCTTCAGTTGGGGTGGGGACATAACCATGCCCATACTGGTTGGCAACCACCACCCCACTATCTTTTTAAATTTCCCTGGCATCTAGTAGGCTCTCTGCCTCCACCGGGGAGTGGATCGGGGCTAATTGCCCCATCTGTCCACTGGTGGGCAGAACAATTTTGTCCCCATTTATTTGGGGTGGGGGTTTGGCTATACCCCACCCTCTTTTTTTGAAAAAAAATCTTCTCTGGTGTCTGGTGGGCTTTCTGTCCTCCTTGGGGGCAGATGAACTTTATAAAAATAGGCCGATGTGCCCCAAAGGGGGGCAGAAATGGCCAACAGTAATGGGCCCCCATGCGGAGTGACCCTTGCTCAAGTGGCTGGCCCCCAAATAAAACACACACACACCAATCCCTGGTGCCTAAGTGGTTTCTGTGCCCCCGCGGGGGCAGATCAGCCTAAACTAAACTAAATAGGCCAATCTGCCCCCAAGGGGGGCAGAAATGGCCTGAAATAAATTTGCCCCCCAGTGGAGCAATCCTTGCCTAAGGGGTCAATCCCCTTGCGTGAAATTGGCACAAAAATAATCACTGGTGTCTAGTGGTTTCTGCCCCTCCTTGGGGGCAGATTGGCCTAAGAAAAATAGGCCGATCTGCCCCCAAGGTGGGCAGAAATGGCCTAAAATAACATTGCCTCCCAGGGGAAAGACCCTTGCCTAAGGGGTCGCTACCCATCTGTAAAAAAAAACAAAAGAAAACTGGTGCTTAGTGGTTTCTGGGGGGTAGAAATGACCTAAAATACATTTGCCCCTCAGAGGAGCAATCCTTGCCTAAGGGGTCACTCCCCGCATGAAAATAAATCCCTGGTGTCTAATGGTTTCTACACCCATTGGGGGCAGATTGGCCTAAGAAATATAGGCTGATCTGCCCTCAAGGGGGGTAGAAATGGTCTAAAATAAATTTGCCCCCAGGGAACCGACCCTTGCCTATGGGGTCACTCCTCCTTCATGAAATTGGTGGAAAAAATCCCTGGTGTCTAGTGGTTTCTGCCCCCCTTGGGGGAAGATTGGCCTAATAAAAATAGGCTGATCTTCCCCCAAGGGGGTGCAGAAATGGCGTAAAAACAATTTACCCCCCAGGGGAGCAACCCTTGCCTAAGGGGTCACTTCCCACGTGTAAAATGTTTGAAAAAAGATCCCTTGTGTCTAGTGGTTTAAAATAGACTGATCTGCCCCTGGGGCGCAAAAAAGGCCTAATAAAAAAACGCCCCCCCAGTGAAGCGATCCTTGTCCAAGGGGTTGCTCCCCTTCATTGTTTATAATAAAAAATAGAAACTCCCTGGTGTATAGTGGGCTTTTCTGCATCCCGATTGCTTTACGATCGGGCTGCAGAAATGCTAAGAAAGACATCAAAGCCTTTCCTTTGATGCCTCTGCGCCGTCCCCCACCCCCTGTTTGGAAGAGAAATGCAAGCATTTCTCTTCTGATCCAGCGCGATGGGTGGCGACCTCTGATGAGGTCAATGCGCGATTGCGCTCTTATGTCATCAGACGTCACTGAGGGAGTGGAGGGGCCTGGGGTAGAAGGGGAATCGATTTCCTTTCCATCTCTGTCCAGGGGAGCGGAATGGGAGGCCCACGGGGGAGCGCTAGCACTCCCCCCGTGGGCCGGCTGCAGGACGTAAATGTTAAGTACTCCGCACCCGAGCTGTGCTGCTGAGGACGTAACCGTTAGGTCCCGGGCACCCAAAAGTTTAAAGATAGAAGTAAATCATTAGGGACTGTTCAACTCCTCAGACAGAAAAGAATGAGCCCCCCTCTATGGAGGAAATAAAAAATCAGAATGAGCTCTCTCCTCTCCGTGCAGTCGGGCTAATTTAAAATCACCAAAAGAACCTTCCACATTGCCATTGGTCAAAGAATCGTATGTTTAAAATTAGTCCAATAAGGAATCTTGTCCTGTTCCCACCGTGAGGCTCGTCAGGTAAAAATTTTTTGTATCCATCTTTACTCCAGTCGGTGCATCAATTGTTAATTCCTGGGAACATCTCTTTTTCACTCATTACACCATACAATGTATCATCTACTAGTACAAGATTTTCTAGCAGGCAGTTCTTATGAGAAAGTTAAAGACATCTGCTAACGTTCGGTCAACTCAATCAAAACAATACATGAATTTATTTCGCTTGACAGAAAATGTCACAAATTCATTTAAACAGTGTAGCTTGACATGAGGCTGTGGAACTAGGCCCAAACCTTGCTAACTTTAGGCCTACAATTAATAAAGCAAATACATAATGTAAAATCATTAGCATAACACACTACTCAATAACCTGAAAATAGGTACTTTAATTAATGTTAATAAGCATTTAATAAGGACACTTTCTGATTACTGGAGGTTACTGAAGTGGGCACGTTTTCAAAGGTGCACCTCATTTTCTATGTTCGTCAAATTCTATGCAGATTCATAATTCAAAGTACATGAATATTTAGTTGTAAAAATTCAGCCATCACAAAGTACATCAGGGAATGCTGTAAAAGAATGTGTGTGAATTTTATTAAATCCCCAATACACTACTCCTTTCTACCCCAGGATGTAAAATAGCTTTGACTTGTCAGATTAGCATGATTGCTAGCACTGCAAAACTGCGACATGATAGTCAGTCTCAAGTTTCCAGCAGTTCTTGAACATGCAATAATTGTAGGTATAACAAGACAGTTATTCATTGTGCAAATGACTGGCTCTGAACACTCACTCCATCCTCCAATCATACAAAAATCCAGGTGAACACCCAGGGGCGGCTCCTCGTTTAGGGCGGCAGAACGTTGCCTCCCTTCCAGCAGCAGCAGCTGCAAAACCTTTACCAGAAAACAATAATAAGCTGAGTTTATTATTGTTTTTCTTGCACAGGGGTGGGGCCATGGGGGTGACGAGCTGTGCAGCTCTCCCCCTCACTGTGCATGTATTTTTGGCCGGCCAGCCGTCCGTCTTGGGAACAATAATAAACTAAGTTTATTATTGTTTTCTTGTAAAGGGGTGGGACCCTGTGGGTGACGAGCTGTGCAGCTCTCCCCCTCACTGCGCATGTATTTTTGGCCGGCCGGCCATCTTGGGCCAAACATGCATGTGCAGTATGCTTCCTCCAGCCCAGCAACGCAGTTGCCGGGCTGGAGAGAGCATGAACAGGCTCCCAGTCTGTGGTGGCCGGGATGGAGGTAAGTGTGTTTTTTTAATTACTATGTAAATGTTTATTACCCCACCTGCGTGCCGCCCCGTCCCTTCAGTGCTTCGCGAGCAGCGACCTTTAAGACCTATTAACATATTAATATACACAAAAGGCCTCATTACAAGGCTAGCGGTCATCAAACTGCCAGCCTCGCCGTGGTGGTCTTACCGCCGCGGACCTGGCGATTAAGACCGCCATTTCACAAGTTGTGGGGCTTGGCAGATGCCTAACCTCCACAGTGCTGCCTGGCCCGCCAGTGCAGTCACACCGCCGTGGCCGGGGGTGAGCACCTCTGTTAGAAATGGGGTCTTTGGTTGGCAGTCAGGTTACCCCCTGTCCAAGCAAGGACCCTCACTCTAGTCAGAGGAAAGAGAATTATTCTCAGCTAAGCCCCGCTCGCCCTCTTGGTAGCTTGGCATGAGCAGGCAGGCTTAACTTCAGAGTGCTAGGTGTAAAGTATTTGTACCAACACACACAGTAACTTAATAAAAATACTACAAAATGAGACAACACAGGTTTAGAAAAATAGAAAATATTTATCTAAACAAAACAAGACAAAAATGAAAAAAATCCACAATACACAAGTCAAGTTATCACTAAAAATGCAAAAAGAGTCTTCATGTAATTTTAAACACAATGCTAATGCTGTTAGCGTGAAAATGTACCTTGGGTGTGTCAAAAATAACCCTGCATGGGCGAGGGTGCATCAAAAAGGGCTTGCGATGCGTCGATTTCACTCACTCATGAGACCTTGCGTCGGTTCTCCTTTAATCGGGTCAGCATGCATCGTTTCTTCTCCCTGCAGGAGAGTGATGCGTCCATCCGGTCAGCACTCTTGAGTCTGGGCAGGCCTTGAGTCGTTTTTACACGCCCAGCGGTGTTTGCGTCAGAAATTCAGCTGCACCATGATCCGAAAACCACACAGCCCGGGTTGCGATCTCACCGGTCTCCGTCAGCGATGCTGTGCGTCGTTTCTCCAGCCACGGGCATCGATCTTCTGGTCACATTGCAGGCGAGTGTTGATTTTCAGACACAAAGCCAGCTGCATGTACATTTTTCAGCCGCAGATCAGAGTTGCGTCGATCTTTTCCCTGCACGGCGATCTGTGCGTGGATTTCTCACTCTTGGGCTGCCAGCTTCTCTTCTCAGGGTGTCAACACCAGAATATTACACGCTCTATTGGCGACTAGAATGCAAAAAAACAGCACTCTCAAAACACCGTAATGTATGCATTTTGTTGATAAGTTGTGGTTTAACCTTTTGCATTGCAGAGTTCAATCCTGAAGACTGATTTTTAATATTCTTACAAATACTGTTCCTTTGCAATGTATTGTTGCAGGTTTTCAAAGTGTGTTAGGGTGTGGTCCCTTTCCAGGGTCTTCCAGAGACTTCCCTGCAGCATGCCTGGGCGTGGTTGAGGGCTGGGCCAAGACTCTATAAAAGGAGAGCCAGCCCAACTCCCAGTGCTCACTATTCAGAGGTCCCGGTGCAGAACAGCAGCTATTTCCAGAGTTCCTGTCCCGGTGGCCTATTTGATTTTCCAGTACTCTACTTTTCATGCTTCATTGGTGAATCTTGTTCTTGGGCGGTAAGATGGTAGTTGGGTTTATTCCCAACACCGTTTATTTTGAGAACTCTCATATTCTTGAGTCTAATTATTTATTTGATTAACAACTTACTTTGAACTCATGAAAATGTGCATTTGAGTGTTTATAATACTTGCATGGAGGTTTATGAATCGGCAAGACGCGCGATTCATTTTATAAAAATGTAGAACTTGTGTTTCATTATGCGCTATCGTTTTTAACTTGTACATACACGCTTACGAATCGGCAAGACGCGCAATTTGTTTTATGAAGCTTTAAAACTTGTGTTTCATTACGCGCTACAATTTATTAACATTTACACGGAGGCTATGAATCGGCAAGACGCGCGATTCGATTCAAGATAATTTAAAGCTTGTTATTTATAGCGCGCAACCATTTCTTGACATTTACATGAAGGCTTACGAATCGGAAAGACATACGATTTGTTTCATGATGATTTAAATCTTGTTATTTATTACTCGCTACCATTTCTTGACATTTTGAATGGTGACATTTAAATCAGTAAGACGCGCGATTTTCTCATTGAGCCTATTTCATGTTGTTCATTGTATGCTACCATTCTAGGATATTTGTTTGGTAGTATTCGAGTTGGCAAGTGTGTGATTTATTTCCTGAACTCATATCATGTTAGTCATTGAAGCGCAATTCTTCCATAGTGTTGATTATATATAACCAATATATATCTGCAAAGTGTGTAATCTGTGTTGACACATTTCTAGAAAACACAAAAGGCCAAAGTTTCTGAATGTAATATTGTATGCTTCTATTATGCATTCTTAAAAGAAGGATTTATACGACTGATTTAAAATTTAATCAGAATATTGTTTCTGATTCTCATGCAAAGGAAAATGCTTGAATAAGAAGGTTTTCATTTAATTAATCTTGATTCCCGTACAGGTATCTGGCCATCTTGAAACCTAGTCATTTTAAACGTCATTCTTAGATTATTCACGTTTTCAGAATGACTATGCTTAAAATCATAGTCTAGTATTGCTTTCTTGAGATATAATTTTCATATTGTGTGTTCTAAATTTTTTCTTACTATAGGTCTCCTTCCCAGCTGTTCCCTTCCTAAATCCCCTCTTCCCCTCTTGAACTCTCTTAGCCTCTGTGATTTATCTATCAGAGTCTTGGAGCTGTTCAGTGGTGGACTTGTTGGGAATGTGCGCAGACCCCTAGGATCTGGTGACTCTGACACAGGGCCCCAGGAATTGGATGGGCTCCACTTGGCAGAGTAGAAGTCTCTCCAGATCCCGTCAGAGAGAAGTCTTTGCTGTCCCTGAGCCTTCAAACAACAGGAGGCAATCTCTAAATCAAGCCCTTGGAGACCTTCACAAGAAGGAAGGCAACACAAAGTCCAGTCTTTGTCCTTTAGGACAGGCAGAAGCAGCAACTGCAGGATAGCTCCACAAAGCACAGTCACAGGCAGGGCAGCTCTTCTTCCTCAGCTCTTCAGCTCTTCTCCATGCAGAGGTTCCTCTTGGTTTCCAGAAGTGTTATAGAGTCTGTGATTTTTGGGAGCCCTTTGTATACCTATTTTGCCCTTAGAAGTAGGCCTACTTCAAAGCAAAGTCTCTCTTGTTTGTGAAATCCTACCTTGCCCAGGCCAGGCCCCAGACACATACCAGGGGGTTGGAGACTGCATTGTGTTAGGGCAGGTGTGAGTGACCACTCCTCCCCTCCCTCCTAGCACAGATGGCTCATCAGGAAATGCAGACTACACCCTAGCTCCCTTTGTGTCACTGTCTAGTGAGAGGTGCAACCAGTCCAACTGTCATACTGACCCAGACAGTGAATCCACAAACAGACAGAGTCACAGAAATGGTTTAAGCAAGAAAATGCTCACTTTCTAAAAGTGGCATTTTCAAAAACACAATCTTAAAATCAACTTTACTAAAAGATGTATTTTTAAATTGTGAGCTCAGAGACCCCAAACTCCACATGTCTATCCACTCCCAAAGGCAATCTACACTTCAATCATATTTAAATGTATCCCCAATGTTAACCTATGAGAGTGATAGGCCTTGCAACAGTGAAAACCGCATTTAGCAGTATTTCACTGTTAGGACATATAAAACACACTACTATATGTCCTACCTTAACCATATACTGCACCCTGCCCTTGGGGCTACCTAGGGCCTACCTTAGGGGTGTCTTATATGTAAGAAAGAGGAAGGTTTAGGCCTGGCAAGTGGGTACACTTGCCAAGTCTAATTTACAGTTTAAACCTGCACACATGTACACTGCAGTGGCAGGCCTGACACATGATTACAGGGCTACTAATGTGGGTGGCACAACCAGTGCTGCAGGCATTTAATTTACAGGCCCTGGGCACCTCTAGTGCACTGTACTAGGGACTTATTTAGTAATTCAAATATGCCAATCATGGATAAACCAATCAACCATACAATTTACACAGAGAGCACATGCACTTTAGCACTGGTTAGCAGTGGTAAAGTGCTCAGAGTTCAAAAGCCAACGGCAACAGGTCAGACAAAATAGGAGGCAGGAGGCAAAAAGATTGGGGATGACCCTGCATAAGCAAAAAAGTCCAACAACTTCCAACCTGGCAGCAGGCCTCAAAGAAGTCATCCGAGAAGCGATGGGTCCTGGTGGTCTGTCATTGCCAGCACCACCACGCCAGCAAGACTCCGCCAAGCCGTATTACGGCTCGTGATAATGGCAGGCGGAGTCTTGCTGCCATGGTGGTGCTGGCGATGCAACCACCTCTTTGGAGTCAGGCTTCAGTCCAGAAATGGGCGAAAGTCCTCCAAAGACTCCTAATATGGTGGTCTGGAGACCGCCAGCACTGGCAGTCTGTTGGCTGCAGCGTCTTCCGCAGTCTTCCAAAAAGATCTCCAAAGTCAAAATGAGGGCCAAAGTTCCAAGAGAACATAATCAGTGTTGATAGTTAGTACTCTATTCTCTCACTGCCCTGGGACTTGCGAGGTTTAATCATGAAAAGATGGCCTATAGTTTTCATAAATAAATACAGAGCTTGGGGCGTGAAGAAAAGAGAAGGGTCCTAACTGGACCAACCAGGAAAGTGAAAGGAGTAGGAAGACCCCAAAAATGTAAGAATAAAATATAAAGTGCGGATTGGAAGCAAGAGATTGCTAAATGAAAAATATAAAACTAGTTCCCTCATGCAAGCACTAGGAGAATAGTAAGGCAACTTCTCTATTCATAAATCGTGGTAAAGAAAAACCGGGTGGAAACAAACATAATAGGGAGGAAAGACATCAAACAAGGAGCAGATTCTGAGACAAACAAAAAAGCCATACAGCCATGTGCAAGATACTCACTCTAGATATATGTTATAGTATGAAATATGTTGCTGTCCACAACATAGTTGTCTGCAGAGAGACCTAAAAAATTGTGTCAATTGAGAGTGACAAAATAAAACTACTTATGAAATGGATAAACATATCAAATAAATACATACACAGCAAATAACACCCACACTTCATCACCTAATATCACACCACAGAGTCACTCTAAGGGCATAGAAGTAGAACTTAAACAGAAATTTGAAGTCGGAGAAGATGACAATTACCCAAGTAGGATTCAAAAGATTGCATTTCTGAATTTACACCTAAGGAAGGCATATAAACTTGAGTAAGTCACATCTAATAACGTGTTTTCCTACCTCATCTCCAATCAAGAATTCATCATCTATTGTAAATGTTGCTGGATCCTGAGGACTGATCCACCACAGCGGCCGGAAGACTGGATTTCCCGAATTAAGCCACTCTTCTGCGAATTTCATAATAAGTGGAACAACAAAATGTTGATGTTTTTCTATGTAGTGTCGAGTAAGATTTAAAACCTGAAAATGATGCAATGTATTTTTAAGTGGTTATCATGGAATCATTTCTTGATTTGAAAACACAAGTGACAGTAAAGTGTGCGAGATGGTTGATTTTGTTACGAAAATACCATTGGGCTTATTTACAAGTCCTTTGTGCCACCGGTGCTGTCACTTTTTCCCATATAAAAAGTGACGAACCAGGGGGCAAGGGACTTGTGAATACGACCCCATAATTTTCAAATGAAAAACAAGAAGCTGGGTCATCTTGCAAAATAGAGTCCTGATAACAGCCACATGTTCAGTACAGCTGAGGTCTATTGAATACTTTTTCCTGCAGTGTAGTGGTTAACTGATGAATGTTTAGGGCAGTGCTTAATTTGTAAATAAAAAGGTGCCGGTGCTCAAAGCCCTCCTCTTAAACATGCGGTTGCTGCAATTAAATCAGCGAACACAGAATACTGAGGCAGCGTAATCTCGATGCCATCTCTGACCTCTTCAATCCAGTTAAAGCCACTCCCTGCCCCTTCAACTCACAGCTGCAGCTTTCTGCTTTCTCTCATCATGACGCTTTTTCATTTTTCTCTTTCTCCGTCTTCCCCAAACGTGTCTTTTGCTCGCAGCAAATGCTTGAGGCAGAAAACTAAGCGCCGGCCCTCAAAAATAAGTGCTGGTGCTCAACACCGTAAACAACAAGCACAAATTAAGCACTGGATTAAGGCCATATTTAGTATGTAGGTGTAAGTTCCCAGTTGTGCCGTTGTTCATCCTCACTCGTTATCTTAGCTTTCTTAAGCTTCTTATGTGTTTGAAGTTGAGCTTGGACTAACATGAGTTAGAACTCTAGTTGGGCATAATGTTGCCATACACCACATGATTATTGATGTTGCTGTTGTTGCCTTTCATCTAATAACGAATTGTGAGCGTTTACATGGAAAGACTGGAGATTTCCCAGTCTTTGGGGACTAGGAATGGCCCTAACCAAGGACAACCTAACTGTCCCAGACCACTTTGTAAATAGTATTACAATTCATGTCAACCGATAACTCTTTGAGAATCTCTGAATCCACTCAATCCAGCAGAATGCTCAAATCAAATGTATTTTATAGTAAAATGTTTTTTGTTCGTTATTTGTCCATACCCTAGGAATCGTGTACTTGTGAAGTAATGTGTGAAATCATTTGTCTATAGTCTTATAAAAGATTCTGCTTTCTTCTGTTAAACAGCACCCAACCTTTTCCCACTTCTAGAAGGCAAATCTATGCTGTTTACTATTGAACTCACTGAGGTCTTAAAGTTCTCTGATGCTAACTTTACTGGTGATATATTTCATATATTTTGCCTTAAAAATCCTTTATATAAATCCTTGCATTTTGGCCTGTGTCTGCTATTCTTATTCGTAATGCTATCACCTTATGCCTATACGGGAGCCTATATTAGAGACGGGTCCAATAGGGGCACACCAAAGTCCATATCAGGACTACATCACTCCCAGTCTAAGTAGTTGTTGCGCTTTGCGTGAGCAAATAGGAGATGGATCTGTGTCGAAAGACGAGCCTTGCACTGTGACTGTCGGACTTTTCCCCTTTTGCAGGGTCATCCCTAATATTTTTGCCTCCTTCCTCCTATTTTTTCTAACCTGTTTTTGCTGGCTTGAGGACTCTGAGCACTTTACCACTGCTAAACAGTCCTAAAGTACATATGCTTTCGGTGTAACTTGTATTGTTGATTGGCTTTCCATGATTGGCATATTTGATTTACTAGTATGTCCCTAGTAAAGTGTACTAAAGATGCCTAGGGTCTATAAACAAATGCTATTAGTGGGCCTGCAGCACTGGTTGTGCCACCCACCTTAGTAGCCCTGTAAAAATGGCTCAGACCTGCCACTGCAGTGTCTGTGTGTGCAGTATTAAACTGCCAATTCGGCTTGGCAAGTGTATCCACTTGCCAGGCCTAAACCTTCCCTTTTTCTACATGTAAGGCACCCCTAAGGTAGGCTCTAGGTAGCCCCATGGGCAGGGTGCAGTATATGTTAAAGGTGGAACATTTACTTATGTGTTTTACATGTCCTAACAGTGAAGTACTGCCAAATTTGTTTTTCACTGTTGCAAGTCCTATCTCTTTCATAAGTGAACATGGGGGCTGCCTTTAAATATTAAAGTGCAGTTTCCCTTAGGGAGAAGATGGCATTATGGAGTTTAGGGTCTCTGAGCTCACAGTTTAAAAATATATCTTTTAGTGAAGTTGGTTTTTAGATTGTGTGTTTGAAAATGCCACTTTTAGAAAGTAGGTATTTTCTTGCTTAAACCATTCTGTGTCTCTGACTGTTTGTGGATTCCCTGTCTGGGTCAGTTTGACAGTTGGGCTGTTTGTGACTCTCTCTAGACATTTACACAAAGAGAGCTGGGGTGTAGCCTGCATATCCTGATGAACCATCTGTGCTAGGAGGGAGGGGAGGAGTGGTCACTCACACCAGAAGGGGCTGTGCCTGCCCTCACACAATGCATTCTCCGACCCCTTGGTGTGTGTCTAAGGTCTGACCTGGGCAAGGCAGGATTTCACAAACAAGAGAGATTTTCCTTTGAAGTAGGCCTACTTCAAAGGCAGAAAGGGGTATAAGAAGGACACCCGTAACCCTTGAAGATCAGATCACTTCTGGAATCAAGAGGAACCTCTGCCAAGGAGAAGAGCTGAAGAGCTGAGTAGAAGTGCTACCTTGCCTGTGCTTTGTGGAGCTATCCTGCAGTTGCTGCTTCTGCCTGTGAAAGGGGACAAAGACTGGACTTTGTGGTATATTCCTATTGAGAAGAATCTTCGAGGGCTTAGACTGAGCTTGTCCCCTGTACTGAAGTCTCTTGGCCATCAAAGACTTCCCCTACCAGCGCGTGCTGCTGAGACTCCTGCCCTAACAAGTGGTGCCCTATCCAGTCCTTGGGCCCTTGAAAGGACAAGCTGGTGAAAATCCAAGAATCCGACTTCGGACAACTCTGGACCGACACCGTTGCCCAATCCCTTGATACCGCTTGCAACCAACTCAGTGGTCCTCGCTAGAGTGTGACGACCCTCGCAGGCCTGACACCAGTGCAGCCCCGCCAAAGTCTGCGACTCTGTGGAAGTCGCTGCACCACGTCGTGACTGCCGGATATCGACTCTGCCCGAAGTGTGCAGATTAAATGCTTCACACCGCCGCCTCACCTCCACCGGTCCGCAGCAAGGACTTGACACCTCTTTGTGACACCTCAGCTCCTTTGCTCCGCAGCACCGGAACCGATGCTGCCTCGGATCCAGTGACGCCGCGATCCCAGACTGCGTGCACCTGCTTGTTTTCACACTTTACTAAGGTACTGTACCTGGGGGTCTGCCTGACTCCGTGCCTTGCACCGTTGGTGACAGATTGTTGGGAACGACTCCGTCATGACGCTGTGTTAACACCTTATCAAAGTATTTTGTGTTTCTAAGAACAATTTTTAAGTTTAATCTTGAAAAATTCATAACTTGGCTTGTGCATGTTGGATTTTTGTCATTTTGGTTTTGTTTAGATAAATATTGTTTTTACTAAGTTACTGTGTGTGTTGGTACAAATACTTTACGCCTTGTCTCTGAAGTTAAGCTTACCTGCGTGTGCCAAGCTACCAAGGGGGTGAGCGGGGGTTAACTGAATGTGATTCTCCTTTACCCTGACTAGAGTGAGGGTCCTTGGGTGGACAGGGAGTAACCTGACTGCCAACCAAAGACCCTATTTCTATCAGAGGATATGTGCCTGATTAAGATTTTGGGAGGTGGAAAAGCCCATCTGCCGAAATACCGATGGGTAGGTTGCCGCCAGTGTGGCAGCCTCCCCACCAGGCCCATTACGAGTTTCCCACTGGGCCTGCGGGCAGAACCCCAGTTTCCGCCCAGTGGGAAACAGTCTACAGCATTGTCCCCAGCTTGTAATAGAACTGGCAGCAATGCTATAGTGTATAGGATGCACCAGCAAAGCAGACAGTGAACATAGCGATGGTGATTGCCAGGGCGGCCCTGCACTGCCAATGCCAAGTGCATGGGCAGTACAGGACCCCCATGCGGCCCCCTGCAAACCGTCTCTGCCAGCCTTTTCATGACAGTGTTACTGCCATGAAATTGCTGGCGGAGAAGGGGGTCGTAATCCCCAGGGCAGCACTGCTTGCAGTGCTGCCTTGGCAGATTAGAAATGCCACAACTGCTAGACTGCTGGAACGACTAATCCTGGCGGTGCTGACGATCTGACTGCGGAGCAACCACCACGGTTATAATGTGGCGCCCGGACCGCCACCACAAGTCTAGCGGTCAGTAGACCTCCAGACTCGTAATGATGCCCTATATGCCCAGACACATGAAAATTCACTCTAGTGCTTCAGCTAACTCAGAATGGGGTTTCGCTGCATTTGGTGCCTAGTCTGCCTTTTGAAAGGGGCCATGGAGCCTCTGTGTAGGGTGGAGGCTAGTCTATGACTGCAGCTGCTCACTTATAGCAATAATGAGACCCAGAGACCTTCTGGGTACCCTGCCAACAGAGAGTATTAAGTAAATTGAGGAGTTCAGTAGTGCATGCTGAAGGAGAATATTATTCACCCAGGCTCTGTGGACAGTAGTTAGTACTATGCAGGGGCTGATGTATAAGCAGCTTTGCAACAGCATCCTCAGCTGCATTATGTGTTGTGACTTACAATGACATTGGTTTGTTGACTTTCATTTAATGCATGTGGAGAAAGAAACATGCTCCTTTACAGAAAATACAGGTTTGATAAAGGAGCAATAACCTTCCCGCAGACTCATACACTGATTCTGTATGGATCACTTTAGTTTTTTTTGTTCATCCTCTTAATATAGTTTTATTATCTTATGTGTACATTCTTGTATGCAGCACAAGAAAACAAGAATGACATCTGAGGTATTAACCTAATACAAAACAAAACAACATTATAGGCTTCATAAGAGGAAGGCACAGAAATTCACACAAATAAGTTAAGGCAGCACATTGAGTACAATATTTAACAGCTAGGATAAGGCCCAAAAACATTTGACTGGGAAAGAGAGTACAATTTAGCCACTGAAATCAGTGAGAAACCCTTTACCTCAATATTGCTTGTACTACACAACAAACACCTCGTTGATCTCTCAATGGATATGAAGGAGATTTCCATCTGAATGACTTACAGCAGCAATAGGGGTAAGCTATGTATCAGTACAAATGAATCCGTCCAGTAAGTGCCCTGATTTGACTGACATATTGCTAGTTTTTCATTACAGTCATGGTAGACGTAATGGTGATTGTACAAATAGGGGCTCAGAGAATGACCTGCAAATTAATATTTATTAGGGAAGTCGCAATTTCCCTGCCATTGGCCACCATCACATGGATAGTGGCCTGCAAGGTTCAGCAGACAATCAAGTCTGTAATTTGGTTTAAATAAAGAAAACCTATTTAAAAATGCAGCCTGTTTTCCTTCAAGGTAACAATACTGCTTTAAAAGCATATTTTGAATTAAAACTTTTAGAAGGTTTGCAGAGGTCCTACGGACCACTGCCAACTCTCCTTGAAACTGTTTTTCAGCATTTACAAAGTGGAAGGGGTCCTAAGCGGACCTCTTCCACTTTGAGAATCAGATACTACCCAATCTGAGGTTTATTTCCAAACTTGTGATCCCACACCATCACTACATTCCTCTCTGACTTATAAATAGGAGGAGGATGTCCCTTTCATTGCCCCGTCTATTTGCACTTTGAACAGGGTGACAAAAGCCCTCTTATGAGTATGAGAGAATTTTCTGATTCATAAAAGGGCGTATGCACACAAAGAAATGCCCTTTTGTAATTGCAAACCCTGTGATTTTATGAACCACAGGGTTTGTGACTTCAAAAGGGCTCTCTATCTGAGGCCCCTAGTCTCTTCTACTTATACGATGATGGTATTGAAAGGTATGTGCATTTTAACCTCACTATGATTTGTACTGAAATTGACAAGTTAATGAGCTCTAACTTTTTCACATCTTCACCATGTGTTCACCTCTGAAATGCACGTGGTTTTTCTTAATCATAAGAATGGCATCTTGTTGGTGCAGCTCACTCACGACTAGTTGGGAAGGTGAAATACTCTAATTATCTCATGATGGGGAAGAGGAGGGTAAGCCCTCAAATATTTCATTTGCTATTTGCTCTCAATCATACTAACTGATTTGTTAGAAACACCTGAAGAAAACATTTGTGATGCACACCTTTGACATTCACTACATTATTTGCTATCAGAAAGAAAATTATTATTTTGGAAGAGGAGCACCCCTACAACCTAAAATAGAAGCTTTAACTAAAAGAAGCACCAAGAAAACACATGGGGCTTGATTTAGGTCTTTACAGAGGAAATACTCTGTCATAAATGTGACGGATATCCCCCCTGCTGTGTTACGATCTCCATAGGAGATAATGAGATCATAATACAATGGACGGGATATCCGTCACGTTTGTGATGGAGTATTTCTCTCCACCAAGACCCAAATCAGGCCCTTAGTGCCAATAAGAGCACCATCAGGCCCATAGTGCCAATTAGGGTCAATCATTATGCTGGACCAGGACATAGGTGTGATTTCAGATCAACTGTCATAGAGTGGGGAGCCTAGCAGATTGTAATGGTCATTGGGCCTAATTTAAAAGTTGTCGGGTGGCTGTTTCTCCACCAGGGCAACAGGTGTTGTCTACCAAATTGAGAAATGCCTGTCAAGCAAATGGTTATTTCTTAAAGCATTGACAGGAACCACCATCACTGAGCCGTGCACCAAACTATTCTCTTTTGAATAAAAAAAAATTAAAAAATCCTTGAGCGGGAACTTCTTTTTTAAAATACAAAAATACAAAAAAATGCTCCACTCACCATGACAGTCTTCTTCCATGGTAAGAGGAGCATTTAACAGTTTTCACTGCCACTTACTGCCAGAGTATTCCTTGCGGTGATGGACAATGAAAACTGACCTCCACTTCCACCCTAAATCATGTGTGTGGAATTAACGGTCTGCCTTAAAAGACCATCAAAAGGGTTTAATCATGGCCGAGATGAAGCAGTCTCCGCAATGATTAAACCTATGATTTACCTGCATCTAAACTGGGCAGGCAGACCACATTCTTGGCAGTAAGGACACACCTTCAAAACGGAGTATCCTTACCACCAAGAATCATATCAAGTCCATAGTTTTTAACTTGGAACTTAGGTGTTTTTCTTGTTCATGCAATCCTTTAGTAGGGGAAAGCCTGAATCTGAAACCAGCAAGGATCCCGTGAAGTGGGATCCTCAATTGATGAGCTCCATCTGAAGCCTTTAGTTTTGATGCCAAATGTCAGAAAGGGGCAAAGCAGGATTCTTCAGCCACTCAAGTTGCTATGCTACTGATGCCTCCTTGTCCCAGTCCCAAATTTTATACTTAGACTTAATCATGTTTTTGTTTTTTTAAATCTTCCAGCAGGGCAAGTTTAGATGCTGTAGTTGGGCAGGGCTCCAGAAGGCCAAACACCTTCACCATGAGACCCAGTGGAAGTCATTTTCTTCATAGCTAAAGCTTCAAGCAGGCTGAACTAGGATCTCTTGAAACTGAGGACACACTTTTCCTGGGGAAGCCTCAGCACCCTGTCCCAATTCTCTAGAGTGTAAAAAAATGATTACGTACTTGCAGATAGAAAAGCTCTTTCTCCAACCAAGGCTCTCTCAGGGTCCAGTGCCAAGTGATCAACTAGGTGCTCTTCAGACGTCTTCTCAGTTTTTTGTCTCTGCAGAAGAAACAGGAGGGCAGCCACCCGACCCCTGGAAAGCCATAACAGTCCAGAGTGCAAGCAGGAGTCCAGGTTCTTTGAGTCCTTGCACAAGCAGGTAGAGTCTTCTTTCTCCTTAATGTTCTTCTCAGGTCGAGGAATGTTCTAAAGAGGTCGTGGTTAGGTGCATGTAATATCCTGTGTAGTAATGGTTGATTTGAGAATCCACTACACTGAATCCTGGAATCTTCTACATGGAAACCTTTTTTGTATTTCCATTTTCAACTGACTGTAAATCTTCCCTGAGTTCCTCATCCAAGATGGCTCTATCTTTCCTTCACACACCGTATAATTCCTTCTAGCCATTCCTTTGGGGAGATGGCATAGCTTACCCACTCCCAGTGCTGGAAACAATTTTCCCTCACAGAAAAGAGGTGTAGGGTGGCTCATGGCAAGAATGGTTTCAGATCAGGAGTCTCCCATTTGGGATACCCACTTCAAAAGGAATAGTTTTTAAGACTGCTTGATGCCTGGCACCTGATTCCCTCCATGGGGGTGTGCAAACCCATGCTGCTAACTGCCAAAGGGGACTCGCAGCAGGCCTTGTGCCCAACCTCCCTGTGGGCAGCCTAACCCCTGTCATGCATGGGCTTTGGCCGGGAGTAGCACAGAGTTGGTTGCAGGCCTGGCTGTTGGCAACAAACCCCCTGTGGGTAGCTAAGCCCTTTGTAGACCCCACTTCACATTTTTGCAAAATGATTAGCCCTTAAAGCAGCCTGTGGCCTGGCTCTGTGCCTAATCTCCCCATGAGAGGCCAGTCCCTCACTACAAATGGCCCTTTGGTATGAGCAGCAGGGGGGGCTGACAGCAGGCCCTGTCCCCATTTCCCCCAGCAGGCCCTGCCCTCAACTCCCTAATTGGCAGCCAAAACCCACTGCACGTGGCATTCAGCCATGAGTGACCGGGAGCCAACCACAAGGTCTGGCGCCAGGCAGCAAAACTCCCATGGGAGGCTAACCCCTTGCAGACCCCACCCCACATTTTTGCTAGTTACTACTTTTTAAATATTTTGAATGGTACTGTGCTACTTATGTGGTATCGAGACTAGGCATCACCTCCGTGGTACACAGTGTAGCCTGCATGTCCTGCAGTATGACTCCTGTCAGAGTACCGCAGAGTCATATGGGAGGGCCACACTTGGTTCCGCTGGAGTACTACGGAACCTCAGGGGAGCGCCATACAGGGTCACGCAGGAGTGCAGTGACACAATTTTATTTTTTATTTTGGTCCAAGTGGGGGTCTCTCTGGGACTCCCCCACCAGTGCTAGGGAGTCATGGTACCCCTACTCTGCCCCCATATATATATTTTTAAACTAAACTCAA
Organism: Pleurodeles waltl; assembly: GCF_031143425.1. Lineage (NCBI taxonomy): Eukaryota > Metazoa > Chordata > Amphibia > Caudata > Salamandridae > Pleurodeles > Pleurodeles waltl. The sequence goes on along the minus strand of NC_090440.1, from coordinate 584,439,905 downwards.
GACCCAGGGAGCCACAACATTTTTCTTCTGAATGCTCCATCTCATGGGACCGGTAACGCAGGACCGAAGCGACGGATGTGGAAAAAGATCTCTTGAGTGATCAGATTACTCAATTTTTTTTCATTTACGACACCCATCGATATACCTTCATGACAACCTGAACACCTCTTTAAGTACAAATTTCTCAAAAGTGGCTGAACGGATTTAAACAAATAAGAAGTTTGCTTTCTGAGTAAAGTTCTGATTTAAATGCAAAAATTGGTGTAATTGTCTGTATCCCTTCCCAAATTTTCCTGGGGGAATTAACATGGGAAAATTATGCCTTTGGAACCCAACTCCCTTTTTTCTCAGCTCCCACTTGTCACATCAGCCCAATACTTTCCAAGATGGAGCTGAAGTGAATAAACATGTTTTTGTAAAGTTTTGTGAAGATTTGCCAAATAACACCTAGGTCATTAACAAAACAAAACGATCTCTTCCTAGCAAAACTCTGATCTAATTACAAATTACAACTGCACTGGGTTTTATATATATATATATATATTCACTGAAAAGAAGAAAGCTTACAGGGACATTATATTTAGGCTCACATTTTAAAGACATACAGAACCTTAGAAATCTGCCAGTTATAGTTATAGTTATCCCAACTAATATAACTCCTGCCCTAAGGTAACTATAACTCACGCCCCGCCATGCACAGTTTTTTGGTCAAAACGTTTACTGCAAATACTACATCAATATTATCAATGATGTAATCAAAGATGTCATAAGTGCCATAATTTGTCGGTAACTACCAGTGCATGGTGAGGGGGCGAGTAATAGTTACCTTAGGGGACGTGATATAGTTAGTTGAGATAACTCTAACTATAACTGGCGAATTTTGAAGGTTTAAAATGTGAGCAACTATAACTTCCCTATAACTTTTGTTTTTTCAGTGAATTTCTATGTTTTTTTAACGTATGGTAATTTTTATTACTATACGTTAATCCAACCATCACTGCGCACGGCCTTTGGCTGTGCGCAGTTGCGAGCCACAGGCCCTCTGACCACCTAACTTCACACCATGCACGGCCTTCACCCGGGTGCAGCGGAGGTTGCCTGACAGACCTGGCCTGCAGCCAGATCCAGCGGCCAACCTCCCTAACCACTCAACCCCATGCTGCGCATTGCGCTATGGCAATGCGTGGCGGGAGTTGTCTACGACCTCTCAAGGTGTAAGAATAGCTGTGGGAGGGTGTTTTTAGGGTTGAGAGTGGATGTCACATTGTCTGTCTGGGTGTGAGAGTGTTTCAGTGGGTGCGTCAGTGTGTGTGTGGGTTTGTGAGTGGGTGCATAAGGGTGTGAGTGGGTGTGTGACAGACTGAGTGGGTGTCTAACTGTATGTGTCATTGAGGGGGAGCGTGAGGGTTTAACTAGGGCTGTGAGTGAGGGCACGAGGGTCGGAGTGGGTATGTGAGTGGGTGCCTGAGTGGGTATGTGAGTGGGTGCCTGAGTGGGTATGTGAGTGGGTGCAGGAGTGTCTAAGTAGGTCTCTGAGTGGGTGAATAAGTGTCTGAGAGGGTGAGTGATTAGGAGAAAGTGACTGAAAGATAGACAGAAAGAGAGAAAGAAAGTGAGGGAGAGAGATAGAGGTTTTTTTAGGGTTTGATGTCTGATATACTTACAATGACATGTTTGTGTACAATTTAAATTAAAAAATATATATATATATTTTTTAAAATAATGATTCAAAAACTTAACAAATACAATACTTACCTGTACTACCCAAAAGGTTCGTCTGCAGATAATGCATAATGTCTAATCCTGCCAAATTTCATGTAAATCTGTTCAGTCGGTTTTGCACTACTTGAGATAAATGAGTCTATGGAAAATGCATTAGTGACAAATGCGTTTTGGGACACCCCTTTTAACTCTGTACCACTTGGTCAATCACCAAGAAACTTTACATCATCTGCCAATGTAGAAGAAAGAATTGGTCTGCAAAATGTAATGGAGATTCATCAAATGGGCATAAAGTTATTAATGGGGAATGAGGAATTCCTATCTCTGGTAACCCTAGCTATAACTACAACGTGCCTACTTCCACCCTGTAATACAAATATTTATGCCACTAGGTTGTTACATTTAGGACCATGATTCCATAGGAAGTGGGTGTTTTGGTTTGCTCATACCTTTGACACAGTTTGACAAACCTTCACAAAAATTTCCAAAAAGTCTCATCCACCTCAGCTTCTTTTTGAAAAGCTTCAGGTTGATCCATGAAGCGGGTACCAGGAAAAAGGGATGGTCCTAAAATGTATTTTACCCATATATTTTTCCACAGGAAAATTGAACAGTGATACCACAAAAACGGGTGAAGGGAATCAGACCAATTCTGTCAGAATGCTATTTTGTGAGGACATTTTGGACCCAAGTTGGTTCCCCCTGTTTTAGCTTCATTTTAAATCTCATATCTTCTTCATTTTAGCTGCACTGCTTTTAACAATGACATTTTACATGCATTTCTTGCATGATATTCTTCTAGGAATGTGCAGTATGAATTGCTTGTTTAGTTGGCCTTTGCACAACATGTAATCAGTACTTTCTGTTGAAAGCTAGTTACACTATACGCAATATCCTAGTTCTTTTGTGTTGCCTGTTCAGACAGGAGACAGCTTCTATCAAGACACAGCATTGCTTCAGAGCAGTGCTTCCAGCAGAGAATAGCTCGACTATATAATTGGTACACTGACCCAGAAGGGGAATAGCGGATTCCAGCCACAATCATCCTGGAACGAATGCTGTGTTTGCCATGCAGCTCTGCTGGTGCTAATCCATTAGCCCCCAGTAGAGGATTGTCATTTACACCACAGATGGACTCCTGGCAGTGTCTTCAGGTATGGGGCTGGGTTAATCCCTTAGACTGGGCGAGGCAGAAGGGTATACCCGCTATGCTCTCACCCTAGTCTTAGGGTTAGGTAGGAACCTCAAGAACATGTAAATCCACATTCATCATGGTTGGATTGTTTATTTGTCTCACCATGTTTGTAATTCTATTGACTGTGCTTTGGTCCATCTGCCTAATTATCTCAACTCATTCGCTTTATGCCAGATTACGATTGTTTCAATAAATATATTGAAAACATACATTGCATCTCCTTTGTGTCTTGCATGGGCATGCATACGTAATTCCAAGAAAGGTTAAGATCTGTTTCCACACCTCCCTGAGGAGTCAGACTGTCATGTTTAGGTTGCCAAATTCACCTTCCACCCCTGCTGGTTTAGGGGTTCAGGTGAGGCACTGTGAGCTAGCCAGGAATTGGGCCAACAGCTCCTGGTGGTGTGGATGGAGTTATTTCCCCATGTTCTGAAGTTCTATTGTCCTAATGCACTGTCCTATTATCATAGTAGGAACCGTATAACATGGAGCTACCAACTTATTTAGGTCAGGTTCTAATTTGCCGGGTCTCCTGAGTACTTTTATCTTGTGTGCCCAAGGTGCCCTATGCACATTAAAACAGAGATGTCCAAGGCATTAGGGAAAACATCCTCCTCAGCAGTATATGAAGCACCTATATTTGTCTGCAGCTTGCTCAAGCTTAAGCCTTTAAAAGGATATCCCATTTTAGTATTTCCTTCTCTGAATTCTGTTTATTGCTATGACAAATCCAGTTAATATTCTTGTCAGTTGTAGACATGCTGTTATACAATACAATAGCTCTAGAATGAGCTACCTAGTAGGTAATAGGGGTGGATATGTTACATTTGTGGTACACAATACGTACAAAACTGAAGTATTTTACTCATGGGTCACCTTTCCTACAGTCAATGCCAACACAAATACATTTCATACATACACAGTGGCTAACCCACCAGCCCAGTATAGAGCACACAACTACTTAGAAATACCTTTAACATATCAGGAGCATGAAAATTGGTTTCAAGGTGCCCTACCACATGTTTTTAAACAAATTAGTATGGGTCCCTTCAATAATGATTGGGCCAACCGGCCAGTTATAGTTGCCTACACACCATATCCAAACATACAAAATTTTGCAGCAGGCAATCTACGCCCATTATACAATAATCCAGTTAAATTATATGGACGTTAAACACAATTTGTTATGTGCACCTTAAACACTGCCATAGCGAGTGCTGTTCAAGCTATCCAACCGCAATTGACTATATCTGGGATTAACCCTGTAACTATTAATGCTGTCATGTTTAAGTCTCCAGATGGGAGCAAATTATTTTCCGAATTGATAAAAAAACAAATTAACTCGAAGCAGTGTTTCCACAAATGGGACCCCAAGGCAAGCATCGAATTCTCACAATGTGTTTGTCACTTGGGACGGTACCCTCTACAGATGACTGTACTATATGGGGTACAGCCTTTGCTGCAATCTATACCATAACCTATGGTACACCATCTCTAACTGTTTTACCATCAGTGTTCAAACAGATACAAAATGATGGCGGGGAGGCCCCTGCCCTAGACTTGGAGATAAAGTATCCTCAATTACTTTAGGAAATATACAAGGAGAAGCAGCAGCATTGGCAGTTCACCAACGTCTTGTGCAAGTTCCTTTCGCTGATCAGTAGCGTGAGTTTACCAAAATTATTGCCCAAACCGATACATCAATAGGTCGTGATAATTTAGGGGCCAGACCAAATAAGTCACAGTTTAAAGGTAATCCTGAAAAGCATAATACCAAGCAAGCACAAGAGTCTCCTAAAAACACTAGGACAAACAAAGATCAAATAAAGATAAAATAAATTCACATGGAGAATCTCTGCAGCTGGAGAGCTCTGAAAAACATTATAATTTATGTAACCCTGATAATTTGTAACAGGCTGATAGGTATCAGTACACTGATAAATGCCTTTCTCATTCCTTTCAGGACTCATCCGACAAATGGTCTGAGGGAGCGTGGTGGTCAGAGCACAGACAAGAAGAGTATGTGAAAGATAAAAAGGACTCAAAATGCTTGACTAACATCATCATAAAGAAGGAAGAGAACATTCCTCAACAAAAGCCCCAATTTAAAAAGAAGGTTTCAAGAATTTTGGCAAAGTATGACACACATACAGGGAATGCTACTGCAGGACGGACATGGGCAGTGACTCTGCTAGGGAGTGCGGCACAGGTCACAATAGTTTGTCGGAATCTTCAAGAGTTTCTGGATTTGAGAGCAACTAATGACCACATAGAAGTCGAAACCCGAGATAGGTGAGTCCCCGCTCCAGACAGAGGCCCTCTTCTGACCTTGGCGGGCGGCAGAGGCCGCCCGCCAAAGTCCCGCCGTCAGGTTACCGTTCCGCGGTCGAAAGACCGCGGCGGTAATTCTGACTTTCCCGCTGGGCTGGCGGGCGGTCGCCTTCAGACCGCCAGCCAGCCCAGCGGGAAAGAGGCTTCCACGATGAAGCCGGCTCGGAATCGAGCCGGCGGAGTGGAAGCTGTGCGACGGGTGCAGTTGCACCCGTCGCGTATTTCACTGTCTGCGCAGCAGACAGTGAAATACATGTAGGGGCCCTCTTACGGGGGCCCCTGCAATGCCCATGCCAGTGGCATGGGCACTGCAGGGGACCCCAGGGGCCCCGCGACCCCCCCCTACCGCCATCCGGATCTCGGCGGTCCGACCGCCGGGATCTGGATGGCGGTAGGGGGGGTCGGAATCCCCGCGGCGGTGCAGCAAGCTGCGCCGCCGCGGAGGATTCAATGGGGCCGCGGTACACTGGCGGGACCCCGCCAGTGGTGCCGGTCCGACCGCGGCTTTACCGCCGCGGTCGGAATCCCCATTGGAGCACCGCCGGCCTGTCGGCGGTGCTCCCGCGGTCCTCCGCCCTGGCGGTCAAAGACCGCCAGGGTCAGAATGACCACCAGAGTCTATAAATTAAATATAAATATGGGGGGAGGACAGAACATACACAATTAAAGTAATTTTCAGGGAAACATTAACACTCAACTATGACATTTTCGTGGCTGAAAAAGACTTGCCACCAGAGTTTGTCAGAACCCTCCCACAAGGGGAAGATATGATCTTACAGTCTTTCTCAGTCCTTGTTCCTGAGCAAATAAAGTAAGCATACGCTGCAGAATGGGCCCTCGCACAAGCCCTTGCACTATACCGCAGCCATGTGGGCTGGGATAAGGATTTGCCTTATCCATCATGTAACACCCCTAAGGTGCAGCCTGCAAGTGCAACCACAATACCTTAAAAACATCAAGCAAAAGCTCCATTGAGAGAAGTTCTCTCACAACTTGAGTACCAGGGAGTATTTGAAAACTGTGTATTTCTTATGACCCCCCCCCTATTCCTGGTAGCAAAGCCAGATCACTCCTATAACATAGGGGGTCATTCTGACTCCCGCCGGCCGCGGTATCTGCAGGTCACAAGACCGCCGCGGGTATTCTGGGTTTCCCGCTGGGCTGGCGGGCGACCGCCAGAAGGCCGCCCGCCAGCCCAGCGGGAAACACCCTTCCACAAGGATGCCGGCTCCGAATGGAGCCGGCGGAGTGGAAGGGGTGCGACGGGTGCAGTTGCACCCGTCGCGATTTTCAGTGTCTGCATGGCAGACACTGAAAATTATGGTGGGGCCCTGTTACGGGGGCCCCTGCAGTGCCCATGCCATTGTCATGGGCACTGCAGGGGCCCCCAGGGGCCCCACAACACCCCATACCGCCATCCTGTTCCTGGCGGCCAAAACCGCCAGGAACAGGATGGCGGTATGGGGGTCGGAATCCCCATGGCTGCGCAGCAAGCTGCGCCGCCATGGAGGATTCCCCAGGGCAGCGGAAAACCGGCAGTACACCGCCGGTTTTCCGTTTCTGACCGCGGCTGTACCGCCGCGGTCAGAATGCCCTTGGGAGCACCGCCAGCCTGTTGGCAGTGCTCCCGCGGTCCCCGGCCCTGGCGGTCCATGACCGCCAGGGTCGGAATGACCGCCATAGTCTTAGATTGCAGACATTTAAATAGCCACACATGCACATTTGCAATATAAAACTCACAAAGTACGGCATTAATGTACAATATGGTCCATAAAAAATACAAACAACTCTGGACATTTCAAACCGTTTTTTTTGTCAAAACATAGCACTTGAAGGCAGCAATCTAACCCCTATTTCTAGGCTTGGCTCCCAACGCCATTTTTGTCAGCTCCCACAGGGGTACAAGAACAGCCCAGAGTTTTTCTCTGCCCATGTAACATCAATATTGCATGATATTGATCCATAAGCATTGCCTTATGTCAATGATGTATATCTCAGCCAGAATAGATCACATTGACACAATTTGTCATATGAATGGAAGAGCCTGGAACCACACTTCCTTGAGAAGTACACACAATCTTGACCACCAAATATCATCAACAAAATTGCAGTCCTTGTTAGGATTCTTTAATTTTGGCAGAACATACATTTCAGATAATGCACGATGCATAAAACCATCTACAATTTATTGCACCCAGATTTTTCCAGTAAACATTGGACACCAGAACACACACAAATACTCAGATCACTACAGACTACATGCTTGTGCAATAGTGCAATAGTGTCCAGTCTTTTATTGAAAACTTGCATTAGTGGCGCCTAAATTAATTCGGACACTCTAAACAAAATACTATCAAGCATAAAGTGCTTTGGGGAAAAGTGGCAAAACTCAAAGAGAGTTTGCCACGGACCCAGGTAATACATACATGGGGTCATCAACATGTTGCAATGCACACTGTAGGGGATTCATTGGCTGATGAAGGAGCCAAATCTGCAGTCATTACTGCAACTGTAGGGTGGATGAAGAAATACTGGCTGCCAAAAATGCTTTGGCTAATGGCACACTTGTATCAAAAGCATATCCAGCAAAATGTTCCTACCATTTAAATGCCCAAAACATTCCTTATATAACTTTTCCTGGGGTGAGTAATTGAGTGATTCCCAACCAAGATCACAGGCTAGAATTAATTAAAGCTCCCCATGAGGGGGTTGCATTTGCCCATACTGATGTGGTGGCTACAGTTTCTTTGCTACAAATAGCTATTGGTGGCACAGTCTGTACAAACAGACAAAGCAATATGTCCTTAGCTGTGACATCTGCCAACAAATTAAAGGTTCCACCATTAAGCGCCCACGGCAGACACCCACTCCTTGTTTCCAACAAGGCACTACAGTGTGTATACCTAGACCATTGAGACCCTCTGAATTCAGATGGTGCATTCAAGTACATTCCACTTGCTGTAGATTCTTGTTCCAGATTTCCTTGGGTGTGCCTATAGTGATTGGCTGACGTTCGCACTGTTATTAAAGATTTGTACGTTTTCATCGGAACATATGCAGTAGCTGCATTCTACTCAGACCACAGCCATGCTTTTGCCTCCAGAGCATACCGGGACACCATGAGAACCATGGGTGTAGCTGTGCATTATTCTTCCCCCATCATCCCGAGTGAAATTTGATAGTGGAGAGTATCGAGATCTAAAGCAATCCATAACAGCTAGAGTATTAGGTTAAGGTTGCAGTTGCACCCACCACCTTTTTGGAGCCCAGAGAACATTAAAAGATCTGCCTAGAAGATCTTTGGGTGGCCATACCCCTTATGAAGTCTTGTTTGGCATCCAGATGTATGTTTCAGAGCTTGGTGGTCCTGGTATAGTAGAGACAGAAACATCTTTTGACATAAATGAATGTCTCACTCTCTGAATGTCACTCCAAGACTTCTGAGATGAGCGTTCTACTATGCATGCCGCTACTGAGGGAATGAAGAATACACCAGCACCCATAGGTTGGGTTCCAAAAACTGGGGATCTAGTCCAGGAAAGGATTGTGGTGAAGAAAGAAAATGGCTTATCATACCCCGCACCGGTGTCAATCCTTGAAATTCAAGGTACCAGAAGTGTTATTTTGCCACTGCTTGCTGATTGTAAAGAGCAACATTTTGTCTCCATTGATCAAGTAAAAACTTCATCATGTGGCCGATTCTACATAGTAGGCCTTGCTGACTCCTGCATAGTTCCCCTCTCACTACCATACAGGAAATACATAAGTGGGGGAGGGCAGATAATTAACTTCGGTGGATTCTAGTTACCACTACAAACACAAGAAATGCACCAGATGCAAGTCTACAGTTCTCTACTACTTCTCAAAGCAACTAAGTTGTTTATGATGAACCACCTTTAGAGGCATCTACCAGTTCTCTTTCACCTGCTGAGGCTCTAGTTTTTGCATAGATTGCTTCTGGGTACTTTATTGTCATTGATGACTTCTCTTCAAGTTCTACTGACACTTCTCTACATGACATACATAAGCTTTTTCACTGGCTCAAACACACTTACCTGATCCGTCCATGGCCCTATTTGTAGATTATACTTGTCTTGTTTGCTCTCTTCCTGTGAATTGGATTTGTGACTGTTCTTCTTGATCATAAAGGGCATTATCATCCTGAGCGCTCTGCTGTTGAACTGGTAAATGAGGTACTAAAGCCTCATTTGTCTTCCCATAAAGTACAAAGAGACCTGTCCCTTGTTAACATTTCTGCTGTTCCAGTTCTTGATGGGATTGTTTGGGGTAAGGTTCCATATGTTTTTGTGGTCCTACAGCGACTATTTAATTCCGTATGTCTTCAAAGTTTCAATGGATGATGTAATCACACCGGGGTTGTGTCTTATGATTGAAATGTGAAAACAGTTTGTTCAATGATTTCTGAGCTTCAATATTATACTGTATTTGAAAGTGAGGCATGTACTTGAACTCAGCAAATTCTGGTGAAGTGTTTTGTTATCATCATTATGCACACCATTACCTACATAGAGCTAACACCCTACATACAGTTTTTAATTACACACAATGGAAAGACCACCTGACTCTGCCAGTAGGGAGTTTTAAAACATATTCAGACAAATTCACATATTTTTGTGGGCATGATACTTCAGATCCTGTATCCTGTTATTTTAAATTACTATCAAATAATGCAAGGAGAAACAATTGATATGCAGTCAGTTTGGGGAACAAAAGAATGAAAGTGCAGGGCATGGATGCCTTATTTACAGTATGTCTAATTATATTACAGGTGATTTTTCTGAATGACACAGCTCAGCAGACAAAGGCCCTAGGTCTAGCAAAAGCTAAAGAAATAAATGCGCTCAGTATCCCTTCAATTGCACAATTTGAAAATTGGCTGAGTTTGGTAAATTACACAGAAGACCAGCTCAACGGTATGGTTAAAGATAGGTACGTGTAATTCTTTCAGGTCCCAACGGGTGGTTATTGTAGGAAGTGGACACAAATGGTTGTCATGCATGTTCTATGAACTCCTCGCATGGTTTTAAAGCAAGCAGACCGGCCCCTCATTATATCCAGACACAGCACAAAGGGATTGTCACTAGTTACCTCATAGCGAAGTTATGTCAGCGATTGTTACACCATTCCACTTTAACATCTATAAAAGAACACCTCTCTCTCCTCTCTGATGACATGGATTTTCAGGATTTCCTGTTAGGTCCTAGATCACCATGCTCCAAAGATTCTTGTGCGCCATTTACAATGAAATTTGGAAGCTTTCTCAAATGGAAGCTGCTCCTCATTTAGGGCAAATAGATCAGGCTAATTTGGAGAAAGCATTGGCTGTTGTTGATAACGGGAAGAATACACTGTCCACTTGTTTGGGCACATTAAACAACATTGGCCCTCATTCTGACCCTGGCGGTCGGCGGAGAGACGGCGGTCGGACCGCGAACAGACCGGCGGTATTAAAAATGGCATTCTGACCGCGGCGGTCCCCGCCGGGACCGACCGCCACTTCTCCACTCCGACCACCACGGCGGTCATGACCGCCGGGCTGGAGTTTGCGCACTCCGGCCCGGCGGTCGTCCCAAGACCGCCAAGGGTATTATGACCCTGCCTACCGCCGCGGTTTCTTGCGGGCGGGAACCGCCGTGCGAACCATGGCGGTAAGCACTATCGGGGCCAGGGAATTCCTTCCCTGGCACTGATAGGGGTCTCCCCCACCCCCCACTACCCACCCGAGTCCTCCCCCCACACCCTCCACCCCCCTGCCACCCCCCAGAGGTGGTACGAACCCCCTCCCCACCCCCAGCCCGACATGCACATACATGCACCCCGACATGCACACACCCCCAACATGCACATATACACACCCCCTACACACACATACACAACGGGGACACATACCCGCACACATACATGCAGACATGCGCACCTGCCGAACAGCACACATTACCCATAGACACAGCAGCACCCCCCGCCCGCATACACGCACTCACACACCCCCTCTACACACTCACACGCACACCCCCATGCACGCCCACATCACACAACACCCCCCCCCCCTCCCCTCACGGACGATCAACTTACCTTGTGCGTTGGTCCTCCGGGAGGCGACGGGAGCCATGGGGAGGTGACCGCCAACAGAAGACCGCCAACAGAAGACCGCCACACAGAAATGTGGGTCGTAATTCTGTGGGCGGTGTTCTGCTGGCGTGGCGGTGGAGGTTGACCAGTCTCCACTTTCCCGCCGACCGCCAGTGTGGCTGCTGGCGGTTTTCCGGCGGAAGGCTCCCAGCGGTCAGAATGCGCACAGCGGCATACCGCCGCGGTCGGCGGTCTTCACCGCGGCGGTAACTCGGCGGTCTTGCGAAAAGACCGCCAAGGTCAGAATGAGGGCCATTGTGAATTCTGCAATTGACATCGTACAAAATGACGTCTTTTTTACCGCACGGACAGTCAGCTTAGATCCATAATGCAGTTGAGTTGGACATTGCAGTTTCTTAAATCAAAACATGTGCGTTAGAAGCATGTGAACATGAAAGAGATGTTTTTGCCTTTTAACTTAACACACAAACAACAGATAATGGCAACGAAGGAGACAACATATACAATGCTTTTTTTTTTTAAACAGATTTTATTAAGATTCACATATACATATTAACCCTCTCACGGGTTCCTCTTGTTAGTCGTGTCCCACTGCAATAGACATTGTCAATGGCTTGTACAGGATGATGAATATCTGGCATAGCATTACATTTAACACTTACCATAGACAGTGGTTACTTAATACCTAGTTATTGCACAGTGTCTCTTATTTTCCTGATCTTTCTCACCATTATATATGGTCCAGCGGGTATTTCACTGTGACAGAGGCCCCTGGGAGTCTCAAATCCCCTCTCCCTCCCCCTCGTGTGCCTAGATGTCCCGACATGTCAGAGTTTGGTAAGTATCTCCTACTGCTATGAGAGAGAAGGTCCCCCATCAGTTTGTGGTCTCCTCCTATGTCTCCATATGTGCCCGTATGGTCTCTGTTGGTGCCAAATTTGAGTGTCAGAGTTCCATAGTGGGTGCCAGCATAGAAAGTTCAGGGGTGCGCCACCTCATCTTGCGGCCCATCCTCCAAGCGCTCCAGCTTGCACCCTCTCAGGTGGTCCCTAGCCTCTCTGTGCTTCCCTGTGCCTAGTTGCCTCTTCTGCCTTTGCCCATTTCAAACAACATATACAATGCTTAATATAGAAATTTTTTAAAAGTTGCCTTTCTCAGTGACTGAGACTCTAATAGCAGTATGACTAATACATGGAGTTATCTCTGACAATTTGAACGTTTCAGCTTATATCATGTTTGAAACATTGTCCAGTAGGCAGATTTGAGGCTTTAGGTGTGGGAATTACCTTTTGATTACAAATGTATGAGCAGGGAAAAGGAAGTCCTTCTAAGTGTAAGCTCCTCAATGATTTGTAAACAGGTGACAATGTGCTGTGGCAAATCAGGCATGTTACCTGACAGGGGTTCCTGTCTCCTTGATTCGCCCAGTGTTTCACTTACTATCGAACTGAAGTTACTTGATGCTGAATGATCAAGGCTGCGTTGGGATGAGAGCAGGTGTTCTCTATGTGGTTTCTGTTGCTCAAATAATGACCTGCTGTGGTAATGTACTCCCCCCCACTCACCACATAAGATTAGGGTACCAAGCTTGTGCCTTTCCATTCCTACCTTTCATGATAACTTCGACAAGCAGAGCTGTCTAAAAGCACTATTGTTTAAGAAACACATGACACTTAGATCTGCCTGTGAAACTTTTGAATTGCATGTTGCAAGGTCATCCTCAGAGATACTGTCACTTTTAAACACCAATGTTCCAAGACACTTTAGTAAATTTGTGAGTTGCATTTTTAATGCTTTTACCACCGCAACTGTTGTGCACTTTTTAAAGGCAATCAGGTCTGGTTTAGTAAGCACCTTCCACACTGTTGTTTAAGTGATTGTATACTTTATACACACGTTTTTGAGTGTATTCGGAGGCATACCACTTGTGTTATTCTTAATTGATGGTATTCTGCTACATCTATTTCTGTTCTCCAATGGATGCTCCATATCAAGGCTAAATGGTGATGGAACTACTGCATGTTCGGATGTGTCATGAGCACATGATACAGTACTTTGGCATACCTTTGATGGAGGAACTAAATGAGAACTGGTCTTTGTCTTTCAGGCCAATGTGGTTCTACTTTGTTCTGCTGTCTTTGTTGCCCTTTTGAGTATGCACTGGATGTGTGTCTTGCAACGCAATTGGTACTGTCTACAGACATGAACATGCTAATGTTACAGTTGAGGACTCATTTATGGAGTTGTTCTATGAGACTACGATGCTTTGAGATGCCTTTTATGAGCCATCGTACATGTATATGGACGCTACGGCTTCATGATTCCCTCTTTTTGGCAAACCCACTGTGGGCATTGCACAGAAGGCTACTTCCTTGGTGGAGGCTGAGGCTCTCGATCATGCCTGTTCCTTTGATTTACTCACTGATGCTTTAGTAGCTCTGTTGTCTGCGGATGCAGGATCCCTACTGGATTCCATTGCTACTAATGATGTGAATGATATTATGGCCCCCTCCAATAATGTTTAAAATCCAGTCCTTGTTTTTAAGCAAATTGTTTTGTTTTAATTGGCTCATTTTTTATGATTTGTTTGTTCTGCTTGTTGATGTGAACATTTTAATGCTTTTAGTATTTTATGTGGAATACAGTTTTTCTTTTTCAAGGGCAAGGGATAGGGTGTTGAGGGGACCTTTTGGACTCAACTTGGATCCCCCTGTTTTAGCTTAATTTTATATTTCAAATTTTATATGTAGGAAGCTGGCTCTGTATTTACTATACCAAAATTATGTATGATGTATACACAGTCCAGGGGTTCCCCAGAGGTTTAACAGAGGCTAAAGTAAATAATACTAATGCTCTTTTTTGTGGTAGTGTGGTCAAGCAGTTAGGCTTATCAGAGGGTAGTGCAAAGCATTTGTTGTCACACACAGCCAAGGAATGCGGCAAACACTCAATGACTAATTCCAGACAAATTGTTTTATATAACAAAAATATATTTTGTTACTTTATTACTAGAAACAGAAAATCTTTGTTGCAGGTAAGTACAGTTGTGCGTATGTATCAAGCATATGTAGCAATTTTTTTGCAGGTAAAGCAGTTTACAAGTAAGTAACACTTTTCTATTTCAAAAGTTAACATCCTGCAATTTTTCATAGGAGTCAATAGAGTTCGGAGGGGGTAGTGTTAGCACATTTAACAGGTAAGTACATGACTTACGATTCAGGTTGACTTCAGGGGTTAGGCGGTTAGGATGTCCAAAGGCCAAAGTTCAGATTGACCTTAAAAGTGCACCACTAGCAACACTGGGTGCAGAGGTCAAAGTTGCCTTTGGGTTTTCAATGGAATCCTATGAGGACTAGGGTGCTCAGTAGAAAGTGGATTGCAGATAAATACCCATGGTTCCAGGACACAGGCCTGGGGAGTTTAGGTAAGCACCGGGGGGGGCACAGAATCACACCAAATACACACCCTCATCAGCACAGGGACGGCAGAGTGCAGGGTGCAAATACAGAGCTGGGCGCCCAATGCTTCTCAATAGGGGGACCCGGTGGCTACCAAAGATGCTGCAGGCTGTATCCAGGGGGTCGGTTCCAGGAAATCAAAGGCTGGACAGGCAGGAGAGGTACCCGCTGGACATTGCTGAACCATCGTTCGGATTCCCAAAGGCCAGGGGGCTGGGCGTGCAGGGGTCCCCTTCGGTGTCAGGAATCATCGTCAGATCCGGTCGCGGTCAGGGGGGTCCTCCGGATTCAGGCTGCAGGCATCGTTGCTTTGGCCAGGAGGAGTCAACCCAGAATGGACACAATGTCGCAATTGCCTAGGGACCTTCTCTGGTCCAGTGGGCAACCTGGACTCGAGCATTGAGTGTTGGGTGCAGGGCGGACAGGGCTTGCGGTTCTGGAGTCCTTTTGGAAAAGTCTTCTGGACAGGGTCGCTGTCCTCTGGAGTTCATGCTCCTCTGCTGGCAGGCAGTCCTCTGGGGGTCTGTAGAGCTCACTGGTCCTGCAGGATGCATCGCCTTTTTGGAGCAGGGGTCTTTGAAGCTGCAGACAGGCAGGTAGAGCTAGGGCCAAGTCAGTTGTCATCTGGAGTCTTCACTGCTGGAGGTGGCTAAGCAGTCCTTCTTCTTTCTTCTTCTTCTTGAGGTTGCCAGGAATCTGGTGATTAAGATTCAGGGATGCCCCTAAATACTAGATTTAGGGGTGTTACAGGGGTCAGAGGGAAGTAGCCAATGGCTGCTGTCCCTGAGGTGGCTACACCCTTCCTGGGTCAACTCCCACTGGGGAGGGGAGGCACATTCCTATCCATATTGGTCCTTTTCCTCTAAATCAAGGTGGAGGATTCCGCAAAGAGAGGGTCACTTCAGCTCTGGACACTTTAGGGGTGGTCCCAGCTGAAGTGGTCACTCCTCCTTGTTTTTCCTAATTTTCCCACCTGACTTGCTGCCAAAAGTGGGGCTTGGTCTGGGGATCGGGCATCTCCACTAGTTGGAGTGCCCTGGGACACTATAACAGGAGGCCTGAGCCTTTGAGGCTCACAACCAAATGTTACAGTTTCTGCTGAGGGGAGGTGTGAATCACCTCCACCCAGGGCAGGCTTTGTTTCCGGCCGCAGAGAGCACAAATGCTCTCACCCCATGGATCAGAAACGTGTCTGTTAGTGGCAGGCTGGCACAGACTGGTCAGTCCTGCACTAAAGGGTTGGGTAAAATACAGGGGGGATTTCTAAGATGCCCTCTGTGTGCATTATACAATAAATCCAACACTAGCATCAGTGTGGGTTTATTGTGCTGAGAGGTTTAAATACCAAACTTACCAGCCTTCATGAAGCTATCATGGAGCTGTGGAGTTCGTAATGACAAACTTCCAGCCCATGTACTTAATATGGACACTGCACTTACAATGACTTAGAATAGACTTAGAAACTGTAGGGCCATGTTGCTCATGCAACTATGCCCTCACATATGGTATAGTGCATCCCGCTTTAGGCCTGTAAGGCCTCCTAGAAGAGTAACTTACCTATGTCAGTGGCAGTGGTTTGTGGGCATGGCACCCTGGAAGGGGTGCCATGGCAACGTTACCTTTTTCTCCCCACCAGCACACCCAATCTGCAGTGGCAGTGTGCATTTGCTTGGTGAGAGGTCCCTTAGGGTGGAACAATACATGCTGCAGCCCTTTGGGACCCTCCTTGGCCACAGAGCCATTGGTACCTGGGATACCTTTTACAAGGGACTTAGCTGTGTGCCCAGGGTGTGCCAATTGTGGGAACAACAGTATAGTTTAGGGAAAGAACACTTGTGCTGGGGCCTGGTTAGCAGGGCCCCAGCACACACTCAGTCAAGTTAGCATCAGATCTCAGGCAAAAGGTGTGGAGGGGTACTGCAAACATGGGGCCAGTTTCCTACATTATTGGCTTAAGCTGCACGGCTTTTCGCAATACATTTTGCATGCATTTCTTGCATTATATTCTTCTAGGAATATGTGGTACAAGCTGCTTGTTTAGTTAGCCTTTGCACAACATATAATCAGTACTTTCTATTCAAGGGTAGGAACACTGTACACAAGATCCTAGTTCTTGTATTTCCCATTCAGGATACAGCTTCTAACATTCAGATACAGCATTGTATCAGAGCTGTGCTTCCAACCCAGTATGACTTTCTTAAATAAACGGTGCACTCATCTGGAAAGGGCAGAGGGCATTCTAGCAATGACTGTCCTCGGACAGATGCTGTGTTTGACATGCAGCCCTGCTGGCGCTAATCTACCAGCCCCAGAGAGGATTGCCATCTACCCCACAGGCTGACTCCTGACACTATCTTCAGTTATGGGGCTGGACTAATTCTTTAGATTGGGCCAGGCAAAAGGGTACACCCGCTATGCTCTCAGTGTAGTCTTAGGGTTAGGTAGGAACCTCTACAAAATCTAGAACCACATTCATCATGGTTGGATTGTTTATTTCCTTCATCATGTTTGTAATGCTACTGACTATGCTTTGTTTCATCTGTCTAATTATCCCAGCTTATTCGCTTTAGGCCAGATTGCAATTGTTTCAATAAATGTATGGAAAACTTACCTCAATTCTCCTTTGTGTCTCTCCTGGCCATGCATGAGTAATACCATGAAAGGGTAGCATCTGTTTCCAAGCTTCCCTGAGATGTCAGAGTATCATGTTCAGGTTGCCATAATTACCTCCCACCCTGGTTGGATTAGGGGTTCAGGTGAGGTACTGTGAGCTAGCCGGATTTGGGCCAACAGCTCATGATGGTGTAGATGGAGTTAGTCCCACACATTCTGAAGTTCTATTGTCCTAATATGAAGTCATATTAACGTAGTAGGAACCATACAACAGCTATATATTGGTCCAGAAGTCTTTTTTGTTATTTGGTTTAAATCCATATAGTAGCTTTTGAGAAATTAAGGTTCAAAATTAATGTATAAATAAGGCCACGTAGGATCCACAGACATGACAGTTCTAAAGATAAATCTTTTTGACTACTATCACTTCTACGAAGATTTGGTGGCAGCCATTTCAGGACTTGTCCCCTGTTATGTAAAAAGAATAAACATAAAATACCTTTGCCCCCTAAGGCCTGGTGGTGGGTCCGAGAGAGATCCCCCTGGGGCCAAAAACATTTTTAGCTGTACTGTGGATCCAAGGAGGGTCAGCGGCAAAACAAACAATAAATTGCAGGCTCCCTAACGTTGCTATAATATGCTCCCGGGGGTGTGGGGTTGAGTGCACAAGCAATTGTTCTAGGGAGGGGTTGTGTAGCCCTCCCCCCAAGCCATTTTTAAGCCCCCATGGGCCATATCTCCCAGGGCCACTTTTATTTTTATATGGAGGTAACCTCCCTCCGCGAGTCATTTTAAGGCTATGGGGATCACATTTCTCAGGGCTTATGCTAATTTTAAATGGGAGAGTGCATGTGGCCCACCTCCACAATCCTTCTAAACACTGATTTCTTCTTTTAGGGTGTGCGTGAGGCCCTCCTCCCCAAGTCATAGTATAACCCCTGAGTCCACAATCCCCTGGGCTTATTCTCCATCTTCCACCTCTGGTGGGAGCAATAAGGCTTTTCAAACCGGCTTTAGAAATTACTGACATTGTCACCCTGCACCTAATGGCAAATAGAGGTATTCAAGAGATGCAAAACGTACTTCAGTTTTTTGTAGATTACTCATTAGCCTTTGATTGTGCTGACAGCAATCTCTTATGCCAGAAATTATCATCCTGGGATATTGATCAAACTCTGTTGTATCTCACAATACTACACAAAGATACCTTGGTTCGAGTAAAACTTCTTGAAAGTCCAGGTTTAATTCAGACAAAAAATGGAATTAAAAAAGGGGTATATCTTGTCTCTTTTACTGTTCTCATTGTGCTTATTTTTTACCAATAGTTAGGATTCACAAGGATTGAATCCCACCAAAATTTAACAGGATAGCAATCATCAAACCCAAAGAGCCATCTAACACTACATTAATTGTTTAACAGAATACATCAACACAAATAACTTGCAAATTGATTACTCCTAAAACTAAATTATACGCTGTGCAAGTTTTAAATTGTTTTTAGATACTGTTTCCCGTGATTCAGTTACAGCTTATCCATAGTTAGGACGGAACATCAACAACAAGTTAAACTGGAAGGGACATATATTCAACTTGACTACCGTAAGTGCAATAACATTTAACGGCAGAAAGTGGTTTGCCAGTAGATATGGAGGAACCAACAATTACTGTTGCTCCTACGAAAATAATACTAATTTTATTATACGGCTCCCTGATTTTTAACGTCACAGGCATTTCAAATTTAGTAAAACTGTTTATAAAAAAACATCAGATACTTTAATTCTAATGACTTCAACACCTAATAGACTTGAGTTACCCTAAAAAGCTTAATCTGGCAGGATGTCACTACTTTATCTTCTAAATGTGGAAACATAGATTCAACGTATGACCCTTTTCCTTGAAAAATGTAAATTACCATATTTTTAGGAACTTTTAGTCATGAACAGTCGACTTCGGAGAGTGCTAATTAAGTGGACCGTTTCATGTTACCAATGTTTTATCATAATCAGAAAATTAAAAGCATTTGTACCTCGTGGAAGCTACATATACGATGAACAGACAGAGGGCCTGATTCTAACTTTGGAGGACGGTGGTAAACCGTCCCAAAAGTGGCGGATATACCACCTACCGTATTACGAGTTCCATAGGATATAATGGACTCGTAATACGGTAGGTGGTATATCCGCCACTTTTGGGACGGTTTACCACCGTCCTCCAAAGTTAGAATCAGGCCCTCTAGAATTTCTTAGACTCACATATTGAACCGAATATACAACAGGCGTTTTTAAGGTTTCAAATATTGTTTATTACATTTCCACTATTTGAAATGCCTTGGTTCCAAGGTTCCAATAAGAAAAGTATTTGTCGGTTATGTCAAACCCAGGAAGAAACTTTAGTACAAATGTTTTGTCTGTGCTCTCACAAGTTGGATAGCCACAGAAAATACCTCCGAACTTCATTTCGACCTCATGTTTATGAAAGAAAAATGAATCTATTCAGTTCGCATTTTGCAGATTTATGAAATTATCAATAGGCTGTACAACGACATTTTTTTCTTTAGCTTGTGTGAGGATAAAGCTTCGTGATGCAAAGGGAACTTGAAAAGAACTATTCCATAGGAGCTGTCTGGCACATTACATTGAACATTTTATTTCGTAATGTTTTTATTACTAAACCTGTTTTTATCATTCTAATCTTAATTACATTGTGTACTGTTAATGATATTGATTACATCGAAACCATACATTTGCACCATATCATACAATACACACTACCGCCCACATCTGAAATGTAACTTTCATACCACTGCTGCAATTCCCGTGACTCATTTGGAGAATTAAATAAGCCAAATGAGTGAAATTAATTTAGAGTACATGTTTTAGGAACTGTGACTCTGCCAAGCAGTTTGGTGTAGGGTCGGGGTAAGGGAGGACGGGTGGAAGCTGAGGGAGCGAAGTGTCCCTTCATCTATCTCATGCAGGCTCTATTGTCCTTTGCCCTAGGTTTGCCCTGCAATATTTCGTCTGTTGCCTGTTTGTGCTTACTGTCATGTCCCAGCCCCCATCTGCGTATCCGGAGCACTTCACAGAGCTTTTCAGTTACGCAGTCCCCCCGGTGTTATTATAAGTATGATAGTGTTCTCTTCTGATTTCTGTGAAGATTAGATGCTTAAACTTAACGAAGATGCTTCTGTATAGTCACTTGGGATAGCTTTATAGTGTTGCTGCTCTTAGAACTGCTTGGCCTCTTTCTTACTGTGATTGCATTCTAGATGCTCTAATTGGCTGGATTGTTCCATCCTGCCATCTCTTACAGGTTTGGCCCTGCGACCAAATTTTCCCATTTTCGGCTGCTCTACACAGCCCATTCTCCAGTTTCTTTGTCTGTCAACAACTTTAATTTGGCTGCAAGAGCGCAGCAAATTTTGCCGCCATTTCTCAATATTGCTGCTTGACCTCAATAACTGTACCTCACTGTTGCGGATCAGCTGTGGTGAAATTTGTGAATATCATGACCTGATTTTTCTCAACCATGAGATGTTCTGGAAATCTCATCTGTTGCAATGTATAATCCATATTGTGGAAGTAGAGTAGTCTTGTGATCACCAGTCTCAGAGGGGCACCAACCCTCTCTAGTGTAAAGAAGGGTCACTGTTCTTCAGATGCAACACTTTGCTTAAGCCAGGTCTCCAGGAAAGGTTTCATGCATTTCTTCTCAACTTTCTCTGTCAGGCCCACGATTCACATACTATTGAGCCTAGTTCTTCTCTCCTGGACTTTGACTCTGTATTCCATATGTTGCGCTCTCTCAATTTGGTTACCTGTTTCCATAGATCATTTGTGATTGGCATCCTTGAGGCAACTAAAGCACCCATATTAGAGACCAGGACACCCATCTTCTTATTACAATCGTGCAGCAAATTTAAGTCCAGTGCTACAGTGTTTATTTTGGACTCCTGGGTGTCTCCCACTTCAGGAGGGGAGAGGGGGAAGGGGGGTTCGAGAGCCCATCTATTCTTCCTTGGTATGGGCCCATGGGTCAAGGATTTGTCACTACATCCATCTCCATGCTGTGTCCCCCACGTCTGGGCCACCCACATGTTTTACACCCGCACACTATATTGCATAGTGAGGGGAAAACATCCACATCCTCATCTGTTCCCTGCAACTCATTCTGGCTGCTTTCTACCTTGCCCTCTAGCTCTCCCAGGGCCCTTTAGGGGAACTCTGCTTGTTCGTCCTGAGGCAACATAGGGGGTTGTTTTCCTCTGGAAAAGAGGAGGGGAGGGGCCTCTTTGGTTCAACTCTTTGTCTCTTACGCTCCTCTACCCCTTTGTTCCCTGCAGTGTCCAGAAGGATGTTTTTTATCTGACCACAGGGAGGGGGTGGTTTCTCCCTCCGACTCCTGCTGCTGCCCCTCTGTCAATCTCTAGTGCTCCTGTTGCGTTCCTCTCCACCTCTGCTCACCAGGTCTGAAAAGATAGGCTTATCTGTCCTGATCGTCACTGCAGCCTACAGGTTGCACTCTTATCTGAGGCCACCACCATCTTAGCGCTTTCTTGCTGCTTCGGTCAGACATCTTAACCCGTTGGCATCTTGGTAGTCGCCCACTCTGGTCCTTTTCCCAGATCACAACAGGGTGACTCCCAGTTGGGTGTGAGCCAGGTAGTGGGGTCCGGGTGTCAGTTGCTGCAGGATATTGGCACTGGTGGGGTCCATTGGTCGACAGGCCTGTGAGCTCAGTGTTATGCAAACACTACTATGCTCTTCCTGGTCACACCCCTTCAAAATGATTTCCTTAGGTGCAATATTTACAAAAAGTATGTAGCACCTCTACAGCCAATGCTGTCTCAAGGCTTTGATCGGAGAATAGAGAGCTTCAGGGGCCTAGAATAGGTATGTGTTAGGTAATTCTTTAAAATGTTTTCTTCTGTGTAAAGAGGGTCTGTACAGTTATTTCAGAGGTGAGCTCCAGGAGTCCCCAGACATCATTAATCCCTCTTCCCTATTGTATAGTTTGTAGAGAAAGAGGATGACCTAGTCCTTGAGGAGGAATGGAGTCCTGGACTCCTCATACTGTCTCTATCAGGCAAATTGCACAGCACAACAACTTCACCACCCACATGGCTGAAGTGGCCACCTGGATGAAGTCCCACTATCCAAAGCTGAACACCAACAAGACAGAAGTGGTGATCTTTGGAAAGGATGCCCTGCTGTTGGACTCCACCTGGTGGCCCATAGACCTCAGACCCAGCCCACAAGCAAGGATCATCATCAACATCTAACTGGACATATCCACCCTGGTCAGGTTGCAGCATAACTTAATCCTGCTTCCACACTCGGAGAAAGATCTACAAGTGGCTACCAGACAATACCAGAAACACAGTCACCCAAGCACACATCACCAGAATAGTGGACTATGGAGCCTCTCTCTATGCAGGAATCATGAATCAACTCAACTCAAGTAGAGACAGCAGGGCAACCACAACACAGCTGATAGACTCAACTTCAACCTCTCATGTTATTCTCACATCACACCACACCTAAGGGAGCTCCACTGGCTCCCGATTCACAAGCGTGCACAGTTCAATTACCTCACACAAGCATATAAAGCAATACTGTTATAAATGGGGTTTCTGGTTGGCTAGGGTAGTGGTTCCCATTATTTTGACTTCTGTGGACCCCCACTTTATCTTTACTGGAACCCGGGGACCCCACTGAATCCCAATTCAAATCGAGGAACCCCCCACTGAGTCATTACTGAAAGCTGGGGAACCTAATCTGTTAATATTATTTAATTTTCTAAGCAGTCAGGGATCCCCTGAGGAGGCTTCGCGGACCCCCATGCGTCCCCGGACCACAGGTTGGGAACCACTGGGCTATGGTATGTACCTAAGCCAGACAGAACCCACCACTCTAGTCTAGGGGAGTAAGTTACACCCCAAAGAGAACCTGTACTCACCCCCGGTACAGAGCAGTCAGGCTTATCCTCAGAGGTCATGTGTTAAGTGTTTGCGCAACACACTTTCATCAGTGACACAATAAATGCACCACAAAAGAGAGACTCCACACAGAATATATGAAAATACACTTATATTGCAAACATATAAATATAGATCATCACTCCCAAAAATGCCATACATACTAAACATTGGTCACATTGTGATCTCATGGAAAGGTTAAACATTATCCTGACACTGGGGAGATAAAAAACATTAGGCTCTTGCATTTCAAGGCATGAAACGCAGAAGTTGGTTGGGGAAAGCACCTAAATCCCCAGATTCCATCATAAATACACCACTGGGGAAGCGCTGTTTTGTGCCGGGAGGAGGTCAAGGGGCAGGAGCCCTTTAAAACTGAATCGCGCTCCCGCCGTCGCGGGAAGCGCTGTTTTGTGCCGGGAGGAGGTCAAGGGGCAGGAGCCCTTTAAAACTGAATCGCGCTCCTGCCGTCGCGGGACGCGCGCGGGCGGCGCCCGGGCAAAGCCCGGGCCAAGGGCGGGCCCATCCTTGCCCGTCATTGCCAGGAAGAGGCAGGGCAGGGCCACCCCCCTGACATCTACCCAAAGACGTGGTCCATACAGCAAACTTGTCTATGGCTGCCTGAAGGAGATCTCAAGTTCCTCTGCTCGGTGCGTGGGTAGTTCTCCCATAGAGCCCCAGGCCCCATCAAGCACGTGGAAAACTATTAACCTAAACCAGATACTTGCAGGTGTATCCGTGGACTCAGCTGAATTTATCTCAGTTCATCATATAACTGCTTATTGAATCACGTTTTTTGGAGAGTGGAAGGAGGTGGCACCATCCTTCTTTTCCCAAGGGCAGGAGCCCATAATTCATTACCCGCTCTGCGCCTGTCTGTGCCCGATAAGTGATTGGGCCAGGCTTTATATATATATATATACGTTTGGGCGTCTTACTGTGGTCTTGTCTTTGGGATTTGTTAACACTAGGGTCTGAGTAGCTTATTAATCACACTATAGTGTCAGTGGCTGGGTCCCAAAGGCCTACACACCCCTATAAGCCGGGGGCCCACTAAAGGCCCCTGATTTAAAGAAAAATGGGCCGTCGACGTGGGGGTGGGTTGGAAGGTAAGCAGCACTCTAACAGAACCTTGGATGGTTTTCTGCAAAAGGCTGTTGGGGAACTCGAAAAAGAAATAGAGTTAGTGCAGCGACGCTTAGCTGCCCCCCCTTCCTCAACCAACAGCCTAGTTCATGATAGCTCAGCCCCACAGCCCTCCCCGCGACCAGAATTACAGTCTGTACTGACTACCCCTTTCCCTTCCCCCTCCAAAAATTCTAAGGAGAATCAGGACGAAATCCCAATTGTAATTACCACCCGTGCTGCACCTATTCCGCTGGCCCAGAGTCCCCCAAACGAAGGCCCCCTCACCTTAGCAGATTCCAATACCAAAGGAAAAAGGAAACGAAGGGAACCCGCTTTTAAAAACAAACGATCTAGGACTTTGAGCCCATCTAACATGGCCCAACCTTCTAATAAGGATACGGTATCAATCCCCTTACACAACACAAACGAGTTTCATACAAATGAGCACACCAGGGATTTTATAAGAGATGAGCTTTCCAAACTATTTCTTCCAATTTTAACCCGCCTCCAATCGACTGAGGACAAATTGGAAAGCCTTATCAATAGCCAGCCACCAAAAATTGCTCCATCCGTAGAAATTCAATCCCATCCCCTTGCCAACCATGACCCCATCACTGCCAACAGACCCACTGGCCAAATAGCAAAAATCCCTTTTTGCTCTTTAAACCAAGATTGGTCCAGCTCCGTCAAAACAGCTAGTATTTCAATGAATAAGCCCCATATGGTTCCAGTTCCCCTTTTAAAAGGAACCGCCCCATGGAATAACCCTGTAATTAGTCCGGGAGATGGCAACCCCACTTGGGAGCACCTGCAAACAGAACACCAGAAGAGCGACAAGATCAGGGGTCTGTCAGATCCAAAAGTGCTCCATTTGCCACCTGAATCATGTCATTACGTACTCATTATATCGAATGTTCCTGAACTCAAACCTCATTCTACTGAATCTTTTACCGAACTTAAAAACAAGGTTATTCATTGGTTGCACGTGAATGCAGGGTTTGCTTTTTCCATGACACCCTCAATACTGATGGTGAGAAGGGTAGGGTGGGTGGGTTCCCTAGCGAAGATCGGTTCAGGGGACTGCATAGTTATCAACTTCAATTCTCCAGACCTTGTCCAACGGCTCTTTTTAAACGCTAATAGACCTTATCCTATAACTGGAAAAGCCTCCCTTTGCAGGTTACAAGTGTTTTATCCATCTCCCACGCCAGTTTGGAGTAGACAACTGCCAACGTTATACGGGGCTTCCCCGGCTATCCACACACAGTCTATCCCTCTATTTGGCCCCAGATGCCCTCCGTCATCTCTTTCTGAGACAGACTGACTAGGAGATGACCTTTCAGAAGTGGCTCCGAGCAATGGTGAGGCTGAGGACATTCACCCTACTGCCCTCAGCATCTCTAACTCTGTTGCCCCTTCGACCTTGGCAGATCCTGTTAACCAGGGATCATCCACAAGCACCACGAGCCAAGTCAGCAAGGAATGTATTCCGTCCCTGTCAATTGTTCCATACATTCTGGGGTCCACTCGTATGCCCAACCTACCTAATTCACATATAGCTGGGGCCACATCCAGCGAGGTTCACATGGCACATAGCGAGAAAGCCACTGGTCCTAACATACCTGAGGGAATTAGTATGGTTCCTAGCAGTTCCTCCCCCTGTAGGAAATATCCTCAGAATAAAGCAGGGTCCATAAAAATAGAGGATCTCGATAAGGTACTCAGCTGGAATATAGCAGGGTTGGAAAGCAAATTACAAAGTCCAGGATGGGGCAGTCTTATTGATGATCACCTGATCTGCCTCTTCCAAGAAACGTGGGCATTAGAACCCAAATATAGACTAGGCTTTAAAAGCTATTGGGTTCCAGCACGCAAGTCCTCTTCTGGGAGACCATCGGGAGGGCTGCTTGTGTGGATCAACACTTCTCTTAGGTGCAAGATAGAAGAAATAGATACGGGTTGCCCTGACTTGCAAGTCCTATTAATAATGATTTCTGAAGAGAGACCGTTACTTTTAATTAATATTTATAACAGGAATGTGAGCTCCCACTCCGATTCTGATGTCCTGTCCATTTTGGACAGTTTTCTTAAAAACAATCCCTCCTTCTTTGTTTTGATCGGAGGGGATTTTAATGTCACTTTCGAACCTAACCCTCTAGTCCAAGGAATATGTAAAGAAGAGGATGCCCATTGGGGCATCCCTCAGCTAGTCTCCAACAAAAGACCAAGGCTGAATAAATCTGCGCGCTTACTGGCCGACATCACACTAGCCCATGGCCTCCGAGCCTGCAACGGTCGCTCACGCTCGGATGTAAATTTACAAGCTACCTTTAGGCGCGGAGGGCTCAGCAGCCGTATTGATTATATACTTCTTGACATCCGACTGTGGAGCCACATGTTTGATATGAGGGTCCAAAAGCAAATTGAGAGCGATCACGACCCGTTGATTTTATCGACCAAAGGACTTTTTCCTTTGTTTACTGTGCCCTACTCCAAGAGCCATGCCTCCCAGCTGGCTCTAACTAATAACAGACGCAACCTAAAATGGGAATCTGTTAAATCTTCCCCTAAACACCTGGCATCTATTTACAACCTGCTTGCCAACCAGATGGAGTGTATGATCCGCCTAAATGAGAACGGGGAGGGTGACAGAGTCTTAGCAGCCCACACTGACTTGTTCCAATCTTTAAAGCATCTTTTTACAAAAAAGTTTCAAAAAGCACTGCGCTCCGTGGTTTGACAGTTGTTGCAGAGAAGCACAACTGTCTCTCCTGGAAGCAATAAAAGATGGCCATGTTGGGCTGTTAAGAACAGCCAGAAAAGTTTATAAGAAGGAATGTTCTAAGGCACGCAGAAGTTGGGAAGAGGCCAGATGGGTTATTATTTTGGAGACTGCTAAATCTAATGACACATCTAGGATCTGGAAACTAATAACTGATGACTGTAGCAACTCCCCTGCCGCACCTGGCTCCTCAATTCTCTCAGCATCATGGGTAGAGCACTTTGGTCAACTATATGAAGGGCCCTCGGAAGCATCTTTGTGGGCCCCTGATGCCCCAATAAACCATGAGACCACCCCGATCACATTCTCGCTAACCGAAACAAGAGCAGCAATAGACTCATTGAAATGGGGAAAGGCCCCTGGCCCAGACAAGATCCCAGGCGATCTATACAAATCAAGACCAGATATATGGGCACCATATCTCAATCTTATCTGCAATGCTATTGCAGCAGGGGCCCCTGCTCCTCCCACTTGGAAAGGGGCCGAAATAGTACCCATTTTAAAAAAAGGAAATCCGAACATCCCTGCCAATTACCGTCCGATTAGTCTCCTTGATAACTCCCAAAAAATGTATGCAAAGCATCTTTTGCTCCATCTTGAGGAATGGATTATGGAGTTCGAAGCTCTTTCTGACCTACAAGCAGGATTTAGACCTGCAGTGAGTACAGTTGACCAAGCCCTGAGATTCATGTCAATAAAATGGAAGAATGTTGACCTGGGGAGGGGTAATCTCTATGTGGTCTTCATAGACCTCAGAGCCGCATTTGATTTGATCCCCAGGAACCTGCTGTGGTCAACATTATCAAACATGGGAGTGCCATCTGGTCTCCTGAAACTCATTGCTCAACTGCATGAAAATACTTTCGCTCAAATTAGATGTGGCCAGGAGGGCGAGTTGACTGACCCCGTAGCTATAAAATAAAGGAGTTAGACAGGGATGCGTTCTGGCACCCACTCTTTTTTTGCTATATGTCAATAATTGCATCCACTACCTAGAGAACTGTATAAATGATTCACCTAAATTGGTTGGGAAAAAAATCCCGTGTCTGCTATATGCAGATGACACAATCTTGATATCTAAATCGCCAATGGGAATCCAAAACCTGATCAACCAATTCTGTGTTTTTTGTAGTGACTATGGTCTGGACGTAAACATTAAGAAAACAAAACTCATGATATATAGTACCTCCAAGAAACGCTCGCGCGTTAGCATAAAAATGAACTCGATTCCATTGGAGAAAGTAGAAGAGTTCGACTACTTGGGTTTCAGACTATCGACCACAGGCAAATGGATGGCAGCCATTGACAAAGGGGCTCTCATTATAAGCCAGAGAGGTGGGGCCCTTGTCCGTAGATCGAGAAAGGCTCCGAGCCCCCCCTTGAACATACTTGCAGAGATTTACAATGTCCAAATCAGAGCAGCGGCCCTCTATGGAGCGGAACTTTGGGGGTCCCACAAAAACCTTGATACTCTGCAAACCAAGGAAAACCATTTCCTTAGACAGATTGCCCGGCTAGGTATGGGCTCACCAATGACCCCTCTAAGGCTAGACCTAGGTCTAAACAGTATCAAAACCACAGCAGCCCTAAGGCCTCTCTCCTATTGGATTCGCTTATGGAAATCTGTTGAACTCGAACCATGTAGGCTGGCTATAAGAGAGCTCATAGCCAGGCACTGGAGAAAATCCCATGGCTGAAGGAAATGAAATCTGCCTGGGTCAAAATAGGTTTTCCTTCCTACTGGAACTATCCGGATCAAATCCCCGATAATGCAAAGAAACTTGTCACAAAAAGATATTGGGAGAAAGTTAATGAAGACTCCTTGCACCAAAAAGGGGCGGGCAGGCTAACAATGGAATTTCTCCAATTCAAGCACGAGCCCTGGCCTGAGATCTTCTTGAACCTTCCCATGCCTCCGTACACCCGTGCTTTATATCTCCAACTAAGATATGGTACACTGCCTATTAATGGTTTTACGGCCCACTGGTCATCTAACATCGCTTCAAATGATAGATGTATCTCTTGCCAAAATTGTAAAGAAACAACAGAGCATATACTATTTTTCTGCCCTCTGTATAAAAGTCCCAGAGGGAGGTGGATCATTCCCCTCTGCAAAAATATGTCATTACATGATAGAGCAAACGCCACCAGAATCTGTACATACGACTCAACCTCCGTGGTAGCTATTACAGTTACCAAATTTTTAGCGGAGGCCTGGTACATCCGGCGTAGGCTTATTGTTTCAAAGGGCATGTGAGCCATCCTGACATTAGTCGACAGAAGGAGTCTCAACTGTTATTTTTTGCCTCTATATGAGGATTGACGAGGGCCAGGTTTTACGGGGAAACAATTGCACACATTTGGTATGTTAGACAGAATTTTATATCCTAGCTTTTATCTTTTTATTCTTAACATTTTAGCTATGTCTTATTTATTGTATTTTTTATCTACAATCAAATACTTAGTCTTGTTGATCTTATTGTTATACTGTCCTGATTACTACTGTTTTTATATTGTTATCTTGTTTTTTCTTTTTTAAACAAATACTATTTTATCATGCATGATTGTTTTTTTTGTTACTCAAAATGGCCTAGATTTCTAGACCGAATGAACTTAAATAAAATACTCCACTGACCATAGGTATTACAGTAATAACCCATATACATTAGGTATTGTGCAAATCATCCTATGATCCTATGTGTAGCCAAAATACCTTCTTGTTGTAGGCAGTAAAATGGAGCCTTGAAACACTTACACTCCTATTAGATGTTATACGGTAAGAAATGCGCCCATGATTTAAAGCTACCATACATGTGAGACAGTACGGAGGTCACACTTGTGATCCTGAATACTGCATGACGGAAACAATTAGGTTAATAATCAATTAGGGGACATAATGGCTATAATAAATGTAATTCAGAGTACCTGGTACACACTCACCTAGTTTTTTCTGGAATTATAATCAATATTTAATGTCCATATATTGTCAGGTGAAATGCACCGTCTCCACCATGCACTACGCAAAATACTTTCACTGGTGCTGGAGGATTCCCCTGTCCAGCCACCTGACACATCTTTCAGGGATCTGAAAAAGATCTGCACTTTGTTTCATGCACTCAAAAAAAAAGTTTACATTCTCTGTAGTTCATAAGTTTCTTTTAATCATCTTGAAGTTCATTTCCACAAAGTTTTTTACAATATAAATGAAAATGTTCTTGTGCTATCCCACAACATCAAAAATGATTCCACTCGAGTATCAGACTTTACTCCATTAGCACTATCACAAAATCCAATGTATTTCGGGTCGCTGACCCTTCTTCAGGGGTGTCTGAAAACAAATTAAAATAATTCTATGTAATGTCAAATGCCTCTGACTGGAACAACTAAGTACGATTCCCAAGTATATCGACCACTGTGAAATGTGCTGCTCCTGCTGAATGTGAGTTGATTAGCCATTAACAAAACAACAAACGATGAACTGCAATTCCTGTACCAATAATGGCTATACCATGCAGGCAAGGTTGTGAGGGAAAACACGTGCACCATTACAGACTTATAGCATAATGGCAATAATCTCTGTCTCATGAGGAAATCGTCGGTCTCGGGTAGTCCTGCTTGTCCCAAATGCGGTAAGATTCCCAACAACAGGAATCCCGGGTATATTTGCCAAGACGTGAGTGAGTTAGAGGCAGCTATGCAGACCAAGGCACGTGGGAAGCACCTATACACTTTTACACTGGAGTTTACGGTCCTGCTGATGCCGGCCCCTCGGCTTCCTGAGGAGATAAAAGAACAGTGGGTTTTTTGACAGGATTGAGCTGGGGGTGACCCATCTTATCTGGCCATGTGGAGCTGCGACGTTCACTTCGGATGGGCCACCATTGAAAGTAGGTAGATGATTGTTGCACCATACAGTGACTCGCTTGTCCCACTCTCCAGGTACAGGGCACAAAACAGGGTGATCTGCTTTCACAGCTGAGCCCCACCTCGTGCGCCTGCTGCGCATCTGTGGCCCTTTCTCCTTCTGGTTGCTGGCACTTACACACCAGATTAGGGCAGCCTCACAGTTGATATATGGGCCCTCTGAGCCCTCGCTGAGAGGCACCACAGCTATCACACTGTGATGCGTCGCTCGGGAGTGAGCGCTGTGTGGAGGCATGCATCGACTATGCAGGTGGGGCTGGGGCATAGCTCTGTAGCCTGTGGATTAAGAGACAGCCAAACGGTGCTCACCATGCACCCGTCTCCCAAGGCAGAGTAAAAGTACAAGACGTCCGCTATGAATGCCTGCCCAAAAGGGGAAAGTGTTGTCTATGAGCTCCTCAGATGCTCATGAGATGAAGCGTTCACCACGCTCTAGATTTTGAAAACACAGGGTAGGCCACCAAGCCCTGGGAGGGCAGTCTGTGGGGGAAAATGCAGAGAGCAGCAGACAAGCAGGCCAGCACATCCAGGCAGATACAAGGCAGGGATAGCCTCCTCACATTACCACTGTGCCTTAGGGAATCCAAAGTCAGGGAGCAGCTGGCAGCAGGGCGTCAAACAGAAATGCTATCCAGGGAGTTCTTTATGTCACCCAGCAGCAATAGGTGACAGGGCACAACAGCAAAGCAGTCCAGATGTGTCATTTGTGCAATTCAGCAGTTATTCTGACAGGAGTTTGGTCCCAGTCCCAGTAATGCTCTAAAAACATGGGGTTACAACCCCTGTACTTATACTCAAAAATGTCTTTGATCTAGGGGGCACTTCAAAAGAACTTTAGAAGTTCACAACGTCCCCTTTCAACCTCAGCTCTGGCTCCAGACATCAGTAGGGAGCAAACAAGCCCTTTGTGTGAGGGCAGGATATAGCCTAAACAAAAGTAAGTGTGTCCCATCTCCCTCTCTCCCAGCCCAGAAAGACTATTCAGTATGCAGTTGTAATCCTGTTACACCTCCATCCTCCCTGTGTGATGGCTATCTGGAAAATATACATAAAGCCCAGCTGTCACTGTACCCTAGATGTGGATTGGAGTCAGGCTGCAAAGCACAAGAGTCATAATCACAGTGAAATGCCCACTTTCTAAAAAGTGGCATTTCCACAATAGTAATTGAAAAACTGCACGATTTCTTGCTACCATTCAAACATACCAAACATGTCCACACTACTCCTCACAGATCAGAAATTACCACTTAAGTATCTGTAAGGTAATTTGCAATGCTAGTCTATGAGAGGAGTATGCCTTGTAGCAGTAAGAAAACAAATAGGCTGTTTGTCACTATTAGGACATGCCATACAATGAAGGGACAAGTCCTACCTTTTATCTACGCTGCACTCTGCCCATAGGGCTACCTAGGGCCTACCTTAGGGATGACCTATATGTAGTAAAAGGGAAGTTTCAGGCTTGGCAAGTAACTTTATATGCCAAGTCAATGTGGCAGTAAATTGCGCTTGCAGGCTCTGCAGTGGCAGGCCTGAGACAAGTTTGAAAGTCTACTTCTGTGGGTGGTGCAATTTGAGCTGCAGGCCCACTAGTAGCATTTAATTTACAGGCACTGGGTATCTGGTATACCACTTTACAAGGGACTTAAAGGTAAATTAAATAAGCCAAATAGATGTAAGTCAATTATACCAAGTTTTAGGGGATAGAGCACTTGCCATTTTACACTGATTATCAATATTAAAGTGCCCCGAATCTTAAAGCCAACAAAAACAGGGTCAGAAAAATAGGAAGAGAAAGGCAAAAGGTTTGGGGATAAACCTTCGGAAACGGCCATTTCCAACAACTACACAACACAACTCTGATGATAACACACTAAGGGACCCTCACATCATGCAAAATTCTGACAAACAATATTTCTATTTAGCCTTTGGCTGTTATGGGGAAAGACTGGGTACCCCCTCCTGTTCAAAGATTAGGATCAATGCTTATTCACAAGGAAGCTTCCAGAGCACCGGATGCTAAAGACTGCACATAGGCCATCTATATGGGTGGGCTGTAATCGTTTCTGGTATTTTACTGCCCTGGATTTACTATTATTAGTAATCCAGGAAATTCCAGGGGGTTGACCTCTCGGACTGAATGAATTCCATCTGCCTACAAATTACAGCATTCTTTTTTTACCACTGACTGCATATTACTTCACACAATACTTACTATTAACAGACCTCCACTCAGGAGCACAAGCATAACTTTCATACAGAAATAATTCATGTACATTTTAAATCAAACTAAGAAGTATATTGTATTAAATTGTATTGACTAACAAAATGCATTGATTATGCCTAAAAATTTAGTCAAAATTGGTTTCAAAGCAATATGCGTGTATCTTAGAATTACTGAAGAATAAACTTAATAGTGGCTCATTACCATCTTTAACAAAATGATTTATAGCTCTCGCTTTTGTCACCTGTGCTTTTGTTTAGGATGTGTACTATAATCTGCCATTTTACATTTGTTTGTGTTATAGC
Organism: Pleurodeles waltl; assembly: GCF_031143425.1. Classification (NCBI taxonomy): domain Eukaryota; kingdom Metazoa; phylum Chordata; class Amphibia; order Caudata; family Salamandridae; genus Pleurodeles; species Pleurodeles waltl. Next base: position 584,406,138 of record NC_090440.1, on the reverse strand, counting down.
ATTATACCATTTATAGAGCACTTAATTTCCCTGATGAGTCCTGATTTGGTGATGTGCAGCCATGAGTTCTTTGGACTTCATTTAGAGTTCGTGCACAGGAGGACAGCCTTAACTCAATGGTTTTTCAGCATTGCCAAACTCATGGACCCCCTGTTTCATTCAAAGGTGGAGGAATTGAGAGGTTTGTGATGACAGAGCCACAGCTGGCTCTGTCGTCAGAAACCTTTGAGGCAACAACTCATCTACTATAGGGATCCAAGTCACATTGGTGGAAGTCTCACCTATTTTGCGAAGACTGTCAGACCCTGATTTTTAGGTCTGGAGTTATCCAAGACCGTTTGATTCGTTTAAAAAAATATATACATATTAAACTTATTTAAAGGGGCTTTCAGCCATCTGCCTTCATCCATTGGTCTGTTTGTGTGCCATTCCTGTTTTGCCTCCGCCCACTACATCATACTGCATGGGGTAGGGGACCATCAATGCTGTTAAAATTTTTAGTGTAATTTGTTTACTGTTTGACTGCTAGTATTTCACAGTATAACAGATTGCATCCATTTGGAACTATTATGTTTTAGGTTATCGAAATTCACAAATGGACAATTCTTCAGAACACATTTATTCTGGACTCAGTTTTCATCAACAGATCTATTACACTTTGCCCAGGAAGAAAACCTGCCTTTATACTGTTTAATTTGCAGAACTTGTAACAATTTTTGTATTTACTTCTTTCTTTTCTTTTTCCCTTTTTTTTCTTTGGTTCTTTCCTTTCACTTTCTTCCATTCTTTTGTTCCTCTTTCCTCCCCTTCCCTTTTTTCTTTAATTCTTTCATTAGTTCTTTCTTTCATTTCATTCCTTCCCCTTCATTATTTCACTCTCTCATTCCTTCTTTCTTTATTTCCATTTTTCTTTCATTCCTTCTTTATTCTTTTACTCTTCAGCCCTTTGTTCCTACTCTCTTTCTTTTTTCTTTCATTCTTTCATTCCTTCTTTGCTTTTTTATTTTGTTCACTCTTTTTTGCATTTCCTTTTTCTTTCACCCTTTCATTCCTTCTTTCCTTCTTTCTTGCATTTTTTCTTTAATTACTCCATTCCTGCTTTCTTCTTCTATTGCCTGCTTTCTTTCATTCCTTCTTTCCTTTCTTCTTCCTCCCATTTGCTTTCTTTCTCTTTTGCCTTCTTTTCTTGGTTCTTGCTTTTATTTCTACTCTCTTTCCTTCTTCCTTTCTTGCTTTCTTTCTTTCCTTCTCTCTTACCTTTGTTCTTTCTTTCCTTCTTTCTTGACTAACTTTTTTCCTTCTTTCTTGCCTTCCTTATTTCTTTGTTTGTTTGTTTGTTTCTTTCTTTCTCAAAGGCAAGAGGCTGACATCCAATGCACAACTATTGGTTTCTTTATGTCTATGTTAGCCAAGATCTTTTGATTTTACAAAAATTATGATGTAGTTACTATAGGGTTCAGCCAACTTTATCCATTAGCCTATGATTGTGTCATTCACATTTTTTCTCAGCCCACTCGTGCATGTTCAAGCAGCAATGCATCACCCTTATTCAGCCATTGGATGATTTCAGTATGAAGTTTTGCATGTTTAGTCAATGTTATTTTTAGCTTAACAAACTACCTGCAGCTTCCCAAACAATTTTTTGTTGCAAAAGCCAGTCGTGTAACAAAGGCCCTCTGCAACTCCTGTGGTGTGGAAGGGAGGCCCACGCACCATGGGGCACCCTCAGCACAGTACACTGTGCAGCAGGACCCTGACTGGGTCTGGGGAGGGGAGTGGTCCCCCTCAAGGTACTTTACAGAGGGGCCCCCTCAAGTTTCATTAAGCCACTGGCAAAAGCCTTGACAAAATGAAACAAGAAAGGCTGGCAGATTAATCCAGACTTAATGACTTTGCCAGTGCTTGTTCCTATCAGAAACCATTAGTGGAGGTTTCAGGCTGGGAAAAAGCAAAATGTCCCTGATGTGCAGGCAGAAAATCAGCTGTTTGTCGCTAAAAGTGCAATTGCTGTACAAGATGCTAGCCAGGCATACAGAAATCTTTAACTGTGGAGGGTGGTATGCGGCCTGGGTGGTAGACTCAAGGGCTTCCTGGACCCCGTGGGCAGGAATGCCACCTGGTGGTCTTTAAAGGAGGCCACAGGTCTCTACCTGACAAGAGGACAGCAATCTAATTGGGGTGTACTGCCAAAAGCCTGGTTCCCAATTTATGAAGAAGTTCAACTTGGTGATCCTGTTCTTGAAAATGGTCACAGGTTTGTGGGGCTATACACAGTGCTTAATTTGAGCTGGTGGTTTCCGGTGCGGGGCACTTATTTTTCTGCCTCAAGCAGTTACTGTGAGCAAAAGACACATATGCGAGAGATGGAGAAAGAAAAAAACCAAAAAGCATCACAAAGAGGGAAGGCAGATAGCTGCAAGAGTGAACTGAAGGGACAGGTAATGGATTAAGAGGCCCAAAATGGCTTTAGGATTATAATGCCTCAGTAATCCATGCTCACACATTTAATTGCAGCAGCCCCGTGTTTCAGAGGCGAGCTTTGGGCACCAACACATTCTTATTTACAAATTAAGCACTGGATGTACAATGTTTAAACAGAACATTTGAGGGCCTTTCAAATGTTTAAACACAATCTGAATGAATGTGTGTGTTATATCTTCATCGCAATCTATCTGTATATTTGCATTCCTAATTTTAAATTGCATTCTTCTAAACACAAATCTAAAATGATGCTCGTAAGTGAAACTAATTAAATCCTGTAACTTTACATACCCAATCATCACAACAAACCCAAGGTGGAGTTTGGAAAGCCATCACAGGAAGAAATGTAACAATCTGCAACCAGCGAATAAAAAGTTCCTCATCAGTTATTAGTTCATTTGTAAGAGATCCTCCTATAAAAGAATACAAAATGCATGTGTATTTTAATTATTGTCAACAGTTTTAAAAATAGAGAAACAAGATGTTGATATTATAGTCTCATATATGCACATGTTCATAAAATATATGCACATGTTCATACAATACAAAATATTTGTGATAAGGTCTTTATTCAGTAATTTCACACTTGGCATATGCTCCTCATTTGGTCAGTTTGTTCTCCATGTTGTGAGAACACTGGGCTGATTGCAGAAAGTCCCTAACTTTTTGCCCTCATTTTTCAATTTTGCAGATGTTTTCTTCCTGACTCTGATGGTGCCCTGGGTACTGCCAACCAGTCCCAGGGCCTGTGCTCTGTATAAAATGAGTATGCAAATTAGGCTAATTATAATTGGCCATGTTAACCTACTTCTAAGTCCCTAGTACATTGTAGGGCATGTAGGTTTAGGGACCCCAGCATAGGTAGTGCCCCCGTAAGTGCACTGCTGAGGTGCCCAGGGTCATTCTAAAGGCAGGCCTGCCTTGCTGGCTGTTTTCAAATTAAAGTTATATGCAAATTGTAATTAAAAGTAGTTCCAAAGTGTTAAACTATCTTACTTTTACATATATGTCACCCCTAAGGTGTGCCCTAGGTGCCCCCAGGTTTGGGTGCAGTGTAACTGTAAGCAGGGACCTCATAGGCTGCCTTGATGAGGTGTGACGTAGCCTGGCCTTAACACAAAGGAAGTATTTGGGGGAAGAGATCTGCCTCAGCAGATGGTGAAATAGGACGGGGGAGAGCAGCCAAACTGGTCTTCAAAGTAGGGAAGGACATTTAGAGCAGTTCAGGACCTCCCACATTTCCTGCAAACCCAGACAACCAGGTGCCCTCTTGAATAGATTAGGAGAGGGCAGGCGAGGGGGTGCGCCCAGCTGGACCTAGCCTCCAAACCTCTGTTTCTGCCATTTTGGATTTCTAATTAATGTTGCTTCCTGGGATTGATTTTTGCCAACTTCCCAGGAAGTGGTCATCCAAGAGGGTAGTGGCCTCCCTGTGATTGGACAGTTGGCCCCGTGCTTTTCACCCCGGGAGCAAGGATAAATTTGTCAGTGCTGCAACCACATCTCAGATCCCTACACGGAACAACATCAGAAGAAGAAGGACTGCCCTGTTGGACCCCTGACCTAGACCTGGACACTGCACTCTGAAGGACTGCACCAGCTGCACACTTGGGCTTCACCACTAAAAGGACTATGCCTGTCTTCAACTGGTTGAAGAATGGACTCCCTGTTTGCTACAGGTGAAAAATAGCTAACCAGAGTCCCCTGCATCAAAAGCTGAAGGAACTGACCAGCTGACCAATGGCTAGTGGTCATTTTTGGATTTGAACCAGGTGCATTGTGGGAGTTGGAGTCCTAACCTTCAAGGAGCAACTTAGAGCTTGTGGAACCTTGGGTGAGCTGTGGACTTGCAAAGGACCTTCAAAGACCTTCTGGAAGAAAATCCAGAAATTTGGAGAACTTTTGGAAAAAGCTCCATAAATGGACTGACCCACCGGGGTGAGGCAAGCTAGCCTTACCTCAACTGCAACCCAGCCCGATTTTCAGGTTCGTCCCACTGAAAAGCTCTGGAGCCCCAGACTTCCAGGATTTTACCTGGGGCTGCTGGAAAGGTGATCTGACGACCTTGCATCTTCAAGAAAAAGACTAAGTCTGAAGGTAAACTTTTGAAAAAGGCCTCCCGCTAGCTGTAGCCAAGAAGGGCTCCATCACGGTCAGCCTCACACTTGGATTTGTCCCGGTCTAGTGCGACCAGATGACCTGATTGTCCCTTTTAGTTTCTATGAGCTAGAAAACATTAATTCTTTACAAAACCATATCTCCGGTTCCCCTTATCCGATTTTAATTGTATACTCTATAGATTGGTTTTGGATTTTTGTTGTGTTTTGTGTTTTACTTATTTACAGTTTTATGATTTTTGAATGCTTTACACACCTGTCTCCTAAGTTAAGCCTTGTTGCTTGTTGCCAAGCTAACAAGGGTTGAGCAGGGACTATTTTATTGAAACCTAACTAGACCTAGTGGGGGCTTGTGACCTATTGATAAGTGTAGGTACTTATCTGCCCTTACCAACAATCCACTTTCCAACATATGTATACCATTCATTTGGTTGGTTTATGACCTCATGCGCAGTGCATGCTTCTGGCTTGATTATAAGTTGGTAAACCCAATTCCATGGTGGGTAGCTCTTTGGGAAAATATGAGATCTGGGAATTGTCCTCATTGGGTAAGTTTGTACTTCAGGCCTGGACCACACTGTGTCAGGTAAGTTTGGGGATGTTCCTGATATGAAAGGGTCATGGTTATTCTGTTATTTTCAAGTGGTAAGTTTATGCTTTATGTGTGATGCTGTCAGGGTACAATCATGATTATTGTTTAACCTGACATCCTGGCCTGGTATTCCCTCAAACATTTTCCTTTCACCTCTTCTGTTTGCTGAATTTATATTGTTGGCATTAGGGCTCTGTGCACTTTACCACTGTTAACCAGTACTAAAGTGCTTGAGCTTTCTCCTTCAAACATGGCCATATTGGACTACATCTAATTGGCACATTAATTATAGGTTTCTAGGAAATGGTGCTACCAGCACCGAGGGCCTATACATTAAATGTTGGTAGTGGGCAGCAGCACTCATTGTGCCACAGACTAAAGAAGGACTGCAGCCTGCATGTGCAGTTTTAAACTGCCATTTCAGCTTGGCACAATAAACCTTTTGCCAGACCTAGACCTTCCTTTTTAACACTTATAGGTTACCTCTAAGATAGGCCCTAAAGGCTCACAGGCCATTGTGCATAGAATCTAGAAAGTAGGACATGTGTGGTTAAGTTTTACATGCCCTAGCAGAGGAAAACCCCTAAAGTAATTTTCCCTGTTGTAAGGCCTATATCTCACATTGACTAACACTAACCTTATTACATTTAGTAAGTGCTAACTTCAGAAAGGATATATCTCCAAACAAGAGATACCCATAAACCCATGGAGCCTGGGTATACAATCACAACAACACAATGGCTCAGGTAGGTATCATTTTGAGAAAATTAATCAAAATATGTAGAAGGTTAAAAAAAACACAACAATGAATGCAACCAATGACCACCCAATTTGTTATACAGCCATATACATATGTTTATCATCATCATATCATCACACACAAATCAGTGCACAGTGTCCCTGTTGAATTTGAAGAACCACCATCATCAAATACAAAAGAAATACAGGTATGTTTCTTTTTAACAAAAGACTGATAAAAAAAAGAAATAATATGGTCTTCTTTGGGCCACAAGTATATAATGTTTGTTTGTTAATGTGTCAACAGTGTTTCAACCAAGAGTAGAGGGGTAGCTGTGTCTCATCAGGACATAAACAATAACGGGAGCATCTTTCACCCAGAGTAATTCATCAATCTCACTTGTGAAATAGTTAAAATAAGTGACACCATGGAGAAATTACAACCTCAATGCCAACCTGCTTTAAAATGGAAAAATCAAAGGAGGGCTTTGAAGCTTGCATAGAGGCTACAAGAGAAAAGCATTAAACTGTCATAAGGAAATTGGAGAACAGGTATAAAAGATAATGAGGTTAGGATTGTGCAAGAGGAAAGAGAGCAAGGAACGTGCAGGTAATTGATGGATGGAGTCAAAATATAAGGGAGGTAAGATTTGGGATCCTGTGGGGAAAGAAGGTGTATGTTTCCATAGCCTTTTAAAAGACATTAGGCAGCAGACTAGGCCTGGCGTACTGTCAATCAAATACAGCTGCGGCGCCCACAAATGTTAAGGGGAGGGGCGGGTGGAGGGTAAAACATTTGTTTTTTAAAAATCTTACCGCTTGCCATGGCCGCTGCCTCCCACAGGCTCCCTAGCACTCCTGGCGCTAAACCTAGCATGAAAGCAGCATCAGCATTGGTCTTGAAGTGCCATTCAGACACAACCTTGGGTATGTGCAGTTTCTCCAGCCCTGCTGTTCAACACAGCTGGGCTGGAGAAACCTAAGTGCGCATGTGTATTTGGCCGGCCTAAGATGGTTGGCCAAACACATATGCGCACTTAGGTGCACTCTCTCCTCCTCCCCCCCCTTCCAACTCCTGTTGCCCAGCGCACCCCTCCATTCACATGCTGCTGGTTGGGACATAAGCTGAAACATAAAATGATAAAGATATTGTTTTATCTTTCATCTCCTGCCTTAGCCAGGGGGGTAGTGCTCCTTCGCCATTGCGAAGGAGCCATCTCTGATCAAATATGTAGTATGTGCAGTCAAAGAGGACTTTATGCTTGCATGTGCATAGAAAGTATGGCAAAGACTGCAATAACTGCAAATTCTGTGGAGGAGAGCGGAGGTGAGGCAAATAAGGTGAATAGTCTGGATGAGGTATTCATTCTGCAAGTGTGTGGAATAGAAGAAGGCTACAATGCTCATTTTTGTTACAATGCAATCAATAACGATTGTGAGGATGATGGCTGACAGGGATGCATGGTACGCCTTGACTAGAGAGGACATGGAGCATTTGCATCAAGGTGAGAGATTGTTGTCATCTGTCATTAAGTTAAAGGAATGTAAAAGGGCAAAATTAAAGTGGTGGGGTGTTATGATTCCATCACTGAATACAAGTGTCACATTACTTGCACCAGAGTGTTCATTTCTAAAGATGTTAGCTTTTTACTGTGGTGGCGACAACATAGAGAGCTGGGAATAACATTCGACCCCAATCATCCTGAGCAGGTGCTGAGTGCGAGAAGTGAAATGAGAGTAGAGATATTTCAGTGATGGAAGAAAAACTATAGAGAGGTGTTTAGCGATGAACCTGGCTTGCTCAATTGTTTTAAGCACAAAATCAGACTACGCCAAACATCTGTAGCCAAAGTGCACAAGGGGAGACTAGCACCATTGGCCTTAAGAGAAGAAATATAAGACAAAGTGGACTGGATGTTTAGGGCAGAAATCATAAAACAAATCCAGTTTCAAGTTCAGCATTCTTTTTAGGGGGAGAGAAGGGGTAGAGGTAAGGGAACACTATAGATGCATTAATGAGAATAGCACAATCAAGTAGGGAAGTGATCAGATCTTTCTTCTGATAGACGCTAAAACAGAATACTCATGGTACAAGTAATTACATGGAACATCCATAGACTTACGTCCCTTGTTTATGAGACAAAGGATATAGAAATATCTATTTAGAGACAGACATAGGCCCTCATTCTGACCCTGGCGGTTTGAAACCGCCAGGGCAGAGGGCCGGGGAAGCACCGCCAACAGGCTGGCGGTGCTTCATGGGCAATTCTGACCGCAGCGGTAAAGCCACGGTCAGAAAAGGGCAACCGGCGGTTTCCCGCCGGTTTACCCCTGGCCCAGGGAATCTGGGGATTCCGACCCCCTTCCCGCCAGCCTGTTCCTGGCGGTTTACACCGCCAGGAAGAAGCTGGCGGGAACAGGTGTTGTGCGGCCCCTGGGGGCCCCTGCACTGCCCATGCCACTGGCATGGAAAGTGCAGGGGCCCCCTAACAGGGCCCCATAATGATTTTCAGTGTCTGCTCTGCAGACACTGAAAATCGCGACGGGTGCAACTGCACCCGTCGCACCCCTGCAAATCCGCCGGCTCCATTCGGAGCCGGCTTCCTCTTTGCAGGGGCTTTCCGGCCGGCCCAGCGGGAAAGTTAGAATCACCGCGGCGGTCATTTGACCGCGGTGCGGTGTTTGGGCGGTTTCCGCCCGGCAGGCGGTGCCCGCCGCCCGCCGGGGTCGGAATGACCCCCATAATCTGCCTATAGGATACTCATCTCCTACAGAATTATAAGAAACTCCCTACAGACAATCACTATCATGCTTCGGCAGAACATAAAGTGTGCAGACTCATGATAGGTGATCTGTCACTGGAGGTAAAATACAATATAATAGACTATAAATTGGGAAGATTCATAAGATTATCAGTTTAAATATATCAACTAGACATGACTAGTGGTAGTGTCAAATGCCCCGACTAAAGACAAAGATAAATTCCTAAATGTTCTTCTTGAGATTATTAAATACTTATGAGTGGGGTCAGTGATTTGAGTGGGCAACTTTAACCAGTTGCCAGCACCGGAGGTATATGAACAGCTAGTAGATAGATATGTGAGTGGGTCAATACCCTAGACTTTAAGAAAGAAAATTGTAAGCAGGGACTCCAGGATATCAGGATAATAACCCAATGATAAGGAATATACATTTTTCTCCAGATTAAACAGAACACATTCTCTGAAGCACTGAAACTTCCTGAAGATAGAACACTGCACATTACTTATCTTGATCTGTGCCCCCCCCCACTTATATGGGACTGTCACCTCAGGCATGTTATAAGGAAATACTGGTGTGGAGATTTGACCGGTCAAACCTGAAAGATAGGACATTGGACGATGAGACAAAACATCAAATAGCGAAATTGTTAGGTAATTGAAATGTAAGAGCCAGTCGCAGCCCACTGCTATTTAAATGGGCGGGGCGGCACAGGCTCCCAGCCTGCCCTACGGCCAATCCTGCAGCCAATCCTGATGCTGCTTAGAGAAGCATCAGGATTGGCTCGGAGCACCCAGCCAGGGCGCTCCCAGGCAGACTGGGAGCCTGTGCAGGCTCTCTCCAGCCCGGCAACAGGGCTGTAGAGAGTCTATTGCGCATGTGTTTTTTTAGCCCCCCGCGACGCCCGGCCAAACACACTTGCTCTCTGAGTGGAGTGCTCTGTGCACTCCCCTCTGTGGCTGTCATGCCCAATGTCCTGCCCCTTTCATCACGAAGGGATAATAAACCTTGTTTATTATCCCTTTGTGGTGAAAGGGTTGCTCCTTCTGCTGCTGGTGTGGGGGTGACGCTCCTCTGCCCTAATGGAGAAGCCTCCCCTGGAAAGAACTTAACTAAAGATCTGGGATCCTTTAACGGTGTTTACACAAGGATTCTGTGTTGCTATTAATGTGGGTAGGAAACATAATTGGAATTGAATGAGCGCAAAATCAGATGCAGATGTCAAACTGTCTGAACAAAACCATAGAGACTTTGGATCATTGAACGCAATCAGGGAAGAAGTATTGTTAAGAAAGCAAATTAATATCACAAATTCAGGAATATCAGAAAGTGATTTGCTGGGCTTAAAAACAATTCTAAATCTGATAAAATATTAGCAATCTGGCTAATCATGGCAAGAGAAAGACAGATAATATTGTATGGTATGACCATGAGTAGATGCCAAGAAACAGAACATGATAAAAGGCATGAATTTTTCACTTTCAACCAAGAAGTATAGATACCAATGGCATACCAGCTCATTTCTACACACGGTTTGGCCAGCCTTTAATGATTGTATAATTATTTCAGGAAACTGGACCACTCCATCAATGTAAGAGGCTGATATATCCCTGACACATAAGTAAGGAACCCGAAGGAGAAATGAGTATCTTACAGGCCTATAGCTTTACTCAATTTAGATCTTAAAATGCGCATATAAAATACTGACTAATAGACTTGAATGCTTAATTCAAATATAATTGACCAAGGCCAATCAAACATTATAACAAATATGTAGACAAGTGACATCATAAGACAGGTCTTGCATTTGATACAGAAATCCAACAAAATGGTATGTCAATGATTAAAATAGCATCACATGCCGTAAAGTCATTTGATACGGTTTACTGAACTTTTTTGAAATATCTGTGCAGTTTTGGACTGGGTCTAGGGATTATCAGGTATATGTGGGCGACATATATAAAACCCACAGCCAGAGTGGTCATGAACCAAGATATATCTGCATGCTTTAAATTACAGAGAGGCACATGGCAGGGATGCTCCCTATTGCTGTTATGCTTTGCCATGGAATAGAACCACTGGCTCATAAGTTTGGACATATGAATACTATAGCAGGGATGCCTTTTGGAGGCATAACATATAAAATACATCTCTTTGCAGATGATATATTGTTAACACTGAAGAATCCTGAAGAGTCTATGCCCGAGGTCACAGAAGTATAGTGAAAATAGAGAGATATCTCTGGCTTTAAAGTAAACCTTGACAAATGCCTAATGATGAGGATGGGCCTCCAAAAGTGACAAAAGAACAACCAAATAGTACACCTCCATTCAGATGGGCAAAAGGAAAGATCAGCTACCTAGGGGTATATTTAACATGAATCATTGAGGATCTGTATTAAGCAAATTATCTCTAAAAGCAGAAGTTAAATATGACCAATGACACAGGGATTCTCTCTTTATCTTTTGGTTAGGAAGAATGGCTGCAATGAAACTAAACATATTGCCTAAGACATTATACTAATTGCAGACGCCAAGACATCAAAATATCAAATGATAGTTTTATGTAGGTGTTGGAAATGACTATCTTTTGTATTGCATTCCCCTAGATTTGTTGTCTTCTTTTTGCGAACCCCTTTTTATTAGCCAGCACACTGTACTCCTACTAACCAGTGACAAAGTGCTTGTGCTCTGCCTTTTAAACATGGTAAAATTGGCATGTACCTAATTGATACATTTCATTTATTTGTTTGTCCCTAGTATATGGTACTACATGTTGAATGAGGTTGTAAATTGATTGCTACTAGTGGGCTACAACACTCATTCTGCCACCCACTAAACCATCAGTGCAAAACATGTCTCCAGGCCTGCCCTTGCAGCCCTGGCATTTCAACCTAGCAAAAAAAACTTTTGCCAAGCCTCGCCTTCCTTTTTTCAGATTTATAATTCACCCCCAAGATAGACCCTAAATGTCGATAAGGCAGGGTGCATAGTATTTAAAAAGTACAGCATGCATAATCGTTTTACATGCAGTTAAAAACCTACAAAATCATTTTTTTAGCATGACAAGTCTGGCTCTCCCATAGGTTACCACTTGTATTACACTCGTGCCATTAGTAAGTGCTGCATTCTTTTTGCGTCTAGGGAGAAAATGGTTCAAGGACTCACATTAACAGTAATTTAAAATCCAATGTAATGAGCAAATTGGACTTTGTGTCAATTTTGGAAATTACACTTTTAGAAAATTGTTATTTTCCTATCTTAAATAAGATGTTTTCCTGCCAGTGTCCAGAAGAAATCTGACCCCTGATGGCCAACCAGTAATGAGATGTGCATTGCTCCCAAACAGTGGTTGGTGCTCCTCCCTTGAAAGGATGGCCTGGGGGGTTGAGTCTAGCCCCCTTTGGATTGTCAGTGGGTGTCTACCTTGTCACTGACAGATGAAGCTCACGCCTGGGCCTGACTCCCCTTGGCCTCCCTAGTCAGGATGGCCCCAAACCCAGCGGGGATAAGGGGACTGACTACAACTCATTTAGAGGGTGGACAAAGGCCTGCCCTCCAACCACAGGTTGGTACTGGGCATAAATGTGGAACCCACAGACCTCTCCACATAACTACATTGGACCTGTTGAGAATCAGAAGGAAGGACTGCCCTGCTGTCTACAGAACCTGAAGATTTGACCTGCTTGCCTTGAACCCAGCTCCCCAGAAGAGATCCCCAAGGGTCAGTCGGCCGACCTTTTATTTGAGCTACAGGGACACTACAGGCTCCTTAAGGTCTCACTCCCTGCAACTGACAGCTGACTTGTATCGACTGGACCTGCCCTGAATCCTGCTTTTGGCAATTTCTGAAGTCCTATCCTCCAAGTAGTGCCCCTGGGTCTTGGACCCCTCGACTTGTGTTAGACTTTTTGCTAATTTTCTGCCTGGAGAGTCAACGGAGACCAGTATCACCACTGAAGTTGCATCTTTCAACGTTGCATCACTGGTTGGCCTCAGCTTGTTAGTTTGCCCTGCTGATGAAAATCTGACTTCCATAAAAATTTCTTAGCCCGAACCTTGAGGGCTCATCAGGACCTACATCATGAAGCAACCCATTCACATTGATCCCTTCCTAGGCACAGTCTTCTGACTTTAGTGGCCAAGAGCTATCCCTCCTTTGGTGATAACATCGGGGCTCTGCTCTTCAGCAGTCCAATGTCGTCGATCTTTAGATCTAGCTTGCAGCTTACTCCACTGATGACTCTTCAATGACCACTTTTTCTCCATAACAGCTTTTAGCAGGCGTTACAAATGCGGATAAAAGTGATACAAATAAATCACTTAATTCTGGGCCTCAGTGTTTAATTGTGCTGCAGCTCCCATGATCATATTGAGTCTGAGAAGAGGTCATTCGTTGTCATGGATATACTTCAGAAATCCGCCGGCACCATGGGCATGTTGATAAATGTTACTTCGTTGCCACCAGAGCTGAAATTGAGGAAGCACAGAGCATGCACCTCAAGGTAGCCAAAGACATTAGAGCCTGACACAGTGACTCTGTACCCTCATCCCTGATTTAGAACTAATTTTGGCCTATGTAGCTGTCAGCCCCTTCAAAGGACCCGTTAATCTGCCCTTAGCCTCTAGCTCTATTCACTGCTCACCTTCTACAGCACCCGCAACTCCCACTGATACGGATAGAGCAAGCAGGCTGTCAGGCTCAGGGGCAGGTGTAGCTCACTCGGAGCGTCAGTACACAAAACATGTAACAGGTAACCGAGATGCAGGTGATCTTGCACACCGTCCACTGAATGCAGCCAACAGTTGTTTTATCTGTCTCCATTCCAGCCTCCTTTTTTCTATAAAGTGAAGCTTTCAGAAAGAAAAAGTGGCTGAGATAAAGAATTCCTAAATGCACTTCCAGAATAAAATGCATAAAGGTTAAAATATGAAGTATATGCGCAATTTCCAACCTTTAAAAAAATCTTTCTGTTCATATTATTGAAAAAAGTTGGGCGTTTTGCACATATGAGGCTTATTGAAATATAATGCATTATTGTGCATCTTTTTTTTCGGCACGTGTGCTAAAATCATAAAATGAATGTTTTTCAATACATCTCTTTACATACAGTACAAGCAGTACAAGTAATACACACTTAGCAGACTCTAGTACTGTCAAATGAACTGCATTAGCTGTGGGCCATGCACAACTGACCTAACTTCTTTTGTGATGAAATTGTAATGACATTTTAAATGCTTAATGTGGGACTCAAACCGGCATATCTGCGTTTTATACCAGCACCACCTACAAGTTGGAACAGATAAGCCGGTGTCTTAAATGAGAAAAGCAAAACTACATACCCCTGAAAGCAAAGTATTATGGCAAAAAAGGCCAAGTCTAGCAGTTATCAAACGTAAAAATGAATTACTTGGCAGCAGTTATTTATTATTAGGTCTAACTAGGAAGAGTGGTCTTGTCTTAGCTTTTAAAGTTCGTTCTATTTGCCGGATTATTATGTGACTTCTCGATCTGCCACTCAATCTGTTTGTGTCTACTTCAAGGAGAGTTGACCAACATGATATCCATTCATGAAGTCTCTGCGCAGAATACTTGCCCATACCTAGAAGGACTCAAACTACAATCCTGGCAGGGCCTACTCTGCTTTTCATTCACCCGAGATCAAGAAAATAATTGCTTTCGACAAAACAACACATTTAAAATTGATTTTTGTGGAGGGGAGGTGTGTGAAAAGAGAGTGATAAGCCCATTACAAAGCTGTCAATTTGCCCTATGACTAGTTTGAACACTATCTTTGCCAGTAGCAAAGGTCACTCTGCGTTCTGCATTTTTTGACCAACTATAGATCGTTACATTGCCCAAATTGGGGTTCTTTCTAATATCTATTTAATTTCCTTGGCATACCTGCTTTGTTCTACATTCAAATAAGCGTCACTCAAAGTGTCATACATCGCATTGAAATGCCACACATAAGCACATGGAAAACATGAAAAAGTCAGACATGATCAGACTCAAAACTTGGCAGCTATATAACTGCGATTTGCAGCCTTCCATCACGAGCCTTTCCGAAGCATCCAGGGAGGGAGTTGAGTCAACTGTAGACTTCCGGAGCACCTGCAGCCAGCGAGCGAAGCGTTCAAGTATCCCTGTCACAGACATTGAAACCACTGCCGCGCTTTTCAGCAATTCAGTCAACGGAGAGTATTAGCTCAAAGTTTGTTGGCACCACAATTGTTAAAGCAATGTGAGTTTTATCGAAGGAGGTGTGCCAAATAAAACTTCCTGGAAAGAGATCACAATCTGCCCAATGCACACAGGCATTTTCGTCCCTAAAAGTATGTTTAGAGCCAAAAATATTTCCATTTACGCTTGTGGTTTATTCATCAAAGGATTTCGCCAGTATTAAATGCATTTACTACTGTTGATTTATGAGTCACAAGTTTGGATAAAACAAGAAGGGGATGGGCTGTGTGTGTTACAAAGCATGGTTAGCCGTTTAAGTTTGGAGGCACCTAACGTATGTTTTATGGGCATTCCCAAGCTGTGATCAATACTTTTCGCACTCTGGAAATGGCAAGAGATTTACTCCAGCCATAGCATGGAGTTACTCCTGTGTCCAGGACGGGAATGGGAAAAGATTTCTGTTGGAGGTGGCATGTTATAGGTGGCTAAGGCAGGCCCTAGCCAGGCAGAGCCTACCACCCCCGTCAGGTGTGTATGATTCTACACACTGTATATAACCTGTGCTCACCCTTGGGTAACTTGGCACAGAGCAGTAAGGCTTATCACAAGGCCAATGTGCTAACAGTGGCATATCACTTCCCCACAACAAATGCACTGAGCTTCACAAAAGAGACTTAACACGGGGTGTATGTAAATACATTTGTATTCAGCACACACATTCGTTAACACAATATGACCATCCTGTAAATCTGAGCATAAATCACATTTAGAAATATCACTAGCAGTGCTAGGCCTAATTATGTTAAAATAACATTAGCAGTATTGAGAAAAATAATGCTTTCCCTGCCAGCACCCTCATTCAGTGCCAAAACGTTGTTAGCATGAGACCCACCCTAGCGATTACCCCAATTCAATAACACACAGTTATAGGGTGCACCCTGCTCACAATGATAGCAGCAATGAATACATACAGAGAGTTGAAGCACTTTTGAATAGCTCTGCAGCAGACGAAATTCAACGTCAACCATGATAGTCCTCTGACACAGAAACAACATGTATGGCAATATCATACGGTGTTGTCAATCAACAGCAATCACTCCCACTCACTCACTCTGCACCACCACACAGTGCCTCAGATATCAGGCAGGCTAATATAACACAATCGCACCCTAATGCAGTGCACTGATATCCAGCAGGTTAGTGGTCACTGCAATTGCAGAACCCCTCTGGGTCCCAACCTTCCCTCTACCCTCCAACCAGTTACTACTACCTCGCCCCACGAGCTGAAGATGGCAACACCCTTTCCCTGGATCCTAGGCTGCTCGCGGCTGGAGGTACACTTATTCAGGATCCCGGGGCAAAGGTGGGGGGAAGAAAGAAATAACGGATGATCAGGCAACAGTAGACAAATGAAGGTTTGGCCACCACTCCAGAAGTTCACTGATGGGACTCCGCACCATGCCTTCCGGCGTGGGCCCCGGTCTACCTAGCACAGGGGAGGGTCACTTTGGGACACACGCTGTTCATAGTGGTGCCCAGCCAAGCCAGGCACTGAGATGCACAACTAGTTACCAATTCCGCACATCCCTGGTAGGGGGCACAACGTCTGGGGCATGATAAATTGAGGTGCACTAGACAATTCAGATTGCACACAAAGAGTTATCAATGCGTACCTCCCTGGAATTAGGCAAAAATGTCTGTTGTGTGGGGACTTGAGTCACACCAGACGATTCTGATTGCACACTTAGGGCCAGATGTAGGTAGGAAAAAAATTGCGAGTCGGAAATTGCGACTCTTTGCGACTCGCAATTTCCGACTCGCAAACAGGTATCCAGCAAGAAGAAGCGACTTCATTTTGCGACTCGCAAATGAAGTCGCACCGCAGATTGCGAGTCCGCTGTTTGCGAGGTCGCTTTTTGCGACCTCGCTAAAAACGAACACGCAAATTGCGAGTGGGTGTCGCAAATTGCGACTGTGCCGCAAATTGCATGCAGGTGCAGCAGAACACTCTGGAAAACACTTCCTGGCTCTTGATGATGATATCACAGCCAGGAAGTTTACAAAGACACCTGGGAGGAGGGAGGACCACACCCATTTCCAACTGCTGAACAGCCAACAGGAGGAACAGCAGCAACAATGGACGAATCAGCCAGAAAGAGGAAGATCACATTTTCTGAAAA
Organism: Pleurodeles waltl; assembly: GCF_031143425.1. Taxonomy (NCBI): domain Eukaryota; kingdom Metazoa; phylum Chordata; class Amphibia; order Caudata; family Salamandridae; genus Pleurodeles; species Pleurodeles waltl. The sequence continues at coordinate 584,389,087 of NC_090440.1, read as the reverse complement.
GGAACTGGAGGTGCTGACGGATGAATGCTGCCAGCACCATGATCAACTTTTTGGAAGAGCAGCCCTCAGTGTGCCTGAGTTGGAGAAAAGGAGGATCTGGACGGAAATCCAGGAGAAGGTGAATTCAATGGGGGTGAGCCACAGGAGCATAGATGAACTTAAAAAAAGATGGTATGACCTGCGCTCCAGGACGAAGGAGAGGGTGGCAGAGTGCCTCCGGGAGATGAGGGGCACTGGAGGAGGCCCATCTACCGTCCCACCACCCACACCCATGGAGAAAAGAGTGCAAGAGACCCTGGAGCCAGAGGCAGTGTCTGGAATAGGAGAGCTGGACACGTCAGCGCCAGGACCATCAACCAGTAAGTACCATGAAACATGCATGTACACCCATATCTGCCATATCCCCACCCACCTAGTACACAGCAGCATGCACAACCAAAATAGCTCCATTTCAGAGTAGCAACCACCAGAATGGTTCATTATGGGCAATGTAGTCCATTAGGCAGCTGATAGGCAACAGTTTATTAGGAAGCATACAACAGATGGTAGATACTGACAGTGTGTTCCCTATGTCCCACAGGTCTCCCACAAGACACCACCACCAGCCACACCATCCAGGGTGCAGAGGTCATCCACCAGGCAGCACAGGACCCAGGAGCAGCCACCACAGGGACCTGTACCACCCGACCACAGTCCCCTCCAGATGCACCAGTGGCCATAGTGAAGATAGACCCAGCACCGGGTCCCAGCCACAGTGCCAGCCAACAGGACACAGATGCTCCACCGCGTCGCAGGCGACGTGTCCATGTCCCTGCAGAGTCCCAGGGAGATGTAGGGGACTCCTCCATATCCGCCGCTGAAGCAGCACTCATCGAAGTTCAGTGCCTGCAGACAAGGCACATGAGAATGATGTCAGGAGCTATGCGGCGAATGGAGAGGAATCAGACAACAGGGCTGGCACAGGTCCACACAGAGCTACAAAACCTGAACAGTAATGTAGGTGACCTTGCGCTCTCCATCAGGCAACTAGTGACTGAACTTGTTACGGAGAGAGAGAGAGTGCAAGGCGCCGTGACCGCCAACTAATCCACCGACTAGACCGCATAGCTGCCTCCATAGTCCGCCTGGCTGTGAATACCACAGGGCTGTCACGCCGCACAGTCAGTTTACAGGTCGACATGGGCCACTTTGCCAGCGAAGTGGCTCACGGCCTGGGACGTATAAGCCACGCTGTGGCCATGATGGAGGCACGACAGGTGGCTAGGGGCGCGGCAGACACGCCGCAAGACAGTGAGGAGGGCTCTACTATCAGTGGTGCATCTGCCACAGACACCAGGGTCTTGCGTAGTGGAAGTGCACGGCAGGGATCTGCAGACGCTCCAGTTACCAGCCATGCTGGGCGTCCCAGGCGTAGGATGTGAGCTACGCACTTACAAACAATGGAGGCACATGAGGTTAATGTGTCCTCATAGCAGGTGGACTTTTACTGCCCCTGATCAATAGTTAATTTCTATAGTTTTTTGGTTCACTTCATTAAAGTTCTTGTTTGTTCCACTTCACACCTGGGCTCTTTGTGTGTGACATTCGTGTGTGTGCTGACAGTTACCACGTACCTTCCAAAGTATTGGTTTGCAATATAGTCCCGTCTCTGTCTGCCTTGATTTGCAATGCTTCTATCCCCATGATGGCAATGTGGTAGCTCTTGCTCGTCTTCCTCCGAATCTAGGTCTTCAGGGGTGAGATGTAGCCCACGTCTGGTGGCAATGTTGTGCAGTATAGCGCATGCGCCAACGATCTTGAAATGCTGTTATTGGGGCATACTGGAGGGCACCTCCACTTCTGTGGAGGCATCTGAATCTTGCCTTCAACAGTCCAAAGGTCCTCTCTATAACATTTTGTGTCCTCCTATGTGCACTGTTGTATCGCCTCTCTGTCTCATTGCTGGGTGTTAAGTACGGGGTAAGTATCCATGGTCGTAGTGCATATGCACTGTCACCTGTTTGGCAAAAATGAACAATGTTAGCAGGGCATGGATGGTTTCCACATTGACCTGGGTGTATGTCTGCAAGGTGTATTCAGCAATACCTAGGAGATATCCATCTCCAAACTCCCCACGTTCTAGGTGTTGGTGTATCCCACTGTGCCTGAAAATGTAAGAGTCATGTGTACTCCCTGGAAATTTGGCTACCATGTCAGTTATAACATAATGGGCGTGACATACCACCTGGATGTTCAGTGAGTGGGTACACTTACGGTTGCGGAACAGATATTTTTGCAGGAGGGCATATTTGTATATGTGTCCCGTCTACACACCCTATTACATGTGGGAAGTTGGCAATCCTGTAGAATTCCAACTTGGTGCTGTTGATTTCTGCCTCATTCCTGGGTAGGTATATGTATCTGGACATGTGTGTGAGAATGACATCTAGGAATGCTCTGAAGAACCGTGAGAGTGCACTTTGAGATACCCCACCTGCCACAGCAATGACCCCCTGATAGCTACCCGAGGCCAAGAGGTGCAGTGAGCATAGCACTAGCACATGTGTGGGGATGGCGCTGCTGCGCACAGTCTGGCGTTGAAGCTGCGGATTGAGTAGATCTATTAATTCTATTATTGCTGCACTGCTGAGTCTGTATTTATCATAGATCTCCTCCTCAGTTTGTTGGAAAAGTGTCTGTCTGGTTCTGTATATCTTCTCCTGTCTCTGGCTCCTCCTCCTCATCTGCTGTGCGGCGTGGGCTCTCCTCCTCCTTGCTATCACATATATCTCCGCCATCTTAAGTAACCCAGGTGCCTTCTGGGTCTCCTTTTATACTTTGGTTCTGGTTACCACCTGCTCTGAGTTAGTGGCAAATTGGAAGTGCAAAATGGGCTTTTTGCGACTAGTCGCAATTTGCGAGTGGCTATTTCATATGGTTTGCGACTCGCAAATTGCGACTTCCTATTTGCGGGTCGCAAAATGGGGTCGCTATTTTTGTGAGTCGGTAATGGCTCGCGCCGCAATTTGCAATTCGGAAATGGGGTTTTTGCATCCCATTTCCGATTTTGCGTGGTCGCAAATTGCGATTCGGGCCATTTGCGAATCGCAAAATTTTGCTACATCTGGCCCTAAGAGTTTTCAATGCTGTTTCTCCCTGGAATGAGGTGCAACGTCTGGCATGCAATGATTTGAGTCGCACTGGACAAATCCAATTGCACACGAAGAGTTATCAATGCCAAACCTCCCTGGAATGAGGCACAGCATCTGGTGTGCGATGACTTGAGTCACGCCAGACAAATCCAGACACTCACAAAGAGATCCAGTCCTGTAGCTCCCTGGATTGAGGCACAACATAGTGTGTGCAGTGACTTGAGTTGCACCAGACAAATTCGGTCACAAACACAGAGACACAAGTTCAGCGGTGCTGCACAAGGTAGAATGCTGTACTGTTCCAGGTATTCCCCCATCTCTGAGGGTCACAACCAGTGTATTGGACACTGCACACAATGAGCATGCAGTCAGGTGTTGAATGAGAGAAATGTGGCACGCTTGACAAAAGCGGGCCACACGGGGTCCCATATCTGATGAAGCTGCTCAGTACCAACAAGTGCATGCCATGTCACCACAATGAAGGGTCACACTCCTTGAATGCAGGCAGTACTTTGAAGGCTCTGCACCAGGCCTATGCGGTTGCCAGGTGCAATACGTAGTTGTGTCATCACACTGCTGCTGCCAGGCGATGTCCAGCAGATGGTGTAGGCACTTAACAGGGCATCGCTCTCCAGCTAACAGAGGTAGCAGGTGTATCAATCAATCAATCAATCAATCAAAGAAATTTGTAGAGCGCGCTACTCACCCGTGAGGGTCTCAAGGCGCTGGGGGGGGGAACTAGGGAGGGGCAGGGAGGGTCACTGGTCGAACAGCCAAGTCTTGAGGTTCTTTCTGAAGACCAGTAGGTCTTTGGTTTTGCGAAGGTCGGTGGAGATCGAGTTCCAGGTTTTGGGGGCGAGGTAGGAGAAAGACTTGCCTCCTGTGGTGGTGTGCTGGATGCGGGGGACTGTGGCTAGGGCGAGGTCGGCTGATCGGAGGTTGCGTGTGGGAGTGTGGAAGTTTACTCTTTCATTGAGGTAGTTTGGGCCGGTGTTGTGGAGGGATTTGTGTGCGTGGATGAGGATCTTGAATGTGATTCTCTTGTGTGTGGGGAGCCAGTGTAGGGATTTGAGGTGTAGTGAGATTCGTTCATGTCGGGGGAGGCCAAGGACGAGGTGCGCAGCTGTGTTCTGGATTCTTTGAAGTTTGCGTTTGAGTTTGAGTGTGGTGCCGGCGTAGAGGGCGTTGCCGTAGTCCAGTCTGCTGCTGATGAGTGCGTGTGTGACTGTCTTTCTGGTCTCTAGGGGGATCCATTTGAAGGATTTTTTTAGGGTGCGGAGTGTGTGAAAGCAGGAGGAGGTTAGAGCGTTGATTTGCTGTGTCATGGAGAGGGCGGGGTCGAGGATGATGCCCAGGTTGCGTGCGTGGGTCACGGGGGTGGGTGAGGGGCCTAGGGCGGTGGGCCACCAGGAGGCGTCCCATGTGGTTTTGTTGGGGCTGAAGATGATGACTTTGGTTTTGTTTGAGTTGAGCTTGAGATGGTTAGTGGTCATCCAGTTGGCGGTGTCTAGGAGAGCAGTGTGTAGGTTGGTTTTGGCAGTGGTGGGGTTGTGGGTGAGGGAGAGGATGAGTTGGGTGTCATCTGCATATGAGAGGAGGGTGATTCCGTGTGCTTGGAGAATGTTGGCTAGGGGGATCATGTAGATGTTGAAGAGTGTGGGGCTGAGAGAGGACCCTTGGGGGACTCCGCAGGTGATCTTGGTAGTGTTGGAGTGGAAGGGCAGGAGGCGGACTCTCTGGGTTCGGTCAGTGAGGAAGGAGGAGAGCCAGTCTAAGGCTTTGTGGCGGATTCCTATGTTGTGGAGGCGTGTGCGGAGTGTGTGGGGGCAGACGGTGTCAAAAGCTGCGGAGAGGTCTAGGAGGATGAGTGCGACGGTCTCGCCTTTGTTGACTTTGGTCCTGATGTCGTCAGTGCATGCGATGAGGGCGGTTTCTGTGCTGTGGTTCTTGCGGAACCCAGATTGTGAGGGGTCAAGGGTGTTGGTTTCTTCGAGGAAGTGGGATAGGCGAGTGTTGACTAATTTCTCTGCAACCTTGGCGGGGAACGGGAGGAGGGAGATGGGGCGGTAGTTGGAGAGGATCTCCGGGTCGGCTTGTTTCTTTTTTTAGGAGAGCGGTAATTTCCACATGCTCCCAGGGGTCTGGGTAGGTGGCGGAGTTAAAAGAGGAGTTGATTATGTTGTAGAGTATGGGGGCGATGGTAGGGCTAGCTTTGTTGTGGATGCGGTGTGGACAGGGGTCAGAGGGGGAACCGGAGTGGATGGAGTTCACGGTTTTTTCAGTTTCTTCATGTGTGGTAGGGGTCCATGTGGATATTGTGGTGGGGAGGTCTTGAGGGGGGTTGAGTTGGGTGGGAGAGGGGTATGTGTGGTGGGTGTGTGTGATGTGAAGCTGTTGTGGATGTCCAGGATTTTGTGGAGGAAGTGGTTGGAAAGGGCGTCACATAGGGGCTATGTGTGTGTGGGGTCTATGTTGCTGGCTTTGGGTTTGGCAAGTTCGTTGATGATGGTGAAGAGTTCTTTGCTGTTTTGGGAGTTGTTGTCAAGGCGTGTCTTGTAGTGAACTCTTTTAGCGGTGCGTATGAGTTGGTGATGGGTGCGAATGTTGGTTTTGAGTGTGGAGAAGTTGGTTGAGGAGGGTTCTAGTCTCCATATTTTCTCAGCTTGGCGGCATTTGCGCTTGGAGTCTTGGAGTTCAGGGGTGAACCATGGGGCGTTCTTGATGTTGTGGGTGGTGATGTGTCTTCTGAGGGGTGCTAGTGTGTCTGCGCAGGTAGCAATCTATTTGGAGAGGTTGTGTGCTCCTGCGTTGGGGTCGTTGGTGTTGGGGGGGTTAAGGTGTAGGTCCCTTACGGGAGGTCTTTGATGTCCCTGAGACCTCCACTAAGAACAGGGAGCAAGCCAACAAGCCCTTGGAGAGCACACTTCAGGGTGCCACACAGCAGCCACCAGTTTGCCCAGGCCAGCCACAATGCAGAGCAGTAATTTATCCTTGTGCACACCAGATTTTTCTGCCAGTGTGCACCACGGAGTCCCATGTTCCTTCAGTTCATCTCTACTTTGCTGAGTTGAGGCACCAATAGTTATACTGTAGTGTGCCTTTGAAGTTGGGAGAGGTTCAGAGGGTTCCCCGCTGAACCACAGATGTCTCCCTTAAATTTCATTCCTGTCTGCCATGGGGCTATGGAATGCAGATCTTAATCTTTAGTGGGGCCATCATCTGGCTCCTAGAGGCCAAGGGTCAGAACCTCTCTCTCCAATCTATCCAGCCAGGCTCACAAATGTGAGAGATCTTCATTACAGTTGTGTGCCCGCGTTTTATAGCTGTCACTGGGGAATACACAAATGTGCTCCTCCATCCCCCAGTGTGGACTGAAGTTGAATTTAAAGCCACACAAATCTTTTTAGGGCAGGGAAATGTCCACTTTCTAGAAGTGGCATTTCTCCATTATTATTGACAAAACCTACTTTACCATAGAAAAGGGTTTGTTAAGACAACTCAAATGACAGTAAACAATATGAGGCTGCCCTGCTGCAATCTACTTTTGCAGCTAGGAGTAATTTGTAACACTTACCCTATGTTAAGCTATGGGCAGAGTAGCTCTCCTATGCAGTGAAAACACACAAGTATTCTTAACTCTCTGGGTGTGCGTGCCCTTGGGCACATACAAACCTGCATTGACAGGCTGGACATGTGGTTAAAAGCACCAAAGGTGCAAGTGCACACACAGGCCTGCTAAGACAGGGTGGGATACATGTTTAAAACACTGTAGGCACTAGTGCGCACCTAGGCCTGCTATGACAGGCTGGATACATATTTAAACATGCCTTAGGGGCAAATACTCACACAGATCTGCTGTGACAGGCGCAGCACAGGTTTGGCGCACCAGTGGACATGCAAGCACACTCTGGGAAGTGCCTTTTCCTTGTATAAGTAGTAGGGCATGCACACTTCAGCACTGTATTGACAGTTTGAAAGGGCCCCGTGTAGGGAATCAGCAAAAAACTATAAGAAGAGCTGACCCCCACAGGTAGGGAACCCATGTGTGGTCTTTCCCTACCGGCCCTAGGACTCTCATTTGTACCTGCCCAGCTTTCTGTCTGCCACCTACCCCCCCGTGGAGTGCTCTAGGGGTAGCATAGGGTCCCCTCATGATTAGCTACAAAGCTAGTAGTGCCAGCCTATACCCAAGAGCAACTGCACTTTCCCAGGCCTGCATTGGCAGGCCCGATACATGCTTCACAGGCTATTCTAGTGGGTGGCACACTCAGTGCAACGTCCTACTAGTAGCCAGGGCTGTTCTCGCCATGGGTATGTGGTACACCTTTTTACAGGGCACTCCAGGGTACAGCACCTGAACCAAGCCCGTAAGCTCCCCCTCCTAGCATGTGTAGGTAAGGTACACGCACTTTCTCACTGCAGTACAGGGGGAAAGTGCCCAGAGTCCTCAGGCTATGCGAAGTTCACTGACAAAACTATTGAAACCCTAAATATCGTGATGCAAAAATATAATTTCAAAATATTAAACACAAACATATTGGTTTCCTATACATATATAGGTAAGTACAAAATATGAAAAAAATATCGTTTTGCACTAATATCAAAAAATATATACATAAATATAGTTTTTTAAAGATATATATAGTTAAAAATAGTAAACATTAAATATATTAACAAGTAACAGTAATATAATGTAAATTAAAATATTTAAATACCATAAAAATATATATAAATATATGCATATTTAAACAAACACACACAGATATGTTTATTTCCACATATATGTTGTAAAGTTATTATAAACAATATAAAATATTAATTTCTAGTAATAATACATATACTATTCTCATTGGACTCAGGAGGGATAAAACTAATTATTCCCACTCCAGTCAGTGCAACAGTAGGAAAAGTGTTGGACTCAGGAGGGGTGAAATGTTCTATTGCCACTTCTGTCTGTGCAACAGTAGGGAAAATACTTTACTTCAAACACATACCTTATTTTAATAATTTTAATACAAGTATTAATGTCATAAAAGTATAAAACTATTACCATAAAATTATATGTATACATTCAAAAAACAATTAACCAATTGAAATTATTATAGACTTTTTAAATAAATAATTTAAAAAAAATCTTATTTAATAATTATTACATTAAATTCCCACACTTTAGTCTCACATTTAACATATATCTGAATTAAAAAAATTATAATATTTACACAATTTACATAATTATTTAGCAAATAATTAATTAATAATAAATAATTTATAATTAATCAATTGTTATGTAATTAACTTCCCCTATCCCCCTACAAACCCAAGGACCTGCATCTAAAATGTAAATTTAAAAATTATAATAATTGCACAATTTACATAATTTATTAACAATTAATTAATTAATGATTTATCCCTATAAACCCAACAACCCACACCTAAAATATAACTTAAAAATATTATTTACATAATTTACATAATTAATAATCAAAGAAATCATTAATATGAATTAAAAATATAAATGAATTATACTTAATTAACTTCCCACCCTGTACCCCTACAAACCTCACAACCCTTTACGTCACTATAAATTCCTATCTTACAATTAAATAAAAAATAGAAATAACTTAAAATTATAAACTATATTTAAAAACACTAACAACAATTACACAAACAACATAAAACATATACAACTAAAATAGTGTTTAAATACACAAAGAAACTTAAAAAACAATATTTTTACCTTAAAAAATCAGTATTCCTGTTAATGATATTTTTGCACATGGTATTTCTGTGTCACGATATTAAAAACTCAATATTTCTGCAACTAAATATTTTGAAATCTATGGGGGTCATTATGACCCTGGCGGAAGGCGGAGAAGCGGCGGTAAGACCGCCAACAGGCTGGCGGTCTTTTTTTTTGTATTATGACCATGGCGGTTACCGCCATGGTCATCCGCCGGTTCTCCGTTCCGCCCGACGGGCTGGAGAGCTCGGTCTCCAGCCCGGCGCCCGTCACTATATCGTCAGCGGTATTTTGACCCGGCTTACCGCCGTGGATTTCCTGCAGTTGGAACCGCCATGAAATCCATGGCGGTAAGCACTATCAGTGCCAGGGAATTCCTTCCCTGGCACTGATAGGGGTCTCCCCCGCCGCCCACCCCCATCCCAACTCCCTCCCCTACACCCCCCACCACCCCTGCCACCCCTAAAGGTGGCAGGGCCCCCCTCCCCACCCCGACCCCCAACATCACATAACTCACACACACAGGACACGCATGCAGGCACCACCAACACACACCGACATACATGCCAACATACACACACACACAGTCAGACACGCACACCCACATACAAACATACACGCAAACATCCATACAGACATACCCACAGGCATACATGCACTCATTCCCAAAACACGCAATACCCCCGCAAGCATAAACGCACTCACACACCCCCTCTACATACACAGACGCACACCCCCATGCACCCACACAACACACAACATCCCCCACCCCCCTCCCCTAACGGACGATCGACTTACCTGTTCCGTCGATCCTCCGGGAGGGGACGGGAGCCATGGGGGCTGCTCCGCCGACACCACACCGCCAACAGAACACCGCCACGCCGATTCACAGGACGTGATTCGCTTGGGCGGTGTTCTGTTGGCGTGGCGGTGAAGGTGGAGCAACCTCCACTTCCCCACCGCCGCCAGTATGGCTGTTGGCGGCTCTCCATCGGAAAAAGGACGGTGAGCAGCCAACAGTCATAATACGCCGAGCGGCAAATCGCCACTACTGGCGGTCATCCGCACGGCGGTCCCTCGGCGGTCTTGTAAAAAGACCGCCAAGGATATAATGACCACCTATATTTTGTCTGAACACCGATACGCAAAGAGAGCCAGCAAAAGACCGGGAGGTAAAAGCAAAACATTTCAGGGAAATCCCCTAAGAAGGGCTATCTCCAACAATCACCTCTAGATTTAGTTGTGGAATAAGGGTTTTTCCCAAGAGGCATACGTATATTTGCGTAACTGTCATCTTTCTCCTGTGCCTAAATCTATTTTACCTAGAATTCAGGATGGGGGAATATAAGTCTTTGGAATATGCATTTGAATCAGCATTCCAAGTACAACATTGGGAATATTTATAAATTCAAAAAGTAGTAAATCTGCAGCAGTACATAGGCATGCCTATACAGGTGTAGATGTACTACTTTTCTTTGTAAGCTCACCGCTACATTATATAAGCATTATCTACTGTAAACAGGTTTTTCTGTCTCAATGGAACCCCACTCCAGCAATGTATTACAACTGATGGCTGCTACAGCAAACACTTGTCTCACAATTGAGGGACCCCTATTTGTGGCCACTGCATTGCAACCTGCTACAGCAAGGATTTTTATCTGGCTCAGTGGATGTCTAGTATTGGCCTAAAGTGTAGTTGTGTCCATCGGGGAAGTAAAGATAGCAGCTTTTCAGGGGCATGCAAATGATTTCTTTTTAAAAAAGTGAGATCTGATGGCTTTGGCAATGCCTGTATTTTGGGTCATCAGAAGTACAGAGATGTGACTACTGAACATAGTATTATAAATACATATGTTTAAAGACAAAAACAAAGTACATAAAATATCATAAATACAGAAGAAAGTCAGTGCTGGTGTGGAAAGACCTTTCTTATCAACCTTATTTTGAGCTGTTCTTAGTCAATGCTACATCAGCTCAGGACTGCCTTATCCAAATCAGAAGTGGTGGTCCTGCTCCAATAGTTCAGCCTTTACTACGAAGCCAGACCCACTCTAAACAGGAACACCAACAACCTCAAGCCTGTTTAAGACTCATTGAGCCTCATCAGTGAGCTGCAGCTTGGGTCTTGTGGCAGAGTGAGCACAGGACCCATGTCTGAGCATACTTGTCACTCTTAGGGTCTCATATGCAGGAAAACACAAAAGTGATGACTAGCAGCCTGGCAAAATCCTTAGCCACTGGCAATTGTTCAGTCCAATGTTTTATGCCCAGTATGCCACTTCATAGAATGCCATCTCATGCAAAACAGACATGGTCCAACTGCAATAGGATGGGAAGTGTCCAGTCAAAACTACCAGAAAATACCTCCTCTGATAGGAGCACAATGAAACCCAGACCCATTGTAACCGCATTAGTGAGGTGTAGCTTGAGCCCCATGGCATATCTCTGATAAGAAGGTAAATGAAAGCCAAGCATGCCTGGAATAAAGTTGACACAACCTGACCTGTGAACTGTTTTGCCACTTTTGGGAAGCCGTTAGCTTCCTCTCTAATCACAACAACATATGCCAAGCATTTGCTGAGTGTCTTTTGCACATCTTGGATCAGCTTCTTCCCACCAGGAAAATAAAATCTTTTACAAACCTAAAAGCCCATTTGTTGTGCTTGGCCCTTTCTGCAAGGTCATCCCCAAAAGTTTTGCCTTCCACCTCCTATTTTTTGCTGAATTTGTTTTTGTTGGCCTTAGGACTCTGTACACTTTACCTCTGCTAGGCAGTGCTAAAGTGCGTGTGCTCTCTACTTAAAATGTTGTAAAATTGGCTGTACCGAATTGGCATATTTAATTTACTTGTAAGTGTCTTGTAAGGTGGTATTACTTGTACACAGTGCGTGTAAATTATATGCTACTAGTGGGACTGCAGCTCTCATTGTACCACTCACTTAATTAGACTTTAAACCTGTCTCAGGCCTACCATTGCAGTCTGTGTGTGCAGATTCAAACTGCCATTTTGTATCTGACAAAGTAAACATTTTGCCGGGCCCAAGCCTTCCTTTTTGATACATATAAGTCACCCCTAGAGTAGGCCCCAGACTGCTGAGGGTGCAGGGTGCAACATAGTTAAAATGTTAGATATGTACTTTTAAGGACATGTAACCTGGTAGTGAAAAAACTCCTAAAGTTGATTTTCTCTACTGCAATGCCATAGGATAACATTGGACTTACCTTATTACATTTTATAAGTGTAATTCAAATGGAAACAAGTAACTAGTTTATGTTTACTGTCTCTGGAACTGGAGTCTAAAATCCCAATTTATGGTAAAGCTGGACTTAAAAATACAATTTTGAAAATACCACTTTTAGAAATCTGGCATTTTCTTGCCTTAGGCATTTGGTGCTTACAGCCTGTCTCTGGGTCACATGACTGGGTGTGGGTGACAGTTGGGCTTTGTGTATTCTTCATAGACAACCACACACAATGGGGAGCTTAGGTGTGCCTGGATGGGCCATCACTGGCACTTGAATAGGCTGTTTCCTGTCTCCACACAAAGAGCTGTATACCCCCTGTTGTTTGTCTGGAGCCATAACCAGCAAGGCAGGGCATCTGTGCACTTCAAAGGCATGCCTCTAGAAGCTTCTCCCCAATTCAAAGGCACAATTGTGAATAAATATTGCCCTCAGACACCAACAGTTCAGTACACTTTTGGATCTGTTGATACTCTGCCCAGAAGAAGAATTGCTGTGCTGCTGAAAGGACTGCCACTCTGCAGGACTGCTACTTCGAAGCAGCTACTTCCTTACTGTGCTCACCTTCTGCTTGTTGCCCTCGTGCCTGGGGAGGAAGAACTGGGCCTGCAACCTCATCTTGATCCCAGGACCCCAAAAGTGACTCCAAGGGTTGATCTGAGCCTCAGGGACATAAAGGGCTGCCCAACCAGCTCCTAGGCCCTGCTGCAGCGGGTTCCTGACTTCCAGGTGGTGCCACTCAGGTCCTGGACCCTTGGTGTGGCTCAGTGAGATTAAATCAAGCTTTTGGGTTCTTCATGAGCGCAAACAGACCCGTTTGCACCAAGACCAGGCTGCTTGCACCTAAAATCAGAGCGAAGTGCTGCCAGGCCATCTCTTCGCACTGCAGCATCGACCGCTCGCAGAGGACTGCCAACACAAAGCTCTAGTCAATCCATCCGTGATGCTGGCCTGCTCTTCCCATCCCAACAGCCTCCTGTGATGCTCTCCTTGCATCCCTCCCCAACATGAAAAGGTCTCTTGACTCAAAACTTAAGAAGGTAAAACTTCAGTGGGACTGATCTGGATCAGTATCCGACCTGCTTTCCATCGCAGTGGGCCTGAACTTTTGAATATGACCTGGTCCATTGCGGCCAGACAGCTGTGGTTGGCGCTTTATGCTTTTAGTTTCTAATTTACACTGTATTCTTTAGAAATTCATAACTCCAGTTCTACTGATTGGATTTTGTTGTTTTCATCTTGTTTTATTTATTACATTTTCTCTATTGGTCTAACTTCATGTGGGATCCATATTGTGTGCTGTTTACATAGTTTTATTGTTTGAAGTGTTGCACAATTACTTAACACATTGCCTGTAAGTTAAGCCTGACTGCTCTGTGCCAAGCTACCAGGGGGTTGAGCACAAGCTAATTTGAGGTTTGCTTGGGCCTCGTCCTGACAAGGATTGTGGTTGCTGCTTGACCAGGGCTCACACCTGAGTCAACAAATTACTCACACCTTGGTTTGTCAGTGACTTTAACTAAGACTGGAAGACTGAAGGTGTGACAGATGGAGCGATTGTGGCAATTCTCTTACTCATATGAATCACAAATCACCTTTTGCCAATAGTTAGGACATTATAAGCAATAAATCATTGCTGGAAAAACAGCTTATTTTGAAGATTTCATTACACAGTCCATTAATTTACCAAGAGTCATTTTTCAGGTGGTCTCTAAGGTTATTAGCCCTGGCAGCACTGAGACAACCATTCCACTCTCTCAGTCACTAAATGACAGGCTGGCTGTGTTCTTCCATGAGAAAATTGAGGACATATATGACAGCATTTCTCAGGATCTTGAGCTTGTCTTTGTCTAGTAGTCAAGATCACCAAAGGCCTCATTACGACTTTGGTGATCTTCTCTGAAGACCGCTGCTGTGCCGGCTGCCAAAAGACCGCCATGTTGGCAGTCATCTGACCGCCGTATTACTAGTCACACAGTGAAGAACACTGAAAAACAGCCAAACATCTGAGACCGCCAGGACACTGAAGGGCAGGAAAGCTTGCCATCTCAACAAAAATCCACCCACCAGATTATGAGCCACAAATCACCACAGCAGTTCTTCCATGGCGGAAAACCATTGGCGGTGCGAACCTCCGCAGTCAAAACTCACATCAGGCAGAGCACCACACCACATTGGATAGTTTGAATACCCAACACCTGACACACACCCAACACATCTACTCACTGCACTATATAACACATCCCTACATAACCCACAATCCTTTGCAACCAGAACACCACTCACAGCCAGACACTCACAAAGAAAATATAAATAACAAACAAACAATAGGCATCCCTACACATTACACTCAGCAGACGCACAAAGGACGACATCAGGAAGAGGTGGAATGACTGACAGGGGAAGGTTTGTTTCATGGCATCACACCACCATATCGCTGTGCACAAGATTGGCAGTGGGCCCCCACCATCTCCCCCACAGTTCACATCTCGGGAGGAGAAGGTCTTGGCCATACTGCATCCGGAGGGCCTGACTGGAATACCTGGGGGATTGGAGTCTGGTATGTACCTACAACAGTAATGTCAGACCACTGTATTGTCCTGCATGCCTCCTCACCACATATACGTCCTATTTCACTTAATTACCCACAGCACCTCCCACCTATTCACCTAATTCCCCTCTGATGCATGCCGCCACTCCACCCAGCCCAACTGCCCCTCAGCCCTTGGCAATGGCATGTTAACTACTGCCAAATCACATCACTACGACTCCCAGAATGCACCAACTCTATTGTTTGAACACCTTGAATGTGCATAACACATCCCATCTCATGCATGTATATAGTGTACTAGCTACACCATCTAGATTGCCCTAGTGAGGACCAGTACATGGCAATGACAGATATGCAATGGCACACTCACAGTAGCATACAAAACAACAAACAGCTACAGCTGAGTGACCATTCCTAATGGCCGCTGATCAAAGATCCCAAGGAAGAAAGAGACTCACCTGTGTAGGAAAGTAATATGGCTAAGTCGATGCACATGCAACACATCTATATACAGCACTACAATTCTTGCATACCCACATACTGTGTTCCCACTATGACACAATTGTATATTGTACAGCTGTAACTTGTGAAATCTAGCAAGCCTCACAAATCACTAGGTAACAGATGTGAAAAGTCATGTCAATTATCAGACAAAAACAGAACTCATCTGCAGTGCAAACTGTACCAAACCGGTATGACATCTCCCAACATGGATTATGGAAATCAAGTCACAGAGTAGTATGTACAACAAAGGTATGCTGTGCAGCATCTGTCAATGTTATTGCAGGAAATCATGTAGAGCCACTGCCATGCATCTCTTGAAGCGGTAATCTAACACACATTCCAAACTGAACTCTGTGTCTCATTCCCTCCACAGGTAACCCAGACACTGCCACCATGGAGAGGATACCAGACACTACCAGTTCGCCTCAGGATGAAGGCCCCATTGAGGACAACATGCCTGGATGTCCGGACAATGACAACCTGGCCCATCTGGAACACCTGGTCAGTCAATGACTCCATGCCTCATCCTGCCCACATCAACACCCCCACCCCAGGTGCAACCACATCACCAGCAACCATTCACCCCCCAACCTATGTCCCAAAGTCAGTTCAATCTATTGTGTGAACCACAGAACAGGGACCTGAGTTGAACCTTGACATCCCTGACAATGAAGGCCCTGCTACCACTGGGAGTGGGCACACTGTGCCAGGGGCACAGGTAGCTGGGGCTAGGCCGCGTGGGGGGATGCTGTGGGCCTGAGGATGGGGCCTCAAAGACACTCCAATAACCAGGAAACCATCTCCCAAGTCTTGGGAGCATACCAAAGTTCCCAGGTCAGGATGGGCCAAATTAACACCATGTTTGGGGAGAATCAAAGGCTGCAGAGGAAGTACCACCACAAAGTCATGCAGCAGTGGCAGGCACATAATGCCACCACGGCTTCCATTGTAGAGGTGCTGAGGGACATCAATGCCACCCTCATTGGTTCCTCAACACACCATCAGGCCCTTTCTACTAGCAATTAACATCTGGCCCATCTACATCTGCAGCGGCTAGTAGAATGGATGCCCTGCCAGGGGAACCACAAGCCTCAGACCCCCCCACTCTGTAGCTGAAGAACCCCCCTGCAAATGTGGACATCCACCCAGACATCCAGCTGGAGCAGATGCCATGACCAAATCCACTGCCAGTAAGTGAACCTGATATGTCACCCTTGTGTGCCATTGAGACACCATGTAGACTGTCCTGAGACATTACTTCATTTTCCCATGGTACAAGGACACTGGACCTGTGCAGCTAACGGATGTAGCTGCTTCTCTGATGAATCCATCTATCATGACCTAACCCATCACCCCTTTTCACATTTTACCACTTTGATTTTGCCCTTGTTCATCATGATATGCACAATAAATCACAAATGAACAAAGCTACTGTATACATGTCTTTATTAATAACGGATCAATTGTCATGCTTGCCTACTGTGGTGAGTTCATAACCCCCTACATCAAACAGCCTGTGTAATGGTCATCAGATGGAGTCTCCAATAGCATGAGAAATATTACAACGGAGATGTCACAGGACAGGTGTCTGAGAGTTTGCAATCCAGGCCAACACCACAGTATAGTCATTATTCTATTCTGCAAATATAGCATGACAGAGAGTATAATCAGGATGGAAGGCATGGTGGCACACAAGGCATAAATACATGTAACATAGGTCATGACAATGGTAACCCACCGACAAAGCATGGGCAGCCAGTATGGACCTACATATCACCGGGTACAGACTCCTCACATACTCATAACATAGCTACATGATCACATATCCCATGGAACACACATATGACAACACTGAGGACCCAGTACATTGACAATGCACAAACATAGGGCATGTACCTGGAGTAATCTTCTGACAGCTTTCATACTTTACAGTAATCTTTACCTTGTACAGCAACATCAGAATACAAACACAGCTAGCCCCCATGTTCATAACAAACTACTCCACCCACTGTGTAGCCAGGGGCTATGATCTATTCTTCACACAAGTGCCACATACTTCAACTGACATCAACAATACCATTTCACATCCACCCAACCTCACTGGTATTAGGAAAGGACGAAGCAGTTACTTTTCCACATGTATGAATGGAGTACAAACAAGTTCTCAACCAATTTACCTGATATCTGTCATTAACAACTCTCATGTCTGTCATCTATTAACATTGGCTACTGACAATGAATACCTCAATCCATAGGTTGCATAGGCAAACAGGAAAATACAATTTCAGTGAGTGGATGGAAAGGAGGATAGGGTGACACAATACTGGATAGTCTATTCCAGAAGTGAATGTTAGGATCAGATGTAACAATAAATATTGGAGCTGACCCTCTATAACTGTATACCTTACAATCTATCAGTCAGCTTTCCCAACTCACATCTAAGCATTCCAAAGGTCCACTTCGCGTACCTGGATGTCAGTCGAAGTACTGATTGATGAGCTCTGTCTTAGGGTCAGCTGCTCCTTCTTCTTCTGGCTCTTCATCACTTGCCATATCAGCATTACCAGCCACTGGTCCTGCTGCCTTCCCCTCATGTTATCGATGGTATATGACATCTCAGGGCTAGATTGTGGAGCATGCAGCAAGCAACGATTATTTGGCATACCTTGTGAGGCAAGTAGAAGAGGGCACCTGTATCCTGGCACCTGAATTTTGCCTTCAGGAGCCAGAATGTTACCTCGATTACACACCTTGTCCTCCCATGGGCCTCATTGAAACAGAGTTCCCATGGCGTGGCTGGGTACCTCACTGGTGTCAACAGCCAAGGAAGGTTCGGATAGCCAGTCACCTGTGAACAAAACAGAAAAGCTCTTCAGTGACTGCCTATGATATGATGACAGATGACATAACACTGAAACACACAATACAATCCATACTTACCAAGCAGCCAGGCCCTCTCTGTTTATAGTCATACCATCAGATGTGGGATATTGCTGTTCCGCATTCTGTAGAAATTATGCACTGATCCAGGAAACGTGGCTGTGACTTGTGAGATGTACTGGTCTGCAGTATGACAATGACGCCAAGACCGCATCACTGGCCACCAACCTCTCCAACCTCGGACTCAGACAACTGGTCAACACACCCACCCACATCGCCGGCCACATGCTAGACCCAGTCTTCACTGCAAGCAACCACATCTCCTTCAGCCACACCACCGAACTCCACTGGACAGACCACCACTGCGTCCACTTCACATTCAAGAAACACACCGAGCACCACCGCACCCCACTACATCAGCACCGCCGCTGGGGCAAAGTCACCGAAGACCAACTAACCAGCGCCCTCGCCCAGAACCCGCCTACCGACCCTACCGACCCGGACACCGCCGCCATCAACCTCCAACAGTGGATCCTCAACTGCGCCAACACCCTCGCACCACTCAAGAGGCCCATCGTCAACCAAGAAAAGAAAAAAGCTGCCTGGTTCACAGACGAACTCATCACCTCCAAACGCACCTGCCAGAAACTTAAGAAAAAATTGCTTCTCGAACGCACACCCGACAGCCTGGCAAACCACAAGGAAGCCACCCGCAAGCACCACCAACTAATCTGACTCGCCAAATGCTCCCACATCACAGAACGCCTAAACAACAACGCACACGACAGCAAGGAGCTCTTCTGCATCGTGAAGGAGCTCTCCAACCCCAGCGCCAACGTCAACGACGTCCCACCATCCCAGAAACTCTGTGACGCACTCTCCACCTTCTTCTACCAAAAGATTGCCACCATCTACGACAGCCTTAACACCACTCCTCCGCCAGATCCTACCCCCGACAACTCCTCCTACGCAGACCGCCTTACCACCTGGACCCACGTAGATGACGCCAAAACTCGAAAGATCATGAACTCCATCCACTCAGGATCCCCCTCAGACCCCTGCCCACACCACGTCTACAAACAAAGCCGACTCCACCATCGCTCCCCAACTTCAAAAGACCATCAACCTATCCTTCGATACCGCGACCTTCCCGGACAGCTGGAAGCACGCTGAGATCCAAGCCTTCCTCAAAAAACCCAAGGCTGACCTCAACGACCTCAAAAACTTCCACCCGATCTCCCTCCTCCCCTTCCCAGCGAAGGTCATCGAGAAGATCGACAACGCCCAGCTCACCCACTACCTCGAGGACAACTCCATCCTGGACCCCTCCCAATCCGGCTTCAGACGCAATCACAGCACCGAGACTGCGCTCCTCGCCGCCACAGATGACATCAGAGAGCAAATGGACAACGGCGAAACTTCTGCCCTCATCCTCCTGGACCTCTCCGCTGCCTTCGATACGGTCTGCCACCGCACCCTACTAACACGTCTCCAAGAAGCCGGAATACAAGACAAAGCCCTCAACTGGATCTCCTCATTCCTCTCCGGCAGAACCCAGAGAGTCCGACTCCCGCCCTTCCGCTCCGAAGCCACTAACCTCATCAGCGGCGTCCCCCAAGGCTCCTCGCTAAGCCCGACGCTGTTCAACGTCTATGTGGCACCCCTCGCACAACTGGCCCGGCAGCACAACCTCAGCACTCTCTCCTACGCCGACGACACCCAGCTCATCCTCTCCTTCACCAATGACGCACACACCGCCAAAGCCAACCTCCATGAGGGATTGAAATCCATCGCCGAGTGGATGAGAAACAGCCACCTGAAATTAAACTCCGACAAGACAGAGGTCCTCATCCTCAGATGCACCCCCTTGGCCTGGGACGACTCCTGGTGGCCCACCGCGCTGGGACCCCCCCTACACCAGCCACCCACGCGCGCGACCTCGGCTTCATCCTCGACTCCGCTCTCACCATGTCCAAACAGGTCAATGCAGTCTCCTCCTCCTGCTTCAACACCCTCCGCATGCTCCGTAGAATCTACAAGTGGATCCCAACGGAAACCAGAAAAACGGTGACCCAGGCCCTCGTCAGCAGCAGACTTGACTACGGCAACGCACTCTACACAGGCATCCCAGCAAAAGACATCCAACGACTCCAACGCATCCAGAACGCCTCCACCCGCTTGATCCTCGACGTACCCCGCCGATGCCACATCTCCCACCACCTGAAGGACCTCCACTGGCTCCCCGTGGACAAGAGGATCACCTTTAAACTCCTCACCCACACACACAAAGCACTCCACAATGCCGGACCCGCCTACCTGAACAACAGACTCAACTTCTACGTCCCCTCCCGCCAACTCCGCTCTGCCAACCTCTCCCTCGTTCCCCGATTGCAACGCAAGACCTCCGGCGGAAGATCCTTCTCCTACCTCGTTGCCAAGACCTGGAATTCCCTCCCGACCCCCCTGCGCTAGACCCGGGACCTCCTCACCTTCAGCAGACTCCTCAAGACCTGGCTCTTCGACCAATAGCAGCTACCCCCCCCTCCCCTTAGCGCCTTGAAACCCTAACGGGTATGTAGCGCGCTTTAGAAATTTACTGATTGATTGATTGATTGAAGACACACCATCTGCATGGTGATTGAGTGGTAGTTCTTCCTGTTCCTATACACATGTTCATTGGCACTGGGAAGGACCAGGGCTACATGGCTGCCATCAATGGCTCCTATCACATGAGGAATGTGTCCTGTCTCATAAAAGTCTGCCTTCACAAACGCCACATCCGCTCTTTGGGGGAACCTGATGTAGCTGTCCAGGTGCTTCAACAATGCACACAGTACATCCTTCAACACCAGACTGGACATGGGCTGAGACATCCCTGATGTTAAGGCCACAGTATTCTGAAAGGACCGTGTGGCCAGGAAGTGTAGCAGTGACAATACTTGAATGATGGGAGGCATGCAATAGGGATTGCAAATGGCTGGCATTAGATCAGGCTCCAAATGTGTACATAATTCCATGATGTTATGGCGATTCAGACAATATGTCTGGATGACATGCCTGTTCTCCATGGATGCCATGTCAACTAGTGGACAGTACACTGGTGGTTGTTTCACTCTCCTCATGGTAAAATAACTAGTTTGAGATGAGAGAATGAACAATGAGTTATGCAGTATGCACACATCACCACCACATTGTATATTACCTGACACCTAACATCTGTATAGGTGGCGTAGGACTGCTGACATATATAATGCAGTACACAGACATGTGCCACATCAACCCTCATTGATGCAAATTGCCTTACATGTAAATTGGAATGTACATATGAAAAATATGTCATTGTACATGTGTGTGTGACTTTGCTGTCATGGACTCATTACACGTATGTTTCGGTATCTACCCATACCTAGCCGTGACCTATGTACCATAGAGTCACTTTACATTGCTATCTACATATAGAAAGCCTTAACACGTCATTGTGCAAAGATAGTCAAAATGTGTTGCGCAACCATGAAGGGCCAACATACGGTTACACATCACAAATAGGGGAGTAAATGAGAGACGCAGATTATTTTGCACATCCATGATTACATGTGACCAAAATGGCAGGCGCCTGACCTACTGTGGTGGACAGTTGGAAGTGACCTAAGTCCACAGATGGAAGTCATCATGGCGGTAGGTGGTCGCAACCGGCGTGCTACTTGTCATTGGTTAACAATGCTGCCTCTGGCAGACTGGAGCCAATGAGCATGACCACCAGTGGTGACCTGTTTGAGGCTGTGACTGCCATTTTCTGCAATTATGCTCACTTGACTCCTGACACTATTGATAGCAAGACCTCCATGATGTGAGCTGCTGTGTACTGCCTCTGGGAGCCATTATGCCACATCCTGCAAGTGATAGGGCTCCTGTCTTCACCCCCCAAGAGCTCGAAAAGCTAGTGGAGGAGGTCCTAGCCCTGTATGGACAGCTATATGGGGCACCAGAGGTACAGGTGAATACAATGGCCCAGCAATGTGTGATAGGTGTTGTGTGTGACGTTTATTCGGGCATGTGAACTGGTGAATGTGTAGATGATTGCAAATATCATGTTGTGAAGGTGTCTTAGCAGAGAAGATGGGTATGTGTGCCTACTTGCAGTGTTGTGACCAATTATATTGGCATGGTGCTTGTATGCATGACTTTCTCCTTCTGTCTGTGTCATCCATGCAGGTAATGACCCTGGGGATCCACAGCCGGCGGAGCACCCATTGTCGCAAACGGTGGGAGGACCTGAGATGCTGGGCGCTGAAGATCGCAAAGGCCCAGCTGGGGATGTCCTCCCAATGAGGAAGGGGAGCCTTTCGGACCCTGACCCCCCTAATGGCCCGCATCTTGGCAGTGGCCTACCCTGAGGTGAATGGGCATTTGAGGGCAGCACAGCAGTCACACGGGGGTAAGTTCTGACTGTATCCTTGTACTTTACTCTGATTCTGCGGTGTTAGCAGTCACACTGTAGCAGCTGTGACAATGTTGTAAGTGCTACAGGTATGTAGATTAGTGGGAATACGTAGTACCCACATTGCCTGACTATTAGATGTAGATCTGGCATTCATGGTTTGCTATGTGTACTTTTATTTCACCTGTGTCATATCTATGACTTCATGTGGAGATGCTCGGATGACAATGCCACATGTGTGAGTTCAACCAGCCATTTAATGATTGTAAGCTGCAGTTTCATCCTACCCATAGAGTATTTCCTGGTCCATCCTTCAGCATTCGTGCTCCAGTAGCTCCAAGGTGTCTGAGCACTCCCATCTGTCTTGGTCAACTGTATTAGCCATTGGGTGTCTGACATAATTTGTACAGGGGCCATGTAACATTTCTTATGGTACAGGTATTGACTCCATGTTAGGCAGGCCTCTCCATCACTGCACAGATATGTCCAGGATAAAACAGTACATAAGGGTCTGTAAATGTATCCCCATTGTCCCATATCCTTAATACTATGAGGTATGTGAAGGTAGTAAGGGAAAGCTATTCAACTGGGGGTGGCTGATATTGTCTATTTGTCCTTTACAGGCATATCGATGACATTGACATATGGGCAAATCACAGTTAGGCCAAAAGCTTTGTTCCTTAGGTGATAAGTGGCTAGGCAGTGCTACCCCATCACTATATGCAATGTCCATGCAATGTGTGCCAATGTCCTACCATTTACAGTGACACATATGTTATTATCTGCCTACATCATGTCTCAATGGTTACATGGGGTCACAGGTAATAGAGTGAGTCAATCATTACTACCCTCTGCCTAGATGATGTAGACAGTTTGGACAGGATGTGTCATACATGGTTTAGCTGTACTACAATTTGCTGTGGGATATGTTGTCAGTGCAACGGCAGTCATATAATTCCATGTGTCCATCATGTGTTCATATCTCTTCAGTGGGATATGTGTGTTGTCTGCACTTAGGTACAGCTAATCACATCAGGAAAGGTGTGAGTGGTGCTGCTTCAATCATGTAGTTATGGGGTGGAACTGGAACAGCATGTCAGGGGGTAGGTTAGGTGCCCTATGAATTTTACGTGGCTGGCTAATGTTTAGGTGTCCTTACACTGCACTCAGTGATTGTCAGTGGATGTCTCATGTATGCTATGAGCCCACTGTAGCTGCACATGCATGTATGAAGTGATGTGGTGTATCTCTGTGCAGTGTCTGCAGAGGGTCCTCTGGAATTTGTTGCATGTGGTCAGATGACTGTTCTCCAGGCATGTATTATACACATCAGATGTCACCTGTGTGGTGGTGCCTCATGTTGTGGCTGAATTATTGATAGTTTCCATTGTGGCATATATGTACAGAGGATTTAGTCAGGCATGTGATTGGAATGGCAGGTGCTGTGTGGTTTGTGAATTGAGTTTATTTACTATCACAGGACATTATGGCGGTCATTCTGACTTCTCCGCCGCCCGCCAAAGTCCCGCCGTCAGAATACCGCTGCGCGGTCAAAAGACCGCCGCGGTAATTCTGAGTTTCCCGCTGGGCTGGCGGGCGACCGCCAGAAGGCCGCCCGCCAGCCCAGCGGGAAACCCCCTTCCATGAGGATGCCGGCTCCGAATGGAGCCGGCGGAGTGGAAGGGGTGCGACGGGTGCAGTTGCACCCGTCGCGATTTTCAGTGTCTGCTTGGCAGACACTGAAAATCTTGGTGGGGCCCTGTTAGGGGGCCCCTGCAGTGCCCATGCCATTGGCATGGGCACTGCAGGGGCCCCCAGGGGCCCCAAGACACCTGTTACCGCCAGCCAGGTTCTGGCGGTCAAAACCGCCAGAACCAGGCTGGCGGTAAGGGGGTCGGAATCCCCATGGCGGCGCTGCCTGCAGCGCCGCCATGGAGGATTCCCTAGGGCAGCGGGAAACCAGCGGGACACCGCCGGATTCCCGTTTCTGACCGCGGCTGTACCGCCGCGGTCAGAATGCCCATGAATGCACCGCCAGCCTGTTGGCGGTGCATCCGCGGTCCCCGGCCCTGGCGGTAGTCAACCGCCAGGGTCGGAATGACCCCCTATGTATTGGACATTGACTGGTCAGGTGTAGATTCAATAAATGCATGTTATGTTGTGATTAGTAAACTGTTTTGACTACAGATGATAGAAGTATGGAGAGTTATGATTCAGATTAGGACTGCATTTCTGCTTCAGTCAGGGCATGATGAGCATGCGGGCATACCTTTTCAGGTGATTTCTTAGATGATCCAGTTGTGCTACCACATTTGGATTATGATGTGGTTGAGAGGGTAGCCATGATGGGGTGGATAGGAGTAACATGTTGGGGCATGATCGAGGTTCTGTGGGTTACTAGATTACATAGCCTAGCCAGAAGATGTATAACTACAGATGTTCTTGTTCTAATGTGTGTGTGAAGAATGTGAGGACGCTCTCGCTCCCGCTCTATCTGTTCCTCCCTCTATCTCTATTTGTGTGCATCAACATTGGCAGGCGAAGGAGATGGGGCACAGGTGAGTGGTGATGCTGCTGGCCCCGGGATCTGGAGTGCTGATACCACCAACAGTGAGAGACCCAGTGGCCCGGAGGGTGAGGGGAGTGCCACAGGGGAGACTGGATCTTCTGCTTCATCATCCCCAGAATCTTCCTCCAGTGGACACTCCCTGGCGGTGGTAGACCCTTCTGGGACCACCTCAGCACCATCTTTGTCCACCAACCACCTCACTAGCACCACCCTCACTGTAACTCCCTACTCAGTAGTCCGTGCACTCTCACCCAGGAGGGTGGGCATCTCCTTCACTGCAGGCACCTCTGCCCCTGTAAGCCCTGCTGACCTCAGTGAGGAGGCTATTGACATCCTGAGGTCGATCTCTGTGGGTCAGTCAACCATCGTGAATGCCATCCAAGCAGAGTAATGCGTTCCTGGAGGGCATTCATGGTGCACTGGCTGGCCTACAGAGATCCTTTCAGGCGCTGGCCTCCAAAAAGATGGTAGCCAGTCACCCTTTGTCCTCCATACCTCTACACCTTCCTCTTCCCAATCCCAAATCCCTCTTCCCCGTCCCAGCTAAAGCACACAGACAGACAACTATGCATCCACCTCAACATCCAAGGGTACCACTGACAAACAGAAGCACCGAAAGAATCACCACTGGCATAAACACAGACAACACCCACCTGCAGACACACCAACACTCACTACCTGCACTGACTTCCCCACCACCCCCACCTTCATGGACACTACACCGGACACACTTGCAGACACCACACCACATTCACCGACACAGCCAGAACTCCTATCCTCCCACAGGCACCACAATAGCAGACCCTCAGCCATCCACCCCAGTCACCACATCAACAGTCACCACAACCACAGATATGATTACATCGAGCATATCCACCATGCCTGCAGCCACCACCCCAACATACAGTCACTCTTTCACCACAGCATCTCCCAGAACCTCCACCTCCCCTCCCAAAACACTTAAATGCCCACACTCACCCACCCAACAGACACCCAGCACACACAGGCATACCTTGCACACACATGCACTCAAGACATCCCCCAAAACACCTCTCACAACCACTCCCTCTTCCTCTACTCCCAAACTCTTTTGCCATGACCGTCCCTGTGTGTCCAAGAAATGTTTCTTCTCGAAGTTGAACCTTTTCCCTACTCCTTCCCCACCCCATGTGACTCTCCCGAAGATCTGTGTCCCTCCCTGTGTCCAGCCCTCCTCTGGCCTCCCTGCAGGTACCCATGCCCCTCCCCTGCCAAAAATGTTACCCCTCCCAAGAGTTCCCAGCCCTTCCCTAAACCTCGACCTAAGCTTCCCCCTCCCAAGTCGAAGCCCAAGGATCCACCTCCCAAACCCAAACCCTTCCCTCAGCCCCCCATCCCCTGAGGTGCCTGCCTGCCCCCTTGATAACCCTACCTGTAGAGGTTGTATGGCAATCAGGAGTCAAGTAGGGGCACTGGAATGTATCATCTGGGCATGATGCACATCTTTTATTGGACTGGATGTTGGCCTACTAATCTTGTACATGGTTATGTATTTATATATTTATTGCCAAACATCTGGGCCAACCACAAGTTGGTTACATGTTAAATTTTTGTCCTGCCTTTCATTTCTTATGGCTACTTTGGTCTTGCCTACTTTAGTTTGTGTGTGAGTATGTTTTGTGTGTGTGTTGATGATGCTACCAGTTGTGTGCGGCCAGCATGTGTGGGTGTGCGCATTGCATCTGTTGTGCTGTGATGGCTGTGTATTGTGTGATGGGCATGTATGAGTTAGGGACATGGATTAATGTTGATATTGTGTATAGTAATTGTGTTGACACGTGTTATTTTGAGTGTTGTGTGCCCTAGTGTAGTTGTACTGTGTGTGTTGATGGTTATGTGTGATTCGTTCTGATGTGTGTTGGTGGGATATGACGTATGGCTTGTTTTATGGATGTTTGATTGTGTGTGTTGGTTCTCTGGTGTTGTTAGGTTGTGCTGTATGCATGATTTGTCAAGTGGAGGTGTGTATTGTGGATGTATGACAGTGATTTTGAGGTGTTGCAGTTCTGGTGTTGTTGTGTCATTTGGTTGTGTTGTGTGTTGCAGTGTTGGACTGTGCCGGTGCTGTGTATCTGGGTGTTGGTGTGTGTTTTGAAAGTGTGTGTGTGTGTTGGCTGTAGTGTGTGTGTACTATGTATGTGCGTGTGTGTATGTGACTATGTATTGGATGTGCATGTCAGTGTGAGGGTATGTGTTTGTGTCGCCATCGCCACCCGTTCAGAATGTGTATGATGTGTGCGCGTATATACATTGACATTGTGCAACAGTGTCAGGTAAGTGTGTGTACTCATGGTTGCTGTTACTGTCGTTGCTTCTGGTTCCGGAGTGGTTGGGCGAGCAGGAGCAGCGGGAAGATGTGTAGCTCAGGTTCCATGGTGGCTCAAGGCAGGTACGTGTTCCTGAAGGTGAGTGTCCCCTTTTATACTCTTGTTTTCCGCCAGGGTTTCCATGGTGGTGTGACCGCTGCAGAAACCTTGGCGGTGTGCAGCCTCGTAATCTATCCTGGAGGTGGCTGCCGTTGTCTGTGGCAGCCTGACCGCAATGGCGGTGCTGGCGGTGGATTGGCTGTATTCTGTTGGGAAGACCACCGTGATCATAATTTGGCAGTCTTGTCCGCCAGCCTGTTGGCGTTACGACCACCAACTTGGCAGTCATGAGACCGCTGAACTCGTAATGATCCCCCAAATCTTCTTTTCAGCATTGAATATCCTATTGAAAGCTCTTCCATTAACCTCAGAGAACAAGAGACCTGTTTACAAAGGTAAACTTACACTTTTATGTAAGTTTCCTATTTTTTGGTATTACCAACTGCAAGTGTAATTTTACTAGTGGTAATTTAATGATTGTGGAGGCTCCACACTTGGGGCGGATACTTCACACATAAAAAGATAGGCCTGTTGGTACTTTTTATGTATGGAGTTCTCAGTCCCAAGTGTGCACTCTCCACAGTCGTAAAATGTATTCTTGTTTAGATACTGGGGGCTTCACTTGAAACACCTTCCCGATTAGACTGTGACAGATGTATAATTAAAGTGGATTTGGGAAGACACTTCAGACCTATCTCTTTTCCGTAATTAGAATCTCTTCTGAGGAAAATGCAAAATTACTAATCTAAACATTAGTGTGAGGCTGGAAGCATATTCTTTCTGTCTATATTGAGCAGGGAAATATGTCTCTATGAATCATAAAACTTCAAGTTTTTCCTTTGTTTAGTAAATACAAACATCTTCATGCAATTCCAGGAATTCTTAATCTGGTGGTTCATGTAACAGTACAAGGCACGTTTATCCAACATTGCCGAGAGGTCTCCACAAAATGTTTTGTAAAATTTGGACCGCAGTACATCCAAACCTGATGCTTTATTATTTTTAAGACCCTCATTAACTATTCCACTGAGATTTTTTGCTCCCCTGTTGTTTATGTAGTCTAGTAAATTTAAGTTGTTGTGCTGTTCCAAAGTAATCCTCATCCCTCCCTTGCCTGCCTACTTGCTCTTCTATTTATATGTTTTTTGGTAATACCTTCCACACGCTCTACTAATCTCCCTTGAATTTCTCTGTATCTCTTGTGAACCCAAATCTTGAATTCATCTAATAATGTTAGCCTCTCTTATGTTCCTTCAATGCGTGTATTTATTGTCACCCTACTTTCTCCTCATTCTGTCCTGTATGCCTTAAGTGTTCTTTTTTATTAAACAAAGGTGGTACAAATCATGGCACTACAGTACACTGTGTTCATTACAATGTCACGTCAGTAGCACTAAACAGAGATATATCATCTTACCCATCAGCAACTGTGGTGCTTGCACGGCCAAACCATTGTTCCTTAAAAAACCCTGGCAATTCTTCCCTCTGCCCCATCACACTCCTCTTCTCTCCAATACCCCCCCCCCATAAGCCTGACTGATCTGAGCCTCTGTCGACTATCCACGCCCCCCCATACCTTCTCCCACTTTTTAGGGAATCCCCTACCCTGGTAAATCTCTCTCTCTGCTCCGTAGCACCAATCTAGCTCCCTTTCCCAGTGTTCAATCTAGGAGCCTCCTGTTGGCCCCAGGTTTTTGCTATATTTTGCTTTGCAATCACAATGGCTAGTTTCAGCCTGAACCCCCAATATTTTGCCCACAGACCTCTCCCTGGACTCCCAACAGCAAACCTTCACCTTCACTGGGATCTCTAACTCTGACACCTGGGACATCACCCAGGTTAGTTTGCACCAGTACTCCTGCACCCCGGTGCATCCCTATAGTATGTGAAAGAAAGTGCCTTCTTCAGCACAGCCCTTCAGGCAAAGCAGTGAGTCCGCTCTCCCAATTTTGTGCAACACAGTACGTGAATAGTATGATCGATGTAGTAGTCAAAGTTGCACCAATCGGAAGCTAGCCCTTATGGTAATCTCCTGGGGCACCCTTAGTGCCTCCCCCCACTCCTCATTGTCTAGGGTACCCAGGTCTACTGTCCATCTCTCTCTCAACACCCCCCCAAGAGGTCTGGCGAGTTATTGACCAATTTCTTGTAAATTACTGAAACCCCTTTTTCTGGTATGGGCTCTGTTAATAATACCTGGTCCTCTAATGGGGAAGATTCAGGCAGGAGTTCTCCTTCTGTGATGTGTCTCCTAAGTGCGTGGCCCAGCCGGAGAAAACGCTCGGCCTCCATCATACCAAAGTCCTGACAAAGCTCTTCAAAGCTAACAAATGCAGGCCCCCTCCCTACTTACCCAAATGTTCAATACCTATCAATTCCCACTTTTTGAACACCTGTACCCCTGACAACATATCACTACACCAAAGCGGGGTATGTTCAGTTAATCTTCCCCTCCAGCCGAGAAATGCATTTGCCTCCTTCCATGCCTGTATCACTGCCAGTGTGTGATGTGGAAAGGCTCTTTCCCTATGTGCGTCGCCCAATAATGCCTCAGGGCTATCCCTACCCATTATATTCCTGTCCAACTTGTAGGCCGGGTCCAGTTGCTCTGCAAAGATCTATTCGTTAATTATCAGAAGATGTGCCACCCAGTAATACTTTCTGATTTCAGGAATCGCCATTGTAGACACTGTTCTGTAGCCTGGCAAGGGCAATCCTAGGTGTTCCCTCATTCCAAAGGCAGCACCGAACCTCCCTTTCAATGCTGTGAAAGACCTCTCCAGGGACCCTTTATGGCATGTTCTGCAGTATATACAGGAATCGGGGCAGGCTGATCATTTTGTACAAAGCAGCTCACCCCAATAAGGTCAAAGGGAGCCCCCACCAATGAGCTACATCGCCCCGGAGTCTCTCCACTTGGGGATATATGATTATGTGCTGGAACTCAGAGGATACCAAGTGACGTATATGCCCAAATATTCAAAGCCCTCAGTGAAAACTGGCTCTGCGCAATCCTGTGGCAATCTATGCCTCTCTCCCGTAAGCGGATAAATAACCCACTTGGACCACTTGATGGTATCTCCAGAGTGATCTCTGAAAACACCAAAGATATGCATTAGCCTGCCAATTGTGCTAAATAGGGGTGCGTCACATAGAGCAGAATGTCATCTGAATATAGGGATATGCGCTCCTCCCTTCCCCCTAGTGCCTGAATTCCCTGCACCAGTGGGTCACAGCGGACCAATGCCGCGAGCGGCTCTAGCGTCAGGGCGAAAAGCATGGGGGACAAAGGACAACCATGTTGGGTACCCCTCCTCAATCCAAAACTCCCACATACCACTCCATTCAGCCGCACCCTGGTCCTGGGTATGTTGTACAGAAGCCTCATCCAGATATTGAAATGCGGCCCGAAACCCAATCTCTCCAGGGTGGCAAACAAGTAGTTCCATTCGAGGGAGTCAAAAGCCATCCTGCCATTACGACCACCTACTCCACCAATGCCTCCCCCATCATAAGGAGCACCCCATATACGCAGCAGATATTAAGCCTTGTGCTCCTATTTGGCCTGAAGCCCGACTGAGTGATGGGTAAGTGAAGTCTAGATGCCAGAGCCCTGGCCAATACTTTAACCTCCATTTTCTGTAAAGAGATCGGCCGATAGGAGCTACACTCCGTCTGCGGCTTGCCCTCCTTGTGCAGAGCTACTATCATTGCAGCCCTCTGATCTTCTGACAGGCTGCCTGTGTCATAGGATTCCTTCAACAGAGCCAACATTAGTTTTACTATTATACTGGCCAATCCCTTATACATTTCTGTCTGGAGTCCATTGGGTCCGGGAGCCTTACCTGATTGCAAGCCCTGTAGGGCTGTTACCAGTTCTTCTTCACAGAGATCTGCATCAAGAACCTCCCTCTCTTCCCGGTGCGCTGCTGCAGGGGAATGTTGTTTAGAAAGTCAACACAATCCTCCAACATCAGCCTCGTATTTGAGGCCTATAGGCCCTCATAATAAGTTGCAAACGTGTTGGCTATGGCCTCACTTGACGTCTGCGATACCCCATCTCCTGAGGTAACTCCAAGCACCCACGAGCGCTCCCTATCCCTATGTTCCAGCCAGGTCAGTAATTTACTAACCTCCTCCCCAACATCATACAATCTACGCTGCATTGCTAAGGCATGCATACCCACCAGGTTCTCTGCCAGAGCTCTAAGATCTTGTTGATGTAGCTGTAATCTATGGCAGTCGGCTTGGGTCCTGGAATCCAGAACCACGGCCTCCCATTGAGCTACGTGCCATTCTATGGCAGCACATTTCAATCGTGCCTCTTTCTTTTGTGCACCCAGTATGGCCTGTGCTTGTTCCCTTATAACTGTCTTAAAGGCCTCCCATATAATGCCTGGAGAGGGAACTGAACCCAGGTTTTCTTTAAAGTAGAGTTCTGCTCCTTCCTTAAGTTTCTCCTACACCTCCCTGTCTCGCAAGTTCCAAGCATCCAACCGAGGCGGGAGCGTGAAGTCTCAGGAAGGGCCCTTTAGCAGGACCTCAACTGGGGAGTAGTTGGAGATTCCCCTGGCGTGATGGACTGCCAACCCAAACTGTCATCTGTGCACATCTGTGTATGATCTATACAGGAGAAACTCTCATGTGCCGCTGAATAGTATGTGTAGTGGCACTTTAAAGGTTTGCTTTCCTGCTTCAGGTCAACTGGACCGAAGACTATTGCAAATTGGGGAAACAGGCCCTTCCTTCTCCTGGTGCTCCTGTCCTATCTCTTGAGCAGGCATTAAAAGTGCCGTAATAAATGGTGCAAGGAAATCCCATAGATTTCCCTGCACCATGTTACCGGCTCCCCTAACGGGGGAGTGCCCCCTTTACATACCTTATGCCTGGTGCAGGCATAATGTAGTGCATGCATTGCCCCACCCTGTTAATACGACGTAGGGATTTCGGCCTTGTTGGGCCACATTAACGTAAGAAAAATGACGCTAATGTGGCACAAGGTGGCGCTAGGGGGCTATAAATATGCCCCTTTGTGATAAGGTTGATCCTTCACCTGCTCAATGTGAAAGCGGATATAGATCCCTGTATTAGTCAAATAATCCCCCCAAATCATGGCAGAGAACCACTGAGCCTACTTTCCATTTCAAATCAATGTGTCCCAGGCATACCTGTCCATTCTGTATCTGTCCCTGAGATCAGCCCCCAGAGTGAGCAGTCCTCGTGTTGTTTGCTGAAGATTTCCATGGACCACCCAAGGTCCTGCTCATGAATCCAGCGAGGAGTGGATTATCTGGAACTTTCATTTCAGAATAGTAGGTCCTCCTTCGTCCTTGTCGGTGGGCTGAGACGTTTTCTTCCCTCCAGGATGTTTCCTGCCCACAACCGTCCATCCCTCAATGCCACTACTTCCTATCTGCCACCACCTGCAACTTAGCAAGAAAGAGCATTGCATACTTTGCCTTTTAGGCCTGCAGTGCTTTTTTGATGTCATCAAAGCTCTTCCTTTGACATTGCACCTGAAGGGTGAAGACGGGAAAAAGGTGGATCACAGCATTGTCCACCAGCAAGTCCCCTTGGCATGTGGCCACCTGCAATATTTCGTCACTGTCTCTCTATAAGTTAGCATTTTGGCAATAATGGTATGGCATGCCCGGCATCCTGTGTGCACTCTGGACTGTAAAAAGGTTTGACAGCCCCTTTGGTTTTAGTTTGTTGAGGACAAAATCCTCAACAAAGAAGTCAACACTCTGGCCTTCCATGCCCTGCGGCACCCCCACTATTCTAAACTTGTTCCTCTGGCCCTCCCTTGCTGGTCTTCCAGGCTGGCTGCCATTGCTGAACTTTGTTTGGTGAGGGACTGAACGTGTTCCTCCAACCTCTTCAAAGACGACAATAGTCCCTCAATGTGAGTATCCGTGACCTTCACCTTCTCAGAGATTTTCCCAAAGTTGGCCTGCAACAGATTGCCCTCTCCCATCACGACAACCAGTTTTAGTTCTATGGGTGAAATTGATCCCCATAGGTCCCGAATGGCCGCCATGATAGATCTCAGAGATGGTTCACCATTCTGTGTTAGATCATCGTCTGTGGCCCGACCTCTCAGGCCCACCTGCTGTCCCCCAGACTCTGCCATCCGCACTGAGTATCTGTCCAAACTGTTGGCCTGCGTAGATTTTGGTGTCTTGCCTCTGACCATGGCCTTGAACCTCGATTATTGTACTCTGTCATTACGAGGCCCCCAGGACCGGGAGTCGCTGTCTCCTAAACCCCAGCGCCAGTCTCGGCACCCTTCACCGTACCCCTCCACCTGTCCGGTAGTCTTCCAGCAACCTCAATGCCCCCTGAGGAGGCCCGACCTGTGCTCCTCACAGGATACTCGCAGACTGGAAGAGGGGGAACATCGCCCCTCGACAACAGCCCCTCCAGGCCTCTCTGATGAAGGCCTCTGGCCCCCCGGGACCACGAGTCAAGCAATATGTCCCAGTCAGTCTGCTATGGCGGTGGGAGAGGGGTGCGGGAGGCGCAGGGCCCGCTGAACACCCCGCAGCTGCATCAGGCATTTCTTGGTAGGTACTGCACCTCAGCCGAGCACCCTTACTCCTAGGGGGCCCTCGAAGAGCGGCCCAGCCAGGACAGCACTCCTCCTATGCACAAGGGCCCCAAGGCACCCGGCTCACACCAGTGCACCCTGCTTCCCACCCGGAGCTTGGGCAGGACCGAAGAAGAAGGGGAAGAGACCGCTCTCTCACCCACCTCCCCCTTAACCGACGATCTGGCACTAGGTCCTCCACCAGACTCCCGGGCACTGCCTCCGGGTGTGCCTTCACTGTCCCAGATCACTTCTTTTGCTGGGCCGTCTCTGCCGCTGCAAGAAGGGTCCTGCTCCTTTTCGACCAAGTCCTCCTGAGTCTGGTCACAGGTAGGGGAGCAGGCAGACAGCACCCCTACCGCAGCCTCGCCTTGCCTCCGCAGCCACCCCCTGCCCTCCGGTTTGACCTCACTCTTGCCGCAATGTTGTCTGAGGCACAAGGGAGAGCTGGAGCAATTCTCTCCCGGATTTTTATGCCCGCTGCCACTCCCACCAGTGTTTTACTATTCCCGAGCCGACCTGGCCTGTCAGTGGTTTCCCTGTGAGTTATTCTCAAGATCGTCGCAGGATCTAGGGGGATAAGAGCAAGCTGGAATGGAGCTCTCTTAGTCTGCGCCCATCTTCACAGGCTGCCTTAAGTGTTCTTGAACCCTCTTCTATACCTAAAACTTTTGATTAGTGTTAAAAGTGTAAATGAACACTGTAGGGAGTCTGCAAACTTCACTAGTCAATACCATAGGCGCCTAATATGTCTTAAAATTCTCTAATTCATCCAAAAACGATTTTTTTCTAGGGAGGATCTAAAGAAGCTGTTTAAGCACTGGTCAACTCTTGTCTGGAATACGTGATATCCATTCTCAGTAGGTGTGCTGTGATTCAAACAATTCAAATGAAAGCATTCCTCTATCCCACTGCCAAAATGATGATGGACTTTTGAAAGTCTGAACATATGACTCCTGTATTAACTGATTTCAATTCACATTCTGACAAACCTTGATGCATGTATAGGGAAGCCAGCATCATCTTCAAATCCCTGAAACTCAATAGCCCTAACTATTTCAAGAATAAACTCAAAATCCTGGTTATGTGGAGAAAACTTCATGGCACAAATAATCTCTACTTAGAAACTGCACGCTGCAGTAAGGTTCCACTATATCTTACTACTTCTCTGAATTTTGATCTAGAACAATATACTTATTGACAATAGCCAATATACTAAATTCCCCTCCTAAAAAAAAAAAAAAAAAAAATGAAACAGCACCTACAACTGAAATGCGTACTTCATTTGTTTCACTGTGAACAGGCTCTGGAAGGTGACAGCGGTTCTAGATTTCGGACTGCAGTAGCTGCACCCATAGTTATGCCTAATAGCCTTTCCATCAAAATTGCGTCATTGAACAGGGACAAACGGGGACCATTTATTTCTGTTTTTGATTCTGTCATTGGAAGTGTCTGCAAATATTATGTACATTGTTTTTTCAACAATTTTCACAAACACCGATGGGTGCACACAAAAAATAGTTCACGATCTATAGCAGTGCACCTGTCAGTAGGGTTTCCCTGAGATGGCTGCCAAAATATCTAACTCTGAAAATGGAGTTTAAAAGATGGAGGATGGGTCCAGCCAACAGAGGTCTACAATCACAGTCCACTGTAAAGATACATATGATTTCTTAAAAGAGCTGGCTCCCGGGGGCATATACATGGGCTACTGTATGGGAGCAGTGGCTACTACAATGCATTCTTCGAAGTTGGATGGGGTGCCCTTTACAGAAGTTCCCTCTCAGGATGCGATCTATCTGAACCTAGCTGATTCAATTTCTAACTATAAAGGATGTACCTACCCTGATTGATAGTCGGCTGCTACCAAGCTTTCAACACTTCGAAACATAAGTGGGAGCTCCCTCACAGCTTACTGCACATCATCGGTGGCCCCCAACATAAATGCTTCCACAATGTGGGCCTTGCTGCTTCCCATTTCCTGTTCGATGTTCTTCATGTCCTGCTTGGCCATCAATCCATGGAGGAACATTTATTTTCTCCATTGCCCATGAGTTAGCAGCAAAAACAAGTGCAAATGAGTACGGCGATTTCTGGCCATGGTATAAATCTTTATAGAATGTGGTCTGGGCTACATTGAAGAAAAACATATTTGATCCTTATCACGCAACCGCACACTTTAATATTTGCATAAATATATTGCACCACTGGAAATCTTTTCATACTTTATAACAGAGGTTACTGGTGACATCCAAACTTGCAAGACAACATTAATTGCTTATTAAACAAAGATGCAAAGTAGCATAAATTACATCCCAAAAAAGTATAAAATATTTATTTAAATGTCAACAATTTACAAAACTGTAGGACCAGACAGCCTGTCAATGTAATTTGTTAAGTCCTTGAAGGCTAAATCGCAGCTGTTTTGGTTAGAGGTTTTGCCTTGGTATAACGTAGCAATTTTATAAATCATAATCATTATAACGACCGTTCTTATCATTGAGAGGTTACAAGCAAACAAGATGTCTTCAAATGTTTTCAAAGCCTTCAGCTGTTGTTGCTTGGATACAAGTCCTTTCCATGTGGATAATAATACTCATGGAATTCTGGCCTCTGACCAATTTGAGTACTTTACTCTTAGGAACTGCTATGATCTGCGGAATGATTAGCTGCATCCTTAATAGATAGCAAATATAAGACAGAGACAACACTTTAGGGAAATACGCACATGTTGCTAATTATGTGCCAAGTGCAGTAACTACATATTTATGTAGTAACCACTGAATCCATAATAGCATAAACCCACTGACCCTCACCTACGCGTTTTTATTAACAATTTATTCGAGAAAGGTAATCAAAACCAAAATATTCAAATCCCAATTCAAATTCCAACCAGTGCCCATTATTAGCTTATTGTTGGAAAAAACGCTTTTTAAAGCAGACTACCCAAAAATGTGTAATATATTCTTATATTGTAATCTCGATGTTCCGGTGCCATTTAAGGGACACTGCTATGCATATCAGAATAGACAACCAGTAAAATAGAATTGACTGTGCTAGAATTGATCCCTAGTGTGTTAGATGTACTCAAATGTTTGAAAATCTGTGGAACTATGCAACTTCTCGTTTTCAAAAAGGATCAATGTACTCTCAGATGCTGGCTAAACTTTGCGCTGGACACGCAGTAACTCAGCTTCTGAATCCCTATGGGACTGGTGCCATGGCCTACGAATTGTCAATTTTGTGGAATTCCAGGGAACACTAAGTGAGAGTTGGTACTAGTCCAGGCAGGCGAGTCTGAATTCTCTAACTTAAAAAAAACAAATTTCATGAGGAGTGCCTTTTAAGAGCCTGTCTTCATTATACCAGCTGTGGAGAAAGGGTGCCGTGGACGAGCTGGTCTTGCCCTCTGCTGCACCTCAGCTGTGCTGAGGGCAAGACGAGCTCATCCTGCCCTGGACCCATGGGGGAGCACTAGTGCTCTCCCCGTGGGCCTCCCACCCTCTCCCTCGGTCAGGATGTAGGAAAGTACCTTGGCATGATTACCCCCATTTTCTGCCTGATGTCAGTGTGCTTGACTGTGTCTACTGGGATCCTGCTCTCTCCTTTTAAAATTGGTTGTTGTTTACTGTATTTCACCCACAATTGGCATGCTGGTGCCCTCCTGGTGCCCTCCTATATGGTACCTAGGTACCCAGGGCACTGGGGTTCCAGGCTATCCCTGTGGGCTGCAGCATATATTTTGCCACCCATAGGGAGCCCATGCAAAGGCTTTTGCAGGACAGCCATTGTAGCCTGTGTGAAAAGGTGCAAGCACCCTTTCACTGCCATTTACACTGCAGCAGGTAACTTATAAGTCACCCGTTCAGCAGGCCCTCCAGCCCTGAGGGTAGGGTGAAAAGTACTTGTGATTGAGGGTACCCCTTCACTAGCAGAGGTGCCTCCACGACCTCCAGGACCATTTTCCTGGACATCGTGAGGGCAGGGACTCCATTCTACGTGTGTCCTGGACATAGGTCAATATTTATGTCCAGATACATAATGGTAACTCTGAACATAGGCATGTTTGGTAGCAAACATGTAGGAATCATACCCCCATGCTTTTGCAAGCATTGGTTGTATGATCCCATGCACTCTGGGGGCTCATTAGAGGGCCCCCAGTACTGCCATACCAGCCTGAGGTTTTCCAGGAAGCCCAAGCTGCTGCCACCTCAAAGACAGGTTTCTGCCCTCCTGTTGCTTGGAAAGTTCGACCCCAGAAAGGCAGAACAAAGGATTTACTTTGGGAGAGGGGTGTTGCACCCTCTCCCCTTGGAAATAGGTGTTACAGGCTTGGGAGGGTAGCCTCTCAAGCCACTGGAAAAGCTTTGTAGGGCAAATTTGGTGCCATCCTTGCATAATCCTTGTCTACACCGGTTCAGGGACCCCCAGTCCCTGCTCTGGCACTAAAGTGGACAAAGGAAAGAGGAATGACCACTGCCCTGTCCATCACCAACCCAGGGGTGGTGCTCAGAGCTCCTCCAGAGAGTCCCTGGGTTTTGCCATCTTGGATTCAAGGTTGGCAGGGCACTCTGGGAGCATCTGAGTGGCCAGTGCCAGCAGGTGACATCAGATCCCTCCCCTGATAGGTGCTTACCTAGTTAGCAGACCAATCCCCCTTTCAGGGCTGTTTGGGGTCTCTCCTTTGGGTGGTTACTCAGATTCGGATTGTAAGACTCCAGGAGGAATCCTCTGCATCCTCCACTTCGACTTCTCGTTGAACAAACTGCATTTGACCCCCCAGGAACTTTGCAAACTGAAACAAAGAAGCAAGACACCTCATGCAACATTGTATCTTCAGCTCCTGCCAGCAATGGCAATTGTTTCCCTGTCGTGCATCCTCTGAGGACAGCCAGTCTTCAGCCTGCACCAGAAGAGCAAAAGAATCTGCCTTGGGGTAAAGGAGTCACTCCCCTGCTTCAGCAGGCACCGACTGCAATGACAACCGGCTGCGTGAATCACCTCTCCTGCTGAGCTGCATGGATCCTGCATCACAGATGGTGGACTGAAGTGGTCCTGATGGTCCTCACGTCCAGCTGTCCCACTTTGGGGGAGGTATGAGCTTGCCTCCCCTCGCAAGACAGTACCCCCATGCACCGTGTGTTTTGCAGCAGCCAAGGCTTGTTGGCATCCTTCCAAGAAGTTCTTCATGCATCCTGTAGCTCCAGCCCCCAGCACACTATTCTGCGATGCAAAGCTTCATGATTGGTTCTCCGGCAGCGTAGAAGCCTTTGTCATTGCGCTGAGTGGGCCACTTTTGCACCTTCCTTGTCCCCGTGCTGTGGGACTCCTGTGCGGGCTGCCTGGTCTTTTGTGGGCTTTCTGAGTTGCTGAGAGCCCCCTTTAACTCACACTCCTGGGTAGAGTCCACCTGGTACTTCCTGGTCCCGAGCAGCGCCATATTTCGCTAACCGCAAGCTTTGCGTGTGCCAAGGCTTGTTGGTGGACTCCAGCGAAGCAAACCAGACTGCAATCCTCCATCAGGCGTGGGACATCACTTGCACCAACCAGGAACCTGACTCCATCTTCTTTGGTGTAATACTGACTCTTCTTTTGCACCTTCATCCGGGTTAGCAGGGGCTCCTGTTCTTCCTGGACTCGTCTGTGCTTCTTGGATTTGGTCCCCTTCTTCCACAGGTCCAGGAATCCACTGGTAGTGTGTTGCAGTCTCTTCTGGCTCTTGCATAATCTTCTTGTTTCTGTGTGTGTTATGGGAAAGTTACTGTGTTTTACTCCTGCTTTCCTGGGCACGGTGGTGGGTTTTAGTAATTACCTTTGGGGTTTTCTAATACTCCCTGCTCGACACACTACACTTGCCTAGGAGGGAGACCGAATTTTGCATTCCACTTAATTAGTATATGGTTTGTGCTCCCCAGGCCCATTTTTAACTATTGTGATTTCCACTATTTGCACTGTTTTCTAACTGTTTTATGCCTATTTCTGCATACTAGTGTACATAATTTGTGCACTACTTACCTCCTAAGGGTGTAAAGTCGCTATGGTATTTTTGGTATTTGTGTCAACAAAATAAAGTACCTTTATTTGTGGAACACTGAGTATTTTCATTCATCTGTGTGAGTACTGTGTGACTACAGTGGTATTGCATGAGCTTTGCATGGCTCCTAGATAAGCCCTGGCTGCTCATCCACAGCTACCTCTAGAGAGCCTGGCTTCTAGACACTGCCTACACTACACTAATAAGGGATAACTGGACCTGGTATAAGGTGTAAGTATCATAGGTACCCACTACAAACCAGCCCAGCCTCCTACAAGGAATAGCATGGGAAGCGCTTCCCCTGCCACCCGACCTCCCCCGACCCCCCAGTGGCTCATGAGAGGTCGCCTCCATCGCGCTGGAAGCTCAGTTTCCAGAGCGACCGAGTAGAAACAGATTTGTTTCTCCTAAGTATGAGGGCAGGAGAGGGCAGGAGAGGTCAGGGAGGCATGAAAAAGAAAGGAAAGGCTTTTCCATTCTCTCTGAGCATTCCTGCAGCCTGATCGCATAGTGATCGGCTGCAGGAATGCCCACTAGACACAAGGGATTTCTTTTTCTTTTATATTGGCATGAGGGGAGCGGCCCTGTGGGCAAGGGTTGCTCCCCAGTGGGGAATTTATGTTTTAGCTCATTTCTGCCCCCCTTGGGGGCAGATCAGCTTATATTAATTAGACCCATGTGCCCCAAATGGGGGAAGAAAACACTAGACACCAGGGATTATTTAAATTTTTTTTTTACAGGAGGGGAGCAACCCCTTAGTCAAGGGTCGCTCCCCAAGAGGGGCTAATTTATTTTAGGCCATTTCTGGCCTCCTTGGGGGCAGATCAGTCTGTTTTTATTAGGCCAATCTGCCCCCAAGGGGGGGCAGAAACCACTAGACACCAGGGATTTTTTTTTTTTTTTGTGATTGACATGTGGGGAAGATCGGCCTATTTTTATTAGGACAATCTGCCCCTGGGGGGCAGAAACCACTGGACACCAGGGATTT
The DNA here is from genome assembly GCF_031143425.1 of Pleurodeles waltl. NCBI lineage: Eukaryota > Metazoa > Chordata > Amphibia > Caudata > Salamandridae > Pleurodeles > Pleurodeles waltl. Next base: position 584,348,015 of record NC_090440.1, on the reverse strand, counting down.
TTTTTACGCCAATTTCATGCAAGGTGAGTGACCCCTTAGGCAAGTGTCGCTCCTCTGGGGGGCAAACTTATTTAAGACCATTTCTGCGCCCCCTTAGGTGACAGATCGGCCTATTTTAATAAGCCCGATCTGCCCCCAAGGGAAGCAGAAACCACTTGGCACCAGGGATTTTTATTTATATTTTTTACAGACGGGGAGTGACCCTTTAGGCAAGGGTCGCTCCCCTGGGGGACAAATACATTTTAGGCCATTTCTGCCCCCTTTGGGGGCAGATCGGCCTATTTTTATTAGGCCAACCTGCCCCAAGGGGGGGCAGAAACCACTTATTCACCAGGGATTGGTGTGTGTGGTTTGTTTAGGGGGGGCAGCCCCTTGGGCAAGGGTCGCTCCCCATGGGGGCACATTACTGTTGGCCATTTCTGCCCCCCTTGAGGGCAGATAGGTCCATGTTTGTAAGGCCCATTTGCCCCCAAGGGGCCCACCAGAAACCAGGGAAGATTGTTTTTTAAAAAAAAGAGTGTGGTGGTATGGGCTTACTCCCACCCCCAAATAAATGAGGACAAAGTTGTTCTGCCCACCGGTAGGCAGATGGGGCAATTACCGTCGATCCACTCCCCAGGGAGCAGAAAGCCTAGTAGATGACAGGGAATTAAAAACAAATAAAAAACAGTGGGGTGGTGGCTTCCAACCAGTATGGGCATGGTTATGCCCCCACCCCAACATAAAGGGGTAACAGCTCTCCCCCGCACACTAAAAGATCTTATCCCAATGGCAAGCAAGAGGACCTTTGATTATTTTGGGTTATGGGTTTTACATTTGGGCCCTGAGGGCTTGTCTAACTCTCAAAATCATCCCACTTGGAATGGTGAGGGCTGAACTTTTTGGGCTTTGGGATGCTGCCATGTAGAAAAATCTACGAGACCTAGACACATCTGAAAACTTAACATCTGGGTGAGTCCAGGCTGGTGTGCTGACACATTGCAGGATGTATGTTGGAACGACGCCTGCCAGAACAACGAATGCCTGAACAACGAGGTCGGAACAACGACCTCGTTGTTACCACTAATACCCTTTACCACGAATGCCTTAACAACGATTTTTCATTGTAAAAGCATTACTGGTAAAGGCATTAGTGATAGGAATCCATTGTTCCTGCATGCGTTCCCCCTGGTCCCCCACCCCCACCCCTAAAAAATACTGCGACCCCCCACCCCCCAAAACCACACCAACCCCCATCCTTGCCCCTAAAACTACCCCCACCCGCCCCTAAAACTGACCCCCAATCTACCCCCAAAAACTAAAACAACCGCAACCCCCACCCAATCCCTGAAAACCTAAAGTACCCCACCCCTAAAACTACTCCAAGCCCCCCACCCTGCCCCAAACCTAAACCCCCCAACCCCCACCCCGCCCCTAAAATTACCCAACCCCCCAACCCACCCGTAAAATCTAAAACCCCAACCCCCCACCCCTGCCCTGGCCCTGAACCAGTAAATACCCGACCCCCCACCCCCAGCCCTAAACCTAAAATCACGACCCCCCACCCCCGCCCCGGCCCTAAACCAGAAAATACCCTGACCCCCCACCCCTCGCCCTAAAACCCGACCCCCCACCCAGCCCCCGGCCCTAAACCAGAAAATACCCTGAGCCCCACCCCCGACCCTAAACCTAAAATCCTGACCCCCCCATCCCCGCCCCGGCCCTACACCAGAAAGTACCCCAATCCCCCACCCCGGCACTAAACCTAAAACCCCGCCCCCCTACCCCGCCCCCAGCCCTAAACCAGAAAATACCCCGACCCCCCACTCCCGGCACCAAACCTAAAAGCCCGCCCCCCCCACCCCTGCCCCCTGGCCCTAACCCAGAAAATACCCCGGCCCTAAACCTAAAACCCCGACCCCTGCCCCCTGGCCCTAAACCAGAAAATACCCCGACCCCCCCACCCCCGGCCCTAAACCTAAAACCCCGAGCCCCCACCACCGCCCCCTGGCACTAAACCAGAAAATACCCCGACCCTCCCACCCCCCGGCCCTAAACCAGAAAATACCTTGACCCCCCACCTCCGGCTCTAAACCTAAAACCCCGCCCCCGGCCCTAAACCAGAAAATACCCCGACCACCCACCCCCGGCCCTAAACCTAAAACCCTACCCCCCCAACCCCTGCCCTCGGCCCTAAACCAGAAAATACCCCGACCACCCACCCCTGGCCCTGAACCTAAAACCCGCCCCTGCCCCCACCCCCCAGCCCTAAACCAGAAAACACCCTGACCTCCCACCCCCTGCCCTAAACCTAAAACCCTAGCCCCCCACCCCGCCCCCTGGCCCTAAACCAGAAAATACCCCCAACCCCCCACCCCCCGGCCCTAAACCTAAAACCCCGATCCCCCGCCCCCGGCCCTAAACCAGAAAATACCCCGACCCCCCACCCCTGGCCCTAAACCTGAAACCCAGACCCCCCACCCCCACCCCTGGACCTAAACCAGAAAATACCTGGCCCTAAACCTAAAACCCCAGCCCCGCCCCTAAAACAGAAAATACCCCGACCCCCTCACCCCGCCCCAAAAACTAAAACCCTGACCACCCACCCCCACCCCACTTACCCCCCACCCCTGGCCCTAAACCTAAAACCCCGGTCCCCCCACCCCCGGCCCTAAACCAGAAAATACCCCGACCCCCCGCCCCCAGCCCTAAACCTAAAACCCAGACACCCCACCCCCTGGCCCTAAACCAGAAAATACCAGACCCTCCACCCCCGGCCCTAAACCTAAAACCCCGGCCCCCCACCCCTAAAACAGAAAATACCCCGACCCCTCCACCTCAGCCCCAAAAACTAAAACCCCGACCCCCACCCGCCCTACTTACCTGAGAAAATCTGATGTGTCCAGGTTGTGTTTTGGGGTATTAGGCCTACCCACACAAATCCACAGCTAGGCACTTTGCAAAAAACAGGTCAGTTTTCTTTGGGAAAATCTGATTTGTCCATGTTGTGTTTTGGGGCATTAGGCCTACCCACGTAAGTGAGGTACCATTGTTATCAGGAGACATAGGGGAATGCTGGGTGGAAGGAAATTTGTGGCTCCTCTCAGATTCCAGAACTTTCTATCACGAAATGTGAGGAAAAAGTGTTTTTTTAAAGCCAGATTTTGACGTTTGCAAAGGGTTCTGGGTAACAGAACCTGTGAGAGCCCTACAAGTCACCCCATTCTGGATTTCCCTGGGCGTCTAATTTTAAAAAATGTATAGGTTTTATAGGTTTCCCTGGGTGCTGGTTGAGCAAGAGGCCAAAATCCACAGCTAGGTACTTTGCTAAAAAACATGTCAGTTTTCTTTGGGAAACTGTGATGTATCCATGTTGTGTTTGGTGGCATTTCCTGTTGCGAGCACTAGGCCTACCCACACAAGTGAGGTACCATTTTTATTAGGAGACTTGGGGGAATGCTGGGTGGAAGGAAATTTGTGGCTCCTCTCAGATTCCAGAACTTTCTATCCCCGAAATGTGAGGAAAAGTGTTTTTTTTTGCCACATTTTGAAGTTTGCAAAGGATTCTGGGTAACAGAACCTGGTGAGAGCCCCACAAGTCACCCCATCCTGGATTCCCATAGGTGTCTAGTTTAAAAAAATGCCCATGTTTGGTAGGTTTCTCTAGGTGCCGGGTGAGCTAGAGGCCAAAAATCCGCAGCTAGGCACTTTCCAAAAAACACGTCAAATTTCAATGTAAAAATGTGATGTGTCCATGTTGCATTTCCTGTTGCGAACATTAGGCCTATGCATGCAAGTGAGGTACCATTTTTATCGGGAGACTTGGGGGAACACAAAATAGCAGAACAAGTGTTATTGCCCCTTGTCTTTCTCTAAATTTCTTCCTTCCAAATGTAAGACAGTGTATAAAAAAGACTTCTATTTGAGAAATGCTAGTATGGGGACCCCGGAATTCAGAGATGTACAGTTAACTACTTCTTCTTAACACCTTATCTTATGCCCAGTTTGGAAATAAAAAGGTTTCCTTGATACCTATTTTTCACTCTTTATATATCAACAAATGAATTGCTATATACCCAGTATACATGAAAACCCATTGCAATGTGCAGCTCCTTTATTGGCTCTGGGTACCTAGGATTCTTAATGAACCTACAAGCCTCATATATCCCTGCAACCAGGAGAGTCAAGCAGACGTAATGGTATGTTGCTTTCAAAAATCTGCCATAAGTGGAAAAAGATATTGAAGAAAACATGGACAGCAATGGCTCTTTTTTCACCTCAATTTCAATATTTGTTTTATTTTAGCTGTTATTTTCTGTAGGAAAACCATGAAGGATCTGCACAAATTACCCCTTGCTGAATTTTAGAATTTTGTCTACTTTTCAGAAATCTTTAGCTGTCCAGGATCCAGCATTGGTTTCATACCCATTTCTGTCCTCAAATGGAAGGAGGATGAAAGCACAACAAATAGTAAAAATGGGGTATGTCCCAGTAAAATGCCAAAATTGTGTTGAAAAATTTGTTTTTTTGATTCAAGTCTGCCTGTTCCTGGAAGCCGGGAAGATGGTGATTTTGGCACTTCAAACCCTTTGTTGATGCCATTTTCAGGGAAAAAACTACAAGCTTTCTTCTGCAGCTCTTTTTCCCATTTAAAATAAAAAATAAAAATTGTAGCTGTAATTTTAGCTAATTTCTTCGTCTCCTTCAGGGAACCCACAAACTCTGGGTACCTCTAGAATCCATAGGATGTTGTAAAAAAAAGACGCAAATTAGGCGTAGGTAGCTTATGTGGACAAAAAGGGCGTAAGAGCAAACTGCCCCAAAGAGGCAAAAAAAGGCTTGGCACGGGTGGGGAAAAGGCCTGGCAGCGAAGGGGTTAACATAAATGCCATGTACCTGCTGGTAGTGGATGAGCATGAAAGTAATGGGTAGCCACAAAGAAACAAACATATATGGATCATGAAGGACTCGTGTGCAGTGGTGGTTTCTTTATTGGGGTGCAGGAGCGCCACCCCCTGTTAGTTTGCCAAATGTTTAATTATACAGTACCCTGTGTTGGCCTTTTGTCTTGCCCCAGCATGTGGTGTGATGATGACCTGGGCAAAGTTACAGAAGGGTGGTGGGGGAGGCTTGCCTCTGCTCTGAGACTGTCTGCTTGATGATTGGCAGGTGCCATGTCGGGCTTCCTTGGGGGGGAAGTGCACATTTTGGTTTGGACGGGGGATCCGACTAGCCCGACATGCACACTTAAACCCTCACCGGGCTCTGCAATTGTAGGAGCCCAGGGGGTTGTTGCAAAGACTCCAAATGATCATTAGCAGCTCCTGACCCATCCAATCCTCACGCTCCTGGAGTTGTGTGAGTAGGACCAGGCCTGAGGGAAGGTAAAGTCATACCTTGCATTCTATGCTCGCGGAACGCAAGCACAATGAGTAGAACAGCCTGAGGCAACTGGCAGCAAAGACAAACTCACTCAGTGCTGAGGCCAGGACCGTCTGTACAGTTGGTGAGTGTTTTTAAACTTTGTAATATAAATATAAGCAGGTCAAGTCAGCTCATCTCCCACAGTCGGTTCATGGCGACTTCAACCATGCACAGCAGAATGCCTTTCTTCCATTGTACAGTGGAAAGCACTGCAGCCACTGTAAGCCTCATTCCTGCACTGGTGGTTCTTTTCCTCTTCCACTCTGGTGTTGTTGACGTCAACTGTTCAAATGTAATTGGAATTTACCTTGCAAATGCTGTAATTGGAGCAATACTGAATGTGTTGTTGCCATTTTAATCCTAAAGCCCTCATCAGGCTGTCTGTGTATGCAAGCACACGCCTTGTATACCATCAATACCGTTATCTGTGCATAAAGGTGGTCATTACAGCAATGGCGGTAAAAATTGCCTACTGCCGCGGTGAAGGGTGCCAACAGACCGTCACCATGGCTACCATCTGTCTGCCATGTAATGATCACTGCTGGACTTCCACCACAAGAAGGGCAGAAATCCAGCAGTGATCATACTGGCAGACTGTGGTAAGCTGGCGCTGCTACCACCAGCATTGCCACGGCAATTGAACGCCGCCAGCAGCATAACGTCCAGTAATACCGTCTGACGGTGTTCTGCTGGCAGGGCGCTGCCAGCGGTAGCAGCGCCCCTTTCCATTTCCTGGCGGAAGTCCTCCTTGACAAAGGTAAGTACGACAGGGGATGAGGGTGTTGTGTGTGTGTGTGTGTGTCTGAGTGTGTGTGTGAATGCGTCTGATGTGTTTGGTTGTTTGCGTGGTTGTATGCATGTGAGTGAATGCATGTAAGAATGGTGAAGTGAGTGCTTGTCTGCATTTCAGTGTGATCATTGTAAGAATGTGTACAAGCATGTCTGGAAGTATGCGTGTATGAATGCGTGTATGACAGTGTGAGTGATTGGGTGTATATGGTTAGTGCGTATCTGCGGATGTGTGCGTGTATGGGGGTGAGTGTGAGGATCGGAGGGGGGAAGTTTGGTCAGTGTTGGGTGGGTGGGGGAGCCGCCTACCTGTGACAGGGAAGGATTTCACTTTCGCCGGTAGCGGCTACCGCCACGTTTTTTGTGGCATCGCTAACGCCATGAAAACCATGGTGGTAGGCAGGCTCATAATGCTGTCGGCGGTACTATGCTGGCCGCCGGGTTGGAGATTGACATCTCCGGCCTGGCGGCTGATACCGGCATGGCGGTATGAGTGGAGAAGTGGGTTGGCGTCAGCCAACCCGCCATTCTCAGAATGTGGCGGTGTGTACTGCCAGCCTGTTGGCGATGCTACCACCACATTAACACTCACCGCCGGGGTCATAATGCCCCTCAAAATGTGCGATCCTCACCCATTTTATTGCTTTAACTTTCCAGCAAAACACGCACATCATAAAAGGGTATTTCTGTTTTCCATGCCCAGTCTGCTTCATTTAACACATGGTGCTGCAGTGTGTTGAATTATTTCCTAGCTCTACCCTGTGGTGTCCTTTGCACTGTGAGCTTGGCACCTTGTGCACATGGTGGGTGATAAGACTGATAGCAGGTGACGACGATGCCACTGAGCAGCTAGTAGGCACCGGTGCCAGTGAATGCTCACTTTGTTACTGATGCCAGCTCTAGCTCAGCCCTTCTGCTGATAAGTGTGAGAACTGCTGCCTTTCAAACTAACAGCTCGGTGACGTCACGGATCTGCTTGGGCTGTGCACCCTTAAATGCCACTTTCCCTTCTGTGGCTATGCACTGGTCTATGACCTGGCATTCCACATGTGCAGTTTTCAGCACATCTCGCTGTATGCAGAATACTAGGCCCTTCATACGGCCTTGAGCATCAGCTACTATGCGGCCAGAGAGTGCCAAGTTATGTGGCATGTTGAGTAAATTATGGAGCAATAAAAGCCAAATAATGTGGCACAAAATTTGTAATGGTTTTACGCCATTATTTCTTTTTTTTTTTTTACTTGATTACACTGTCTGGGCATTGGTTGCACCTCATTTGTGCCATTGTAATACCCAAATATAGCAATAAGGAACAAAAATATGGGAAGTCCAGCTTTACAAAGGGCCTTTTACTGCGCAACAACACGTGTTGCTGTGTTTTAGTAACTTTTGAACCTTTTGAGCTAAAAACTATTTTTGCTTTTGTTTAAAACTGCAGATTACGCGACGGATGATGGATTATGTGCAATTGTTGTGTTCTCAAGTGCTGGACGAGTGCCATTTTGGTCAGATGTGAACGTCCTTGACTAGACTAAAGGAGTGCGTGAGTGCTTGGGAACACAGGTGTGCACTAGCACTCTCTGGAGAAGGTGAACTCCGAAACATACATGCACTAGTACACCAGGAAGAACATGCACTCATCCAACACTAGGAAACTCAGGCACGCACTAGCACACTCAGGAAAAAATGCACCCAGGAGGACAGCCATGCATTAGCACACTAATCCGTCACAGCGGCCATCATGCAGTGTAAAATTGTTGCGCTGTACAATTTATATTTACAAACACAGTAACTGTTGAACAATTTTAATTCAGTAGGATATGGAGTATTTTTCTATTTCAATAAAAAGTCTACACTTTCACAATTGCTTTATAAACCTTCTTGATTTCTCAAATTTGCTTGAAAATGCACCATTTCTCCTCTTCTTTTGCAAGATTTTCCCAGGGGGAGAATCCCCTAACCTCCATTAAGTTGATTGGGCTTGCTCTCTATGCTTCCTGCCACACGGCACCCAGCACAAACCTTTACGCCCCACCACTTTCAAATGTCACCAGCCGCCACTACTCGTGTGTGGTTTGCACGCTGCCATTTGCCCCATCAAGTTGGCGTGTGTGAAATGTATACCAATGTTGGAGTGTGATATTTATAATCAATATTATCATGAAAAGCTTGCAAAATAATGTATAATAAAGCCGCGTAGAAAATGTGTTAATACAGTACTAATATACGCATTTGAAATGTGCCCACGGGGAGTGGCCACCAATGTATACGATGATTAATGAAACTGACTAATGATGAATTAACAATGCATCAATGTATGATTTGTATTAGTGTTAAGACATATGTATTAGGGTTTTGCTAAATTAATCACTAGGCCTGGGTTAGCAAGGGTCTGGGCCTAGCTGCCTAGTCTCATATTAACTGTGTTTTCTAACGTGCAATGTGCTGCTTTCCTAAAGGACACGATGCTGTACTTTTCCAGAAGCTGGAGATGTGTGTGGAACCGTAGTAAATTCTTTCTCATGAGACCCGACTTGCTCAAGGAGACATTCTTGCCGAATGCAACAGTGTAATTTGCAACAGGTACAAGGTCGCCTAAACCAAGGGAAGACAATGGAACTACTGACTGGAGTGACTAGTGTAACTTTTCCTACCTGACATTCTACCCGTTGAAAACGTCAATCACAGGAGCCAATAAACTGCATGAGAACTGTCTTAGGTGAAAATTCTAGTAAGGTGAGTAACGGATTATTGGACAGAGATAACGATGCACTACATATTTCCCAATTGGAAATTAGAGACTTGTTCGACAAGTTTAATATAACGGCGTGACACAAGGAGAAGCCAGGCATTACCTTGCTGTTCTCAGCCATTCTTAGCCGCCCTTCCCGCCACTTTGATGCTGTTACTTATCCTTACTCCTGAAGGGAATTTGCCTTTAACTGTTTGTTACCCTAATCCATCCTTACCTTACCCCCTAGTTCGAGACGCACTTCTCCTCCTTATGAGGGAAGAGCCCTTTGCTATACCCTGCTGAGCCTTTCCTGCTTATCTTGGCTGATGGCGAATCGACTGCTGTCCTGAGGAGGAAGATTGTCCTGTATGCCGCCCCATTTGGATGGGTAACTATCTGATGATGAATTGTAATTGTCTGTTTGCCTTTCCTTTCTAGGTATCAACTGCTCTTTTGACAGAGGCCATAGTTAGATGTTTTCTAAATTCATGTTACTAAATTGTTTTGCATGAAGCCCAACATGCTGATGCTAATTAGAGGTTAGTTAAGGAGTTCGCCAAAATAGGGGAAAATAGACAAATGACTGAATCTTTGCTTTGTTGAATAATGTACTAATAATACTTTGCTAAAGTTTAATTCATGTTAACTTCTGTTTTGTGCTAATGTTCACGATCTTTGCATTGATAAAATCTTTTTCTAGTTGCCATATTGTAGTTTTATTGATGTGCTTATTGGTATTGCGACTAATGAATATGCTAGTAGGTTGTAACTAATAGGGAATAAATATCCAAAATCTTACTAGATTTGTGTGGTTATTCAATGGCCGAAAGGTCATGGTGTGTTTCATTCTTATTAAATATCAATGATTAGTTTTATTGATTAGATATTGTGCATATCGATTTGATTATTGATTTATCCATTGGGATGATAAATAGATATCTTGTCCTGAGGAGTCTCCAATCAGGGTCAAAAAATTCATTGGCCTAAAACGAGTCCCATTGTAAGTAAATTATCAAAGCTGGGACGCGTTAACACCAACAACAAGAGCTAAACACATGGCTGCACTCCATTACAAAGGTCTGTATAATGCTAGCCCCCAAACCAGATAAGCTACACATGCATATAAAGGACACAATATGCGGGCCATGCTGTAAAAATGCCACAGGTCTGCGACATCATTGACTGATTTTGTTATTGTGCAGATCAACTCCAATTATTAAGAGCAAATGCAAGTAAAGCGATAACAGATAAATATTACCTACTGCATCCGGAATGAAAAAGCTGTAGCCCTGCAGACTGTAGTGGAGAACAGATGGAATAACCCCTTTTAGGCCTGAGTAGCTCCAATCTGAGTGAAGGGGAGTCATCTGAATGAAGAGAGGAAGATAATTCCATCTAAAAATGAACAAATGACAATGAGTTGCAAACACTATTAGTAGATTTTAGTGCAGCCATAAGAGTTACGAAGATTAAGGGCCAGATGTAGCAAAGGTTTTTACCCATTCTGTGTCTATGGGAAAAAGTGTTTGTACATATGGCCCTAAGTTATTACATACACTCATTCCACATAACTGAGGGCGGTGGACTCATATGCAAACTGGCAGTAGGACTGCGCTTTCACCAACATAAAATGCAAGTCATAAAAACACAAGACGCTTTAAAAATATGTGAAATATTACATCTGAACACATTTCTATTTTAGCTCTGGCACAACACCTTGATCTGATGTTTGTTTTTAACAGGAAAAAGAAAAAGGCTGCCTTTCTCAAAGTGAGTTTCTTCTGTCTCATAGCATGCAGTCTTGCTACTCATACACTTTCGAAGGCATGAACACGTTACCAGAAGCCCCAAGAGCAGTACTAGGACTACGAAAGGGCAAGATGCGGGTTATAGATGCAAAGGCACAGTTACTAATTTTGCAGAAAGCGCAGTGGCACTGGATCTTAGAGCTGTGAGGGAGCCAATGCTCTCCAAACATGGCTGTCCTTTACTTTCCAATCAGTACCTAGGGGCGAGCAGCTTTTTTCTTCCATGCAGTAGGGGCAAAGGCGTTCTTGCTATGGATGCCACTGAGCAGATGCTACCCTTAGTGGCCCCGCATTAATATTCATGGTTTTAGGCCTGGCTTGAAAGCACTGCTGTTGCCATACATTATTAGATTACTACGTTATACCATCCGTGTTAGCAGTAATGCAATTACCTGAACGAACATTGGTTTAAACCCTTAAGTGCTGGGGCTTCTCCGCCACCAATGCTGATCCCTTTTTTGATGTTTGTGGCCGTTTGTATTTAAGCCTTTCTAACTTTTTTTCCCAAAATTTGGTACTCATGCCATATGTGCCTTACTTTTTTCTTCTCCACAAGTTGAATATTCTCTTGGTATCTCGGGTTTCTTGGATCCTTTCGATGGCACCAAGAAAATAACCAAAATGTAACATAAGTTTGGGTTTCTTTCAGAAATATTGGGACAATGTATGCTTTTTTTGAAGAATGGCACCCTCAAAGATTTATTGAGCTAAGAATGCCCTCTACCCAGCTTTCAGGAACAGGTAGAGATGCAAGGAAAAATATACTTTTTTTTTTACAAAGACTTTGCAATTTTATAAGTGGTAGTAATGTTTTTCTACTCTGTGGTTTCTACATACCTGCTGTTTATGGTGGAAACAGGTTTGAAACTTATGGGTGAACCTGAAAATGCTATACATTTCTGAAAAGTAGACAGCGTTCTGAATTAAGCAAGGGGTTATTTGTACAGATCGCTGTTGGCTTTCCCAAAGAAACTAATCATTGAACAAATTCAAACCAATAAAAGTAAGTAGGAACAAATTGAAATAGGTGAGAATGTTAAAATCTGTAAATTTTTGCCCAATTGCCAATTTTCAAAAGTAATATAACATTACGCCTTACCCACGAACATCACAACAGTTACTGCTTCTATTAATTTTTTATTCAGTACAGATCAGGAATCAATTCATATGGTAAAATCTATCACCTGTGCCAGGAAAGGCCCAAAAATTCAACAAAGAAACTTTAAGATTTTTCCCTTTGAAAATCATTCATTAAATAATGGGGGTAGCTGCGGGATATGGGCTCAGGCCTGGCAGACACCCAGAGAAACCTCCAAAGCCCAGGCATTTCTAAAAACTAAACTAAACACCCAAGTGAGTTCAGGATGGCATGGCTTGTGTAGATTTCACTATAGTTTCCTACCAAGAATGGCCTGCAAATGACAAACTTTGGTTAAAATCATGGAATTTCCTCACATTTCTGGTAAAGTTCCAGTATCTACAGGTTCAACAAAATTCCTACCCATCCAATTCGATGGCTGCAATGAAACAATTTTCATCCTGAATATCCTCTTTCCCACCAGCATCTCCAGTGATGGGATACCTAGAGAGGTAATCTGCTCTTACATTCCTTCCTCCAGAAATGTGCACAACTGAAAAATCAAATTGTAACAACCTGGCTGCAAATCTTGCGATTCTTGGTGTGCTACTCCTGACATTAGTACCATTCAAAATAGAAACCAAAGGTTTATGGTCTGTCTGGAGTAAAAAATGTCTTCCCCACAGATAAGGTTTAAACTTCTCTATACCCCACCAACATGCTAATAACTCTTTTTCTATTACAGAATAGTGTAATTCATTTGGTCTGAGCACTCTTGACGCAAATCCAATACTATGCTCCAGTTTTCCACTGATCTGTGTCAAAACAGCTCCAACCCCAAACTTGCTGGCACCCACAGTCAAACAACACTCCAAATTATGATCATATGATTGTAACACACCAACAGCACCCAATTTTTGTTTGATATCATCAAATGCTTCAGCACATTCAGCATTCCACACAAACTCTGTTTTTGTTTTGAGCAGATTCAAAATAGGTCTGGTTATAGTGGCAAAACTCTCATAAACCTAGAATAGAACTCACAAAGTCCCAAAAAAGATTTTACACCAATTTTGTCCTGAGGTGCAGGTGCTTTCACTATTGCTTCTACCAGACCTGGTCTAGGATAAACACCCTCTGGAGTCAAGACATGCCCCAAATATTCGACAGACGTTTGGAGAAACTGACAGCGATGGTCAAAATGCATTGCAGTGTGGTGGAATAAAGGTATTTTGCTTCAGTACCCGTGGGCTTGTGTGGCTCATTGTTTCTCTATAAACAGAATGAACGTTGTGGAGATATTTGATGTCGACGGCTGCAGACGAGCCCCTCTCTGTTTGGATAGGTGTCCATCCTGAGTGTGTGGAGGAAGCAATATATATACATATATATATGGCAGTCGCCAGTAGGTAGTTATAGTTAAGACCATGTTTCCATAGAAAAAGCATTTTTTGACTTGCCTATATCTTTGGCACCGTTTGATGAATCTTCACGATATTGTCCAAAAAAGTGTGCCGGTGATTCTTGATGCGCATGGGAACTTTTAGGGTGATCTATTAAGCAGGGGTTCAGAAAAAAGGGGGGTAAACATGCATTTCCCATGTTGATTTCCGACTACAGCCCAACTGAATGGAGTCACACCAGATTTGGCAGAAAGTAGGTTTTGCTATGCAGATTACAATTTTGTATATTTGGTGCAAATTCATTAAGTAGTTTTGGAGAAATCAAAAGGGAAATAAATTTGCCTATCTAGGGCCGCGGATCCATTGCAACGTTTCTGCAGTGATTGCAGATTATTCTTCAATGCACGTGCTAACAGGAATGCTGTGATTAGCTGGCTGCAACCTGACCAGAAAGTTGCAGCTGCCATTTTAGGTAGCGGTATACAGTCGCGAATATCAGTTAAGACGTTTCTTAAAAAATCATTTACAGACTCATTCATACAATAAATCATTCACTAACAGAAGCACTCAGACACTCATGCACACACTCACAGACCCACTCAGAAAGTCATACACCTGCTTTCACACCCATTGAGACACTTTTGCATCCACTCACAGACCCACTCAGACACTTATGCACCCACTCACAGACCCACTCAGACCATCACTCATCCACTCACAGACCCCCTCAGATCCTCACGCTCCCACTCTCACACCCAGACAGACACTTTCACTCCCACTTATTTGGTTGGGCATAATTAAAACTAATTAATTAATTAATTTAAAATAACACCTTCGCTAATGCTGAAGATTGGCCTGTGTATCATAATTGTTATGTATATTGCTTGGATGTGTTACTCATATTGTTTGTATTTATTTTTATGTTTGTATTTATGTTTGTTTTTCTTTTTCCACTGAATTCCAAATTGGCATTGTGTAAATTATGTATGTGGAGTTTTAAAGTGTTTATGAATATGCATTTATGTCGTTGTAAATATATTTATGTTTGTATTATAAGAAATTTGTAACTATTGTATTACAGTCCTGAAAAAACCCTGTTGTATGGACGAAACGCAATGGCTTCAAGGGCCACGGACATGTCATCCCAGTAAGCCTGTATTGGGCCACACGACCAAACAAGGTGGAGGAAATTCACTCCAGCCATACCACATCTGTTAGAGTTGTCATTAGAGGGTAGGCAGAAGTAATGTAGCTTGGCTGGGTGTAGTATATATGATAAAGACATTTATAATGTATTATGTGAAGGCTACGGCTAGAAGCGATCCTCCCAGTTTGAATGCAGCAATAGCACCATTGCTCATCTGTGATGGTAATCCCCATATCTGCTTCCCCTTGGGTCCATGCCCAGACCACAGTGGAGAGCGCTCCTTACTAAGCGGGAAACTAGGCGTTTCCACTTGGAGTAGGACATGCAAAGTACCATATGTTGGTGGCTCAAGTGGAAACTCGGGTGTAGCCGCTCATACACTATGTTGCACTCTGATATATAAAAGTATATCCAATGGTGTAGAAGGCATATCCTCAAAAAAAGTTTCCTGGGTCTCAAACATTCCCTCAGTATAAGGATCTCCCCTGCACGTCATGCCTGAGCTTGAAGTAACTGCCTACAAGTGTACTTGTGCATGACAAGTAGCAATGGGTGATATGAAAATGGAATGAGTGGGGAGTACAATAGTGGTGTGTTAAGCTTACTGCCAGCCCATTCCATGCTTTTAAGGTTTATGCTACACTGTAGTCTGATAGTGTAGTGGACAACATAAGGGATCTCAAGTATGAGGATAAGGAGACAGGAGCCGCATATCCTTGTTGGATAACTAACAGTGGCAAAAATGGGGTGGGTCGGTACCAATGAATCGTATGGTGGGCTTGCACACATAAATAATATAGGGGCCAGATGTATCAAGCGTTTTTGCATTTGCAAACAGTGCGAATGTCCATTAGTGAATGCAAAAATGCGTTTTCCGATGTATGAAAGGCATTCGCAGTGCAAAAATAAGAAAATGAGACATGAATTAGCGTGTCACAAACAGCGTAACGCAACTAGGTTTTTGATTTACCGAATCGCAATTTGCGAACCGCTAATTGGATACAGGTTAGCGAATCGCAGATAGCGATCCGCTAAATTGTGACGCAATTTGCGATACGCAGTTTGCGACATGCAAAAATGGATTCGCAATGCGATGCACAAAAAATCGCAATTTGCGATTATTCGCAGAATGGCCGTTTTGCACATGCAATTTACCACAAACTGAAACCAGCTGGTAACCATGTGCAACCTATATAAAGATACCCAGAATGCCTCAGCTCCTCTCCACAATGGCTGCACTCTACTTCATGGCGAGGAGAATGGGGATCTTGGCAGGTTTGAGGAGAGAGAGTAGGAGACAGGAGTGCATTTTCAGAGTGCGCATAACCCTTTTTGACCAGACTGAGGAGGAAATTTATGAGAAGTACAGATCAGCCATGATACTTGACCTGATAACGGAACTACAACCCAGGCTGCAGCGCACAACACACAGGACCAATAGCATACCCACCCATGTGCAGTTCTTATGCTCCCTGCACCTACTAGCCTCAGGGAGCTATCAAGGGGTCATGGCAGCAGCTGGAGGGGTATCACAGAGTGCCCTCTCTAGATTTTTCAACGCATTTCTCAATGCCATGCTGAGCAGAGCAAAACTGTGCATAAGATTCCCCAACACCCCACAGGCATTACAACAAACTAAAGTTATATTCTACCAGATAGCACAGTACCCACATGTCCTAGGTGCCATTGATGGGAAACATGTAGCAATCTGTTCACCATCGGCCACCGAGGATGTGTATCGCAACAACATACAGGTGATATGCAATGCCTCCTACATCATTACCAATCTCGTGGCCAGATACCCAGGGAGCACACATGACTCCTACATCTTTCACCACAGTGGGATACACACAAGACTGCTAGCTGGGGAGCCGCTTCAGGTGCATCCATAAGAGTGGAGGTGCACTACAGTACAGCCCAGAGGCGACATGCAAAATTGTTGCCACATGTGCCATCTGGCACAACATAGCAATCACCAGGGGCATACCAGTGGAACTCACGGAGCCAGACTCAGATGAGGATGATGATCCCTTATCACCCCTTCTACCAGCAGACAGGACCAGTGCAGCAGAGGGCAGGCAAAGATGTGCTGACATCACGCACAACCATTTTTGATGTAAGTAATGACAAATCCACTTAAATGAAATGTATTTCTGTGGTTACCATCTTTATTACCTTGACGTCAGGTAAACAATGTGTCATTAGGACATTGCTATTCACAATGAGCAGACATGAACAATTCACAGTGTCACACTATTGGCATCACAGCATGACTGTAGCCCTCAACATCACCTCTTACGTCCACACACTCCACTTTAGTGCTCTGTGCCCTCGCTGGCACCTCTAGTAGCAGGTTCACATGCAGCACTGTGTCTGGCACTGCGGCGCCTCAGATCAATCACAGGGACTGTCGGACTGCTGAGGCTAGAGGACTCCCCACTGTCCCCAATACCCAGTTCGCTGTTTGTGGCACTGTGTGCTATTTGCATGGCATCCAGTATGTTGGTGATTTGCACCAATCCCTGTGCAATGTCCCGAATGCAATGTGCCATCTTCACCTGTGTGGCAAAGGCACGCCATGATATCTGGGCTGTAGAACTTGCGAGCCGATTGACGGATCTACAGAAGCTATCAAACCTTCCCAAATATTGGTGATTGCGCCTGCGCTGGCTGATGCACTCCTGCGGTATCTCAGTGCAGAGTTCCTCAATGGCCTGTGTCAATTCCTTTGTGTTTTCAGCAGCTGTTTGCTGTCCCTCAATCAGAGTCTACAACTGCTTGTGTAGTAACCCCATATTGCTATTGTGAGACACAAACTGTCTGTGCACGGACTTCAATTGTTTGCATTGCAGGCGCTGCACCTTCAGCATGGAAGCTTCAAGGCCGCCAAAGATTGATGGGCCCACTCCTTCTTCTGTGCACTGTCTGCCTGCATCGTGGCGCCTCCTGAGGGGAGTTGACTGGCGCTAGCACTGGCGCTGGTGCAGGTACTGCTGTCTTCCTGTGGGACTCGCGTGTGGTGGTGTGGGTTTGTGTTCTGGCATCTCATCTGAGTCCAGGTTATACTCTGGCAGTGGAAATACCCTTCCCCTTTGTCTAGTCGGAACAATACTGTAGGACTCATTGGTATTTGAGTCAGACTGTGGCTGTGTTTCTGATTTCCCCACTTTTTCAGATCCTGCAGCAGCAGGGATCGAGTCATCTGCAAGGACAATGTGCAGCACGTCAGTTGTAGCAATTTTCACAGATTTCCACACTGTTGCTTTAAATGTACAATTAAATTGTGTCACCCTGAGTCGTTTGTGGTGTTTCTCTATGTGGCTGACCACTATCTTGTGCTTTATGTTGTGTATTCACCTTAGGGTTTTGTACTACCCCTCCCATAAGACACTGTTGTGTTCTATGTAAGATGTGACATGGACTACTTTTCACTGTGCATCAAGCTATGTTCTATTTCCTAAGGTGCATTTGTACATGCACATGTGGGGATACACATAATTACTGGCATTACCTTTGCTGGTGCTGGGTGTCCTGAGGTGTCAATGTCAAGTACACCACTGACAGCTTCTGGCAGCAATGTGGACTCCACCAGGTCTTCCATAGGGGTGGACGGTGTCTGGGTGGATGGTCCGCCTCCGGTGCTCCTTGCCTTCTTAAGCCTGCTGGCCACTCTCTCCTTGGCATGGGACCACAAGTCGTACCATCGCTTGCGTATCTCCTCCACAAAGCGCTGCGCAACACCCACTGCGCATATTTTTGTCTGTATGTCAAAACCAGAGTTTCCGCTTCTCACTCTCAGGTACTTGGAGTGAGTTTTTTCCAAATAGTCTATCATGGTTCCCAACAACCTCCTCAATGAGCACCTCCAATTCTGCCTCACTAAATTTTAGCTTCCTCTTCCTGTCAGCCTTCTCATTCCCATTTCCAGCATTGGCCATGTTGTAGTTTGGTCCTGGCTTGCTCACAATGCTGACTCCCTGGTGCTGGGCTGCGTCTCTCTCCCTGCTCTTGTGGGTGTGGCTCCTGGAAACAGCATAGGATGACTCCCTTCCTGGTTGTGATGTCATAAGGCTGTTCCGGTCTGCTGTTTTCGCAATTTGCGATTTTCAATTACCGAATCACAATTTTTTTTGCAATTCGGTATTAGTGATTTTAAAATTTGATACATCGCTTTTTGCATTTCTTAAATTACGATTTCTTAAAAATCGCAATTTGAGAATAGCTAACTGGAATCTTGATACATCTGGCCCATAGTTCCATATACGGTGTCTCAAACCCACCTTGAGAAAATGGCAGTGTCCTAGTGTATGCGAGGGTGCTTGACCACCCATGCCAGTCTTATTAGTTGGATTTTGAGTGGCTGAAAGAACTTACACCCCAGCGGTATGGGGATATTTAGGAAAAAATATAGAATTTCAGGTATGACAATCATTTTAATCAATGCGATGCAACTTGCCAATGGCAGGGGTAAGAAAATCCAGCTTGTAATACTATCAGTGATGGCGTTTAATGCAACCCTATAGTTCTCTCTAATAACCTACTTCTTATCCCATAATATCACCACGCCTAAGTATCAGAGCTCAGAATGATACCATTTCAATGGAAAGTCTGGGGTGTACAATTTTGTTTCTGCTGTGAGAGGTAACAAGTGGGATTTTTATCTAGATAATTGGCCACATTGGACAAATTTGCATAGAATCCCACTGATACTGACCTGGGAGTGAATAGAGAGTGATGTCGTCTGCATATAAGGAAGCTAAAATATGCCTGGAAGGATAGCGAATCACATATTGACAGTGGCATTGTCACAGTTAGGCTGCTAAAGGCTCCACTGCTAGGGTAAAAAGTAACAGCGAGAGCAGGCAGCCTTGCCGTGTGCTTCTAGTGATATGTATCGGGGAAGAGGTCCAGCCTTGGATTTTAACTCTCGCAATTGGGTGTGTATAAAGAAGAGCAATCCATGTAAAAAAGAATGGGGAAATTGATAGACATAAGGAAATCCCATTATAAAGAATTAAATGCCTTTGTTGCATCTAGAAAGACCGCTACTGCAGCTAGGTCTCGGTTTATGTCATAGAGTAATGCAAATAAGGTGTGTGGATTAAAGGATGTAGATGTTCCCAAGAGGTACCAGCCAGTTGGCCAGTACATTCACCAATATTTTAAATTCCAGTTGATGAGAGATAGCGATCTATAAGACTCTTATCTGTTGGGTGACTTCCCAGGGCAAAGCGCTGAGCCCTAAAATGCAGTTTAGTGTGTGCTGTCTGATTTACCCATGTTGCCTGCCGATCGCCGAGTAGTGGGGGCACAGGTGTGCACTAGTCTGGAAAAAGTTGGCAGAGTTGTAGCACACAGTTCCCTTTAGTGTAGTACTGCGGTTGATGAGCAATGCATCTTTACCACAGCCGGGAGGAAAGGGTAACTGCTGGCCCATTAATGGATGTTTATGATGAACAAGGATGGAATCAGAGCCATATATATGGCAGACAGTGAAAAGCGCACCAATACCACTGGACTGGCCCAAGAACTATCACAGGGCTCAATTACCTTGAGATCCAACTTCTTAGCCACTTCAGCTTTGTTGTTGGCCTTGGCCTGGTCAGACAGCCTGTACAGCTTGTTCTTGACAGGTAAGCTGTCACCAGTGTCAATATCATGGACACACAAATTGGTGAGTCCAGGGGTCAAAGAAAACAGACCAGCAAACTGCTCCAAAACTGACTTGCAGTCTTCCTGCTGCTGGGCTGTCAACTTGGCACAGAGGACCACTCCCTCCACTGACCCATCTTGTGCATTTGTGGAAAGGAGGTCTGGCAGAGGTTCACTTTCCACCTCCTTCCCTTCACCTGTGACCATCGGCATGGTCATGTCTACCCTGTCCTGGTGGGGTTTTAGTCTGTTTGCATGCAGGATCCTATGATGATTCCTGGGGTGCCAAGGTCCACCAGGTAGGTGACCTCACCCTTTTCCTCTAAAATTGGATAGGGCCCATTTGGCCTGAAGTGCCCTAGGAGCCAAGGGCTCTGAAACCCACACCAGTTGACCTGGTTGATACTCAGGCATGGTAGCCTTCTGGTCATGCAAGAGCTTCATGACCTCTTTGGCTGGCCTCCAGGTTGCTGCTTGACTTCTTCATGTACTCAGCCATGCATGACCGCAGGCCCAGCACATGGTCTAGTACATTTTCCTTGGGTTCTTTGAGAGGCTTCTCCAAGGACTCTCACCAAGCATAATGGGCCTCTTACAGGGTGCCCAAACAGTAACTCAAAGGGGTTGAATCCAACCCCTTTCTGTATGCAAACAGCAGGAATGGGAGGAGAACATCCCATCTCCTCCTGAGTTTGTCAGGCAAACCCGTGATCATGCCCTTCAGGGACTTATTAAATCTTTCCACCAGACCATTGGTCGGGGGAAGATAGGGGGTGGTGAACTTATAAGTAACACCACAATCATCCCACATTGCTTTTAGATAGGCTGACATACAATTTGTGCCCCTATCTGAGACCACCTGCTCTGGGAATCCCACTCTGGTGAACACACCAAGTAGGGCCCTAGCCACTGAAGGAGCAGCGACTGTCCTGAGGGGTATTGCCTCAGGGTACCTCGTCGCCTGGTCCACTACCAACAAAATGTACCTGTTGCCTAAGGCAGTTGGGGGATCTAGGGGACCAACAATGTCAATCCCCACCCTCTCAAAGGGAGTCCGAACCACTGGTAGTGGTGCCAAGGGAGCCTTTGTCTTGCCCCCTGCCTTGCCACTGGCCTGGCAGGTGACACAGGAGCTGCAAAACTCCTTGACTTTCTCTGACAATTGGGGCCAATAGAAATGGTTGACCATCCTATTCCAGGTCTTGGTGTGTCCCAAATGTCCAGCTAAAGGAATATCATGGCTTAATGTCAGGAGGAACTCTCTATACCTCTAGGGGACCACCACTCTCCTGTTTGCCCCTGGTTTTGGGTTCCTTGCCTCAGTATAGAGAACTCCATCCTTCCAATAAACCTTGTGGGTCCCGCTGGTATCCCCTTGTTCTTGTCTGGCAGCAGTCTGCCCCAGGCCCTCAAGAGTGGGACACTCTCTTTGTCCCTGGCAAAATTCTTCTCTGGTGGTCCCATCTGCTCCTTGCAGTTCTGACAAGTCAGGCAGAGCTTGCAGGGGCAGGGGCCCTCCCTCAGAGTTCCGATCCTCCTTCTCAGGTTTGGATTCCTCCTGACTCTCTGTACTTGTTGGGGCTGGCAGGTCCCTTTCTCTTCTTTTTGGAGGCTTGGCCCATTGTTCCAGGGTCTAAGTGTCCAGCACTTCCCTGTTGTGCTGCCTGTGACCTGGTCACAGCACACACCCATTCGGGGAGGTCCAGCATCTGTTCATGGACCATTCTTTCCACCTCTGACCATTCAGATGATTCCATATCATTTTACAGCAGACATTCTACTGGGAGGACAGGAGCTACAGCTACCTTCTTAGGGCTAGTGACACCTCCACATTCCAGGCTCACCATGACCATGGGATGGAGTTTGGTTCTGCTATATGTGTATTTTACTTGGTGGAAGACACCAGGTAAGACCTGCTCTGGAGAAACCAGCTTCTCTGTCACCATTGTCACACTGGCTCCTGTATCTCTCCGAGCTTCCACCTCAGTCCCATTGACTCTAGGCCTCTGCCTATACCGCTCCATGCTGGGAGGCAAGGTGGCCATAGTTCCAATGTCCACTCCACCGACGGACACTAAGGTGACCTCTGTGTACCCTCTTGATCTCAGCACTGGGCCATCTTCCACCCCATACCTACACTAGCAATCCCATGGGACTGCCCACTAGTGGGGGGCTTTTTGGAGAAGATAGCATCCCCTATTCTGTGACCAGGTTGATGAGACTCAAGGCACTTGCCGGCCTTAGCAAGCTCCTGAAACATTCCTGCCTTAACTGCATCATAGTGCTTCCCCTGACACCCCTTCCCCTTAGAAGTGGCTATTCTTGGGGCTCCCCACCCTGAGAAGTTTCTGGGGACTCTTATGTCAACTTTCCCTTGGTTCTTCCCCTGAGAAGAACCATGTCCTCCCTTTTTCTGGTCACCCCCTAGGGGTTTCTGGATAACCTCAGTTCTTAACCAGTCATCTGCTGCCTCCCCCAGCTCTCTGGGGTTGGTCAACTTAGAGCCAACTAGATACTGGCAGAGCTTCTCTTGGGCACAATTAGTTAGAAGGTCCTCCCTCATAATCAAATTGTAAAGCCCCTCAAAGGTACTTACCTTGTTGTCCTGGATCCAGCCCTCTAGTGCCTTAACTGAGATGTCCACAAAATCCACCCAGGACTGGGTGCTTGTCTTCTGGGTGTCCCTAAACTCGAGCCTATACTGTTCTGGGGTCAGACCAAACTTCTTAGTCAAGCACCTCTTCATACTAGGGTATGAATCTGCCTCCTCTCCACCTAAGGTGAGAAGGCCTATCCTTCCCAGAGTTGGGGACCAACTCCCATAGAAGTGAACCCCAGTACTGAGGCTAAACTCTCCCAATCTGGAGGGCCCTCTCAAAGGTCCCCATCCCCTTGTCTATATCATCTGACTCTACATAGGCAGGAACCACCCCCTTGGGTTGTATGGGGCAGAAACAACCACCCATGGACATCTCAGCTTCTCTGTCGCTGCCACCATCTCTTTTCTCTTTCCTTGCCCACTTTTTCATTTCAGGGCCAGCTTCTCTGCCTCCAAAGCTATATATGCTAGCTTGGCTTCCACGTCTCTTTCCCTAAGTGACAGATTCTCTCCTTCTGAAGGGATCCCCTTCCCCCAACTAGCTTTGGGTATGGCCCTAGTGACTGTGTGTAGTGAAGACCTTTCTTCCTCATCCTTACCCAGGCTCAGATGCCCTCTCTCCCCTGAGAGGTTGGAGTTGGCATCCTCCCCTGCTTCTTCCTCCCCTGGAGCTTCTCCTGTGCCTACTTCTTGGGCCTCAGCCCAGGCTGTCAGGGATTTAATCAAAACATTTTTCCTGAGGTTAGTGGCTGCAGGCAACCCCCTCTCACCACACCACCCTCTAAGCTGGACTACTGTCACTGTGGGTAGGCTAGCCAGATCAAGCTCCATGGTTCCCTAGTTTGGGTCAACAAAATCTTTTTGCAAAAATTGGAATCAAACATTTAAAAAACAACAAAAATGCAATAATTGAAATAAATCCAGATAAAAAATCAACATTGTTTTTGCACTAGGACAATTTAAAGGATTTTTAATTTGCTTTACTTAAAACTGTGGTGTGATACTGAACACAAGTACTGGATCCCACCGCTGCACACCAAAAATGTTGGAAAGTGGATTATTGGTAAGGGTAGGTAAGTACCTACACTTAGCAATTGGCCACTGACCCCCACTAGGTTCAGTTAGGTCTCAATAAATTAACCCCAGCTCAAGCCTTGGTAGCTTGGCGACGAGCGACAAGGCTTAACTTGGAAGACAAAGTGTAAAGTATTCAGGTATTGCAAAACAGTAATTAAAAAAAACACAGGTAACAGTTTAAAAATCTAAAACAAATTTACAAGAATAGGAAATATTTGTAGCTTTAAAATGACACCACAACTAATAAAATTGAATAAGAGGAACCAGAGAAATGATTTTTTAAAGAATTAGTGTTTTTTAGCACATAGAAATGAATAACGCCAATCTGGTCATCTGGTCGCACCTCAACCGGGGCAAAGTCAAAGTTTAAGGCCAACAGCGATGGAGCTCTGCTCGGCTACAGTTAGTGGGAGGCCTCTGTCAAAAGTTTACCTTCGGACTTAGTCATTTTCTTGAAGATTTCCTTCAGTGGAATGAAGTTGCCAGTCCGATCCGACCTCCCTGGAGTCCTACCTCAGATCCGCGTTGCAGGAGCCCTCGGTGAAGATTTCTACATTCGGGCTTATACGATTTTTTGAGATGAAAATCCTTACACCAGTCTGAACCTGGATCTTAATCTGATGTCCCTAGAGGCCTTTTCGGATACGCTGCTCGGGAGGTCCCGGTCAACTTTCCACGTTCGGACTTAGTCACTTTATCAGAGATTTTTTTCAGCTGGACGAACCTGCAAGTCAAGCTAGGTCGTGGTGATCTTTTAAGGTCTTTTAGGAGTCCACAGCTCACCTTAAGGTTCCAGAAGCTCTGAGTTGCTCCTTGAGGGTGCGGACTACAACTCCCAGAATGTACGTGGCTCAAACTTCAAATTGGCCAATGGACAGTGGTCAGCTGGTCAGTTTCTTCAGGATCTGAGACAGGGGACTCTGGTTAGCAATTTTTCACCTGTAGCGAACACGGAGTCCCTCCTTGAACCAGTTGAAGCTGGGAAAAGTTCTTCTTGTGGTGGAGTGTGCAGCTGGTGCAGTCCTTTAGAGTGCAGTGTCCAGGTGTAGGTCGGCGGTCCAGCAGGGCAGTCCTTCTTCTCCTGTAGGGATCTGAGGTGTGGGTGCAGCTCTCACATATTTATCCTTGTTCCTGGGTGAAACAGAGTGGGGTCCTGGTTCTCCAATCAGATGCAGGTTCCTCCCCCCTGTGGTGACCACTTCCTGGGAAGTGTGGCAAAAATGAATCCCAGGGGCAATATTCCTCAAAAATCCATCATGGCTGAAAATTATTTTTGGAGGTTAGATCTGGCTGAGCCCACCCACTGGTGTGACTACAAATCCTAAACACACCCCTCTCCTGTCCTCTCCTAATTTAATCAAGAGGTCACCTAATTGTCTAGGATTGAAGGATGTGAGGGTGGTGCTGGATTGCTCCAAATGCCCTTCCCTGCCTTTTATAGGCCAGTTTGGCAGCCCTCCCCCTTCCTGTTTCACCATCAGCTGAAGCAAATCCCCCCCCAGCACATCCTTTGTGTTCAGCCCAGTACACTTCACACCTCAGAGGCTGGCCAGTCACAGAAGGGCAATACACAGCTGAAGTTGGCAGCTATTCTTTATCTGAACTAGTTATATTAAACCCAACAATTGTGAGTTATGGGATTTAATATAACAATTCATTTGATGCCAAACAAGAGGAATCTGACACTTAGGGGGACTTTGGTAATTAAAATAAAGTCTCCCCATTTTAGCTATGGTTACCCCTTGTCCAAGCAAGGACCCTCACTCTAGTCATGGTAAGTCCAAATTATCCAGTGCTCACTCTCTGGTAGCTTGGCACTGAGCAGTCAGGCTTAACTTAGAAGGCAATGTGTAAAGTATTTGTGCAATAAATCATGCAATACCACAGTATAACACCACAAAAATAATCCGCAAAAATAAACCACACAGTGTTTAGAAAAATATATAATATTTATCTGGTTAAATGCAGGTCAAAACGATCAAGATTTGATAAGTACACGTTGAAATATCACTTAGAAAGATGATAAAAAGAGTCTTTAGTCTTTAAAAAGCAACAAGTGTCTCTTGCAAACACAAAGCACCTGGTTTGCTTCGAAATTATCCGCAAGGGGCCGCAGAGGAGGAGATCCATGGAAAACGGGGATGCGTTGATATTTTTCCACGCAGTCAGGGCCTTGCGTTGATTTTTGATGCGAAGACTTGGATCCTGTTTGGGTTGCAGGGTATTTGAACGCCCCGGGGGCGATGCAGAGAAATCCTGGGCATGTAGGACAAAGTCACAGGAGCTGTGTCGATCCGGTGGGCGATGCTGGGAAATTTCTGTTGCACGGCAGGCGCTGCATCGGTTCTTCTCGCAGGAAGTCGGGCTGCGTCATTCCGGCTCGGCTGTGCATTGATCCAGTGGGCCAATGCTTGAAGGTTTAGGTCGCAACGCTGGCGCTGCATCGATCTCCTCTCAGGTTGGGTGTGTGGTGATTTTCTCACCGCGATGCAGGCTTTGCGTTGTTTCTGGCAGGCTGTTTGTCGAATTTTCGCCACACAAGGAGTTCTGTGCAGGATGAAGTATTTTTGGCCTTTCAAGGAACAGGAGGCAAGCTCTTTCCAAACCCTTGGAGAGCACTTCTCAGCAGAGCCAGAGAAAAGCAAGGCAGTAGGGCAACAGCAGGGCAGCAGTCCTTTGCAGAAAATAAGTCAGGTGAGTCCTTTGGGCAGCCAGGTAGTTCCTCTTGGCAGGTTGCAGGTTCTGGTTCAGGGTTTCTTCACCAGTGGTATCTTGTCCAGAGGTGTCTGAGTTAGTAGGGTCAGAGGCCCTGTTTAAATACCCAAATGTGCCTTTGAGGTGGGGGAGACTTCAAAGAGTGGCTTAGAAGTGCACAAGGTCCCCTTTCAGTTCCATCCTGTCTGCCAGGGTCCCAGTAGGGGGTTTGGCAGTCTATTGTGTAAGGGCAGGCCGCTGTCCTTTCAAATGTAAGTGTCAGGCCCTCCACCCTCTCGGTCCAGGAAGACCCATTCTGTATGCAGATATGTGCAGGTGTGACTGAGCATCCTGTGTTTGGGGTTGTCTGAGTGAAATGCACAAGGGAGCTGTCAACTAACCTAGCTAGGCGTGGATTGCGAAGCACAGAAGGATTTAAGTGCAGAGAAATGCTCACTTTCTAAAAGTGTCATTTCTAAAATAGCAATATTAAATCCAACTTCACCAGTCAGCAGGATTTTGTATTACCATTCTGGCCATATTAAATATGACCGTGTTGCTCCTTTCAGATCAGAATCTACCACTCAAACAGTATATGAGGGTAGTCCTAATGTTAGCCTATGAAAGGGGCAGGCCTCACAGCAGTGTAAAACGAATTTAGGATTTCTACACTACCAGGACATTTAAACTACACAGGTGTATGTCCTGCCTTTTATCTATATAGCACCCTGCCCTATGAGTTTAAAGCTTGGCAAATACTTTTAAATGCCAAGTCGAATTTGCAGTAAAACTGCACACACAGGCCTTGCAATGGCAGGCATGAGGCATGGTTAAGGGGATACTTATGTGGGTGGCACAATCAGTGCTGCAGGCCCACTACTAGTATTTAATCTACAGACCCTGGGCACATGTAGTGCACTTTACTGGGGATTTACAAGTAGATTAAATAATCCAATTGGGTATGAACCAATGTCACCATGTTTTAAGGGAGAGAGCATATGCACTTTAGCACTAGTTAGCAGTGGTAAAGTGTGCAGAGTCCTTAAACCACCAAAATTAGTGTCCAAAATGTGGAGGAAGGCAGGCAATAATTTAGGGGTGACCACCCTAAGGCTGTCAGGTCTAACAATGTATTGTATATTTACCCAACATATGAAACATATCCCAATCAATCAGCACATTGATTAAGAGGTCTGGGGGAGAGAGTTAATAATGAGGATTGTCTGTAGGAGGGCTATCTATGTCATCCTTTGTAATCAATGAAACCAGTAAAAGGACGTGCTGTGCTAAGGAAGTGTTTATTATCAATTGACATATTTCTTGAGATAAGCACACTGCCATCTAATAGAAAATGCCCTATTGGTATATGTTGGAAGTGAAACATACCAAATTCATAATTCTGTGCAAATCAACAATACCTTTAAATGTCACACATAAAAGTGTCCTGTTGGCAGATGTTTAAAGTAACATGTGTGGGCGGAATCAGTCAGTATGTGCAAATCAGCAATACCTTAACATGGCAATACTGGGTCTGAGTTGTCATAGCATATCAATACCACACAATATATCCATTGTAATTATTTGAAACTCTACTATCAGGCCAAGAGAAAGCCATACGTTGCCCGGTGCCATTGACTTATCTCACTTTTGCTGCCAGACTATACAGTCAACATGTCAATACTTGTAGGATATGAGAATATGGCCAAGCTGAGGGGGTAAGGGGGAAGACAAAAGGCAACAGGTTATAAAATACCACCTCCCAAGTGTGATTACTTAAACACACAATAAAAAAACATTAAAACCTGTTGCTACTGTAGTGGTGACGATACAATCTCTTACCTACACATTAAAGTGCTTAGTCTCATAGCAGCAAATTAAGTCATACTTCGTGCATAAATATAATACCATACTACAGATTCCTCATTTCCCGAATTTATATGGTTCGGATCTCAACACCAAATATATGCAATTAAGCAACAGAGCAATGGACTAGGGAGAAGAGAAAAGGGAAAAAGCTTGTCACCATCTAATACTTGAATGCTCAAATAACAAAACAGTATTGAGTAAATCAGGAGACTAAAATAAAGAACTAATTAATGGTAGTCACAGCCTGATCTAATGCTCTGGAGGTCCTATTACCATTTTTAGATATGCACATACAGTTCTGCATCAAGATTATACCCCTATGGTCGCACCATTCCCAGAGAGAGAATCATCCTGGACTTTGCTTTTCTCAGTTCCAATACTTGATCCCTCTTCCTAGGGTCCACCTTGACATGTTTAATACCATAAAATTCCAAACTCTTGCAATCCTCCTCATGGACATCCCAAAAATGTTTGGCCATTGGATATGACCAGTCCTGATTTTTAATGGATCTGAGGAATTGCAAGAATCGGACTCTGAGTTTGTGATTAGTGCTCCCAACTATTTTTTTATGACATCCACATTGGAGAACATATACCGCAAATTCAGTTTCACAAGTGATCCTTTCTGTGATCAAATATTATCTCCCCTCAAATGTCTCATAAAACTGCATGTTAGTCCCATGCTTTGGAGTGATCACAACACCAAAAACCCAGGCTCTTTTTAGTCAACCACATTGATTTGTTCTGTTCCATAAACAGACTTCTAGTCAACATGTCTCCTAATGATCTCAATTTTCAAAATGTGATCGGGGGTGTGAGCCAATCTTTGTCCTGATATGTTCATCCTTTTGCAAAATGTGCCAGTTATGAGTAAGAATCATTTTAAGTTCTTGATCAAATTCAAAAAATTTGGAATTTGCTGATCCCTAAGAGGGGGTTTTCCATAAAGTATTTATAAATATAAAAAACCCAGGGGCAGTCGCGAATGGGTAATTATAGTTAGGTCTGCTTTTCCACAGACAAAACTCTTATTATTTTGCTAATAACTTTGATGCCATGTTAATAAGCTAATAACTTTGATGCCATGTAATAGCATGTAATACATCTTCACAAAACTTTTCAAAATAAAAGTTCATCCATCTCAGCTCCTTCCTGGAAAGTTTCAGGGTGATCCGTTGAGCGGGGACTGAGAAAAAGGGGGAATCTCAAAACCCTCATGCATTTTCCATAGACTTTGTTAGTCTTTTCCATAAAAGAAAAACTGTTGAATGGAATTAGACCAAATTTTGTAGGAAGCTAAATCTTGGTCCAGAAAGCATGATTTTTGTGATAAGGCTCAAAAATATTTGTATATCTGAACCGTTGGGGTCAGGGGACCCTTGCAAGTGTCCCTCAAGCACAGTTTTAAAAAATGGAGCCCGCTGATTGACCCAGGGAGGGGTTTTTCACTTGGGCAATTCACTTCCAGAGGAGCTAGACTGCAGGAGCAGTGCTCTGATTGGTGCCAGCAATATGAGAAAATGTTACTGGCAGACATTACAAGACTCAGGGACTAAGTCCCCTGTTATAGATTTAAAGTAAAGCTTATTATGGGGTAGAGTAGGGATACTCTGCCCACCTAGGCAATGTGGGAGGGACCCAGATGTTCCCCCCCTGGGCCAAATGGGAGGGGGTCATGAGTAGGGCCCACCTCACTCAGCACAATATATTCCCTGGAGACCCCCCATCCCCGCAGCTGGGTAAGAAAGGACAAGGGGCGTGCAGCCCTCCTCCCCAAGGCGATGATGGCCTGCTCGGTACCCCACCCCTGGTTCTCAATTAATTAATTAAGTGGAGGGGGCGCGTGATACCCGCAAACCTTAAAAGGCCCAATGGAACCCTTCCCCTAGGGTTGTAAAATAATGTGGAAAGGGAAGGAGGCCATGTGGACCCCTCTCCCTGAGCCTTTAAAAGCCCCACAGCCCCATCCTCCAGGGCCAGCTCAAGTACTTTGTCCTTGGAGCCCACCACTGGAAGAGAGTAGTTTTCCTGCATTGATGCAGGCAAACATGTGTATACTTTTCTTAAATCTCCAGCCAGATGGTCACACTCCCTCTCCCCTTATTAATATAATTCAGCCCCAGGGGTGGGGTCCCCATGGCCTAATAAGGCTCTGGCAGGGGGTACATGCAGCCCACCTCCCCAATATTATTGCCTTTTGGACCTGGGGATGGGGTCCCGGGGCCTAATAAAGCTTGGTGAGGTGGGTATACAACCCCTTCCCCTTAATAATGTAATTCCACCCTGGGGGATGGCATCCCCCGGGCCACAGTTGGCTAGGGGAAGGCCTCTTCCCCTTTTTGATGACATTTGGCCACGTGTCACTTGCCCTATCATTAGTGCCTTGGGGGATGGGATTTCAGGGGCTCATTTAGGCTGGGGGAGGGAGGGCATGCCCCCCTACATAATGCTAATTTATTTGGCCCCATTGGATGGTTTCCCCAGGGAATCTTACCACCCGTCCCCTTCCCTAATAATATATTTTTGGCCCAGGGGGATGGGATTCCCAGGGTCCAGAGTGTTTTAGGAAGGGGAGCTGTGGTCACTCCATCCGTTTTTGAAAAAGAAAGGGTCTTGGGGTCCCAGGGGCAAATAGTGGCTTGGGGAGGGGGCTGTGCAACCCCCTCTCCCATGCAGGAGGTTGACTGCTTGTGATGAATTGGACGTGCGACCCTATGGCTAGTCCCACACCATGCATGGCATTTGGCCATGCCCTGCAACCAACCCCCGCTGCTTTACGTATATTAAAAAAATCCTAGCATTTCACTGAAAATACAATGGTTAAAGTGACATTATAGCTAGGAATTGTCATCTTAATTTATATTAAAAAAACACTGATGTAATGTTATGTAATATGCAAGGTCATATCTGTCTATCTATTTGTATATCTATCTATAAACCTACAATATATACATGATATATATGTTATATATGTGTGTGCATGTACTCAAAAAACCTGTCTATGGCGTTATCTGGCATGAACCTATCTGTAAAGCAATGAAGTGTTAAACACTTGAGCCCGGATTCCTAGTTATGTTGAATAAGTTGGGATGTCTTCTATGCCCAATAATTAAAAATACCCTTGGAATGATTATTTACCTTCTATTTTTTTCTGGGTCTTTCCTCCTGCTAAAATTTGTCAAGTTTGACTTGCTTAACAATGGAAAATGCAATATTGTAATAGTTGTCACACAACTCGTAATTCAAATCTCTTTGCAGTCTATTGTTGGAAAGGGATTGAAATTTATCCCCATACTCATATTCGAGCCCAAGCTGAGGAGTATACACGGAGAACAGTATAGGGATGGTGTGACTTTTGGGATAGGAAGAAATCAAAGAATGACAGCATCCTGAGGTTGGGGGAAGCCCTGGAGATGTAGTGGGGGTGGTGAGATCAGGAAAAGGAGGTGACCCAGATGTCACATTTGAAAATATACTTTGTATTTTTTTTTTTACCTACATCTTATTTGGACAGTTTCCACATCACTTGTTGGTTATATACAATGACGGAAGGAAAACTACAGAAGACCACTTTACCACAGGTTCCCTGTATTTCTCCTCAAAGGATAAATATGATAATTTCATGGATCCCAGAGCATGCCTCCAAGTATTTCAGGTACCTTCTCCCAGCAATACCAGATCATCAGATTTATATTAAAGTCCATGTGAATACTAAAATAATCATACTAATTATTAAGACATTGATCATTAAAGTAAACAGCTTCTATGTTCACAGATTAAGTAGACATTTTGTACAATTATTCATTTATAGTCATACAAAACAGCCAAAACTCTGTAGAAGAGTCTGAGTCCCTGACAATGCTTGAATTGGTTTTCCAAAATGTCTTTTAACAATTTTGACCCTGCCATGACCAACAAAATCATACACAACTCCATCAGTCAAAACTGAATATTATTTTTGGACATTGCCCATACGAAACCATTCCACAATGAGTCTTTGTCCATTGTAGGGCAATTAAGATGTGTGTAGTCTTTGTTTAAACATTTGATGAGTGGTCACCAGTTGGGGCCCGTCCTTTAGGGTGGAGGGGCCATGCCCCCCCCCACCTTTTGACCCTCATGAAGAGTGTCTTTCAGGCTGAACAAAGGTCAGCCTGACAGACACTCTCCATGTTCAGCTCAGGCAGCCAGGAGCAGACATGCGCCATTTGCGCACATTCCTGGCTGCCTGAGCTGAACTTTGCTGGGCTGAGGAGGTCACAGCTCCTATGGGCATGACCACCTCGGCTCAGCAAAGGTGCCTCGAGGCCCTCCCCTGGGTGACGAGGAAAGCCTCACCAATTGACACTCTCCCTGGGCGCTTCAGTTTAGGCCCTGAAGTGCCCAGGGCGAGTGTCAATCAGTGACACTTCATCACAGAGTGGGGTGGGGTCAGCAGTCTCACTGACCGCATCCCACTCTGTGACGAGGCTGGGACTGCTGCATTCCCTCATTGGCTGATCTAAGGTCAGCCAATGAGGGAAGGCAGCAGTCCCAACCCTCCTGGGACCTGGAGGCTGAAGGTAAGTGTGTGTGTGTGTGTGTGTGTATGTATGTGTGTGATGTTTTAAATTGAATGTTTGGTGCGCGCATGCATGTTTGAGTGTTATGAGTGTTGTTAATGGATGTGCATGCGTGTGTGTGTGTGAAGGAATGAGTGTGTGCGATCTTTCAAAATGAATGTGTTGTGCGTGCGTGCATGCATGTTTGAATGGTATGAGTGTTGTTAATGAATGTGCGTGCGTGCGTGAAAGAATGAGTGTGTGTGTCTGTGTGTGTGTGTCTTTATGCAAAATGAAGACATTTAAGCAAAAGGTCAAAAAAGTGAATGTCAGTAATATAAATGTGGTTTCTAGTTGGCAGTAGTTTGCACCCTGTCCAAGTAGAGACCCTCATTCTAGTCAGGGTAAGGGCGACACACAGCTAAGAGAACCCCTGCTCATCCCCTGGGAAGCTTGGCATGAGGAGTCTGGCTTATTTCATTATTAATATCTCAAGTATTTGTACACACACACACACACAGACAGTAACACAGAGAAAACTCTACAATAGGATTTACACCAGTTTAGAAAAATAGCCAATATTTATCTGAGTGACAGAAGACTAAAATGACAAAACTTCAACATACATAAGTAAAGATATAACTTTTTAAAAGTCTAAATGCCTGATTACGACCTTGGCGGAGGGGATTACTTTGTCACAAACATGACGGATATCACGCCCGCCGCATTACAAGTGCCATGATATCTGTTGGACTTTTGGCCATACGCATGGTCATCCCTAGTCTTTTTGCCTCCTTCCTCCTGGTTTTTCTGACCTCTCGCTGTTGGCTCTAGGACTCTGAGCACTTTATCACTGCTGACCAGTGCTAAAGTGCAGGTGCTCTCCCATCTAAAGTTGGTATGATTGGCTTATACCTAATCGGCATATTTAATTTACCTATAAGTCCCTTGTACAGTGGTATCTCTATACCCAGGGCCTGTAAATTAAATACTACTAGTGGGCCTGCAGCGCTGCTTGCGCCACCCACTGAAGTAGACTTTCAAACCTGTCTCAGGCCTGCTAGCGCAGGGCCTGTGTGCGCAGTTTTCTGCCACAGGGACCTGGCATCTAAATTTACTTGCCAGGCCCAGAACTCCCCTTTTACTACATGTAAGTCAGCCCTAAAGTACGCCCTAGCTAGCCCTATGGGCAGGGTGCCATGTATGTAGAAAGGCAGGACATGTGCCATATTGCATGGCCTGTCCTGGTAGTGACAAACAGCCTAACTTGGTGTCTCACTGCTGTGAGTGCTGCCTTCTCATAGGATTGCATTAGAAATGCCCTGCCTTATGTGTAAGGGGTATTGTCTGATTTATGAGGGGTAGTGTAGGCGTGTTTGGTATGGTTGTGATGGTGATAATAAATACTGCTTACTGGTGTGGGTGTATTTTTTATTACTATCACAGAAATGCCACTTCTAGAAAGTGCGCATTTATCTGTGCTTATGATTCTGGTGTTTTGCAGCTTGACTCCAATCCACGTCTGGGCAGAGTGACAGTTGGGGCTTTGTGCATACTTTTCAGACAGCCTGTACACAGGGAGGGTGGAGGTGTCACCGAGGTGCATCTACATACTGAATAGTCTTCCTGGGCTGAGAGAAGGGAGAGGCGGGGCA
The DNA here is from genome assembly GCF_031143425.1 of Pleurodeles waltl. NCBI lineage: Eukaryota > Metazoa > Chordata > Amphibia > Caudata > Salamandridae > Pleurodeles > Pleurodeles waltl. The sequence continues at coordinate 584,313,569 of NC_090440.1, read as the reverse complement.
CACCTACATTTGTAAAGGCTGTGCCCTGGCCTCACACAATAGGGTCGTTAACCCTCCACTGATGTTTGGAGCCTGTGCTGAAAGGAGAGAGGGGGCACTCCCAGAACCAGTTGTAACTGGCTGGAACCTCCTCTCCCTATCATTGTAAAACACTGTAAAAATGGACTATAAGTACAGGGGAATTTTCCCCACATTTTGAACATTCTTGGAACTTGAAACTGGACACAGGACGCTGATGAATGGACTCACCAGGAAACCGCCATGGACTGCTGCTGCTGTGCTGACCTGTGACCTGCCTGGTCACTAGGAGGAACTGCCACCATCTGCACCCCTTGTGCTGGCCTGTAGCTGGGCCCACCAGCCCTGTGCTCCTTCTTGTTTGGTTGTTCCCAGGGGCAGGGTGCTGTGGCCCCTGACCCCTGCAACGATCTTTTAAGCCTGTGCCCAGAATGCTTTAACAAAGAAACAGGCATTCTTGCAATTGCTGGAAAAAGGATCACCGCCGCAACCTGGGCTGTTGATGTGTCTTAGCGCTTTGAAAGCGCTTTTCTTGTGCCCACGGAAATCACCGCCGCAGCCCGGGAGCCTCACTGTGCCCTCGCGCTCTCCACGGCGCCTTTTCGTTGATGGGATCACCGCCGCAGCCCGGGCAGGGCTTTTTGTTTCAAGCGCGAGGATCGCGCTGACTTTAGTGCCCCCGGGGCACTGGAGAGAACCAAGGAAGGAGCTAGCACACTCCTAGCGTGCTCCCGGGGGACGCGTGCTTTTCAGAGCGCCCCCGGAGCACCAGCAGGCCCCACCTGGGGCCGCAACGTCATCAGAGGGAGAGGAGGACGCCTCTCCCTCCCTTGCAGGAGTCCCGGAGGACTCTCCTGCTCTTCTGGGCCGGGCGGCAGCCTCACCGGAGGCTCGCCCTGGCCCCCGGCTCTCTTGTTGGCCCCCTCGCGGGCCAGGAGTATTTGATTTCGGGGTCTCCCATAGTGGCAGGGAGACCCCAGGAGTTAACGGGTCCCCGGAGGGGCCCGTGTTTCAGTAAGGGGGGAGCGCGAGGCGCCCCCCCTCTCCCTAAAGTATTGGGTGACCTTGGCCCCCCACAGGAGGGCCGGTGGAGGCCCAGGGGGCCCCCAGTGATCGCGGACCCCATGAGGGGCCCGCCAGCAGTACAGAGGGGGTGCGTGCCGCCCCCCTCTTCCCCAGGACTTTAAGGAGGCCCGCTCATTGCGCAGAGGAGCGCTGGGGGCCCCTTTCTTCTTTGTCTTCGAGGCACGGAAGGTGCCTGCTTCATCATTCCCAGGTACTTTAAAATGGACAAATATAATTATAATCTAAAGTTCTTTCTACAGACTTTATTAATTGTGTTATATTGCCCACCTGTTCTATGATGCTTTTACATATGTGTGCACATGTTCCTTTTATGGGCATGACTTGCTAATATGTTTCCCTAACTTGCCATAGATTTTCTAATGTTCCTACTATGGGCGTTTTATGATATTCTAATGACAAGTGTGCTAATGTAATAACGTGTTTCCTGACTACTGCTTATGTTGCAGAATACTGAGTAACCTGTGTGTTATATGTGACTACTGCTAGTTTGCAGGGTAACTAATGTGTAACGTTCTGACAACTGCTAAGGTAGCAGGATAGTACAGTTATGTGATGTTGGTCTAATAATTACGTTGTGTACAATACAGTATATTTTCATATAATCTGGTGTTGTGTTTCCTTTGTGGTGGGTATATTGCGTCACATGTGTGTGTGTGTTGTGCAAGCGCTTTACACATTGCCTCCGGGTTAAGCCTGACTGCTCGTGCCAAGCTACCAAGGGGGTGAGCAGGGGTTATCTTGGACGTGTAACTCCCTTGCCCTGACTAGAGTGGGTAAGTTCTGCCTGGCTGAGGTGCATACCCTAGCCAACCAGAAACCCCATTTCTAACAATATCCTATTGAACTTGTAATACGGCGGAAAGGATATCCGTCACACTTGTGACGGAGTAACTCCCTCTGCCAAGGTTGGATTCAGGCTCTAAATGAGTCGTAATCTACAGGAATCACTGGTTGTACCTTTTCAACACAAAGTACCTGGGCTGCATCAAAAGCAAAGATGATGTGGGCCACAGGGGAGGTAAGATGCTGAAACAGCAAAGCAATTTGACGGTCCCATACTGGCAGGGAGGGTGAAGCGTCGATTCTTTCCTTGCAGGAAAGGCGATGCGTTAATTCCCAGACACGCAGCCTTGGTTCCTTACTGCAGTGCCGGGTCAAGGAAAAATTGACGCCCAAGGGTGATGCTTGGGAAATCCAGACGCACTGTGTTTATGGAGCTGCAGTAAAACAGGTGCTGCGTTGATTCTGCAGCTGCGAGACAGGCAATGTGTCAATTCTCCATCCACAGGACAGGGCTTACGTAAATTTTTTCAGCCATGGCACGTTGGTGCATGGATTTTATCCTTCAGGTCACTAGCTTACACTTCCAAGGGCCCAGGGACTGGAGTTGGTAGATCTTGGCAAATCAGGACTCTCAGCAGAAGGACATTGGCACTAGCCGAGGAAGTCCTTGATGTCCCTGAAACGTCATACCAGCAGACAAGCTCAGTTTAAGCCCTTGGAGAACCTTGGAAAGCAGAATGTAGAAAGCAAGTCCAGTCCTTTCACTCCCAGGACAGAAGCAGCAAGCAGCAGGCCAGCACAACAAAGCAACAGCCAAAGTGGCAGTCCTTCCTACTAGTATCTATCTCTTCTTCCTGGCAGAATGTCCTCAGTCCATAACCGTTCTAACTTTGTGGGGCAGAGGTCCAGTACTTATACCCACTTCTGTCTTTGAAGTAGGCAAACTTCAAAGAGAAGTCTTTGTAGTAGACAAGACCCTGCCTTTCTCTGCCCAGACTCCAGAAGCACTCTAGGGGGTTGGAGACTGCTTTGTGTGAGGACAGGCACAGCCCTATTCAGGTGCAGGTGTCAGCTCCTTCCACCACTCTTGCTCAGAAAGAACGCTCCGGATATGCAGGCACACCTAAGCTCCCTTTGTGTGGCTGTCTAGAGTGAATTCACAAACAGCCCGACTGTCATCCTGACCCACAAGTGTATTCAGCAGACAGGTAGATGCACAGAATGGTTAAGCACGAAAATGCCCACTTTCTAAAAGTAGCATTTTCAAACTCATATGTCAAAAAACCAACTTCACCAAAAGATGTATTTTTAAATTGTGAGTTCTGAGACCCCATACTCCACACCTCTATCTGCTCCCAATGGGAAATTACACTTCAAAGATATTTCAAGGCAATCCCCATCTTACTGTATAGGAGAGCAAGGCCTTGCAATAGTGAAAAGCAAATGTGACAATATTTCAATATCAGGACATGTAAAACACACCAGTACATGTCCCACCTTTTAAATACACCATTCCCAGCCCATGAGCCTGCTTTGGGCCTACTTTAAGAGTGACCTATATGTAGTATGAGTGAAGGTTTAGGCTTGACAAGTGGGTGCACTTGCCAGGTAAAATGACAGTTTAAAACTGCACACACAGACACTGAAGGTGCAGGTCTGCGACGTGTACAGGGCTATTTATGTGGGTGGCACACTCAGTGCTGCAGACCCACTAAAAGCATTTGATCTACAGGCCCTGGGCACACATAGTGCACTTTACTAGAGACATACTAGTAAATCAAATATGCCAGTTATAAAGAAACCAATCACAGAAACATTTTAGACAGAGACCACATGCACATTATCACTGGTTAGCAGCGGTAAAGTACCCAGAGTCCTAAAACCAAGAAAATCAGGTCAGACAAAATAGGAGGAAGAAGGCAAAAAGCTTGGGGATAACCATGCAAAAAGGAACAGGTCCACCAGTCGGAGAAGCTAAGGATGATGTTGATTATGAATGTGGACAGATTCTATTACAAGTTGAAAACAAGGGTGGAGCTGACCCAGTTGACAATATTTTAATTCTTGGTGAAAAGATTAAAGCCTTCTTTGACTCCGGAGCAAAATGTACGATCATTGCTAACAAATATTACAAGGAGAAACTCAAAGGGAAGGTGACACTGTTGAAGCCTCACATCAAATCCTATGCATATGGTGGAAAACCTATTGAGTTGCATGGATATTTTGTAGGTTTGATTGAGTATGAACAATGACATTTGGAAAGGTGTATGTTTCAAAAAAGGGCAACAGTATTTTTAGTTGGCTTCACCAAGACTTGGAATTAAAAATCCTTCATTACTAAGGATGCTGGTCTAAATGTTCTGGGTGCTGTCCTCCAGCAGGGTGGTCTTGCTGTGGAAAACACTATCATATTCATCTCCTGCAGGTTGCGAGGGGCAGAAAATAGGTACTTGGTAATTGAAAGGGGGGCACTTGCTGCGCATTGGGTAGGTAAGAAACTCAAATTTTTTTTATGGGGAGGAGCTTTTGAAGTGAGGACAAGTCTTTGTGTTATATTTTCAGGTCAAAGGGTGCTGATTGCAAAGTGGGTTGCAGCTTTGCAGGAATACAACTTTGATGTGAAGTATATTCTGGGTTTCAGAGAATAAACTAGCAGACACTTTATCCAGATTAATACCCAAAGTGAACAGTGAAAAAGAAGAAGAAACAAGAGTTGATAATGAGTCTGAATTTGTTTGTGAAGTGGGGTATGAAATTGTTTCTGAGGAGAGATGGTGTGAGCAGATGAGATCAGATGATTTATTGCAGAAGTGATGGAGTTAGTGAGTACTGGCTGGAAGAGCAAAGAACAAGGAAGTGTAGGATGTAGGAATTTTTGATGGGTGAAAGATGCATTAGCCACCAACACTATTGTTCAGGTGTACCAGATTGGTCCCTCCAAACAAACTCAGGGAGTAATTGCTGAAGTTAGCACATAGCTGTCATCGAGGAATTACAAAAAGAAAAGAGAGGCTGTGTTATTTGTATTGGTGGCCAAGTATGGATCTCTAAGCTGAGAGACTAGTGCAGTGTGTAGTAAGTGAAAAGTCAATGAAGCCCAGAGTGCAACTCATGGTGATTAGAAGGCGACCCATGGATCCGTGGAAGGATGTTGCATTGGACATTTTGGGGGCAAATCATGGTGAGGAAGAGGAAGCATAGTGTTGATGGAATTATACTCCAGGTGGGCAGAGGTGTGTTTCACCAGGGGTTTGAGACTAAACATGTAGTGAAATTTCTAAAGGAGTTGTTGGGTAGGGAGGGTCTCCCAGAAACCCTACTCACTGATAATGGAATACATCTGGTCTCTAAGAAAATGGAGAGCTTTTTGACTAGATGTGGTATTGAACACAAAAACTGTGCCCTCCACCATCCCAAAACTAATGGGATGGTGGAACGGTTCAATTGAGTTCTGAAGGAGAGTATAGCCTTCATTATAACATTGGCAGTACATGCCGCTTACCTCTGCGGTGACGGCCGGCAACATACCATCACGTAGGCAAACATCCATTTGCCATATTATGACACACACACACACTAAACCGACAGAATACTGCGACAAACACATATCCGCCAGATCAAAGGTTAGTGTTAAACTGTTGGTACGAACACCCATACTGTCACACCAACAAAACAACGCCCTCCACGTTAACAACGCCCTCCACATTATGACCTACAAATCACCACGGCGGATATTCAATGGCGGTAAACCATTGGAAGTACACACCTGCGCGGTCAGAATGGCCATCCAAATACAAAACAACACAACATTGGCCAATACCAAAATTACACACCTGACACTGATACACACACCACACCCACCCACAGTACTATAAAACAAACACCCACATTGCCCACAACCATTTATGAACACGAAAAATAGGCAATAGATAGACACGCAAATCAGAGACACAACTACACACACCACTAACAACCAACCATCCGTCATGCACCTCACACCCCACCACATTATACAACACCCACTGCACAACACACACAACACCCATGTTTCCACAAAGGCACCCCATTTCACAGATGAGCAGTTGCGGGTCATGGTGGAGGAAATAGTCAGGGTACAGCCACAGCTGTTTGGAGCACAGGTACAGCAAATATCCATTGCCAGGAAGATGGAGCTGTGGCAGAGACTCATGGACAGGGTGAGCACTTTGGGACAGCATTCAAGAACAAGGGACAACATCAGGAAGAGGTGAAACGACCTGCAGGGAAGGGTACGTTCAATGGCAGCAAGGCACCAGCTCGCCATCCAGAGGACTGGTGCTGGCCTCCCACCTCCTCCCCCCACAGCTGACAGCATGGGAGGAGCAAGTCTTGGAAATACTGCATCCTGAGGGACTCACTGGAGTTGCTGGAGGACTGGACACTGGTGAGTCAATATTTACTATCTATCACCCTGACACCCTTCACTCCACTCCATCCCACACAGTGCACCACCACAGTTGACAAACCTCAATGCCAAGCCCTGCATGCCATACCCACTGCATGCACACCCCTCCCAGCCCTGCATGTACACCCACCACCAATGCATGCACAGCATGGAGAACTAACAATTCCACAATACATCATCAGACACAAACAAAGGTGGCAGGGCAACAGCAACAATATAGGGGAACTAGAAATGTAGAAAATGTCACAGATATGTAGCATAATACACCACTTACCTCCCCACAGGTGCCTCAGCCAATCCCAGTGGCGAGGATGAGCCACAGCTACCCAGTCCCCCAACAGAAGATGACCCCAGTGATGAGAGTAACTCTAGACTTCTGTATCTGGATGAACTTCCTGGCCCATCAGGGACCACTGGTCAGTAGGGAACCTCAGCCCACACCCAGTCCACTACAGAGCCTCCACTCTCAGTATCCAACACCACAGCACCCGCCCAACATCCCTTGACCTCTGTCCCCAGGACACGACAATCAGCAGTGTGGCCACCTGTACAAGGACCCCAGTCCATACCTCACAGCCAAGAGAATCAGGGTCCTGGGGTCAGCAGCAGTGGGCACACCATTCAGGGGCCAGGGACACACAGAGGACAGCTGTGCGCCGGGGGGAGGACAGGCCCTGGGAACTGACTGCCAAAGAGGCACTAACTAATGTCCTGGGGGCTTACCAACAATCCCAGGACAAGATCAGTCAGATTCTAAACATCATGCAGGAGATCCAGCGGCTGCAGGAGGTACACCATCAGGAGATCAGGAAAGATCTGCAGGCTCTGAACACCACCATGGTCTCCATAGCAGGGGTGCTGGCTGATATGGCCAACATATTGAGGGACTACACAGCACAGCAGTGGGCCCCTTCCACTAGCCAGTCAACTGAACAGCCCTCCACATCTGCTGTAGCTAGTGGACAGGAGGCCCTGCCACAGGACCCACAGGCCACCAACACCCTTTCCCCCTGCAGAAGGTGAACCACTCCGCAAACATTCCATACGACCCAGACAGACACCAGAAACAATTGCCAAGACCAAGACCACCGCCAGGAAATGATACCCTCCTGAATGTTCCAATTGTGTTCCACTGTGTCACCTTGTCCACTTTGAACTGCCATTGCTCCCCTTCCTATGGCCTCTTCGACTCTGGACATGTGCTACAAGCAGATTGGACCAATACCCTGGACTTTCCTCTATCATCACTCCATTCCATTGCACTATTACTTCTGTATATTTCACTAAAATAAACACCCTTGAACACAACTTGAGTGAGTGATAGTGCTTTATGTGATGAAAATGTGCAATTATATTAACAGTTACATATTGTGCAATTGTCCTGTACTTTGTGATTCCATACAAATAATGTCCTTTAACTGCCTGTAGTCAACACATCAGTACACAGCTGTAATAAAACCAACATCGGCAAAATGAGAAGGCATAGGTGACAGTCAGTTGAGATGCAAAGGAAGTGACTGCCATCATGCTGCAGCCACACTGAAAATATAAATATTCATAGGAATGGTCAGTTCCACTGTCTTACCTGTGTGTCATTGGAAGTACTGCCGTATTACTGGTGTCCAGGTGTCTACATCCTCATCCTCTGCCTCCTCATCCTCACTGTCCTCAGGGTCCACTGCTGTCAGGAGCATTTTCACCCTCCTCCTCCTCCAGATAGGGCATATGGCATCAGGTTGTGCAACATGCAGCATACAACAACTATCTGGCAGACCTTCTCAGGGGAGTAGCACAGGGATCTACCTGTCAGATGGAGGCATCTGACCCTGGCCTTCAGGAGGCCAAAGGTCCACTCAATTATACGCCTGGTTTGCCCATGAGCATCATTATACCGATTCTCAGCCCCTGTCCTGGCATTTCTCACAAGGGTCAAGGTTTGGGTTGCCAGATTCACCTGCAAATGTTGAGTTACAAACATTAGCCTTGCACAGTGGTATGGGGGATGACTCCTGAAGGCATACACTGACATGCATTGGGTGGGGACTCAGGCTTACCTATTAGCCACACCCTGTGCCTCTGTAGTTGTGCCATCACATTTGGGATGCTTCTATTCCTCAAGATGAAGGCGTCATGCACCGACCAAGGATACTTGGCATTGACATGGGAGATGTACTGGTTTGCCAGGCACACCATTTTCACATTGAGTGAGTGGAAACTTCCGATTTCTGTAAACCTGTTCATTGTGCCGGGTGGACAAATGCAATATGTGTTCCATCAATGGCCCCAATTATATTTGGTATATGTATATTTCGCAGTCGCCAAAACTTCCACTTGGGGGAAAGCGTTATAGCTGAACATGTGTTGGAGCAAGGCAGACAAAACCCTTGCCAGCACCACTGGGAACATTGGCTGTAACATTCCGGCTGCCAAGCCCACTGTTACTTGGAAATAACTAGTTGCCAGAAAATGGAGCACAGATAGAACTTGCACAAGATCCCAGTGGGATGACGGATAGCTGAAATCAGATCAGGCTCCAATTGAGTACACAGCTATGTGACTGTGGCCCTTTCCAGTCTATTGGTGACTATTATGTGGCTGTCCTCCAAGTTCACAAGGGATCTGTACACGGGGTCTAGCCTCCTTCTCCTCCTACTCCTATTCCTCCACAGTGATAGGTATCTAAGGGACACAAGAGTGAGAAGGGTGTCACAAACTGAACAATGGAACCACCACCTCAGTGTAACTGACCATGTATGTTATTGGGCATTGTAAATGGCAATGTATGTACAATAAAGAGCAATGACGCAGTTTCCAATTACAGATTGTTGACCACCACCATAAAATGGCGAACGCCTGTCCTGTATGTAGGGACAGGAGAAAGTGATGTAACTCCGCCGGCATTGGCTGTCATGGTGCAAGGCGGTCTTGCACTGCCGTGCTATTCCTCTTTGGCTTTTATGGGGCTCTATGGAGTACAGTGTCCAATGAGGATCACCGCCGTGTACACCGCCGTGGACATGACCACCATTTTCTGTCTATAACCTCACTTGATTCCTGACTTTCCACAGGACAACACCTCCACTGCGTGTGACCTGTGTCTGGAACCTGCCATGGCCTGTGTGACAGGGGAAAGGGCCCCTGCCTTCACTTCAGAGGAGTTGGAGCACCTGGTGGACAGGGTTCTACCCCTGTATGGGCAGCTGTATGGGCCTCCAGACCAACAGGTGAGTACACCATGGGAATGATGCATGCGACAAGGTTGCATGGAGATGTGTGTGCTGGCAGTGTGTCAGTTGGGTGGGGGTATGTCTGGTGGTAGTGTACATGCAGGGCACCGGGTGATGTGTGTGCCGATTGAGAGGAAATGGTATTTATGGGCCATATCGGTAACAGGCTGGATTGTATGATTAATGGTGACCTCCTGCCTGTATTTCCTCTGCAGGTCAGCAGAAGGGATTGTGGCGTGCCATCGCCAAGGACATGCGGACCCTGGGGGTCTATAGCAGGCGGAGAACCCACTGCAGGAGAGGTTAGGAGGACCTGAGACGCTGGCCCCATAAGACCACGGAGGCCCAGCTGGGATGGCCTCCCAAAGAGGGAGGGGTCCCTGTCGGAACATGACCCCCCTGATGTCCCGCATACTGGCGGTGGCCTACCCAGAGCTGGATGGGCGCTTGAGGGCAGCACAGCAGCCACAAGGGGGTAAGTACAGTGTGTGAAACAACCATCTTTGTTGCCTGGCATGAGATCCTGGTTGTGGGTTTCAGTTAGTGGGTGCCTCTTAATGCCAGCACAGACATTGCTGCGTGGTCCAGCTCAAGGTAAATGTGTGTCCCAGGAGGGATACAGATGGCAGTGGTTGACTCTCAACTTGCTGTGTGCAAATGGAAGGCCAGTGTGGTGCATACTGCTCAATCATGTTCCTTTGTGTGATGGAAATGTGTATGCCATCTGTGGTGTTGGTGCTGTAATTGACCCAGGGCTCCCTTTCTTTCTCCCCTCTTTTTTCTTCTGTCATCCTGTCCATGTGTGCATTAGCATCATCTGGCGGAGGAGCAGGGGGACCAGCGACTGTGGGAGTTGCATCCCACAGGACCCAGGAAGCAGAGTCAACTGATGCCCAGGAGACCAGTGGGATAGAGGGCGAGGGGAGTACCACGGCAGAGACAGGAGGTTACAACACTGACTCTGATTCCCCCTCTGATGGAAGCTCCCTGGTGGTGGCAGACCCCTCTGGAACCACCCCAGTTACAGGTACAGCTGTCACCCCCCCAAATCAGCACCGCCCTCCCAGTAGCCCCCCACCAAGTTGCCCTTGCCCGCTCACCCAGGAGGGTGGGCATCTCCTTTGCCCCTGGCACCTTAGGCCCTGCCCTACTCAGCCTTGCTGCCCTCAGTGAAGAGGCTATTGACCTCCTGAGATCCATCTCTGTAAGGCAGTCAACCATAGTGAATGCCATCAGTGGCTGGCATCCCGGATGCAGCAATGCAGTGTCTACCTGGAGGGCATCCACAGGGGGTTGGTGAACCTACAGAGATAGATTCAGGATCTGGCTTCCTCTCTAATGGCAGCCAGTGTTCCTTTTCCTACCGTCCCCCCTCCAACTACCACTGCCCAGTCTCAATTTCCTAAACCCCAACCCATCCCATGCACACATAGAGGCAAGCATACACACAAAACATCACACAAGAATGGCACAGACAAACACAGGCAGCACACTTCAAGCCACAATCACTCACACAAACAACAGACAGTTGCACACACAACAACATCCACTGCCTCCACTGTCTCCCCCTCCTCATTCTCCTCCACCTCCATTCCAGCCACATCTGTACTCACATCTGCATGTACTGCATCGATAGTCACCACCACCATCACCACATCATGCAGCACACACACCTCACTTGCAGACACCTCCACAACATCCATCCACGCGTCCTGTTTGTCCTCTCCCACCCTGTCTGTCCCCCCTCCTACGAGACACAAATGATCTCACTCAGACACCCACAGCCATCCACCTCAAATACACACACTATCCATGCACCTGCACACAAGTCCAGCAGATGTACCCCTCCTACAACCACTCCCTTCCCTCCTCCCACATCCCACCCCAAAGTCCCTAAGAAGCTTTTCCTTGCCCAACTTGACCTCTTCCCTCACCCGCCACCCTCCCCCATCCTAGCTGTAAGAGCAGGGACCTAACCACCTCAGCCAAACAGTCTGCCACTGCTCCCACAAAAAATCATCTGCTTGCACAAAGGAGCCACTGAGTGTGACAGCAACCACTCCTAGTGAGAGCACACCTCTGCCTCAGAAAGGGAGGACTAGGGTGGTGAAAACCAAAGGACAGAGGACGGGGGCACTGGAGACACCTCCTAGACCTGGGGGCAAGGACACAAGTGACATATCAAAGGTCAAGTGGGCCCATCACAAGAGGGGACACATGGATTCCCCTCTACCACTCAAGAGAGCAAAGGATACCCCTACACCACCAAAGGCAAGGTTCCCACTCCACCACCAAAGAAAGGCAAGGTTCCCACTCCAACACCAAAGAAAGGCAAGGAGACACCTCCACCAGCTGAGGCACGGCAGCCCTCAGCTCCAGTAGAGGCACAGCAGCCCTCACCTCCAGCAGAGACACAGCAGTCCTCACTTCCAGCAGAGGCACAGCAGCCCTCACCTCCAGCAGAGAATGCCAAGGAGACACCTCCACAAGCTGAGGCACAGCAGCTCTCACCTCCAGCAGGGGCACAGCAGCCCTCACCTCCGGCAGAGGCACAGCAGCTCTCACCTTCAGCAGGGGCACAGCAGCCCTAACCTCCTGCAGAGGCTGCCAAGGACACACCCCCACCAGCTGAGGCAAAGCAGCCCTCTCCTTGAGTAGAGCCAGCCAAGGAGACACCTCTGCCAGCAGAAGGCAGGGAGCCCTCACCTCCAGCAGAGGCAGTCAAGGAGACACCTCCACCAGCAGAGGGCAAGGAGCCCTCTCCTCCAGCAGAGGGCATGTAGGCCACCCTCCAGGGACTGTTGGGCAAGGAGCCCCCTCCAGAACCAGTGGGCATGTTCCCCACTTCAGGGACTGTGGCCTTACACTCCTCACCAGAGAAAATTGGGCAAGGAGCCCCTTCCAGAACCAGTGGGCAGCATGTTACCCACTTCAGAGACTGTGGCCTTACAATCCCCACCAGAGACAATTGGGCAAGGAGCCCCCTCCAGAACCAGTGGGCATGTTACCCACTTCAGCTGAGCTCCCCCCCCCAACCTTCCTTTCCTCCTGAGGTGCCTGCCCATTTCCAACATGATGCCCCTGAACAGTGGAGTCCGGATTGTGTAAGAAGTCAAGTTGGACCTTGGACTGTGCCCTGTGGCCATGTGGCCCTTTTGTACTTTGGACTGACCGTTGGCCCAATCTGGACATTGATGCATGCATTTGCATTTGACTTGACATTATGGTGGCTGTTGGCAGCAATTTGCATTCACTCTAATTGTTGTCCTTGTTTTAATTTAACGTGGGTCCTGTGACATTGGTTTTACTCCGCAGCTGATTCTGTTTCTTGTGTGTGTGTGAATGGTGTGTGTTGTGCGTGTGTGTGTCACTCTCCTTTCCCTCCCTCCCTCCCTTGCATGTTAGCTGGCTGTACTCAATGTCATCGTCTTCGTCAGTGTTGGTGTTCCAGGATGGCCATGGCATGGTAGAGCATCTGGAAGACTTGAAGATCCGGTTCCATGATGGTGGCAGAATCCTCTGTGTCCCTGTTGGTGAGTCTTATGTTGTCTATGCAGTGTTTCTGCCAGGCTTTGGTACCGCCCCGGAAATCCTGGGGCTTTGCTATGTCATAACATGGTGGGCAGTACCTCGCCTTCCACCTGACTGTTGATGGCTACCGCCGTAGTCAGTGGTGTTAAATCCCTGGTGGTTGGTGTGGTACATTGGCTGTCTATGAGAGTTATCACTGCCACGGTTATAGTTTGGCAGTAATTGCCGCCAGCCTGTTGGCGGTATTACAGCCACTTTAACAGTCACCGCCAATGTCATAATGACCACCTGTATCTTTGGCTAAGGATATTCATCTAAATTGGAGAGCGGAGATGAGAAAAAGGGGTGAAGTGTACAGATTCACGCCATATTTCATCATGGGCACGTCTCCTTTTGACCTGTTTCGGAAAGGGCACCCTAACACAATTTTGGAACCTACTTGGTTGAATGACTTTCAATGTAGTTTGGGAAGAGATTTCAAGTCTGATAATTGGCAGTTGAAGGAAGATAGGAGAATTAGTGACAGTGAAGCATGCTTTGGCAAAAGGAGTTTGATGGGAGCAAACAAATATGATTGGGTGTTAAGGAGACCGGTGTGCAAGGATGGTGGTGGAAAATTCTCAAAGCCCTTGAAGGTCATAAAGTTCTTCATCAGTGCGATTTAGATGCAGGACTATTGAGTGTGGAATCTGAATAGAATTATTGTCTACAAAGGGAGGAGTTTGGGTCTTGATAGGAATGTTACAAGGTCTGGCGAGACTGACGGTAAGTCTGCATATTTGGATGGTTATGCTGTGTAGCTCATGATATAGTTTTCTACGTTTAGAATTTCTTTGTGTTCTTGCAAAAAATCAAGCGGACATATTTCTACCACATATATAACTAGAATTAACTTCTGTAATAAATGTTTGTTAAGTTTTGTTTTTACTCTCTGTTATTATAGATGATGTGTGGCATTTATATACACATGCATATATGCCAGGCTTGGCGAGGTGTGCACTCTATTTCTTAGTTGGTATGCAATGTAATGAGGTCATTTAGAATGATCTGGAGAATTTAATGAGAGAAGGCTGGAGGCAGTTGACGTGGATGAATGAAATCTCCTTTACCTGTGATTAAACTTCTTGAACTCTACAACTACTGCTCATCTTGCTGTTAAGGAAGGTTCACTTTTACAAAATAATTGGTATATTCTTCTGGTTACATTGTTCAATGATGTTGATTAGCAAGTTGGTTCTGGTCAAGTAACACTTTCCAACAAATTAAGTTTCTGAATTTGTTTGATGCAGAATGAGGGGGTTTAGATTAAACAGTTTTATGGAAGTCAAAACCTTCAACAGAAGTCCTTCTAGAGAAGCTCTTCATTAAATGCTGGTTTTCATTGACAGGAAACAAAAAAAACAGTTCCAAAGCAAATACGCCACTTTAGTAGTATGGGAATTAAGATATTACATTGAAGAGAAATAAAAATGAAGTCTCGCTGATGTTCTTGAGGTTAGTTGCTTAGAGGGAAGTGCGACAGAATGGGTGAACTCTGATAGTACATTTTTAAAGGAGAGTAGGTACCATTGGGTTTTAGAGTTGTTTGGCGGCACCAGTTTTAAGGCGGTAAACAGAGAGGTTGGATTCGCTCTAATCAGTCCATAGCATAGATGTGTTTTAAATGATAGTAAAAATAAAATAAAATACATTGGTTCAGAAGACCTTTTTCTTTAGCTCTAAAATATATATAATGGTTGGAGGCCTTCCAGCTTTTCTCCCCTATCTAAATATTTCAGTTCTTATGAAAAGGAAGAATTATTTGCCCAATTCACAAATATCGTTTTTATAGAAGACTCCTATTCTTATTGATTAATTGTATTGGTAGATCCTGAGCTTTATTGTGGAAAAATGATTTTTCAAGACTGCTATTTATGCTTCACAACCGTTTTGCTATATCTATACTACTTGGACTGTTGATGACAAAATGGGTTTTCAGTTCGGATTTTGTATGAGTAAATGTTTGTTGGGTTCCAAATTATGTACTTGCTTTGGTTGACTCTGTTGCCCTTGCTGAAAATGGTTCGGCATTTGTGTTCAGAAACCTTAGTTACAGTTTGTTGGACTAAATAAGTTACAGTTGCGGGCAAAATACCCATGAGTAGGGGAGATAAACAGGGGCCAATTAACATAGTTAGTATTCCCACAGTCTGACTAGTCCTGTTTTTATGGGGAGGTCATGATTACTATAACATATGCAGCTTTTGATTTTGTTACAATGGATATAGAATAAAACATACATTTCTAGTCTACTAAATCTGAGAATGTGATGGTCACCTGAGAAGGCCTAAACAATGCATATCTGATTAGTGGTATCAAACGGTGTTCGTTTCCTTGCACTCTCCTATTACTGTCTGGAAGCATGCAGAAAATATCTTGGGTGCGGAGGAAATTAACATGTGTGTGTGACATGGCTTTTAATATTTGTAAAATAATACTACATACAACACAGGCGTTGCTGTATGTTAACCAGGCCATTGTTTAAGTACAGAATGCGTGAAGGTCAATGACAGATGTTTAGGACCTGCAAGAAAGGCCTATTTATTAATGAGATGAGCCTACCAGCTTTACGAAAACTCATAAATTTCATGTGCTCAATTGTCAAAAATGTTTCTGTCGTTCACATTAAGCAGACCAGGGAAGGGTTTTTTGCTCTCTGGAGCATTTTACGTTTCACCATAGCTAAGGACGAGTTTTGCAACTGTGTGACTGAGTTTACATGGTTCTGTACAAGAAGAGCTGGCAATACATAATAGCAGCAGCGTCTGTGTACTTCCTAAGATCTGAATGGAAACATTGCTTACCATCCTGTGTAACAAAAACAGGAGCAGAGCATGAGTAATTCACTCCTAACTATACTCCTGGCTACATACACTATCATACATGAAAAAGGTATTTACAACAAGTTCTGGTGATTGGAATAGGAAGATGGAGCAGTTCCTGGAGAGATACTCATTCCCCATCATCCATCCTCAAAAGAAGTGACATAACATGTTTCCCACCACAAACTTGATCAAAACCAGGTGCACTTCATTCCCATCACTGGTTAACCAGCATCAGTCTGCAAAGGAAGTGTCCTCAATGGTTTCCCACTAAAACCATCTTAAAAAGAAAAGGTCTGGCAAGCAGACTTCACTCTCCATTCCACACCATTCATCTCCATAGGAACTGACACCACTGCACCTCTAAGCATCAGTTAACAAAACAAATACCATCACTGGCTTCCCATCATCACTCTGCACAAGAAGTGATATTATTGGTTTCCTTCCTAAACCTTTTAAAAAAACACAGGAAGAGACATCACTGGTTTTCTACCAAAACGTCATATAAAAGAAAAAGAACCAAGCAAGAGGCCTTAATTTGCCATCATCCATCTATATATTGCTCACCAACCCTTGCACTTTCCCCCCTTCCTAAGTCTACCTAATTGCGAGTGCAGAACACATATGCACAGCAGGTGAGCTGCTATCAAATGTGTGCTCAAGGTAGGCCCATTTGTGCCAGGAACACTGGTTGTCCCTCTACCCTTGGCTACTCTGCTGCACTCCTCCATGTTCTCAACTCCAGCCGTCACTCCTGCACTGCAGTCACAGTGCACCACACAATATGGAGGCAGTATTCACATGCTTCTCCTGGAAGTTGTCATGCATTCTCCCACTCAAAGGTGACATGCACTCTCCCAAACCGTACACTCAACATTCCAGCACCAACATCACCCTGAACCTCGCTCAGTCACACTCACACAAATCGGCCACAGGCTCAGGCTAATAATAGACCAATCACCACCCACTCAACACATGCATACTCCTCAACACCTGCTCACTCAATAGACACACCTCAGAGATATGGGATCTACAGCACAACCATGCTCCAGAACTACTCTTCCACACAGAAACACGGCTAAACTTAACTTCCGCACTGGACATTGCTACATCCATCCCCACATGCTACATGATCACTAGGCAAGACCATTAGCACAAGCCCTGAGGTAGAGTCGCCATCATATTCACCATCAGCTGCACCACCTACACTGGAACCCCCATCAGCTACATGGAATAGTTCACATTCAAGATACACATCACAGCCAACATCTTTCTGGGTGGAACCCTTGTATACAGACCACCAAGACCCAGCACCAATTTCGCTAGTGACATCACGGACATCCCTCATCATCAATGCCAGCATCTCCATCCTCCTCAGAGACCTTAACTTTCATCTTGGAGACCTCACTGACTCAAAGTCTACTGCCCCTTTAGAAAACCTGACAATCTGACCAGATGGCCCTCTTACAACCCCATTGAAACTGTCACTACCATGAATACCATCCACTCGGAGGCCCAATTTGACCCTTGTTCCCACAATGGCTTTATCAAAGGACTCCAACCAATCAGTGAAGCACTAACACCTCTTCAACACCTCAATTGACTCAGCAGCATTCCTAGATAACTAGAAACATGACATCATCATGCCCCTGCTCATAAAACCATATGCAGACCCAGCCACACTCTCCAACTACACACCCATTTCCCTCCTACCATGCCCAGCAATGGTCCTAGAGAAACTAATAAACCAGTGCCTCACCAACCATCTCAGCAACCATCAGTTCCTCAACGACATGAAGTCCGGATTCAGACCCAATCACTGTGCAGAAATAGAACTCATTGCTGCCTCAGACAACATCTGGAGGATCTTTGAAGGAGGAGGAACTGCAGTCCCATTTAGGACCTCTGTGCAGCATTTTACACTGTCTCACACACCATCCTCATCACGTGTCTGCACAAGATTGGCATCCAAGGACCTGAACAGACAGAACACACACTCTCAGCCTGTCACCTTACTTATCAGAAGCCCACTAACTCATCTGCCAAGTGCCCCAGGGCTCATCCATCAGCCCCACCCTCTTCACAGCAGACATGATCCCTGTGGCCAGCGTCATCCATGCACACATTAACACCCTCTCCTACTCCAGTAATGCACAACTCATACTCTCAGTCATGGACAAGACCCTCCAATACAAGAAACAAATTCACTGTCTGCGTGACCGAAGTTGCGAACAGAATGAAAGACAACTGTCTCTAGCTCACCACCGATAAGACTGAAGAATAGATCTTTGGCACAAACATCTTGCTGTGGAGTTTCAACTGGTGTCCGCCTGAACCACTACCCACACCAAGAACCTCGGAATCCCCATCAACAGCAAATTGGTGACCACATAAGTCAACACAGTCATTGTATCCTGCTCCCAAACCCTGGAGATGCTGAGGAAGATTTTCAAATGGCTTCAAAGCAACAGCAGAAAAACTGTCACTAACACCCTAGTCAACAGGAAGTTGGACTATCGGAACACCTTCTATTCTGCGATCACCAAACAACTAACCAGAAGACTACAAACCATCCAGACCTAGGACAGCCATTCTCATCCTTAACCTCTTACACAGAACTCACATCATACAAGTTCCACAGGCTCCCGATAACAAAGGCACTCATTTCAAACACCTCACACTTGCACATTCAAGGCAGTACACAATCTAGGCCCCACCTTCCTGAACAGTTGCATCTCCTTCAACCACCGAGACACTTCTGCTCTGTAGGACTCTTACTCACACTCATCCCAAGAAATATGGAACTGGATACAGAGGATGGGCCTTCTCTTACATCACTCCTAAAGCATGGAACAACCTTCCACTCCACATTAAAGCTCCCTCTTCTCTTCTTGAATTCCACAAGAAGTTGAAGTCCTGGCTTTTCAATTAACTACACTGCACCTGCTCAGTGTCAAGATACCTTCACCGGTGATAGTGTACTTCACAAATACACATAACATAGATTAAAAAAACAAGGAAGCTGACTTGATTTCCCATCATGCAGTGTCACAGGAAGTGACATCACTGGTTTCTTGCAAAACAAACTTTAAAAAAAACAGGGAACAGGCAACCGGACTACCTTCCCCATCATCTATTTACTCAGCAAGTGACATCACTCTATTTTCAATCATCCATCTGCAAACATTTACTTAGCTTCATCATAACAAATGGACCCAACCTCATACATATTCCACTAACTACCAAAGACCCTCAAACTACAGAACACACATTTTAACGTATGCTAAGTTAACGTTTGCTCAACATTACTCCGTGCACCAGACATGGCAGATCTCAGCACCTATCTTGATGCTCTCTTCATCACAGAAACATGGTTCACTCACACGTCCTTCTACATCTTTTATGCTCTTTTCCTGATAGGCTACAGCATTCAGTGTGTGGACTGCACACATAAGAAGGGAGGAGGCCTTACTATCATCTATACATCCCCCTGATCCTGCACCATAGGCAAGATTGAAGACTCAACACGATGGAACTCCTGACATGCCACTTTCACATCCCACGGTCTGCAACTCAGACTGATATCTTCCATCTCAGCATAAGACCTCACATGCAGAACAACAAGGATGTAATTGATGAATTCTCAGATCACTTCACACATCCTCCATCCAACATGCCCAAGAAACTAATTTGGGTGAATTCAATCTCTCAAACAACAAAATCTAAAAACAAAAACAAGACCCACCATCCTCAACCTCATTTACTCACACGATGAGGTGCAGCTCAGCCCCAGCCAACAAAAGTAACACCCTTGATCTTGTCCTCTCAAAACGAGTCACAATCCAAAGCAAAATACCCACACTCCCTGACTGGGCTGACCAGCTCACCAACCTTATCTCCTTGCTTAGTGTCCTCCCAAGAAACTGTCAACCCAAAAGAGAATACCAAACCTTTAGATCCTTCAAAGATTTATCCATCGACAACCTAATGATTGAACTCATCTCTCACCCACACAATTCTGTGTCTGATGTCAACACTCTTTTAAAGGAGTTCAACAATGTTTCGGAAAACTATGTGAACATCCACGCTTCAACTGGACAGCCAAATGCAAACCAAAACATTAAGCATCCTGTGACTCTAATGTCTTAGCTGGCAATAAACACTCCATCCACAGATAGGAATAGGAAAGAAAATAGTAGAAAGTCAGAGCTCCCATGTCCTCATGATACTAATATTCCGCTAGGCAATACGTAGACAGCTCATTACATCAGCCAAAGCAAAGATTTATACTGACACCTTCTAAAATGCCACCAACAGAAGCAGAACACTTTTTCAGGAAAATCAAGTACTGCACCAAAAAACCTACATGCAGGAC
The DNA here is from genome assembly GCF_031143425.1 of Pleurodeles waltl. Lineage (NCBI taxonomy): Eukaryota > Metazoa > Chordata > Amphibia > Caudata > Salamandridae > Pleurodeles > Pleurodeles waltl. The sequence goes on along the minus strand of NC_090440.1, from coordinate 584,293,244 downwards.
CCACCTATCCCACGCTCAATAGACAAGTGCAATGCCATCAACTCTTCTTTAGTGAAAAAAATACAGAAGATCTGACTGCAGAACGACAACACCAAACTTGGTTTTCCTCCTACACCTAGCCTTCTTGTAGATTTCTATATTGGTCATTCTTTAACACCCTATCGCTTGCAGATTTTGTAGAAATACTTAAATCCCTCAGAACTGCTTGCTATAAAGATGAGATCTGTCAGGGTCCTCTGATTCTGCCTGCTGTCTGTCTACACATTCTCATTTGCTGACTGTGACCCATTTCTATACTGTGAACCATTGGCTAAGGTTTACCTCCCTTTGTGCTTCCTCTCGGGTGGATGTTGATAGCCCAGTCCTCCCAGGGCCCTTGTTTGTTTTTGGGTACCAATGAATCCCAGAATCCTTAGCACCTTAGTAGCAGGGTGGCCATTTTGGGCAGGGACCAACCCAGATACTATGGGGCGTTATTCAGGGACCCTTTGACTGAGCCGCACTCTCATTGAAGTGCTCCAGCTCTTTGGAACAGTTTATTCCACAATGCATCCTACAGAGACTGAGCAGAAGGGACCCAGTCTGGTCCTAAGATAAAGGGTGCAGCTGAACTCTTCTTTTTCTTTTAAGTCAATTTCCATGCAATCACAAGAGCTTCAATTCTTCGTAGATGTAGTATTTAGAAGGACTTATTTAAAAGGCTGAGGCAGCATATTCAGTCTTGAGGGTTAAAAAACTCAAAAGACTTTTGTGTTTATGAAATCCTCATCATGTGCACAAACCACTTAAGGACATGGTTTATGGACATAAGCATTTGTTAGAAATTTAACATTTGTGTTAGAAATGGGGTCTCTAGTTGGCAGAGGTATACACCCTTGTCCAAGTAGGGACCACAATCCTAGTCAGGGTAAGTCACACACAGTCCAAATCATCCTGTGCCCACCCTTTGGTAGCTTGGCACTAAGCAGTCAGGCTTAACTCAGAAGGCAATGTGTAAAGTATTTGTGCAATAAATTATGCATTAGCACAGTGAAAACACCACAAAAACGCACCACATTTGTAGAAAAATATAAGATATTTATTTGAGTAAATGGAGGTCAAAATTATCAAGAGTTGATAAGCACAAGTTTGAAATATCACTTTTGCAAATATAAGAAGAATCTTAAGTTTTTAAGAATCAACAAATGTCTCTTGTGTGCACAAAGTACCTGGTAAACATCAAAATTACACACATGAGGACTGCAGAGGAGGAGATGCGTGGAAAAAGGAAGGTGTACGTCAGATTTCCGGACACGCACAGATGATGTGTTGATTCTTCCTACGCTGCAAGGGCTTTGCCTCGATTTCCTCCACGCGCCACTCAGCGATGTAGTGTTTCTTTCACCGCTGGACAGGCTATGCATTGATTCTGGAAGGCTGTGCATCGATTTTCACCACACAAGGAGTTTCCTTGAAAAATAGAAGTCTTTTTGGCCCTGAGACTTCAGGAACAGGAGACAAGCTCAATCCAAACCCTTGAAGAGCACTTCTCAACAGAGCCAGAGGCCAGCCAGGCAGCAGGGCAGCAGGGCAACAGCAAGGCAGCAGTCCTTCACAGCAAAGCAATCCAGGTGAGTCCTTTGGGCAGCTAGGCAGCTCCTCTTGGCAGGTTGCAGTATCTAGTTCAGAGTGTCTGTCCCAGAAAGTGTCTGAGTTGGTGCGGTCAGAGACCCAGGTTATATACCCAAAAGTGCCTTTGAAGTGGGGGAGACTTCAAAGGGTGGTTTTGAAGTGCACCAGGTCCCCTTTCAGTACAGGGCTGTCTGCCAGGGTCTCAGTAGTGGGTTTGGCAGTCCATTGTGTGAGGGCAGGGCAGGCCACTAGCCTTTGAAATGGAAGTGTCAGGCCCCTCCACTTTCTAAAAGTGGCATTTCTAAAATAGTAATATAAAATCCAACCTCACCAATAAGCAGGATTTTGTATTACCATTCTGGCGATACTAAATATGAACTGTTTACCCCTTTCTGATCAGAGTCTACCACTCAAACAGTATATGAGGGTAGCCCTAAAGTTAACCTATGGAAGGAGCACGCCTCACAGCAGTGGAAAATTAATTTATGAGTTTTTCACTACCAAGACATATAAAACACACAGGTATATGTCCTGCCTTTGACCTACATAGCACCCTGCCCTTTGGGTTACCTAGGGCCTACCTTAGGGGTGACTCATATGTAGAAAAATGGGTGTTTAAGGCTTGGCAAGTACTTTTAAATGCCAAGTTGAAGTGGCAGTGAAACTGCACACACAGGCCTTGCAACGACATGCCGAGGCATGGTTAAGGGGCTACTTATGTGGGTGGCACAACCAGTGATGCAGGCCCACTAGTAGCATTCAATCGAAAGGCCCTGGGCACATGTAGTGCACTTTACTAGGGACTTACAAGTAGATCAAATATGCCAATTGGGTATGAACCAATGTTACCATGTTTTAAGGGAGAGAGCTTAGGCACTTTAGTACTGGTTAGTCCTAAAACCAGCAAAAACAGTGTCTGAAAAGTGGAGGAAGGCAGGCACAAAGTTGGGGGATGACCACCCTAAGGCTGTCAGGACTAACTATTTGGTTTTCAATGAAAGACAATCACAATCTATTAGAGGTTTGTGATTTAAGGTCTACAATACCAGTACCATTGACAGTGAATTAAACTGGATGTAGGAACTGCCTTGTAATGGACATGAGTTGTGGTATGTTCAAGAACTCTGTATTGTACACTCTAGACTGTATGTTATGTACATAAAACCTACACCTTTATGCAAAATCGCTATAGCTGGAAAAGAGGCTCTAAAGAAGAATCAGACATCTTTTCAGGTGAAAGTTCAAGGGGAATTAGACTTAAGTAATCTAGAAAATCTCCTTCTGAATTTAAGTAATTAATCAGTAAATCTTTGTCTTCCAGGTCTCCCTCACAGTTGTTTCCTTCCCAACTACCCTTTCCTTTGCCCGGGCACATCAAACTTCTCATCCATAACAGCAAGCCGAATTGGTGGTGCCAGGTGGCAGACCATTTAATCGTTGCACTGATCCTGAGGCTTGAAGGCACTGAAAGAATAACACACCCACCAGGATGTGTGTGATAAGTTAATGTTAATTCAACAAAAGTTAGCCACATCACAAGCAGAGATGGTAGCTCTTAAAGATGAGGTAGACCCTTTTGATGTACCTTTGGGCAGACTTACTTTGGGCTCGAGGGGATGGTCCTCTAGCACTAAAGTGCCACTTCTGCCCTCTGCGTGAGCACTTCTAGCACTTCTGCGCCAACTCATTAGTTCCTCAAATGTATGCCATCATACCTTCTCCAATTCCATTGGCAGCACCAGAACACTATTCTGGGGACCCAGAAAAGTAACATTCAATATGTCCTATTTTGTAGGATATAAAGCTTCTTGGGTGGTTCCTTTGGTCAGAAACCGTGATCTTATTGTAACTGATTGTATGAGTTTAGCAAAGATTTCAAGAAAGTGTTTGATAGAAGGGCAACTACAATTAGTGCTGGTAGGGAATTATTAGAATTATGACAGAGTGAGAAGGATTTGGTGTCTTACCTTACCACATTCAATAGGCTATGGATGCTTTTTGTGTTTGGGGGAACTTCAAGCCTAGGTGAGGGGAGGAGGATCTTGACCCCCCCTTCGTGCTACAAAGCTCTTCATCAATCCCTGTTGTGTGAAACACTTTTTGTGTTTGGGGGACTTTCAGACCCACACTGCACTGTGCCAGGGAGGATCCAATTCTGACCCCCTTCATGCTACAAAGCGATTCATCGATCCCCGCTTCATGGTATCCTTTTTGTGTTTGGATGAACTTACAGACCCACACTGCACAGCATCAGGAAGGTGAAAATGTCAAGCCCAGTTGAGGGAAGGGGAAGCCTGACCCCCTTCACACTACAAAGCTCTCCATTGATCCATGCTGCATGGGACACGCCCAGACAAAGCCCAGGTCAGTGGTGGGCCCGTCCGCACCTGTCAGAGATAGGAAGAGGCCGAGCAGGGCAACCTCCCTTGGTTCTGCGCTGGGGTCCTCAATCGGTAAGAGAGCCAGTGCTCTATTTAATACAGGATTCACAGAGAGTCTATTTGCTGTTAAAAACATATTTTTTGGTTTGGTTTTGCATCTATTCTTTTTTGTTGTTTTTTACCTTTGCTATTTATAAACACTGGGGTACCAAAAACTGCATATTTCATAGCATTTCCCACATATATAGTACTTCAAGATGTACTTTGACTATGGACGATCATTTACCCAGTGCTGGGAAAGGGCTGCAGTCTGCAAGGAGCCATGCAGCAATTTGTTTTTTACCTTGCAGGACATTGATAAACTTATAGTAAAAGTGGAGGACATTCTCAATAATGGGAGGAAACAGTCCATGGAACAGATCTCAAAGACCAAGACTAAAATTACCCAATTTAACGGAGAGAGAGAAAATGCCAATTGTACCAGAAGTACTTTGATTATTCATGAAAAACACAAAGGAAAAAAGCTTAGGGGTCTGTTATAATACACTGCCTTCAGATAAATGACCCACTCCAAAAAGATACTTCTATGAACGGTCAGTCTAGTAGCATTCCAAAGTGATTTGTTGTAACTGCTATTCCCCTGTTGAAAGCGTAGATAAGAAAAGGAACCAGCATCCCACCCCTGAGTCCATGACCAATACTAAAGGGTTTAATGACATTAGAGTCATCGTAGATAGTATAAGAAGTGAGTCCATGACCAGTAATAGAGGGTCTGATGACATTAGAGTCATCGTAGATAGTTTGAGAAGCGATCTCAAAGAGGAGAAAGAAGCAGTATCTAGATTGAATTTCAATCTAGAAGACCTCCTGGGTGTCATAACAATTTAAATGAGAAATATGCGACTTCCCAGACCTGTGATTTTCCTTCTTTCCAAGGGGAATTTTCTAGCTGCCTTTCATGTCTAGCTAATTTTGATGGCATCCCTTTGGGCAGTGGGGGAACTGGTAATGGACACTTGCCTTATCCTCTAGTCTCCTCCCAAGTGAGAGATATTATTAATGATGATAATCGCCTAGGGCAGGTGAGCACCAATACCAGGATGAATTTGATGTTTGCCAATTGCCAGGAAAGAATCAAAGCTGCAACGGACAATCCCAGTCCCACCAGAATCCCTGTGAATCCCATCTCAAACAGTAATAGGTCGATTGAGCAGATCAGACAGTATAGTACAAGTGTTAGTCTAAGTAAATCGGGGTCCCCATCCTCGGCTCATCTTAGAAACCCTGTTTTCCCCCACAACCCTTAACTTATACGTCCAATGGCCCAAATCTAGGGGAGGAGCAAAGGAAATCTCCACCATCTCTGACAAACAAGGTGAGACATTGGATACGCTTTCAGTGTCATTGTTTTTCTTTAATTCACTCAGATACTATCCATGGGCAGCGCCTGATTAATAGCAATACTGAATATGCCACTGTTAAGGTAATCCTGAGAGATTTTAATCTAGTAGATGGATTACTGGCCTTGGACGCACATACTTTTCCACCATTAGTCTCCACTATGCAATTCAAAGGCAGTCCACGACCTCTAAATTATGAAGTGTTACACTCCCAGAACACGTATTTGCCCAGCATCAAAGCACTAATCACCAGTTCTAATTCTTCCTGTACTGTAAGCTTGGTAAAAGGAGACCTCTTGCAGGAACCTACCGTTTCCAGGAGGTTAGAACATTCCCCTTTAAAAGAGAATGATTAACTGAATAATAATAGAATTGTCCACAAATATATTGATATTCCTAATAAGTCCACTCTGTCAACTCCAATAACAAGTGATCTTTCATCCATACTTGCACTAGAACACTCTGTAAACTGTTTATATCCCTGCCCTGACCTTCCACCTTCTGCAAAAGGGAACCCTTCATCCAGATGTTATCTTATAATGCAGCAGGACTGTGAGGGATAACCATACTTTCAGAGAGGAGTTGGACAAATGTAACTCATGAAGATCACATATATTAAAAGCAAGTTGATCTTGCTGCATAGGTCGGTGGCGATTATTAAAAAACAAAAAGCCACCACTCCCAAATCCATTTCACTGGCCATCGAGATCTACTGCACTAAAGCAAAACTGCAGCATTGTATGGGGCAGAAATATGGGGAGTTGGGAATTTAACTGGGCTGACCTCAAAGAAAAATAGATATTAGATACTTATTTAGCCTGCCCCAAACTACTGCATCAATCCCTTTCTGATGCAGCTCTGAAGATATAGCCTCTTTGAGACCCTTGCTTTACTGGGTTAGATTGTGGACCACCCCTGAGTTTCTTTGTTACAGGTCTGCTTCTGTAGAAATCATGAACACAGGAAACCCACATGAAATCCCCTGGTTGCAACATATCAACCCATATTTTAATGAAGTAGGCATGGCAAATTGTTGGCATGATCAAGCATCAACCAATTCAAGCACTAAGGCCTCTTTAAAAGAGGCATATTTGAACTTTACAATAATTTATAAATCATATATAGTGCGTTCCTGTCTAATAAACACATTCATTTTTTGGAACCGTACATTGGTACAATCGTACCTTGCCAAGACTGAACAATTTATATTAAATTTTGGCTGGGCTACTCACCAAGGTCACAAGCAAGAGGTAGTCAAACCGAAACAAATCCCCACACTGTACATTATGTAATGACTCGGTAGAATATGAGGAACACATTTTATTTATTCAGCCAAGACGGGTATGGATCAGGCCGCACTGCTTGGCTCTAAGTGTGAGTTAACAGAAAGTTGTCCTTCGGATTTTTTGGATAGATACTGGTCCTATCATAGTCTTTGTACTTTGTGTCATTATTTATAAATAGTCTGACTCCTTAAGAAGAAATTTGGCCTCCCGCTATAACTGATTTAACTGTGCTTGAAATTGTGCAAATGAACCTGGCGATTTTAAACATTTTAGGTATAGTACCATCATAAACTTCTATTTTTTTAAAAATACTTTTTAGCTCTGTGGTGGGTTCACTGTTTTTTTCTAATTTATTTATGCGAACCATCCAAGAAATTGAAGAGAAATAACACTGTTAGTATGATCAAATAGACAATTCGCAATGGCAGTATGCCTTTGCTGTTTTGTCTCTCTCATTGTTCGCTACTGTTTTTATCTGTATTTTATATGTTTTACAGTTTTATGTATGCTTAGTGTCTTAATTTGAATGAATTGCTCTTTTCTATGTAGTTTTATGGGGATAGTCCCTGAAAAAATGTATATACTACAATAAACTAATCACAGAAATTCCTCTAGCCTGAGGACAAAAGAGTGCCCCTATTTTATAAAGGTTTGAAAGGTGGTCTAAGGGATGTTTTGATGCCGATTGACCCAGAGTCCAAGACCTGTGCAGATTTGATTAACATAAACTGTGTTTGGGCCACAGATTATCTGAAAGAAGTGAAGACAGGAGGAAAAGCTGCCATGGCGCTCAGACTGCGAACCCGTTTTCACTTGTTATTTGATACGACACAGACCTCAAGAGACTAAGGGCCTGATTACGAACGGACCGCCGAAGCCGCTGCAGGCAAAAGACTCCTAGTAATGAAGGTCTTTTGCCTGCCCTATTAGGAGTTTTCCACTGGGCCAGCGGGTGAAAACATTGTTTCCTCCCGCTAGTCCAGCAGACAACTCACCACAACATTGTCCTGGCTTGTAATCGAGCTGGTGGTAATATTATGGTGCATCGGGTGCGCCAGAACCCATCTCGCATTTCACTGCCCGTAATTCGGGCAGTGAAATGTGCGACGAGGCTGTCCATGGGGGCCCCTGCACTGCCCATGCCAAGTGCATGGGCAGTGCAGGGGCCCCCACGGGGCCCCGATGCCCCATTTCTGCCGGCCTTTCCATTGGTGGTGAGAACGCCATGCAAAGGCTGTCGGAAAGGGAAGTCTTAATCTCCATGGCAGCACTGCCCTGGTGGATTGCAACTGCCGAGACAACCAGGCTGTTGACAGGTGACCGTGGGACATCTGCCATGGTCATAATAGGGCGGTCGGACCGCCCTGTCTGCGGCGGTCCGAACACCATCACGAGTGTGGTGGTCTTGAGACCACCACACCCGTAATGAGGGCCTAAGTATGCATGCAGAGAGTTAACTTATAATTCATGTTCTGGTCTTTTCACATTTGTTTGTCTAATGAGACATCGACAAGGGTACCCTGCACCATTCTAGCAGTCTGTATTCCTCGAACGTAACCCTCAGCCTTTTCCAGACAGGACAGAAGGGTGTTGGTAGTAGAACAAATATAACAGATATTTTACTTGAAATGGGTACATTTTACATTGCATATGTACATATTTATAAGTTCAAAGCACTTTTTTATTCTGTGTTTCTTGTTTGTTTAGTGGGATTGGCGCACCAATTAGTTGCTAAAATTATTTCTGTCTCCCGTTACATATGGAGTCTACCATATTGCGAATGAGCAGGCAGGGTGCGGGAGGCATGCAAACCCTAAAACTGGGTATCATCTGTGTGTGAGAAATTGTTGCTTTGTGAACACTCACAGAACACACAGAGAAAGGTGTTCATGTTTGCTAACAAAATAATGACCTCATAATGACAATTCACGTGCAGTGCAGCACATGCTGCGATTTTTCATCGAGGCACGGGCAGCAAACATGGGTGCCCAGTCATAAACATCTGCCTATTACAGATTTCAAGAAAAAGCTCAGAATGTCATGGTCTACTGTGACCTGACAATGACTGATATTTTATGCCGATCTTTAGAAGTACATGCCCGCTTGTGGCTCATGATTGTAATGATGCAGACGTCTGAGAAAGCAACAAAACCATGCTGTTCATCTCAATCAAATGGCAAGTTAAACTACTGAAAACACCATAGCCGTCACCAAAGAAAGTCGGACAGCTCATTTATGTAGTGTTGGACAATTCTGCACCCCCAGGAGTCAATGCTTTGTTAGAAGATGTGAGTAGCACCCCAGGTGAGCCTCGGTACCTGGGTTCATGGTCCCCCAGATCTCAGAGCTTGGTTGAATGTGTCCAAAAGGAAATGGGGTTTTTGGTACATCTCACATAGACACTCAGATATGGGGTGCTAATACAAGTACCCATCCTTACAGATCTCTACACTTCTCTCTCCCCCAACCATGCAGTCTCAGGACCACTTCTATGCACACAATCTCAGACTGAACAACCTGGTGCAGACACCAGCTAAACATACTATGGCCCTCATTATGAACACGGCGGTGTATGCTGGCGGTCTTTCCAGTGACCGCCAGCTCCCCCGGAACCCCACCGGCCGTATAATGGACATTCCTCTGGGCCAGCGGGCGGAAACATTGTTTCTGCCCGCCGGCCATGAGGACTGCCTGGCCCAGACATTGCCGGCGGCTCCTCCTGGAGTAGCCGTCAATGCCTCTGTGCGGCGGGTGCAGTTGCACCCGTCGCACAGATCACTGCCTGTAAATCGGGCAGTGACCTGCGCAATGGGGCACTGCACAGGGGCCCCTGCACTGTCCATGCCAAGTGCATGGGCAGTGCAGGGGCCCCCAGGGGTGCCACGGTGCACCCCTTCCACCAGCCTTTCCCTGGCGGGGAAACCCGCCAGTGAAAGGCTGGAGGCAAAGGGATAATTATCTGAGGATCAGCAACGCTGCCCTGTCAGATAATGATGTCGTCCACCGCCAGGCTGCCTGTCGGAGGCAGCCTGGTGGTGGGCGAGGGCCATTCTCTGTCATCATTATGTGGTGGTGTGGGCCGCCATGCCTGATGGCGGCCCACACCGCCACGTTCATAATGCGGGCTTATATAACATGAAATACCATAAACGGACCTGCAGGGCTGTTCAAAGATACCAGCGCACTGAAAACCATAAAACTGTGCATCTATTTCTTACAGTTCATCATCTAACACACTGCTATGCACTGCGTTCCATAACACAATAACCGTACCTTGGAGGTCTTTCAGCACAAATGGAAACACTTTCCACGTAGGATCAAAACAAATAAACATCCTTCCAACAACACACTCTACATGGTGTAGTATCCTATTCATGTAGGCAAGTGCTGCAGCACTCTCATAGAAGTAGTAAGCGCTATATAAATGCTGGAATTTTTGTTTTACAGCTGAGAGTAGTTTGTGTTTTAAGGGGATTGTTTATAATTTAGTTGCAGTAGTCTTGCCAGCCCTGAAAATGTTTAATGGCCCACACCTTCTAGGGGCTATATGGTTACACTGCGTTATTTTCTACCACTCTGTTTTCAAGGAGTTATGCCCTCTTGGAGCTAACTATATGGTTACATGATCATGTTTCTCATAAATGGTTATTTTACTGTGGTGTCCTCTAGCATCTGTTCTGAGCATTACAGTCAACAAAGTACAATATTCGTGCCACTTAGAAACTCACCCTATGATGATTTGCAGGGCATTCCTTTTACAAAACATTTTTGCTCATAAGTCATTCTGTGGTCCTAGAACAGGTTCACCCCAGCGTGATCTTTCTGTCTAGACCATCTCTGTGTCCCCACACTAGGTTAGTGGGGACCCCAAAATTACAACCCATCCAACTATTCAAGTGTGAGTGTAAGCTCTCTTATGGCTGGAACTTTTGTTAAATAATGATGTCAATATGGGAGTAGTTTGTATTTTTTAGGGCCTTGTTTAAAAAATATTCCAGTAGGCTTACTAGCCTTTTAGTTACATGCAGGGTCACTGGAATTATGTGGCAGAATGAACCAAAATATGCAGCAAGGTTGACCAATTAATGTGGCAAAAGACGTCCAGTTATAAACTTACAAGCCAATAGCTCCAACTCAAGTAAATGCAAGACCTATTGCATTCAAATGCTTGTTTCAAATGATATCCTGGAAGACTCAGCAGGATGATGTACCTGACCTTGTGAATGTTGAGTTCAACTAACGTTTGTAAGCATTTGGGTTAATCCGCTGTACAATCAAATCCTGTTCTTCTTGTCTTTTGGATTCTAGAAGGTGAACCTTTGATGCAGTGAGCTTGGTCCTTTGCTTTTTGCAGCGACTACGCCACTATGATTAACTAATCGTGTTTGTGTAACTACATTGACATTCTGGGGCTCATTATGAGTACGGCAGATGGTTTCCACATCTGCTGAACGTCCGATGGGGAGGTTGCTGTCACACAGGCTACCTCCCTGCTGGCCCCATTAAGAGTTTTCCGCTAGGTCAGTGGGCGGAAACTTGAATTTCTGTCCGCTGACCTAGTGGGAAACAGGCTTTAGGATTGTCTCCAGCTCGTAAACGAGCCAGAGGAAATGCTGCTGCATGCAGGATGCACCAGCACCCTCGCAATGTTCACTGTCTGCAAAGCAGACAGTCAACATTCAATGGTGCTGGCCAGGATGTCCCCTGCACTGCATATGTCAAGTGCATGGGAAGTGCAGAGCCCCCCGGGGCACCCTGTACCTGTTCTCCACCAGTCGGTGGTACCATCATGAAACCGCTGGTGGAAACAGAAGTCGTAATGCTCAGTGTTTGCAGCACTGCTCTGGCAGATTAGGACCACTGCCACCTCCAGACCACCGGGATCTCTGATCCTGGCAGAGCTGGCGTTTCCCTGGTGGCTCGACCGCCAGGGTGATGATGAAGCCCTCTGTGTCTATTGCCTTAATACAATTACTGCACTGATTATTGTATGTTTTGGGCTTACATGATGTTTGAGAGGTATATAAATGATTCATGTTGTATAAAGAAGCCTCAGGTATTGTATTACTGCAACCATGGAATAGATTGATTAATCAAGGGTACCACCGGTTGAAGTTGGATGGTTGCCATCATTTGAAAAAAGAGCTCCATGGGACTATTCTGATTAGTGTTATCCTTGAATTACATGCAAGGAATAAAAGATCATAAATTACCAGTGTCTTTCACAATCCTGCAGATAGTTACATTTGGGCAATAGTTAGTATTCTCCTTTTCGATTCCAATAAAAAAGATGTACAAGTCCTAATTAACTAATGTTCACACTTTGCAGTATTGTGCACAAATCAGCAGTGATGTGTTGTGCAAATGGTAAACAATGCACAGTGCCAAATTAAACAAGAGGCATGATCCAAGGATTTAATCAGCCATGCTCACACTGAAAAAACTGTTTTATTGTGATGCTGACCATTGCACTATTGTGCCCCAGAGGTGCTGTCTGTGAGATGTGTACTTAAGTTTCACACTACTGTGCTCCCACCTAAGGATGCTGTCTGTGAGATGTGTACTTAAGTTTCACACTACTGTGCTCCCACCTACGGGTAAGCCATGTAAAATAAGCAATTTTGTAGTAATTACACATCTGACACTTAGGAATCTTATGTAATTATCGACTTGCCCTTTGTTTGCACCTGATTTTATTTGGTTTGAAGGGTTGATAGAAAACAAAAGTCACACATATTTGGTAGATATGGCTTTGTGTGAAAAACTCCAGGTTTTTTATACCCGTTTGGCATAGATATCAGGGGAGCTGGTGCTCCACAGAGCAAAATGATTTCGGATCTGTGCTCACATAAACCTTAGCACAAAATAGTTTTTGTGTGCTAAAGCTGATCGGCGCCGCTGGTTATGCAGTTTGCATTGTGTGAGTGCCCTTGCAAACATATTGTAAAGCTGGGCCAGAGTACATCTGGAATGTCACTGCAAAAATATTGTTGGGTACAAATATTGTTTCAAATATATTGTGATGGCAAAATATATCGTGGGACAGAATACTGCAGATATGAAAATCTCTTTTGTAAGTTTCATATCTTTTTATGTAAAGTTTTTTTATATAGTTTTGATATTTTATTATTTTGCAATGTTTGATCAGTTTGTGTGTTTAAAGTCATAAGTATTTTATTGCAACTTTGATTATAACACAATTGTTTTGCTTTAGTAACATACCTAAATAATGGTTCATGATTTTTTTACAACTTTTATTTATTGGTGTGTTATTAGGTACTTAGAGCCTAATTACGAGTCTGGCGGTCACAAGACCAACAGACTCGCGGTCTAGACCACCGCTGCTGTGGTGCTGCTGTGGTGGTCCAACTGCCACATTACACCCTGGCGGTCCAACCACCAGGGTACCGCCGTCTCTGCGGGATAGGTGATCCCAACATGCTGAGGGTAGGTGCAGGTTTCCCGGGGCATGAGCAGTGCAGGGTGTCCCCCTGCCCAGCACCCTCGTAATGAGCACTGTCTGCTCTGCAAACAGTGCTCATTACGAGGGTGCTGGTGCCCCCTGTGGGTGGCAGCATTGCCTCCGGCTCGATTACGAGCTGGCGATAATGCTGCTGCCACTTTCCCACTGGGCAGCCAGCAGGAAAATCATAATGGGTCCGGTGGGAAGGTCACCACTATAGTGGCAGCCACCCTGTTGGGAGCTTGGCGGACAGGTGTTCGTGCCCGCCGAATTCATAATCAGAGACTAAGTATTTTTATTGTAATTTTATTTTATGGTTTATTTAATGTTTTAGTTTGCTTTTTCACTTTTCAACTTTATGTGGGTTGTTTAGCTTGTAAGGGAATATGGTGGGAAGTGTTTGAATCCATCTATTTTTAGAGTTTTTAATTGGTAAATACATTTTAATTGATGTTTTTCACTCTTCAGGAAGTTCATTTGTATGTTAATTGTGTAAGTAACATTTATAAATATTTGGTTCTTTTCAAAACATGGGTAATAGTTGTTTTTAAATATTTCTATTGTTTAATAATTTTAACATATTGTGTTTGTTATGTTTGTCACATTTTATATATTATTTAAATTTTTGGGGTTGGATTGTTTGGTTTGTTGGTAAGTATAGAGGTATGTTTTAATATATTTTTTATTAAATTTGAAAGTATCATTTCTTAATTGGTTAACTATCTTACTAATTGTCTGTATAATGTTTCACTATTTAATTTTTAATTATTTTAATTAATTTGATTATAATTTGTAATTTATCTACCTGTATATATTTTAACATGTGTTGTATTGTTATTTTTTTAAATATCAGTAGAGATTTTTAAATATTATGGGCCTGATTTCACCGTACACTGAACTTCTGACGGGGAGGATGCAGCCACACTGGCTATCTCCCTGCCAGACCAATTAAGACTTTCCCACTAGCCTAGCAGGAAACAGGCTAAAGCATTGTCTCCAGCTCGTGATCAAGCCAGAGGCAATGCTGTAGCAAACATGATGCAGACCTCAATGTAGCGCGCACAGTGAACATTGAGATTGTGCTGGGCAGGGGGCCCCCTGCACCTGTTCTCCACCAGCCTTTTCATGGGGGTGTTACCACCATGAAATGCTGGGGGAGAATATAGGTCATAATCCACAGGGCAGCACTGCGGACTAGCATCTCTGACACCAGATCCTGGCTGAGCTGGTGGTCGAACAGTCAGGGTTGTTATGTGGCTCTTGGAGCACTGCATAGGCGGCGGTCCAGACTGCCACTGCAAGGTCGTAAGACCTCCACACTCATAATGAGGCCCTATATATTAATTTATTAATTGTCATATGTGTTTTGTTTAAATTAGTTTATATTTTAAAATCTATGATTTTGAACCAATTTTTTTTTACATATACTTAGTTAATATGCATGTTTCTAATTAGAATTGAGACTAGCCAATCTGAACACTATGAAGTACAACACTTTCCTCACTGTTGCGTAGATTGGAGTGGGAATAGTGAATCTGACCCCTACAAAGTCTAATACAGTCCCTACTGCTGCTTAAGATGGAGTGCGAATAGTAAATTTAACCCTTCCACAGTCCAACAGTTATCAACTACTGATAAGGTTTGAGGTGGAGTAGTAAATCCTATCCCTAAGAAGCCCATCAATGTCTCTAGTGTTGCTTAGGATGAAGTGGAAATAATAAATTTAACCCCAATATAGTAAAAAACTTTCCCAACTGTTGCTAAGGTTGGAGTTAGAATATCTAATCTGACCCATTCCTAAATCTAAAGCGTCACTGCTGTTGCTTCATTTGGATTTGGAATCCTAAATCTGAGCCCTCTAAAATCTAACAGTTTCCCCACTGTTGTTTAGATTGGAATGCGACTACTATATTGTATTTCTCCAAATCTTAATTCTTTTTCTAAACTTTGTATGTTGAAGTTGGGAGTTTTTTTATTCATGTGGTTTTCAATTTTTCTTTTAAAAGAGTTTAATTGATTGTTATTTATTTCACATTTTGAATGTTTATTAGTTTGGAGGTAGATTCCTCAATATGTGTTCTTCTTTTAAAGTCGTATCAAGTTTATCATTGTTTTATGAATTTTATATTACCATGTTTACATTTTCCTTACGTTTTTCCTTTTTTAAATTTTTTTTAGCTTTTTTTAGAGTTCTTGTACTTTTATTTTAAAGTATATTCTTCTTTTATATTTTTATTTTATTTTTTAATGTTTGTTAAAGTTATGTGAATTTTAGCATTGTATTTTCAAATTTTAACTTTAAGGATCTAATAACTATATTATTCAGTTTTAATTTGTATTTAATAATTGAATTGTACACACACACACATATATGTAGTGTTTTATAACATTTGCCATTTTTATTAGTATTTCATAATTAATTACATGTTTTACATTTCTATTTCATTCTATACTTTTATTTTTACATATTATATTTCTTTTACTTACAATTATTAAATCTATTTTGAATTTATATAAATAAATATGTGTATTTTAAAAAAAATATATATGTGCATATCTATATATAATAAATGTATACGCATACACACACATATATATTAATCACACAATTCTTTGTTGAATCCAAAGAGGGCCAGGACACCTCTATATACTGTTAGAATGTTTATTCACAGCAAACAAATTAAATCCAAATCCAAATCCAACGCGTTTCGGCAATAAACCTTGATCATCACAGGGGAGGCAATAGAGAACGCAGTTTGAGGACATTGGAGTCACGTTATATTATAGATTTTGAGACATTGGACCCTATGGGGCTGAACTCCAGTGAAGAATTGAGTATACATTTGGGATAATTGTTGTAGTTTGATGAGGGATATACTCTCCTCTACATTCAGAAATGGGTTGGATTCTTCCCATGGATATTGTATTGAATTAGGAAATTAAACTTTTTTTTTTGGGAACATCATTTTTGTTAAATAAAAATATAATTATTTATTTTACAGTTTTGAGGATCCATAAGAGATGAGAACTACAATAGTTCTGGAAAGGAAAGGACTGTGTGAAGAAAAACTTAATGTAAGAAGGAAGAAAAAAAGAAGTTAGTTAGAAAACAGCGATATGGTAAAGTACTCTTGCCCACTTGGGTAGATTATGTGTATAGATCCAAATGGATCAACACTAGTAATGATTTTGGAAATTCTTGAGTATTAGGTATTATACCATGTATTGTATTGTTATTATTAGAAAACTGCTTTTGTTAAATATTAGTTGAGTCTGAGCCTAGCTAGTGTTTGAATCAATATTGTACACTTTTTTGTATAGATGCTTAATTGGGTAAAGGCATACCAAAATGGCTGCCATATATATGAATTGACTTAGTCCTATTTTTATTTTTATGGATCTGGATATTTAAATGAGGTGGAGGAATGGTGCCTCGTCTGTGATGATCAAGGCTTATTGCCGAAACGCGTTGGATTTGGATTTAATTTGTTTGCTGTGAATAAACATTCTAACAGTATATAGAGGTGTCCTGGTCCTCTTTGGATTCAACAAAGAATTGTGTGATTAATATTTGGGCGTCCCCTGTGCCCGACCGGGACCGCAGTGTGGAGCTAATGCATCTTGGGGATTAACGGTGGAGAATAACACATATATATATATATATATATATATATATATATATATATATATATATATATATATATATATGTCAAAAACGAAGTTGTCCTCTTGTGAAAGCGCACTCCCAACAGGTTATATAAACGGGAAGAAAAAGCAAAGCCAGCAACTTACAGTGAATTTCTTTAAGCAATTTCATTATTCCAGGCCTTAGGTTATAAAATCATCTCTCGACACGTGTTTCTAGGTCAATCCTTTCTTCAGCAGAGAAAAATATAAAAGTGTTTCACCCTCATAGGTGCAGCCAGTGCTGGAAGTGTTCCAGGCATTTCTTTCTTACTGCAAAGACCGGCATGGCTTCAGCTTGTCTAATTACAGGCACCTGATTAGTCTCTTTAAATACCAGTCCGCCCCAGTGGGCCTCTCAAGTGAGTAACAATACATGCTGGTTGTGGTGGTCCTGCAATTTTTTCATTTTGCCCCAAGTGGGTTGCTGGAGCCAAACGAAATAATGAACCAAAGTGCAAAACCTATGTAGGCGAATCCAAAGTAAAATTGTCAGATTTGCTATGAATATCTCAACCTGATTGCTCTTATGTGACAATCCATTTTCAGTCACACAGACCTGCTTCGATGTGCAGTGGTGCTGCTTTTCCGACTGGACAGGCCGGTTAATTATCAAAAACGAAGTTGTCCTCTTGTGAAAGCGCACTCCCAACAGGTTATATAAACGGGAAGAAAAAGCAAAGCCAGCAACTTACAGTGAATTTCTTTAAGCAATTTCATTATTCCAGGCCTTAGGTTATAAAATCATCTCTGGACACGTGTTTCTAGGTCAATCCTTTCTTCAGCAGAGAAAAATATAAAAGTGTTTCACCCTCGTAGGTGCAGCCAGTGGTGGAAGTGTTTCAGGCATTTCTTTCTTACTGCAAAGACCGGCATGGCTTCAGCTTGTCTAATTACAGGCACCTGATTAGTCTCTTTAAATACCAGTCCGCCCCAGTGGGCCTCTCAAGTGAGTAACAATGCATGCTGGTTGTGGTGGTCCTGCAATTTTTTCATTTTGCCCCAAGTGGGTTGCTGGAGCCAAACGAAATAATGAACCAAAGTGCAAAACCTATGTAGGCGAATCCAAAGTAAAATTGTCAGATTTGTTATGAATATCCCAACCTGATTGCTCTTACGTGACAATCCATTTTTAGTCACACAGACCTGCTTCGATGTGCAGTGGTGCTGCTTTTCCGACTGGACAGGCCGGTTAATTATCAAAAACGAAGTTGTCCTCTTGTGAAAGCGCACTCCCAACAGGTTATATAAACGGGAAGAAAAAGCAAAGCCAGCAACTTACAGTGAATTTCTTTAAGCAATTTCATTATTCCAGGCCTTAGGTTATAAAATCATCTCTGGACACGTGTTTCTAGGTCAATCCTTTCTTCAGCAGAGAAAAATATAAAAGTGTTTCACCCTCGTAGGTGCAGCCAGTGGTGGAAGTGTTCCAGGCATTTCTTTCTTACTGCAAAGACCGGCATGGCTTCAGCTTGTCTAATTACAGGCACCTGATTAGTCTCTTTAAATACCAGTCCGCCCCAGTGGGCCTCTCAAGTGAGTAACAATGCATGCTGGTTGTGGTGGTCCTGCAATTTTTTCATTTTGCCCCAAGTGGGTTGCTGGAGCCAAACGAAATAATGAACCAAAGTGCAAAACCTATGTAGGCGAATCCAAAGTAAAATTGTCAGATTTGCTATGAATATCCCAACCTGATTGCTCTTATGTGACAATCCATTTTTAGTCACACAGACCTGCTTCGATGTGCAGGGTGAAACACTTTTATATTTTTCTCTGCTGAAGAAAGGATTGACCTAGAAACACGTGTCCAGAGATGATTTTATAACTTAAGCCCTGGAATAATGAAACTGCTTAAAGAATTCACTGTGAGTTGCTGGCTTTGCTTTTTCTTCCCGTTTATATAACCTGTTGGGAGTGCGCTTTCACATGAGGACAACTTCGTTTTTGATATTTAACCGGCCTGTCCAGTCGGGAAGCAGCACCACTGCACATCGTAGCAGGTCTGTGTGACTAAAAATGGATTGTCACATAAGAGCAGTCAGGTTGGGATATTCACAGCAAATCTGACAATTTTACTTTGGATTCGCCTACAAAGGTTTTGCACTTTGGTTCATTATTTCGTTTGGCTCCAGCAACCCACTTGGGGCAAAATGAAAAAAATGCAGGACCACCACAACCAGCATGCACTGCTCACTTGAGAGGCCCACTGGGGCGGACTGGTATTTAAAGAGACTAATCAGGTGCCTGTAATTAGACAAGCTGAAGCCATGCCGGTCTTTTCAGTAAGAAAGAAAGGCCTGGAACACTTCCAGCACTGGCTGCACCTATGAGGGTGAAACACTTTTATATTTTTCTCTGCTGAAGAAAGGATTGACCTAGAAACACGAGTCCAGAGATGATTTTATAACTTAAGCCCTGGAATAATGAAACTGCTTAAAGAATTCACTGTGAGTTGCTGGCTTTGCTTTTTCTTCCCGTTTATATAACCTGTTGGGAGTGCGCTTTCACATGAGGACAACTTCGTATTTGATATATATATATATATATATATATATATATATATATATATATATATATATATATATAGTCACTGAAAAAAACAAGGTTACAGAGACGTTATAGCTAGATTCAGACAGAAAAAAAACATAGAAATTCAGCAGTAATAGTTATACCTATGTTAAGAAACTATAACTTGTGGCCTAAAGCTATTTTATGGCACAAGTTATAGTTCCTTCAGGTAAGTATAACTATAACTATAACTGCTGAATTTCTCTGTTTTGTGTGTGTGTAAAATGTGAACCTAACTATAACGCATCTGTAACCTTTTTTTTTCAGTGAATTGTCTGAGTTTTTTTTTATTACATTTGCCAACTATAACGTTCCTGTAACCTTTGTTCTTTTCAGTGAATTTTTTCATTTTTTCAATGTAAAGTAATAAGTAATATTTAATTACCCTACATGAATCCAACAATCACCATGCATGACCTTGCATGCAGTCAATGCCATGCACGTCCAACTTTGACCAGGCCCTGCCTCCAATCACCCCATATGCAGCCAACTTCATGCTGTGCATGGCCTTTGGTTTGAGGCCAACCCCATGTATACAGTCAACAACAGGTCCCACATGGCCTTTGGCAGTGCAGGGCAAGGGGTTGGCCACAGGGCCAGGCCTGCTGCCAGCCATGTCGCCACCCCCCAAAAAAAGGTAGCCAACCCATAGGGTATGCAGTCCAACACCCCAGGCCAACTTTGGCCCTGAGGACCCCATCTTCCTGGAGCCCACCACAATTCTTTAGGGTAGGGGGCGTGTAGCCCTCTCCCCTGGCCGTATTGGGCCCTGGGGACTCCATCTCCTAGGGCTCCTAGCTAATTTATGGGGGGGGCTGCCCGAGCCAATCTCAGCCCCAAGGACTCCATCTCCTGGGGCCTGGCCATCATAAACTGGGAGCGGGTATGCAGTCCCCCTTCCTGGGCTGATTTGGGCCATGGAGACCACATCTCCAGGGGCCCAGACAAAATATGAAGTTGAAGAGGGGCACACAGCCCACTACATGATTGTTGGGGGCTGTTGGAGGAGCCCCAATGCCCCCCGAAGCACAGCCTGCTCCTCACCTCCAGGGGGCGCAGATTGTTCCCACCCACAGGGACCAGCTAAAACGTGCTGCTTTCTTTGGGCAGGAGCAATTATTTCATCTGTTTCCCTTCCTGCTTCACAGCTGGAAGAGAAAGTAGATGAAAAGTCCGCTCCCAGCGGGTGGAAGCCTTTTTGATGCTCCAGCCCTTGGCAATGAGCTTAGGGCCTGATTCAGATCTTGGTGGAGGGGAATACTCCATCACAAACATGACGGATATCCAGTCCTCCGTAATGTGATCCCATTGTAGTCTATGGAGATTGGAATACAGCGGACAGAATATCTATCATGTTTGTGATGGAGTATTCCATATACCAAGATCTAAATCAAGCCCAAGTGTTTTCGCTTGCTTGGTGGAAGCTTTAATGTTGCTCCCACCAAGCGACAGCAAACACAGGTTTCCCTGCTCGCACCACTGCAGGCAGGTAAACTGCTATATCTCGGGGGTGGGCACAGCAGGACATAGCTGGAGTTGGCCCTAGAGGATGGGGTTCCCAGGGCTATTAATGGCTTTAGGAAGGGGACAGAGTGGTCCCCCTCCCATTTGTTTGCGTGGCCAGCCTACTCCCCTTCATAGTTTTGGCCAGGCTTTCAACACTTCCTGGTAAAACTGCTGGTAGCCAATCAGATCTCACCATAAGATCTGTTGGATTCGCAGACCCTCCACATCATTAGATATATATATATATATATATATAAATCTCTTTTCTTTAATAACTACAAAACTACTGAAAAGATTTACATAAAATAAAAATAAAACACTGTTTCTGGACCAAGATCTAGCTTTTGGCAAAATTTGGAGTAATTCCGTTCCGCGGTTAGGCCTGTAGTCATATTCAAAATCACTGCATGGAGGGAATGTGTTTTAGGACCCCACCATTTTCTCAGCTCCCACTTGACAAATCACCTTGAAACATTTAGGACAGCAGCTGAAGTGAGTGGTAAACTAGTATTGAACATTTTGGGAAGATTTGTCAGTAGGTTGTCTGGTTAATAAGCAGAAAAGAGTGTGTAATAAGGTGCACTGCTTATGATAATTAAAATGAAGTGGATAAATTGTAAAATAAAGTTAAAGCTATAATTTTAGAATTTTTTAAGTTTGTGTAGTTTAAGCTTGGTCTGTATAGGGAAAATAAGTTTTCCTAACTATAACTTAACTAAGCTTTAACATTAGTTTTTTTCATTGAATTTCAATGTTGTTTTTAAACTTTTAATTAAAATGTTTGTCAAATCTAAGAGCCCATGGTCACAAGTGGAGAGCTGTTTTGTGGAGAGCTGTGCAGTACAGTGTAGTGTTGTAAAGTCTATTGTCAAAGAGTGGAGAAATGTAGATTGAAATAGTGGAGTAGAGTAGAGTGTCGTAGCTTATTGTATAGTGTAGTAAAGTGGTAAATACTGTAGTGGCATGGTGTCTCATATAGTAGAGTCAAGTATCATAGACTGGAGCAGTGTGTGGTACAATCTAATGGCGTGTTTAACAGCAGGGCACAGTGTCCAAAACTGTCATGTAATGGAATAGAGTGTTTTAGAGTGAAGTAGTGTGAAGTAGAGTATCACAGAGTGGAGTATTGTAAAGTGTATTGTCATAGAGTACAGTGGAGGAGAGTGCCATTGAGTGGAGTGCCTTGTCATATAGTGGCGTGGCATACCATTGAGAGAAGTTGAGTGGCCTGTCTTCGAGCATCATACAGTGCAGTACAGTGGCATTGAGTGGTTGGGCATAGAATGGAGTAGAGTGTGTTAGAGTGGCATAGACTGTAGCACAGTGTTGTAGAGTGGAACTGCATACAGTGAAGTAGAGTGTCGGACAGTGGAGTGGCATACAGAAGAGTATAGTACAGTGGCGTAGAGAGAGATTTTGGGGGTCATTATGAGTTTGGCAGAGGGAAAAGGCCATCCTCCAAACTCCAGGGGTCAGGTTACTGCCAGTGTGGTTCTCTTCTTGCAGGCCCACATTACAAGTTTCCTGCGCAGGAAACAGCCCACAACATTGGCACCGGCTCATAATTGAGCCAGTGGCAATGCTGCGTTACTTAGGGTGCACCAGCACCTGTCGCACTTTTCTTTCTCTGCAAAGCAGACAGTAAAATGCACGATGGGGCTGCCCATGGGGATGCCTGCACTGCCCATGCCAAGTGCATCGGCAGTAAAGTGGCCCCCATGAGGCCGCCTGCACCTCGTCTCCACCAGCCTTTACATGGCAGGACAACCACCATGTAATCGCCAGTGGAGAAGGGACTCCGAAACCTCAGGGCAGCGCTGCTTGCAGCACCACCCTAGCCGATTAGGATCGCCAGCACCGCCAGACTGACAAAAAGCCGTAATCTGGCAGTCTGACCGTGCGCAACCCCCACGATCGTAATGTGACTGTGGGACCACCACATTGGTGGCCGTCTGACCCCCACTGTGACCCTAGCGGTCTCAAGACTGCCAGGGCCATAATGATACCCATAGTGTAGTAAAGTGGAATATAGTGGAGTGGAGTTTATTTGTCAGAAGATTACCCATTAAATCAAACTTCCTCAGGAGCAGATGCCTTTTACCCAACTCTCTCCAACAGAAGCGTGCTCAGACTTCAACTGATTATCTGAACCCTGCATCCCCTAGGGAAACAGGGAATGGGAATAGAAAAAGAGAGACCGCCTCTAGATCAAGTTCCAGCCTGGGTTTCCCACTTGAAGATAGGAATACTCAATGTATGTCTCTGAAAACCTGCACCTTTCTTCTTATTGGGATTTCTTTAAAGGAAGGACCTACAGTTGGGTGCTAAGAGCATAGCTAAGTACATCCCTACTGTGCATTCAACTGTTCAGCCATTCACATTCACCCAATTCTATTGTTCTCCTAACCTGAATCTTTTGCAAGACTAGCCTCTTTCTGAGAGAACAAGGTTAACTTAATATCTTCTTTTCTCCAGAAGTCAGAGGTTTCCAAGGTTATCTGGAGAACACTTCAAAAGTTCACAAATATACAAACTACTGTCTTTTACAGGAAATGAAAACTCCTTCTTAAGGTTCTGTTTTCTCAGTCACAGTCTCTAGGAATTAGTCTGAGCACTGTGTTTTGTCTCTCAGACTGACAAGTCTACAAAGCAAAGAGTTCTTGAATATATATGTACATATATATATTGGCAAGTCTGGAAATCATACAAAAGGATTTCTTACTGCAGTTGCTTGAAGTTCTGTTAAGCCAAAACAAATTCTTCTCAGAAAGCCAATAGCCAGTAGTTGGAAGAAGAAAAAAATTCAGCCATCTTTAAAAGGGAAAAAGTAGCTGGTGTGCACACCGTAACAAGAAAAAGAATTTGTTGCTCAAAACTGGAAGAATTCTCTATGAAACGAAGCACCTCAGGAACACTGCTCATTCTCCTCAGGATGACAGTTGAAGTGCAGGGCTCCCAGAGAGAAACAGCTGGAGGGAAGCTTCCGCACTGAACTATGGTAGAAACACTAGAGCACTGACCTCAGAAGGATTTGCAGCCACCATCTTGAGTGGCAGTTAAACCTGAAGAAGCTAGTTCCAAGAACAGCCTCTGCAAGAGCCACCGGGAGTGAGGACGCTGCTGCAAGCAACGTGGGTACAAGGAAAAGGGGAATCGTTTTTGCTGAGGGAAGAACATAACAACGTTGCCAATAGTTTTCCTGCCAGTATTAAAGTACCCTGGAGTGGGTTGGTGTAGAGTGGAGTAAAGTGTCATTGAGTGGAGTGGTGTCTCATAGATTATAGAAGTGTGGAGTGCAGTACAGTGGAATGGTGAAGCATACAGTCGAGTAAACTGTCATAAATTAAAGTACCATGTTGTACAGTAGAGTGTAGTGGGGTGTCATACAGTATTGGAGACTGATGCAGACTACAGCACAGTACAGTAGCATACAGTCTAGTTGATTTTTGTAGAGTGTTGTGGTGTAAGGTATAGTGTAGTGGAGTGTGGCAGAGTGAATTGGCCTGCAGTGTTATAGAATACAATGGCATTGAGTGGGTAGAGTGGCATGGCATACAGTGGGGTAGTGAAGTAGAGTGGAGTAATATGTCAGAGTAGAGCAGAGTGAAGTGTGGTGCGGTGGCATACAAAGAGTTGCATACAGTGTTGTATAGTGGACCAGAGTATCATAGAGTACAGTGAAGTGGAGTGTTGTACAGTGGTATACAGTATAGTACAGTGTTGTACAGTGAAGTGAAGGGGGATAGACGGAAGTAAAGTGCTGGCAAGTGGCATACAGTGTAGTAGAGCTTTGTAGAGTGGAGTTATATAGAGTACCGTAGCATGTGAAACAGTGGACCTGCGTAAAGAGGATTGTTTTATAGTAGCAAAGAGTGATGTAAAGTCTTGTACAGTAGAGTAGATTGGTGTAGCATAGTGTGCAGTAAAGTACAATAGTTTGTATTTGTGTGTTGTAGAGTAGAGTGGCATGGAGTCGAGTGTACCGTTGTAACATAGGTAATACACTGTTATTAATCGGAGTGGGGTCTCTTACAGTAGAGTGGAGTGCTGTGTCATATAAAAGAGTGTTGTATGTTGGAATAGAGTGCTGTACATTGGAGTGTAGGGCTCAGAGTAGAGTAAAGTGCAGAGTTGGACAGTGGAGTGTACAGGGATAGAGAGCAGGAGAATGTCATAGAGTGCCATGAAGAGTTGTAAACCTTTGTAGATCGGAGTTATATAGAGTGGAGTAGAGTATCTTACAATGGAGTGGGGTAGAGTGGAGTGATGTACAGTGGAGTGGGGTAGAGTGGATAACCATAAAGCAGTGAGACAAAGACTGAAGTTCCGTACAGTGAAGTAGCATAGAGTGGAGTGGTGTACAGTGGAATTGCGTAGGGTGGAATACAGTGGAGTGGTGTAAGGTAGAATACCATAGCGTGGAGTAGCATAGAGTAGAACTGTGTACAGTGGAATAGTGTATAGTGGAGTGATGTAGACTGGAGTGGTGTACAGTGGAGGTGGTAGGGTGAAATAGCATATAGTGGAGTGGTGTACACTGGAATGGTGCCCAATGGACTAGCATAGAATGGAGTGGCGTAGATTTGAGGGGTGTATATTGGAGAGGGGTACAGTGGAGTAGCCTATATTGGAGTGGCAGACACTGGAAGAGCGTAAAGTGGAGTGGTGAACAGTAGAGTGGCATAGACTGGAATAGAGTATAGTAAACATATATTGTAG
This sequence comes from Pleurodeles waltl, assembly GCF_031143425.1. Taxonomy (NCBI): domain Eukaryota; kingdom Metazoa; phylum Chordata; class Amphibia; order Caudata; family Salamandridae; genus Pleurodeles; species Pleurodeles waltl. The sequence goes on along the minus strand of NC_090440.1, from coordinate 584,267,626 downwards.
TGGCGTACAGTGAAGTGGTGTAGACTGGATTGGCATACACTGGAATAGGGTAGATTGTAAAAGCATACAGTGGAGTGGCGTACAGTGAAATGGCGTCCAACGGAATAGTGTAGAATGGATTGTGGTAGAGTAGAGTGGCACTGACTGGAGTGGTGTAGAGTGGAGTAGCATATAGTGGAGTGGCATAGAATGGAATAACATAGAGTGGAGTGGCATTCAGTGGAATGGTGCAGAGTGGCATTCAGTGGAGTGGTGTACAGAGAACAGGCATGAAGTGGAGTTGCATACAGTGTAATAGCGTAGAGTGGACTGGGGTAGCGCGGCCGCGGCGGTGTATTGGCGGTCTTCTGCACGGCGGTAAGCCATTCATGGTGGCCTTGTGTTCCTTTGGAAATTTGACTTAAGTATTGCATTGCCCATACCACATCATGTGTGATACAAGGGTACCACAATTCAGTATTTATATCTAGACCTAAATCATATTTTGGTCCAGTATCCAATTGGGTAATGGGCATTTTAAAAAAATGAAAAGGTGGCCATTTAGTTTTTCTACACTTTAGCTGTGTTCACGGTTAGGGCCTTAGATATAGATAAGTAGTAGGTCCCTACCTATTACCACACAGTGAATTTGTTTATTTTTTATTAGAATAAGTATACAGCCATGTGCAGTGGCAGTTTTATGAAATTTTGTGAAATTCCACTAAAGGACAGCAGTGGCTGATGTCATTAAGTCTAAGGGGGTCATTACAACATTGGCGGTATAAGGCACTTACCGCCATGCAGAAGACCGCTAATACACCGCCGCGGCCGCGGTAGACCGCCACAGCTATTATGATACACATCACGGAATCCGCCGAAATTCAGACACCCACACAATACCCCCACACCAAAGGTCAGCGATAAACTGGCCGAAACACATCCTCCACGCCAACAGAAACACGCCCATGCTATTACGACCCACGAATCCCCGCGGCGGTCTTTCAACCGCGGTATTCCATTGGCGGTACACACCGCCGCGCTCAAAATACACACACATCTCCAAAACACCGCCACATTGGACAATTCCAAATACACACACCTGATACACATACAAACACCACTCCCACACACCCAACACAATATAAAACACCCACCCACATCACCCACAAACCCCTACAACCAGAATTTCTGAGAGAAGGCCAGAGAGACAGCACAGCTATTGACAACCCCATCACACAGAGGCACACAACACCATCACCCACACTACATCCACGCACAAAACACCACATACCACTACATTCACCACACTCATCAACACATACACCACGCCACACATCACACACACCACCCCATGTCACGCCAAAGACACCCCCGCTTCTCCGAGGAGGAGCTCAGGGTCATGGTGGAGGAAATCGTACGGGTAGAGCCACAGCTATTTGGCTCACAGGTGCAGCACACATCAATAGCCAGGAAGATGGAGCTATGGCGCAGAATAGTCGACAGGGTGAACGCCGTGGGACAGCACCCAAGAAATAGGGAGGACATCAGGAAGAGGTGGAACGACCTACGGGGGAAGTTGCGTTCCACGGTCTTCAGGCACAACATCGCGGTGCAGCGGACTGGCGGCGGACCCCCACCTCCTCCCCCACAACTAACAACATGGTAGGAGCAAGTCCTGACCATCTTGCATCCTGAGGGCCTCGGAGGAGTCGGTGGAGGATGGGACACTGGTAAGTCATATCTTAACTATCACATCCCCCACCCTACCTGCATGCTATTACACCCCCCCACCCTCACACCCTCCCCAATCACCCCAAATCCTCACTAATCTACCCATGACACCAACCACCCATCCCAACACCAAGCCCTGCATGACAAAACTAAGCATGGGCACCCCTCACTAAAGCATGCCCACTGCACATACCCAGAACACCCCCCCCAACCATCATCACCCAACCCCCACACAGGAATGCTTGCACTGGGGTACACGCTCACCCACCCATTGCTCACCATGACACACACAGATGCAATAATCCTGTTCTATACCCCTGCAGGAACCCGAAGGACCGTCACCACACCAGAGGGTCCAGGCAACACCACTCCACCCCCAGAAGAGGCCCACAGTGACGACAGCAGCTCTGCCCCACTAGATCCTGATGACCAGCCTGGACCATCGTGGGCCTCAGGACAGTCGGTTCCCCTTGCCCAGCCACAGCCCAACACCGAGCTGCCACCCTCTGGTAACACCAGCACAGCACCCACCCAGCGGGCCCAAATCTCCCTACCCAGGACAGGTCAATCAGCGGTGTGTCCACCACTACAAGGCACCCAGGGTAACCCACCACCTCAACAACAACAGGGACCTGGGGGCAGTGGTAGTGGGCACACGGTCCAGGGGACGGAGGCACAGGAACACAGGGGAACTGGCAGGGCTGTTGTGCAACAGAGGGAGGACAGGCCAAGGGAACCAACTCTCCACGAGGCCTTATCCTCCATCATGGGAGCATACCACCACTCCCAGGAGACGATGGTCACTGTCCTGGACAAGTTGCAGGAGACCCTGCATCTGCAGGACAAACTGTATTTGGGGTTCAGGGAGGAGCTCAGGACCATCAGCTCCGCCCTGGGCACCATCGTAGGGGTGCTGACGGACATTCAAAAGACCCTGAGGGACACCGTGGTACTCCAAGGGGCCCCTGACACTAGCCAGGACGACGAACTGCCCACCACCTCCTCCGGCGCTAGTGGACAGGGCGCCCCGCCACAGAACAAACACACCAGCACCCCACCCCCTGCAGACGGACAACCACCACGCAAGCGGGCCCTGAGATACAGGAACATGACAGAGCAAGATGGCAAGACCACCGCCAGGAAATGAGACCACCCTGATTGTCTCCCCACTGTCCCAATTTGTCACCCTGTCCAGATTGGAACTGCCCCAGATCCACTTCCAATGCCCAGATGGGCAGTGCACCCGTGAGACTAATAGACTGGACTCTGCCATGGACATTCCTCCACCATCACCCATCCCCATTTTACAACCTTCCTAGATTTTTTTTGCACTTAAATAAACACCCTTGAAAGTCAAAAAAATCTGGAGTCAGTCTATGATTTGGTACTTTGTATTATCAATTACAGTGTTATAATGGGTTACCCATTGTAAGGCTAACATACCAATGTCACACATCACAAGCCCTTGAAGGATGCAAGCAGTTGACACGTAGGTAACCACACCTGTGAAACTGAAATGGAAGGGTACAACTCAATTAACAAATAGTGAGTGAAATGTAGGTACTGGATAGAGGTAGACGTGTGAAAGTTAATGTAATGTTAAACCAGAAAATGTTCTCACCTGTGTGTCACTGGAAATATTGCTGTATGACTGGCTCCCTGTTGTCGTTTTCTTCATCGTCGCAATGCTAAATTATGGAGCATGGAGCAGGCGATGATGATGTCGCACACCTTCTTCGGTGAGTAGAATAGGGATCCACCTGTCATATGGAGGCACCTGAACCTGGCCTTAAGAAGGCCGAAGGTGCGTTCGATAACCCTCCTAGTCCGCCCATGAGTATCATTGTAGTGTTCCCCTGCCCTGGTCCTGGGATTCCTCACTGGGGTCAATAGCCAGGAAAGGTTGGGGTAACTAGAGTCCCCCAATAGCCATACACGGTGCCTCTGGAGTTGACCCATCATATCAGGGATGCTGCTATTCCGCAGGATGTAGGCGTCATGCACTGAGCCAGGGAACATAGCATTTACCTGCGAGATGTACTGGTCTGCCAAACAGACCATCTGGGCAAATCCTCCACCTCAGGGAAAATGATGTATCTCCTTACGTGTTTCAGCAGGGCAGACAACACTCTGGACAACATGTTGGAAAACATAGGCTGGGACATCCCTGATGCCATGGCCACTGTTGTCTGAAATGACCCACTTGCAAGGAAATGGAACACTGACAGCACCTGCACGTCAGGGGGGATTCCAGTCGGATGGCGGATTGGTGACATCAGGTCAGGCTCTAACTGGGTACCTAGTTCCTGGATTGTGGCACGGTCAAACCGGTAGGTGACGATGATATGTCTTTCTTCCATTGTCAACAGGTCCACCAGCGGTCGGTACACCGGAGGATTCCGCCATCTTCTCATATGTCCTAAGAAGGACAACAGCGAAGAACCAGTCACTATTCCTCCAGGTATGTACCCACTGTTACACACAAGACTACACCAGACAAAAAAGCCTTCCTGTATGTGTGTTGAGTATAGGCCTTTTATGCGTGACGCAGTAGGAAATGAAGCCATGTGGGCCCCTGAAATGGCGGCTGCCTGACCTCTAAACTGGGACAATGGGATTGTGGGGTAACTGCGCTGGCGTTGCACACCGTCGCGGTAGGCGGTCATAGACCGCGGCGCAATGCTGCATTGGTTAACATTGGACCCTATGGGTCCCAGGAGCCAATGAACAGGTGCGCCGGCAGTGATGATTCGCACCGCCGCGGACGTCACCGCCGCGGACGTCATGACCTCGGTCTGGAAGCGACGATGGCTGCTGCGTCTGGGGAAAGGGCCCCTGCCTTCACTGCACAGGAGTTGGAGAAACTTGTGGATGGGGTCCTCCCCCAGTACACGCTACTCTACGGTCCTCCAGACCAACAGGTTAGTACACAGGGAGCACGTTCTATGGGCTAGGCCTGGGTGGAGAGGGCTGGGTGGAAGAGGGAAGGGGGCAAAGTTCATAGATCAGTTATGAATGGGAATGAATGGGCCATATGGCCAGAGTAGGGAGGGGGCCACTCACATTGATGGTGCAGTTGGTAATGACTGTTCCTCTTTCCTTGTGCATGTCATGTAGGTCAGCGCCCACCAGAAGAGGGACATTTGGCGTGCCATCGCCAAGGAGGTCCGGACCCTGGGGGCCCACCAGAGAAGGGGCACCCACTGCCGTAAGAGATGGGAGGACATTCGCCGCTGCAGCAAGAAGACGGCGGAGGCTCAGCTGGGGATGGCCTCCCAACGTGGGAGGGGTGCCCGTCGCACCATGACCCCCCTGATGTTCCGGATCCTGGCGGTGGCCTACCCGGAGTTGGATGGGCGCTTGAGGACATCACAGCAGACACAAGGGGGTGAGTACAACGTCATTCAGCGGACTTTGCGTGCAGTGGAGGGGTCTGGGTGGGGGAGGTGGGCTGTGGGTGTCCCTAGGCCAGGGCGAGTTAGTTAGGCAAGGCCCCTCCGTAATGTAGGCCATTTGGCACTCAACCCCACCTCAGCAGAGTGCCAAGTTGAGGTATAGCTGCCCCTGTGGCATCCATGTGCGCAGATTTCCACCATTGCCATGTCGGCCATGTCCCAGAAATTGCATGTGCAGAGGTCAGGAGCACGGCGTAATGCAGGGGGCTGCTGTGTCTGTCTTGTCCGCCAACAGTAGCGGCATGCCATGCACTAAAACTCTCTTTCTTATGTCTCCGCCCCTTTTCCTGCTCTCCCTGTCCTTTTGTACATCAGCATCATCAGGCAGAGGTACAGTGGCACCGGAGCACGAGGGAGCTGCATCCCACATGGCCATGGAGGGCCACACCACAGACTCTGAATGCACCAGTGGGACGGAGGGCGAGGGGAGCTTCACGTCGGCCACCGGATCACCAACCAGCGACACAGACTCGTCCGCCGATGGGAGCTCCCCTGTGGTGGCGGCACCACCTGTGCACCCCACCTCTACAGGTACAGCCGCCACCCCCCCTTCCAGCACCGCCCTCCCAGCAGCCCCTCAGCATTCGCCCCGTGCCCGCTCACCCAGGAGGGTGGGCATCACCTTCGCCCCAGGCACCTCAGCCCCTGCCCCAGTCACCCCTGCTGCCCTCAGTGAGGAGGCCATTGACCTCCTCAGGTCACTCACTGTTTGGCAGTCTACCATTGTGAATGCCATCCAGGGTGTAGAAAGGGAGTTGCAACACAGTAATGCATTCCTGGAGGGCATTCATTCTGGTCAGGCGGCCCTTCAGCAAACCCTGCAATCTCTGGCCTCAGCACTGATGGCAGCCATTGTCCTTGTGTCCAGCCTCCCCCCTCCAACTTCCTCCACCCAGCCCCAATCCCCTGTACCCCAGCCCATCCCAAGCACCCCTACAGACCAGCATGCACACAGGTCAACACACACAAGTAGCTCAAGCAAACATAGGCACCACACACACCACAGGCACTCACGCAAGCCTCACCCACATTCAGACACAGCAACATCCACTGTCTCCACTGTGTCCCCCTCCTCCTCTTCTCCCTCCTCCCTCCCAGTCTAGTCTACATACACACATGCATGCACCACATCTACAGGCACTAGGACTCGCACCAGGACACCCAGCACCACAAGCCGCTCACCTGCACTCACCACCTCCACTGCCATTTACACGTCCCCTGTGTCCTCTCCTAGTGTGTCTGTGACGCCCCCTCCCAAAGTACACAAACGCCAGCAATCACTCACCCAACATCCATCCACCTCACAACAGCCTCCAGTACCTGCACCTGCACCCAAAACACCTAAAGTGACACCTCCTACAACCACCTCCTCTTCCGCCACTCCCAGACCCCCTCCAGCTACCCATCCCAGTGTTCGTCAGAAACTGTCCCTCTGTTAAATTGACCTTTTTGCACCCCCCCCCCCCCTCCAATTCATCAGTCCCGTCGTAGCGCCTTAGCCAAAAAGCCTCCAGTACCAGTGGTGCGTGTTACAGGTTTTTGGAGTGCACCGTCCACCAGGGCAGGCAGTAGGACCCGGAGCCAAGGCACTGGCAGCCCACCCCCTGTAAAGGCTCTGAAAATGGAGAGTGGACGACGGGACCATCTTAAGACCCCCGGTGGGACAACAAGTGACCTGGGATCGAAGGGGATTGGTGAGTCAGCTGTAACTCCAACAAAGGTGGGGTAGGTCCAGAGGAAGTCTGCCCAGCCTGTTGTGAGTGTCACGGCGGAGAAGTGCGCCATCATTTCCGCCGGTCCAGACACAACCGCCAGCACCAACGTCACTGGTCCAGAGAACACCGCCGGAGTCACAGCCCAGGAGGGCACAAGTATTGTCACTGGTCCAGAGACCACCGCCGGAGTCACAGCCCAGGAGGGCACAAGTATAGTCACTGGTCCAGAGACCACCGCCGGAGTCACAGCCCAGGAGGGCACAAGTATCGTCACTGGTCCAGAGACCACCGCCGGAGTCACAGCCCAGGAGGGCACAAGTATCGTCACTGGTCCAGAGACCACCGCCAGAGTCACAGCCCAGGAGGGCACAAGTATCGTCACTGGTCCAGAGACCACCGCCAGAGTCACAGCCCAGGAGGGCACAAGTATCGTCACTGGTCCAGAAACCACCGACAGAGTCACAGCCCAGGAGGGCACAAGTATCGTCACTGGTCCAGAAACCACCGCCGGACTCACAGCCAAGGAGGGCACAAGTATCGTCACTGGTCCAGAAACCACCGCCGGAGTCACAGCCCAGGAGGGCACAAGTATCGTCACTGGTCCAGAAACCTCCACCGGAGTCACAGGCCAGGAGGGGCCAGGATGCCACAGCCCCGCTGGGCAATGATGGAACGTCATGCCACACACCAATGCCCAGTGTAGAGATCGTCATGCCACACACCAATGTCCAGTGTGGAGATCGTCATGCCACACACCAATGTCCATATCAGAACCGCCATGTCAAAGCACCGCTGAACAGGGCAAAGACCGCCATGTCAAAGCACCGCTGAACAGGGCAAAGACCGCCATGGCAATGCATCGCTGAACAGGGCAAAGACCGCCATGGCAAAGCATCGCTGAACAGGGCAAAGACCGCCATGGCAAAGCACCGCTGAACTGTCCTGAACCGCCATGTCAAAGCACCGCTGAACAGGGCAAAGACCGCCATGGCAAAGCACCGCTGAACTGTCCTGAACCGCCATGTCAAAGCACCGCTGAACAGGGCAAAGACCGCCATGTCAAAGCACTGCTGAACAGGGCAAAGACTGCCATGTCAAAGCACCGCTGACCAGGGCAAAGACCGCCATGGCAATGCATCGCTGAACAGGGCAAAGACCGCCATGGCAAAGCACCGCTGAATTGTCCTGAACCGCCATGTCAAAGCACCGCTGAACAGGGCAAAGACCGCAAGGCAATGCATCGCTGAACAGGGCAAAGACCGCCATGGCAAAGCACCGCTGTACTGTCCTGAACCGCCATGTCAAAGCACCGCTGAACAGGGCAAAGACCGCCATGGCAAAGCACCGCTGAACAGGGCAAAGACCGCCATGGCAATGCATTGCTGAACAGGGTAAAGACCGCCATGGCAAAGCACCGCTGAACAGGGCATGCACCGTGTAGGAATGAATGGACCGCCACATCAGGCATCCTTATCCCATGTGCAGCTGGGACAGTGACAGGACAGGTACTTTCATGTGGAGACTCATCCAGTCTGGGCACCAGTCCCCCTCCAGAACCAGTGGAGACTGTTATCCACTTGAGAGACTGTGGCTTTACACTCCCCAGGATAAAGCAGTGGGCAAACCAGCCACTGTAGAGACTTGAGAGACTGTGGCTTTGCACTCCCCAGGATGGCACAGTGGGCAAGCCACCCACTGTAGAGACTTGAGAGACTGTGGCTTTGCACTCCCCAGGATACATCAATGGGCATGGAGCCCCGTCGTGGATCTGGCTTCGCATTCATCTGGCTGCGGTGCCCCCCCTTCCCTTCCCCCTGAGGTGCCTGTTTTCTTTCTATATGATGCCCTGGCAGTGTTCTCTCCGATTTTGGTCAGGTATCTATTGTGGGCCTCGCCCATGCATTTTTGGACTGTTGGTGCACGGACATTGTTGTGTACATATCTGCACTACTTCTCGGATTGTATGTGTAAATAAGAGTGATTTTGAGATATATATATCTGTATATTTTTGTATGACATGTATATTGGCACATTACAATGTTTGCCCAAATTTCGCATTGTCTTTTCATTCTTCCGGGGGGATTGTGGGTTGTTACTGTTATTTTTGTGACTGCATTGGTGTGTATGTTGAGATATGTGAGGGTGGGGGTGTTTGATGGGTGTCCCCCTAACTTTTGCCTCCCCTCTCCCCCGTGTCGTAGGTGCAGTACTCACCGGTATCTTCTGCGCCTACTTAGCTATTGGTCGTAAAGGAGCAGAAAAACAAGCGCAGGGAGTATTTGGAGTTCGGGCTCCATGGTGTCCTCGTTCCTCGTGGGATGTGTTCAGGTGAGCGTTTTCCCATAGCAAAAGCTGTTTCCGCCGTGTTTTTATCCGCTGTGAATCCGCCCCAGAAAAGGTGGCGGATTGGCGGGTTGTAATAGTGTGGGCGGTACATTGTCTCCCGCCTGTCTGTTGGCGGTAACCGCCGCGCTGTTTGTCTGTACTGCCGTGGCGGTCAGAGTATTAAAGTGGCTGTCTTTGTTGGCGGTTTCCGCCACGGTCATAATTCCCTTTTTTTTCCCGGCGGCCTGTTTGCGGTCTTACCGCCGCTTTAACACCGTCCACCAGGGTTGTAATGACCCCCTAAATGCCTTATAACTTAAAAATACTCACGTTACTCAACTGCAGTACCCTAACAGCATCATCTCTGCACTATAATGGATAATCCTGCCACATTTCATGCAAATTCATTCAGCTGTTTTCACACTACATGAAATACAATAGTCTGTGGAAAATGTACTGGTTGAAAAATGTGTTTTAGGACCCCTTTTATCTTTGCACCCCCTTATTGATTCACCACACAAAATTACATCATCTCAAAACGTAGGAAATGCTATAAATCTAGAAAGTGTTTTAGTGATTTGTCAAACTGGTAGAAAGTTATTAAGAGGTAATATCTGAGGAATTTCTATCTTTGGTAATACTAACTGTAACTACAGAGTTGCAATCAGATTTAGGCCCTCATTACAACCCTGGTGGTCGGTGATAAAGCGGTGGTAAAACCGGCAACAGGCCGGCTGTAAAAAAAAATGTAATCATGACCATGGCGGAAACCGGCAACATAGACAGCCACTTTAACACTCCGACTGCCATGGCGATACAAACAAACAGCATGGCGGTCACCGCCAACAGACAGGCGGAAGACAATGTACCGCCCACACTATTATGACAGGCCAATCCACCACCTTTTCTGGGGTGGATTCAACGTGAACAAAAACACAGCGGAAACAGGACTTGGAAGGGAAAACACTCACCTCTACACAACCCACGAGGAACCAGGACGCCATGGAGCCTGAACTCCAAATCCTCCCTGCAATAGTCTTCCTGCTTCTCCACGAGGAGCACAAACGACGGCGGAGACGACCACGGTGAGTACTGCACCTACAACACAGGGAGGAGGGAGGCGAAAGAGAGTGACACACACACGCAACATGCAACACTCCCACCCCCACCCTCACCCACAACAACATACATACAAATACATGCTGCAACATTACATTTACACCCCCCACACTCCGCGGAAGAACGCAATGACAAAAGGAAATGATTGTAACCATTGTAATCAAGAATAATCCATTAGTCAAAAATGTATATACACTATAAACAATTATGTACATCAAGAATTCAAGTCCAGGTACTGCACCTATATAGTCCGTGGACCACTGGGCCCAAAATGCAAGGACAGAGGTAGTGGATGTCATTCTCCACTAGTTCTGGAGGGGGCTTTGTGACCAGAGTGCTTCATTCTGCCAAGGACTGAGGTAGTGGATGTCATTCTCCACTGGTTCTGGAGGGTGCTTTGTGCCCAGAGTGCTTCATCCTGCCAAGGACTGAGGTAGTGGATGTCTTTCTTCACTGGTTCTGGAGGGGGCTTTGTGCCCAGAGTGCTTCATCCTGCCAAGGACTGAGGTAGTGGATGTTTTTCTCCATTGGTTCTGGAGGGGGCTTTGTGCCCAGAGTGCTTCATCCTGCTGAGGACTGAGGTAGTGGATGTGACACTCCACTGACGGTGGTGCAACATGCAAGCGGCCCAGGCCCCTGGAACTGACCACCAGCCTTGTAAGAATGACGACTGGGGATGGCAGCCATGTCAGCGGTGGTGCCACTGACTCAGGATGTTGCGGGCCGCTGGCGGTGCTGGGCGGCGGGGTCAGTAGCGGCAGTGCTTGCGGCGGTCAGTGTGGCGGCAGTGCTTGCGGCTGTCATTGTGGCGGCGGTGCTGGTGGCGGCCTCAATGACTGCGGTGCAGGTGGCTGGCTCACTGACTGCCGTGCTGGTGGCTTGCTCACTGACTGCCGTGCTGGTGGCAGTGTCAGTAGCGGCGGTGCTGGTGGCGGGCTCACTAGACTGTGGTGCTGGTGGCGGTGTCAGTAGTGGGGATGCTGGTGGCGGGCTCACTGACTGCGGTACTGCTGAAGGGCACAGTGTCTGCGGTGCTGGTGAAGGGCTCAGTATCTGGGGTGCTGGCGGCGGTGTCCGTGGCGGCGGTGCCGGTCTTGGCCGCCGTGCAGGTTGGCGGCGAAGTTGACTTGCCTTTCATTTTCAGGCCCTTCCCCACCTTGGATGGTGGCGCAGCTGTCTTGCCACTTCCAACAACTGTCTTGCCTGAGCCCTTGGTGGCAGGTGTTTTGGCCTTCTCCCTCCGGGATGTGGGCAACTTTTTCTGTTTTGGAGTTGGGGGAATGTCCTTGGCCTCGCTCCTTGGGACACTGGCAGCCCTGTTGCTTGGCGCACTCCAAAATCCAGCTATTGCTGGCATCACTGTGCCCGGTGATGTGGTGGCTGAGGTGCTCGGTTGGAACCTGGAAAGGCAGGCCCAAGGGGACGGACGGGGTGGGGGAGATGTAGGGAAGAGGTAAACATTTGATAGGAAAAGCTTTTTAGACACACTGGGACGGGTAGATGGAGGGGGTTTGGGAGTGGAGGAAGAGGTAGTGGTTGTAGGAAGTGTTCGTTTGCTGACTTTGGGTCAAGGTGCATGGGCTGGAGGCTGTCGTGAGGTGGATGGCTGTTGGGTGGGTGTGTGACTGCATTTGTGTACTTTGGGAGGAGGGCTCACAGACACACTGGGAGAGGACACATGGGATGTGTGAATGGTAGTGGGGGTGGTGTGTGCATGTGAGCGGTGTGTGGTGATGGGCGTGCTGGTGATGGAGGTAGTGGCTGAAGATGTAGTGCATGCAGGTGTGAGTGGAGACGTGACAGGGATGGAGGAGGGAGACATGGAGGAGGGGGACACAGTGGAGGCAGCTGATGTTGGTATGTGTGTATGGGTATGATGCTTGTGTTAGTGCCTGTGGGATGTGTGGTGCTTATGTTTGCCAGAGCCACCCTCGTGTGTTGAGGTGTGTGCTGGTCTGATGGTGTGCTTGGGATAGGCTGAGGTACTGGGGATTGGGTCTGGGTGAAGAAAGTTGGAGGGGAGAGGCTGGACACAGGGACAATTGCTGCCATCAGTGCAGAGGCCAGAGCCTGAAATGCTCTTTGTTGGGCTGCCTGGCCAGAATGAATGCCCTCCAGGTATGCATTTGTCTGTTGCAACTGCCTCTCTACACCCTGGATGGCATTCAGAATGGTAGACTGCCCAACAGTGAGGGATCTCTGGAGGTCAAAGGCCTCCTCACTGAGTGCAGCAGGGCTGACTGGGGCAGGGCCTGAGGTGCCTGGGGTGAAGGAGATGCCCACCCTCCTGGGTGAGCGGCCACGGGACACACGCTGAGGGGCTGCTGGGAGGGCGGTGCTGGTAGGGGGGTGGTGGCTGTACCTGTAGATGCGGTGGGCACAGATGGGCCTGCCACCGCAAGGGAGCTCCCATCAGAGGAGGAGTCGGTGTCGCTGGTCTCTGCTCCTGTCCCAGCCGTGGAGTTCCCTTCTCCCTCCGTCCCATTGGTGACTTCAGACTCCGTTGTCTCGCCCTCCATGGCCAAGTGGGATGCAGCTCCCTCCTGCTCCGGTGGCACAGCTCCTCCGCCTGATGATGGTAATGCACACAAGAACAGGGAGACCACAAAAAGGGGGGGAAGAAAGAAGAAAGACATGTTCAGTGCATGCAATACTGCTACCGTTGGCGGACACAACAGACACAGCAGCCCTCTGCACTACGCCATGCACTGAGAGTTCCCTAATTAATCACAGGGACATGGGGTACATGGCCTATGCCCGATTGCTGCACACATGGAAGTCACAGGAGCCTGATTAGGTGTAGATGGCTCTTACCACTGGTGGGGTTGGGGTGCCACTTAGCCTGCCTCACAAAGGGCCCTTGCCTACAAAGCTCACCCTAGCCTAGGGGAACCCACTGCCCACCTCCCCCTCCCAGACACCTACAATGCACGCAGAGTCAGATGGATGTGACGGTACTTACCCCCTTGTGACTGCTGTGATGCCCTCAAGCGCCCATCCAACTCCGGATATGCCACTGCCAGGATCCGGAACATCAGGGGGGTCATGGTGCGACGGGCACCCCTCCTACGTTGGGAGGCCATCCCCAGCTGGGCCTCCGCCGTCTTCTTGCTCAAGCGGCGAATGTCCTCCCATCTTTTACGGCAGTAGGTGCTCCATCTGTGGCGGACCCCCAGGGTCCGGATGTCCTTGGCGATGGCACGCCAAATATCCTTCTTCTGGCGAGCGCTGACCTACAGGAATAGTACTGGGGAAAAGGAAAACCTTTAACCGTCCGGACCGTCACAGTCATCATCCCATGTTCCCACCCTTGCCCTGACGCACATACACTCACCATCCGATCATGCAGGCCTCATCCCCCCCACCGTATCCACACCACTCCAAACAGGCATTGCCCACACAGCATGCTCACAGTGTACTCACCTGTTTGTCTGGAGGACCGTAGAGTAGCGTGTACTGGGGGAGGACCCCATCCACTAGTTTATCCAACTCCTCTGATGTGAAAGCAGGGGCCCTCTCCCCAGACACATGAGCAATCGTTGCTTCCAGACTGAGGTCACAGCAGCACTTGCAGTGTAGGTCCTCTCCTGTCGAAGATCAGGTATCAAGTAAGTGAACAGACAGAAAATGGCGGTCACGTCCGCGGCGGTGCGTACCATCACCTCCGGCGTATATCGTCATCGACTCCTGGGACCTATAGGGCCCAATGTTAACCAATGCAGGATTGCGCCTCGGTCTTCGACCGCCTACTGCGACGGTGTACAACGCCAGCGCAGTTACCTCATATCCCCTTGTCCCACATTACAGGTCAGGCAGCCGCCATTTCAGTGGGCCACATGGCATTACTTTTAAATGTGTCACACATATCTAAGCCTTGCATACACACAAAGACAGGCACATAGCGGATTGACAAATGTGTGCAATCAAATAGTTTTTTTACTACCTCAGTGTTGGCTGACGCTGTGCTCTCTGTTCTCATCCATAGGGCACGTCCGCTGGGGCAGGTGAGGAGATGGCGGCATCCTCTGGTGTACAGACCGCTGTTAGACCTGTCGACAATGGAAGAGCGACATGTCATAGTCACCTACAGACTTGATTGTGCCACAATCCGGGAACTGTGTGCCCAGTTGGAGTCAGACCTGATGTCAGCTATCCGCCATCCCACAGGAATCCCCCCTCTAGTGCAGGTCCTGTCAGTACTCCATTCCTGGCAAGAGGGTCTTTTCAAACAACAGTGGCCATAGCATCAGGGATGTCCCAGCTTATGTTCTCAAACGTGTTGTCCAGGGTGTTGTCTGTCCTGCTGAAACACATGCGCAGCTACATCGTGTTCCCTCAGGTGGAGGATCTGCCTACAGTGAAAGGTGACTTCTATGCCCTGGGACATAACCCCAACATCATAGGTGCCATTGATGGGCTTTGGTCCCCCCCGCAGGAGTGAACAGGTGTACAGAAACCGGAAGAGCTACCATTCAATGAATGTGCAGATGGTGTGTTTGGCCGACCAGTACATCTCCCATGTGAATGCCAAGTTTCCTGGCTCAGTGCATGACGCTTACATTCTGAGGAATAGCAGCATCCCTTATGTGATGGGGCAAGTCCAGAGGCACCGTGTGTGGCTAATAGGTGAGGACAAGGACCCTATACCCTGTGAATAATTGTCTGGGCTTGTCCCTAAGGGTTAGTGTGTGTCTAACAGTTGTCCCTCGACATTTGCAGGTGACTCTGGTTACCCAAACCTGTCATGGCTACTGACCCCAGTGAGAAATCCCAGGACAAGGGCAGAGGAATGCTACAACGAGGCACATGGGCAAACTAGGAGAGTGATAGAAAGGACCTTGGGCCTCCTGAAGGCCAGGTTCCGGTGCCTCCATAGGACAGGTGGTTCTCTGTACTACAGGTGCCTTTTCTGCAGGAGGATGGTCCAGAAGGAGGTCTTGTGGCAGCTGTGGAGCCTGTGGACAGTGAAGAAAAGGAGGCAGAAGAAGAGGATATCGACAACAGAAACAACGTGATCCAGCAATACTTCCAGTGAGACACAGGTAAGAAGACATCACTGCCTCCTACATCTGATAAAATTGTTAGACCTATCATATGTCTGTCACTTTCACCCAGTGTATGGACCGTGACCTGTCACTTTGCCTTTCCATTTCACCGATGTGGGTCCCACTGTGTGAACTCTGCTATGTTACTACATGGACTAGAGCTGTGTGACATAGGTATGTTGACAATACAATGGACATTGCTATTTTCCTCAGTTTTTGCAAATACACATTTGTGAAAGCACAGACTGACTCCAGATTGTTTTGTGATTCAAGGGTGTTTATTTAAGTGCAAAATAGTGGAGGGGGTTGTAAAATGGTCAGGGGTGATGGTGGAGGAATGTCCATGGCAGAGTCCAGTTATTTGTCTCACAGGTGCATTGTCCAAAGGGGCATAGGAAATGGAGCTAGGGCAGTTTAAGGATGGACATGGTGACAAAGTGGGACAGAAGGATGACATTCAATGTGGTCTCATTTCTTGGTGGGGGTCTTGGCATTGTTATCTGTCTTTGCCCTGGATCTCAGGGACTGTTTGCGGGGTGGTTCTCCATCTGCAGAGGGTGGGGTGGTGTTGTTGTGGTCCTGTGGCAGTGCCTCCTGTCCACTAGCGCCCACAGAGGTGGTGGGCAGTTCAACATCCAGGCTAGTGTCAGGGGCCCCTTGTTGTGCCACAGTGTCCCTCCTGGTGTTCACAAGGTCCTTCAGCACCCCTACAATGGTGACCAGGGTGGTGTTGATGGACTTGAGTTCCTCCCTGAACCCCAAATACTGTTCCTCCTGCAGCTGCTGGGTCTTCTGAAACTTGGCCAGTACCGTTGCCATTGTCTCTTGGGAATGATGGTACGCTCCCATGATGTTGGAGAGGGCCTCGTGGAAAGTAGGTTCCTGGGCCTGTCCTCCCCCTGTCGCAGAGCAGACTTCCCAGTTCCCCGGTTTTCTTGTGCCTCTGTCCCCTGAACTGTGTGCCCACTGCCACTGCCCCCAGGTCCCTGCTGTTCTTGGGTTGGTGGGTTTGTCTGGGTTCCCTGTAGTGGTGGACACACTTCTGCTTGACGCGTCCTGGGGACAGAGGTATGGGCCCGCTGGGTGGGTGCTGTGCTGGTGTTTCCGGAGGGGGGAGGCTCTGTGGTGGCTTGTGGACTGTGTCAGGGCAACCGACTGTCCCGAGGTCCCAGATGGGCCGGGCTGGTCATCTAGATCCAGATGTACAGAGCTGCTGTCATCACTGTGGGCCTCTTCTGTGGGGGGGTGGTGGTGGACATGTCTGGAACTTCCTGTCCGGTGATGTTGGGTAGGGGTCATGCAGGGGTGTAAAGGCATGATTATTGCATCTGTGTGTGCCATCGTGAGCAATGGGTGGGTGACCCTGTACCCCAGTGCTTACATTCTTGTCTAGGACCTTGTGTGATAATTGTTTTGGGGTCTGTGTGGGTATCTGTAGTGGACATGCTTTGGTGATGGGTGTCCATGCTTTGTTGTTGCATGTAGGGCTTGGTGTTGGGAGGGGTGGTTTGTGATAGTTGGACACATGTGAGGTGTTGGAGTGATGGGGGTGAGGGTGGGGGTATGGGATAGCATGCAGGTAGGGTGGGGGATATGGTAGTTAAGATTTGACTTACCAGATTCCATTCCTCCAGCAACTCCAGCGAAGCCCTCAGGATGCAGTATAGCCAAGACCTGCTCCTCCCATGTTGTTAGTTGTGGGGGAGGAGATGGGGGGTCCGCCGCCAGTCCTCTGAACTGCAATCTGGTGTCTTGAGACCACGGAACGCACCTTCCTCCGTAGGTCGTTCCACCTCTTCCTGATGTCATCCCGTGTTCTTGGATGCTGTCCCACTGCGTTGACCCTGTCCACGATTCTGCATCATAGCTCCATCTTCCTAGCTATGGAGGTGTGCTTCACCTGTGATCCGAATAGCTGTGGCTCTACCCGGATGATTTCCTCCACCATGACTCTGAGCTCCTCCTCAGAAAACCTGGGGTGTCTTTGCGGTGCCATGGGGTGGTGTGGGGGATGTGTGAGGTGGTTGTATGTTGTGATGTGCGAGGGGATGTATTTGTGTGTGTTGTGTGAGGTGCGTGGATGTTGTGTGAGTGATGGTGTTGAGTGCCTGTGGATGCTTGTTTGTTGATGGTGGTGTCTCTCTCTAGCCTTCTGTCGCAATTCTGGTCATTACGGGTTTATGGGTAATGTGGGTGTGTGTTTTATATTGTATTGGGTGTGTGGGAGTGGTGTGTCTATGTGTCTCAGGTGTGTGTATTTCGAATTGTCCAATGTGGTTGTGTTTTGTAAGTGTGTGTGTATTTTGAGCGTGGCGGTGTGTACTGCCAATGGAATACCGCGGTTGAAATACCGCTGCGTGGATACGTGGGTCGTGATTGTGTGGGTGTATTCCTGTTGGCATGACGGTGTTGGTTTTGTTATCGCCAGTTTATCACTGACCTTTGGTGTGGTGGACTTGTGTAGGTGTCTGTATTTTGGCAGATTCCGAGCTGTGAGTCGTAATAGCTGTAGCGGAATTCTGCGGCTGCAGCGGTGTGTTGGCGGTCTTCTGCACGGCGGTAAGCGGCATTTACCGTTAATGTTGTAATGAGGGCCTTAATAATGTCATTTTTTCTTTTTGTCTATTGTATTTGTTATTTATTTGTTTATTGGTTTACATAATCATGTGAACATAAATGTGACTCCTAGTTGTTCATGTTGTAATTCTGAAACATATGCCATTCTAGTATATTTTTTGGGCTTCCTTGCTATGTGTAAAAGGATTATGCCACATATGAAGCCCAAAGTGAATGAAAGTCAATCATTGTTTATAAAAATTATTATTATTTTCTTTTTTCCTAATGGGCAATTACCATGTCCTCCATATAGTAGTTTTTGTAGCTTACGAATAGGTTGCTTTTCCATTTTGTTGCACAGGAGTACATAAGGAAGATGGTTTTTATTTGGATTGTTGGGTCAGTTTTATTTTGTGAGTCAGAGAGAATGCAGAAACTATTTATGTAGATCAAGATGTATTCTATTAGTTATGTATTTGTTTATAGGTTTCCATTAGCATGTGACTGTGACGTGTTTTACAATTGTTTCTGTAGTACATCTGAAACTATACATATTCAGGGCCTGATTTATACTTTTTTAGCACTGTATTTGCATCATTTTTGGATGCAAAAGCGGCGCAAACTTACAAAATTCAATTATATTTTGTAAGCTTGCGCCGCTTTTGCAGCAAAAAAGGACGCACATGCGGCGCTAAAAAAGTATAAATCAGGCCTTCAGTCTAATTTCATTTTTGGTCTTTCTTGCTAGTTTTAGTGGAATTGTGCTATATATGAAAGCCAAAGTGAATGAAAGGCAATCATTGTATTGTTATAAAAATTGAATTTAGATTATTATTTTTTCCCCAGTGGCCAATTATCATTTCCTTCAAATAATGTTTTTTTGGGTCAATTTTTCATTTTGTTGCAAGGGGGTGAATAAGAAAGGTGTTTTTTGTTTGGTGGTTTTTGTTCGGCTTATTGGGTCAGTTTTATATTGTGAGTTAGAGAGCATGAAAGGAAAATATATGTAGATTAAGATGTATTCTATTTGTATGTATTTCATAGGTTTCAATTAGAATGGGACCATAAATGGGGTTTTCAGTTGTTCAGATAGTAAATCTGAAACTTCACGTATGCAATCTACTTTACTTTATCTTTTGGGCTTCTTTGCTACTTTTTCTACTATTGTGCTACAATTTATCACTACGTTGTTGGCCCTTGTTGGAAAATTGCACTCTCTAAAGGGTCACCCCAAACCTTTTGCCTTCTTCCTCCTAATTTTTTCTGGCTTTCGGACTCTATGCACTTTGCCACTGCTAACCAGTGATAAAATGCTTGTGCTCTCTTCTATATAACAAGGTAACATTGGCTCATACCCAATTGGCATATTAAATTGACTTATAAGTGCCCACTAAAGTGTACTACATGTGCTCAGGATCTGTAGATTAAATGCTACTAGTGGGCCGGCAGCACTGATTGTGCCACCTACTTAAGTAGCTCTGTAAACATGTCTCAGACCTGCCATTGCAGAGCCTGTGTGTGCTGTTCTAAACTGCCATGTTAACCTGGCAATTTAAACATCCTATGCCACTAGCTAATGCACAAGGGTAAACCAGACACAAGATGCACAACCACTTGGCATGAACCAATAAAGTCAATGATTCATAGTCCATTGTAAACATATTTTTCAATTTAATACACGTTTTCATTAATTTATCATGCTTCAGTATTTTTCTTCAACACTTGTTCAAAGACAGCGGAATTGTCAGTATGCAAGTTTCATAAAAAGTTCCAATCTAGGCCTTTTTCATATAAGATGTCAATCCAGGCTTTTTCTTGCAGCACAGGGTACCACCATCACTTGCAATAGCAAAAAGAATCATCGACATAGCCTAATGTACATTGCTGTAAAATTTCATTTCAATGTGTTCAGCTGTTTTGGCACTACGCAAAATACAAAAGTCTATGTACAATGCATGGGATTTCAATTGTGTATTGGGTCTCCCTTTTTTGCACTCCCTTGAACAAATGCTGTGGAACTTTCAATCATCCGACAATGTAGCTGGTGCAACAGGTCTGCAAAGTTTCCCAGAGATTCATCCAAGGGATGCAAAGGCCCATATTTATAGTTTTTGGTGCAAACCTTTACCTTTTTTCCCATATTTATGGAATGGCACTAGCCGGCGCTAAGGCCCTGTTAGCGTCCTTGAAAGGACACTAACAGGGCCGAGGAGGCAAAGGGGGAACCAGGGCTTGTGCGCCAAATTATGGTGCTACACTCTTTAGAGGCAAAAAAATTGCCCTAAGCAGTGTAGCGCGATTTTCTGGCACACAAGCCCCATGGACATGGCTCCTGTCATAGTAAAGACAGGAGCCATTCCCCACCCCAGTGGCCATGCCTAGGAGACAAATGTCCCCTGGGAATGGCCATTGGGGCCAGCGCCGTGCAGGGGACCCCAAGTCAGGCCCACTATCGGTGTTGGAAGAAAAAAAATATACTCACCCGGACTTACCCTGGATGGGTCCCCCAACCTTAGGTGACCTCTTGGTGTGGGTAGAGTGGGTGGATCGTGTCCCTGGGGACAGGGAAGGGCACCTGTGGGAAATTTCCATGGTCTTCGACCATGCAAATCTGCCTTCAGGTCCCCTTATCCCTGCCTAGACCCAGATGTTAAATAATGGCGTTAAGCAAGTTTAGCGCCATTATTTAATGTCCCCATCCCCCCGAGCTGGATTTTAGCACGGGGGATAAGTATGGCACAAAAGCCATATCATCCTTTTCTGGACTGGATCACCTACCCTGCATCTCATTGACGCAAGGTAGGTTTTCCCCTCCAGAAAATGACGTTAACTCCATAACTTTGGCACTAGACGTGTCTAGCGCCAAAGTATAAATATGGAGTTAGGTTTGTGCTGAATTATTGTTAAAAAAATGATGCTAATTCAGTGCAAACTGAGTATAAATATGGGCCAAAGTTATTAAGGGATAAAAATCTAGGAAATCCCTATCTCTGACAACCTTAACTATAACGACATATTGGCTACCGCCAATAAATATATAACAGCAGAGTATAAATATATATTCACTGAAAAAAACAAAGGTTACAAGAATGTTATAGTTAGGAAATAGAATTAAAAAAACCTTAGAAGTGCACTGAAAAAATCAAAGGTTACACGGACGTCATAGTTACTTTCTGAATTTACTCATAAAAAAAACATAGAAATTCAGCAGTTATAGCTAGAGTTATTTCGAGTAACTATAACTCGTGGTCTAAGGTAATTATGAGTGCTGTAATATCTGCGGTAATTAGCAATGCTTAGCGAGGGCACAAGTTATAATTACCATAGGCCACAAGTTATTGTTAGTTGAAATAAATCTAATTATAACTGCTGAATTTCTGTGGTTTTGTACAATTAAATTCAGAGCGTAACTATAACGTCCCTATAAAGTTTTGTTCTTTTCAGTGAATTTCTAAGGTTTTTTAAATTCTATTTCCTAGCTATAATGTCCCTGTAACCTTTGTTTTATCAGTGAATTTCTTTGTTTTTTTAACATAAAGTAATTTTAATTACTATATGTTAATCCAATCACCACGTGCACAGCTTTCGGCCATGCACAGCAGAGGCTGACTGTAGGGCCTGGACAGTGGCCATGCTCTGTGACCAAGCACCCAACCCTGTGCCATGCATGGCCTTTGGCCGTTTGCGAGGGGGCTTGGCTGCAGGCCCAGTTGCCACGTCCCTATAACTACCCAACCCTGTGCCTCAAACAGCTTTTGGCCATGCACAGCAGGGTTTGGACGCAGAGAGAGAGAGAGAGAGAGAAAGAGAGAGAGAGAAAGAGAGAGAGAGAGAGAGAGAGAGAGAGAGAGAGAGAGAGAGAGAGAGAGAGAGAGAGAGAGAGAGAGAGAGAGAGAGAGAGAGAGACATTTTTCAGGCTTTGATGAATGATGTACTTAGAATAAGATATTTTAGGAAAAATGGGAAAAAATGTATTGGACAATTAGAAAAAGTGAAATCACCTTTCAACATGTAGCTTAAACATTTGAAGTTGAAAATAAATTAAAGTGGGCAAACAACCAGAAACACACTTAGACTAGAACCCTCAATATTCATTGTGAGGGTCAGAGACCTTAACCACTAGCCCATAGGTGCCTTATAAGTAAACATCAACCAGACAGAACTTTGACAATCAAACCAATGATTTTCATGGGGGAAAAGACTTAAATGTTTTATCAATAGGAATGTTTAACATTCAAAATACTAGTAAATAAACAGACACTACATGAAACAGCCAGACTTGGCTCTACAGCCTTTTTCTTTTTTTTTACACCTACAGGACTCCAGGGGGAGCTTCAAGGCCCCTGCAGTCCTATTTGTTTCCCGACTACAAGCAGGGAGCTCCTTAAAATAGCAGCCCCACTGCTTGTGGGAGCAACATTTTCATTTTTTTCCCTGCAAACATATTGTGCACAGGGAAACAGATGAAATCTCTGCTTTCTGCACAATATGTGCTTTTGCTTGGTGGGATCTCGCAAAGCTCTCACTAAGCAAGAGGAAACAGCTATGTCCCGGAGGGGTGCAAACAGGACATAGCATGAGCCTTCTCTGGCCTCTTTTCTTATTTTTTATCTTTTTTTCAGGGACTCAGCTGAAGCTGAGTCCCAAGATGGCTGCAAAAAACATACTTGTTGAAGTGTTGGTATCCAATCAGTTCCCAGCACGAGATTGGGAGGGTTCATGAAACCTTCACATCTCCACATATACAAATTAGCTTTTTCTTTAATATTTAAAAAACTACTGAATATTTACACCAAATAACAAAAAGGGTGCTTTCTGGACCAAGAGCTACCTTTCTGGCAAATTTGGTGTAATTTTGTCCAATGGATAAGGCGTTATTCCTGTTAACAATCCATGGAGAAAACATGCTTTGTCCCCCCCATGAGTTTTCTCTGCCCTCGCTTGATGGATTACCCTGAAGCTTTCCATACAGCAGCTGACATGAGCGATGCATTTTTTTGAAAAATTTTGTGAAGATTTGCTAACCAGCGCCAAAGATACAGGCATGTAAAAAAATGCTTTTTCTGTAGAAACTATGTCCTAACTATGACTCTCAAGTGGTGCCCGCCACTAAGTATAATGTATATGTATACACACACACATACATATATATACATATATACATACATACATATAAAATTGTCTTGAGTTATTCTGGTAAATATATATACTTATTTGAGTAATTTTTATATTTTTGTCAACTATACTTTGGCACTCGATATTCTTGTACTTTACGCTGCAAGTATGCAAAGTCATCATTTTTTCCTACAATATTTTTGCTTCACAATATTTTCGACCTCTGGATTATGTTGTAGAAGCACTGTCTCTCAAATGGATTATATAGCGCTAAATTAAATGTACAAATTTGCAATGGAGAAAAGGTTATTTTATGTCAGGCAGTTGGGAAGCATAAGTACTTAAATAAATGCTAATGAAGGCAGAAAGTTAATCTGCGCTTTGTGAATGCAGGTAAAGCAGTGTAAAGCATAATTTGGAGACAACAGTTAGCAATAGCATTACTACTCAGTTTTACTGTTTACAAATATTACAGGGAATTAAATTAGTTATTTATTTCATTCAACGTATGTCCGCACTTGAGCCCTCTCACCTCCAGCTGTTCATGCGCCATCTTTTCTGCAGTGAGAATCTCCCTGTGATGTCACAAGCTGCACTCGGAGAAGAATAAATTACATTGCAATGATTTAGAATTTTACCTGGTGCAGGCAGTTACAACCGAGGAATCTCCTAGCTTTGACGCCAACAGTGCAAAGTACTCAGTGTAGTTATCACCTCCCAAAGCTGCTGGGGACTGAATGAATTGCTCTGTAAATGTGTTTCCTTCTCCTCCTTCAAATGTGACATATTTAGCTCCAAGTTTCTGCTGCAGCAAGCTCACAGTATTCAAATACCAGGTAATGGCGGCATCAGAAGTGACATTCAACCGCAGTGACAGCTGTCCCTTCCACTTGGTTAAGAGAGGTGCCTGTAAAAGGAAGAGGAGGGTAAGAAACATTTTTTGATCTGCACCTGATTACATTACACTTCATGAGTCTTTGTTTCAAAAGGCTAACAGCCGATAAACACCAGATACAAAGGGTCAATACGAGTCTGACGGTCAATAGACTGCCAGACTCGCTGATGGTACGGTCCAAGCGCCACATTACAACAGTGGAGGTTGGTCCGCCAGATCTGCCAGGATGGCAGAGCTGTACTGCCCTGGAGATTACGACCCCCTTCTCCACCAGCGGTTTCATGGTGGTACCACTGCCATTAAAATGCTGGCACAGGACAGGTGCCAGGGTGCTGGTGCACCCTGCAGGCTACAGCATTGCCGCTGGCTCGATTATGAGCCAGAGGCAATGCTGTAGCCTGTTTCCCGCTAGACCAGAGGGCGGAAACTCATGACCTAGCGAGAAACTGTTAATGGGGCTGGCGGGAGGTAGCCTATGTGGCAGCAACCTCCTGAGGGAAGTTCGGCAGACGGTAAAACCATCCGCCAAACTCATAATGACCCCAAAAGTGTTAGTTAGACTCTGTACACGTCTCGCCTGGCAATAACTTACTTTCATGAGCCAGCCCTGAAAGACAACAACTGCTTGTGAACCAGCGAGTACCATGTATACACCAGGACCTGTTTCCGAGGTCAGTTGCAGCAGTATACAAGAAAAAGCACTTTGACTCTCCACAACGGGCTTTGACTCACAAGCCTGTGTGTGGCTGAGTCTGTTTTAACGCCTGGACCCTCTTGCAACCTACTTTTTGCCCTGGGATGTCAACCCCTCAGTACAGCGCTTAAACTAGTGCAGATAAGAATAAGGGGAATTTTCATGAAGCGTGGGACGCACCTCTCATGCAATATGTTTGAATGGCTGTGTCCTTCCTGGTATAGTGGCTTATCTTATGAATATCTAAAACTCCACCTGTATTCAGGTGATGCCACGTTGATTTCTCAGTGATAAAGACTTGTTTCAGAAAACCTTGATTTTTATGTTGCCAGCGAGCTAAAGACCTTCATGTGACCATATTTTTTGCAATCTCAGCCTCTTCCAGAACCGCTCTACTACCAGCCTATCTCTTGCCATTTGATATTTAGAACGTAGTGCACTCTTATTAATTTTACTGAAACGCCTCCAAGCTCTGTGCAGAATACGTATTACACACTTCACATAGTATTGTCCAGAAAAGTATTACTCTTACTAGCTCTATGATAATGTAACCTTTTGAACCACCCCAGGCTCAAAGGACTTATAATCATTTGGCTCTAAGTTGAATCCATCACAGGGTGTCCACTGTACTAACAGCCTCAGAATCTACCCTATTGTTACTGCTATAATTGTTAAACTTCATTGTGGTTAATTTTCTTCACTTTGCTTGAGTCAGGATGGCTGAATCGACACATAAGGACCACAAAATCAGCAAGGATACTAAAGAACTTAAAACAGGTCAAAAGCGCACTAATCAAGATCTACCATTTCCCATTTCTCCTACAAAAGTCACACACTACTTCGCAAACAGGCTTCAGGAAGCTGAAACCAGAATCAGGAAAATCAAAGCTACTCAGAATGTGTTGTCAATACGCACTAATTTCATGACACAGATAGAAACAGGAGAGATGACCCGAGAATCTTTGGCCTACCAGAAAATGTGGAACAGAAAGTTCAAAGTTGTGCTGCCTTTCTTGAAACCTGGCTGCCACAGACTTTAGGAATCCCTTTAAGAAAGATTTAAAATTGCGAGAGCACAACCAAGCAAAAATGGGAATCGCACATGAGAACTGTACAAAGACATTGTGATGGAGCTGGGCAGGAGGACCCCTGCCCATGCCTAGAGCATGGGCAGTGCAGGCACCCCCATGGCCCTCTGCACCTGTCCTCTACCAGCCTTTTCATGGTGGTAAAACGAGGTCGTAATCAGCCAGGGCAGCGCAGCATGCAGCACTGCCCTGGCTGATTGCCATCTCCACCACCGCCAGCCCATTGGGATTATGGATCCCCGAGGTGGTGGCGGTACCCTGGTGGTCTAACCGCCAGAGTCCTAATGTGGAGGTCGGACTGCCACGACAGCGGCGGTCCTGACTGTCACCGCATGGCTGATTGTCTTAAGACCACCAACCATGTAATGAGGCCCTTGGAGTCCTTTTTGAAAGGTGATAGACTCAGATGTCTCACTGACTTGTTTACTAAATAATTACTTTTACCAACAATCATCTTTTTGTACATGGTATCCACACTATACATTGGAGACACCTCCTCATGTAAAAATAATTACTTGACACCTACACTTTTATGTTTTTGGTTGCCCGCCACCTTCTAGGTATAGCTTGGGAGTAGCTATAACAGGACTGGATTGATCTGCTTATAGTTTAGAAATGCTGGATTCTGCTTTGATGTTATTATATGCGTACATACATGTTACTGATTGCATTTGTTAATACCTCTATTAGTGCTATGCTCTTGATAGCAGTAAGTTCTGCCCACGTAGATGAGGACATTTCTTTAAGGTTCTTGTATTCAGATTTCGTAACTCTCAGTATTATTATAGTTGTGTTACTGCATGTTTGATATGGTACCACATGTTGGTTTCAAGAACGCCAGGATCTAACGGATATTTTTTTTTTGCTGTGTGCTCTGACAACCTTATCTGTTGTACGACATTCTGTACACAGTGCTAGTTTCTTTTTGAAATACACTGTGGCACAATTAGTTATAAGGATACAATGTTTTCTGAGATATATTTTCCGAACAAACATTGGCATGGTATGCATTGCATACATATCTGTTTTTTCTGGCCCTTGAGCATTGAGCACTTTTTTCTCTTAGGTGGCCAGTTGAGGCCTACATTTTTCCTAAAGTTTCTTTTGGGTTGAGGAGGTGGGCTGGGTGGGTGGGCTGAGGATATTTTTTGTTTTTTGGAGATGCAAACATTTGTTCAACACTCTCTATTCTATTCTCCCTTCTTCTTTCGGTCTTTTCTGTTTCGAGTTTCCAGCTCTTTCTTTTTGGCTCTCATCTCGAAATGCAGTACCATTTATCCTCACCTGGAATGGCTCCAGTGCAGATACATTTTTTGTATTACAGTCCTAGCTCTTCCAGTCAACACATTACACTCTTGGATACGAACCATCTTTAGTCTGCCTTCCTTCTAGATGGCCTACACATCACTTACAATTAAATCACTTAACACCAAAGATCCCAACCATCTGATAAAATGTAAGAACATACTAGAATACAGTCACAAACAGATTTTGAGGCAGAAGAGGGGGTGGGGTGGACTGGGCGGCTCGCTGACTCCCTGATCCACGAGGTCAATGGATCCCGCGTCTGCGTCCGCACAGGGGCTGGGCAGCATGCACGGGTCGGTGGCTCGGGGGGGAAATGGATGCGGTTGGGTGCCCCTTCCGTAGCCATGAAAAGAGCGAGAGGCGGACTGAGGGGGACGAGGAATGGCTGCGAGGCCAAGGGACCGAGCCGTAGCCCAGGAGTCCCTAAAACGCTCAAGCGCTGAGTCTGCCTTGTCTCCGGAGAGACGAGTGCCATCAAAGGACATGTCCATCAAGGTTTGCTGGACATCCCCCGAAAAGCCAGAAATCCTCAACCAGGTGTGGTGTCGCAGTGCTACCGTCGATGCAACTGATCCTCCCAGTGAGTCGGGTGTATCCAGTCCACAACGGATCATGAACTTGGCTGCCTCTCTCCCATCTGTCATGGCTTCGGACAGCAATTGCCCTTCTCACCACCATAGAATAGGACACTCCTTCCTCCGTAGCCACAGTATGGGGAGAGAATATGCCAGTATCAAGGGAGGTGTCCAACCCACTGGCATCACCCAAATCCTGCACCCAGTCCAGTTCATGTTCAAGCTGGTCTTCTCAAGGGTCCAGCAACCCCTCTACACTATCCCCATACCCATAGTAATAGGGCTCAGGATCAACCCTTGGCACAAAAGAGCCCATGGGAACCAGTATCAGCATCAAGTGATGTCGATCTGGCTTCAGATCATTGGGAACGAGTATAGGATTGACGTCAATTGCAGGCCCAATCGGCAGCAGGAGCGTCGACGTCTGACCCGATGCCAGGGAAGTTCGCGTTGGCATGACCAGCAACAGGACGGATCCAGAAGCGGATCCTGAGGTACCCTCCGGAGTCTGGACCGAAGTCGCTGACTTTGAACCCAAGGGGGCCCTCATTGACTCCCCTGGGCCCAAAAGTGCTGAGGATGGGTCGGGCTGTTCAAATATGAGGCGCATGGCCTCATCGAACTCCTTTAGTTTGGCAGGGGTAGCCCCGGATCCTGGAAATTTGGGGAGGCGCGGAGCGTACCCAGACTGAGGCACCAAAGAAGGAGGCCTAGAGTGCCGATGCTCTTTCCGCATCACATCTGCGAGCAACGGGGTGAAGTCGAAGAACGTTTCACCTTCTACAACTTCTTTATCTTACTTGAATGTCTAGATGACTTGGACGAAGAAGAATGGTGGTGACTTTGTGACAGGTCTCCTGAACTTCCTCTCGAACAGGACCGGGAACAACACAGAGTCGAGTGTCAGGCCGCCATGAGGTTTAGGGACCGCTCAATCAAAGCTTTTGGGTTCATAACCCGACACTCGGAGCATGACTTCAGGTCGTGGTCGCGCTTCAAACATGAGAGGCACACGAGGTGTGGATCCGTCACTGGAATCATGCGGTGACAGAAGTTGCAGGGCTTAAATCTGGTCTTACATGGTATCCCTTGACGCATCAAAACTCATCAAAAACGACATTTACAAAATATCGCAGTTAGTCAAAAAATTACTGGCGTAGCTCTTCTCCGGATCTGTGCGTAGGCTGGCGTGGAAATAAAAAAACTGATGTCAGCTCACCAGGGTGGTGCCTACATATGACCGCGACATCATCAAGGTGACCATGACGCCAGTGGCGCCCATGGAGTCGACTAACGCCACCTAACGGCGCGCAGGGGTAATTCTCGAAGAAAAAAATCTCAGGATCCAGTCTGACGCCAAAGGTAAGGAATCTGCAACTAGAAGCCTCTATCAGATATGCGATATGCCAGTAAAACCATATTAAGGGGAGTGAGCACAAGCACTTTAGCACTGGTTGACAGTAGTAAAGTGCACAGAGTCCTAAGGCCAACAAGAAAAATCCAGCAAAAAGGAGGAGGAGGAAGGCAAAAGGTTTGGGGGTGACCCTGTGGAGAAGACCATTTTCAGCAATCCCTTTAAATCTGCTTTGCCTCCCACACATCAAGCTTATCTTAAATGGCAACCCTTGACTCTCAAATATCTAGATATTGAATTTTAAAAGACTAATCAAGATCTCATATTGATAGACCCTACTGAATAATCTTAAAAAACTCTTAGAGGTATGGCATTCCAAATTACTCACATTGTATGGGTGAATAGAGATGGTTCAAATTATGGTAGTTCTCCAAATGAACTTTATTTTGAATATGTTCCCATTGAAGCTCTCCAATTTTTTCTGCAAACCTACAAACAATTTATACTTTCACTAAAAAAGTTTAAAGATGGTTTGAGCTTAACAAATTTTATCTACTACCAAAACAGCTTTTCTTATGAGACAAGCTTTCTGGTGGATGAACTTGAGCTTTCCTAGCTATCCCACCCAATAGATACATATTGAAAGTGACCTGGTCTCCTTATTGAATATGTTTACAATAAAACAACTGAAAGTTGCTCATTGCGTCTGGATCACCTATGATACACTAATGGCTGTAAACTCCCTTAGTAAATGTTTAAAAAACAAGATACAGCAATCTTCCTCAATCTGGCTCAATCCAAAAATAAAAATAGATTCATCACACTCTTTTAGAAGGTTTGGGCTGCTTTTGGCATTCTACTTATCAAAGACCTTGGTTTTACTACTAATCCAATGTAATCTTCAACAATTTGAATTCTATAATTTCTCAATGCATAAGGTTGTTCTTAGTAAGATCAAACAATCTTGCCCATCTAACTGCATTACATTGCTTGGAACTTTGATGAATAAGCCTCACATTTCATTTCTTATTTGTAAGCTTCTAGACAAAAACACTACCCTGCACAATTAACAGAGTAGATGGACTGATTCTTGTACTCTTTATAGTATTAACCCTCCTTCACCATCCACCTGGGATATAATTTTGGGACTCTCTTCTACATCACAGAATTTCCTCTCAACTTTATTCATGTAAATACCAGACTACTCATTAATGCTTTTGGTATCCTGAGAAACATCATAAACTAGAAGTATCGTACTCAAGTCTTTCTTGACACTGTCCCCTGAATCTCCTGGTGGCTTCAGCAACTTACTTTTTAATTGTAAACAAATTATACCACATTGAAGGTACATTAAACAACATCTTCAATATGAATACTTTTCAAAACTATAGGATTGTTGCCCTTTGTTCTACGCCTATCACACAGATGGTAGAGTTTGACATTTGAGACCTTTACCTCTTAGATCAGTTGCCTACCATAGGCATCAAGATAATTTTTGGCAAACTTGAAAAGTACAACAATATCTCATATTACAGTTGGTGGTCTTTAGTTTGCTGCATCAGAAGTGCTGACAACAACATCCATCATGGGACTTTTGGTACCATATCTCATTGTTTATTATGGTCAAGTTGCATTTATACCTGGAAACAATGAAGCTGCCATAGACACTACTTTGCACATGTGATTTATTTCATATGATGTATCACTCCTCCTTCGAGTGCATGCAACTCATCCTTTATCTCTCTTCTCTCCCATTTCTCTTCCTCCTTTCTCTGCTTTTAGCTTTTTGTTGCTTTGTATTCTTTTTCCTTCTCTCTGTTCTTCCAAATATTCCAAACATGTCTCTTTTCCACCATCGAGGAGACATTTCATCCTTCAGTACATGGTGGGTTAGCCTTTTCCCAGAATGTTTCATTTATTAAACTATACTGTTCTGTTTTTACATGATCTTTTTTTTACTTCTATGGCATAAGACATTCGTATATCAATGTTTTGTATTTTGGCAATAAAAGGAAACATTTTTTAAATGAAAAAAAATTAAAATGTATTAAACTGATAATGAATGGGACCACATAAGCACATGAACCTTTTTTTTATTGACTAAAGAACTTACAGTATGGATAAGTATGAAATAGCAAGGAAAAGCATAAAGAACTAAAACAAGCATTAACAACAAGTGATGGACGGAATGCTGAACATTGTCAAACATTCACCCCCAGTACAGTGATCTGGGCCTAAATCCATCGTTTTTTTGCTGCCCATGCCATTCCAGTTTGGACCCAGACATATGCAAATCAGTCTTGACCCTGTTCCCCATGGGAACAGTCCAGCCCGAACTGCTAGGCCAGATCTTCCCTGGACTGGAAACAAGCATCCTGGGACCGGTTTCGGGGTTTCACCCCTCATCAGCCAGGCTAGCTTAAATCCAGTGGCATGGGAAGCACGGGACCCACGTCTTGGCATACCCTTCCCACTTAGGGCGACAAAGCAAAAACAACAAGTGATGGACGGAATGCTGAACATTATCAAACATTCACCCCAGTACAGTGATCTGGGCCTAAATCCATCGTTTTTTTGCTGCCCATGCCATTCCAGTTTGGACCCAGCCATATGCAAATCAGTCTGGACCCTGTTCCCCATGGGAACAGTCCAGCCCGAACTGCTAGGCCAGGTCTCCCCTGGACTGGAAACAAGCATCCTGGGACCGGTTTCGGGGTTTCACCCCTCATCAGCCAGGCTAGCTTGAATCCAGTGGCATGGAAAGCACGCATTGTCAATAGGTCTGGGCTGTGAAAATTATTGGTATTTCCAATGCTTTCTTTTAATCCTACATAGCTGACACAATTATACTTGCATCTATGGGTGCGATCTTTGAACAGGATTCAGGTAAGTAATACAAAACACACTGAAAGATGGCTACACCGATTGTTGCTGCATCCACAATGGCTCTCTTCAAAGTATTTTGTAATATTCTAAGGAACCTCATTCCAATATGGCTGTCGCCTATGTGAGCTCATTTGTGGCAGCTATTTTTAATGCATTTTCTTACATTTTAAAAATCTCCACTCAAAGATGGCCATCATGGGTGCATGGGAAAACTGTCTCCAGTTTTTTCCCTCCCAAACTGGCCTTGGGGGTCATTATGTACTTGGCGGTTTGCCCCGCTGCCAACCGTGCATCCCGCCAAATAATGCCGCATAGTGCCTCATCGCCATTGATGGCGGTGAGTGCCGCCATGTGCCATGCTGACGGTCGGTGGTGAGGGTGGATGCTGCTCCACCCTCACCACCATGTCACTCCATAAACCACCACGCCTATAATGAAGCAGGTATAGGTGTGGCAGTGTATCGAGAGGTGGCGATGGTGGCGGAGCATCATCCAGGAAGCCCGTTCTCTACTGGAGCAGCGTGACGGAAAAGGTAAGTGCTGTCTGAGAGGGAAAGAGGTGTGTGTGTGAGTGCATGGGGGAGCGCGTGGGTGTATGTGGGGGGATGTGCCTCTGTGTGCATGTATGCGTGTGTGCATGTACGTGTATGGGTGCATGTGGGTGTGGGGGTTTAGAGTTTTGGGGGACCTGTATGTAGGTGTGGGGGGTGGGGGATGGTGAGGCTCGGGTTGGGGGGGCCTACATGGCGTTTTGGGGGTCGGTTTTCATGGTTCGGGGTGGGGGATGGGAGCTTTTCTAGGGGCTTGGTGGGGTGAGTAGGGATAGTGGAAAGGGGGGAGGGGCCTGGCATGTCACGTACAGGTGACAGGAATGATTATTCCTGTAACCGTATGCTTTCCTCCAAGGATTACCTGGCAGGGAAATCCCAGGAGGAAAGGGGATAATAATCCCACTGCCTTTCCGGCCTCTACCGACGGGTCGAATGTGCTCACAGTCGGTCCGGCGGTCGACCCTGGCCTGGCATTAGTTACAGTTATATATTTTGTAAGTTTGCGTCGTTTTTACGTCAAAAAATGACACAAATGCGGCGCTAAAAAAGTATATAAATATAGGCCCAAATGACATATATACTTGTTGCAATTTTACATGCACAGCATAGCAAGCCCAATACTAGTACCGGAACTAATTAAGTGGGAAGAAACCATTATGTCAAAATTCTACTGTGTGCTCTCCGAAGGCTCTGGGGAGAAGATGTGTTCAGCGGTGGGGAAGCAGGAATGAGTGACATAGATGGCATCCATTTTTTGTTCAAAATGGAGATTTATACAGACATGGGCCTAACTAAAACATTATTAACTTCACTTCTCTACATCATATGAAATTTGTTGTAATTGCAACTATTTTAATGCTGTCTATATAAGCAGGAGTACATTGCAATATTATACAATATTATTAGCACACAACCAATCCTACATGGGAACAACATTGGAGCTCAGAAAGTTGACACCATTCAACAGTTTGTATAGCTATGCCACAAATTTAAGTCTTAGAGTTAATTGTTAGCAAGCCATTGTGGCCTTATTGTTTTGAGTCAATGATTTTCTTGGGTTTATTTCAAAAGTTACAACCAGGCATGATTATCTGAAGCTCATTTGATGCTTTCTTTTTCAGATGAGTTTGTAACACTGTTTCTCATCTTAATGATTAAGTGGAAGGAAAAAAGGCCCCCTGTTTGGAGATGTTCTTTAAAATTAATTACGGACATAGTTGTCTCGGAGGGCAACAGCACTTAGCAATAAATGCACGGATAATGGAATACCAAATGCTTTACAATGCAAGCGTTGTAAAAAAATGCTTTTACAAAGAAAGGCTTTTGCAACAAGATTTTTTACAACGAATATGCCTTTAGAACAAAAGCCTTTGCCATGAAATGTAAGTATTTAACATGTAAGTATAAACCCATTTTATATCTAGATATGTATGTATATATATATATATATATATATATTTATATATATATATATATATATATATATATATATATATATATAATTTGTATTATTTTTTATGATATATATTACAATGGGTTTCTTTTTTGTTGTAAAAACTTACTTTTTTGTGGGAAGGCATCCATTGTGTGTGTATATATATATATATATATATATATATATATATATATATATATATATACATCTTACCACCCACAAGAACCCTTAATCACCCTAAACCCTAAATGTTTCCCTTCCCACCCAAAATCACATACCCACCCTAGAACCGAAAAGTTCCCTTACCACCCAAAAACCCTTAACTACCCTAAAACCGAAAGGTTCCATTACCCAACAAAAGTTACCCACTTTAAACCTTAAAAGTTCCCTTACCACCCAAATGACCCATACCCACCCCAAACCCTAAAAATTCCCTTACAACCCAAAAACCCATAACTACCCTACAACTTAAAATTTCCCTTACCACCCAAAAACCTATATCAACCCTAGAACCTAAAAGTTCCCTTACCACCTAAAACCCATAACCACCCTAAAACCTAAAAGTTCCTTTACCACCCTAAAACCCATAACCACCCTAAAACCAACAAAATTCCCTTACCACCCAAAAACATATACCCACCCTGAACCCTAAAAATCCCTTTAGCACCCAAAAATCTATACCCACTATAAACTCTAAAATTTCCCTTACCACCCAAAAAACAATTTCCACCATAAGCCCTAAAAATTCCCTTATCACCCAAAAACCTATACCCACTCTAAACCTCAAAATTTCCCTTACTGCTCAAAAACCTATATCCACTCTAAAAATCCCTTTACCATCTTGGCGGATGGTATACTCTATCACAAACGTGATGAGGATCTAATGAGATTGTAATATGGTGAACGGGATATCCGTTACGTTTGTGACAGAGTATTCTCCTCCGCCAAAATCTAAATCAAGCCCTAAGTGGGTTAGAGTTCAATGCTGCTGTTATACAGAAAAAAACACATTGTAACTTTTGCATCAATATGTCACATTGCAGCACTACCACAAGTAATGTGCTACCAACATGTTAAGAAATAAAAGATTTGTTTTAATGGAAGAACAACTGCAAAGGAAAAAGACTCTGAAGTTTATTGTACAGAATTTTTACAGGCAGGTATATGCCCAGCTGGGGAACAGTTGTATGCTCCTGTGAGTGCCAAACCTATGCTCTATTTTCAGGGTAGAAAGGGGAAGAAATATCTCCAGAATCAGCAGGGATGTACAAGATGGGGTTTCTCCATGGAGGAATTTATTTTTTCTTTGGGGAAACAGAAAAAATAAGCAAATGCTTCTTTATATCAGTACAACAACCGGGTTTCTCCCTGGAGGAACTTATTTTTCCTTTGGGGAAACAAAAAATAGAATTAAGCAAATGCTTCCATATATCAGTACTGCTTGGGATACATACCTGAAAATATTTGTGAAATGTCTGAAAATGTATGGACACCTTAACTCATAATTGGTTTACTTTTACAGGGAATACACATATTACTACATATGAAAAGCAAATTGTATATAGCAGTATTTGCCAAACTGTTAGAAATTTGCTCACATAGCAGGACAAATTAAAGCAATTCAACTTCTAAATCTTTTTCAAATGAGAAACAGTAATGGGCACAAATAATCATAATTATTTCCTATCTCTAGTCTGTTTGCAGTCCCTGTGTACAATACTTATCTGAGGTCTTGGCATGTCAATGGGGTCAGCAGAAGCTGAATGTTATTGGCTACAATTGTCTTTACTTAATTTCCCCCCTTTAATAACAGACTATGGGACAATGGGTTAGCAGATGGGTGTAACCTGCCCTATTATGAGAACATCACAAACAAGTAGAGGTTTCTTTCAGGAAAAGCATGAAAGCTTTGAAGGTGTCCAGTATAACCTCAAGATTCTGTTTAGCTGGACTCATAGAAGTTGGATCAAGTATTTTGTATGAGGCCAAACCATTATTCTATGTTATTGTGTCTAGAACTATGGCTAGGTGTCACTTTCAGTTGGCAAATAGTTCTGCAAAATATTTTTTCTCCTTTTGTTCAAGGAGATCATAAGTGTGGGATGCCTTGGTGTGCTTACAGTCATTAACAAAAACTCCTTAACAAAGTCAGGGGGTTTATGCTAAGTGAGATGAATCTTGACGATATAAGGATTCAGGAATGTTGGAAAGTGCTTTATTAGTCGGTGCTGGTACATATCTACAGCTAGTAATAATCACAAATATGGTCCAGTCAAAGTCACAAAAATTAATCCTTGCTCAATCCTTGGTAATTTGGCTGATGAGCAGTCAGACTTAATTTAGGAGGCAGGTGTGTGAAGCATCTAATATCAACCAAACAGCAAATAAGTAAGACACAACAAGCAATAAAATCCAACACCAATATATACAAATTGAGAATATTTGTGTTTTTAAAATGACACCAAAATGACAAAAATCCAATGTAGGGAATCGGAGATATGAATTTAAAGATTAAATGCCTGATTTAGATGTTGTCGGGCTTACCATCAAGCTGCGTCAGAGGTGGACCTGAAAAGTCCATCACCTTGGGGTCTCCCACCCACCATATTTAAATGTATTGCAGCAAAGCCAAAGACAGCCATGATGGAGTGTACTCCATTGCGTCAGCTGCGTCCAGTAGCCAACGCGGCATACTCCAATACCGACGGGTAGCACTCCATCGCCGTCTTGATGGGGGTATCCGGCAAAGCCTATTAAGATTCCATAATCATGCTGGCGGTGGGCCCATGATGGCAGCAGTTTGTGGCAAGACCCATTCAGTAAAGTACCATGGCTGTGGACATTGGTAGAATGCTAGTAACCCACATCTGTTACAAAATGGACAATTGTGAACACCTGCATCCTTTGCCATTCCACTGCAGAAGACCAGACAGACAGCCAAATCCTCAACATAGGAGACATTATTTTGTTTTCCTCTCCCTCTGTGTCTTTTATATCAATTAGTTTTTTATAGTACCCTTCTTTTTTTGCACAAATCCCTGCTCTAATTAACACATAGCAACCATTCTCTGTTGCCCTCAGACAGTGTATGTAGACCATGGGTTCTGAATTTTGGGAGTTTAGGCAGGAAGCCGCTGTAGGATGTGAGTATGATCATGTGCAAAGACTGTACAGGTGGTTTGGTCTACAGTGGCTCACAATGATTGTGAGTGATAATGGGTGGCTCTCACAACAGAACTGGGTACATTGTTCTGGTCACGATTTTGTTGTAGGCCTGAGTAGGTAACATGAGGATCTAGCAAGTACTGATGGTACACATGAAATCACTGCAAATCAGTATTTCCACTCTACCTATGACTGTTTTGATGACAAAAGAAATTGCAACTGTTTTGTAAATGTACATGTTCATTAGGAATACATGATGTCACCGCAGTGCTGGCCAACAGTGTCACTGAATTGCCTTTTCCTGTTCTTTTATGTCACCTAGACAGGCCAATGCCCATCAAAAGTGGGATATCTGGAAGGCAATTGTGAAGAAGGTGCAGGCTCTTGGGGTCGAGAAGCTTTGTAACCTGCACTGTCGGAAGAGGTGGAAGGACCTGCAGTGCGCAACTAAAAAATCAGCAAGAAGCCATGTAAGCCAGTCCTTCCATCGATCCAGGCGGATGACCCCAAATGGCCTGCATCCTTGTGGTGGCTTACCCGGAGCTGGAAGGACAGTTGAGGGCCCAACAACAGCAGCAGCAGCAAGGAGGTAAGTAACTGTTTTGAGATATTGTTGTGGTTTAACCTCTTTACTTTCCAGCCATGTTTTATGCCAAAAACTGCCAGAAAGACACACATCCAAAGCCCATGATGATCTCTGGAGATACATGTTGGTCAGACTATATCTGAGGCTGTGTGTGTTGTGTTGCTTTGAGCAGCCTCATACCACTAGATTCCTCCTCCCAATGCAATTTCTGTTGTGGGCAGACACATGGCTGCAAGCACACAAAAGAATGCCAGCATTTACACAATGACATGAGTGACAGTTGAAATAAACATACCCTAGCTCATGGTTGAATTAGATGTGATGGCACGTCACACATGTTTGTAATGGATGTAGGCTTACTCACTGATGACTGTGGCAAGCTGCACAATTGTGAAGCAAGATATTTCTGACTTGACATTGTTATGTTGGTGCTATGACAATATGAGAATGTGCACCTGCACTGACAGTTTTGATATTCTGTGTACAGTGACTTCCTTCCTTACCTGACACATTTGACAGCAGCTTCCCCAGCAAATGTATGGTACTTTATGTTGACAGTAACTGGCGGACCTGAGTCCTTAGCCCATCACAATTATGCATGTAAGCTAGTCTGCGAATGGCAACATTAATTTCTTTATAAAAATGTCTTGTAAGCAACAGACAGGAATGTGTCCACATAGGTGAGAGATTTGTGCATCCCACAGACAACATTTTGGTGTCCTTGTCTTGCCCAGAGGGTAATTTGGTGATGCTGAGCACTGTGATCTAGAAAGGGACATTTGCATGTGGAAGGCCACATCACACAGATGTTGTGGTGTCTTATTTTGGGCAGGCAAATTCCATTGCAAAAATGTTAACTTTTGGGAGAAGGGAACCAATATTAGCTCTGTACTGCAGTGTTTCAGAGATGTAGCCAGGCCTACGTGTTCACTCATTCTGATGGAACCCTATAATATGGAATGAACTACAAGTGTATAAGTGA
Source organism: Pleurodeles waltl (assembly GCF_031143425.1). NCBI lineage: Eukaryota > Metazoa > Chordata > Amphibia > Caudata > Salamandridae > Pleurodeles > Pleurodeles waltl. The sequence continues at coordinate 584,229,067 of NC_090440.1, read as the reverse complement.
CAAAGGCATACATGATATGAGAGCAGAGATGGGGGATAACCAAACTTGTTGCAAATGTTGTAAGATGAACATTGATGTCCAATTGTGTTCTCACAGACACACTAAAACGTCTTGTTTTTCAGCACTAACTGGGCAAGGTGAAGGTGACGGCGGCCACATCAACGGGTATAAAACTGGCCACAGGGGGTTGGGTGCTGAGACTACTGGCACCAACCGACTCAGTGGCTCGGGGGTGAGGGGACTGGCTAAGAGGCCACAAGTCACTCAACATCTTCCTCAAAGGCCTCCAATGAAGACCAGTGTCTAGTGGGGGTGAACCCTAGCCACCCTGGAGAGGCTGTGAGACCTACATCCTTGTCCACCTACCCCCCCCGCATTCCCAACTCCCCCCTCCCTTTTGCTTATCCCCCCACTTGGCCATAGCCACCCCCCTAAAAGGGACAGAGTCACCTTTGCTGCAGGCACTTCTGCCCCTGCCCCTGTGTCCCAGGCTGTGCTCACTGAGCAGGCTGTGGATCTAATAAGAATCACCGCATTATTGAAAGCAATCCAGGTGCTGGCTGGCCAGAACACCAAGATGCTGGCTTACCTGGATGGCATTCACGGTGCTCTACGTAGCCTACAGCAGTCATTACTGGGTCTGGCCTCCTCATTAGCTGCAGCCTCCCACCGACCCCAGCCTCATGCCCAATTCCCACCCCTTCCACATCCCAAATCCCTCAAACCCAGCACTGTCCAAACAAATGCAAACATATGCATGCACCCACAACAACAGGCACATACAGCACATCCCAACACAAGTACGGCAAGAAGACATAAGCATAGACAGACACATGCAGCCATAACACACACCACCGCAGTCACACCCACAATCACTACACCCACCACTATGCAACTACACACACAGACACCTAGACACAACACCCACTACCTCATTAACACACACAGACACAACAGGCACACCCCAGTCATTGCACCGACCACATCCCCAACACCCACACCACAGACACAGGACCAATCATCACACCCATCACCACACATGCATGCACCAGCACACACCACAGCCACAACAGACACATTCACACACACACATACACACACACACACATACTCAATATAAAACTCCCACACTCACCCAGCCAACAGACCAATAGTAAAAAGCACAAACGTACAGATGCACCACATACAGCAGATCCTTATGTACCTCCACCTTCAACAGATATGTGTACAACAGACATGGCCACTCCCTCTACCTTCCAGACCCGACTCAGTCCTAAACACCCTGCTCATTTTTCTAAGGAAAGGTTGCTCTTTTCCCTGGCCCCAACCCCTACCAAATCCTAATCCACCCCTTCCAAATCCCAACCCATCCCTTCCAAATCCCAAACCACCCTTTCTAAATCCCAACCCACCTCTTCCAAATCCAAACCCACCCCTTCCAAGTCCAAAACCACCCTTCCACATCCCAACCCACCCCTTCTAAATCCCAAACCACCCCTACTAAACCCACCCCTTCCAAAACCCCAAACCATCCCTCCCAAACCCAGGGACCCACCCCAATAACATCTTTGAGGTGCTGCTGCCTTCCCCATGGATGCCCCTTTCAGAGAAGGTTAAATTTGGCAGTGACATTAGGAAGCAAGTTGTGGGCATACACCCACACTATGGACTACTGGCCTGGTGCCTTTATGTTTTTATACAATCTCCTTTAATGTACTTACCAGAGAGTTATTTCATTTCTATAATGCATTTTTATTTTGAGAATACATTTGTCCTAGCCTTATTTTTAGATTGTTACTAATTATATGCTGATGATTTTATTTCTGCTAATGTGTGGACCATACACTTCCTCTCATTCCTGACAGAGACAAGCACATGTTGTGTATTTTGGTTATTGTTTTAAATGCATACATTAATGTTGTACATTGTGAAGTTCATATTAATTTTGGTGCAAGCATTCATCATGGACACTTTCACCAAAATGATATGCACCTGTAGCATGTTGTAGTGTTTACCCTACATTGGAATGTGTTTTTTGGGTGGAGTTTGGGGTTATGTTTCCAATTGTCACTCTCAATGTTTGGGTACACTCTTGCACACACCTTTGCGCACACATTGCTATTTGTAATTGTTGAGACTTTTTGGGTAGGTGTTCCTTGTCATGTAGACTGTCATCACTAACTTGTGGGTGCTGCTTACATTCCGGATTCTATTCTGATCAATTTTATAATAAAACAATATGCACTTCTGCATTGTGTAGCAGTTTGGTGGTGTTTATAAAGATTTTGAGGCATGCATGAGTCCAGTGTTGCTATTCTGCTACAAGTCTGAGGGTAACAGGAATGCCCATGACTTACCTTCTGTTTCGGCGGTGATGGGGTTGATTTCCATCTTGTACTTGGCCCAGAAGCAACAGGAAGACTGGTAGCAGTGGATTCATTGCTACAGGACACCTGGAAAGCATTCAAAAGTTGGGTTTTGTGGTTATATAGCTGCCAATCCACCATTTCAAGTGTGGAGTTTTAGCTGGCACCGTTGAGTCAGGGGGACTGCACATTGTGATTGGCTTGGTGGTAAAAGGGGCTTTAGCCTATGGCGCAGTCGATGCGGGTAATGATTCTTGGCAGTGACGGCAGACTGTCAAAGGTCTTTTGCTTATGCTCCGGCTGATATCTGAATAGAACCGTCAAGTCAGTGGATGGTTTCACTGGTGAAAAGTCAACGGTGGAACCGTTACTGCCAACATCTAAATCAGGCCCTAAATGTAAAAATTTGCTTTCTAGCACCATAAAGCACTAACTGCTGCTATCTGGTCACTCTGGAATGGGATAAAGTAAAAATTTTAGGCCGGTCAAGTTTTTACCTTTGCACTTTTTTGAGCTTTCTCTCTCAACGTCAAGCGAGTTTCCCCATAAGGCTGGGTTGCAGTTCGATGGCGGTGGCATTCTTCAACACAAAGCCTTGGTGATTCCTAGAGATATCGCTTCTCATCGTCGATGGCGAAGAGCTCCGGACCTTCAGCAGGGTAAACCTGAATTTCAGCTCGAGTTGCGGTTCGACATCGACGGTCGGACTCTCGACAATGGGTCGGTCAACTTATGAAGCTTTTTTATAAAAATAATTCAATTTCCATCTTCCAAATGATCCAAACTTCTTATGGAGCTTTTCCCAAATATTTTTCAAATGATTCCAAACTTCTGGATCTTCTTTCAGCAGGTCGCTTTAGGGTCCTGACGGGTCCACAAGACCAGCTAAACGCCCAAAAGCATTGATTAGCTTGTTGGAAAGTTGAGACTACAATTCCAACAATGCACCTAGGCTAATCCTTAAAAGTTCAGCTGGCCTGACTCTCCAAGACAGTTCGGTCTACTCATGGAGCTTTTTACCAAAAATTTTCCAATTTCCATTTTCCAAATTATTCCAAATTTCTTGTGTAGCTTTTTCCAAAAATAATTCAAATAATTCCAAACTTCCGGATCTTTTCCAGAAGGACCTTTTAAGGTCTTGAAAGGTCCACAACACCAGCCAATGCTCCATAAACTCTGATTTGCTTCTTAAAGAGTTAAGACTGCAATTCCCACAATGCACCTGGGGAAATCATTAAAAGTCCAGTTGAGCTGGTCAGCTGGGCTTGTCCTTGCAGGATGTGATGCGGATGGCTCTTTGTATTTCTTTTGTACCTGTGGCTTCCAGGGACTCTACTTCTTAATACTTTTGAAGCCAGGCAAAGTCTTCTTTTGTGAAGCCCAAAGTGTGCAGTGGGTGCAATCCTTGTGAGTACAGTCCACTTGGGGTACAGACCTGAGGTTCAGAAGGGTAGTGCTTCTTATCTTGATATTTCCAGGCAGGAGATCTGAGTTGCTAGGCAGTTCTCCCTCATTTATCCAGGTTTCTGGGCTGGCAAGCAGGGGGGCACCCCTGGCCAATGGGGTAGAGGGCCCCACACTCTACGATAGCAACTTCTTTAGAAGTCTGGCATAGTTTTGTCTCAGACAGCACTGTTTTCCAAAATTCCAAAATCGAGACAATCTCTCCTGGAGATTCTAGTCTGGCTAACCCAACCCACAGGTGTGGTTAACTTTTCCCTACACTCTCCTTCCAGCCCCTGCCTTAATCTAATTAGAGAGGCTCCCATCTGGCTGGGGGTGCAGTAAGTGGGGTGGGCCTAGGTCCTGCACTATCTGTCCTTCTCCCTTTGAAGACCAGCTTGGATACCCAGCCCCCTTCCTTTCCTGGCATCTGCAACATCAGGTTTCCTCCAACTAGATAGTCCCTTGTTTTCAGCTGGAGCCACTTCACACTTCATCAGAGCAGCTTAGTTCAGCTTGTCAAAGGATGACCAGGAGATCAGGAGAGGCTATACCGTACTGAGTTTAGGTAACTATAGAAAAGCAGTTCTAAAATTACTTTCTTGCAATAGTTAGAATAAATGTAGTCTTTGCAATTTGTTGGATTTATTGTAACAATTATTTTGGCACTTTGAATGAGTATTCTAGCTCACTCTAGTCAACCGTTAAAGTTTATTAAAGTTTAAAAAGGCTTCTCATGTTAGCCTATGGAGCTTGCAGTGCTACAGCTTTGACAGCTCCCACTAAGACAGAGAAAACACTTCACTTCCAGTGGGTGAGAACTGTCAAAATGCTCTCGCCAGATGGAAGTGGTGGTTTAATCTTTTTCCCTTCCAGCAGAGATGTGGGCAGGGAAAGAGATGACACTGTTGCTCTTGCACACAGGGAGCTGCATGTTTAGCAACTCCCTGTGTGCAACAGCAATGCCAGCTCCTGCAGGAGACGGGGAGACGGCTGGGATAATGGGGACTTTGAGGCCCCTGAGTAGGGCCGGGCCCTTTCTACCAAGTAACAGAGCTGCGCTGCCTGAAAATAATAGGTAAGATGGGGTTTCACAGACCTCCCTCTGCTGATGGTGAATAAGCCTGCTACTTGGCTATCCGGGCTTTCTTGCCCATGTAGCTATAGTTGCCTAGGAGGCATTGTAGGTTATGTAAGGACTTTGGTGGAGTTGGTAATGGTAGAGTGTGCTTGACATATAGTATTCTAGGTAATAGCATAATTTCAACTGCTTATAGATGCCCCAGCTGTGAGAGAGTATATCTTTTCCAGTTGTCTAGGGTAAAGTGAGTGTTCATGAGGAGGATGTTGTAATTGGTCTCAGCAGTCCGCGTTGGAGTAGAATTGACTTGGAGACCTAAACATGTTACCCCTTGGTTGGCCCACGTGAAGGGGAATTAGCGCAAAAGTGAGAGTTGGTCAGGCTTTGGAACCATGAGGTTAAGGATTTGTGATTTCTGCAAATTAACCTTGAACCTAGAGGCCTTCCCAAATGTATCCAATTCGCTCACCAGAGGGGACAATGATTGAAGAGGGTGTAACAAAGCCATCATTATGTTATCTGCGTAGAGCGCTGGTTTGTGATCTCCCCCCCCAATGTAATACCCTTTATCGCTGGGTTCCTGTGGATACACTCTGCACAGGGTTCCATGAACAAAGAAAAGAAGAGCGGTAATCACGGGCAGCCCTGTCAAGTGCCCCATGCAACATCAAACATGGAGGAGGTCAAGCCATTGATGCGGACCACTGACTGGGATCCAGAGTCGCTACACTAAATCCAGTTTCTGAAACATTTTCTTGAATATCATCTGTCTGGATATCTCGGTCTAGGTGGGAGGCGTCTTGGGACATGATTTGGTCTAGTGGGGCTAGAGCTAGGTAAGAGGCAGCATCATCCTCCTCTAGTAAATTAACTGAGTAGAGTGTGGCATAGAAGTGTTTAAAGGCCTATGCAATATGGTCATCCTGAGAGAGGCTAACACCTGTCTGCCTGTCTAATTCAGATACCCATTGTTTAACAGCCTGCACTCGTAAGACGTCGGCCAGCAGGCATCCGGCTTTGGTGTCCCCTATGTAATATCTCTGCCTGGTACAGAGGAGAGCAAGTTCTGCTCTATACATATCAAGTGCTTTAAGCTGCTTCTGGGCAGTGTTGAGCTGACGCATCACCTCGTGGGAACCCGTCCGTTTATGTGCCTCCTCCAAATCCTTCACCTGTCTCTCTAAACTGAGTCACTTTTCTTGTGTTTCTAAGCTGAGGCGTGCTGCAATAGCTAGAAACCAGCCTCTAATTACAGCTTTTGGAGTGTTCCAAAGGAGTGCCACTGATATGTCAGGAGTTTTGTTGGTCTCTAAAAAGTCTTTAATAACATTCTTAATATTCCGTGACAGTAGTCGCATGTGTTAGGAGTTTGTGGTTGAGACGACAGGTGCGTTGTTGGGGAGTGAGGTAAGGTAGGTGTATCATGAGCCTAATTGGAGAGTGGTTGGAGAGAGCAGCTGTTTCAATGTCGGCAGGTGTGGTGGCCGCTAAGAGAGACGCAGGGTTATGAGGAAATAAACGGTCCTCGCATTTGAGTGCTGGGCAGTGGTGCAAAATGTGTAGTCTCTTTTTGTGGGGTGCCAGCAATGCCATATATTGGTGAGCCCATAGTCCTTAACTTCCTAGTGGCTCTGTGGAATAAGAGCTCCTGACTGACCCACCCTCTGTACAGATCTATTTAGGCTAGTATCTGGCACTAGGTTGTAATCTCCCCCAGTTAAGACATCCGTATCCTCGGTGGTCATGACCTATCCCACCGCATCTAGAAAAAAAGATTTTTGATGCTCATTTAGAGCTTTTGGGGGGAAAGTGTCAATGTGCACATCTGCATAGCGATGGGGAGAAATCAAAGTCTGTCCATGATTTTAGCTTGTGTCTGGATTACTCTGCCAGGGAAGTGAGAGGCTAATAAGATGGTCACCCTGCCTTCTTTCATGTGGTGGAGGAAAAGTATTGGCGATCAAACCAGCAGGGCTATAAATGCCCCAAGTCTGCTCTGCTGTTGTTTGTTTCTTGAAGTAGGCATATATCACATTGCTTGTCTTTCAACATAGAAAAGAGTGCCAAATGCTTTGACAGTGCATTGAAACCTCAAAAATTGTAGCTAAGTATTTTGATCATATACAATGTGGTGGAGGTAAAGGTGCATGTGTGACTTATAGCGTGGTCCTACCAGGGAGTAGCATGTGCGGGCACCTGCAGTAGTAATAAGGAGGCATATCCATAGGAGCTTTTGCCGATGGTGGGGTGAGGGGGGAAGGGAAGAACAAAGGTAAGAAGAATAATAACAAACATAACTGTCATGGTCCCTGCCTCGAAGCGCGATCGGTAAATTGGATCAGGGCCATGCCGTGGTTGTCAGATATAATTCTGCATCAGACTAAGGGGTAGGGAGCTCCCCCACCAGAGCAAACAAACTTGTTCGGGGAAGCAGGATCAGATAATCATGTCATCCTCCTGGAATGTCATCCATGCTTGTGGTCACCTTGTGTGATTGAGGTGGTCCAGAGGTGTCATTCATTAGTCGTTTTCAGGGTCTGAGTGAGCGTCTGAGTGAGCCTCCTGATTCCAAAGCCAGCAGAGGAGTGTGGCCTGTTCTCTGCAGCTCTCATCGCTGTAGGTCAGGCTGAATCTATCGCTTTTGGCTTTGAGGAGCATCGCAGAGCCTGTGATGGGCAGGTGGTGACGTACTGGGGATTTAGTCGGTCGGCCAGCACTGTGAGTGTGGTCTGATATAATGTACTGGGGTGTAAGTTCTGGTACCACATGGTAAAAGAGCCGTCAGACATATTCTTCCAGATTCCCAGTGTCCACTTGAAGGGGGACCCCTTTGATTATAATGTTGGACCGCCTTTACTGGTGTTCAAGATCTTTTAATTGAAAATGCAGTTCAGCTTTCTAGTCTTAGAGGTCCAGTAGCTTACGGCAGTAGGAGTCCAATTCTTTTTCAAAAGCATCACTAGATTGCTCAAGAGCAACCACCCTCTGGCCCATTTCCCCCACATCTCTCTCAATGGGTTTAATGTCAGCTGCCATTTCCGGCTTAAGGGCCACTATGTTGGCACACATTGTACCAACAACTGTAAAAAGGCCCTAGTGACTTGCGAGTCTTTGCCCATCTTGCCAGTGGAGGTGTCATCAGGTTGCGAAAGAGGCTTTGGGTATGTGCCTTCAGTGGGGGCCATTGTTTTGTTGGTAGGCTCTTTTTTAAGAGGTCCTTGATGGAACTGTCTTTTTTGTGTGAGTGTGGTGCTGACATAGATGTTTCAGTTGGTTGAGGAGGGTTGGCGAGCTGCAGTTTGGGAAAAGTATCTCAGGTCCAAAAGATGTGGTCAGCCCAGCATGGGGTACTAATGTGTGTGAATGTGCTGCCCGTTAGGGCCTTAGGTTTTGACTGCTGGAGGCAAATGCCCCAGAGTTAAGCTTGATTCTCAGGAGAGACCGATGGCAGTTTGAGAATAAAGACCATTGGGGTAGGTGCACCACTCAGCGTACTTTCAGTGTGTTCCCCGGATCACCTCTATAAGTGTACACAAAATAAGCAAGGCAAATGCCCAGTAATGAGATGACTCAGACCTGTGTGGGTTGCAGTAGGTGGAAGATCACTGCTCAGTGCTGGAAATGTTTGGGTAGTGCCCATTTACTTGGCTCAGAGCAGGTATGGGGGCAGCACCACTTGCCGCCTTGTGGGATGCAGCTGGTGAAGCGCTAGTATGGGGCTTCATAGGCAGCTTGCACTGCTTGTGCCACCCAGGTGAGGTGAGCTGCGCAAATGGATAGGCAAAGCGCATTCCGGTCCCCTACCCTTACCGGCTAAACATAGGCCTCCTCTGGAAGCTGGCAAAGTGGCCGCTCTGATCCAGCAGGGGGCGGCTGCTGTGTGCACACCAGGCTGCGGATCCAAAATTTTGGGCTGGAGAGCTGCTGATTGTCTCAGCGAGGTGGCTGCTGTGGTCCAACTCGCAGCGCGGGGTGGCAGTGGTCAAGTACTGGGTCTGTGGTGTGCTACTCCATTGGTGGTATCCAACGTGGTCCGCTCCTCTGTTCAGTGCGAGGTGGCCGCCATCTTGTGTGCGCTCACTCCGGGGTCCGGATCAGACCAGCCTGTGGATCTGGCTATTGTGCGTAAACAAGGGGACCCCCAGTGGCTAGGTGCCCTATTGGCCTGGGAGGGATTCCGGCAGGATTCAGGTTGCCGAGCTTCAGCCTATACTGATGGTGAGAGCGCCATCCCGGGGCCATTTTGGACACACCCACCTGTGACATCATATATGACATCACTGATGACAGCAGACCTAAAGGATGGGTAGAGCCAAAATCTAAATAACAAAAATACTTTCCTTATTTCATGATTTCTTCCAGTATCTTAGTACATGTAGTTAACCTGCCTGAACGGCATACCAGTAGTGATGGCACACCAATTTTGATTGGAAAGAATTAAAAATATACACAACTAAGTTTCTTGTTTGAAATCAGGAAGTGTTGTTGCACTGTCTATAAATATAGATTATGAGTTTAAAAATTCTACCATGTTTCACAAAAGGACAGAAACTATCCATTACCCTCTTTGCCCTGTTGTCCTATTTGTAGAAAATTAACAAAGATAAATAAAGCAGAGGAATGTTTATAAGGGAAAGGTACCAGGTAAAAAACAAATGGTACAAATAGTTGAGATCCTCAATTGCAGGATCTTCCTCCAAACTGATAACTCAATGCCTTTAATTAGGTGGCACTTATATGGTGACTAAATGAGAACATACAACTTAATATGTTTGATTTATATGGCAAAATACATTGTTCATAATTCACTATACTAGATTAAATATAATTTGTGCTTCCTAATTTTTTGACTTCATAGCTGTTGCCATGATGTGCTTGCTATAAATTATTTAAAAGATATTTACACTCATTTACAATAGGCAGCTTCTTGGTTCCCAAGTACACCTGTCTTTGGTGTTGTTATTAGTTTCTGTAAGATTAATATGGGAGTGTTCTCTCCCAATGTATTAAGCATGTATTAAGCACTATTTTAAAACCAACAGCAGTCTCTCATCAAATAACTTCATTATGTTTTGTGCATAAAATACAACTCATTTTAAATTATACAAAGAACAATTCCATATTTTGAAAAACATATTTAATCACCTATTACTGTTTAAAGCTGACATTGTGTGATAAAAAATTAGTATATCTCATTAATTTAATTAACATAATTAACAGTGACAAGGATAAGACACACAGTACAAAGCATTACAATTCTAGTAATCCTGGCCTTACAAACCTAAGCAATTTTGAGGGTTAACTATCACTGGTAAACTTGCTCCTGACAATCTGTACAACAGTGCCATTGCCTCTAAATTTCTACATTTTATTTCTAGTATTTTTCTTATTTGCACAAGCATTCACATAGCTCTGTTACTCTGAGGAAACAGTAGGTCTCTAGCAAAGGATTGCCATAAAACCAAATCACAACTTAATGTGTCTCTGCTTATAACACACTGTAGATCACTCTTCATAGTCTACTGTGGACCACTCTTCATGGTCTCTTATCCATTCATGTACTCGGGGGCTCCACTTGTGACCATCTAATAGAAATCCTGGTGCCCCATGAGGATCATCGCCAGTAAGACATCCTTTCTTTTCACTGTATATAACACTAAACACCTCACTGGCAAGCAAGCATGCCCTTTGATCACATTGTAACTTGACTCTCACTGAGTTATCAAAACTATCACAGACTTCCTTTCAAAACCGGCAAGATGGACAGGGTGATTGAGTAACAATCAGGAGAGTCTCAATTCCTGGTGGGGCTCTTGGCAAATGTCTCTGGCTTGTGTCTGGATAGCAAAGAATGTATGCGGGTGGTTCTCCTTCTGCAGGGGGAGGGATGCTGGTGGCCCGTGAGTCCTGTGGCAGGGCCTCCTGGTCATTAGCTGTAGTGGAGGTGGAAGGCTGTTCAGACGTCATGCTAGTGGCAGAGGCCCGCTGTTGTGTGACTGCCTCCCTCATTACATTAGCCATGACTGCCAGCACCCCTACTATGGAGATCAGGGTGTTGGTGATGGCCTGCAAGTCCTCCCTGATCCCCTGGTACTGTCCCTCCTGCAGCCACCTGTTCTCTTGCACATTGTCCAGGATCTGGCCCATCGTGTCCTGGGAATGTTGATAGGCTCCCTGGATCTCTGCAAGTGCCTCCTGGAGAGTTGGTTCCCTGGGCTTGTCCTCCCCCTGGCGCACAGCAGTCCTCCCAGTATCCCTGGTGGCCTGTGCCTCTGTCCCCTGAACCGTATGCCCACTGCCACTGACCCCAGGTCCCTGATTGTCTTGGGTATGAGGTATGCCCTGGTGTCTCTGTAGAGGTTGACACACCGCTGATTGATGTGTCCTGGGGACAGAGGAGAGGATACGCTGGGTGGGTGCTGTGGTGGTGTTTCCTGATGGAGGAGGCTCTATGGTGGTGTGTGACTGGGACTGAGTAACCGTCTTTCCAGAGGTCCCTGATGGGTCAGGTAGATCGTCCAGATCCAGAAGTCCAGAGTTGCTGTCATCACTGTGGGCCTCTTCTGTTGGGGAACTGTATATTGCTGGCACCTCCTCTGCGCTGACATTGGTCGTGGTATCTGTGGGGATGTAAATGATGTGTTATGGTTTCTGTGTCTGACATATTGTGCATCCGTGGCTTGCCCTCTTTGGTTGTATTTGCCCTGGCATCTTTCACTTGTGTACGTTGGTGTATGGTGGGGTAGTTAGTTCTCTATAGTATGCATGCTTTGGTGATGAGTGCTTATGCAGGGCTGTGAGTGGTGTCCATGCATTGGTAGAGCATGCAGGGCTTGTCATTGGGATGAGTGAGATGTGATGGTGGGGTGTGTGGGAAGTGATGGAGTGATGGGAGTGAGGATGAGGGTGGGGATATGTGATGGCATGCAGGTAGGGGGGTAGTAGTAGTAGAGAGTTGACTTACCAGAGTCCAGTCCTCCTACTACTCTGGCCAGGCCCTCAGGATGCAGGATTGCCACAACTTGCTCCTCCCATGCTGTTAGTTATGGGGGAGGAGGTGAGGGTCCACCACCAGTCCTCTGTACAGCGAGCTGGTGTGCTGCTATTGAATGTACCTTCCCCCGTAGGTCGTTCCACCTCTTCCTTATGTCATCCCTAGTTCTGGGGTGCTGTCTCATGGCGTTGACCCTGTCCATGATTCTCCGCCATAGCTCCATCTTCCTAGATATCGATATCTGCTGCACCTGTGCTCCAAATAACTGTGGCTCTACTCTGATATTTCCTTCACCATGACCCTTAGCTCCTCCTCTGTGAAACGGGGGTGTCTATGTGGCGCCATGGGTGTTGTGTGTGGTGTGTAGGTGAGGGTGTGTTGGGTAATGTGTTGGGGTGTGTGATTTGGATGCGTGAGTGGTGTATAGGTGTGAATAGTGTGTGGCTTTAGTTGTGTCTGTGGTCTTGATGTCTCTCTACTGGCAATGGTTTGGAGTGGTAAAGGGTTGTGGGTAATGTGGGTGTGTGTTTTATAGTGGTGTGAGTGTGTGGGTGTGGTGTGTGTATGGGTGTCAGGTGTATTTTGTTTGAATTGTCCAATGTGGTGTCCATTTTGAGCGTGGAGGTGTGGACTGCCAATGGTTTACCGCCGTTGAATGTCTGCTGTGGTAATTCGTGGGTCATAATGTGATAGGCAAAGTTCTGTTGGCATAACAGTGTGGGTTTTGATACTGCCACTTTATCACTGATCTTTGGTGTGGCGGATTTGTGTCTGTGGCTGTATACTGACGGATTGGTGTGTGTGTGTGTGTGTCATAATGTGGTGAACGGATATCCGCTGCGGCGGCGGTAACTTGGAGGCAGTCAGTGTGGCTGTAAGTGGGATTTACCGCCAATGTCATAATGAGGGCCATAATCCATTGAATTCATAATGTTGCTATTACAATGATTATCTTGTAGTGTTTAGAAGTGTGATTATTAACGTAGCTTAGTTATGCCACATTTTCATAGAGACACCATTTTATGAAGATGGATGCAGTTTCTAGTGTTTTGTTCATCTTGTTCCTGTTCATTTCCCCCTCCCAAGCAATGTCCTCCTGCAAGTCTTCTCTCCACACAGTTTCCACGGAACACAGTACACTGTTAAACAATTGGTTATTTTCCTCAGAGAGCATGTATTGTGAATGAAACGTTCATTGTATTCCTAAAGTATCATTTTGAAAGACACTTCTGCAGCTCTGATGCTAGCATACTAAGGTATGGTACTTTGTTTGAGAATGTTTCATATTTACATCCCTAGATTTATGTTGCTCTGAAGGCTAAAGGAAGATTTTCTTCTACCTTAGAAATGGGATAGTGTTATAGGACTTTTAATGACAATCTTATTTCTAGTTTGTCCAAGATGTTGTTATCACTAGCCATACTGTGCTAAATGTGAATATTTGCTAATTGTTTAAGTGTTCAAAAACACTGGGTTTTAGGGGTGTGCCAGAGAGAATTTTTGTTTTCCTCCAAGAACTCTGTTCAATTATTTTAGAGACTTTTCCCTTTAGATGCTGACAGTGCTTCTTGTGAATCCAACATTTATATTTTAAAGGACTTTTCGGTTTATTGGGACTTAGAATACATCATTATTTCTGAATATGTACTCTGCATCTGAGCCTTTGTGACATTTAGTTTATTCCTCTCTATTGCATATTTTGAAATAAAACTTTTAAAACTTTTATCAATGTTGAGCTAGAATGGCATGGAGGGTGTTGAGTTGCATCCCTAGATCAAGGATTCTGGAACCAAACTTCCAGAGGTAAATTTTGGGGTGATCGAAATATTGGGATTCAGTAAATTGTTGGGGTTGTTGGGGTTCGGGCTCCCACAATTTCAGTAGCTGAGGATGGTTGCAGAAGAGCACCTCCTTTATAGTAGGGGTACCCCAATGATTTTTCCATGATTTCTGAGACCTTAATGCTCAATTTGAGGGAGAAAGGTATTTTTGGAACTTTGACAAAAGTCTGATGCTGAAGTTTCCTAAGAATTGACAGGCCAAGTGTTCCTGGAGTGTCTGCATGGCTAGGGAGTATTGATTTTGTGAGTGTGCATTAAAGTATGAGTTTGTGAGAAGAATTTCTGTTTCTGTTGCAAGTTGTTTGGTTAAGCGACGATGATTGTGGGTTTAATTGGTGGATTGATCGCTGTTGTGCTGATGTATTATTCATATTTGTAAATGCATTGGCAGTTCTATAGGTTTATTGATTGGTTTGGTTATCAGATTAATTGAAATCCAAGATCTTGAGATATATTCATTGTACTTGTCTGTAACTGTGGGGTGTAGGCGAGGTGCCACTTCCAATTATTAGGGACTCTGAACTAACAAATTTCCTTTTCTAGGTTGTGTATTTAATTTGAGTTGCTGAACTTTGACTAGGGCATACCACTGTACAGGAGGCTGTTTTGTGTGGATTGAGGTACCTTGTGGATCGTTTCTTGGTTTTCCATGCTTGATTTTGAATTTTGTTCTCGTTTCTAAAGTTTCATGGTTTGTGATTGAATTGTTTTACTTGCCTTACTGACTCTTCCCTTCTAGGGTTAACAGAAACAGGTGTATTCTTTTATTTGGTTTTAAAGAGGTGTAATGATCACTTCTCTTTTCAGGGATAAGTTGTACAGTGATTGGTTCCAAAGCCAGGGAGTCACACTCGGATTGGCGATATGCCATCACAAAGCAGAGCTCTGATTGGTTGGTTGCTGCAAAGCTGCTCTGTAATATGCTGACCATTTAGAGAGCCACAATAAGTTCTGATGTAATACACTAAAATGTTTGTTGTGGATATTGAGCTTCTTTGAGTTTATTTCTAGTTTGTTTTGAGTGCAAACAATTAGATTTCTTGAGACAAACTATGTATGACATTAAGTCAATGACCTGACCTGCACAATTCAAGGTGCTTAATAAATAGGATTACATGGCTACAGAGAAGGAGGGAAAGAAAGCAGCAACAAAGTGAAAATCTAATTTCGACACTGGCTTGAGAGTAAAATGGAGACAAGAGTAAAAAAGAGTAAAACAAGTTAAAAAAGAAAAGAAGTAAAAAAGAGTAAAAAAAGTAAAAAGAGACAAGTTGGAAGGAGGAAATGAACAAATCTGTAAAAACATTGCCCGTTATTGTCATAAGAAGAATAGGATAAAACTATAACAAAGTAGAAAGATGAACACGCAAATCTGTCTGCTGCTGATGATAAATTCATGTAGGAGCTTTGAAATTTCAGATCTCCTCTATACACAGAAAGAGCAGCAGATGCAACTCCTACTACTGCGGGAGCTGGGGGGATAGTGCAGTTGTGCTTAATCTTACTGGGGTGGCTCCAAGTACACTGTTGAAGTTGGCAACGACAGCAGTGCCTAGTAAAAGTAGGGATTCACCTTCTGAAACTCATATTTAGGCTGTTGCACATGTAGGAACATTGGTTATTAAGGAGCCTTCAAAGGAAATTAGCAATGGCTTCTTAATAATTGAATTTGGTGATGTGCTGTTAGGTCAATGTCGATTTGATTAAGTAGTGACCTACAATGCTGATAAAATGGGATATTAGATTATGCACGCAACCAGATGTGAAATGAAGCGCATGGTAACTTAGGGCAGTGGTTCACAATCTGTGTGCCATGGCACCTCGGAAATATTGGCATCTGATTCAAAGAGATAATGACATTGGACAGCGAGTAGGTACCCATCCCTTAGTTACATATAGGAAAGTGCCATCACTTAAAGATATGCTAGTGAGAAGCCACTTTGAGACCACAAATATGGCAAATTGGTTAGTTGATGCACATAAGGGTTTTTTTTGCTGTAGGAAGTGCAAAGCATGCAAAATTGGTTGCAACAAAAAAGCAATAACAGACTTTCAGGATAAAGAAATCTTAATTAGAGATAGAATCACATGTGAAACAACTTTCGTGGTTTATGTTATAGAGTGTTGATGTGGGCTTAGGTATGTTGGTAGTACCATATGTCCTTTGAAAAAGCACATACTTGAGCATATTAGAGCAGTACAAAATTATGACAATACCTATGCCATGACCAAACACCTAAAGACTCATTCAGAATCAAATTGGCTAAACATGAAATATTATGGTATTGCGACAATAGCGAAACATGAACGAGGAGGTGACAGAGTTCAAAAGCTGAGGCGTTTAGAGTCTAGATATATTATCAGACTTAAAACTAAGATCCCCTTTGAGATTAACTGTGACGAGGAATTATACTGCCATTTGTAAATATAAAATGAGTTTAGATCGAAAACCAGGTAATAAATAAATAAGGAAATGTGAGTACTATAAGTAAACAATTGAAAAATTAACAAATAAGAAAATGGGATATGAATCCTACTAGACATTATTATAAAAATATATGTCACTACTATACATGTGGACTGAGAAATTGATAAAGATGTAACAACAAAAAAATATATACATAGATACTTGCGGTATTTAAACTTAATTGAACAACATTGGCAAGTGTATACAATTTGAGAAATATGTAGTATGGTCCGAGCTTTTAAGTTGTGTAATATATATGTTTGTGTCTTTGTGGTTTGATAATTTAATGGGTTTAACAGATTTTGTGGGGTTTGGTGAGAAAATTTGATTTATTAGAATTAAATGTTGTATTTACACTTTTTTTAAAACTACATATCCCAGAATGCCACATAAAGGCGGAAATGAGATGGAGAGTATAAATAGAGCACTAAATGGAGTGGATAATTACCGTGATCAAGACCGTGAAGGTCGAAACCCGTTGGTGTTTGTTTGTCTGGTATCATATTTATGTATTAAATGAAGATTTTGTGAAAATCCTGGGAGTGCCGCGTTGTTGACAGAAGTGTCAAGCTGGTGTGGTAATATATGCAAAAGAATGTGTGTGTGTGTGTATGTATATGTTTATATACACAAACACACATATATACACACACACACACATAAGAGAAGAGAGAACTCTGGGTAGTTTCCAGGTTTAGGTTGAGAGATTAGCTCTGGTACGCAGCACCCTAAAACACCAGTGACACTCTAGATTTGCTCACCTCAAATATCTGTTGTAATTGCCAAGTCAAAATGGCAGTGAAACTTGCAAGTAGGCCTTGCAATGGCAGACCTGTGACATGGTTAAGGGGCTACTTATGTGGGTGGCACAATCAGTGCTGCAGGCCCACTAGTACCATTTAATGTACAGACCCTTGGCACATGTGGTGCACTTTACTAGGGACTTACAAGTAAATTAAATATGCCAATTGGGTATGAACCAATGTCACCATATTTAGGGGAGAGAGCACAAGCACTTTAGCACTGGTTAGCAGTGGTAAATTTTACAGAGTCCTAAAGCCAACAAAAATGAGGTCAGAAAAATGGAGGGAGGCAGGGAAAAGTTGGGGGAAGATCGCCCAAATACTGTCAGGTCTCACACTTGTGTTATCCACCTATAATGTTTCCTAGACTTTATCATAGGGATGAAGTGAATGATGAACATAGCTTGAAAAGAGTGAGATGTAGTCTTAGACAAGTAGGTCTAGATATATTAGGTGCTATTGTTCCTTCGTTGGAAGTGGCAATATATGATGTGAAAATCAGTTGTTTGTCTACAGTTGTAGACTGACTTTATGCATGTACTGCAAGATCTTTTAAGCTAGTACATGTAGAAATGGTTGCAATTAAGGCTATAGTCATGGAAAATGGTCTTGATTTAGATATTCTTTTGGCAAACGAGCATGTAGTATGTAAGGCAATCAAGGCTAAGAGGTGTTGTACATGCATTTCCAGATAATAGTAAAGCTATCAACTCTTTTATTACTAATATGACGAATGTAACACATGAGATTATGGGCCTGATTACAACTTTGGCAGAGGGGGTTAATCCGTCCCAAATGTGACGGATATCCCGCCCGCCCTATTATGAGTCCATTATGTCCTATGGAACTCGTAATACGGTGGGCAGGATATCCGTCACATTTGGGACGGATTATCCCCCTCCGCCAAAGTTGTAATCAGGCCCTAAGTCTTTGAAGGAACCATGCTTACAGAAAGCTGTAGGCTCATGGGTTAGAGAGTTAGTGAGGAGTTTTGGTAAGGTTGGTGGGTGGTTAGGTAATAGAGATGGCGGTGTTCTACAGTCAATTTTAACCCTTGTATTAATCATAACAATTTGTGCAACTGCTCTTTTCCTTTTGCTAAAATTGTTAAAGTGAATTAGTGGATATAAGAATAGAGCTAAAGGTGAAAGTAGATTAAGGAAAAGGTCAATGGAAATTGAAATGGAGGATTTTAAGATCATGTATACAACTAGTTAAAGATGGTGGAGCACAAATGCCTTTCACCTGAAGATGAAGACGTCTACTAAGTGATGGCTGATTAATAAAGCTTATTAATGGGTTTTAGATGATCATTTAAGAATAATCAGAAGCGGGAGGTTGTCAACGTTTCTTTAAAAAAAAAAAAATTGTGTGCACTGATGATTTTTATCCTGAATATAGTTGTAACTGATTAATTAATGATGAGCTCTTTGTTGCTCTATTTAATTATGTTTAGAAGTGTGATTAACATATTTTAACTCTGCAATATTTCCACTGAGACACCATTTTATTTATATGGATGCAGTTCGTAGTGTTTTGCTCATCTTTCTCCTGTACATTCTGCCCTGTCAATGAATGTCTGCCTGCAAGTCTTCTCTCCCCAGTTTCCGCAGAACACAGTACACTGTGATGCAACTGGTTATTTTCCTCAGACAGCATGTATTGCAAATGAAACTTTCCATTGTGCTCCCAAAGTATCATTTTGAAAGACATTTCAGCAGTTCTGATACAGGCTTGCTAGCACACTAATGTATCAGTCTTTGTTTGAGAATGTTTCATATTGTATTTTGCATCTTTGGACCGCTGTTGCTTTGTAGATTAATGGAAGATTTTCTTCTACCTTAGAAATAAGTTTATGTTATAGGACTTTTAATAACAATCTTGTTTCTGATTTTTCCAATATATATAATTGCTAGTCATGCTATGCTGAATGTGCCATTTTGCTCATTGTTTATGGATAAAATGTGTATAAAAAACCCAGGCTCTTGTGGTGAACCAGAGACTTTTTGTTTTCCTCCAATTACTCTGATTAGTTTAGAGACTTTTCCCCTTTAGATGCTGACAGTATTCCTTTTGAATCTGGCACATATAATTTAGAGTTTAATCATACTTTGAATGATTTCTCATTTCTGACTATGAGCTCTTTATCCGTACCTTCATTGCATTTACTGCACTTCTATGTATTGCCTATTTAAACATTTTGTAATAAAACCTTTAACTTTTATGGACACCTAGAACCCAGTTTTTGAGTGGTCCCAGTCACTATTTGATTAACTCTGCTAATTTTGTTTGGCCTGAAGTCATGGAGGATGGTGACTTATCACCAGATCAAAGGAGGTGGAGCTGAACCACCTGAGGTAAATTTTGTGGTGATTGAAATATTGGGATTAAGTGAATTATTGGGGTTGGGCTTCCGCTGTTACACTGCCCCTCGATCTACAGAAAAGATTTCTATGGCCACAAACTGAACGATTTGCAGCAGTACACATCTATTCTTGTCCTTAGTTTGGTTTTCATTTATGTAATATAATTTGTTTACTTTGAATCTGGGTAGTTCGTTTTTTGTATGAGTGAAGGCCATTTATACAAGGAGTGTTATTGTAGAGAATCACTTTCTCAGACCGGGTCCCATTTTCTTCAGACCTAATTCATAGCTATCTCAATCAGATATTTGTTCACCTATTTTTTTTTCTAATTCCTCCTTTAGGCATATATATTGAATGTTTTAAATTGTATTTATTTCTGTAATACCCATTAACAAGCCATAGGCCCTCATGACGAGTTAACCTGAATATGCTTTGGGGATACTGAGTGGGAGCTACAATCTACAGTTCCAGTTGGTATCCCCACACCAAATTCTGGGTATTCCGAGTTTTGTCCCCGGAGTAGGGAATAACAGCATGAACTCTGGAACACCAGGTCTGTTTTCATGCATATTTCCATGATTTTAGGCACAAATATGTTGATTTGTTCAGACTGCCCAGATGAGGTAGAAAATATTATCATTCACTGTCTGCTATCCTGTGATTTCTTCTTGGCATGGGTTTGGGGGATAGAAATGAAGAAGCAGTGGGAATGTACAGTCTTGAAACATTCAACACATTAAAAACTGTGAAACATCTTACTGTAGTAATATGTTCAACAGTAATGTGCAAACTGTACAGCGCAACAACTTCAGCCCTTTAAAGTGTGTGCTTGCTCAGTATTTTGCATTGCATGTGGCATCAGCTTTGGAAGAACTGCTCTAATCAGGCTTCGGGAAGCACCCACAGCTGCTGGCTGCAAGCAGTCATATGGAAACATTTACAGACAAGTCTTTAAGTAGGATGAAAAAAGTGGGGTCTCTCTAAAAGGGAACATGTAAAAAAGAATTCTGTGATTCCCATTGTGTGCCACCTGACCAGTATTTTGGTTTCTCCCTGAAATGTAATTACATCCAGATATATAACACAACAACTGACATACACCTAAAACCTGTTAGTATGAGTGGCTTTGTCAATGGTTGTTCACAGGTTTAAGATAAATGAGTAACAACAATAATAATTAACATTGAAAAAGTTTCAGTTCTCAAATTGTGATTCTGTGAATTAAATAGTATTGACGGCTATGGAAGGTGTTTTAGTCTTCAGCTATGTGTGATTTATGTTAGATATGCATCTCTTTTTTCTCTGCATATCTTTTCAATCTGCCTATCTTCAACTGCCTCTTTTTCCTCCTCAGAACCATGTTTTCACTCTTACCAGAATACACTTTCTCGCATCTCCCTCACTTCACTACTTCTAAACATACACTGCACTCACTCACATTTACGCAATGTATATCCTCTTTTCTTAGCTTTGTAAGTACCCCCCTTCACACACATTTCAACAGAATTTGAATTGCAAATGGAATACATGACGATAGTTATGTGTGATCTGCAGAAAGGACAACTCACTGACAGGTACTTTCCTTTGGCTTCAGCCTGAGCATCAGAACTCTCAACAAAAGCCCCTAATAAACACCTAGCACTGCTCAAAATATGCACTATGGAAGAGCAATAAGATGCACAGAACAAAATACAGAAATACAATAAGATAAAATAGCTAACATTCTTGGAGAATGCAAGATTAAGTAAAACATATAAAATAAAAGCGCAACTAAATCACTGGCATCCATTGACAACGTTTTTAAAATTCATTGCTCATAAAACAACACATGATTTTGACATTAATTTAAGGCCATGAAGAGAAGTCCAGTTTTGTCACCATACAGCAGATAACTGTCTCCCTTTGCGCTTGACTTTGGATCAAATTAGCAAAGGGACAAAATGCTGCTCGTTTTTTGGATCAATTTCACTGGGGAACAAATACAGCAGTTCTACTTCTAATGGAGCCAGAGGCATGCAGCAAGGGCCTGAGGTGTCACAGTGGGGGAGGTGAGCGTGACCTGAGGTTTCAGCACAGTATACATAATACTAGATTGGCATTATAACACTTACCATTACCAAGGGACAAGACACCAAGTTACATGTGCTTGCAACCACTCCTACGTGTGACAAATGGGAAAGGGTGGGATCTATGCCAATGAATGATGGACGGCTGCCCTCACACAGGGATGGACACTCAGGCCCTCGAAACCATGATGCTGAAAGCATCACTGGCCTATAGTGGATAACACCACATACTACAATGGCAATGAAGGGCTTTAGAACAGTAAGCCTTGCGTTGTGTGTCACATTGCAGAATGTTGATCTACTGATTGGCTTTGGTCTCCTGCTTTAGAATGAGGCAAGACAGGCAGCCTGGACAGACATCCCAGATTAAAATACATTGATTTGTTGTACAGATATGATTGTATCTCTAAATAAATTTATCTGATGAATATTTGTGCATGAATGTGTAGGAATTTCAGTGGGACGCAGCTCCTAAGACCTAATGGAGAAACCGCTCGTCCCCAACTTAGAGAGAAATGTACTCTCCTGTTATTCTGTGTGTTGGGCATGGGAAAGGCTGTGCTCCTGCCCGCAGCACCTGCCCTACCCACCATAGTGGTTTCACTGGGAGCACATCTGCAAACTTTGAAACTAGGTCTGGTGACTCATGGTTTGGAGTTTGCATGCCTGGGATTACCAGGTATGGATTTTGCAGGCCCTGTTTTTCTGGGTCCAGAGATTCTATGTTATTCAAAAATGCAAGTGGCAAGTGGTAAAATTCCACCTGAAATTACCACTCTGTGTGGAATACTGACACTCTAAATGATGCCCGTACAATCATGTGTAGCAGTCTTTTTCTTAGGAAAAAACACATGGTGTGGGCACAGCTCTAGTCGCTTAAGCCTATCCATTTCAGTTTCAGCAGACCATTACTTCTGTGTAGTACACTGATGGGAACCATCTATTCACCATCATGCAACTTGTAGATGCAAGTACTTCCAGCCATTTTCCATTTGCTTCAAATGAATATCCCACCCAAATCTTTGGATAATTCATAATGAGAATTGGCATTCCTCCAAATAAACACTAGTGTATTTTACTGGTTTGGTTCATGGTAAGGTAGCTACATGTGCATGAGTTACATTTTTGTGGGACCCAGCAAGACTAGTCTTGTCATAAAGTGTACAGTCATATGCATAGTAATCGTCTGCTATATGCTCTTACAAAACTTTGGGTGAAAACTGGAGCTGGATAGTTCGAGATTCAAAACAGTGAAGTACAATATGAACAAAAGAGAGACTAGTACACAGGCATGCTGCAGAGGTGTTCATTCTACTGTTTATGGCTATCCATTAATCTTGCTGTAGTTCCGTGACTTAAAAAACAAGTCTCATTTTGACTCCCTATATCACATGTTGTTTATTTAACTGGTCTGAATGGTCAATTGTTTTGAATTTTGTAGTGTTAATATCAAAGTAAAATTATGAATTAGAATTTATGAGTAATGGCTCACAATGGCCCCTCTTTCACAAATGTATGTGAAGGAAGTCTGGAAGGAGAGGACAGACTACGACGTAACGCGGGGACATTGGGACGCGACCGGTGAGATTCAGCGCAGCTGAGAGCAGACAGCCGAGCAGCATGCAGCGAGGGATTTGGGCAGCTTCGGTTGATGCCTGCTGCCTGGTGCAAGCATCGTCGGCCAGAAGCAGAGCCGGGCCATGGTATCACTGCAGTAATTGGATTCGAGCAGCCAGGAGGCTTGGTTGTGGGTCGCCTTTTTGCGCCACTCCTGCCGTGAGGGCTGCCCGACCGCCGTTCATTGGCCCCACCAGCCTCCGCAGCTTTGGACTCCTCGGGCTCTTTCTGCACTGCCACTGCATCTGCTGGCCTGAAGCATCTCCGGCCGGACCCGCAATTACTAGATCTGAGCGACTGAGGCTTGGCTGATGGCTTCACTGTACTGCTTCTGTGCTCTTGCACCCATGAAGTTGCGGATCAAGAAGCCAGGTAGTTGCTCTCAGACTGCCCCCCGTCATCCCGGTCAGGAGCCCCTGCAGCGGGCCCCCTTGCATTGTGGGCCTCTTTGGAGGAGGCTGCGCACATCAGTGTTACCTACGATCAGGATAAGCAGAACAAGCTGAACACAGGGCAGTGTCTTCAAGCACGGCTAGTGCGCCAGTCTTAGGCGACTGCCACCAAGGGTGAGTCGAGGCCTCCACAGAAGCGGCTCAGCCAGGTCTGGGTACATCTTGCGGGGAATAAATGAGACACGCTCGCCATACTCTGTGTCAAGTTGCAAAGCCGCCAAATGCCGAATTATCAAGCTGTCAAGTGCCCAAGTGTCCTAGTAGGTCCACCAGGCGTAACAGAATCAGCTAGGCCAGCCCTCAGGGTGCCCAGATCTAGAGCACATATACAATGGATTCTCCAGTGGGCCCGGCAAGATTCAGGAGGAGACAGAGGAAGTTTGCGCATGCTCGTGCCCCTCAATAGTTGAGGTGTGGCAGCGCGTCCACATAGCCAGTTCAAAGGGTTATCTGGAAACCAGTGAAAGCCCTATCCGGACTCAGTGGGACCCCTTAGCCTTTCAATCCTTACCGGTCTCAGGAGGATCCCCCAATAGCAGAGGAGGATCATGCGTGCTCGTGCCCCTCAACATCGAGGTGTGGCGGTGCATTATTAAATATAAACAAGGAGAAGAAAAACCTCTGGGCTGCTGAAGATGCGATCTGGGAAAGAAAGGGCTATTCAGCCACAAACTAAGAGGACTAAGACGTACAATAAACCCTCATCTCTGCCATCAATACTAAAACAAAAACCAAAAATGAAGCATGAGCAACAGTCTTTAATCCCTCCAATATCTCCCTATTTTCAAAGGTTTGAGAAATCGACGAACGTCCCCCATAAATTTGATTTCTTGAAGGATCCCGTGGATGCGATTCTCACCATGCCTAACTGCTCTGTGGTTTTACCCCAGCCAATTTCCCCTATAAAAAGTGAAAGCTGTTTGCTATATGAGCAAGGTGACATAAGGGGGCTCAAGGAGGAGGGGGTGACCAAAAAATCTGCCCTTGGTAATATTACAATTCTGACAGACGATAAACCTAAAGAAAATGCCTGGGGCTCAATCAGCGACTTAGATCTACTAACCTTCCAGTCATCATCACCGTCCCCAGTTGCCTCCAACTGTCCATCTCTGGAAACCCTGAATGAGCATCGACAAATAGAGATCCAACCTCCCTTTGAGGTAAATGTAATTATTAAAAGAGGTATGGACTCCATGCCACGACTATCCGCATGGGCCCAAAGGAGGCTGGCCAAGAGCGGAAGGAAAACTTAATTCTAGAAATTACTCACACTTCAGACAATATTAATAAACTAGGCTCATTAAATTTAAATCCTAGTTCTCATTCTCATCTACAATTGGATTTGAGCTTGATGGTACACGTCCTTAAAGGACCAGTGATGGAAGATATGGTGGGTAATCCACATGAAGAGCAAGCTGCTACCTCAGACGCTCAACTGGACACCTCTGCCCTTGAAGATAGACCCTCAAATTCCTCTGTCATATCAAAAACACAAACAGATGATTCTGAATCTAAGGAGGCAGTAATTGAGAACATACTGTCTTCACGAAACACCCAAAACCAACTGGACCTGGGATATCTTCTTTAAGACATCGCAACTAACTCTCAACGCCCTGTCTTATCAGTCATCAAAAATGGACGTCCAGGTGGATGCACTGAATGCCAAGGCAAAATCAGTGGCAGGGATAGATCAGAAGCTGGCTAGCTTAAACAGCCTTATAAACCGAGCTCAGAACTTTGCAGAGATGACAATAACAGACTGCACCTATGAGCCCTTAATCAACAAGCTGGTCACACTCCCAGAGGCTTCAAATTCAATGATAACAAACCTTAAGGTGTGTATAAATATGATAACAGGTGGTGGATTTGTAGCCCAAGAACCTTCCCAACAACAGGAGGAGGCTGGTCTAAAGAGGAACATGGGCAACATAGTAACTTACTGCCCTGAGAACCAGGGTGCGGGCAGGAGGGAGCAATCAGTGAAATTGTATGTCCATTAAAATCCCCTGAGAAGGAGGAAGGGCGTCAGTCTGAAATTCAAATAAATACACTCCCTCCCCCCACCCCTAAATTTGTGGTGCATCCGCTACATTTAGTAAAGCATCCCACAAAAAGAACAAAAAAAAACAATGGAAAGCAAGAAATAAAAAAGAGAGTGTCTTAATGGCCCCCCTACTACTAATGTGAACTCCTCTCTAGCCCCAGACATAGGAAATTGAATATTAATGTCTTATGACCAAAATAAAAATAAAAAGAGCAGCCCAATGACGAACAAGTTGTTCCTACTATTTAACACAAAAAAGAGGGGGCCCATTCACCAAAACTATAGGGAGCAGAATGAATCAAACTCCAATGAGGAGAAAACAAAAAACATGGTCCAACAAGATTCGCTAAACTTAAACGATACAGATCCAACCAAGCAGGAATCACAGAATTCAAAACCACATCAATGGGAGGTGAAGGCTGAACCGAGTACTATTTCAGTAATCCACAGGAGGTCATTTGACAACAAGTGTATAGCTATTACAGTTACCAATTCCGAACATGCTGAACGTCAAGGGGCTCAAACAGGGGCCCAAACAGATCAGATTCATGTAAAAAAAGGAAGAGGGTCTGCCATCAAACAGTTGGAAAGGGTGAGATTAGGGGCAAAGGGTATAGTGGAATCTCCCAGACGACTCTCGGAGGCAGAGCCCCCACATAGATTAGTTGCGAGGCCAAATGTATCAAATCCAGGACAGCCAGATGAAGACTCTGTGCCACGGGTACAAGTAACAAATCACAATAAGACAGCCCAATATGGGAGAACAGGACAATTCTATAAGAAATCCCGACTTCGTTTCACCTGTAGATTGCAAACAACTAATTCTGGAACCACAATATCAATCTAGGGGCCCATATGATATTCTGAATCGAGGAATTATACTAAAGCTTTTACAAGTTATTCCGGCCCTTAAAGATATAAAGTCTACTGATATTGTTTCTATAGAATTCCTATCAGGGGATAAACGCAATGAAGGCAAACTTAACAAATCAACCCTGGTAACTTGGAGGACATCACAAGTGCCAAGTACAGTCGTAAAAGAAAAAAGTTCCTTTTTAAAATGGGGAATTAAATTTAGCATACCCCAACAAATAGGTTATCCCTACCCTCCTGAGGCCCAAAATAATATGCCCAAATTAAATAAATCAAAAGACTTAAATAAACCTTTTTCAGTCCTTATATCTGCAATCGGGACCCACGGTACCGATGATCAATTTACGGGGCACAAAGGATCCAATATTCATACCTCACAGCAGCTAGATCTAGGGTGGCTGTCAGATGTAATTCACCAAGAAAATCGTCAGTGACTTCCGAATAGCCGAGCACACTCTAAGTTGGTAACTCCCGACGAAAAACCCCTCCAAGTCTGTTGTTGGAATATAAACAGAATTGAAATCAAATATCCAACACAAAGACCTGACTAGTCTATTAAAAAAATTCAAATTATCTTCTTACAGGAGACTTGGGCTACCAATCCATTTGCAATTGATGGATTCATAGCTTTTTTCTCCCCAGCAATTAGGGAAAAAGGTTTGGCCACCCAAGAGGGGGACTAGCAATCTTTATTTCAGCAGGTCTAAATATATCATGCACACAAGTAAATGAGGAAAATTAAGAGTTTCTGTTAGTGAAATTAGACGGATGGAACAAAGAGCTTTCCAACTCACTTTTGCTAATTAATGTCTACATCCATTCAGATGCATGCTCCAGAAAACACATAAGCTCCAAACCGATAGACACAATATTAACTGCCTATCAGGATCTAGCATCCCCGGAGTTTCTAGTAGCTGGGGACTTTAATATGAAATGACTAAATCCTTTTGAAAGGGATGCACAAACCATCTTGCAAAATCAGCTGTGGGCAGTACCGCAGCAATCCCTGGGGTCACGAGAGCAAGGTAAACCTGACACTATGGTGCTTTCCTTAGTAAAAGATCTTGAGGTCCTCGGGCTCAGACTCCTAAACAGGAAGGTTCCACAAGATACTCTGCCGGTGACTACTTGCTATGCCACTGGGACTCAAGCAACAATCGATAACACTGTGGCCTCTTTATCCCTACTTACATTTATTACTAAGTATCAGATTATAAAGTCAGATAAAAGCGACCATGGTCAACAATGTCTGTAGATTGGCTATGGCTTCCCATATTTAACCCTGCCCCAACCACATCAAGGGATGTCACTACAATGACCCAATAATCGTCTGGTTAATAATCCTTGACAGATTTGCAGTTGATCTCCTCATAGAAAGACCACAAAAGACTTATCAAACCAGGGGTGAGTAAAAACAAAAAAGAATATAAACATTTCAGCTCATACAACCAAACTAAGAAGACAACAAAATAGATTCTTAAGGCTGTATAAGAAAAACCCAACTGGCTGTTATAATAAGGCTGACTTAAAAAACGTAAATAAAATCTATCGGAAACAAATATGGGATGATAAATTACAGAATATTCATGACTTTTGGGCAAGGGCTTTATTTCTGAGTAAAAAATCAAATGCACATGGATTCTGGAAAATGGTTAATGAACTGAACAAAGCCCCAATGACCTTGACTAGCTCCAATATTGCAGAATCCACATGGTCCGATTACCTAACTCACCATTTTGGTGAACATAAGAAAGACACTAAAAATTCAGATGAGATAACAAATGAGTTAAGCCAAGAAGGAGTTTTATCAGAGTCCCCAACTCTCCAAAAGGAATCCGCAAATTTAACCTTCTCGATGTCGGAAGTTGTGAATTCAATAAAGAACAGCAGAAGCATGGTGGCTCCAGGTCCAAATGGGATCCCTAACGCATTATTTAAAACAAACCTGGCCTTTTGGGGTGAAAAACTGGTCTCGATTTACAACCACTGTATAGAATCAGGATGCATTCCAAAATCTTGGAAAGGGGCTATCATCCATCCAATATTTAAAGGAGGTAATACAGTTCATCCTGAGAATTACCGATTGATTACCTTAATGGATGCAGAGGCTAAATACTATGCTGGGCTATTACTGGAACATCTCTGCAGCTGGGCAACTGACAAAAATATTATTCCCCCCAATCAGACAGACTTTGCAACTGGCCCAGGAACGGCTACAAGCATCTTAACTCTTTCCATTGTCATTGACACATGCAAACAAAAAAGTAAACCTTTGTATTTGTGTTTTGTAGACTTCAAATCAGCTTTTGATTTGGTACAGCAAAGCCTTTTATGGGAAATACTAGCAGCCTGGGGCATACCAGAGAAATTGTTAAAGGCCATTCAGCATTTATATACTGATACATGGATCAGAGTAAAAATAGGGGACGGATCTTTCCTCTCAAGAAAAATTGAGATAAAACAAGGTCTGAAACAGGGTTGCGTGCTGGCACCGTATCTTTTCAATCTCTATCTATCAGATTTGACCATTAAGCTTAATAAGGCGAACGAGCACTCACCTAAGGTTGGTGACATGTTTATCTCTAATTTGCTATACGCTGACGATGTAGTACTTCTGAGCCAAACTAAAGTAGGACTACGACAGCTCATCGTCAATTTAATCGAATATGCAAAACAGAGCGGAATGTAAATCAATCAGAAAAAAAACAAAGTGATGGAAGTCAGTAAAAAAACCCTTAGAGATAAAAAATGGCATACACAAAGGGGAGTCTTAGAACGAGTCAATCACTATTGATACCTGGGCATACTGTTTGATAACCAGGGTTCATTTCTCCCTCAGAAGCAGGATGTATATAGGAAAGGAAATGTTCTACTGCTTGCCTTTCACACTCTGAAAAAGTTGCTAAGCAGCCCTAACATCTGTCCCCTGCTACAAGTTGTGGCAGCTAAAGTAAATTCGACTATAGGGTACGGTAGCGAAGCTCTGCGTGGGCATCCTAAATGGTATAATTGGAAACATATTTAGGTCTCTATTTCAATTACCAGGGTATACTTCCCAAGCTCAAATCAGACTGGAGTTTGGTTATTTAAACCAAAATAGAGCAAGGGAATGTAGCTTTGTTAAAACCTGGAAACACCTACAGCTATCAAAGGGTAATCAATTCTGCCAGGCGATTTGGAAGGAGATTAGTTTGAATCCTACAGCCAAATCCAGACAGTACCTAGATCAGGCATTAGAAGATTTGAAAGTACGGGAACTATGGGACTTAAACCTTTCTTAATATGCATTTAAAAAAATCTTAAACCGAACAGCGAAGAAGAGATCAGTATTAATGGATAAGAACCTGTTAGCAGCCAGGTCGCACTCTTGGATAGTAATAAATTAGTATAAACTCCTGAAATATCAGCCATATCTGGAGGGCGGGTGGTCAAAAGTTGAGAAGGATCTTTTTATTAAATGTTGATTTGACCTTATTCCTGGCGGTGTCTACCAACCCCCATGGAAACGTACTGCAACAATTCCCCAGTGCAGGCTCTGTGGCTGTGGACTGGAAGACATTACTCATCTGATCTGCATCTGTAATGGCCTACTGAATGAGCATAAACCTCTCTTAAAAGCAGCATTTAATCAGAGTGGAATACAGTCCTGCAGAGGAGCAGTGATCACCTGCTTTAAACCTTCTGACTATATCCTGCATACCAGATTAACAAAGTTTTTATGCCTGACCTATTGCAAGCTCATCAATTAGTATGAACTTAAAATATGTTTTCGCTGGCCTACAGGGCCTCCGCACAGTATCCAGGAAAGTATTTTTAGCTCCGGAGTACTAATTTAATTGTAAATAAATGTATAACCTATCTTAAAGAAAAGTTATTAGAAATCTTTAATATACCCAAAGACCAATTGTGCTCTCCCAGAGAGTTTGCCATGGTCCAAGCAAACTGCTTGTGTGTACTACGTGTGTCACTGTCAAACATGCTTAGAATTGCATACATAAGATGAGGAGAGTGGGAAATCGATGCAATTTATAGGAAAACCTGTGGCTATGACTAAAAAATTCTTTAATCAGCAGGTTTTTAGCCAGCAAAAACAATTAACAACAGTAATATTTTATGAAATGTATAAATAGAAGAACAATTATGGTTAGTTAAACTGATCTTATATTTTATAAATATAAGAAGAACTTTTAGACTAGAATGGAAGGTATTTTCTTTTTATTTTGTATGGGGTGAGTAGTATCTTTTTAAAATGAATTGACTTGTATGTGGAATAGACTTAGAAATACGTGTATGGAAGAGGAAAAAGAGAGAGTATTGAGAAAAGAAAAAACGGTTTCGGCTTATTCAAGTTTTATTTCAACGTGACTTAGCGACAAAGTTATCTAGTCAAAATACAGAAATATAGACATACCAGATATCCATTTGATTCTGAATGAAGACCTAGCCAAAAGTCTTCTTTGCCTTCTTCCAGAAATGTTAGAAATTGCTTTGAGTTAACACTCATGTAAGGAGATACTGTTATGGAAAGTCTTAGCTGCTGAATGACTGAAAAAATATTCCCGGCCTGCCGTGTGCTTTTTCTTTTGCTCCTGGCGGGTGTGTGGTCCTACGATAAAGAAAGAGAAATTATTTAAAAGCTACTTGTAATAACCAATAACAAAAAGTAAAATCTAAGTAAAAAAACTTGAAACAACAATGACAGTTATATAACATTAGTTTGCCTTAAGTCAATGCATGTTAGAAACATTTTTGATAATATAATCAAATTGAAACAGAAGGTTATGAAAATTGGCAGACACAATATTACTGAAAGTTGAATTAGTACTAGAAGTGAATTACTTATGACCGAGGAGTAATATTGCCACTTGATTTGCGTCCTGAGATTGAGTAAGGCATTTCACTGTATACACTTTAAAAAGCCCTTCCACCACTGCCAGAAGCGTAGGTATGATACATTTGATTTATGTTTCCCATGTTACTTCTCTCGTTAGCAGGGATGGAAGTCTGCAAGTTCTAGTGCCTTGCAAGTTTTATTATGGAACCCTTTTGGCTCTGAATAGACTTTGTAGCAGAGTGGTGTAGTTGTTAGAGCGGAATACAGTTAAAGCTTGGTTTAGAATGTTGAGTTCACAGTTACATGCAGAAGAATAAAAATGTGTAATATTCAGCTCTGTGTGTGTCATAGTGATTGGCGGGTCCTCAGGCAGTGGAGGATGCTACAGCTGCTGATGAGATGGGGGATGAGTAACCCAAAGACCGATTGTGCTCTCCCTGAGAGTTTGCCATGTTCCAAGCAAACTGCTTGTGTGTACTACGTGTGTCGCTGTCAAAGTACTGAATTGAAGCTTCATGCGTGTGAAGGTAAAGTGCAGCTCCAGCCACAGTGAAGCAGTTGAAGACAAAAAAACATTACAAAGAATCAACACATCATTGTCTGAGAACCTGCTGGTCAGGCCATACATAAAAGTACGGATCTGCCATGCATGACAAAATTGTAGATTATATGAAGTGCTACTGCAAAAGGTGATTATGTACAGATACCAAAAAGAAGCGCTAAAAGAAATTGCTGTAGTCAAATACCAACAAAATATATATAAGCGCTCCCTGACAGAACAAGTAAGAAGGAAGAATGCTGTCATTACATTTACCAGAGTCTTGATAATTGGAGCGTTACGCCCTCAGCACTGGACGGGGCGACCCAAGAAGAAGCATGGAGGTTGTGAGTACTGTGCTGTCCAATACCCAAAGCAGCATACCAAGAAGAAGGTCACAGTCCCAAAAACTGTCCAGGATGACACAGATGCTGATCCATCACAACGCCTCAGTGATAAAGCAGGTCTAAGTGGACAACAGAGAACATCTGAAAGAACTCCTCCTTCAATGTCAGCCACACCCACAAGTAGCTACCATGCTGCCAGCAAAAACCAAAGTGTATTAAGGGCTGCGTCAAGGTCCATGAAAAGTCCAGATTCATTTGTACCACAATGAAACAAAAAAAATGAAGGTGCGAGCAACCATTCTTGTGCTTCAAGATACAGCGTCAAGTGCCTGTCTACTCAGTTTCAGGAGCAAACAAACACACATGATGGATGGAATGCGGAACCAATCAAGCATTCACCCGCAGTCAAATATCTTGGTTTAATCCATCAATTCTTTTGCTCACCATGCCACCCCAGTTTGGACTCAGCCACATGCAAATCAGTCTTGACTCTGTTACCCATGGGAACAATCCAGCCCGAACTTACAGGACAAGTCCTCCCTGGACCGGAAGAAGCACCCTCGGACCAGTTTCAGGGTATCACACTTCATCAGCCAGGCTAGCTTGAATCCAGTGGCACAGTGAGCCCGGGACCAACGTCTGGGCATACCCGGCACACTTATGGTGACAAAAGCAAACAAACACAAATGATGGATGGAATGCGGAACCAATCAAACATTCACCCCCAGTCACAGATCAGGGTTTAATCCATCAATTCTTTTGCTCAGCATGCCACCCCAGTTTGGACCCAGCCATAGGCAAATCAGTCTTGACCCTGTTCCCCATGGGAACAGTCCAGCCCGAACTGCCAGGGCAGGTTCTTCGTGGACCGGAAACAAGCATCCTGGGACCGGTTTCAGGGTATCACCCTTCTTCAGCCAGGCTAGCTTGAATCCAGTGGCACAGTGAGCCTGGGTGATACCCTGAAACCGGTCCCAGAATGCTTGTTTCCTGTCCAGGGAGGACCAGGTCTAGCAGTTCGGGCTGGACTATTCCCATGGGGACCAGAGTCAAGACTGATTTAGATATGCTGGGGTCCAAACTTGTGGTGATGTGGCAAGCAAAATAACAATAGATTAAACCCAAATCTGTGACTGGGGATGTGTGTTTGAAAAGTTTCAACACTCCGTCCATCATTTTATTTTGTTTCGTGATGTTACTCAGTTTCAGCACAGCTGCTGATAAGGGACTGATATCTGTGAATTACAATATGAATGCTCATCAAGCAATAGTAATTTGATTCCCTTTGTTGTTTCATGGTTTAGGAAAGCTTAAGATTCTGAAAGTAAATCTGCATATTATGAAAGTAAATCTGCATATTATGAGGATGTCCATCCTGTTGCTCAGAGACATAGACAACTTGCTTTTCATTTATAAGAAGCAGTTAAAAAAGAACTTGAATAGTTACTTAAGCATCACAATATTGAGCGTTCTACTGGTCCAACACCATGTGCTTCTCCCATAGTAGTAGTGCCCAAAAAGCACAGTGAAAGAATTGTACTCATGTGATTTGACATGTGTCAGGCAAAAAAGGCAATTGAACGAGAACGACACCCAGGTTGACATATTGCTGAAATTAGAACACAATTAAATGGTGCAAAAGTCTTCTCTCACCTTGATTTAAAATAAAGGTTAACATCACTTGGAACTTGAAGAAAATTGCAGTTACATTACTGTCTTTTCTACACATGTTGGTCTGTTTTAATACAAAAGATTTTGTTTTATAATCAGCTGCAGAACTTTTCCAAGACGTTATTTGACGTATTACACAGGCTGTTGTGAATGTGTTCAATTATGGCAAAGACGTATTTGTTTTTAGAGCTACACAGAAGGAGCACAATACAGCTCACTCACATGTATGTTGTTTACTTGATGATGCTGGTTTGACTTTGAATACAGATAAGTGTGAGTTCCACAAGACAAAGCTAAAATTCTTTGACCATATCTTTTCTGATGGTGTATGACAACCGACCCTGCAAACCTGATGGGGGTATGACACCCGGCCCTGAGAAAGTGCAAGCACTGTCAATGCTGATCCCCCATGAGATGTTTCTATGGTAGGGTCATTTCTTGGCATGGTCAGTTACTGTTCAAGATACATACAGGACTTTGCGCCTGTAAGACCTCCATTACAAGAGTTGAAGAGAAAAAATGTTTCATTTCAATTGTGACAAAAATGTGAGAGAAGTTTCAAGAGAATCAAACATTGAAAATGCTACTGAAATGGTATACCTCAATCCAAAGCTTCATACTGCGGTTATTGTTAATGCTAGCTTAGTTGGGTTAGGCACTATTCTTGCACAGCGGACACTCAAATACTTGAAGGCATACTGTGGCATATGCTAATAGAAGTTTGTCCCAAACAGAACATGCTTACTCACAACCTGAGAAAGAAAATTTGGCAGTGTTATGGGCTTGTGAACATTTCCATGTATTCCTGTATGGAAAGCTTTACTGGCTGTCTTTGACAATCCAAAAGCCAAGATGCCTCCTTGCATTGAACGATAGGGACTACAGTTGCAAAAGTATGATTATACCATTGTGCATCCTTTGGGAAAGGATCAAAATCCTGCTTACTACTTTTACAGAGAGACTATACAAGGTCAAAGTACTCCTTTCAAGACAGCTGAAGCCTTCATTAATTTCTTTGTAAAATCAAATAGGCCAGCTGCTGTCTCATCGGCCCAGATCATTACTGTCATGAGCCATGATAGTGACATGCTCAAGGTAAAAGACATAGGATCTGATTTAGATGTTGGCAGAGGATAATACTCCATCACAAATGTGACAGATATCCCGTCCACCATATTCCGATCCTGATAAATCCTAAGGAGATTGTAATATGGCAGACGGGTAATCCGTCACATTCATGACAGAGTATTCCCTCTGCCAAGATCTAAATCAGGCCCGCAGTTACATATCAGTCCTGGAACCGAAACACTCGACCACTCACCAACAATAGTGAATATCAAAAATACAGAAATGTCAAAGATGAACAGTTCATAACTCAGGAGAGAGTTACACTGTGAGGATCGAGAATGCTGATTCCAGAGAGTCTGCAACAAAAATTAATTGAAGTGGCTCATGAAGGACATTGTGGTATCGTTGCCACAAAACAAGCTCTCAGAGATCTAGTTTGGTTTCTGTATTGAGATGAAAATGTTGAAAAAGACCTGTAAGCTACGCAACTCCCTTTCTCCAAATGCTACTCAACATACTCTGAACGTGTCAGAACTTCCCAAACATTAATGGGAGAGAATAGCAATCGACTTCTTTGGTCTACTTGACAATAGACATCACCTGATGATGATTGTAGACTAATACTCACATTTTCTACTTGTTGAAGATCTCTCATCCACAACTCATGAACAAGTCATTGAGAGACTAAATAACATCTTTGTGATATGGGACTTTCCAGCCATTTTGAAGTCTGATAATGGCCTGCCTTTTAATAGTCAGGAATTCAAAAAATAGACCTCTGTGGCCACAGGCTAACAGACTTGTTGAGCATTTTATGAGTATTTTAAAGAAAGCAGTACACAGTGCAACTACTGAGAAGCTCAGTTTGAAGACTGTTAAATTGTACCCTACAAGTTTATTGTTCAACACCTCACTCGCCTGCAGGAGAAATTCCTTTGATGTTTGGTAGAGCAATGGCAACCAAATTGCCTCAATGGACCAACAAGAGAAAGCAGTGAGAACATGACTCGTACAAGGGACTTGATTAACAAGCAGAAATTTAAAGCCTATGCAGGCAAGAGGTGACATGCAAAGAATATCACATTTAAGAAGGGAGATTTAGTGATCGACCAACAGATGCAAAGAAGGAAATCTGATGCTCCATTGAATGCTGAACCATTCTACATGGTGTCTACCAAGGGACACACGGGTGGCTGTCCACGCCCTGGGAAATCTGTTGCCAGAGACATTTCCCACTTTAGGCCTTTAATTCATCGATCTTCAGATCGAGATGGTGAAGGAAAGACTGAACCTAAGAACTCAGTGACTGCTGTTACCTCTTCACCGTTGTACTTAAAGAGATATAGTTGTACATGCTTATATACATATATATTTATATATACATATATTTATATATATATATATATATATATATATATATATATATATATATATGCAGATTTTGTAAACAAGAAATGTTTAAAAAAAATTGTAACAAAACAATTGCAAACAATTTGGAACTTTTGTTGAGTAGAGGGGGGATGTAGTGTTTTGTGTATTTTATGACAAAACTTTTTTTACTCCAAACTGACTCCATAGCAGTGTGACGTAGATGTTAGAGCAGAATGCAATGAAAGCTTGTTTTAGAATGTTGAGTTCACAGTTACACAGAGAAGAATAAAGGCGTGTAATATTCTGCTCTGTGTGTGGCGTAGTCATTGGATGGTACCCAGGCTGAGGAAGGGACATTGTGATAAATGCAGCAACTACATCAGCAATGCAAGTGTTGGCTACATCGAGCAGATGATTCACATCATCATTCAGTAGTGTACCCCAAAAAGCCCATTATCAAAATTCTCCAAATTAAGCTTGTTTCCAAAATTAACTAGTGTGTCTCTCCCATAATTGATTTCTCTTCTTCTCCTACAGGTTGGTCAGTTCTGTGTCACTACACTGGCTTCTTCTAAAATACTGCCTGATTAATGTGTTCTTGTGGATTAGCTGCCTTCTTGTGGCTTTTTCCTAGGTCAGTATTAAGTCATTACTTAATTCAACCAGTTGTATCTTTCTATGGTCTGTTGTTTCTTTTTTGCTAGTCGATTTTCATCCATCTTAATCTGTCTTGCTTTATAGTTGTGTTTTTAGTTCTCACCAAGGCAGCGCATGTGCTGTGTCTTTCGAGACATACTGTATCTCGTCTATGGACTTCAAACATGCCCACCATTTTCATTGGTTCTTTTTTCTGCTGTTTGGAAATCCTGGCATTTTAGTGGGGCATTGGCTTTATTTGTCCCACCTTTGAGTGTGTTTTTCACTTCAGGGCTACTGCCCCTGATACATGCACCCCTGCTCTTTTGTTTATTTAGGTCTTTTTTGACGCACTTTTCTTTCTTTATGCTTAATCTTTAATGTGGGCTGTGCTTCCTGCATGTGTTCACCCAAAGAGAGGCCAACGATAGGCAGTACGGATTTTCTTTGCTATGAGTTTATTTTTATTTCTTACAATTGGTATGTTTTTTTTTTCATTGTAGAGCCGAGTTCCCCAGTCCAAAAGTTGGCAGTTCTGCATTTTATATCACATCGCTAACTTCTTATTTACAACAAGCACTTCACAGAAGTTCCTGCGCCTTTAACATAGATGCTGGGCCGCACTATTTGGTTCCAGAAATCTTTCCACATTCTGTCCCTGCTTCCAGATACAGAGTGCGGGATGTGCACCTCCCAGTGGT
Organism: Pleurodeles waltl; assembly: GCF_031143425.1. Classification (NCBI taxonomy): domain Eukaryota; kingdom Metazoa; phylum Chordata; class Amphibia; order Caudata; family Salamandridae; genus Pleurodeles; species Pleurodeles waltl. The sequence continues at coordinate 584,191,488 of NC_090440.1, read as the reverse complement.
TAGTACACACTGCCATCTTTAAGGTGAGTGTCTTCCATTCTTTTTAATAAATGCATCTCGTTTTTTTAAATGCATGTCCAAATTAACAGTCATAATTTCAATATTTATAACAGTGGCATGTGTGCACACACTGCACCCTGCATATGGAGAATACAAAAGGAACATCACCTTCATGTGTCCTTCCAAACTGTGAGCATGCCTGGGTACACCTCTGTGTGTATACCCCAATGTATCCCTGTGTGGTCTATGCCCAGTTTACCTGTATATGACTTCCCTGAGTGCATCCCATAGCTTTCTCCCTTGTATTTTATATTCATAGAAGAACGACCTTCATTTTATCCTTTCAGAAAAAGTTCACCTTGTTTGATTACCCATTTAGAGGCAAAAGTTAGTTCTATTTTTAACTGATGTTTTTTATGGGATATATTTGTATCTGTTTTACTGAGAACGGTGAACGTTGTGCCGTGGTATAGAACGGGCACTGCTAAGACTAAAGTAGCGACTCCGAAAATAAATGCCTGTGCCCGCCTTTGCTCTTTGAAGAACATAGACTGTTATTTTAGGAAATCTTAAAAGGAGTAATGCACTCTGTTTAGTGGGATTAAAACATCTGCATTAACAATAAGGTCACACACAAGTGTTAAGGTGAAGACCATTCAGACTCAGAGGAGCGCATACATGCTGGGCACACATAGAGTTATGACCGGCTGTGACCTGTGCCCTGACAAAAAGCCAAGCATGATAGATTGCAGAGCAACGGGTATACTTCAATAATGCTCATGAATCAATACATAACCAATCACATTTTGTTGTCTTTGTGTGCCTTCCCCGCACTGTCTTTCTACACAGTGAACACAAATGGATTACAACCTTAAGATACCCTTCCTACTTGTGTACATGCCTGGGTACTTATCCTGCATGTTCTCCCTCTGCACTTCCATGTCTGTCACCTGTACATGTCTTTTTCTAACAATGCATGACTCCCATTTATGCGTACGGCCATAGAATACCCATGTTTGTGACCCTTTGTGTTATTCCCAAGTTAGTGTGTAAACACTCGTTGGGTGTACCTTATTGTATGCATTCTTTCCTTATCTTTTCTCTGTGCACGTCTTTTCTAGCTCAGTGTGAGTGTGCCCCATTTTGTATATTCTCACCCCGTCTGCCGTTCCTTGGGACTGGAGGCATCATTTAGTAGAAGCCACTTGTTGTATGGTTGGGGTAGGGGCTTGGTTCTTGTTTACAGCAGTCGTGTGTGATCAAAATGCAGGGACGTGGTTCACTCTGACATGCATATGCTTTAGGGCATTAACAGCCTGGTACAAAGTTCAGGGTACTCCTCTCTAGTGAACATAGCTGAGCAACTATAACCATGAGCAGAAGGCTGCATACATACATTGCTTGTTACAGTCTGCCGATAACAACACAGTGTTCATACGCTTTTCTGGGTACACTTTGCTAATGAACCTTTCTGGATGCACATTGCCAGTAACAAGGTGCTGGTACAAATAACTGGAGAAACACCACAAGCAGAGCGCGCACTGCTTAAATCTGATTAATTTTATTTATTTATTGTAAAGCACTATGGTCATGCCAATGGGCATCTTAGTGCTGATTTAAGCCAATACGCTAAACCAGGAAATAGAGATTAGTAAAATATAATATACTTGAGTAAAAACTCCCAAGAAAATATTATCGTTCCCAGCGCTTCCTAAATGCAAAAAGATGTTATTCGCCATACCACATAATTACTCTGCACAAATCCACTCCACGACACACAATTCTAATTCCAATACAACCCACATATTTACACTCCACACCAGATACATCCACTCTACTCCAAGCCAAAACACATGGGCAAAAGACATTGGCCCTCATTACAACCCTGGCCGTCGGTGATAAAGCGGCAGAAATACTGCCAATAAGCCGGCTGTAAAAAAAATGGTATTTACATATATAAAAATAGAGGGACACTGCTCAGTCCATAATGTCCGTGGGCCACAGGGCCACATCACATAGGCCAAGGCCCCACCTTACTCCTGCATCAACACGGAGAGAACACTGCAGGGGCATCAGGTCGAAAATACACAGGCACCTCAGGGGGACGGGGAATAGGGGGGCATCTTAGTTGGAAGATGGTACAACACCATTTGTCCTGGAGGGGGCAACATGCCCTGTGCTTGGTCCTGGGGAGTGCAAAGCCACAGTCTCTCTAGTCGGTGGTCTGCCCACTGCTCGGTCCTGGGGAGTGCAAGGCCACAGTCTCTCTAGTGGGTGGGTTGCCCACTGCTTGGTCCTGGGGAGTGCAAGGCCACAGTCTCAATAGTGGATGCCTTCTTCCACTGGTTCTGGAGGGGGCTTTTTGCCCAGTGTGCTTCATCCTGGCAAGGAGGGGGTGAGTAGATGCCTTCTTCCACTGGTTCTGGAGGGGGCTTTGTGCCCAGTGTGCTTCATCCTTGCAAGGAGGGGGTGAGTGGATGCCTTCTTCCACCGGTTCTGGAGGGGGTTTTGTGCCCTGTGATGCAGATCCTGGGCAGTGCAAGGTCACAGTCACTCACCTGGGTGTCAGACCCTCACGATTTGCAGTGGGCAGGATGCATTACACTCCTTGGAGGCAGGACTAGACACTGCCTGCCGGCGGCGATGGCTGCTCAGTGGTGGCAGTGCCGGTGGTGGTGCTGGCAGTGGTGGGGGAGATTACAGGCTATTCCCTGCAGCCTCGGAAGGCTGCCCACTGGGGCTGCTGCTGCTGGCAGTGGAGCTGGTGGCAGTGCTGGCAGTGGTGGGGGAAGGCTCCAGCTCATCCCTTGCAGCCTCGGACGGCTTCCCACTGGGGCTGCTGCTGGCAGTATCGCTGGTGGTGGTGCTGGTGGCGGTGCAGCTGTAGGTGCTGATGGTGGTGGTGCTGGCAGTGGTGGGGGGAAGCTCCAGCCCTTTCCCTGCAGCCTCGGACGGCTGAAGCGCCATGGTTGGAGGGGGGGACTCCGAATGAGTCCGAGCACCAGGCCTCCTGTCCCTCCTGCCTGCAGGGGGCAGGCCCTTTGCCCTTGCCGTCTGGTGGTACCTCCTTGCCCTTCCCCTTGTAAGCTGGTGGTGCCACCTTGCCCTTCCCCTTATAAGCTGGTGGTGCGTCCTTGCCCTTGTAAACTGGTTGTGCCTCCTTGCCCTTGGCAGCTGGTGGTACATCCTTTTCCTTCCCCTTGGTAGCTGGTGCAGGCACACTGCCAGTGCTGATGGGTGTTTCCTTGGAGCCTTTCACACCTACAGTAGCTGCTTAAACTACAGTGGCCATGGACTGGGTGGCTGAGGTGCTAGCTTGGGTTCTGCCCAACCTGGCCCGACGTGAAGGACAGAGGTGGAGGGGTAGGGAAGATGTCAACGGCGTAGAGGAAAAGCTTCTTAGGGACACTGGAGCGGGAAGAGGGAGAAGGTTTGGGAGTGGAGGAAGAGGGAGTGGTTGTAGGAGGTGTCTGCTGTGTTTTGGTGCAGTTGCATGGGCTGGATGCTGTTGTGAGGTGGATGGCTGTTGGGTGTCTGAGTGCTTGCGTTTGTGTACTTTGGGAGGAGGGGGCACAGACACAGTAGGAGAGGACACAGGGGATGTGTGCATGGATGTGGGGATGGTGACTGCCAATGAGAGGCGTGTAGTGATAGGTGTGATGGTGATGGAGGCAGTGGGTGTGGATGTAGTACATGCAGGAGTGAGTGGAGATGCTAGTGGGAGAGAGGTGGACAACGAGGTGGAGGGAGACACAGTGGCGGCAGTGGATGTTGTTATGTCAGCATCTGGATGGTGTTTGTGTGAGTGCCTGTGGAATGATATGTGGTGCTTGTGTTTGCCTGAACCACTCCTGTGTGTTGTCTTGGGTGCATGCTGGTCTGAATGTGTGCTTGGGATAGGTTGGGGTTGAGGAGAATGGGATTGGGTAGAGGAGGTTGGAGGGGGGAGGCTAGAAACAGGAACAATGGCTGCAATCAGGGAGGAGGTCACTTCCTGGAATGATCTCCGTTGGGCCACCATGCCAGAGTGAATGCCCTCCAGGAATGCATTTGCATGTTGCAAATGCCCTGCCAGGCCCTGGATGGCCTTCACTATGGTTGACTGCCCAACAGAGATGGATCGCAGGAGGTCATTAGCCTTTTCATTCAGGGCAGCAGGGCTAACTGGGGCAGGGCCTGAGGTGCCTGGGGCAAAGGAGATGCTCACCACCCTGGGTGAGCGGGCATGGGAAATTCGCTGAGGGGCTGCTGGGAGGGCAGTGCTGGTACGGGGGTGGCGTCTGTATCTGTAGTTGGGGTGGCCACAGAGGTGCCCGCCACCAGCAGGGAGCTTCCATCGGAGGAGGTATCACTGTCAGAACTGTCTCCTCCTGTCTCTGCCGTGGTGCTCCCCTCACCCTCCGTCCCACTGGTGCCCTCAGCATCGGTGGATTCAGCCTCCTGGGCCATGTGGGATGCAGCTCCCTCCGTCGCTGGTGCCTATGCTCCGTCGCCAGATTATGCTAATGCACATAAGAACAGGGTGACAAAACAAAAAGGGTGGGAGAGACAGAGGATACACTTGGTCAATGGCAGCAACAACACCACCGTTGGCATACACAAAACACAGGGAGCAGCCCTACGCACTAGGCAATGCACTACCAGTCACAATGCCAGTCACCATGCCATGGACAGTTATACCTAACGCCAGTTGCAGCATACCTGAGACCCACAGAGCCTTGCCCAGTAGTGGATGCCCACTAGCTTGGTTAGAGGTGGAGTTTGTCAGCCCCTGCCCAACATGGAACCCACCCTTCAATGTCCACCGTGGCCTTGGGGCACCAACAGACGCACATCCCCCACCCAAAGACCACCCCACCATGCGCAAGTAGTATATTGGGAACTGTACTCACCCCCTTGTGGCTGCTGTGATGCCCTCAAACACCTGTCCAGCTCAGGATAGGCCAACACCAGTATGCAGAACATCAGGGGGGTCAGGGTTCGATGGGCACCCCTTCCTCGTTGGGAGGCAATCCCCAGCTGGGCCTCTGCTGTCTTCCGTGCCCAGCGTCTCAGATCCTCCCACTGTTTGTAACAGTGGGTGCTCCGCCTTCCGTAGACCCCCAGGGTCCACACATCCTTCGTGATGGCACCCCATATACCCTTTTTCTGATGAGCGCTGACCTGCAGAGGTAATACACATAGAAAAAGTGTATCAGTCATACCGTCTGGCCTGTTAAACTTATGGCCCACCATATCCCTCCCATCCCCTTACACACATACATTGCCTACCATACATACAGCACGCAGCCCAGCACCCCTCAACCACCCACCCCTTACACAAGGCCCTCACATACAGCACTCCATGCATTCATACCCCATGCATCGTGCTCACAGGGTACTCGCCTGTTGGTCTGGAGGACCATACAGCATTCGGTACTGGGGTAGGACCCCATCCACCAGTGTCTCCAAGTCTGCAGCGGTAAAGGCAGGGTCCATTTCCCCAAAGACACAAGCCATAGTCGGTTCCAGACACAGGTCACAGCAGCACTTGCAGTGTAGGTCCTCTCCTGTTGAAGGTCAGGTAGCACGCAAGTGAACAGCTAGAAAATGGGGGTCACGTCCACGGCGGTGCATACCGTTACTGCCGGCGTACATCACGATTGGCTACTGTAACCCATAGGGCCCAATGTTAACCACTGAGGAGTTGCACGGCTTTACTCGACCGCCTCCAGCAATGGCGCACAACGTCAGCGGCATTACCTCATTTCCTCCTGTCCATCCACACAGGACAGACGGCCGCCATTTCATGGGGGGCAGGCCATGGCACCTAACTGCATCACAGCACACATAGGCACCATTTGGTCCTATACATCAACATACTGTTTCTGTCGTACAATGCAATGTACATTTAGGAAATGTTGAAAACTGACCAGATGCTCATCGTTTTGCCCCCTAGATTACAACCGCTGAGGATGAATAGGAGATGGAGACATCCCCCGTGTACAGGCCCCTGTTGGACTTGGCAACAATGAAGGACAGGCACATTATCCTCACCTACAGACTTGACAGGGCCACAATCCAAGAGCTGTGTGCCCAATTGGAGCCACACCTGATCTCTGATATCCGTCACCTCACTGGGATCCCCCCTCTTGTGCAAGTCCTATCTGTGATCTTTTTCTTGGCAACTGGTTCCTTCCAAGTGACAGTGGGCTTGGCAGCAGGACTGTCTCAGCCAATGTTCTCAATAGTGCTGACCAGAGTGTTGTCTGCCCTGATGAAACACATGCGCAGCTACATTGTTTTCCCCCATGTGGAGGATTTGGCCACAGTGAAAGCTGACTTCCATGCAATGGGACATATCCCCAACATTATTGGGGCAATAGATGGTACACATATTGCCTTTGCCTCCCCCGGAGAAGTGAACAGGTTTTTAGAAATCGAAAGACCAAACTACAGGTCATACCTACGTATGCATTACTGTACAGTTGAATTGCAATGTCTACAGATTGTGAAACAAATACATAGTTCAATCACTTGACAGACAGGATGTTTATTCATGTGCTAATAAGTGATGGGGTATTGCTATAGGCTAGGGAGGATGGTGGAGGAGAGTCCAGGATAGAGTCCATTCTATTTGTATCACAAGGGGGCATAAGAAGTGGAGCAATGGCATTTCAAGGTGGACAGGGTGACAAACTGGGACACAATGGTGACAATCAGGAGAGTCTTATTTTCTGGCGGGGTCTTGGCAATGTTCTCTGGCTTCTGTCTGGATCGCAGGGACCGTTTGCAGGGTGGTTCTCCTTCTGCAGGGGGTGATGGTGGCCTGTTGATCCTGTGGTGGGGCCTCCTGTCCACTGGCATCAGCGGAGGTGGAGGGCTGTTCATCAGTTTGGCTAGTGTCAGGGCCCTGTTGGTGTGCCACTGCCTCCCTCATGGTGTTGGCTATGTCTGCCAGCACCCCTACAATGGTGACCAGGGTGGTGTGGATGTCCCTCAGGCCCTCCCTGATCCCCAGGTATTGTCCCTTCTGCAGCCGCTGGGTCTCCTGCAACTTGGCCAGTATCTGGCCCATTGTCTCCTGGGAATTGTGGTATGCTCCCAGGATGTTGCCGAGGGCTTCGTTGTGAGTCAGTTCCCTGGGCCTGTCCTCCCCCTGTCACACAGCAGTCCTCCCAGCTTCCCTGTTGTCCTGTGCCTCTGTCCCCTGAACAGTGTGCCCACTGCCACTGACCCCAGGTCCCAGATCATCCTGTGTTTGTGGGGTGGCTTGGGGTCCCTGTAGTGGTGGACATACTGCTGATTGACGTGTCCTGGGGACAGAGGTATGGACCTGCCGGGTGGGTGCTGTGGTGTTGTTTCCTGAGGGGGGAGGCTCTGTAGTGGTATGGGGCTGTGCCTGGGTGACCGACTGTCCAGAGGTCCCTGATGGGCCAGGTTGGCCATCTTGATCCAGACGAGCAGAGCTGCTGTCATCACTGTGGGCCTCTTCTGTGGGGGGACTGGATGTTGCTAGCTCCTCCTCTCCAGTGACGTTGTGTGGGGGACCTGTGGGGATGTAAATGCAGGCTTATTGTTTCTGTGTGTGACATCTTGTGCATGGGTGTTTTAGCCTCTATGGTTGTGAGTGCCCTGTCAGCTTTACCTTGTGTGAGTAGTTATTTTGTGGGCTAGGTGATTCTCTCTAGTGTGCATGCTGTGGTGATGGGTGTCCATGCAGGGCTGTGAGTGGTGTCCATTCATTGGTGGTGCATGCAGTGCTGGGTACTGGGAAGGGTGGGTTGTGATGGTGGGGTGTATGTGAGGTGGTGGGGTGATGGGGTGAGGGTAGGGGTAGGGGTGGGAGTGTGTGATGGCATGCAGGTAGGGGGCTGATAATAATAGAGATTTGACTTACCAGAGTCCATTCCTCCTGCTACTCCTGCCAGGGCCTCAGGATGCAGTGTTGCCAAGACTTGCTCCTCCCATGTTGTTAGTTGTGGGAAGGAGGTGGGGGTCCACCGCCAGTCCTCTGTATTGCTATCTGGTGTCTTACTACCACGGAACACACCTTCCCCCATAGGTAGTTCCACCTCTTCCTGATGTCATCCCTTGTTCTTCGGTGCTGTCCCACGGCGTTGGCCCTGTCTACGAGTCTCCGCAATAGCTCCATCTTCCTAGCGAAGGATGTCTGCTGCACCTGTGATCCGAATAGCTGTGGCTCTACCCTGATGATTTCCTCCACCATGACCCTTAGCTCCTCATCTGAGAACCTGGGGTGTCTTTGTGGTGCCATGGGTGTCGTGTGAGTGGTGTGTGTGAGGGTGTGTGGGGTGATGTGTTGGGGTGTGTGCTGTGAGGTGCGTGGATGGAGTATGGGTGATGGTGTTCTGTGGCTCCGGTTCTGTGGGTGCTCTTGCTGTATCCCTCTCTAGTGGCAATTTTTGTTAGTCATAAAGGGATGTGGGTAATGTGGGTGTGTGATGTATAGTGGTGTGGGTGTGGTGTGTGTATGTGTGTCAGGTGTGTGTAGTTTGAATTGTCCAATGTGGTGTTGTTTTGTATGTATGTGTGTATTTTGTGTGCAGCGGTATGTACCGCAAATGGTTTACTGTGGTTGAATGTCCGCTGGGGTGATTCGTGGGTCATAATGCTGTGGGCGTAGTTCTGTTGGCGTAACGGTGTGGGTTTTGGTACCACCAGTTTATCACTGACCTTTGTGGTGGGAGACTTGTGTGTGTGTGTGTCTGTATAGCGACGGATTGCTATGTGTGGGTCATGATATGGGTAGCGGTATACCGCCATGGTTGCGGTATATTGGAGGCAGTTAGCATGGCAGTAAGTGGGACTTACCGCCAATGCCATTGGCATTTATAGCGCCAATAGCTCTAACTCTTGCAAATTCGAGACCTATTGACATTTCCAATGCTTTTTGTATTATGCTGCCTGGGAGCTTTCAAGCCTTGAATAAAAGTGCCTCTCTAATTTTCTTATGACAGTCCAGACTTGACACCTTTAGTCACCTGTAATAATGAAATAACGAAGCTGCTCAGCTGTTAAAAGCTATAACAGCAGAGCTTGACCGTGCCTTCTTACAAAGGCAGTCATGGAGCATAAGAACAGCTCCGGTTTGAACAAGGAAACAGAATATGGGGGTCATTCCTACTTCGGCGGGCGGCGGTCGCCACCCGCCAAGCGGGAACCGCCGAATGACCGAACCGCGGTCAAAAGACCGCGGCGGTCATTCTGGCTTTCCCGCTGGGCCGGCGGGCGACCGCCAGAAGGCCGCCCGCCGGCCCAGCGGGAAACCCCCTTCTATGATGAAGCCGGCTCCGAATGGAGCTGGCGGAGTCGAAGGGGTGCGACGGGTGCAGTGGCACCCGTCGCGATTTTCAGTGTCTGCAAAGCAGACACTGAAAATCATTATGGGGCCCTGTTAGGGGGCCCCTGCACTGCCCATGCCTGTGGCATGGGCAGTGCAGGGGCCCCCAGGGGCCCCACGACACCCGTTCCCGCCATCCTGTTCCTGGCGGTTTTTACCGCCAGGACCAGGATGGCGAGAAGGGGGTCGGAATCCCCATGGCGGTGCTGCAAGCAGCGCCGCCATGGAGGATTCTTTGGGGGCAGGGGAAAACCGGCGGGAAACCGCCGGTTTCCCTTTTCTGATGGTCCCAGAAGCACCGCAAGCCTGTTGGCGGTGCTTCCGCGGTCGTTGGCCCGCCAGGGTCAGAATGACCCCCTATGTCTTTTCCTTCTCCTGATATGTTTTTCTAGAAAGAAAAGGTGATCAGCAGAAAGGAAATGTTTATCATAACATAAAGTTAATATTTTTCCATGCTGTGGTTCATTACAGGATAGATAACATCTCTGCTTGTTTCTTCACAATACAAGCCACAGCATTTTAACCCGACTTAGGTTAAACTGATTCTAATATTTCTCCAAAAATTACTAACTGCTTTTTGGTGTAAAAAGGTATTGAAAGTCACCTTACAGTTCCGTGACCTTATGAAGGAATTTGGTCTTTGGCTTCCTTCTTCTATCTGGTCAAGGAACTCCTCCGTAATATTTGTGTACTGCAGGGGAAACATTATCCCTTACATCTACTTCTTGGAATAGACCTTCGTTTGTCAGTGCAATTCTTTTTTTTTAATCTATTCACAGATGAATAAATAAATGTAAAATATCGAAAGTGTGATGCTGTATTTTTCCTGCTGTGTGCAGATAAGGACAGAACATTTGGCTTAGATGTATCTGCCAGAAAGACTCCAAAGCCACCTCAATTTTCTTTTCATCATTCTAGTCATCTCCACTGATGACGTGCAAAACCACAAATATTTTGTTGATCAGAGGCGTAAGATCGATCCCATCACCAGCTGACTGATGCTGGAGTATACCCAGGTTGTTCCGCATTTGTGAGTCACATGTCCTTAAGTGGAGTCTTCAGCAAACTACAAAGCAGCTACAAATGAACACCTTGACTACCTAAAAAATGGCTGATTCTCATGTTTTTCACTGAGCTCAATGTGTTTCTGCAAATCCTCCCTGTATCATCCCTCCTAGCAAAGTGCTCTGTCTACAAGTAATGCTGTACGAGCTCAATAAATATTTATTTCTTTACTTATTTGAGTTGTTTGCAAAATGTACACATCACCTAGACAACTTAAGAGCACTGCAAAAAATACATTAAGAGTGGCCAAAACTGTCATTGTCTGGTCTTTGTTTCAGTGTCGGCCGGCAGCTTTATGAGGGAGGGGGCGGGCGGCAAGCACACACACACACACACACACACACACACACACACACACACTCATTCTTTCATACACACTTACGCACGCATGCACATCCATTAACAACACTCATAACATTCAAACATGCACGCACGCACCAACCATTCATTTCAAAAGTTCACACACACTCATTCGTTCACACACACACATGCACCCACGCACATCCATTAACAACACTCATAACATTAAAAAATGCTCGCACACACCTAACATTCATTTTAAAACATCACACACTCACTCATTCTTTCACACACGCACGCACATCAATTAACACTCATAACATTCAAACATGCAAGCATGCACCAAACATTCATTTTAAAACATCAAACACACTCTTTCTTTTCCACACACACGCAGGCACATCTATTAACAAAACATTCAAACATTCACGCACGCACCAAACATTAATTTTAAAACATCACATACACACTTACCTTCAGCCTCGAGGCCCCAGGAGGGCTGGGACTACTGCCTTCCCTCATTTGCTGACCTCAGTGAAAAAGACACCGTTCTGATCTCCTTTTCCAAAGGTTTGTTTCCAATCAGCAAGATGGTACCAACCGTGGCAGTTCCAGCAGCTAACTGTCACTGCTCACAATCTCCACCTCCCAACCATTTCAACCCATGTATAACATTCTACAACTTATCCCAACAGATCTCCCACCTCTAATAAAATACAGTAACAAATACCCATAATTAACAAAAATGTGAAATAACAGATTAAAACAAAATATTGAATATGGTTATAAATTTCACTCCACCGGATCCTTAGCTAACATTCAATGTTGCCTCAGACAACGTAATCCTTCAAATACTCTGGTCTCTTCACAACTCTTTTTTCCTTTGCCTCCAACACCGTTCCTCTCCTTACTTTATCATGCACACTTGCAACATCCTTCCACCTTCTTAATTCTATCTCATTGCACTTCACCACACTATCCACATTCCATCTCTTTCCATCCTCCATAACCATGCTATAACCACTCATTTTCATTATGTGTTTAGGCACAGACCACTTGGACAAGCCTTTCTTCGTCCTTTCCCAATTTTTCGTTCGTACCCAATCACCTACTGCCAAATTGCGTTCCATCACATGACCCAACCCTCCACCTTCATACGTCTCTTGTATCTCTGCGACACGACTCATCAATCTTCCCTCATTCACTCTCTCCCTGCCAGCCTTGCCCATCCAACCTGGTACAGCTTTGGTACAAGGTTTCCTACCTTTTAACAACATAAACGGAATCTCCATAGTAAGAGAAGGTGGAGTGGTGCGATAACTCCATTACATGTCCTTGATTTCCTTCTTCCAATTCAACCCATTTTGCACAGCCAACTGAATGTTCTCCCCTATTACTCTGTCAAATCTTTCCACTAGTCTGTTCTCCCTGGGATGTGCAATGCAGTTTTGATATGCTTAACACCACAGTTCTCCAAATAATTTTCAAACTCGCAAGACGTAAATTGCGGACCATTATCAGTCACCAACACTTCGGGATAACCTTCCCACCTCCATATTTCTTCACAAAACTCGATTATCATACCCGATCTGACATCATGCACTAAACTGACCTCTGGCCATTTAGAATGGTAATCCATCATCACGATCGCATAGGTTCTACCACACCCATCCAATTCAAATGGACCGCACTCATCCATACCCACTTTCTGCCATGGCTCACGCAGAAACGGTATGGGGATTACGGAAGTCCTTTTCCCAACATGCGTTTTATCACTGCATGCACAACACAAACAATTTCTAACAAACCTCTCGACTTCTCGATCCATACCCGGCCACCAAAAATCCTCTCTAGCCTTCCTCTTCATACCCCACATTCCACCGTGCCCTTCATGCAAAATCCCCAATACTTTCTCCCTCAACTTACTCGGTACAATTATTCTGTCACCCATTCTCAAAACGCCATTCTGTTCTGATAACTCTGACCACACACTCTTGAACTCAGATAATACGGCTGTCATGTCTTCCTTCAACTCCCACCAACGTTTGTCCAAATTATTCTTTAACATTTGCATCTGCACATCCTCTCTGATCTCTGTTTTCCATGCACTTTCTTCTTTCTTTTTTAGCTTTTGTTTCAATAGCTTGTATGTCCGCCACTACCCAATCTTCATCTTCTTCACTCTCGACTCCTTCAATTGGTAGTCTAGATAAACAGTCAGCATTAACATTTGCTATGCCCGGCACATACTCAATTACAAAATCATATTCCTGCAGCCTATACAGCCATTTTGCAGTTCAAGGAGACGCACGACTGGCACCTTTCGTCGTAAAGATGTCCACCAAGGGTTTATGGTCAGTTCGTAGTTCAAACCTTATCCCCAGACATAATTTCTAAAATCTTAGAACCCCCACCAACAAGCAAAAGACTCCTTTTCAATTGCAGAGTACGTACTTTCCGCACCTCTAACTGTTCTTGATGCAAACGCAATCACATGCTCTTTCCCTTTCCTCACATGCATCAACACTGTGCCCAAGCCATACATACTAGCATCTGTGGATATAATTGTATGGTCATTTGTTATAGATGGTTTCAATTCCACTGCTTTGATGATATCGCATTTTAACGCATCGAATGCTTGTTGGCAGTTAACAGACCACTAAAATTTCTGATTCTTCTTCATCAATGCCCGTAGTGGTTGAGCAATGTCAGCAAAGTTCTTCACAAACTTTGCATAATATTCAGCCAAGCCCAAAAATGATCTCAACTGCTCCTTATCCACAGGGCTCGGTGCCTTTTCAATTGCCTCTATTATCCCAACTCTTGGCTTTATGCCATCCCCAGACACAGTATGACCCAGGTACTCTACAGTACCTCATTGGAACTTGCACTTCTTCATCTCGACCGTCAAACCAGCTTCTTCCAGAATCGAACATACCCCTCTTAACACAACGTTATGCTCTTCTACATTTTTTGCCCACACTAACACATAGGGGGTCATTACAACATTGGCGGTAAAAGCCGCTTACCGACGTGCAGAAGACCGCCAACACACCGCCGCGGAATTCTGCCACAGCTATTACGACTCACATCTCGAAATCCGACAAAATTCAGACACCCACACAAGTCCGCCACACCAAAGGTCAGTGATAAACTGGCGAAAACAAAACCGACACCGTCACGCCAACAGAAATACGCCCATGCTATCACGACCCACAAATCCACGTGGCGGTCTTTCAACCGCGGTATTCCATTGGCGGTACACACAGCTGCGCTCAAAATACAAACACATTTACAAAACACTACCACATTGGACAATTCAAAATACACACACCCGAGACAAATACACACACCACTTCCACACACCCAATACAATATAAAACACACACCCACATCACCCACAAACCCCTACGACAAAGACACAGAAAGAAGGCCAGAGAGAGACACTACAAACTACTACCAAGCATCCACAGGCCCACCAGACCATCACCCACACTACTTCCACACACAAAACACCACAAACCACTACATATCACCAGGCTTATCACCACATGCACCACCCCACACATCACCTACACCACCCCATGGCACAGCAAAGACACCCCAGGTTCTCGGAGGAGGAGCTCAGGGTCATGGTGGAGGAAATCGTCCGGGTAGAGCCACAGCTATTTGGAGCACAGGTGCAGCACACCTCAATTGCAAGGAAGATGGAGCTATGAAGAAGAATAGTCATCAGGGTCAACGCAGTGGGACAGCACCCAAGAAATCGGGAAGACATCAGGAAGAGGTGGAACGACCTACGAGGGAAGGTGCGTTCCGTGGTCTCAAGACACCACATTGCGGTACAGCGGACTGGTGGCGGACCCCCACCTCCTCCCTCACAACTAACAACATGGGAGGAGCAGGTCATGCCGATTCTGCATCCCGAGGGCCTCGCAGGAGTCGGTGGAGGGATGGACTCTGGTAAGTCAAATCTTAACTATCATATCCCCCACCCTACCTGCATACTATCACAGACCCCCACCCTCGCCCCCTCCCCTATCACTCCAACTCCTCACAAATGTACTAATAACACAAACCACACATCTCAACACCAAGCCCTGCATGACACAACAAAGCATGGACACCCATCACTAAAGCATGTCCACTGCACATACTCATAACACCCATAACACCCCCCTCAACCATCATCACACAAGCCCCCACACAGGAATGCTAGCACTGGGGTACACGGTCACCCACCCATTGCACACCATGACACACACAGATGCAATAATCCTGCTTTTACACCCCAGCAGGACCCCTACCCAACGTCACCAGACAGGAGGGTCCAGACAGCTCCACCCCACCCACAGAAGAGGCCCACAGTGATGACAGCAGCTCTATCCAACTGGATCCTGATGACCAGCCCGGACCATCGTGGGCCTCAGGACAGTCGGTTCCCCACACCCAGTCACAGCCACCACAGAGCTTCCACCCTCTGGTAACACCAGCACCCACCCAGCGGGCCCATACCTCCGTCCCCAGGACACCTCAATCAGCTGTGTGTCCACCACTACAGGGAACCCAGGATAACCCACCACCCCAACAGCAACAGGGACCTGGGGGCAGTGGTAGTGGACACACAGTCCAGGGGACGGAGGCCCAGGAACACAGGGGAACTGGGAGGGCTGCTGTGCGACAGGGGGCGGACAAGCCTAGGGAACCCACTCTCCACGAGGCCCTCTCCTCCATCATGGGAGCATACCACTACTCCCAGGAGACAATGGCAAAGGTCCTGGCCAAGTTTCAGGAGACCCAGCGCATGCAGGAGGAACAGTATTTGGGGTTCAGGGAGGAACTCAGAACCATCAGGGCACCATCGTAGGGGTGCTAAAGGAAATACTTAGCACCAGGAGGGACACTGTGGCACTCCAAGGGGCCCCTGACACTAGCATGGACGATCAACTGCCCGCCACCTCCGCCGGTGCTAGTGGACAGGAGGCACCGCCACAGGACCACCACACCAGCACCCCACCCGCTGCAGACGTAGAACCACCCGCAAGCGGTCCCTGAGATCCAGGAACAAGACAGAGCACGATGCCAAGACCCCCGCCAAGAAATGAGACCACCCTGATTGTCATCCCACTGTCCCACTTTGTCACCCTGTCCATATTGAAACTGCCCCAGCTCTACTTCCTGTGCCCATATGGGCAATGCGCCTGTGAGACTAATAGCCTGGTCTCTCCCATGGACATTCCTCCACAATCACCCCTCATCATGTTACAACCCCCTCCAATATTTTGCACTTCAATAAACACCCTTGAAGCACAAAACAATCTGGAGTCAGTCTGTGATTTCGAAAATGTGTATTAGCAATGACAGTGACAAAATGCGTTTTCAAATGTAATGTCAACATACCTATGTCACACATCTCAAGTCCATGAGGTATCTAAGCAGATGACACACGTTGGAAACCACACCTGTGAAACCGTAAGGGAAATGTACAATTCAGTTACCATTTACTGGTTGAAATCGACAGATAGTAGAGAGGTAGAAGTGTGAAAGTACTTGTAGTAGGCAGGAATGTGTTCTCACCTGTGTGTCACTGGAAATATTGCTGGATAACTGAGTCCCTGTTGTCAATGTCTTCTTCCTCTGCTTCCTCCTCATCACTGTCCACAGGCTCCACAGCTGCCACAACACTGTCATCTGGACCATCCTCCTGCAGAAAAGGCACCTGTCGTCGCAAAGCCAAGTTGTGAAGCATACAGCAGGCCACGATGATCTGGCACACCTTCTGTGGTGAGTAGAATAGGGATCCACCTGTCATATGCAGGCACCTGAACCTGGCTTTCAGGAGGCCGAAGGTGCGTTCGATCACCCTCCTAGTACGCCCATGGGCCTCATTGTAGCGTTCCTCTGCCCTGGTCCTGGGATTCCTCGCTGGGGTCAGTAGCCATGACAGGTTGGGGTAACCAGAGTCCCCTAATAGCCACACCCGGTGCCTCTGGAGTTGACCCATCACATAAGGGATACTGCTATTCCGCAGGATGTAGACGTCATGCACTGAACCAGGGAACATAGCATTTACCTGGGAGATGTACTGGTCTGCCAAACATACCATCTGTACATTCATCGAATGATAACTCTTCCGGTTCCTGTACACCTGTTCACTCCTGTGGAGGGGGACCAGAGCTACATAGGTCCCATCAATGGCACCTATGATGTTGGGGATATGTCCAAGGGCATAGAAGTCACCTTTAACTGTAGGCAAATCCTCCACCTGAGGGAAAACGATGTAGCTCCGCATGTGTTTCAGCAGGGCTGACAACACTCTGGACAACACGTTGGAAAACATCGGCTGGGACATCCCTGATGCCATGGCCACTGTTGTTTGAAATGACCCACTTGCAAGGAAATGGAGCACTGATAGCACCTGCACATGAGGGGGGATCCCTGTGGGATGGCGGATTGCTGACATCAGGTCAGACTCCAACTGGCCACACAGTTCCTGGATTGTGGCACAGTCTTTCCTCCATTGTCGACAGGTCCGCCAGCGGTCAGTACACCGGAGGATTCCGCCATCTCCTCACATGTCCCAGCAGACAGTGCCTAGGAATGACAACAGCGACCACAGAGTCAAACAACTCAGAGGTATGTACCCACAGTCTACACAGAACACCATTCATACACAAAATGTGGCCTGTATTTGTGTTGTGCGACAAGGCCTAGGTCTGTGTGACGCAGTTTGTAATTAGGGCATGTGGGCCCCTAAAATGGCGGCTGTCTGGCCTCTAAAGTGGGACAATGGGATGTGAGGTAACTGCGCTGGCATTGTACACCGTCGCTGTAGGCGGTCGAAGACCGCGGCGCAATGCTGATTTGGTTAACCATGGACCCTATGGGTCCCAGGAGCCAATGACGATGTACGCCGGCGGTGATGGTATGCACCGTCGCGGACGTGACCGCCGGGAACGTGACCGCCATTTTCTATCTGTTCAATTACTCGATACCTGATGTTCGACAGGAGAGGACCTACACTGCAAGTGCTGCTGTGACCTCGGTCTGGAAGAGACAATGGCTCGTGCGTCTAGGGAAAGGGCCCCTGCCTTCACTGCAGAGGAGTTGGAGAAGCTCGTGGACGGGGTCCTCCCCCAGTACACGCTACTCTACGATCCTCCAGACCAACAGGTAAGTACACAGGGAGCATGTTGTATGTGCTATGCCTGTGTTGAGAGGGCTGGTTGTAAGAATGAAGGGGGCACAGTGCTGCATGCATGAAGGACTGTGAATGCATGTGCCACATGGCAAGGTTAGGGATGTGGGCCACTCACTTAGACGGTGTAGTTGTTAATGACTTCTCTTCTTCCCCTGTACATGTCATGTAGGTCAGCGCCCACCAGAAGAAGGATATTTGGCGTGCCATCGCCAAGGACGTCCGGACCCTGGGGGTCCACCACAGACGGAGCACCCACTGCCAGAAAAGATGGGAGGATATTCGCCGCTGGAGCAAGAAGACGGTGGAGGCCCAGCTTGGGATGGCCTCCCAACGTGGGAGGGGTGCCTGTCGAACTATGACCCCCCTGATGTTCCGGATCCTGGCGGTGGCCTACCCTGAGTTGGATGGGCGCTTGAGGGCATCACAGCAGACACAAGGGGGTGAGTACAACATAATTCAGCGGACTTTGCGCGCAGTGAAGGTGTCTGGGTGGGGGAGGAGGGCTGTGGGTTTCTCTAGGCCAGGGCGAGTTCCATAGGCTAGGCCCCTCCATAATGCAGGCCATGTGGCACCCCACCTTTGTAGAGTGCCAAGTACAGGTATTCATGCCCCTGTGTCATTTATGTGTGCAGATGTCGACCATAGCCATGTAGGCCATATCCCAGGAATTGCATCTGTAGAGCCCAACAGCGCGACGTAGTGCAGGGGGCTGCTGTGTCTGTATTGTCCGCCAACAGTAGCGGTAAGCCATGCACTCAACCTGTCTTTCTTCTGTCGTCCCCCCCTTTTTGTGGTCTCCCTGTTCTTGTGTGCATCAGCATCATCAGGCGGAGGTACAATGGCACAGGAGCACGAGGGAGCTGCATCCCACATGGCCATGGAGGGCCACACCACGGACTCAGAATACACCAGTGGGACGGAGGGCGAGGGGAGCACCACAGCGGTCACAGGATCTGCAACCAGTGACACGGACTCATCCTCCGATGGGAGCTCCCTTGTGGTGGCGGCAAAATCTGTGCCCCCCACTTCTACAGGTACAGCCGCCACCCCCCCTACCAGCACCGCCCTCCCAGCAGCCCCTCAGCCTTCGCCCCGTGCCTGCTCACCCAGGAGGGTGGGCATCACCTTCGCCCCAGGCACCTCAGCCCCTGCCCCTGTCACCTCTGCTGCCCTCAGTGAGGAGGCCATTGACCTCCTAAGGTCCCTCACTGTTGGGCTGTCTACCATTTTGAATGCCATACAGGGTGTAGAAAGGGAATTGCAACACACAAATGCATTCCTGGAGGGCATTCATTCTGGTCAGGCTGCCCTTCATCAAACCTTGCAAACTCTGGCCTCAGCACTGATGGCAGCCATTGTCCCAGTGTCTAGCCTCCCCCCTCCAACTTCCTCCACCCCGACCCAATCCCCTGTACCTCAGCCTATCCCAAGCACACCATCAGACCAGCATGCACACACCTCAACACACAAGGGAAGCTCAGGCAAACATAAGCACCACATATCCCACAGGCACTCATGCAAGCATCACACACATACAGACACACCAACATCCACTGCCTCCACTGTGTCCCCCTCCTCGTTGTCTCCCTCCCCCCTCCCAGTCTCGTCTAAACTCACACCTGCATGCACTACCACTACAGCCACTACGTCCCGCACCAGCACGCCCACCACCACACCCAGCTCACATGCACTCATCACCCCCACTCCCATTTACACGTCCCCTGTGTCCTCTCCCAGTGTGTCTGTGACGCCCCCTCCAAAGATACACAAATGCAGGCACACACCCACCCAACAGCCATCCACCTCACGACAGCCTCCAGCCCAATCACCTGCTTCCAAATCCACAAAACTTACACCTCCTACAACCACCACCTCTTACTCCACTCCCAAACCCCCTGCATCTACCCGTCCCAGAGTCTCCCAAAAACTTTTCCTGGCCCCCCTTAACCTATTTCACACACCCCCGTCCAACTCATAAATCCTGTACTAGCACCTCAGCCAAAAAATCTCCGGGACCAGTGGTGCCTGTTGTTACAGGTATGTGGAGTGCACCGGCCACCAGGACAGCCAGTGTGGCATGGAGCCACAGCACAGCCAGTCCCCCCCGTGAAGCACCAGAAGTTGGACAGTGCCCGGCGGGAGAGGGGGAAGACTCCAGCCAGCAAAGCCGCTCACAAGGGTCCCGGGGGGAGTGTCGACTCAGCTGTGACTCCTCCCAAGGTGGGGAAGGGGCAGAAGAAATCCCCAAAGTCTGGGAGGAGCAGCACGGCGGAGAGGACCGCCATCATCCCTGCTGCCCAGGAGGCCACCGCCAGCCCCATCGTCACTGGCCAGGAGGCCACCGCCAGAGTCACTACCCAGGAGGCCAGCCCCATTGTCACTGGCCAGGAGGCCACCGCCAGATTCACTGCCCAGGAGGCCACCGCCAGCCCCAGAGTCACTACCCAGGAGGGCCCCGCAAGCCACAGCCCCGCTGACCCATGAAGGACCGCCAGCCACAGCGTTGCTGGGCAATGAAGGACCACCTTGGCAAGCACCGCTGAACAGGCCAGGGACCGCTGAACAGGGCAAAGACTGCCATGGAATGCACCGCTGAACAGGTCTGACACTGACAACGCAAGCACTGCTGAACAGGCCAGGGACCGCTGAACAGGGCAAAGACCGCCATGGAATGCACCGCTGAACAGGTCTGACACAGGCATTGCAAGCACTGCTGAACAGGCCAGGGACCGCTGAACAGGGCAAAGACCGCCATGGAATGCACCGCTAGCCCATTTGTGGCAGGGGCAGTGACGCAACTGGGACCGTCACGGGGTGTGTGCTGCACTCTGGGCACCAGTCCCCCTCCAGAACCAGTGGAGACTGTTATCCACTTGAGAGACTGTGGCTTTGCACTCCCCAGGATGGTACAGTGGGCAGCCCACCCACTGCAGAGACTTGAGAGACTGTGGCTTTGCACTCCCCAGGATTGAACAGTGGGCAAACCAACCACTGTAGAGACTTGAGAGACTGTAGCTTTGCACTCCCCAGGATTGAACAGTGGGCAAACAACCCACTTGGGAGACTTGAGAGACTGTGGCTTTGCACTCCCCAGGATTGAACAGTGGGCAAACCACCCACTGTAGAGACTTGAGAGAATGTGGCTTTGCACTCCCCAGGATGGTACAGTGGGCAACCCACCCACTTGGGAGACTTGAGAGACTGTGGCTTTGCACTCCCCAGGTTTGAACAGTGGGCAAACCACCCACTGTAGAGACTTGAGAGACTGTGGCTTTGCACTCGCCAGGATGGTACAATGGGCAACCCACCCACTTGGGAGACTTGAGAGACTGTGGCTTTGCACTCCCCAGGATGGTACAGTGGGCAACCCACCCACTGCAGAGACTTGAGAGACTGTGGCTTTGCACTCCCCAGGATACATCAATGGGCATGGAGCCCCCTCGTGGATCTGGCGTGGTGCACTCATCCGGCTGAGGTGCCCCCCTTCTCTTCCCCCTGAGGTGCCTGTTGTATTTCTATCTGATGCCCCTGCAGTGTTCTCTCCGTTTTGATCAGGTATCTTGTGTGGGCCTCGCCCATGCATTTTGGGCCCAGTGGTCCACGGACAATGAATGGTGCATTACCTGCACTACTAATCGTGGTGTATATTTTGTTTAATGTGTATATATATATGTATATATTTGCTAACTGTATTTTGATATATTACAATGGTTACACTAATTTCCTTTTGTCTTTGCATTCTTCTGGGGGGGTTGGGGGTTGTTACTGTAATGTTTGGATATGCATTGGTGTGTGTGTTGTAGTGGGTGAGGGTCGGGGTGGGGGTTGGGATGTTGGTTGTGAGTGTCCCTGTGTTTTTGCCTCCCCCCTCCCCTATGTCGTAGTTGCAGTACTCACCGTGGTCCTCGCCGCCGGCGTTGATGATCCTCGTATAGGAGCAGGAAGACTATTGCTGGCAGAATATGGAGTTCCGGCTACATGGTGTCGTCGTTCCTCGTGGAGTGTGTAGAGGTGAGCGTTTTGCCTTTGAAATGGCTGTTTCCGCCGTGTTTTTATCCGCGGTGAATCCGCCTCGGAAAAGGTGGCGGATTGGTAGGTTGTGATACTGGGGGCAGTACATTACCCTCCGCCTGTCTGTTGGCGATGACCGCCGCGCTGTTTTTCTGTACCGCCGTGACGGTCGGAGTGTTAAAGTGGCTGTCTTTGTTGGCGGTTTCCGCCATGGTCATAATTCTAATTTTTTTACCGCCGGCCTGTTGGTGGTTTTACCGCCGCTTTAACACCGTCCGCCAGGGTTGTAATGACCACCATAATCTTGAAAGAACTTTACGTTCTTGACATCTCCCAATAAGCTCTGCATGACCCTCTGGAGCACTGCCGAAGCAGACGCCAACCCAAATGGCATTCGTTAAAATCTAAATGCCCCTTCAGGTGTAATAAAAGAGGTGAGATGCCTGGACTTTGGATGTAACAAAATTTGATGATACGCATTGGACAAATCGAGCATGGAAAACACCTTTCCACCTTGAATGCTGGTCAACAACTCATTAATGTTAAGAATAGGATGTCTGTCAATCCATATCTCATTGTTCAAATCCCTCAAGTCCACACACATTCTAATTTTGCGATTGGGTTTCCGAGCCAACCCCACCGGACTCAACCATTCAGACGATTCCACTTCTTCTATCATCCCCAATTGTAGTAATCTTGCCAACTCGGCCTTCAATGCATCCCTCAACACCAATGGTACTCCTCTCACTTTATGCACTTTAGGTACAGCACCTTCTCTTAAAACAATCTTGGGCCAGATGTAGGAAACACTTTGCGAGTCGCAAACGGCAAAATCTGCTGTTTGCGACTCGCAAATGCGTGTTTCCTATGCAGAAATGCATTTTGCGAGTCGTTACCGACTCGCAAAATGCATTTCCGAATCGCAAATAGGAAGGGGTGTTCCCTTCCTATTTGCGAGTCGCAGTGGTATGCAACTCCATTTGCAATGGAGTCGCAGTTACCATCCACTTCAAGTGGATGGTAACCCACTCGCAAATTGGAAGGGGTCCCCATGGGACCCCTTCCAGTTTGAGACTGGACCCCAAAATATTTTTTCACGGCAGGGAGTGGTCCAAGGGACCACTCCCTGCCCTGAAAAAACCGAAACAAAAGGTTTCGGATTTTTTTGAAATGCAGCTCGTTTTCCCTTAGGGAAAACGGGCTACATTTAAAAAAAAAAAAAATGCTTTATTGAAAAGGCAGGTCGCTAACATGGAGGCCTGCTGACGACAGCAGGCCTCCATGTTAGCGAGTGCCTATACTCGCAATGGGGCCGCAATTTGCGACCCACCTCATGAATATTCATGAGGTGGGTCATTGCGACCCCATTGCGAGTTGCAGTCGGTGTCTGAGACACCGTACTGCATAGCAATTTGCGACTTGCAAATTGCGAGTCGCAGGGACTCGCAATTTGCAAGTCGCAAATTGCTTTCTACGTACATCTGGCCCCTTGTGTTAAAACTTTTTCAGACAACCCAACTTTTCTTCAAACAATTTTGGAAATTCCGTCTTCCATCTCTTCGCCTTGGGATCATCCTGCAATACAGTCAAAACCTGTTCTTCAGTATTTGGATTCAACACAATATCCAATGCCCTTTGCTCGTTCCACCCCAGCAAACATCTTCCAGTCCCTACCACATACACACAACACGTGATTTCCCTCTGTTTGAAACCCACAGTTCCATAAACACATCCCATAACGGGTATCTTGCTACCTCCATAACCAACCAAAACAACCTTAAAGGTAGCTAGTTCCATCTTACCCACTTTACCCCACATATCTTTATCTATGGGCGTATACATGGAACAAGAATCTGCCCACATGCCAATGGACACACCATTTAAACTCACAATACATTTCGGGGGTCTGTAATGATCATTGACTAACAGTAAGATATTATTCTCAAGCAATTCTTCTTCTGGGGTGGCATCATTTAACATGAACACTTGTATGCGGTCACCATTTTCATCCGAAGACATTCTATCCCCCTTATTACAATCGTTCTGCAAGCAATTTATATTTTTCTTCTTAGACATACTTTTCTTGTGGTTACATACTTTAGAAAAATGTCCCACCCTGTTACAATTGAAACATTTGACATTTGCAGCCGGGCAATTCCCAGAGAATGCTAAAAGTCTCATACTACCGCATCTGTAACATTTCTTTTTTCCTTCATTTTTCCTGTCACTTTTACTACCCTTGAGCTTATCAACCTGCACAGTAACGTGCTCAGCGTCACTCTTTCCCAATTCTTTAATGTATCTTGAAGTGTCTTCAATACGTCGTGCAATGACAATCGCCTCCTCTAATGATGGATCCTTTAAGCTTAAGAGCTTCTCCTGAACCTTTAAATTTCTAGTGCGATTTATCAGTTGATCTCTAATTATTCCATCGTGCAAATCCCTAAACTTGCACGTAATTTGCAATGTCCGTAAAGCACTTACAAACTGATCAATCGATTCCTTTGGTGCTTGCATCCTAGAAAACAAATTGTGACACTCTACCACAATGCTCATGTTCTTGCTAAAATGATTTTCTAACGCCCCCATGGCCCTAGTATAAACATCATCACCATCAACCTCTTCATCAGACCCTTCACCATTCACAACAAAACTATCACATGGTGAAGTTTTCAACACTTTCCTGTCTTCCACTCCCAGATTATGTCTTAACAAAGCTAATTTCAGTTTAGAAGTAAAAATAGCTCTACCTAAAGCCTCTAGATAGGTTTCGAAAGCCTCATGCCAATCTTCCCATAGCATATTCAGTTCACCAGCTAGAGCTAAGAACGTGGGAGGAGGTGTTATTGTCTGCATTGCGTATAAATGAAAATAACAAAACAAAACAAAATTTTATAACCAACTAAAATGTCATCACAAAATGTCAATGTTAATCAGACAGTTACAGTTGTACCAGTCTATCAATTTCTTCACTCTTCTTCCCAATTAGGACAGAATGCTCCCAATTTTCTTTTCTTGATGATGCTTCTCTTGGGAACAAGAATACATTGTTTTTCTCACCCCTCCTTTTTTTTTGAGGTAATGCGACACCAATTAACATTGGTTGCCCAAACAATAGTACTTTCACTCCGGTGAAGTCAGCCTCAATGTACGAACACTTGTTCCTTTTTTTAAAGATGGTTGCCCTTGTTTCGGCAACGTGAAGCAATGCGACACCAATCAACGTTGGTTGCCCTGGATACAGCAACGTGAAGGTGCGGCATCAGCGCGTGAGCACTCCACATTGGCACTGCAAGGATACGCCAGCATAGAACAGACCGGCGCGAGCTGGTTCACCATGCGGGGTGCGGCTCCCATGCACGAGCCCCTCTGTGGCGCGGGACCTCGCAACGGCCGCCTTTCGAAGGTAAATAGTCTATGAATATGTCGGCGCATGGCACACAAGTTCACTGCGCAGTTTCGTTAAAAAAAAAAGTTTATATGGATAATGATAACACCTTTACGATTGCCACTTTACACCACAATACCTTACACTGACGTTCACCGCACAGGAACACCCAGCTCATAGTTCCTCATTTCTCGTTCAGTGTGCTCCTCCTTATTCCCACAAACTCCTGTGGGCACGTAGCTCCTCAACAAGCCATCTGGATCTCTCCTAGGTCCTCACCTAGGCATACACCTTGATTCTAGGCCACAGGCATCCTAAGGATGTCATCACACGATGAGGCATGCCTGCCTGTGTCTTTTGAAACCGCAACCTCCTGGGATCCTCTTCTACACAATGAAGAGGGTGTCATCCTGCCAGGGTTGGTTACACGCAGTATCCCACCCTCGTTGCCACTGAAAAAGACACCGTTCTGATCTTCTTTTCCAAAGGTTTATTTCCAATCAGCAAGATGGTACCAACCCTGGCAGTTCCAGCAGCTAACTGTCACTGCTCACAATCTCCACCTCCCAACCATTCCAACCCGTTGCTTAGCAATAGTTTCATGTATAACATTATACAACTTATTTCAACACTTAGGTCAGCCAATGAGGGAAGGCAGCAGTCCCAGCCTCATCACAGAGTGGGATTGGGTCAGTGAGACTGCTGACCCAACCCCACTCTGTGACAAAGTGTCACTGATTGACAATCACCCTTGGCGCTTCAGGGCTTAAACCTGAAGCGCCCAGGTCGAGGTCAATGGGTGACGCTTTCCTCATCCCCCAGGGGAGGGCCTCGAGGCACCTTTGCTGAACTGAGGAGGTCACGCCCATCAGAGCTGTGACCTCCATGGCCCAGCGGAGTTCAGCTCAGGCAGCTAGGAGTCTGCACAAATCGCGCATGTCTCACTCATGGCTGTCTGAGCTGAAAATAAAGAGTGTCTGTCAGACTGACCTTTGTTCATCCTGACAGACACTCTTCATGAGGCGCAAAAGTTGGGGGGTGTTGCCCCTCTGCCCTAAAGGACGTGCCACGGCTGCTTTGTTTTAGGCCAGCAGGACATCATATCTTATCACCCAGAATCAATACTAACTTGGCACAGTAAGGCAATCGATTGGGTTACTTCAGATCCTCCATTCAGTTTGAAATGTGACTACTCTCCACTATGGTGTGAACATTTCTGGTAAGCACATTTGTTAAGAATGAACGTGGTACCAGTACATTTATTAGCACTGTTCTGTTTAAAGTGGTTATCATGACACATTAAATGTATCTTGTGCACCAGCGATCGAAGGCTGACACAAATCAGCTTCAGTTTCAAAAGTTTACTGCATTTGGCAGGTACTTCTATTTATAAAAAATCGTTTCAACAAAGTTTACTTTAAGTAATGTGCACATTTAAAATTAAGGATCATGAAGGCAAATAAATCAGGAGAATTGAACAGAAGAACTTTGACAAGAAAGTGATAGATGAAATAAATAACTTGTCCGTTGGTCCCAGGAAGCTTATCACAAGGAGTGATCACTGACTGCCGCCAACATACCGCCGCGGATATACGTGCACCACATTATGGCACACATACACCAATCCATCAGTATTCAGCCACATACACAAATCCGCCAGCCCAAAGGTCAGTGACAAACTGGCGGTATCAAAATCCTCACCGTTACAGCCACAGAACTACACCCACCACATTATGACCCACGAATCACCACAGTGGACATTTAACGGTGGTAAACCATTGGCAGTACATACCGCCGTGCTCAAAATGGACACACACAAACAAAATACCACCACATTGGAACATTCAAACAATACACAACTGATACCCATATGCACACCACACCCACCCACTCACACCATTATAAAACACTCACCCACATCCCTTTACCATTACAAACCATTGCCAGCAGAGAGACATCAAGACCACTCCCACTACTAGAGCCACACACTACTCACACCTATACACCACTCACGCACCCCACATCACACACCCCAACACATTACCCAACACACCCTCACCTGCACACCTCACACAACACCCATTGCACCACAAAGACACCCCCACTTCACAGAGGAGGAGCTAATGGTCATGGTGGAGGAAATCATCAGGGTAGAGCCACAGCTATTTGGAGCACAGGTGCAGCAGATATATATAGCTAGGAAGATGGAGCTATGACAGAGAATCCTGGACAGGGTCAATGCTGTGGGATAGCACCCAAGAACTAGGGTTGATATCAGGAGGAGGTGGAACGACCTACAGGGGAAGGTATGTTCCATTGCAACAGGACACCAACTCACTGTACAGAGGACTGGCGGTGGAACCCCACCTCCTCCCCCACAACTAACAGCATGCGAAGAGCAAGTCTTGGCAATCCTGCACCCTGAGGTCCTGGCTGGAGTAGGAGGAGGACTGGACTCTCGTAAGTCAACTCTCTGCTACTATCACCCCCCTACCTGCATGCCATCACATACCCCCACCCTCACTCCCATCACTTCACCACTACCCACACACCACACCATCACATCATGCTCATCCCAGTGCCAAGCCCTGTATGCTCTACCAATGCATGGACACCAGTCACAGCCCTGCATGTACACTCATCACTAAAGCATGCACATTATAGAGAACTAATCATCCCACCAGACACCAACGTACACAAGTGAAAGATGCCAAGGTAAATCCAACCAAAAAGGGCAAGCCAAGGATGCACAATGTGTCAGACATTGAAACCATAACACATCATTTACATCCCCACAGGTACCCCAGCCAATGTCAGCGGAGAGGAGGTGCCAGCAAATCCAGTCCCCCAACAGATGAGGCCCACAGTGATGACAGCAACTCTTGTCTTCAGGATCTGGATGACTAACCTGGCCCATCAGGGACCTCTGGACAGCCGGTTACCCAGGCCCAGTCACACACCACCTCAGAGCCTCCCCCATCAGGAAACACCACCACAGCACGCACCAAGCGTATCCATACCTCTGTCCCCAGGACATGTCAATCAACAGTGTGTCCACTTCTACAGGGACTCCAGGGCACAGCTCATACCCATGACAATCAGGGACCTGGGGTCATTGGCAGTCGGCACACGGTTCAGGGGACAGAGGCACAGACCAACCGGGAAACTGTGAGGAGTGCTGTGCTCCAGGGGGAGGACAGACCCAGTGAACCGGCTCTCCAGGAGGCACTTGCAGAGATCCTGGGAGCATATCAACATTCCAAGGACACGATGGGCCAGATCCTGGACAAGGTGCAGGAGAACAGGCAGCTGCAAGAGGGACAGTACCAGGGAATCAGGGAGGACTTGCAGGAAATCAACAACACCCTGATCTCCATAGCAGGGGGCTGGCAGACATGCCCAATATTATGGGGGAGGCAATCACACAACAGCGGCTCCCTGCCACTAGCCAAACATCTGAACAGCCTTCCACCTCCGCTGCCGCTAGTGACCATGAGGCCCCATCACAGGACTCACAGGCCACCAGCGCCCCTCACCCTGTAGGAGGAGAACCACCCCGCAAACATTCCCTGCGATCCAGACAGAAGCCAGAGACACTTGCCAATACCACGCCAGGAAATGAGACTCACCTGATTCTCACCCTTGTGTCCCACTCTGTCACCCTGTCCACCTTGAACTTCCATTGCTCCCCTTACTATGTCCCATTGGACAATGCACCTGTTCTACAAACAGACTGGACCAATACCCTGGACATTACTCCATCATCACCCCATCCCATTGCACTTGCCCCTCAACATTTTAGCACCTCAAAAAACAACCTTGGAAAAAAATATAAGTTTGGAGTATGTCAAGTTTTTCAAGTATGTATTCATTTAAACAGGTACAAACATTGCAATTCAACTGTACATAAAATGAGCATAGATTATTGACCTGTAGCTGGCTGCAGTGATCACACCAGGAGCATATGTGAGGTCAGCATCCGCAAAATGATTGCCAAAGGGTACAGTAAGTGGGCATAGAAGTGGGAAAAAACAGCATGCCAGTGCCACAGAAATTCTAACAAATGTCATTGAAATGTGAAGTAACACTGTCCTACCTGTTTCATTGGAAGTATTGTCTGATCACTGAAGTTCTGTTGTCCTCATCCTCTTCCTCCTCATCCTCACTGTCCACAGGGTCCACTGCTGCCACAAGGGTATCTCCAGCCTCCTCCTCCTCCTGCAGAAAAGGCGCATGGTGTCTCAGGGCAAGGTTGTGCAACATGCAGCATGCCACTACTATCTGGCAGACATTCTTGGGTGAGTACCACAGGGATCCACCTGTTGGATGGAGGCACTGGAACCTGGCCTTCAGGAGGCTAAAGGTCCTTTCTATTATCCTTCTGGTTCGCCCATGTGCCTCATTATAATGTTCTTCTGCCCTTGTCCTGGCATTCCTCACAGGGGTCAGCAGCCATGATAGGTTGGAGTAAACAGATTCACCTGCAAATTTTGAGGGACAACATTTAGCCACACACTATCCCATATGGCCCACACCATGCCCATACACCAACATATACTGGGTAGGAACCAGGGCTCACCTACTAGCCGCACCCTGTGCCTCTGTAGTTGGCCTATCACATTTGGGATGCTGCTAATCCTCAGGACAAAGGCATCATGCACCGACCCTGGATACTTAGCATTGACGTGGGAGATGTACTGGTCCGCCAAGCACGCCATCTGTATATTATACATTCATAGAGTGGAAACTCTTACGATTTCTGAACACCTGATCATTCTGACAGGGGTGGACAAAAGCAATATGTGTTCCATCAATCTCTCCAATTATGTTGGGCATATGTCCCATTGCATAGAACTTGGTCTTCACTGTGCCCAAATCTCCAACCTGAGGAAATACAATGTAGCTGCACATGTGATTAATCAGGGCAGACAACACTCTTGTTAGCACTATTGAGAACATTGGCTGTGACATTCCTGCTGCCAAGCCCACTGTCACTTGGAAAGAACCAGTTGCCAGGAAATGGAGCACTGATAGAACTTGCACAAGAGGGGGGATCGAAGTGGGTTGACGGATAGCAGGCTCCAATTGGGCACACAGCTCTGTGATTGTGGCCCTGTCTAGTCTATAGGTGAGGATAATGTGCCTGTCCTCCAATGTTGCCAAGTCCACCAGGGTCTGTACACGGGGTATGTCTCCATCTCTTATTCATCCGCAGTGGTAGCAATCTATGGGGCAAAAGAGTGAGGAGCCAGTCACAAACTGAACAATGGGGCTACAACAAAACTTTGCATGCTGTTAACTTGTGATGGGTAAGTGTGATTTGTACAGTATGTCCTAATTTCACCAGTGACGCAGCCATTACCCAGGGCCTGCCACCCCCCCTGAAATGACGTTTGCCTGTCCTGTGTGGAGGGACAGGTGGAAGTGAGGTGATTCCACTGACGCTGTGTGCGATTGCAGGAGGCGGTCGGTCGCCATGCAACTCCTCATTGGTTAACATTAGGCCCTATGGGTTACATTGGTCAATGGTGATCTATGCCGGCGGTGACAGTATGCACCTTCGCAGACGTGACTGCCATTTTGTATCTCATCCCTCACTTGCCACCTGATCTTCAACAGGAGAGGACCTACACTGCATGTGCTGCTGTGACTGGTGTGTAGAACCTACCAGTGTGACTGGGTAAAGGGCCCCAGCCTTCACTTCGGCAGAGTTGGAGAGACTGGTGGATGGGGTCCTACCCCAGTACGGACTGCTGTAAGGGCTTCCAGACTAACAGGAAAGTACACTGTAGGCATGATATATGTTGCATGAATGCATAGAGTAGTGTGTGTGAAGGCCCTCGTGTAAGGGGGTGGGTGGATGTCCTCTGGGCAGTGTATTGATTGTGTGCTGGGCCATGTGTGTGTAAATGGTGATGTGAAGGGCTATGGTGGGCCATAAGTGTAACAGGCAGGACCGTTTGACTAATTCTATTTTTCTGTGTTTATTTCCTCTGCAGGTCAGTGCCCATCAAAAGAAGGGTATATGGCGTGCCTTTGTCAAGGATGTGCGGACCTTGGGGGTCTATGGCAGGCGGAACACCCACTGTCGGAAATAGTGGGAGGACCTGAGATGCTGGCCACTGAAGATGGTGGAGGCCCAGCTGGGGATGGCCTCCCAATGAGGAAGTGGTGCCCGTGGAAACCTGACCCCCCTGATGGCCCGCATACTGGCAGTGGCCTATCCTGAGCTAGATGGGTGCTTGAGGGCATCACAGCAGCCACAAGGGGGTGAGCACAGTGCCCACCATTACAACTTACGCATGGGAGGATGGTATCCGGATGGGGAATGTGTGTCAGTGGGTGCCCCTAGGCCAGGCCTGACATTGCAGCATAGGTCCCCTGGTGACTAGGGTTCAGAAGGGAGAATCTTGCTACCTAGCTCGTAGGCATCCACAACTGTTCAGGGCTGGGTGGGTCCCAGGTGTTCTGCATTTGGCGGCGTGTGCCCCTCCCCATGGCTTGGCTGCTAACTATTTCTCTGTTAGTGCTATGGCATATATTACGTAGAGCTGTTCCCTGTGTGTGAAGGTGCTGTGTACGCCAACAGTGGTGTTGGTGCAGTCACTGACCAAGTCTATCCTTTGTCTCTACCCCTCTTTTTTGTTTTGTCCCCCTGTCTTTATGTGCATTAGCATCATCTAGCGGAGGAGCAGAGGCACCGGCAATGGAGGGAGCTGCATCCCACAGGACCCAAGAGGCAGAGTCCACCGACGGTGAGGGCGCCAGTGGGACAGATGGTGAGGGGAGCACCACGGCGAGACTGGAGAGGACAGCTCTGACACAGATACCTCCTCAGATGGAAACTCCCTAGTGGTGACGGACACCTCTGTGACCACCCCAGCTGCAGGTACATCCGCCACTCCATACCAGCACCACCCCCCCAGCAGCACCTCAGCGAATTACCCGTGCCCGCTCACCCAGGACCCAGGCACCTCAGGCCCTGCTTCAGTTAGCGCTGCTGCCCTGAGTGAGGAGGATATTGACCTCCTGAGATCCATCTCTGTAGGGCAGTCAACCATTGTGAACGCCATCCAGGGACTGGCACCCCAGATGCAACAGGCTAATGCATTCCAGGAGGGCATTCACACTGGATTGGCGGCACAACATAGATTGATCCAGGCTCTGGCCTCCTCTCTGATGGCAGCCATTCTCCCTGTTTCTACCCACCCTCTCCAACTTCCTCTTCCCAGTCCCATTCTACTCAACCCCAACCCATCCAAAGCACACAGCCAGATGAGCATGCACACAAGACAACACACAAGAGTGGTACACGCAAACACAAGCACCACACTTCATCCCACAGGCACTTACACAAACACCATCTAGATGCAGACACACCAACATCCACTATTTCCACTGACTCCCCCTCTTCCTCCTCCTCCACCTCCCTCCCAGTTCCGTCTACACTCACACCTGCATGCACTATATCATCATCCACTACCAACATCATCACCACACAAAGCAGAACACACACCTCACTGGTAGACACCTCCACAACAGCCATGCACACATCCCCTGTGCCCTCTCCCTTTGTGTCTGCCCCCCCTCCTAAGGTACACAAACGCAAGCACTCAGACACCCACCAGCCATCCACCTCACAACAGCATCCAGCCCATGCACCTGCACCCAAAATCAGCAGACAGACACCTCCAACAACCACTCCCTCTTCCTCCACTCCCATTCCTTCTCCCTCTTCCTGCCCCAATGTCCCTAAAAAACTGTTCCTATCCACCATTGACCTCTTCCCTATCCCTCCCCCCCATCCTGCACGTATGGCCAGGGTGGGAAGAACCCAGTCAAGCACTTCAGCCATCCAGTCCACGGGCCCAGTCGTCACCACGGGCCCAGTCGTCATTTGTGATGGAAAAGGATCCAGGCCACATGTCCTGAAGGTGAAGGAGCCTGCACCAGGCAGCCTCAAAGGGAAAGGAGCCTGCCCCAGCTGCCAGAAAGAGTAAGCAGTCTACCCCAGCAGGCAAGAAGGGATAGGAAACTACCGCAGCTCCCAGAAAGATCAAGGACCCTGCACCAGCAGCTGCTAACAAGGTAAAGGAGCATTCCCCAGCTGCCAGGAGGAGCAAAGATCCAGCCCCAGTAGCTGCTAAGAAGGTGAAGGAGCCTGCCCCAGCAGCTGCAAAGAATGTAAAGGCGCATGCCCCAGCTGCAAGGAAGAGCAAGGAGCCTGGAGCAGGAGCTGTGACGGAGCCCCCACCACCATCCATGGGTGTGCAGCTGTCCAAGGTTGCAGGGGATGGGCAGGAGCCTCCCCCTACCAGCAGCAGCACTACCACTGAGCAGCCGTCACCGCCGGCAGACGGTATGTAATCCTGCCTCCATGGGCTGCTGTGCGGCCTGCCCCCTGGAAATCCAGTGGGTATGACACCCACCTGAGATACTGTGACCTTGCACTCCCCAGGATCAAGAGTACAGGCCACGAGGCCCCCTCCTGAACCAGTGGGTAAGACACCCACATGCCCTACATTCCCCAGAATCAAGAGCACAGGCAACGAGGCCCTATCCAGAACCCCCACATAGCCTCAAAGCCACATAGCCTCCAAGACACCCACATAGCCAAGACTCCTCAGGATCAAGAGCACAGGGCACAAGGCCCCCTCCAGAACCAGTGGTTAAGACACCCACATGCCCAACACTCCCCAGGATCAAGAGCACAGGGCACGAGGCCCCCTCCAGAACCAGTTGGTAAGACACCCACATGCCCAACACTCCCCACGATCAAGAGCAGAGGGCACAAGGGCCCCTCCAGAACCAGTTGGTAAGACACCCACATGCCCAACACTCCCCAGGATTAAGAGCACAGGGCACGAGGGCCCCTCCAGAACCAGTGGGTAAGACACCCACATGGCCAAGACTCCCCAAGATCAAGAGCACAGGGCCCGCGGCCCCCTCCAGAACCAGTGGGTAAGACATCCACATGCCCAACACTCCCCAGGATCAAGAGCACAGGGCACGAGGCCTCCTCCAGAACCAGTGGGTAAGACACCCACGTAGCCAAGTCTCCCCAGGATCAAGAGCAGAGGGCACAAGGCCCCCTCCAAAACCAGTGGGCAAGTCACCCACTCAAGAGACTGTGGGCTTGCACTCCCCAGGATCAAGCACAGGGCATGTTGCCCCCTCCAGAGCAAGTGGGCAAATCACCCACCTGAGAGACTGTGGCCTTGCACTCCCCGGGATCAAGGACAGGGCATGTTGCCCCCTCCAGAGTAAGTGGGCAAGTCACCCACCTGAGAGACTATGGCCTTGCCCCCTCCAGAACCAGTGGTCTTGTTCCATCTTCTGGCTGAGGTGCCCCCACGTCCCCCGTACCCCTGAGGTGCCTGCCTATTTACCAACTGATGCCCCTGCAGTGTTCTCTCTGTGTTGATGCAGGTGACATGTGTGGCCTTGGACTTTGGCCTGTGGCCATTTGGCCTACAAGCATTGTGGACTGGGCTGTGTCCCTTTTTGTGTACATATGTATATATCTATTATCTTGTCTAACTTATTTTTCATGATGTGTTGCTCTCATTACATTCACTTTTTCAAAATAGTTTTGTCCTTGCATTATATATCCGAGTTACGGGGTAATAATGTTTTTGTGATGCAGCTGATTGTGTGTATGGTGTTAGGGGTGTGTGTGTGGTGCGTGTGTGTGTTACTGTTGTTTTCCTCCCTCCCTCTCTTGTGTGCTAGGTGGCTGTACTCACCGTCATCATCTTCGCCGGCACTGATGTTCATGGTGGAGCAGCACGTAGAAGATCATGGGGAAAACATACAGCTGGGGCTCCATGAGGCGTGGTTGTTCCCGGTGTCTCCAATGGTGAGTCCTTTCCCTTTCGAGGTCTGTTTCCACCAGGCTTTTGATGTTGTTGGTACCGCCCAGGAAAAGATGGTGGTTTGGCGTGTCTTTATATGGTGGGTGGAACATTGACTTCTGCCTGGCTGTAGGCGGCTACCGCCATGGTGTCTGTTGTTTCCGCCCTGGCGGTCGGTGTGGTACATTGGCTGTTTATCGGAGATCTCTCCGCCATGGTCATAATTTGGCGGTAATTACAGCCGGCCTGTTGGCGGTATTACTGCCAGGGTTGTAATGAGGGCCTATATGCCTTCCTAAACCTTTTAGAACCACAACCCACTTTTTAGCATGACTAAGGTATGCAACCCACCTAGCTTTAAAGTGCATGAGGCAGGCGATTTCTTATATAACTAAAGCATCATGTGGTAGCGCGCTGTCATTTACAGACAGCACATTTTCCAGGGAAAAGGCCATTAAGTTTACACAGACACACAGTTTTACTGATACAACTTTATTGCACATAATTGATAATGTGTTGAAATTGGGTTTCAGTGAATATTTATTATTTGTACATCACCAAAAAACTGCTTTATTTTTACAGAATTACAAAAAAGTGCTTCTCTTTTGCTTTCTGAACTGGTGAATGTGTACAGTTAATTTACAGGTATTTACATTTAGTTGTGTGTTACAAAACATTACATTCTACAGCCTTTCTTTCCACACTCTCTGTACCCCAGCAAGATTATCACATAATTAGATTTACTTTGTTCTCTGACTGCAGTGTGAGGAGTTTGCAAACACAAATCACCATGTTAAAAACATAAGCAGTAATTTGTCAGAAGACATAGGACCTGATTACGTCTTTGGCCTTCGAACTGAGTTGACTGCCAAATCAATCAATCAATAAGGGATTTTTAAAGCGTGACTACTCACCTGTGAGGGTCTCAAGGTGCTGAGGGAGGTGTGGGGGTTGCTGAGGATCAGTCAAAGAGCCAGGTCTTGAGGTCCTTCCTGAACTGTGGCGTGGTGGGAGATTGCCTGAGGTGGTTGGGGAGGGTGTTTTAGGTCTTGGCTGCGATGTGGGAGAAGGATCTTCCTCCGGCTGTGGTTATCCGGATGCGGGGGATGTTGGCGAGGGCCTGGTCAGCGGAGGGGAGATGTCTGGCAGGAGTGTAGAGAGAGAGCCTGTGGTTGAGGTAGGCTGGTCCGATGTCATGTAGAGCCTCGTAGGCGTGGGACATGAGCTTGAAGGTGATTCCTTTGTCGATATGCAGCCAGTGTAGGTCTCTTAGAAAGGGCGGAGGTGTGGCTGTGTCATGGGAGGTTCTTGATGAGACAGGCGGAGGCATTCTGGATGCATTGTAGTCTTTTCTGGGTCTTGGGGGTGGTTCTGGCGTAGAGTGCATTGCTGTAGTCGAGGCGGTTGCTGACAAGGACCTGGGTGACTGTCCTTCTGGCTTTGGTGGGGATCCACTTGTACATTTGTCAAAGCATGCACAGGGTGTGGAAGCAACCCAATGAGACTGCACTTACCTGAGTGATGAGTCTAAGATGACACCGAGATTGCGGGCGTGGTTGGTGCGGGGGGGCGTTCCCGAGGGTGGTGGGCCACCAGGCCTCGTTCCAGGCAGAGGGTGTGGAGCCGAGGATGAGGACTTCTGTTTTGTCCAAGTTGAGTTTGAGGCAACTATCTCTCATCCAGGCATTCAGGCCAAAGCCACGGGGAGGAAGCTGCCATCATGCTGTATTAGGATGTTTTCACCAGGTTGACCGGCGGAAACATCGTATTATGACGTTTCCACCAATCAGACAGATGGAAACAGTGCCATGGGCATAGGCAGTACAGCAGTGCAGGGGGCCCCCTGTGGCCCTCAACACTGGCTTTCTGCCAGCCTTTTCATGGCAGGGACCCCGCCATGAAAAGGCTGGCAGAAACTAGACTTGTGATCAGCACAGCGGTGTTGAACTCAGTGTCGCCATGACTGACCATGACTCTGACTGCCGCCACATTGTCAGGAACCATGTCACTGGTGATGGCGGCAGTCCATCTGCCAATGTGAGTCTGCCGTTCTTAAGACCCCTAGTCTTGTAATGAACCCCACAGTTTGTCATTGAACAGTAGGAAATTTGGTAAGATGAATACAGAATTTAAAGCCAGATTTCTTTATGCTTTGCCTTTCATAACACACCACAAGTCAGCTTGTGACCTTCCAGTGGGTCAGGACACACAGTTCGAGAAACACTGTTATATGTAGACCAAAGATGGTGGTTCCACTAGCAGTGAACAGGTGTTTTCACACAGATTCTGCAGAGAACAAAGGCTAGAGTTCCTTTCACCATCAACAGATGTCCTTGCGTCTACTAAATTAAGTCAAGTGGCTGCAGTTCCACTGAGAGCAAGAAGTGCTGTCATAGGCAATCTGTGGAGTGGAAAGACCCCAGTTTTCAATTACAAGGATACCGATAAACAGATGCTCTTACAGACATTACATAGGTTATTCCCAACAGATGTTTACCAGGTTTTAAGAATGCCTGTGTGTGACATTTTCATGGTTTAAGTGTACTTAGAATTGGCATTCAGTGACCAAATGTGTGACATTAAAGTGTCACTTTCACACAAGTAAAACCAATCAATAAAGTGCATGGAAAGAGATAACTAAAGTATACTTTTTGAACAATGAAGAACTCTAAAGAGATCTTGAAAATGCTGCAAAGCACCTGAAATGGTAGGTCACTAACCTTTTACCCCTTTCTACATGATCTTAGTGCAAAAGGTGTGTGGTTATTTATA
Organism: Pleurodeles waltl; assembly: GCF_031143425.1. Classification (NCBI taxonomy): domain Eukaryota; kingdom Metazoa; phylum Chordata; class Amphibia; order Caudata; family Salamandridae; genus Pleurodeles; species Pleurodeles waltl. The sequence continues at coordinate 584,153,554 of NC_090440.1, read as the reverse complement.
TGTGGTTACGGGAAGATAAAAAAAATAGTTATAGAATATTTTGGTCTTTATGCCATAATATCTTTAACCCTGTGTGCTTCCATCTATCTGGGAAGATCGCCATAGAGATAGAGGTGTTGAGGATGCTGGTTAGGACTGAGCTGATTGTGCTGGATCCGAGGTTAAAGAGACGGCGGGGGCAGGGGTTGGTGGGTGCCCCTGAGTGTATTGATGCCATGACGGTGCCTGTGGACTGCGAGGTGACTAGGGTCCAAGTGGTCAGTGCATGGCTTGTGGTCACTAAGTGAGAGAGATTGTTCAGTGTGGAGGTAGTGGGTTAGGGGTCGAAGTTGTTGTACATGGTTGTGATCTTGCTGTGGAAGTAATTTGAGAGGGAGTCGTAGAGTTCCTGAGAGAGGTGGATGGTGGTTTCCATGGCTGAAGGGTTGGTGAATTCCTTGATGATTTTGAAGAGTTTTTTAGTGTGGTTGGCTGCAATGTTGATGCGGTTGTTGATGGCTGCTCCCTGGGTGGCCTTGATATGGTTTTGGTAGTTGTTGAGGGCTCACCTGAAGACAGCTTTGTTGAATGGGTCTTTGGATATGTGCCAAAGTTTCTCAAGTTGGTAGCATTTGTGTTTGGTGTTTCTGAGTTCTGAAGTGTACCATCTTGCATGCTTGGTGGGTTTGATGGGTTTTGCTGGTGTCAGTGGAGCGACTTTGGCAGTGTATCTGGTGATCCAGGTGGAGAAGTTCTGATTGGCCTGGTTGAGATCTGCCATGTGTTTGGCTGCAAAATGCCTAGGGCCGATGCCCATAGGTATTCGGTTACCTTGCCCCAGCTTAGGTAGGGGTGCTGTGAGGTTTGGAGAGAGTGTGACGGGCATCGAGGATGGTGAAATGGACCACATTGTGATCAGTCCAGGTGAGATTTGTGATGTGGGTGAATTGGATTCTATCACTGGAGGGAGGTGGAGTTGGCTTTGTTGGCATGGTTGGGGTCTTCTAGGTTGAAGTTGAGATCACAGAGTAGGAGGTACTGAGGGGAGTTGATGGCGAGGGGGGCGAAGAGGTTGGTGATAGCATTACAAAAGGCCAGTTGTGAGTCCGGGGGTCTATGCACTAGGGTGCTTCTCATTGTGCTGTTGGTCTGTAGTCCGAAGTTGAGGTGTTCCATGAGGGTTGTTTAGTCGTTGTCCAAGATGGTGCATTGGATGGATTCCTTGAAAAAGATGGTGATACCTCCGCCTACCTTCAGCTTACTGAGTGACATTCCAAAAGCTTTACCAGTAGGCCAGAGGTTTCCTTGTTCTGTTGCGCACCAAAATATACCTATAACATTCCAACCAAACATCTTGCTAGTGTGACGCTTTGAAGTAATTGTATGGCAAGACCATTACAATAACAATCTTTCTCTTTCTCTCTTCCATCCCAAATATGGGATGGAAGAGAGAGCGAGAGAAAGAAAGTGACATGGCCGCGGGGAGCCTCACCACCCCACCCCCTGGTTCTAGCCAGTTCCCTGCCTCCTGTGGGAGCAAGCATTGCTCCTGCATGGAGGGAGCTGTGGCAAATTGCAGCTCCCTATGTGCGTGAGCAATGTTTTCATCTCTTTCCAAGCCCACATGATAGCGTGTAGAGAAATAGATGATATCTCTGCTTTCAGCAAGCGGGAGAATTTTGACAGCTACCACTTGCTGAAAGGATGGGCACCTCAGGAGGTAGCAGGAGCTGGCCCTGTGGGGTGGCGGTCCCCAGGGTCATGTATGGCTGTAAGAAGGGGACCAAGTGGCCCCCCTCCATGTTTTCAATTTTGCCCCAGGGAGGTGGTGGTCCTGGGGCAGGGGGTCTGCGTCGACCTCCTTGTCATTACCTATTGTAGCCCCGGGGGTGGAAGTACCTGGTGGCTTGGAGGGGTCCGAGCAGCCCCTCAACTAATTTACTACATTTGGTCTTAGGGAGGTGGAGGTTCCCGGAGCCCAGGTGGTCCACACAACTCCCAACATTAAATTATTGTAGCCCCAGGGAGGTGGTGGTCCCTGTGGCCTGGATGGCTCACAGGCCCCCCATTTATTTTCTATTACTTGCCCTGGTAAGGTGGTTGTCCCCAGGGTGTGGGGGGTTTGAGCATCCCTCGCATATTATAATACTGTGGCTCTGGGGATTTAATAGGCCCTAGGAGTAGGGCCCTTTCTGTTTTTTGGGAATGCCCCAAGGACCTGGCCCACCGGGGAGACAGCGCTTGCTTTTTATTTCAGCCCACATGAAATTCACTATGAATAAAAAAAAATGCTTTTTAGCCCTGTCAGGGTCTTAGGGGGACCCCTGGAACAAGGCTAGGAACTCAGGGTATCCCTACCCTGGCCCCTTTTCTTTATTAAGTCTATTTTTAGGGGGGATTCGGCTGAAGCTGAGTCCCACAATGGCTGCCAACACTTCCTGGTTGAAATGTTGGCAGCCAATAAAATCTCAGCACCAGATTGGGACTGCTTGCAAAGTCATCACAACTCTAGATATATAAATTTGGATTTCCTTTAACATCTTGAAAACTGTACAGATTTACACCAAAACTATGAATCCAAGAATGCCAGCACTATAAGTCACATATTGACAACAGCGGTGAATTAGACGGAGCCACTTTGAGAAAGATAGAGGTCGAAATGCATCAGTATAGTCGGCCTATATGCTATTAAAAGGAGATTGCTGGAATACGATCCCCGGGAGTGCAGTGTTTCTTTGATGTTTAATTTATGGAGATTATGGTCTGAGAACTCACACTGGCACCAGCAGTTTTGAGTGTATCGCTTCACAGACCACTTATTTTGAGATTTAAAGAAAAGTGACAGTGCCCGGCATTGGGAAGTATTGCAATGCACATTATATGGTTTCGAAGTGGAGTGAGGAGATACCCCTGCAAGTGAATGGAAAGTGACTCTTACATCGCTTAACGCAAACCTGTAACTTTTTGTGTATGTGCGATAATACCTGGAGTGCCGATGCAGCCCTTTCCTGGATAAGTATTCAGTGATAAAGGCTCGGGATGAACAGCTACCTTTTCTTAATTTGATGGGAACTTTAAATGACAATGATAACATAAACTGCTAATTTTCACTCTGCAGACATGACAATCACAGGGAAAAATATGAACTACAAATCCCATAATGCCAGCACTACACATATAAGTCACATATTGGCAATATCTGTGTAATTAGACAGAACTACTTTGAGAAAGACAGAGGTGGAAATGCATCAGTGGAGTCTGCTTATATGCTAATAAATGGAGATTGCTGGAATAAGATCCGCAGGAGTGAGCATTTCTTTGACGTTTAATTTATAGCGATTATGGCCTGAGACCTCATGCTGGCACCAGCAGTTATGCGCACGTCGCTTCACAGACCACTTGTTTCGGTATGTATATATATATATATATATATATATATATATGTATATAGCTATATATACATATATATATATTGTCGAACAAATTAGTCTGAGAGTTGCTGGGCGGCGCACTCCACTGCCGGTGCCCTGTGACAGAGAGGACCACTCTCGAAAATTATAAATGGCCAAGCATTTTCACTGCACTCCAGGAAGTATCAATGATGTGTATTTTATTCAAGTAAGAACCACCAACGTGTTTCAACTCCCCATGGAGTCTTGTTCACAGTGAATAAGTCCCTTTTCCCTTTTGCCTTTTATACTGAATATCACTTCATCATGCCCAATGCATTCTGGATATCGTAGTTCACATACATTACATTTAAAGTTAAAATTAATAATTTTAAAATTCAGAATCCCATTTTAAGCACATTTTAAACACATAGGCCCTCATTACAACATTGGCGGTAAAAGCCGCTTACCGCCATGCAGAAGACCACCAACACACTGCCACGGTCGCGGAATTCCACCACAGCTATTATGACCCACATTTCGGAATCCGCCAAAATTCAGACACCCACGCAAGTCTGCCACACCCAAGGTCAGTGATAAACTGGCGAAAACAAAACCTCTACCATCATGCCAACAGAAATACGCCCACACTATCACGACACACGAATCCACGCGGCGGTCTTTCAACAGCGGTATTCCATTGGCGGTACACACAGCCGCGCTCAAAATACACACACATATACAAACCACAACCACATTGGACAATTCTAAATACATACACCTTATACACATACACACACCACTCCCACACACCCATTACAATATAAAACACACACCCACATCACCCACAAACCCCTACGACAAAAAAATCCAAAAGAAGGCCAGAGAGGGACAGCACCAGCAAGAACAACAGCATCCACAGGCACACAACACCATCAACCACAGAACTTCCACGCACCTCACACAACACCCCACTACATATCAGCACATTTATCACCACACACTCGACCCCACACATCACCTACACCACCCCATGGCACGGCAAAGACACCCCAGGTTCTCGGAGGAGGAGCTCAGGGTCATGGTGGAGGAAATCGTCCGGGTAGAGCCACAGCTATTCGGATCACAGGTGCAGCACACCACAACAGCAAGGAAGATGGAGCTATGGCGAAGAATAGTGGACAGGGTCAACGCAGTGGGACAGCACCCAAGAAATCGGGAGGACATCAGGAAGAGGTGGAACGACCTACGGGGGAAGGTGCGTTCCGTGGTCCCAAGACACCACCTGGCGGTTGAGCGGACTGGCGGCAGACCCCCACCTCCTCCCCCACAACTAACAACATGGGAGGAGCAGGTCTTGGCAATTCTGCATCCTGAGGGCCTCGCAGGAGTAGCTGGAGGAATGGACTCTGGTAAGGCAAATCTTAATTATTACATCCCCCACCCTACCTGCATGCCAGCACATACCCCCACCCTCACCCTCACCCCCAGCACCCCAACTCCTCACATATGTCCCAACATCACAAACCACCCATCCCAACACCAAGCCCTGCATGCAACAACAAAGCATGGACACACATCACTAAAGCATGCCCACTGCACATACCCATACAACCCCCTAAACCATCCTCACACAAGGTCCCACAAAGGAATGCAAGCACTGAGGTACATGGGCACCCACCCATTGCACACCATGACACACACAGATGTAATAACCATCCTTTTATACCCCTGCAGGACCCCTACCCAACGTCACCGGACAGGAGGGTCCACACATGTCCACACCACCAACAGAACAGGCCCACAGTGATGACAGCAGCTCTGTCCAATTGGATCTAGATGACCACCCCGGACCATCGGGGACCTCGGGACAGTCAGTTCCCCTCACACAGTCACAGGCCACCACAGACCTTCCCCCCTCTGGAAACACCAGCCCAGCACCCACCCAGCGGGCCCATACCTCCGTCCCCAGGACACGTCAATCAGCTGTGACCACTACAGGGAACCCAGGATAACCCATCACACCAACAACAACAGGGAACTGGGGGCAGTGGCAGTGGGCACACGGTCCAAGGGATGGAGGCCCAGGAACACAGGGGAACTGGGAGGGCTGCTGTGCGCCAGTGGGCAGACAGGCCAAGGGAACCCACTCTCAACGAGGCCCTCTCTTCCATCATGGGAGCCTACCACCACTCCCAGGAGACGATGGCAAGGGTACTGGCCAAGTTTCAGGAGACCCAGCACCTGCAGGAGGAACAGTATATGGGCTTCAGGGAGGAACTCAGAACCATCAGCTCCACCCTGGGCACCATCGTAGGGGTGCTGAAGGAAGTACTCAACACCAGGAGGGACACTCTGGCACTACAAGGGGCCCCTGACACTAGCATGGACGATGAACTGCCCACCACCTCCGCCGGCGCTAGTGGACAGGACGCCCCACCACAGGACCACCACACCAGCACCCACCCCCTGCAGAGAGAGCACCACCCAGCAAACGGTCCCTGAGATCCAGGACAAAGACAGAGCATGATGCCAAGACCCCCGACAAGAAATGAGACCACCCTGATTGTCATCCTACAGTCCCACTTTGTCACCCTGTCCATACTTAAACTGCCCCAGCTCCACTTTCAATGCCCATATGGGCTATGTACCTGTGAGACTAATAGACTGGACTCTGCCATGGACATTCCTCTGCCATCACCCCTCACCATTTCACTACCCCCTCCAATATTGAGCACTTAAATAAACACCCTTGAAGCACAAAACAATCTGGAGTCTGTCTGTTATTTTGAAATAGTGTATTAGCAATTACAGTGGCAAAATGCTCTTTTAATTGTAATGTCAACATACCTATGTCACACAGCTCTAGTTCATGAGGATTCTAAGCAGATGTCACACAGTGGGACCCACATCTGTGAAATCGTAAGGGAAAGTGATAACTCAGTGACCATACACTGGGTGAAAACGACAGACAGTAGAGACGTAGCATTGTTAAAGTACATGTAGTAGGCAGGTCTGTACTCTTACCTGTGTCTCACTGGAAATATTGCTGGATCACTGAGTCCCTGTTGTTCATGTCTTCTTCATCTGCTTCCTCGTCTTCACTGTCCACAGGCTCCGCAGCTGGCACAACACCGCCATCTGGACCATCCTCCTGCAGAAAAGGCACCTGTCGTCGCAAAGCCAAGTTGTGAAGCATACAGCAGGCCACGATGATCTGGCACAACTTCTTTGGTGAGTAGAATAGGGATCCACCTGTCATATGGAGGCACTTGAACCTGGCCTTTAGGAGGCCGAAGGTCCGCTTGATCACCCTCCTAGTTCGCCCATGGGCCTCATTTTACCGTTCCTCTGCCCTTGTCCTGGGATTCCTCACTGGGGTCAGTAGCCATGACAGGTTGGGGTAACCAGAGTCACCTGCCAATGGTGAGGCACAACTGTTAGACACAAACTAACCTGGAGGGATATCCCAAGACCCAAACAACCATTCCCACTGAATTGCTTCCAGGTGCTCACCTAATAGCCACATACGGTGCCTCTGGAGTTGACCCATCACATAAGGGATGCTGCTATTCCGCAGGATGTAGGCGTCATGCACTGAGCCAGGGAACATGGCATTCCCATGTGAGATATAATGGTCTGCCAAACATACCATCTGTACATTCATCGAATGATAACTCTTCCGGTTTCTGTATACCTGTTCACTCCTGTGGGGGGGGGCCAAAGCCACATGGGTCCCATCAATGGTACCTATGATGTTGGGGATGTGTCCCAGGGCATAGAAATCACCTTTCACTGTAGGCAAATCCTCCACCTGAGGAAAAGCGATGTAGCTCCGCATGTGTTTCAAAAGGGCAGACAACACTCTGGACAATACGTTGGAAAACATAGGCTGGGACATACCTGATGCTATGGCCACTGTTGTTTGAAAAGACCCACTTGCAAGGAAATGGAGCATTGACAGCACCTGCACTTGAGGGGGGATTCCTGTGGGATGGCGGAATGCTGACATCAGGTCTGGCTCCAACTGGGTACACAGTTCCTGGATTGTGGCACGGGCAAGCCTGTATGTGATAATCACATGTCGCTCCTCCATTGTCGACAGGTCCACCAACGGTCGGTACACCAGAGGATGCCGCATCTCCTCACATGTCCCAGCGGACGGTGCCTATGAAGGACTACAACGAGCACAGAGTCAAACAACTCAGAGGTACGTACCTACAGTTTACACAGAACACCATTCATACACAAAAGATGGCCTGTATGTGTGTAGAGTCTAGGCCTAGGTATGTGTGACGCAGTTGAAAATGAAGCCATGTGGGCCCCTGAAATGGCGGCTACCTGACCTGTAAAGTGGGACAATGGGCTGTGAGGTAACTGCGCTGGCGTTGTACACCGTCGCGGTAGGCGGTTGAAGACCGCGGCACAATGCTGCATTGGTTAACATTGGACCCTATGGGTCCCAGGAGCCAATGACGATGTACGCCGGCGGTGACGGTACGCACCGCCGCGGACGTGACCGCCATTTTCTATCTGTTCAATCACTCAATACCTGATCTTCGACAGGAGAGATCCTACAATGCAAGTGCTGCTGTGACCTCGGTCTGGAAGAGGCAATGGCTCGAGTGTCTGGGGAAACGGCCCCTGCCTTCACATCGTAGGAGTTGGAGAAGCTCGTGGATGGGGTCCTCCCCCAGTACACGCTACTCTACGGTGCTCCAGACAAACACGTAAGTACACAGGGAGCATGTTGTATGGGGGGGAGAGTGCTGCGTGCATGAAAGATGTGAATGCATGTGCCACATGGCAAGGGTAGGGATGGGGGCCAATCAGTTTGACGGTGCAGTTGGTAATAACTTCTCTTTTTCCCCTGTACATTTCATGTAGGTCAGCGCCCACCAGAAAAAAGATATTTGGCGTGCCATTGCCAAGGACGTCCGGACCCTGGGTGTCTACCACAGACAGAGCACCCACTGCCGGAAAAGATGGGAGGACATTCACCGCTGGAGCAAGAAGACGGCAGAGGCTCAGCTGGGGATGGCCTCCCAACGTGGGAGGGATGCCTGTAGCACCATGACCCCCCTGATGTTCAGGAACCTGGCGGTGGCCTACCGAAAGTTGGATGGGCGCTTGAGGGCATCACAGCAGCCACAAGGGGGTGAGTACACTCTCATTCTGCTGACTTTGCACGCAGTGGAGGTGTCTGGGTGGGGGAGGTGGGCTGTGGGTTTCCCTAGGCCAGGGCGAGTTCCGTAGGCAAGGCCCTCCGTAAGGCAGGCCATGTGGCACCCCACCTCTGTAGAGTGCCAAGTACACCTAGTCATGCCCATGTGTCATCTATGTGTGCAGATGTTGTCCATAGCCTTGTAGGCCATTTCCCAGGAATTGAACAGTGGACCCCAGGAACGCGGCGTAGTGCAGGGGGCTTCTGTGTCTGTCGCGTCCGCCAACAGTAGCAGTAATGCATGCACTCAACATGTCTTTCTTCTGTCGTCCCCCCCCCTTTTTGTGGTCTCCCTGTTCTTGTGTGCATTAGCATCATCATTCAGAGGAGCAGTGGCACTGGAGAACAAGGGAGCTGCATCCCACATGGCCCTGGAGGGCGAGACTATGGACTCAGAATTCACCAGTGGGACGGAGGGCGAGGGGAGCTCCATGGCGGGGACAGGAGCTGACACCAGCGACACGGACTCGTCCTCTGATGGGAGCTCTCTTTTGGTGGTGGCAACATCTGTGCCCCCCGCATCTACAGGTACAGCCGCCACCCCCCCTTCCAGCACCGCCCTACCAGCAGCCCCTCAGCCTTTGCCCCGTGCCTGCTCACCCAGGAGGGTGGGCATCACCTTCACCCCAGGCACCTCAGGCCCTGCCCCAGTCACTCCTGCTGCCCTCAGTGAGGAGGCCATTGACCTCCTCAGGTTCCTCACTGTTGGGCAGTCTACCATTTTGAATGCCATCCAGGGTGTAGAGAGGCAGTTGCAACAAACAATTGCATTCCTGGAGGGCATTCATTCTGGTCATGTGGCCCTTCAGCGAGCTTTTCAGACTCTGGCCTCAGCACTGATGGCAGCCATTGTCCCCATCTCTAGCCTCCCCCCTCCAACTTCCTCCACCCAGACCCAATCCCCTGTACCTCAGCCTATCCCAAGCACACCTACAGACCAGCATGCACACACGTCAAAACACAAAGGAAGCTCTGGCAAACATAAGCACCACACATGCCACAGGCACTCATGTAAGCATCACACACATGCAGACACACCAACATCCACTGCCTCCACTGTGTCCCCCTCCTCCTCGTCTCCCTCCTCCCTCCCAGTCTCGTCTACACTCACACCTGCATGCACTACCTCTACAGTCACTATGTCCCTCTCCAGCACACCCACCACCACACCCCGCTCACGTGCAGTCACCACCCCCACTACCATTCACACGTCCCCTGTGTCCTCTCCCAGTGTGTCTGTGACGCCCCCTCCCAAGATACACAAACGCAGGCACACACCCACCCAACAGCCATCCACCTCACGACAGCCTCCAGCGTATGCACCTTCACCCAAAGTCCCCAAACGTACACCTCATACAACTACCACCTCTTCCTCCACTCCCAAACCCCCTCCAGCTACCCGTCCCAGTGTGCCAAAAAAACATTTCCTGTCCACCCTTGACCTCTTTCCTACACCTCCCCCACCCCGTCCGTCTCCTAGGTCCCGAACTAGCACCTCAGCCACAACATCTCTGGGACCAGTGGTGTCTGTAGTCACCGGAATCAGGAGTGCACCGGCCACCAGGGCAGCCAGTGTGGCACGGATCCACAGCACAGACAGTCCCCCACCTGTGAAGCATCAGAAGTTGGCCACTGCCCGGCGGGAGAGGGGTAAGACTTCAGCCACCAAAGCCGCTCCCAGGGGTCTCGGTGGGAGTGTGGAGTCAGCTGTGACACCTTCCAAGGTGGGGAAGGGCCACAAGAAACCCAGCAAGTCTGGGAAGAGCAGCACGGCGGAGAAGCCCGCCATCATCCCGATGCCCTGGAGCCCACCTCCAGCACAAGCCCAGCTGCCCAGGACAGGACCGCCAGCACTAGCCAACCTGCCCAGGAGGCAAGCACCAGCCCAGCTGCCCAGGAGGCCACCGCCAGCACCAGCCCACCTGCCCAGGAGGCCACCGCCAGCACCATCCCACCTGCCCAGGAGGCCACCACCAGCACTAGCCCACCTGCCCAGGAGGCCACCGCCAGCACTAGCCCACCTGCCCAGGAGGCCACCGCCAGCACCAGCCCACCTTCCCAGGTGGCCACCGCCAGCACTAGCAATGCTGGTCCATGAAGGACTGCCACCAAAAGCCCCGTTGGGCCTTGGAGGACCGCCAGCACAAGCCCCGCTGGGCAATGCAGGACCGCCAGCAAAAGCCCCGCTGGGCCATGAAGGACCGCCAGCAAAAGCCCCGCTGGGCCATGAAGGACCGCCAGCAAAAGCCCCGCTGGGCCATGAAGGACCGCCAGCAGCTGAGACCCTGTAATGGAGACCGACAACTCAAGCACCGCTGAACAGGGCACCGCCATCTCAAGCACCGATGAACAGGGCACCGCCATCTCAAGCACCGATGAACAGGGCACCGCCGTGTCAAGCACCGCTGAACAGGGCACCACCGTCTCAAGCACCGCTGCACAGGGCACCGCCAACTCAAGCACCGCTGCACAGGGCACCGCCAACTCAAGCACCGCTGAACAGGGCACCGCCATCTCAAGCACCGCTGAACAGGGCACCGCCATCTCAAGCACCGCTGGTACATGAGCGGCAAGGGCACTGACGCAACTGAGTCCGTCACGGGGTGAATGATGCACTCTGGGCACCATGCCCCCTCCAGAACCAGTGGAGACTGTCATCCACTACCTCTGTCCTTAGCAGGATGAAGCACTCTGGGCACCATGACCCCTCCAGATCCAGTGGAGACTGTCATCCACTACCTCTGTCCTTAGCAGGATGAAGCACTCTGGGCACCATGCCCCCTCCAGAACCAGTGGAGACTGTTATCCACTTGTGAGACTGTGGCTTTGCACTCCCCAGGATATGGCAGTGGGCAACCCACCCACTGTAGAGACTTGAGACACTGTGGCTTTGCACTCCCCAGGATTGAACAGTGGGCAAACCACCCACTGTGGAGACTTGAGAGACTGTGGCTTTGCACTCCCCAGGATGGAACAGTGGGCAACCCACCCACTGTAGAGACTTATGAGACTGTGGCTTTGCACTCCCCAGGATATGGCAGTGGGCAACCCACCCACTGTAGAAACTTGAGAGACTGTGGCTTTGCACTCCCCAGGATTGAACAGTGGGCAACCTACCCACTGTAGAGACTTGAGAGACTGTGGCTTTGCACTCCCCAGGATTGAACAGTGGGCAAACCACCCACTGCAGAGGCTCGAGAGACTGTGGCTTTGCACTCCCCAGGATTGAACAGTGGGCAAACCACCCACTGTAGAGACTTGAGAGACTGTGGCTTTGCACTCCCCACGATGGAACAGTGTGCATGTGGCCCCCTTGTGGATTTGGCATTGTGCACTCAAGCGGCTGAGGTGACCCCCTTTCCCTCCCCCTGAGGTGCCTGGTTAGTTGCTCTCTGATGCCCCTGCAGTGTTCTCTCCGTCATGGTCGGGGATCTTGTGTGGGCCTCGCCCATACCATGTGGTCCCAGTGTTCCACGGACTTTCTTAGAGCACTAACTGGACTACTATGCTTGGTATATATTATGTACATGGTGTATATATATATTTCTGCCTACTTGCTTTTAATATATTACAATGGTTACACTCATTTTCTATTGTCTTTGCATTCTTCCCGTGGGGTTTGGGGGGTGTAACTGTGATGTATTGATATGCATTAGTGTTTGTGTTGTAGTGGGTGAGGGTGGGGGTGTTGCATGTGTGTGTCCCTGTTTTTTCCCTCCTCCTCCTCTGTGTCGTAGGTGCAGTACTCACCGTGGTCATTGCCGCCGGCGTTAGTGCTCCTGGTAGAGGAGCAGGAAGACTATTGCAGGTAGAATTTGGAGTTCCGGGTCCATGGCGTCCTCATTCCTCGTGGGGTGTGTAGAGGTGAACGTTTTTCCTTCGAGATTCCTGTTTCCACCGTGTTTTTATCCATGGTGAATCCACCCCAGAAAAGGTGGCGGATTGGCCTGTCATAAGAGTGTGGGCAGTACATTGTCTCCCGCATGTCTGTTGGCAGTGACCGCCGTGCTGTTTGTTTGTACCGCCGTGGCGGTCGGAGTGGTAAAGTGGCTGTCTTTGTTGGTGGTTTCTGCCACGGTCGTAATTGCAACTTTTTTACCACCGGCCTGTTGGCGGTCTTACCACCACTTTAACACCGACTGCCAGGGTTGTAATGACCACCATAATCTTACTTACTTTTGTTTTCCTACATTCTTACAATCCTTTCCAATTTTTACTTTCACACTATTTATATTGCTATTTTCTTTTTCTTTTTGCTACTTCTGCTACATATAGTAATATTTCTCCTTTATCACTTGTTTCATTTGACATGGACTCTTTTATATATGGTACCACATCTATTCTTTGTAGTCATTCTAGTCTTATGATTGTTTCTTGTTGTATGCACTGATTATTGATTATTACATTTTTGAAAAGTTTATTATATTTATTTCATTTATTCATTTTCATATTTCTCTTTTCAATTATTCTATTCTATCAATTGCACCACAAATGTCAATGCAGACTTTTTCTCTCCAACTCAATGACTATCATTGTTTGACTAGAGTGCCATATAGTATAATAATGATAATTACCATCTATACTATCCTGACTATCATTACCATATGTCTTGTCATGTTCTAAATTATAAATGTACAGGTAATTCCCCATCCATATTCAGCCCATACGGCATTTTCGTACGGAGCTGGGTGATGTATTTACTCTCCATTTGTCATAGCTTTCGAATTCTGTCACCCCCTCTCTCATTCTTTTTAATCCGCGCTATTCCCATAAATCTTAATGATCTCCAATCATTGGTATGTGATCTTGCAAAGTGTTTCGCCATTGTATAGCTCATGTCTTGATTGGTAATGGCTTTAGTGTGTTCCAAGATTCTTTTCTTGAGCAGACATATTGTGCTGCCAATATATCTCAATCCACATTCACACTCGAGCATGTACACTACATATTGGCTGTCACAAGTGATTCTCTGTGTCATGTGTATAGCCTTTCCTCCATAATCCATGTATGTTTTCGTATACTTTGCAATCTGACACACTTTGCATTTATTACATTTATAAAAGCCAACTGCCTCATTCATCAACCAATTTCTTGTTATTGGTGCCACATAGTGGCTTTTTACTAGTGTGTCTTTCAGTGAGCGTGACTTTCTATATGATATTTGTGGTTTGCAGCCTATTCTCTTTGCCAAGTCTTGATCACTTCTTAGCATTTTCCAGTGTTTTCTAAATATTGATTCTATATCCTTACTTTCCTTGCTATAAGTGAGAATGAAACGAAGACACACTTTCTCCTTATCACTTCCTCCTTTTACACCTTTGTCTATCAGTGTTTCCTGTTGAGATATGTTTTTAGCCCTTCTCTCACTAGAGTCAATATTTGCTCTTAGGTACCCATGGCGCATAAATCGTTTTCGCACCTTACTGAATTGTTTCTCCATCTCTTTGTCATTAGAGCAGTTTTGTCTCATTCTTAGAAATTCACCAAATGGAATGCTCTTTAACAATGGTTTTGGATGATAACTGCTCCCATGTAAAATACTATTAGTAGATGTTGCTTTCCTAAATACAGTTGTATTGATTTGATCATTCTCTATGTATACTCTGATATCTAGAAAATCAATTTGTTTGTCTTTGATATCATAGGTAAAGTTCAACCCACAATCATTTTCATTCAAGATTTTAAAATATACATCAAATTCCTCCTTGGTACCATTCCAAATCAGAAACAAGTCATCAATATACCATAGCCATAGAACTATTATATCCAGATAGTCAGAGTATCCATCCTGCCATGCTATTTCCCTCTCCCACCAACCCAATGTTAAGTTGGCATAACTTGGAGAGAGAGAAATACCCATGGCAGTTCCTCGCACTTGCTTGTAGATATTTTTGTCAAAAATAAAGATATTATTATTCAAACATAACTTCACCATCTCCACAAGCATTTCCGAGTGGCTTTTTTCTTCAATCTTTCTTTGTCGTAAGAAGAACTCTCAATGCATTCAACCCTACTTCATGTCTGATTGATGTATACAAAGATACTATTTTAAAATTATGAATTTTAACTTTAAATGTAATGTATGTGAACTACGATATCCAGAATGCATTGGGCATGATGAAGTGATATTGAGTATAAAAGGCAAAAGGGAAAAGGGACTTATTCACTGTGAACAAGACTCCATGGGGAGTTGAAACACGTTGGTGGTTGTTACTTGAATAAAATACACATCATTGATACTTCGTGGAGTGAAAATTCTTGGCTATATACATATATATATATATATACACACACACACACACACACACATACATATATAAAATCACCAAAAGTCAACAGGAATGTGGAAACTATTACGCAGTGGTCCTAGCCAGGATCCGGAGGCCCCAAATATTCAGAAATACTTCTTCAAAGATAAGGAAATGCCAGGACATGTTCACGATGCTGAAAATCATTTAATCAGGAAAAGGTTTCCTCTCCAACCCGCTTCGTCCCTATCAAAGTGTACAATGTGTGCTCAGAACCTGTAAATCAAATGTTACAAGTGCACCTGCAGGACTGATTGTGCCAGCCTCACGAGTTACCCTGTAAATATTTCTCAGACCCGTCCTTGCAATATTGTACAGCCAATTCAACCTGGCAAGTGTACCCACTTGCCTGGCCCAAACCGTCCCTTTTACTACATATAAGTCATCCATAAGGTATGAACAAGGGAGCCCTGTGGGTAGCATGCAGTGTATTTGTGTTTTACATTTCCTGATACTGAATTTCGATGTTCACTATTGCAAGGCCTATCTCTCCCATTAGATAACATGGAGATTGCCTTCAAATATATTTTGGGGTCTCTAAACTCACAATTTAAAAATAAATCTTTTGGTGAAGTTGATTTTCAGATTGGAAGTTTGGAAATGCCACTTTTAGCAAATAGACATTTTCTTTCTTAACCATTCTGTGCCTCTGCATGGCTGTGGAATACACGTCTGAGTCAGTTGTACTGTTTGTAAATTCACTCTAGACAGTCACACAAAGGGACATGAGGTTTGTCCTGCATATCCAGATGAGTCTTTTTGGGCTAGAGAAGAGTGAGGATCTAACACCTGCACCTGAACAGGGCTGTGCCTGTCCTTATACAAAGCAGTCTCCTACCCCATAGGATATGTCTGGGGCCAAGTCAGGGAGATGCACTACAAAGACTTTCCTTTGATGTTTGCCTTCTTCAAAGGTAGACATGAGTAAAAGTATTGGATCTTTGACTCCACAACTTCAGAGGACTCCTGGATTGAGGACATTCTGAAAGGGAGAAGAGCTGGATGCTTTAGGAGGACCTGCCACTCTGCCTGTTGCTTTGTTGTGCTGGCCTGCTGCTGCTGCTTCTGCCTTGGGAGTGAACGGACTGGACTTTGCTTTCTACATCCTGCTTTCCAAGGTTGTCCAAGGGCTTGAACAGAGCTTGCCTCCTGTGGTGAAGTCTCAGGGACATCAAATACTTCATCTGCCAGTGCCTGGGCTCTTCTGCTGAGAGTCCTGACTTGCTAAGTGGTGCCAAATCCAGTCCCTGGGTCCTTAGAAGTGGAAGCTGATAACCTAAGTGAAAATCCATGCACCAGAGCTGTTGTGGCAGAAAAATTGATGCAACATCTACACCACACCTGAAAATCAACACAGCACCTGCAAAATTGACACATCACCTGCTTCAGCGCGGATCCATAGTTACTTTGTGTCTGGATTTTTCACGCATTTAAGCATCGTCGTCCTACAGGGAAAGAAATGATGTATCACCTGCCCATCAGGGAAAGAATTGATGCATGGCCTCACTTGCGAGTAAGGAATTGACGCATCATTTGGTTTTCTGATGTACCCTCAACCTTGCGACTTTATTTCTGACGCATACCACATACTTTGTGCTAAAACAATGCATCCATTGATTCTTATGGATTGATAATCTTTTTTAACTTTAAAAAATGATGTCTCTACTTGTGTATGTTGGATTATTGTTGTTTTGGTCTTGTTTGATTTAGATAAATATTGGCTATGTTTCTAAACTATTGTGGTGTTTTCACTGTGTTACTGTATGTGTTTGTGCAAATACTTTACACATTGCCCCGAGATAAACCTGTCTGCTTGTGCCAAGCTGCCAAGGGGGTGAGCAGGGGTCATCTTAGGTTTGTGACTCCCTTATCCGCACAAGGGTGAGAGTCCCTACTTGGACATGGTGTGAACTGAATGCTATCTAGAGACCACATTTCTAACACCAGATCTTCAGCTTCTTGCAGAATTCAAGAGAGGAGGAGGCTGGGATGTGGAGCGGGAAAGTGTTCCATGCTTTAGGAGCGATTTAAAGGACCACTCTTCACCCTGATCTGTTTCTGTGTATGCATTGGATGTGTGCGAGTAGGAGCTCTGTAGAGAATTTGGTTTTAGAAAAGGAGTTGGACCTGATTCAAAATGTTAACAACTTATATATCTTAACTGCGTATTGTTCTGCAGTTCTACAGATAGATCAAGGACCGAAGTTGCAACAAATAAACAAATTCTGTTAGATGAGGGAGCATTTTCCTCCATTGACCAATGGTGAATCTGGGGACCAGGGCGTGATTTATGATCCGCATCACCACACTAAAATACTTAGTCACACGTAGAGAGCTCTCTGACACCTTTGTTGAGCATGATGTGCTCCGAAACGCAGCCTCACACTATGCGCTCAATCTGCACATTGCTGCACTGCCCTGTAGCAACCTAGCCTTTCTGCAGGGCTGGGAACCTGTTATGGTTTTCCGGCAAAGTCACATTGTTTCAGCTAAATATGTAATTGTGCTCCCTCCAATGGCCCTGCTGGCCTCTCTGAGAGACGCGTGAACAATCCGGCAAAGGCAGGGCAACTAATTTCTGGGGCTACTTTGCCGGGCAGGCACACAGTAACGAAAAAATATTTCTACCCCTCACAAACTTGCAGGAGGCCTGTACGCATGGAAAATCTCAACTGCCACCGGCCAGTTAGAGTAAGACAATTCATAGCAAGGACAAGACAGCTGTCTGTGACCCTATTCCCTCTGACACACCTTTGAACACCAACCTGCAGCTGTAGCCCATTGCCCCTTCCCAGGTGAAGCCCCGAGACACGCCCCAACTCAATACTATGTATTCTCGACCTCTCGGCTGCCTTTGACACCGTCTGTCACCGCACCCTAATCACCCGCCTCCGCTCCACCGGTATCCAAGGCCAGGCCCTGGACTGGATCGCCTCCTTCCTCGCAAACCGTTCCCAAAGAGTTTACCTCCCTCCGTTTCGCTCAGAACCCACTGAGATCATCTGCGGCGTACCTCAAGGCTCATCGCTCAGCCCGACACTCTTCAATGTCTACATGAGCCCCCTCGCCAACATCGTACGCAAGCACGACATCATCATCACCTCCTAAGCCGACGACACCCAACTTATACTCTCCCTCACCAAGGACCCTGCCAGCGCCAAGACCAACCTACAAGAGGGTATGAAGGACGTCGCAGATTGGATGAGGCTCGGCCGCCTAAAGTTGAACTCTGAAAAAACGGAAGTCCTCATCCTCGGCAACACCCCGTCCGCCTGGGACGACTCCTGGTGGCCCACGGCCCTCGGCACCGCACCGACCCCCACAGACCATGCCCGCAACCTCGGCTTCATTTTGGACCCTCTTCTCACCATGACCAAGCAAGTCAACGCCGTGTCCTCCGCCTGCTTCCTCACCCTCCGCATGCTCCGCAAGATCTTCTGCTGGATCCCCGCCGACACCAGAAAAACCGTGACCCACGCCCTCGTCACGAGCCGCCTGGACTACGGCAACACCCTCTACGCCGGGACCACAGCCAAACTCCAAAATCGCCTGCAACGCATTCAAAACGCCTCGGCCCACCTCATCCTCGACGTACCCCGCAGCAGCCACATCTCCGCACACCTGAGACACCTGCATTGGCTCCCAGTCAGCAAAAGGATCACCTTCTGACTTCTCACCCACGCACACAAAGCCCTCCACGACAAGGGACCGGAATACCTCAACAGACGCCTCAGCTTCTACGTCCCCACCCGCCTCCTCCTCTCCTCTGGCCTCGCACTCGCTGCTGTACCTCGCATCCGCCGCTCCATGGCAGGTGGGAGATCTTTCTCCTTCCTGGCGGCCAAGACCTGGAACTCCCTCCCCACCAGCCTCAGGACCACCCAGGACCACTCCGCTTTCCGGAGACTCCTAAAGACCTGGCTGTTCGAGCAGCGATAACCCCCCCTTTTCCCCTTGCGCCTTGAGACCCGCACGGGTGAGTAGCGCGCTTTATAAATGTTAATGATTTGATTTGATTTGATGTAAACAAAGCTAGGCAGCGAAGGGGCTCGGCTTTCAGACAGGACACACTCACCAGGCACTTGTGGAATGGCAGCAGTCAGGTTAGTCTCACATTTTGCCCTGTATTCTTTTGATCTCTGCAGCATGTGCTAATAACTGTATTAGGACTTAACAAAGTACAATGACATGGCAGTGTGAGACATGTTCTATGATGAGTTCTTTACCTTTGGGCACACAAACTTTCAATGTTGCATGCTTATTTTTGCACTTGCTATCTTGGAATCTTTCCTGTGTTGGTGTTTTTTTTTTATTTACTTCTCTGAAGACACTAAAGATTTCTCTGTTTGAGATACCTGTGTTTAGTGGATTCTAGTGGCACTAGTCAACATCTGGGGACGTGACCTGTGGCTTGCTGCAAATGTTTTTTTAAAATCCATGATCTTGAATTACAATCAGATAGCAGATGCTTGTTCAGTGATGGATTCTGCTGTTCTTTGCCTCCCATTCCACATGTGGAAATGCCTGTATGTGGATAAATATCACTGTATTCTCTCACTGTGCTTACGTACACTGGCCTGATGTCGCTGCCTTCAGAATTGTATCCCACACACAAGATTCTGGTTGCAAACCCTGCAGCCCTTACAATCACTTTTCCTTTTCATATCAACCACCAGAAGACGGGCATATTAACTGTCTACTTTTCTGCTAACATATCTTTTTAGTTTCCCTGTTTGCATTAAAAAGAACAATTATGTTCATGCTCTACATCACAATTCTGAATTCATACACATATTCAATAAAACCAAGAGGAGATTTTGACTTTGATCCACATAATCTATGTTTAACATGTTATGAGACATGTTTTGGACACATATGTAACCTTTAATAGAAACCCACCCATATGATATCCCTAGTCACTTTCAACATATGCTTCTCATAATAAATACATCAGACATTGTGCTGTTGTAGAACTTTATCAGGCCTATTGCCTAAGTATTTAAGAAGGGTCTCTCTTTTGATCACCCATGGTCAAGCTAACAGCTGAGCTGTCAAGCCAGACCTAAAAAGTACATCTCTGAAGTATCCCAGTATTAAGCCAGTTTGGCAACACCAAAAATCATCTTTGACAGCATTATCTGACACTGGTTCCTGTCCATAGGAAGGTTATGAAGGCCCCTTGGGTTGCGAGGAGCAGCTTCTAAGCTTCCGATGTGTGATATCCGCGGCCCCTTACGGCCATGCTCCGGCTGCAAGTGCCTTGTCTGCTTTGCGACTATCCCATCTGGCTCTCTCCTTTGCCCCTCCCAGTGTCTCAGCCATCAGACATCCCAAGGACCACTGTTATGGCAACTCTTTCCTTTGTGACGGTCCACCAGCAGCCCTTTTGTGTTACTGATGCAGTTTAACAGTGCTGTCTCTGCTGTTACATGTCTGCTTTGTGACTGTCCCCTCTAGCTCTCTCCGTTGCCCAACCTTCAGTGTCCCAGCCATTAGGCAAATCTAGGCCCACTGCTATGGGAACTCTTCCTTTCAACAGCCTACTAGCCATCCTTATGTATTATTGACACCATTTCTTTAATGCTAGTTTTAGTTGAACTCTTCCACCCCGTTGCCCACAGCTGCTACAATGCTCTCTGTCTTGGTAGGTGTGGGTGTGTGATACAAATTCCGAAGTCAGCAACTGACCACTGACCCCTGATATCAGTCTTTTAGGCTTCCTGAGGGAGTCATGCCCTCCTCCAGGTACTGGTTCCTTTCAGGTTTCCTTTAGGATTTCCCCCATCAAGGAACAGATACCTGCTGAAGGGAGGGTGTGTATGCTTTCTGCTTCCACTCCCACTCCCACTCCTCTTATCTCCCCTTTGTTTATGCTCCTGCATCCTTGAGCCATCAGGGTGCGTTTGCTGCGGTCCCCTTATGCTCTGGATTCACCTCCCCGGCCCGCTATTCATCTTGGGGCTGTTATGTGGGTCTCTGCCAGCAGCCATAGAAGAGGATTTTTGACATCCAGCCAGAGTTAAAGACAAATGAGGAGAACCGAAACCCTCATGAAAAGTCGACAGGTATGATATGAGAAGTATTGAAAGCACAGAAACAGAAGCCTTGCTTAACTTAGACTCTAAGATCTGTAAAGGTTATTGGCAAATTGTTTAATGCTGCATATTTCATTTCTTGCCTATCATGACCAATCTGGGTTTTACCCAGGAGACAGGCTGTTGATAATGTGTGCAAGATGTTCCATTTCATAGATATGGCATCCTGCAGGACGATTTTGCTTAAAATACTGCTGCTGGATACTGAGAAAGCATTTTACAGGGAAGGCTGACCTTTCCTTGTTCAAATACTTGTAGAGATTGGACTGGGGCAGCATATGAGGACATGGATAGTGGCTAAATATGACACCGTCAGCTATGATATTCATCAATGGCAGTAAATCTGACCAATTTGTCTTGCATGGAGGCAGTAGACAGAGGCGCCCCTTGCCAGCCCCGCTATTCATACTACCCATTGAACCTTTGGCTCCCCAGAATAGGAAACACCAAAAGATCAAGGGTATGGTTTTCAGGGGAGAACAACACACAATGCATTTATTATTCTGTTGAGGGAAACTGATCCCTGCATATCCCTGCCCCCAGCTCTTGACTTGATAGCTCAATATGGGAAATTATCTGGCTTCAGGATTATCTAACAAAGTCAGAGTTGATAGGTATCAGCCTCCTCCCAGTGGTGAATTAGATATTTTGTGAGCGCACTCATTTCTGCTGAGCCAAAGAAAAGATCAGGTGTCTATGGATTTATACTATGTGCAAATTGTGGAATCTTTACACAGCCAACTACCTGAGGCTTTTCAATGAGATTATGACATACCTCCTTAGGTGGCAGAATCATTATATTTCATGGCTGTGTCCAGCAGCGACCACCAACCTGAATGTATTACCCAGGTTATTAGATGCATTTCAGGCCCTGCCAGTTAGAATTTTCAAAGGAGAGCTTAAATCCCTTCATTGATCTCTTTATATGGGAGGGTAAAAGAGCCTGAATTGCCAGATCAGTTCTACAGTCTCATAGACAATCAGGAGGATTGAGGCTCCCAGGCATTATTATGCATCACAGATCAGGGTTTTCTTTGAGTGGTCTTGCTATAAAACAGAGACTCAAAGGATCCACATGGACCCAGCAGTGGTGGGCTAGGCACTAGGGCAATACCACTGTTGGATAAAGTAGATAGATCTCTAGATAGTTATTTTTCAGAGATTTTGAAACCCATATAAGAGATATGGGACATGATCGTAAAAAAGTGTGCTTTGTATACATTTCCATTTCCATTCCCATACACTCTGCTGTAGAGAAATCCCAACTTCACCCCAGTTCGATCATAGGTGGACATGGGCAAATGGGCAGAGGGAAGGCATTGGATGCATACAGGCCTTTTTCATAACTAGAATATAAAAACATTCAAACAATGCAAGTGGGAATTTGAAACCGAGAAAACTGATTGCATGAAGTATTGGCAGTTAAGACATTGACAGCTTCATCATATTAATAGAATGGCACTCGTTCGATCCCCCACTGATTGGGAAAAGTTGTTTTCTGGCTATACATCTCCTAAGGGGCTAATGTTCAGAGACCCTAAGAGCCAATAGCCGTAGGTAAGTAGGAGACATCAAATTTAGCAGTTCGAGGTTCCAATAAAGCAGTGGTAGAAACTTTTGACTGAAATACCATCCATGTGCAGAAGTATCCAAAACAGTGAAGCTCTGTTAGAAATAGGGTTTCTGGTTGGCTAGGGCATGCCAGGCAGAACCTACCCTCTCTAGTCAGGGCAAGGGACTTACACTTCCAAGATAACCCCTGCTCACCCACTTGGTAGCTTGGCACGAGCAGTCAGGCTTACCTCAGAGGCAATGTGTAAAGCATTTGTACAACACACACAACACACGAGACGCACTATCCCCACCACAAAGGAAACAACACCAAGTTATATGAAAATATACTGTATTGTACACAACGCAATTAGCATCATCAGGCGGAGGAGCAGTGGCACCGGAGCAGGAGGGAGCTGCATCCCACATGGCCCTGGAGGGCGACACTACGGAGTCTGAATTCACCAGTGGGACGGAGGGCGAGGGGAGCTCCATGGCGGGGACAGGAGCTGAGACCAGCAACACTGACTCGTCCTCTGATGGGAGCTCCCTTGTGGTGGCGGCAACATCTGTGCCCCCCGCATCTACAGGTACAGCTGCCACCCCCCCCCTACCAGCACCGCCCTCCCCACAGGCCGTCAGGCTTTGCCCCGTGCTCGCTCACCAGGGTGGGCATCACCTTCGCCCCAGGCACCTCAGGCCCTGCCCCAGCCTCAGCCCATCCCAAGCACACCCACAGACCAACATGCACACACGTCAACACCCAAGGGTAGTTCAGGCAAACATACGCACCACACATCCCACAGGCATTCACGCAAGCATCACACACATGCAGACACACCAACATCTACTGCCTCCACTGTGTCACCCTCCTGCTCGTCTCCCTCCTCCCTCCCAGTGACGTCTACACTCACACCTGCATGCACTACCTCTACAGCCACTACGTCCCTCTCCAGCACACCCACCACCACACCCCGCTCACTTGCAGTCACCACCCCCACTACCATTCACACGTCCCTTCTGTCCTCTCCCATTGTGTCTGTGACGCCCCCTCCCAAGATACACAAACGCAGGCACACACCCACCCAACAGCTATCCACCTCACGACAGCCTCCAGCGCATGCACCTTCACCCAAAGTCACCAAACGTACACCTCCTACAACCACAACCTCTTCCTCCACTCCCAAACCCCCTCCACCTACCCGTCCCAGTGTGTCCAAAAAACGTTTCCTGTCCACCCTTGACCTCTTTCCCACACCTCCCCCACCCATCCATCTCATAGGTCCAGAACTAGCACCTCAGCCACAACATCTCCAGGACCAGAAGTGCCTGTAGTCACCGGAATCTGGAGTGCACCGGCCACCAGGGCAGCCAGTGTGGCACGGAGCCACAGCACAGACAGTCCCCGCCTGTGAAGCATCAGAAGTTGGCCAGTGTCCGGCGGGAGAGCGGTAAGACTCCAGCCACCAAAGCCGCTCCCAGGGGTCCTGGTGGGAGTGTGGAGTCAGCTGTGACACCTTCCAAGGTGGGAAAGGGCCACAAGAAACCTGGCAAGTCTAGGAAGAGCAGCATGGCGGAGAAGACCGCCATCATCCCCGCTGCCCAGGAGGCCACCACCAGCACCAGCCCAGCTGCCCAGGAGGCCACCGCCAGCACCAGCCCAGGTGCCCAGGAGGCCACCACCAGCACCAGCCCAGCTGCCCAGGAGACCACTGCCAGCAAAAGCCCTGTTGGGCCATGAAGGACCGCCAGCAAAAACCCCGTTGGGCCATGAAGGACCGCCAGCAGCTGAGACCCTGCAATGGAGACCGCCATCTCGAGCACCGCTGAACAGGGCACCGCCGTCTCAAGCACTGCTGCACAGGGCACCTCAGTCTCAAACACCGCTGCACAGGGCACCGCCATCTCAAGCACCGCTGAACAGGGCACCACCGTCTCAAGCACTGCTGGCCCATGAGCGGCAAGGGCACTGAAGCAACTGAGTCCGTCACAGGGTGAAGGATGCACTCTGGGCACCATGCCCCCTCCAGAACCAGTGGAGAGATACATCCACGACCTCTGTCCTTAGCAGGATGAAGCACTCTGGGCACCATGCCCACTCCAGAACCAGTGGAGAGATACATCCACAACCACTGTCCTTGGCAGGATGAAGCACTCTGGGCACCATGCCCCCTCCAGAACCAGTGGAGAGATCCATCCACTCCCTCTGTCCTTAGCAGGATGAAGCACTCTGAGCACCATGCCCCCTCCAGAACCAGTGGAGACTGTTATCCACTTGAGAGACTGTGGCTTTGCACTCCCCAGGATTGAACAGTGGGCAGCCCACCCACTGTAGATACTTGAGAAACTGTGGCTTTGCACTCCCCAGGATTGAACAGTGGGCATGTGGCCCCCTCGTGGATTTGGCGTCGTGCACTCAACCGGCTGAGGTGCCCCCCTTTCCCTCCCCCTGAGGTGCCTGTTTAGTTGTTGTCTGATGCCCCTGCAGTGTTCTCTCCATCATGGTCGGGGATCTTGTGTGGGCCTCGCCCATACCGTGTGGTCCTGGTGTTCCACGGACTTTCTTAGAACACTACCTGAACTATTATGCTTGGTATATATTATGTACATGGTGTATATATCTATTTCTGCCTACTTGCTTTTAATATATTACAATGGTTACACTCATTTTCTATTGTCTTTGCATTCTTCCGGGGGGCTTGGGGGGTGTAACTGTGATGTGTTGATACGCATTAGTGTGTGTTGTAGTGGGTGACAGTGTGGATGGAGGTGTTGCGTGTGTGTGTCACTGTTTTTCCCTCCCCCCTCACTCCTCCCCTGTGTCGTAGGTGCAGCACTCACCATGGTCTTCGCCGCCGGCGTTCGTGCTCCTGGTAGAGGAGCAAGAAGATGAGGGCTGGAAAAATGTGAAGCTCTGGTTCCATGGTGTCCTCGTTCCTCGTGGAGTGTGTAGAGGTGAGCGTTTTTCCTTCGGGATTCCTGTTTCCGCCGTGTTTTTATCCGCGGTGAATCTGCCCCGGAAAAGGTGGCGGATTGGCCTGTCATAATAGTGTGGGCGGTACATTGTCTCCTGCCTGTCTGTTGGCGGTGACCGCCGCGCTGTTTGTTTGTACAGCCGTGGCGGTCGGAGTGTTAAAGTGGCTGTCTTTGTTGGTGGTTTCCGCCACCATCGTGATTCCAAATTGTTTACTGCCGGCCTGTTAGCGGTCTTGCCACCACTTTAACACCGACCACCAGGGCTGTAATGACCACCTTTATCCAGAGCAGTCAGACTTTGTGTTGAAAAGTTAAAAAGTGTAATGATGATAATGAAAATGTGTGATATTAATAATGTTTAATGCCAATGATGAAAAGACTGTGATTTTCCATAATTATAGTGAGTAAATGGTAGAGAAAAAACAAAGATTCTCGCCAGTGGTTATACAATCTGAAATAAGTGAGGAAGACCTCTGTCGAGTGAGACTGATAATTCCCCGTGGCAAGAAGAAGACACCCTTGATTTAGTTTTAATATTTGAATGGGCTCACGACCAACCCCGTGTCTGTGTGACACTCCTCGGTTTCATATAATAACGCAGGAAGTTATTGTGTTAGAGGCTCTCCTAGATGCATTTTTCACAGATTTGTATGATTCAGGGGTTTTAAATGTAGAAAGGGACATTAGGTTTCTAAGGGCCAGATATAGCAAGCAGTTTTGCCCATTCTGTGGCTATGGGAAAATGTGTTCGTACATATGGCCCTAAGTGTTGTCACTGAGAATGCTAATTCATAATAAGATGTGACCTGTATTATGTTAGGTAGTAACCTATTTGGTCCCCTATAAATGTATACACAGCTGACATTGAAATAGAAGAAGTACTATAGGCTACTGCTATAGGTAAAAAACACGCATAGTAGTATAAGGGATACGAGAAGCAGATAGAAATAAAGACCATATAGGTGTATAGGAAGTGTATGTTCCAGGGCATGGATGCTCCTTTGGAACATATGATAAAAACATTTTCTTGTGACAAAAAGAAAATACAGAAATATTGTAAGCAATTGTACAGAGACACCAAAGACTATGCTCAGCCATGGCCTAAGGAAGGAACATTTGATGAGGACATAATTGAACATACATTGACTCACATTAAATCTAAATATCAGAAGAAAAAGAGAAAGAAGAGGGAAGCTATTTTGTCGTTATGGCGGGTTTTCTGCGATACAAAGACAAATATAAAACCGACAATGTTAGAATGGACAGCGACACAAATACAAGCGATAGCTACAGAAGGGGTTCCAGAGGGACCCCCATCCTACGGTCTCTATCCTATTCAGCCAGCGGTTGGATACCAGGATCCAGTGCGGGTTGAATTTGAGGAAGGTGAGACAGAGGTGAAGGAGGTGGAGAAATCGCCTCTCCTACTCCCGACAGCTCCGCGGGCAGAGTATGAACAGAGAAGGAAGGAAGGAGCAATATCTAGGGTACAGCTTACTGAAGAACAGGCAGAAAGATTGGAGAATGTTGATTCTCTTCGAGGGCAATGGACCACTGCGAGGAGATTGGGAGAGGCAGCAGGAGAGTGGATTTTGGAAGAAAGGGGAAAAGAAGAAAATGTAGAAAGGTTACGATATGGTAGATATTTAGAAGAAAGGAGAAAGGAAACAGAAGTTTAGGCTACAGTTGAGGATTGGGGTGACGACTCTGATACAAATGAGGGTGCAGTGGGAAGAGGCAGGAGCCTGTATAACTTTCGACCCCATCCTATACGGAGGTTACAATTAATAGCACAAGACTCAGAACAGACAAAGAGGAAGTCAATCTTAAAATCAGCTAAATTAAGGATGACACCCATTGAGACAATAGAACAGGAAGAAGGAAGGTATTTTTGTTACCCCTTCTCAGATGAATTGGCAGAATGGACTCAAAAAGAGGGGAGAAAACCATGCCCGACAGGGGTCGTTTCAACCCTATGATTTAGCGATAGCAGAAGATTGGACAGGGTGCCCCGGGTTGGGATTATCCATACATGCAAGAGTGTCTTGCAGTTTGGGAAACGTATGCAGAAGACAAACCGACTGAAGTGATACGCAGCAATAGGCCAGACCCGAGGCTAAGGAGAAGGTTAACAAGTTCCCTGCCTATCACACAATGCCTCTCATTTTTAAAGGAGGGCAGGCACCGATATACGTGCCTTGGCCACAGATGGACAAAGAAAATTTAAAAAGAGCACTGCCTCCATTGTCTGAAGGTGCAGGAAAACGGATAGGGAGTTTTGAAAAACACACAGTTGGAGTGAATTGTGCTCTAGGCGATGTTAAGAGTTTGTTGAGATCTCTGGTAGGAGATGAGGTGAATACTATATTCACGAGAGGAGGACTTCCTCAGGTTATATTTGCAAAGACACAATTTGATGGATCGTCCTTTAATAATGTTCGTCAGCATGTTTGGGATGCGCTATGGCGGACACACCCAGACAGACCAGACATTGGATCCCTTATGGCAGAAAGTATTAAGCCATCTGAGGACATTGCAGAGGTTATTAAAAGAATGAAAGAGCGATGGATACAGGAGGTAGGATGTAATTGGGAAAACACAGGAGGAAATACACTGTCATTTTATAATGTGCTGAAGAAAAGCCTTCCCACGGCTATACAGGTAAATTTAGATGAAGTGGTGGGAATTGAGGCTAAACCGTGGTCAATAATATAGGCGCACACAATACAATATTTCAAACGAAAGCGAGAGAAGGACAATGAGAGAAGAGAGCAGGCAGAGAGAGCTACTGCCAAATTAGTGCAACAAAAAGTTAAGAAACTGAGCACTGAAGGAACGCTTGTAACCGTACCATCAGCGGCTGTTGCAACGCCAGTGCAAGGGGAAGTACCAGGAAGTCCAGTAGTTAGTGAAATGGGGAGACAACAAGGAGGTCTGGCAGGAGAGCAAGAAGCAATGCAGGGAAGAAGACAAGGAGGATTCAGAGGGGGAGCTGCCATGTTTTTATTGTGGCAGGTCGGGTCATTTTGTAAGAGAGTGCAGAACTAAAATAATTGATGAGCGAATGCAGGGATAGCCCTCTCTGCAAAGACAAGTTGCGAAGCCACTGCAGATGCAATGGGGACCACAACAATATACAAGACAAGAGAGTCCCCAGCCCCCTCAAGCTCAGTGGATGGTACCTCAGGGAGCACTGCAACAACAGGTGCCACAGAGTGGCTGTAACCCCATAAGTGGACAAGGGCAGGGGCAAGTAGGAGGAGTAGTGGTGCAAGGAGGTAACCCCTTTTACGTGCCACCCCAAGTATCTGGTGGGATGCAGGCACCCAATTGTGTACAATGACAAAGGCAACAGGTAACAAATATGTGTCCAATACTATCGGTAACCCACAGATCAGAGGAGGAACCCACTGTGATGGTAGCCATAGAAGGTCGCCCCTATCAGTTTTTAATCAACACCGGGGCCATAGAATCTTACATAAATGAAGGTACGTTACTACTCTTGTGTAATTCAATGGACACACAAGGGTTCTCTGAGGCTGTCAGACGGGTTCCTTTTACTCATTCAGTAAACATGACTGTGGGTGATACACAAATTGATGGGCCATTGTTATACTGTCTTGAGTCACCTGTCAATCTTTTGGGGAGAGATCTAATGAGTAAATTAAACATGACCATTTCATTTTTGAAAGGTAGATCGATGGTGTGTTATACGCCTAGTGTTACGCCAGGTAGGATATTGTCTCTCCTTGCTCGTGAATAATCTAGACTGCAGGTCAGAGCAGTACCAGTACACACAGAGGCTCTTCTGTGGGGCATATATGCTTTGATAGCGCCCACACCAGAGCTGCAGGGGAAACAGTGCAGTTACCAAAAGAATTAGTGTTTCGGTCATGGGAACCCATAGAGCCAATGATAGAACGAGAAATGGTGCTGAATATATTAGCTCTTGAATTAAGGCCAATGTATGCTGTGCTTATTGCATTTGACAAAGGACAGGGAGTGTGGGCATCAATAGTGTTCACAAATCCTGGGGTCAACCTGAGAGATATCTCAGATGAAGAATTGTTCAGTGAACACCCCGAAACTGGAACAGTTGTGTTTGAAACTGACACTTCACTTAGAATGCAGGTGCAGTATAGAACCGTGTCAAACAATGTACTAGACATAACAGTGAAAGAAAGAGATTTGGCTAAGGTACCAAAAGTGTTATGGACAAAAGGACCACATGATGTGGGATTGATTTAAGTAGCTGAGCCTGTTAAGATTACACTGAAACCTGGAGCTATATTGCCCAGGATATGCCAGTACCCTCTATCCAAAGAAGCAGAGGAAGGTATTTTGCCTACCATTCAGGCGCTACTTGAGAAAGAGGTGATATATGAAAGACCGCCACCCTGTAATACACCAATTTTCCCGATAAGAAAAGCTAAAGGGGGAACTCGGAGAATGATTCAAGATTTACGCTCTTTGAATGATATTGTCATTCCAGAATTTCCTGTAGTACCCGATCCTTCAGTTATATTGACAAATATTCCTAAAGAGGCTACCTTCTTCTCTGTCATCGATTTGAAAAATGTGTTTTTCAGTATTCCATTGCATAACGATAGCCAATATTTGATTGGATTTACATTTAAAAATACTCAGTACTGCCATAGTAGGCTTCCTCAATGATTTTGTGAATCCCCAAGTATTTTTAATTGAACAGTTAAAAAGGATTTAGTAAATATTCAATGTAAAAGTACGCTTTTACAATATGTGGATGACATTTATGTTAGTAGTGCCACTGAGGAGATATGCCGAGAGGATACTGTTGGTCTTCTCTGCACGCTTGCAAACAAAGGTTACAAGGTAGATAAAAATAAGTTATAGTCTGTGCAAAAAGAGGTTCATTATTTGGGACAACTAATATCTAAAGATGGATGAAAAGTGACACCTGAGAGAGTGGAACATATCAAAAACATGCCCAAACCCACGACTACCAAACAGATGCAGCAGTTTCTAGGACTCTGTAATTATGTGAGAAAGTGGGTGTTTGATTATGCTACGTTGACAGCACCCCTTCTCATCATGTTAAAAGAATCCCAGGCGACTGCAAATAAAATACATTGGACAAAGGACATAGAGATGGCATTCCAAGAGCTAAATAAAGTGATTATGAATGCCCCAGTGTTAGGTACGCCTGATTACAAGAAACAATTCTACCTCTTTTGTCATTGTAATGGAATGACTATGACTGCAGTAATAACTCAGAAAACATCTATGGGACATAAGCCAGTTGCCTACTACAGTGGGCTGCTAGATCCTATCATGAAGGGCCATTATCCATGTGAGCAAGCCCTGGCTACAGCAGCGTTTGCGGTCCAGAAAAACACTACTATCATGATGGGGCCACCTTTAACACTGTATTTAGAGCATGTGGTATTTGCTATTTTTCATAAAAGTAAAAGCACTCTTTGTAGGAAGGTAGCCTCTAGCCTTGTTACCCCCACTTTTGGCCTGTTTTGTGAGTATATGTCAGGGTGTTTTTACTGTCTCTCTGGGATCCTGCTAGCCAGGACCCCAGTGCTCATAGTGAAAACCCTATTTGTCAGTGTGTTTTATATGTCTCACTGGGACCCTGCTAGCCAGGACCCCAGTGCTCATAGTTTGTGGCCTATATGTGTTCCTTGTGTGGTGCCTAACTGTATCATTGAGACTCTGCTAACCAGAATCTCAGTGTTTATGCTCTCTCTGCTTTAAAAATTGTCACTTCAGGCTAGTGACCATTTTTACCAATTCTGATTGTCACACTGGAACACCCTTATAATTCCCTAGTATATGGAAGCGCTCTGGTTGGTGCCGGGAGCCTGACTACAGGGGCAGGAGCCCTTTAAATTTACTTCACGCTCTCGCCGTCGCGGGAAGCGCGCTGGTTGGTGCCGGGAGCCTGACTACAGGGGCAGAAGCCCTTTAAATTTACTTTGCGCTCCCGCCGTCGCGGGAAGCGCGCTGGTTGGTGCCGGGAGCCTGGCTACAGGGGCAGGAGCCCTTTAAATTTACTTCGCGCTCCCGCCGTCGCAGGACGCGCGCGGGCGTCGCTCGGGTGAAGCCCGGGCCAAGGGCAGGCCCGTCCTTGCACGTCATTGCCAGGAAGAGGCAGGGCAGGGCCACCCCCCTGACATTCTTCTAAAGACTTCTGGACTAGGCAGCTCATAAGTGCATGGCTGCCTGAAGGTACTGTGTTGGTGTTTTTTTTTTTTTACTTCCTCTACCACCTGTGATTGGATCCTAAACAAACTAAAACTAAAAAAACTAAACTAAACTAAAATCACCACCGTTTCACTATCACAACTAGGGCTGGTTGGCTTCTGAAACATATCTGTTGAGGTACCTATATTTTCCCCTTTTTCCTTCTGTAACAACCTGCCTGAGGATAACAACTTACCAGGATGGGGAAAAGGAAAGCTACCAGCAATTCCACCGAGCAGGGAGGGGCAAAAAAAGTACCTCGACATGCGGCCGAAAATTGCACACTTACTCAAATTGATGATCTTATAGAGGAAGTGGAGAGTTTGTTAGCCACTAAGCCCTCAAAACCCCGTAGGAAAGATGCTTTTGCCACTTCGAATGACATAAAATCCTTTTTCGCCCCTGTGAATAGAGATTTACAGATACCTATATCTCAGGGTTCTAATTTAGAATCTAACAAGACAGAAAATTCAAATAATCTAATAGAGAGCCCCAAACCAAGCCCGCTTAGACTGCAAGATGGTGTGTACCCCTTATAAATTGTAATAACTGCTTCTTACCCCCTGCCCTATTAGCGCCATCTGAATCAGAGAGAACTATGCCAAGGGGAATTGAGGAGTTAATACCAGTTTCAACCACTCAGAAGGAACATCCTGCTGATTCACAGTTAGTACAGATAAGAGCTGAAATTCTGAGTCTTAGAGAGCACCTTATATCCTTTACTCATATGATATACGAGAAGTTGGATGGTATATCTGCGGTAATCGGGGACATAAGGAAGTCATCACTAAAATTTGACCCTAACTCCTTGGCAAAGCCAATCTTAATACCTGAGACATCCATGACAAAGAGGTGTAGGGGTCAAAGGGCTGAAATAGTAATCCGGATTACTCACAGGGGACGTAGTGTACCTCCTGTAGCGGGCGTCTCGAACAAATGCGCAAAAATTTTGGACAAGGGGGCTAACTGTGAGATGCATAGGGATGGACTCCTAGATAAAAGGTCTATATGCTTCTCGAGAAATACCCCCCAAAGTCAGATTAGACATAGTGACTACGATATATACATGATAAATGTTCCTAAGCTAAGTAATGGCCAACTAGAGCAAGGGGAATATCTTAAAAATAAAGTAATCCATTGGATAAGGGGGACAAAGAAGTGTAGGTCCATTATAAGGGACAATATAGTTACCGCACAGAGACACACAAGAGTAGGATCAACAACAGATCTTATAGGGCTAAAATTGACCAGCCAGAGTCTAGTTAAGGGCCTTCTTGCACTTGATGAAAGAGTGAGACCCGGTGCCTTATCCCAAGTGGCACTTGCCCATAAACTCCCCCAATCACTGATAAATTTGTTTGCCCAAGAGAGAAATAATACCACAATGGCCCAGCATACATGTACCTATAGAAGGGATCAAACGCACAGCCCAACTCAGCCATAGACTGACGTGAAGCCCCCGCGGTGAAGGTTGGGAGAGATGGCATACTCAGTCTCAATCCTTATATGCCAAGAAACCACATACTATATACCTTGGGAGCGGAGCCAAAAGTGCATTGTAGTGACTCACTAAAGGAGAAGGTCCAGGGAGTAATACCTTGTTTAAATGAGATTAGAGAGAAGCCGCCAGAAAATGGGGATGGTCATGATCTACCAATCAGGATTTTATCTTGGAATGTGGCAGGGCTGATTCAGAAGACAGCTAATCCTGACTGGTGTAGTTTTATAGATCAACACCATATTATTTTACTACAGGAGACATGGGCTCCATCTGCAATAAACAGAGAAGGTTACTGGACCTTCCAGAAGACTGCGCTTCCATCACCATCAGGCAGGGCTTCAGGTGGTCTGATAATCTGGCTAAAACATGATTTGTTTCCAAAGGTAAAGGAGATAGCAACTCCTACGAGGGATCTACTAGCCATCGTGGTTGAAATTAGTACTGCTAGGGGTCCTGTTAGTATAATATTTGTAAATATATATGTTAGACCTGGCACCCAAAGGACTCAGACTGTTCAGATAAGTACGCTATCAGATGTTCTTAACTGCCTTCCTGGAGGGCAGGGTTTAATTGCCGCAGGAGATTTCAATATGCAATTGAATTGCAGAGACGACAACCAGCAAGGAGGAATCCAGCTTGCAGATTCTTGGGATAGATCTGGGCCGGTGCAAGCCACATCTAAGAAAGAAGGAGGATCATTAGAACTACTCGAAGATCTAATAAAAACGAAGGGACTAAGAATAGTAAACGGAAACACCAGATCAGATACCCCGGTGTCACCTACATATAGGAGAGGCCTATATTCTAGCCACCTGGACTACGTTCTAGTAGATGACGCTCTCTGGAAATCTCTTATTGACATGGTTGTTTTCCCTCGTATTGATAGTGACCATCAAGCCTTGAGTACCTCCTTTTCTACTATTTTATTCACCTGTAAGACATTGACAACATGGGCCCAAAACAGTGCCCTAACTAGGACCAATGATTGTAAAAATGTGAAATGGGAATGCGTGGAAGATGATGTAAACTTCCAGCTATTAATTTATAGAATAGTTGCAACAACGCTTTCCCCATTGAAGCATACAAATATGATATTGGTCGATTTGATTAATCTGCATAGTATCCTGATTACCTGGTTAAAACCACATTTACAGACAGTAAGGAGGTGGACAGAGATTGGGACTAGAGTATCGAGGTGGTTCTCTAACTCCTACAGGCCAAAATACAGCTATTGGGAGCAATTAAGGAAGGGAACTGCCGAGAGATAAGAAAATCCAGGTCTGTATACAAAGTTGTACTTAAAAACGCAAAAAAAGAGTGGGTAACCAGATATTGGAATAGGATGGTTGATGCACTTCACGAGAAGGATTTTAATTTATTCTGGAAATTAGTGGCAGACAAAAGTAGTCCCCAAGGTGTGGAAAACTACCCTGTAATTCAGCCAGAAACTTGGGTGACGCATTTTTCAAATGTATACCGAAAGCCTCAAACTAGTAGTACTACTATTCCTCCCCTAAAACCTAATGACCTTTTGGCCAACACCTTAACGGGTGGGAGAGCAATACCACCCAAATTTGACCTGGACCTCTTCTCCCTAAAAGAAACAACATTGGCTCTCCAATCAATACGTAAAGGGAAGGCCCCTGGTCTTGATGGCATCCCAGGTGATTTATATTTGTCTCGACCGACAACCTGGTCTCTGTATGTAAATGTGCTTAGTAATGAGATATTGAGGGTTGGAGGACTTCCTACTACGTGGGAAGGAGCAATCATAGTCCCCATTTATAAGAAAGGGCCAAGGGAACAACCTACCAACTATAGGCCTATTAGTCTAATTGATGTTAGTCAAAAGATATTCAGCAAGCAGGTACTGAATAGATTACAGACATGGATAGAGGATTCTCAAATTCATGGCTTTTAACCTGCATAAACTGTTTAGGGGGAAAATCACCATAGCAGGCCAACCAGTGGAGAGAGTCAGCCAATTTGATTATTTGGGGATTAGGCTAAGCGATGACCAACATTGTTCGGCACAGATCGGGAAGAGTCTGACAGCACTTAGGCAGAGGTCAACAGTGATAGGGAGGAAAATTGCCAATACTTTGGAAGGAGAGATATCACCTGCCATCACTGTTTA
This sequence comes from Pleurodeles waltl, assembly GCF_031143425.1. Classification (NCBI taxonomy): domain Eukaryota; kingdom Metazoa; phylum Chordata; class Amphibia; order Caudata; family Salamandridae; genus Pleurodeles; species Pleurodeles waltl. Next base: position 584,118,163 of record NC_090440.1, on the reverse strand, counting down.
CAAAGCAGCGGCAGTTGCAGCTTCAACTTATGGCGCTGAGCTTTGGGGACACACTAACTCTAGGTGTCTGACCACGGTAGAAAACCATTTTATACGAAATTTTTTGAGGCTGCCGATGAGCACCCCTCTCACCCCCCTTAGATTTGACCTAGCCCTAAACGAAATCCACAACGAAATTGCATTAAGACCACTAATGTATTGGATTCATCTTTGGACTTCGGAGTATTTGTCCACCCTCCATGTAGCATTAGATGAGTTTCTCGTAAGTGACAGTGCACTAAAGATTCCTTGGTTCAGACATATTAGAGATACGTGCAAATTTCTCAAGATGGAGGAGGTGTGGAGTGCTCCTCATAATCTGACCAAGGAAATAAAGGAGCGTGTAAAAAGCTGCTACTGGGAGAACATTTTGGCTCAAATTTTGTCAAAAAAATCATGGCAGTCGGACCCTACAGTTCCTAGACCATAAATGTAGCCCCAAATTTGAGGCCTATATGGACAATGTAAATCCTCCCTATACTGAAACATTATTTATCAAGTTCAGATTAGGGACCCTCCCGCTCAAGACATTTACAGCGCAATGGAGATTGGAGGACTGTAACTTAATATACTGCCATTATTGTCAAAAGACAAAAGAGTCACTCGTGCATTTTATGTTTTTTTGTCCTAGATATCTGGCACCTAGGAAGAAGTGGATTGCTCCGTTATGTAGGTCAGTTGGGATAAGGGAATGGAATACAGCATTACGCCTTTTAACAACTGACACAAATGATAAAATAGTTTTTTCAGTTGCGAGATACTTGCAAAGTGCATGGGCCATAAGAACCAGAGAATTGCTATAATAGTGTGTTTTTAACACATTGGTCTTAGATCATACCTATTTAACATAACAAGTCTTAACTGGTTGGAGTTAAGATATAATGGCCTAATATTTTATATTTTTATTTCTGGATCCTAAGATTTTAAGAACAATGATTGTTTGCTCAGTTTTCTACAACTTTGTGATCCTATTATTTATCTAGGGCTCTCAAAGTAAACTGTGGAATGCTTTGCCTAATTCCTCTCTCTTATAATCAACAACTGATACAAATGACAAAATAGTTCCCCCAGCTGCGAGATATTTGCAGAATATATGGGCTGTAAGAACTAGAGAATTGCTATAATCGTGTGTTTTTAACATATTGGTTTTAGATTATATTTATCCAGCTTAACAAGTTTTAATTGATTGGAGTCAAGATACAATGACCTAATAATCTTATATTTAATATTCTGGGGTTTTAAGATTTTAAGAATAATGCTTGTCTTGCACCGTTTTTTACAACCATGTTTTATTCAGGACTCTTAAAGTAAACTGTGTTACCTTTTTGCCATTTTCTCTTTCTTATAACTGATATGCTGCACAATTATGTTATGCTGTTGTATTGTCTACTTTTATGGCTTCTAGCCGAAATAAAGTTAATATTTGATTTGATTTGTTACCTAGTTACCCAGGGTATTGGGGTTCTAGGAGATCCCTATGGGCTGCAGCATTTATTTTGCCACCCATAGGGAGCTCAGACAATTCTTACACAGGACTGCCACTGCAGCCTGAGTGAAATAACGTCCACGTTATTTCACAGCCATTTTACACTGCACTTAACTAACTTATAAGTCACCTATATGTCTAACCCTCACTTAGTGAAGGTTAGGTGCAAAGTTACTAAGTGTGAGGGCATCCTAGCACTAGCCAAGGTGCCCCCACATAGTTCAGGGCAATTTCCCCGGACCTTGTGAGGGTGGGGACACCATTACACGTGTGCACTACATAGAGGTCAATACCTATATGTAGCTTCACAATGGTAACTTCGAATAAGCCATGTAACATGTCTAAGATCATGGAATTGTCCCCCATGCCAGATCTGGTATTGGAGTGCCAATCCCATGCCTCCCAGGGGCTGCAGCATGGACCCCGGGTACTGCCAAACTAGCTCTCTGGGGTTTCACTGCAGCTACCGCTGCTGCCAACCCACAGACAGGTTTATGCCCTCCTGGGGTCTGGGCAGCCCAGTACTAATGAGTCGTGTTTAGTATGTTCTTTGATTCCACATGCTAGTGATTCAGATAGATTGCATTCATCTAAAGAAGTCTCATCCAATGTTACACAGTGTCTTCTCCATCTTTTCCTATGTAGAATGAGGGCCGGGATGCAACCTGCACAAGTGCAGCAGGGAACATTCTTAGTAAACATCACACAATATGAAAGAGGGCTAGCTGATATAACAAACGTTCTGACTGACCATAAGGACATAGAAACAAAAATAGAAGCAATGTCAAGGACAGGAGCTTTAAGGTACAACAGGGGGTTAAATGGAAAGCTAGAATAATAGGACAAGGATTTTTAAGGGTATCACAATCTACTCTTTATGCAGAGATTACACATCCACACCTATGCCCTATGACTGTCAAGAGAGACCTTATCTTAGGGTAAATGGGTCAGTATATGTCCATGGTCAATGGCACCATGGTGCAGTATTTGGATGTAGAGCTCTCTCCTTATAGGAGAAGAGTGGGAAAAGCATTAATATACAGCAAGATTGCCAGGCTATGTGGAATGAAAATATACAAAGCTTAACCTGGGTAGAAACACCTACATCTCTTCGAGTGGGTCGAACGCCAAGTGTTTTCTCCTTATGTTTTAAGGGTAATGGAACAATTTCAGTAGGGACAAACGTTAATTGTATTATCACAAGATATAATGAGGACATGCAATGGGGCACCTACAGACTAATGGACTACTATTGGCAATGTGGAGAATGGCTATATACGCGACTTCCCGCAGGATGGAATGGTCTCTGTTCGTTAGTCACTGTGCACACCCCCTTCCTTAGTAATTCCAGGAGTGGATGTTTCAAAGTTACATGAGCATCCTATGAGCCGTCCAACGACATTGTTACACCATCATCGAAGGAGAAGAGCTGCAACATGGACAAATATTCCACAGGAATATCGACTGTTCAACGATGCCCAGTTGTTTTTCGGAAGCATCCTCCCATTCATTCAGGCCAAAGCCACTGCTCACTGGTTGGAAAGAACTCGTTGGGAACTGATGAAATCATGTCAGACTTGAAAGGGAGAAACGGTGCTAGATGTTTGTGTTTCAAGGCCGGCAGAAAGGAGGAGAGAGGCTGTAAAACTTCAGAGACTGTTTGACGTGTAGGGAAGACATATTGATAGAGGTCAATGGGCAGGATTGAAGGACATTGTGCATGTTAGATAATATGTACGTAATATATCTGCCATGAATGTATTTTTGTAACACGCAGTCAGATAGCGTTTAAAAAATTATTGTTTTTGTTAATTGTAAGTGTTGTGAACGAGGTGGATTTTAAGTGCCCACCAAGTGTATATAAATCACGTGTGTAAGAGCTGAGTTGAGTGTGGCTTCAGTTGTAGAACTGTTCTGTACTCCCGGCCCTATTTTATTTTATTTTACTTATAAATACTAATTTCTTACTAGAAGTGTGTCACTTCTTTATCATTGATAAGAAATTCAACTACAATACCACCCACAATACTACTACTAACAATATCAACATCAATATCACTACCACAAAAATAGTTACCACCAATATCAATACCACCAATGCTGTCACCACTGATATCATTAATACTCATATCATCAATAAGATCACCAACAGAATATCACTACCATCATCTGTACTGCAAAGCCACCAACACTAGAACATCACCATTGTGACTACCACTAGTATTATGACCACAAATACTACCACTAATGCCAAAACCTTTACCGATACTGCCACCACCACCAATATCACATCACCATTACTAAGAATTGACAAAGCCAATAGGTCTGTCTATGCATTGTCCCACCCAACCTCCGTTCTTTAACTTGCACTTGCTTCACCCAAAATATATATCTTCCCCAAACCACACAGCTTTACACCTAGGTTTTCACTAAACAAATACATATGCATACTTAAGTCCAGCTCTAGTATAGATATATTGTTAGTAGCCATAGCCTTGATGTTCTAGCGTTATGTACGTAATGTTTTGTTATCCGGCGCAGGTGCTGCTCACATCTAAATTATTAAATTTGAAACAAAGAAGGCGGAATTTTTAATTTTGCTAACTTTTGTAGTATGCTGCTAATTCTGCAATCATTTCACTTCCAGCATGACAATTGTTCCATAATCACATACCATGTTTGAAAGTAGCAGCGTGGAATGTTCATCTATAGATATGTATCCTTGTCCCATGTTATGCCTCTTAAGTTTATTGGAGAAGGATCGGAGGTCTCTTTCAATTTTGGCAGCAGAATCAGACACCCCGTAATGTCTCCAGAGAGGAAACCTAAATAGAGATGTGAAAAACATATTTTTTAACAGTTTGCATCAAAATATATTCCAACAGGTACTGGCATTAAAGTACAAAGCGTAGCTATTGAAAGTGTTGTTTATAGAACAGAAAGTGTTTACAGGTTTCCAAAGCGTGACAGTGCCTTGAGGTGTTGAGAAGAGTTCCCCCACACCCACTACCCATAACACCCTCAAAGGTTGATTCTTTAAACTGGGACTCTCCTACATGCACACTATGAGAATCCCAGATTTTGCACGGCAAATCATATTTATCATATTTTTCCAGAAGCTGAAAAAAAGCCAAGCATCAGTATTCTCACAAAGTGTTTAACAAACGTATTAGATGATGATTTCAGAAACCTCGTTTTTTGCCAGGCAGTTCTGATTTCAGATATTTTGCTTTGAGAGACCTGAACTAGTGGTATAAATCCTCTAAATGTGCTTGACATCTGTACCTCCACCATAGGCAGTGCTATTTCCAACTCCAATGCTGTTTCATTACATATTCCCATATGTAGAATTTCTGGCCGTGGAATTCACCTTTTTTTGCCCTATTTAGCCTGAGTGCTAGATACTGTTTAAAATCAAAAGGTGACATTTACTCTTCGGTCAAAAGTGCCCACTCATAGACCGGTACAATAGTGGTACAATACTGTAATATGCTGTTCCACAGAATAACCTGAAAACACAAATCTAATTTTTATCCTGTACTACTTTACATCCCATCTGTCAGTAATATTTAGTTATAATATTTTCGTATTTGTACACTAACTGAAAGTAAAGTTTTCTACGGGACTGCTTGAATTGATCTTGTTGCTGTTGATCTGATTACCGAACGCAAGATTAAACGAAGTGTAAGGAGATCAAAGAGCTCCATGAGGCATTAGATCTAGTCTGTGCGTATGACTAAGAAGACTTCACAACATTTCCCGATATATTCCCTAGCCTTCTGCTCCAAGCCAGCATTGGCACGGACCAAAAAAACAATCAGAAAACACTGCCACTTTGATCCAAGGATGCCATATACTAAAAAGTGTTTTGGGGTGAACGAAAACACTCTCAAGACTCAAAAATTACCACGCAGACTCTTCTTGGCAACTCAAAGACAGTATTTACTAATTGCTATGAATGTGCACATGCTCTTTTGTAATTTTAATTTATTTGAAGTGTGTGTTGACAGCATTGTCCGTCTGGGACTTCTGAGTGTTCGGTATTTGGTTTCTTCCCTGCACCCAATTGTCAGTTGTGCACCTGTGTGTTTTGGGCTAATTCAGTTATGTACCCATTGTCTAATGATTCTGCAATTTGTTTGTAGGCATGGAGAGTGTGCTGGGGACTCATGTGCTGATATCATAAATACTTGTAGGTTGGTAAGACATGAGTTGGCCTTTAACAGATGACCCTTTCATGTTCCTTTTTCCACTACATCCCTAAATTAACCTTTCACCTTGCTCGTGACAGATTGAGGGTTAGGCCTAATCTGGTTTTTGATTGTGAACAGTGGTGTCGTTTTTACTTGTTCTTTATGTTGCACAATGTTTTCACATTTCATATTTACAGTAATGCGCTTATTTTTTATATTTCCTACAACATATGAAATCAGGCCACTGCCTGACCTTCGAAGCTTCTCATCATGACAACCCACCAATCTGATCAGATGTCGTGGGGCTCAGTTTTGAAATTTACTGAAAGAACTTTGTTTCACAAACTTGTTTTTCAGAGAACTGATGGTGAGAAATTGTTGGAAATCATTATCTTTTACCTGGCATGCCTGTCCATTTTCCATTCTGTTGCTGAACCTTAGCCATATGGTCCTCTGACTTTTACTCCTGCTAACGAACAGTAAAGTGCTTGTGCCCTCACTTTTAACCCTGGTCAAATTGGCATATACCTAAACGGCAAATTTAGTCTATTTATATCTCTGTAATATATCGTACTACATGTACCCAGGGCCTGTAAATTAAATGCTACTAGTGGGCTTCAGCACTTATTGGGCCATCCACTGAGTAACACTATAAAACAATTTTCTGGTCCTGCTATAGCAGCCTGGGTAGACAGTTTTAAACTGACATTTCGACCTGGCAAAATACACCCCTTGCCATGCCTAAACCTTCCTTTTTTAATGCTGCATCCTAAACCCCTATGACCCCTAGGCTAGGCCCTAAATGCCTAGGATGCATTGTATTTAAAATGTAGGGCATATCTATTTAATGTACATGTCCTGGCAGTGAAAAAAAACCAAAGCCGTTTTCCACTGTGGCAAGACTGGCTCTCTCATAGGGAAAACATTGGGCTGCATTATAGCAACTGATAATGCTTAACTTTGGGAGTAGCTAGAAAAATGGTTCAAGGACTCATTTGAATTGAAATTTTTCCAACTTAATGGTCATGCTGGATTTGATATTACTAATTTTAAAATTACACTTTTAGCAAGTTTGCATTTTCCTGCCAAAGCCCACCCAAGGGGCCTTTCTGCCAGTGTGCAGTGTCACCTGACTGCTGATGGATCCCTTAGGGTGCTATATGGATTGCTCCCAGTGGACAAAGGGCTTGGGTATGGAGAGGTATTTTTCTTCCTTGAGTATGATGGCCTGGAAGCTGTGCACAGCTTCTTCCTGATGATGCCTACCCTGCCACTGGCAAATGTATCTAACATCTAGGCATGCTTCTTGTTTGCCTTGCTAGCCAGCTTGGCCCTAAGCCCAGTGAGAGGGAAATCTGCCCCAGAACTGGTTAGCAGTGACTAGAAGGAAAGGTTTACCTATTTCCATAGCTGCATCTCTGGGTGGGCACAGAGAGCTCTGACAAGAGGAAGAAGGGTTCTGCAATGTTGGTTTTGGGGAAGAGGGGTTCTGTGGGACAGCTTACTGTAAAACACATTGGAAGTGCAGCCATAGTGGTAGACTCACCCCTGGAAATTTTACCTCAATGGTTAGGGGCCAGGAGTTTTCTCCACACACAAGCTGGCACTAGGCATACATGTTGCACCTTCCACCCTTCTCACAACACTCCTGGGCCTGTGGAGAATTAGTAGGACTGCTCTGAAGAATCCAAAGGAAGACTGGACCTGCTTGTCTTGCATGGAGGACCCCAGAACTGACTCCACGTGTCAGCTGACTAACCTTCTGTTTGAGCTACAGGAACACAATAAGCTTCTGGAGGCCTCTCTCCCTGCAACTGCCCAGTTATCCAGTACCAACTTGACCTGCCCTGGACCCTGCTGCTAGGCTATGTTGGAGTGAGGCCTAACTCTTAAGTGGTGCCCCTAGGTCCTGAACGCTCAACTGGTGTTAGAGTGTACTCCTTTCCCCAAACTGTAAGTTGTGAATTTTTGAATTTTTGAAATAATTTTCTGCCTTGAAAACAGACTGAGATTGAATTTGCAGTCAGAGCCACAGTCATCAATGTCAAATTACATGTACGCCTCAGCTTCATGTTTTGACTCGCTGAAGGAGATCTGACTTCCAGAAAATGTATTAAGTCCAAACATAGAGAGCTTCATCAGGACCAACGGCAAGCAACATCTGGTTGATGTTGACGTCTTTCTGGGCAGAAACTTCGGACTTGCTCTGAGCTGCCCTATCTTTAACGCTGACTGCACCAGGACCAAGCTCAACAGAAATATGCCGTTGTCAAGCCCCACTTCAGAACCAGCGTGCCCCATCGATCACTTGTCGATGACCACTTTTGCCTGTGCTCCATCGCAGTCAGCCCTAACTTTTGCTTTTGACCCAGTCTAGTGCGACCAGATAATTGTTTTGGTGCTTTGTGCTTTTTTAACACTATTTCTCATTCAAACGTTTGAAAATTCATATCTCAGGTTGAACTTATTGGATTTTTGTCATTTCTGATACAATTTTATTTATTAAAATAGTCTCTTTTTTTATAAAGTTGTTTAGGATTTTTCTTGTGTTTTGGTTTCATTTTATTACTGTTTGAGTACTGCATAAATATATCATACATTGCCTGTAAGTTAAGCCTCACTGCTTTGTGACAATCTACCAGAGAATTATGCACAGGTTTATATACTATATTTAGTGGTTCACCCCAACAAGGATTGGGATTATTATAGGAAGTCGACCATCACCCCCTTCAACTAATGCTCCAATTTAATACAGAAATGTATTGTGGAAGCAGAATATAAAGGGCCTGATTGAGATCTCGGCGATGGGGTTACTCCTTCGCAATGGTGACCTATATCCCATCCGCCAAAATCTAAATACCATAGAAAACCATGGCATTTATATTTCAGCAGACAAGATATCCGTCACTGTTACAAAGGAGTAACCCCACCTCCGAGATCTAAATCAAGCCCAAAGCATGGCACCTGGCAGCATCTTCACTTTAAAACCTTTTCATTTAGGACTCATATCCAGTCATTTTAGAGCCATGGAACCCACGTGTACTTATTTGGGACCATCTCTCATTTGAGTAAACCTAGCTACAGAAACTATTCAAAATTCAAAGGAGATCCCTTCAACTCAGACAAATTCCATACAAAGATGGTGCATGTTAGACCTGACAGCCTTGGAGTGGCATTACACTACTTCTTGCCTTCACTACTCCTGTTTTGCTGAATTCGTTTTGTTGGCTTTTGAACTCTGTGCACTTTACCACTGCTAACAAGTGCGAAAGTGCTCTCTCTTTAAAATGTAGTGAAATTACACTACACCAATTGGTGCACTTAATTTAATTGCACTTTGTAACCCTTTGCGACACATTGTGCTTGTGCCAGACATATTGTATGCAAACGGGGCGTTCCCCTGTTAGGGGAGCCCAACAAAATGGCGCAATGAAATCTAAGAGACCCCTTGGGCCATTTTTTTAGCACTTTTAATGCCTGCTCAGAGGAGGCGTTAAAAGGAGACTTTCATTGGTTTCAATAGGCCTCTGGGTGCTTTGTAGGATTGACATCAAACTTTTTGACGCTAATCCTGCACAGCGCCGGATTAGCGTCAAAAATTGTGACGGTAGTAACCCAAACTACCACCATGGTGCGCCACATTTTATATACGGCGCACACATGGTGGCGTTAAGGGGGAAGCTAAGGGGCTCAAGAAAAGTGGTGCTGCCCTAAGTGCAGTGCCACTTTTCATAAATCTGTCCCAAAATGCTTCCATGGGGACTGCGACACTCATTGTGCAAACCACTAAAGTAGCCTTTTAAAACATGCCTCAAGTCTGCCAGTGGAGCCTATGCTGAGGTTTTCAACTGCCAATTCGACCTGGCAAAATAAACCTTTTGCTGGGCCTAAACCTTCCTTTTTAATAATTATAATTCACTCCTCAGGTAGGCTCTAAAGCTTTACAAGGCATTCTATTTAAAAAGTAGGGTGTGTGCCTCAGTTTTACATGTCCTGGCAGTGAAAAACTCCTAAAGCATCCTGCTATCTATGGAGCAGCAGTATGGGGGCATATTAATAATATGAGTCTCTGGTTAGAGGAGTGCCGTTTTTGCTGACGTTTGCTTTCTTTACCTCTGTGTTGTCCCCATTTCTTTTGTCACGAGGAGTTAGACTTAATTTAAATGTGCTCCCCTTTTATTGCTGTTGAATAACCCCTACGCCACTCTGAACTGCCACACTGAACCGCAGTGTTATTCTAGATTGTTTTACAAGTTATATTGGCCTGAATATACCATAGAAATAGACAAACTGGAAAGAACTTGACCCAATAAGTAATTTATGGAACATAGGCTTCCAAGTAATTAATGGAACATAGGCGTGCGGATAGGGGGATTATTGAGCTAGCTAAGTCTGTCCTGAAGCAATATTATTCAAAATTGCAGTGGAGTAGAATTGTATAGCTTGCAGGAAAGATCACTTCTGTCTAGGGTTTGACGCTGCCATTATTCTACTTCATAGTGTAATGAGTCAATTTGTTTATGCCCATGCGAAAAGGTATCTAAATAATCATTGCATTTAATGTTTTTTTTAAGTGAATGGTATTGTGTTTATACAAGAAAAGTTTGAATCATTTTTAAAGTCTGTTGTGTGTGATCGTAACTCTATGGTCTTTTAACTCATGCTTACACTATTTTTGTATTTTGACTGTTATGATTATAGCCATTGTGGTTTCTCTGAAAGTACCAAATGTTTGGTGGACCACAACCATTGGTTTTTATAACTGTCCAGAACAAATGTTGCTTTAAAAAAAAAAAAACTCCAAGAGATAGTTTTGAAAAAATAAGGCCCATATATTTCTGCTTTTTTAGCGCCGCATTTGTGTCGGTTTTTGACGCAAAATCGGCGCAAACTTACAAAGTACAATTGGCCCGTATTTATACTTTTTGACGCTAAACTGCGCTAACGCAGTTTAGCGTCAAAAAGTTTTGCGCCGGCTAACGCCATTCTGAAGCGCCATGCGGGCGCCGTATTTATTGAATGGCGTTAGCCGGCGCAAGCAGACCGGCGCTGCCTGGGGTGCGTGGAAAAAAACCACGTACACCAGGCAGCGCTGGCGTTGGGAAAAATGGCGCTAGGGCGTCTTAAAAATGGTGCAAGTCAGGTTGACGCAAAAAATCGCCTCCACCCGATTTGTGCCATTTTTAACGACGCCCAGACGCCATTTACATGACTCCTGTCTTAGTAAAGACAGGAGTCATGCCCCCTTGCCCAATGGCCATGCCCAGGGGACTTATGTCCCCTGGGCATGGTCATTGGGCATTGAGGCATGTAGGGGGGCACAAATCAGGCCCCCCTATGCCAAAATAAATTATAAAAAAAAAAAAAATTATACTTACCTGAACTTACCTGAATGTCCCTGGGGTGGGTCCCTCCAGCCTTGGGTGTCCTCCTGGGGTGGGCAAGGGTGGCAGGGGGGGTCCCTGGGGGCATGGGAGGGCAGCTGTGGGCTCATTTTGAGCCCACAGGTCCCTTAACGCCTGCCCTGACCCAGGCGCTAAAATCCGGCGCAAATGTGGGGTTTTTTGGCCCTCCCACTCCCGGGCGTGATTTTTGCCCGGGAGTATAAATACGACGCAGTCATTTTTTTAGACGGGAACGCCTACCTTGCATGTCATTAACGCAAGGAAGGCGTCCACGCAAAAAAATGACGCTCTTTCCTCATACTTTGGCGCTAGACGTGTCTAACGCCAAAGTATAAATATGGCGTTAGTTTTGCGCCGAATTTGCGTTGAAAAAAACGACGCTAATTCGGCGCAAACGGAGTATAAATATGCCCCAATTGTATTTTGTAAGTTTGCGCTGCTTTTGCGTCAAAAAATGATGCAAATGCGGCACTAAAATAAGTATGAATATCGGCCTAAGTAACTAAGGACCCCAAAATCCAGGAACTATTTTCCCTAAGTGTGAGAGTTTATTTAATCCCCTTAACTGCTGGGGCTTTCCCGCCCCCAGTGATGAGTCTTTTTTTTAGTTATTTAGGGTAGTTTGCGCTTATGGCTCCATAACTTCTTTTTCCCATATAAGGTATGCACACCAGATTTGCATCCTTGTTCTCTGACATCCTGGGTATTCCTGTGGCTTTCAGGCCACGTGGGCGTCTATAATGTATTATTGATAAACATGTCTGCGACCATCTCTTGCCACCTGCACGTGCATCTGTGACTTGATATGTGAACATGTAGGTTGTGAGTGCCTGTCTGTATCTGTGTGGATGGGACTTGATATCTGAATGTGTGAGTTTGTGTGTCTATTTGCACTTCCTGTGACTTGATAGTTGTATGTGCGTTTCTCTCCATCTGTGACTGTAGGCACCTGTGACCTGATATCTCTAAATATGTCTGCAATTTTCACGAGTGTGACGTAAAGTCTGTGAATGTGAAGGTGTATGTTTTGGGGCATCTGTGGCGTGGTATCTCTCAATATGTCTGCACGTGTCTGTGTTGTATTGGTCAGGTTACAATGGCTTGTAGGGTGTGGGCCCCACCACAAACCTATAAGTGCCACAGGGTTGGGCCAGGACATTTAGCATTTTTACTGGTTTGTAGGGCTGCACGTATTCTTTCAGAAAGACAAGGTGTGAAAGAGAACTCAGTATGTCTAAAAGGGACTAAAATAGGGTGTGTGAGAGATATACTAGACCTGATATCAAAGCCATCCCTCATTTCTCATAACTTTAGCACCTAAGCATTGTAAAATTAGCAGGAGAACATTTACTTTACTGGTTCAAAAACTACCTTCTTTAAATACATCAAAACAACTACTTTAAAATGTCATTTGAAGTCAACTCCAGGATATGTGAAAAATATGGATGTAATTTATATCAGTCACGTAACTTAAAAGTAGTTTTAACGTTTCAGTGTAGGATAACGTGGTTTGATTTTCTTAATATTTGAAATTTGCTGAAAAGTTATCTGGCTTTATTTAACCAGCGGTCACCACTACACACAAACCAAAAAGTATTAATTGGCTTTTGAATATAATTAGAAAGTATTTGAAAACACGAAATACCTTCCTGTTATGCAGTATCCTACCACATGAATGTTTGCCATAGATTTCCTCCAAAATCATTATTTTCCTCGTACACAGAAAACTGCACCATAACTCGGAAATGTCTACCCAGCTTGTACACAACGTTCATAAATGTCTTCCTATGCTCGCGGTTCAAAGTGCTATCCTTTAAAAGCAGTGTTCTAGTTCTAAGGTCCAGTCCAAACCAAAACACATGGATAAAATACATTGGGGGTCATTCTTACTTTGGCGGGCGGCGGAGGCCAAAGTAACCCCGTCAGAACACCGCACCGCGGTCAAAAGACCGCTGCGGTGATTCTGAGATTTGCCCTGGGCTGGCGGGCGGCCGCCAAAAGGCCGCCCGCCAGCCCAGGGCAAATCAACCTTCCCACGAGGACGCCGGCTCAGAATTGAGCCGGCGTAGTGGGAAGGTGCGACGGGTGCAGTGGCACCCGTCGCCTATTTCAGTGTCTGCATAGCAGACACTGAAATACTTTGCGGGGCCCCCAGGGGCCCCACGGGACCCCCTACCGCCATCCTGTTCATGGCGGGTTTCCCGCCATGAACAGGATGGCGGTAGGGGGTGTCTGAATCCCCATGGCGGCGGAGCGCGCTCCGCCGCCATGGAGGATTCAGAAGGGCAGCGGTAAACCGGCGGGTGACCGCCGGTTTACCCTTTCTGACCGCGGCTGAACCGCCGCGGTCAGAATGCCCTTCGGAGCACCGCCGGTCTGTCGGCGGTGCTCCCGTGGCCGGTGACCCTGGTGGTCACCGGCCGCCAGGGTCAGAATCAGGCCCATTGTCATTTACAACCCCAATAGCTCTGTCACAAATGCACAAATGTGAGACCTATTGCTTTGCAAATGCTTGCTTATACTTTTAACCTACTTTGTTTGTGATGGAAACCAGTGTAAAACTCATATGTGATCCAGGAAAGCTATAGATTTCTGCAAAGTAGACAAAATTCTAAATTCAGCAAGGGCTCATATGAGTAGATCCCTCAAGGTTTTCCTGTTGAAATAAAGAAATATTGAAAATGAGTAGGGAAAAATGGGAATTTGTGACAACGTTTACATCAGTAACTTTTTGTCACAATGACCGATTTACAAAAGCATAAACTGTTGAGTCTGATAGACTCTTCTGTTTGTGTGGGTAGGCCTAGTGCCCGCGACAAGAAAGGGCCCAAAGCACATCACGGATACATCACATTTCTCATCTCAAAACTGACCCTTTTTTTATCAACATGGGTAGCTGTGGATTTCGGGCCCTAGCTGGCAGCTAGGGAAACCTAGCAAATCTGCACATTTTTGAAAACCTAAACACCTGAGGGGATCCACCAGGCGTGGCTCTCACCAGGCTCTTTACCCATAATCCATCGCAAATCTCAAACTTTGACTAAAAACAACATATTCCACAATTTCTGTGATGGAAAGTTCTAGAATCTCTAGGGAGCCAGAAACATCCTTCCACCTAACAATTCCCCAAGTCTCCTGATATAAATAGTACCTCACTTTTGTGGGTAAGTCTAGTGGCTGCAAGAGGAAAGAGCCCAAAACGCAACATGGATATATTACAATTTTCCACTCAAAACTGGCCGTTTTTTTGCAAAGTGGGTAGCTGTGGATTTTGAGCCCTAGCTCAGCCAGCACCTAGGGAAGCCTAGCAAACCTGCACATTATTTTTAAACTAGACACCTGGGGGAATCCAGGGTTGGGTTACTAGCATGGCTTACACCAGGTTTGGTACCCAGAATCCCTTGCAAACCTCAACCTTTGACTAAAGAAAGACTCACATTTCTGTGATGGAAAGTTGTGGAATCTGCAAGGAGTCAAACACGTCCTTACACATACTTTTTGAGGCTTGCAGGGTATTTAGCTAGGAAAACCTTGCAGGATCTATGGAAAGCACACCATCCTAGAATCCGCAGGTTGATTAGTCTTTAAAAATGTCTGTGGTTGGTAGGATTTCATGGAAGGCGGCTGAGCACGTTCGCAAATCCAGCACCTACACCTATGACTGATCTTTCCAGGTAGCGCTTTAAGGCCTTATGTAGAAGGCCTCTTGGCCCACCAACACATGTGAAGGTAAAACTCTTATTGGTATACTTCAGGGAATGCTGGGTGGTAGAAAATTTGTCCAGGTGTTTTCCACACGCCTAAGTGAGGAAATGGGAGTTTTTAGCCAAAATAGGAGGTTTCCAGGGCAATGTGCGTAAGAAAATGTTGTGCGATCCACATGGAGCACACCATCTTGTACTCCCCTGGGTGTCTAGTTTTCAGAACTGTCTGGGTCTTGCAGGTTTTCCAGGATGGCAGCCTCCCCCATCCCAAAAAGTGCAGTCATTCACCATTGCAAGTGGGACAAAATTGAGAGTTAGCCACACTCTCCTGCCCCATATGTAAAAACAACACCCAAAAGAATCAAATGTCTTCTTGCTTGTCATTGGGATAGGATTCTTTAGTTTGCAAGGGAGGAGAAAGACTGTTTGTATCCTTAGGGGTGAGGGTGGAGCCTGATAATAGGATGGGCAAGACCCACCCCATTATTTTATTGCTGCCATACAGTGGAGCTTCTCCCTCTCCCCCCCCGGAGCACATCGAGGGCAAACCACTTGCCGGGGGAAGACTTGGCATTGTCAGAGTGCAACACCCCACACCACTTCCTTTTGTCCCAAAGGCAACACCCCTGGTGTCAGGTAGACTTTCTACACCATCAGGGGACTGATTTGGCACATTCTTACAATTTGGGACAAACCTTCTATCTGTCCCGAGGGATGGCAGAAAGACACTTTTGCATGTTCTGGGGCAGGGGTTTGTCTTGATGCCAGGGTAGGACGCACCCTCCTTTTTTGGTTTTGACACCATTTTGAATTCTGTGGCGTGTAGTGGGCTCTTGCTTTCTGCCCCTGCCAGGGGCAAAATTGAGGTAATCTCCCTGTCTGCCACTGAGGGGTGGAGAAAGACTTGTTTGTGCCATTTGGGATTGGGTGTGGCTAATGCTAGGGTGCCACACCTGCACTAACTTTATTTCACCTCAAAGGCAAAATCTCTGCTGTTAGGTGTGCATTCTACAGTCCCGGGGGGCAGATTTGTGGACTTCACCCCAATTGGGAAAAATCTCTTAACTGCCCCCAGTGAGGCTGAAATACACTATTGCCCCTTCCGAGGCAGAGCTATGGATCTATTTCAGGGTAAACTGCACCATCTTTTTTTTGTCTTGGTGCTATTTTGAAATCCCTGGTGTATAGTGACCTTTCTGGACCCCTCGGGTGCAAATTAAAGGCAAACTCCCTGTCAAGCCCTGGGGGTGGGGGCACAAAAATTGGCAATGGACGCACCCCACCTCAAATAGGACAAACCAGAGGGTGCAACCCTGAGGGGCAGTATGGGGGTATTACCCCCATCCACCCCCCCCCAGCAGGCAAGAATACTATTTCTGTAATATTTGGGGTGGAGGCGAGGGCATGCCCATGGTGGGCAGGCCTCACTTTTATATTTTTATATAAAAAATGGACACTGGTATCTAGTGGGCTTTCTACCCCACCGGGTGGCAGATTGGAGGTAACTACACTGATTTGCTCCCAGGGCGGCCAGACAGGCTGAAAGAACCGCTCCCCTATAAGCCTTGTACCTAGTGGGTGGATCCCTGCTTGAGGATCATTCTCCTACGGGAATCCTCAAGCAGGGTTCAACTGGGGGAGATACCATTGGAAAAGGGAGTTCTCCACTTTCCACCGATACCTCTCCTGAAGCAATATGTGCTTGGGGGTGGGGGCGGTTCTGAGATATGCTCCTGTGCACTGATTCATTGAAAGTAAAAGGAGCCATCAACTTGTTTTACTTTCACTTTACTGTACTGATGTCAGTGCGCCATGCACCCTGACCCTCATTACAGTTAAAAGAAAATCACGGAGGCTGCTCAGAAAGCTCTTAAAATGAAAGAAATGACTAATAAAAGTTTCTAGAGAGGACTAATAAATAGGCCTTTAAATACTTACCCAGTGTCGGCCAATGGTACTGAGAAGGTAGTGCTGATGTCGGCCATTGGCTGACACCCAGACTTCAGAGGTTAAATGCAGATAACAATGACTGAAATTAGAATGTTTAGTTGAGGAGTGGTTAGGGCCAATGAAATAATATGGCTAGTTTTTCTACCACATACTTAATGGTTTAGCATATCTGCCTTATAATTAACTACACACTTTGCCATATAGTTTATAGATTTCACAAAAATTAGTCTTTTACCTCAAATTGTTGAAAATAATACAGCCATAAAATGTGCACCTTACTTTGTCTTTTTGGTCCGCAAACCACACAGTGGAGCTCTATCATTGTGAAAGCTGCTAGGATTGTTTGGCATAGAAGCCTAATTAAATGCAAAACTATCGAAATGATGTGGCAAGAAAGGGCACATTATATAGCATTAATATTTTGACCCATTCAGGGAGCAAAGAACCATGGACAATTTTCCATGGTTTTATCAAGAATCTAATCATGAAAGGTAATTAAAACAAAAACATTCTAATACCAATCAGTGCCCATTGAAGAGAACAGCTTGCACAAGCTCTATCTTCTGCTGACAGAAAGTAGTACTCAAGTAGTACCAGTTTACATACTCACAAAATACTATCCAAGTCTGTCTGGAGATCTCCATCTATGCATTCACTATGTATAATCTGCAGAAATCTCATCCACAAGGGCAGAGAAGTCCTGACACAGAAGTGACCATTTCAGGTGTAAATGTGGCAGGGGAAAAAGGGAAATTGAAAATATCTATCACTAAATGGATAGAGTAAAGCAAACAACGAGGAGGAGCTAAGGGAAGCACTTGCAAATACTAAAACACACCCACTGAACAGTAAGGCAATGGCTAGCCACCAAAATAATACCCACACATATTCCAGGAGAAGTACTGACAAATAAGCTTAAATCTACTCCATCCAATTCCTGCAGTAAGTCAAGCACCACTCACAGCTAGTAATGCAAAGGATTCTCATAGAAATTAGTGGAGACAGGGAATAGCAATATTGTCACATGGGGAAAATAGTAATATAAATGGAGAAAAAAAATATGGGCAGGGAACACATGTTGCAACAAGGCTTCAATCACATTCAAGACATCGGCTACTGAAAGGGGGTAATGAATGTTCATTACTCCACCAAAACCATCCACTGGTGAACGTCAAGACAACATCAGTCAATCTCACACAGTCTGCTCACACAGGGAAGCTAAACACAGTGCTTAAAACATTTTTTCACCATATTGGTGAATACCTTTGCTGCTTCACAACTCATTTTGAAAATGAACTGTTTGAGGAGAAGAGAGAAGATTTACAGACAGAGGATCAACATATACGAGATGTCCAGAAAAACAGTCATTGTTAGATATGGTTTCTAATCTGGTATGATCATTGATATGATTGCTGACTGGAATCAAGCACTGGCATCACCAATAGCCTACTCCATGGCCATTCCTGCCTCCCATGTGAAAACATTGGCTCCACTCCCTTTCTTGATCACTAGACCATTTGCGAAGTTCAGTGGGGACACTGTGGCATCTCTCAGGCACAGCAATCATGAGACTTCTGACAGATACTGAGATGCATTACAGCAGAATGCACCACTTTATCACCCTGTTACACTCATTGGTGGAAAATCAACAAGTAGCAAGAAATGTTATGTCATTGCCGACTCAAGTATTAGCTGCCATACACTGAACTCACATGTTGCAAATATCATGTATTGCCACCCCCTTGTAGGGTTTGTTTGAGTTCTCTTTCTTTGAATTTACCATGAGTATGCTGAATAATTAATCAAAAGTGAATATGTGTGAGCAAGCCAAATGCACATTCGTTTTCATAATGCTCTTTTTCTGCACATATGATAAACAATCTTATGTAGAGATGTTCACAGCATTTAATCAATGCTTTTGATTACTCATATGTTTCATTATTACTGTGAAATTAGAGAATTTCTAGGAAGTTGACAATTACATTGCATTTGTTATCTTTAAGAGAACACTGTCTGATAGATTGAAAACATCTGAAAGGGAATTATGTCATTCTTCAGTGAATAGCCATAATAAAGGCTTCAACAAAACCTGAAATAACTTATAACAAACACACGTAGAGGGCCAGAAGTTCAAAGGACTTTAACCCAGGCCACAGAAGTACTAAGGACCTGATTGTGAAAACCCACCTTAACGTAAACTGCAAACCGTTCAGCCTTCAATCAGCAGTGCTGAAGTCCGCCTTATCGTAAGGACAAGCGGTTGTCTTTGTGAGCTGAAAACAGAACTCATTGCTCTGGAATGGGTCATGCAGGTGCGACCCATCTTTAAAACTCAAAATAGTATTTTATTCTAACATGCTTTTAATGTTCTAGAATTAGGATAGGCCTTAGAAACAGGAAATGAGGGTGTTGATATAGCTTCTGTAGCAAAAATGTTGGAATATTGTTATTGTTTACAGTACTGGTAACCTTCCTCGTTACTTTACTGTTTATACTCATTGTGCTAAAAAGTTCATCTTGTGTGTACTAAATGAGGGTTTTAGTGTTAAATAAATGTTTTGAAATGCATATCCCCTATCCCAGTGATCCGTGAGTGCATTGTTCATTTATGAAAGAGCATTTGGTGCTTCGCTAACTGTCCCTGTATCATGCCTCATAGGACTGCACATTGGCTGAAATGCATCTTACACAAACATTGGTCAGTGAGTTATTTATAGAATGTGATTCAATTCGTTGTTTAGATTTGGGATAGCACATTTACTGAGTCCTTAGTGCCAGGGGGTCAGACATCCAATCCTGTGCTCTAGAAAACTCTAAAGAATGTAATAACGTGGCATTTTAGCACCACACCACAGGAATCACTATTTTTTGAATAGACACACCTGGCACTCCATCAATGTGCAAACCATCTACGATGCCAGGGGCTACCTCTCCGATGTATGTGCTGCATTAATTCGGAACACAAACAAGAACCACGTCTTCCAAGTCATCTATGGAATGTCAATTAGTTGCTGGTGATTTCCAAGATGTGTGGCCTAAGTTTAACTAATTAATGAAATAACAAATCAAAACTGGGACTGCATTTGTACCTGTGGCATCTGTAGTATGGATGCATCAATTTATTCCTTCATATGATCACCATATCACAACAGACACCCATAACCAAAGTTTGAATGGATTCATGTGTTCAATAAGTTCTACATTCTCTTGGTTATGCAAATACAGCAAACATGACGTCTTTGTTTCAAGTGCTGATGGATATGCCCTTACTCTCATTTCCTCTTCTCCTTTCTTCATCCAACCACACAATCTCAAGAGAGGGAGATAGAACAGTGCATACATCTGTACATGAGCCATCACTGAATGCACTTATCGTATCCACAGGTTGTTACTCGTACGTCTTGACCATAGAGGGAAGGTATTCCAATAATCCAAGATATATTTTGCAAGATTACTTTAATTTGTTGAATAACATTGTGATGGGGCGCACATGTAGACCTTACCTCTGAACTACAAGTTTTTGGGTGGGATATGGCTGAGATATGGTAGGCCTTTGCCATGTATAGTAGTACAGTGAGTATTCACACTTGAAGCCACCCTCTATATCTGTCAAGAGGTCCTACAACAATGGGCTCTCAACTTCTCGGATGGCCATCTCTCTGAGATTTAGTTCATCGGTCTTCCTCCTTTCCTCCATGGCTAGTCTCTTTTCCTCTAAGGTCCTTTCAGCCTCAACCTTTCCCTTTGACAAGACTCTCTCAGGCTTCTTCTCCTCCAACCTGAGCTTGGCATCTACAGCCTATCCCCCCTCCCTGCCTTCCTGTCCACCATCCCTTCTGGGAACAGGCCATTGATAGATACACTACTTCCCTCCATGGCATGCAAAGATACACTACTTCCCGCAATGGCAGAGAGTTCCATCTCAGGAGATGAGTCATCAGAGCTTTCTGAAGCTCCAATATCGTGGTGCCCTTCTTGATTTGCGGTCCCCTTAGCATACAGAACTGTTTGAGCTCAACCACAGAGTAATATTCCAGGTGGGTCAGCTCAACTTCCATTACTGCAGGTATGGTCACAGACACTCAGGTACAATTAGAGTGGATTTGAAAAAAGCAAAAGAGCCAATTAAGGATAATTTAAAAAAAATGGTCTTAAATTATTTGTGTAACATAAAATCACTGTATGGCACTGTACAAACATAAGTGCAAATCTCACTGTGAATAGTGGCGTTGGAAAAGAGGTTACAGGTTGAGGTGGATGTAACCCTACTTAAGCAGAAACCACACTCCTTGTTAGGGTGAAACACAAGCAAACCTCAAATTAACCTGTGCTTATACCTCTGATAACTCGGCCCAAAGCGGTCAGACTTTCCTTACAGGAACTATGTAAAGTGTTTATGCAGCACTACAAACAGTAGTATAGTGAAATCATAGTACAAGAAAACTCCCACAGCAATTTAGAATAAGAGTAAATTGTTATACATTATTTAAGAATGAAATGAAAAAAATCCAAACAAGAGAACTTGAGATAGTCAATTTTGTACGATTTAAGTAAAATTAGTGCCTAGAAGCACAAAGCGCCATTTGTGATTATCAGGTCATACTGGACCCGGACAAAGTAACAGGTTCAGGAAGACCATGTTGGAATATATAAAGATATAAAGACCCAGTTAGGCCCATTGAACAAAGTACTTTAAATCATGATTTTCAGAACATTGTGAGATCCCATGTCAAAGATGCATTGCCCAGCGGCAGTGCCGAGGAAGTTGCAGGGCTGAGATTTGGAGTCCTGCTTCATCATTGAGGATGCTGTTGATGAGTCTCTTGTGATACCAAGTCCCTCGTGGAACATGCATCGCGCACCAGCGGTGCCAAAGAAGCTGCGGGTTTGCAATGAAGTATCCTACTTCATTGTTGGTGATGTCGTCTAGGATGTATCGAGCAGCAGCAGTCCAGAGAAGACTGTGATGTGAGCTCTGCATCGGTTCTGCTTACAGGACCACAACTTGACTGGCGGAGTACTTTCAGGCCTACTTCCAAGGGTCCTGGACTGAGGTGGCACTAAGACTCACAACAGACAGAGTCCAAGTGCTGGGTTCAAGGTGGTTGGAGCCTTATCTGTCCCTGTTGTTCTGATCAGGAGGCCTGCCAACAAATCCTTGGATGTACTCTGGCATTCCTGGGTTCAATATGAGGGTTCAGTCCTTTCACCCAGGCAGGAGAGCAGCAGGGTATCAGGGAAATAGATTAGCAGCCCTTCTGGCAGAGCAGCCTAGCATTCCTTCTGAGTCTTCCACAGGTTCAGAAGTGTACTGAAGAGCTGGGTCTGATGGTACATTATTTATGCCTGATGCCAGCTTTGAAGTAGGAGATAGTTCTGGAGACTTCCACCCCAAGAGGTGTTTGGAATTTCCTACTTCCGTGTCCCGGCCCCAGCTTGTCTAGGGTCACAAAACACTAGTGTCAAACTTATTGTGTGTGTGCCCAAACAGAGCCTTTGTGATGTGAACATGTGGTAGATGACAGCTCCTCCTCCTAATCAAATCAGACATGGCCCATCCTGATAAAAACTATTGCCTTTTGTCACACTGTCACAATTGTAATTTAAAATCTGACTTTACCATTAAAGAGGGTTTTAAATTACAATTTCATTGACATCAAACTCTATATTCCTACCTACTCCCAAATGCAAGTTATCACTTCTTAAATGTAGCAAGTTAACCCATTGCTATCCTATGGGAGAGGCAGGGCTAGCAGTTGTGAAAACTGAATGTAATAGTTTTTCACTACCAGGACATGTAAATCTTAAAAATACATGTCTAAATATTTAAATACACTGCACCTTGTCCTATGGGTTGTTTAGGGCCTACCCAAGGGGTGACTGATATGTTTTAAAAAGGAAGATTTAGGTCTGGCAAAAAGGTTTACTTTGCCAGTTTGAAATGGCAGTTTGACACTACACACACAGGCTGCAATGGCAAGCCTGAGACATGTTAAAAGGGCTACTTATGTACTGAATATTTAATTTACAGGCCCTGGGTACATGTAGTACCACTTTACTACAGACCTACAGATAAATTATATGTGCCAAATGGGTGCAATTTAATTTTACCATGTTTAAAGGAGAGAGCACAAGCAATTTAGCATTGGTCAGCAGTGGTAAAGTGTGGGGAGTCCTAAAAGCCAAATAAACAGGTTCATAAAACAGGAGGGTGAAGGCAAAACATTTGAGGGTGATCCTGCAGAAAGGGCCAAGTCCAATACTAGTACACATTGCTACTGGGTAGATATTTTCACCTGGAATTTGTGAATACCATCCAGCAGGAGATACAAGGCAAGATCTCTGCACACAAATTGTCCTTTGTGAATAGGGGGACCTGGAAGTGTTTTTAACACCTCAAAGGTAGTTTTTTTATTAAAATGCTATAGCCTTAACTACATAAATAAGTATTTGCTTACTGCAAGCAATCTGTCATTCACTACTATTTTCAATACACATTTCCCTGTTCAAAAGCTAACTACCCAGAAATAAGCATGGTATCTAAACAAAAATTAGATAATATGGTTCTATGTTGGCACGTAGTAGTTTTGATGACATTAACAAACCACTTTGCCTCTCATGACGAGTGCCTCCTAATTCTGGTATCACGGGTAACAGCAGTTACCGGCCCTCTTAGAATTATAATGTCTATGGAAACATTACTGATCCCTTAACTTTTATATGGAGAGTTCACCTCCTAAAACCTCTGGGTGAAAGTCATGCGCAAAGTGAAAAGTTGAACCTGAAGTTACTGATTTCTCAGATAATTCCTCATTTCTTATTGCACTCTCAAGGTCCTACTCATATTAGGCCAGATTTTCCCCCACCCATAAATCATCGCTACTTCCAGTATCAGTAACCCCAGGGGTGGGGAAAATCCAGCCCATTTATTGGGACACTCAGAATGAGGGCCCTAATGGCATACCTGGACCATATTACACAGTCACTGCCAGAAAGTAGGTTATTCAGTTGGGAAGTGGGCCTTTATCAACCGAATAAATTATCCTGGTTAGGTCTCAACATGAGTCTCAGATAAACTGTGCTCTACCCCCAGTAGCTATGGCAAAAGAAACAGGATATTTCCCACAACAAATGCTTGTAATGCGCAGGCAGAAGAAACACATTTAAAGTCATGAAAACAGCAGAGTAAGCTTCCTATGTCGCACCAAAAGTGTCAAAATCAGATAACTGGAACTAGAGATATGAATTCTGTGTCAGAATCAGAGGCAAGGTTTATGCATTTCTAACTTCCTTTATTTAACTCCAGCAGCTTCAACAAATAAAGAACAACAATACATTCCCATGAAACACCAGACAATGAAGAAACAAACAACCAATCAATGTATAGTGTTCACATGAAAAGGCGATGTAAATTCCTGCCACTCCTCTTTCTTCACTGCTCCAGCAGCAGGTAAGTATCACTCCAAGATCTGCTCCTCATTAATGTCTCTCATGTGATATTGCTAAGTATTGTAATTTATTTCTCTCAACAGCATGCTGCTAAGTTTGTGGTATAGGTGTATCACCCTTCTTTCTAGCTATTGACTGAGGAAATGGATCTCCAATTCCCAGGTGGACTCATAAGAGCATGGGGGCTTCACTTACTCACTGTGGTCCTCTGACCTCTAGAAGGCTATGGCCCCATTACCCTAATCTTCACCACCTCTAAAACACAGCACGTCATCCTGGGTCTACACATTTCCTGCATGGCCCGCAACTCATGTTGTGATTGTTGGAACTTGCTCGCCGTGTCCCTCAGCCAGCTATACTTATTAAGGTCAGTGCCCCATAAGCCTGGAGCGTGATGCCTCATACAGGGGTCTGTATAGCAGTATTTGCCTAATTTTGGCCATGGTGTAGCCCAGGCTCCACCGCCTTGAAACCTAGACTCCTCTCTTTGCAGGCATACCCTCACGAACCCCACAACAGGCCTGCGACCTCACCACTTGTATTTGATAACTCTGCAGGGTCTTTATATGTGTATATACATATTTTTACTGTTGGCTGCGAACAACCCAATGCTGCCTAAAGGCACTATACTTCGGCCCAACTAAGGTCCCTTAAGATGTATGAAGGGGAGGACACTTACTTCCAGGAGGTAGAGGTATCACATGTCACACCATACAATCACTTGGCAAAGGCATTATAATGCATTGGCACCTTTTGGAGAAGAAATTAATAGAATTGGTGGCTGCTGGCCCAGAACCCTACTTAAGGAGGGAAGACCAATCAGAACCCTCAAGGTCATCTAAACCTCCAAGGCAGCCCGACCTCCCACCTAAACACTCCAGGGACCACAGCCTATCAGTAGATGATTTTGAACACCTCAAGAGGACGCTGCTCTCCAAATACCTTCCTCCATTGGTGAATAACAAGTTCCTCTCATATCTGGACCTCCTGCAGGGGACCCAGACTCTCCCCCTTATGACCCAAATGACTTCCCTGATTCTGACGGCGACAAAGAACCCAAAGGCCTTGGTGCCCACAAAATAACATCTCAACCCTCCCTAATGACCCTGTTCCCTTGGAAGAACTCCTGCTGGTGGATATGCTCACAATTATTAACATCAATCACCCTCATTCAACTGAGTGGATCCCTGCAGAGAAAGTGACTGTTTAGATAGCAGCACGGTTGCACAAACCAATGGACAAGGAAGTCTACAATAAATTGCAGGCAGTATGCCCTCATCCACCTCTGGAAGACAAGGTTTCTGTCACTTAGGAGATTGGTACCAAAATGGTGACCTTTTTGGCAAAATATATAAAAGACCAACAAAAGGCATTCACCGCTCTTGGAAGGCTATTAGACTTGGCTGGGCTCTTGGCAAAAGTCTTGGACAAGGCTGAAGAGGCCAAGAATTTGGGATCTTTAATCTAGCTGGAAACTCTGTCTGAGTGGGCTCAACGGGCTGTCATATTGCTTGGCAATGCCAACTGCTCATTATCATCCAAGAGAGGATCTCTTCTAATAAAGATCGACTCCAACCTGGGTTCCCTTGCCTCTACCAAGGCTGGTGCAGTGGCCCTGGCAGGGAGTTTTTGAGATCCTCTTATAAAGGAACTCAGCAAATTTGTCTCCACATTTACCTTCTTGGACAAGACCCAGGCCTCTATCAAAAAGGTGTTCCCTACAAAGGTTTTTTTCTATGGCTGGTACAAGATGAGGGGTGCTTGACTGGCTGTCCATACAACAGCAAATCCATGGGGGCAATACTCAAGGCATGGCTGCTGGCAAGACCCAACTAAGGGGCTTATGTACAAGTCCCTTGTACCACGGCTGCACAAGTGCTTTACACTGCTCCATATTTACAAACTGACGCATTAGGTCCAATACATTAGTTTGTAAAGCCTTGTGCCACATTATATCTGTTCTAGGTATAATGTATGCAAGGTAAGCGTTTCCAGGCAAAAAGCAACGCAGAACTGACGCAATTAAATTTACAACATTTCACTGAATCGTTCTGCGACTTCATTGCATCAAAACGCCTACTCAGAGCGGGCGTTAAACCTGACGCATCAGAGCTGATGCATCAGTTTCTTGTAAATGAGGCCCTAAGTTCGGGGGTTCTTTCCCTCAAGAGGTTGTGGAAGAAAGCATGTCAATGGAGGCATGGCAGATGAGGGTCCAACACTCACAACTATGGCAGTCATTTTAACTCTTTCATATTCCAATCCAGGTGGTAGGCAGATTGGCAGGATTTATCCACAACTGGTACCAATTAACTTGAGATACTTGAGTTGTTGAACCTTTCAACAGGGTTTCATATGGAGTTCTAAGGGTTCTCTTTTCAACCACACCATCCCTGGCCACTGACTTTTTCTGTAGACCAGGCGAAATTAATAGACAAGGAGGTGGTGGACCTGGTGTCCAAGCTAGCTATTGTACATTTCTTCCTACATCCTAGAGGCTTCATCAGCAATATCTTCCTGGTGGAGAAGAAGGAAAAAGTATTCAGACCAGTCATACACCTGCATGAGTTGAATGAGTGGCTGGTAAACCATCACTTCAAGATGGAAGGATCCATCTACAGCACAATATTCTTCTTCCCGGAGACTGTCAAACCCGCCTGGTCCTAAAAGACATCTATCTCATGATTCTGATCTTCAACCACACCCCAGATTCCTCGGGTTTGTCTGGAGAGGCAGGTCTTTGAGTTCAGAACCCTGCCTTTCGGCCTCTTGTCTGTACCATAGTACTTCATGAAGGTACTCAAGTCAAAAGAGGCCTTGGTATCCCATCTCTCCATTGTAATTTCCCTACTGTAGACTCTTGGCTTTGTTATCAAGTACGAGAAATCAGTGACAGTCCTTTCACACATAATAAAGTTTATGGGGTTTGCAACTGACTCGGTGCAGGACTCACTGAGCCTCCCCATTAAGAAGATCTCCAAGATCCATTAAGAGCTCAGAAGGGCATTCTGGAAACTGAATCTTCTTTGAGACGCAATGTCCGGATCGAGGGATTGTTATCGTCTTCCATCCAGGTGATCTTCCAGAGGCCACTTCGTTACAGAGCCCTTCTCATGCTTCAAAACCTATCACCTCAGGAAAGGCCTCATGTACCCATAAACTACCAGCCTATCGGAGGGCACCAGGGAAATCAGATGATTGCACCACCATATGGAGGCCTAGAACAGTTGTGCCAGCTTCACCTCAGAACCTGATATTCTCATCAAATTGGATGCCAGTCTGCATGACTGAGGTGCCTGATGCAAATGATTACCTACAGGTGGAATCTGGTCCAAACAGAAAGAAAACCTACACATCAGCTGCCTAGAATTGTTAGCTGGCTCTTTTGCGTCCCCGCCATGCACAGTTTTCTCCTCAATAATTTTACTGCAAATGTTACAGTGATAGTATCAACAATGTCATAGAAGATGTCATCAGTTATGTTAACTCTGGGGTAATTAGCAGTGCATGGCGAGGGTGCAAATTATAGTTACCTCAAGGCACAAGTTATAGTTACTTGAAATAACTCTAACTATAACAGCTGAATTTCTATGATTTTGTATATTTCAAATGTAAGCCTAACTATAACAGCCCTTTAACCTTAAATTTTTCCAGTGAATTTCTATGCCAACCCTCTATCACCATTGAAACCCCATGCCGAGCATGGCCTTTGGCCTTGCACGATAATGGTTGGCAGCAGGGCCTGCAACCAACACCCTATAACCACTCAACCCCATGTCAGGCATGGCCTTCAGCTGTGCATAGCAGGGTTTGACCACAGGGCCTGGCATGTGGTCATGCCCTGCAGCCTATCCCACATCACTCATGAAGTGCTTCTTTGTTTGGTGGAGATGTAATCATATTCCTGTGGATCAAAAACCTGTCTCCAAAATCAGCGAGAAACGCTCTCAGGGAGTCCTTTTAGTAAGATCCAGAAAACACAGATTGAAAACCAACTATGTGCATTGGATCCTGGAACATGCAGCTATTACAAGAAATAACGTTTCTCTAATGTCTTTTTAGTCACAAGATTGATCTGAATATTATTGCTGGCTTTAGATGAGTTTGATTAATCGCCCTGATCAAGATCCCATATGAAACCGAAAAACTTATTTTACCTTATGTTGGACCTGGCCCTTTTACAGGGTCATTCCCCAGACTTTTTGATTTTGCCTCCTTATTTTTTCGACCTTTGTTGGCTGACGTTTTGACTCTGAGCACTTTTTCACTGCTAACCAGTGCTAAAGTGCATGTGCTCTCTCTTACAAATTTGGTATGATTGGATTATACCTGATTGGCATATTTAATTTACCTATAAGTCCCTTGTAAAGTGGTATACCTATACCCAGGGCCTGTAAATTAAATGCTACTTGCGGGCCTGCAGCGCTGCTTGCGCCACCTACTGAAGTAGCCTGTCAAACCTATCTAAGGCCTGCTAGCGCAGAGCCTGTGTGCGCAGTTTCCTGCTACAGGGCCTGGCATCTAAATTTACTTGCCAGGCCCAGAACTCCCCTTTTACTACATGTAAGTCACTCCTAAGGTACGCCCTAGCTAGCCCTCTGGGCAGGGTGCCATGTATGTAGAAGGCGGGACATGTGCCATGTTTCATGGCCTGTGCTGGTAGTGACAAACAGCCTAACTGGTGTCTCACTGCTGTGAGTGCTGCCCTCTCATAGGATTGCATTGGAGATGCCCTGCCTCATGTGTGAGGGGTATTGTCTGATTTATGAGGGGTAGCGTAGGCATATTTGGTATGGTTGTGACAGTGGTAAGAAATGCTGCTTACTGGTGTAGATGTATTTTGTATTACTATCACAGAAATGCCACTTCTAGAAAGTGTGCATTTATCTGTGCTTATGACTTTGGGGTTTTTGCAGCTTGTCTCCAATCAACGTCTGGGAAGACTGACAGTTGGGGCTTTGTGCATACTTCTCAGACAGCCTGAACACAGGGAGGGTGGAGGTGACACAGAGGTGCATCTACATATTGTAAAGCCTTCTTGGGCTGAGAGAAGGGAGAGAAGGGGCACACCTGCATTTGTAAAGACTGTGCCCTGGCCTCACACAATAGGATCGTTAACCCCCCTCTGATGTTTGGAGCCTGTGCTGAAAGGAGAGAGGGGTCACTCCTAGAACCAGTTGTAACTGGCTGGAACCTCCTCTCCCTACCATTGTGAAACACTGTAAAAACTGACTATAAGTACAGGGGACTTTTCCCCACAATTTGAACATTCTTGGACCCGGAAACTGGACACACAGCGCTGATGAAAGGACTCACCAGGAAACCACCTTGGACTGCTGCTGTGGTGCTGACCTGTGGCTTGCCTGATCACCAGGAGGAACTGCCACTATCTGCACCCCTTGTGCTGGCCTGTAGTTGGGGCCCCCAGCCCTGTGCTCCTTGGGCTCCTGATTGCTCCCAGGGGGCAGGGTACTGTGCCCCTGACCCCTGCACCGATCTTTTCAGCGTTTCCTTAGCGCTTTGGGAAAAGCGATTTCCTCTAGAAATTGCTGGGAACTCACACCGCCGCCGACAGGGGCTCAATTCTTCTTTCAGCGCTTATGAAGCGCTTTTCCTGCCCTAGAAATCACCGTCACAGCCCAGGTTGAGGGGCTCGAGTCAGCGCGAGATCCGCGCTACACTCAGTGCCCCCGGGGCACGAAGAGACTTCACCCGGAGCCGGTGCGCTCCTCTCGGCGCCCCCCGAGGCACCTCCCAATTCTGGGAGCGCCCCCGGGGCACCAGCCGCCTTCAGTCGACAGGAAGCCTCCCGGTGGCACCGGAAGCTTCCATCACTCGCACACCACCTCGGGTGTGGTCGAGTGTCTTCCCTCGGGCCCCCGGAGGGGTCCGAGCCTTCTTTCCCCATTGAAGCAGGACTCGTGGAAGGCGCGGGGAGCGCCCCCTTTCCCCAGTTGCTGCGTAAGGAGCGGGACGCTCCTGTTATTTGGCATCTCTCTAACAACCTCAAATCGGGAAGGGAGACCTCGACGGAGGTCCCTTCCCACCTTTTTACTCCAGCATTGGTTATTGGGCCGCGCCCAGCCCCCTTCCCAACAGACAGGGTGCGAGGAGGCTGAGGCCGCCCCCCCCTCCCAGAACGGAGGCCCCCAGAGGGGCCCGTTCACGGTAGAGAGGTGGCAGACCGTCCCTCTCCCCCCAAAAAACTTCGCGTGGCCCCCATTTTGCGTGCCGGAGTGCCGGGGGCCCCCTAAACTCACCTTTAGGCACTAGAAGTGCCTCTTCAGCCAGAAAACAGGTACTTTCTAAGGAATCTAGGTTCTAGGAGCCTAGAACAGACTTTTGGGTGTGTAGATTTCCTACCTGCTGACTGGTGATACATATATGTACTAATGTTCCTTTTCTAGGCATGTCTAGCTGATATGTATGTATATGACTTGTGGTATATTCTCTAATGTTCCTTTTATGGGTATTTAGGAATTGTTCATGACAAGTGTATATACCTTTTTCCTATGCTTCCTGACTACTGCTTATGTTGCAGAATCCTGAGTACTTACGTGTTCTAATGTGACAACTGCATATTCGTGCAGAGTATTAGTAACTTGTGTAACCCTATGACAACTGCTAAGGTAGCAGGGTATTACTTACGTGCAATGTTGGTCTATTTATGTTTTGTGCAATACAAATTATTTTTACATAGCTAAGTGTTGTGTTTACTTTGTGGTGTGTATTTCACGTCGCGTGTGTTGTGTGTTCTGCAAACGCTTTACACATTGCCTCCAGGTTAAGCCTGACTGCTCGTGCCAAGCTACCAAGGGGGTGAGCAGGGGTTATCTAAGACGTGTAACTCCCAAGCCCTGACTAGAGTGGGTAGGTTCTGCCTGGCTGAGCTGCATACCCTAGCCAGCCAGAAACCCCATTTCTAACACCTTATGACTGGTGTCTTTTTTGCCAGCACAAGAAAGTGCAATGCAAGAGATGAATTGCAGGCTGCCAGCCTTTACAGGTACTGTGGTAACTGCAGAGAAGATCAGAAATACTAGGTCGGAACTTCAGGAAGCGCGCTGCTGTGCTGAGAAGTCTGCCGCTATGAAGATATGGATGCTGCTGCGAAGAGAGGACTGCCGCTGTTGTGGGAAGGCTGCCGAAGACTGGAGACAAGTAAGCTTCCCTTTCAAGTTAAACCAGGCTAAGCAGGGTTTAGTATGAAATGCTAGCTTTTATAGCCCTCCCAAACCAGGTGCAAGGAAACACATGGGCAAAACAGAGGAACTCGTTAGTCATTTGCACATGTATCTCAACTGCCTTTTTTCCATTTGGAGGATCAATTAAAGAGCCTGCAGCTGTAGACAGCTGACTTGTGCTTCCAGTATTACCTGGGTGAGACCCAGGTGTTAGGAAGTTATCTTGACAACAAGCATTGGTCTTGATCTGCTTTAAACATTGCTGGTATGTTAATAACTGTGTTGCCAAGTTACTCAAGGTTTCAAAGGCACAATATGATTCAAACTAGTACTGTGTTTTAAAAAGAAAATAACGATCGCAGAATCTCAAGGCCCCCGCCATCCGTGCTGGCTCCCCACCTCCTACGGGAGCAGACATTGCTCCCCACAAAAGGACCAGCTAAAAATGCAGCTCCCTTCGTGCAGGAGCAATCTTTTCACCTCTTTCCTTGCCTGCATGACAGAGAGCTAGGAAAGAGATGAAAAATGTGTTCCCCGTAAGCAGGAGCAGTTTTAAAACTCCACTTGCTAGGAGCGGAGTTATGTTTTCTCAGCTCCTGCCAAGCAAAATCAAACAGCTACCTCCCTAGGGTGGAAACCTTGCGAGGTAGCAGGAGTTGGAACTGGGAGGTGGCAATCACCAGGGCCATGGATGGCTCCAGGAAGGGGCCATGCAACCCCCCTCCTTCTTATTTTCTATTTGGCCCTAGGGAGGTGGTGGTCCCTGCGGCCAGAGGGGCCAAGCAGACGCCCTTGCTAATTGGTATTGTTGCCCTGAGGAGGCAGTCCCTGGGGATTCGGGGAACCGCACACCCCTGAGTCCCTGGGGCTAGGGGGACCTGTGCTCCCCCACAATAACTTTATTACTGTTAGCCTTGGGGAGGTTTAGGTCACCAGGCCCAAAGGTGTCCACGTGCCCCTGCATATTTTTTTAATGTAGCCCGGGGAGGTGGTGGTCCCCAGGGACTGGTGGGGGGGGGGGGGGGTCTGCAGGGCCCACACATTTATTCTTTAGTTTCTTGCCCTGGGGAGGTGGTGGTCCCTGGGGCCCAGGGGAGGGTCCACGTGGCCCCCTGCATATTTTCAAAATGAAGCCCCAGGGAGGTGGTGTTGCCCAGGGCCGGGGGGGGGGTTATCTGCAGGGTGCCTCCTATTCATTTTTTTGTTTCTTGTCTGGGGAGGTTGTAGTCCTGAGACCCAGGGAGCTGGTGATTCCCAGGGCCTGGGGAGTCCACACACCCTACCACACATTTTGTAAACATATCCCTGGAGAGGTTGCGGTCCCCGGGCTTTGAACAGCCCTTGGAGGGAGGCCCATGCGCCCCCTCTCCTTCATTATAAAAATAACCATGCCCCGGGGACCTTGCCCACCTGAAGGCAATATTAAGAGCAACCATGGGAGACCACACTTGCTTTATTTTAAAATTTGTGGTGCAATTCACTAATATTCGAGACATTAAAAAAACCTGCTTATTTGCCGTTGCAAGGTCCGAGAGGGACCCTGGACCAAGGCAAGGGGGTTAGGGTACCCATACCCTGCCTCTTTTCCTTTTTTCCTTTTTGTTTTCCAGGGACCAGGCTGAAGCCAATCCCAAAGTAGCTGCCAACACTTCCTGCAGTCAATCAGATCTCTGCACGAGATTGGGAGAATTCAAGGAGGGTCCTCATACTTAGATCACAAATTTGGATATCATTTATTATTTCAAACACTACTGAACAGATTTTCACCACATAACAAAAAGCACCCTTTCCAGACCAAGAGCTAGCTTTTTGCCAAATTTGGTGTAATTCCATTCAGAGGTTCGGACTACAGTCATGTTCAAAGTCCCCATGGGAATTAACATGGGAAACACTTTTTTCACATGACATTTTTCTCAGCCCTGCTTGACGGATCACCCCAAAATTTTTCATGCACAACAAAACTTGCCCAAACTTTTTGGGGAATTTGTGAAGATTTATCAAACGGACCCAAAGATATAGCCAAGTCAATTCAGCAGTTATAGTTAAATGTATAGTTACACTTATGTTAGGAAATTATAACTCATTCCCTAAAGTTACTTTCCGGGACGAGTGATAACTATAACTGCTAAATTTCTAAGGTTTTCTACGGGTAAGACATCAAGCTAACCGTAACATTCCTGTAACCTTTGTTTTTTGCAGTGAATTTCTATGTTTTCTTTCCACGCACGTCAAAATAACCACTGCCAGGCTATACAGCCAACCCTCCCACGTGCACCCAAGCCCAAGCTGTGCACAGCTTTCGGCCATGTGCAGCATGGGGTTGGATGCAGCAGCTGTATTTTTTTTTCTATTTCTTCCTGGATCCTTTGTGAGTTTACACAGGGAGGCAGCGCTGAGACCCCAAAAAAAGAAATTGGGCAATTATTTGCCCATGAGTGGTCCCTTAGAACCCCTGTATCCTGACCCTTTATGTGTTTTTACACTACATTTTCACCTCCTCCTAGAAACAAAATGGTGGCTGCAGTTTACCATTGCAGCCAGCCAATTAGGGCCTTACTTTTCCCCCAGGTATGCAAATCCTCAGCGGGTGGATCTGCGGAGGATCCGCATCCCTAGATAGCTATATTTTTTTACTTTACATAACTCAAAAACTACTGAACGGATTTACACCAAATTATAAAAAGTGTGCTCTCTGGACCAAGATCTAGTCTCTTGCCAAATTTGGTGTAAATCTGTTCAGTGGTTCGGGCTGTCGTCATGTTCAAAAATTAAAATAATTAAAAAACACCATAGGCATAGAATGGGGAAAAAGTGTTTTGGGACCCCATCATTTATCTCAGCCCCTGCTTAATGAATCACCTCAAAATATCACAGCAGCTGAGCTGACTGAAGTATTAGTATTGAAAAATTTGTGCAGCTTCGTTAAACAGTGCCAAACTTATTGGCAAAACAAAAAATGCTCTGTCTATGAAAACAGTTGGTCCTAACTATAACTGCCTATTTCTTTTTAGGCCAATCAGCCCACAAGGGGGGCAGAAACCACTAGACACTATGGAATTCTTTAGGTCAATTTCACGCTAGGGGAGCGACCCCTTAGGCAAGGGTCGTTGCAATGGGGGGCAAATTTTTTTGGGGCCTTTTCTGTCCACCTAGGAGGCAGATCGGCCTATTTCTTGTAGTCCGATCTGCCCCTGTGGGGGCAGAAACCACTTAGGCACTAGGGATTGGTGTCTGTGTGTTTTGTTTGGGGGTCAGCCCCTTGGGCAAGAGTCGCTCCCCAAGGGGCACATTACTGTTGACCATTTCTGCCCCCCTTGGGGGCAGATCGGCCTATTTTTGTAAGGCCCATCAGGTCCCAAGGGGGCAAAAAGCCCACCAGAGACCAGGGAAGATTTTATTTTCAAAAAAAGAGGGTGAGGGTATAGCCATACCCCCACCCCCACCCCAAATAAATGGGGACAACGTTGTTATATCAACAAGTGGGAAGATGGGGTAATTACCCCCAAACCACTCACGGGGGTCAGAAAGCCTACTAGATGACAGGGAATTAAAAAAAAATAGTGATGTGGTGCCTGCCAACCAGTATGGGCATGGTTATGCCCCCCCCCCCCAACTGAAGGAGATAACAGTCTTTCAGCTCTCCCCCTGCACACTAAAAGATTTTATCCCAATGGCAAGCAAGTGGAAATTTAAATATTTTGGGTTTTGCTTTAACATTTGGGCCATGAGTGTTTGGCTCACTCTCAAAATGGTCCCACTTGGAAAGGTAAGGGCTGCACTTTTTGGACTTTGGGATGCTGCCATGTGAAAAAGCTACAAGACCTATACACATCTGAAAACTAAACATCTGGGTGAGTCCAGGATGGTGTGCTTCACATGTCCCTTTACCGTTTTCATACCCACAATGCCCTGCAAACCTCCAACTTTGCTTGAAATCACACATTTTTCCCACATTTTTGTGATGGAACCTTCTGAGATCTGCAGGAATCCACAAATTTCCCACTACCCAGCATTGTCACATCTATACCAATAAAAATTCTGCCCCAGTTTGGAGACTAAAAACATTTCTTTTCAAACTGCCCTTTTGGACCGGCTTCTAAGGCTAACATTGTTTGCTTGTAGGAAACCCATATTGAGAGTTCTAAGAAACATTTGTTGAATCTTTGTGGTATCAGCTCTTGGTATATACCACACAGGGGACCACAAAAATGGGGGTAGATATCCTGGCTTGTGGGAAGGTAGCAGAGGTAATTTGTAAATCATCTTACAAGCTTGGTTGGTGGGCTCTAGCGAAGTGTCTGATTGGGGGCTGCGCTGTCATGATATGTTCAATTTATGGGTCACATTTAGATGACCCGGCAGTAATTTGTTTTATCAATACGGAGCTTGCATCTTGGGTGACCTGTCTATAATCTTTGTAGATTTAAACATACATATAAAAAGAGGCCAAAATGTCAGCCTATAGGACAATACGAGGGAAGAAAGCCTAGAGTCTTTCAGGCAGTAAAATTATGGTCTTTGATGTGTGGAAGCAGTTGAGGGCACCGGATCAAGGGTATACATTGTATTCAGTGGTTTATAGAAAGCATGTTAGGCAGGCTAGATTATTTCCTAGTTTCCACTACCCGGCTTGCAGGGTTGAGAATTTTAAAATATCCATGGATCCTGTCAGACCCTTGGTGTATGAAATTTGGGCATTGGTGAAAAGGCTTCAACCCCCACCTTGGTCGTTTGACAAGGAGCTGCCATCAGACAGTATGTGGCACACACGTTGAAATGGCTCCTGGCCTTCATGGAAGTTAATAGGGGTAGTGCCTCCGGATGCATTATTTGGGATGCTTTAGCAGCTGGGAATAGAGGGGAGACTCTTAGTTTTGACCTCCATAGGCAGAAAATGCAAGTCCATCGGCTTAAACTGATAGTGAGGAGCTGGTGACTTTGGAGGCTCAGCTCATGCAAGTATCAATACATGATAGGCTTCACATGAAGTGTTATCTAGAATTTCAGTTATGAAGGCCAGGACTAATGAAATTTATTCAGGTAAGGCTGCTGAAATGTTTCAGGGCCGTAGATATGAATGGTATGAGTATAGCAAAAGGGTGGGCAAGTGGCTGGCATTTTGAACAAGGCAAAAGATGGGTCATAGTAATAATATTCAGAAGATTAAGGATAACCAGGGGAAATTGGTCAACACTACAGAGGTGATATTGGGGGTGCTCAAGGACTTTTATAGGGAATGGTATCAATCAGAAGTTATTCTTACAGAAAATCAGATTGGTCAATATCTGGGCCCTACAGCAGGAGGGCAGCTAGATGTGGAAGAAAAAGACACCTTAGAAGCTCCAATTACACTTGAGGAAACAGAAGCAGCCTTGTGGCACAGCCATTGAGGAAAGCTGCTGGCCCAGACAAAATTCCACTTGAGTTTTATAAGACCTTTTTTTAGAATTACGATCAGATATTGAGGTCTTATTTAAGGATTTACAGGTGGGGTCACAAGCGCCCCTTCCTTGGGTCTCTACTAATATCACTGTGTTTAAGAAAAAAGGGGAAAGAGCTAATAGAGACAGATGCTATATGCCTATTTCATTAATAAATGAGATGTGAAGTTGTATGCGAAGATCTTAGCCTCCTGACTGAGTAAAGTGATTAGTAAACTGGTATCCCTGTTGCAAAACGGATTTAACCCTGGAGGGGGACTATTGATCACACTACACAGCAATTACTTTAGTTGATAAACCTGGAGTCACAGGTGATCCCATGTCCTTTGTTAGAAATTGAGTCTCTAGTTGGGAGAAGTACACACCCATGTCCGAACAGTGACCACAGTCCTAGACGGGGTAAATCACAACACAATCCAGATTATTTTATGCTCACCCTCTGGTAGCTTGGCACAGAGCAGGCAGCTTAATTTAG
Source organism: Pleurodeles waltl (assembly GCF_031143425.1). Classification (NCBI taxonomy): domain Eukaryota; kingdom Metazoa; phylum Chordata; class Amphibia; order Caudata; family Salamandridae; genus Pleurodeles; species Pleurodeles waltl. The sequence continues at coordinate 584,080,837 of NC_090440.1, read as the reverse complement.
AAGGCAATGTGCAAAGTATTTGTGCACTAACTCATACAGTGACACAGTGAAAACACCACAAAAATACACCACACAGTTTTCAAGAAATAGATAATATTTATCTCAATAAAATAAGATTAAAACAACAAAAATCCAATATGCAAAAGTTGAGCTATCACTTTTTAAAGGTTTAAAAGAGTCTCAATCTTTACGAATCAGTTGTTGTATCTTTGTAACACACAGGGGGATGCATCAAAAATAACAATGCACGGTGGTCGCAGAGGAGGAGATGCATTGAAAAATAAGGCGATGCATCAGATTTCCCGACGTGGCATAGTCAATGCGTTGTTTCTTCTGCAAGGTTATGCGTTGATTTCCAGGAGCCCAGCATGGGTTCCTCACTGTGATGCAGGGTTATTTTGATGCCCAGGGATGATGCTTTGAAAATCCTGGATGCGCTGGTAGAAAGGAGCAGGTGCTGCATCGATCCGGGAGGAGTTGCAGTGATTTTTCAGCTTTGAGGCAGGCGCTGCATCAGATTTCCCGTTGCGAGTCGGCGCTGCGTTGTCCCGCTCAGCGGTGCGGCGATTTTCCAGCCATGATGCAGGTGGTGCCTCGATTTCTGCAGGCGTTGCATTGATTTTCTGATGCACAAGGATTTCATGAAGGGGCGAGGGCAGTTCTAATGCTAGTCTATAAGAGGAGCAGGCGTCACAGTAGTGGAAAACAAATTGGTAAGTTTTTCACTACCAGGACATGTAAAACACATAAGTACATGTCCTGCCTTTTACTTACATTGCACCCTTCCCTATGGGTTATCTAAGCCCTACCTTAAGGGTGACTTATATGTAGAAAAAGGGGAATTTAGAGCTTGGCAAGTAGTTGTAAGTGCCAAGACGAAGTGGCAGTGAAACTGCGCACACAGGCCTCGCAATGGCAGGCCTGAGACATGGTTAAGGGGCTACTTATGTGGTTGGCAGTACACTTTACTAGGGACTTAGAAGTAAATTAAATATGCCAATTAGGTGTGAGCCAATGTGACCATCTTTTTAGGGAGAGAGCACACATACTTTAGCACTGGTTAGCAGTGGTAAAGTATCCAGAGTCCTAAAGCCAACACAAATGAGGTCAGAAAAAGAGGAAGAAGGCAAAAGTTTGGGGTGACCCTTCAGAGAAGGCCATTTTCCAACATCCTTGATATAACTTGAGGCCAAGAAGGCTTTTGATTGGGTGACATGGGAGTATCTGTAGGCTATACTTAGATGGAATTGTTTTGACCCTGGCTTTATAAGGGTGATACAGGCTCTATATAATAATCAGAAAGTCTGAATACAGATAGAGGGGCTAGAGTCAGAGGGCTTTTCCATTATGAGAAGTAAAAGGCAGTAGTGCCCTTGCTCATTGCTACTTTTTGCTCTGTAATTTGACCCATCAGTTTGAGGACTCAAGGATAAAGCCCTAATAGTACCAATAGTCATGTGTTGGTTACTCCTGAGCCAGAGTTAGCTTTAAGGGAGGTGGATGAGGAAGCTGTTAGGTTTGGCTCAGCATCTGGGTAGCTTTTGGATAAAAATAAATGGCAGATTGTCACTAACAAGTGGGTACAGGTACTGTATAGTCATGGAACAAAGCATGCAAAGTATCTGGGGATTAATATTAGGTGTAAAATAGAGCAGATAGTAGAAACAGATTTGATCCCCGTGTTACAAAATACCAAGAGAGATTTACGACACATGGATAACCTTCACCTTTCAATAGTGGGGTGATAATATAATCAAGATGCCTTTTCTGCATTGAGTATTGTATTTTTTCAGGCTATCCCTTTGGAGTTCAAAAGCTGTTGGTTTAAGGGAATGGAGGATATGGCCAGTAGCTTTCAAACAATCAATCAACATTTTTAAAGCGCGCTACTCACCCATGGGGTCTCAAAGCGATGTAGGGTAGGTCTTCAGGGTTCAGTCGAAGAGCCAGGTCTTGAGGTCCTTCCTGAGTTGAGGTAGCAATGGCGACTGTCTGAGGTGGAGAGGTAGGGTGTTACAACATTTTGCCGCGACGTAGGTGAACGATCTCCCTCCAGCTGAGAACTTCCTTATGCATGGTGCGGTGGTGAGCGACTACTGAGAGTAGTGGAGAGGTCTGGCAGGGGAATAAAAGGTGATGCGATGGTTGAGATAGCTGGGTCCAAGGTTGTGGAGGGCGCTATAAGCGTGTACGAGGAGCTTGAAGTTGTTCCTCTTCTCGACGGGGAGCCAGTGGAGATCTCTCAGGTGTCCTTTGATGTGTTCTCAGCGGGGGATGTTCAGGATAAGTCTGGCGGAGGTGTTCTGGATTTGTTGTAGCTTGCTCAGGTTCATCTTGGTGGTTCCAGCATAGAGGGCGTTGCCGTAATCAAGTCTCCTTGTGATTAGCGTGTGTGTCACAGTTCTGCAGCAGTTGCTTGGGATCCATCTTAATATCTTCCTTAGGAATAGAGTATGTGGAAACAGGTGGAGGCGACGATGTTGAACTGTCTTATCATGGTGAACACTGAGTCGAGGATGACACCAAGGTTGCGTGCGTGTCTTTTGGGGTGGGGTAGCTGTCAGGTGTTAAGCGCCACCACAAGTCATTCCAGGCTGAAGAGGAGGGTCCCAGGATGAGATTTCGGTCTTGCTGCATATGCCTTCTATGTGTAGTCTGGTGCATAGGGTGCAGTGGACACTGTATTGAAGGTGGCTGATAGGTCTAGTAGGATGCGGGCTGCTGTTTGGCAGCGGTTGAGGAGAGAGTGGATGTCATCTGTGGTGGTGAGCAGGGCGGTCTTGGTGCTGTGATTAGTTCTGAATCCTGATTAGATGTCCATAATGTTGTTGTCCTCAATGTATTAGTGCTGCTGAGCGTTGATTGCTTTTTTGGCAACCTTGGCTGGAAAAAGAAGAAGTGAGATAGTGCAGTAATTCTTGAGGTCCTGTGGGTTTCCAGTCCTTGAGGAAAGTGGGCGACTCTAGGGAGCAGTTGATGGTCTTACGGAGCTCAGGTTTGATGAAGATATAGTGTGGGCAAGGGTCGGTGCGATAAAGATGTAGTGTGGACAAAGGTCGGTGGGGGTTTCGCAGTGGATGTTGCTCATGATGGAGCGAGTCTCGTCGGTCGTGAGGGGGGTCCAGGCATGTGGGAACAGTAGGGGTTCAGTGGACCCGGGCTGGGGAGTTGTTGGTTAATTCGGAGAGTCTTGGGTGTCCAAAGCTGTTGTAGACATTCTTGATTTTCAAATGGAAGGAGGGGGCTAGTCTGTTGCAGAGGATGTTAGTTGCCTCAGCTTGTGGTTTGGGGAATTCCTTGATGACGGCAAAAAGTTATTTTGTGATGTGAGTGGTGGTTTGATGCAGTCCTGCAGCGCAGTTTTTCTGGTGGATCTGATGAGGCCATGGTGTGATCTTGTGGTGGATTTGAAAGCTGCAAGGTCCTCTGGGGATTTTCTGTTCCTCCATTTTATCTCCTGGTCCTGCAGGTGCGCTTCAACTCCTGGAGTGCGGGGGTGAACCAGCTGGTTTTCTTCATGGTCTGTTTCCCCGTGGTTGGGTGGAGTGGAGCTAGGGTGTTAGCGCAATTGGCGATCCATTGACAGAGGTCGCGTGCTGAGGTGCTGGCATCTGTTGTGTCAGGGGCTGGCGAGTTGCTGCGGGTGTTGATGAGTTGCTCCTCCATGGTCTGGTTCCATTTCCTGTGTGGGGGACAGGCGGTGTAGATGTTGACATAGAAATAGATGCAGTACTGTTCAGTCTAGTGTAGCGTTGTTGAGTGGTCGATGGTGACGGTGCTGCTGGCGGAAAAGCTGGGGTTGAGTGTGTGTCCTGCGAAGTGCATTGGTGAGGTGACCAATTGCTTGAGACCGATTGTGTCAAGGTTCTCCAGTAGCGAGGAGGTGTTGTGGTCGTCGATGTGGAAGTTGAGGTCTCTGAGGAGTATGTAGTTGGTGGAGGCCAGTGCGTGGGCGGTACGTAGTTGACAATGGAGTTGCTGAAAGCTGGGCATCTGTAGATGAGGGTGCTATGGGTGGTGGTCTTCGGGGTGACGTGGATTTGGAGGTGGAAGTGTTCCATGAGGGGGGAGTGTCCCTGTCTGTTGATTGATAGGTGTAGGGTGGTCTTGTGGGCGATGGCTAGTCTGCCGCCTGCTCTGGAGGGTCAGTTCTTGCGGTGCAGTTTTTATTCACTGGGGATGTCGATGGTGAAGTCCAGTTCAGATGTTTGTCCACGTCTTGGGGAGGAAGGCGATGTCTGGGCGGGTGGAGTTTATCGGGTCCCAAAGTTCCACAGCTTGCTTCTGCAGGGAGTGGATGTTGAGGAGGATGCATCTGAGGTGATCTACAGGGGTTTTTGACAGTTTTGCACCTGGCGTTTGGAGTGCGGAGAAGGTACGGTGGCAGTCCGTGGGTGCCTCTGGGGGAAGCGAGGTGGCAGGCAGTCGAACATTCTGGATTCAGTGCATGGAGGTTTGCGACGTTGTATTGGTGGATGGTGCGAGAGCCAGGGTCTGTGGCACTGGGTGTGGTCCAGGCGCAGACTGGCTTGCCTTTGGCGTGTCTTCGGTGAACTAGCGGTGCACCTGCTACGCGCAGCCGCTTAGCAGCCACCCTTAAGAAGGGGAGTGGGGGGAAGGGATTGTTCAGCAGGGAGGCGGTAGGACGGGAAAGCGCTTGGAGGGTGTGAGGCAGGGCCGCAGGGGCAGCAGCAGCAGGGAGGGAAGCCCAGGAGTGGGAAAGGCACCAAAATGTGCAAGAAGAGAGAGAGTGGCAGAAAAAAGGAGTAAAAACATTAAAAGAGAAAAAGGGAAAAAAGAATAGGAAAGACAGAAACGCAGACAGACACAGATGGCCACTAAGCCACAAGCGATGAGATGCAGGCAGGTGCCTGCGGGTGGAGGCAGGCATCGAACACAGAGCCAGTAGGCTCTGTCAGACTCAACAGCGGCAGCAGCAGTGGCCATGCTGGAGGGAGCGACGGACACGGGCCAGAAGGTCAGTGGAGCCACACCTCACTGCGCAGCGGCCACCCTTAAGAAGGGGAAGGAGGGATTGGTCAGCTGGGAGGCGGGAGGGCAGGAAAGTGCTTCGAGGATGCGGGCAGAGCCACGGGGCAACAGCGGCAGGGAGGGAAGCACAGGAGCGGGAAAAGTGCCAGAAGGTGCAAGAAGAGAGAGAGTGGCAGAAAAAAGGAGTAAAACATAGCAAAACAGAAAAAGAGAAAAAAGAAGAGGAAAGACAGAAAGCCAGACAGACACAGATGGCCACTAGGCCACCAGGGATGAGGTGAAGGCAGGTGCCTGCGGGTGGAGGCCGGCCTCGAACACAGGCTCTGTTAGACCCAACAGCGGCATCAGCAGGCGCAGGAGGGAGCGACGGAAGCTGGCCTGAAAGTCAGTGAACATATGCTAAATCTTGAAGGGCCCTTAAGAATTTAATGTTACCTAGGGCAAGCGGCAGCTGGGCTGTGCCTAATTTTAAGCTTTAGGCAAATGCATGTTCTTTAAGATTGGTGGAGCCTAGCTACGTTTCAAAGCTCCAATGTAAAACAATGCAATTCACATTTAGGATATGGTCTCTGGTTAAGCGCAAATTGGGGATTGTCTAATACTGCTACTAGACTCCTTTGTGGAGAACGCAGATCTTCCCAGCCATTTTTCACCATAGCTACTGTAATAATTGGAAACAACACAGAGTACAGAAAGTTGGGGACTTTTATACTTCCAAAGCAGCTGAAGTCATTCAATGAGACGCAGGAGGACTTTGGGTTGAATAGGAGGGATTCTCCAGTTTAGAGACTTTTTTTAAAATGTCCCAGGGGGAGTGCGTGCAGGGGAGAGATCTCGGTGATAGGGCGCTATGTAGATTTAGCAGAGCGCAGGATTAATTCGATCCATCGACACTTGATGGATCTTATGCAGGACGATCTAGCAAACAAAGAAATGGAGTCTGCAGTTGAACATGAAGGCAAATTATTTTTATAGATTTTTGCAAATAAGCCGGCTGGTATTAATGTCAGCAGGGTTACAAACTCAGCACTACAAGACGCACTTCAATCTTTATTATACCTCAGCAAAAGTAAATAGTTGGGGAAGAAGTGTTGGCATAATTTGTCTGCGCTGTAGTAATCAAAATGCAGACTTGGTCCGCATGTGCAGTAGCTGCGTTAAGGAGGGGCTTAAGCAGGGGATTACGGGGTTTCTGGAGTCGGTTTTAAGCACATGAATTTGTCTGTCACCCACACTTGTTCTATTGGGTGTAGAAAGAGGTGGCTGGCCAATTTCAGGACTTGGTCTTTGTGCCAATGGCAGTAGTTCGATCTGTATAGCTTCAGACTGGCTCAAATCAGAACCTCCGTATACTGTCATGGTTGGCCTGGCTCCAGTATCGGAGTGGTTGGGGGAGAAATCAATGGAAGAACGGGGTAGGGGTAAAGATGGTGGTATTATGATCAATCTGTAAGGTGTTTTGTTTCTAGGCAATTTTATTTTTGTAACCATTTTATATAAAAGTCATGAAGTATTCATATTTATACCGTTTAACCAATTTTTTAGCTCTATTTATGCCTGGGTTTGTTGTTATTATTGTGTGTATAGAAACACACACACATATATATATATATATATATATATATATATATATATATATATAGTTTCTCTTGCACAAACGGGTGGGGGATCGAAGGAAAAAAACAATCAAAGGCGGGCGCACCACGAAAGGAACCAGTCATGAGAAACAGGTTCAAAAATCAATAATGGATGGAAGAAAAAACCAGCACGATAATCAATATTTCAGACTGAATTCTAGGTAAGGCTAAAGTACAGATTCTCAACTTGGGTTTATCATTTCGTTTGAAATCATCATTTGACTTTGCTAAAACAAGTTGATGTGTATTAATACATCAGGAAACTAAAACTTTAGAAATATTATGGATGAAGCAAGAACACAAACTATACTATAAAGAGCAAATCCAATTTGCACAATTTGCCTTTCTACATTTCAGCCTTGAACAATTTGGTAGCTGTGGATGTTGAGGATGTAGAAGGTCTAGGCATTGGCAGAAGCAGTTATTACCCCTTTCAACATCCATCTATGTTTTTTCACAAGTGTCACATGATCTCTTGGAAGTATTTCATCAGGTAATGGTAGTGGATCCTAGGAAACGTGGGATGCGAATAAACAAATAGAAATACAAAAGATACGACCAGCTGAGTGTTCTTTACTCAAACCATCACAGTTTTGAGCAAGGACGATGATGTTAAAATCAAACAATCTGGCATAGGGGAAAATGTTGTAGTACGTCCTAAAAGTATGTACTTGGAGTAGGCAAATAGCTGATTGATGAGACATGCTCTGAAAGAACAACCATGTTCCATTTTAATGAGGTCAAGCGTAGGTTGCTTGAATAAACTAGGGGCTAGTTGGGCAGAGATAAATTAGAACTAAGGAAATATTGATTTCTAAGGATAGAATATCCTTTGATATCCACACTGTGCCCTCTGACCAAAGTACAAAAACATTGAACTAAACCTGTGGAAGTCAGGTAATCTCAACTAAGAACAGTCTTTTTGATCACACCTCTACCTACAAAGACCACTTTTTATTACCCCTTCACAGCCCTATTTAGAGTATGGAAGGGCACCTAAGAAGAAGCAATAAGCTTCAATTATAGGTTTAATCAGAATGATATGAACATATTCCTATATAGCTGTATCAGTAAAACGAAACTGTTTATCTTGATGTGAAACTTATGGTGATTGCTGGCCCCATGTAGTCTGATGACAAGCATTTTCAATGCAACGGGTCTCACATTTGTTCGAGTTAGAGCTATTAGCGTTGTAAACCCAAAAAAAACACAGCGCCGTCGCGCTATGTGATATGCAACGCGATTGCGCTGCGTGGAAAATAAACAGATAAAGTAGTCCGAGCTCCAGGCTGAAAACATCGCGCCTCGTATGTTTTTGGTACTTTACCGGTGCTGTGTAGGTGGGCTAAACAACCGAAAAGGCATGACGTATGCATGCCTTTCACAAATGACAGCAAGCAGATTTTAGAAGGCAAGCCCACGAACTAATGTCAGTGACTGACGTGGCATGGGTGTGGTTTGAAGCCCACAGAGAGATTACTGAATGGACGGAGCACTTGGTGCTCACCCATAAAAAGGAGTCAGTGGATAATATCAAATGACACTTTAACAGATTCCATCCCTCACCATTAAAGAGGATCATCATGTATGGGTCGTATTTGGGAGCCAAAAGGATTTGCAGTACATCTACTCTCTTTGAAAACAAAACACAGCATGTAGCACTACCAATCCCACAATGCATCACCAAACATAAACCAAAGGTGGCAAAACACCACACCCATCCCATAGGGAAACCGAGAAATGCTGTGTATGTATCTGAGAATGAATGTAAAAAAAATCATTGATGTCCCAAGGTACCCCAGCCAATGTTCGCTGGCAGCATTTGGCACGTCAACCCAGTCTCCCACCAGAAGAAGGCCCCAGTGATAACAGCAACTCTGGATGTCTGGATCTGGATGATCTCCATGGCACATCTGGTACCGCTGGTCAGTTGAACACCACAGGCAACACCCAGTCCACCACAGAGCACACAATATGCAGTCTCATCTCAAAGCCAGGAGTTATTCCAAGAAAGTTTAAGGGAAGCATGAGGCTAAAGCTAACATACAAAACAGGGACAAATTACTGTTCTAAAGTATTGTGAAATAACATACCGACGAGCACATTGGATAGACAACACTGTACACTAAACAATATTGGCAGATTTAAAAAAACATATTATACAAGCATTGATATCTATTACGAATAGAGCCAGTTATAGGTGAATCTGTGGGAAATCAACCACATATAACATATCACAAATTAAGATCACTGAGACACAGGTTCAATTTTAGCCATGGTGTTCTACGCAGAAAACCAGCTGGTAAAAACAATTCAATGGTTTCAACCATACAATAGTATTGTTAGTACCTAGGAAATTGAGAAGGTATTAACACGCAGAACCGAATTTGTGGTCTAAGGTTTATTTTGCCCATGTGATAAAAAAAATATATCAACAGTACAACTTTTCCTGCATATATAAAATTATTAGAGCATATGCAGGCTATACACAACAATGATGAGTCCAACCCAGAAGTCAGCCGTTAACGAAAATGTGATAGTAATGTCAATTTACTCCGCTACTTTGTACTGGATTATGTAAGCAAGGGAGCTAGATGTGGTAACAGAGTCTTTTCACTAAGGAGTCCTAAGAAATAGGAACTTTGGAATCCTTGGCTTCCGAATATTAGTGAAGAACTAGCATCATTCTTAAGTGATTCAAAAATTAATAAAATAAAATTGTGCAGCTTGTACTTATCCTCTACATTTCTATAACACTACGGTTCTTTGAAAATATATTTTTTGTTTTGTAATCCATATGATGAGCATATGACACATGACATGACTACATTAAGTAATCTACAGATAACATGATGAATAACTGGCGTATATATTATTTGAAAACTGACCTCTAGATTTTGGGGACATTGAATTGAAATCTGTGATATTGATCCACTGACTTTTCAGCACATATGAAGAAATTGAAAACTATTACATATTTATGAAAATGTCTACTTGTTCTCTTTGGACTACAGTTATAGCTGACAATTGTGACTGGATTGGTATCAAGCCCACTATTTCCTTCACTCTTTTGCTGGAGAATCCAAACCCAATTTATGGCTTTCTGACAATTGCCTTTCATTATATGAACATTTTATGAGAGTACTTTGAGAGCTCTAATCACAATACTTTTTCTTGCCAAAAAACGAGAATCACTCTTTGGTTAATCTTACCACTGCATCACCGTTTTAGGTTCAGTCTTATTTTTATAAGCATGCATGAGTCTTTCTTCATTTTCTCACTGTTTTAAATATGGTGGCCCTGAAGGAAAAAAGGGTTGCGATCAAGACGTTCCTGCCAAAATGTGTGATCCTTTTTGTTGATTGCTTGACTGATGGGAAATTGAGTTCACTTTACTTGAGTAAATCTTTTTCTGGTTGGTGTGCCACCCTCGACTGTGATGGATCATGCCACTCAGTAGTTATAGTTAGGACCATGTTTCCATTGAGAATTGATTTTTTTGGTTTGCTAATAACTTTGGCACTGTTTGATGAACCTTCACTAAACTTCCCAAAAAAGTCTTATCCAGATCAGCTCCTACCTGGAAAGTTCCAGGATGATCCATCAAGAGGACATCTAGAAACATGGAGGCATCCCAAAATAAATTTTCCCCATGTCATTTTCCATTGGAAAATTGAACAAAATACAAAACAAAGTTTAACAGAACAACACCAACTTTGGCAGAAAACGTGACCTTAACTCAGAAAGCCCGTTTTTGTGATTTGGTGTAAATTTGGTGTACATTTAATCAGTAGTTTTTGAGGAATTAAGGTTCAAAATCTATAGATATCTGGGTGTGGCCAAGTTATTTGACTGTCAAACAACAAATTGTTTGCAAATAACTTTGGTAGATTTTGAGGAATCTTGCTGCACATTTCCCGAAAATGTAATTCACCTTAGGTCCTTCCTACAAAGTTTTGGGTAGATCCATAAAAGCATTTTCCATAAGCAATTTTAGGCAATGCTACAGTCAAAATGGCATTACACAGAATTTGGCAGAATGCTAGATCTTTAGCCAGAAAGTGTGTTTTCTGTGATAGTGTAAATCCATTCAGTAGATTTTGAGAAATATGGTTAAAACCTTTTACATATTTGGACCTTAGGCCATGCAAGAGTCTTGTGAGATTACCATTGGCATGCAACTTCAAACAATGTTGCAATCTGATTGGCTGCAAGGGCAATTTTTCCCATCAGCCATCTCACACTGGCAGGAGCGAAAGGCTTTTGCAAGTCCTGCAAGAGCACTTTCTCCAATTGACTGGCCACAACACAATAAAACATGTTGCAAAGGCCATTACAGGACTCAGACCCATGTCCTGACAATTAAAAATGATTAAGGTAAAAGATGGCAGGGAAGGGGTACTTTGACTCTCTAGCTCTTGTAGGGGAGGTCCATGAGATACATGAGGGCTCCATGAGGGATCCCCTGACGGGTCAATTTTTTTATTTTTTTAAATGTGTTATATCAGAGATGTCAATAGCATCTTCGTAATTGAAAGATTTTTTTGCTTTCTTAACAACTTTAGCACCTTGTTACAGTGTCGAATGATCTGTAGGAACTTTTATCAAACAAATTCTTGATTTTGTTAGATGTCACAAGTTTCATGAAGATTTTTCAAGGATAAAAATGGTAGGTCAAAAAAGTGACATTTCCCATTTTCATTCCCATATGATTCTTTGAGCTCCAAAACAAAATTTCTGAACCAAACTTGCCATGAAAGTTAAATATGATGCAGAACTGTCTTAGTGCTTAGCATGGTGTAAGTCCATTCAATAGTTTCAAGAACTTAGAAGCCTACGGGCTTCAGTAGGCCTTAGACAAACTGTCAATCAAGATAAAGATATCTAATCATTAGTCTTTGAATGGTCTGCAATCCTGGGTTCAGTGAGCATTCACAGACCCAAATTAAAAAAGTAATCTGTTTAGAGCAGTTGATTTCAGGTCCATAAATCCAAAATTACATTTGCGGACCAGAATATCTGATTGGCTGACCGTAATGAGAAGATAAATATTGCCATTACAGGATATGTCGACTCAATCCTTTCATTCTGAAATAGATAAAGGACCCACTATGAGGCAGGAGGAGGATTCTATGACCCCTTAACACAGGTAGAAAGGCCCAAAAGCTCCCCCCCCGTTTCCAAATTACAAAATCACAGATTTTTCTGTGGGATTCTCGGATAACATGTCTGTGTTTGTCGCCCATAGGGTGTGCAAATCCAAGTCAAGAGTCTGCAAAGGCATGGCAAGGAGCATAGATCCTTGTTAGATCTGTTGCAGGGTTCATGGACTCTTCAATGGGTGTGAACACTGCAGGATGGCCAAAATGGGTATACAAGTTTTTGAGAGTCACAGAACTGCAAGACAGAGTCTGCAGACCTGAAGACCATGTACAGCAGGGTTTGGAACCCACAGCTGGTTGGGTGCAGGGCACAACCAAAAGCCAGGTAAAGCAGCCATTCCCTACTGCACAAGGCCAAAGGCTGTGCGCATCAGGGTTAGCCACCCAGTGCAGGTTCAGCACAGGGAAATGTTGCATGTGTATATGATTAAAAACGACAAAATGTCACTTAAAAACTATAGGTTAAAGTAAAATTATGGTAATATTTGGGAATAAGAGCTTAACATTTGTGTTAATAAACTTCAGAAATGCACTTAAAAAAACACAGTTAAAATGCAGTTATGATTACAAATTAAAATGAAAGAAAACACTGAAACGTTATAGTTAGGACCACAATTCATGATCCACACACAGCCATGCAAACCATAACTCACTCCCCAAAAGCAATTCATATGACCTAACAACATTTATACCAATAAATAACCAATAAACACCTAAAAGCACAATAAAATAAAATATAAAGAAACACTCAAACCAATAGTTAGCCCCAGCTTAAATTTCAAGAATGCCAGTGTAAACGGCGTAATTTTGAAACTACACCATTATGCCACTTAGCACAATTACACAAAATTAGAGCAACACAAATGACCAGAACGTGAGTGGCTGTCGATCACTGTACTTGTTTTGTGGAGCTATTGGAGGCAGCATTTTTTAGCATAAAAGGCATTCTTGCACATATTTCAGGCTAAAATACAGTGCTAAATCTCAAATTTGCATTTAGTGGAATTATGCAAAATTTCACACAGTTTCTCCCCAAGTTTGGCGGCTTACATACAAAGGAGCAAATTATGCTAATTTCGCTCATCCCTATTGTTAGACCTGTCAGCTTTAGGGTGGTATTCCCCCCAATTTGTTTGCCTTCCTCCTCCAGTTTTGTTGATCTTGATATTGCTGGTGCAGGCCTCTGAGGACTTTACCGCTGCTAACCAGTGCTAAAAGGCGTGCACTCACTCCTTAAAACATGGTAATATTGATTTGTCCCCAATTGGCATAATTCATTTTCTTATATGTCCCTAGGAAAGTGGTACTACATGTACCCAGGGCCAGTAAATTAAATGCTATTAGCGGGTCACAACACTTGTTGTGCCACTCACTTAAGTAACCTTGCAAACCTGTCTCACACAGGCTGCAATGACAGGCCTGGGACATGTTTTAAGGGACTACTTAAGTGGATGGCACAATAAGTGCTGCAGGCTCCCTAGTAGCATTTAAGGTAGAGGCCCTGGTATATGGTATACCATTTTACTAGGGACATACAAATAAATAATTATGCCAATCAGGTGCAAGCCAACTTTACCTAGTTTTAGGAAGGGAGCACAAGCACTTTAGCACTGGTTAGCAGTGGTAAAGTGGACAGAGACTTGAGGCCAACAAAAACAAATTTAGAAAAAATAGGAGGGGTGAAGGCAAAAGGTTTGTGGGACACTGTTGGAGGTGGCACATTCTGGTTGGCTGAGGCAAGGCCATAGCCAGGCAGAACCTACCACACCCATCAGGGATGGGTGATTACACTCACTGTATAACCTGTGTTCACCTTTGGGCAGCTTGGCACAGAGAAGTCAGGCTTATCACAGGGGCAAAGTGTAATCAATGTCACAGCACTTCCACACAATTACACTGAGGGCCTCATTACGACCTTGGTGGAGGGGATTACTCCGTCCCAAACGTGACGGATATCCCGCCTACCATATTACAAGTTGCATTATATTCTATGGAACTTTTAAAATGGCGGGCGTGATGACCATCACTTTTGGGAAGGAGTAATCCCCTCTGCCATGGTCGTAATCAGGCCCTGAGTGCCACAAAAGAGACATAACGTGAGGTGTATGGAAATAAAATTTGTATTTAACACACACATTACTAACACAGCATGATCATCATGTAAATCTGGATATAATCACATTTAGAAATATTACTTGCTGTACTAGGCTCAACTGTGTTAAACACCATAAACAGTATGTACAGGTGAGAAAATAATGCTTTCCCCCTAGCACCCTCATGCGGTGCCAAGCGTTGTCAGCATGAGACCCACCCTATTAATTACCCCAGTTCAATAGTACACTATTGCAGGGTGCAACCCGGTTTACAATTCTAGCAGAAATATGCACATACAAAGACTTGCAGTCCTCTTAATTAGCTCCACGGCCTGGGCTGCATGGGTAAACCTCAAAGTTAATGGTAGGATGCCTCTGGCAAAAAATAACTAGTACAGTGTTAGATATGGGGTCTTTGGTTGACAGTCTGGTTACCCCCTGTTCAAGCAAGGACCCTCACTCTAGTCAGTGTAAAAGAGAATCACCCTCAGCTAACCTTTGCTTACCCCCTTGGTAGCTTGGCAGAGCAGTAGCCTTAACTTCAGAGTGCTAGCTGTAAAGTATTTGTACCAACACACACAGTAACTAAATGAAAACACACAAAAATGACACAACACCAGTTTAGAAAAATAGGGAATATGTATCTAAACAAAACAAGACCAAAACAACAAAGATCCGACATACACAAGTCAAGTTATGATTTTTTAAAGATTAAACTAAAAAATAGCACTTGGAAACACAAAATGCTTTGGTGAGGTGTTAACACGACACCGTGGCGGAGTCGTTCCCAACAAGCCGACACCAGCGGCGCCGGACATGGAGTCGCGTAGACCCCCCAGTACAGTATCTTTGGTGAAGAGTGAAAACAAGTCGATGCGCGTAGTCGGGGATCGCGGCGTCTGTGCGAAACATTGAATCAACGCACTTCGAGCGGCGTCGGTCACGACGTGGCGCGGCGACTTCCACGGAGTAGCAGACTTCTGCGGGGCTGCAGTGGCATCGGGCCTGCAAAGGTCGTCGCATTCCAGCGAAGATCATGGAGTCGGTGGCAGGCGGCGTCACCGGATTCAGCAGCGGCGGCGGTCCGAAGTCGTCCGAAGTCGATTTCCTTGGATTTCCACCAGCTTTCCTTTCAAGGGCCCAGGGACTGGATAGGGCACCACTTGTCAGAGCAGGAGTCTCTCCAGAGACTCCAGGTTCTGGCAGAGAGAAGTCTTGCTGTCCCTGAGACTTCAAACAATGGGAGGCAAGCTCTAAATCAAGCCCTTGGAGATTTCTTTACAAGATGGAAGGCACACAAAGTCCAGTCTTTGCCATCTTACTCTGGCAGAAGCAGCAACTGCAGGATAGCTCCACAAAGCAGAGTCACAGGCAGGGCAGCACTTCTCATCAGCTCTTCAGCTCTTCTTCAGCAGAGGTTCAACTTGATGTCCAGAAGTGATCTAAAGTCTGTGGTTTTGGGTGTCCTTCTTATACCCAATTTCTCCTTTGAAGTAGGCCTACTTAATGTGGACCAAGTAGCCTTCCAGTCAATCCTATCTAAATGACATGCTGGATTACTCCAGTGATATGGGATGATTACAATTGTGCTTTAGATACTGAATTAGACCACTCACTTGCAGGCACTGCAGTAGAAAAAAAACAGATAGGATGATTGTAGAATGTGTTGGGAGCTTCAGAATGTGTAGTGACAGCTGCAACCTGGGACTAGTAAGTACTCATTTTACTTCCTAAATGTACAATGTACTATGTTCGATCTCTATACAGGACTTATTCACATAGAGTACCTGTGGCAGACACATTCTGATCATAATCTTTTGTTGATTGGTTTTGATAGGGGAGACATTATAACATTGGCGGTAAATCCCACTTACCGCCACGCTGACGGCCGCCAAGTTACCACTGCGGCGGCGGATATACATTCACCATATTATGACAAACACACACCAATCCGACAGAATTCAGCCACACACACAAATCCGCCAGACCAAAGGTCAGTGCTAAACTGCGGTATCAAAATCCACACCGTTACGACAACAGAATAACGCCCACCACATTGTGACCCACGAATCACCACAGAGAACATTCAACAGCGGTAAACCATTGGTGGTATATACCGCCATGCACAAAATGGACACACACAGACAAAACAACACCACATTGGACAATTCAAACAACACACACCTGATACCCATACACAAACCACACCCACACCCACACAACCGTAAAACACCCACAACCCTTTACGACTACAAAGCATTGCCACCAGAGAGACACCAAGACCACTGACACAACTATAGCCACACACTACTCACACCTATACACCACTCATGCACTCCACATCACACACCCCAAACACATTACCTAACACACCCTCACCAACACCTCACATAACACCCATGTCACCACAAGGACACCCCCGTTTCACAGAGGAGGTGCTATGGGACAAGGTGGAGGAAATTGTCAGGGTAGAGCCACCGCTATTTGGAGAACAGGTGCAGCAGACATCTATAGCTAGGAAGATGGAGATATGGCGTAGAATCATGGACAGGGCCAACGCCGTGGGAGAGCACCCAAAAAACTAGGGTGACATCAGGAAGAGGTTTAACGACCTATAGGGGAAGGTACGTTCCATAGCAACAAGACACCAGCTCGCTATCCAGAGGACTGGCGGTGGACCCCCACCTCCTCCCCCACAACTCACAGCATAGGAGGAGCAAGTCTTGGCAATACTGCATCCTGAGGGCCTGGCCAGAGTCGGAGGAGGACTGGACTCTGGTAAGTCAATTCTCTACTATTATCACCCCCCTACCTGCATGCCATCACGTTCCCTCACCCTCACTCCCATCACTCCACTACATCCCGCACACTCCACCCTCACATCTCACTCATCCCAATGCCAAGCCCTTCTTGCTGTACCAATGCATGGACACCCCTCACAGCCCTTCGTGGACACTCATCACTAAAGCATGCACACCATAGGGAACTAACAATCCCACCATACACTAACATACACAAGTGAAAGCTGGCAGGGCAAATCCAACGCTAGAGGGGAAGTCATGGATGTACAATATGTCAGACACATAAACCATGACACATCATTTACATCCCCACAGGTACTCCAGCCAATGTCAGAAGAGAGGAGGTGCCAGCAATCTCCAGTCCCCCAACAAAAGAGGCCCATAGTGACAGTAGCTTTGGTCTTCCGGATCTGGATGACCTACCTACCTGGCCCATGAGGGACCACTGGACAGCCGGTTACCCAAGCCTGTCGCACACCACCACAGAGCATCTCCCATCAGGATCCAACACCACAGCAGCCACCCAGCGTACCCACACCTCTGTTCCCAGTACACGTCAATCAGCAGTGTATCCACCTCTACAGGGACCCCAGGCCACATCTCGCCCCCAAGACAATCAGGGACCTGGGGTCAGTGGCAGTGGGCACACGGTTCAGGGGACAGAGGCACAGGCCAACAGAGAACCTGGGAGGAGTGCTGTGCACCAAGGGGAGGACAGGCCCAGGGGAACCGACTCTCCAGGAGGTACTCTCTGAGATCCTGGGAGCCTACCAAAATTCCCAGGACACGATGGGCCAAATCCTGGACAACGTGCAGGAGAACAGGCGGCTGCAGGAGGGGCAGTACCAGGGGATCAGGGAGGACTTGCAGGCCATTAACAACACCCTGATCTCAATAGCAGGGGTGCTGGCAGACATGGCCAAGATTATGAGGAAGGCAGTCTCACACCAGCGGGCCCCTGCCACTAGCCAGACATTTGAACAGCCTTCCACTTCCTCTGCCGCTAGTGGCCAGGAGGCCCTGCCACAGGACTCACAGGCCACCAGCACCCCTCCCCCTGCAGAAGGTGAACCACCACGCAAACGTTCCCTGTGATCCAGACAGAAGTCAGAGACACTTGCGAAGACCCCTGCCAGGAAATGAGACTCTCCTGATTGCCACCCTTGTGTCCCATTCAGTCACCCTGTCCACCTTGAACTGCCATTGCTCCCCTTCCTATGTACCCTTGGACAATGCACCTGTGCTACAAACAGACTGAAACAATACCCTGGACTTTCTTCATCATCACCCCATCCCATTGCACTTTCCCCCTATATGTTAGCAGTTCAATAAACATCCTTTGAAAAAATCAAATTTGGCATCTGTCATGTATATCAAATATGTATTCTGTGAAACAGGTACAAAACATTGCAAATTAACTTTACATAGAATGAGCACAGACTAATGACCTGTAGCTAGCTGTAGTGATCACACCAGGAGTATATGTCAAGTCACCAACATCTGCAAAATGAATTGCCAGAGGAAACAGTAAGTGGGCATAGAAGTGGGAAATATCAGCATGCCATTGCCACACAGATTACAACCAAAGTCATTGAGAAGTAAAGTTACACTGTCCTACCTGTGTGTCATTGGAAGTATTGTCGTATAACTGATGCTCTGTTGTTCTCATCCCCATCCTCTGCCTCCTCATCGTCACTGTCCACAGGGACTACTGCTGCCACAAGGGCATCTCCAGTCTCCTCCTTCTGCACAAAAGGGACATGGCGTCTGAGGGCCAGGTTGTGCAACATGCAGCATGCCAGTACTATCTGGCAGACCTTCTTGGGTGAATAGCACAGGGATCCACCTGTTAGATGGAGGCACCAGAACCTGGCCTTCAGGGGGCCAAAGGTCGTTTCAATGATCCTTCTGGTTCGCCCATGTGCCTCCGCCCTTGTCCTGGCATTCCTCACAGGGGTCAGCAGCCATGATAGGCTTGGGTAACCAGAGTCACCTGCAAATACTGAGGGACAACATTTATCCACCCACTATCATATATGGCCCTCACAATAGGCATACACCAACATATACTGGGTGGAAACCAGGGCTCACCTATTAGCCACACCCTGTGCCTCTGTAGTTGGCCCATCACATTTGGAATTCTGCTATTCCTCAGGACAAAGGCATCATGCACCGACCCAGGATACTTAGCATTGACATGGGAGATGTACTGGTCCGCCAAGCACACCATCTGAACATTCATGGAGTAGAAACTCTTACGATACCTGAGCACCTGTTTATTCTTGCGGGTGGGGGGCAAATGCAATATGTGTTCCATCAATTGCCCCAATTATGTTGGGGATATGTCCCATTGCATAGAACTCGGCCTTCACTGTGGCCAAATCTTCAACCTGGGGGAAAACAATGTAGCTACATGTGTGTTTTATATAGGCAGACAACACTCTTGTCAGCACTATTGAAAACATTGGTTGTGACATTCCTGCTGCCAAGCCCACTGTCACTTGGAAAGAATCAGTTGCCAGGAAATGGAGAACAGATAGCACTTGCACAAGAGGGGGGATCCCAGTGAGGTGACAGATAGCAAATATCAGGTCAGGCTCTAATTAGGCACACAGCCCTGTGATTGTGGCTCTGTGGAGTCTATAGGTGAGGATAATGTGCCTGTCCTTCAGTGTTGCCAAGTCCACCAGGGTTTGTACACAGGGGTATGTCTCCATCTCCTAGTCATCCGCAGTGGTAGTTATCTAAGGGACAAAGTGAGGATGCTGTCACAAACTTGACATTGGAGCCACAACAGTAGTTTTCGATCTGTAAACTTTTAATGGGTCAGTGTGATTTCTCCAGTATGTACCTATTTCTCCTGTGATGCAGCATGAATCCATAGGGCTGCCCCCCCTTGAAATGGCATCCAACTGTCCTGCGAGGAGGGACAGGTGGAAGTGAGGTAATTCCACTGATGTTGTGCGCCGTGGCGGGAGGCAGTCGGGAACCACCTCCCAACTCCTCATTGATTAATATTGGGCCCTATAGGATACAGTGGCCAATGGTAATCTATGGCGGCGGTGACGGTATGCACCGCCGCGGACTTGACCGCCATTTTCTATCATATTCCTCACTTGCTACAGACCTTCCATAGGAGAGAACCTACACTGCATGTGCTGCTGTGACCTGTGTCTGGAACCTACCATGGCCCGTGTGACCGGGAAAAGGGCCCCAACCTTCACTTCGGAGGAGTTGGAGAGACTGGTGGATGGGGTCCTACCACAGTACGGACTGCTGAATGGGCCTCCAGACCAACAGGTGAGTACACTGTGGGCATGATGTATGTGGCATGAATGCATGGAGTTGTGTGTGTGAAGGCCTTGTGTAAGGGGGTGGATGTCTTCTTTGCGGTGTGCACGCTGTGTGCTGGGCTATGTGTGCGACAATGGTGATGGAAACGGGCATGGTGGGCCATATGTGTAACAGGCTGGACTGTTTGTCTAATGGTGTTTTCCTGTGTGTATTGCCTCTGCAGGTCAGCACCCATCAAAAGAAGAGTATATGGCATGCCATTGCCAAGGAGGTGCGGGCCCTGGGAGTCTATGGCAGGTGGAGCACTCACTGTTGCAAACGGTGGGAGGACCTGAGACGCTGGGCACAGAAGAAGTGGAGGCCCAGCAGGGAATGGCCTCCCATCGAGGAAGAGGTGAACGTTGAACCCTGACCCCCCTGATGGCACGCATACTGGCGGTAACTTATCCAGAGCTGGATGGGCGCTTGAGGGCATCACAGCAGCCACAAGGGGGTGAGTACAGTGGCTATCATGACAACTTACGGCTGGTGGGGTGGTATCTGGGGCTGGTGGGGTGGCATCAGGCCTGACATAGCAGCGTAGGTCCCCTGATGGCTAGGGTTCTGAAGGGATAATCCTGCCTACCTAGCTTGTAAGCATAAACTACTGGTCAGGGCTGCATAGGTCCCAGGTATGCTGCAGTTGGCAGTGTGTGCCCCTCCTCATGCCTTGGTGGGTAGCGATATCAGTGGTGGTGCAATGCATAGTGCGTAAGCCTGTTCCCTGTGTGAGGGTGTGGTGTTGGTGCAGCCATTGACCCAGTGTATCCTTTGTCTCTCTCCCCCCTTTCTTGTTTTGTCATCCTGTCCTTATGTGCATTAGCATCATCTGGTGGTGGAGCAGAGGCACTGGTGACGGAGGGAGCTGTATCCCACAGGACCCAGGAGGCAGAGTCCACCGATGCTGAGGGCACCTGTGGGACGGAGGGCTAGGGAAGCTCCACAGCGGAAACTGGAGGGGACAATTCAGACACAGATACCTCCTCCGATGGAAGCTCCCTGGTGGTGGCGGACACTTCTGTGACCATCCCAGCTACAGGTACAGCCGCCACCCCCCTTACCAGCACCGCTCTGCCAGCAGCCCCTCATCAAGTTGCAAGAGCCCGCTCACACAGGAGGATGGGCATCTCCTTCGCCTGACGCACCTCAGGCCCTGCCCCAGTTAGCCCTGCTGCCCTGAGTGAGGAAGCTATTGACCTCCTGAGATCCATCTCTGTAGGGCTGTCAACCACTGTGAATGCCATCCAGAGGCTGGCAGCCCAGATGCAACAATCTAATGAATTCCTGGAGGGCATTCACACTGGATTGGCGGCCCCACAGAGATTGATCCAGGCTCTGACCTCCTCTCTGATGGCAGCCATTGTCCCTGTTTCTTCCGTGTCCCCTCCAACTTTCTCTTCCCAGTCCCATTCTTCTCTACCCCAACCCATCCCAAGCACACAGCCAGATGAGCATGCACATAGGACAACACCCAAGAGTGTCACAGGCAAACACAAACACCACACTTCATCCCACAAGCACTCACGAAAACACCATACAGTTGCAGACACTAGAACATCCACTGCCTCCACTGTCTCCTCCTCCTCCCCCATCACCACCTCCCTCCCAATCAGATCCACACTCACACCTGCATGCACTACATCATCATCCACTACCAGCATCATCACCACACCATACATAACACATACCTCACTGGCAGACACCTCCACAACATCCATGCACACGTCCCCTGTGTCCTCTACCACTGTGTCTGTCCACCCATCCTAAAGTACACAAATGCAAGCAATCAGACACCCAACAGCCATCCACCTCACAACAGCATACAAACCATGCATCTGCACCCAAATCCAGCAGACAGACACCTCCAACAACCACTCCCTCATACTCCACTCCCATTCCTTTTCCCTCTTCCCACCCCAATGTCCCTAAGAAACCTTTCCTATCCACTATTGACCTCTTCCCTACCCCTTCCCCCATCCTGCATGTATGGCCAGGCTATCATGAACCCAGCCAAGCACCTCAGCCACACAGTCCACAGGCCCAGTTCCATCCTCACCTACTCGTGGTGGAAAGGATTCCAGGCCACATACACTAAAGGGAAAGAAGCCTGCACCAGCAGCCAAAAAGGGCAAGGAGCCTGCACCTGCCACACAAAAGGGCAAGGAGCCTGCAGCAGCAGGCAAGAAGGACCAGGAGTCTGCACCAGCAGCTGTCATGGAGCCCCCACCACCAAGCATGGATGTGCATCCATCTGAGGGTGCTGGACCTGTGCAGGAGCCTCCCACCTCCATCACCAGCACCACAGTGCATCCATCGGAAGGTGCTGGGCCTGTGCAGGAGCCTCCCACCACCACCAGCACCGCCACAGTGCATCCATCCGAGGGTGCAGTGGATGTGCAGGATCCTCCCACCACCACCACCACCAGCACCACCACAGTGAATCCATCCGAGGGTGCAGGGAATATGAAGGAGCCTCCCACCACCACCACCACCAGCACCCCCACAGTGCAGCGGTCACAGCCGGTGGACCCCATGTGATCCTGCCTCCATGGGCTGCTGTGCAGGCTGCCCCCTCCAGAACCAGTGGGCAAGACACCCACTTGAGAGACTGTGACCTTGCACTCCCCAGGACAAAGCACAGGGCTTGTTGCTCTCTCCAGAACCAGTGGGCAAGACACCCACTTGAGAGACTGTGAACTTGCACTCCCCAGGACAAAGCACAGGGCACGTTGTCGCTCCAGAAAGAGTGGGCAAGACACCCACTTGAGAGACTGTGACCTTGCACTCCCCAGGACAAAGCATAGGGTATGTTGTCCCCTCCAGAACCAGCGGGCAAGACACCCGCTCAAGAGACTGTGACCTTGTACTCCCCAGGACCAAGCACAGGGCATGTTGCCCCCTCTAGAACCAGTGGGCAAGACACCCACTCGAGAGACTGTGGCCCATCACTCCCCAGGACAAAGCACAGGGCATGTAGCCACCTCCATAACCAGTGGAAAAGACACCCACTCGAGAGACTGTGACCTTGCACTCCCCAGGACAATGCACAATGCATGTTGCTCCCTCCAGGTGGACAAGACACCTACTCGAGAGACTGTGACGTTGCACTCCCCAGGACAAAGCACAGAGCATGTTGCCCCCCCAGAACCAGTGGGCAATACACCCACTCGAGAGACTGTGGCCCATCACTACCCAGGACCAAGCACAGGGCATGTTGCCCCCTCCAGAACCAGTGGGAAAGACACCCACTCAAGAGACTATGGCCTATCACTCCCCAGGACCAAGCACAGGGCATGTTGCCCCTTCCAGAATCAGTGGGCAAGACACCCACTCAAGAGACTGTGATCTTGCACTCCCCAGGACAAAGCACAGGGCATGTTGCCCTCTCCAGAACCAGTGGGCAAGACACCCACTCGAGAGACTGTGGTCCATCACTCCACAGGACCAAGCACAGGGCATGTTGCCCCTTCCAGAACCAGTGGGCAAAACACCCACTGAAGAGACTGGGACCTTGCGCTCCCCAGGACAAAGCACAGGGTATGTTGCCCCCACCAGAACCAGTGGGCAAGAAACCCACTCGAAAGACTGTGACCTTGCACTCCCCAGGACAAAGCACAGGGCATGTTGCCCTCTCCAAAACCAGTGGGCAAGACACCCACTCGAGAGACTGTGGCCCATCACTCCCCGGGACCAAGCACAGGGCATTTTGCCCCCTCCAGAACCAGTGGTATTGTTTCCGCATCCGGCTGAGGTGCCCCCCAACTCCCTAGGTGCCTGCCTATTTGCCAACTGATGCCCCTGCAGTGTTCTCTCCGTATTGATGTGGGTGACAGGTTTCCTTGGACTTTGCCCTGGGGCCATGTGGCCCACGCGAACTGAGGACTGGGCAGTGTCCCTTTTTCTGTACATTTGTAGATGTCTATAACATTGGCTAAGTTATTGATATTATTACACTCACTTTAGTAAATTTGTTTTGTCCTTTCATTATTCAGCCGATTTAGGGGGATTAACTTGCTTTCTTGTGCAACTGGTTGTGTGTATGGTTGTGGGTGGTGCGTGTGTGTGTCACTGTCGTTTTCCTCCCCCCTTCCTTTGTGTACTAGGCGTCTGTACTAACCCTAGTCATCTTCGCCGGCGTTGGTGTTCGTTGTGGAGCAGAATGTAGAATATCGGAAATACATGCAGTTCTGGTTCCATGGCAGCGTAGTTGTTCCCTGTGTCTCCTAAGGTTAGTCCTTTCACTTCTGAGCTCTGTTTCCGCCAGGCTTTTGATGTTGTTGGTACTGTCCCGAAAAAGGTGGCGGTTTGCAGGGTCTTAATATGGTGGGCAGAACATTGACTTCCGTCTGGCTGTAGGCGGCTACCGCTGTGGTGGCTGTTGTTTCTGCTCTGGCAGTCGGTGTGGTACATTGGCTGTCTTTTGGAGATCTTTCCGCCATGGTCATAATTTGGTGGTCATTACCGCTGGCCTGTTGGCGGTATTTACTGCCATTTTATCACTGACTACCAGGGTCGTAATGAAGGCCATTGTCTGATAATCTCTAAATGGAAAATGAAGTGTTCGCTATTTGAAAACTGGTATTTTAGGGAGATTCTGAGAGATGCCATATCAACTTTCATTAAAGAGATTAAGGAATGGATGATGCTTAAGATGGTTGTCAGAGACTATTGTATCAAAACAGTGGCTGGTAACAAAATGACATTTGACTCTTACCATGACAAATTAGACAGATCGATGATAGGGAATTCTATGGTGCAACAGCAGCTACTATACAAAACTAAGAAATATGCTAAGGTGCGTGAGAGCCACTATAAGGATTTACCTAACTTGGCATGTTCTAAAAGAGATAAGGCAGAACGCTTACTAGCATGACTGATGACGACAGGCCAGAGAGGATCTTTGATAGTATGGGGAGAGTAGTATTCACTCTGGCCGAAATCAGTGAGCTGTTTTTCGAATATTATACTAACTTCTGCAGGACAGTTGACTTGGCATTTACTGCAATCACAGACCTCGACTCAGACTAAATGTCACAGACCAACATACTACTCGACTTTGCTGAGACACTGAACAACCTGGTGTTGGAGGAAGAAGTGAAGAAGGCCATTAGAGATATGGCATTTGGGAAAACTCTGGGGTTTTACCCACCTTCCTAGACTTATTGGCCCTAAGACTGGTGCAGATGTACTCGTATGCATTTGCTAAGGGATACCTCACAGACACAATTAAAAAAGTGATACTAGTATCTCTCCCTAAAACTTGACACATTCCTACAGATATGTCCTCATATAAGCTCCTCCTCATGTTAACCTTGGACTGCAGAATTCTGAGGAAACTCTTGGCTAGGACATTGTGGGGGTTATTCCAACTTTGGAGGAGGTGGTAATCCGTCCCAAATGTGACGGATTTACCACCAGCCGTATTACGAGTTCCATAGGATATAATGGACTCGTAATACGGCTGGTGGTATATCCGTCACTTTACCGTCACTTTTGGGACGGATTACCACTTCCTCCAAAGTTGGAATAACCCCCTTTGTCCCTTGTTGCTAACATTAGTCCAATCTGACCAAAATGGATTCATTCCTAAACGTAACACGTTGCTAAATATCTGGCACCTGTTCAGGATTTGTGAAGACATACCCAGGACTCTGCGCAGTTTAGTCCTGTTAATAGACCTAGTGCTTGAGACCCTTATTAGGCAATCCCTTTTGGCAGCTTTATTTTAAATGGGGCTCAGGCATGACATACTCTGTTGTATTTCCCTACTGTGCCCTGGGCCTAAAGCTAGGGTAAGTGCAGATAAAAATATCCTCATTTAGTATATGACTATGGAGCCCCCAGCCACCACAATGAGAATGAAAGGTAGAGAGGGGAGTTTAATCCTAGTGAATGACACACACACCATATTGCGTTATGTAGAGTAAATCCTCTTATTTCTCTGTAATGTGCTTACTATGCTGAGTGAATAAGTATTTGCTCTCAATGCTTCTGGAAAGGTTTCAGGCCTAAGGGTGACTTAGTCTAAAACATGTGCATTCCTTATTCTCTTTGGTCAGACTGAGGAACCAGTTGATGTTCAAAGATCTGACATTTTATAGGAACTATGGACATTGAAAACCCAGGACCTGAGCTGTGTCATAAGGACACTAGTTTATTGGAGGGCGTTTCAGCAAGGCGGTAAGAGGATTTGGGGGCTTTTTGGATTTTTGGAAAATGTTACCTCTATTTGACATGGGATTCACAGTCTGCTACAAAATAGTGATGCCCCCACGCTTAGTATGTTAGTTTGCCAACTTGCCAATTTGGATACCAATATCCTTTTTTCGGGAAATGTATAAATTACTAAATGGCTTAGTTTGGGGCTTAGAGAAACATAGAGTGGTGTTCGCTAAGTTGAAGCCGTTCAGTGGGCAGGGTATTTAGGTTGTACTTCTCCAGTGGTTGCAAAATGGTTGGGCAGAGTTCTTGTAGCTGACACAGACTTCATGCCGGAAACCTCAGTAGGAGAATCCTGAATAACTTGACAGCGGCAAGGGGACCAATCCATGTGGGACAAGCTCGATCAGTATGGGTACTGCTGAAATGCTTTAAGTGGTGCACGCAAAGGTTCCACCACTTCAGACCTGTACCTGCCATGTGCAATTGGGACAAAGTGTCAATAAGCACTGTGAGGGAGTTATGCCTCAAGCAATTTAAGATCCATTCATGAATGGGTGCAAGAGGATGGGCTCTCAAGGAATTGAAGATTGTTTCAAATGTCACTTGGGCCCACCAAGGACAAACCACAAACACATGAGGTCTGTTAATTATCATACACAATTGGAGATGGTAGGTCCTAATAATCTGTTTTTATCTGGCACTGAATAACATGACCCAAGCTGACCTAACCAAGCTAAAAATCACGTGTAAGACATATCTAGTCGGAAATGTAAGCACAGTGATTAGAAAGGACTCTTGTATATGCACTCAAAGTATTCAGGAATTGCTGCTTTAAATCTACCCAATTCAACTTCAACCATCAGAACTTCTTTACTTCCAGAAACATCAAGAACATTTTTGTGATGGTGTTCTCATCATACTTCAGATGTACCTTGGTTGAAGTAAGATTTTATCATAAGGTGTGAGTATGCAAATGTTTACATTGTTTTTGGAGGGAACCACTGACACAACGTCAACCACCAGGAGGACCGGGTTATATGATTCTGCAAGTCAATTGCTTAGACCGAAGCCAAGAAAGAAGGCACACGATTTATTGATCTTGTCCTATTAATCGCCACAATAGCTGTAGAAATGATCTGTAAATTCTCTGTGCTCTATTCTTTGGGTAGAGGGAGATAATGGGTCAAGAGGTGGACTGAGACTTAAAAGACTGTATTACACAAGGAAGACAGCATTGAAATATGCTGGCAGGGTGAAATGCTACTTTCATGTTTGACTAGCCCAGAAGGTGTTAGACCTGTCATCCTTAGGGTGGCCTTTCCCCCAAAGTTTTGTCTTCACTCCTTCTGTTTTGCTGAATTTGTTTTTGTTGGCCTTAGGAGTCTGCACTCTTTACCACTTCTAACCAGTGCTAAAGTGCTTTTGTTGCCCCCCTTAAACATGGCGAAAGTGGCTTACACCCAGTTGGCACATATAATGTAATTGTAAGTCCCTAGTAAAACGGTACTACAGGTACCTAGGGCCTATAAATTAAAATGCTACTAGTGGGCTTGCAGCACTTAATTATCCACCCACTCAAGTAGCTTCTTTAAACATGTCTCAGGCCAGCTATTGCAGCCTGTGGGTATACAAAGGAGAATATCGCTAGCAGGATAAATAAAGAGAAAGATTATACTAAAGTTATTATTTGTTATTAGTACAGAAGATTTCCGTATGTTTTATAAACTTTTTTACACACATTGATATTTTTATATATTAGCGAAGGCATCATTGTTATGCAGAATGAGGCAACTTTCAAAGATGTAAGCAACGTTTTTACTTTTGTCTTGAGTTTAGTCAGAAAAAGTGAAATAAGAAACGTAAAGATTTTTTGTGCAATCAAAGGCAATATCACAATGCCATAGCATTGTCCAATCAAAACTATATATTTAAAGCACAATCCCTGCTGAATATATAAGGTACAAAAGGAGACGGTCAAATCTGTTATTTAGGGTTTGAGTATTGGCATCAGGTAGGCCTCATAGGAGGAAAAAATAGAAAGGGAGGACTATCTCTTAGAGTTATCTGTCAAATGTCTCAAGAGAATTAGGGCAGTGGTTTTCAGTAGAATTATAACTTTATTTTACAGGTCTTGCAAGGTCCTGCTCCGAAGCAGGGCTTGAATTCACATTTTAAGGAAGCATTGGCAAAGCTAATACGCATGGCTTTGGCTAACATTAATTTGAAAACGGTGGCAGAGCAAATGTCCTCACAGCCCCGGGGGGCACCAGGGGACCCCCTCAGCAGAGGACACTGTGCACGGGTGGCAAACCCCTGAACGGGTCTGGGTGGGAGGGGACCCCCTCCAGGTACTTTGCATGAAGGCCTCCTCAAGTTTTGTTACTGTTTGAAAAGTCCATCTTTACAGCATAGGCAAAGAGATTAGAGGTTATGAAGGCCAAAAGGTGGTTTGTTAAAGTCATAGGTCTGAGCAGTACAGCATCATCATCTGGAAAGAGTTCCTTACCATTTAACTCCTACTTTCAGACCTGGATTGGTTTACCTGCACAAGTAGAGGCACAATTCTTTTACCCAATGGCTGGGAACTGTACACTTTTATTTGGTTTTCTGCTATTGCTCTAGTTTGCCACCTAGATTTCCTGTTCTACATATTCGTTTACTGAGATGCTTGATTCCTTTCCTCCTGTTAAGTAGGGAGGTTGTGATTGCTGTGTACAGTCTCCTATTCCTCCTGTGGCAGGTACTGGCACTCTTATCAGTAGGTTTTGCTAGGTTGTGGCAAATGGCTCCTGCAGCAATCATCACTGCCTCTTTAGTGAAAGTACCGGTAAGAGAAAAGCTAAAAGGGAATCTGTATCACTATCATTATTCCTCAAAGTATGAAGCATTTGTATTTAATTGTTTTAAGTTTTAATTACAGGTTATTTCCCAGTAGGGGATTACATCTTGAACACCATCAACCATGAGTATGCGCTTTTAATTGTCCTTCAAATTAGCAAGCTGTGAGCCATTTTTGTTTATTGCAAACATATGCCACAATAAGAGAAGGACTAAAAAGGAAACAATGCTTCCACCAAGATGTGTCAGCTATATGCCAGCAATAAAACTTTCAAAGTTAACAATAAATTGACTATTGTATATTATTTTGTAGAATTGTCAGTGTTCTTCCAATCAGGCAAATGCACTTAAAACAGGTATTTTTAGAAATGGGGTCTCAAGTTGGCAGTCAGTTTACATCCTGTCCAAGAAGGGACCCTCACTCTAGTCATGGTAAGGGAGATACACAGCTCCGATAACCCCCACTCACTCCCTTGGTAGCTTGGCACAAGCATTCAGGCTTATCTCAGATGTAATATGTAAAGTATTTGTACCAACACACACAGTAACACAGTGAAAACACCACAAAAGGACTTAACACCAGTTTAGAAAAATAGCCAATATTTATTTAAATCAAACAAGACTAAAGTGGCAAAATCCAACATACACAAGCAAAGATATGATTTTTTAAAGTAAAAAGAGTCTTAATCCATAGAAATCAATGTCATGCATGAAAAATAAGGCCACAAGGACGAGCGTGCGTTGGAAAAGCAAGCAATGTGTTGATTCCTTACTCGCAAGTGAAGCCATGCGTCGATTCTTTCCCTGCTGGGTAAGCGTTGTATCGGTTTTCAGACCAGCAGCCTCAGATCCGTGCAGTAATGTTTAAGATTTTGACAACCAGGGATGAAGCATGGAAAATCCAGACACACAAAAGCAAATAATTTAAGCTGAGCTGGTGATGCATCGATTTCTCCAGCGTGGCATCACGTTTTCAGTCTCAGTGCAGGTGCTGCCTCAGCTTTAGTACTTGGATTTTCTCCCTGGTTCCACCAGCTTCTCCTTCCAGGGGCCCAGGGACTGGATGCGGCATCACTTGGCAAGTCAGGTAGTATCAGCAAGAGAGCCCAGGTGCTGGCAGATGGAGGATACACCTCAGCTCCCTTTGTGTCACTGTCTAGAGGGAATTCACAAACAGCTCAACTGTCAGTATAACAAAGACGTGGATTCCACAGGCAGGCAGAGGCACAGAATGGTTAAGCAAGAAATGCCCACTTTCTAAAAGTGCCATTTTCAAGCTGACAATCTAAACACCAACTTTACCAAAAGATGTATTTTTAAATTGTGACAGAGGTCCCAAACGCCAGATCTGTATCTGCTCTCAATGGGAAACTGCACTTAAAAGGTGCAATAGTGAAAAACAAACTTGGCAGTATTTCACTATCAGGACATGTAAAGCACACCAGTACATGTCCTACCTTTTAGATATACTGCACCCTGCCCAGGGGGCTACCTGGGGGCCTACCTTAGGGGTGACTTACATGTACTAAAATGGAAGATTTGGGCCTGGCAAGTGGATAAACTTGCCAGGTTGAATTGGCAGTGAAAAACTGCAGACACACATCAGTGGTAGAGCTGAGACATGTTTACAGGGCCACTCATGTGGGTGGCACAATCAGTTCTGCAGGCCCACTAATAGTATTTGATTTATAGGCCCTGGGCACCTTTAGTGCACTTTACTAGGGACTTACTAGTAAATCAAATATGCCAATCAGGGATTACCAATCATAATCACAATTCATACAGGACCCACTTGCACTTTAACACTGGTCAGCAGTGGTAAAGTGCCCAGAGTACCAAACACCAGCCAAAACAAAGGCCAGCGCACATTCAAACACAAAGGAAGCAGAGACAGGGGAAAGCACACCAAAGATTTCAGGTCTAATATTTAAAGAAACCATATTTAGTTTTAATGCATATCATACGAATAGATGATTCTTAATGGTGAACAAACATTGCACTATTGGTTTTGGATGACTGTATCCTGAAGGAATAATTTAAACACACATATGACTAAAAGAATAAACACAGAACAACCCTTATTACCTTGAATCTGTGTATCAATATTTTTTTTCCTATGTGGCCTGTCATCATGTCCATCACATATAATTCATTCATGTGACGTTTATCATCAATACATTGACATAATAGTTATTGTAAATATATATAACATTTGTATTCACAAGTGTAAAAAAATCCTATTTTACAAAAATGTTACAAAACGGCACTCAGTCATGCATGAATCAATTGCACATGGTTTTAATTGATACTAACCTCTAAGATCACTACAGATTTGCACAATGGAGTGAAAGTGATGTTAGCACGTTTATTTACAGATTTTTTTCAGGAATATCTCTCCTGTTAGATTATTGTGGTCTGCTTGATTCATGTTAGTGTTAAAAATGTAATTATGTTGCACTTGTTCTTTATAGTTCCAGTGTTTTCTCTCTTTTTTGCTTTTACATCTTAGTTGTTGCTATGCCTATTCAGTTATGCCATTTGTAATAGATTTATTTCAAAATTTAAATCAATAATTAACATTGGTCTGTGTAGGATAATTGATTATGACCTTTTAAGTTTCTAAACTTATATGAATTTCTGAAGAATTGATCAAATATATATACATTTCTTAGTGTTAATTTAAAAAAAAAATCCTATTCAGTTTGTGATAACCTATCGTCATTTGTATTGTGAGTCATGATGTTATTTTCCCCGATGAAGGTGGATTAGATTGATGTTGAACCACTGAAACATGCATCATTAGTTTTAATTGGTCATACTGGTCTTGACCACAGTGTATCCAAATCTTCAGAAGACTGATTGATCACTGCTTGGCATCTATCTGTGACCAGAACATGCCTCCATTTTCGGTCCGGCGTTAGCAAGGCATTTTTAAAGAAATATATGTATTATATACTTATTAGAGCCAGCTACTCTCATCCATTGCTCTGTTGGTGTGTCTTTCACGTTTTGTTTCTGCCCATTACAGCGTACAGCGTGGGATATAGGTCAGCCTACTTCAGCCACTGGATAACCTCACTTTGAGTGACTGCATTTTACTCATTTACAAGGAGCACATCCATACACCAGGTCGTTCTTTTCAGTGCCAGTGTTTTTGTGTTTATTGCTTGGGTGTTGCTTTTGTGTTTAGAGTCTGACATGATAACAGGATACTTTCGAACAGCTGCTTCATGCTCAGCACAGTGCACAATCCAGATTTATCAGTTCCTGTTTCCTGCTAATGGTGGTGTGAATTACTTTTGAGTGACCTGACTGCATCTAATTTCCAACAAATTTAATTGTGTCCATTTGAAACTTCTTCATGAAGTTCTCATTTTTTTAGCATCCACAAAATGAAGTACACTCCTGTATGTCATGCTAATATGAATTTTAATTGAAGACTACAGTTATATTTCTATAGCAATTTAGTCTGTATGTCCTGCTTGTATAACTTTCTAGTTTGCTTTTGGTGTTCTTGTGTGTCCTGCATATGTAGGCATTTAACTATTCCATTACTGATTTTAGCTCTGCCATTTATTCCTATCAATCTGTCAGTTTATCTGTCTGCCCGTCCGCCCATCCAATTGTCTGCCATCCGCATCTATCTATCTATCTACCTTTGCAACAATACCTATCTTTGTAACACTATCTTTCTATACAACTCTCTTTATCTTTCTGTCTTTGCAAGCTTCTCTGCCTGTCCTTGCACGCTTCTCTATCTATGTCTTTGCAAGCCTCTCCATCTAATTGTAAGTAAGCTTTAGAAACAAATTAACACAAAACAGTAGCAAAGGCAAGAGTCTTGCAGCCTAAACCAGCCTGATTGGCTTTTTAGGATTGGTGTTAGCCAAGAATGGTTGATTTGATTATAATTATGGTATCGCATAGTTAATTATAGGGATTTTAAGCCAGACTTCATCAGTTGTTCCATTGTTGTGACATTTGCATTTTTCTTCCAGTCACTGCAGCATGCAGCATGCGGCAGTGGATTATCACACTTCAACCTCTGGCTGATTTCACTTTGAGTTACAGAAAGCTGCCCTTTTAGAAGGGCAATATCTACACAAATGTTGTCCCCCTTTAGGGACTAGTGTGATAAGCTGTGCTTTTGTGAAACAAAAAATATATTTTGGGCATTAGCCACAAATTTCTTTTAGATTGATGACTGCCCATCTGCCTCTACAACAATAAGGTTTTGCACAAGCAACGACGGAAAAAAAGGAGAATTCCCCAAACCAAAGAAGTTGAGTCCAACGCTTGATCTATTGGCTTTTCCAGTGATTGTTCTTTTGTGTGAGAGTGTATGCATGCTGTTTGGTGGGAGGTTCACAAGGGGTCCCTCTCAATTAAAATGTGTATACAAATAATCCATACATGACTGTAACGATTTTTGCAAAATACATTTTGTACACTTCTGAAACAATGATGATATAGGTGTTAGGGGCGTAACAAAGCCCCCGCAACCCCTGCGGTGCGGGGGGGCTTTGAGCACAACACCTGACCTGAGTGAGTCCTGAGGGTGGCCCCCTCCATGTTCTGTGCAGGAGGGGCCCTTCCTGTTTTGTTACGCCACTGATATGTGTAATAATTTGGATGCTGATTCGTTGATGCTAGATGTCACAACATTGCATGGTATATGACACAGTAACACATTGTTTAATACATAGATTAAAGGTAAGCTGGGTTTCTCTGTTGTTGGCGTCTTATTACTATTCCCTCAATACCTGCATTCAGGATTTTCTTATCCTTATATTTCCAGTGATAAAAAGAAAAATAACAAGCATGAGACAAGCCAGTAGGTCTTGACACCTTTGTCAGTGTGCACTCACCTATTGGCATTGCCAATGGTGTTTTTTCCCAGATGACCACTGAGCATATGCATCTATCTTGTAAAATATGTTCTTATGACTTAAGAATTAGTTTTTTACATGGGCGAGGCTGTACATGTGAGCACATGCTCAGCAACCATCTTGGAATGCTTTTTTCTTAAGCTTCAAGAAAAAACAATGACTACTTATCCAAAATGCATGCATACACACACATGCATGGCACTTTTTTTGTAACAGTTTTTCATAAAACGTAAGAAAAACCATTACAAGACAGCTATATTGTGCTCATGCATATGCACGGTCAGCTATCTGTAGTGGTTTTTGAAATGTTCACATATGGATGCTTCCCCGCCTGATGGAGCAGCGGCGGAGAGGAGCATGGGCATGTGGGGACAAAAGGGAGCTAGCAGGGGAATCTAAAATAAATAAAGAGGGTACCGAGGTACCAGACTTAAGGCCAGATTTAATAATGGTTCAGTTTGTGACTGGCTCCTCACTCGTTTGTCCCCTAGATTGCTACACCTGCGGATGAATAGGAGATGGAGACATACCCTTGTGTACAGACCCCTGGTGGACTTGGCGACACTGGAGGACAGGCACATCATCCTCGCCTATAGACTTGACAGGGCCACAGTCACAGAGCTTTATGCCCAATTGGAGCCTGACCTGATATTTGCTATCCATCAACCCACTGGTATTCCCCCTCTTGTGCAAGTTCTATCAGTGCTCCATTTCCTAGCAACTGGTTCTTTCTAAGGGGCTGGGCTTGGCAGCAGGAATGCCACAGCCAATGTTCTCAGTAATGCTGACAAGTGTGTTGTCTGCCCTGATTAAACACATTTGCAGCTACATTGTTTTTCCCCAGGTGGAGGATTTTGCCACAGTGGCAGCAGTGGACCCTGTGGACAGTGAGGATGAGGAGGCAGAGGATGAGGACAACAGAACAGCAGTGATAAGACAATACTTCCAATGACACACAGTTAAGACAGTGTTACTTCACATTTCATTGTCATTATTTTGTATATCTTTGTCCCTGGCATGCTGTTCAAGGAGGACAGGGTGACAGAGTGGGACACAAGGGTGACAATCTGGAGAGTCTCATTTCCTGGTGGGGGTCTTGGCAATAGTCTCTGGCTGGATCGCAAGGAATGTTCGGGGGTGGTTCTCCTTCTGCAGGTGGAGGGGTGCTAGTGGCCTGTAAGTCCTGTGGTGGGGCCTCCTGTTCACTAGTGGCAACCGAGGAGGAATGCATTTCAGATGTCTGGCTAGTGGCAGGGGCCCGCTGTTGTGAGACTTCCTCCCTCATAATGTTGGCCATGTCTTCCAGCACCCCTGCAATGAAGACCAGGATGGTGTTGATGGCCTGCAAGTCCTCCCTGATCCCCTGGTACTGTACCTCCTGCAGCAGCCTGTTCTCCTGCACGTTGTCCAGGATCTGGCCCATTGTGTCCTGGGAATGTTGATATGCTCCCAGGATCTCGGTGAGTGCCTCCTGGAGAGTCGGTTCCCTCGGCCTATCCCCCCCCTGGTGCACAGCACTCCTCCCAGTTTCCCTGTTGTTCTGCGCCTCTGTCCCCTGAACCATGTGCCCACTGCCACTGGCCCCAGGTCCCTGATTGTCTTAGGTATGAGGTGTGTTCTGGGGTCCCTGTAGAGGTGGACACACTGCTGATTGACGTGTCCTTGGGACAGAGGTGTGGGTACGCTGGGTGAGTGCTGTGGTGGTGTTTCCAGATGGGGGAGGCTCTGTGGTGGTGTGTGACTGTGCCTGGATAACCAACTGTCCTGAGGTCCCTGATGGGCCAGGTTGGTCATCCAGATCCAGGAAACCAGAGTTGCTGTCATCACTGTGGGCTTCTTCAGTTGGGGGACTGGATAGTGCTGGCACCTCTTCTACGGTGACATTGGCTGGGATACCAGTGGGAATGTAAATGATGTGTTATTGTTTCTGTGTGTGACATATTGTGCATTGGTGGGTTGCTCTATTTGGTTGTATTTGCCCTGGCAGCTTTCACTTGTGTAAGTTGGTATATGGTGGACTAGCTGATTCTCTCTAGTGTGCATGCTTTGGTGATAGGTGTCCATGCAGGGCTGTGAGTGATGTTTATGCATTGGTAGTGCTTGGAACTGGAATGAGTGGGATGTGATGGTGGGGTGAGTGGGAGGTGGTGGAGTGATGGGAGTGAGGGTGCGGGTAGGTGATGGCATGCAGGTAGGGGGGTAGTAGTAGTATAGAGTTGACTTACCAGAGTACAGTCCGCCTCCTACTCTGGCCAGGCCCTCAGGAATCATGATTGCCAAGACTTGCTCCTCCCATGTTGTTAGTTGTGGGGTAGGAGGTGGGGGTCCACCGCCAGACCTCTGGACTGTGAGCCGGTGTCTTGCTGCAATGGAACGTACCTTCCCCCGTAGGTCGTTCCACCTCTTCCTGATGTCATCCCTGGTTCTTGAGTGCTGTCCCACAGCGTTGACCCTGTCTACGATTCTCTGCCATAGCTCCATCTTCCTAGCTATAGATATCTGCTGCACCTGTGCTCCAAATAGCTGAGGCTCTACCCTGATGATTTCCTCCACCATGACCCTCAGCTCCTCCTCTGAGAACCTGGGGTGTATTTGTGGTGCCATGGTTGTTGTGTAAGGTGTGTAGGTGAGGGTGTGTAGGGTAATGTGTTGGGGTGTGTGATGTGGGGTATGTGAGTGGTGTATAGGTGTGAGTGGTATGTGGCTCTTATTTGTAGTCGTTAAGGGTTGTGGTAATGCGGGTGTGTGTTTTATAGTGGTGTGAGTGGGTGGGTGTAGTGTGTGTGTGGGTGTCAGGTGTGTGTTGTTTAAATTGACCAATGTAGTGTTTTTTTGTTTGTGTGTTTGTATTTTGAGCGCAGCGATATGTACCATCAATGGTTTACCGCGGTTCAATGTCCACCGTGGTGATTTGTGGGTCATAATGTGATGGGCGTAGTTCTGTTGGCGTAATGGTGTGGGTTTGGATACTGCCAGTTTATCACTGACCTTTGGTGTGGCAGACATGTGTCTGTGGCTGAATATTGACAGATTGGTGTGTGTGTCATAATATGGTGAACGGATATCCACCGCAGCAGCGCTCTGTTGGTGGCAGTAAGCATGGCAGTAAGTGGGATTCACCACCAATGTCAAAATGAGGGCCATAAATTTCTACACAAAGCCCAATCTACTAAGGTAGCCAGACCAGCATGCATGCTGTATGGTACTGCATACGTATAATATGTGAAATGTTTCAAAATGTGTTTAGGCATTGAATTCTGTCTTGAAAAGGAATGATTCCATTCCAAATCCTTTCCAGACAGCAGGCGCACACAACTGCACCATGCCGCATGTTAAATTGTAGTGGTGCCAGGCAACTTCTAGCACAGGGGACAGCATAGGCAGAATGTCATTTTTAATTAATATGTCTCTGAAGTGCTTTCTCTTTACCCCTTGTGCAAGGTAGAAACGTTGACTGCTTTTGTTAACCCAGAATTACTAATGAGATTATTAATTGATATTCATGTATTTTGGGTGTTGAATTTGAGTGGAAAATGTACTAATTTAGAGGAAAATAATGCACACATTTGAAGGTGCGACTACCAGAGTGGCGACCAATGTGCACAAAGTGTACTTATTAATGGCTTATGAAAGGGAAGTGTTGAGCTTATGTTTGATTAATGTAGTAATATATCATATTGAAGATTATGGGGAACATTACAACCTTGGGGGGCAGTTTTGACCGCCGGACGCCCGCCAATGCGCCCGCACTTCCGCTGCGGCCATAATGACATCCCCGCTGGGCCGGTGGGTTTCCGCCCGCCGGGCCAGCGGGGATCTCGGCCGCAACACAGGAGCCGGCTCCAAATGGAGCCGGCAGTGTTGTGGCTGTGCGATGGGTGCAGTTGCACCTGTCGCGCTTTTCACTATCTGCACAGCAGACAGTGAAATGCTGCACGGGGCCGTGGCAGGGGGCCCCTGCACTGCCCATGCTATTGGCAGTGCAGGGGCCCCTAGGGGCCCCAGGACTCCACTTTCCGCCAGTCTTTTCATGGTGGTTCAAACTGCCATGAAAAGGCTGGCGGGAGGGGGACTCGTAATCCCTGGAGGATTAATCCCACCGGGACAAAAGTGGCGGGCCGCAGTCGTAATCCCCCCAGAAAGCACCGCCCGCCTGTTGGCAGTGCTTCCTCCAAAACAGCCCTGGCGGTCAAAGACCACCAGGGTTGTAATGACCCCCTATGTATTATGTATTAAATTTATTAATTGTAGGCCTTAACTTAGATAGGTCTTGACGTAGTTGTATGGCCTCATGTCAAGCGGCATTTCTTAATCGACTTATAAAATGGATGCTTAAAAAAATAAGTTGTGATTTTCCATTGTACTGTCCATGTGCTTGTAGCTAAAAGTCTTTCTCATTTAACTGCTTGCTAGGAGAAGATGTACTTGATAGTGCAACAATGTTTATTGTAATGTGTGTGAGACTGACTTTCTCAGGGGAAGACAATGAAGACTCTGACTGGAGTATAAGCTGCAAAAATATTGTTACCTGACGAGCCGAACGATGAAAACAGACGGAAAGGAGCCAATCATCGCATGTGAACCATGTACTAGTAGAAATGTAGATTTGAAGTTTTAGCTTTATTGGACAAATGTGAACATGCGATCCCCTGACCAATTAGGATGTGGGAAGTAGTTTTAGGAAATCTAACTTAGCCCGACTGCACTGAGAAGAAGAGACCATTTGCCATTTAGTATTTGTCCATTTTCTATCTCGCCATTTTCCATCTTGAGAAGAGACATGCTCAACTTTATTAATTAAAAAGACTTTGCCTTTGCTGAACTCTGATGCTGAATCCTGATGCCCCGCTAACCAGACTGATGTCCTGATGACGAAGACTATCTTAGATTGCTGATCCAATTGAGGAGAGGTATACTATCACTGATGTTGTTTGCTATATCTATTTGCTTTTGTTTGTAGGTACCAACCACTAATTTTGATAGAGCCATAGTCAGATGTTTTCCAACTTTGTGTGACTAAATTGTTTTGCATGAAGCCCAAACATGCTATTCTAATCTGGTGTTAGTTAGGATCCTCACTGATGAAGTTCGCTAGATGTAATAACAGCTGATGTCTTTTCTTTGCTGAATCTAAATGTATGTAATATCATTTACACAGTCATTCTTGTTATTAATTTGTACTGTAACCTTTGAATGTATAGTAGCTCAAGCTTTGATTAGATTGAGGTTCTTTTGCCGCTTTGGACAGCCAGTGTGGTTTCTGTATGGTTATCATTTGATTTTGAGATTAAGCTATGTTACATTACCATTGTTAATATAGGGAAATAAATATTCTAACCTTTACATAAACATGTGGCTATTTATGACTGCAAGGTCATGGTGTGTGACAATTACTGACTCCTATTGATTACTAATATTATTGATTGTTATTGGTTATTGATCTGTGCATGTACGGGATACATGGTGGGAAAACCTCAAAGCGAGTCAAAAGGTTCATCAACTTATTCGCGTCTCCCTTGTAAGTTTACTTATTAAGGTCTGATGCACTACCACTGTGCTGCATTGCTTTAAAAACATAATATATCTGTTCCAAGTCACTTTTTTGTCCCTGTTATACTTTAGTGGGACAAGGATGGATCCTTTAGCAGGGCAGTGTTCCTTGAGACTGGATGCCTTCCCTGCAGGATTCCACACTGTTGCTTTATTTTGCAGCAAAAATCTCAGAGCAGAATTAATTTGGAAGTCTTGCCTGCTGTGGATGCCTCCTCTCTGGGGTAACCTCAGCACCTGTTTCAGTCTTTTTTCCACACCAGTCAAGCAGAATGTTCTTATTGTTCATGGTAACTTTCTCACAGAAACCTCTCACCTTAATACAAACTTTCCCTTAGTCCCGCATTCAAGATGCCGCTAGCTGGTATGCACAATTTGTGCCACGTCTTTGCTGCCAGTGTGCATTTTTGTTCGCCTGCAATATACGCATAAATAAAGAATGTGGCAGATGGGAAAATGCATGCTGACAGGGTGGGAACAGGAAATGGTGGTATGGATAGATTCCCCATAAGTAAAAATAACACAGGACAATCAACGCGGAGCAACCACTCGCACCTAGAGTGCGTCAGTGTTTGCCCTGTGGGGAAATATCCGCAAATCACTCTATCCATCTTTTTGTGGAGGCCTGTCATTCCTTGTCAAACACACCTGTAAAGAGATGATGGAATCTTTCCTTTTCCTTTGCTGGAGCCAGGCTTTTTATTTGGTCTAGGCATGGGCAAATGTCTGAGTGAGCTCTAGAAATGACGGCTTTCTCTTTCTGGTCCCCGTTCCCCATTGGGTATCTCCACCTTACTGGAATGACTGTTGTGACAGTCCTCTGTGTTACCTATCCTCGTGTCTCCTCACTGATGACTCATCGCTGCTAAGGGGTCAGTATATACACCATGTCAGCCTTCTTGGTCCTACTGGCAGCTTCGTTGCCTTGCAGGATATCAGTCATTAACACCTTTTCAGGAGTGCCTATTTAATTGACTGGAGTGGGGCTACCAGGCAAACTGGCTATAATCCAGTTTGTTCTTGGGCAGCACGAAGCACACATTTAAAAGTTGCTTTACTGATAAATGTATTAAACATACACTTTCACCACTGAATTAGGTTTATAATAGGTGAAAAGGACATTAGAATTATCTTTCTACTATTTTCCCAGGCTAAAAAGTGAAAATAAATTGATTTATATTCACAGTCAGGCATGTATATTGAAAAGGGTTCTGGGTCCTATACTATGACTAGATGGTTTTGGCAGATGTTCACATACTTTTCATTGCTATTTATTGTATCGAACTTTTATATATCAAAACTTCCAGACCTGTAGGCTTACTGTGGGGGTACCCTTTTCTTTAATATCTAGTGTGTCCAATGTTTATACATTAGGCATGCATCCAGCCCTCTGAGCTCACTGTGGGGATGCATTATGTGACATTTTTATATATCAAGCATTCAGCTTATTAGGCTTATTAAGCACTCTTCGGGAAGCTTTAGCTAATGTATAAAATGTATAAAAAAAAGATATCCTACATAACAAAGCACTGTATATAGTTGTTTTAAACTGCAACTCTGCCAAAGCACAATGGGAAGCTGTGGAGCCATACGTTTACTCACACATATGGAAGGTGTAAATTAAATACACACTTCAACTTGCATCTTACATTTATCTATCTCACTACTGGGGCATTTCTTGTACCAACTCACAACGATCTTACTTGAAAGCTAAATAGTGTTATAACTCCGTTTTTTCCAAACTGTGGGTCAGGACCCACTGGTGAGTCGGCAGCTGATATATGGTGGGGGTCGTACCCCCAATGAAAAAATGAAGATGCCTTTAATATCTGTATCATCTTGTCACATTTGCTGCACTTCAGAGACAGAGGTCAGACATCATGCTGTCTTCTGACGAATTGCTGCTGTTTTTTAACATAGTGTTTACAAACTCCTCTAACTTTGCAGTCAGTGAAAGAAAAGTAAAATTAATCATGTGACAATCTTGATGGCGTACAGGTAGTGTAAACGGAAAGACTGTAGGATGTGATGTTTTTTCAAACAAAACTTAAATATGTGGAAATGAACTTGACACATTAAGAAGTTAGGAAGCAACAATGAATCACATATTTTTGTAATTCTTAAGTGTGATGGAAACAAAGATTTTACCATGAGCAAAACAAATCAAAACACCATAGTTGATAATGCACAAACGATAGGTAGTCACTGAAACCCGGTTTCCATACATTGTTATTAGTGTCAAATAGAGATGCAAATTTAGGGGCTATTGCAGGGGAAAATGTGCTATCTGTAAATGACAGTGAGCTACCACATGATGCTTTAGTTACATTAAAAACTCATCTGTCTCATGTCTATTAAAGCCTGATGGATCGAAAACATTTGTTAATGTGGGTCGTGTTTCTAAAAAGTTTAGGAAGCACTGCCTAACCAATTCTGCAATATATATTTAGGGACAGAGCACATGTGGTGTGGCACTGAATGGCAATGCCATAGTGCAGTTATGATGCTAACAGAATCCATAAAAGAGGAAAACTCGAAGAAGACCATGCAGAAAAAGACGAATCATTAAAATACTCAACTGTATTTGAATATCTAATGTAACCATCCTTTCCAATCTGAAGGAATCAATACATTGACAAATTAAGTTGCAAAAACGTTTACAAATGAAATAAGTAAATGGGGTCACCTGGAGGCTATATTGAGCACTAGCATTTACTTTACAACCAGCAACAACAGTAGTGTTTGAAATATAACATTTTAAATCCCGGTCTCACCTCAAAACTTTATAACTATGATCTCTCAAACATCCTTCTCAAACTTTCACCCCTCCTTTTTAGCTAAGCAGCCCATCTAACAAGCACACATAACCACTACTTACAAAAAACGTACTACTTTTCCTTTTCAGTTCCATTACTATCATTCTATCGCTACTCCAAACTCTAGTAAACACGCATGAGATGCAGAGCACAGACCTAACATAACTAATGCACAACAAAAAAATATTATACTAACCTACTAACAACTAATCTTGGGTCACAGAATAGAATGATACTCACAGAAAAAAACACTTTGGGGGTCATTCTGACCCTGGCGGTCATGGACCGCCAGGGCCAACGACCGCGGAAGCACCGCCAACAGGCTGGCGGTGCTTCCGGGGGCATTCTGACCGCGGCGGTACAGCTGCGGTCAGAAACGGGAAACCGGCAGTGTCCCGCCGGTTTCCCGCTGCCCCAGGGAATCCTCCACGGCGGCGCTGCATGGGGATTCCGACCCCCTTCCCGCCAGCCTGGTTCTGGCGGTTTTCACCACCAGAACCTGGCTGGCGGGAACGGGTGTCGTGGGGCCCCCTAACAGGGCCCCACATAGATTTTCAGTGTCTGCGTGGCAGACACTGAAAATCGCGATGGGTGCAACTGCACCCGTCGCACCCCTTCTACTCTGCCGGCTCCATTCGGAGCCGGCATCCTTGTGGAAGGTGGTTTCCCGCTGGGCGGGCGGGCGGCCTTCTGGCGGTCGCCCGCCAGCCCAGCGGGAAACTAAGAATGACCGCCGCGGTCATTTGACCGCGGTGCGGTCATTCTGCGGCTCCCGCCGGGCGTGCGGTTACCGCCGCCGGCAGGAGTCAGAATGACCCCCTTTATTGCCTCATCCTGGGTCGTGCGCACTGTGTAAGTACATTTACAATTATGATTACAGACCAATATTATTTAATACACATTTGAAACACACTTCTTTGCAGTGAAGTGTAGTCAATAACCACTTCTAGAAGAAACTTCAGTGCACTTCATAAGAATGCATGGGTTCTGGAGAGTTGTCCATAGTTCATTTTCAGCTTTAGCTTGAAGTCTTACATTTCAAATCCAGCATTTTTAAAGACGTTTGTAACAGACTTTTTCATTAGAAAGCTGCCACTGGCTTTTTAAAGGGTTCCATTTTATTGATAAGTTGATTACCTGATCGAGGTTTAAGTAACCTCCAAATGGCCCATCCCTTGTATTTTTTTACGGAAAGCCTGAAAGCAGCAGGATGTTTAGTAGAAACCTGTACTGTGATATAGACAGTAACAAGGATTTTCTGCTAACAATCAGCTGTGGAGATGGGGAATATAGAAAGTATGGGTTGAACCCAAATTTGGCCATGTTCTTGTCACCTCTCCTCACTTGAAGTTCAG
The DNA here is from genome assembly GCF_031143425.1 of Pleurodeles waltl. Classification (NCBI taxonomy): domain Eukaryota; kingdom Metazoa; phylum Chordata; class Amphibia; order Caudata; family Salamandridae; genus Pleurodeles; species Pleurodeles waltl. Next base: position 584,037,209 of record NC_090440.1, on the reverse strand, counting down.
CATGCATCAAACCCCAAATTTATTTACTCTTCATCAGAGTTAGGGTTGAGCACCTTTGTACTCATCCTACCACCAAATCCCTCCATCCACTGTAGCAGACTGTACACACTCACCCACACAGCTTTGTGAAAGGGGAAGAGGTGACATTGGGAGCTTGCAGCAGTGGGGAAGAGCACAACAGAGCCTGTGGCCTTTGTAAGGGATAGCGGTCCACACAGCAATGGGCTTCAAGAAAGAGACACCATGGTGGATGTTGGTAGCTACTGGTAAGTAGGCTTTGCCTATATAGCACCCTCTGTATCACACAACTGGCCAGCACATCAGACATCAAACACCTTTTTCTAAGCACGAAAAAGGACTATAAGAAAAGGAGGAGGCACAACTGGTTATTACGAAAGACAAATTGCTAAGACTGCTTCTGTTTGACCAGACTAGCTTCTGCTTTCCTGCTTTGACTCTTTAGGTATTCAGATTTTGCATTGATCTTGTTCCCTTTCCTCGCTTGCTCTCCTTCCTCCCTAGACAGAGTTTCCTTGGTTCCTGTTCCTCTGTGCTTTGTAAACTTCTCCTCGTCTCTTCTTTTTGATTCATTAACTCATTTTCCAGTGAAGCTATCTTTTTGGGGGGAAGGGCCTGTATGACTGACTTGACTTACTTGTACTTGTGACAGCTTTCTATCACTCTCCAGGGGATTTAGATTATTAGCAGTAATGCATTCTAGATCTGATCGTTCACTGTGGAAGTCTAGCAATGGAACAGAGGCTGAATTGTCAATAACATTCTTTCCTGTTTTTAATTCTTTTTTTGTGTTTTAGACAATACCAACACCCGATACAGAAGGCATATGGACAGGCATGTAGTCACCAACGTACAACACTTCTCATTTTGCAAATCTGGACTGCTGTTTATTGCACAAAGCCCTCAGTCTATCAGTGGGCCTTCACCTCCTCGATTTTGGGTACAGAGTCAGAGAAAGAGCCCCATCCCAGAACACCTTGATCCTTCCCTGGCGGTCTACCCTAACCCTTCCTTCAGTTCCATCCATGGGTCCCAGGTTCTTTGGAAGACATCCCCATGCCCCGTATATTTGCTGCACTGCTTCTATGCACCAGTCCGTACCTTCTTCCCCTTCCTGCTGAGTCGGCAACGCTTCGCTGCCCAATATTTGAGGAGGTCAAAATGGGTCTCCATCACGGCCAAGTTACTAAAAACTGTGCATATACATCTAAGGATTGCTCCCCCAGATACAGAGGGCAATCAGTTGTGATGTGAGCCATATGACATGGCCCACAGTATCTGGCATTTGTGTACCAGTCAGCCCCCAATACTCCCGGATTCCCAGACATTCCCACAGTGTGTAAATCAGGGTGCCCCCCCTCCGCAAGCAGCGCAGGCAGAGTTCATCAGTTGCCCTACTCATCCGAAATAGGCAGGTCTGAGTGTAGTATGTCCTGTTGAATCTATTAGACTGAATCAGTCAGAATCCTGAACTAATTGCTACGCCCGGGTACCAGCATGTCTGACTCCAGTCATCGTCCTCAGATCTGCCCATGTCCCTCTCCCCTATTTCTCCCCGTGTGACTCCAATAGTGGAAGACTATTTTTTAGTACGGTGTTATAAATTTGGAATACTGCTTGCTCCCTCAAGGGAGCACTGAGCACACTGCATTTGAGCAGGGAGTCCTCCTCTATGATGCTTTGGAGGCCCCCACTCTTCTCCGGGATGTGTTTCACTTGCTGATACCTTAGTACCTGACTCCCTGTGAGTTCATATTCTCTCTGCAGGTCAGCGAATGAGTTTAGTGCCCTATCTTTTCAAACATCACCCAACTTGGAGATACCCACGGGATCCCACTTCCCATTATCTTCCACCTTATGCAGCCCACCCAGGAGGTCTGAGTCCTACAGGGGGGTCTCCACCAGCAGTCTCCCTCATCTTCCGAGCCTCTGTGTAGCCCACTTCCGAATGGTCACCACAATCCTCGTAGGGGAGGGCATGTGGGTGCAACCCTCTCCCTCCATGCTGTCTCTGCAAGTAATATACCAGGGCTATTGCCAACCTGTCAGCCCGCAAAGAGGCTCCCACTGAGCTGTAAAGGCCCAATCATTTATTACAAACAGCTGGGTGGAGCAATAATAAAGTCTGAGGTTCAGTAGAGCAAACCCCCCATCCTCCTCCCATCTAGTCACCAGTGACAACGCAATTCAGGGGATCCCGCCATCCCACAGTAACCCCCATGTGATTCTATCAATCGCCTGAAAGAATTTGTCTGAGATCAAGAAGGGGGTGTTCTGCAGCACATACAAAAATGTAGGCAGATAAATCAAGGGCAGCCTGGTCCAGCAGGGACAGGGGGAGATTTTGCTACCTCTCTATATTGCAGCAGTAAGCCAGAAAGACCCTCATCAGATTCATTTCTGGAAATAGGTCACGAGCCGAAGTCACAAAAATACCCAAGTATCGGAACCCTTCAGTCACCCACCAAAATGGGTAATCCCTTGTGTTGTTCGGTCGCTCCCTTCCTATGGGAAACTCGATGGATTTGTGACAAATAATTCAAAGTCCTGAGTATGTGCCAAAGATTTCTAGGATATGTAGGATTCTCAGCAGGGAGTTTGGTGGGTCTGCCAGATTTAAAAAAGGATGTAGTTCCCAAAAAAAAGTGGTACACCATAGGGACACGTTCAACAACAATGACATACATCAACAATGAAACTATACATTTACATTGGATAAGGAATTGAATTATACTGAATTCATTTATAGGAGTTAAAAAATGTTAAGACTGCCTATTGATTTAATTACACTCTGTACAATCATTTATCGTCTCTGATACACAACACTGAAAGACATCTGATTAACAAACACATATATACATATTTTGAGTTTGTGCAAATAACGTGTAATATTATTTTTATATATATATATATATATACATATATATATATATATATATAGATATATCCACAAACAGTGGCCTAGTCAAGTCACAACACTAGAACATTTTGTATTTCTTTTCAGTCCACAGATCCTGGTGTTCCTCTTGTTTTCCAATCACTTGCAATAGGGTGGTTACAAAAAAAGTCCAAATATGATTCAACCTGGAGGTAACCTCAGAGTCTTATGGGTCAAAATCCTTTTGCAAAATCTTCTATGGCTCAGTCATAGTCTCTCAATATGCTTTATAGGGCTCCCCCATATAAACAAGTCAACACTTTTTGGCCTAGAAAACTTAAAGGCCTCCTCAGGGCAATGGAGAGCACAAGAAACAAAAATGTAGTGAGTGCCACAATAAGCTCAGCCGCAGAGTGAGGCGGAGATAATAGCAAATTATAACAGTCTCCCATCCATGCCAGAACTTGATTCCAATCTTAAATTGAGAAACAGCCAAGCATCCAGTCCCCCAAGGGGCTTCATACTAATGGGGCAGGCTGCTGCAAATGTGCAGGAGAGGATGTACCAACTTGCGCAGCATACTGCGTCAGCATCAAGTTGCCACATATGCAGTGCTGCACTGGGGCCTTCAGCCCGTTCTGGTAGGCCCACTACTCGTACATTGTTGCATCTGGATCATCCCTCCACAACCTCCACTCTTCACTGTAGGTGAACCACTGATTCTATCTGTTTCTCGTGGTCCCTGATAGTGGGATGCAGTTGTGCCACAGCAGCTTCTGTTTTGCCCACCCTGTTGGTCAATTGTTTGTGGTCTGGTCAGAGAAGCTCCAGGTTCAAAGCAACCAAGTCTATTTCATTTTCTAATGTGGCCTTGGTACCCTGAATAGCTGCCAATATTGCTGCCGTGTGAGCCTCCAGGTCAGAGTCTGACAGACGCTGGTCAGTTACCCAGGGGATCCTCCTCCCCAAGAAGGTGACGCTTTGGTCTCCCGAAGGGGGGGGTGCCCAAACCGCAACACCAACCAGGCCCTGCAGAGCAGCCATTCCCAGCCTGCATGAGAGCCCCTAGCTCACCTCCGTTGTACCTGGCACCTGTGGATCGCTGCTGCCACCCCACTGTGGCTTCTTGCTGCTTTTGTCACAGTGTGGTCTTCCACCACCCCAGGGTCAGCTACTCCATCTGCCCGCAGTGGACCTTTAAGCACCCACTGGGCACCTCCATCTTACTGGGTTCCTTTGCAGCCCTAGTGCAGAGCACAATGCCACCAAGAGGGCACCTCCAGGTCCACAGGTGTCCCTGATTCTGGTCACGGCTCAGCAGCAGCTGTTCTGTATTGAGCCCTATTTCAACTGTTCAGGGCTAATGGGGTAGTTGGTGTCACCCCATAGGTCTGATGTTGAGGGGGGCATAACTGCTTTCAGGGGACCCTCTTGGGTCCACAGGCACCACTGCCATGGTGGCAGCCTCTTGTTGACCCCTGGCTCCTCATTGGCAGACCCTTTCTAGGTGGGGCTGCTCTTCCTTCAATATTTCCCCGAGGGCCGGCTCACTGCAATTCTCCAGCCTTCACGGCCGCTTGCCACATCACGGGCTCTATCGGGGGCCAGACAGGGTCTCACCTTGTACCTTGCCATCCCCCTAGTCTGAGGCCTTATCCACACTTTCCCGTTAGTCTGTTTTGGGGGAGGGGAATCACATAAGATAGTATAACAAGTCATTGTGAATGTCTTTTGCAAAAGTGCATGGGCACTGTGTTTCACAACATGTATATTTTGTCTGGATAAGAGATGTCAGTTTCCATAATTTGTAGGAAATGTTTGCTCACGTACATGGGTACTGTGTGCTGACCAAGTATTTTTTGGGCTGGATTTAAGTCTTGGTGGTTCCTTTGATATTTCTAAGAATCACATTTTTTACTGTAGGAAGCGCACTCTTGTTCAATATGCTTATAACACTGAGAAGTTGAACACATGATTGTAATGCGCATTGAATAACTAAGTTGTTTTTCAACAGCTTCTTCTCTGAACAGAATTAAAACCTCTGAACTAGACTTAGTCCATCAACTCATGTACTACAATAGCCTTTAAACTGTGAATCTAATTTTACAAACTATCATAATGGATCAGTATTTCTATTGAAGACGTCAAGTGGATTGTATATGTGTGTAAGTGTATATAATATACACTAAGGGGAAAAGGGTAATTCATGTTCACACTAATGTAATTCTCTCTCACAGTAGTCATACATACTTATAAACCTATATAAAAAGCAGACAGTCAGGCTAGGTGGTAGAAGACAGAGGTGAGGCATATTTATTCAGAAGAGATAAATCTGTGTTGTGGTGGAATTATATAATTGCAAACGTATCGCTTTTCTCTTTTTAGGGCAAATCCGTAGAATAGGTTCTTTGTTGGCATCTAACTGCAATTTTCTTTCCTGTGCCCCTTTGTCCCTTTTTACTCGTACTGTCAGATTGAGTAGACTGAGAGTGTGGAGTTTTGTTGGGGAAGAGAGTTAGCATTCTTGGAGCCCATGTACTTCACAATCATTTCTGGTTTGTGACATTTGGATTATTTACACTGGAGATTTTTTATCTTAGTGCTTGGAACAGTTGGTCATACTTGAAGTTATCTTGTTTGAATTGTTAACACATCCTGGGTTGGAGTCAAAGGCAAGCCGGAGTTGCAGTCTTTGTCAGTGCATTGTAAAGTGTTTGTTTACACTGACTACTCATACTGAAATAAGAACATAATTCCCCCCACGTTTTTATTGATTGAGGCACAGGCTGTTACCCTCCTTTACGAAAGAGGACAATCTCATGACAAGTTTTCTAGGAACGTGCATAGTTACTTTGCATTTTTCAGAGTCTTGTTTGGAAGCGACAAGAACTAGCCTGTCATTTTTTAGGTAGTAAAGGGACTTTGAATTGCACTTTTCCATCACCTGATGAGCTTGAGGAAGATATCTCCATTTTCATAACACATGCTGAATTAAAGACAATCTATCAAGTTAGAAATAGCTACACTTGAGTAGGAAATTAAGGAACCCCATTTAACAGAAACCACAGAGAACAATTATAAAGTTCTCAATGATGTACTCAACTGACAACAACTATATTTCAAAGACAACAAATTTAAAAACTAAATAGAGATGAAAATGACTATAAAAATGTCAGGGTATTTACCTACGCTTGTACATTTGACAATATTAAAATAAACCTGCCAAACTAATAAACATCAACTAAAGGAAGGGCTAATTACTGCTTCTACCAGTTAGTTTTTTTCAGTATTGTTAGTGACACTAATAAAGGTCCGACCACTAGTTCTATTGTCTCTTAACTATTAAACAACACCTCATCTTATAATTTTAGTAGAAGTAGAGAGGTATCGCAGAGGTACCAGGAACAACTTAAAAAACAAATGTCAAATACAAAACAGAAAGAAGGGGAAAGAATTGAACCAGGTCAGCAAACAAAAGAAGGGGTGGTTGCTAGGTCGGGGTTCAGAAACTAAAAGAATGACACCAATCTGCACATACTTCCCATACACCATTCTGATGTTCATGACATTAGCACGAGCGAATGACATTTCAATTGTACATCTATCTCACTATTTTGTGAACCAATTTCAAATAAACCTACTTTGCAAGGGCCTTGGCTTTTTTTTACAACATCTAGGCTTAATTATTAGTCAAACACACATTGATTTATATAAATGTGTGCAAAATCTGAAATTTAAGAGGTTTTTTCTGGACAAACCAGAGTTTAGACAAACTCATACAACACATGAGTGGTGTGTAATCATACGGCCAAGGACATACATGACTTGCAGACATTGCTGCCTGTGAATGAATCTGAGGGGGTCATTATGAACACGGCGGGAAACCCCACTGTGTTTATGCAGGCAGTTTTATCACAGACCACCATCCCCCTTGAGACCCCACCAGCCGAATAATATACATTCTGCTGCGCCGGCGGGCGGAAACAGTGTTTCCGCCCACCCGCCCAGCAGAATGCAGAGCCGGGACATTGCCGATGGCTCCACATGGAGCCGTCGTCAATGCCGATGTGCGGTGGGTGGAGCAACACTGTTCGTGCAGATCACTGCCCGTAAATCGGGCAGTGACCTGTGCGATGAGGCACTGCACGGGGGCCCCTGCACTGCCCATGCTAAGTGCATGGGCAGTGCAGGGGCCCCCATGGGGGCCCTGGAGCACCCCTTCCGCCAGCCTTTCCCTGATAGGGTAAACCGCCAGGGAAAGGCTGGAGGAACAAGGGTTGTTTATCCGGAGGGCAGCGCTGCTTGCAGAGCTGCCCTGTCGGATAAAGTAATTCACCATCATCAGGCTGCCTGTCGGCGGTAATCTGGCGGTGGCGGAGGGCCGCCTGCGGCGGCCCTGCCTTGTTCAGAATATGGCGGTTCAGACCACCATGCCGGTGGCGGTATTTTCCGCCCCCGCCGGCATGGCCGTCTGAACCACCATGCTCGTAATGAGGGCCTGAGTCTTTAAATCCAACCATGACCAACATTTTGACAGAATTCAGTATCACCCCAAATTTAATCATAGAGAGTGGTCCATGACCATAATGTACTTTTGTTCTCACTTTGCCATCGGATACCACCATTGACACATTTTGCATGTTGGTACCAATTTAACTACATCAATGGAAGGACAGGATGAGTAAAGACTATAAAATGACCTCTGTCAATCTCACTGTTAAAGAAAGGAAGGCCATTTAATTATTTGCTCAAGTGCCAAATATTATAAGAAAAGAGGCGGACAAAGGAGGCAGCATAGTTATTATGAAGGAGGATTACATTAAAGAAATTGCTCAACAACTATCTGACACCAAGGTATGTATTTAACTAGACCATGATTCCCTCAAAGACATTAGTCTCACAATAGAACACAAACTTAAGAAATAGTGGAGTTTATCTGGTCACTCTTATCCCGGAGCACCTTTATCTATGTTCTTCCACAAATCCATAAACAAGGGAGATTCCCATCTGAAAGACCTATCATTTCAGGAATCGACTCCCCATCAGAGTGCTTCTCAGACTATACAGTATAGACATATCTATATCGATATATATATATATATATATATACATATATATATATATATACCTTTTAAATAAACTAGTAGATTTTAATTGGACAAAGGATGGTTTGTTTGTAATGGGAACATGGCCTAGGCTGCCAAGATAGTGGACCCACCCTAACGAGGCTCTGCTATGAAGTCCTGCTTATTCGTCAAGAATCCTGCCATCAGCTTAACATCTGTGCTCACCACACTGAGACATCATTCCCCTTTTACATTTGGGACCTGAATCACCGTTTTTCTCCCCCAAGGGACACCAGAAGTGCCCGAAAATGGAAATCCGTGCCACCATTCTATGCGCCCTAAATAGGGCAGGAAGAGCTGGTGTGACGTAGCTTCGACCGCAGTGATCACGTGGACCTGGAGATGTAAAGCGGCCCGCATGGATCACCAACTCTTGTGCTACTGACACCCAAAAGCCTCTGGCTCTTCCTCTAAAGCTGTCAATGGGAGCCCCGGTAAGATTTATTGCTAGCGGGGGCAGGGGAAACGGGTGTGCTCTGTTAAAATTGGTCCAAGCACTGTTTGATTGTCACCTCCCCGCTGAACACATTGCCCAGTCTGTAATGGTATGGCCCCCTTGACCCCTGAGACATTTCCTGACCAGCTGCGCCAAGTGACGAAACAGCAGGACCCCATGCCGCAATTTTGCAGAACCTGCTGCCGACGGGGCAAGTTGGTGAGACACGGCTCTGGTTGCAATGGATGGTCCCACGGAAAGAGAGACATGGCCTAGTCTCTCCGTGGGAACATTCGGGACAACGTGACGAAGGCCGATGGGACTGGCAGACAGATAAGTGGGGGCGGGTCACGGGAGGGGGTTTATAAGGTTGAAAGTGGAGGGACCGGCCTCTTATGTGCTTACTCATCGCGCAGTCAAGAAGCTGGCCACCCACGCATCCTGCAGGATGATTGGATTTGGGAGAGTGTGATGCTGTTGTAATGGTAGGAAAAGAGTTTAGGTATGAGGGTGTTTGAACGCCAGTGAGGGCAGGTTGCGACCAAATGTGAGGCAGTAGATGGGGGAGGGTGGAGAGTCAGATGCGGGCCTGGCCCCCTTCCAGGGGATAAAGAAGCAGGTGAAGGATGAGAGTGTGGGGGATGCCCGAAGCAAGTAGGGCTTGAAAGGAAAAGGTGAATGTGTGGGGGAATAGAAGTGAAAAATGAAGGAATGAGTGAAAAAGGATGATCAAGGAAAAATTAAAAGGGTGGGGTTTCCTAAAGCTGGATTTCGTTGAAAGTTTAAAATTGATGTACAATTTGCAATCCTGTCCTAAATAAACGGCCTTTTACACTAAACGGACTGTGTCACTAAATCGGTCTCGATGATCATATGGAACTGGTGATGTGGGACAGCCAGCGTGGATCACCAACAGCTGTATTGCTGATGTCTGGAAGCCCCTGGCGCTTCATCTGAAGCTGCCACCGGGACTGGGGATCTGTGTGGCCTACTGCGCCCCTAGCAATGGCTGTGTGGGGCCCAAATGTGAACTATTGCTGGTGAGGGGAACTGTGCATGCTAGGATGGGATCTGTGCATGGCCGGCCCTCTCCCCACTGAACATACTGCCCTTCCTGTAATCCTAAAGCCCTCTTAATCCCTGAGGCATTTCTCCAACTGCAGCACCCACGCTTTGTACAGCTAACGCATGCCTTATCTCCCTATCTGACCTATTGAACATTCCAACAGCATATGCAAGTGGACCCTTTGGTCAGTGCTATACTGAAAATGCCATAACCTACCAAGAAAGCGACACATCCACTACTCATGCACCAGTATTTTGGGCTCTCAACTCCTGACACTTGGTCATAACTGCTGTACACCTCAGTTATTGATATCTGTGCTCTGGCCCTCTTTGACAGTGTTTATTCTGGTACATCATCAACAACCTGACCCAATCTCACTGCTACCACCAGATGGGGGACACTCCTATTACGGTGCCACGAGGAATAATAGCTGTCAGTAAGTGGGCCTCTCTAACTGCATCTGGTGCTCTTTGCCTAGAACCTACTACCCATGCCCCCCATCATGGGCTGCCTACATTCTGGTACTACAGGCACCTCTTCGGGTACACCTGTTATAGCAGAGAGGCTGTCCCACAGCCCGAACATGTCAGACCCTTCAGATACCTCTATGTCCATAGGGGACAAACTAGACATATTCCTGGAAGCAGTGGAGAGAATAAGAGCATCTCTGGAGCATACTTGAGTGTCCCTGGAAAACAGCGTGGAGGTGGACCTTACACTACTGCATGCGGATCACCCCAGATTAGCTGACAAAATTCGATCTGCAGAACAAACTCTTGCTGAACTAACGCCAAAATCCTGTGTGATGGAGACATTGTTATAGGCACTAGCAGACAGAGTACATGTTTTGGAATACAAAGCAGATGACACAGAGGGGCAATCAAGGTGGAACAATGTCCGTGTGATTGGTCTCCCAGAAGACATGGAAGGACGAGATGCAGTTGCATATATGGAACTCTGGCTGTATGTGCTGCTCCCTCCAGCAATGATATTACAGTTCTTTTCCATCAAACGTGCCCTCCATGTTCCGATACATAAACCACTGCCTGGCTCCAATCCCAGACCGCTGCTGTTCCGGATGTATGGAGACAGGGACACCATTGCGTGAGCAACACTGAAACTTTCACATATTACCTTTGAAAATGCCCAAGTGATGTTTTTCCAGAACTACACTGTATTGGTACAGAAGCAAAGAAACTCTTTTTGGCCAGTAAGCACTGCGTAATGCCTTAAACTGGAAATTCCCACTCCTATTTCTTACATGTCTGAGGGTCGTTGGGGAGGGGACAACACCGTTTTTTAGCCCCTTGGGGCCACATGGGAATGGCTGGACTTACCTGGATTAGCGGTTTCGACTCAATCCATGCCAGACATAAGGGGACCCCGTGGCTCACAAGCGAATCAGCACTGTAGTCTCAGACGCCACGCGGACCGCTCCCCACAACCAAAAGCAGTCCCCACTTGGAACAAATTATCCAAGAAAAATGCTGGATGCCACAGATCGAAGTTACCATTTGGGAAGTTGTACAGAACTCTACAGAACTCCGACCCTGATGATGACTCCACCAAATCCATCAGTGTGGACAGCTCTTCTACTATCTGGCCATCTGAGATGGAATCTGGAGTTCCTACTGACTTGACTCATCAAACTGCAGATAATATGATTTAAGATGTACTTCAATGCTCAGATACACTCAATTGGTCACCTTGGAACTCACCAGGGCAAGGTATTGATTTACAGTTGTTGTGTTTCCTTTTTCACTCCTTTTACCTAACCTTTGCATTGATCGAACGATGCCTGTGATTTGATGCTACACCTTACTGTGACCAATCACAGCACTGAGTTATGTCTGTATCCTACTGTTATGCTCCGGATGCTGTCGCTCTGCATGCCATAGCTGATGTCTGATCAACCTATAAGTTTGGGGCACCTCCTACTTGGTTCCAGCATCTTGCCCCCCCAGCTGCCTCCTACTTTTTGTATAGTTGTTATCGATCTATGTAGTTCGGTAGTTTGGGCAGATACATGTTGTTCCTCTGCTTTGGTAGTATTTGTTGTTTTCTTTTCTTGGTTTAATTTTACGTTCTAAGTTATTGTTACATGGGGTCCAATACAGCAAACCATCCCTCACATAAATTTGATGCCGCTTCTAGATGGTTCCCTTGATCAGCAAGTGAGTATCAGACATATAACTCTCCTCCAACGCACTTATGACTCACACTAACATTATCACCTGGAATGTGCAAGGAATGCATAAACCTTCATGCCACAATTCCTGTTACTCATACCTCAGGCGACGCTCCACTCAAATCGCTCTTTTACAAGGGACACACTTAACACTCTTTGAAGCTACACAGCTTCAAATAAACGATGTGGCCAAGTATATGCCACAATTTTTTTCCACCTGTGCCAGGGGCACATTGATATGGATTACGCCTCTGTCTCCCTTTATAGCGGATGAGATTGACAATGACTCGGTGGGCTGATATGTATTAATACGTGGCCACCTTGATGGCAGTCCAATTCTCGTTAGCTTGTTTTATGCACCAAACTCAGAGCAAACCGTATTCCTCTGCAGACTATCCTGCTGGACTGGGATTCGATTGGCGCATAGGGGGTGACTTTAATTGTGTCCTCAATACTGACTGATCGTTCCCTCCTCCACCACACATGCCCGCAGTCTGTAATGCATAGGCTTTGCATGCCTGGCTCCAGCACTGGTAGTTGGTTGACATTTGGCACTTGGGCAATGCAAACACAAAAGTATACTCCTTTTACTCTGCCCACACCACCTATACGTCCAAAATGATAGGCTGCTCAGTACAGCCAACTTATTGCCTTCGATTCTGCATACTGATTATTTAGATCACACCCATTCTGACCACAGTATTTGCAGCTCACATGGGACATGAACCCCCCAGTCATACCCACCTGACGTTTCAAATGGCGGCATTGGAAGACCCACCCTTCCATGCATCTCTTGGCACAGTCCTTGCAGACTATTCTGAACAAAACAACAGCCCAGCATCAACAAGACTTATTGAGTGGGACACATTTAAAGTAACAATCAGAAAGCAATGCTTGGGGACGCCATGGAACATGCACAAGTAACAACTGAACTGAACACACGCTCTTCAACTGCAAAACTTAAGCAGCTTACAATCCAGCCAAACTTCATCAGTTGGCAAATATGGGTCGCAAACATACATCCCTGTTGGAAAGTTTATACTGTCTCAACTACTCTGCTCACTCAGCTCACACGCATGCTGCCACTGACCACTTGGTCTGGTTGGGGGCGTGGTTTATCTGTCAAGGTCAACCAAGGCACCTTATGATGGCTCTACGCTCTGCCACTGGTACTCTACACCCAGTGTGAAATACATGATGAACTCACACAACACTATACATCCTTATCTCGATCAGTATCCACTACAGATTCCAATGACCTTAATTCTTTTTTCTACACAGTGACATTACTGCACATTACACCTGACCAACGGACAGAACTAGACAATCCTGTTACATTGCTCGAAATACAAAAAGCCACCAGAGCACTCACCACTAGCAGGACCCGGGCCCTGATGGCCTCCCTGCTGAATTCTATAAAGCATATGCTCCCCTTTATTGCCCGTTGCTTGCTAGTCTTTTATGATCAGGCTCTTCCTTACCCATTTCCCAATGGGGGGCACTGCTTATTTCCCTCCCTAAACAGTATAGGGACTCCACCATGTTGGGATCATAAAGACCTTTGACCTTACTCAACATGGATTAATCCTAGCTAAAATCCTTGCATATTGTCTGGTACCCATGGCTCCCGAACTGGTCCATTTGGTCAAAAATGGTTTTGTTCCAGCACATACCCCTTCTTTGAACCTAAGGCTAATTTTTCGTGTCAATGAATACTCCCCACTCTATTGGCCTTGGTAGAATGCCTGCTGCTGGACCTTGAATCGGCCTTTGATTCCCTAGATCGACCTTTGCTGTTTGAAGAATGAGACATTTTGGTTTTGGGACCCTCTTTTTCCATTTAGTTAGATTAATGAATACCCAACCATTGATCAGGGTCAGGACTGCCCTCATTTAAGACCTGATACCAAAATACAGAGGTACGCGCCAAGGTTGCCCACTCCCTCCTTTACTCTTTTCCCTGGCAAGATCTGCTTCATAAGTTGTGGGAGTTTCCATCTCTCCACCACTATAGACAAGGTATCACAGACAAACTGTCTATATGCACGGAATGCCCAGCGCTGCATAAATGGGATATATACATCTTGGATCTCTACCACAGGGACTTAAAGTGACGAGTCACCTCTTGCTTTCTCAATTTGGGATTATTGACTGCTAAACGTCTTATCACTCATCGATGGAGAGCGTTTTAGCCTCCAACATTTGTGGCATGGACGCCATCTCACCTTATATGGGCACTGGTACAAAGCATAACCCTGCACAGAGAGGATGCCCTGTGACTGCGCATGTATCCTATAGCTACCAATTGGGATGCTATCCTGACAGGTTTTCAAGCTGCTCCACAAGAAGAGACTGGGAGTGGGGCAGATGCACTGGGTGACAGAGATGGCACATCAGTTCCTTCCAGCTCTCACTAACTGACCGTTATCACCTAAGCATTCCTTCAGGTCCTTCAACTTCTCTATTCTGCACAGTAACCATGTGCTTTTTTACTCAATATGCTGAGCTCAGGGGGCAGTAAAGGACTCCACAATGGGGAGTTTCCTTTTGTTCATTGCTGTTGTATTTTGTTATTAAATAATCTTTTTTTCTGGTTAAGCAACATCTGCAGTTTGGCCCCCATGTGGGCCCATGCAGATTATTTCATGTCTATTTTCCTGTGATAGAACACTTACATTTGGTAGACGCACACACACTGTAATATGCTTATTCTGATAAATGCACCCTTTTCTGATGCTAAATGACTGCTGTATACTAAGGACTTGCTTCAACATTGCTGTGTTATATCTTAGTTGCAATTGTGCTTGTCAATGAAATGTATTTGCTTGTTTGCAATGCACTACTAGAAAATCAATAAAAAAGATTAAAAAGAAAATAGAATGTATGTTTGTAACACTAAATGTGTGTTCTCTGTATGACTGTATCCCCAAGGACAAGCGACTGTCAGCAATACAATATTTTCTTGCATCAAGAGATGCTACACTGTTTGACCACACCAACATGCTCATTGAGATGATACAGGTGTACAATTGTATAAAAGTTTTCACCATCCTTTGCAAATTTGTATATGGGGTGGTTTTAGACATTTCATATTTGGTCATGTTGTCCACCAAAACGTTCAAATCAGATAGTAAACTAGGGTAGTTAATTGATGCAATACTTGCTATTTAGACTGATTGTACAGAAGAGCTACTTAAGTTAATTGACTTTCTTGATACAAATACTAACAATATTTCCTTCACTTACCACTACAACCAAACACACATATAGTATCAGATATTCTTTTGAGAACTTCAAGCACTGGAGAACATATTTGCAGCGAAGGGCTAGCCTCATTAAGTCATTCATAGAGCAAGACAGAGAATATTAAAAACGAAAAAATTGACTCTACTGACCAACAAATGTACCAAACAAACAGAAAAGTAAAGGATTTGTCTCATTACACTATACATTTGTTTCATTCATTGTCTATTCAGAATTCTATACAAACGCTGGCATATTCTTTGCCTGGACAATAGCCTATCAGGTGGTACTTCCAAGAAATCTGTCATTACGTATAGAAGGAGCAGAACATTATGTGATATACTCAGCCAAACTGTTATTGATCCCCAGATGACAAAAACAAGAAAAATGTGGTTGCCACGACCACCAAAAGATTTTTACAAATGTGGCCTTTCTAATGTCTGTCAATGTGCGGAACACAAGACAGAGTTTTCCAAATAACAATAATATAAGGCATCACCTTATACACTTAATTAACTGTAGCACAAAATGTGTAGTCAACTGCATTAAATGTGTCTGTCACCAGATATACCCAAGTAGTACTATTCGGCCACTAAAGGAAAGACTTCAAGAACACATTCGAGCAATAAGAAATAAAGACAAAAACTATCCATTAGCAGTTAGTTTTAACACCACACACTCATCAACTGAATTGATAAACTTAAGAGTCCATTCTATCTTCACAGTTTAGTCTCTTCCGAGAGGTGGTGACAAAGTTCTGGCATAAAGGAAACTGGAAACACAATGGATCATTAACCCCTTCGTCGCCATGGACGTAATGGTTACGTTCATGGCCGCGCCTGTGTGGCGCCATGGACGTAACCATTACGTCCTGCAACCAGCCCTCGGGGAAGTGCTAGCGCTCCCCCCGAGGGCAGCTCCCCCACCCCTTCAGGCCAGGGCTGAAAGGGGAATCCCTTCCCCTTCCACCCCAACCCCCCCTGTGACGTCAGCACGCGAGCGTGCGCTGACAATCACAGAGCCTCCCCCATCGTGCTGGAAGCTCAGCTTCCAGTGGGATCAGAAGAAAAATGCTTTGCATTTCTCTTCTGATCATGTGGGGGAGGCCGAGAGAGACTTCAAAGGTAAGGAAAGTTATTTCCTTCCCTTTGAAGTCTCTCTCTGCGTTTTGGCAGCCGGATTGAAAGCAATCCGGCTGTCAAAACGCCCACTAGACACCAGGGATCTTTTTTTTTTTTTTATGAAACTGACATAAGGGAGCGACCCCTTGGGCAAGGGTCGCCCCCATAGGGGCATTTTTTTTAAGGCCTTTTCTGCCCCCCCTAATAGGCTGATCTGCCCCCAGGGGGGGCAGAAACCTCTAGGCACCAAGGATATATATTTTTTTTTGTTTTGTTTTTGTTTACTTTTTTGTTTTAGAGATGGGGAGCGACCCCTTAGACAAGGGTCGCTCCCCTGGAGGGGCAAATTGTACTTAGGCCATTTCTGCCCGCTTTGGGGGCAGATCGGCCGATTTTAGGTCAATCTGCTCCCAAGGGAGGCAGAAACCACTAGGCACCAGGGATCTTTTTTTTGCGCCAATGTCACGCAAGGGGAGCGACCTTGTAGGCAAGGGTCGCTCCCCGGATGGGGGCGGGGGGCAAATTTATTTTAGGCCATTTCTGCCCCCCTTGGCCTATTGTTATTAGGCCGATCTGCCCCCAGGGGGGACAGAAACCTCTAGGTGCCAGGGCAATTTTTTTGTTTGTTTGTTTGTTTGTTTGTTTTTTTAGAGATGGGGAGCAACCCCTTAGGCAAGGGTCGCTCCCCTGAAGGGGCACATTGTATTTAGGCCATTTCTGCCCGCTTCGGGGACAGATCGACCAATTTTAGGTCGACCTGCCCCCAAGGGGGGTAGAAACCACTAGGCACCAGGGATCTTTTTTTTTTTTGCGCCGTCACTTAAGGGGAGCGACCTTGTAGGCAACGGTCGCTCCCCGGGGCGGGGTGGGGGGGCAAATATATTTTTTGGGCCATTTCTGCTCCCCCTGGGGCCGGCTGAGCTAGAGGCCAAAATTTAACAGGTAGGCACTGTTTTCTGTGAAAAAATGTGATGTGTCCATGTTGTGTTTTGGGCCATTTCCTTTCGTGGGTGCTAGGCCTACCCACACAAGTGAGGTACCATTTTTATCGGGAGACTTGGGGGAACGCTGGGTGGAAGGAAATTTGTGGCTCCTCTCAGATTCCAGAACTTTCTGTCACCGAAATGAGAGGAAAAAGTGTTTTTTTGGCCAAATTTTGAGGTTTGCAAAGGATTCTGGGTAAAAGAACCTGGTCAGAGCCCCACAAGTCACCCCATCTTAGATTCCCCTAGGTGTCTAGTTTTCATAAATGTGCTGGTTTACTAGGTTTCCCTAGGTGCCGGCTAAGCTAGAGGCCAAAATCCACAGGTAGGCACTGTTTTCTGTGAAAGAATTTGATGTGTCCATGTTGTGTTTTGGGGCATTTCCTTTTGTGGGCGCTAGGCCTACCCACACAAGTGAGGTACCATTTGTATTGGGAGACTTGGGGGAACGCTGGGTGGAAGGAAATTTGTGGCTCCTCTCAGATTCCAGAACTTTCTGTCACCGAAATATGAGAAAAATTTGTTTTTTAGCCAAATTTTGAGGTTTGCAAAGGATTCTGAGTAACAGAACCTGGTCAGAGCCCCACAAGTCACCCCATCTTGGATTCCCCTAGGTCTCTAGTTTTCAAAAATGCACAGGTTTGGTAGGTTTCCCTAGGTGCCGGCTGAGCTAGGGGCCATAATCTACAGGTAGGCACTTTGCAAAAAACACCTCTGTTTTCTGTAAAAAAATGGGATGTGTCCACATTGTGTTTTGGGACATTTCCTTTCGCGGGCGCTAGGCCTACCCACACAGGTGAGGTACCATTTTTATCGGGAGACTTGGGGGAGTGCTGGGTGGAAGGAAATTTGTGGCTCCTCTCAGATTCCAGAACTTTCTGTCACCGAAATATGAGGAAAATGTGTTTTTTAGCCAAATTTTGAGGTTTGCAAAGGATTCTGAGTAACAGAACCTGGTCAGAGCCCCACAAGTCACCCCATCTTGGATTCCCCTAGGTCTCTAGTTTTAAAAAATGCACAGGTTTGGTAGGTTTCCCTAGGTGCCGGCTGAGCTAGGGGCCAAAATCTACAGGTAGACACTTTGCAAAAAACACCTTTGTTTTCGGTAAAAAAAATGGGATGTGTCCACGTTGTGTTTTGGGCCATTTCCTTTCGTGGGCGCTAGGCCTACCCACACAAGTGAGGTACCATTTTTATCGGGAGACTTGGGGGAACGCTGGGTGGAAGGAAATTTGTGGCTCCTCTCAGATTCCAGAACTTTCTGTCACCGAAATGTGAGGAAAATGTGTTTTTTAGCCAAATTTTGAGGTTTGCAAAGGATTCTGGGTAACGGAACCTGGTCAGAGCCCCACAAGTCACCCCATATTGGATTCCCCAGGGACTCTAGTTTTAAAAAATGCACAGGTTTGGTAGGTTTCCCTAGGTGCCGGCTGAGCTAGGGGCCAAAATCTACAGGTAGGCACTTTGCAAAAAACACCTCTGTTTTCTGTAAAAAAATGGGATGTGTCCACGTTGTGTTTTGTGCCATTTCCTTTCGTGGGCGCTAGTCCTACCCACACAAGTGAGGTACCATTTTTATCGGGAGAATTGGGGGAACGCTGGGTGGAAGGAAATTTGTGGCTCCTCTCAGATTCCAGAACTTTCTGTCACCGAAATGAGAGGAAAAAGTGTTTTTTTGGCCAAATTTTGAGGTTTGCAAAGGATTCTGGGTAAAAGAACCTGGTCAGAGCCCCACAAGTCACCCCATCTTAGATTCCCCTAGGTGTCTAGTTTTCATAAATGTGCTGGTTTACTAGGTTTCCCTAGGTGCCGGCTGAGCTAGAGGCCAAAATCCACAGGTAGGCACTGTTTTCTGTGAAAGAATTTGATGTGTCCATGTTGTGTTTTGGGGCATTTCCTTTTGTGGGCGCTAGGCCTACCCACACAAGTGAGGTACCATTTGTATTAGGAGACTTGGGGGAACGCTGGGTGGAAGGAAATTTGTGGCTCCTCTCAGATTCCAGAACTTTCTGTCACCGAAATATGAGAAAAAATTGTTTTTTAGCCAAATTTTGAGGTTTGCAAAGGATTCTGAGTAACAGAACCTGGTCAGAGCCCCACAAGTCACCCCATCTTGGATTCCCCTAGGTCTCTAGTTTTCAAAAATGCACAGGTTTGGTAGGTTTCCCTAGGTGCCGGCTGAGCTAGGGGCCATAATCTACAGGTAGGCACTTTGCAAAAAACGCCTCTGTTTTCTGTAAAAAAATGGGATGTGTCCACATTGTGTTTTGGGCCATTTCCTTTCGCGGGCGCTAGGCCTACCCACACAGGTGAGGTACCATTTTTATCGGGAGACTTGGGGGAGTGCTGGGTGGAAGGAAATTTGTGGCTCCTCTCAGATTCCAGAACTTTCTGTCACCGAAATATGAGGAAAATGTGTTTTTTAGCCAAATTTTGAGGTTTGCAAAGGATTCTGAGTAACAGAACCTGGTCAGAGCCCCACAAGTCACCCCATCTTGGATTCCCCTAGGTCTCTAGTTTTAAAAAATGCACAGGTTTGGTAGGTTTCCCTAGGTGCCGGCTGAGCTAGGGGCCAAAATCTACAGGTAGACACTTTGCAAAAAACACCTTTGTTTTCGGTAAAAAAAATGGGATGTGTCCACGTTGTGTTTTGGGCCATTTCCTTTCGTGGGCGCTAGGCCTACCCACACAAGTGAGGTACCATTTTTATCGGGAGACTTGGGGGAACGCTGGGTGGAAGGAAATTTGTGGCTCCTCTCAGATTCCAGAACTTTCTGTCACCGAAATGTGAGGAAAATGTGTTTTTTAGCCAAATTTTGAGGTTTGCAAAGGATTCTGGGTAACAGAACCTGGTCAGAGCCCCACAAGTCACCCCATATTGGATTCCCCAGGGACTCTAGTTTTAAAAAATGCACAGGTTTGGTAGGTTTCCCTAGGTGCCGGCTGAGCTAGGGGCCAAAATCTACAGGTAGGCACTTTGCAAAAAACACCTCTGTTTTCTGTAAAAAAATGGGATGTGTCCACGTTGTGTTTTGGGCCATTTCCTTTCGTGGGCGCTAGGCCTACCCACACAAGTGAGGTACCATTTTTATCGGGAGAATTGGGGGAACGCTGGGTGGAAGGAAATTTGTGGCTCCTCTCAGATTCCAGAAATTTCTGTCACCGAAATGTGAGGGAAATGTGTTTTTTAGCCAAATTTTGAGGTTTGCAAAGGATTCTGGGTAACAGAACCTGGTCAGAGCCCCACAAGTCACCCCATATTGAATTCCCCAGGGACTCTAGTTTTAAAAAATGCACAGGTTTGGTAGGTTTCCCTACGTGCCGGCTGAGCTAGGGGCCAAAATCTACAGGTAGGCACTTTGCAAAAAACACCTCTGTTTTCTGTAAAAAAATGGGATGTGTCCACGTTGTGTTTTGGGCCATTTCCTTTCATGGGCGCTAGCCCTACCCACACAAGTGAGGTACCATTTGTATCAGGAGACTTGGGGGAACGCTGGGTGGAAGGAAATTTGTGGCTCCTCTCAAATTGTAGAACTTTCTGTCACCGAAATGTGAGGAAAATGTGTTTTTTTAGCCAAATTTTGAGGTTTGCAAAGGATTCTGGGTAACAGAACCTGGCCAGAGCCCCACAAGACACCCCATCTTGGATTCCCCTAGGTCTCTAGTTTTCAAAAATGCACAGGTTTGGTAGGTTTCCCTAGGTGCCGGCTGAGCTAAAGGGCCAAAATCTACAGGTAGGCACTTTGCAAAAAACACCTCTGTTTTCTGTCAAAAAATGGGATGTGTCCACGTTGTGTTTTGGGCCATTTCCTTTTTTGGGCGCTAGGCCTACCCACACAAGTGAGGTACCATTTTTATCGGGAGACTTCGGGAACGCTGGGTGGAAGGAAATTTGTGGCTTCTCTCAGATTCCAGAACTTTCTGTCACCGAAATGTGAGGAAAATGTGTTTTTTTAGCCAAATTTTGAGGTTTGCAAAGGATTCTGGGTAACAGAACCTGGTCAGAGCCCCACAAGTCACCCCATCTTGAATTCCCCTAGGTCTCTAGTTTTAAAAAATGCACAGGTTTGGTAGGTTTCCCTAGGTGCCGGCTCAGCTAGAGGCCAAAATCTACAGGTAGGCACTTTGCAAAAAACACCTCTGTTTTCTGTCAAAAAATGGGATGTGTCCACGTTGTGTTTTGGGGCATTTCCTGTCGTGGGTGCTAGGCCTACCCACACAAGTGAGGTATCATTTTTATCGGGAGACTTGGGGGAACATAGAATAGCAAAACAATTGTTATTGCCCCTTGTCTTTCTCTACATTTTTTCCTTCCAAATATAAGAGAGTGTGTAAAAAAGACGTCTATTTGAGAAATGCCCTGTAATTCACATACTAGTATGGGCACCCCGGAATTCAGAGATGTGCAAATAACCACTGCTCCTCAACACCTTATCTTGTGCCCATTTTGGAAATACAAAGGTTTTCTTGATAGCTATTCTTTACTCTTTATATTTCAGCAAATGAATTGCTGTATACCCGGTATAGAATGAAAACCCACTGCAGGGTGCAGGTCATTTATTGGCTCTGGGTACCTAGAGTTCTTGATGAACCTACAAGCCCCATATATCCCCACAACCAAAAGAGTCCTGCAGATGTAACGGTATATTGCTTTCAAAAATCTGACTTTGCAGGAAAAAGTTACAGAGTAAAACGTAGAGAAAAATTGTGGATTTTTTCACCTCAATTTCAATATTTTTTTTTCCAGTTGTTATTTTCTGTAGGAAACGCTTGTAGGATCTACACAAATTACCCCTTGCTGAATTCAGAATTTTGTCTACTTTTCAGAAATGTTTCGGTTTCTGGGATCCAGGATTGGTTTCACACCCATTTCTGTCACTGACTGGAAGGAGGCTGAAAGCTCAAAAAATCGTAAAAATGGGGTATGTCCCAGTAAAATGTCAAAATTGTGTTGAAAAATTGAGTTTTCTGATTCAAGTCTGCCTGTTGCTGAAAGCTGGGAAGCTGGTGATTTTAGCACCGCAAACTCTTTGTTGATGCCATTGTCAGGGAAAAAACCACAAGCCGTCCTTCTGCAGCCCCTTTTTCCCAGTTTTTTTAAAAAAAAAGGAAATTTTGGAAAAAAAGGACGCAAATTTGGCGTGGGTAGCTTATGTGGACAAAAAGTTATGAGGGCCTAAGCGCAAACTGCCCCAAATAGCCAAAAAAAGGCTTGGCACCTGAAGGGGAAAAGGCCTGGCAGCGAAGGGGTTAAACATAGAGGGGTGGACAAAGGTATTAGCCAAGACGTGTTTTTGACAAATTAGTAGATCATTGTCAGTACCGAAAGTTTCACAGCATGTAATGGTCTGAACAGTACACAATATGGATTAGTTGGTTTTAATATATTAATGGTATCTTCTGGAGTGTCTCAATAATTTGCAGGATATATAAGGTGATAACACATGAGCACTGATTTTGTAAAAGGAAACATAATTACAACATTGTATACTTCATTACAACCTCCTGTATTGCTCCTGTCAAAGCTTAATCAAACTATGACAGAACTAGAGGCCATAATATTGCTGAGACTACCAACTTGCATTACTGTGTTCCAAAAACGTTTCTCATTACATTTTTGTTTAGCAAAACCAACAGTGAATATGTTTTCACAACTTGTGAATATTACAAATTATATGTCAAATTTATAGTTGTTTGGTTCCATAGAGGTTACACTAATGTTTTTTACCTAAGACATATAGGGCCTCATTCTGAGGCTGGCGGGCGGTGGTAGCCGCCCACCTGGCGGGAACCGCCATATGGCCGCTCCGCGGTCGAAAGACCACGGAGGCCATTCTGGCTTTCCCGCTGGGCTGGCGGGCGACCGCCAGAAGGCCGCCCGCCAGCCCAGCGGGAAACCCCTTCCCACGAGGAAGCCGGCTCCGAATGGAGCCGGCGGAGTGGGAAGGTGCGACGGGTGCAGTTGCACCCGTCGCGAATTTCACTGTCTGCTAAGCAGACACTGAAATTCTTTGTGGGGCCCTCTTACGGGGGCCCCTGCAGTGCCCATGCCATTGGCATGGGCACTGCAGGGGCCCCCAGGGGCCCCACGACACCCCATACCGCCATCCTGTTCCTGGTGGGCGAACCGCCAGGAACAGGATGGCGGTATGGGGTGTCGGAATCCCCATGGCGGCGCAGCAAGCTGCACCGCCATGGAGGATTCCTGAGGGCAGCGGAAAACCGGCGGGAGACCGCCGGTTTTCCTGTTCTGACCGCGGCCAAACCACCGCAGTCAGAATGCCCTGCGGGGCACCGCCAGCCTGTTGGCGGTGCTCCCGCCGACCCCGGCCCCGGCGGTCATTGACCGCCGGGGTCGGAATGACCCCCATATTGTACTAACTCACTATCCTCTCACTATCTTCCTTTCTTTTTACTTTTTCTCTTCTTTTCTAAAATTCATATTTTTCATCATGGGCCCAATATTTTGTTTGCACCAAATAGTATTTGCACTAAAATGGCGATGCTGCTTTCCAAACCATATCTACCTTTTTTCCCATTCCGCATGTGGGCTTATTTTTATACCTGGATATTAGTCAGCCATAGACATTTTAGATTCATTCAATAACAATTTTTCTTTTGGTTTTTGAATAACAACAAGTGGGACAGTCACAATAGACTAGTTTATAAATGGGTTCTGATGCTAAAGACACATTAATACCTGAAGGTATTTCCAAGATGGTGGGATAGTTACTAGCTATCCCCTCCTACCTGGTTAGTCCATTTTTCATTTTCACACACCATGCTACTTTATTGTTCGTGGTGGCACACCTGTCTTGAGACTTCTTCAGATCAACTGGTCGAACGCAGATGTTTCAGGTTAGCGAAATAAGAGCTTTCTGTTGGATATTGATATTTATGTGAGTCACAAATACACTGAATTTTTTAGACATGATTAGCACATTGTGGAATTTGTCTTTTTGTTGCAGTCAAAGACCTAATATAGCCCTCTTGATACTATTATACACAATGAGCGACCAGCCAGTGTTATGCGGTAACCAGCATAGCATAGTTACTACCACAGCTCCAATTTGTACTTCCCGGCAACCACTTAATTCCTGCATTCTTATGAATTAGGTTTATATTTTTGATGTTTGCTACAAGGTTTGGGTTTACACAGGCACATTCGAGCTTTTTATGATTAGGATGTGTGTCTTTAGGACCACTAGCATATTCTCTGGTGTTTTTACAATACACAGCTATGCAATTGACTATCTTCTGATTTTGCTGATGCTAAGAAAGACCTGGGTGTTGATAATATTAAGGAGGACCCATCAGAATTCCATGCTGTATGACAAATTGAACCAACCTTTTGAACCTCTTCAGGCTGATAATGGGGGATAGACAGCAGAGGATGTGGGTATATTGCAATATTTCACAGGAATTCCTACATTTCTGACTGCAAGGTGGACTTCTTCAATGGATTCTGGGGCCACATCCAAGAGGTTTTGGTATCAAGTTTGTGGGTGTCCACCTGCTGATCAGAGGCAAAAGCCCAGTAACCCTCAAAATTATTATTAGTGTGGTCGATGGTAGCCCCTTCTAATTAATAATGTTAATATTCTTGTTAGATCCAGTAAAGGTTTCAGTGATTTAAATCTGAACTCAACCCCTAGTAGCTATGGCACAAAGCAGACATGTTTGACTTATGAAAAAGCATTTAGAATTATCACATCAGTTAATAAGCCAAAAATACAACACAATAAACATCCCACCCTCATTTATAAAAAATAGTGAACATTTTAGTGAAGAAAATGAGACCAAACAAATAAAAATCCAATAAGGTGACCGAACCGAAGATATGCAGTTTTAACATTTGAATTAAATTTTAGCACCAAGTTGGGGCGGAGTTAAGCATGGCCACAAGATGGCCACTTCCGGAGAGGGCTCTGCCAGCTGAAAACAGCATCCTTCAATATCTGCAGGTCAGTGGACCCACTAAGACTATCCCCCGGTGCAGTGGCCTTGCCAAAGGACGCTGCTTTCTTTGATCCCATTTAGAGGCCCCCGGGCTGCTCCCTGTACCTTCGGTAGATCAGGCACACGGCCTACCTGAGTGCTCAGCCCAGAGGGGATGGGCGGCCCTTTGAGCTCCCGGGCTGCCACTGCCTGATCTGAAGTGGTGAGTGCTGCTTCCCTCCTACCTTTGCTTTATCTACAGCAAAACTGATGCCTTTTGCCCGCCACCCTCGATATCTGGCACAAACATTCCCAGGTGAGCTGAGCCTCAAACTGCTTCTCCCTGCCTACACCTAAGGGACCCATTCCCTGCCCCCAAGGGGCATCTTGTGCCTACCTCCCGGGACTCACACTACTTATGCTACTGCATTGGTCACCTCTACTTCCCTGGGTGGCACCCAGAACCTAGAGCCTCCTCGATCCCTCCCTGAAATGGGTGAGCTTTCGAGGAGCGGCAGGCTCTGACAGCAGAACTGGACTGCTGACACATCATCCATACTCAATGTTCCACACCACCAAATTAGCACAATTGCTAACATATAAGCTCTCTGCCCCTGGGCTTGTCTCTTGCAGCGCTGCAACATGGGGCACAGACACCTTCACAGCTGGCATGGGCAAGCACGATGTGCACCAGAAGAAACTCTCTTTCAAGAGCAGGCGTCTATTCCACCTCGCAGAGCATGATGCACCAACAGATGAGACTCCCAGTGATTCTGGAGGCAGCACCCATGCAGACGTGGACCTCAAGGCACTCCTGATAGAGGAGAAGTCCAGCCTTAAAACTATAGACACAAAGCTTGACATCCGCACCTCCCCCCTGGACCATTTGAAACATGTTGACAAGCATGAGAACAGACTGGATCATTTAGAGAACCATGTCTCAAATGTTGATGATGCCCAGGCGAACTCTAAGAAACACCTGCTGTGAACGGACAAGGTCCTTGATATAATAAAAGCCAAAAATGAAGATTCAGTAGCAAGATCACGACAGAACTACCTTCAGATCATCCAATTTCTGCAATCTATTGCCATCAATAAAATGGAGGACTATATATGGAGCCCCTGCTCCATGAACTCTTTAGCAAAGCCCTATCTCCTGGTGAGCGGGCACATTGCTCACTGGGGCCACACCCTCTTGCTGTGGCTCCAACACACCCCATTATGGGATGCCTATTGAACTACAGAGACCACAACACTATTTTTTGCCTTGCATAAGACAGGCGGTCAATCCTCTATCAGGGAAACAAGCTCTCCTTTTACCCGGACTTTACCCAGTCAGTACAGGCGGCGCAACAAGAGTTCCTCCCAGCTAAACGGATCCCCCAAAAAGCAGATGTGCCATATGCTATTGTCTACCCGGCTAAACTCCATATCACTTTTGAGGGCAAGTCTCACTTCTTCAGAGATGCCAAATCTGCACTAAAATTTTCTAAGCATATCACCAGAAATAAGTCATCGGCCAGGCGCTCTCCACAGAGACAGTCAGACCCTCCCCTATGTGATAACGATTAAACACTGGACCGCATGAAATCTGCTGGAACTCCACTCCTATGACACAGCAGCGACTGACCCGCTGCTGCATTCTCTTTCTATCCCATCGACTAAAACATGACAGAATGCTGTGATCCCTGTGGCAGACATCGCAGCTGCCAAATCATCCAACAGCTACATCACATCGACTGTTTTACCTTGACAGGGGTGTAGGCCCGGACCTTCTCTCCACCTCTAGGGATGCCTCCCGGACTGACTTTTGTTTTATTTTTGGGATGTTGGGGTGGAGGGTGGGGTAGCTATACTCAGCCTAGTGTATGGATTGCAATGGGTGGTGGGTGGATTTTGGTTGCTGTTTATTTCTGTTGTCTGCATTTGTCTAGTTCCCTCCCTCGCTCCCCAGCATGGTCAGCTGCTCTACTCACCTCTTCCTGCGCAGGGTTGATCCCGCAATATGCCCATGTTCAACCTCAACACACACTCTCCAGGGTGCCATAACCTCTGTCAAATGCCTTACTTGGAAAATCTGGGCCCTCATGACCGCAGAAAAAGCCTGCTTAGTACACTCCTACATCACCAGACACCAAATAGATATCTGCTTTTTCCAGGAATTGCACCTCATCTAACCCTAAGCACCGGGGCTGTGAGTGCGCTGGTGTGGGGAAGTGTATACCTCTCTCTACTCCAACTATGCTAGAGGCATCACCATTCTACTGTGCAAAGGCCTAGCCTGGCAAATACAATGAGCCATATGAGCTAGAAGCAGCATATATGTACTCCTCACTGGCACACTGCATTGACAACCAATAATAGTAGCTGCTGTATATGGCTCAAAACTGATTATCCTGATTTATTTGCTGCGGTGTGGTGGCTCATCTCAGACCTTGGGCCCGGGGCTCTACTATAGGGGATGACTTCAATGTCACACTTGACGATTGGCTGGACACTCAGGATCGACTAGACATCTGCAACCCAAAGCAGCACTGACACTCAACACTATTATACACAACTACTTATAGGATATCTGGCACCACATGCATGCTGCACGGACAGAGGGCATGTGGGTTATGGCCTATCACAATTCCTGGTCCAAGATTGACTACTGACTGGTATCCTGTGACGCGCAGACTTGTGTCACACAAATGTCACATCTACCCTGCACCCTTTCTGACCACACCCTTGTCATTCTCGAGTTAACAATCCCCCACACCTGGAACTAGCACCTACCATCTAGAGCGCTGCAGGATGCGGCATTCCATGAAGAAATCCGCACGGAACTTCAGAATACTTTAAACACAATGAAACCTCCATAGAATCCCCTTCTACCCTCTGGGAAACATGCAAGATGGCCATTTGTGGCACAATCATGGGTCCTAAAGGCCATACTGGGGAGACTTGCCCTGCTTGAGCGAGAAGTCCGGGGCCTTAAACAAACTTATTTCTGCTCTCCCAACATGACCAAGATGGCTACAATCCTGGCTAAATTGACAGAATTTGTTGAGGGGGCCACTGGCGAAACACACTATTTGGACAAGGACATACAGTCCTGACAATATGGGGAGAGCGTTTGCCTGGGCAGAAATCTGGTGGGCTTACTACTCACACTCTGAGCCTCTGCATATGTGTTTGAATTATTAGCCAACCAACAGGTCCTCCACTCCTCACCTAAGGACCTACTAGACACCATGACTGCTTTTTATGCTAAGCTGTACTGCACTACTTTGGTTCTCTCGGAGAGCGGGCTGTGAGAGTATTTCAACGCTATACAGCTTATAAAGCTGGACCGAGCTCATCAAGAATATCTTGATTTACCAATCAGGTTAGAAGAGTTCATGCAGGTTATCCGCGGCACCCCTGGAGACAAGGCGCCGGGACTGGATGTTCTGAAAACTGCATTCTATAAAGAATTTGCACCAACCCTGCCAATACACATGCTGGCAATGTTCAAGGAGTCCCTAGAGAAGGGCACACTCCACCCCACTGTCCGAGAGACAGTCGTAGTGATGATCTTTAAGCCAGACAAACCAGTGCAAAATTGTGATTCCTATCGACCGATATCCATGATAAATGTGAACAATTCGATTGTTCCCAAAATTCTAACTAACCCCTGCTACCTAAAAGCATTAGGCAGACCAATCCAGGTTTTTCCTGGTCCATTCCACCTCCCACAATCTACATACCATTTTTGCTGTTGTGCACCATGTGGACTCCAAGGTCCAGGACATTGCTGCCTTACTTGACCCCACTAAAGCCTTCGAATCCCTAGAATGGCCTTATCTTTCTTCACTGTTGGAGTGCAAGAGCTTCAGCTCCCGCTTTATCCACCAGATAGCTCCTATACAGTCAAACCACTGCCCTTGTGGGACTGAATGGTATGCTGTCGGAGCCGTGGAACATGACAGGTATGTCCAGTCTTGCCTATTCTATTTGCTGTGACTTTGGGACCCCTGGCGACTCAGCTCTGGCAACACTAGGCCCATCGAGGTTCAGGTTTCTCCACTTTGGGGCTGGTGATGTTGATGTGCGCCAACAAGATTATCCTTTACATCCACAAAGCACAGGAAAAATTGGCACCATTAACCTGTGAGGTGATTCACTTTGGCGGCTTCTCCGGTATCCTGGTGAATTGGTCAAAACCCACCTGATTTGTTCTCACCGACAACACTGAGCAATTTCCTCTGGAATATCCATTTAAATGGTCCCCCAGGCCAATTTTCTATTTGGGAATCTGGCTCAGTTGTGATCTCGATTAACTCTAGAGGGCAAACTATGGTCGAGTCATGTCCTAGATTAAAGACAGAATTCCAATCTGGTCTTTCCTACCACTGTCCATCGCTGGGCGGATAGCAATAGCAAAAATGGTTGTCCTGCCAAAGGTCCTGTATCTTTTCCTAAATCTACCTCTTCCCCTCCCGACTCACTTCCTGAACCAGTTGCATTCAAACTTTGTGACACTGACCTGGGTGTGTAAATAGTCCTGTGTTTCATGGAAGACCCTAACCTTGCCCCTCTCCCAGGGCAGCCTCGGTGCACCTGTCTTGACACTATATGCTTGCTGTGCCCAGGTGCAATATTTACACTATTTACTTTATCATGCGCAATTCGAGCCTCATGTGGCTATTGAAGCGGATGAAGCTCCACCATGACCTCCAACTACTGCCCTTTATCTACCCTATGAGCCACAACGAGCTGAGATTGACATGGGTGGATGCATGCGATGGGCATGGGATGGTCTGAGAAGATGAGCCAAACTTCCTTACTTCTAGGCTCCATCGATTCTGCTTGGCCAAAACCCCTGCTGCCAATCCTGCTAGATGCAGGGCAACAGAGTGTGAGCCCTTGGTCGGGCCCTTGTTAATTTTGTTGACCTGTATCCGGGAGACCACTTTATGCCACTGTTTGACGCCCCTACCACTTCCCAGCCCACGATCTTGGAATGTTCCTGTATCATCCACTCTGGGCTGCCTGCTGTGTGTTACACATTTCCGGTCCCCTCCCCCGGGCACTTTGGGCGTTAGAGCACACGCTCACCAACACATCACCATGCAAACTGGTCACCCGAATATACTCTATAATGCAGACCTCTGTCTCGGTCACCATACCCACTGCTCGCACTGCGTGGCTACCAGATACTGACCCTCCACTGACTGATGCCCACTAGTCCTACTGCTGCAGACCGACAGCACTCCTCTTACCCATCTATAGGCTGCGACTGATACATTTCAAGTTTCTACATGAACTGTGTCGCACTCCCATAAAACTTTTTGCTTTGGGGCTCACAGCGTATGCAAACCATAAGAGAAGGGCTTTTCCACGGGCCACCTTTATACATTTAGCATGGGGTTGCCCGGGAGTGAAGAGATTTTGAGAGGGAGTCTCTTCTGCTATACAAAACATTACTGATCACCTCTCACTCCACTTGTGGCCCTCCTAGACTACATCAAAGATGCCCTGCCGGCTGACCGCTTACTCATTGCATTGCTCCTCCTTCTTGCTAAGTGCTGAGTGGCCATATGCTGGGGTTGGAGACCTGCCCCTACTGTACCATCCTGGCTACAATATGCTGCCTACTGTCAGGAGCAGTTGGCCAGCTTCTGAGAACTGATGCCTTCACGATCACGCCCTAAGGACAAATGGGAACCATTCCTCCCCTACCTGCGAAGCAGATATTCTGCCACTTCCTCGCCACAGATGCCCCACTGTGGAAACAGAAACACCTCCCACTCCTATCGCTGCTTTCTTCCCTGCAGGCTGAGAGGGACTCCAGTACTCTCCTGCAACAGGTGTGCTAGGACCACCTAACTGCCTTGTCATCAGCCCTGCTATTATTTATTCCTATGTGGGACCTGATTGGGGCACATGTGCGAAGAGACTCACTCTTTGTTAATATTATTCTGACATATACTGTGTGGATACCGTGCTTCCTTCTCCCCCCTCTGCTTTTTCCTCCTCCTGCCCTCCCTACCTTCTATGCCCTCCCCCCTTGTGTACTTCCCAGTTGTGATAGTTGTTTGATTTTCTATTATAAATGTGAAGAAGCAAAATTCTAAATAAAACATTTAGCATCCAAAACAAACCAAGTGCCAACCATAGGTAATTGGTTGTGCAAGACTGGGACAAATGTAAAGTTTAATGCTGACTGCTATAGAGCAAGGGTTGGTTTAAGTCTCAGGCAAGTCCATTCAAAGAGTTATCGTCAAACTTATAATTTTTAAGAGAAGTTAGAGTGTTCAACACTGCAAAGCAGCGGGCTGTGTCCAGAGACAAGGTTGTCAACAGCCTGGCCTAGGTGAAACCGTTGAAGAAGGCTGGAAAAGCTCAAAATGGGAAAAGGCTGGCATTTGCACCCAGGAAGCCATCAACATTGATTAGATGCTGCCCAGCATCAGGTCCAGTTAAGGTTTCTACTTTCCTAACTTTTGTCCGTTGACCCGTCCTCGGCCAGGAGGATGGAGTTATATACATTGCTGAGCGCAGATGGACAATTTAGGAAGGACCACTAGCTCATTGTACATTTTCTGCATTGGCAGGAACCGCTGTCACAGCAGTTCCTTTCAATGCATTGTAATTTGACTGTACCGTTCCATCAACATGACAGAGCCATATAGCAACTTACAACATGTTTTTAATTTTCAAAAAGAAAATCCCAAACCTCGATTTTCTTTTTGAAAATAAAAGAACAATGCATTGCACTGCATGGGAGTTTATTCTCATGGCGATGGGGACATTAAGCAGTTTTCACTGCCCCTTACTGCCAGGTGTTTCCTGGTGTTGATGGATATGTGTGCCCATCCAAATTAGGTGGCCAGACATATAGTCAAACCTTTGACAGCCTTTACTCTATCGGGTCATCGGATGAGTTTGACCACAGAGGAGACAGATTAGTCTCTGCAGTAAAATTATGGTTTGGCTGCATTTAAATCTGGTGGGTGGACCACGGTCTTGTTAGGGAGGGAATTCCGCTACCGTTGCAATCCTTCTCCATCAAGAATTAAATCGGACCCTTAGTCTCTTTTCTGTAAGTCAGATTCCTTCAATGAGGTAAGGCTGCAGGCTGTAGCTGGAGTGGGTTTGACATTGGTAGGATGTTGCTCTGCATAGGGCCTGCTGAATCAGATTTGCTGTAGCAGAGACAAACGTAGTGGGAGCTGCAGCAAAGTCAGACCAACTGGCAATGCACCCTCAGAGGAACTGCTGAAAAGTAGGTCCTAGACATCTGTCTGTTCTCCAAGCAGAAATCTTTGGAAAAAAGTCACAGCTTTTAGGGTTAATCAGTGGAAGTACACACTGAAACTTATCTAATGGTCCCAGGACCTTATGGACACCACTTAAACATAAATATTCACTCCAGCAGAAACATATAGCAGGGTACAGGGAAGGTCCAGTTGGAACTGATCAACTGGGCTCTCTGGGAGCATGGGCTTCTTGCAGCTTTTGTGTCCCTGTAGCTTAGCAGGAGGCTCGCCAACTGATCCTTGGAGTCCACTTCTCAGTCCTGGGTACAACTGGGAGCAGGTCCAGCCCTCAGGGTACTAATCACAGGTCACAAAAGCAGGTGCAATTGTTAACGCTGAGTTTATTCATGAATTTTATTAATGAATATTCATGTATTTTGAGTGTTGGATTTTCATAGAATCTGTATGAACTTAGAGAAAAATAATGCACACATTTGAAGTTGTGCCCACGAGAGAGGCAGGGAATGTTCATGAAGTGTACTTATGAATGGCTTATTGATATGAAATGTTGAGCTGTTGTTTGATTAATGTAGCAATATGTCATATTAAGGGTTATGCATTATGTATTAGCTTTATTATTTGTAGGCCTTAATGTGCGAGGTCTTGGGCATAGTTCCACCAGCCTCATGTTAAGCTGCATTTTCTGGCGATTTATAAAATGGTTGCTTAGAGAATTAAATTGTAATTTTTCACTGTACTGACCATGTGCTCATAGCTGAAGTTCGTTTTCATGTAAAACTGCTTGCTAGAAGATGCTGTACTAGCTATAGAAACAATGTATATCGTAGTGTGTGTAAGACTGACCTTTACAAGAGAAGACAATGGATGCACTGACTAGTGCAACAATATTGATACCTGACAATCCGAATGACGAGAACAGAAGAGGAGACAATCATCGACATGTGAACCATGTAGTAGTGAAACAAGATTATGGGTTTTTCATTGGACTGAATGTAAGCATGCGATTCTTTGACCAATGAGGACATGTGAAGTAGTTTTAGGAGATCTATCTTAGCCAGACTGCACAGAGAGAGAGGGCCCCACTTTTCGATTATTCTTTTCCGAACTGCAGGAAGAGACTTTGCTTTTTCTGAACTTTGATGCTGATCTTGATGTCTTGCTGACTGAACTGATGTCATGTTATGTCTATTTGCTTTTGTTTCTAGGTACCAACTGCTATTTTGATAGAGCCATAGTTAGATGTTTTCCACATTTGTGTTACTAAATTGTTTTGCATGAATCCCAAACATGCTATTCTAATCTGATGTTAGTTAGGGTTCTCACGGATGATGTTCGCTGCATGTAAAAACCGTTGATGTCTTTTCTTTGCTAAATCTACATGTATGTTATTTCATTTGCGCAGGTATTCTTGCTATTAATTTGTACTGTAACTTTAGAATGTGTGGTAGCTCAAGCTCTGGTTAGATTGCGATTCTTTCATTGCTTTGGTCAGCAAGTATTGTTCCTGTATGTTTATCTTTTGATTTTGAGACTAAAGCCCTCATTACAACCCTGTCGGTCGTTGATAAAGCGGTGGTAATACCGCCAACAGGCTGGCAGTAACAAAAATGGAACTATGACCACGGCGGAAATCGCTCAGACAGAGAGCAACTTTAACACACTGACCGCTACGGCGGAATAAACAAGCACCATGGCGGTAACCGCCAACAGCTAGGCGGATGACAATGTACTGCCCACAATTTTATGACCGGCCTATCCACCCCTTTTTCTGGGGCGGTACCAACGACATCAAAAGCCTGGCAGAAACAGATCTCAGAACTCAAAGGACTCACCTGTGGAGACTCAGGGAACAACCACAATGCCATGGAGCCCGAGCTGCACATATTCTCCATGCTACCTTCTGCTGCATTATGAACATCAACCCCGGTGAAGATGACAACGGTGAGTACTGCCATCTAGCACACAAGGGAGGAGGGAGGAAAAAGAGAGTGACACACACAAACGCAACATGCAACACCCCCACCCCCACCCACAACACCATGCACACAACCAGTTGCAGTAACATTACATATTCACCCTTACCCCTCAGGAGTAATGGAAGGACAAAATGATTTGAAGAAAGTGAGTGTAATACAACAAAATACTATGAATAAGTGCATTGAAATCCAAATGTATAATCATATTTACAAATGTAGGGACACTGCCCAGTCCTCAATGTCCATGAGCCACAGGGCCACATCACATAGGCCAAGGCCCCACCTCACTCCTACAACAACACGGAGAGAACACTGCTGGGGCATCAGGCCGAAAATAGACAGGAACTTCTTCCACTGGTTCTGAAGGGGGCATTGTGCCCAGTGTGCTTCATCCTGGGAAGGAAGGACGGGGTGAGTAGATGGCTTCTTCCACTGGTTCTGGAGGGGGCATTGTACCCTGTGTGCTTCATCCTGGGAAGGACTGGGTGAGTGGATGGCTTCTCCACTGGTTCTGGAGGGGGCATTGTGCCCAGTGTGCTTCATCCTGGGAAGGATGGGGTGAGTGGATGGCTTCTCCACTGGTTCTGGAGGGGGCATTGTGTCCTGTGATGCAGATCTTGGGCAGTGCAAGGTCACAGTCTCTCACCTGGGTGTCAGGCCCACAGGATTTGCAGGGCTTAGGCCGCACAACAGCCCATGGATGCAGGTCTACACACTGCCCGCTGTCGGCTGCTCAGTGCTGGCAGTGGTGGAGGGAGGCTCCAGCTTTTCACCTGCATCCTCAGACAGCTGCCCACTGGGGCTGCTGCTGCTGGCGGCAGTGCTGGTGGCGGTGTCGGCGGCGGGGGGGTGGTGGTGCTGGCAGTGGTGGGGGGAGGCTCCAGCCCTTCCATTGCAGCCTCGGACGGCTGAACCACCATGGTTGGTGGTGGGGGCTCTGAATGAGTCTCAGCACGATGCCTCCTGTCCTTCCTGCCTGCTGGTGCAGGCCCCTTGCCTTTTCTGTCAGCAGCCGGGAATTGCCCATTGCCCTTCCCCGTAGCAGCTGGGGGTGCCTCCTTGCCCTTCCTAGACGCAGTTGGTGGTGCCTCCTTGCCCTTCCCTGTAGCAGCTTGTGGTGCCTCCATGCCCTTCCTAGACGTAGCTGGTGGTGCCTCCTTGCCCTTCCTAGACGCAGCTGGTGGTGCTTCCTTGCCCTTCCTTGAACCACCTGGTGCAGGCACCCTTTCAGTGTGGCTGCCTGGTGCCCGGGATCCTCTCCCACCTGGAGTAGCTGTCGACATTACTGTGGCCATGGACTGTGTGGTGAGGTGCTCGCCTAGGTTCTGACCACCCTGGCCTGTTGGGGTGGAGTGGTAGGGAAGAGGTCAACAGTACAGAGGAAAAGCTTCTTAGGGACATTGGGGCAGGAAAAGGGTGAAGGTTTGGGAGTGGAGGAAAAGGAAGTGGTTGTAGGAGGTGTCTGCTGATTTTGGGTGCAGGTGCATGGGCTGGATGCTGTTGTGAGGTGGATGGCTGTTGGGTGTCTGAGTGCTTGCGTTTGTGTACATTGGGAGGAGGGGGCACAGACACAGTGGGAGAGAAAACAGGGGACGTGTGCATAGATGTAGGGGGTGGTGACTGCCAGTGAGGTGCGTGTAGTGATAGGCGTGATGGTGGTAGTGGATGAGGATGTAATGCATGTAGGTGTGAGTGTAGACGCTACTGGGAGGAAGGTGGATGACGAGGAGGAGGGGGGACACAGTGGAGGCAGTGGAAGTTGGGATTGTGTTTCTGTAAGTGCCTGTGGGATGATGTGTGGTGCTTGTGTTTGCTAAAACCACTCCTGTGTATTGTACTGTGTGCATGCTGGTCTGCCTGTGTGCTTGGGATAGGTTGGGGTTGAGGGGAATGGGATTGGGTAGAGGAAGTTGGAGGGGGAGGCTAGAAACAGGGACAATGGCTGCCATCAGGGAGGAGGCCAGAGCCTGGATTGATCTCTGTTGGGCCGCCATGCCAGAGTGAATGCCCTTCAGGAATGCATTTGTCTGTTGCAAATGGGCTGCCAGCCCCTGGATGGCATTCACAATGGTTGACTGCCCAACAGAGATGCATCGCAGCAGGTCAATAGCCTTCTGACTCAGGGCAGCAGGGCAAACTGGGGCAGTGCCTGAGGTGCCTGGGGCAAAGGAGATGCCCACCCTCCTGGGTGAGCGGGCTGCTGGGAGGGCGGGCTGGGAGGGCGGTGCTGGTATAGGGGTGGCGGCTGTACCTGTAGTTGGGGTGGGCACAGAGGTGTCCACCACCACCACCAGGGAGCTTCCATCGGAGG
Source organism: Pleurodeles waltl (assembly GCF_031143425.1). NCBI lineage: Eukaryota > Metazoa > Chordata > Amphibia > Caudata > Salamandridae > Pleurodeles > Pleurodeles waltl. Next base: position 584,000,678 of record NC_090440.1, on the reverse strand, counting down.
AGGTATCACTGTCCGAACTGTCCCCTCCAGTCTCCGCCGTGGTGCTCCCCTGGCACTCAGTCCCACTGGTGCCCTCGCCGTTGGTGGATTTGGCCTCCTGGGCCCTGTGGGATGCAGCTCTCCCCATCGTCGGTGCCTCTGCTCCTCCGCCAGATGATGCTAATGGACATAAGGACAGGGTGACAAACCAAAAAGGGGGGAGAGAGACAAAGGATACACTTGGTCAATTGCGGCAACAACACCACCGTTGGTGTACACAACACACACACACACACAGGGAACAGCCCTACGCACTAGGCAATGAACTAACAGTCACAATGCTAGTCATCAGCCGATGGACAGGGGCACCTAACGCCAATTGCAGCATACCTGAGACCCACAGACCCCTGCCCAGTAGTAGATGCCTACTAGCTTGGTTGGAGGAAGATTACATAAGACCCTGTCCAACATGGGACCTATCCTGCAATGTCTGGCCTGGCCTAGGGGCACCCACAGGCCCACATCCCCCACCCGGATGCCATCCCACCACACGCAAGTAGTATACTGGGGCACTGCACTCACCCCCTTGTGGCTGCTGTGATGTCCCCAAGCGCCCGTCCAGCTCCAGATAGGCCACCGCCAGTCTGCAGGCAATCAGGGTTCGACAGGCCCCCCTTCCTCGTTGGGAGGCCATTCCTAGCTGGGCCTCTGCGGTCTTCCGTGCCCAGCATCTCAGGTCCTCCCACCATTTCCGACAGTGGGTGCTCCGCCTGCCATAGACCCCAGGGTCCAGACGTCCTTGGCAATGGCACGCCATATACCCTTTTTCTGATGGGCGCTGACCTGCAGAGAAATACACATAGGAAAAGGTATAAGTCAGACCGTGCTGCCTGTTACACTCATGGCCCATCATAGCCCTCACATCCCCTTATGCACAGACATGGCCCACCATACATGCAGCACGCTGGCCAGGGTTCTTCCACCAATCCCCCCACTTGAGGCCTTCACACACACCACTCTATGTATTCTTGCCCCATGCATCATGCTCACAGTGTACACACTTGTTCTGGAGGTCCACACAGCATTTGGTACTGGGGTAGGACCCCATCCACCAGTCTCTACAACTCCGCCGCAGTGAAGGCAGGGGCCCTTTCCCGGGTGACACAAGCCATGGTCGGTTCCAGACACAGGCCACAGCAGCACATGCAGTGTAGGTCCTCTCCTGTTGAAGGTCAGGTAGCAAGTGAGTGAACAGATAGAAAATGGCAGTCACGTCCGTGGCGGTGCGTACCGTCACTGCCGGCGTACATCACCAATGGCCACTGTAACCCATAGGGCCCAATGGTAACGAATGAGGAGTTGCATGGTGGTTCTCGACCGCCTCTTGCAACGGTGCACAACGTCTGCGGAATTACCTCATTTCCACATGTCCCTCCTAACAAGACAGGTGGACGCCATTTCAGGTGGTGGACAGGCCATGGCACCTAACTGCGTCACAGTACACATAATCACCATTTGGGCCTATCCAACAATATACTGTGGTAGTCACAACATGCAATGAAGTGTAGTGTTTGGAAATATGGGATACTGACCATCTGCTCACCGTTTTGCCCCCTAGATTGCAACCGCTGCGGGTGAATAGGAGATGGAGACATGCTCCTGTGTACAGGCCCAACAATGGAGGACAGGCACACTATCCTCGCCTATAAACTGGACAGGGCCACAATCACAGAGCTGTGTGCCCAATTGGAGCCTGACCTAATACCTGCTGTCCGTCACCCCACAGGTATACCCCCTCTTGTGCAAGTCCTATCTGTGCTCCATTTCCTGGGAATTGACTCCTTCCAAGTGACAGTGGGCTTGGCAGCAGGAATGTCACAGCCAATGTTCTCAACAATGCTGACCAGAGTGTTGTCTGCCCTGATTAAACACATGCGCAGCTACTTTGTTTTCCCCCAGGTGAATGATTTGGCCACAGTGAAAGCTGATGTCTATGCAATGGGACATATCCCCAACATTATTGGGCCTATTGATAGTACACATATTGCATTTGTCCCCCTGGAGAAATGAACAAGTGTTCAGAAAGTTCACTCAATGAATGTGCAGGTAGTGTGCCTGGCGGACCAGTACACCTCCCATGTCAATGCAAAGTATCCAGGGTCTGTGCATGATGTCTTTATCCTGAGGAATAGCAGCATCCCATATGTGATGGCTCAACTCCAGAGGCACTGGGTGTGGCTAATAGGTGAGCCATGGTTCCCACCCAGTGGATGTTGGTGTATGGGTATGGTGTGGGTCCTAAGGGTTAGTGTGTGTCTAACAGTTGTCTCTCGATATTTGCAGGTGACTCTGGTTATCCCAACCTCTAATGTCTACTGACCCCTGTGCGGAATCCCAGGACAAAAGCAGAGTAATGTTGCAATGAGGCACATGGGCGAACAAGAAGAATAATAGAGAGGACATTCGGCCTCCTGAAGGCTAGGTTTCATTGCCTCCATCTGACAGGTGGTTCCCTGTGCTACTCACCCAAGAAGGTCTGCCAGATCATTGTGGCATGCTGTATGTTGCACAACCTAGCCTTACGTCGGCAGGTGCCTTTTCTGCAGGAGGATGAGCTTGGAGATGGGCGTGTGGCAGCAGTGGACCCTGTGGACAGTGAAGATGAGGAGGAAGAGGATGAGGATGAGCACAACAGAAGTGCAATAATTCATCAATACTTCCAATGACACACAGGTAAGACAGTGTAACTCCACTTTTAATTGATAGTTTTGTGTTTGACATTGTCACTGCCAGGCTGATTTTCCCACTTCCATGGCCACTTACTGTACCCTTTGGCATCTCTATTTTCGGATATTTGTGCCTCACTATCGCTCCTGGTGTGTTGACTGCAGCCAACTACAGGTCTGTCAGAGTCACCAGATCCTCGGGGTTTGCGCACGTTCCCAACACGTCCTCTAATGAACAACTCCAAGACTCTGATAGACAATTCACAGAGACTGTGAGAGTTCAAGAGGGGAAGAGGGGATTAGGAAGGGTACTGCTGGGAAGGAGACCTTTAATGGGAAAAAAGGTTAGAACACACAATATAACCTGAAGTAAATATTAATAAACATAGTCTGTCTGAAAATATGAGCAATCTTGAATTGCAGTTTTAAAAATGAACAGATTTTGTGATGATCAGATACCTGTAATGGAATCAAGATTAATTGAAATAAAACTTTTCTTATTCAAGCATGAATTAGAATAACAAGAATATGCATATTAGGAGCATATAATATTGCATCTAGAACTTCTGATCCTATATATATTTTCCTTGAAATGTTTTCAACACAGATTACACTCTTAAAACACTAGAGAAGAAATATTTTTCAATGGGTTCAATAGTTCAAGAAATATTTCCCATACTTGTCAACTCGAATTGTACCAAGCAATTATCCTGGAATGGTAATATGCAGTTCACAACATAAATAAACTCTAGTAAAAAATTGCATGTCCTGCTGACTCCAATGCCACCATGCAAAGTCAAGAAATGGTTGCACAATAAATAGCGACAGGTTTTGAAATTATCTTAAATTGAATTATACATCGTGCCACTTCAAAACCTTCTTTTAAATGTCAATAAATAGTAACACACAATGTTCCACAAGCTTTTAAAGCTTCATAAACGAACTGCGCCTCTTGCCGATTCGTAATCAATCATGTATGTGTCAATAAATGCCAGCGCGCAATGCAACTCAAGATTTCAAAGCTTTTCAAATGAATCGCGCCTCCTGCTGATTCATAAATATCCACGTGTATGTCAATAAACACTGGCGCGCAATGTAACATGAGTTTCAAAACTATAAACGAATCGCGCTTCTTGCCGATTCATAAACATCCATGTACACACTTTAACAAAAATACTCGAGTGCACTTTTTATGACTATGACCTTAAAACAAATTGTTAACATAAATAAACGATCAGATCTTAGAATGAGATAATTCTAGATAAAATAAACGGTATTGGGAATAAACCCAACTACCGTCTTACCACCCAAGAACAAGATGCACCAATGAAGATTTCAAAGCAGAACTGGGAGATCAAAAAGGCCACTGGAACTGAAGTTCTGGAAATAGCTGCTCTTCTGCACTGGAACCTCTGAATAGTGAGCACTGGGAGTTGGGCTGACTCTCCTTATATAGAGTCTTGGCCCAGCCCAGAACCACGCCCAGGCATGTTGCTGGGAAAGTCTCTGGAAGGCCCTGGAAAGAGGACACACCCTAACCCACTCTGAAAACCTGTAGCAATACCTTGCAAAGAAACAGTATTTGTAAACATATTAAGAATAAGTGTTTAGGATTGAACTCTGCAATGCAAAAGGGTAAAATACAACATATCAGCACAATGCATGAATCATGTTATTTTTAAAGTGATGTTTTTTTGCATTTTGTGACGCCAATAGAGCGCGTACTGTTCTGGTGTTGACAAGGTCATTCATATGTATACATTACTGTACAGTTGTATTGCAGTGTTTAAAGCTTGTTAAACGAATACATAGTTCAATCATTTGACAGACTCCATACTTGTATTTTTTCAAATGGTGTTTATTTAAGTGCTAATCAGTAGAGGGGGATGTGCAATGGGCTGGGGTGATGGTGGAGGAAAGTCCAGTATAGAGTCCAGTCTATGTGGATCACAGGTGCATTGTCCAAGGGGGCATAGGAATTGGAGCAATGGCAGTTCAAGGCGGACAGGGTGACAGGGTGGGACACAAGGGTGACAATCAGGAGGGTCTTATTTCCTGGTGGGGGTCTTGGCAATAGTCTCTGGCTTCTGTCTGGATCACAGGGAACGTTTGCAGGGTGGTTCTCCTTCTACATGGGTAGGGGTGTTGGTGGCCTGTTGGTCCTGTGGCGGGGCCTCCTGTCCACTAGCAGCAGCAGAGGTGGAGGGCTGTTCATCGGTTTGGCTAGTGGTAGGGGTCCAGTAGTGTGCCACTGCCTCCCTCATACTGTTGGACATGCCTGCCAGCACCCCTGCAATAGAGACCAGGATGGTGTTAATGGACTTCAAGTCCTCCCTGATCCCCAGGTACTGTCCCTCCTGCAGCTGCTGGTTCTCCTGCATCTTGTCCAGTATCTGTCCCATCGTCTCCTGTGAATGGTGGAATGCTCCTAGGATCTTGGTGACTGCCTCCTGGAGAGTCGGTTCCCTGGGCCTGTCCTCCCCCTGTCGCACAGCAGTCCTCCCAGGTTCCCTGTTGTCCAGTGCTTCTGTCTTCTGAACCGTGTGCCCACTGCCACTGACCCCAGGTCCGTGATCGTCCTGTGTTTGTGGGGTGGCCTGGGGTCCCTGTAGTGGTGGACACACTGCTGATTGACGTGTCCTGGGGACAGAGGTATGGGCCCACTGGGTGGGTACTGTGTTGGTGTTTCCTGAGTGGGGAGGCTCTGTGTTGGTATGGGACTGTGCCTGGGTAACCGACTATCTGGAGATCCCTGATGGGCCAGGTTGGTCATCCAGACCCAGGCGTCCAGAGCTGCTGTCAACACTGTGGGCCTCTTCTGGGGGGGCGGGGGACTGGATGTTGCTGGCACCTCCTCCCAGTCCCGTTGGCTGGGGGACCTGTGAGGATGTAAATGCAGTGTTATTGTTTCTGCATGTGACATCTTGTGCAACCTCTATGGTTGTTATTGCTCTGGCAGCTTTGCCTTGTGTGAGTAGTTATTTGGTGGGCTTGCTGTTTCCCTCTAGTGTGCATGCTTTAGTGATGGGTGTCCATGCAGGTCTGTGATTGGGGTCCATGCATTGCTAGAGTATGCAGGACTTGGTATTGGGAGGGGGGGTTGTGATGGTACGGTGTGGGAGAGGTGTTGGAGTGATGGGAGTGACGGTAAGGGTGGGGGTATGTACTGGCATGCAGGTAGGGGGTGATAGTAATAGAGATTTGACTTACCAGAGTCCAGTCCTCCTCCTACTCCTGCCAGGCCTTCAGGATGCATGATTGCCAAGTCTTGCTTCTCCCATGTTGTTATTTGTGGGGAGGGAGGTGGGGGTACGCTGCCAGTCCTCTGTACATCTATTTGGTGTCTTGCTGCCACGGAACGCACTTTCCCCCGTAGGTCGTTCCACCTCTTCCAGATGTCATCCCTTGTTCTTGGGTGCTGTCCCACAGCGTTGACCCTGTCCATGATTCTCCGCCATACCTCCATCTTCCTAGCAATGGATGTCTGGTGTGTGGTTGTGGTCTTGTCTGTGGTCTTGCTATTTCTCTTGTGGCACTTGTTTGTAGTCATAAAGGGTTGTGGGCAATGTGGGTGTGTGTTTTATAGTGGTGTGGGTGTATGGGTGTGGTGTGTGTATGGGTGTCAGGTGTGTGTTATTTGACTTGTCCAATGTAGGGTTGTTTTGTATGTGTGTGTATTTGGAGCGTGGCGGTATGTAGCACCAATGGTTTACCACCATTGAATGTCTGCTGCGGTTATTCGTGGGACATAATGTTGTGGGCGTAGTTCTGTTGGCGAAACAGTGTGGGTTTTGCTACTGCCAGTTTATCACTGACCTTTGGGCTGGCGGACTTGTGTGTGTGGCTGTATAGTGACGGATTGCTATGTGTGTGTCATAATATGGATAGCGGTAATCCGCTGCGGCGGAAGTATGTTGGCGGCAGTCAGCATGGAGGTAAGCAGTGCTTACCACCAGTGTCATAATGAGGGCCTAAGTTATGTGACATTAACATTGTTAATATAGGAAAATAAACCTTCTAACTTTTACATAAAGGTGTGGTTATTCATGGCCTTGAGATCATGGTGAGTGGAAATTACTGACTCCTATTAATTATTGATGTCATTGATTGTTATTTGATATTGGTTTGTTTTGGTACAGGATTACATGGTGGGAACAACTTGAAGCGCAGTTAAAAGGTCCATCAGCCTGTATGCTTTGCCCTTGTAAGTTTACTTAATAAAGTCTGACGTGCTAACAGAGATGGTCAGCAGAGATTGATGGTTTGTCTCCTTAAGAGTCCATCATAAAGGCCCGGTACATGGTTTGTCTCCTTAAGATCTTTAAGAGCCCATCATAAATGCCCGGTACATGTTCTGTCTCCTTAAGAGCTCATCATACAGTCCAGAGATAGGTAGAAGAATATTGATCCCAGAGATTGTAAGCGAGGGATAACAGGTGTTCCCAGAGATGGGAGTGGGGTAAGGGTTAATACCTTACAAGAGAGCAACATAATTCGCAGATTTGGTGAAATTGGTGAAATTGTGTTTTTTCAGGTTCAATGATACAAAGTGGAAAGAAAATGTGCCCCTAAGTACCTAAAATGACTTTCCCAGAATCTTGGAGCTTGCCAATGATTGTTTGAGGATGTCTCGCGTTCTAGTGACAGTTTGAATGAAGTAGGTTTTGTACAGCTTATGCAAATCGCAGGTGAATTGGGATGTTTGTGAGGGTTTAGGGAGTTTGCGTACTCCAAATGAAGTTTAGAAGGAGTGTGCATACTCTGAAGTGTGGGAGTAGGAAATTCGTCGAACTTCAGATGTGTGTGGCGCTTTGTGCTAAAAAATTGTCCACGTGGTTGTTGGTATACGGACCCTGTGTGGTCCAAGACTCCGGAATATATTGAAAAATTGTATGAGACACTTGTTTTTTGTTGTAATTTGTTTGGTTTAATAGGTCGATCGGGAGTGGTCGACAAATAAGATTGTGAGTCAAAGTGAGGGAAAGGATTTTAGACTGAGATTTGGCGAGTCCTATGTGCACCAGGACAGACCCACTGATCAGTTGAAAGTTAAATTTGAGGGTCGAATTATACTTGTGAATCAGGGAGAAAAAAGGAGTAGCTGCTAGAGCGAAACGCTGTCAGTGAAAAATCCGTAAAGTTTCTGAAGCGATTGTGTTACTCTACCTGTAGTAAACGGACAAATTGCGTTTTGATTTTGTTTAGTGCTCGCAATGATTTTGCATTAGTTTTGGGTGAATCTCAGTTTGGGAGGACAAGCTGCAAAACTTTGTAAGCCACAGTAGGTGTGAGTGTGAGGTCAGTGGGGCCACGCTGGGGGTAGGTTGGTTAGTGAGAAGTGTTGCACATGGATTGGCAGCCGTCCGTGAAGCACAATTGGTTGAGAAGGAGGGTGAAAAGAATTCTGGGATTAAAAGTCACTTCCTGATTTGATTTAGAATAACTTAAAGGTTGCAGAAATGACATTTTTTAAATCTTTTACCCCTTCTGTGCCGTGGACGTAACGGTTATATCCAACGGCACAGTGCTCATGTGCCGAGGACGTAACCTTTACATCCTCAGCACTGAGCTCGCTCCCTCTGTGGGCTTCCCTCCCACCCACCCCCAAGGCAGGGATAGAAGGGGAAGCCCTTCCTCTTTCACCCCGATCTCCCTGACCCTCCTAGTGACGTCTGATGACTTCAGAGTGCATTTGCGCGCTGACCTCATCAGAGTGCACTTCCCCATCGGGATGGAAGCTCATCTTCCAGCACGATTGGAAGAGAAAAGCTTTGCATTTCTCTTCCGATCAGGTGATGGGGGCCTGAGAGGCTTCAAAGGGAAGGAAAGGAATTTCCTTCCCTTTGAAGTCTCTCAGAGCATTTCAGAAGCCGGATCTGAAAATGATCCGGCTTCTGAAATGCCCACTAGACACCAGGGATTTTTGTTTGTAATGGAAATTGGCATGAGGGGAGCGACCCTTACGGTAAGGGGTAAGGGTCGCTCCCCAGGGGGGCAATATTTTTCAAGGCCGGGGCAGATACCACTAGGCGCCAGGGATCATTATTTGTTTGTTATGTTTTGTGTTTTTTTTGTTTTTTTGAGTTGGGGAGCGACCCCTTAGGCAAGGGTCGCTCCCAGGGGGGGCAAATTTATTTTAGGACATTTCTGTCTCCCCCCCAGGGGCAGATCTGCCTATTATTATTATTTTTCAAGGCCGGGGCAGAAACCTCTAGGCGCCAGGGATTAAAAAATGTTTTTTTTGTTTTTTTTGTTTTTGTTTTTTAGAGGTGGGGAGCGACCCGTTAGAAAAGGGTCAAGGGTCGCTCCCCTGGGGGGGCAAATTTATTTTGGGCCATTTCTGCTCCCCTTGTTGGCTGATCGGCATATTTCTATTAGGCAGATCTGCCCCCGGGGGGCAGAAACCACTTAGGCCCCAGGGATTGGTGTGTGTGTATGTGGGTGTTTTCTTTAGGGGTCAGCCCCTTGGGTAAGGGTCGCTCCCCATGGGGGCATATTACTGTTGGCCATATCTGCCCCCTTTGGGGGCAGATTGGCCTATTTTTGGAAGGCCCATCTGCCCCCAAGGGGGAGCAGAAAGTCCACCAGAGACCAGGGAAGTTTTTTTCCAAAATAAGAGGGTGGTAAATAGGGACAATTACCCCTGATTCACACCCCGGGGGGGCAGAAAGTCTAGTAGATGCCAGGGAATTAAAAAAAATAGTGGGTTGGTGGCTACCATCCAGTATGGTACTGGTTATGCCCCCACCCCAACTGAAGAGGGTAACAGTCTTTCAGTTCTCGCCCGCACTTTATCCCACAGCAAGCAAGAAGACATTTGATTAATTTGGGTTTTGGTTTTACATTTGGGCCATGAGAGCTTGGCTAACTCTCAAATTCATCCCACTTGGAATGGTGAGGGCTGCACTTTATGGACTTTGGGACGCTGCCATGTAGAAAAATCCACAAAACCTAGATACATCTGAAAACAAAACATCTGGGTGATTCCAGGGTGGCGTGCTTCACATGCACCCCACACCATTTTCTTACCCACAATGCCCTGCAAACCTCCAACTTTGCTGGAAATCACACATTTTCCCCACGTTTTTGTGATGGAACCTTTCGGAATCTGCAGGAATCCACAAAATTCCTACCACCCAGCATTGTCTCATCTATACCGATGAAAATTCTGCTGCACTTGTCAGCCTAAAAATTATTTGATTCAAATTGCCATTTTGGACCCGCTTTGGTTCCCATGTTTTTTGTCTCTTCCCTGTCACAAGCACTTGGTCCACCTACACAATGAGGTATACTTTTTACCGGGAGACTGAGGGGAATGTTGGGTGGTATGAAATGTGTCCCGGTGCCGTGATCCCACAGAGAAATGTGGGAAAAATGTGATTTTTTAGTTAAATATGAGGTTTGCTGAGGATTCTGAGTAAGAAAACATTGGGGGATCCACGCAAGTCACACCTCCCTGGACTCCCTCGGGTGTCTAGTTTTCAGAAATGCCTGGGTTTGGTAGGTTTTCCTAGATGGCTGCTGAGCCCAGGACCAAAAACACAGGTGCCCCACACAAAAACAGGTAGTTTTGTATTTGATCATTTTGATGTGTCCGGATAGTTTTTTGGGGCATTTCCTGTCACGGGCAGTAGGCTGGGTGGAAGGAAATTTGTGGCTCCTCTCAGATTCCAGAACTTTCTGTCACCGAAATGAGAGGAAAAAGTGTTTTTTGGCCAAATTGTAAGGTTTGCAAAGGATTCTGGGCAACAGAACCTGGTCAGAGCCAAACAAATCACCCCATCTTTGATTCCCCTAGGTGTCTCGTTTTAAAAAATGCACAGGTTTTCTAGGTTTCCCCAGGTGCCGGCTGAGCTAGAGGCCAAAATCCACAGCTAGGCACTTTGTAAAAAACAGCTCTGTTTTCTTTGTGAAAATGTGTTGTGTCCACGTTGTGTTTTGGGGCATTTTCTGTCGCGGGCGCTAGGCCTACCCACACAAGTGAGGTACCACTTTTATCAGGAGACTTGGGAGAACGCTGGGTGGATGGAAATTTGAGGATCCTCTCAGATTCCTGAACTTTCTGTCACCAAAATGAGAGGGAAAAGTGTTTTTTTGGTCAAATTTTGCAGTTTGCAAAGGATTCTGGGTAACAGAACCTGGTCAGAGCCCCACATGTCACCCCATCCTGGATTCCCCTAGGTGTCTAGTTTTCAAAAAAGGGCAGGTTTTCTAGGTTTCCCCAAGTGCCAGCTGAGCTAGAGGGCAAAATTCACACCTAGGCACTTTGTAAAAAACAGCTCTGTTTTCTTTGTGAAAATGTGATGTATCCATTTTGTGTTTCCTGTCGCGGGCGCTAGGTCTACCCATGCAAGTGAGGTACTGTTTTATAGGGAGACTTGGGGGAACACAGAATAGCAAAACAAGTGTTATCGCCCCTTGTCTTTCTCTACATATATTCCTTCCAAATGTAAGACAGTGTGTAAAAAAGATGTCTATTTTGAGAAATGCCCTGTAATTCAGATGCTAGTATGGGCACCCCAAAATTCAGAGATGTGCAAATAACCACTGCTTCTCAACACCTTATCTTCTGGCCATTTTGGAAATACAAAGGTTTTTTGATACCTATTTTTCACCCTTTATATTGCAGCAAATGAATTGCTGTATGCCCGGTATAAAATGAAAACCCATTGCAAGGTGCAGCTCTTTTAGTGGCTCTGGGTACCTAGGGTTCTTGATGTCCCCGCAACTATAAGAGTCCAGCTGACATAACGGTATATTGCTTTAAAAAATCTGACATAGCAGGAAAAAGTTACAGAGTAACACGTGGAGAAAAATTGCTGTTTTTTTCACCTCAATTTCAATATTCTTTAATTTCAGCTGTTATTTTCTGTAGGAAACACTGGTAGAATCTACACAAATGACCCCTTGCTGAAATTCAACATTTTGTCCACTTTTCAGAAATGTTTCGCTTTCTGGGATCCAACATTGGTTTCTCACCCATTTCAGTCACTAACTGGAAGGAGGCTGAAAGCACAAAAAAAGTGTAAAAATAGGGTATGTCACCTGCTAGCCAGGACCCCAGTGCTCATAGTTTGTGGCCTAATGTGTATGTTGTCAGTAGTGCTTGACAGTGTCACTGAGGTTCTGCTAACCAGAACCTCAGTGCTTATGCTCTCTCTACTTTAAAATTTGTCACTGTAGGCTAGTGACTTTATTTACCAATTTCAGTTGGCACACTGGACCCCCTTTATAAGTCCCTAGTACATGGTACCTAGGTACTCAGGGCAATGGGGTTCCAGGAGATCCTTATGGGCTGCAGCATTTCTTTTGCCACCCGTAAGCAGCTCAGACAAACCCTTCCACAGGCCTGCCATAGCAGCCTGTGTGAAATAGTGCACACACTATTTCACAGCCATTTTCACTGCACTTAAGTAACTTATAAGTCACCTATAAGTCTAACCTTCACTTGCTGAAGGTTAGGTGCAAAGTTACTAAGTGTGAGGGCACCCTTGGACTAGCAAAGGTGCCCCCACATAGTTCAGGGCCATTTCCCGGGACTTTGTGAGTGCGGGGCGCCATTACACGCTTGCACTACATATAGGTCAATACCTATATGTAGCTTCACAATGGTAACTCCGAATATGGCTATGTAAGGTGTCTAAGATCATGGAATTGTCCCCCCATTCCAAATCTGGTATTGGGGAGCCAATTCCATGCATCCTGGGGGCTCCACCATGGACCTCCAGTACTGCCAAACCAGCTCTCTGAGGCTTGCGCTGCAGCTACAGCTGCTGCCACCTCACAGACAGGGTTCTGCCCTCCTGGTGTCTGAGCAGCTCAGTCCCAGGAAGGCAGAACAAAGCATTTCCTCTGAGAGCAGGGTGTTACACCCTCTCCCTTTGGAAAATAGGTGTTACAGGCTGGAGAGGGGTAGCCTTCCCCAGCCTCCGGAAATGCTTTGAAGGGGACAGATGGTGCCTTCCTTGCATAAGCCAGTCTACACCGGTTCAGGGACCCCTTGTCCCCTGCTCTGGTGTGAAACTGCACAAAGGAAAGGGGAGTGACCACTCCCTTGTCCATCATCACCCTAGGGGTGGTGCCCAGAGCTCCTCCAGTATGTCCCAGACTTCAGCCATCTTGCTTTGCAAGGTGTGGGGGCACTCTGGAGGGCTCTGAGTGGCCAGTGCCACAGATGATGTCAGAGACCCCAGGATAGGTCCTCACCTGATAAGGTAGCCAATCCCCCTCTCAGGGCTAATTAGGGTGTCTCCTGTGGGTTCTCTTCAGATTCTGCTTGCAAGTTTCCTTCAGGAACCATCTGCAACTACTACTTCATCCTCTGACCTCGGATCAAACGCAGCCTGCTCCAGGAACCGCTATAACAGCAACAAAGTATCCATAAGGGATAGTTTTCTTCTGCAACTTCAGCTCCAGCCAGCTACTGCAACAGTTTCCACGGTGTGCACGCTCTGGGGACTCCCTGTCTTCACCCTGCACCAGAAGGACCGAAGAAATCTCCCGTGGGGTGACAGAGTTACTCCCCTGCTCACACAGGCATCTTCCAAGTCGACGACTGGTACCCCTGGACTTCTCTCACAGCGACGAGCGTGCTCCTAGAAACACAGAGGGAGGACTCCATCGACATAGACTGTCCTGAGGACCTGCTGATGCAATTTGGAGGAGGTAAGACCTTGCCTTCCCTGAGAATGACAGTACCCCATGTGCACTGTGTCTTCTTCACCTCCTGAGGCCTCTTTGCAATATTTGCAAAATTCCTTCATGCACAGCCTGGACCAGGTCCCCAGCACCCTATCCTGCGAGGCTCAACTCGCTGAGGTGACCTCCGGCGGCGTGGGAACCGTGTTTTGCACCTCCTTTGTCCCTGTGTCCTGGCACTCCTGTGGGTGATGCCTGGCATCCTGAGGGCTCTCTTAAGTGCTGAGAGTCCTCTCTTTCTACGCACACAGAGTTGAGGTCCCCAGGTCCCTCCTTGGTCCAGCCAGCGCCATTGTGACACAAAACGCATATTTGTCGTAACCAAGGCTTGTTGGCGACTTCCAACACGAAGTCACGTCTGCATCCATCTTCACATCATGCAGGAACCCGCTGGCATCTTCCTAGGGTGCATTTCTGCAGTTCTGCATTTCGGGCACTCTTCTTTTGCACCCTCTTCTGGGTTGGCAGGGGCTCCTGTCCTTCCTGGAACTTCTTTCGACTTCTGGACTTGGTCCCCTTCTTTTGCAGGTCTTCAGGTCCAGGAATACAGCACTTGTTGTTTGCAGACTTGGTTGGGTACTGCAATAATCCATATCACGAGGTATAGTGTGTCCTAAGGAAACTTGCAGTACTTTACTCCTGCTTTTCTGGGCTCTGGGGCAGGGTAATTTACTTACCTTTACTGTATTCTGACTCTCCCAGCGATTCTGCAAACACTACACTTGTCTAGGGGGGAATTCGTGATTCGCATTCCACTTTCTTAGTGTATGGTTTGTGTTGCCCCTAGACCTATTTTCTCCCATTGCATTCTATAGCATTTCCTATTGTTTGCACTACCCTATGTCTAAATTACTTGCCTTATTTTGGTGTCTAGTGTATATCTTGTGTATAATACTTACTTCCAGAAGGAGTATTGTCTCTAAGATATTTTTGATACTGTGTCACCCAAATAAATACCTTTATTTTTGGTAATACTGAGTATTGTCTTTACTTGTGCATAAGTACTGTGTAACTATTAGTGGTATGGCATGTGCTTTGCATGCCTCCTAGTTCAGCCTAAGCTGCTCTGCTATAGCTACCGCTATCAGCCTAAGCTGCTAGAACACTACTACTTCACTAATGAGGGATAACAGGACCTGGTATAAGGTGTAAGTACCCAAGGTACCACTACAAACCAGGCCAGCCTCCTACACCAAGCTACCAGAGGATGGGCACAGGATAATTTGGATTGTGTGTGGCTTACTCTGACTAGAGGGAGGGTCCTTGCTTGGACAGGGGGTAATCTGACTGCCAACCAAAGACCCCATTTCTTACATTGGTGACCAGCGGTGAGGATAGGACTTGTATTTGTGCAGTGACATACAATAGCTAAGTGTTCACTCCCTACCCACAGTTGAAGGTCAACGTGATTTTTAAATCTTTTTCTGCAATGTCGTTTTCTGACTAACATTTTTAACTAAAAACCTCATTTAACATGTCTCTGGCTGGGTCTCAAGCAGGAGCTGAAGATTTTTACCTAGCCTGGCTGGAGACATATACTGTCAAAAAGCTGAAAGGGTTGGGAGTACCCACCCAGGGTGCCTCCAGGAAGGAGGAGTACCAAATGGCGCTGAGGTCCTGTGCAGAAGCCCATTCAAAGGAGGATGTTGAGGATGAGGAGCAAGAGGAAGGCCCCTCAGAGGATTTCTTGCCAATAGTGGGGGATGTTCCCCCTGGAATTGTGCCCCCTGTTAAACCAGGGAGAAGTGTCTCTAGCCCTGTCCTGACTGCAGAGGAAAGGTGGGAGGAGAGAGAATTCCAACTAAAAATGGCAAAGTTAAACCTGGAAGCAGAGGAGAGGACAGCAGAAAGAGGCTGAGAGAGCTTTGGCTGAACAGAAACTTTTGTTGGCTCATGAACTGAGTCTCAAGGAGCTGGATATCAAGGCAAGACAGTTTGAGTCCACCAGTGATGGTGGCAGCATACATGCAGGACCTGCTGGGGAAAGGAAGGTTCCTATACCCAAAAATGTGGTGCCCTGTTTTGTGGTGGGAGATGACATTGAGAAATGGCTAGCTGCTTATAAAGTTTCACTAAGGGCTCATGGGGTTCCTGAAGAGCAATGGGGGACAGCCATGTGTGGATATGTGCCAGCAATCGGGAGGGACACACTCCTTACATTAGACCTAAGGGATCAGAACACATACTCACACATGAAAGCCAATTTACTTGCCAAGTTTGGGCTGACCCCTGAAAAACACCGTCAGAGGGTCAGGGACAGCACCAAACATTCCACACAAAACTGGGTAGATTTTTTTTACTTTTCCAGTAAGGCACTGAATGGATGGATGCGGGCTGCAAAGTAAATGATTACACAGGATTGTATAATTTGATTTTGAGAGAGCACATGCTCAGTATTTGTTTCACAGAGTTGCGCCAGCACCTAGTAGACAGTAAGCTGACTGATCCTAGGAAGCTTGCTGTGGAGGTGGACCTCTGGACTAGCACCAGAGTGTCCAGAAAGGTATCTGGGGGGACATCTACCACCAGAAGAAGAGGGGGGAGAAAAACGTAAAAACAAGGAGTTCTCAAAAGACCCCCAAAATAGTTCCCAAGGGAATAGTGGTAACCATTCCCAGTCAGATTCCAAAAGGAAAAGGTTCACTGACCATAAGACAGGGAGGTTTGTACCCCAATGCATAGAGTGCACCAAGAATGGTCACTCTAAGGGTGACTCCAAGTGTCCCTAGAGAGACACCTGGGTTGGCTAGTGTAGCACTCGGGGGAGGTAGTCCTAGTTAGTTTTGGGGAACAGATACAGGTAACCCTAGTGTCCCTGGGAGATGAAGAGATAGTGGCAAAAACCCACATGCCTGCCAATACTTCCAAGTATAGGCAGTGGGTCACCATCAATGGGCAACGAGTGGAGGCCCTGCATGACACAGGAGCCAGCATGACCAATGTCAAGGGTCAGCTGGTGTCAGCAGAGCAGGTCCTCCCTAATACATTCCACCATTGTCGCCAACAATCGTGATAGCCACCTACCGGTAGCTCTGGTTCCCTTTGAGTGGGGGAGGTCTCTGGTACTCTAAAAGTAGCTGTGAGTCCTGCCATGCCTGTAGATTGTCTGTTACACAATTACCTTGAGCATACTGCCTGGAAAGACGTAGAGCTAAGGTCTCACTTGGAGATGTTAGGGTTGCCTGAATGGGTCTGCATGACCACACAGTCCATGGCTACTCCAGAGGGAAGTCAAGAGCATCTAGAGCCTGGAAGAATGGCCTAGACAGCTGCCAAGGAGAGGGGCAAGGGGCGTGGGAAACCGGGCCCAGAAATTCCCATGGTGTTTGATGGGATTCTCGAGGAGGAGGCCCCTGAGCCAACTGGGGAGGACCTTTCCGCCCTAGGTGACCTACCTGAGCTTGCTGGCAAGTTGAGGGTGGGCCCACCAGGGAGGAATTCTGCAAGGAGCGGAAGGAGTGTCCCACTCTTGTGGGCTTGAGGCAACAGGCCTCAGCCCAAGCAGCAGGTGAAGCCTCTGTTGATCACCTGATCTATTGGGAGAATGATCTCCTTCACAGTGAGCCTAAGGTTCCTAAGGCTGGGGCAGCATGTGTGATGGTGGTCCCTCAGTGTTAGCAGGCCTTCCTACTGGGTCTGGCTCACAACATTCCCATGGCGGGACATTTAGGGTAAGACAAGGACACCTCCGATGCGTTCTGTAGGTCCTGTCCCACCCGCCAGGCCAGTGGTAAAACAGGGAAAAGGCTAAGAGCCCCTCTGATCCCACTCCCTATTGTTGGCACCCCCTTTGAAAGGATGGTGTTAGAAATGGGGTTTTTGGTTGGCAGTCAGGTTACCCTCTGTCCAAGCAAAAGCCCTCACTCTAGTCAGGGTAAGTCACACACTATCCAAGATTATCCTGTGCCCACCCTCTGGTAGCTTGGCACGAGCAGTCAGGCTTAACTTAGAAGGCAATGTGTAAAGTATTTGTGCAATAAATCATACAATACCACCATATAGCACCACAAAAATACACCACACAGTGTTTAGAAAAATATATAATATTTATCAGGATAATTGTAGGTCAAAAAGAATAAAGTTGCAATGGAAAATTTGTAGAAATATCACAGGGAAGTGATATAAAGTGTCTTAAGTCTTTAAAAAGCAATAAAGTGTCTTTCAAGCACAGAGTACCTGGTTTGTGGTGGGAAATCTCCTCAGAGGGCCACAGGAGAAGAGATGCGCGGAAAAAGGGGTGTGTGCGTCGATTTCTCCTCAGCACACACAGACTTGCGTCGTTCTTTTCCACGCGGGGAAGTCGGGCGTCGTTTTCCGGCGCGCAGACAGTCTCTTTTTGTGGGTCGCGGGGATTACCAGATGTCCCGGGTCTGTGCGTGGATTCTCCTGCTTGTTTTCCGGCTGCGCGTCGTTCTGCGGGGCTGCGCGTCGAAGTTTCGATCTCACGGTAGGCGTCGCGTCGATTTCTCCTTGGAAGTCGGGCGGCGTTGTCCTTGCGAGGCCGTGCGTCGGAATTTTGGTCTCACGGCAGGCGTCGCGTCGATTTCTCCTTGGAAGTCGGGCGGCGTTGTCCTTGCGAGGCCGTGCGTCAAAGTTTCGCGCTCACGGTAGGCGTCGCGTCGATTTCTCCTGGAAAGTCGGGCGGCTTTGTCCTTGCGAGGTTGTGCGTCGAAGTCTCGATCGCCCCGAGGGCGTCGCGTCGATCAGCGTCGGTGTGCGGCGTTTTTCTCGCCGCGAAACAAGCTGTGCGTCGAAATTTTCGGCGCACGGAGCGTCCAAGTGAAAGGAAGAAGTCTTTTTGGTCCTGAGACTTCAAGGAACAGGAGGCAAGCTCTATCCAAGCCCTTGGAGAGCACTTTCACAGCCAGACAAGAGTTCAGCAAGACAGCAGGGCAACAGCAAGGCAGCAGTCCTTTGTAGAAAGCAGACAGGTGAGTCCTTTGAGCAGCCAGGCAGTTCTTCTTGGCAGGATGTAGTTTCTGGTTCAGGTTTCTTCTCCAGCAAGTGTCTGATGAGGTAGGGCAGAGGCCCTGTTTTATACCCAAATGTGCCTTTGAAGTGGGGGAGACTTCAAAGAGTGGCTAAGAAGTGCACCAGGTCCCCTTTCAGTTTACTCCTGTCTGCCAGGGTCCCAGTAGGGGGTGTGGCAGTCCTTTGTGTGAGAGCAGGCCCTCCACCCTCCCAGCCCAGGAAGACCCATTCAAAATGCAGATGTATGCAAGTGAGGCTGAGTACCCTGTGTTTGGGGTGTGTCTGAGTGAATGCACAAGGAGCTGTCAACCAAGCCCAGCCAGACGTGGATTGTAAGGCACAGAAGGATTTAAGTGCAAAGAAATGCTCACTTTCTAAAAGTGGCATTTCTAGAATAGTAATATTAAATCCGACTTCACCAGTCAGTAGGACTTTGTATTACCATTCTGGCCATACTAAATATGACCTCCCTGCTCCTTTCAGATCAGCAGCTGCCACTTCAACAGTGTATGAGGGCAGCCCTAATGTTAGCCTATGAAGGGAGCAGGACTCTCAGTAGTGTGAAAACGAATTTAGGGGTTTTACACTACCAGGACATATAACTACACAGGTACATGTCCTGCCTTTTACCTACACAGCACCCTGCCCTAGGGGTTACCTAGGGCACACCTTAGGGGTGACTTATATGTAGAAAAAGGGGAGTTCTAGGCTTGGCAAGTACTTTTAAATGCCAAGTTGAGGTGGCAGTGAAACTGCACACACAGGCCTTGCAATGGCAGGCCTGAGACAAGGAAAAAGGGGCTACTTAAGTGGGTGGTACAACCAGTGCTGCAGGCCCACTAGTAGCTTTTAATTTACCAGCCCTATGCACATAAAGTGCACCTTACTAGGGACTTATACGTATATTAATAGTCCAATCAGGTATGATTCCAGGTTACCATGTTTTAAGGGAGAGAGCATATGCACTTTAGCACTGGTTAGCAGTGGTAAAGTGCGCAGAGTCTATAAACCAGCAAAAACAGTGTCCAAAAAATGGAGGGAGGCAGGCAAAAAGTTAGGGGTGACTACCCTAAGGCTGTCAGGTCTAACAGATGGGCATTGACATTGTTGGTCCATTGGACCCCAAAACTGCCCTAGGCAACAGGTTTATCCTGGTTTTGGTGGACCATGCTACCCGCTACCCAGAGGCAATCCCTCTGAGGACGGTGACTGCACCGGTGGTGACCAGAACTCTGATGGGGATATTTACTTGTGTGGGATTCCCAAAGGAGATTGTGTCTGACAGAGGCACAGAGGCACTAACTTCATGTCTGCGTACATGAAGTCCTTGTGGGGGATGCGTGTGGGCTAACCTACAAGTTCACCACACCCTATTACCCCCAATCCAATGGTCTTGTGGAGAGATTCAACAAGACATTGAAAGGCATGATCACTGGCCTCCTTAAGGCCCTGAGGTGTAAGTTGGATGTTACCATGCCTTCTCTTTGTTTATAGAGAGGTACCCCAGAAGGGGGTGGGGGTTTAGTTCCTTTGAGCTTCTCTATGGGTACCCTGTAAGGGGGCCCTTAAGCATTGTCAATGAGGGGTGGGAGAAAGCTCCCAAGGCACCCCCTCAGGATGTGGTCAGCTACATGTTGGCCCTCCGCAACCAGTTGCACCGCTTCTGGAAGACAGCCAAAAGTAACCTTGGTTCCAGTCAAGAGGTAATGAAATGCTGGTATGACCAGAAGGCCACCCTGGTGGAGTTTCAACCTGGAGACAAAGTGTGGGTAATGGAGCCAGTGGAGCCTAGAGCTCTCCAGGATCGCTGGTCTGGCCCATTTGAAGTCAAGGAGCGAAAAGGGGAGGCCACTTACTTGGTGGACCTCCACTCCCCTAGGAACCTTCTAAGGTTGCTCCATCTCAATCGACTGAAGCCTCATTTTCAGAGGATGGAGGTCAACATGCTTCTAGTGACAGATGAGGGTATGGAGGAGAAGAGTGAACCTCTCCTCACCCTTCTCTATGCCAAAGAAGGTGATGGGTCAGTGGAGAGTGTTCATCTCTCTGGCTCCCTGACCCTTGACCAGCGAGGGGACTGCTACCAGTTACTGGAACAGTGCCCCTCTCTGTTTTCCCTCAGCCCTAGACTCACACACCTGTGTGTCCACGATATTGCCACGGGAGACAGTCCCCCTGTAAAAAACTAACTTTACGGGCTGTCAGGCAGGGTGAAGGCCAGCATCAAGGAGGAAGTAGCCAAGATGCTGGCCCTACAGGTTATTGAGAAGTCCATAAGTCCCTGGGCCAGCCCTGTGGTGCTGGTACCCAAGGCTGCTGCACCCAGTGCCAAGCCAGAACTCCGGTTCAGCGTGGACTACTGGGGTCCCA
Organism: Pleurodeles waltl; assembly: GCF_031143425.1. Classification (NCBI taxonomy): domain Eukaryota; kingdom Metazoa; phylum Chordata; class Amphibia; order Caudata; family Salamandridae; genus Pleurodeles; species Pleurodeles waltl. The sequence goes on along the minus strand of NC_090440.1, from coordinate 583,979,934 downwards.
ACTCAGTCACACGGACTGACTCTCACCCCATCCCCCATGCTGATGAGCTCGTAGACATACTAGGAGCTGCCAAATTCCTCAGTACTTTTGATCTCAAATCAGGGTACTGGCAGATCGCTTTGACTGAGGGGGCTAAAGAGAGATCTGCATTTTCCACACCGGAGGGCCATTACCAATTCAGGGTGATGCCCTTTGGGTTGGAAAATGCCCCTGCTCCCTTCCAACTGTTGGTTAACGCGGTCCTAGCTGGCAAGGATGCCTTCTGCGCAGCCTACCTAAACGACATTGATGTCTACAGTTCCAGCTGGGAGGAACACCTGCTCCACCTCAAGGAGGTGCTTCACCCCCTGCAACATGCAGGCCTGACCATCAAGCCCAGTAAGTGCCAGATTGCGCAGGGTCCCATGGTATACTTGGGACACCTAGTAGGTGGTGGCAAGGTGCAGCCCCTCCAGGCCAAGATTGAAACTATCAAGGCCTGACAACCACCTAGAACTCAAACCGAGGTGATGGCCTTCTTGGGCCTCACTGGTTATTACCGGAGGTTTGTCAAGGGCTATGGAACCATTGTGTCACCCTTGACAGAACTGACATCCAAGAAACAACCTAGGATGGTGAATTGGCAGAGGCTTGTCAGAAAGCCTTTGACTCCCTGAAGGAAGCCACGTGCACGGCCCCCATCCTCAAGGCACCTGACTACTCCAAAGTATTTATTGAGCAGACAGATGATTCAGAGCATGGCATAGGGGCAGTTCTAGCACAGCTAAATGAGGCGGGCCTAGATCAACCAGTAGTCTTTATTAGCAGAAGACTATTACCATGGAAACAGAGGTGGAGTGCTATTGAAAGAGAAGCATTTGCTGTGGTCTGGGCACTGAAGAAGCTGAGACCATACCCCGTTTGGGACTCACTTCCGGGTTCAGACAGACCACAGTCCCCTCAGGTGGCTCATACAGATGAGGGGCGAGAATCCTAAACTCTTGCGGTGGTCCATTTCCCTACAGGGGATGGACTTTACGGGGGAGCATAGCCTGGGGATTGACCACACCAACGCTGATGGTCTCTCCAGATACTTCCGCTTTGGCGATGAGAGCTCCCAGGAGGTCGGGTAGCTCTCCCCACTTACAGCTGGTGGGGACACATGTTAGACCTGACAGCCTTAGGTGGTCACGCCTAACTTTTTGCCTGCCTCCCTCCAATTTTTATATGTGCCCAGGGCCTGTAGATTAAATGCTACTAGTGGGCCTGCAGCACTGATTGTGCCACCCACTTAAGTATCCCCTTAACCATGTCTCAGGCCTGCCATTGCAAGGCCAGTGTATGGAGTTTTACTGCCAATTCGACTTGGCATTTAAAAGTACTTGCCACGCATAAAACTCCCCTTTCTCTACATATAAGTTACCCCTAAGGTAGACCCTAGGTAACCCATAGGGCAGGGTGCTCTGTAGACAAACGTTAGGACATGTTCCTGTGTAGTTTACATGTCTTGGTAGTTGTTAGACCTGACAGCCTTAGGGTAGTCACCCCTAACTTTTTGCCTGCCTCTCTCCTCTTTTTGGATACTGTTTTGCTGGTTTTTAGACTCTGCGCACTTTACCACTGCTAACCAGTGATAAAGTGTATATGCTCTCTCTCTGTAAACATGGTAACTTTGGATCATACCTGATTGAACTATTTAATCTACTTATAAGTCCCCAGTCATGTGCACTCCAGGTGCCTAGGGCATATAGATTAAATGCTACTAGTGGACCTGCAGCACGGATTGTGCCACCCACTTAAGTAGCCCCTTTTCCTTGTCTCAGGCCTACCATTGCTAGGCCTGTGTGTGCAGTTTCACTGCCACCTCGACTTGGCATTTAAAAGTACTTGCCAAACCTAGAACTCCCCTTTTTCTGCATATAAGTCACCCTTAATGTGTGCCCTGGGTATCCCCTAGAGCAGGGTGCTGTGTAGGTAAAAGACAGGACATGTACCTGTGTAGTTATATGTCCTGGTAGTGTAAAACTCCTAAATTCGTTTTTGCACTGCTGGGAGACCTGCTCCCTTCATAGGCTAACATTGGGGCTGCCCTCATACACTGTTGAAGTGGCAGCTGCTGATCTGAAAGGAGCAGGGAGGTCATATTTAGTATGGCCAGAATGGTAATACAAAATCCTACTGACTGGTGAAGTCGGATTTAATATTACTATTCTAGAAATGCCACTTTTAGAAAGTGAGCATTTCTTTGCACTTAAATCCTTCTGTGCCTTACAATCCACGTCTGGCTAGGTTTAGTTGACAGCTCCTTGTGCATTCACTCAGACAAACCCCAAACACAGGGTACTCAGCCTCACTTGCATACATCTGCATTTTGAATGGGTCTTCCTGGGCTGGGAGGGTGGAGGGCCTGCCCTCACACAAAGGACTGCCACACCCCCTACTGGGACCCTGGCAGACAGGATTGAACTGAAAGGGGACCTGGTGCACTTCTTAGCCACTCTTTGAAGTCTCCCCCACTTCAAAGGCACATTTGGGTATAAAACAGGGCCTCTGCCCTACCTCACTAGACACTTGCTGGAGAAGAAACCGGAACCAGAAACTACATCCTGCCAAGAAGAACTGCCTGGCTGCTCAAAGGACTCACCTGTCTGCTTTCTACAAAGGACTGCTGTCTTGCTGTTGCCCTGCTGCCTTGCTGAACTCTTGTCTGGCTGTGAAAGTGCTCTCCAAGGGCTTGGATAGAGCTTGCCTCCTGTTCCTTGAAGTCTCAGGACCAAAAAGACTTCTTCCTTTCACTTGGACGCTCCGTGCGCGAAAATTTCGACGCACAGCTTGTTTCGCGGCGAGAAAAACGCCGCACACCGACGCTGATCGACGCGACGCCCTCGGGACGATCGAGACTTCGACGCACAACCTCGCAAGGACAAAGCCGCTCGACTTTCCAGGAGAAATCGACGCGACGCCTACCGTGAGTGCGAAACTTTGACGCACGGCCTCGCAAGGACAACGCCGCCCGACTTCCAAGGAGAAATCGACGCGACGCCTGCCGTGAGACCAAACTTTCGACGCACGGCCTCGCAAGGACAACGCCGCCCGACTTCCAAGGAGAAATCGACGCGACGCCTACCGTGAGATCGAAACTTCGACGCACAGCCCCGCAGAACGACGCGCAGCCGGAAAACAAGCAGGAGAATCCACGCACAGACCCGGGACATCTGGTAATCCCCGCAATCCACAAAAAGAGACTGTCTGCGCGCCGGAAAACGACGCCCGACTTCCCCGCGTGGAAAAGAACGACGCAAGTCGGTGTGTGCTGAGAGGAAATCGACGCACACCCCCCTTTTTCCACGCACCTCTTCACCTGTGGCCCTCTGAGGAGATTTTCCACCAGAAACCAGGTACTTTGTGCTTGAAAGACACTTTATTACATTCCAAAGACTTAAGACCCTTTATATCACTTTCCTGTGATAGTTCTACAATTTTCCATTGCATCTTTATTCTTTTTGACCTACAATTATCCTGATAAATATTATATATTTTTCTAAACACTGTGTGGTGTATTTTTGTGGTGCTATATGGTGGTATTGTATGATTTATTGCACAAATACTTTACACATTGCCTTCTAAGTTAAGCCTGACTGCTCGTGCCAAGCTACCAGAGGGTGGGCACAGGATAATCTTGGATAGTGTGTGACTTACCCTGACTAGAGTGAGGGCTTTTGCTTGGACAGGGGATAACCTGACTGCCAACCAAAAACCCCATTTCTAACATTGGTGATCAGCGGTGAGGATAGGACTTGTATTTGTGCAGTGACATACAGTAGCTAAGTATTTCACTACCTACCCACAGTTGAAGGTCAACTTGGTTTTTATCTCTTTTTGAAAATCCGTTTTTTTCCTGACAATTTTCAAAAACTAAATCCTCACTCAACATGTCTCTGACTGGGTCTCAGACAGGGGACTTTGACCTAGTCCAGTTGGATACATACACGGTCAAACAACTAAGAGGATTCTGCAGGGCATTAAGGGTACCCACCCAAGGGGCCTCCAGAAAGGAGGACTTTCAAGTGGCGCTGAGGGCCTGGGCAGAAGCCCATTTAGAGGATGATGAGGAAGAGGAGCCAGAAAATGGCCCCTCAGAAGGATTTTCACTATCTATGGATGGTGTTACCACTGCAATTGTGCACCCTTCCAGACCAGGGAGCAGTGTCTCCATGCAAAGCCTGACCGCAGAGGAAAGGAGAGAGGAAAGGGAGTTCCAATTGCAAATGGCAAAACTGAAAATTGAGGCACAACAGGAGGAGAGGAGGGCAGAAAGAGAAGCCAAACAAGCTGAGGCTGAAAGAGCAGCCAAACAGATTGAAGCTGAAAGAACAGCCAAACAGATTCAAGCAGAAGCTGAAAGGGCAGCCAAACAAGCAGAAGCTGAAAGAGCAGCCAAACAAGTGGAAGCTGAAAGAGCGTTGGCTGAAAAGAAACTATTGTTGGCTCATGAACTGAGTCTCAAGGAGCTGGAGATCAAGGCAAGACAGTCTGAATCCAGCAATAATGGTGGCAGCATACAGACAGGACCTGCTGGAGAAAAGAAGGTTCGTATACCCAAAAATGTGGTGCCCAGTTTTGTGGTGGGAGATGACATAGATAAATGGTTAGCTGCTTATGAAGTTGCACTAAGGGCTCATGAGGTTCCTGAAGGGCAATGGGGGGTAGCTATGTGGGGTTATGTGCCGCCATTGGGGAGGGACACACTTCTCACATTGGATCCACCGGATCAAAACACATACCCACTCCAGAAAGCCACTTTACTTGCCAAGTTTGGGCTGACCCCTGAGGGATACCGTCAGAGGTTCAGGGACAGCACCAAACAAACCACACAAACATGGGTAGATTTCTTTGATTTCTCTAGTAAGGCACTGAATGGATGGGTGCGGGGCAACAAAGTAGCAGATTATAAAGGTTTATGTGACTTGATCCTGAGAGAGCATATGCTTAATGTTACTTATACCGATTTGCGCCAGCACCTAGTGGATAGTAAGCTGACTGATCCCAGGAAGCTTGCTGAGGAGGCGGACCTCTGGGTTAGCACCAGAGTGTCCAAAAAGGTACCTGGGGGGGACTCCCACAAAGGTGGTCAGGGTTCCCAACAGAAGAAAGAGGGGGGAGATAAACTTACAGATAAGGAACTCTCTAAAGGCCCCCAAAAGAATTCCCAGGGAGGGGGTGGCAACCCTTCCTTTTCCAAATTTGGGAAGAAGCCAGGGACATTTGACAGGTCAGGAAAATCTAGCCCCAAATGCATGGAGTGTTACCAATATGGTCACTACAAAGGCGATCCACAGTGCCCCAAGAGGGCACCGTCCACTACCGGACAGGCACCTGGGTTGACTAGTGTAGCACTCGGGGGGGAGATGGACCCAACTAGCTTTGGGGAGCAGGTAGAGATTTCCCTAGTGTCCCTGGGAGAAGGAGAAATGATGTCCAAGGTCCACATGCCTAAAAATACTTCCAAGTACCGGCAGTGGGTCCTCATTGATGGGCAGAAGGTGGAGGCTCTGCGTGACACAGGAGCCAGTATGACTACTATCAAGAGTCAGCTGGTGTCCACAGAGCAGATAATCCCTAATACATTCCACCAGGTCATAGTCGCTGACAATCGCGAGAGTCACCTACCGGTGGCTCGGGTTCCCTTTGAGTGGGGGGGGGTCTCTGGTACTCTGAAAGTAGCTGTGAGTCCTGCCATGCCTGTAGATTGTTTGTTAGGCAATGATCTAGAGCATACTGCTTGGAAAGAAGTAGAGCTCAGATCTCACCTGGAGATGTTAGGGTTACCTGAGTGCGTCTGCATGACCACCCGGTCCATGGCTGACCGAGAGGGAAGTCAAGGGCATCTGGAGCCTGGAACGATGGCCCAGGGAGCTGCCAAGAGGAGGGACAAGGGGCGCGGGAAACCGGCCCCAGAAGTTCCCACAGTGGCTGACGGGGCTCCTGAGGAGGAGACTCCCGAGCCAACTGGGGAAGACATTGCCACCCTAGGTGACTTACCTGAGCTTGCTGGCTGGCAAGTTGAGGGTGGACCCACCAGGGAGGAATTCTGCAAGGCGCAGAAAGAGTGTCCCACTCTAGAAGGGTTGAGGAAACAAGCCTTAAACCAGGCAGCAGGTGACGCCTCTGGCAATCACACCTATATTGGGAGAATGATCTCCTCTACAGTGAGCCTAGGGTCCCGGTCTTTGGGGCAGCACGTGTGCTGGTGGTCCCCCAATGTTACCGAGCCTTCCTACTGGGTCTGGCTCACGACATTCCCCTGGCAGGACATTTGGGACAAGACAAGACCTTCAACAGGCTTGTCACCCACTTTCACTGGCCCAAAATGAGGACACACTCAGACAAATTCTGCAGGGCTTGTCCTACCTGCCAGGCTAGTGGTAAAGCAGGAAAGAGGGTTAAAACCCCCCTGATTCCACTTCCTGTCGTTGGCACCCCCTTTGAAAGGGTGGGCGTCGACATTGTTGGCCCCTTGGACCCCAAAACTGCCTTAGGCAACAGGTTTATCCTGGTTTTGGTGGACCATGCCACCCGGTACCCAGAGGCAATCCCTCTGAGGACCGTAACTGCATCGGTGGTAGCCAGAACCCTGATGGGGATATTTACCCGTGTGGGATTCCCCAAGGAGATAGTGTCTGACAGAGGCACTAACTTCATGTCCGCGTACATGAAGCATCTGTGGGATGCGTGTGGTGTAACCTACAAGTTCACCACACCCTATCACCCCCAGTCTAATGGGCTTGTGGAGAGATTCAACAAGACCCTGAAAGGCATGATTGGTGGCCTCCCTGAGGCCATGAGGCGTAAATGGGACGTCCTCTTACCATGCCTTCTCTTTGCTTACAGAGAAGTCCCCCAGAGGGGGGTAGGGTTCAGTCCCTTTGAGCTTCTCTATGGGTACCCCGTCAGGGGACCCTTAAGCATTGTCAAGGAGGGATTGGAGAACGCTCCAAAGACACCCCCTCAGGACGTGGTCAGCTACATGTTGGCCCTCCGCAATCAGATGACCCGCTTCTGGAAAGAGGCCCAAAGTAACCTGGAGGCCAGTCAAGAGGTGATGAAACAATGGTATGACCAGAAGGCCACTCTGGTAGAGTTTCAACCTGGAGACAAAGTGTGGGTAATGGAGCCAGTAGAGCCCAGAGCTCTCCAGGACCGCTGGTCTGGCCCATTTGAAATAAAGGAGCGGAAAGGGGAAGCCACTTACCTAGTGGACCTCCAAACCCCTAGGAACCCCCTAAGGGTGCTCCACGTGAACCGACTAAAAGCTCATTTTGAGAGGTCGGAGGTCAACATGCTTCTGGTCACAGATGAAGGAATGGAAGAGGAGAGTGAACCTCTCCCTGACCTCCTCTCTGCCCAAGAAGGTGATGGGTCCGTAAGCGGGGTCCTTCTGTCTGACTCCCTGACTCTAAACCAGAAAGGAGACTGCTATGAGCTGTTGGAGCAGTTCTCCCCCCTCTTCTCCCTTACTCCTGGACTGACCCACCTCTGTGTTCATGATATTGACACCGGTGACAGTCTCCCTGTGAAGAACAAAATTTACAGGTTGTCAGATAAGGTGAAGGCCAGCATCAAGGAGGAGGTCTCCAAGATGTTGACGCTAGGGGTTATTGAGAAGTCCAGTAGTCCCTGGGCCAGCCCAGTGGTGTTGGTCCCTAAGGCTACTGCCCCAGGCGCGAAGCCAGAACTCCGGTTCTGCGTGGACTACCGGGGTCTCAACTCAGTCACACGGACTGATGCTCACCCCATCCCCCGAGCTGATGAGCTCGTGGACAGGCTAGGCGCTGCCAAGTTCCTGAGTACGTTTGATCTTACTTCAGGGTACTGGCAGATCGCCCTGACTGAGGGGGCTAAGGAAAGGTCCGCCTTTTCCACCCCTGACGGCCATTACCAGTTCCGGGTGATGCCGTTTGGATTGAAAAATGCCCCCGCTACCTTCCAACGGTTGGTTAACGGGGTCCTGGCTGGCAAGGATGCCTTCTGTGCAGCCTACCTGGATGACATAGCTGTCTACAGTTCCAGCTGGGAGGAACACCTGCTCCACCTCAAGGAGGTGCTTCAGGCTCTGCAACAGGCAGGCCTGACCATCAAGGCTAGTAAGTGCCAGATTGGGCAGGGTTCCGTGGTGTACTTGGGACACCTAGTAGGTGGTGGCAAGGTGCAGCCACTCCAGGCCAAGATCGAAACTATCAAGGCCTGGCAACCACCTCGAACCCAGACTGAGGTGAGAGCCTTTTTAGGCCTCACCGGATACTACCGCAGGTTTGTCAAGGGCTATGGTACCATTGTGTCCCCCTTGACAGAACTCACGTCCAAGAAGCAACCTAGGTTGGTGAATTGGACAGAGGCTTGTCAGAAAGCCTTTGACGCCCTGAAGGAAGCCATGTGCACGGCCCCCGTGCTCAAGGCCCCTGACTACTCCCAGGAATTTATCGTGCAGACAGACGCTTCAGAGCATGGCATAGGGGCAGTCCTAGCACAGCTAAATGAGGAGGGCCAAGATCAACCGGTAGTCTTTATTAGCAGAAGGCTATTACCACGGGAACAGAGGTGGAGTGCTATTGAAAGAGAAGCTTTTGCTGTGGTCTGGGCACTAAAGAAGCTGAGGCCCTACCTGTTTGGGACTCACTTCCTAGTTCAGACAGACCACAGGCCCCTCAGATGGCTCATGCAGATGAGGGGTGAGAATCCAAAACTTCTGAGGTGGTCCATTTCCCTACAGGGGATGGACTTTACGGTGGAACATCGCCCAGGGGTTGACCACGCCAATGCTGATGGTCTCTCCAGGTACTTCCGCCTTAGCGATGAGAGCTCCCAGGAGGTCGGGTAGCTCTCCCCACTTTCAGCTGGGGGGGACACATGTTAGACCTGACAGCCTTAGGGTAGTCACCCCTAACTTTTTGCCTGCCTCCCTCCTCTTTTTGGATACTGTTTTGCTGGTTTTTAGACTCTGCGCACTTTACCACTGCTAACCAGTGATAAAGTGTATATGCTCTCTCTCTGTAAACATGGTAACTTTGGATCATACCTGATTGAACTATTTAATCTACTTATAAGTCCCCAGTCATGTGCACTCCAGGTGCCTAGGGCATATAGATTAAATGCTACTAGTGGACCTGCAGCACGGATTGTGCCACCCACTTAAGTAGCCCCTTTTCCTTGTCTCAGGCCTACCATTGCTAGGCCTGTGTGTGCAGTTTCACTGCCACCTCGACTTGGCATTTAAAAGTACTTGCCAAACCTAGAACTCCCCTTTTTCTGCATATAAGTCACCCTTAATGTGTGCCCTGGGTATCCCCTAGAGCAGGGTGCTGTGTAGGTAAAAGACAGGACATGTACCTGTGTAGTTATATGTCCTGGTAGTGTAAAACTCCTAAATTCGTTTTTGCACTGCTGGGAGACCTGCTCCCTTCATAGGCTAACATTGGGGCTGCCCTCATACACTGTTGAAGTGGCAGCTGCTGATCTGAAAGGAGCAGGGAGGTCATATTTAGTATGGCCAGAATGGTAATACAAAATCCTACTGACTGGTGAAGTCGGATTTAATATTACTATTCTAGAAATGCCACTTTTAGAAAGTGAGCATTTCTTTGCACTTAAATCCTTCTGTGCCTTACAATCCACGTCTGGCTAGGTTTAGTTGACAGCTCCTTGTGCATTCACTCAGACACACCCCAAACACAGGGTACTCAGCCTCACTTGCATACATCTGCATTTTGAATGGGTCTTCCTGGGCTGGGAGGGTGGAGGGCCTGCCCTCACACAAAGGACTGCCACACCCCCTACTGGGACCCTGGCAGACAGGATTGAACTGAAAGGGGACCTGGTGCACTTCTTAGCCACTCTTTGAAGTCTCCCCCACTTCAAAGGCACATTTGGGTATAAAACAGGGCCTCTGCCCTACCTCACTAGACACTTGCTGGAGAAGAAACCGGAACCAGAAACTACATCCTGCCAAGAAGAACTGCCTGGCTGCTCAAAGGACTCACCTGTCTGCTTTCTACAAAGGACTGCTGTCTTGCTGTTGCCCTGCTGCCTTGCTGAACTCTTGTCTGGCTGTGAAAGTGCTCTCCAAGGGCTTGGATAGAGCTTGCCTCCTGTTCCTTGAAGTCTCAGGACCAAAAAGACTTCTTCCTTTCACTTGGACGCTCCGTGCGCCGAAAATTTCGACGCACAGCTTGTTTCGCGGCGAGAAAAACGCCGCACACCGACGCTGATCGACGCGACGCCCTCGGGACGATCGAGACTTCGACGCACAACCTCGCAAGGACAAAGCCGCTCGACTTTCCAGGAGAAATCGACGCGACGCCTACCGTGAGTGCGAAACTTTGACGCACGGCCTCGCAAGGACAACGCCGCCCGACTTCCAAGGAGAAATCGACGCGACGCCTGCCGTGAGACCAAACTTTCGACGCACGGCCTCGCAAGGACAACGCCGCCCGACTTCCAAGGAGAAATCGACGCGACGCCTACCGTGAGATCGAAACTTCGACGCACAGCCCCGCAGAACGACGCGCAGCCGGAAAACAAGCAGGAGAATCCACGCACAGACCCGGGACATCTGGTAATCCCCGCGATCCACAAAAAGAGACTGTCTGCGCGCCGGAAAACGACGCCCGACTTCCCCGCGTGGAAAAGAACGACGCAAGTCGGTGTGTGCTGAGAGGAAATCGACGCACACCCCCCTTTTTCCACGCACCTCTTCACCTGTGGCCCTCTGAGGAGATTTTCCACCAGAAACCAGGTACTTTGTGCTTGAAAGACACTTTATTACATTCCAAAGACTTAAGACCCTTTATATCACTTTCCTGTGATAGTTCTACAATTTTCCATTGCATCTTTATTCTTTTTGACCTACAATTATCCTGATAAATATTATATATTTTTCTAAACACTGTGTGGTGTATTTTTGTGGTGCTATATGGTGGTATTGTATGATTTATTGCACAAATACTTTACACATTGCCTTCTAAGTTAAGCCTGACTGCTCGTGCCAAGCTACCAGAGGGTGGGCACAGGATAATCTTGGATAGTGTGTGACTTACCCTGACTAGAGTGAGGGCTTTTGCTTGGACAGGGGATAACCTGACTGCCAACCAAAAACCCCATTTCTAACAGTAGTGTAAACCTCCTAAATTTGTTTTTCACTGCTGTGAGGCCTTCTCCTTTCATAGGCTAACATTAGGGCTACACTCACATACTGTTTGAGTCGTAGCTTCTGATCTGAAAGGAGTAACAAGGTCATATTCTTTATGGCCAGAATGGTAATACAAAATCCTGCTGACTGGTGAAGTTGGATTTAATATTACTATTTTAGAACTGCCACTTTTAGAAAGTGAGTATTTCTCTGCACTTAAATCCTGCTGTGCCTTACAATCCACGTCTGGCTAGGTTTAGTTGACAGCTCCCTTGACTCAGACAAACCCCAAACACAGGATGCTCAGTCACACTTGCATACATCTGCATATTGAATGGGTCTTCCTGGGCTGGGAGGGTGGAGGGTCTGACACTTACATGTCAAAGGACAGTAGCCTGCTCTCACACAAAGGACTGCCACACCCCCTACTGGGACCCTAGCAGACAGGATGGAATTGAAAAGGGACCTTGTGCACTTCTAAGCCACTCTTTGAAGTCTCCCCCACTTCAAAGGCACGTTTGAGTATTTAAACAGGGCCTCTGCCCCTACTAACTCAGACACTTCCTGGAGAAGAGAACCAGAACCTGCAACCTGCCTGGCTGCCCAAAGGACTCACCTGACTGCTTTTCTGAGAAGGACTGCTGCCTTGCTGTTGCCTTGCTGCCTTGCTGCGCTGAGAAGTGCTCTCCAAGGGCTTGGATAGAGCTTGCCTTCTGTTCCCTAAAGTCTCAATACAAAAAAGACTTCATTCCTGCAAGAGAACTCCCTATGCGGCAGAAATCGACGCACAGCCTGCAAGAAACCATGCACAGGCTGCATCGCAGTGAGAAAATCACCACATGCCGAACCAGAACGACGCAGCCCGATTTCACAAGGAGATCGACACAGCACCAGCATAGTGACCGGAAATTCAACGCACAGCCCACTGGATCAATGCAAAGCCAAGCCAGAATGACGCAGACTGATTTCCTGAGAGCAATCGACACAGCGCCTTCTGTGTGGTAGAAATTTAGACGCAATGCCCACCGGATCGATGTGGCCCCTGTAACTTTGTCCTGCAAGCGCTGAATTTCAACTATTCGTCCTTGGGGCATCCGAAAACCCTGCAACCCAAAGAGGATTCCAGTCTATGCACTGGAAATTGACGCAAAGCCTGCCCTGCGTGAAACCTCAATGACGCATTGCTTGCGTGCACCAGAAAAATCGATGCACACCTCCCCGTTTTCCACGCATCTCCTCCTCTGCGATCCCTTGTGGGGAATTTGAACGCAAAACAGGTACTTTGTGCTTGCAAGAGACATTTGTTGCTTTTAAAAGACTAAAGACACTTTATATCATTTTGACAGTAATATTTCCACATATACTTATTACATCTTAATCGTTTTGACCTGCATCAGAAAAATCGATGCACACCTCCCCGTTTTCTATGCATCTCCTCCTCTGCAGTCCCTTGCGGAGAATTTGAACGCAAAACAGGTACTTTGTGCTTGCAAGAAACATTTGTTGCTTTTAAAAGACTAAAGACACTTTATATCATTTCGACTGTAATATATCAACATATACTTATTGCATCTTAATCGTTTTGACCTGCATCAGATAAATATTATATATTTTTCTAAACACTGTGTGGTGTATTTTTGTGGTGTCCTACTGTGTTATTGCATGATTTATTGCGCAAATGACTGCTCAGTGCCAAGCTACCAGAGGGTGGGCACAGGATAATTTGGATTGTGTGTGGCTTACCTTGACTAGAGTGAGGGTTCTTGCTTGGACAGTGGGTAACCTGACTGCTAACCAAAGACCCCATTTCTAACAGTCCAATTGTACCTTTGTTCTCACAAGAGAAAAACAGTGCAAATGAACAGGCAGTCATGAGTCAGAATTCAATGAGGGGAGGACTTAATGAGAAGATCCCAGTATTCTCTTCTATGGGACAGGCCTTTGACAGATCGAGATCATTGCTAGACCTTAGTCCATTGAGTTCCTCTGGATACTATCATAGGATCGAATGTTAGTCACAGCCTGAAATTACTGACGCCACTGTCCCCGGATACAGTGGTACAACAAGTGCCACATGCCCAGGCCTACAACAAGTGCCACATGCCCAGGCCAGCAATATTTCATTGCAAGGTTAGACTGCCCAACAATTGACTAAATGGTTAGACAAGCTGAAAACCCTGCAGAGTGCTCCTAGGGGAGAGGAGTACTTGAACTGTACGAGACCAGGAATGGAAGTGGGTGAGCTTATTGAAGGAACTATGGGTGTAAACAGATTAGAGTCCTACACAGAAGCAGGGTTGAGGTATCTGTGCCCAAAAATTATGAACGAAGTAAGCATCGTGCATCAAAGGTTAGCAGACCTGGCAGAGAAGTATGGCATAGAAATAGAGAAAACAAAGCTTTTGAAAAGAAGTTACAGGTTAGATTTTGACACAAAAGACTTCGAACACATGAGATCTGCAGGAATGAAGGCATACCTTAGGGAGTTACTCCAACATGTCCAGACATGGGGAGCCTTAGACAAATGGGAAGGCAGATGGGTAGAGAAATGAGCTAAAAGAAAAAAGGATTCTGCGGAGCTGACTGCAAATGTGCAGCAGGGCAAGGATCCAGTGAAAGGTTTACCAATGAGAGAGATTCCAGGAGGCAATTTTGTTCATGTCCCTGGGAGCAGAATTGGTATTCTATTGTTTACAAATGACTATCCCAGGTTGAGAGAGAAGCCAGTAGAGTGGTAGCAGCAGATAGACAGGTTTGTGAAACTTGCAAAGTGCCTGTGGGAAGACTTGAACACTCTGTTAGAGATAGTACTTCCAGCTGATTTATGGATGGAGTGCAAGAGGAGTATAGATTGGCTGACAAAAGAACCAGAGAGAGTTCCTACTACAGTCGCTTCATCTCCTGAAGTAATGAAATATTACTACAAAGTGATTGAATTTTTGAAAACGAGAATTTCGCCCCATAACATTGACTGGCAGAGAATAGACAGGACAGCTCAGGAAGCCAAGGAGTCAATACATGCACATTATGAGAGATTGTTGCAGACATTGAAGCATTACAGTGATACAGAAATGATCGAGCCAAAAGACATGATTCATTTTGTGTTCAGATTTGTGGAAGGAGTGAGACATGGGATTAGCCAGATGATTAAGAGTCATTTGATTTGCTGGCAAGCAAAGCTGATTGATGAGGTGTTGCGGTATGCAAAGTACTATAGTGATGAGATTGAGTTGAAGCAGAGAAAGCTGAAAGAAAAGGCAATGTTGATGCAAATTAAAGCGGCACATACAGGAATGCTGAGAAATTTTCCACAACAGCGGGGAAATGTGGTATTTCAAAATCCTATGAGAGATAGAGGTCGCGGAGGAATTGTTAATATAAATAGTAGTCCCGATTTGAGTGCTGTAGGGGTCCAGAATGATGTGCAGGGAATGAAGAGAGTGTTGCCTTGTCATGCTTGTGGAGCGGGCAGACATTGGAAGCGGGAGTGTCCGATGATGCTGCAGGAAGGTGTAGTTAAGCAAACAAGAGACATCTACTCGTTTTAAAACATGAGAGGACCAAGAATGACAATAATCTGAATTTTCATAATAATGTGAATCAAATGCAAATGTTCAACCCGTGCAGCAGGTGCAAATGCCACGTGTGCAAATGACATAGTTGCAGTCATTGCAAAAGCAGATTCAAATGGTACCTAGAAAATTCAAATACCTTATGCCTCAATGGAACAGCTTCCTCAACAGGTCACAGGTCAAAAGTTTAACCAAAGTAATAACACAGTACACCAATTCCCGTTACACAGTGAGAATGGAATAAACGATGATTGGGGGAGCAAGAGTTCAGATGAAGAGGAATGTGTGCTTGCAGCTTTTTTAGAAGTAGATCAGAAAGGCCCATATGTGAAGGGAAGGTAATGGGTCACAAGGTTTCATTCTTGATTGCCAGAGGAGCTACACGCTATACAGTTAGAACTGCAGATGTTCCGAACTTGCCCCTTTCAGGAAAGAAAGGTCAGATTGTATGAGTAGCGAATCAGTATTTAACCAACCCAATTACAGAACCAGTTCAGGTTGAAATTGGCAACTTTAAAGGATTGCACAAATTCTTAGTCTGCGATTCAAGTCCGGTATCCCTACTGCGAAGAGACTAAGGGGGTCATTCAGACCCTGGCGGTCCATGACCGCCAGGGCCGGGGACTGCGGAAGCACCGCCAACAGGCTGGCGGTGCTTCCTGGGCCATTCTGACCGCGGCGGTAAAGTCGCGGTCAGAAAAGGGCAACCGGCGGTTTCCCGCCGGTTTACCCCTGGCCCAGGGAATCCGCCATGGCGGCGCTGCTTGCAGCACCGCCATGGGGATTCCGACCCCCTTCCCGCCAGCCTGTTCCTGGAGGTAATTACCGCCAGGAACAGGATGGCGGGAACGGGTGTCGTGGGGCCCCTGGGGGCCCCTGCACTGCCCATGCCACTGGCATGGGCAGTGCAGGGGCCCCCTAACAGAGCCCCATAAAGATTTTCAGTGTCTGCAAAGCCACTGCACCCGTCGCACCCCTTCAACTCCGCCGGCTCCATTCGGAGCCGGCTTCATTGTTGAAGGGGCTTTCCCGCTGGGCCGGCGGGCGGTCTTCTGGCGGTCGCCCGCCGGCCCAGCAGGAAAGCGGGAATGGCCGCCGCAGTCTTTTGACCGCGGAGCAGTCATTCGGCGGGAACCGCTTGGCGGGCGGGGTCAGAATGACCACCTAAGGGCCAGATGTAGGAAAGCTTTAGCGACTCGCAAACGGCAAAAATCGCCGTTTGCGAGTCGCTAAAGCCACTTTGAGATGTAGAAATGCATTTTGCGAGTCGGAACCGACTCGCAAAATGCATTTCCGACTCACAAATAGGAAGGGGTGTTCCCTTCCTATTTGTGACTCGCAATGTGATGTAATTCCATTTGCGAATGCGGTAGCAAATGGACTCGCAGTTACCATCCACTTGAAGTGGATGGTAACCCAGTCGCAAACAGGAAGGGGTCCCCATGGGACCCCTTCCCCTTTGTGTCTGGCATTAAAAATAATTTTTCAGAGCAGGCAGTGGCCCCATGGACCACTACCTGCCCTGAAAAATACCAAAACAAAAGGTTTCGTTTTTTTTTATAAAGTGCAGCTCGTTTTCCTTTAAAGAAAACGGGTTGCACTTAGAAAAATAAAACTGCTTTATTTAAAAGCAGTCACGGACATGGCGGTCTGCTGTTCCCAGCAGGCCACCATCCCTGTGAGTGCCCTGAATCGCTATGGGGTCGCAAATTGCGACCCACCTCATTAATATTAATGATGTGGGTCTTTGCGACCCCATAGCGACTTGCAGAAGGTGTCTGAGACACCTTTCTGCATCCCAAATTGCGAGTTGCAATTTGCGAGTTGCTGGGACTCGAAAATTGCAACTCGCAATTTGGGACTTTGCTACATCTGGCCCTTATTGTGTAAAACCAGGTGCTCGATTACTTGCTCAAACGATGGAATTGAGATACAGACAAATAGTGATGAAGAGGATGACCCAGCTCCAGAGACAGAGAGTGAGACAATAAATGAGGAGTACCCCCTGATTAATTTCTTTCCAGTATTCACAGTGAAGGAGCTTCCTCCTTGTTGGACTTTTTTCTTTATGCAGGGTCATCCCTAATCTTTTTGCCTCCTGCCTCCTATTTTCTCTGACCTGTTGCTCTTGGCTTTTGAACTCTGAGCACTTTACCACTGCTAACCAATGCTAAAGTGCATATGCTCTCTGTGTAAATTGTATGTAATTGGTTTATCCATGATTGGCATATTGGATTTACTGGTAAGTCCCTAGTAAAGTGCACTAGAGGTGCCCAGGGCCTGTAAACCAAATGCTACTAGTGGGCCTGCAGCACTGGTTGTGCCACCCACCTAAGTAGCTTTGTAATCATGTTTCAGACCTGCCACTGCAGTGTTTGTGTGTGCAGTTTTTAACTGTAAATTCGACTTGGCAAGTGTACCCACTTGCCAGTCCTAAACCTTCCCTTTTCTTACATGTAAGGCACCCCTAAGGTAGGCCCTAGGTAGCCCAAGGGCAGGGTGCAGTGTAGGGTTAAGGTAGGACATATAGCAATATGTTTTATATGTCCTGACAGTGAAATATTGCTAAGTTAGTTTTTCACTTTTGCAAGGCCTGTCCCTCTCATAGGTTAACATGAGGGCTACCTTTAAATATGATTAAGGTGTAGATTCCCTTGTGGAGCGGATAGACATGGAGTTTGGGGTCTCTGAGCTCACAATTTAAAAATACATCTTTTAGTAAAGTTGATTTTAAGATTGTGTGTTTGAAAATGCCACTTTTAGAAAGTGAGCATTTTCTTGCTTATACCATTTCTGTGGCTGCCTGTTTGTGGATTCCCTGTCTGGGTCAGTTTGACAGTTGGGCTGGTTGCACCTCTAACTAGACAGTGACAAAAAGCCATCTGTGCTAGGAGGGAGGGGAGGAGTGGTCACTCACACCTGCAAGGGCTGTGCCTGCCCTCCCACAATGCAGTCTCCAACCCCCTGGTGTATGTCTGGGGCCTGGCCTAGGCAAGGCAGGATTTCACAATCAAGAGAGACTTTCCTTTGAAGTAGGCCTTCATAAGAAGGGCACCCAAAACCACAGACTTTAGAACACTTCTGGAAACCGAGAGGGACCTCTGCCTGTAGAAGAGTTGAGGAGATGAGGAAGAAGAGCTGCCCTGACTGTGACTG
This sequence comes from Pleurodeles waltl, assembly GCF_031143425.1. Lineage (NCBI taxonomy): Eukaryota > Metazoa > Chordata > Amphibia > Caudata > Salamandridae > Pleurodeles > Pleurodeles waltl. Next base: position 583,962,042 of record NC_090440.1, on the reverse strand, counting down.
TGCTTTGTGGAGCTATCCTGCAGTTGCTGCTTCTGCCTGTGCTAAAGGAGAAAGACTGGACTTTGTTTTGCCTTGCCTTTTTGTGCAGATCTCCAAGGGCTTGATTTAGAGCTTGCCTCCTATTGTCTGAAGTCTCAGGGACAGCAAAGACTTCTCTCTGACAGCACCTGGAGTCTCTAGAGAGACTCTTACTCTGCCAAGTGGTGCCCATCCAGTTCCTGGGACCATGAAAGGAGAAGCTGGCAGCCCAAGAGTGAGAAATCTACACACAGACAGCTGTGCAGGGAAAAGATCAACATGACTCTGATCTGCGGCTGAAAAATCGACACGCTGTTGGCTTCGCGGCAAAAAATCGACACTCGTCTGCAACTCGACCCGAAGATCGACGCCCGGGGCTGGAGAAATGATTCACAGCATCACTGACCGAGGCTGGTGAGATCGCAACCCGCGCTGCTTGGTTTTCGGATCATCGTGCAGCTGGATTTCCAATGCAAACACCGCTGGGCGTGTAAAAACAACGCAAGGCCTGCCCGGACCCGAGAGTGCTGACCAGATCGACGCATCACTCTCCTGCGGAGAGAAGAAACGACGCTCGCCGACCCGACTAAAGCAGAAACGACTCAAGGTCTCGTGAGTGAGTGAAATCGATGCATCGCAAGCCCTTTTTGACGCACACTCACCCGTGTGGGTTTATTTTTGATGCACCCACGGTACATTTTCACGCTAACAGCGTTAATGTGTGTTTTAAATTACATGAAAACTCTTTTTGCATTTTCAGTGATAACTTGACTTGTGTATTGTGGATTTGTGTCGTTTTGGTCTTGTTTTGTTTAGATAAATAACTTCTATTTTCCTAAACCTGTGTTGTGTCATTTTGTAGTGTTTTTATTAAGTTACTGTGTGTGTTGGTACAAATACTTTACACCTAGCACTCTGAAGTTAAGCCTTCTGCTTGTGCCACGCTACCAAGGGGGTGAGCGGGGGTTAGCTGAGGGTGATTCTCTTTTACCCTGACTAGAGTGAAGGTTCTTGCTTGGACAGGGGGTAACCTATATAAAATATGTTTTATATGTCCTGACAGTGAAATATTGCTAAGTTAGTTTTTCACTTTTGCAAGGCCTGTCCCTCTCATAGGTTAACATGGGGGCTACCTTTAAATATGATTAAGGTGTAGATTCCCTTGTGGAGCGGATAGACATGGAGTTTGGGGTCTCTGAGCTCACAATTTAAAAATACATCTTTTAGTAAAGTTGATTTTAAGATTGTGTGTTTGAAAATGCCACTTTTAGAAAGTGAGCATTTTCTTGCTTATACCATTTCTGTGACTGCCTGTTTGTGGATTCCCTGTCTGGGTCAGTTTGACAGTTGGGCTGGTTGCACCTCTAACTAGACAGTGACAAAAAGCCATCTGTGCTAGGAGGGAGGGGAGGAGTGGTCACTCACACCTGCAAGGGCTGTGCCTGCCCTCCCACAATGCAGTCTCCAACCCCCTGGTGTATGTCTGGGGCCTGGCCTAGGCAAGGCAGGATTTCACAATCAAGAGAGACTTTCCTTTGAAGTAGGCCTTCATAAGAAGGGCACCCAAAACCACAGACTTTAGAACACTTCTGGAAACCGAGAGGGACCTCTGCCTGTAGAAGAGTTGAGGAGATGAGGAAGAAGAGCTGCCCTGACTGTGACTGTGCTTTGTGGAGCTATCCTGCAGTTGCTGCTTCTGCCTGTGCTAAAGGAGAAAGACTGGACTTTGTTTTGCCTTGCCTTTTTGTGCAGATCTCCAAGGGCTTGATTTAGAGCTTGCCTCCTATTGTCTGAAGTCTCAGGGACAGCAAAGACTTCTCTCTGACAGCACCTGGAGTCTCTAGAGAGACTCTTACTCTGCCAAGTGGTGCCCATCCAGTTCCTGGGACCATGAAAGGAGAAGCTGGCAGCCCAAGAGTGAGAAATCCACACACAGACAGCTGTGCAGGGAAAAGATCAACATGACTCTGATCTGCGGCTGAAAAATCGACACGCTGTTGGCTTCGCGGCAAAAAATCGACACTCGTCTGCAACTCGACCCGAAGATCGACGCCCGGGGCTGGAGAAATGATTCACAGCATCACTGACCGAGGCTGGTGAGATCGCAACCCGCGCTGCTTGGTTTTCGGATCATCGTGCAGCTGGATTTCCAATGCAAACACCGCTGGGCGTGTAAAAACAACGCAAGGCCTGCCCGGACCCGAGAGTGCTGACCGGATCGACGCATCACTCTCCTGCGGAGAGAAGAAACGACGCTCGCCGACCCGACTAAAGCAGAAACGACTCAAGGTCTCGTGAGTGAGTGAAATCGATGCATCGCAAGCCCTTTTTGACGCACACTCACCCGTGTGGGTTTATTTTTGATGCACCCACGGTACATTTTCACGCTAACAGCGTTAATGTGTGTTTTAAATTACATGAAAACTCTTTTTGCATTTTCAGTGATAACTTGACTTGTGTATTGTGGATTTGTGTCGTTTTGGTCTTGTTTTGTTTAGATAAATAACTTCTATTTTCCTAAACCTGTGTTGTGTCATTTTGTAGTGTTTTTATTAAGTTACTGTGTGTGTTGGTACAAATACTTTACACCTAGCACTCTGAAGTTAAGCCTTCTGCTTGTGCCACGCTACCAAGGGGGTGAGCGGGGGTTAGCTGAGGGTGATTCTCTTTTACCCTGACTAGAGTGAAGGTTCTTGCTTGGACAGGGGGTAACCTGACTGCCAACCAAAGACCCCATTTCTAACACTCCTGATTACAGGGAACAGTTAAAGAGAAAGTTTGGGATCTGACAGGGAAAGAGATAGGTCTGATAAAGGGAATTGAGCCAGTTAGAGTTCCTGTATAGCCAAACGCAATTTCTCCTCAGGTTCCCCAGTATCACATGCCACAGGATATCCTTATGAAGGTTGCTCGCATAATTGCAGAATTTATAAACCAAGGGGTTTTGAAATAAGTGTTGAGCAGCCCATGTAATTCACAGATAATGGGATTGAAAAAGCCCTATGGGAAAGTTCGAATTGTCCAGGATTTGAGGAAAAATAAATGACATTGTGATGAAATGTTACCCTGTGGTGCCAAATCCAGCTGTGATTCTGTTTCAGACTCCATGTGATGCTAAATGGTGAATGGTTCACCATCTTAAACTTGCACAAGCCTTCTGTTCTGTGCCTCTTCACGAGGATAGCCAATTTCTCTTTTGTTTCAAATTTTTGGACCAAGTTTACGGTTGGTGTTGAATTCCTCAAGGGATTTCAGAGTCACCTTCCACCTTGAATCAGATCTTGGAGTCGTTGGAATTGCCTTTCCAATCGACATTGGTACAGTAAATTGATGACTTGCTGATTGCATCCAAAACGAGGGATGAGTGCAAGTATGACATGATTGCCTTACTGAACCATTTGGGAAAGAATGGTCATAAAATTTCTCCACTTAAATTACAATACTGTCAGAGAGAAGTGAAATACTTGGGTCACCAGATTGAGAAAGGAATAGGGAAAATATCCAGAGAAAGGGTCACAGGCATATTGCAGATGACTCCCCTGACCACCCAGAGGGATGTCAGGATGTTTTTAGGGATGGTAGACTATTGTCGCCAATGGATTCCCAACTTTTCAGTCATTTCCAAACCATTGCAGAAGCTGACTCACAAAAAATTCACCAATCCCCTAGTGTTAGACCAGGCTTGCATGAAAGCTTTTTCTGAGTTGAGAGAGTCTGTTCAAAGCTCCGGCTTTGGGTATGCCTGACTGTACTAAGTCCTTCACGTTATTTTGTCATGAGTGTGATGCATGTTCTTTGTCTGTCTTGATGCAGGTCCATGGAGGTGTAAACCACCCAGTAGCATATGTTTCAGATAGTTTGGGTCCAGTGGCAGTAGCTTTACCAGGCTGTTTGTGTGCAGTTGCAGAGGTTGGACAGAGCCTTGCACAGTGTGAAGGCATTGTGGTGGGACATACCCTAACAATAATTGTCCCTCACTCAGTTGACGTTTTACTTACCCAAACCAAAACTCAGTACCTGACAGGTGCAAGATTGACTTGCTACAAGACAAGTATTCTAGGGTCACCAAATGTGTCATTGAAAAGATGTACAGTGCTGAACCCGGCAACCTTACTTCCAAATGAAAGTGTTGAAGTTGAAAAGTTGGAAGACATTGAGCATGATTGTCTTGAAGTAACTGATCTGTGCACAAAACCGAGACCTGATATCAGAGACACCCGATTGAAAGAAAATGACCAAATTATCTTTGTTGATGGTTTCTGTCTAAGAGACAATACAGCAGTACTGAGAGCAGGATCTGCTTTGTACACAATTACTGGAATACTGGAAGTTTCCTGACTTCGAGGAGTATATTCTGCACAAGTGGCAGAACCGGTAGTCCTTGCTAGCGCGTGACATGTTTCTGCTCATCTTAAAGTTACGACCTATACGGATAGCCAGTATGGATTTGGAATAGTCCATGACTTTGACCAGTTGTGGTCACAGAAAGGTTTCATGACCTCTTCTGGTTCACCTTTAGAAATGGTGAAAGAATTTGAGATTTGTTGCAAGCTGGTGAAATGCCTGAAAAGATTGCCATGGTGAAATGCAGTGCACACCTGAAATCGCAAGATTTTGTGTCAATGGGAAATGGATATGTGGATCAAGTTGCAAGGTTTTGCGCATTGAACTGCATATCATTCAAGGATAAGAGGGAATTGTTACTGAAGAAGATGAAACATGTCCAAGTTTTGCATTGCATGTAATAGATTGGAAGAATTGAGAACACTGAGGAATAATGTTGACAGGGAGGAAAAATAATCATGGAGCAAAATGAAATGTGTACAGCAACAGGATGAATTTTGGGTTTCAGAAGAGGGCTAATTGGTTTTGCCGAACAGTCTGCTGTCTCATATGGCTAGGTATTATTATGGTCAAGCACATGTTGGGAGGGATGCAATGATTCGCAATTTTAATGAGAATTGGTTCAATCCAAGGTTTAGACAAGTTGCTGAAGCAGTTTGCTATGATTGCATCATTTGTCAGCAAATAAATGTGGGAAAATGGACAGTAGTAAATTTGAGCCACATTGGAAGAGCAGGAGGTCCATTCAACAGAATGCAAATGGATTTTATTGAGATGCCTGTGTGTGGAGGTTTGAGATATGTGTTGGTGATTGTCTGCATCTTTAGTCATTGGATTAAATCTTACCCTACACAAAGAAATGACAGCCTCACAGTAGCAAAACTGCTGCTTGGAGAACTGATACCACATTTTGGATTTCAGATCTCTTTAGAATCAGATAGGGGAAGTCACTTCAACTATGTGCAGCCTTGAACATTGAGCAGAAGTTGCATTGTAGTTACCGCCCTGAAGCATCAGCACTAGTGAAACAGATGAATGGTACCTTAAAATCAAGAATGGCCAAAATGTGTGCGTCCACGAATCTGAAATGGCCTAACGCACTGCCGTTTGTTCTGGTGACAATGAGAAACACATCCGACAGGAAGACAGGATTGTCACCACATGATATCCTCATGGGCAGAGTAATGAGGTTGCCAGCGGTTCCTTCGAATGCTCTTGTGAACATAACAGATGATATGGTGTTGGACTACAGCAAAGGTCTGGCTGATGTGGTTATCTCTTTCTCTCAGCAGGTGGAGCTGGAGACTGGGTTGTGGTCTGAATTCATGTGAGGAAGACATGTTTGGAACCTCGGTGGAAAGGCCCTTTTCAGGTAGTTTTGATCACTACCACCGCTGTGAAGTGCACTGGAGTCCCGAACAACGACCAGACAAGCCTCAGAGCCGGAAAGAGAAGAAAGAGGAACTGAGACCGGATCTGAGCAAGTTGAGAACGGTTCAGTTACTCCTGTGAGAGACAAAGGAGAAGACCTTCAGGAGAGTGACAGTGAGCAAATCTCGATTGACGCAGCAGGAGAGCCTAGTCAGAGGAGGACTCTCCCAGAAGTAGATGACGTTTAGAGACAAACAGAGCAAACGCCATGCCCTGAGAGGGAAGGAGTTGAGGTGGATCAAAGCCAAAGTGGTCTGGCTCCTCCTGACCCAGTTGCAGGTCCGTCAAAAGAAAATCCTGAGCAAGAAGAAGTTTCAGGTTCAACACTGAAAAGAGCATTGGCCAAGGGTCCACTGAAAGGAGATAAGTGGCTGGAGTCACAAGCAAAGAGAAAGGAAGAAGTTGTTGTAACAACAAAAGAGGAAGAAGTAGATCTGACTAGAAGAGAAGACCTAAGTGAAGGAGAATTGAATGGAGATCGAAAATTGAAAAGAAAGAGAATAGCAAGTCGAAGGTACGCAGGTCCTGGGTGTATGAAACAGCAAGTGAAAGGCAAAGAGAGTTTTGTCTTTTTGTTTTGATCGAGACATTCCAGGTCAATATTTTGGCACTTGAAGGAAAGTATCAAACTGAACTGTTGAGATAAATTGAGAAAAGTTCAAAGAAAAAGAGACTGCTGAAAATAACTGGAAAAGACTTTGATAACCTGATTTGACAAGATAACCTGATTTGATAAGCTGCTATACCTGATTTGCCAAACTTACAGATTTTTTAGAAAAAGGATCCTGGAAGTGAGACTGAGAGCTGTAAATAACTGCTGAAATAAGATTTTTGTTTTTGATTTTGCTGCATAATTTCTACATTTTCTCTTCTACTTTCTGATTCTTTACAGGTCCTGGGTAACATTAGTGGGCAGGGTAGGAAGAACAGGTGCTGTAAATACATGAGCATTGGTTTGGCAATTGTGTATGTGATATTGTATGTGATACTGAATGTGAGGATGACTATTCTCGACAAGAGTAATGCCAACCATACTTCAGCTTTAAATACAGCTACTGCATTAACGGCGATAGAGAAGTTTAGGTTAGATTAGAAGTATCTGCACGTAAATAACGACCAAGGGGTACTTTCTTCTAATGTCTTCTATAGCTTATTGAGTGAATATGTTGGGATGATGGATGCGAGGAATTGTTTTGTGTGTACTGAGATTCCTTCATCAGTAAAGGAAGGAGTTACCTATCATAGTTTGCCTCTTACTTATGAGATAAGTTGTAGTCTGCTACTAACAAGATTCTATAACCAGGAGTAAATCCAGTATTTCTACTTCAACCATGATGTCATGTTTTTTGTTTGTCCCCATAATTAGGTACCTGAGTAGAGTAGCTAAGGACAATAACATACTATTAGTAAGAGGTTTCTTAAAGCCTACATTAACTTTTGGGACCGCCTATGCACACAAGAATAATCTGACATGCTTACTTACACCTTTAGAAAAGAACTTCTTAGATCAGACAGACGACAGGAGAAAGGCATTAAAAGAGAAGTTAGAAAAGCGTTTAGTGAAAAGGACTTATAGAATTGATTATGCTTTTAGTGAAATAAAAACCCAAGGGAAATTAGCTTTAGATGTGCAACACTTGGGGAAGCTTTTTGTATATAGACCTAGAGCTAGCATTGACACTTTGGTTGTGGGAACAAGTGAATGTAGGCATGTGTTTTTGTTTCAGAGTAAATGGACATTTATGTAGAATGGACAGGATCCAGCGATTCCTGGTATATATTCCATTTGTGGACCTAATGCTTATTATCGTCTTCCAAGAGGATGGCATGGCACATGTTACTTGGGGATAATTTTCCTCAAGATATTCCAACTTGATGACTTGAAAAGATTACCGAAATTGACAGAATTCCCATCACAATAGAAAAAAGAGAGAGTCTTCTTCTGGTATAGTGGGAGATATATTTGGATCAATGATTCCTTCAGTGGGAGTGGTTCTGAATTCTATAAAGATGCGAAAGTTGTCTAATATTGTAGATAACATGTTGACAAATTTTTCAGAAGCCATGATCCTAATGGATACAGAAGTAGCTGCAGTAAGATTTATGACTCTTCAGAACCGCCTTGTATTAGACAATCTTTTGGCAAAAGATGGTGGAGTTTGCAAATTGCTTCACTCAAAGCATTGCTGCTCATTTGTTCATGATAATCGTAAAGAAATTAGAAGCTTACTTACTAATCTGACTAATGAAAGTGCTGATTTGAAAGAATTGAAAGAACTAGATGTTTGGGAGAAAGTTGGCAAAGGATTTGCTTCAGTGGGAAATTGGTTCAGCAACATAGGGAAGGGGAAAATATTGAAAATAATACAAGGGATATTGATTATTGTGATTTGCATAATTGGACCATGGGGAATATATAAATTGTGTAGAATAATTAAAATGAAGAAAATGAAAAATGATCAGAGGAGGGAAGAAATGAAAAGGGAAAATTTGTTTAGGGAAAATTCGAAAAGGGAACGAAGATTTAAGGGGATAGAAATAACAACATTTTAAGCTGAAGCAAAACAACGTTTTGTGTGGGAAGATTTAGTGTGATGACACATTTAGTCATCAGAGATGGGATTGTTAATGCTGAGTTTATAAATGAATTTTATTAATGAATATTCATGTATTTTGAGCATTGGATTTGCGTAGAATATGTATGCACCCATTTGAAGTTGTGCCCACGTGAGTGGCCATCAATGTTCACAAAGTGTACTTCTAATGGCTTATTACTGTAGTATGAAATGTTGAGCTTTTGTTTGATTAATGTAGTAATATGTCATCTTAAGGGTTATGTGTTATGTATTAGCTTTATTAATCGTAGGCCTGAACTTAGCGAGGTCTTGGGCCTAGTTGCACGGCCTCATGTCAAGCTGCATTTTCTGTTGACTTTTAAAATGGTTGCTTAGATAATTAAATTGTAATTTTCCACTGTAGTGACCATGTGCTTTTAACTGAAGTCCTTTCTCATGAGAAACTGTACTAGCTAGAGAAACAATGTATATCGTAGTGTGTGTAAGAGTGACCTTCCCAGGAGAAGACAATGGATGCACTGACTAGAGTATAAGTTGCAACAATATTGATACCTGACAAGCTGAATGACGAGAACAGGAGAAGAGGAGCCAATCATCGACATGTGTAGTAGTAAAACTTTAGATTAGGGGGTTTAATTTCATTGGACTAAATGTAAACATGTGATTCTTTGACCAATGAGGACATGGGAAGTATTTTTAGGAAATCCTACTTATCCAGACTGCACAGAGAGAGAGAGGGCCCCACTTTTTGATTATTCTTTTCCAAACTGCACGAAGAGACTTTGCTTTTGCTGAATCCTGATGTCTTGCTGACCGAACTGATGTCCTGTTGATGAAGACTGTCACAGCTAGCTGAACCATATTGAGGAGAGGTATATGACGATATTATTGACTGTTATGTCTATTTGCTTTTGTTTCTAGGTACCAACCGCTATTTTGACAGAGCCATAGTTAGATGTTTTCCAAATTTGTGTAACTGAATTGTTTTGATTGAAGCCCAAAAATGCTCTTCTAATCTGAAGTTAGTAATGTAATAATCGTTCATGTCTTTTTTTTTCTGAATCTAAATATATATTAGTTCGTTTGTACAGCTATTCTTTCTATTAGTTTGTACTGTAACTTTAGAATGTGTGGTAGCTCAAGCTCTGATTAGATTGCAATTCTTTTGTCGCTTTGGTCAGCCAGTATTGTTTCTGTACGTTTATCATATGATTTTGAGACTAAGGTGGTCATTATGAACATGGCGGTAAACAAAGCACCACGGGCGGTGGTGGTAACTACCTCCAACAGTCTTGCGGTCCAGACCGCCACATAATGAAGCACATGAGAAACAAGTAGTGGTCCATCCACACACCACCATCTTTGTAGTCCTGACAAGGACAGAGGAGGCCGCCCAGAGGCCGGCAGAAAGGACCTACCCGCCTACTAAATAATGAAACCCAACACCGCCAGTAGTTCCGGGCGGGAATCACTGCCAGGCACAGTGTAATAGAAACCAACAATATAAAAGGAAACACTCACCGGAGGCACACAGAACACGCCGACGCAGACTTGGAGCAAGAGTTGGAAATAATGCCACTGCTATTCCTTGCCATATTCCTCCAGGACCGTGACCGACATCGAAGACGACGACGACGACGGTTATTACAGCAGCCTAGTACACATAGGAAGAAAGGGCACAGTTACACACCCACCCCACCCACCATGCAACGCACTCCCAACCCCTCCCACATCCCAAGCCATGCATACCATAACAAGATGTACTTACCAGACACAAGGCAACAAAGACCTGCACTGATGTACACACATGTGGACACCAGATCCCCACAGTGAAACACTAAACAATGTCACAATATTGTACCAACAGCACTACTGGGCACTTAAATTGTATTTGAACGAAAAAAAGTATTGTCCAAATAAGGCCATTGGCCAGTCCATTTTAAAGTCCCTGAAGGGCCAATATAGGCCAAACTTGGCTCCCACATGTGCAAAGGGTACTCCTCTGGAAAGGGGTATCAATGGGGCAGCCAGGCACCTCAGGGAACAGGGGCAAGGGGTGGTGGGTGTGGGGACTTAGGTCTGGAATGGGTGTCTTGGGATTAGTTTTGGGAGGTGGGGAGGTTTGGGCCTGCCCTTGGAAGGAGGGGGAGTGGGCCTGGACCGGGGGGTGGCAGAGGGGCCTGGGACAACACGGGGCCTCTTCCTCCCTGAGGAAGGTGTACAGGAATGGGAAGGGCGGACTGGGGTGGACTTACACAAGGAAGGAGTGGACTGGGCTAGGACATGGGCACATTGAAGGACAAGACTGGGTGGGCCAGTAGGTTCAAACAAGTCAACACGGGATAGGAAAAGCTTCTTAGGTGCAGTTGGAGGGGATTTGGAGGCAGGTCTGGGAGTGGCGTGTAAGTGGCGTGTAAGTGTGCCGGACGTGGATGCAGGTGCCTGTATAGAATACTTATGTGTGGTGGATGTGTGTGGTGTGGATGTGTGCGAATGTTTGAGTGTTTTAGGAGGAGGGGGTGGACACAGTGGGACAAGACAGGCTGCCAGTGAAGATGGATGTTGTCTTGGTGTCTGCAGGTTTGGTGAGTGTGCTGCAAGTGTCTGTAAATGTAGTCGTGGTGAGTGGAGGTGTGGTGTCAGAGGTGCATGTCTGGATGTCAGATGTTGTGGTGACTGCATGAATGAGTGCAGCAGCAGTGACTGAGGGTGCAGTGAGTGTGGGTGTGCATGGTGAGGTGACAGACAGGGTGACGGGGGATGTTGGCACACTGGGGAAAGTGGATGTTGTTGTGTGTGCTTTGGTATGTTGGGCGTGTGCATGCCTGTGGTGGGAAGTGTGGTGCTTGTGTTTCTCAGCATCCTTCTTGTGTGTTGATCTGTGTGCATGGCTGTCTGTATGTGTGCTTGGGATGGGTGAAGGGAGTTGGGTGCTGGAAGGGGTAGAGGTGGTGGGAGGAGGGACAGAAAGACCAGGGACACTTACTGGTGTCAAAGAGGAGGCCAGAGCCTGAAAAGATCTCTGTAGGCCAGACACTGCACCGTGATGCCTTCCAGGTATGCATTGCATTGCTGCATCTGGGATACTAGCCCCTGGATGGCATTCATGATGGTTGTCTGCCCTACAGAGATGGTTTGCAGGAGGTCAATAGCCTCCTCTGTGAGGGCAGCAGGGCTGACTGGGGCAGGAAATGAGGAGCATGGGGAGAAGGAGATGCCCACCCTCCTGGGTGAGCGGGCACAGGCAACTCGTGGGGAGCAACTGGGAGGGCGGTGATGGTATGGGGGGTGGCGTAAGATGACAAAGAATGAGTGGGCCCAGTAGGGTCTGCCACCACCAGGGAGCTGCCATCGGAGGAGGTATTAGAGTTACTACCTCCAGTGGTAGTTGCCTCCCCCGTGGTACTCCCCTCGCCCTCCAACCCACTGGTCCCCCTGGCATCGGTCGACTCTGCCTCCTTGACCATGGGCTGCTGCATCCCCCCTCGCCGGTGCGTCAGCTCCCTCACCAGATGATGCTAATGTACACAAAGGACACAAAAGCACAGAGGTGGGGTAACAAAACAAGGGAGAACTATGTCAAATCCTGAATATATATAAATTTTGGCTCACATGCACACTCACCCAGGTCACGCACGTACCCTCAGCAGAAACTACATACATAATGAATACCAGATGACAGAAAGGGAATCCCTCATAGGCTTATAGAGCCTGACAAAACAAGCTCTTACACCATCCCAAGGACTTGGAGGGGGCAGGACTGCAGGGACACACCTGTCTAAGTGCCCGTCACAACAATGCATACATCCCACAGCACCCAAATTCATCCATCAAAGTGGTATCACAACAGTGTTGCTACTCACCCCCTTGTGGCTGCTGTGCTGCCTTCAAGCACCCATCCAGATCCGGATAGGCCACCAGCAGTATGCGTGCCATTAGGGGGGTCAGGGTCCGATGGGCACCCCTTCCACATTGGGAGGCCTCCCCAGCTGGACCTCTCCGGTCTTCCTGGCCCAGCACCTCAGGTCCTCCCACCGTGGAGTGGGTGCTCCACCAGTTGTAGACTTCCAGGGTCTGCATTTCCTTGGCGATGGCTTGCCACAGGCCTTTCTTTTGATGGGCGCTGACCTGCACGGGACACACAGAGCAAAGAAATAGATGTCAGTATGGGTGCACCGTATACAAATGCAATGCCGTTCCATATGGAACGGCCATTGTTGACATGCATTTGATCAACTTACAGGCAGAACGTGCCAGACAAACTACGGCTGGGCAGTCACACATTGAACACACATGCATACAGGCATCCGCCACAATCACACACATCTACGGATGACAGATGGCAACTCACTGTCAATGTCAGGTTCCCTGGATCAGTCCATGATTAAGTTGTCCTGAGAAACAGAGGTGTGCCACGCATGATGGAACAACTACAAGGGAAAAAGAGGTTGGCTCATAGGTGATTGTGTCTGACACTGGACCAGAACATAGCTGACAGCCAGGCTGTATGCAAGTAAAGGAAGTTTGTTAAATTCCTCTTACACCCACTTTTGCAGGTGATTCTGGCTACCCCAACTTGAAATGGCTTCTGACACCTGTGAGGAATCCCAGGACAGATGGGCCCATGGACGTACTAGGAGGGTGATGGAGCACACTATAGGTTTCCTGAAGGCTAGATTTTGTTGTCTCCATCACTCTGGAGGATCCCTATGCTATGTCCCAGACAAGGTGTGTAAGATAGTGGTGGCCTGCTTCATGCTACACAACATGGCTGTGAGGAAAGCTATCCCACTTCTGGAAGAGGAGGGTGCTGTTCAACCAGCCTTGCAACCACAGAGAGGGGATGAGAGTGATGGTAAGGAAGAAGAGGGGGAAGATCTTAACTCCAGGACCCAGTTAATCCAGCTATACTTCCAGTGACTCTGAAGGTACTGTTCAATGATGCTGATGTCAGCTGGCTAAAGCTTAACACTGCCAAGACTGAGATTGTTCTGTTTGGCTTCAAGTTAATGCCATAGTTAAATCCAGCTATTGTATTTTAAAGACCTTGAGGAAAATGTTGCCACACTTGAAGCAGGAGGAGAGAGTTACGGTCATTCCGGCTTTGGTCATGTCCAGGTTGGACTACTGCAACTCCTTTTTGCTGGATCTAGACAGAATGTCCTTCAGTAAACTTCAGTTGATCCAAAATAATGCGGCCCGTCTGATATTGGATCTCCCTCGCTCGGCTTCGGCCAGCCACAGTCTTAAACTTCTTCACTGGCTTCCGGTCAGGAAGTGTATTATTTTTAAAACTCTTTGTTTAACGTTTAAGGCTGTACATGGAAGGGGAGCAGACTTCCTTGCAGCTAGACTTCAGTGGTATTGCCCAGGGCGCGAACTCAGATCTAAAAATGCTTATTTGATCCATGTTTGTCGAACACAAAGAGCTAAATGGGGAGACAAAGCCTTCACTGTGGCAGCTGCTAGGTATTGGAGCTCTCTCTTCCTTTGTACTTCAGGCAGGAACAAAACCTCCTGACGTTCAGGAAGTGGGTGAAGACTTGGTTGTTTCCACGCTAACTATCTGGTTAGTCTGCTGCACTTCTCCCTTTCAGGCCCTCTAGCGCTTTGATGCCAAGGCCGGAACACGCTTTAGAAATGCCAATATACATACATACATACATGTATTCACTGCATAGTTACAGTCTGACTCATGTAATAAGTACTGTGGTGTCTTTCGTCAGTGACAATGCTAACTGATGACAGAAGTGGCATGTTCCAGGGAACCCAATATTAGGTACAGTGTGACATACTTCAGACACTACAGTGCGTTGGATCCCCTCCTGCAATACAGGTGTGATTATGATAATAACTGGCTAATGCATACACAATCACAATTCATATCTCATATTGACGAGGGTCATACGATCCGAGGGCATAGGTGTATTTATTAAATGGCAATATATACATAAGTGTTGGGACAGTGAAAGGGGGTTGGAACATGGTGAAAAAACATGCTCACGTACATATGCTCAGCTGTTGGTAGCACAAGGTTTTAGTCCATGTGGCCATTGGAAGATGGTGTGATGGCAGTGGCATGTCAATAAGGTAGCTCAGTGGCACACAAGGGAGACAGTTCAGGGCAGAGTCACTTCCTGGCACTGGGCTTGGTCTTGGCTGGTGTTTCAGTGGCATTTATGGGTCTGAGGGTACGTTTAGGAAGGTGCAGCTGGGCTGCAGGGTTATGGGTGCTGGTTTCATGTTTGTCCTCTGGCAGTGCCACCAGTCCAGTGGTTGCTGCTGATGTAGAAGGCAGGGCAGTGTCCTGGCTAGCGTTAGGGGCTTGCAGATGGGTGGAGGACTCAGGCTGGCTGTGGTACTGGTGCTGCAGCACCCCTGCAATGGGGACCATCGTGGCATTGAACTACTTCCATTGCTCGATGGCCTCCTGGTGGTGTGCTATCTGCAGTCTCTGATTCTGCTTCAGGGTGGCCAGGATCTGGCCCATCCTGTCTTGGGTATGGTGGTATGCTCCCAGGATCTCAGATATCACCTCCTGGGCTGCTGCATCCATCCTTTGGCCAACCCCCTTGGCCACTGATGCCCTCCCAGTGGCCCTAGCTCCCTGTGCCTCTGTCCCCTGCACAGGTCTGGCAGTCTCACTTGCAGTTGGCACTTCATCATTCTGCCTGTTGGTGGGTGGAGACTCTGGCCTCTGTAAATGTGGGCAGCCAGTCCGTGGCTGGGAGACACTGGTGTGGGGTTGTTTGGCCAGAGCTGATGATGGTGGCTGAGTGGTAGGGGTGTCAGTGGTATCCTGGGTGGGGCTTCTGGAGGGTGACAATCCAGGACTGTGTGATGGGCCAGGGAGTTCCTCTATTTCCAGACATCCCTCTGCACTCTCCTGAGTGGGGCCTCTGTCTTCAGGTGGAGGGCTGGCACTCCTTACGTCTCTGTCTGGGTGGCATGGGTGGTGGTGCCTGTCTGTGGGGGAATAGACATGTGGGTGTCAGGTACATTTTTGGCAATTGCTGCACTGGTCTGCACTATTTGATGCTTATATTCCCCTGGCGTGGCATGCAAGGTCCCTTTGTGTACATTTTGTTGCATTTTATGTGGGGGTGGAAGTGCATTGTGGGTGCTGTAGTGACACTGGGATTCCATGCAGGGGTAGGTGACTGTGCACAGGGGGCTGGTTGGAGATCTGTTTGTGGGATTGTGGGCATGCAGGAAACTTGGATGCTGGTGTTGTGGACTGGGTAGCGGATGGGGTCCTGGTGGTAGTGAGGGGATGGGGTGGTACATGCATTACAGGTGTGGTGGATATGAAGAAATTGTAGTTGACTTACCTGAGTCCAGTCCTCCGGTGAGTCCGGTGAGACCCTTGGGGTGCAGGATTGCCAGGCCCTTCTCCTCCCAGTTGGTGTATTCGGGGGAGTAGGTGGGGGACGGCCACCAGTCTTCTGTATGGCGATGTTGTGCCTGGATGCCATTGACCAAATCTTCCCACGCAGGTCGTTCCATCTCTCCCGGATGTTGTTCCTTGTGCGTGGATGGTTTCCCACTGCGTTGACCTTGTTGACTATCCGCTGCCATAGCTCCATCTTCCTGAACTTGGGTGTCTGCTGCAACTGTGCCCCGAAAAGTTGTGGCTCGACCCTGAGTATTTCGTCCACCATGGTCCTTAGCTCCCTGTCTGTGAAGCGGGGGTGCTTAGGGGGTGCCATGGTGTGTGTTGTGGGTGGTGCGTTGTAGGTGTATTGGTGAGGGTGCTGTTGTGTGGTGTTGTGTTTGGCTTGTGATGGTGTTTGGGGTATGTATGGGTTGTGGTGGTGTATTTGTGTGTGTGACTTGTGTGATGTTGAGTTCAGTGTATGCGTGTTGTGTTGCCATTGTCTGTCATGCTATTGGTGTTTCAAAGGATTGTGGGGGTGTTTTATAGTGTTGTGGATGTGTGTCAGGTGTGTGGGTTTCAAACTTGCCAATGTGTGCATTTGTTGTTGGTGGGTCCCATTACTGTCCGTGGAGGTCCGTACCGCCAGTGGTCTTTCGGCATACAGTGTCTGCCAAACTGATTTGTGCATCATTATTTGGTGGGCGGAGGATTTGTCTGAATGGCGGTGGCAGGGTGGGGTGTACTGCCTATCCACTGTTGTTGGCCCTGGGGGGGGGGTGGACTTTGCAGGATTTTTGGAGGTTTGTCTTTTTGTCATCATTACTCGGCGGTGTGCAGTGCACCGCCACTGGCAGTCTTCTGTTCACCATCGGCATGGCTGTTGCAGTGATTACCGCCAAGTTCGTAATGAGGGCCTTAATTACATGACATTAGCATTGTTAATATAGGGAAATAAACCTTCTAACTTTTACATAAAGGTGTGGTTATTCATGGCCGTGAGGTCAGGGTGAGTGGAGATTACTGATTCCTATTGATTATTGATGTCATTGATTGTAATTTGATATTGATTTGGATTTGGAACGCGGTTGCATGGTGGGGACAACTCGAAGTCCATCACCCGATATGCATCTCCCTTGCAAGTTTACCTAGTAAGGTCTGGCATGCTAACACAGTCCTTTTTCTGTCTTCCACATGTCCAGAGGTGTTCTGAAGAGAGCACTGGGGAAGCTGCATCATGCCCAGTGTCTGTCTGTGAGGTGGTAACCCCTGGCCACTCACTAACCAAAGGCTAAATGTTTCCAGGAGTGACCCTACTAACCATTGCTGTTTTACTGTTAAATATCCCGTACACCAAATATCTACCTAAAACCAAGATGGCAGAAACTTTCCCACTCACCCATAGGTGTGACTATGATAATGGGCAAACCCTCCCTTGTTGTCACTGAGAACTAGTTCTGGGCTAGCACTTCCTCCCACTGAGTTTGGAGAAAGGTTGGCTCTGAGGACAGGCTTAGATGTGAGCTACATTTTCCAGTGACAGGGTTGACTTCCTTTGAAGCTCAGGAAGAGCCATCCTGTTCAGGAAGGAAAAGCATCTGCCAGCACTGAAGCCATTTGTCCACTGTCTGTCATTAACAGTCAGATGACATTAAACACTGGCAGAAAGGCATATTTGGTTTATGCAAGAAAATGATCATTTTCAAAATAGTAATATAACATCCAACTTGATTATTAAGTTGAGTTTTGAATCACTAGTAAAATAAGTGCTAAAATATTTTATAGCTCTTTCCAAACGAAAGTTATGCATTATAAGGTGTTATAATGTAACCCAGTGCCTTTCTGTGGGGGAGCTAGCTTTATCACAGCGCAAAATGACATTGGAGCCTTTTCACTGCCAGGACATCTAAAACATAAGGACACATGTCCTACTTTTTATATACCATATACCCTGCACTAAGGGCATTTAGAGCCTACCTTAGGGGTGACCTATAAGTATTAAAAAGGAAGGTTAAGACCTGGCAAGCAGTTGATTTTGCCAGGACAAATTGGCAGTTTTACAACTTCACACATAGGCTGCAGGCGAAGTCCTGGTGCAGACATGGAGACATGTTTTGCATTGTTACTTTAATGATGGCACAGTATGTGCTGCAGTTCACTAGTGACATTTAACTTACAGACTCTAACTACATTTTTGTACCATATACTAGGGATTCATAGGTACATTAAATATATCAATCAGGAGTGTAGCTAATTTCAACATGTTTTAGGGTCAGAGCACATGCACTGGGGTTGGTTAGCAGGGTCCCAGTGTGCAGAGTCAAAAATCCAGAAGTACAGTTCAAGTAAAATGGAGATGACCACACACATAGAGGCATCATCTTACAATTATCCCTTGATGAAGGGAAAGCTTATATGTGACCTTGATCTCTGGTGATCCAAATACTCATGTTTCCTTCGTTTAGGCCAAACAGCCTTTCTTTTCAGTGCACTGTTTACCCCTTTTCTTTCCTTTGCCACCTATGTACTTCTGTTGCTTTTATTTCAGACTTTCCCTTAACTTTTTCAGCTGTTAAATGTATGTATATGAGAGATAGACATTAAATATATACATAAACACACACACACACACACACACACACATACATACATATATCTATATCACCCAGTGGCATTATAGTTAGGAACATGTATCAATAGGAAATAGATTTTTTTTTTAACTTTGATGCTGTTTGATGAATCATCACAAAACATTTCAGAAACGTCTCATCCACCTCAGCGTCTATATCACCCAGTGGCATTATAGTTAGGAACATGTATCAATAGGAAACATATTATTTTTTAACTTTGATGCTGTTTGATGAATCGTCACAAAACATTTCAGAAACGTCTCATCCACCTCAGCGCGTTCCTGGAACGGTTTAGGGTTATCCATCTGTCAGGGGCCAATAAATAGGGGGGCTTCAAAACATGTTTTCCCCATGCATATTTCTATTTTTTTTAAAAAGCAGGCTCTGCTCATTTTACAAACAAACCCTTCATGATGGGCCTACTAGAGCCTCCTAGATGCCCCTGGGGCACATCCCTTGGGGGCCAATAAATTAAATTAAGGGACGGTGACATATGCCCTTCAATCAAGACTCTTAGAGACCCAGGGGACCTTATCTCCCAGGGCAACTATAACTTTGAGGGGGTTTGCAGCACCTCTCCTTGAGCCCCTTAGAGTCTCTAGAGACCCCATCCAATGGGACAGATATTAATTACGGGGAGGGGTTGTGTGGGCCATCTCCCTGAGCCTTTAGATGCCCCAGAGACCTATTTTTTCCCCACTTTGGGAAGGAGACTGTGCTGACCCCCTTCCCGAACCGGTCAATTTCCCGGGAAGCGTAATCCTAGTACCCCTATCTCATAGAACACTGCTGTTTCCTGTCTAGGATAGTGTGGGCATTCCCTTCCTGTGCTCTCCTGGGCAGGCAACACAGGTTTGCCTCCGTCCGGACGGTAGCAGAGAAAAATGGTGCTCTCTCCTGGGCTGGATCAAATTAACAGCCCTCACTACAATGGGTGCAAAGTGGAAAGCCAGCAGGGGCAGTTGGGGCCTTGGGGCTCCCCCACAGTCACCACACATCTCTGATTTATGAGCTCCCTGGATGGGCACCGAGGCACCCAGTAAAAAAAAATAAAAAAATTGCCAGCTTCTGCCCACACCTGGCATAGATGCTAGCTGAGGAGCCAGTAGAGACCACCGGAGACTTGGATCTCTCCCCCATTCACAGCCGCAAACAATTTTGACATATGTGGTTGCTCCGGGGAACCCTTAAAAAAATAGAAAAAAAGAATAAGAAATGAGCGTAAAGTATTGGCTCACCAAGGGTCCCCCAACTCCACCACTATTCCAGTCAAAAGCTGAACCCAATGAAACCTTGAAACAAGAAACTATGAAGTCAGTAAGAACTCTCATAGCATCACCCCTTTAGAATCTTGTGCCCACCCTATTCTCAGAACGTGACCACGGTCTCCTGGCCCATTCTTCCATTTAATCACCATATATGGATATTCGTCTTCTTCTAAGGTCCTGTACCAGGTTAAGGACCTTTGTCCCCACATTCCCCTTTGTCCACTAGGTCCCCCAGAATCCTCTGCCATCTCGAAGCACCTATGCTGCACAGCTTCTGTTTGTGACTGTTTAATATCCTAGGCTAATGGGGTTTTCCTAGACTCAATCTAACTCTCTGCCATGCCATTACATAACTTCATACCTCGCTAAGGGCCTGATTTAGATGTCGGCAGAGGGAATACTCTGTCATAAACATGATGTATAACCCATCCACTGTATTACGATCCCAAAGGATAGAATAGGATTGCAATATGGCGGTCAGGATATCTGTCACATTTGTGATGGAGTATTCCCCTCCACTGACTTCTAAAACAGACCCTAAGTCTGGAAGGAGGGAGATTTGCCTAAAACACCCTCTCTTAGCAGTCAGGTTGTACCCTAGTGTTCTCATTTAACTCTGTAAATCATACAGGCTCTATAGCAGTGGACAGCTGAACTCACTATTTGCAGTGCAACTCCTCTAAGTTTCACTCTCAAGAGACTGAGGGATCTGTAGAACAGTCTTTAGGAAATGGTCAGTAGTAGCGCCATAGATGGTACACTGCACTTGGCCAGCGCCTTAATGTCTCATTACTGCTGCTCCTGGGGGTCGCTCTGGCCACTCATTTGTTAATTGACCCTTGAGCCCACAGAGGTCCCTGCCATGGATCCTCAGCCAACTTCTAGACATCCATGGACCCTTCAGGACTCTCTCCTTTGCTCTAGGATGGCATCTCAGATCCCTCTTGTTACCACTGCACGTTCTCCCTACTGTACTCCAATCCTGTCTCCTCACTCTTTTGGGGGGGGGGGCTGATTCACCATCGCTCCTCCATGTGTTTGCTCAATTATTGGCCACACCTCTTCCAAGTCACTCACACCTCTGCGCTGGTCTCAATCTGCACCACAGCTCCAGAGCCTCCCAACCCTTTTGGCACTATTGTCACTGGTGTTGAGAGAAGAGCATCTACTGTTTACATCCGCTGGAGTCCCACTTCCAGGTATACTCCGACAGGCTGTATACCTAGTAACATCAGGACAGCACTAAATGTCCCCTTTTGCTTTCAATTTTTTGGGAAAGTCGTTATTGCTGTTTTATGTATTACTGTTGATGGACTGATTTCCTTCATAGACTCTGTATGTATATGATGTATATATATATATATATATATATACAGATGTACACATATATATGTGTGTGTAAATATTTATATGTATATATATATATAGATGTGTGTGTATATGTATGTGTGTATGTATATTTATATATATATACATATATATATATATGTATATACATATATATATATATATATATATATATATATATATACATACACATACACTGAAAAAAACTAAATGTTACAGGCACATTATAATTAGCCTTAGATTTCACGCATACAAAATCATTTAAATTCAGAAGTTATCTCAAGTAACTATAACTTGTGCCCTAAGGTAACTATCACTCGCACGCTCTCCATGCACAGTTTTCTCATCAATCATTTTACAACAAATGTCAAATGTTGCAGTGATATCTATCAATCAATCAATCAGTGATTTTTAAAGTGTGGTGAATCGCCCATAGGGTTTGTGGCCGTGCTGCTCAATCGAAGACCCTGGTCCTGAGGTTCTTCCTGAACTGCTTCAGTTGGGGTCTACCTGAGTTTGAGAGGTAACGTGTTCCATGTCCGTGTTGCGAGTTGGGATATAGATCTTTCTCCTGCTGTGCTTTTCCGGATCTTGGAAATAGCTGCGAGGGTGAGCTGGGAGATGTCTGTTAGGTATGTAGAAGGCGAGGCAGTGGTTGAGGTGTGCCCGTCTTATATTGAGTAGTGCCTTGTAAGTGTGGATCAGGATTTTGTATGTGTTGCTCTTGTTTACTGGGAGCCAGTGTAGGTCTCTGAGGTAGGAGAAGATGTGGCTGTGTCGTAGTATGCGCCTGGCTGGTTCATTCTGGATTCTTTGTAGTCTTGATTGTAGTTTCTTGGTGATGCCGGCATACAGTGCGTTGCTGTAGTCCAGTTTGCTGATGGCGAGTGCGTGGGTGACTGTCTTCCTCATGTCGGAGGGGATCCACTTGAAAATCGTTCAGAGGAGTGGGACAGTGTGGAAGAATGACGATGAGATGGCGTTGACTTTGTGGGTCATGGATAGAGAGGAGTCCAGGATGATGCTCAGATTGTGTGCATGGTCCATAGAAGCAGGAGCGTTTTCCAGTTCGGTGGGGCACCAGGGGTCGTTCTAGGTAGAAGGGGTGGAGCCAATTGCGAGGATCTCCATCTTGTCCCAGTTTGAGGCAGCTGGCTTCCATCCAGGCAGTGACTGCTCTCGTCCCATTGTGGAAATTTCTCTTAAACTTTGCAGGGTCATCGGATAGGGAGAGAATCATTTGGGTATCATTGGCGCAGGAGACTATGTTTAGCTGTGTTGTTTGATGATCATGGATGGCAGGGCTATGTAGATGTTAAAAAGTGTCAGGCTGAGTGATGATGCTCCGCAGCATGTGTCCTTGGGTTCTGACATGAACGGCGATAGTCTGGCACTCTGTGTTCTTCCAGTGAGGAAGAACCTGATCCAACTCAGTGCTTTATCTCAGATGCTGGCATTGTGGAGTCTGGTGCAGAGGGTGGAATGAGAGACAGTGTCAAACTCAGCGGAGAGGTCAAGGAAGATGAGTGCCGCCCTGCCTCTGTGGTCTAGTATGGTGCATATGTCGACAGTGACTGCTAGGAGTGCTATTTTGGTGCTGTGGTTGCATCTGAATCTGGATTGGGATGGGTCTAGAATTCGGTGTGTCTTGAGGAATTCGGTGAGTTGCTGTTTGATGGCCTTTTACGGAAATAGGAGCAGAGAGATGGGTCAGCTCCCTTGGGTTGGCAGTGGGTTTCTTCAGTAGCGGGTTGATCTCGGTGTGCTTCAAGTCTGAGGGGAAGGTGGCGGTCTTGAAGGCTCAGTTGATAGTTCGGCAGAACTCAGGTGCTATGGTGGCACTGGCCAGGTTGAAAATATGATGAGGGCACGGATCCAAGGGTGCTCCAAGTGGATGGAGTTCATGAGTCTTTGGGTGTCCTCTTTTCCTCCTCGGTGATGGGGGTCCAGGAGTTCAGGACCAGGTATGGTGCTAGGTCCACAGTGGTGTTTTTGGCCAGTGCGGGAGGGTTTTGGTCCCCGAAGTCTTTGTAAATGTCCTGGATTTTTCAGTGGAAAAAAGTGGCGAGGTCAATGCAGAAGTCTTGGGAGGGAGGGATGGATGAGGTGTCTGTCCAGGGGTTTATGAACTCTTTGAAATGGCAAAGGGCTCTTTGCTGTCGTGAGCACTGGTGCTGAGGTGTTCTTGAATGGTGACTTTTTTAGCAGCTCTAATGTTCTGGTGGTGCGTGGTGACTGCGTTCTTGTAGGGTGTGCAGTCTTCGGTTGATTTGCTGTTCCTCCATTTCAGTTGTCTGCAGGAGTGTTTGGATTCTTGTAGGTCAACCGTAAACCATTTAGGTGTTTTGCTATGTTGGTTTCCTTAGGGGAGCTACGTTGTTGGCACATTCCAATAACCAGCTGTGATATCAACAAGATGTCATAGAAGATATCATGACTGATGTAATATTTGGGTAATTAGTGGTGTTTGGCGGGTACGCAGGTTATAGTTACCTTAGGGCACGAGTTATAGCTGCTTGAGATAAAGCTAACTATAACTGCTGAATTTCATTGATTTTGTACGAGTGAAATCTAAGCCTAACTATAACGTCCCTGTAACCTTTGTTTTTTCAGTGAATTTCTATGGTTTGTTTAATGCTGTTTCATATCTATAATGTCCCTGCAACCTGGGTGTGTGAGTAGGTGTGTAAGTGGGTGTGTGAGTGGTTGTGTGGGTGTGTAATTGTGTGTATGTGGTAGGTGTGTGAGTGTTTGAGTGTCTGGCTGTGTGGGTCTGTGAGTGGGTGTGGGAGTGGCTGTGTGAGTAGGTGTGGGAGTGGTTGTGTGGGTGTGTTAGTGGATTTGTGGGTGTGTGAGTGGCTGTCTTGTTGTGTGAGTGGCTGCATGAGTGGTTTTCCGAGTATTGTAAGTGGGTGTGTGAGTGGGTATGTGAAAGCTGTGTGGCTGTGTGAGTGGTTTTGAGGGTCTATGAGTGGTTGTGTTAGTAGCGTTATGGATGTGTGAGTGAGTGTGTGAATAGGTATGTTGGTGTCTACGTGAGTGTGGGAGTGGGAGTGGGTGTGTGAAAGCTGTGTGGGTCTGTGAGTGGGTGTGTGAGTGGTTGTGAGGGTCTGTGAGTGGGTGTGTGAGTGACTGCATGGGTGTATGAGTGGCAGTATGGGTGTGTGAGTGGTTGTGTGGGTGTTTATATAGTTGCATAAGTGTCTGAGTGGGTGTGTGAGTGGCTATGTGAGTCTGTGAGTGGGTGTGTGAATGGTTTTGTGTGTGTATGAGTGGATGTGTGAATGGCTGTATGGGTGTGTGAATGACTATGGGTGTGTGAGTGAGTGTGATAGTAGGTGTGTGAATCTCTGAGTGAGTGTCTGTTTTAAAAAAAAATGGGGTCTGGATCCCCAAATCCTCCCTGAATCCACCAGAATCCATGAGGATCTGGGGAGGATCAGCAGCGCCTCACCTGGTAAAAAACAGTTTTTAGACAATTTCCTGTCCCTCCATTAGTCCCATGGAATCAGGGTACCTCTACTCTGACCCCTTCTATCACTTTTTATCTTTATTTTCCCCACTGGGAACCGAGTCCTGATTAACAAAATGCCGACCACAACTTCCCTCTCAGGTTGCGGCCAGCCAATCACAGCATTGCTGTTGGCAATTGGATTTGTGAATCCAAGGAGGATCAAATGTGGATCTGCGGAGGATCCCTGCCCTTACATATACAAATTTGGTTTTCTTTTAAGAATTTGAAAACTAGTGAACAGCTTTACACCAAACAACAAATAAGGCACTTTCTGGACCAAGAGCTACCTTTCTGCCAAATTTAGACACATATTTATACTTTTTTAGCGCCGCTGTATTTTGTAAGTTTGTGCCGCTTTTGCGTCATAAAATGACGCAAATGCAGCGCTAAGAATGTATAAATATGGGTCAAAGTGTAATTCTGTCCAGCAATTCGGGCTGTAGTCGTGGTCCAACCCCTGTCTGAATTAACATGGGGAAAACACCCCCTTTTTCTCAGCCCCCCACTTGACAGATCACCCTGAATCTTTCCAGACAGCAGCTGAAGTGCTCGTCACATTGTTTTGGAAAATGTGAAGATACATTAACCAGCACCAAAGCTATTGGCAAGTCAAAAAATGATTTTCCTATGGAAACTAAGTCCTAATTATAACTACCTAGCGGCAACCACCACTAGGTAACATATATATGTTGGGGGAAGTGAGCCAGTTAAGTTTTCTAACCTTGTGAGTGATGACGCTGAAACTTTATATTCCTTACAGTATATGAATTGAGTAGTAGCACTGCTGTAGAAGAGACCAAAAGCAATTTGGATCCTTATGCCCCCAGAGTAATCAATGAGATTTCTATGTAATTCAGTATACATACTGATCTGACAGAAGAAACTGACTTTAGACCACCTTCTAAGTCTGTGCCCCATTTACCACTAGATAATATTGATACATTTGTGATCTTGTTGCTGCAGATATGTTGAGAATGAGTAAAAAGCCTGTAAGAAATCAAATTTGAGCAAGCAACAGTGGGAAGTAGTACGATCCTTACAAAGAGATGACAGTATTGTTATCAAACCCTCAGATAAGGGTGGGACTATTATTATTATGGCACGAGATGACTATGTGGCTGAAGCATATAGACAGCTCAATCATATAACATCTTATCAGGAAGTGAAAAAAAAACATATTTGGTAGAACTGCAGGCACGTTTTTTTGAATGACTCAAAGATTGGTATAATACTCAATTGTTAAACAACTGGAATGAGATGCAGTTTCTTAAAAATGATTTTCTATGTATTCCAACCCTGTATCTATTTCCTAAGATCCACAAGAATGACACACATCCACCTGGGAGGCCCATAGTGTCATCCAAGAATAGCCTCTTTGAAAACACATCAATTTATGTTGATCATTTTATATTACCCTTTGTACAGACTTTGCCTTGATTTGTAAAACACACAAGATACTTTATCAAGAAAATGCATAATTTGCACTGGGAAGAAAGCGATATCAGGGTGTGTCTAGATGTAGAGAGCCTTTACACTAATATAAAACATAATGATGGTTTGTTGGCATGTAAGCACCTTTCGCGTGCTAATGGTTGAAAGTATCTCCAGCACACACATATGCTTCTAGAGATGATTGAAATGTGTTTATCAGAAAATGTTTTTATGTTTAACAACAGACTATTCAAACAGATACAGGGCACAGTGATGGACACCTGTTTCACCCCCAGCTTTGCCAATTTGTTGGTTGGCTGGTGAAAGAAACAGGTGCTATGGGGCGGTGACCCGGAAATGTGGACTGATAAAATTGTGTTATGGCTACGTTACAATATTGATGTGTTTTGCACATTAAGGTTGGCCCGGAACAACAATTCATTGATTTTATCAAATTACTGAATGACAACAATTTGAATTTAAAGTTCACTTTGAACTAGAGTAGGGAATCTATAGAGTATCTAGATGTTAAAAACTTACTGTACGTGAAGGAACCTTGGCGACTGAATTATTCAGAAAAAAACCATCTGGAAATTCCATTTCACATGCTTCTAGCAACCACCCACCAAATATTAGGTGGAGCATTCAAGATAGTGAATTGTCACGCTTTAAGCATAATTGTAGTACACAATCCAGTTACCAGAGAGATAGCAACAAATCTTATACAGGTTTAGGGCCAGGGGACACTCAGACAAAACATTACAAATAGGTAGCTCCAAAGCTGAGAAGTGGATAGAGAAGAGGCCCTTTTTAAAACTACAAGGAAATGTAAATCCGGGAAGGGTGAGCCGATTCAGTAAATTTCTAAATACACTCAGCAGGTAAAGGATTTGCATTCTATCTTGAATAAGAGGTGGGACATTTCATCACAAGATTCATTCGTAATTAAGGTCCACACCCCTTAATTACAAATCAGAGAAATGCATCCTTAAAAGTGTTGCTGGTGCACAGTTTTCTAACTCCAGTAGAAACTACCTGCCTAACGCAGTGGAAAGGTTTCAGATGTCGTAGGAAATGTAAAGCTTGCAGACATAGTACAGATGTCTAAGAGGTCATTTTGATACGTACACAGAAAACATGGAAAATATCGAAATTCATCACTTGTAAAACAGATTTTGTAATATATGCTATTGTATGTCCTTGTGACATGTGGTACATAAGGTCTATAATTTTTCCAGGACAGAAACGTATTTTGGAGCACTAGTGGATCATTACAACTAGGGACCTGAGTTATGGCATAGCCAAACATTTTGCAGACTGTCATCATTAGTATTGGACGAAAGCACAGTATTTTGGCCTGGATACGGCACCGAAGCATTCTAGGAGGGGTCAATAGAGTGGCCTCCCTTAGAAGACTGGAATCCAGGTTGATCATGCAGAGTGGTTGTTTATTTCCTAAAGGGATGAATTCTGATGAGAAACTTCATGTCCATCTGTAGCCATCTATGATTTTTATTAGCTTGTTTTTGAAGGATATGATCTTTTTAATGATTATGTTTTAGGTTTTATTTGATTATTTTGATATGCTGTTTTCGTTTTTTCAATTGTTTTAGGATTCTTCATTGTGGTTGGGACAGAATGGACACAAACTCAATGCACTAGATGATATGAAGGCAACAATTTATTATTTGATATGATATTTAGAAATAATGTGTCCATATGAGGGGATGTGATGTATTGTTTTTGGTAATGTGGGGCATCAGGTGCTACTATTAACTCTTCTTTGTATGTACGCTACTACAGCTTTAGAATTTTGAATTTCAAACCCAATATGATTGCTAATTATTGTGGAGATATACCTATGAATTTTGAATTTTAAACCCAATATGGCTGCCAATTATGAAGATATAGTTTGGACACAAAGTAATTTCCCTCGTTATTAGGGAAAGCTACTATAAGCTTGCATGTGTTTTTGAATTTTATTAAACCAATTATGAGGAAAATAATGTTTGCCTCTGTAGAACCTGATTTGAAATTTCATCATAGATATTTCTTTTATACTTTATTGAAATTTGAATATTTTGAACTATATATCCGTTTCTTTTGACAAACTAGTCAAGATATTCTTTGTAAAAACTTTCTTCACTCTGTTTTGTTTTTTACGATGTAGGATTGTTTATAACACCATTGTGTGTGGCTACTGGTCATGTGATCAAGGCCGTTCAGGCCAAAATACATTACTTGTTTTTTCCTCTCCCAAAGTAAATGAGAAATATTAGCACAGCTACCAGTGTGGCTTATCTTTCCCACCTGAGGAAGGGGGGTCTGTTTTGTGTATATAATGAGCACTGGCGTCTGTTTGAGGAAGCCCCAATCCATGTGGTGGGGCATCCTCTTCATGAAATCGAGGTGTGGAAGCAATACATGCATACATGGCTTTTGTCATTTTACAGCTTGGCTAGGATGGCATTGTGCCAATCCTATACTTAAAGATTTTGCTGTACAAATGGCAAAAGACTTTGTCCCTATCTAGCTTGCCGTGGATAGCACTGTGCTGATCCTATGCTTTAAAACTTTGCAAGATAAACAGACATTTGAGGTGAGCAAATCTAGAGTGTCGGTGATGTTGCAAGGTGCTCCTTACTGGACCTGCTCTCCACCCAAACTTGGGAACTACCCAGAGTTCTTTCTTCTTTTTTGCATATATATAAATATATTTATATTTTACCTACCGGCAATGTCAAGTTGGGTCTTGTTGTGCATAGAAAGTTTCGGGGTGATCCATCAAGTGGGGGCAGTCAAACAAAGAGTGTTTCCCATGTTTATTCCCATAGGGATTTTGAACATAACTACAGCCCAAACCGCTGGATGGAATGACATCAAATCTGGCACAAATCATGCTCTTGGTCCAGTAGTGCTGTTTTTATTTTATATATATATATATATATATATATATATATATATATATATATATACACAAACACACATACATATATATATATATATATATATATATATATATATATATATATATACACATATGTATGTCCACCCCGTGGTTACACCAAGAACCCTTGCATCTCCACAGTGGGAAAGAAGCAAGCAGCACAGCTTTCAAGGTTGTAAATCCAATTGCTTAATCCAAAGTGTAAATGTGCTCCACAACATGACTGGCGCGTTTCGCCTGTAGCCTTCTTCTGGTTCCTCAAGTTCAAGTGTGCAGAACATACAATTTAAAATTAAAGGGGAAAACACCCATTGACCAACACCATTTAAAACAACTAGACTCTTCACACATTCTTATTTCCTCTCATATCGTCTACCTTGTTGTCATTGTTATAAATATCTAATTTATGGTACAACAGAAATTTTTTTACAACATTCACGTGTAAAGTACTGTAGGGTGAAGCATGACATTACGGATAGGGTGTAATGGACAGATTTGATCGTGATATGAGCCACAGCTACAAACCTACAGGGTTAGTGGAAAGAATCAGCTCATTTATTTACATCACAGAAAAATCATCAACACAATTATCCAATATTGCTCATAGTCAAAATGTTTCTGTCATTACCACTTACATGTTTAGCTATGTCATCAGTTCCAGCCCTTATCCTTTGTAATTCCTAGAGCACATAATATGTATCATCCGAGATGCAAAATGTATCAAGTCTGGGGCCCCTTTAAAGTGCATAGTGCTTTCAATTACTCTGTTGGTGCTTACATGCCAAGGGCACTTCAACAATCACAATGAATGAGTCATTAACGTAGAGGGTACCAAACAAAGACGTTACAAAAAATATCTCCTGATTTCACCAATATACTGCAATTTTTTTAGCGTAATGGTAACAATGCAAATTCCTAATACAGTCTTCGTAAGAAAAATCATACCAACACCACCAATGCTTACTACACTGTATTAAACTGCTATCTGCATATCCCTGGTAAAGTACATAATGCTGCCTATGAGACACCAAAGTTCTAATCAGACGTACAAATTGCTCATATGGGTAATATATACCTGTTCATACAGTGCAGATCTGTATACATGGTTCTTAAAGTTATCTTATTCTATGGTCTAACACATAGGGGGTCATTCTGACCCTGGCGGACGGTGGCCGCCAGGGCCACCGACCACGGGAGCACCGCCAACAGGCTGGCGGTGCTCCCACGAGCATTCTGACCGCGGCGGTTCAGCCGCGGTCAGAAGCGGCAAGTCGGCAGGCTCCCGCCGACTTACCGCTGCTCGGGGGAATCCTTCATGGCGGCGGAGCGCAGGATTCTGACAGCCCCTACCGCCATCCTGTTCATGGCGGGAAACCCGCCATGAACAGGATGGCGGTAGGGGGTGCCGCGGGGCCCCTGGGGGCCCCTGCCGTGCCCATGCCAATGGCATGGGCACGGCAGGGGCCCCCGTAAGAGGGCCCCGCAAAGTATTTCAGTGTCTGCCTTGCAGACACTGAAATGCGCGACGGGTGCAACTGCACCCGTCGCACCCCTGCAACTACGCCGGCTCAATTCTGAGCCGGCGTCCTCGTTGCAGGGGCATTTCCTCTGGGCCGGCGGGCGCTCTTTTGGAGAGGAAATGTCTGAATGGCCGCCGCGGTCTTTTGACCGCGGTGCGGTCATTTGGCGGCGGTACAATTGTGGGGTATCTACAAAAAGTGCAAATCTGTAGAGGAAGTTACTTAGGTGTATAAAGTTCTGTAAAGTACTGATTGTTTCATACCTCAGACATGTCCGTAAAAATCCATGAAATGTGATCTAGACAGGGCATATGTACGCTTTAGTGTGAGGAATATGCTATGTGTATCCTAAAGTGCAAGTGCCAAACTAAAATATTGTGCATTAAACCAAACAACACATACATATATGTTGATCGATGGGATATGCCATGTTCATCCTAAAGTGCAAGTACCAGACTGAAACATTGTTAATTAAACACGATTGTTGTGCTCAAAACTAATTCTAAAAAATATCAAGCAAATACTTGAGGACACAAGATGTCAGCAAAAGCAGGAAAGACTTTCATCATTCACAGGAGGGATATCCCACTTCTTTGTGACCCATCTGTAGGTGAGATTCTTCATAGATATGGGTCTTTTACGTCTGTGTGGTGCACCACAACTTGTTAGTGGAATCCAAGGTGATAAAATTTGTAATACTGGGGCTATTCACAAATGGACATGGAGCTCTGCATCAGCACTCAGACCCCATGGATGTTAAGCCACCATCAATATAATCATTTTGTATTCACATCTTCTCAACATCAGTTCTCTGTTTCCTCCACTCTGTGGTTTGGCTACATGTTGTATCCCACAGTAGCTTGCTCCTTCAGTGTCGCCATTGGCACCTCCCATACATGCTTTGCCAATGAGTAGGACAAGTCCTTGTTTTTTATGGCACTGCATACATATCTTAGCAAGCAGATACATTCAGTTACATAGATTACAAGTGTTGTTTCACAGTAAATTCTCTCATGTATTACTTTCTTCTGTCCATACTGAAGTTCAAAATGAGTTTTATTCTGTCCATGTAGGCATGCCTTATATTTCTGAATTTTCCAAAATACTGTTTTTTCTGTTATCCAGTTCAAAGTTTTTACTCTCCTAAAATTCTGCATGTGCATGTAACTTCCTACTAAGCGGTCTCCAATTGATGCAGTCTTCTTGTAAGTTACCATAGGGTGCTCTGGCAGCATTTGCTTAGGAGTTTTATCAAGTTTGAGAATTTCCGAATTCCGTTTCAAAAGCTCATACATTTCAAAATATGATGAAATGTAATCCATAATGTATCTTGGTGTCTCGATGTTGTTTGTATCTCCAAAATTTCTCTTTTTTGGAACCAACAGATTTTCTCTCCTCTTGTTCCTTGCACTCTTTAAGGCATTATGCAGAACTTCTTTTGGGTATCCCCGATTTCAAATCTCTCATCCATTTCCCTTCCTTGTTCTTCAAATAAATACCTCTTCCTCTGAGCAATTCTGTCTTACTCTTAGGAATTCCCCGTAGGGGTCATTCCACTTTAGTGCCTGGGGATGACCATTGTTTGTGTGTAATATACTATTACAACTGGTGATTTTTCTATGGATCTTGATGCAGATTTTCTTATTCTTGATGTACACTCGTATATCAAGGTAGTTAATCTCTGCTTCAGTGATTTCATGTGTGAATTTCAACTTTTGAGGGTTTTCACGCAATGACGTTATAAAACTCTCAAGATCTTTTTTGTTGCCATCCCAGATCAGAAACAGGTCATCTATGAAACATACCCATAAGATGATCTGTTCCATCACGTACGTGTGAGCAAATGCAGTCCCCATTGCAGTTCTTTGTTTCTGAAGGAACTAGTACCCATCAAATAGAAACACATTGTGGTGGAGGCAATAAGGTATCATATGAAACAACATATTAGAGTGCTCTGTCAGGCAAATTGATCTGGACCTCAGGAAATATTCAAAAGTTTGAAGTCCATCACTGTGTTGGATTGATGAATAAAGTGAGACCACATCTGAAGTTGCCAGTAGGTAGCTCAATTTCCACAGGATTCCGGTTATCCTACTAAAAAAATCCATTGAGTCTCTAAAATAGGATGGAAGATTTATGGCCTATGGGAAGAGGAATATATCAACACATCTAGATGTGTTTTCAAGAAGCGAGCAGACTGAGCTGACAATCAGTCTTCCAGGTGGTTTTGAAATGTCCTTGTGCACCTTTGGCAAAAAACATATGATGGGCATCCCTGGATGATCTGTTCTTAAATAGGCATAATCATCACCATCTAATGGATTTTTCTGATACAAAGGTTTTACCTTCAGATGGTACTCATGCATTATTTTTGTTTGTTGCAGTCTTGTGGTACCTAGTCAACTGGAAGAACTGAAAGGATTGTTCCCATGTGGTAAGTGCAAAGCTTGATGCTATAGCAAACGTGTCAAGGAATATATGGTTCCTTATGGCAAAGGCACTAGGAGTATCATGCAGTTCCTAACATGTATCCTCACCTGCCCTTGCAATAAAAGATATGTGGGTGGTACCATTAACAGTGTTAAAAAAAGATTACTGGAGTACATGTAGGCTATTGATAATGAAGATCCTCATTATCCTATGGCTAGACATTTCAAAGAGTCACATTTTAACAACAGGACCAAAGTGACGTATTTTGCAGTAGAACACGTATCTTGAAATATCAGAGATGGCAACAGAATTACCACTCTTAGGAGAAAGGAGCGAAAATACATGATTGATTTGGAAACTAAGTACCCTGGGAGATGGAATATTGAGGAAGAACTAAGTGAACTTCTGGGAAAGAACTAAAACAATTGTATATTCTGTATTATGATTTTCTGCTATGGTTTTGTTCCTATGGAGTTCAGGATATTCTGAATCCATTACCCTAGTTACATATGTCTTTTATATTCTTAGAATCCCTTGCCTGCATAAGATTTGGAGGTCACAGATTGTGGCTGATGATACCTGTATGCCTGTGGCTTTTCTCTATGGTGTTTTTAAACTTGGAAGTCTGGTTTTTACACAGGAAGGGAAGTAAGGGAATCTCGTGCAAGATGTGGAGGTGGCCACTATGGGCCTGATTTTTCCCTACTGCTTTCTTCAACACTACAGCACTAATTTTGGTGGGCACAGTTTAGATAAAATGTATTTCTACTGTCACAGATCATTATGTTTTGGATGTTTTTTGATGTGCCAGTGTATATTACAATTATTGTATTACAATATATGTTGGGTATTGGTGTCTTTGGTTACACACAATGCTGGATGTCAACCATTTAATAAGATTAAGGATATGTTCTTCTTAGTTAGATACTTAGATGATGGGGATTTGGCCCACACTAGTTCTATTGTGATTTAATTTTGATGTCAGGTTGTATTTTGCTAAAACTGGGCCTCGTTTATCTTATTGTTTATTAAGGTTTACTTGGGCTTGTCACATTATTTGCAGTGGATGCCTTTAATATTTCACTATGGAGTTGAATTCTGCAATATGACAGTTCTCACAATATCCATTATGCATTGACTCTATATTGTGTATTTACTGAGATTATGCCAGTGTTTTGATATTATCATATAGAGATGCCACATTTCATATTTGCAGTTGTATACCATGCAGTTTCCTTAATAATGAGGCTGTACTTTAGCTGTTCGTACATCTGTACATTTAGTTTTGTGATACAATGTAAGACCCCCTATTTGCAATGACCTAATCGTGGCCATAATCAACATGTGAGTGTTATTTTGGAGTGGGCAATGTTTTTTAGATTTTTTCACTATGGACAGCTCATACTTATTTAATTAGTCATTACTGATGTTTTGGTATTATCATTATTTTTTCAGCTGTATTCTTGTGAACTGAGTAGATTCACAGATGCAGTAATTGTGATACCGTACCATATATGTTACAAGATTGTGCCATGTTTATATATGTTTTTATAGTCCCTCTTTTCTTTTTCTAAACTTGTATTAAAAAAGTTATATTCACGTTGGGGGCAGAGATGTGGAATTCCTATAGCCCAAAATAACAAATCAACAATGAGGGAGACTGTGTTTGGAATGACACCAAACAACAACAAGCATGGTCTGCGCACTAAGATCTAGCTTCCTGTCAAATCTGGTGGGACCCTGTGGCAACATGAATGAGGAAAACATATTTTGTGACCCCCCTTTTTCTTGGCCCCCTCTTGACGGATCACCCCAAAACTTTTAGGACAGCAGCTGAATTGACTGTCATATTAGTACTGAAAATTTCATAAAGATGAAACGCCGCCAAAGGTATTGGTAAAAAATGCTTTTCCTATGGAATCTAGGTCCTAACTATAACTATCTACTGGCGGCAGGCAGTAAGTAAGGAGGAGGAGGGCATTGATGATGGGGAGCCACTGGAGGCCAGTGAGGCCGTTAATGATGTCAGGAAAAGTTCTGAGCAGAAAAGCTGGGTTTCTAGTCAAAGGAGGTTGTCATCAATGGGGTGCGGGCCATGTCAGGATTGGTGAAGAGTTCTACTTTCGGTCTCAGAATTTTTTCTAGAGCTAGAAATACCCCAACGGGACAAGGCTGCAGACAAAGTGGTATCTACAAGGTTAGATACCTTCATTGAGAGGCCAAGTGATTTGCTGCTCTGGAAAAAAACAAAGTTGGAGCTGTGGCAGAGTCAGTCCCACTGGTGATGTACCTTTGTCGCATCAGCTTACAAGTAGGTGCCAGTCTCCTATTGGTTCTAAAAGCAGTTTTGGCCCAAAAAGTTTCTAAGTCCCAGATTGTGGTTTTGGGCTGGAGGAGTACACTCTAGCACTACCCAAAGTGTTCAAGGACCTGGGAGCACCTCTTGGGGGTTAGGACTATCTCCAGAAGGGACCAGCAGCTCTCAGGCAGGTTGAAGGGTCACTGGATCTTGTTATGTCCTGTAGCTCACACAGGAGGCCAGCCAGCTAGCCCCTGGAGTCACCCTGGTGTCCTTGGGTTCAAGGAGCAGCTCCAGTCTTCCTTCCTTTTGAAGTAGAGGAACAGGACAGTTCTTCTAACAGCAGGGGAGCAGGGCAGTCCTTCTTCTGAGTCTTTCACAGGTCCAGAACTGATGTGATTTGGGGTCTGAGAGTGGCACCTTATATCCATCATGCCTGCCTTTGTGTGCAAGAGGCAACCCCTGTCCTTCTCCCACGTTCTGCCCAGCTACCTGGTCTTCCTGGGCTTTGCTCCCAAATGTTTATGGTGACAAAAGGCTAGGGACATGTTACTTTGTGTGTGCTGAAGGCATAGTACTTTGAAATGTAATTCAGGATAGATACAACACCTTTCCCAGCCCTCCTGCCACATCTAAGCCTCTTTTGTCCCCATGTCTGGAGGAAATCAACAGCTCATCACAGAAGAGACAGCCACAGCCAAGTGACTTTGTTTACTGGCAGGAAATCACTGTAGTTTGGGGCACAGATAAACCAACTTTCTAAGAGTGGGACTTCTCCAAGTGTGACTATTTCAAATTACAATTTAAAAAAGCCAAAGAAGTATTTTCTCACCTGCTCCCAAACTGAGTTTAGACTTTATTAAATACAATAAGGTAGCCCAGTGATAGTCAATGGGAGAGGTAGCTTGGCAACAATGAAAAACGACTTTAGGAGTTTTTCTCCACTAGGACATGTATAACGTAAACCCACATGCCCTAATTTTTAAAATACCATGCACCTTGCCCGGAGAGCTGTTAGGGCCGACTTTAGGGGGTAACGTGTGGGTTCAAAAAGGCAGGTTTAAACCTGGCAAAAGGTTTATTTTGCCAGGTAGAAATGGCAGTTTAAACTGCTTTACAGGCTGTAATGGCAGGCCTGATACATGTTTAAAAGACTACTTTAGTGGGTAGGACCACTAGAAGCATTTAATTTATAAGTCCTGGGCCCATGTAGTACTGATTACCAGGGAGATAAAATATATTCAAGTGATACATGTAAAACAAACGTGCCAGTTAGGTGTAGACCAATTTTGTCATGTTGTAGCAAGAGAGAACTTTGGTACCGGTTAGCAGTGGTAAAGTATGCAGCGTCCTAAAGCCAACAAAAACAAATTCAGTAAACAGGAGGGGTGAAGGCAGAAATATTGGAGGGATACTATGCAAGGGCATCAGGTCTAACAGTGATCAGCTAGGCCTAGTTGAAGTTGAGAGTACTGCTATTTTTTTTAATGCCAGGAGCAGGTAAGCACAAGGCCAACCACTTAGCCCTTGGATCGTGGGTCCAGTATACAGGAATCCTTGAGTCTTTGAGTCCTTTTCTTCCAACTGGAGTCAGGAGCTGTTTTCCAGCAGGGACTTTTCCTTCAAGTAGATTCTTCCTAGGTTCAAATTGATTGCAGAAATTCTACCACCGAGTCCTTAGTAGTTTATCACAGTTCCAAAAATGTCTTCTTGCTGCACTCCGCTCTTTGTCTTACTGTAAAATTACCCAATAGCTTCTGTCTTCAAGATGGCAGAACAAAGCTCTGACTAGTCAGGCGTGTCTTCAGCTCCTTATCAATGTCCCTATTTATAAGTGTTCTTCTTCCACTTGAGAGGTCAAAACTATTTTTTCCTCTGCTGTGGACTTTTTAAAAGGGTCTTAGGAATTAATGGTAGAAATTCTCTCTGGAATCTCCAAGTCAAACAAGGTAGTGTTAAAGCTGCTTCTTATTCTACTAAGTGTTCCTGTCCACTCCCATATAGCTAATCCCTACTGAGTTGCTTTTCTGAGGCTAAGTAGCAGGTTGCTGTCTTCTGAGCACAGGTCGTTAACTCTCTCAGTAAAGGATGAGTATTTCAGCTCTGGAATCTATTTTAAGACACTTCTGGCTTAGGCAGCCTAAAGAACTTTTTTTGCAAAGTTACTTCTCCTCTTAAATGATCAAAAATCAGATTTCACCATTAAAAAAGATATTGGAAACTAAATAGGTAAATCCGAAGTATTTCCTAGCATTTTCATCAGCAAAGATAGTAAATAAAGACATGAATCCTATCTAGACATGTTCAGTGAAAAGTATACTAAAGCCTACACAGTGAAATTGCTTTTGTTTTTGATGCCTCTGCGAGAAAACACCAAGCCATTATAGAGGAAACCCTATCAAGTGCTTCATGCTCTGATTTTAACAGAGCCTTCCAAGTTTTGAAGTTCATACTCAATTGTTATTGAGGCCCCAACATTTGTTTGCAGTGCAGAGACCTCAATTGCGGTTTAAAATACCATCCTAATAAGGGACAAGAGGCCTAACGTTCATATAATTAAAAAAAAAGTTGTCTATAACTTTACCCCATGTTGCTTGAAGACAATGTCTTCCAACATAGTACATTGCATTGTAAGAGCTGCGATAGGGGTTAGGATCTTGCCCCACCAGTGAGTGGATCCAGAATTGCTTTAGCAACATAGAAGGCATGTTATATATCAGATTCTATGGGGATAATGAAAACTATGCAATCCAGTCTAGTTTGACACCTTTAAGCATCCTAGCAATGTGCAGGTTTTTTTGTCTCACCCGTCCCCTGGCTGTCCCTCTGCATCTTGGGCTCTGGCCTTCAGGAACCTGACTCATTCAGTTAAATCCTGCTCTTGTTTTTGGTTATAGTTCCTGTATGGCATTCTTTCTGTGGTGTACTTTCTCAGTGAGCTTCTGTTGACTTTTCATGAGTAGTCAAATCGCAGCTTCTACTGCAGTCACTTTACTTTCAAGTGCAGCGCTGGTGTTGCTGCCCGAATCGTGTCCAGTTTATCATTCTATGAAGTCTCTGTGTTAGCCGAAGAGCCAGAACCCCTCGATGATGCAACTGCCTGGGTAGAAGTGCTCTTCATGATCCATCGCATAAATTTGCAGCATTTTCTTGTTATTATTGGATTTCCCCATTTGGATAGCCATTAACAAGAGGGCTTGTATGCTTCACTGTCAGGGCGAGTGACCGCTGTGTTTAAATCCAGTGTTCAGTTAGCTCAATTAATTTGATAGAGGCTTCCTTCTTTTTTTTATAAATCTTAAGGGCCTGAGCCATCTGCATTTATGTACTGGTATTGTGGGATATTCAGTAGTGAGGAAAGGAGAACCCCATCAATCCATTCAGCACTTTTCCTATTTTTAAGTGTTTCAATGTACTGGCTTTCCTCACCCAACAAAACAGCAATTTAAAGTCACAGGCCTCGAAAAATCATAAAAATGTTACTGGACCTGCAGGTTGAGAAACTTGAATAATTTACTTGACCTAATTGTGATGTACTTGACCCATAAACGGGTCTTAAATTATGTAGTCCTAGGCAAATATTTTATTTTACAGTTACCTTTTTCTTCACTCTCACATGTGACCATCTTTAAATATGTGAGTTCAGCATTTCTGCTGTATAAAAAACTCTTTTGTTTGATTAAATAGACTAACCGTTTGCTCCAAGTATGATAGAATCTAGCCCACATATAGGGTACACATGATACATGACTTTCCTCTTAGTTTACTAATAGCATTGCCATCAGGGCAGGAGTGTGTCTCTATTTATGTTTACACTGTCATTTACAGACAATAGCTTTCCTTGAAATGCCCAAACCCCTTCCCACTAACTTGAAGCTTTACTGATAAAACTATACAGTGTAATAACAATAATCTGTGAAAACTGGGTTTCAGAAACTTATTTATCATTAGCACATTACAAGGTAGTGTTCTGATGTGTTTTCATCATATTAAAATACTTTTTTCATCATGCAGAAGTACAAAAAATGCGCTTTTACATCTACTGAAATATATATTTTAACTGTTTGTACAGGTGATATAGGGCCTGATTTAGATGTTGGTGGTTGCACCGCCAAGTCCCGTTGTCGGCGGACCCAAGAAGACTGTCAAATCAGCAGTGTTCTGCCCGCCATATTTAGATGTTACAGCTCTGAAGCGGTGGCCTGGCGGCAGTTCGCTGATGAAGGGAGGACATCATAGGACCAATTGGCCATCTTACAATAGCAGAGGCTATGGAAAAGAGGTATGTCACACACATACACTGTACATTAGCCATATGTGTCCCCCTACAAAACACACCACATACACACCTGTATCCATTGCTATTCCACACAATATGAACATGCCGCAAAAAAACATCGACGTACATCCACAACTCAGCATAAATTCACCATTGACACTGTACATACACAAGATGTAGTGACTACAACCAACACAACTATACACTCATCTACACAATCACACTCACACACAAGTGCAACTACACACATCATGATAACGACAGTCACACAACATCACTCACCTGAATGTTGCATGCAGCAATACAGCACACATCACAACATATACAACAACATCAAGTCCGTCTGCAGGTTGCACACATTCTAACACAATCACAGCACCCACGTCAGCTTCCACTACATCACCGAGCCAATCGCATCGCATACACACAAACATGTACTGACTCACACAAACAACTCACAGCACAACATGAGAGGTACAGGTCCCCTGGAACTGTGTACACATGGAAACAGGTAACAGGTTTGAATGTGCTGTCACTATGGTGCCAGCATTAATTTGCCAATAAATACTGGCACCATAATGATACTTCTGCATGTGTGCGATATGTGTTATGTTCTTGTGTGTCCCCATCCATGTCTGACCCACTTGTGTTCCTGACATATGCATATCACAGTGATTGAAAAACAATGACTGTGATGTGTGTATGTCTGCAGTGGTCTGACCTCCCGTGCAGTGCCCACCGAATGTGCCCTGGGAATGCAGCATCCTTACCAGACAGTTCACCTTACAAAATCCTGGAACTCTGCAGTCAGAAGGAAAAGTGATTGTAAAAAGACAAACTGACTTTTGACCTTGGTCTCTGCACACAGAGCAAATGTGACAACATAAGATCAAGGTTTAAAGGAGTTTTATTGCTCCTTCAGTTTCTCACTGAACAGAACACCTGTTCTTTGTCAACTTAACAGAAGGGTTGAGTAGGTTCTAAAAATAGCTTGATCTGATAAAATATGACTAGCCATAGTGAGTGGGCAGGTAGATATTTCAAAGCCTGAGTCAGTACTGTACTGAAAGTGTAGGGGCATGAGCAGCCACTCAACTGCAGTGCCTGTTGGGTCACCCAAGTTCAACAAGAAGCACTTTTATTTCATTATTCACCTCACCTGTCCTCTGTGAGGTAGGGGAATTGCCTGGGGTAGGTATTCATTTGGCAGGAGGGAAGTCAAATTCACTCACTTTGCCCACGCTGGTCGAGACCTTCACAATCATGTGCCCCATAACAGGGCAAAGTTTTGGGATCTCTTCTAGTGTTACATAAAAAAAACATTGAGTGCTCTACTTCAGCGTGCATGGGTAGTTGGATGGAGACAGATCAAACTAGTTAACAACAGTTAAAGTGCCCCTTGTTGCACCCTCATCCACCACCAGCCAGGTCTAAGGCAAGGTGACAGCAAGTTTCATCCCTAAATTCTGGCCCCCTCAATCCTGGGCATTTATCAGCTCTATATATTGTAGTGAGGGCTCTGTGAGACTCAGCTCAGTTTGAAAGCAAGTAGCAGGGCTGGGGTGCATGTCCTGAGTCACACAGTTTGACTCATGGAGTTGGGCTGCTGAAGTCCAGTACAGGTCATGGAGGCATGGCTTCCTGTGTTTCCGGGCCTAACTTGTGATGGTGATCCATTGCCTCAGTGTTTGCTCACCAATCAACTTCCCCAGTCCAGTAGTGTCTCACTACTAGCCTTGCCACAAATCCGCGTGACATGGAGCAAAAATGGCTAAATAAACTGTGGCTTGTGGCAGATAAAGTAGGGGCCAGGGAATTTTAGTGGAAAGTCATGAGAACCGGTCAAGTCATACCCCCCTCATCCTTCTAAGTTTGATTAAGTACCTTCTAGTCATTTGAGAAACAAACTCACTGATCATTATCATCATTGCATGACTGTGGTAAGAAGTGTGATGCAAAATATAAGTTGAAATGTATGTATCTAATTTTAATCTTATATTTTTATACAGCAAATTGGAACCTGTAAGAATGCCAAAAGAGGGAGACTGCCTATGGTACCTAGGACAGCAAAAGATTAAAGATTAGCAGTCCAGATCACAACTCTCCACACAGGGGATGTTATTAGAAGTGTTTTTTGAGGTAGTTGGTAGTTTATCCCAGATAATGCAGCCAATGTGGAAAAATACCTTCTTCCTTATTTTGTTGCCTGGATTTATGGTATCTTAAGAATATCAAGAGAGACAGATTTAGAGTTTGGTATATGTGTTACTCCATCGCAAATTTCACAGATAACGCATTCACCTTATTATAAGTGCCACAGAATACAATGCACTTGTAATAAAGCAGACATGATATGTGCCACTTTTGTGATGAAGTAACCCGTCTGCCAAAATCAGGCTCAAAGATTCCTTATCAGTTGATATGCTTGGATTCTTAAATGCAAAGGGTTGGATGTTGGCCACTGATAGCCAAAACTGCAAAACATGGGGTCTCAAAACCACTCTTCTATCTATAAATAATCAATGGAGTTTTATGCTAGCCAGAAACAGACTCTGGCAAGAACTTTGAACCACCTGCAGACGAGTGTTTTTTAGTATTATGGAAGTTGCAAGTAGAAAGATTGCCCACATCATGTCTAGTTAAACTGTGACATTAAACCACAATTCTGAGGTTTGATTGAAATTCTCAGCAAACGTTTCCTGAAGTAGTTTAAGGTCCTCATTCTATGTGGACCACAACCCTGGATACACAATTAATTACTGATAAATACAGATTGAACAGGGTTTAGTTTTTACTAGATATATAGGGCCGTATTTATACTCCGTTTGCGCCGAATTTGCGTCGTTTTTTTCGACGCAAATTCGACGCTAAACTAACGCCAACTAACGCCATATTTATACTATGGCGTTAGAGGCGTATAGCGGCAAAGTTCCCGGAATGTGCGTCATTTTTTAGCGTGAACCCCTTCCTTGCGTTAATGATATGCAAGGGAGGCGTTCCCGTCTAAAAAATGACTCCCAGGCCTTTACGTGGTATTTATACTCCCGGGCAAAAGAGACGCCCGGGAGTGGGCGTGGCTAAAAACGGCGCATTTGCGCCGCTTTTTAACGCCTGGGTCAGGCATGGCGTTAAGGGACAAGTGGGCTCAAAATGAGCCCAGAGTGCCCTCCCCTGCCCCCAGGGACCCCCCCTGCCACCCTTGCCCACCCCAGGAGGACACCCAAGGCTGGAGGGACCCACCCCAGGGACATTCAGGTAAGTTCAGGTAAGTATTTTATTTTATTTTTAAATAATTTTTTTTGGCATAGGGGGGCCTGATTTGTGCCCCCCTACATGCCACTATGCCCAATGACCATGCCCAGGGGACAGAAGTCCCCTGGGCATGGCCATTGGGCAAGGGGGCATGACTCCTATCTTTACAATGATAGGAGTCATGTTGATGGGGGATGGGCGTCGTTAAAAAATGGCGCAAGTCGGGTTAAGACGATTTTTTTGCCTCAACCTGACTTGCCCCATTTTAAGACGCCCTAACGTCATTTTTGCCCAACGCCGGCGCTGCCTGGTCTACGTGGTTTTTTTCCACGCACACCAGGCAGCGCTGGTCTGCTTGCGCCGGCTAACGCCATTCCATAAATACGGCGCCCGCATGGTGCTTCAGAATGGCGTTAGACGGCGCAAAATTTTTTGACGCTAAACTGCGTTAGCGCAGTTTAGCGTCAAAAAGTATAAATATGGGCCATAATATGTCCACCATCTCGGTTATGCAAATCGGAATGGGGCTAACACACTAATTGTATGTAGTTTCACATGTTCCAATGTGAGCCAGGTTGTACTTTTTCTGATTCATTAGAATATGGTTCAAGAATTCGCTTTGTGGACCCCATGGTACTAAAGACTTTGTCAATGTGACAACCCGAGACAGAAAGCTAGCTGCAGCCAACCCACACTACACTACACACTAGGACCGTAGGATGAGTTTTGGGTAACGATAAATCCTTTGCGGTATCAAAATTTAGCTATTGTTTCGAATCGTTGTTCATTCAGATAGATGTCACTTCCATTCATGTCATTATTTCAGCTAATTTCTTTTTTTCACTAGGATGAAAATGATAACTGCACAACCAAAAATCAGAAGTGCAGTAGAAATTCCACCAAACAGATTTGAAAATAGCAAACTGAAAAAAGAAGGAGCAAATCTAAAAATAGTCTTAAAGCCCATCAATAGGCCAAATCCAAAGTTCTTGAAATTTTGAAAACATAAACTATACCCATTATATTTGATGCAAGGAAGATGGTGTGCAATAAGTCAGCAAAGCATGTTGGAAATTGTGACTGCAGAAGCTGTTGAGTTTCAGTAGCACACTGGGTTGTTGGCAGGGCAAACGTTTCTGCTACAGAGGCTAAAGACACCTCTCTGTATTAAGATTGCAAAAAGCTTTTTAACGTATCAAATGTGGATTTATCATCTATATTTTTGGCCAGGAAGCACATTCAAACATCCGGAGAAGGATGAGATGTAGTACCACACCATATGACAGTAAGCGGAGAAATGAAACAGGTGCTGCAAGAATTTTAAAACGAAGAACAGACTTCAGATGATTGCAAGTTCCTGGAAGAGTAATAGAATCACACAGGAGGGAGTGGATAGTGAATCGGTGCATGCACATAGCTTTTGTATTGTGAGATTATTCTTCATCCAGCAATGCAATTTAAAACGGAATTTTCCAGGCATGGTAAAGGAAGGCATATTTTTCATACCTGACTAAGGACTTATGCTTTTGACAGTCATAAAAATGAAAGGCATTCATTGGTTGGAGAATTATTCCATTTAGGAGCCACATGATATGTGGATCTTTTCAGATAGAAAACTGGGCACTTTCAATCTCTTCTATTGACAAAAGAGTGTGCAATACTTCTTTTTTGTGATCATTATCTGTTTCAAGGTCAAATAGTAAGAATCAAAAACAGCAGATTTATTTATGAGGTGTCAGGGTACTATTACTATTTTCAAAGTTTATCCTGCCTAATTTAATTGTGTTATTGCCTGCATCTGATACCAGTACCAAGTGCATGTGTTTTGGCCGCTAAAACATGTTGAAATCGGTGTACACATAACTGGCATATTTAATGTACAAGTAACACCCTAGTTTATGGTTCCCCGTGTACTGAGGGATGTAAGTTAAATGTCACTTGTGGACTGCAGCACTTAGCGTGCCACTATTAAAGTGACAAGGTAAAACATGTCTCCATGCTTTCCACTACAGCCTTGTGGTCCAGTTTTAAAACTTTTGGCATGCCTGAACCTTCCTTTTTAATTCTTATCAGACACACCCAATGTATGCCCTAAATACCCATAGGGAAGGGCGCATGATATTTAAAAAGTCAAACATATATATTTTATGTGTTACATGTCCTGACAGTAAAAATCCTCCAAAAGTAG
The DNA here is from genome assembly GCF_031143425.1 of Pleurodeles waltl. Taxonomy (NCBI): domain Eukaryota; kingdom Metazoa; phylum Chordata; class Amphibia; order Caudata; family Salamandridae; genus Pleurodeles; species Pleurodeles waltl. The sequence goes on along the minus strand of NC_090440.1, from coordinate 583,917,193 downwards.
TTTTTCACAGTGGCATGGTTGGTTCTCCCATAGGGAAATGCCGGGCCTCATTATAACAACATATAATGCTAATTTTTTGTTCGGAACCAGCTAGAAAAAAGGATTGTGATGGTAATTTAAAATTCAACATAATAGTAGAGGCGGATATTCTATCACTATTTTGGAAATTACACCTTTAGAAAGTTGCCATTTTCTGACCTAAGCCTAAGGGACCTTTCTGCAAGTGTTCGGTATCACATTATTGCTGAAGGCTCCCCGGTAGTGAGATTTGGATTACCTCTAGACAGTAGACAAAGAGCTTGGGTGTTGCGAGGTGTTTTTTTCTTGGGCAGGGTGGCCTGGGTGCTGTGCTCGGCCCCTTCCTGAGCTTCAAAGAATGCTTACTTTGTAACAGGCAGATGTAGCTCACACCTGGGCTGCACCCTTGGTTGTCCTTATAGACTGTCAGGCTTGAATAACAACGGGAGAGGAGCTGCCCCAGAACCTGGTCTGAGTGACCCTAGGGCTGGGTTAGCTCATTTCCCTGGCCACACCTCTGGGGTGAGCATAGGAGATCTGCACACTTGTAGAAAGGTTCTGCCATATTGGTTTTAAGTAAACAGGAACATTTTAAGATTGTTTGCAGTAGGACCCACAAATCACATCAACAGTGGGTAGAGTTATTCTTAGAAGCTTTTTCCCCATTGGTTGGGGTGGGGCCCAGGAGTCACTCCTACCCACAGGCTAGTGTCAGACATAGATGTGGCACCCCTGGGCACCTCTTCAGAACATGTCTGGATATGTGTGAGATAGAAGATGGACTGCACCTGCTGCTGACACCTGTGAGAAGAACCCTAAGAGACAGATCTATACCCAGGACAAAGATTGCATGGTCAGTTGGCTGACCATCTGTTAAGCTTTAGAGATACAAAAGCTATATGAAGTCCACTCTCTTGGAGAAGCCTAGCTGACCAGTTTCAACTGCGCCTGCTCTGTCCCCTGCTGATGGCTTCTGCTAGATTGAATCCTGTAACACAAGTACTGTTCCTGAGGTTCTGAAACCGTTGCTGGTGTTAGAATGTGATCCTCCTGCCTGACCCTAAACTCTGGAACTTGGAATCTTTTTTCAAAACTTTTTGCCTGGAGAACTAATAGAGGACTGGGCAAAGCTTACCAATGAATCTGACTGAGGTATGTTTTTGTTTTGCCATTGACTGAGGTTGAACCTGATCTGACCTTTTATGCAGCCACAAATCCATTTCTGGATCACTAGAGAAGGTATCCGGCCTCATGGAGCCCTGTTCAGTAAAGTTTGCAGTCTTGCCCTGCCTTAGGTATCCGAATTCCGAAAAAGTGAGAATGTGGAAATGTTCACCAGACAAAGGTGAGAAATGTATCCGATTGGTGAAGAACCTTACCTGGGCATCGATTTTGAAATTCTTCCGCTTCAAACATCGTCTCTGTATCCGACTCGCACTATTGTGGTTGGCTTTAACTTGCACCTAGGTGCCAGTCAAGTGCAAACAGAGGACCACAGTTGGCCCTTAACACTTTGGGACATTATTTTTTCTTTAAAGCTTTGTTAATTCATATGTCTGCTTCTCCCTATTGGATTGTTGTTGTTTTGGTGTCATTTTGTTCATTAAATATCCTCTATTCTTATAAACTGGAGTGGGAATTATATTGTGTTGTGATTTTGACGTTTTACCTGTTTTGATAATTCCAAATGCTTTATACATTTAGCTACCAGTGGCTAAGCTCAGGTTTAAATTACTAAACCTTTACTGGACCTTACCAGAAAAGTGCCAATATTACTTGTTGCAGACTACTATCCTCCCCAACTAATAATCCACTCTCACAGTAATTATTTTGTCAGCTTCCATTTCAGAATGTGCTTGCTCCTTTTTAATGTTAGCATACTGTATATTAAGATGGATATAACAGTTCATTTTTCATTTATGTGGTCCCAGGATAAGAATACTCAATTCCCTGTCTTCCTTAGGTTTTGGCAGATGTTCTATTACAGAATTTAAACTGAAATGAGAAAACTATTGCAGGAACAATTTGCCAATGTTAGGTGTGGTATCTTATATCAAGGGGTCGGTATGCTTGCTAAAGGACCAGCAGTTTTGGAAAGAAATCTGGTCATACACACAAGTATATGCAACAGGCCAGCTGAGTTAAATAAGCTACATTAACTGTTCTAGTCTGTATTGTTTCAATTTGTTTACTATCAGTGAAATTTCATTTCATCTACAGCCTGAGAAATTTGTTAAGTTAATTTTTGCAGCAGACAGTGTTTTCAGACTTGTAACAGACACCAGGCATGCATATAATCTGCTGTACTGTTTGTTTAAATGTAGGATTCCTCTGAAAATCATGGATGCTCTAAACAGTTTCTATGCCCTTAGCCTGCTAAAACTTTCCCCACACAGTTTTCTCATTCATAATTTCTTTCCAATATGGAAACCCATGTTCTGTAAGTGAATCAATGAAGTGTGTGGAACAAATATATCTATGATTGGTGATCAGACTTTTTAAATTTCCCAGATTCTTGGGAATAATAAAAGGAAGAGGGGTCAGACCTGTCATCACTTTTGAAATAAATAAAAAAAAAATTTAAACTTCTAGGTCTGGCAAAGCGGCACTGTTTGTAATAATATATTCCTTGAAGACCATTTAACCTGTGGGTATAAAAGTGTCCATAAAGATGACACCAAAACAGCTTGCGATGATGTTCTGCTTATAAATAGGCATCCCCACTGTCTAAGGAGGCATGTGAACCTAAATCTAGCATTAACTGTGTGACAGAGTTTATGCCCCATTAATTTGCATAGAAGCCAAGAATGATAATGTCATCAAGGTATATTTTTGAAGCATGTGAAATTTGACTAATTTCTGTTGAACTATGATCCGATAAGGAAATACTTCCAAGCAAAGTCAGGATACGCAGCTGCAGTTCCTGGACCACACGCAACTGCACTGTTTTATCAGGAATATATTTTCTCATGTACTAAAAGCAAAATGACCAATGTTGTAACCTACATTAGGATATATTAGACTTCAACAGCAATCAAGATTCATGACCATAGTAGAAAAAGGTATGTGTTCCGAACCCAGCAGCAAGCAAGAAGCCATCTGTACCGTTGAATAACTGGAGGAGGGGTGATTATTTCTCTTCTTTCAAAATCAGAGTCACTCTCATACAACACAATTTCTTGTAGTTCTATCATTTCAACTGATGTGGGTTCTGCTGCTGGTCTATAATAAACTGTTGTTGCAGCTGTCGATATGGCAGCATCAGATTCACTTGCTGAAGTTGACATTTGGTGTGAAATTGGAGATGCACCAGGCTGATCAAATCCAGAATAGGGTTGAAGATTTCCACGTGGCTGTGCTCTCCATTGGGTAATTCCATCAGAGTAAGAAGAGGATTTGTTGATCTACTCTGGGGGCACCCTGGTTTTGATGGGGGTGTGGTGAACACAGTTAGCCACATAGTGCTTTTTGATGTGATCGATCAACACCTTCCTGTGTTATTTTGAATCTATAAGCAGTGACAAGAATACTGTCTGAGTACCATCTACTTCAAGAACTGTAACAGGTGTTCAGGATGACGGTCAAAGATTCCCTTGGGGGAGCTATCCATCAGCAGTTTTGGTAACATTATTTTCATTGGTGGCAGAGTCTGAGTTTTTCACTTTAGACTATTTAGTTCAGGTTTTAGTTTGTAACAGACTCAAGCAGGAAACCGCAACAGGTGTTTTCAGCTCTGCCATCTTTCCAGGGACACCAGGCACATACATTGGTACTCCAATGAGTAACTTGTATGGGGTGTGACTACCTCATACTGCTTTGGGAAAATTATTTAGCGCTCTCTGAAACCCTTAAAGGCTATGTATCCCAGTCATTCCTATGTCCAGTACCTTAGTGGTCGGGCCTGTTAAAGAGTAAAGTTGATGTCCTCTAGGATCCATTTTAGATTCCCCAAGAAGGCAAAGGACCTGATTCCAAGTTCAAAGGTGCTATTTATGGCACCTTCTAAGTAACGATAAGCCAGGTTATGTGATAAATACCATTTTTGGCGAATAATATGCAGATGTTGGTGCTTAATGCACCACAATCCACATGATATGGTACATACCATACACTTTCCCCCTGTTAAATTTTGACAGGCTGACCTTTCGGAAATAAACAAATGGTGGGATATTTAATGCACCCAGTGATTACTGGCTGCATTAATTACCACCCAAATTGAAATTCCAACCCCTGGGCAATCAGAAATCCCCAACCCACTAATAAACAGGGCCAAAGCAGCCATGAATGCCTTAGTGTCAAACGCAGGACCACTGTCTGAAGGAATGGTATGAACTGCTACAATTTCTAATAGGCATTACAACATTTATGACCCCTCAAGCAGGACAAATCCAAAGGAATCTAGAACACAAATTGACCACAACCAATATGTATTTACAATGAGAAACACTCAGGAGTGGCCTGATTTAGTTGAAGAAAATTACCCTGAGTTGTGTTTTATTTTTTTTACAAATATTGCTGCTCATATGAAAGCTTGACAATTATGGACACCAATGCCATTGCTGTAACATTGATACAGTTGCACTAATGCCAGCATGAGCCTAAGCTGTCAACTTATGAGCTGCCCTAATTAGATCTAATCTAGCTCATTCATTTGGAATTTCTCTATCTCCTACCCCAGGTATAAAAACCAAAGGAACAATATATGTAGTGAGTGTGTAAGAATATTTAGCTGGAAAACCACCAGAAGGCTTTTCTCCTTTCAACATTGCCTTATCTGCACTAAAATGCCTGCAATGATCTTTGTTGGAGATTAACAGTAGCAATCTGAAAGGTCTGCACTGATGTTTTTGCATCCAAATCCAATGCGTAGTACAAAGTCCATCATTTTTATTGGCCATGGTGTGCTTTGCAAGGACTAAAAGAAGATTGCCCTGTAGAACAGCTACCTTTCCCCAAAGGAGTTCACCTTTTATTATTTGTTCCTTAGAATCTCTGAATCTGTTCAAACACCAGTATGATAGATCTCTTCTGCAGTAATATTATAACCTGGTACATAGAATGATAGAACATGGAATCTGAAATGGACAGATCAGCCTTCTAGAGGGGAAGCAACAGGACATGTATTTCTGCTAACTGTGTAGGAAATCAACCAAAATGTTAGTGTATGTATGTAGCACCATGAAGTTGCGATCCTGGAACTCTCCGTGATATGCAGCACAACCCATAGAGTATTTTTGTGTAGTACCAATAACAGGCAGTGCTTACTGATGGTACAGAATATGATGTTATTTTCATGTATGGGTAGGTTTTTTGGAGACTGTGGAACATTTTGTGTGTACTGCAGAACCTTTTGAGTTCAAAGTGAAGGGGAATAATCAAATTTCATATCAGTAGAATTTAGAGAAGCAGCCCACTACACTCCATGCAGGTATATAGTGTGCAAATTAGGAATATTAGCTTTGGTTGCTGATTCCAGTGGATGTATAGGGGAAACTATAATGCTTTGTTTACCCTGCACTAGAGGATGTTCCTTCAAAATAGCTGTCTGTGATTTACTGACAATGTTCTCAATAGGAGTACAATATTCCTCAGCAGGTCTGTATATCATGGGACTTGTCTGTACCTCATTGTATACTACATATGTAGCCTGAAGTGCTAGGAATAATCTTAATTACTAAGCGTGTCGCCCTGTCTGTAAATATTTATTCTCTAACTAGTTTGCTTGCAGTCCATATAAGATAGCTTTTTTGTGTTTTCATCCAGTTTTTCTCCGAAACATTTGAGAAGTTAATTCACACAAGGACTTAACCCACTCCGCATAATGTGGCAAGTAAGCTCTTCCAAAGTTAAGAAGCCCCGTCAAAGCTTGTAACTTCCTTAATACATTAAGAATTTGTAAAAAGCATACTTCTGCAGGAAGCCAGCTGTTAATCCTTTACCCTTACTGGATCATTTAAAAGAAAGGAAATTCAGATATACAGGTATGCATGCATGCATTTGCAGATATGCAGTTTTAGGTATGCAGTTTTGGATTTCCTAAAATTAATTTTATATCCATGTTGGGATAAATGTGCCACCCACCATAGCCAGGTGTTCAGTCAAATCATTGTCAGTTATATAGATGCCATTAATATATGAAAGTTCCATAGGATCTTGTAAGAGCTCCTTTCTGCAGCTGCAAAGATCCCAGGAACATTCACATAACTCTGGGGCAAGACTGTATAAGCATACTAAAATGTGCTGAATTAAAAAGTAGTGACATACAAGGTTCCAGGAACTATATTATGACTCAACAACCCATTTAATATACGTAGTGTTGTTTTATATTTTGTCTTGACTAGATTAGTTATTCATTCAGTACTGGGAACATTCTGGACAGCGTATGTGTGACTGTATGTGCATTTAAATGTCGATTATCTCAAAGTATTCTGTATTACTTATTAGACTTTAACACTGGAAAAAGAGAAGTGTTTGTGGTGGAATGGCAAGGCATTAATAGACCTTGATGTAGTAGCAAATCTAAAATAGGTTTTATACTAGGCTTAGCTTCTTACTTTAAATGATACTGAGTCTGACCTCGATGCTCATTCCTTATGGGAATCACATGTGGAGCAGATTCTTTCTTCCACCCCGCCTGGTTTCCAAATAGATCAGGAGTCTGTTTTAATGCCCATTCTTAAAAATGTCTGCATAATTACATCCTTACCTTGAGATGCATCCCTTGCAAAACCCAGAGGCCAGTCATCCTCTGCGACAATAGTGCCATAAGCACCCAACAAATTAGACCAGATTATTACTTTAATTCAGTCCAGTGCGTCTTCCACAATTTGAATGTCTACTTCAAATATACAGTCTGGAGAATTTGCGCATGCCAATCCTGTGTCTCAGCCTGTATGTATTGCTTAGTTTGAATTACCACCAGATGCTTTTTGAGAGTTTGGTAAACCATCATCACTTCTGTTGCTCCGTCCAGAAGTGTCACCACCCAAGTCCTGTTCAGCAAAAGAATCCATAGGTTTGTAGGGAATGATTTTCACTAACCCAGCTATTTTTTCTTATTAAAATAAACCTTTGAGTCCATAAATTTCTCTTTTTTTCTTAAATGATAACTTCACCTAAATGCATCTGTCTTCTTTTCCACTTGGCATACTCGCCCTTTCTGCAATTCTCAGTCTGTCCACTTCTTTCTATCCCTTTACTATCCCCAGAGTACTGCCTAAAACAGGAAGACTAGCTATCATAATACTGATCTGGCTTTTTGTTGCAGTGCCTCAAATTATAACTACTAATACTGGACTCCTGTATTAGAGGAAATACATTCCTAGTTTTTCATTTCAGCTTCTGTTTTTTCTTAGTCTCCAATGCACCTTTCTGTTTAGCATAGTCCCCAGTCTTTAAGTTACGGTCTTATGACTTGAGAACCTAAGTTATCAAGGCCCATGAAGGTGTAAACTTCTGAGATCAACTTTGGAAGCTCTTGTTCACGATATAGAGCAGGAACCGCTACAAGCCTCTGGAACACTGTTGGAACCGTGGCTTCTCTTCAAACGTCACTCAAAGCTATTGAGGAAATTGTTTCAAAATTATCTATCAATGTCATCCCTAATTCGAGAGCAGTTGTAGCTCCTTAGTCACTCTGTAATTGTTTCAACACCTCTGATATCACCACTATTGAGGATGTTTTCCTGTGTATTAGTATAATTACTCATTAATATTATTCCCCAGGTTGTACACTTTTTCACAGATGGACACATACCAAACACCACACACATTGTTAACATCCTATGTCTATCTTGAGATATTCTTTGTGTATCAACTGCATCTAGCTGGCTAGTTTTGCTGGCAATTGCAAAACAGAATCTCATCTCCTTTTGTGAAAATATTGCCCATAATTGTATAAATAGCTTCTGAACTAATTGCCTGGACTACAGGATGCGCTTGTTGTGTAGGACCAGGAACAAATGCTTCTATAGCAGTAGACTGTAGAACATACTGTTGATGTTGCCTATAGATGGTCACTATCTATTTGCCCCTGCAACTGCCATATATGCTACATCAAGATATGGTGAATAGCCAGCCATTAGAGGCTAGGTAGACCCTTTATTGCTCAATAGATCCAGTCAGATATTCTGAACTACAATGGGTAGATAGCCCTAAACCATACTTGATGTTCTTGATAATCTAACTGGATAATAACTAGTAGGACTCACAGCAGCACTGTACCTATGAAAGGTCCCTGTATTGGCATCTACAGCATCAAATTCCACCCTTAAGCAAAACAATTTCAAAGGCATATGCAGCACGTACAATTACAACACAAGTTACAAATCCTGCTATCCTCTTATGTTAGGAGCCCTGAAACAGACCCCTATTGGAATAGGTTGTGGTACCATTATAAAACAACTTGAAAGCATGAGACTCAAAAAAACGAAATAAAAATGGGGAAAACCTTATTATTAGTCAACGCCTTACAAACATACAGCAAAAACAATACAAACCTTTCTGTACCCAGGGAGCTAATAAATATTACAACTGACCTCTGCTAAAAGTAATAGGTTCATATCTCAAGTGTGTCAACCAGATTTGCTCAAAAGTCATGTACAGGCCACTGCTGGTATGCTTTATGGTTTATTTTCCAGAACAGGGACTGGGAATAGGCTTTCTATACCCCTAAAGACTTTGTCATTCTGCCAACTCAAAACAGAAAGGCAGTTTGACTGCAACCACACCACAATCAACTGAGCACTATGCAAATGAGATGTGATCAGTCCTATGAGTTATCACAGGGACAATTTGGGGAATTATAACCCTCTTTCATATTATCTTCCATAATGGAAAGGCACACCCAAGAACAATAGAAAACCAGGGATATGTATCAAATATTTATTTAAAAAAATACAAATCCTATTCTCATGCATATAGTATTAATAGTAACTGTTATAATAATCAACAAAAATTAACCAATAGAATGAAAAACAGGTACTAGTGTAATATATGGGCAGTGTCATAAGAGTCTTTTATATTGAAATGTCCACCCCTACCCTCATCTCTTTGGCTAAGAAAACTATCATTAGCACCAAAGAAGAAGCATAATTTGGTTCCAACCTGCATAGGTCCTTTGAACAATGTAATGAATGGTCAGTTTAATAGCAACCAATGCTATTCTCGTCTGTGTCAAATGGGAGGCTGATAAGTCCACAGTGAAGGATAGCAGTGCTTTTCAGTTGTCTTAAGCAAAGGAAGATAATATGGTTCTGAATGGCTTATTTTCTCTCGTCTCTGGCATGAAGTTTCCTTATATCTTTTCACACTCCTAGTTTATATAGCACCGCTGTTCATTGTTGAAATATTTATAATAAACAATAAGCAGAAAAGGCCTTGCACTCTTTTGATTATTTATAGTCTATGGAACCTTGCTTTTTGTTTAAAACAATAAACAAGAAGCTAAATTATTATCTTCAACAAAACATTGCCCATCATTCAAAACAATCACAAGAACAGAGATCTGATTATTACAAAATAACATGGGTATGACTATACGCAGACTTGGTTATCATGTTGCAAAGATCAATACCATGAGTAGAAGTATATTTTATATTTGAAACCGAAAAATAAGAACCAACATATATAATTCAATAAAGGGGATACATGAAAGGAAAAACCATAATTATAATCAAGGTTTTACAGAAATCATGCAGTTAAACCATCAAAATCTGCGTTGTGCCATACATAGACTAATGGCCTACTAGCTTGAAATGATGTTTAGCAGTGGTATTAGGTGGCAGATAGGAACAGATTGTGTTAAAATTTCAAATCCAATGGCCACTGAAATAGAAGGCATGCAAGGTTAGAGGACCAAACTCTTGGAGGTCTAATACCTGAATGGTTAAAGCAGATATTTATAGATAACCCATAGTATTTGTGGATGATGAAAGTTGAAATAAAAAAATAACTGAAGAAGAGTGTTTGGCATTGGCAAGATGCAATCAACAGTGTGATGAAATTTGAATTACGTAAACATTTTTTTTTTTAAATAACGGTTACTGTTTTAACCTGAGATTTAACTCTTGAAATACAAGATAAAAGAAAATGTATAGTATAATGACATTTTGGAATGCCTAAAAATAAATGGCAAGCCAGTGATATTACATTTTCATAAGCTGAAGCATACCACGAGGGGATGAATGCAAGGTGAATAAGGGCAAGGCACTGGTCCATTTCACATGCATCCCAATAAGTATTTATGCTGTTCTCATAATTTACTGTTCAAAAAGGTGTGCATGTACGACCGCCTACATGCCAACGCACCGTTTGCGACCCTGGATGTGTTTTTTTATACTTTGTTATTAATTTACTGTTCCGGGATGGCAGATTTTTTCAAGGGAAAACTAATAATATGGGTGGGGCAGTGGCAAAACAAATAAGCACTGGCAAAACAAATAGCTTTCTTCTGTGGGTGAAACTTACTGAATTTGCCACAATTCGTTTTATATTAAACTGGAAATAGTGCATGAAATGAAGTGAAGCAGCAAAATAACCCAGAATTAAGATTGGACATAGAACATCAGAGAATTTATTAGATTTTCAATAGGCTGCGTTGTAAATATGTGGTAGTCCTCACCCTCAAATCTTCCAGGTGGGTTTTTTTCCCGGGAAACTTATGACTTTTGTATTTTCCCTGTTGTATGATTGTTAGCCCTGGCATTGCCCCTATGAATTATCCATGAAACTTATGATCTGCAGGCATAGATTTAGGGTAAGTGTGTAGTTACCCATTTATGTATTTTCCCGTATGTCTTCAGACATAGAAAATGAAAAACGTCTTCTATGCCCTCACACAATTCACAGTGTTTGTGGCACATTGCTAACATTATTGCATAACTTGTGATGACTAATACTTGGAGGTTTAGAAGTGCATTGAGGGTGTCAAAGGGAAGTGCAATTCTCTGTCAATGATCACCGAATTGTGACTTTGTCATGTTCACCATGACTGCAATGACAACTGAATAAAAGTACATTTTCCTACGACCTGCTGAGATTGATGACTATGAAAATCCAGATATATGCAGTAATCAAGAATTTCAAAATGAGGAAATCCATAACCATCATACCAATATGCTTAACAAAAATATTTTATTTTTTATTACTGCTTCAACATCAGGATTTCATAACAATGACCTCCACTGTTATTAAAAATGTACTTTCCCTTTATGCCTATTTTCAAATCTACTTATTATTTCACACCATTTCTAAAAATGTTTTTCATTGTTATGGCCTCTCATACTTCTGTACATATCCCCCAGACCCTTTGACCATTGAAAGCTACAGCATCCAGCGGCACCTAGTGCTCTTTCCTGGTGTTGAGGAGGATTGGGGCAGGTGATTGAGGCTAGCATGTGGGAAGGGTGCTGAGAATTTGGGCGGTGGAAGAATGGTTTCCCACTTAGCAACGAAATGTAAATATGTTCCCACTCTTCTTCATAAATTTTAAAGTTTGCAAAGTTTGTTTAATAATTTGCAAAGGTGGAAGTAGCTCAGATTTGCAGTTTTGCAAATTCCTAATGATGCCTAGAGCAAATGGGTTCCACCCATTTATTTCCCTGTTTTTTATTCTGATTAACCAGACTTTTACTTTGAGCGAGTCTCATCCCCTTAGTCTCAATCACCATAACTTCAAAGTAAACGGACTAAGGGGGTCATTCCGACCCCGGCGGTCCTTGACCGCCGGGGCCGGGGTCGGCGGGAGCACGCCAACAGGCTGGCGGTGCTCCTGAGGGCATTCTGACCGCGGCAGTATGGCCGCGGTCAGAACCGGAAAACCGGCGGTGTCCCGCCGGTTTTCCGCTGCCCTGAGGAATCCCCCATAGCGGCGCAGCTTGCTGCGCCGCCATGGGGGATTCCGACCCCCTCACCGCCATCCTGTTCCTGGCGGTTTGGACCGCCAGGAACAGGATGGCGGTGAGGGGTGTCGTGGGGCCCCTGGGGTCCCCTGCAGTGCCCATGCCAATGGCATGGGAACTGCAGGGGCCCCCGTAAGAGGGCCCCACTTTGAATTTCAGTGTCTGCTTAGCAGACACTGAAATTCGTGACGGGTGCTCCTGCACCCGTTGCACACCTTCCACTCCGCCGGCTCCATTCGGAGCCGGCTTCCTCGTGAAAGGGTGTTTCCCACTGGGCTGGCGGGCGGCCTTTTGGTGGTCGCCCGCCAGCCCAGTGGGAAACCCAGAATGACCGCCGCCGGCCGGGGTCAGAATGACCCCCTAAGAGTGCTAACTCCCACTCTCCACCTTTTAATATAAGACCTCTCCTGCGCAGCTACGGTAAGAGTTTCTGCACATGTGATTCTATGGTCTTGCACAGCCAGGTATCTCTCCCTTGAAGTTTTGGTGGGAAGGGATCAGGCAGCTGTGTCAGCAGGGGCAGAGACGAGGCTCTCAGGGAAGTTTTTTCCACAGACATCTTGAAGTTGTCATAATAGATTGTCCCAGAATCCTGTGCAGGAGGGATGGTTCATGGGTGAAATCATGGTGTCACCCTAGGATTTGCCAGGGGTGCTTTACTTGTAGAACTTTCCAATCTTCACTTAAAACAAGGGAGAAGACAGACTTGGGAGTGAAGACAATGAAAGAAGGCCCAGCTGGAAGGAGAAACCCCCTGATGCTCCTGCAAGTATGGACTTTGAGACTTTGACACAGGATGAGCCCAGGGCTAGGATGAGTCTCTCCAGGGTCAGTGGTTCTCTTTCCTTTACATCCCCTGAGAAGCAATTGAGGAGATGTGTTTGTTGTGGGACCCTGGAGAGTTTTCCTGTGATTTCTTTGGACTGCCCCTTAGTCTCCGCTGATATAAAGGTGCCTTAAATAAGCCAAGAAGGTGTGGACCTGAGGAGTGCTGCAGGGAGAGTATTCTGCTGGCTGACTGTGGAGGAGCAGTGGAAGATGTCCCTAAGGCAGCAGCAAGCACCAGGATCCAGATACAGGTCTGGCACTGGGAACCATAAAACCAGCAACAATAAAGACATTCTTTAGAGCCCACAGGCCAGGTGGTTGGATCTGGCTACAGGGAGCAAAACAAGCCAACAGGAGCTAAGATATGCCCTCTGGGGCCAGAGATACAACAATTTAAAGCTGAGTTCCCCTGGGAGGACTGATCACGGAAAAGAACATGTGGTGCTTCTCAGCAATGAAGACCTGTTCCCCTGGGTAAGGCAATACCCCCTGGGACAACACTGTGATTCAAATGTTATTTTACTTCATGTTTTTTACATAGAAAGTTGCTTTGAGGAGGATGCATGCATGGTGGTCCCAGGAGCCAGTGCATAAGGACAGAGTACAATGGCCCCCATTGCCTTGAGCCGAAGCAATTATAGGGCCCTGTGTCTTATCCACACCCTATGCCCGCGTATGACGGGAGCCCACTGGCCTCTTGTCTCAATGTCCTTGCTTCTCATGGACAGAGAAAGTGCCCTGGGAGAAGTAAAGAACCTGCTCCTGCTGGATGGGAGCAGATCAACATATGGACTAGCTCCTGTGCACCCCACAAGAGGTGCAGCTCTCACACAGGTATCTGGCTGGGGCCACTGGGCAGCCACCAACAACCTCCAAAAGCTTTATGGTGTCCCGAATGGAACCAGAGTACGACAAATCAAATAAAATATGATGTAAGGCCTCATTATGCATCACCCAGTATTTTTGCAAAGCAAAAGAGCCAATAATATTATATTCAAGCCTGAGCGCTTTTGAGTGCTCTAAAAGCCCTTAAGTAAAGTTCTCATTTTCATATGTGGCCTTGTGGTACCCCAATATGGGCAGAGGTACCACCACTGATAAATGAAGAGTGTTTGGGGGAGCTGCAGAAGGGGAAGCAGTCATCCCCAGATAATTTTTAAAGACTTGCCTCAAGTCTCCCTGGGAGTTACATTCATGGCCCAAGAGAGGTTTTTCTTTATTTCAAGCTCTCTCTGGGGACATATGTTTTTGCTTGAGCTTGTGAGTGTAGGAACTCTTGTTGGCTGGTTTTAAGACTGTACTTGAAGTCTAATAAAAGTAAAAGAAGGAATATAACACATGGTATTAAATTAAATACTTTATTGGTGTTTATCAATCCACAGTTTAATAGAGTTTTGACTTTCATTAAAAATTATAAAATGTAATGCGTGCAAATCATAGCATGTGGCTGCTTTTACTGAGATGGTGACATTCTGACAAATCCAGTAGACCTGCCTTATGGATAATTATATCACTTTAAATTGCAATGCTGGCTCTAGTGTATGTGTGTGGGTGGGAGGGGAATATTGTGATGCTGCTTCTAGTGTATGTAGAGATTATTGTGATGATAGGGTTCAGGACCCACTAGGTGCATACCGCGATATAAGGGTGTCACCAATAGTATTTACCTGATTGTATATATTTGAAATGTAACATAATTCAATAGTGATTGTGTAATAAGTACTTTTTCTTATTAATAGAAAAAACACTGGCTGTACAATGATGTATTGAGTTTTGTTGTTGTGTACCAGCAAGCTGGAGTTACTAGCCCACACTGCCTTCCCTGAGTATGCCTTGCACTGCTCTGTTTCGCTACCCTGAGAGAGAAAATTGCTATGATAGGGTACTTAGTTCCCAGTAAAAAACAACTACAGACTCATCACTTGTATCCTTTGCAACTAGAACCCAATTTCTTACAGTACCTGGGATGAAACAACAAAGCTCTGCAAAAAGTGATGATAAATTGAAACATATCTATCCCAAGCGTAACTGATTACTGTTAGTTCTGGAACATTTGTTATCCTGGCGCCATGAAACCTGAGGGTGCGTGAAAACTTTAAAAAAAAAAACAGACAGATAGATAGATAGATAGGTAGGTAGATAGATAGATAGATAGATAGATAGATAGATAGATAGATAGATAGATAGATAGATAGATAGATAGATAGATAGATAGATAGACAAATAGACAGGCAGGCAGGCAGGCAAATAGACAGTTAGATAGATAGATGGATTATTGAAAGTAGGTATATATTTAATTGCAAAGTGCATGAAATGAACTCATTAGTCAATTCCAGGTAGTTATCCAAGGCTGCTCACAAAACATATGCCATCCATCTAGAAAAAGCATGATTATGAGCCCATATTGAAGGATTTGTATAAAATGTTATCATTATGAAAACCAACCTGCTCAATTTGCCATGTTAGGAGTGCGGCCCAAAATACGGAAAATGATTACCGTAGTATGTTGGTGTTCGGAAGTGTCCGTTGATGGTCCGAGATCGGACTTCTCATTTCTTGATGGACAGACAGTAAAGAGTGGCTGACACAGACTGTGTACTTGAGAGGTACAACTTCTGATGAAGAAGGGTTTTCCAAGCAAATATTTGTATTTCTATTTAAAGAAATTAACACAGGAACGTTTTCATGAAGCATGACTGACACTCCTATGAAAGAGAGAAACAGACATTCAGAATAAGAGCTAAATCTGATCCCAGAAAAAAATAACATTAAGTTGCCTTTCCTTTCTAATACCAATACATGCATAACACTCTTTTAATTTATTGGACTTGATCTCTGGTATCAATGCAATATGAAAATGATGTTATTCCTAACTTTTAATATTACAAGTGTGTAATGAGATAACAGGGCCACCTTTTCTTCACATCTCGGTAAAGTATGACTAATGCCATGGTGGTTTCCAAATGTTTTATTGATGCCTGGAACACCTAATAAATAGGAACGCAGAGAACAACCTTCACCAACCACGTTGCTCAGCAAACTCCCCAGGCAGCTGTCGTATTTACAATCTAGAATCCCTCAGTTGCCTCTGGGATAGAAGCACATGCAGAGCACAGCTACAGTACAAACGTAAAAATGCCATGACACAGCTGTGTGACATGGTACATGACATAACACATCTTCCTCCTTTATTAGTAAAAATAAATTAAATACCACTTTTAACAACAACAAAAGCTTACTATATACACTCCGATCATACAACAAAACTTTAAACAATATAATAATTAAACAAAATTGCATTATCACCTACTACATCATTTCATAATCAGATAGCCATTTGGGTTCAGTTCTCACTCATTTGTCCTTACCCACTACACCAGATTCAATCCCTATTCGTCTGTCAGATTCACTCCTCACATTTCCGGCAACTTCTCGACTTACACTCTTCCCCTCCAACTCATCTTGACTGTTTTCAGTCTTCTTGATCTTTCACTTCTTGACTATTACATGTAATATCTCCATCCTGACCTTATACTTATTCTCTTTCCTCTTTCCTTCCTTCAACATCAACTTGTCCCTCAACTTGTTGCACAGGACCATCCATATTTCTTCTGTAAGCAACATATTGTTCTACTTCCCAATACAATCTTGCTTCTTTATTGGGGACACCTTCATTATTTGCAAACTCACCCTTAACCACAGCAAACCTTTTCAAATTCCAAACTTTGCCATTGCTCAACATGACAACATCACATAATACCTTGACTAGTTTCAAGGGTTCAGTGAATTGACTTTCACTCTTTCTGACTTCCAAGGTTTCCTAGACTCAACCACCATCCCCACTTCAACTGTTGTATCATCACTGTTTTTCCTTAAATTGTATTGTTTTTTGTACTTTAAATGGGAGTCCACAATTTTCTTTCTAATTTTTTTTCATAGGAAAATCTGTTGTGGAAGAACGTACTAACCATTCTGGGTTTCCTTAGTCCTGGCTTCCCTACCTCGCATTGCTTCAAAAGGTGATACCCCAAGTGCATCATGATCAGCAGTTTCTGACAGCTAATGGCAGAGCATTTTGTTATCACTGTTGAAGCGTTCTATCATTCCCTTCTCACTGGGATTATAAAGTGATGCAGTTCTATGTTTGATTCCCACGCTGGCAAATAAATTTGCGCTTTGCCAGACATGAATTAAATACCACTGTGCTAGTAAACCTTAATTCAAGAAAACATCATCCACAAATGTTAAAACAGCATCAGTGCCAACTCTTTCCACAGTTTTCACTATTGGCCATCTTGAAAAATTATCTATTAAGGCAATTACATATTTCTGTCTCTCTCTAATGGGACCTATGATATCTAGGGTGTCCCAAGGTTTTTTTTGGAACTATTGGTTCACACATACTAGGTCTAAGAGTCCGTAGAGATTTGTCAGAATTGGAACATGCAATGCAATCTCTAAACATTCTCTCCATAAACATATCTAACCCTAGCCACCAATACCATTTTATAAAAATGTGCTTAGTTTTGATAATTCCTCCATGACCCTTATGACACAAGGTTACAACTTTGTTTCTCAGGGTAATTGGTGGATCAACTCTATCACCCCTTTGCACGATTCCATTTTCCACTGTCAACTCATCTTTTACTTCCCAAAAATGCCTCAATTCTGCAGTTAAGGCACTTTGCTTTGGTCAACCTCGTTCCATTAAATGTTTTGCAATACAACATTCTTAGCAAACTCTTTTGTCCATTCCTCTTCCTTAATGCCAGATATTCTTTGATTGTGTACCAGTGCTGTCCACCATAACATTACTTTTGTCAGGAACACACTCAATGTTATAAATGAAAACTTGCAATCTCGTGGACATTCTTTCTATCCTAGCTGAAGTCTTAAATATTCCTTCTGTTGTCAGAACTTTGACCAGTGGTTTATGATCAGTTTTCACAGTACATGGTTTGCCCCATATAAAAAAAACTGAAATGTTCTATGCACACACACACGTGTGCTTCTCTTTCTCTATAACCCAAAATGTTTTCTTCCACTGGTGACAATACCCTTGATGCATAAACTATTATTCAGTCTATCCTTTTCTAATCCTTTTGTGGTGGCACTCCCCCTAAACCTTTGTTACTAGTGTTCACTAGTGTTGGGATCAAAATATTTCAGAGCAGGGGCTTTGATAATAGCATTCCTGATGTCTTCAAATTCAATCTGTTTGTCTAACATTGTATATTTTGACTGAAAAACCTTCAACAATTTTAGAATAAAATTCTACAAGATCAAGAAATGTTGCCAATTCTTCTTTGTTTCTCGGTGCAGGGACATTGCTAATTGCTTCAATCAGTTCAAGTTTTGGGGAAATACCCTCCTCACTCAACACATGGCCTAGATATGTCGCAGAACGCAAACTTGCATTTTTAAAATTCAACCATTAAGTTCCTGTTACTTAGAATCCTTAACACAGGTATCATGTTCCTGTCTGTCTTTGCCGTAAATTAAAATATCATCCTGAAAGCATTTAACATTTTTCATCTTGTCAAATGATGCATTAAATATACTGGTACAGCGGATGCTAAGCCGAAAGGCAAACCTTTGTACTGATAGCATCCCACAGGTGTAATAAAAGCTGCAAATTTCATGCTCTCCTCATGAAGGGCTATTTGATAGTATGCTGCAGATAAATCAAGTGATGTGGACCATTTTATAGCATTGATTGAGGTAAGCATTTTAGAGATTTGTTGAAGTGTGAAATTGTCAAACATGCTATTATTATTATTAAGGAAGCACAAATCAACACATAATCTGATTTCACCAGTATTGCGCCATGCAATTACTATGGGTGAAATCCATTCAGATACCTCTCCTTCTTCTAATATGCATGCACTTAACAATTTATCCAGCTCATTCTGTACTTCTTCCCTTAAAAGAATAATAATGTTTCTAACTTAGGCCCTCATTCTGACCCTGGCGGTCGGCGGAGAGACGGCGGTCGGACCGCGAACAGACCGGCGGTATTAAAAATGGCATTCTGACCGCGGCGGTCCCCGCCGCGACCGACCGCCACTTCTCCACTCCGACCGCCACGGCGGTCATGACCGCGGGGCTGGAGTTTGCGCACTCCGGCCCGGCGGTCGTCCCAAGACCGCCAAGGGTATTATGACCCTGCCTACCGCCGCGGTTTCTTGCGGGCGGGAACCGCCGTGCGAACCATGGCGGTAAGCACAATCGGGGCCAGGGAATTCCTTCCCTGGCACTGATAGGGGTCTCCCCCACCCCCCACTACCCACCCGAGTCCTCCCCCCACACCCTCCACCCCCCTGCCACCCCCCAGAGGTGGTACGAACCCCCTCCCCACCCCCACCCCGACATGCACATACATGCACCCCGACATGCACACACCCCCAACATGCACATATACACACCCCCTACACACACATACACAACGGGGACACATACCCGCACACATACATGCAGACATGCGCACCTGCCGAACAGCACACATTACCCATAGACACAGCAGCACCCCCCGCCCGCATACACGCACTCACACACCCCCTCTACACACTCACACGCACACCCCCATGCACGCCCACATCACACAACACCCCCCCACCCCCTCCCCTCACGGACGGTCAACTTACCTTGTGCGTTGGTCCTCCGGGAGGCGACGGGAGCCATGGGGAGGTGACCGCCAACAGAAGACCGCCAACAGAAGACCGCCACACAGAAATGTGGGTCGTAATTCTGTGGGCGGTGTTCTGCTGGCGTGGCGGTGGAGGTTGACCAGTCTCCACTTTCCCGCCGACCGCCAGTGTGGCTGCTGGCGGTTTTCCGGCGGAACGCTCCCAGCGGTCAGAATGCGCACAGCGGCATACCGCCGCGGTCGGCGGTCTTCACCGCGGCGGTAACTCGGCGGTCTTGCGAAAAGACCGCCAAGGTCAGAATGAGGGCCTTAGTGTATTTTAGGATGTAAATCATCCAATACAATATGATGCACAAATTCTGTCATGTTTCCAATTTGTCCCGAGAAAACCTTAGGATATTTTCCCAAGATTCTCTTTCCTAGATTTTCACTATCATCTACAGCCATCACAGATTCTAAACTATTGGAATTTAACATCATGTTGAGGTTCCCTTGATCAAGCCACTTCAACAG
This sequence comes from Pleurodeles waltl, assembly GCF_031143425.1. NCBI lineage: Eukaryota > Metazoa > Chordata > Amphibia > Caudata > Salamandridae > Pleurodeles > Pleurodeles waltl. The sequence goes on along the minus strand of NC_090440.1, from coordinate 583,897,288 downwards.
ATAAGGCACCTTTTTAAGAATATACACTTGTCCTTAACAGTGTCCATTTTTTAATCTAAAAACAAGCAACCTGTATCCCAATACATCAATATTTTCACCAGAGAAACCTTCAGGACTAATGCCTGTAGCAAATAATGTCTCACCAATGTGGCTTACAATTTCATCTTCATTGATAAAAGTGTAAGGAGATCTGGAGTCTGCATACAGCTGGACTTCCACTCCCCCAATGCTCGTGGTAAAATAGGTTTCTTTCTCAATTTGTCGTTCCCACCACTTACATTTAAAACAATCAAATCTTTTTACTAAAAGTTCTATTAACTTGTTCTTCCTCATCCGAGTTATCCTCCTCTTCAATGCATTTTACCTTCACATTTTGTTTTCTTACTAACCTTAGGAGGGTGTCCAATTCTTCCACATGATGAACACTTTGCTTTAGTGGCAGGACATGATTTGCTGTTACCAGGATGTGAATCATTGTCACAGCAATAACACTTCAGATTTTCTTTAGGAGTATCTTTTTATTCTGACTATATCTATTGATATTTTCTAATGTAAGGACTTTCTCTTTATTTTTGATCTTACTAATCTCTTCATCTTGTTGACTGCAAACCTCGCCCTTTACTGCCTTGATACTACAACTGGATAATTCATCCTTTCTCAAGATGGCTACAATATATCTTGTAGTTCTACATCCCCATTAACTCACAATCTCTCTTGGGTTATAGGATCCTTGGTATGCCTAACTACTTGCCAGGGGCGGCTCCTAGCCTAGGAATAGGCATATCCAAAAGAATATGTTACCATTGAACCCTATGCAGTGTGATAAAGCAAGCAAATTTTGCTATCTAATGATATCAAACACATTTTCTAGATTGATAGACAGGATTATTGGGTATTCCTGGGTTCTGCAGCATTTTCTTTAACACTCTAGATAATAGCTTAACATTCAGTGATGTGCAGCTTCTGAGTAGAAAAATGTTTAATCCATGTGTACTAGCTCTTGTAGGATAGCTAAGATCCATCTTGCCAAAACCTTACTTGACACTTTATAACCTCTATTAAGTAACAATAAAAGATCTGTAGGTGGGCCAGTCTATGAGAGCGCTTTAGAGTTTTGGGAGGGATGCTACAAGAGCTTCCACAGAGCAGAAAATTAAAATGTTTTTATATGCACTGCTAGTAAATCAACTTACGCCAGATAGAATCCGGTCAATAGTTTGTCAGTGCATGACAATTTCCCAACTGACATATCTTTTATTGCCTCTTGAATTTTCAGTAAAGTCATAGGTTGACTTGGGGTTTTCCACTGATCTGCGGTTAGCACCATCCTCAAAAGATTCAATATCCCACAACATTGTTTTTTTGCCCTCTTTATACAGATTTCTGTAGTATCCTATCAAAGCTTTATTTACTTTGTCGTTTGTGTATGCTGCCACCCCATTTGAGTTTCTAAGTTGTGTGATAGGCACCATCCCCTTCCCATTTAAGCTAAGCATGTGAGCACTCAACCAATCTTATGATCCTTTGTGTGTGGTTTAAGTATGTACTCATTATAATTACGGCATCTTAATTTCTTGACTATGATTTTCCCTTTCAAATGTTGCTGATTGTGTTTGGGAGGAGTAAAATATTACTTCCTTTTCCAATCTTTTTAGTACCCTCTACATCATGTTAATTTCTTGTTGTAACTGTTTACATATCCCTACAATTGCTTTGATGCAGTGTCCTTTCATAATTGTTTTGAGGGCTTCCTTCCACATCAATGTATCTATTGCTGTGGCCTCATTTTTCTTGAAATAGTTCTGTTTTACATCCATAATGTCATTCACAAAAACTGGGTATCCCTGCATGGTGCTCGGTAGGCACCAAATGCATATAGATGTCAGTGATCTACACCATTCCATCACCACCATTATTGGATTATGGTCTGTGTGTTATGGGTGATAGCAAGCTGGTGGAGCATAGACCAGGTCTAGACCGGTGTCACCAGACAGGTGATATGTCTAAATACATTGTCCAAGTATTCAAATCTTTGGTTGCTTCCCATTATGTTATGTTATGCAGCTTTGCGGAGTGCATTATCACCCAGGAGGGTATCCTGGTGCTGATCAGGTCTGAGTTTAGCCATACCCAGGGCCCAACAGTACTACTGAAAAAGACATGCCTTCCGCTTTTTGTTGAAGTATAGATGGATGAAAGGCTCTTATGAGTCACTGCAGGTTATACCTCGTTTTAGGAGCTATGTAGGAGAAGGCTCCGCCACCTGATCTGGTTTTCTGTATGTGTGAGATTTGTGCTAGTAGGAGTCTGGTCAAGAAGAGGTGTCTGCAAGGCTTGTGAAAGCAGATTCGATTGCTGAGATACGCTAGGCCACTATTATGTAGAGCCTTGAAAGTGTGTCTTGAAAGTAAGGATGAGGAGTTTGAATTCTGCTCATTTGTGAATGGGGAGCCAGTGGAGCTCTTTCAGGTATGATGTGACGTGACTCCGATGTGGGAGGTTGAGAGTGATTCTGGCTACTGAATCCTGAATAGCCTACAGCCTTCTGATACATTTTCTGTTGATCCTGGCACATAGGGTGTGTTGTAAGCTTGTGACAAGGGCATTGTTTTGGGTTCTAATTGGGAGCCATTTGAAAATCTTCCTCAGCATCTTCAGGGTATGGAAACATGAGGCAGTGATAGCATTGACTTGGGCAGTCATGTCAAGATTGTTGTAGGTAGTGATCCTGAGTCATGGGTGGTGGAGATTGGTGTCAGTTCAGCCACCAGGTGGAGTCCCATGGTGATGTGCCATTCCTGAAGATCACTATTTCTATCTTCTAGGTGGTCAGCTCTAGATAGTTGGTCTTCATCCAGTCATCCAGTCGTGCAGGCATTGAACTGGATCTGAGTACTGGGTATCTTGTTTGTAAGGCTAAGAATGAGTTATGTGTCATCAGCGTAGGAAAGGACGTTGATGTCATAAGAGGGAATGATGCTGGGCAGAGGGATCATATATGCACTGAAGCGGGTCAGGTTTGGGGAGGATCCTCCACAGATGAGGTTGCTTGTGTCCTAGGTGTACACTGACATCCTGACTGACTGGGTCTTTCCAGTCAGGAAGAAGCAGTTCTATTAGAGTGGGTGCCTTTGGATTACGTTGTTGTGTAGGTGCTGGAAGAGGATGAGGATGGGGTGGAAGGCTGTGTCAAATGTTACTGAGAGGTTCAGGAGGATAAGGGCCGCTATGTCTCCTCTGTTCAGAGGCATGTGGATGTCATCCATGGTGGTGACGAGGGCAGTTTCAGTGCTGTAGTTGGGGCTGAAATCAGACTGAGTAGTGTCAAGGACAAGGAGTTGGTGGTTGTTGAGGTATTCAGTGAGGAGTCTGTTAATGATTTTCTCTATGACCTTGGCCAGGAATGGTAGCAGGGAGATCAGTCCATAGTTGGTGAGTGCTGAAGGGTCCGCAGAGGGTTTCTTGAGCAATGGGGGACAGTTGCATGTTTCCATGCATTTGGAAAGGTTGCGGAAGAGGTGGCGGCATTAAAAATGGGTGTGAGCATGGCACTGATGGGCTGCTGTCCTCTGGAGTAGGAGTGGTGAGGACAGGGGTCTTACGGGCCCATGAGTAGATGGACAACATGGTGGCAGCGATTTGTTATGGGGTGATGACGGGCCATGTGGTTAACATGTTTTTTGGATAAGATCATAAGACATTTGGCGAAGTCTGTTGGGTCCAGCTGCAGGCTGAAGTTGCTGTAAATGATAGTGATTTTATTGCTGAAGAATTTAGAGAGGTTATTGCTGTCTTCCTGCTATGGGTGGATGTGAATGATATAATGAAATGTCCATCAGACAGTTGTAGTCTTCCCCTAAGTTTAGCAGAATACGTGGGCAACTGGTTAAATGATCAGATAGTGTTGCATGAAAGGTTGACTGATCAGTGCTCAGCACACCACAGGGTCACCCATAAGGAATGCATGCCTTCCATCTCTATCTATTTTGACATACCACAGCACAAATGGTGTACCATGCCTAGTCCAGGTAAGGACTCCTCTAGCATATGATGAATATAATGTTGTGTAAAGCCGCCAATGCCATCTAAGTTGTAATTTAGTAACTACCAGGCTTGAGAGATGAGTCTCTTGTACAAACATTTAATATAGGAATGTATTTTTGAAAACCTGGGAACTGTGCCCTTGCCAGTAACGTTCTACATCACTAAGTGGGATTCATTATAACTCTTGGCCATCCGTAAGCAGTAGGTGACCTGCGCATTAGTGGTAGTTACAACCTGCTACCCTCCCTCAAGGTTCACTGTATCCTTCAATATTTGTGTGCAATCAAGACCCAAAGCCTCCAAGCCACCAGGAGCAGTCTCCAAAACCTTTTCCCCAGGATAGCAATGCAATGGTCTGCTGTTTATGTAAACATAAAGATAACGTTTGACTTCCATTTAGCATCTTAGAGAAGTAATGAGGGTAGTGTTCTTAAAAGTAAGTGAGCCACACAAGTCATCCTTCCTTTCCCTCATCAAAGGAACTTACCAAGTAATATTCCAATCAGCATTATTCCATGTAGTGCACTCAGTTTCTTCTTTTAACCGTTGTAGATGCACTGCCTCAATTCAAGTCTTTTTAGGAAAGTTTGTCATAGTCATTCAGAGACCATATGCCAATCATGAGGTCATTTCAGGCAGGTCAGGGTTTTCTTGTGTTCCGGTCCAAGGTACGTTTCAGAAGACAAATATTCCGGTGCAGAGGTTTCCACCAAAATGGGAGATTTGTCTGGTTGGTGAGCAGCTGTTGCTGTCTTCATTGCTACGCATCCTGCTTTGATCTGGTCTTGTTGTGGTCTTTTTGCACCACTGTAATTTGACTCTTCCCTCTTTCTTTTCCTGTCAATCCAGCCAGCAGAACACTTCATGTGGCTCTGTGAATGACGCTCCTTTCCTATCCACCATCACTTTGAGTTTTGCAGAAACAACTGCATGTATCTGCTTCCTACTTTGCGCAGCCTTCTATAAATCTCTAGAAATGGAACAATGTTGCTGCACCGCCTCTATATTGTGTGGAGAAATTACTTTGGTTCCCCCATTTGTCAAGTTCACCCTTTCATATGGCTTTTGAAGTATGATGTCTCTGCCTTTGTGGAGTAGTTGGGTGACCACTGGTAGTGAGGTGCCCCAGTGGAAGGCCTCTGTGTTGGCACTCTGCACTCCCTGTCCATGGGAGAAAACTTGGAGGAGACTATGGTGGTAACTCTTTTTCCATTCACTTACCTAGGAATTCCAGCATATTGTTGCCCTTCATTCACGACGATTCAGTCCAAGATGCAGATTGCAGTTGGTCCATCCCTCTGCATCTTGTGCCGCATATTCCAACTGTATTATTGCCATACTCAATATCAACAGTTATTTCTGCAATAATGTGTGATTAGGTTTAAAATGGGCTGTGTTTAAAAAAAAGATTGCTTTATTTAAAAGCAATCACAGACACAGTGGTCTGCTCACCCTAGCAGGCCACCATCCCTGTGATGGCTGCTATTCCTAATGGGTCGCAAATTGCAATCTACTTCATTTATATTCACGAGGTAGGTCTATTTACAACCCATTATGAATCACAGATGAAACTCAAAAGAGTTTTAAACAATTGAAATAGTGATTTCCTAATTGTGATTCACAGGAAATTGCAACTAGGAAACCTCTATTTCAAATCTTCATACATGTAGCCCTGGGTTTCTGACAATACCCACATATTTGTGTGCAGTCACCTGTAGCAGTGCTTATTTTGTGAAAGAATAAGTTCAGGTTCCCAAATTCTTCATCAGAAACTCACCACTGCTGAAGGGTGGGATGCCTAATATCAAGGCTGTCCATTCTTTAATTAACTTAATATATCGTTCTTCCACCATCCTACACTTCCTGCCCCTTTCTCAATCTTACAGGTTCTTTCCATCCCTGTTTTCTCCCTTTGACACTGTTTTTCCATAGTTCTCTTCCTCCTTCTTTCTTTTTTATGCCCTTCTTTGTCCTCTAGTGGGTTAAAGTCTGATGGTGATGTTCAGTTCAGGTCCCCAAAAATGTTTGCTGGTAGGCCCCACCGGTAACCACCTACTCAAATTAATCACTGCCTGGCTTCACAATGTGACTGTTTGTTGCCGACATATGTACATTTTCTCTTTGTTTCTCTTTGTGTTTGGTATCTCTGTCCCTCGAACTGGCATTGAAATGTCATCGACTGTGATTTGACACTATCATATCCTCTTTACCATCTAGCGATTCATTCATCTTTCCTTCGCCATGGGGCTTCATTGCCTCTGTCTGCACCTGTGGCTGTCACTGTGGGGCCTGGAGTCACTATACTTGACTGCAGACCCATAGCCAGTATACACAGGTCTAATTTTGTTACCTAAATCTGTCATGGGGAACACAGACACACATTATTTCCTTGTAACAGGCTGGCATGCTCTTATGTGGACCTAGTGTACCGTCACAGAAAAGTGAATGCTGGAAATCAAGACTTTTACCTCTAAATACTGTTCCCATTATTCAGAAGGAGGTAGCCTTCTAAGAAAGCTGTGAAGGAAGTAAGCAGAGGCCACAAGAGTGCCACATTCCACTCAGACGACTGTTACATCAGGTAAAAGCAATATTGCTGCGATTTAAATTCCCATATAGGATGAAGTAGACACAGTGTTCCAAGCTGTCAGTTGCAAGCACAGGCCCATGTTTACAGACTACGCCAGAGTTCCAGTGGATTTAGGGACTGACTTAGAGTTTTGCAGAGCGGTTATTCTGTCACAAATGTGATAGATCTCCCATCCGTCGTATTACAAGTTTTATAGGCTATAATGGAATTGTAATACAGTGGATGGGATATCTGTCATGTTAGTGATGGCACCCCCTTTGCCAAACTCTAAATCAGGCTCTTAGGGCCTGATTTAGATTTCAGCAGATGGAGACTCCTTCACAATGGTGTCGGATATTCAGTCAGTGGAAATATAAATCCCATAGGAAATAATGGAATTTATATTTTGGTGGATGGAATATCCGTAACCGCTGTGACGGAGTAACCCGTCTGCCAAAATCTAAATCAGGCCCTTAGTCTTCTTTGCTTTGCTGCATCTGAGTGTTGCTCTTCATGTTATCTGATGATTGATAGTTGTATCCACTCTGTTACAACCAGTTAGAGGACTATTCTCACAGGTAATGGAAGGTGCCAAGTCTTTCAATATCACTCTCTTCATATTAACCATGTCCCAGTCGTCTTGGCGATAGAAAAGACACTATGATGCCATCCATTTATGGGCTGTCAGTGTGCCTATTGCTCTCCTAGCTGAGGACAGTGAAGTTTTCTCAGCATACAGTTTCCTAAAAGGTGCAGGCCATTGTGAGGAGCATTGGCATCTCTGATTCTGTCTGTCTCTGCGCCTCACTGGTGTTTCTATCGAGTCCATGACTGATTTCAGGCTCCAATGATGACCATGGGCTGCCTGTGGGATGCCAGCAGCAGAAACAATTGACCCTAGAGGGCCCCCAACAAGCCATCCGGTACACAGGCTGGCTTGCAAGGTTGCCTAATCATCACTGCCCTGGGAGGCATGAGAAGGGACATAACGCAGGCCTCCACAGCCTCTACAGTGATGTAGCACATACTTAGTGCTGCTTCTCATGTCACAAAAGTCATCTATGAGTGACAGTATATGTATTATGCTAAACAAAGTACTAATGATTTGAATGTAGAGGATGCACTGAGAGAATGCCCATCTTGGATGTGCATTCATTTAGACTACTGTTAGAAACCCTGCTGGTATTGAAGTAATATTAAATGCTTAAAGGATTAAACTGTTTTTATTAAGTAATTTAGACTTTAGTCCAATAGTATGTGTTAGTGATTGGGTCTCTAGTTGGCAGACGTATGTACACTGTCCAAGCAGAGACCACAATCCTGGTCAGGGTAAGTCACAACACAACCCAAATTATCGTCTGCTCCTCCTCTAGTAGCTTGGAACAGAGCAGGCAGGCTTGACTTAGAAGGAAATGTGTAAAGTATTTGTGCAATAACTCATACAGTAACACATTGAAAACACCAGTTTAGAAAAAAAGATAATATTTATCTAAATAAAATAAGACCAAACGACAAAATTCCAATATGAACAAGTCAAGATGTCATTTTTTAAAGGTTACGTTAGTATCAATCCTTAAGAATCAGTGGTTGTATCCTTTTAACACACAGTACCTGAGATGTATCAAAAATAACAACACACGCGGGATGCTGAGGAGAAGATGTGTTGAAAAATGAGGCACTGCATTGAATATTCTGGCGCAACACAGTCGGTGCCTTGTTTCTTTACACGCTGCAAGCCGATGCATTAATTTCCAGGAGCGTGGCCTTGGTTCCTCACTATGATGCGGGGATTCTTTAAAGCCCAGGGATGATACTTTGAAAATCCTTGCCACGCTGGTAAGAAGGAGAAGGCGCTGCATCGATCGGTAGGATTTTCTTCTCTCAGATGAAGTCTTCGTGGCCCTGAGACTTCAGAACAGGAAGCAAGTTCAATTCAAGCCTTTGGAGAGCAGTTCCAGCAGATTCAAGGGCCAGCAGGCAGCAGGGCACAAGCTAAGCAGCAGTCCTTCCAGCAAACCAGTCCAGATGAGTCCTTTGGGCAGCCATGCAGTCCCTCTGACATAGTCCTTTTGTAGATCCAGAAGTATCTGATTTTGGAGGGTCACAGCCCCAATATATATATCCAAAAAGGCCTTTGAAGTGGGGGAACTTCAAAAAGTGGTTTTGAAGTGCACAAGGTCGCCTTTGAACCCAGCTCTGTCTGCCAGGATCACTGTGGGAGTTATCAGTTCTTTGTGTGGGGTCAGACCACTGGCCTTTGAAGTGTAAGTGAGAGCCTCTCCACCCTTCCTGCCCAGGGAAACCCATTCAGTATGCAGTTGAATGCAGATGTGGCCAAGGGTCCTGTGTTTATGGCTATCTGGGTGGAATGTACAAGGGGAGTTGTCAACAGCACAGCCCAGACGTGGATTAGAGACTGGCGGTAAGGCACAGAAGACAGTAATTGCAGAGAAATGCCCACTTTCAAAAAATTGCATTTCTAAAATAGTAATATTAAATCCAACTTCACCAGTGAGCAGGATTTTCTATTATCATTCTGGCCATACTAAACATGACGGGGCTACTCCTTTCAGATGAGAATCAACCACTCAAAAGTATATAAGGGCAGTTCTAATGATGGCCTATGAGAGTAGCAGGCCTCACAGTACTGAAAAACAAATTTGTGGGTTTTTCACTACCAGGACATGTAAAACACACATCATACCTTTTGACATAGCACCCTGCCCTATGGGTTACCTAGGACCTACCTTAGGGGTGACTTATCGGGAGAGGAAGAGAAAAGTTTGAGGCTTGGCAAGTAGTTTTAAATACCAAGTCAAAGTGGTAGTGAAACGGCACACATAGGCCTTGCAATGGCAGGCCTGAGACATGGTTAAGGGGCTACTTATGTGGGTGGCACAACCAGTGCTGCAGGCCCACTAGTACCATTTAATTTACAGGCCCTGGGCGCCTTTAGTGCAGTTTAGGAGGGATTTATAGGTAAGTTAAACAGGTCAATTGGGTAAGAGCCAATGTTACAATGTTTAGCGGAGAGAGCACATGCACTTTAGCACTGGTCAGCAGTGGTAAAGTGTGCAGAGTCCTAAAACCAGCAAAAACAGGGTCAGAAAAATGGAGGGAGGCAGGCAGGCAAAAAGCTGGGGATGTCCATACTAAGGCTGCCAGGTCTAACAGTATGTATTGGAAGGATATTGAATATTTAATTATTAATGATTACACTACATGTGCAAAGATGGAGCAAATGTAGTTCCACGTTATACTGATTGATATGTATTAACAGAGTAATTTTGTTGAAATCGTTTAAATGTAAATGCTAATAAGGAAATATTCATGATGAATTAATCGACTGCGTATTAAGATGTGTTATATTTGATGTGCAGTATTGATTCATTTGCATTAGTCTAAGTGAGGCCTGTTAGGCCCTGTTCTTGTGCTTGTGCAAAATAGGCAACGGTGTTTCCTTAAAGTGAACATTCTTTCAGGATTATTTTCCATAAGAAGACTAGCCTTGGTAATAGACCCTTGTTGTTTTACACATAGAGAGTTAGACAATTTGACCTTGAATGTGGAACATCCTGGGCTGTAGACCAGCAAATTTACCATTTGTTTCAAACCTTGTGTGGAGCTATATGGATGGATGCAGTTCCCATGACAGACCTGGGAAGATGTGCTAATGTTTCAACTTGGAGTTGTGTGATTGATTTCTGTTGAATGATGCCCCTTCAACGTTATATGGACTGTTACCCCTGATTAATCAGATTGCTGTATGAACTTTAGAATGTTGTTGACCAGCTGGGCTTTGGTTAGAAGCAGAAGGGTCAGATCCAGATTGCCAGATTCCTCTCGGTCGGATTTTCAGATCTTCCAGGACCCTTGCAGATGAAAAACCTTGCATGCTGAGTCCCTTGGAGAGGTATCTTCCTCTCTGCTTTGCCCCTTTGCAATGCCTTTTGAGACTTAGAGATTTTCTTCCTAACCCTTAAAGGAAACAAATGATCGAGCTTCTGAAATGCTGATGCTTTCCCTTTTTATTTATCTTTTTCCAACTCTAATTAGTAGCTTATTGCCTACAATTACCTTTTTTCAAATTTGTTTTGTTCTTTTTGTCAGTTTTGTCTTTTGCCCACATGTGTTCCTCCCCAGACATGTATTTCCTTGATTTGGAAATTGTAGGTTTTCCCTGAGCCCAGCTAAATTGAACTCTGCTAGTTTAAAATTGATCTGATGCTTGTCAAACCTGAGCAACGCTTGATTTTGTGTATCTCAGATAATCTTGCTAATGTTCTGAATCATTCTTTTCGAATGTTTAGTTTTATTAATGTTAGTTTGCTTGAACTTAGTCACCTTGGGCAACCCTTGGTGATTCTGTATCTCTATAACTTTGTCTTGGGAATTGTCTACATAACTCTGAGTTTGAGCTTATAATAACCATCCTCTTACTTTATTCCTGACTGGAGTTTTCATTGTGTGGCCACATTGGTCATTCTGTGTAACTTAGTTTGGTTTGTATTGGAACTTGTGGTAATGGTTGTACCACAGTCTATGCAGGTTCCAAAGATCTGTTGACCTCAAAGGACATTGATTCCTGAGAAGAATGAAATTGGTCCAGCAGATCTTGTAGCAGAGCAGTGGTTTGTCCCACAAGGAGGGAGAACCGTTCATGTGTAGTTTTAGGGAGATAGGATTGGCCAGTCCAAAAATTGTTCACCCCGAATTCTGTCCCTTGGTCTGTTCTGAAGATTGATGATTGATTGATGAAGTTCCAGCGTCATGCCTACGAGTGACGGATGTGCAAGTCTTAATAGGGTTTCGTGATTGCATTGTTTTTGGCCTGAACATTGCGGTAAAGTGTGATTTTGTGAAGTGTTTTTTGGAGTCAGCATACTCGAAGTGATTGTGGCACTTGTTGCTAAAAAATGTCTGAGGTTGTTATTGTTGTTGATGGGTCCATTGTGGCCTAAGCTCCCGGGATAATGCACAAGTGTAGAAGACACTTGGCTAATTTATTATCTGTAGTAAGGTATTTGTCATGAGACAGTGCCAATAGGTTTCCTTGAATGAGTGTGAGTTGTGGTTGGTATTAGGTGAATCCTGAGTGCACATGGAGGATCTGTGGCAACCAGAGTGAAAATTGCTGATCAAGTTTCACTTGTTGGTTGTGTGATTGTGAAAGTTACAGCCAGAAAGTGCATCTCTGTACAGTTCAAACTGTTCAGCACAAAAGAGATAGCTAACATGAAATGTCCTGGAATGAAAACACACATTAGGGATTGATCATATACATTCAGAAATGGGGAGCCATAGATAAGTGGTAAGGTAGATGGACAAGGAAAAGAGATCAACAGAAAGCAAAGTCAAGTGTGCCTCCGGCTGGAGCAAATCAAGCAGAGGCCAAACCGCCAATGTACCACACCGATCACCAGGGCGGGAACGGCCACCGGGCTGTAGATATCAATCTCCATTCTGGCGGCCGTCACTGTACCACCTGCTGGATAATGACCCCGCCAACCGCCATGGTTTCTGTGGCTTCCTTACCGCCACGAAAACCATGGTGGTAGGCACTATCAGTGACAGGTCACTGATAGAGGTCTTCCACACCCCCTCCCCAGATTCCCTCTCCACCCCCCTCCCTCTCCACACCCCCCATTCATTCACACCCCTCCCTTCACACACACACACGCATACACACACCCATTCCCACATTCATCCACGCATGCATACATCCATTCACACACACATCTGCACATACTTTCAAACATACACGCACACACGCGTTCACAGTTCATAACATACGCGCACTCACACATCCATACATACACATACATATGACACAGAACACACAGACACGCATGCACACACACACACCCCCCTACACACACAACACCCCCACCCCCGTCCCTGTCAGAGCACCCACTTACCTGTGTTTAGGGGGTCCTCCATCAGGAGACAGGACGGGGTGCTGCTGCTCCCAGCAAAACACCGCCAGTCCATATTATTTCTCATAATACGACTGGGGCGATCTACTGGCACCGCCACCTTACCGCCATCCGTGGGCATGGCCACAGCAAGATTTCCACCATCCTTCTGGCAGAAATCCACTGTGGTCATGATACGGCAGACGCATTGTGGCCGCGGCAACGGTCTTTTGGCAGCCGTCGCTTCAGCGGTAGGCGGTTTTTACCACCAATATCATAATGAGGGCCAATATGTTTCGGAAGTGATTATCAGTGATTGTGAACTATGCCTTTATTAGAGACATTTGAACATTTAGTGGAAGCTTTTGAGCGTTTGTATGTAGAGAAAACTCTTCTAGAAAAAGCAAGGAACTTTTGTGAATAATTTGCATTTTTAAAGGAGCCTACTTTTCATTTCTACTTTGCTCACAAATAAAAAGGACTGAAAAGAGACAGTGATAACTTTAAGCCGCTTTGTATTTTTTTGATTTTTTGATTTTTTATTTTTGAATTCAAGTTTTTGGTCTGAAATTAGAGAACTCATGGAGTTGAGTTGAAATAGAGGTGGTGAATGTAGACACATGTCCTAGGGTTAGCAGTAGTGATGGTTATCTTGATTATATTAATGCGCATTAGATTGTGTTTGCCTATAGCAACTGATACAGAGAAGGTTACATCCAGAAGTGCCCCGAATTTAACAAATTCCATTACAGATCATAATTCACTTTATAATGAATGAACTGATGGTTCAAGAGGTGATTTATCAACAAATATGTACAAGCGCCTACTATATGAGTATGTAGACACCATGGAAGCTAGAATTTGTTACGTTTGCACACAATCGCCTTCATCAATAAGTGAGGGAATCACACATCATAGTTATATCAGTCTGAGTATTATCAATACTCCTATTCAAATTATAACAGATGTACGATGTGATTGATCAAACCTTGTGTGGATCTACATGGATGGATGCTGTTTGAGTGACAGACCTGGGAAGATGTGCTGATGTTTTGACTTGGAGTCATGTGATTGATTTCAGTTGGATGATACCCCTTCAACATAATATTGGCGGTCACCCCTGACGAATCAGATTACCGTAAGAACTTTAATATGTTGTTAACCAGCTGGACTTTGGCCAGAAGAAGGGTCAGATTCAGATTGTCAGATTCCCCTTGGTTAGATTTTCAGATCTTCCAGAATCCCTGCAGAAGAAGAACCCCACATGCTGAGCTCCTTGGAGAGGTATCTTCCTTTCTGCTTTGCCCCTTTGTAATTCCCTTTGAGAATTACATATTTGCTTCCTCACCCCTACGGAAGACTCTTGATCGAGCGTCTGGAAAGCTGATGCTTTCCCTTTTTACCTATCTTTTACCTACCCTAGTTAGTAGCTTGTTGCCGAGATCTCCCTTTGTCAGATTCTTTTTTGTCCTTTTTGTCTTTTGCCTGCATGTGTTTCGCCCCACACATATATTTCCCTGATTTTTAAACCGTAGGGTTTCCCTGTGCCCGGCTAAATTGAACTCTGCTAGTTTGAAATTGTTCTGATGCTTGACAAACCTGAGCAATGCATATTGCTCAGATAATGGTGTTTATGTTCTGCATCATTCTTCTTGAATGTTTAGTTTTATTAATGTTAGTTTGCCTGAACATATTTTGTCACCTTGGATAACCTTTGCTGATTCTGTGTCTCTATAACTTTTTCATGTGAATTGTCTACATGACTTTGAGCTTGAGTTTGTAATACCACCCCCTTTACTTTATTTCTGACTGGAATTTTCCCACATTGGTCATATTGTGTAACTTCATTAGGTTTGTATTGGAATGTGCTAATGGTTCAACCACATCTTATGCAGGGTCCAAAGATCAGTTGACCTCGGGGGGCATTGATTCCTGCAAAAATGAAAATGCTCCACCAGTAGCACAGTGGGGGCCCAACCCTCCATGGGGCACCCAGTCCTTCAATGTGGGCACCATTCAGCTCAAGATCAATGAATTCCTGTGAGATGTGGGAGACTCAGGGGCCCCTCATCACATTCAGCAGGGGGGTCCATCAATTTGTGTTACAACACTTTTCTTAATCGCAGCTTCCATCATGGTCACAGCACAGCAGGTCTATCTGACTCTACAGTCTCCTCTACTGTTTCACTTGGTGTCACTGGATGTTTTCCTCACTTTCGCTTTCGTTCACTGGAGGTCAGCCAGTCATCTCTCCTGCAAGCACCACTGCAGTCAGGCAATTCCTGTCATGACAGCCGACATGTTGGATTATTCAATGTGCTGCCTGCTCCATTTACTCTGCATATTTTCACAGTTTTACCTTTATTAATTCTGTGCCTTACGTATAGGTTTTTATTTTAGCTATACTTAGTGGCACAACAAGAGCATATTGGGGCAGCTGGCCATCTGGAACCTCTGTAAACAAGGCCTACCGCACGTGCTGCTGGCCATGCCCTTCATGCAACATACCAGCTTAAGGAATGTATGCATTTCTGTTCATCCATCATGTTATGAATGTACATTTTACACTAATGCATGTGTGGATACTGCACAATTAAAAACATATTAAGATCTAAAAGTACAAGCTTGCCTCGGTTCTATGGAAAAATATTGAGTTGAAAAAATTAACACCCAAACATATAGTCTCAAAAATCTTGTTAACATTAATAACATCATTTTCTCCTTATAAGAGAAATGGCAACATATTGTGTCAAAAATGTGGTGAAGGGAATATCGTCAAAATATATTTAAAACACATTTAAACTTTAAAGTAATACTTTAAAATTTTATAGTGAAACATAATACAATGTAAACTGCATAGTTTTAATCATAAGTATATAAAGTTAACATAGGATATTAATTTTTTGGTTTGCTAATAACTTTGGCACTGTTTGACAAATCTTTACGAAACTTTCCCCAAAAAGTTACTCCACCTCAGCACAATTTCCCCATTCCTTTTTCCTCAGGGAAAATAAACAGCGATTCGGCACAATGATGTTGGTTCTGAAAGCATGCTTTTTTGTGATTTGATGTAATTCCATTCAGTAGTTTTTGGGAAATTAAAGTTAAAAAGCTTGGTATATCTGGATGGTTAGGTTTGCGAGAGGAATGCAAGAGTCCTGTGATCACACAACGTCTAAAGATAAAGTGATCTGATTGGCTGAAATGTATTTTGTCCTGTCAGCCATCTCGCTCCCACGTAAGTGAACAGCTCTTGCAAGCTGAAAATGAATAGAAGTATTGCGGCTGCCATTTCAGGACATAGGGACTTCAGAAAAATGAAGTATAAGGAGTCAGGGTAGGCTTACCCTAACCCCCTGGATGGTACCCTCACCCCCTGGAGCCTGTGTCCATAAAAGTGATCCCAAGATAGGAAAAAACATTTATGCTACTTAGAGTCCTCAGGATGAAAGTATATTCCACAGCTTCGATCTGTTGACACAGTTGAATGCTGAGGATATGTTTATGAATGCTAAATACAAAGGACCACATTTGTTCACAGTATATTTTCGGAGGATGAGATTCAGGTTTAGTCACTGCTCAATCATTTCTATGCTGGCCCTGAAGCCATATCGACATGGGTGTAAGACGTTTTCCACTTGGGCCCATTCCTTAATTCTATTGCATATGAACCTCCCTAAAATTTTAAGGGTAGAGTCACTCAAAGAAATGGGTCTGTAACAGCCTGGTTGTGAACAATCACCTTTTTTGAACAATGGTACTATGATAGTAATACTCCAAGTAGTAGTGATCCTGTTATAATGAGGTTGTTGAAACTTTCTGTGAGTAGGAGAGCCCATAAATTGACATTAAATTTTATTAAGTTGATTGGGATCCCAACGGGCTGGGGGCCTTACCATTATTGTTCTGGTTTATCGCCTCCTCTACCTTGGTTTACACTAGCTCGAAAGTTTGTTAAACTATCATAATTGATTACAAACTCATTTTCAAAGGAAGGGCAGCATAAACACCAGTGAAATGTGTCTCTCATGTGCTGCTGGTGATGTGACAAGTGATTGGGGACACTAATAGGCTTTCACACTTCAAGTCAGAGACGATGGCTCAAAAGGATCGACCGTCCTTAAAAGGAGGCTGCCTCTGCTAGCCTATCCCATTGAGGTGTCAAGACCTCATTCCGTCACCTAGCAGTAGTGGCTTTATGATATTTACATGCCTTAGCCAGGGCCAAGTCATCCCTGGGTTTTTGGGCCAGTGCCCACCACAGAGCTCAATTGGCCACTAAGCAGTCATGATTAAACCATCTTGGTGTACTTTCTACTGGGCAAAAAGGCTTTAAAAGAGCTTTCCTGATATTAAAGCACAGACCATTGAATGCCTTGACGAAAGAGGGGGAAAGTCTGAATCAGCTAAACAAATGTCCACCAAGTTTATATTCTCTGCATTAACCAGGTTGAAGAATTGGGCAGGGTCATGCATCTTCCACATCAACAGAAGATTATTCCACAAGGCCTGAATTCCATGAGCTCCTTTCTCTAAATCTGTCCTTACAATGAACTAAAAAGATCACCTCCAAAGGATTGTGGTCATTGATTTCAGAAGCAAATACCTTTCCTTGCAATATTAGCCCGTTAGGTTTTGAGAAATAAAAATATAATCTAGCATTGGGGGTGGGGGGGGGGCAAAAACCCCTAGAGGTAGGTACAACTGAACCAATTTATCCTTGCTTCATCCATCCCTTTCTCCAGATTACAAGATGTTAAGTAAGCCTCCAATTCTTGGCCTTTTTGGGTCGGTCAAAACATGGGACTGTTTAAAGGAGAAGTATGTGCTATGTTTGCTCTGTAGTTTCACATTAAAATCACCACCCATACAAAGGAGGCTTTGACGCCTTTCACGAGCATCTGTATCAAGCAGTGTTATAACAAAATCAATCAACAGGAGACTTAGTATTTGGGATATTTAAGAATTCATTATTGTAGAAATTAACAAAGAAGAAACCCAAATCATATATATATATATATATATATATATATATATATATATGTATATATATGTATATATTCAGCGAAAAAACAAAGGTTACAGGGATGTTATAGTTAGGCTCACATTTCACTCGTACAAAATAAGTGAAATTCAGCAGTTATAGTTTCCTGAGCTAACTATAACTTACACCCCCGCAATGTACTGCTTATGACCTCACATATTACATCACTCATGACATGGTCAGTGACATCACTGATGACGTCACTGAGGACACCTCAAATGATAGGGAGTTAATTCAACAATTAAAAAAACAATTGACATAATCAGCAATTATAGAATTATTCAATAATTAAAAATAACTTAATATTAAAATAAACTAATCTGTACTTCAGTTACATTCCCACCCTATCCCTTACTAAAGCAACAACATCCTACTAAAATAGAAATTGCCAAAAAAGAAAAACATTTAAATATGATTAAATATATGATATGCTAAGAAATTAAAAAGATCTAACAATAAAAAATGATTGAGTTAGTTAAATGAGTAGCAATTAAAAAATAATTAACATTAATATAAGATTATTAGTAATTTAAAAAACTTCACACCCCCCACACTCCCCACCCTATTTTTCAACAAAAAACAACAGTCCATTACTACAATTAAACTACAATTAAACAAAATTGAATTAATATACATTAAACATATATAAAATAACTATTAGAAATCCAAACAATTAAATAAAGTAAAGATTAATCAATTATTAAATTTACAATACACAATTAGTTATCATTAAAATCACATTAACGACTACGTTGTAAATTACTAACTGAATTAAACTTAATTAAAAAATGTTAAACATTTTACATTACAAACTATAATATTAAAATTAATAATTATACTAAAAATTCTAACAACTAATATTTTAACTAATATTTATTAAATTAAACATAAATTATATTTTTTGCAACTTTATTTAAGTGCACAATATTAAATAAAACAAACATTATCTATTACAATATTATTGACACGGATAGCCTGTGACACAACATTTGTGTATTATCAACATTTTTTACACAATATTTATGTATCACAATATTAAAAACTCAATATTTTTTCCAAACACCCTTGCCTGTCTGGAAGTAGCTCGCCTGATTGTTATGCTTTTGTATATAAAGTTCCAGTCCAGAACTATCGATTCCCACATCTGTGTATACATCCGTTATTGTTCGTATGTATCTGAATACCCGACTCCTCGCCCTAGTGTTAGGTTTCATGTTAGTAGCTGGCCTGCTGTATAACTGGAAAAGGCCTTGAAATAATTACATTTTTAGTAACCATGGACTGGCACATATTTAATACTTTTTTTCTGCATCCCATGCAGGTACAAGACATTCTCTATAAGCATTAGCCAATGCTTAGAAACATGAATTTAAAAGACGGCATAACTGGCCCTCCACTACTGGAAATGTCCATGGGCCTACTACAGGCCTGTTTCTGGTGCCTACATCTGACTAGGGAGTGCCATCAATCAATGCAGAAAAGGTGTGTTGCAGTTGTCTTCGCCGCTGTTGTTTCCTGGGCAGAAGTCCCCAACTTCAGAGCTACTGTAGGTTTCTTAAATCTCTACTGCAAAATAAAATTAATTGCACAGTATTTACTTTGCCTCTTTCTACGAAATAAAATATTCGCAGGAAAGGAAGACTACATTCCAAGATCTTCAGTTAACTATCTAAAAACTGTTGAAATCAGATCAGATAATAATGTTGTGCCATATATTGTTGGAACAGCTGATGACTGAGTGGAGTAACAGACCAATAAATTGCTCAAGTGATCTGAAGGACTCGTAAGCGTGAATATTCAACAGGTCACTAAGTAACTTGACCTCGAGTATATGTCGTTTTACGGCCATAGTAGCATTTCTCAGCGCTCTGCAGCTGGCAATCACGGCTGGCTAAGCTGCTATGTGTGGGGAATTCTGCGAATACAGCACATGGCTGCTATGGGAACGGGGCCCAAGCATAAGTTGTGTATTACTGATATAGAAGGTTACATGATATTACTGCAAGTGATACAGCATCATGTCATGCTAGATTAGCTTTCAGTCACAGAAAACATCTTACAGGGGAATACAAGAAAGTACTCGTAAGTGCAAGAAAACTGGAAAATAGTAACCATTTCTTAAGAATGCAGAGAAAAATATCCAACTAAAAGGAAGAAACTATTTTTTGTAACAGTTTACAATGGGTTTAACACTAGAAAAGCTGTTTCACGTTTAAAACAGTAATGGAACAAACGTAACCAACACCAGTTAACACACATGAAATGAGAATTTAAAAAAAACTGTATTACAAGCATTTCCTATTTTGTAAGCACTGAGAATTGTGCAAAATCTGTATTATCCATATGTGCCCAGTGAATAAGAGTTTATTCCCTGTGCACATATGGACATGGTTCAAATGTGACTTCTTAAAACCAGTGGATACAAATTGTGTGAAGTAATGTCATGGTTCAACTGTCAAAAATCACAAAGTAATAAAATTAGGACTAGACGTACAAAGCCATTTTTCAATTGCAAAACCCTGTGCTTTGGAAAAAAATCACAGTGTTTTAAACCGCAAAATTACTTTTTGTTGTGTATTAATCCCATTTTGCAATTTGTATTGCGACTCGTAAAGTGGGGTTACAAACCGCTACCAAATCACAGCACGGAAGGTGCGTGAACAGGTATTTCCATCTAAGTGCGATCTGTTATGGTAGTTAGCATGGGTTGTGACCAAAAATTTATCACAAAGAAGTTGGTGACTGATTTCAAACTGGATTGTCCTTTTAGTGTTCCTTCTCGTTTGTGAATCATGTCATCAGCACAAGGAGAGAAGACAGTGGTTCGGTAGAATACTGCCTTGCCCCCAACATGTTTTCCCAATCGGGAAACGTTTTTAAATCATCGAGCAGCACCGGTTCTATTAAAGAACACAGGCTGATTTAAAAACAGAGAAAAAAGTTACTAGTTGGGCAATATAAACACGGTGATGGTGGTCTGGTGTTTCTTGCAGGCCCTTGTCCCTATATTTGTAGCCATTAACAGAGGGGTCGTAAAGCCAACTTAATTATTAGGATGCAATCTGTTAGTACATAAGTTGCTTTTCAAAAATTTAAAGACTGGTCGCAAAATGTTGGTTTACAATTTGCAACCACTTTTTGCAAGTATTACTATAGTACACCTGCTTCTTTCTATATCATGAGTCTATTAGAATTTAAACACCCTTCCATGTCCAAGCATGGTGGAGTACCCCTAAAAAGTACTTATTTTGTGCAAAACTGAGGCTGGCTGCCACCATTTTTTCCAACAGAAGCCCCCGACCTCCACCACTGAATGCACTGACACTATCAGTAGCACCCTTAAAAACACAAAAAATGTGAACATAAAGTTATGATGTAAGAAAGTATGTCACCAACACATGATTCAAAACTTGCTACAAATACCCTAAAAACCTTTGAGATGTTGGAAACATATTTACTGTAACAAATGTTCATGCAACCTTTCTCATCCTAGGACAGAAACATACAGATCACATCCCCTGGCCCTGATAGTGCTTTACTGACTAGATCTCAAACAAAGGGTTATAATCCAGGTCTTTTACTTCTACACAAGATCCAGCAGTATCAGAGATGCTGCTACATAACCAAGTTGAAGGATGGACACATCAACCGGTCAGGCATCTTAGGAGAGACTATTGGTTCATCCAGGAAGACTCATTGTTTAGGGGCAGGACCATACGTGCCCATTTCTTATCCATGGGCATCCCACTTCCCTATCTCTTCACTATGAAGCGACCATGTGACTTTCGGAGAAGGCCTGAAAATCCACCAGTTACGACAAGCCTGCACGTCTGGTGGTCTGGCTCATATGCTTGACAGAGCACCCTGTCCACTTGTCCATGTTGCGCACAATCACCCACTCCAGCTTCTCTGTCCCTCCTTACAATACCTATTCCGAGGTGACACGCTTTGAAGAAACCAGCAATGTAGCAACCAGAGATATATTTTCACCTTCAAAACGTAGTTCTCAAAAATACCTTAATGGGCTCATATGGTATGTAAGAATCTCTAGTTCCCCCCCAAAAAAATGTAACTTGAAATAATATTGTGGAAAGATTAGTTAGTTTAAGCACACTACCCACACCACTCTTACACTAGACACCCTGGCAACTTCATTTTATTCGAAAATGTTAATTTGCAAGCCGATTTAATAATTACATTAACCGTAGTTTTATGCGGAATGTCTATGATGAGAAAAAACTGGCTTCCGTTTCTGTATTTGAAAAATGAAAAAGTGGACTATCCCTGCAGAAGATGTGTATAACTTCCTACACTAGGTTTGGCTTTCTCAAGTTAGCGCTTTCGCAACTAAAAGTAAACTAATTGTGAACTATGTCTGCGTACAAATTGGCCGCGCAAAAAAGTTAGTGACGAATAACTAAAACCAATATCATTGCAGCACGGAAAGGACGAGCCCTAATCCAGAAGGAGACTGTCGTCTCTTACATATAGAGAGAAATAGGAGCATAGCCAGTAGAAAGAAAAGGAGGGATTTCCTTACTACTGTATTTTTATGTCACTTTTTAGTAACACATTGAGACATGACTTGAATCTGTGCCTTGCTTACCGATCCATGAATATGTAAAGGCAGTGTTGTGGCAATGAAGACAAAAAGTCAGAGGTATTCGATGCTAGTCAGTGCTTCAAGAACTGAGAGCAATCTCATGGCAATGGGCAGGCAGTGAACATTTACACTGGTGAAGGCTATTTTTTAGCGGTAGTACATTATTACAGGTGTCTTTTTAAGATATTACTTTAACCCCTTCCCTGCCAGGCCTTTTCCCTCTCCTGTGCCAGGGCTTTTTTTGGCTCTTTGTGGCAGTCCGCTCTTAGGCCTGCATAACTTTTAGTCCACATAAGCTAGCCCAACCAAATTTGCATCCTTTTTTCCCAACATCCTAGGGATTCTAGAGGTACCCGGAGTTCGCCAAAATGGGGAAAAAGGGCTGAAGAAGAAAGCCTGTGTTTTTTTCCCTGAAAAGGGCACCAACAAAGAGTTTGCAGTGCTAAGATCACCATCTTCCCAGCTTTCAGGAACAGGCAGACTTGAATCAGAAAACCCAATTTTTCAATACAGTTTTGGCATTTTACTGTGACATACCCCATTTTAAATATTTTTTGTGTTTTCAGCCTCCTTCCAGTTAGTGAAAGAAATGGGTATATAACCAATGCTGGATCCTGGACGGCTAAGCATTTCTAAAAAGTAGACAAAATTATGAATTCAGCAAGGGGTCATTTGTGTAGATTCTCCAAGGTTTTCCTACAGAAAGTAACAGCTAAAATAAAGAAAATATTGAAATTGAGGTGAAAAAAAAGAGCCATTTCAGTCCACGTTTTCTCCTATAACTTTTTCCAGCTATGGCAGATTTTTGAAAGCAATATATCGTTATGTCTGCTGGACTCTTCTGGTTGCAGGTATATATAGGGCTTGTAGGTTCATCAAGAACCCTAGGTACCCATGAGCAAATAAACAAGCTGCACCTTGCAATGGGTTTTCATTGTATAACGGGAATACAACAATTAATTTGGTGAAATATAAAGAGGGAAAAATAGGTATCAAGAAAACCTTTGTATTTTCAAAATGGACACAAGATAAGGTTTTTGGGAAGCAGTGGTTATTTGCACATCTCTGAATTCCGGGGTCCCCATACTAGCAAGTGAATTACAGAGCATCTCTCAAATAGACGTCTTTCTTTACACACTGTCTTACATTTGGAAGGAAAAAAATTACAGAAAGACAAGGGACAATACCACTTGTTCTTCTAGGCTGCATTTCCCAAAGTCTGCCGATAAAAATGGTACCTCACTTGAGTGGGTAGGCCTAATGCCCGCGACAGGAAACGCAACATGGACACATCACGTTTTTACATTGAAATCTGACATGTTTTTTGGAAAGCGCCTAGCAGTGGATTTTGGCCTCTAGCTCAGCGGGCACCTAAGAAAACCTACCAAACCTGTGCATTTTTTAAAACTAGACACCTAAGGGAATACAGGATAGGGTGCCTTGTGGGGCTCCCACCAGGTTCTGTAACCCAGAATCCTTTGCAAACCTCAAAATTTGGCAAAAAAACATTTTTTCCTCACACTTCGATGATAGAAAGTTCCGGAATCTGAAAGGAGCCACAAATTTCCCTCCACCCAGCATTTCCCCAAGCCTCCCAATAAAAATGGTACCTCACTTGTGTGGGTAGGCTTAGTGCCCGCAACAGGAAACACCCCAAAACACAACATGGACACATCACATTTTTACATTGACAACTGATGTGTTTTTTGGAAAGTGCCTAACTGTGGATTTCGGTCTCTAACTCAGCCGGCACCTATGAAAACCTACCAAACCTGTGCATTTTTGATAACTAGACCCCTAGGGGAACTCAGGATGGGGTAGCATGTTGTGCTCTTACCAGGTTCTGTAACCCAGAATCCTTAGCAAACATCATAAGTTGGGAAAAAACACTTTTTCCTTACATTTTGGTGCTGCAAAATTCTGGAATTTGAGGGGGGCCACAAACTTCCTTCTACCCAGCATTCCCCCATATCTCTCGATACAAATGGTACCTCACTTGTGTGGGTAGGCCTAGTGCCTGTGACAGGAAATGCCCCAAAACACTACCTGCACACATCAACATTTACAAATACAAAACTACCTGTTTTTGTGGGGGGCACCTGCGTTTTTGGTCCTGGGCTCAGCAGCGGTCTAGGGAAACCTACCAAACCCAGACATTTCTGAAAACTAGACACCTGAGGGAGTCCAAGGAGGTGTTTTCTTACCCAAAATCCTCAGTAAACCTCAAATTTAGATAAAAAATAAACATTTTCCCACATTTCTGTGTGGGATCACTGCACTGGCACAAATTTCCGACCACCCCATGGTCCCGCCAGTCTCCTGATAAAAATGATACCTCACATGTGTAGGTGAGCTAAGGGCCTGTGACAGGGAAGAGCCAAAAACATGTTGAGGGGGTACCAAAGCGGGTCCAAAAGGGCAGTTTGAAAAAAACGTTTTTAGGCTGACAAGTAGGGCAGAATTTTTATCAGTATAGATGCGACAATGCTGGGTGGTAGGAATTTTGTGGATTCCTGCAGAATGTGTGATTGCAAGCAAAGTTGGAGGTTTGTAGGGCATGGTGGGTAGGAAAATGGAGCGGGGTACATGTGAAGCACACCACCCTGGACTCACCTAGATGTTTAGTTTTCAGATGTGTCTAGGTCTTGTAGCTTTTTCTACATGGCAACGTCCCAAAGTCCAAAAAGTGCAGCCCTCACCATTCCAAATGAGACAATTTTGAGAGTTCGACAACCTCTCATGGCCCAAATGTTAAATCAAAACCCAAAATAATCAAATGTCCTCTTGCTTACCGTGGGATAAGATGTTTTAGTGTGCGGGGGAGAGCTGAAAGACTGTTACACCCTTCAGTTGGGGTCGGGGCATAACCATGCCCATACTGGTTGGGGGCCGAAACACCACTATGTTTTTTAATTCTCTGGCATCTAGAAGGCTTTCTGTCCCCCACCCCCGGAGAGTGGATCGGAGGTAATTGCCCCATCTGCCCACCGGTGGGCAGAATAACTTTGTCCCCATTTATTAGGGGTGGGGGTATGACCATACCCCCACCCTCTTTTTTTGAACATTTTGTTTCCCTGGTCTGTGTTCGGCTTCCTGCCCCCCTTGTGGCAGAAGGGCCTTAATAAAAAAAATAGACCGATCTGTCCTCATGGGGGCAGAAATGGCCAACAGTAATGGGAACCCATGGGGAGCGACCCTTGCCCAAGGGGCTGCTCCCCGAAATAAAACACACACACACCAATCCCCGGTGCCTAAGTGGTTTTTGCCCCCAATGGGGGCATAAACAACCAAAAGGGGGAGAGACCCTTGCCTAAGAGGTCATGCCCCATCTGTAAAAAAAAATAAAAAATCCCTGGTGGGGCATATCGGCCTAGTTTTGTAAGGCCCACCTGCCCCCAAGGGGTTCAGAAAGCCCAACACAGACCAGGGAATTTTTTTTTAAAATATACAAGTAAACGCTTTTTTGAATCATGTGCATTTGTATTTTCATGAAGTGCCATCAAATATATTTAATGTGTTAGCTACCCAGACAGCATGACACTGATGTCACTTTGCAGTCATGTGACCAGTAGCAGCAGAGGCAATGCCTATGTCACCTCCAATGATTGTCATGACAGCACCCATAGAGGTCACTGGTAAGGCTGTGTTCTTAGTGTGAAGCTCGATGTCACACTCCTGAAAGGATTACCCAAAGCTCTCCTGACAGCTTTCTTCATTTTAGCAGGATGTTCATGAAATTTTCAGACAATTTTTGTGAACGGAGAGGGTAATGGTGTAATGGCCAGAGTGGCCTTGTTTATCACTGGGGATCCGCAATCAAGTCTCAGCATCGGCTTGAGTAAAACACACCCGAACCTTTAGGTCAAGTCAAATCAATCAAATCATTAACATTTATAAAGCGCGCTACTCACCCGTGCGGGTCTCAAGGCGCTAGGGGAAAAAGGGGGGGTTATCGCTCCTCGAACAGCCAGGTCTTTAGGAGTCTCCGGAAAGCGGAGTGGTCCTGGGTGGTCCTGAGGCTGGTGGGGAGGGAGTTCCAGGTCTTGGCCGCCAGGAAGGAGAAAGATCTCCCACCCGCCGTGGAGCGGCGGATGCAAGGGACAGCAGCGAGTGCGAGGCCAGAGGAGCGGAGGAGGCGGGTGGGGACGTAGAAGCTGAGGCGTCTGTTGAGGTATTCCGGTCCCTTGTCGTGGAGGGCTTTGTGTGTGTGGGTGAGAAGTCGGAAGGTGATCCTTTTGCTGACTGGGAGCCAGTGCAGGTGTCTCAGGTGTGCGGAGATGTGGCTGCTGCGGGGTATGTCGAGGATGAGGCGGGCCGAGGCGTTTTGAATGCGTTGCAGGCGATTTTGGAGTTTGGCTGTGGTCCCGGCGTAGAGGGTGTTGCCGTAGTCCAGGCGGCTCGTGACGAGGGCGTGGGTCACGTTTTTTCTGGTGTCGGCGGGGATCCAGCGGAAGATCTTGCGGAGCATGCGGAGGGTGAGGAAGCAGGCGGAGGACACGGCATTGACTTGCTTGGTCATGGTGAGAAGAGGGTCCAAGATGAAGCCGAGGTTGCGGGCGTGGTCTGTGGGGGTCGGTGTGGTGCCGAGGGCTGTGGGACACCAGGAGTCGTCCCAGGCGGACGGGGTGTTGCCGAGGATGAGGACTTCCGTTTTTTCAGAGTTCAGCTTTAGGCGGCTGAGCCTCATCCAATCTGCGACGTCCTTCATACCCTCTTGTAGGTTGGTCTTGGCGCTGGCGGGGTCCTTGGTGAGGGAGAGTATAAGTTGTGTGTCGTCGGCGTAGGAGGTGATGATGATGTCGTGCTTGCGTACGATGTTGGCGAGGGGGCTCATGTAGACATTGAAGAGTGTCGGGCTGAGTGATGAGCCTTGGGGTACGCCGCAGATGATCTCGGTGGGTTCTGAGCGAAACGGAGGGAGGTAAACTCTTTGGGAACGGTTTGAGAGGAAGGAGGCGATCCAGTCCAGGGCCTGGCCTTGGATTCCGGTGGAGCGGAGGCGGGTGATTAGGGTGCGGTGACAGACGGTGTCAAAGGCAGCCGAGAGGTCGAGCAGAATGAGGGCGACTGTTTCACCGTTGTCCATCAGGGTTCTGATGTCGTCAGTGACTGAGATGAGGGCGGTTTCAGTGCTGTGGTTGGTTCAGAATCCGGTTTGTGAGGGGTCGAGCAGGTTGTTGTCTTCCAGGAAGGTGGTCAGCTGTTTGTTGACGGTCTTCTCTATTACTTTGGCTGGGAAAGGCAGAAGAGAGATGGGGCAGAAGTTTTTCAGGTCGCTCGGGTCAGCCGTAGGTTTCTTTAGTAGGGCGTTGACTTCGGCGTGTTTCCAGCATTCGGGTAAGGTAGCAGAAGAAAAAGAAGAGTTGATGATGGTCTGGAGGTGCGGGGCGATGATGTCGTCGGCTTTGTTAAAGATGAAGTGCGGGCAGGGGTCCGAAGGGGCGCCGGAGTGGATAGAGTTCATGATGGATTTGGTTTCTTCCGTGTTGATGTGGGACCAGTTGTTGAGGGTGATGGCCGTGGATGCCGGTTCGGTGGTGTTTGGTTGGGTCTGGTGTCCGAAGCTGTCGTGGAGGTCGCTAATCTTGCGATGGAAGAAAGTGGCGAGGGATTCGCACAGATCCTGTGAGGGTGTGACGGCGTTGGCGCTGGCGCTGGGGTTGGAGAACTCCTTGACGATGCTGAAGAGTTCTCTGCTGTTGTGTCTGTTTTTGTCCAGTCTGTCGGTGAAAAAGTTCCTTTTGGCGGCGCGGATCAGGTGGTGGTGTTCGCGGGTAGCGTTCTTGAGGGCGGTCATGTTGTCATCGGTGCGGTCCTTGCGCCAGGCTTTCTCAAGTTGGTGGTATATAAAGCTACAAAAGTGGAGTCCAAAAATAATCGACCTTTTTCTAGTTTAACAGACTATGGGGGTCATTCCAACCCTGGCGGTCGGTGTTAAAGCGGCAGCCAACCCGCCAACAGGCAGGCGGTCAAAAAAATGGAATTCTGACCCTGACTTGAACCACCAACACGGCCCGCCACTTTAACACTCCGACCGCCACGGCGGGGCAAACAAACAGCGCGGCCGTCACCGCCAACAGACAGGCGGGAGACAATGTACCGCCCACCCTATCACGACCCACCAATCCGCCACCTTTTCCGGGGCGGGAGCCCCGCCGATAAAAACAAGGCGGAAACAGACCACGAACGGGAAAACGCTCACCTCTATACACTCCACGAGGAATCTGGACAGCATGGAACCCGAATTAAACATCCTACCAGCTATTGTCTACCTGCTCCTCTACCAGGAGCACGAACGCCGCCGCAGGAGACAACGGTGAGTACTGCACCTACGACACAGGGGAGGGGGGAGGATAAAAGATTACGGGCACACACATACGCGACACCCGCCCCCAAA
This sequence comes from Pleurodeles waltl, assembly GCF_031143425.1. NCBI lineage: Eukaryota > Metazoa > Chordata > Amphibia > Caudata > Salamandridae > Pleurodeles > Pleurodeles waltl. The sequence goes on along the minus strand of NC_090440.1, from coordinate 583,868,716 downwards.
ATCCCCACACACCAATGCAGAGCAACAAGTCAGAGTGACACCCCCCAAACCCCCCGGAATAATTCAAAGACAAAATAAAATGATCATTAAAATAGAATTATATTAAAGCATATTTGAACTTAAGTGAAATATGAAATTTATACAATAAATAAATTACAACATGAACAATGTATACATAGTCCAAAAGTCCGGCACATATTGGCTACATGCCATTGTTCGTGGGCCAATGTGCATAAACACATAGGCAAAGCCCACACACTGGACCCGATTCCATTGGAGAGAACACTGCTGGGGCATCAGATAATAAAACCACAGGCACCTCAGGGGGAAGGGAAGGGGGGGCACCTCAGCCACATGAGTCCACGACGCCAGATCCACGAGGGGCCTCCATGCCCACTGTACCATCCTGGGGAGTGCAAAGCCACAGTCTCTCAAGTCTCTACAGTGGGTGGATTGCCCACTGTACCATCCTGGGGAGTGCAAAGCCACAGTCCATCAGGTGGATTACAGACTCCACTGGTTATGGAGGAGGCATGGTGCCCAGAGTGCTTCGTGAAGCCCTGCCCAACACAGATCCGGCCCTGCCAATGGGCCAGCGGTGCTTGAGATGAAGGGCCCAGCGGAGCGGTGCTTGACAGGAGGGGCCCAGCGGAGCGGTGCTTGACAGGAAGGGCCCAGCGGAGCGGTGCTTGAGATGAAGGGCCCAGCGGAGCGGTGCTTGACAGGAAGGGCCCAGCGGAGCGGTGCTTGACAGGAAGGGCCCAGCGGAGCGGTGCAGAGACGGCGGGGCCCAGCGGAGCGGTGCTTGAGATGAAGAGCCCAGCGGAGCGGTGCTTGACAGGAGGGGCCCAGTGAGCGGTGCTTGAGATGAAGGGCCCAGCAGAGCGGTGCTTGTCAGGAGGGGCCCAGCGGAGAGGTGCTTGAGATGAAGGGCCCAGCGGAGCGGTGCTTGACAGGAAGGGCCCAGCGGAGCGGTGCAGAGACGGCGGGGCCCAGCGGAGCGGTGCTTGACAGGAAGGGCCCAGCGGAGCGGTGCTTGACAGGAAGGGCCCAGCGGAGCGGTGCAGAGACGGCGGGGCCCAGCGGAGCGGTGCTTGAGATGAAGGGCCCAGCGGAGCGGTGCTTGACAGGAAGGGCCCAGCGGAGCGGTGCTTGACAGGAAGGGCCCAGCGGAGCGGTGCAGAGACGGCGGGGCGCAGCAGAGCGGTGCTTGAGATGAAGGGCCCAGCGGAGCGGTGCTTGACAGGAGGGGCCCAGCGGAGCGGTGCTTGAGATGAAGGGCCCAGCGGAGCGGTGCTTGACAGGAAGGGCCCAACGGAGTGGTGCTTGACAGGAAGGGCCCAGCGGAGTGGTGCAGAGACGGCGGGGCCCAGCGGAGCGGTGCTTGAGATGAAGGGCCCAGCGGAGCAGTGCAGAGACGGCGGGGCCCTGTTCAGCGGTGCTTCTCACGGCGGGGCCCTGTTCAGCGGTGCTTCTCACGGCGGGGCCCTGTTCAGCGGTGCTTCTCATGGCGGGGCCCTGTTCAGCGGTGCTTGTCTTGGCGGGGCCCTGTTCAGCGGTGCTTCTCACGGCGGGGCCCTGTTCAGCGGTGCTTCTCATGGCGGGGCCCTGTTCAGCGGTGCTTCTCTTGGTGGGGCCCTGTTCAGCGGTGCTTCTCACGGCGGGGCCCTGTTCAGCGGTGCTTGTCATGTGTTCCTAGGGAACCAGATCTGGGCAATTATTCCCGCTCAGTCGCCATCCGACCTATCGCTTGCGGGGCCCTCCTGTGCTGGACTCCTGGGCCCGTGGCTGTCCTCCGTCACACCCCAAATGGGGCTGGTGGGGCCCTCCTGGGCAGCTCACCTGCTGCCGGACTTGTCTGCCCTGCTGCCCTTGCCCCCCTTGGCCGAATCTCTGGGGCCCTTGCCTCCCTTTGTGGATGGGCCAGGTGAAGGTGCAAGGGTGGTGTCCTTGGGGGCAGCCGTCTCAGGCCTGTCGCGCCAGCCCTTCCCTTTTTTGGTTCTTTTCCCAGGGGGTGGGCTGGCTGTCCCCTTGCTGCTGGCCGATGTTCCTGCCCTAGGAGCTGGTGGACTCCAATAGCCCTGTACGATGGTCCTAGTAGGTGCAGGGCTTGTGGTGGCTGAGGTGCTGTTTGGACTCTTACGAGATGGAGGGGGTGGGTCAGGTGATGCAAAGAGGTTAATTTTGGAGAGGAACAACTTTTTAGGAGCAATGGGAAGGGTAGGTGCAGTGGGTATGGGAGTGGAGGAAGAGGATGTGGTTGTAGGAGAGTCAAGTGTGCTGTCTTTGGGTGCAGGTGCTTGTGCTGGAGGCTGTGGTGAGGTGGATGGCTGTTGGGTGGGTGGCTGCCGGCGTTTGTGTGGCTTGGAAGAGGGAGTGACAGACACACTGGGAGAGGACACAGGGGACGTGTAAATGGCAGTGGGGGTGGTGACTGCACGTGTGCGGACTGTTCTGGTGGGTGTGGTGGTGATGGACGTACTGGCTGATGGTGGTGTGCATGCAGGTGTGAGTGGAGACGTCACAGGGAGGGAGGGGGGAGGCGAGGAGGAGGGGGACACAGAGGAGGCAGTGGCTGTTGGCATGTCTGCATGTGGATGTTGCTTGGGTGAATGCTTGTGTGATCTGTGGTGTTTATGTCTGGATGAGCTGCCCTTGGGTGTTGAGGTGTGTGCAGGCTGGTCTGTAGGTGAGTCTGGGATAGGCCGAGGAACAGGGGAGTGGGACTGGGTTGAGGAAGTTGGAGGGGGGAGGCTAGAGACAGGGACAATGGCTGCCGTCAGTGCTGAGGCCAGAGCGTTGAACGATCGCTGATGGGCAGCCTGACCCGAATGAATGCCCTCCAGTTATGCATTGCTCCTATGCACCTCCCTTTCTACCCCCTGGATGGCATTCAAAAGGGTAGACTGCCCAACAATGAGCGTCTGGAGGAGGTCAATGATCTCCGCACTGAGGGCAGCAGGGGTAACTGGGGCAGGACCTAAGGTGCCAGGGGCAAAGGAGATGGCAGGCTTCCTACCCGAGTGGGCACGGGGCGGAAGCTGAGGGGCTGCTGGGAGGGCGGAGCTGGTGCGCTGGGTGGCGGCTGTACCTGTTGTTGCGGTGGGCACGGATGTTGCCGCCACCACAAGGGAGCTCCCTTCCGAGGACGTGTCGGTGTCGCTGACGTCTCCACGGGTCCCCGTTGTGGAGCCCCCCTCGCCCTCCGTCTCACTGGTTAACTCTGAGTCGGTTGCAGGGCCCTCCGGGGCCATGTGAGATGCAGCTCCCTCGTGCGCCGATGCCACTTCTCCTCCGCCTGATGATGCTAATGCACACATGAACAGGAAAACCGAAAAAAAGGGGGGGAGAAGAAAGAAAGACATGTTGAGTGCATGCATTGGCGGCACCGTTGGCGGAGAGGACAGACACAGAAGCCCCCTGCACTACGCCGCGCACTCGGGGTACACTACTCAATTATAGTGACTTGGCCTACAAGTCTATGGACGACAAATGCACACATACAGTAGGTGAGCCCGGGCCATGGATAGCTGTACTTAGCACCCTACAGAGGTGGCGGGCGGGGGCACAGGGCCATGTCTAACGGAGGGGCCTAGCCTACAGAAACCGCCCTGGCCTAGAGATAGCCACAGCCCTCCTCCCCCACCCAGACGCCTCCACTGTGCGCTAATTTAGCGGGATGTGCTGATACTCACCCCCTTGTGTCTGCTGTGATGTCCTCACGCGCCCATCCAAATCGGGGTAGGCCACCGCCAGGATCCGGGACATCAGGGGGGTCAATTGACGACTGGCACCCCTCCTACGTTGGGAGGCCATCCCCAGCAGAGCCTCGATGGTCTTTCTGCTCCCGCGGCGGATGTCCTCCCACCTCTTGCGGCAGTGGGTGCCCCGTCTGGTGTGGACCCCAGGGCCCGGACGTCCTTGGCGATGGCACGCCAAATGTCGATCTTCTGATGGGCGCTGACCTATGTGACATGTACAGGGTTGAAAAAGAAATATCATCACTTTTCTGCATGGTCGATGTGAGTGGCCCCCCCTCCCCAACCTTGCCATGTGGCACATGCTCTCATCTGTCGTGCGTTGCACTCCTCATTCGCTCCCCTCCCCACCATCTTACATCCACCCCACTCAACACAGGCATAGCCCATACTACGTGCTGCCAGTGTACTTACCTGTTGGTCTGGAGGACCGTAGAGTAGCGCATACTGGGGGAGGACCCCATCAACAAGTTTATCCAATTCCTCAGATGTGAAGGCAGGGGCCTTTTCCCCAGTCGCAGCAGCCATTGTCTCTTCCAGACCGAGTTCACAGCAGCACTTGCAGTATAGGTCCTCTCCTGTGGATGATCAGGTCTCGAGTGATTAAGCAGTTACAAAATGGCGGTCACGCCTGCGGCGGTGCGTACCGCGACCGCCGGCGCACATCGTCATTGGCTCCTGAGACCCATAGGGTTCAATGTTAACCAATGCTGCTTTGCGCCGCGGTCTTCGACCGCCTACCGCCACGGTGTGCCACGCCAGCGCATTGACCTCACATCCCATTGTCACACTTCACAGGTCAGGCAGCCGCCATTTCAAGGGCCCACATGGCTGAATTTCTACTGCGTCACACAGGCCTAGGCCTTGCATTGCCACTCATACAAGCCATTCAATGCATAGCGAATCGTGTACTGTGCAAGCTGTGGTTACGTACCTGTGGGTTGCTTGACTCTGTGCTCCATGTTGTCCTTCCTAGGCACCATCCGCTGGGACTTGCGAGGAGATGGAGGAATCCTCCCGTGTACAGACCGCTGGTGGACCTGTCGACAATGGAAGAAAGACATGTCATACTTACATACAGACTTGACCGAGCCACTATACAGGAACTGTGTGCCCAGCTGGAGCCAGACCTGATGTCCCCCATTCGCCAACCCACAGGGATTCCCCCTCTGGTGCAGGTTCTGTCAGTACTCCATTTTTTGGCAAGTGGATCATTCCAAACAACAGTGGCCATATCATCAGGGATGTCTCAGCCTATGTTTTCTAAGGTTTTGTCCAGAGTGTTGTCTGCCCTGATGAAATACATGCTGAGCTACATTGTTTTCCCTGAGGTGGGCGATTTGGCTACAGTGAAGGGTGATTTCTATGCCCTTGGACATATTCCCAACATCATTGGTGCCATTGATGGGACCCATGTGGCCTTGGTTCCCCCCAGTGTAAGTGAGCAGGTGTACAGGAACAGAAAAAGTTATCATTCTATGAATGTCCAGGTGGTCTGTTTGGCTGACCAGTACATCTCCCATGTAAATGCCAAGTTCCCTGAGTCAGTGCATGACGCGTACATCATGCGAAATAGCAGCATCCCTTATGTGATGGAACAGCTACAGAGACACAGTGTGTGGCTAATAGGTGACTCTGGTTACCCCAACCTGTCGTGGCTACTTACCCCAGTGAGGAATCCCAGGACAAGGGCAGAGGAACGCTACAATGAGGCCCATGGGCGAACTAGGAGGATTATAGAAAAAACCTTCGGCCTCCTGAAGGCCAGGTTTAGGTGCCTGCATATGACAGGGGGATCCCTAATGTACTCACCAAAGAAGGTGTGCCATATCATCGTGACCTGCTGTATGCTTCACAACCTGGCTTTGCGACGCCAGGTGCCTTTCCTGCAGGAGGATGGTCCAGATGGTGGTGTTGTAGCAGCTGTGGAGCCTGTGGAGAGTGAAGAGGAGGAGGACGACGGGGACGACACAGACAACAGGGACACAGTGATACAACAGTATTTTCAGTAGCACACAGGTACGAATCAACCACGCCATTTTACATTTACTTAAAGTCTCCTGCCTCTCTACTGTCTGAGTTCCCCCCCAGTTCCTGTTAACTGAGTTGTGACTTTCCCTTCCTTTTTCAGAGCTGTGGACCCCACTGCGTGACCTCTGCTTTGTTTGCCCATGGACTACAGCTGTGTGACAGTGGTATGTTGTCATCACAATGTAACTGAACATTTTGGCACCGTTATGTCTAATACATTTTTTCAAAATACAAGCAGACTCCAGATTTTTTTAGTGCAAGAAGTGATTTAATTAAAGTGCTAAATTTAAGGAACATGATTGTAAAACGGGGATGGGTGATGGTGGAGTAATGTCCATGGCAGAGTCCAGTTCTCAGTCGCACAGGTGCATTGTCCATATGCCTGTGGAAGGATGGAGCAGGGGCAGTTCAAGGTTGGACAGGGTGACAATGTGGGACAGTGGGATGACATCAGGGGGTATCGTTTGCTGGCGGGGGTCTTGGCATCCTACTCTGTCTTCTTGTGAGATCTCAGGTTCCGCTTGCGGGGTGGTTCTTCTTCTGCAGGAGGTGGGGTTCTGGTGGCCTGTCGTTGTGTGGGGGCCTCCTGTCCACTAGCGCCGGCGGAGGTGGTAGGCTGTTCCTGGTCCAGGCTAGTGACAGGGGCCCTTTGTGGTGCCACATGGTCCCGCAATGTGGTGACTATCTGGTTGAGGGCCACTACGATGGTCCCCATTGCGGAACTAATGCTCCTCAGTTCCTCTCTGAACCCCATGTACTGTTCCTCCTGCAGTACCTGGATCTCCTGTAACCTGGCCAGTACCGTAGCCATCGTCTCCTGGGAGCGGTGGTATGCTCCCATGATGGAGGAGAGGGCCTCTTGGCGAGTCGGTTCCCTGGGCCTGTCCCCCCCCTGTGGCACAGCAGCCCTCCCAGCTCCCCTGTGTTCCTGGGCCTCTGTCCCCTGGACGGTGTGCCCACTACCACTGCCCCTAGGTCCCTGTTGTTGTTGGGGTGGTGGGTCAACATGGGTGCCCTGTAGTGGTGGACACACCGCTGATTGACGTGTCCTGGAGACAGAGGCATGGGCCCGCTGGGTGGGAGCTGTGCTGGTGTTCCCAGAGGGGGTTAGGTCTGGTGTAGCCTGAGGCTGTCTGTGGGGAACCGACTGTCCCGAGGTCACCTATGGGCCGGGCTGGTCATCAGGGTCCAGGGAGACAGAGCTGCTGTCATCACTGGGAGCCTCTTCTGGGGGTGGGATGGACATCTCTGGACCCTCCGTGGCGGTGTGGTGGCGTTCAAGTCCTGCAGGGGTGTAAGAGTATGGTTATTGCTTCTGTGTGTGGCATTTCGTGTAATGGGTGGGTGGCCGTGTCCCCCAGTGCTGGCATTCCCTTGTGGGGGCTTTTGTGACGGTGGCTTGTGGGGGTGATGGGTGTGTGCAGTGGGCATGCTTTGGGGATGGGTGTCCATGCTTTGGGGACGCACGCAGGGCTAGGTTTTGAGATGGGTGGGATGTGATGGTGAGCCATTTGCAAGGAGTTGGTGTGATGGGGGTGGGGGTATGATTTGGCATGGAGGTGGGGTGGGGGGAATGAAGTAGTGAAGATTTGACTTACCAGAGTCCATTCCTCCGCCTACTCCTGCGAGGCCCTCAGGATGCAGGATGTGCAAGACTTCCTCCTCCCATGCTGTGAATTCTGGGGGAGTAGGTGGGGGTCCGCCGCCAGTCTTCTGCACCGCAATGTTGTGCCTTGATACCATGGAACGCACATTCCCCCGTAGGTCGTTCCACCGCTTCCTGATGTTGTCCCGATTGCGTGGATGCTGTCCCACTGCGTTGACCCTGTCGACTATTCTGCTCCATAGCTCCATCTTCCTGGCAATGGTGGTGTGCTGCACCTGTGTCCCGAAGAGCTGTGGCTCTACCCGTACAATTTCCTCCACCATGACCCTGAGTTCATCCTCTTTGCGGTGCCATGGGTGGTGTGGGTGATGTGTGGGGTGGATTGTGTGGTGATGTGTATTGGTGTGTTGTGTGAAGTGCGTGGAAATATTGCTGGGTGAAAGCTATGGCACACACAAATGCAATAACCATACTTTTATACCCCTGCAGGACCCGAACGCCACGTCACCGCGCAGGAGGGTCCACAAATGTCCACTCCACCCCCAGAAGAGGCCCACAGTGAGGACAGCACCTCTGTCGACCTGCATCTAGATGACCAGCCCGGCCCATCGGGGACCTCGGGACAGTCGGTTCCCCTCAGACAGCCACATCCCATAGCAGACCTTCCCCCCTCTGACAACACCAGCACAGCACCCACCCAGCGGGCCCATCCCTCAGTCCCCAGGACACGTCAATCAGCGGTGTGTCCACCACTACAGGGCACCCAGGTTAACCCCCCACCCCAACAACAACAGGGACCTGGGGGCTGTGGTAGTGGGCACACGGTCCACGGGACAGAGGCCCAGGGAAACAGGGGAACTGGGAGGGCTGCTGTGTGACAGGGGAGGGGGACAGGCCCAGGGAACCCACTCTCCACGAGGCCCTCTCCTCCATCATGGGAGCCTACCACCACTCCCAGGAGACGATGGCGACGGTCCTGGCCAGGTTTCAGGAGATCCAGCTTCTGCAGGGGGAACAGTATTTGGGGTTCAGGGAGGAACTACGAAACATCAGTTCCGCCCTGGCCACCATTGTAGGGGCTCTGAATCAGGTAGTCACCACATTGTGGGACACTGTGGCAGGACAAAGGGACCCTGACACTAGCATGGACCAAGAACTGCCTACCACCTCCGCCGGCGCTAGTGGACAGGAGACCCCGACACAGGACCAACAGGCCACCAGCACCCCACCCCCTGCAGAAGGAGAACCACCCCGCAAGCGGGCCCTGAGATCCAGGAAGAAGACAGAGTAAGATGCCAGGACCCCCACCAGGAAAGGATACCTCCCTGATTGTCATCCCACTGTCCCACATTGACACCCTGTCCATTCTTATACTGCCCATGCTCCACTTTCCACAGGCATTTGGACATTGCACCTGTGAGACTAATAGTCTGGACTCTGCCATGGACAATCCTCCACCATCACCCCTCACCGACTTGCAACCACCCACCAATATAGGACACTGAAATAAACAGTTATTCGACAAAACAATCAGGAGTCTGGCTGTGATTTTGTACTAATGTATTAGACATTACCGTCCCAAAATGTATATTTACATTGTGATGCCAACATACCACTGTCACACAGCTGTAGTCCATGGGGAAATAAAGCAGATGTCACGCAGTATGGCCCACACCTCTGAAATTGGAAGGGAAAGTCACAACTCAGTTACCATACACAGGGGGAAAAGGTCAGACAGTAGAGAGGTAGTAGGGGTTAAGTATATGTAATATGACGGGTTGGACTCTTACACGTGTGTCATTGAAAATACTGCTGTATTACTGTGTTCCTGTTGTCTATGTCGTCCTCTTCGGCTTCCTCTTCTTCACTCTCCACAGGCTCCACAGCTGCTACAACACCACCCTCTGGACCATCCTCCCGCAGAAAAGGCACCTGGCGTCGCAAAGCCAGGTTGTGAAGCATACAGCAGGCCATGATGATCTGGCACACCTTCTTTGGTGAGTACAATAGGGATCCACCTGTCATATGGAGGCAGCGGAACCTGGCCTTCAGAAGGCCGAAGGTCCGCTCGATCACCCTCCTAGTTCTCCCATGGGCCTCATTGTACCGTTCCTCTGCCCTTGTCCGGGGATTCCTCACTGGGGTCAGTAGCCAGGACAGGTTGGGGTAACCAGAGTCACCAATTAGCCACACACGGTGCCTCTGGAGTTGACCCATCACGTAAGGGATGCTGCTATTCCGCATGAAGTAGGCGTCATGCACAGAGCCAGGGAACTTGGCATTAACATGGGAGATGTACTGGTCTGCCAAACACACCATCTGTACATTCATCGAATGATAACTCTTTCTGTTTCTGTACACTTGTTCAATCCTGCTGGGGGGTACTAAAGCCACATGTGTCCCATCAATGGCACCTATGATGTTGGGGATATGTCCAAGGGCATAGAAATCACCTTTCACTGTAGGCAAATCCTCCACCTCAGGGAAAACAATGTAGCTCTGCATGTATTTCAGAAGGGCAGACAACACTCTGGACAACACCTTGGAAAGCATAGGCTGGGACATCCCTGATGATATGGCCACTGTTGTTTGAAATGACCCACTTGCAAAGAAATGGAATACTGACAGCACCTGCACTAGAGGTGGGATCCCTGTGGGTTGGCGGATGGGTGACATCAGGTCTGGCTCCAGCTGGGCACACAGTTCCTGAATAGTGGCTCGGTCAAGCCTGTATGTCAGTATGACATGTCTTTCCTCCATTGTCGACAGGTCTACCAGCGGTCTGTACACGGGAAGATTCCTCCATCTCCTCGCATGTCCCAGCGGACGGTGCCTATGTAGGACAACAGCGAGCACAGAGTCAATCAGCCCACAGGTACGTAACCACAGTTTGCACAAAACACAATTCCCAATGCATTGAATGGTTTGTAGGAGTGTTGATTCAAGGCCTAGGTATGTGTGACGCAGTTAAAAGTAAGCCATGTGGGCCCTTGAAATGGCTGCTGCCTGACCGGTGAAGTGTGACAATGGGATGTGAGGTCAATGCGCTGGCGTGGCACACTGTGGCGGTAGGCGGTCGAAGACTGCGGCGCAAAGCAGCATTGGTTAACATTGAACCCTATGGGTCTCAGGAGCCAATGACGATGTGCGCCGGCGGTCGCGATACGCACCGCCGCGGTAGCACCGCCGTGGGCATGACCGCCATTTTCTATCTGCTTAATCACTCGATACCTGATCTTCGACAGGAGAGGACCTACACTGCAAGTGCTGCTGTGACCTCGGTCTGGAAGAGACAATGGCTCATGCGACTGGGGAAAGGGCCCCTGCCTTCACTGCTCAGGAATTGGAGAAACTCGTAGATGGGGTCCTCCCCCAGTATGCGCTACTCTACGGTCCTCCAGACCAACAGGTAAGTACACTTGGGCCATGCTTTGTGGCCAATGCCTGTGTTGAGTCGGGTGGATGAAAGATGGTGGGGAGGGGGGCAAATGAGGCATGCATCAGACGACGGATGACAGGATATGCCACATGGCAAGGGTAGGGATGGGGGGCCACTCACATTGAGGGTGCAGAAGGTGATGACTCTTTTTCTCCCCCTGTACATTTCACATAGGTCAGCGCCCACCAGAAGATAGACATTTGGTGTGCCATCGCCAAGGATGTCCGGGCCCTGGGGGTCCACCAAAGACGGGGCACCCACTGCCGGAAGAGATGGGAGGACATCCGACGCTGGAGCAGGAAGACGGTGGAGGCTCAGCTGGGGATGGCCTCCCAACGTGGGAGGGGTGCCAGTCGTACTTTGACCCCCCTGATGTCCCGGATCCTGGCGGTGGCCTACCCCGATTTGGATGGGCGCGTGAGGACATCACAGCAGACATAAGGGGGTGAGTACAACCTAATTCTGCTGACTTTGCGCACAGTGGAGGTGTCTGGGTGGGGGAGGAGGGCTGTGGGTATCCCTAGGCCAGGGCTATTTCTGTAGGCTAGGCCCCTCCGTAAGGCATGGCCCTGTGCCCCCGCCCCCCACCTCTGTAGGGTGGCAAGTACAGTTATCCATGGCCCTGTGTCATCTATGTGTGCAGTTGTCGTCCATAGGCTTTTAGGCCATGTCCCACGGATTGAGTAGTGGACCCCAAGTGCGCAGCGTAGTGCAGGGGGCTTCTGTGTCTGTCCTCTCCGCCAACGGTGTCGCCAATGCATGCACTTAACATGTCTTTATTTTCTCCCCCCCCCCCCCCTTTTTTGTGGTCTTCCTTTTCATGTGTGCATTAGCATAATCAGGCGGAGAAGAAGTGGCATCGGATCACGAGGGAGCTGCATCCCACATGGCCCTGGAGGGCCATGCAATGGATTTCGAATACACCAGTGGGACGGAGGGCGAGGGGAGCTCCACAGCGGGGACTCGTGCAGACATTAGTGACACGGACTCGTCCTCTGAAGAGAGCTCCCCTGTGGTGGCGGCAACATCCGTGCCCCCCGCACCAACAGGTACAGCCGCCACCCAGCGCACCAGCACCGCCCTCCCAGCAGCCCCTCAGCGTTTGGCCCGTGCCCGCTCTCCCAGGAAGGTGGGCATCTCCTTCGCCCCAGGCACCTCAGGCCCTGCCCCTGTCACCCCTGCTGCCCTCAGTGAGGAGGTCATTGACCTCCTGAGGATGCTCATTGTTGGGCAGTCTACCCTTTTGAATGCCATCCAGGGGGTAGAAAGGGAGGTGCACCAGAGTAATGCATACCTGGAGGGCATTCATTCTGGTCAGGCTGCCCATCAGCGATCGTTCAACACTCTGGCCTCAGCACTGATGGCAGCAATTGTCCCTGTCTCTAGCCTCCCCCTCCAACTTCCTCCACCCATACCCTATCACCTGTACCTCTGCCTATCCCAGACACACCATCAGACCAGCCTGCACACACCTCAACACCCAAGGGAAGCTCATCCAGACATAAGCACCACACATCACACAAGCATTCACACAAGCAACATCCACATACAGACATACCAACACCCACTGCCTCCACTGTGTCCCCCTCCTCCTCGTCTCCCTCCTCCCTCCCTGTCACGTCTCCACTCACACCTGCATGCACTACATCTTCAGCCACTACGTCCATCACCAGCACACCCACCAGAACCCCCCGCACACGTGCAGTCACCACCCCCACTACCATTTACATGTCCCCTGTGTCCTCTCCCACTGTGTCTGTGACCCCCTCTTCCAAGCTACACAAACGCAGGCAGCCACCCACCCAACAGCCATCCACCTCATGACAGCATCCAGCCCAAGCACCTGCACCCAAAGACACCAGACTGAAGACTCCTACAACAACAACCTCTTCCTCCACTCCCATGCCCACTACACCTACCCGTCCCTCTGTTCCTAAATTGCTTTTCCTTTCCAAACTTGACCTCTTTCCAACAACTCCCCCACCCCGTCCATCTCATTGGACTCCAGACAGCACCTCAGCCACCACAAAAGCGGGACCTGTAATGACAGTGTGCCATGGACTGTGGAGTCCCCCACCCTCAAGGGCAGCCAGTTCAGTAAGGAGCCAAGGCACGGCCAGCCCACCCCCGGTAAAACATCCGAAGATTGTCAGTGGCCGGCGCGAGAGGCCGAAGACACCAGGGACCAAAATCCCTACCATGGCTCCGGCAGGAAGTGTGGTGCCACCTGGCACACCGCCAAAGGTGGGGAAGGGCCACAGGCGAACAGGGAAGGCTGGGAAGGGCAGCACGCCCGAAAAGTCCGCCAGCAGCCCAGCTGGCCAGGAGGGCCCCGCCAGCCCCATCCCAGGTGGGCAGGAGGACACCCACAGGCCCGGTACTGCAGCCCAGGAGGGCCCCGCAAGCCCCATCCCAGGTGGGCAGGAGGACACCAACAGGCCCGGTACTGCAGCCCAGGAGGGCCCCACCAGCGACACGATAGATGGGCAGGAAGGCACCGGCAGCCACAGGTCAGGTGGCGAATGACCTCCATGCCATGGCCGGATCCGCTGCACCGCTGCACTGGGAACTGCCGTCTCAAGCACCGCTGAACTGGGCACCGCCGTCTCAAGCACCGCTGAACAGGGCACCGCCGTCTCAAGCACCGCTGAACTGGGCACCGCCGTCTCAAGCACCGCTGAACTGGGCACCGCTGTCTCAAGCACCGCTGAACTGGGCCCTTCATCTCAAGCACCGCTGAACTGGGCCCTTCATCTCAAGCACCGCTGAACTGGGCCCTTCATCTCAAGCACCGCTGAACAGGGCACCGCCGTCTCAAGCACCGCTGAACAGGGCACCGCCGTCTCAAGCACCGCTGAACTGGGCACCGCCGTCTCAAGCACCGCTGAACAGGGCACCGCTGTCTCAAGCACCGCTGAACTGGGCCCTTCATCTCAAGCACCGCTGAACAGGGCACCGCAGTCTCAAGCACCGCTGAACAGGGCACCGCCGTCTCAAGCACCGCTGAACTGGGCCCTTCATCTCAAGCACCGCTGAACAGGGCACCGCCGTCTCAAGCACCGCTGAACTGGGCCCTTCATCTCAAGCACCGCTGAACAGGGCACGGCCGTCTCAAGCACCGCTGGACTGGGCCCTTCATCTCAAGCACCGCTGAACTGGCCATCGCCGTCTCAAGCACCGCTGAACAGGGCACAGCCGTCTCAAGCACCGCTGGCCCATTGGCGGAAGGGGCAGGCCCGCCTCTGTGTCGGGCAGGGCTGCACGAAGCACTCTGGGCACCAGTCCCCCTCCAGAACCAGTGGAGACTGTTATCCACTTGTGAGACTGTGGCTTTGCACTCCCCAGGATGTAACAGTGGGCAAACCACCCACTGCGGAGACTTGAGAGACTGTGGCTTTGCACTCCCCAGGATGTAACAGTGGGCAAACCACCCAATGTAGAGACTTGAGAGACTGTGGCTTTGCACTCCCCAGGATGGAACAGTGGCCATGGAGGCCCCTCGTGGATCTGCCGTCGTGGACTCATCTGGCTGAGGTGCCCCCCCTTCCCTTCCCCCTGAGGTGCCTGTAGTTTTGCTATCTGATGCCCCTGCAGTGTTCTCTCCGTTGGAGTCAGGTATCCTGTGTGGGCTTTGCCCATGTGATTTGGGCCCAGTGGTCCACGGACAATGCCTGCTACAATGATCGGACTTTAAAATTTATGTATATAAAGGTTTTAGATGTGTGATATATTTTTAAGCCAGTGATACAATATATTCCAATGTTTAGAATCATTTCCTTTTGTCTTTGCATTCTTCCGAGGGGTTTGGGGGGTGTAACTCTGAGTTGTTGCTATGCATTGATGTGTGTGTTGTAGTGGGTGAGGGTGGGGGTGGGTGTGTCGCGTATGTGTGTCCCCGTAATTTTTTCCCTCCCCCCTCCCCTGTGTCGTAGGTGCAGTACTCACCGTTGTCTTCTGCGCCGGCATTCGTGCTCCTGGTAGAGGAGCAGGAAGACAATCGCTGGGAGGATGTGGAGTTCGGGTTCCATGCTGTCCAGATTCCTCGTGGGGTGTATGGAGGTGAGCGTTTTCCGTTAGAAATGGCTGTTTCCGCCGTGTTTTTATCGGCGGGGCTACCGCCCCGGAAAAGGTGGCGGATTGGTAGGTTGTGATGGGGTGGGCGGTACATTGACTCTCGCCTGTCTGTTGGTGGTGACCGCCGCGCTGTTTGTTTGTCCCGCCGTGGCGGGCGGTGTGTTGAAGTGGCGGTCTCTGTTGGCAGTTTCCGCCAGGGTCGGAATTCCATTTTTTTTACCGCCAGACTGTTGGCGGATTAGCTGCCGCTTTAACACCGACCGCCAAGGTTGGAATGACCCCCTAAGTCTGATTGGTTCACAAAGAAAACGTAAATCAAATCCCCATCAGGGCACAAACAATGATCCAAACTGGGACAAACCAAAAGGCCCATAATGGACAAAAAGCACAGATAGTTCAACACAATGTCCAAAAAACTGGTCATAGAAGGCACAATTCAGATTATTAAACAATAAAAATAGTGTTGTAGTTAGGTATGATGTAAAAAAGAGTTATATATCATCGAAAAAATTTGAGTTTCAGAGTAAACAGTAATGATAGATGCAGGCAATATGAAAATGTCCCACAGTTACCAGCAGTATTGTTAATATAACGGTAATGCATTTGTAGTAAAAAATATGTAACTGAAAACCAGGAATACATACGGGTACCACAAGTAGCCGTAATCAGACAAAATGTTGTGTACGAGATCCAGTTCAGATTTAAAGTAGATAAAACAAGAGGGAGAAAAGTACGCATGTTAGCAAGAATATCATCAAGTGGGACTCAAGGGGATCGGGGGAAACCATACTAACCCGGTGTACTGACAATGACACCCAAGTAGTGGAAATCTCTTTGGTGACTGATATACCAATGTATCCATGGTGGGAGATAAGTAAATTGTGATCCGTAGGATTGTCAAAGATATTAAGCAAAAGGTGTAGGAGCCTTAGCCAGTGTGCAGGTCAAGGGGAGGCAATACTGCTTACCATGGTGTTAAGATATGGCAGCGAACAGTCATAAACTAGCAAGTCAAAGAGGCACCAAACTGAAACCAGAAAGTGTGAAAGAGTATTGAGGTATACGCGTATAATGTACCGCAGTTGAGAAACATCAAAGTTCAGCAGAGAGATGAAGTAATGGAGGTAAGGGACTATCAGGAGGGTGTAGTGCTGATGTACCCTCTGAGCAATGAGGTCAGGACGCGGTCCATACAAGTGAGCAATGGTAGATTAGGTGTTCCCAAATCTAGGAGGTGGTGACAAAAATGAACATATTGGCATTCAGCTATGAGTACTCTGTGATGGGATAAAAGAAATAAAGGAAAAGTGAGCAGCCGTAAATATGCTGTCTGGGAGATTAACTGCACTGTCTCTGTATTATGTTAGGTTCACATTTTACACACATAAAACCACAGAAATTCAGCAGTTATAGTTATAGTTAGCTCAAGTAACTATAACTCATGCCCTGAGGACATAAGTGTTCTAATATGTAGGGTCATTAGCAGTGCATGGCAACGGTGTGAATTATGGTTAACTTAGGGCACACGTTATAGTTCCCTGAGATAACTCTAACTGCTGAATTTTTATGGTTTTGTGTGTGTAAAATGTGAATCTAACTATAACGTCCCTGTAACCTTTGTTTTTAGTGAATTTCTAAGATTTCTGAAATTCTATTTCCTGACTATGACATCCCTGTGACCTTTGTTTTTTTCAGTTAGTTTCACAGGTTTTTTTAATGTAAAATAACATTTGAATACTGTATGTTAATCCAACCTCTGCAGTGCACTGGCCTGTAGCCATGCCCTGCAGACACACCCTGTGGCCAACCCCTGCATGCTGCCAAACCCACATGGTGCATGGCTGAAGGGTGTTGGACGCAGGTCCTGGCCACTGGTTAGGCCCTGCAGCCAATCACCTAAAGCCAGGGGCCTGTCATCTTTTTTCAGAGTAGAGCCCCTCTACCCTGGCTATATTTTGCCCCAGGGACACTATCCTCTGTGGCCCATTGTTTAAATTAAGGGGGAGGGGGCATGCAGCCCCCTCTCCAGGCCGATTTCAGAACCGGGGATGGCATCTCCTGGGGCCTGGCCAAATTGTAAATGGGGAAAGGGGCTTGCAGATCTACATCCTTGGCCAATTTCTGGCCAAGAGGGGCCTCATCTCCTTGGGTCTGGCCATATTAACAAAGGGGAGGGGAGTATGCACCTTTGCTCTCTTGGTCAATCTTGACTCCGGGAACCAAATCCCCCAGGGCCTAGGCATTTCATAATTGATGAGGGGACTGCATGACCTTCCTCCCAGGCTGATTTCAGCCTCAGGTACCCCATCTCTCGGGCCTAGCCATAATATGAATGGGGAGTGGGGTCAAGACCCCTTCCTGGGCCAATATTGGACCTAGGCACCCCATACCTCAGGCCCCAGCCTTATAATAAAGCACGAGTGGGGCACACAGCCTCTCTCCATGAGCCAATATTGGCCCTAGGGACCCCATCTCCGGGACCAGACTATCTGAGAATAGGGGAGGGACTGCATGCCAATATCAGCCCGGGTGACTGCCACCGCCGGGGTCCGTCCGTATCACAGAATAGGAGAGCACCCACTTCACCATTGTTGGTCACTGTGGGGGGAGCCCCAATGCCCCCATGGCTCCAGGTAGCTCCTCACCTCCAGTGGGAGGCATCATTGCTCCCACGTGCAGGAAGCAGCTAAACATGCTGCTCCCTGTGGGTGGAGTAATTATTTCATCTGTTTTCCTATCTGCTGTACGATGGACACTCACATTTTTCCACTTTAAACTGACCCTTTTTTGCAATGTGCCTAGCTATCGATTTTGGGCCCTAGCTCATCAGGCACTGAGCGGAACCTAGCAAACCTATAAACATTTGAAAACTAGACACATTGGGTCACATGTGTGACTCTAAACAGGTTGTGTTACTCAGAATCCCTTGCAAACTTCAAACCTTGAATACAACTAATTTTCCTCACATTGCTGTGATGGGAAGTTCTGTAATCTGCGGGGAGCCATAAACTTTCTTCCACCCAGCATTCCCCTACGTCTTCTGATAAAAATGGTACCTCACTTGTGTGGGTAGGTTTAGTGCCCGCAACAGGAAATGGCCCTAAATGCAACATGGACACATCACATTTTTTCACTGAAAACTGACCCTTTTTTGCAAAGTGCCTAGATGTGGATTTTGGGCCCTAGTTCAGCTAGCACCTAGGGAAAC
This sequence comes from Pleurodeles waltl, assembly GCF_031143425.1. Lineage (NCBI taxonomy): Eukaryota > Metazoa > Chordata > Amphibia > Caudata > Salamandridae > Pleurodeles > Pleurodeles waltl. The sequence continues at coordinate 583,850,600 of NC_090440.1, read as the reverse complement.
ATATCAAACCTGTACATGTTTGAAAAGTAGACACTGGGAATCAAGGATGGTATCACTTGTGTGGGTCTCTTCAGTTTGTGTTACCCAGAATCCCTTGCAAACCTCAAACTTTTGCCAAAAAACACATTTTCTTCACATTTCTGTGATAGAAAGATCTGGAATCTGTTGAACGGCACAAACTTCCTTCTACTCAGCATTCCTCCAAGTCTTCTGATAAAAACAGTACATTACTTCTGTGGGGAGGTCAAGTGCCCGCAACAGGATATGACCCAAAGAGCATCATGATGAAAAGTATGCTCAAAGCAGGCGTGAGCATTTTTTATGCTCCCGCCCACTGGGAGCGTACTTAGGGGGTCATTCTGACCCCCGCGGGCGGCGGGTACCGCCCGCCTGGAGGGAGCCGCCATATGGCCGCTCCGCGGTCGAAAGACTGCAGAGGCCATTCTGGCTTTCCCGCTGGGCTGGCGGGCGACCGCCAGAAGGCTGCCCGCCAGCCCAGCGGGAAACCCCTCCCCACGAGGAAGCCGGCTCCGAATGGAGCCGGCGGAGTGGGTATGTGCGACGGGTGCAGTGGCACCCGTCGCGTATTTCAGTGTCTGCAAAGCAGACACTGAAATACAAGGTGGGGCCCTCTTACGGGGGCCCCTGCAGTGCCCATGCCATTGGCATGGACACTGCAGGGGCCCCCAGGGGCCCCACGACACCCCTCACCGCCATCCTGTTCCTGACGGTCGGAGCCGCCAGGAACAGGATGGCGGTGAGGGGGTCGGAATCCCCCATGGCGGCGCAGCAAGCTGCGCCACCATGGGGGATTCCCAGGGCAGCGGAAAACCGGCGGGAGACCGCTGGTTTTCCTGGTCTGACCGCGGCCAAACCGCCGCGGTCAGAATGCCCTGCGGGGCACCGCCAGCCTGTTGGCGGTGCTCCCGCATCCCCGGCGGTCCTTGACCCCCTTAGTGTTTGCTCTCACTTGGCAGGAGCTTTAAATTGCAGCCACCAAGTGAGAGCAAACATGCTGTGTCCTGCGGGTAGGCACCCTGGGTCATAGCAGGTGCCTGGCACTGGGGGCTGGGGTCCCAAAGGCCATTATTAGCTCCAGGATTGCAGCCCCTCCCTTTTTCAGTGTAAGGCCGGACCATGGGGGTTGGGGTCCCTTGGCACGAGAAATGGCCTGGGGAGGGGGACCACAGAGCTCCCTTCTGGTTTTTGTTTCCCTTTTTTCTTGTGACTCATCTGAGTCTAAAGATAGCTGCCAGCACTTGCTGACTGAAGTGTTAACAGCCAGTCAGATCTCATCATCAGATCTGTCAGATGCGTGGACCCTTTGCATCCCTTGATATCTATAAATAATTTTTCTTTAATAACCCAAAGCTACTGAACGGAATCCTAAGAAAAACATAAAAAAGATATAAGGGGCAGTGTAGGCACACACTGACCCCTTAGGCTAGGTGGAGTCCCAGAGAGACCCTGCCTGGGGCCAAAAATGCGTTTTTTAACTGTGCTGTGACTTTGCAGAGGATCAGTGAATCTGCAACAAAAATAAAGGGCAGGCCCTTTAAATACCCCTCCTCCTGGGTGGGCCATGGCCTGGAGCGATGGCACCTATTGTACATTGGGAAGGGGGCATGTGGCCTCCCTCTCTGAGCCTCTCTGATCCTCACTGATGTCATCCCCCGGGGCAGAGGCTGCGCGCCCCCCTCCCAGAGCCTTATGAGGCCCCAGGCACTCCATCCTCTAGGAGCAGAATATTAAAAGAGGACAGGGCCATGTAACCCTCTCCCTGAGCCTTAAAAAACCCAAAGGATCCCCTGGGCCCTCAAGCTATTTAAAAAGGAAAGGGCCACAATGCCCCCTCCCTGGGCCATAGAAGGCCACAGCGACCTTGTCCCACGAGGCAACACTTAAGTTTCAAAGAAAGGGGGTTGTACTGCCCCTCTCCTTGTGAATTTAAAGGCCTCAGGGACACCATCCCTCGGAGCCAGCTCACTAAGTGTGTCAAGGGAGCGCACTCCAGGACACAGTAGTTTCCCTTCACACACTACAGTTGTGAGGAAAATGTTTGGTCCCAGCTGGTGGGAGGATCTCCAACTTGGTGGGAGCAAACATGCCTTCCTTGCTTGCGAGAGAGTGGGTACGGAAGTCATATCTGCTCCCACCCAGCGGGAGTTTCAAACATGCTCCTGCTGGCTGGGAGCAGACTTTTTTTCTGTTTCCCTGCCCTCAAACAGAACACATATCGCTTCTGCCCAGAGGGCGCAAGCAGAAAATAGCTTCTCCCTCTGGGTGGCAGCAGTCCCGGCTCATGCACTATGCTAGGGCTCTATACCTCATACCCTAAGGTGACTTTAACTCGCTCCTTCGCCTTGCTCCTTCGCCATGCACTGCTAATTACCCTACATTTTACATCATTTATGGCATCTCCTATGACATCATTGATACTGTCACAGCAACATTTGCAATGAAATTATTGATGAGAAAACTGTGCATGAGGGCACGAGTTGTAGTTACCTTTAGGCATGAGTTATAGTTACTTGAGATGACTATAACCATAACTGGTGAATTTCTGCGGTCTTTTGAGTTTAAAACATTACATTGTTACAGATCATTACACTAACTATAACATTACTTCATTTTTTTTAGTGAACACACACACACACACACACATATATATATATATATATATATATATATATATATATATATATATATATAGGTGGTCATTACAATCCTGGCGGTCGGTGTTAAAGCGGCGGTAAGACCGCCAACAGGCCAGCGGTAAAAAAATTGCAATTACGCCCGTGGCGGAAACCGCCAACAAAGACAGCCACTTTAACACTCTGACCGCCACAGCGGTACAAACAAACAGTGCGGCGGTCACCGCCAACAGACAGACGGGAGACAATGTACCACCCACACTATTGTGACAGGCCAATCCGCCACCTTTTCCGGGGCGGATTCACAGCGGATAAAAATATGGCGGAAACAGGAATCCCGAAGGAAAAACGCTCACCTCTACACACCCCACGAGGAACGAGGACGCCATGGATCCGGAACTCCAAATTCTCCCTGCAATAGTCTTCCTGCTCCTCTACCAGGAGCACGAACGCCGGCGGCGAAGACCACGTTGAGTACTGCACCTATGACACAGGGGAGGGGAGGCAAAAAACTGGGACACACACACGCAACACCCCCAACCTCACCCACTACAACACACACACTAATGCAAATCAATACGTCACAGTTACACCCCCCGAACCCCCCGGAAGAATGCAAAGACAATAGAAAATGAGTGTAACCATTGTAATATATTAAAAGCAAGTAGGCAGAAATATAAATATACACCATGTACAAAATATATATCAAACCATAGTAGTCCAGGTAGTGCTCTAAGAAAGTCCGTGGAACACTGGGACCACACAGTATGGGCAAGGCCCACACAAGATCCCCGACCATGATGGAGAGAACACTGCATGGGCATCAGAGAGCAACTAAACAGAAACCTCAGGGGGAGGGAAAGGGGGGGCACCTCAGCCACTTGAGTGCACGACGCCAAATCCACGAGTGGGCCACATGCCCACTGTTCCATCCTGGAGAGTGCAAAGCCACAGTCTCTCAAGTCTCTACAGTGGGTGGTTTGCCCACTGCTGTATCCTGGGGAGTGCAAAGCCACAGTCTCACAAGTCTCCACAGTGGGTGGTTTGCCCACTGCCATATCCTAGGGAGTGCAAAGCCACAGTCTCACAAGTCTCTACAGTGGGTGGTTTGCCCACTGTTCAATCCTGGGGAGTGCAAAGCCACAGTCTCTCAAGTGTCTACAGTGGGTGGTTTGCCCACTGCCATATTCTGGGGAGTGCAAAGACACAGGGGGTCATTCTGACCCCCGCGGGCGGCGGAAGCCGCCCGTCTGGCGGGAACCGCCAGAAGACCGTACGGCGGCCAAAAGACTGCGGCGGTCATTCTGACTTTCCCGCTGGGCTGGCGGTCGACCGCCAAAAGGCCGCCCGCCCGCCCAGCGGGAAAGCCCCAGCAACGAGGAAGCCGGCTCCAAATGGAGCCGGCGGAGTTGCTGGTGTGCGACGGGTGCAGTTGCACCCGTCGCGATTTTCAGTGTCTGCCAAGCAGACACTGAAAATCTTAATGGGGCCCTGTTAGGGGGCCCCTGCAGTGCCCATGCCAGTGGTATGGGCACTGCAAGGGCCCCCAGGGGCCCCACGACACCCGTTCCCTCCATCCTGTTTCTGGCGGTGAAAATTGCCAGAAACAGGATGGCGGGAAGGGGGTCGGAATCCCCTTGGCGGCGCTGCTTGCAGCGCCACCGTGGAGGATTCCCTGGGGCCGCGGGAAACCGGCGGGAAACCGGCGGGAAACCGCCGGTTTCCCTTTTCTGACCGCGGCTGTACCACCGTGGTCAGAATGGCCCCAGAAGCACCGCCAGCCTGTTGGCGGTGCTTCCGCGGTCGTTGGCCAGGGCGGTCCATGACCGCCAGGGTCAGAATGACCCCCACAGTCTCTCAAGTGGGTAACAGTCTCCACTGGTTTCTGGAGGGGGCATGGTGCCCAGAGTGCTTCGTCCTGCTAAGGACAGAGGTAGTGGATGTCAGTCTCCACTGGTTCTGGAGGGGGCATGGTGCCCAGAGTGCTTCATCCTGCTAAGGACAGAGGTAGTGGATGACAGTCTCCACTGGTTCTGGAGGGTGCATGGTGCCCATAGTGCTTCATCCTGCTAAGGACAGAGGTAGTGGATGACAGTCTCCACTGGTTCTGAAGGGGGCTTTGTGCCCAGGGTGCATCATTCACCCCGTGACAAACTCAGTTGCGTCAGTGCCCTTGCCGCTCATGGGTCAGCTGTGCTTGAGACAGGGGTGCCCTGTTCAGCGTTGTTTGAGATGGCGGTGCCCTGTTCAGCGGTGCTTGAGATGGCGGTGCCCTGTGCAGCGGTGCTTGAGATGGCGGTGCCCTGTGTAGCGGTGCTTGAGATGGCGGTGCCCTGGTCAGCGGTGCTTGAGATGGCGGTGCCCAGTTCAGCGGTGCGTGAGATGGCGGTGCCCTGTGCAGCGGTGCTTGAGATGGCGGTGCCCTGTTCAGCGGTGCTTGTGGCGGCAGTCTCCTTTGCAGGGACTCAGCTGCCGGTGGTCCTTCATGGCCCAGCGGGGCTTGTGCTGGCGGTGGCCTCCTGGGCAGGTGGGCTTGTGCTGGCGGTCCTGTCCTGGGCAGCTGGGCTTGTGCTGGTGGGCCTGTCCTCGGCAGCTGGGCTGTGCTGGCGGGCCTGCCCTGGCCAGCTGGGCTTGTGCTGGCGGGCCTGTCCTGGGCAGCTGGGCTTGTGCTGGCGGTCCTGACCTGTCCTGGGCAGCTGGGCTTGTGCTGGAGGTGGCCTCCTGGGCAGCGGGGATGATGGCGGTCTTCTCCGCCGTGCTGCTCTTCCCAGACTTGCCGGGTTTCTTGAGGCCCTTCCCCACCCTGGAAGGTGTCACAGGTGACTCCACACTCCCACCGGGACCCCTGGAAGCGGCTTTGGTGGCTGGAGTCTTCCCCCTCCCCCGCCGGGCACTGGCCAACTTCTGATGCTTCACAGGTGGGGGACTGTCTGTGCTGTGGCTCCGTGCCACACTGGCTGCCCTGGTGGACGGTGCACTCCAGATTCCGCTGACTACAGGCACCACTGGTCCCGGAGATGTTGTGGCAGAGGTGCTAGTTCAGGACCTAGGAGACGGACGGGGTGGGGGAGGTGTGGGAAAGAGGTCAAGATTGGACACAAAAAGTTTTTTGGACACACTGGGACTGGTAGCTGGAGGGGGTTTGGGAGTGGAGGAAGAGGTGGTGGTTGTAAGAGGTGTACGTTTGCTGACCTTGGGAGAAGGTGCATGCGCTGGAGGCTGTCGTGAGGTGGATGGCTGTTGGGTGGGTGTGTGCCTGCGTTTGTGTATCTTGGGAGGGGCATCACAGACACACTGGGAGAGGACACAGGGGATGTGTGAATGGTAGTGGGGGTGGTGACTGCACGTGAGCGGGGTGTGCTGGTAGGTGTGCTGGAGAGGGACGTAGTGGCTGTAGAGGTAGTGGATGTAGGTGTGAGTGTAGACGAGACTGGGAGGGAGGAGGGAGACGAGGAGGAGGGGGACAGAGTGGAGGCAGTGGATGTTGGTGTGTCTGCATGTGTGTGATGCTTGCGTGAGTGCCGGTGGGATGTGTGGTGCTTATGTTTGCCTGAGCTTCCCTTGTGTGTTGAGGTGTGTGCATGCTGGTCTGCAGGTGTGCTTGGGATAGGCTGAGGTACAGGGGATTGGGTTGGAATGGACGAAGTTGGAGGGGGGAGGCTAGACTCAGGGACAATGGCTGCCATCAGTGCTGAGGCCAGAGTCTGAAAAGCTCGCTGAAGGGCCGCCTGACCAGAATGAATGCCCTCCAGGAATGCATTTGTTTGTTGCAACTTCCTTTCTACACCCTGGATGGCATTCAAAATGGTAGACTGCCCAACAGTGAGGGACCTGAGGAGGTCAGTGGCCTCCTCACTGAGGGCAGCAGGGGTGACTGTGGCAGGGCCTGGGGTGCCTGGGGCGAAGGTGATGCCCACCCTCCTGGGTGAGCGGGCACAGGGCAAAGGCTGAGGGGCTGCTGGGAGGGCAGTGCTGGAAGGCGGGGTGGCAGCTGTACTTGTAGATGGGGTGGCACAGATGTTGCCGCCACCACAAGGGAGCTCCCAAAAGAGGACGAGTCCGTGTCACTGGTGTCAGCTCCTGTCACCGCCGTGGAGCTCCCCTCGCCCTCCGTCCCACTGGTGAAGTCCAATTCCGTAGTGTGGCCCTCCATGGCCATGTGGGATGCAGCCCCCTGGTGCTCCTGTGCCACTGCTCCTCCGCCTGATGATGCTAATGCACACAAGAAGAGGGAGACCACAAAAAGGGGGGGGACGACAGAAGAAAGACATGTTGAGTGCATGCATTACCGATACGGTTGGCGGACACGACAGACACAGAAGCACCCTGCGCTACGCCGCGCTCTTGGGCTCCACTGTTCAATTGCTGGGAAATGGCCTACAAGGCTATGGACGACATCTGCACACATAGATGACACAGGGGCATGGCTAGGTGTAGTTGTCACTCTACAGGGGTGGGGTGCCACATGGCCTGCCTTACGGAGGGGCCTTGCCTACGGAACTCGCCCTGGCCTAGCGAAACCCACAGGCCACCTCCCCCATCCAGACACCGCCACTGCGCAATGTCAGCAGAATGAGAGTGTACTCACCCCCTTGTGGCTGCTGTGATGCCCTCAAGTACCCATCCAACTCCGGGTAGGCCACCGCCAGGATCCTGAACATCAGGGGGGTCATGGTGCGACGGGCACCCCTCCCACGTTGGGAGGCCATCCCCAGCTGAGCCGCCGTCTTTTTGCTCCAGCGGTGGATGTCCTCCCATCTTTTCCGGCAGTGGGTGCTCTGTCTGTGGTGGACCCCCAGGGTCCGGACGTCCTTGGCGATGGCACGCCAAATATCTTTTTTCTGGTGGGCGCTGACCTACATAAAATGTACAGGGGAAAAAGAGAAGTTATTACCAACTGCACCGTCAAACTGATTGGCCCCCATCCCTACCCTTGCCATGTGGCACATGCATTCACTGTCTTTCATGCATGCAGCACTCTCCCCCATACTTCTTACATCCAGCCCTCTCCACATAGGCATAGCCCATCCAACATGCTCCCTGTGTACTTACCTGTTTGTCTGGAGGACCATAGAGTAGCGTGTACTGGGGGAGGACCCTATCCACGAGTTTCTCCAACTCCTCCGATGTGAAGGCAGGGGCCCTTTCCCCAGACACTCGAGCCATTGTCTCTTCCAGACCGAGGTCACAGCAGCACCTGCAGTGTAGGTCCTCTCCTGTCAAAAACAGGTATTGAGTGATTGAACAGATAGAAAATGGTGGTCACGTCTGCGGCGGTGCGTACCGTCACCGCCGGGCGTACATCGTCATTGGCTCCTGGGGCCCATAGGGTCCAATGTTAACCAATGCAGCATTGCGGCGCGGTCTTCGACCACCTACCGCAACGGTGTACAACGCCAGCGCAGTTACCTCACATCCCATTGTCCCACTTTAGAGGTCAGGTAGCCACCATTTCAGGGGCCCACATGGCTTCATTTTCAACTGCGTCACACATACCTAGGCCTAGACTCAACACACATTCAGGCCACCTTTTGTGTATGAATGGTGTTCTGTGTAAACAGTGGGTACGTACCTCTGAGTTGTTTGACTCTGTGCTCGCTTTTGTCCTTCATAGGCACCGTCCGCTGGGACATGTGAGGAGATGGCGGCATCCTCCGGTGTACCGACCGTTGGTGGACCTGTCGACAACAGAGGTGCGACATGTGATTATCACATACAGGCTTGACCGTGCCACAATCCAGGAACTGTGTACCCAGTTGGAGCCAGACCTGATGTCAGCAATCCGCCATCCTACAGGAATCCCCCCTCAAGTGCAGGTACTGTCAGTGCTCCATTTCCTTGCAAGTGGGTATTTTCAAACAACAGTGGCCATAGCATCAGGGATGTCCAAGCCTATGTTTTCCAACAGGGTGACAAAGTGGGACAGTAGGATGACAATCAGGGTGGTCTTATTTCTTGGCGTGGGTCTTGGCATCGTGCTCTGTCTTGTTCCTGGATCTCAGGGACAGTTTGCGGGGTGGTTCTCCCTCTGCAGGGGTCGGGTGCTGGTGTGGTGGTCCTGTGGCGGGCCGTCCTGTCCACTAGCGCCGGCAGAGGTGGTGGGCAGTTCATCGTCCATGCTAGTGTCAGGTGCCCCTTGTAGTGCCACAGTGTCCCTCCTGGTGTTGACGAGTACCCTCAGCACCCCTACGATGGTGCCCAGGGTGGAGCTGATGGTTCTGAGTTCCTCCCTGAAGCCCATATACTGTTCCTCCTGCAGGCGCTGGGTCTCCTGGAACTTGGCCAGTACCGTTGCCATTGTCTCCTGGGAGTGGTGGTAGGCTCCCATGATGGAGGAGAGGGCCTTGTGGAGAGTGGGTTCCCTTGGCCTGTCCGCCTCCTGTCGCACAGCAGCCCTCCCAGTTCCCCTGTGTTCCTGGGCCTCGGTCCCCTGGACCGTGTTCCCACTACCACTGCCCCCAGATCACTGTTGTTGTTGGGGTGGTGGGTTATCCTGTGTTCCCTGTAGTGGTGGACATATAGATGATTGACGTGTCCTGGGGACGGAGGTATGGGCCGCTGGGTGGGTGCTGTGCTGGTGTTTCCAGAGGGGGGAAGGTCTGTGGTGGCCTGTGACTGGGTGAGGGGAAACGACTGTCCTGAGGTCCCCGATGGGCCAGGCTGGTCATCTAGATCCAGTTGGATAGAGCTGCTGTCATCACTGTGGGCCTCTTTTGTTGGTGGTGTGGACATGTGTGGACCCTCCTGTCTGGTGACGTTGGTTAGGGGTCCTGCAGGGGTATAAAAGGATGGTTATTACATCTGTGTGTGTCATGGTGTGCAATGGGTGGGTGACCGTGTACCCCAGTGCTGGCATTCCTGTGTGGGACCTTGTGTGATGATGGTTTAGGGGGTTGTATGGGTATGTGCAGTGGGCATGCTTTAGTGATGGGTGTCCATGCTTTGTTGTTGCATGCAGGGCTTGGTGTTGGGATGGGTGGTTTGTGATGTTGGGACATATGTGAGGAGTTTGAGTGCTGGGGGTGAGGGTGAGGGTGGGGGTATGTGATGGCATGCAGGTCGGGTGGGGGATGTAATAGTTAAGATTTGTCTTACCAGAGTCCATTACTCCACCTACTCCTGGGAGGCCCTCAGGATGCAGAATCGCCAAGACCTGCTCCTCCCATGTTGTTAGTGGTCGGGGAGGAGGCGGGGGTCCTCCGCCAGTCTGCTGAACTGCCAGGTGGTGTCTTGAGACCACGTAACGCACCTTCCCCCGTAGGTCGTTTCACCTCTTCCTGATGTCCTCCCGATTTCTTGGGTGCTGTCCCACTGCGTTGACCCTGTCCACTATTCTTCGCCATAGCTCCATCTTCCTTGCAATTGAGGTGTGCTGCACCTGTGATCCGAATAGCTGTGGCTCTACCCAGACAATTTCCTCCACCATGACCCTGAGCTCCTCCTCCGAGAACCTGGGGTGTCTTTGCCGTGCCATGGGGTGGTGTAGGTGATGTGTGGGGTGGAGTCTGTGGTGATAAGTGTGCTGATAAGTAGTGGTGTGTTGTGTGAGGTGCGTGGAAGTTCTGTGGGTGATGGTGTTGTGTGCCTGTGGATGCTGTTGTTCTTGCTGGTGCTGTCTCTCTCTGGCCTTCTTTCGGAATTTTTGGTAGTAGGGGTTTGTGGGTGATGTGGGTGTGTGTTTTATATTGCAATGGGTGTGTGGGAGTGGTGTGTGTATGTGTATCAGGTGTGTGTATTTCGAATTGTCCAATGTGGCTGTGTTTTGGAGAAGTGTGCGCGGCAGTGTGTACTGCCAATGGGATACCGCGGTTGGAGGACCGCTGCGTGGATTCGTGTGTCGTGATAGTGTGGCCGTATTTCTGTTGGCGTGACGGTGGAGGTTTTGTTATCGCCAGTTTATCACTGACCTTTGGTGTGGCGGACTTGTGTGGGTGTCTGAATTTTGGCGAATTCCGAAATGTGGGTCATAATAGCTGTGGCAGTATTCCGTGGCCGAGCCGGTGTGTTGGCGGTCTTCTGCACAGCGGTAAGTGTTTTTTACCGCCAATGTTGTAATGAGGGCCATAGTCTCTTAAAAAACCAAAGGTTAGAGTGTCGTTATAGTTAGGCTCACATGTCTCACATTGTAAATGTACAAAACCACAGAAAATCACCTGCTATAGTTAGAGTTATCTTAAGTAACTATAACTTGTGCCTTAAGGTAAGTATAACTCATGCCCTCACCATGCACTGCTAATTACTCTGCAAATTACAGCACCCCTGACACCTTTGATAACATCAATGATAATATCATTGTAACCAATGTTATACAGTATTTGCAGTAAACTTTTTTGCAAAAAAAACTGCATGGTGGGGGCGCGAGGTATAATCACCTTAAGGTACAATTTATAGTTGCTTGAGATAAATCTAACAGGTGAATTTCTATGGTTTTGTACATCACTACCCCTTTTATCCAACAAGAGTGCACAGTTTTGCACAAAATATCCACTCAAGTGGAATTCTTCCTGGTGCCTTAGGTAAATATCCAGTGTGTATTCTACAGTACAGGTGCATTGTGGACCACAAAAAAATGTCTCCAGTGACCTTGTGTGCCTTCAGCAATGTGATTGTGACATGTGCATCTTTCCCCAAAATTCTGTGATAATATGAATCGTCCTATAGAGAGACCAAAGAGACTACAAAGATGTAAATTTTCATCAAACCAATATCCTTCCTCTTATCTATATGACAATACTGCTTCTTTGTTTGGTGAGGATATCCTTATTGTATATCTTATTGGGGGGCTGCATGCCCCCTCTAGCTGATTTCCGCCACAGTGACCCCTATAATATATATTATATTATCAGGGGTGGGGGAACATGTGGCCCTCCTCCTCGGGCGGATCTTGGCCCAAGGGACCCCAATCCCCGGTCCCAGGCTGTGTCTCCTTGCAGCATTGGGGACTGCGGGGAGCCTCAATGCCCCCATGGTCTCAGTCACCTCCCCACATCCTGCAGGAGCCGGCACTGCTGTCACAGATTGCCCCTGGTGTTCCCTGTCTGTGAGAGCAATCCCCTCATCTGTTTCTCTGCGAGCATCTCTGCAGGCAGGGAAGCACACAAAAACTATACGCCCAGCAAGCAAGAGCTGTTTTCACAGGCCGGCCCCTGGAAGGTGGGGCTCGCGAGTCCCCCACTATGTTAGGTTAGCCCGGGGGGGGGTGCGTGGGGAAGGGGGAGTCCAAGAGGCCTCCCCTATTAGTAATATTTTGGCCCTGGGGAGGTGGTGGTCCCTGAGCGGGTCCATGTGGCCCCTCATTACAAAGATTCACCTCCACAGGGGTGGTCCCCAGGGTTCGGGGGGATCCTGACATCCCCCCTAGTACTGATATTTAGCCCTGAGGAGGTGGTCTCAAAGTACATCATTGATGACATCACTGATGGCATTACTGATAAAACCATCTAATGAGTGTGTTTGTTTTGTAGTTTACATAGTGGCGGTTAAGTACCATATTACTTCTCTACTGAGTTTCATACAGCCTGGGTACAGCTAAGGGCTGTAAGTGTTTACCAATCCCATGTACTCCTAATGTATCAGAGGTATCTAGAAGTATTGGGCATGTTAGAAATCTTTGTATTCAGGAGTAGGTATGTGTGCAGATGACAGTTGACAACCTGTGTCCAGTAAGTTTGACACAAGTTTTTGTTTCTGTAGATAGAGATTCAGAAAGGGCAAACATTCGACATATAAGATACTGTGCATTTTGAGCAGTCTTGAGTATTTTGACAGACTCATCTCAGGATGACAATTTCTATATAAGATAGAAGACTGTGTGCACCAGGCACCAGGCACTAACATGTAAATGTGCTTGATTAGCTTCAGAAAATGGGCTATCTGTAATGTTTAACCACAGTATGAGGGCTGCAGGTAGTATGACCTTCAGCATATTCATAGCAAGGTATTTTTGAGGTAATACTCTTGTTGGACAAATTTCTCATAGAGTGAACACTGTTCTTTGTAGATAATTTTTAATGGAGTAGTTCTCATGAGAATGTCACTGTGTGTAAACAGTGGTACAGAGCAAACTCTCTCCTTACAGTAAATACGGCTTACAATGCCCACTTTTCTATGCGTATTCACTTCATTTCTCACTGTAGGTTTGATGACTGTGAAGGGTTTCACACAGGTAAAGGCTATCCATAGTAGGGAATTAGTTATGTAACAGAAGTTGAGTATGTTGAGTAACTTGGTTTTCTCTGAACAGTTGTATGCAGATTGAACAGGGAATGCACTAGGGGCCTATCTGTGGTTAATTGTTGATCTGAACTCTGCTACCCATGAAGGGAATGGTATAATGTCAATGTTGCACATTACACCAACTTGCTTCGCTTAAGCAGTTTGCATCTGTGATGGACTTAACAATGCTTTATATTATGCTAAGGTATTTGGTTCTTACATTCAAACGTCTAATGCCATATTCCTTTATAGATTAATGTGTACAAAAGTAGCTTGGATGATGTCATCAGTGATGTCATCAATAATGTCATTTTGGGAGGCTGTCAGTGATGTCATAAATTATGTCATAGAAGATGTCATGAGTGATGTAATATGTTAGGTCATAAGCAGTGCATGGCGGGGGTGCAAGTTATAGTTAGCTCTGCTAACTATAGCTGCTGAATTTCGGTGTTTTTTTTAGTTCAAAACGTTATATTGGCACTGACATTCACCTAAATATATTGTCAATCGTCACTTTAATCCTTGTATTATTAAGTAAAGAAAAATAAAAGCAACAAACAAAAGTATATATATATATATATGTATATGCTTTTGTCATTTTACAGCTCGGCGAGGATGACACTGCGTCAATCCTATGCTTAAAGATTTTGCTGTACAAATGGCAAAAGACTTTGTCACTATCTAGCTCGGCGAGGATAGCACTGTGCTGATCCTATGCTTAAAAACTTTGCTAGATAAGCAGACATTTGAGGTGAGCAAATCTAGAGTGTCGCTGGTGTTGCAGGGTGCTCCTTCCTAGAGCAGCTCTCCACCTAAAATTGGGAACTTCCCAGAGTTCTCCTTTGTTTTTTGCATAATTTATGCGTCCCTCTAACTCTAACCCTGAAAGGGCCTTGGTTTGATATATATATTATATATATATATATATATTTACATCCCCCCCCAATTGCAATATTTAGTGGACTATGATGCTTTGGATAAATCCTGGGAGTCCTCTGTTTATATTCATGCCCCACATAGGTTACCTAATAAAGTTGGCCCAGTGGAAGTGATAAGGAATCGTGTTAACTGTTAGGAAAAACTTACTTGGATTAAAAAAGTTCTCATCTGTACCATTGGTGGCCCGGCAGTTGCCTGCTGGTGCGCTGGCTGTGAAAGGCACAAAGGCACAAAGGCACCAGAAATCAGCTATTGGCTGTGCTTTCAGGCCAGCGTAAGAAGTGCTAAATGAAAAATGAAATGCAAGTTTCTAGCAACATTAGGTTGTAATAAGGCTTGGCTTCTCTGTCACCTATTTTCCTCATTCTGTGTTTTTTATGTTTTATAGTCTTCCAATGGGGGTGTTTCTGTGCAGGTCATTAGGACTCACCTAGACCCACACACACACACACACAGACTCTGTGTATGTGGTATAGCTGGCATTCCTAGAGGTTGTAGAAGTCTTTAATAGTATTCTCCCCCATAATATTTCCATAATCTCCCTTTGTATGTCAGCTGCCCATGCTAATCATAAATTATCCAGATGAATCTGTGCCTGAGAGCAATGCCCAATACACTAAAGTAAAGGCTTGACTTTCCCAATGGCAGTACATATTAGTTGAACCCCCTTGTGCTCATATAGTTTCTCCACTCCTATCCCCTGTATGGCCTGCTGTTCCTTTTGCATAGCACCATAAAGTAGAAAGTGGCACCTTGGGATATCACACTCATTCCTTGGGTAGTCAACGCCTTTCAACGTTGCCCCTGGTACAAGTCTCTCCAAGTCTATCTTGTTCCTCAGGCCACTGGTCCTACCTATGGTGAATGAAAAAACATTGTAATGGGAGTCCATCTGCATATGGCGCTCTGCCTGAGGAGTACTCTATACCAACTGTAGCGGAGCACACAGAGCAGCTTAAACTCTCCTCTAACCCTTCTCTGGGGCTTCAGCAAAGTTGTAAGAATTTCTGAAAGTTTGGGTGTGTCTGGTCTCATATTGTTCCTATTTATAGGGGAAGAGTTTACTCATCTAGTGCCTCATGACATCTATGCTACCTGGTAGTCTAGTTCAAAAACAGGAGCCAAAATGACCCTGTCCTCCGTACGAAGTGACAGTTTCACCATTGGGAGCCAGTGCCAGTCTGCCCCCCATATGAAATGTATTAAAATGTAATCAGTCTCCTGGACCAAATACATTATTGTTTTATTCCCCCATTTTGCACCCTTGTTGGATCTGAATGAAATCCCTGCACTATCTATCTATCTATCTATCTATCTATCTATCTATCTATCTATCTATCTATCCGACAAACAGGTAAACAAGCATTGGTAATGCCAATAGGTCTAGCTAATCAATGCACTGTCAAGCCATACCCAAAACTCCATGTACGTTAATGAAGTCCTTCCTCCTATCTGTGCTGCTGCCAGAGAACAAATGTCATAAATGATCTGATTATTTAAGACGCTTTATTAGCATTGCAGTAGCATATGCATGGCCTTGAAAGTTCAATCTCGTCCAGCTGGTTAAATAAAACAATCACAGCTGTGCGGATGGCAAGCACTATTTTTGTGGAAGCACACAACCTCTGCCCAATCAAATCATATACTCCTGGCTTCCAACATGTGGGTGGAGCCAAAGCACCTCTCTTGGTGATTGTCACATAATTGTCTGATGACAGCTGTACTGTGCTGTCAAGTCTGACCATAAAAAGGAATTATGCTTGAGACGCAAGCATACTGAAATTTACCATTTATCTATAGGAACGCACAAAACATACAGCATCACTTGGTCGACTACTGTGTTGTGCTAGACTTAACAGTTTTTTTTGCATCTGTGTTATTGATAAATATACTTTTTGTTCTCAACCATTTGTTATATCATGTTCTGTGTGTTCATAAACATAACTGCAGAATTTTATTGATTTTGGACTTTTGAACCTTAAACATAACTCACTTTTTAAGTGTATTTTTTCAGTGAATTCATTGTTTTTTCTATGCTTTATTTATTTTTCAACCTCCACTACTCATGGCCTCCAGCTGTGCTCAGCAGGAGTTGAGCACAGGGCCTGGCCTGTGGCCCGGTCTTTAGGGTCAACCCCAAGCTTTTTGCTTTTGTTGCTCCTGTTTTCTGAATACATCTATGTTGGTGTTAGAACTCAGTGAACTTTACGACTACTTACCAGTGCAAGAGTGCTTGTGATTACTCCCTTTTACATACTAAAATTGGCCTATGTCTGAATTGTATATTTCATTTACTTGTAAGTCCCTAGTAAAGTGGTACTGCATGCATCCAGGATCTGTAAACTAAATGCTACTAGTGGGCCTGCAGCTCTCATTGCGTTACTCACTAAAGTAGCACTTTAAAATAGGCCTCAGGCCTGCCATTGCAGCCTGTAGAGCAGTTTTAAACTACTGGAAGAAAAAAAATTGCCGTACTTAAACCTTCCTCCTTAATATATATAGGTCACCCTTAATGTAGGCCCTAAAAGGCCCAGAGGGCAGGGTAAATTGTATTTAAAAGGTTGGATATCCAGGTTTAAGTTTTACATGTCCTGGCAGTAAAACTCCTAAATAATTTTTTCACTACTGAAAGTCCTATCTCTCTCGTTGAAAACACTGGGTTACTTTATTACATGTAATACGGGCTAACTTTTGATTAGAAGTAGGTATAAATATTATGTTTGGACTCAACTGAATTGTAATGTAAAATTCTCTTAAATAGAAAAGTCAAATTTTAAGTCACAGGTCTGAAAATGCCACTTTTAGAAAGTTGGCATTTTTTTGCCCTAAATATTTGGTGCCTGCTCCCATTGTCCTGGGTCACATGACTGGGAATGGCTCTGCTGTTGAATTTTGCATATGCTTACCAGACATTGAGACAAAGGGAACTTGATGTTGGTAGGATGGGCAATCCTGCCAGGATGGCTGGGGGTGGACTTGTTCCCTGCCCCACTTACATTTCAAAGGTCTCCCCTCCAGCACAAAAGAACCGCACATCAGCCTTTTGTCACCCCAAACATTTAGAGCCTTGGTTGGAGAAGGGAAGAACTTTCCAGAATCAGATACATGGATAGCCCAGGATGTTCTCCGCACTTCAAAGGCTGGCACCAGGTATAAATATTGGACCCTGAGAACACCACTTCAGTACACTCCTGGTCCTGTGGAAGACCTCAAAAGGATTGCCTTGATGCCTAGGGACTGCCTTGCTGCTACCTGAGAACTGCCCTGCTGCTTGAAAGCCTACCTTTCTGCTTGATGGAGAAATGGACCATCTCGTTGAACCCAGGACCACCAGAAGTGAATCTAAGGGGATGTTTGCCGGCCTCCTGCGTGCACCACAGGGAAATAACAATCTCACGATGCCTTGATATTTGCACCTGGTCTCTTCTTGAGTGAGTCCTAACTCCTGCCAAGTGGTGCCACCCCACGTCGTGGACCCTTGGAAGTGTTGTTAGAAGTGCTGCTCCTGCCTAATCCTAATCCTAAAACTCGGGACTTGGTACATTTTTCATTCAAATGTGCCCTGAGAACCAACAGAAGACCAGGGCTTACCTAACAGCTGATCCAACAAAGGTAAATCACAGGTAAGCCTAATTTCGCAGTAGCCCCTACTATTTTCTTCTCTGCAACAGCAAATCCTGTTCAGAAGGTCTTCTTGGTGAAGATATACAACCTCATGGAGCCCTCGTCAGCTACAGCCTACTGCTTCATCCTACTATGGATTTTCATCTTCCAAAAAAGTGAAGTCTGAAGGTAAAAACCTTCACCACAACTCTGTCCAGTGGCTCACAAACACATTGTCTCCTCCTCAAGACACCATCTACTGCCTTGCCCCCTGGAACTCTTCCTTCTGAGGAGATTTTCTTCAAAATTTCCTCTAAGTTCGAAGGTAAGCCGAGGCAATTTCCAATCCGCCCCAAGTAACAGAACCGATTTCCATTGGTTCAGACTTAACTTTAGATTTTGCCCCGGTCTCGCGCACCTGCCACTTTGATGTTTTAGGCACTATTTTGCACCTGAAACTTTAAAGATTTATGGCCCATATTTTTACTTTTTTAGCACTGCATTTACGTCGCTTTTTGAGGCAAAAACGGCGCAAACTTACAAAATACTATTGTATTTTGCAAGTTTGTGCTGCTTTTGCATCCAAAAATGACGCAAATGCAGCGCTAAAAAAGTATAAATATGGGCCTATAAGTCCAGTTCTACTGATAGGATTTCATTTGTTTTGGTGACATTTTATTAATTAAAATGTACTCTATTTCATCTAAATTGGCATGGTATTTTTCTTGTGTTGTGTTTTCAATTTATCACTGTTTGAGTGCTGCAAATATTCTTTATACGTTTTCTCTAAGTTGAGTTTGACTCCTTTTGTGCCAACCTACCAGAGGGTTAAGCACAGGTTAATTTAGTGACTTTTGTGATTCATCCTGATAAGAATTGTGGTTCTTGTTTTACTAGAGTTTTTGCCCCCCAACCAATCACCCAATTCCCTATATTTCTAAAACTCACAAATCTAAAGCGGAAATAAGCATTCACAAGTCTGCTGTGACTTGTCTGTTGTGCACTAAAAACAACACTTTTACCCAGGATTGCTGCAGATTTTCCATGCATTTGGGTACCTAGGACCACTCCCCTGGTGTCAGCCACCTTTTTATGTTGGCCACCAATCGCTGGGTACATTTTCTTTTCAAAGCTCTAGAGCGGAAAAGCTGAGAAAAATTAAGGCCTAGTCCAGTCTGTCACACCGTCTTGAAAATGTGATTGAAAGGATTAACTGACAAGTGTAAACACCAGAGATATATAAATGTGCTAACCATTTAAAGCCTGCATGCCACCATTGTCAAACAGTTATATCTGAAACACTCCTAAACTGATTTAGACCAAGGCAATAAAAATATATATATATATATTGTTTCGGAATAAAGTTCTTTCATGACAATTTCCGTGTAAATCTGGCAGTTCAGGCTGGGCACCCTTTTTCTAAAGAATGGATCTTTACAAAATGTAGCTGAATGAGGTAATAGTTTGTAGAATTTCTTGCAAATATGTCCATGGTGTGAAACGTTTAGACAAAGCAACACATTTATTTTCAATAGAAAGTCTGACTCAAAAATAACTACACAATGGCTATTGCCACAGTGTGTGTGTGTGTGTGCGTGTGTGTGTGCGAGCGTCTTACATGTTTGTGTACCAAAACTAAAAAATACCTGAAGTTTTCCAGTTATAGTGTACCGTGCACAGTGAACATTATCACTCAAACCCCTGCCATGTTTGGCCTTTGTAGACAGCTTTTTTTTAAATGCTATCATCCATTAGTTTAGGGGAATATTGAACATGGTGGGGGGCATGAGTTATGATGTGCATTGCGTTTTGTACACCATAGTTAGTGAATTTCTGGCCTTTCACAGTTTTATGTTTTGTTATTCATAACTGAACTTTAACTGTGTTTTTCAGTGAATTTCAAGTGCTTTATTTTATTATATTCTTTTGATTAATCAAATAGTGCCTATGTTATTAATGAAGGAAACACCTATTGTCTCCCTAACTATTATCTTTGCCTCCATTAATGGAGGTGCTCAAAATCTAACAAGGCCAGCAGAAGTTAAACCTGCTAAAAGTCTGGGCAATATTGTGCAGATTCCAAAAATCATGCCATATTTATTAGAAAATAAACACCCCCCCAGGCACCCCCTGCTTTTAAAGCTGTCCTCCATTATGGACTGTCACAAAATTCAGAAAAATACGAATAGGGTAAACATACCAGGTTTCTGTCCAATTATATGCCAGCCAATCAAACAATGCCAAAGTTATAAGTAAATTAAAAAATAGTTTTGACTCCACTCTAAACTCATCTCCCATTGGATCCTCATAAAACCTGAAATGCCTGCACTGTTTGTAACTTGTTAGCTGTCTGCAACATGTGACAGAAATTCATCAAACAGTACCAAAAGTACGAACACATTGCATTGATGGGTTGGCACAAAACTTGACAAGCCAATAGAAAATTAGCCCTCACAAGTGCCTGTTAAATTTTGTGCACATTCATCACAGTTATTTCTCCCCTTTTTAACTGGGTCCTATTGATGTCTTTGCATGAATCTGAAAATACCAAGAGAAATCTCTGCATGATTTAAAGTTTGACCAGTGACTTCACTTTTCTTGTGGTGGTGGAGGATGTTATTTCTGTCACACTAACAGACTACCACCTGCCATATTTATAGATCACCGCCAGACAAGCAGTGATCTCCGTGCCCTCAGAGGAACTGCTGTTGCAGCCGACGGAGTGAGGATATGCTAGATGAAAGGATACACAAAGCCAAAGATAAACAGATGTCTTGTACTGCGATGCACAATTTTTAATTTGTGGTCAATGCCATCACAAACAAGTTTTTGACATGGGAATTGTGGGTTGAGGGACAGTAAGTGCCATAATAAAGTCCTGGGTGAAAGGGTCTCCTGGGTGAAGACGACTCAGCAACTGAAGTCCATCTTTGCAGATGTATGTGAACGCTCTGTTGGGTCCACCTCCAGGGACACTTACAGATGATTGACCCCCAATTTCTTCAATATTTTGTCAATTACTGAGTGCTTTTCATATCCGAGCCATCTTGTAGTGTAAATTGTGACACTTAGCATGTTAGGGGGACACATATATATATATTATTTACTAACAAGTTAGTGATGCTTCACAAATAACACTTCAGAAATGTCTGCAGTAGGGTGACGAAGGGTGCTTGTACTGCAGTTTACAAAAATGCCCACCGCCTGGCTGATCATTCACATGGCAGTAATGTAATGTAGGCCTGAATGGAAGCCTTCAAAGAGACATTAGTTTATTTAATGTCACTGCCAGATGCACTGCTGTAGTTTGTGTGGTTTTGTCTCCCTCCCCATCAAAAACATCAACCTGATCTCCCCAAAGCTGCACTTTTGGTTGAATGATGCCAAACAGACAACACTGGGCTGTAAGCCCATTGTCATTGCTAGCGCAGGTGTATTAATAAAAATTATTAATGAGTGTTCATGTATTCTGAATAAGGGGTTTGTGTAGAAAATATTATAATGTAGAAAATAATGCACGCATTTGAAAATGTGATTACGTTGAGTGGCCGCCAATGTTCACAAAGTGTACTTACTGGTTTAATATTATCAAATGTTGAATATATGCTTGACTAACTTAGTAATATGTCATATTAAAGGTTATGCGTTATGTTCTAGCTTTTTTAATTGTGGGCCTTAACTTAGCGAAGGTCTTAGCCTACTTGCCAGGCCTCATGTCAAGGCTTTATTTCTCAACATTTACAAAAAATGGCTGCCTTAAAGCGTTAAACTGTGATTTTCCATTTGATTTTTTAAAATGTGTTCATAACTGAAGGTTCTCATGAGAACCGACTGCTATAAGATGCTGTTCATGCTAATGTAACATTTTGTGTGTAATGCGTGTGAGACTGATTTTCTGAGGAGAACAATGGAGATACTGACAGGAGTAGAAGCTGCAACAATATTGTTACCTGACAAGCCAGATGATGAGGACATTGCAGGACAGGCAATCACCTTCATGAACATAGGAAGTGAAAGTGTCAGCTAGTTGTGTGAGGCAATTCCAACCAATCAATAATGTGAACGGAGTAATGGTACTATTAATAGATTTGGGGTTTTAGTTTTATTGGACAAAGTGTGAACATGCGATTGACTGACCAATGGGGATTGGGGAAATAGTTTTACTAGTTTCGATTTAACAACAGTGCACAGAGAGAAAACAGGTTCTTTGTCCATTTTGTGGCTGGCTGAAAGGTCAATATTTTCTTGTGCGTCCTGACAAGAGATGTGCTTAACTTTATGCTTAAAGACTTTGCATTTTCTGAACTTTGATAATGAATCCTGATGTCTTGCTGATCGACTGATATCCTGAGGATGAAGCCTAACACTGCTTGCTGATCCACATTGAGGATAGGTATTATGAATTAGACTGTTGATTATCAAGCATATTTGTTTTTCCTTTTTAGGTACCAACTGCACTGTTTTGATGGAGCCATAGTTAGTTTTTCCAAATTTGTGTTACTAAAGTGTTCTGCATGAAGCCCAACATGAGGATGCTAATCTGGTGTTAGTTAAGGATCCACACTAATAAAATTACGCTAATAAGGAAAATGTTTAATGAATTTCTCCGCTGAATCCGAATGTATGTAGTCACTCTGAGGCGGTTGACTTTGTTATTAATTTGAACCATAACCTTAGAATGTGTTGTAGTTCAAGCTTTGATTAGTTTACGGTACGTCCGCCGCTTTGGACAGCCAGTATTGTTTCTGTATGTGTTTCATTTGATTTTGAGATTAATCAACATGACCTTAGCATAGTTAATATAGAGAAATAAATATTCTAACTTTTACTAAAAGGTGTGGTTATTCATGACTGAAAGGTCATGGTGCATGACAATTACTGGTTCTATTAATTATTACTGTTATTGATTATTGATGTTGTGCATTGGTTATTGATTACTGATCTGCATATACTAGAGCTATAGTAAGAACATCTTAATTGTGAGTCAAAAGGTTCATCGACCTATTTGCTTACCCTTGTAAGTTTACGTATTAAATTCAGACGCGCTAACATCAGCGTGATTGATGAGCGATGTGGAGCCACCTCTTGCACCTTTATTTCTACAGTTGCATACTCTCTGGCAGCATGGCAAGGACTAATGGACTGTCGTGAGAATCCTAAAAATTTCCTGGGTTACAATCAGTATATGCTATTATACATAACAATGTATTTATTCTCTACTCTCTTTAACTATTCGTTAGCTTTTTACCACTATAATACAATGTACAATGAATTTTAGCTGAGAGATTAACAAGTCACTACTTATCATTAAAATTATCTTAAAAACTCAGAAACCATTTGATCAACAAATATCAGCAGACTGGTACAAAATGAGAGAATAGAGGAACATTCATTTCCAAAAATATCATGTCATCCCTGAGTCTGATGTAATGTTACTTTTCCATGAAAACCACAATGTCAAATGTAAAAGAGAAATAGAACCCTAGCACTTTCTTGGAAGTGTAAATTAAGGCATCCATTGTTGGAAAAATAATGTAAGTGGGGAATATGTATCCAAGGTTTGGAAAAAAATCTCTTAAAATGTCAAGTATATGTATAATTTATTGCTTGACTGGGATAAGTTGCAGGATCAGCTGACATGTTTGACTAGGGCCATTATCCCCTGGACTCTTAGCCTAAGAAAAACTCATGTATGTATGTATGTACGTAGGTATGTAGATATGTATGTATATGTCTGTAGTGCGAACCTAGCCAAAAGCAGCTGAGTGCTGAATATGGTTAAGAAAAGCATAAAGCCAATGAGTGAAAGAAGAGGAAGCTCTATTGTGGGTGGTTAATGCATTGTAATGTAGTGTTCTTTGAAGTGGTAAGTCTTCATTATTTCCTAAAGTTGAGCAGCTTTGGGGCAGTTCTAATGGATATGGGGATTTTATTCTAGATCCTAAGTGCACAGATGGAAAAGGACAGCTGTCTTGTGTTTTTTTTTTTTTACAATTCCTAGTCTGCAGTTTGATGATGTCCTAGCTGCTGGGGTGCCAAGGACCACCAGAGGTGGTGAAGTTGTCAGCAAGATTAGCAGGAAAGCTGGCTGTGATGGCTTTGTGAATTATGCAGCTGGTTTTGAAGAGGGTGCGGGTCAGCAAGGGAAGCCAGTGGAGTTCCATCCGGATGGGGATGATGTAATTATATTTCTTCAGGTCCTGTGTGATATGTGCTGTGACGTGTAGGATGCCCCAAAGGGGTGCCAGTGTGGAGCCTGGGAATCCATGGGGAAGGGAATTACCACAATCTAGATGCAGTACTTTGAGGGCTTGAACAGTAGTTCTGAACCTGCTTTCTGGAAGAAATGGTTTGACTAGAAGAGAGAGCTGGTGCCAGGCCATATTTGTTTTATTGTCAATGTGTTCCTTGAGGGTTAGATTGGTTTTCATGGTGAATCCAAGTGATACGGCATTTTGTGAAAGTTAGGGTTTGAAGCCATCAAAGTTCATGACAGGTTTATACTGTGTCTTGTTTATTGTTCTATGGCAAATAACAGGAATCCTGTTTTGTTTGGGTTGAGCTTTAGGTAGGTATCAGAAACCCAGGACTGGTTGATGTGCAGTGCTTGAGGTGTTGGATGTCAGATGAGACTCTCAAATAAAGCTGTGTATCATCTGCATTTTGATGAATCTTAATGCTGTTATCTGTGAGTAGAGCACCAAGCGGCTCCATATAAAGTTTGAAGATGACAAAAGACAGTATGGAATATTGGGGAACACCATAGGTGATAGGAATCTTTTGTGACATGAGGTGCAAAATGAACAAACTAGTATTGGATAGAAAGGTAGGAGTAGAACCTGTCGAGAAAAACGCTGGTGAATCCCATTTGAGACTCCAGGGTTCATATGAGGGTAGATTGTCATCTATGATGAATGCAGCTAAGAGGTCCAGCAACATCAGGAGGCAGGGGTCGTCTTCTTCGGTGATCAAGAGGGAATCATCTAAGATGTGTAAGGTAGCAGTCTCTGATCTGTAGCACTATCCGAAGTGACTAGTAGTAGTGCAGGAGATTGTTAGCATTGATGTGATTTTGGAGTTGAATATCAATGATCTTGCAGATGAATGGTAGGTGACTGATGGGCCAATAGTTGGCAAGCTCATCAGGTTCTAGTGTGGGTTTCATTCACATTGGGAGGATCTGGCCTTTTTAAAGAGCTTCTGTGAAGATGCCTTGAGTGATGGAAGCACTGACAGGAGTAAGCAGGGTAAGACAATGGTAGATATCTTCATAAGAAGAGGCTTTGAGGGAGTCAAGTATGTTAGCGAAATCTGAGAGGCATAGCGTTTTTAAAGCTAAACATTGTGGGATTCTATGGAAAGAGGTGATCATAAGAGATGAACTAGGCTTGGTGTCATCGATGTGCTGTCAGACCTCCTATATTCTTTAGCTTCTTTAAGAAGAGGTTGCTAGCATTGCACTTTTCTGTGGAGTGAGGAATAGGTCAGTCTGGCAGGTAATTGATGCAGTGCTTGATTGTCTTGAACAGTGTTCTGCCTCTGTTGAGGGCTTGATTGATGGTATTGGTATGGTACTTTGGTTTGGCTGATGTGAGGAGCTGTCTGCTTGTTGTATGTAGGGACCTGAGTACTAAGAGGTCCTTGGGAGTTCTATTGTTCTTCCACTTTCTTTCCTGTCTGCAGATGGATTGTTTATTGTCAGCAAAGTGTTTAGATTACCAGGGTGCTGAAGCTTTGGCTTGTACTTGTGTGTTTTTAATTGGGGTGTGGATGTTCACGTAGCTTTCCAAAAAAGTGTTGATGTTTTTCGGAAGGGTATTGGCTTCAGAAGTAGGGCTGGTATGATGAAAGATGAGTTTCAAACATTATTTTGTCTATGGAGAAGTCTTTGAAAGATCTGTAGGTTTGGTCTTTTCTTTTGTATTAATCTTTCTTTGTTGGCTGGACATTAAGCCGGGAGATAGGAACTGCAAAGTGGTCAGGCCAGTGTAGTAATATAGGTGGTTTGCACTGAATTGTTGATGACGTTGAGAAGATAAGGCCGTGGATGTGGCAACTGGAGTATGTTGGTAGTCTGACATGCTGTATTGTGTTGAGTGTATTGAGGTTGAAGAGGGGTCTCCGTGTTTTTTTGAGCTTGTGTGGTCTGAGAGTGTAAATTCCCTAAGAAGGTGGTGTGGCAATTTCAGATCAGTGAGGTGGTAAGGAGATCTGTGAATTCTTCAATTAAGTCCTTGGTCTGCCCGGGTGGCTTGTAGATGAGATGGAAGGTGGCAATTTGAGTTGTAGTGAGTGGGAAATGGCTTGCCTATGGTGCAGGACCAGGAGGACTTAACTATGAGCACACCCTCCTCTCTTCTTATTTGTATGGCCCACACAATAGATACTGTAGGCTGTCCAAAGGAAGATATCTAGGATTTGTGAAGTTTGCGCATAAACCATATTTTTGTGAGGGTATCATGCTTGTGATAGATGTTGAGGTCTTCAATGGCTTGTGCGTGGACAACTGTAGCACAAGCATTAATGAGAATGAGTATGAATGCCCATTTTGTACTTTGAGGTTGTGTAGTACTTAATAGGTTTATACAAGGTGGGGTCTGTGTGCTGTGCAAATTATTTGCAAATGTTTGGGTCATCTACATATGGATGTGGTGTGACTGTGTGAAATGGCCCTATTATGGAGTGCTGGGTGAGGTATATGATGTTATCTTACCTTACAAGTTTCAGTGGAACAGGGGTTCTGGTCTGGCAAAAAGCTCTTCCTGTCTATAACAACCCCAAACAGACAATATCAGATAATTCTACAGCTTAACCCAATTAATCATCTGTAAGATTTTTCCACTACTTAGATGCTTGAATTACACTTCCAAGAGGGTA
Source organism: Pleurodeles waltl (assembly GCF_031143425.1). NCBI lineage: Eukaryota > Metazoa > Chordata > Amphibia > Caudata > Salamandridae > Pleurodeles > Pleurodeles waltl. The sequence continues at coordinate 583,824,312 of NC_090440.1, read as the reverse complement.
CCAGTCTTCTATTTCTTTTTCATGTGAAGTTTTTACTTATGCAGCCGCGTCCTATCCACAAGAACCTTTTTAGCACCCATACCTTCACAAGAGTTTTTATTCAAATATAGGGAGAAGAGCCAGCCATCTTAAGACATCTGTCTTGAACAGCCGCACAAATTAACATTTCTGACCATTACATACGATTCATTCCATAAAGTATTTTCCAAAAGTTGGCCATATAAGAAGAATCTCAAGAATGTTTTCAAGTGGCTTTCCTTCAAAACTCGCAGAACCATCACTCAGGCCCTTTTCACCAGCAAGTTGGACTATGGCAAAGCATTCTATGTAGGAATAAATGCACAACTTCAACTCCCATACTGTCACACAGGAGCCCACATCACGCCCACATCATCCTGCACCTCAAAGATCTCTGCTAGCCTCCATCCAGAAATGGACACTCTTCAAACTCCTTAAGTACACATACAAAGCTGTGAGCAATATCAACCCTATCTAACTCAACAGTCACATAAACTTCCACTTACCCAACTGACACTTCTGCTCAGCCAAACTCATATTGCACACATATGCAGAACCAGATCTGGTGACCGAGCAGTCACTCCCAAAACCTGGAACAGCCTACCACTGCACATCAGAGCTGCCTAATCAGTTCTTGTGTTTTGCAAAAGTCAGGGCTAGTGTCAGCCCTGGATTTGGCCCATGCCACTCCTGTGTTTCAGCACCAGAATACCCCTGAGGTGAGTTGTGTGCTCTACAGATAAACATACCATAACCTAACAGTTTAAAAAAGAGCCATCAAGAGGTTTATAGATTACAAACTCTGCTTTGAATGTGAGAATATAGGGCCTACTGATTGGCGTGGGAGTGGGTGTAATTTTGCTTTTTCGCTAGACTTCTACAAGTAACTTAATTTCTCATCTGCAGAATGGTAAGACTTTGTTGCAGACATCTAGCATTAAACTTTGCATTTCTTATCTTAATATGTGGCAGCCGTGGGCACAGCTGCACACTAATCTTGATCTATGGGTTGCCCGTTTTTTCCACAAAAAATATCAGGGCATTTTCACACACAACATGCAGATCCAGGGGCCTTTTCCTGGAACATTTGATGGGCAAACAAGATGTGTGGTTAAGAGCGTTTATATTTTCTCAAGGTACACAAATGCATATTCTGTATTCCTTACCAGGGCTACCCCCACCCCATGTACAATACATTTCTATAATAATGTTCCTCTAAATAGCTGTTCTGTATGGTAGTTTAGCAATCATATCCATAACCTGACCTTCTCAGTTTCATGTGACAGTGTGATCTATCACAAACTGGACACTATAACAGGTCTTGGGAAATCTACTTGCCCACTCACTATGGCAGGACAGATTTTATCAAGGCAATTAATAATTTTCATGGCCTACTGGCCTACTGTGGTGAACTGAAAAACACAGGTGTTATGTTCACTTAGAAAGTGAATGAGCAATACATATGTACTTACATTTTGTTTTTATTTTGTCACATTTGCTCTGTGTTCAAAGATAGAGGTCAGATGTTAGCTTAGGTCAAAGCTAGAGGACTTTGTAAAGTGAACTGTCTGACAATCATGCTGTACAAAGAGTGTGAAATAAAAGGGTGCAGGATGTAAGATTGTTTTATAGCTCATAACATTTAAGTAACCTGTAAATTAACTGCACAAAAAATTTCAAGATATATTTCAATTGTTAGAAAGGCACATTTTTTTGTAATTCTCTGCGGTGGAAACAAAGAATGTAATAGGATGAAAACAAATCAGAACACTTTAATTGGTGATTTGCAATAATAAGTGTTTTTCCTGAAACCCAATTTCCACAGATTATTCTTTAAACATGTAGTTTTATCAGTAAAACTGCATGTTAATGGGAAAGGTTGTGGCCATTTCAATGTGAGAATGTGCTGTCTGTAAAGGACAGTGCTATACCACATCATGTTTTAGTGATATATTAATTAAAATTGAGTGTTTTAATATGAACTGAGAAACATTCCTGAAACCGCCCTGAGGACAATGCTATTCGTGAACAAAAATGCAAGTCAGGGTTCATCTGTACATTACCTGTGTTCTAAACATGGAGCAAAAGTGCAGTCTATTAAATCAAACAAAATAGTTTTTTAGACAGCAGAAATGCTGAACTTACATTTTTAAGGTGCTCTCATATAGATGATGAAGAAAAACGCGAGGATCACACAATTTGAGACTGTTGGAAAATGGGTTATTGGTAAGGGCAGGTAAGTACCTACACTTAGCAACAGGCCACTAACCTCCACTTAGGTCCAGATAGGTCTCAGTAAATTAAACCCAGCTCAACCCTTGGTAGCTTGGCAACGAGCGACAAGGCTTAACTTAGGAGACAAAGCGTAAAGCATTCACATATCACAAAACAGTAATTAAATAAAACAGAGGAAACGGTTTAAAAATCCAAACTTAATTTATACAAATAGACCATATTTTTATCTTTAAAATGACACCAAAACGAATAGAATTGGATAAGGGGAACCAGAGATATGAATTTGTAAAGAATTAATGCTTTCTAGTGCATAGAAGCAACTAGTGCTCAAAGGGTTAATAAAAAAAAAATTCACATTGGAAAGTCCAGAGTTCAGGCCACCCACGAGGTAACACTTACTTTCAGAAGTGTTTGATTCAGGAAAGTGGGCCACAGCACCAGCCAAGGATTCAGAGGCTCTGGTGTGCCTCTTGGGGCCTGGGACTACAACTCCCACAATGCACCTCTTTGACGTATGGAGTTGCTCCAAACATCTCCAAACTTCTGGATCTTCTTCCAGAGGTCTTTTTTGTGTCCTTGAAGGGTCCACAACTTGATCCAAGGTTCCAGAAACTCTGAGGTGCTCCTTGGGAGTTAGAACTACAATTCCCAGAATGCACCTGGTCAGAATCCTCCAAATGGCCACTGGATGCTGGTCAGCTGGGCTCTACTTGCAGGACTTGATGCAGGGGAGCTCCTTTGTACCTGTAGCAAATAGGGAGTCCCTTCTTGAAGCAGTAGAAGACAGGTAAAGTCCTTTTAGTGGTGAAGCCCAAGTGTGCAGCTGGTGCGGTCCTCCAGAGTGCAGTGTCCAGGTGCAGGTCAGGGGTCCAGCAGGGCAGACCTTCTTCTCATGCAGTTCTTCCTTGTTGGAATATGATGGGGATTTGACGTGTGGGTGCAGGTCTGCCAGTTTTATCCCTGCTCCTGGGTGAAAAACAGGGGGGTCCTGGTTCTCCAATCAGGTGCAGGGTCCTTCCCCCTGTGATGACCACTTCCTGCGAAGTGTGGCAAAAATCTATCCCAGGGGGCAACATTCCTCAAAAATCCATCATGGCTGAAAGTGATTTTTGGAGGTTACATCTGACTGAGCCCACCCACTGGTGTGGCTAAAAATCCTAAACACACTACTCTCCTGCCCTCCTAATCTAATCAAGGGGGCACCTAATTGTCTGGGTTTGCAGGATGTGAGGGTGTTGCTGAGTTGCTCCAAATGTCCTTCCCTGCCTTTGAAGACCAGTTTGGCAGCCCTCCCCCTTCCTGTTTCACCATCTGCTGAGGGGAGATCTCCTCCCCCAGGCACATCTCTTTGTGTGGAGCCAGGCCACTTCACACCTCATCAAGGCAGCCTGGCCAGAGCACAGCAGCAAAAACTCTGCAGGGCTGAAGTTGGCAACTTTTCAGGTAAAGTTTAAAACTCTTTAACTGTACAAGTTATATTAAATCCCACAACTGTAAATTGTGGGATTTATTATAACAATTAATTTGATACCAAACGTCTGGTATCTGTTACTTAAGGGGACTTTTAAAATTAAAATAAAGTCTCCCCACTCTAGCCAATGAAGGCCATTCACTACAGATTTGGTTGTTTTACCTCACCAGGGCTTATGAAACTATTTTTATAAGGTCCCTGCTTATAGGGGCACATAGGGCACACCCTAGGGGTGACGTATATGTAAAAATAAGGTAGTTTAAGACTTTGGAACTACTTTTAATTCCAAAGTTGAATTTGCATGTAACTTTCATTTAAAAGTAGCCAGCAAGGCAGGCCTGCCTTTAAAATGACACTGGGCACCTCAGCAGTGCACCTTTGGGTGCACTACCTATGCTGGGGTCCCTAAACCTACATGCCCTACCATATACTGGGGACTTATAGGTAGGTTGACTTAGCCAATTATAATTAGCCTAATTTGCATACTGGGTTTACACAGAGCACAGGCCCTGGGACTGGTTAGCAGTACCCAGGTCACCATCAGAGTCAGGAAAACACCAGCAAAAAGTGGAAAATGGGGGAAGAAAGTTAGGGGGCCTCCGCAATCAGCCCTATTCTCTCACAGAGACCAGAGTAGATTGTTCATGTCAATCCAGCTTTAGGTCTGGTAAAAATTTTATGATAATTTGTAGCCTGTATAAACTGGGGGACAACGGTATCCCAGAAAATCTAAAGCACTAAACTCATAAACATTTCATCATGTAAAAACACAGTGGTCTGCTGCTATTGTGCATCCTGTTATTTTTCTTGAAAAAATACTGAAGAGACAAAACAAAGAAGAGTAAAGGACTGAAAAGGGTTCTGCCTTTTTAATGCTGCCTACATGTACTTGAAAGAAGAGGTTCTCAGCTGTGTTGCCTACTTTCTAGCAAATTGTTTAGGTTGGACTAGATCTTTACTGATCATTTGAGGATGCACCCAGGGATTTCTTCTTGCATCTGGGCCGTTCAATTTAGACCTGGAGATACAAAGAATCCTAATTGAGGAAGTAGGGGTTGCTAAACACCAGTGTCAAAACTGGAACTAGTTTGCTGGCAGTCATTCGACATAAAGACTGAAGGAACCTTTCACAGCGTTGTTGCCAGTGCTAATACACAGCTACTTGGTGGTAAATACCCAAGGGAGGTGGATCAGACTAGGTGAAATGATGTGTCCTAGACTATTTAGTCAGTCATAACTGTACCCTAGGACAAGAACAAGGGAGCACCTGCATGCACTAAACGTGTGATAAAGATAAGATGTATAATTGAGGCTGTCTGGGTGTAGGAGGCTGGGCTGGCTTGTAGTGAGTACCAAGGGGTACTTACACCTTGCACCAGGCCCAGGTATCCCTTATTAGTGTATAGGGTGTCTAGCAGCTTAGACTGATAGATAATGGTAGCTTAGCAGAGCAGCTTAGGCTGAACTAGGAGACGAGTGAAGCTCCTACAGTACCACTAGTGTCATATGCACAATATCATAAGAAAACACAATACACAGATATACTAAAAATAAAGGTACTTTATTTTTATGACAATATGCCAAAAGTATCTCAGTGAGTACCCTCAGTATGAGGATAGCAAATATACACAAGATATATGTACACAATACCAAAAATATGCACTATAGTATTAGAAAACAGTGCAAACAATGTATAGTTACAATAGGATGCAATGGGGACACATAGGGATAGGGGCAACACAAACCATATACTCCAAAAGTGGAATGCGAACCACGAATGGACCCCAAACCTATGTGACCTTGTAGAGGGTCGCCGGGACTGTAAGAAAACAGTGAGGGTTAGAAAAATAGCCCACCCCAAGACCCTGAAAAGTGAGTGCAAAGTGCACTAAAGTTCCCCAAAGAGCACAGAAGTCGTGATAGGGGAATTCTGCAGGAAAGACCAAAACCAGCAATGCAACAATGATGGATTTCCAGACGAGGGTACATGTGGAACAAGGGGACCAAGTCCAAAAGTCACGACCAAGTCGAGAGTGGGCAGATACCCAGGAAATGCCAGCTGTGGGTGCAAAGAAGCTGCTACTGGACAGTAGAAGCTGAGGATTCTGCAGTAACGACAAGGGCTAGAAACTTCCCCTTTGGAGGATGGATGTCCCACGCTATGGAGAGTCGTGCAGAAGTGTTTTCCTGAAGAAATATTGCAAACAAGCCTTGCTAGCTGCAAGTCTTGCGGTTTGTGTTTTTGGATGCTGCTGTGGCCCAGGAGGGACCAGGATGTCGCCAATTGCGTCAGGGGACAGAAAGGGCGCCCAGCAAAACAAGGAGCCCTCTCAGAAGCAGGCAGCACCTGCAAAAGTGCTGGAACAGGCACTACAAAGAGGAGTGAAACGGTGCTCACCCAAAGTTGCACTAAGGAGTCCCACGCCGCCGGAGGACAACTTAGGAGGTCGTGCAATGCAGGGTAGAGTGCCGTGGATCCAGGCTTGGCTGTGCACAAAGGATTTCTGCCGGAAGTGCACAGAGGCCAGAGTAGCTGCAAAAGACGCAGTTCCCAGCAATGCAGTCTGGCGTGGGGAGGCAAGGACTTACCTCCACCAAACTTGGACTGAAGAGTCACTGGACTGTGGGAGTCACTTGGACAGAGTTGTTGGATTCAAGGGACCTCGCTCGTTGTGCTGAGAGGAGACCCAGGAGACCGGTGATGCAGTTCTTTGGTGCCTGCGGTTGCAGGGGGATGATTCCGTCGACCCACGGGAGATTTCTTCGGAGCTTCTAATGCAGAGAGGAGGCAGACTACCCCCACAGCATGCACCACCAGGAAAGCAGTCGAGAAGGCGGCAGGATCAGCGTTACAGAGTTGCAGTAGTCATCTTCGCTACTTTGTTGCAGTTTTGCAGGCTTCCAGCGCGGTCAGCAGTCGATTCATTGGCAGAAGGTGAAGAGAGAGATGCAGAGGAACTCTGATGAGCTCTTGCATTCGTTATCTAAGGAATTCCCCAAAGCAGAGACCCTAAATAGCCAGAAAAGAGGGTTTGGCTACTTAGGAGAGAAGATAGGCTAGCAACACCTGAAGGAGCCTATCAGAAGGAGTCTCTGACGTCACCTGCTGGCCCTGGCCACTCAGAGCAGTCCAGTGTGCCAGCAGGACCTCTGTTTCCAAGATGGCAGAGGTCTGGAGCACACTGGAGGAGCTCTGGGCACCTCCCAGGGGAGGTGCAGGTCAGGGGAGTGGTCCCTCCCCTTTCCTTTGTCCAGTTTCGCGCCAGAGCAGGACTGAGGGGTCCCTGAACCGGTGTAGACTGGCTTATGCAGAAATGGGCACCATGTGTGCCCATGAAAGCATTTCCAGAGGCTGGGGGAAGCTACTCCTCCCCTGCCTTAACACCATTTTCCAAAGGGAGAGGGTGTAACACCCTCTCTCTGAGGAAGTCCTTTGTTCTGCCTTCCTGGGCCAAGCCTGGCTGGACCCCAGGAGGGCAGAAACCTGTCTGAGGGGTTGGCAGCAGCAGCAGCTGCAGAGAAACCCCTGAAAATGCAGTTTGGCAGTACCCGGGTCTGTGCTAGAGACCCGTGGGATCATGGGATTGTGCCAACAATGCCAGGATGGCATAGAGGGGGCAATTCCATGATCTTAGACATGTTACATGGCCATATTCGGAGTTACCATTGTGAAGCTACACATAGGTAGTGACCTATATGTAGTGAACGCGTATAATGGTGTCCCCGCACTCACAAAGTCCGGGGAATTGGCCCTGAACAATGTGGGGGCACCTTGGCTAGTGCCAGGGTGCCCACACACTAAGTAACTTAGCACCCAACCTTTACCAGGTAAAGGTTAGACATATAGGTGACTTATATGTTACTTAAGTGCAGTGTAAAATGGCTGTGAAATAACGTGGGCGTTATTTCACTCAGGCTGCAGTGGCAGGCCTGTGTAAGAATTGTCAGAGCTCCCTATGGGTGGCAAAAGAAATGCTGCAGCCCATAGGGATCTCCTGGAACCCCAATACCCTGGGTACCTCAGTACCATATACTAGGGAATTATAAGGGTGTTCCAGTATGCCAATGTAAATTGGTAAAATTGGTCACTAGCCTGTTAGTGACAATTTGTAAAGAGAGAGCATAACCACTGAGGTTCTGGTTAGCAGAGCCTCAGTGAGACAGTTAGGCATCACACAGGGAACACATACCTATAGGTCACAAACTTATGAGCACTGGGGTCCTGACTAGCAGGGTCCCAGTGACACATAACAAACATACTGAAAACATAGGGTTTTCACTATGATCACTGGGCCCTGGCTAGCAGGATCCCAGTGAGACAATGAAAACACCCTGACATACACTCACAAACAGGCCAAAAGTGGGGGTAACAAGGCTAGAAAGAGGCTACTTTCTCACACAACCCCTCCCCCCCCAAATGAAGGACAATAAGGCTAACCTTGGCCAGTTGAGACTTTATTGTCTAAGTGGTGATAAGTAGAGAGTAGCTCTGCAATAGACTGGTTACTCCCTTTATCATCCACTATATGGTTACTTCCCTGTGGGGATGTAAACCACCCTGTTTGAAGTTTTTTAGCTAAGCAACAATGTGAAGATGTATTTTTAGAGTTTCTATGAGTAAGTTTTAGTTTAGAGCAGTGGGAATTGTCCACTGAACCTATTTGTAGTGATGGAAATGCCAGACAGGGATGCTGTCTCAGAAAAGCCATAGCTGGGCAAAAACTTTGTCCATATGGCTGGAAGAGAGAACAGGGATACTGTTTCTCTTGGGTTGGAGCAGGGCAGGGATGTTGTCCTATGAGCTCCACACTAGGGCAGGGATGCTGTCCTAAGTGTTGTGAGGCAGTGCAGGGTGTCTGCACTAAAGTTTCTCTGGGAGGGTTGGAGGGGTGCTCCATGTTAACCAAAATGGTGCTCTTTTTGTCACCAATGTTAGTTATCCCACAGAGAGGTACTTCTACCTCAGGGAGTACAGCTTTGCCAGCTGATGATTCCCTTGGAACAGGTGCCACCCCAGGAGAGGTTTCTCCTACCACAGGAATTATATCCTGATTGGCAGGGTGGTTAGGGGATACTGTGATACCCTTTTTACCTGTTGTTGGAGAGGGATCCTGAGTTTTCAGGCCTTCTCTCCTTTGCTTTTTCATTTCAGTAGAAATGAGAGGGAACAATTCCTCTGGGATGCCCAGCATGGCTGCATGGGCATACAACTCTACATCAGCCCAACCTGAGGCCTCTAGGTCATTACCTAAGAGACAGTCTACAGGTAAGCTAGGTGATACCACCACCTGCTTAGGGCCAGTAACTCCACCCCAACTAAACTGAATTATAGCTAAGGGAAGAAACTTAGTGGAGTTATGGACATCAATAATTTTATACTGTTGTCCAATGATGTGTTGTTCAGGAGCCACTAGGTTTTCAGTCACCAAAGTGATACTGGCACCTGTGTCCCTGTAGGCCAAGGCCTCAACACCATTTATTGAAACTGTCTGCCTGTATGTATCCATTGTAAGGGGACAAGCAGCCAGTGTGGCAAGGCCAATGCCACTAGGTGTGACAGAAACTGTCTTGAGACTGACTACCCCAGTTTCTATTATGGACCCATAAGTGAACCCAACTACACCCTTAACTTGACTGTTGCCAGCAGTCCCACCACTAGTACCACTACTGCTAGGGGCACTAGAGCTTGATGTATTAGTGGTGGTAGGCTCAGGGGGTTTACCTGGACAGGACTTATCCCCTGGCCTATGGCCTCTGTTTTTACACACAAAGCACCAAGGCTTTTTAATGTGTGCAGGTTGAGAAGAAGAGGAAGAATTTGTTTTATCCCCACCCTCTGAAGAGTGTTTAAGATTTGAAGTGGGATCTTTGGTTTTACCCTTATCCCCATGCTTATCTTGAGATTTTTCACCATCTTTCTTCTTGCCATCCTTGTCACCACCTGTATGAACTTTTCTGTTCACTCTTGTTCTGACCCATTTGTCTGCCTTCTTTCCCAATTCTTGGGGAGAGGTCAGATCTGAGTCCACTAGATACTGGTGCAACAAATCAGACACACAATTATTAAGTATATGCTCTCTCAGGATTATGTTATATAGGCTTTCATAGTCAGTCACTTTACTGCCATGTAACCACCCATCCAAGGCCTTCACTGAATGGTCAACAAAGTCTACCCAGTCTTGTGAAGACTCCTTTTTGGTTTCTCTGAACTTCATCATGTACTGTTCAGTGGTTAAGCCATAACCATCTAGGAGTGCATTCTTAAGAGCTGCAAAATTATTGGCATTACTTTCTTTCACAGTAAGGAGCCTATCCATACCCTTTCCACTAAATGATAGCCATAGGATAGCAGCCCACTGCCTTTGAGGGACATCCTGTACAACACAGGCCCTCTCAAGTGCAGCAAACCACTTGTTAATGTCATCCCTTTCCTTATAAGGGGGAACTATCTTGTGCAGATTCCTAGAATCATGCTATTTTTCAGGATGACTATGGGGAATACTGCTGCTGCCACCATGTGTTTCTAAACCCAGTTTCTGTCTTTCTCTTTCCACTTCTAAGGACTGCCTATCTCAATCCAGCTGTTGCTTCTTGAGCTTCAGTCTGGTTTGTTCCACTTTCAATCTATTGAGCTCCCTTTCTAACACTCTGTCATCAGGGTGGGTGGGTGGGTCATTCCTTGAAACAGAAGTATGGTGAGAATGAACAGAAGGAGACCTGTCCCTAACAGATGGCACCTTAACAGCTTGGCTAACAGAAACAGCACTTCTACTATGATGAGAAGGGATACTCTTACTGTGATGTGAGACAACACTATCAGTATGGTGTGACTCTACATCAGTACCAGCTATGCTAGGTGGCTTGCTAGGGGGCAGGCTTGAAATCTTCCCTCCCACATCTTTTGCTAGGGGTGCCCCAGAATCAGAGCGGAACCATCAGCTAATTTTTCACCAGAAGTGCCACCTCTGGCTTTATCCTGTTCAACAAGCATGTTAACCAACAGTTCTCTAGAGGGATTCTTCCTTACACTTAAACCTCTTTCTATGCAGAGACTCCTTGCTCCTTTCCAGCTAAGGTGATCATAAGCAAGTTTGGACAGATCAACAGTTCGGCCTGTGCCAGACATTTTAGAAAGTGTTTAAGGGATAGAAAAAGTGAGAAAAAAAAGTTTTTCAGAACTTTTGGAAAGACAGAAAAAAAACTTTTTAAACTTTTTAAGAACTTTTTAGAAAGTTAGAGGTACTTTTCAGCACTTTAGAAAAGAAGTGAGAAAAGAAATGCAAAACTTTTTGGTTAGGTGTACATACACTGAACTTGTTTTGTATATGTTTCTCTTATGAAAAGTACAATGACAAAAGTGGTAAGTAGTTACAAAGTACTTATCCCACCGCTGCACAACCAATGTAGGAGGCTGGGCTGGCTTGTAGTGAGTACCAAGGGGTACTTACACCTTGCACCAGGCCCAGGTATCCCTAATTAGTGTATAGGGTGTCTAGCAGCTTAGGCTGATAGATAATGGTAGCTTAGCAGAGCAGCTTAGGCTGAACTAGGAGACGAGTGAAGCTACTACAGTACCACTAGTGTCATATGCACAATATCATAAGAAAACACAATACACAGATATACTAAAAATAAAGGTACTTTATTTTTATGACAATATGCCAAAAGTATCTCAGTGAGTATCCTCAGTATGAGGATAGCAAATATACACAAGATATATGTACACAATTCCAAAAATATGCAGTATAGTATTAGAAAACAGTGCAAATAATGTATAGTTACAATAGGATGCAATGGGGACACATAGGGATAGGGGCAACACAAACCATATACTCCAAAAGTGGAATGCGAACCACGAATGGACCCCAAACCTATGTGACCTTGTAGAGGGTCGCTGGGACTGTAAGAAAACAGTGAGGGTTAGAAAAATAGCCCACCCCAAGACCCTGAAAAGTGAGTGCAAAGTGCACTAAAGTTCCCCAAAGAGCACAGAAGTCGTGATAGGGGAATTCTGCAGGAAAGACCAAAACCAGCAATGCAACAATGATGGATTTCCAGACGAGGGTACCTGTGGAACAAGGGGACCAAGTCCAAAAGTCACGACCAAGTCGAGAGTGGGCAGATGCCCAGGAAATGCCAGCTGTGGGTGCAAAGAAGCTGCTACTGGACAGTAGAAGCTGAGGATTCTGCAGGAACGACAAGGGCTAGAAAATTCCCCTTTGGAGGATGAATGTCCCACGCCGTGGAGAGTTGTGCAAAAGTGTTTTCCTGAAGAAAGACCGCAAACAAGCCTTGCTAGCTGCAAGTCATGCGGTTAGGGTTTTTGGATGCTGCTGTGGCCCAGGAGGGACCAGGATGTCGCCAATTGCGTCAGGGGACAGAGGGGGCACACAGCAAGACAAAGAGCCCTCTCAGAAGCAGACAGCACCTGCAAAAGTTCTGGAACAGGCACTACAAAGAGGAGTGAAACGGTGCTCACCCAAAGTTGCACTAAGGAGTTCCACGCCGCCGGAGGGCAACTTAGGAGGTCGTGCAATGCAGGGTAGAGTGCCGTGGATCCAGGCTTGGCTGTGCACAAAGGATTTCTGCCGGAAGTGCACAGAGGCCAGAGTAGCTGCAAAAGACGCAGTTCCCAGCAATGCAGTCTGGCGTGGGGAGGCAAGGACTTACCTCCACCAAACTTGGACTGAAGAGTCACTGGACTGTGGGAGTCACTTGGACAGAGTTGTTGGATTCAAGGGACCTCGCTCGTTGTGCTGAGAGGAGACCCAGGAGACCGGTGATGCAGTTCTTTGGTGCCTGCGGTTGCAGGGGGATGATTCCGTCGACCCACGGGAGATTTCTTCGGAGCTTCTAATGCAGAGAGGAGGCAGACTACCCCCACAGCATGCACCACCAGGAAAGCTGTCGAGAAGGCGGCAGGATCAGCGTTACAGAGTTGCAGTAGTCATCTTCGCTACTTTGTTGCAGTTTTGCAGGCTTCCAGCGCGGTCAGCAGTCGATTCATTGGCAGAAGGTGAAGAGAGAGATGCAGAGGAACTCTGATGAGCTCTTGCATTCGTTATCTAAGGAATTCCCCAAAGCAGAGACCCTAAATAGCCAGAAAAGAGGGTTTGGCTACTTAGGAGAGAAGATAGGCTAGCAACACCTGAAGGAGCCTATCAGAAGGAGACTCTGACGTCACCTGCTGGCCCTGGCCACTCAGAGCAGTCCAGTGTGCCAGCAGCACCTCTGTTTCCAAGATGGCAGAGGTCTGGAGCACACTGGAGGAGCTCTGGGCACCTCCCAGGTGAGGTGCAGGTCAGGGGAGTGGTCACTCCCCTTTCCTTTGTCCAGTTTCGCGCCAGAGCAGGGCTGAGGGGTCCCTGAACCGGTGTAGACTGGCTTATGCAGAAATGGGCACCATGTGTGCCCATGAAAGCATTTCCAGAGGCTGGGGGAGGCTACTCCTCCCCTGCCTTAACACCATTTTCCAAAGGGAGAGGGTGTAACACCCTCTCTCTGAGGAAGTCCTTTGTTCTGCCTTCCTGGGCCAAGCCTGGCTGGACCCCAGGAGGGCAGAAACCTGTCTGAGGGGTTGGCAGCAGCAGCAGCTGCAGTGAAACCCCTGAAAAGGCAGTTTGGCAGTACCCGGGTCTGCGCTAGAGACCCGTGGGATCATGGGATTGTGCCAACAATGCCAGGATGGCATAGAGGGGGCAATGCCATGATCTTAGACATGTTACATGGCCATATTCGGAGTAACCATTGTGAAGCTACACATAGGTAGTGACCTATATGTAGTGCACACGTGTAATGGTGTCCCCGCACTCACAAAGTCCGAGGAATTGGCCCTGAACAATGTGTGGACACCTTGGCTAGTGCCAGGGTGCCCACACACTAAGTAACTTAGCACCCAACCTTTACCAGGTAAAGGTTAGACATATAGGTGACTTATAGGTTACTTAAGTGCAGTGTAAAATGGCTGTGAAATAACGTGGACGTTATTTCACTCAGGCTGCAGTGGCAGGCCTGTGTAAGAATTGTCAGAGCTCTCTATGGGTGGCAAAAGAAATGCTGCAGCCCATAGGGATCTCCTGGAACCCCAATACCCTGGTACCTCAGTACCATATACTAGGGAATTATAAGGGTGTTCCAGTATGCCAATGTAAATTGGTAAAATTGGTCACTAGCCTGTTAGTGACAATTTGTAAAGAGAGAGCATAACCACTGAGGTTCTGCTTAGCAGAGCCTCAGTGAGACAGTTAGGCATCACACAGGGAACACATACCTATAGGTCACAAACTTATGAGCACTGGGGTCCTGACTAGCAGGGTCCCAGTGACACATAACAAACATACTGAAAACATAGGGTTTTCACTATGAGCACTGGGCCCTGGCTAGCAGGATCCCAGTGAGACAGTGAAAACACCCTGACATACACTCACAAACAGGCCAAAAGTGGGGGTAACAAGGCTAGAAAGAGGCTACTTTCTCACACCGGGCACCCTTGATACTGCAACAAAAAAGCAAAAATTTATACCAACCTAACCAATCAAGACCAACTATATATTTGGTTAATTCACCAAAGGGAGCTACGAAAACGGAACATAATATCTCCTTCCAAAATTAATTGATTACTCAAGCTGAAATTATGTGCGGAATGCAGAGGCTCCACAGTAAATGTAATGAAAAAAATGTATAGAAAAAGAAACACAGAACTAATAACCGATACTAATTATTCCTAAATGCAAACTTGCAGTTTTGGAAAGCAACTAAAAGGATTCATAACACCAACATAGAAAATCTCTGAGGCTTTGCTGCACAATAGAATAAGTAGCAGTGAGATGACATCCTAAGCTTTCTGAAAAGTTGTGTTTAGTATGCGTGTCTGCTGCCGCTCCCTGTGTGCATGTGTATGATATATAACCATAAATGTCCAAAGCATCTGCTAGACGTAGTTCCCGATTTCTACGGCCACGCATGGAAGCCAGTTTCGGAGTGCACTAACCCATAGAAATATATATGTATGCAACATCTTCAATCCCCCACAAAAACAAGTTCAATTCTTAAACACCAGAATGCTGATCTCTAGACAAAATATCCTCTTTCCACGAAGTTCGAAAAAACTGTCACTCAAATCTGTCACTCATATCTGTTAAAATTGAACCCGACGATTTCTCAATACTAAAAAAATGAATTTCATTACCCTGTGGTCCTCAAATGGCGCCAGATTCCATATATGTATTTAGTTAATTCTTTACTTTCTTATGGTATTAATAGAGTGTGGCATATTCGCAAGGACAGCAGGAGCTTTACATACAACATTGTGTTACATACATTATTTCAAACACCATCTTCCAAAAAACATATCTATGACAATGGCAATCATTGTTACTTGTATTAGCTATATGAAAGGTATAATTTCATAGAAAGAGTCTGTGTTTTTTTAGAATAAATCTCAGAAAATACACATCCATGCCACTTTCCCAACTATAGCTATCAAAATCAAGTTAATCCCATTTGAACTTCTTTATGGACACCCTGGTAGGGGACCTCTCAGTCTGGTGAAGGAGGGATGAGAGAAAGGTCCCAAGAAGTCCCCTGCAGGTTACGGTTAGCTACATGCTAGTCCTCAGAAACCAGATGACCAAGTTCTGGAAGAAGACTTCTGAGAACTTGGAAACTAGCCTGAAAGTCATAAAACTCTGGTATGACAAGGGGGCCACTTTGGTGGAACTTCAGTCTGGCCAGAAAGTGTGGGTTATGGAGCCAGTAATGCCCGGGCTCTCCTAGACCATTAGACAGGGCTGTATGAGGAAGGGTGAGGCCACCTACTAGATGGACATCAAGACTCCCCAGAAAGGCCTTAAGGGTACTCCATATCAATCGCCTCAAACCCTACTACGAGAGGTCTGAGGTCACCACGCTGTTGCTGACAGATAATGGAGAGGAAGAGGAGAGTGAACCTCTATCTGACCTCTTTTCAGCTAAAACAAGAGATGGGTCAGTGGAAGATGTCAACCTCTCTCCTGCCCTGACCCCAGAACAGCAGAGGGACTGTCGCCAGTTGTTGGGTAAATTTGCCTCTGTTTTCCTCACTCCTGGGATTGCACACTTGTGTACACATGATATAGATACTGGAGATAACCCCCTGTCAAAAATAAAATAATAGGCTGTCAGGTAAAGTGAAGGCCAGCATTAAGAAGGAAATCTCCAAAACGTGTTACCCAAAGCTGCCTCACCAGGCACCGCCCCAGAATTCAGGTTCCAAGTGAACTACAGGCAGTTCAGCTCAGTCACCAAGACTGATGCTCACCCCACTCCCAGGGCTGATGAGACCATTGAGAGGGAAGAGGCTGCCAAGGCCCTGAGTACTTTTGATCTTACTTCAGGGTACTGGCAAATAGCCCTAACTGAGGGAACAAAAGAGAGGTCAGCATTATTTTTATTTATTGCCCTTTGGATTGTAGAATGCCACTGCCACCTTCCAAAGGTTGGTGGAACAAGTCCTAGCTCGAATAGAGGCCTTCAGTGCTGCTTGCTTGGAGGTCATAACTGTCTACAGTAGCAGCTGGGAGGACCACTCCTTTCACCTTCAGCAAGTGCTTTAGGCCCTGCAACATGCAAGCTTGACTATCAAGGCCAGTAAGTGTCACAGAGAGCAGGGTTCTGTGGTGTTCTTGGGCACCTCACAGGTAGAGGTAAGGTCCTGCGCTCTAGGCCAAAATAAAGACTTTCCTGGCCTGGGAGCTCTCCAAAACTCAGATATAAGGGTCTTCCTCGGCCTCACTGGATACTACAGGAGGTTTGTTAAGGGGTATAGCACCATTGTTTCCCCTTAAGTGAGTTGACTTCCAAATATCAGCCTATTAGGATGATCTGGACAGTGGACTGTCAGAAAGCCTTTAACATGATCAAACAGACCCTGTGTACAGCCACTTAACTCGAGGCCCCTGACTTTTCCCAGGAGTTCATTATGTAACCTAGTGCCTCAAAGCATGGAATAGGGCCGTTGTTATCACAGTTGCATAAGGAGAGCCTAGACCAGCCTGCAGCCTTCATCAGTAGGAGTCTACTCCCCAGAAAACAGAGGTAGAGTGTTATTGTTACAAAAGCCTTTGATGTGGCTTGGGAACTAAAGAAGCTGATACCATACCTATTTGGGACTCACTTCTGGGTTCGGACAGACCACAGACCTCTCAGATGGCTCATGTAGATGAGGGGTTAGAATCCAACTGTTGAGGTGGTCTATCTCCCTACAGGAAAAGGACTTTACTATGGAACACCATCCTGGGAGACCATTTCAATAATGATGATCTGTCCAGGTTGTTCCACCTTTGTGATGAGAACTTCCAGGAGGTTGGGTAGTTTTCCCCAGTTTTGGCTGGGGAAGACACATGTTAGACCTGCGAGGCACAGGGTGGTCTTCCCCAGAACTTTGGGCCAGATGTAGGAAGCCTTTTGCATGTCGCAAACTGCGAAAAACTCAGTTGGCGGCATGCAAAAGGCCGAACGCGATGCACAACCTCAAATTGCGAGTCGATACCGACTCGCAATTTGAGGATGCGACTCGCAAATAGGAAGGGGTGTTCCCTTCCTATTTGCGACCGCATCGCCATGCTGAGTTGTTTTGTGACTTCGAATGCGTCGCAAACCAACTCGCAGTTACCACCAGTGTCACACTGGTGGTAACTCATTCGCAAAAGGGAAGTGGTCCCCATGGGACCCCTTCCCCTTTGTGAATGCCGAAAAAAATGTTTTTTCAGAGCAGGCAGTGGTCCTATGGACCACTGCCTGCTCTGAAAAAAACGAAACCAAATAGTTTCGGAAGTTTTTCTTTTTGCAACTCATTTTCCTTTAAGGAAAACGGGCTGCAAAAAGAAAAAAAAAACTGCTTTATTAAAAAGCAGTCACAGACATGGAGGTCTGCTGTCTCCAGCAGGCCACCATCCCTGTGAGTGCAGGGACTCGCTATGGGGTCGCAAAATGCGTCCCACCTCATTAATATTCATGAGGTGGGTCTTTGCGACCCCATAGCGAGTCGCAGAAGGTGTCTGAGACACCTTTCTGCATACAATTTTGCGAGTTGCAATTTGGGAGTCGGTCAGACTCGCAAATTGCAAGTCGCAAAATTTTCTATTGCTACATCTGGCCCTTTGTGCCTTAACCCTCCAATTTTTCTGAATTAGTTTTTGCTGGCTTTAATTTTCAGGACCCTGCACACTTTAACACTGATAAGCAGTGCTAAGTGCTTGTGCTCACTCCCTACAACATGAGAAAATTGGCTTATACCTGATTGGCATAATTACTTTACTTATAAGTCCCTAGTAAAGTGGTATACCATATGCCCGGGGCCTTTAAATTTAATGCTACTAGGGGGCGGGCAGCACATACTGTGTCCCCATTGAAAAAGCCCCTTACAACATGTCCCAGGTCTGCCATTGCAGCCTCAATGCAATTTTAAACTGCCAATTCGACTTGACAAAATTACCCCCTTGTCAAGCCTTAAACACCCCTTCTATTTCATATACAATACCCCTAAGGTAGGCCCTAGGCAGCCATAGGGCAGTGTGAATTGTAATTAAAAGGTTGGACCGGTACTATTTAAGTTTTGCATCTCCTAGGAGTGAAAAACTCCTACATTTGTTTTTCCCTACTGTGCAGCTTACTCCGTCCATGGGATAGCATTAGGTTGCCTTAGTACATTTAATAAGGGTATCTAAGAAACTGTAATTCAATAACCATTTTAATAGCAAAGTGGGATTTTAAGTTAACATTTTGAACATGCCACTTTTAGAAAGTTGGCCTTTCCCTGTCCTAGCTTTTTTGTGTCTGCAGCCTGTTTCCATATCACATGACTGGTTGTAGTTGGCATTTGGACTTTGTTTATTCCTTCCAGACAGCGACACAATAGAGGGATTGGGTGCACCTGGGTAGGCCATCACTTGCAGGATGGAGGGGCTCCAAACTGGGCACAGCCCCACTTGCTCATCAATAGGCTGTGCCCTGCCTTCACACAAAGGACTTAACACTAGATGTGAT
Source organism: Pleurodeles waltl (assembly GCF_031143425.1). Classification (NCBI taxonomy): domain Eukaryota; kingdom Metazoa; phylum Chordata; class Amphibia; order Caudata; family Salamandridae; genus Pleurodeles; species Pleurodeles waltl. The sequence goes on along the minus strand of NC_090440.1, from coordinate 583,805,564 downwards.
GCACAACGAGCAATGAGTAACGAACGAGTGGGCATGCGGAGGAGCTCCTTGATCCACACTGCTCCATCCCCTCCACCCCTACCTTCCTACTCAGAGGCAGCTTAGCGCCTTGGCAGAAGGATCTGTGTGGTGGCTGCGTTAGCCACAAGATTGTAGCTGGATAAAGTAAGGCAGTGCGGCGAGCTCCTAGTAGCGTTTTTTTCATCACAGCTTGAAATGGTCGGAGCTCCGGGCAGCAGCCGGAGCTGCCAACCGGCGAACTATAACTGCAAAGCAGGGCATAGGCTAAGGAGGCGTTGAATACACCTGCTCACATGACACTTTGGCCACAGTAGTCTCAACAGCAGCAAGTGGATAGTGGCCAGCCCGGGATCAAGTGGGGTAAGCTGGGCAAGTGGCCCTGAACCAATGGATTCCTAGTTTCTTTGAGTTTTGGTTGCCACCATATGTAGCCCAGCCATTGGACAGTTGATCAGTAATTTGGACAAATAAGTGAGTGAGGCTGGACCAGAAAGGAGTGAGTGCTATAGTGTCTTAGAGCACGCTTTTTCTTCATACACAGCCGTTCTCTCAGGAAAAGCACACGGGCGAGCCTTGTATGAGCAACGGTTGCTACTGTGTCCACGGAAGCAGCCCAGGTGCACATGCATCACAGTGCTGGCATGTGTATTTAACTCCCAGAAGGTACATTTAGGCTGCTTATTTCCTAAGTGGCAAAGCTTTCAGGCTCAGCCTTTGCATAGCCAGGCATCCAGAGGCTTCTGACGTACCCAGGCAAAGGCGAATACGGTGTTGGGGCAGGTTGGCTAGCGCCCAAGCACAGCTTGTGAACTACTTTCCAGTGTGCAATACCTATTCATTGCTGCGCTCCTAACATTTGACGCCCCTCACCAAGACGGTATTGTATAAGAAACCCTCCTAGGGAGGGCGGAGAAGCCATGACGGTAAATACATTTTGTCCAGGAGATTAGAGAGCTTGCAAAAAAGCTATTAGAGAGCTTGCAAAAAAACTAAAGCCAATCCCCTGAAAAATAAGTCTTTCTACCTTTTTTATCAAAAGGAAGGTTGGATCCAACATTTTTTTTTTTTTTGGTAGACTGAGAAACAAATCCAGAGATAAATCCAAAATTACTGGCAGAAGCTGAATCTTCCTTCACACTCTGTAAGTCTTCAGCACCCCATAACTTGGAAGGGCGTAGGGGCCAGTCAATCTCATCTACTAGGGAAAAGGCACCTTTCAAAGATGATCTTACTCTCCCTGATATAAACATTGATCTAAGTCAAAATCAATCCCAAAGAGTAATTCCTGATTTTCCATCACCCGGCCAGCCAGAGGAACACATGGTAGGTACTCCCCTGAGTTCCCCACCAAGGATGCAGCTCTTCAGTAGCAATCCTAATGAGAGTTTCCTAACCATAATAAGGGTATCCGGTACTCCAGTACTCCACTCGAGCCCATAGTCTTCTTGCAACCTCCCAGGTAACTATCTACAGCTGTCGGAATCCTTACATTGTTTAGAAAGAATCTTGTCTTCGATTCTGGATTTGATGGAGAAATCAGTGAATAACTCTGATCTTATCTTGGACACACTTCTGTCCCTAACTACATTTTTGATTCTGAATAAGAGAACTCTATTGGAAAAGGTCACTTCTCCTCTGGGCTTGTCTCAGAAAACTAAGGGCCATATTTATACTTTTTGACGCAAATCAGCGCTAGCGCAGATTTGCAACAAAAAGTTTACCGCCGACTAATGCCATTCCAACGCGCGAGCCGGGCACCTTATTTATGGAATGTCATTAGTTGGCTCTGCGGCCTGGTTAGCGTCAAAATAAATGACGGTAACCGGGCAGCGGAGGCGAAGGGAAGACTGGGGGTTGTGCGCCAACGAATGGTGCAAGTCAGGTTAGAGTCAAAAATATTGTCTCTAACCTGACTAGCGGCATTTTTTGGCGCACAACCCCCATGGAAATGACTCCTGTGTTAGCAAAGACAGGAGTCATGCCCCCCTGCCCAATGGCCATGCCCAGGGGACTTCTGTCCCCTGGGCATGGCCATTGGGCACAGTGGCATGTAGGGGGGCCCAAGTTAGGCCCCCCATGCCACTTAATAAAAAAAATATATATACTTACCTCCACTGATTATGGATGGGTCCCCCCATCCATGGGTGTCCTCCAGGGGTGGGCTAGGGTGGCAGGGGGTGTCTCTGGGGGCAGGGAAGGGCACCCGTGGACTGCTTCCATGGTCTCCCACCATGGAAATGAGCCCACAGGTCCCTTAACGCCTGCCCTGACCCAGGCGTTAAAATACGGCGCAAATCCATCTGGGCGCCTTGTTTTAAGGCCCGCCTCCTCTTGTGAGTCATTTTGACGCCGAAGGATAAATAAGGCGCACATGCCTTAGAGTAATTTTTTGCACTGGAACGCCTACCTTGCATGTCATTAGCACAAGGTAGGTTTTCACATACATAAAATGACTCAAACTCCATAACTTTGGCGCTGGACGGGTCTAGCGCCAAAGTATAAATATGGAGTTAGGTTTGCGACGAATTTGTGCCAAAATAAATGACGCAAATCTGGTGCAAAAAGAGTATAAATATGGGCCTAAGAGTGGGTCCCGGTCTTAGGTCCTCCAACCAAGTTCCTCTTTAGGGAAACCCTATATGGTAGACGCAACACCTGAACATTGTCTTAAGGACTCGGGCACATAGGCTGTCACATTACAATGTAGGATAAAAAACAATGAGATCCGGAGTTCTTCGGATAATGAACAGATCTACTCCTTGCAAAAATCTATTTGAGCCAAAACAGAAGGAAGGATTAACCCTGTCTCCAATTTCTTTTCCTGTAGGAGAGAGTAAAATAAATGTATTCTTTCCCATATTTCAAAGTAAAGAGGCCTCAGCATTGTCACAACCCATAGAGAAGGAAAACAAGAAGAATGTGAAAAACAACAAGCAAAAGACCGCAAGGAGGAGGAAACATCAAAGAATCTGTAGAAAGCAATCAAGAAAAATCTGTTTTGATTTAAATTCTGCCCCAAATTTAACAGCAGAAAATGGTGGAGAGAGCTTCAACTGAGGAAAGGGTAGGACTATCACTCTACCAATTGACCCCAGATGCATCTTCAGAATTACCGCCAATTCCACGAGAAGAGGACACTTTTTTCGCATCAGTCTCATCGCTCCCAAAAGCAGCCCCTACCTGCTCTCTGAACCCGCATGCCACAATGCCAAGATGGGATAAAGTTGTCTATATTTCTAATATGATGGGGCTAGTCAAGGATAATACCCTTTGTAATCCCCTGGATGTGCCTTTGATTTTAGAATTCATTGACATTTTTTACCAGGAAATCTATCTGAATAATCATTTATATTGGGGTCCTTTTTTGATATTCCTTATTTACACATAGTTCAAAGTAGTGATTTGTCTTCAGTCCAAATCATCAGTCATGGGAAAACAACGGGGCTAGAGTAACTTTTAACTCCAAATTGGTATCTAACCTAGTATTACTAAATAGCGACAAGCTGCCCTGTCGCAGCATTGATGTATTCCCTCTGTAGGAGAAGTTCGCTAAAGTCTCCTCACATAACATCCTAGGTGAGGTCAGCTATCCCCCAGATTCCCCTCCCTCAGACTCCTTAGCAATTAAGAAGGTAGTTTGTAGGTCTCATTAGAAAATGGGGGTAGGAGGGTTTTACTGCTCCCTGGGAAAGAGGAGAGGTAGGACCGAGACGACAAAGTTCAGCGATGGGGATGAGTAGCGGGTATACTTAATTACAATGGTTCTATTGGGCTAAACTGCAAAAACCGTACCTAGTAATAATCATAAACTGTGTTTGTGGAATTCGGCTGGGTTAATGACTGATAGCAGTCAAATATTATTTCTGAATAGATTGGAGGCCGATGTAGTATGTATCCCAGTAACCTGGCTTAAAAAACAATTGGTTATTAAAGCAATATTTTGTTTAAACCGCCCTGCAATCACCTCCAAGAGGAGCAGTGCAAAACGAGGTATAGCAATATTGCTAGCTGCCAATTATAGTTGGACATATGATGAATTTACTCATGACTCCAAACTAATCCAGTCAGTAAAAGTAAGCTTTCATTGGAAACAAGGTAGTATTGAGTAATTACTGGTGGTAAATGCATATAAACTACCTGATCCTACCCATGCCCAACTGTTACCTGACATATTTTCCTTTATCACTACTATCATGCTGAGAGAGGTGTGTAAACATACACTTCTAGTAGGTGACATAAATGCTAAAGTTTGTAATCATGCCGTAAGGTCATTTGCAAATGGTTCTAAAGAGGAAATATTTAAAATCCCCCCTGCAATCTTCTATATTAATTGTAGAGCTGTCAAAAGAGGATTGCTCCTACAATAAGGTTTAAGGAACAATGAGTTCCTAATAGTAAATAAAAGAATAGAGAATGATAATCCAGTGACTTTTATGCATAAAGCACCCTCCAACTGTTCCATTAGTAACTATATGGTCACCCTATTTTTTACTTTCAACATGATTTTGCACATGAACATTCTTGACAATCTCAGTAGTGATCAGGAAAGTGGAATTTTAAAGATATAATAATGTGGTTCTAGAGATTCAATGGTAGAATATATTGGAATTCCAAGGCTTTGGTAAACTAAAAGAATCTCTGACAGCATTAATAGGGGATCCGCAACTTTTGTATCCTGATCCTCTAATTAACCATGGAATTTGTTATGGCCTGTAAAATAACCAATTTATCCTCCACAGGATACCATATCTTAATCCTTTCATTTGTCTAAACAGGGAGATAAACAGATTAGTGATGGTCCAATATCTTTCCTTTTCCTTTGAACGAAGTAAATTAATGAAAAGAGGAAGACACAGATTAAAATGCTCTTTAAAGAAAGAAAAGGATGTTTATAATTGAGTACAGTTAAAAGAAGCAGCTTCTCGTAAAGATGCTAAAAGATACTGTGAAGTTATTTATAATTACTGTGGCACTAGATTAACATCCCTCCCAGTTCCAATAATGGAAGCGGTTTGGAGAGCTTATCTAGAGAAACTTTACCCAGATAATGGCAATACAGTATGGTTTCATACACCCTCAATCTCCCCCAGTATTTTGGCCCCCCTCTCCAAAATGATTGAGGGTAGTATTAGGGGAATGAGGGCCTTAGGAGCAATGGGTCCAGGTGAGGTGTCCATTAAGGTTATTATAAGGGAGCCCTCGCTGTGGGCCACTTATCTTACCACCCTCTTTGCCCATTGTTACCAGTATGGTTTCGAGCCCCCATCTTCTTCTGGAAGCATTTTAATTCTGTTACATAAAAAGGGCCCATGACATATCCTAGGTAACTATTGCCAAATAGCCTTGCAGGATGTGGTAGGTGAAACATTGCTTAGGAGTTTCTTGGGACATATCACTGAGTGGGTCGAAGAGAAAAGGATCCTCCCTATTGAATAAGCTGGTTTTAGAAAGAAACGCTGTACACTTGATAACACATGCATGTTGAAACTCATAGCAGTAAAGTATACTTCAGTTTGAGGGCTCAATGTATATATGTCATTTCTAGATTTGTCTACGGCTTTCAACAGAGTGGACCATCCAATATTATAGAATAACACTAAAGATGTGAGGTATGCCCGAGATTCTCCTCTCATTAATAATCGCTCTCCATTCCTCTACCTGGTGTCACCTGCTGCTAGGCGGGGATCAAGGATTATCCTCAATAATTCCAACTAAAAATGGTCTGATATAGGGGTGCCTGCTGGCCCCATTAATTTTATCTTTGTAAGTTTCTGACCTCCCTGAATGCCTAGCAATTAACAAAGTGGATGCTCCTAAAATAGGTTGCCGCCCTTTTCCTTGCTTGTTGTATGTGGATGATATCGCAATCTGGGACCTAACTCCCAAGGGCATGAATATTAGGTGGGTTTCTTTACAGCACAATGACACCCTAATTAAGTGAAGATCAATGTCTCAAATGGAAAGGTATTGATCCTGAAAAGTAAAAAAAAAACTGAAAGACCAGTAACTGTGTCTGGGTTTTAGGTCTAGAGAAGCTAGAGGTCGTAAACTTATATCTCTACCTAGGAGAAAAATTGTCACAAGTCACACACTGGAAAAGGCACATATTGAACATTGCATGCCAGTGGTTACAAACTTTCTATAATGCCATGGGGCACAGACATTTCATTTATCTGCTATCTATTTTTAAGGTGAAAGTTCCTCTGATATTATTATTTGTCATTGAATCAATTAATGTGACAAATATGGGACTTTCTAGAGAAAATGGAAAGACAACTTTTCTGAAAACTTTTTTAATTTGACGTCATCTGTCTTTTCTCCTGCTTTGAGGCTGGAATTTGGTTTGGCAAGCACCTATATGCAAGGGCTGGCCAGTGTGATCCGATGGCACTTTCAACTTAAGAATAGTAAAAAAGATATGCATTTTCCCAGGAATTTGCCCTTGCACTAAACCAATTTGAACTGTAGGAAGCAGCACTGGCATTGCTCTCTCCCACTCAATTTAAAATATATTTAAAGGATGCTTCTTGTTCTACTAGTTATCTTATAGACATTTTATACTGTAGCTCAAAGAAAACGTTGGAGGAGGTTATTTCTTCCTCTCAATCCAGATTAGCTCTGCAGCACCTAACCTGGAATATGGACCATGGTCTTCACCGTTTCTGAAAACTATTTCAAATTAATTTGCTTCCACTAAATGTGTAAAAGCAAACTGGTCCTCTTTTGGAGAAAAAGTGAAAAAGGCAATCTGTGTAACATGGGGATCCAGGGTCTCAACCATGAACTTTTTGTTTGTCCCAAAGGACCCTTTAGTACCAACACTTTCTAAGGCCAATGTTTTTAAAGAATAATATTAAATCATCTGCAGTGGCACGGGAATTACTTTATCTTCAAAAAATGAAGTAATTTGCACAAAGGTTTTTCCATTTTTCTAAAGTTTTCATGAATTTATATTAATTTAAATTCAGGCTTGCTGCTATGTGATGGCTATATGTTTGTTATTTTGTTTGCTCTGTGCTGTTCCTTTGGTGCTGTCTTATTCTACGCACAATGTTAATAACAATGCTTTTAACGAACAATATCTATTCAGCTGAGGTGGCGGGGAGCTCTTCTTTTTATAAGAAAATGAACTTACGTGGACCAACATTGTGAAAAAACTCAATGTTTTGTATTAATGTGATTCACACTTATTGTCATATCTTGTTTTTATATGAATCTTTTTTGAGTGCCAAAACATGTCAAAATTTGAATTAAATAGCCTTAACGTCACTTCATTGTCATGTAGCCAGGCTGGAGTCTGGGCAGGGGAGGCAGAAAACTCTAAGCACTTCAAATGGATTTCTCTAGAAACTTCTCCATTTCAAAGAAAGCACCAGGTATGAAAATAGGAGCCTCAAACCCACTATTCAGTTCGCTTTCTGGACTTGCAGAAGGGCTCTCAGAGGACTGCCTGCTGCTGTGGCCTGTTGTGTTTTTCAGAACACTGCTTTGCGATACCTGGAAGGACTGCTCTGCTTCCTAAAGCATGCCATGAACCCTCAGAGGCTTGCTCTTCTGCTTGAGTCCTGTTCCACGTCTTGAACCCAGGACCACCAGAGTGACTCTAAGGGCTATTTAAGAAGACTAGGACAAACCTTCTCACCTTTCTGCCCAAAGTGCATCGCCGGTTGGCCAGACTACACAGCAGCTCCCACTATGTTTTCCTCCACAACAGTAAATCCTGTTCTGCGGTCCTTTGCAGAAGGGATATCTAGCTTCACGGAGCCCTCTTTGGCTACAGCTGCCAGCCTTGTCCCGCCAGAGATTTTTCAACTTCCAAAAAAAGAGACTAAGGCCCTCATTACAAGTGTGTCGGTCCGAGGACTGCCACACTCGTGGTGACGATCTGCCCGCCACACTCCAGGCATTCACGTTACAACCCCGATGGGCAGACCCGACTAAAGACTTCTGTCCCCACCAGGAACATGGTTCCTGACATGATGATGGCTGTCTGAGTTGTACTCAGCCAGGGCGGTGCTGAACTCTGCGCTGCCCGGCTGATTACAACTCAGCTTTCCGCCAGCCTTTTCATGGCAGGGACCTCGCCATAGAAATACTGGTGGAAAGCCAGTGCTGGGGGCCACAGGCATGACATGGGCAATGCAGGGGCCCCCCTGCCCAGCACCATCAGAATGCACACTGCGGGCTTTGCAGGTAGTGCGCATTCTGAGGGTGCTGGAGTGCTACGATATTGGCCTCTGCCAATATCGTAGTGCTGTTCCTGCTGGGCAACGTGGTGGGAACTGCGTATTGCAATGTTCCTGCCAGTCAGCCTGGCGGGAACATTGTAATACGCTTGGGGGGATGTCACTGCCATGGCGGGGGCGTCCTCTCCATGAGTTTGGCGGTCCTGTGGTGGGACAGCCAAACTCATAATGAGGCCCTAAGTTTGAATGTGGAAATCTTCACTGCAACTTCGTCTAGCAGCACACTGGCAATGACGCCTCCTCCCCGGACATCACCTGCAGCCTTGCTCCACTGAACTTTACCTTCTCAGGTGATTTGTGTTGAATTTTCTTCTAAAAGTCCGAAGGTAAGCTCCAACTTGGCCGATGCACTTCTTGAATCAGACCGAGCATGGCCATATTTTTCGACTTTGACCCGGTCTTGCACGAATAGATGTCCGCAGTTGGCTCTTTGATCCTTTATGCAATCATTCTTACCTTAAACTTTAAAAAATCTTAACTCCATTTTAGTGCCAAATGATTTTTTAAATGGTGTGGGGTTTTCTTGTGTTGTGTTTTCATTTTATTACTGTTTGTGTGCTGCATAAATACTTTACACATTGCCTCTAAGTTAAGCCTGACTGTTTTTGTGTCAAGGTACCTGAGGGTTAAGCACAGGTTTATTTAGGTCTTATGTAGTTCACCCTGACAAGCTCTGCTTATTACATAAGTGGAGCTTTAACCCCACTAACTAATAACCTATTTCTTCCAGGATGCATGTATTATATAATTGTTTTTTTTTATTACTAGATCCTGGGAGACATCTAAGAAGAGATTCTAGCAAGAATTATTAGACTGCAAATCTTCTCCACCGAGGTTTTGCCACAGGTTTTGGTTTATTGTATTGCATATCTTGAATCCCCTCAGTTTGTTCAGCAGATCACTAAAACCAAAACACTCACCTAGGAGAGTAACCTGAAATTCCACATAAAAAACTACTTGCCTACAGCTTTTAGCATAGTGTAACAACAATTCATCCTTAAAAACATATTGGGCCTGATTGCAATTTTGGCGGAGGGTGTTAATCCATACCAAATGTGACGGATATACCACCCGCCATGTTACGAGTCCATTATATCCTATGGAACTCGTAATACAGTGGGCAGGGTATCCGTCACATTTGGGACAAATTAACACCCTCCGCCAAAGTTGTAATCAGGCCCATTGTCTTTAACGCATGCTTTTAACAATAAGCTCAATGATTTCATCATAACATTGCATAATACAGATAAAACCTATGCAATCTGGCATGCTTTTCCCAATTACCCAATAAAGCTGTTACACTTTAACATTAGCTTTAGACTTCACCCAATACTGGCCTATTCAAGTGCACATAAACTGGTAACCATCATGCAAGTTGTTATAACATTTCAAGTATGTGGAAAAATACAGCTTGCAGAACAATATACAAACCCTCTCAACAGGGCCTAGCAAGAATGCCTCCAGGGTTTGACGTCAAAACCCATGACTACTATGGTATAATCTCTGAGATTCCATGCAACAAAATATCTATCTGTAGGTTTTAATATAGAGCAATAACAATACACACCTAAATACCTATCAACCTTAACATCTGTTTTTCATAATAAATATGTCAGACCCAGTGTCTTTATCATAACATTTTATAATAAATAGGTCAGGCCGATAGCCATCATCACTGGCTTGCCACTCATCAACCAGCTGACAGGCCTAATAAAGAAATCAAAATTAGATGGAGCAGCAGGTCAGTGTGGAATTCCAAATGCCCTTTTTAGAGGAGATGTAACATATTGGGCCTACTACTTGACGATTGTTTTTAATGACCTTCACTGTATAAACTGGCTGCCAGATACATGGAAAGGTAACATCTTCCATCCGATTTATAAGAATGGTGATCCCGTTTCCCCTCTAAATTATAGGCTAATAGCTTTGATGGATGTTAAAGCAAAGCTTTATGCATCCTGTCTTCTGCAACAACTATCAGTATGGATAAATGAGAAACATCTTTTACCACAAAGTCAAACAGGACTCAAAGTTGTCATGGGGGCCTGAACAAAGTTAGCAGCATTATCTCTGTTAGGTGCAAAGGCCAGATTGAGAAAAGTCTGCTATTTGTGTGTTTTATTGACCTCAACTTGGCAGAGCTCGTCTGTGGGAAAATTTGGGGTCTCCCCAGTAGCCTATTGAGCGCAATTATGGAACTATATTCGGACACCTGGGTGCAAGTTAAAATTGGAGAGGGTGGTCAAGTCACTAACAGAATTCAAACTGCCAACGGTCTTAAGCAAGGATGTGTTTTAGCCTCAATTGTGTTTAACTTATACCTTGCAGGCTTGGCTGACGCTCTTTCCGTTGAAAACTGTAATCCACCCGTTTAGGCCTCGGAAACAATAGCATGGTTACAGTATGCAGATGCCTTTGTATTACTTAGTTAAACACCAGTCGGTTTGCAATGTAACATCAATGCTCTTATTGGTTAGATAGATAAGCAAGGTCTGGAATTTAATTTGGACAAAACCAAGGTAGTTGGGCTGGTTGACTCGAAATTCAAATCATTTGCATGGTTTATTAGAGGAACTCAGTTGGAGGTTGTTCCTTCATATAAATATTTGAGTTTCATAGTGGATTATCATCTGACTTTTAAACCACAGCTTGTTGATGCTCAAGCAAAGGCACACTCTTTGACTTATGGGTTTAAGGTATTAAAACAAAAACTGAGTTGTCCTTCATTTAATTACTTGCTTTCAGTAATGTCAGTGCGGTTAATGCCAACAATCACTTATGGAGCCAAAATTATGCGGACCAAGGAAATAATTCCTTTCAACCGAAGTCAAGGAAGGTTTATAAACCACTTTTCCAGATTCCAAACTCAGTTTCACCAGCCCAGGTATGTTTAGAATTTGGGCTGAAAAACCATGTATTTCTGAGCAAGTGTGCTTATATTAAATTATGTTGGAGACTTCGAGCAGAAGAGACCGGTTCTATTAGTAACCTATATTGGAATGAAATTGAGGAACAACAGCCTTGCAACGTGCAAGGCTCATGGGGTCATTATTTAAATACTGCTATTAAGGAATTAGATTTGCAAGATGTCCGGGCGTAAACTTGGGGAAAACGGAGTTTAACCGGATAGCAAACGCTGCTACTCGTTCTTTGTCTTTATTAACAGACAAAAACACATTTGCTACAAGATGGCATGCCTGGGCTGTATTATCATCATACAAAACTCCACGGGCTCAAAAATATCTTTCAGTGTCCTTTTCACCAATTCTGAAACACCAATTCATGCTATTTCATTTTGGTATGATGGAAACTAAAGACATTGCCCCTTCTTGGAAAAATCAACCACAGTCACAATCTTGCCGTCTTTTTGGGTACATGTTTTCTGTGTGTGTCCGGTGCTGGAAGTACAAAGAAAATGTACTTGAAACATACTATTAGGAGTTTGAATATACGTTCATGTAGGCAAGCTTTTATTAGTTGGTTAAGCGGCTCCTCAATTCCTTTGGCCTGTAGGGGGAATAAATATATATTGCAGATTTTAAAAGAAATGTCTAAAATAATTTAGTAGGTCAGATTAAAGTCAAGAATTGTCCCACATGTTTTTCCTGTTAGTGGGTATTTAATCAGAAACCAAAATCAAGCAGGTGGGCGGAGGAAAGCCTAAGCTGATTTTGAGCTTGTAGGGTTACGGTTCACTGTAGCATAGTATGTAAGACAACTGGGTTCATAAATTTCTGTTGAAAAGCTCCCTGTCAACTTGATATAGACTGTACTTTAATGCTTATCGTATAGTGTTGCGCTGTCACTTTAATTAGGTTATTTGTAAGTGCATGGCCTCAAGACTCTGCTTTTATCATTTATATTTTAAGTAAATGTCTCTGTTTTAATATTAATAGGTGGGGACAGTCTTTTATTATTTTGTGTAGTTATATGCTAAAATCAGGAGTATGCTTTGTGTTTTATTCTGACATGATTATGGCCCTCATTTCAACATTGGCGGTATCGACCGCCTACCGCCACGGCAACAGGCGCCAACATACCGCTGCTGTGGCTACCAGCTGTCTACCGGTATCATGACTGCTGACGGTATTTCACCTGAATGCTGGCGGAACACCGCCGACGGTCATGGCGGCGGCCGGCGGTAAGGTGGCGCTGCTCACAGCAGCACCGCCACGCCAGCAAAACACCGCCGACCATATCAGGAGCAAGGATACGGCCAGGCGGTGTTTTGCTGGCAGACGCAGCACCGCAGATCGTCTCCAGCCTGAGGACACCCTGCAAGCAGGTAGGTCGGGTTCTCCGACCGGAGAGGTGGGTGGGAGTGTTGTGTATATGTGGGGGTGTGTGTGTATGTAGTGGTATGCATGCATGCGGGTGTGAGTCACGTAGGATGCAAGAGTGATTGTGAGTGTTGTGTGTTTTGAATGCATGTGTGTGACAAGGTATGTTGGTGGGTGTTGCGGTGTGTGGGCATGTATGTGTGCATGCATGGGTGGTGGTGGGTATGCATGTGTGCATGTGTGTTTATGGGTGCGCGTATGGGTGTGTATATGTGCGGGGGCAGGAGCGGGAGGAGTAGGGTGGGGGTGGTCTCCGGGGAGGGGGGTGGGGAAGACCCCTATCAGTGCCAGGGAAGGGATTCCCTGGCATTGATAATGCCTACCGCCATGGTTTTCAAGGCACGAAAACCATGGCGGTAGGTCGGGTTGTAATCCTGAGAGTGGGATTGTGGCGGCTGCCGGGCTGGAGACCGAAGTCTCCAGCCCAGGAGCCATTACCACCCTGGCGGTTGGTGTGTTAAAGTGGCGGTTTTGGATGGGGGTAACCGCCATGGTCCAAATCCCATTTTTTTTACCGCCGGCCTGTTGTTGGTATTACCGCCGCTTTAACACCGACCGCCAGGGTTGTAATGGGGGCCTATGTGATTTGATCTTAAAGTTGGCGTTGGTTTTAATTAACTATGCTAATAAATTTAACTAATTAGCTTGCCGCCATAACCAACTCAATCCTGCTGCATCAAGTATAAACTTTGGCACAAGCCAAAAAGTGCAATACATAACATCTTTTGAATAGTAACCTACATTTGGTCCAATCTAATACTGTACTCAAGGGAACTAACGTCAGTGGGGCCTAGACCCATCTCTCAGAAGGACTTGGAAAGCTCTTTTTTGTTGATCACATAAGGACAGGTGATAGTTGTACTGTCAAGCGAGACCTAAAAATCCATGTAGGTTAATGAACTCCGACTTCCCATCTGTGTTGCTGCTAGAGAAAGCACCATTAATTGTCAAGTTACCTAACACATGTTAATAGCATTACAATGTCATCTGTAAGCCCCAGAAAGTTTAAGCTCAGGCAGCTTGATGAATAAACTAAATAATCACAGTATCTAGGAAGGCAAGCACTTTATTGTGGAAGAACACAATTTCCACCCATTCAAAACATGCACTGCTGGCCACCAGCATGTGGGTGGAACCAACGTTTCTCTCCTTTACATTCTCATATAATTGTCTGGCGAAAGCTGCAAACTCATACCATAAAAAGGATGCAAAGGCTGGAGAAAAGTCAACATGGTAACAGGTACCAGGTGAGAAACAATATAGTAGACAAAGCACAAATAAGCACTGCAGAGAGAGTTTGTATTTCAAGAGAAAATTTCATTTTTTTGTGCTATTTTATAACATTCTCATAGAAGAAATCAGCGACAACTCCAAGTCAAGGTTTTGAAAATTATTGGTTGCTCAAAGATCCAAACCTGTGAAAGCCAAACTTTCCCTTAAGACTCCGAGAATTTGACAAAGTGTTTGGGAACACATGGTGGACACAGAAAATCAACTGAGAAACATTTATGATGGCACTCAATTGTATTAAGCACAAACCACATGTTTATGTGGATATTTACAGAACCATAAGTGCAAAGGCTAACTGTATACTAAAATAGAAAGAAACAAGGAAGTCAAATGCCTGGTGTTTGTTTAACCTGAGCTAGGAGGGCGATCACTATTGAGGTTTTGCTCTATAAATGCATACATAATGAACACTACTAATAACAAAACATACAGAATGCAATATTGTATTTTGAAGGAAAAATATAATTCTTCTCTGCTTACCTGTTGATCCTAAAAAATATCTCTCTAAAACTGATCCATACCCTTCAGGATTTATTTTTAGATCGCTGATTACAAAAGGTTGCAACTCCATGTTCACATTGTTTAAAGGCCAGTGCTGAGCACCGAGGCTTGCTCCTCCGTACCACGAAATGTTTACCATTGAAAAACAATTCTGGAACAAGGATAGAAGACAGTTAGTGGCGGAAATGATTGTTTAAGTTATACATTCACTCTTTAAAAATTACATCATAATGGTTTAAAATATTTAAGGCAACTACAAGAGCAATCCACTTCCATTTAGAACCTTCTAGGTGGCAAATACGGCAAAAGAAGTGCCGTGGCTGCAAATATGTTGTGACAGGCAAGTTATGGTGTCTGTATATTCTCCAGCCTTCACAAACTGAAATAAAACGTGGTAGTGACAGTGAACAGGAGGCAGTTCTCCGAATAAAGGATCAGCCCAAAGTCGTACCTGTTAGATCCGCGGTTACTGCTAATACCAAGACCCGTCTTGGGCCTATGAACCTCCAACAAAGTGGACACAAGACACGGGTTTGATAGTGGTGACGTGCTCTATCTGGAGCAGCAGCTACACCTTTATTTAAGCCCTCGGGCCGCACCGGGCCCTCGGGATGTATGTAGTAGACATGTTATAGTAGTGGCTGGGTGGCTCACTACATCCCGTATAACCTTCGATAAAAGCACATTCACACCAGGCTTGGTGCTTATCAAACAAAGGGCCAGATTTACAAGAAACTGGTGCATCAGTACTGATTTGCTAGTTTGCTTGCATCGCCCCTGCTCCACCTAATAACACCATGTGTGCGCCGTATTTATAAGACAGCGCACCATGACGGTCATTAGGCTAATAGCATCGGAGTTTTTGTCGCTATTGTGGCGCTTTGCACCACTAGCATCAAAAATGTTGACTCTAGTGGAGTAAAGTGCAAGGAGGCCCTTAGTATAAATTTGGGTGCGTCATTTTAATGCCTGCTCTGAGCAGGCATTAAAAATGACACCAAAAATGGTGCAGTGAAATCTTGTAGATTTCACTGCTCCATTTTTGTGGGTCTCCTAACGCCAGAACGCCAACCTTGCATACATTATGCCTGGTGTGGAGCAAGGAGTCGCAAAGTGGTGCAATCCATACATTGCGTCACTTTGTAAATATGGTGAGGCAAAAATTGCCTCTTTGAGGCACATTAGAGTAAATAAAATTATGCTAGTGTGGCGCAAATAGGTCCTAGGATCTTGTAAATCTGGCCCAAAGTCTCTCAGTCTCTGACTATGCTGGGGGCTAGCTCTCAAGTGATATGGTTGACCACAGATATTGCCTTCTCAGGGCATAGTCAACTGACAGCCCTCCTGCAATGTTGGCGGTTGTGTTGCCCTGGACTCATTTGAGGTAGATTCAGTTGGGGTTCCTTCTTCACAATTCATAGGAGTTCTCTCAAGATCAAGGTCAACCACATCATCTTCTTCCGCAAAATCAGACTCCACTTGCGTGATTTTTTTTGGAACCACAACACAGTTCTTGAAACTTGTATGGTTCATTTCTTGGCTGTTATAATGTGCCTTTTACTCTTCCAAACTCCCAGGCTTCTCTCCTGAAAGGTGCATGATATTTCCATCTGGTGTGGCGGTCTCTAATAATAACTTGGTCTCTAACAAGAATGCGCGTTTCCACTGCCCTCCGTCTTTGACTCTCCCTTTCATTATTTGTTCTTCTCTATTCTTGTGTGGCAGATACACCCAACACTGTGGGTTCCCACTGGAGACTTGTGGGCAGAACATCCCTAACCAGATGCTTCATCAAGAGGCCACTCAGTGAGCACCCAGTTGTGCTATGTGGAGTTTGGCGATAAGCTCTCAAGAATTACTGAAGACAACATTCCACATCGTCACCTTTTTCCACTACATTTCTGAGTGCCCTGTTGAGCATTCTCATAAGCCTCTCCACTTCACCATTTGCTTGTGGTCATTGGGGAGTTATCCTCATGTGTCGGATGCTGAGGTTATGTATTTAATCCTTGGTAGGGAGCTTTTACAAGTATGATCTGATATTTTGCATGGTAATTGAGATTTATTGACATTTGTGCACCACATCACTAGGCTGATTAATGCTGTTTTTAATACTGGGTGACCTATTGGAGGAAACCTTTTGCATTTTATTTGGGGGACCCAGGGCCTTTTATCTTTTATTTTGAGGACAAGCATGTGTTTAGTTGCTGTTGCCCACTTTTAGCAGCCACCTTTTGGTGACGCCAGACCTTGGGGGTAAGCGCTCCACCTCCAGAGCAGATGGCTCGATTTAAGATGACCTTGAAGCAGACGCACAGTGCCTAGGTAAGGTGCTTTTCCAAGTACGATCTTGCTATTTTGAATATGAATTGACATTTCTTGACATTTGTGCACCACATCACTGTGCTGATTAGTGCTGTTTTTAATACCAGATGATCTATTGGGGGGAACTTTTTGAATTTTATTTGGGGGACCCAGGCCTTTTAACTTTTATTTTGGGGACAAGTACGTGTTTAGTTGCTGTTGCCTGCTTTGGACAACCATTTTGTGGTGATGCTAGGCCTCGAGGGTCAGCGCTCCAGCTCCAGGGTAGCCAGCCTATTTAAGTTGGCCGGTGAGTGCCACATACTTCCACATACTGACTCGACAGTTCCGCTCCGCCGCCCTCGCCCTTGCTACAGTCCCCCGCATCCAATGCACCACCTCTGGCGGCAGATCCTTCTCCCACCTCGCCGCCAAAACCTGGAACTCCCTCCCCACCAACCTACGCAAGAGCCAGGACCTCCTAACCTTCAGAAAGCAGTTCAAAACATGGTTTTTCGAGCAGTAACCGGCCCCCCGCCCAGCCCTCCCCCAGGGCCTTGAGACCCTACCGGGTGAGTAGTGCGCTTAAGAAATTTATTTGATTGATTGATTGAGTGCAACACAGCAAAAAACGTGCTATGCTGCAGCAAATGGAGAGAGCAGAAATGTGCCATATTTACCAAGATATGGTGCCTTCCTGATCTCGCTCTCTGCACTGGTGCACAAGTGGCTGTCTAGCACCATTGGAGACTACCTGGTGCCTTTGTGCAAGGGTGTCTGTATTACAAGCAGGACAGTCTTTTCTGTGTAATGCAGAACGTAGCTCCCTTAGAAAGAGCAAACAACGAGGAGAAAAAAAGATATTTATACTTGCTGCACCTCCATTGGGAAGGTGTACAATTTTGACGCATTCCCTGTGTTCTGGTCTTGGTAAATCTGGAAATGCTCTAAAATACATGAGTGGATTTATGGGAATGCCCACGCTGTGAAAATGTAATGCCTCGCGGGGGCAGAGTAGAGCAAAACAGCAACTTGTGCTACTCCATATTTCCTAAGAAAAACATGGCCATGCAAGGGGGCATTGCGTAGCTAGGTAAAACTGACTTAAGGATTGGAGTACCATTGTGACATCCGGAGTGACGCAAAAGCAATGCAGTTGTTTGATAAATCAGACCCTCTGTTGGGAAGGTGCATGAAACTCTGACTGTAACAGTGCATAAAAAGTATGACAAGATTTATTGACTGAAAGTTAATGAAATTATGGAAAGAAACTGGAAATTTTCAAAAGAGGTGTTTGATAAGCTAAATAGTAACCTAAAATAGCATCCAATCAGAGCACCGATGCATATGAAATTCATATTTGACAAACTGTAGAGGTAAAAAGTTCCTTGTTTTAGTCTATGGGGAGTTGGCAGAAAATTAACTGTGCCACACATTTAAAATGGATGTCGATAAAAATGAGGCCTGGGTGGAGTTTGCAGAGTTCTGCTACGTGGAACTCCGTGAAGTGCCGGAAAAACTCTGCAGCACTACACGGAGTTCCGCGAGCAGGGGAGTTTGGGTAACGCAAGCTGTTTGCACTGATTTTCAGCACAGGAGTGTTTCCCGTGCTGTAAAATCTATGTAAATGGCATCAGGCGGAGCGCAAGAGGGCACTAACTTCTTTTTGATACTCAAGTAGATTTTCTACTCGAGTGGCAGCTTCCTCAATGCGAGGGGCAGCTTTCTCATTGCAAGCATTCACAGCCTACCGTGACTGCTCGCCTTCAAAAATCTCACTCGCCAACTTAGCGTTTGCTCTCTCTCACCAACTTAACGTTGGCTCTCCGCTGGAATGCAGAGTGGGTAAAGGTCTGCAAAGTCCACTGGCGGAGAAAAATTCTTCACCCACTCCGAATAAAAATGAATTTGTTTAAAGAATCATCTTATCGTATAGCTGCTTATAGAGACAACCTTGGTGGAGATATCAACCTGTGAATGGATTCATGCAAGACTCAGTAACCATGGAATAACAAAAGTAACCCGGTCCTGTTGGATGGCTAATAAACAGGGAATAACCTATGTTATTTTCTAGGTGCACGCACCAATGTGGAAGAACACAGATGAAGGAAGCAACATGAGTGGAAGAATCACAGAGTGTTGTGGAAGGCAAACTGGAGGACAGGAAGAAGCAGCATTGAGAAAGTAACACAGAAGGGCATGGGGGAGCAGCACAGAGGCTACGGGGTAAGCAAAAGGAGACAGAGCAAGCGTGAAAGGAGGAACAAGAGAGAGAGCAATGAGGAGTTGAAGCGCACAGGAGAGCATCTTGAAGGGTGAAGCTGTATAAAAGTAAAAGTGTGTGTAAGAGTGACTCAAAGGACAAAGTTGTGGAAAATGAAATTTTATGCTGGAAGAAGTGTGAAAGCACAGAGAATGGGCAAACACATGCACTGCTTTTAGAAAAACAATAAAAAAGTTCCCAAAAAGCTGATACTTGTGGAAAAAGAAAGGGTGCCAATGAAAAAGATAGTAAATAAGCTAGCATGGGAGGCAGAAAACCTAGATTGAAGTCCATGGAACTGAAAATCGGAATATGAGAGTGACAAAAAACAAATAGCCAGTGGAAAGCAATGTGTGATGTTGCTTTCCAGGACAGCTCTAAAAATGTCCCCGGTACGTATTTTGCAACTAGACAGCTGTGATGTCTGGCAGGCTTGCAAAGAAGGATCTTATTTGCAACTAAGAAATTCCATTGCCTTCTTGTAGATGCCAAATTCAAATATGAAGGTCTCTGTCTATTTTACACATTCTTTAAAAAAAAAAAGAACAACACACCAAACGTTTGAAAACAACGATTTTGCCATATGTTCCAGTCAGACCCCTCCGTTCTTTGGAACAAAACTACATGCATTTTCAGGAGTAAAATTTGGATATTGCGGGTGTTTTATGTGACATCAAAAAAAGTGTGATAAAAAAAGACAATTGGTTGTGGAAAATGTCTAATAAATGTACATATTATTATTATTATTATTATTATTAATAATAATAATAATAATAATAATAATAATAATAATAATAATAATGATATTTTTGTTGATGATGGAGGAGGTGTTGTTATTGTTGCTGTTATATGGCTTCACCTACAATTACCACTGTGTGCGGTTCAAGTGTTGTGGGTCCATTTTAGCATTTTGCTTGGACACATATATTTTAGCTTAGCTAAGGCATGCGGCCTGTGCCATTTTATTCGGATATTTGCTCTGATTTAATTTCTTAATTTCAGTTTCAGCCTGCTTTTCAGCATGGGTGTTTTATTTTTCTAATAAACTATTATTCTGCAAAAGCTTTGTTATTATTTGTGCACAACATTTCATCATGTACTTCTCCCCAAGGCTGACAAGAATTGTACATGATAATCTATCTAGTATTAGCACCACAAAAGAGTGCAAACAGTCTGACACTTAGGCACATGTTCATGTCAGGCCTGTTTCGCAGATGTAAACATGTTTTCTTATAAAAAATATCATACAGGCCAGGGAAGGTTAGAGAGGTCATTCTGGCCAGGATACTCATGCATGCTGCATGCCATTTCATTGCTGACTTCAGCCTTGTCTCTGCAACGAGCCAAGGAGATGGTGGGCAGACCCTTGTTCTCAGGTAATGGAGGTGGGTGTTCCTTTCATGGTCTAAGTACAGACAGGTTGGACTATCACCACTATGCTCTCACCAGGAGTTAAGCAGGAATCCTATGCACATGCTAACCTACATGCTTGGTTGTTTATTTTATTTTCACTAATCATAACCATCCTAATACTGCTATGTCTCATCTCCCTAACAATTGCAACTCATATATTTTATCATAGATTGCAGTCTTTTCAATAAATACATTGACAAACTATTCTGCATCTCTTCTTTGCCTAAGTGTGTGTATGAGACCTATGCTAATGAGAAAAAGGGGTGAGATTTGTCATCCAGACTTACCTGAGAGTTCACTAGGTGTCGTGCGTCAGGCTTCCACAAATCACCTTCACTTCCTAGGCTTTGGTGAGGTGCTGCTAGCTAGCTGAAAGGGTTGGGTCAACAACTGCCAGACGACAGTCACTCATAAGCTGTGGTGCTGCTGACCGAAATCCAGCAAGCTTGTTCCAATAACTAGAGTCCTACGACATGGTGCCACCAACGTTGGTAAGGCACAAATTATACAGTTCTCCTGAGTACTAATTATACAGGTCTCCTGAGTATCTCTGTCTCACATATGCTAATTAGGGGAAAATCCTCCTCAGCTGACTAGGGAGACCCTATCTAGGCTGTCGTGCGTCAGGCTTCCACAAATCACCTTCACTTCCTAGGCTTGGGTGTTGTGCTGCTAGCTAGCTGAAAGGGTTGGGTCAACAACTGCCAGACGGCAGTCACGCACAAGCTGTGCTGCTGCTGTCCAAAATCCAGCAAGCTTGTTCCAATAACTACAGTCCTACGACATGGTGCCACCAGCGTTGGTAAGGCACAAATTATACAGTTTACCAGAGTACTAATTATACAGGTCTCCTGAGTATCCCTGTCTCACATATGCTACTTAGGGGAAAATCCTCCTCAGCTGACTACGGAGACCCTATCTAGGCTACAGGTTGTATAAGCTTGAATCTTAAAAGGATTCCCCTGTTGGTGTTCCCAACTCTAATACCTATTCTTTTAATTTGGCACCACCAGTAAATAGCCCCCAAAACTGTAGGCAACCTGTCACACAGTTTCATTTAGCTAATGGACTAACAAATGAGGGCAGTGATGTTACGGTCATCATTGAAGTTCACGACGGGTACAGAACAGAAATATTTTACTCATGGGTCAACTTTCCAGCAATAAATAAAGACTCAAGTACATTTCGTACATACAGAATAGCAAATGTACCATAACAGTACAGAGAATACCAAGGCTTAGAAATACCTTTAAATGATCAGGAACACCAAGATTGGTTTAATGCTGTCATCCCACATGTAATACAACCTGTTAGATTAGGTCCTTTAAGTAATGACGGACCAACATTGCCCACATATACAGCACATCCAATGTGCAGGTTATGGAAGTAGCCGAAGTACGCACATCATATAATGAGCTAGTAACAATATCTAAAAGCATAATACAATTTGCAATGCTCACTTTAAATACCGGCCCAGCTAGGGCTGTTTTACAGGAATCAATCCACAAACTGTCCATTCAATAATGGGAAAAGCACCAACTGAGTTTCCTCGTACAGGACCCCAAGATTAACATAGAATTCTCAAAATGTGCTTGCCCTTTGGAATGGTTCCCTCAATAGAGGATTGTGCCACTTGGGGTGCCACAGTCTTTGCTGCAATATATACCACTATCCATGGTACACCCACACTTGGGAATTTACTGTGTCAAAACAAATTCAGAAGGAACACTGGGTGAGCCCGGCCCTGGATTTAGGAATAAAACTGATGTGCAATTATGACACAGTACCCTCAATAATTTTAAGTAATATTAAAGGTGAAGTAGCAGCACTGGCAATTCTCCAGTGGCTCTGGGAGATTCCTCAACGGGATCAGGAGCGTGAGCTGGCAAAGATTATTTGTGAAACTTATAGTGGTATAGGTCTGGATAGTCTACTTCCAGATAGGAAGGTACTAAGCAAGCACAAGACAGCGCTAAAAAACACTGGGGTAAACAAACAAAAAATAAAGATAGAAGAAGCCAATAAGGAGAATCTCCGCAACCAGAGTCCTCAGAGAAAAGATACAATCTTAAAAATAGGGAAACTTTAAAAACTCCCAATAGATATCAATATACTGATAGTCACCCATCTCATGCCTTCCACGGCACACCAGATAAACGGAGGGACAGAGGAGAGCAGCGGAACACCGAAGTGACTACGTAAAGCCGAAAAAGGACTCACAATGTTCTTTAGAAACCTTCACAAAAAAGCTCCAATTTAAAGAGAAAAAAGTGGCAGCAATGTCAGTCAAAGATGCCACTCATATTGAGAATGTTGTTGAAGACCAGGACATGACAGTGACTGTTCTTGACAGCACAGCAGAGGTCACAATATGTCACCAGAGTCTTATAGATCTTCTGGATGTGACATTCACTAGTGACTTTATGGAGGTTGAAACAGCATACAGGCATGTCTCCCCACCCAACAGGTTATGCAAATTAAACATTCAGATTGAGGGAGACAGAATGCACTATTAAAGTGATCTTCTGGACAAGATCAACACTAAATTATGACAATCTAGTTGCAGAAAAAGATTGCCACCTGAATTTGTCCACACACTCCCACAAGGGGAAGATGTAATTTTGCCATCTTTCTCAGTCCTAGTTCCAGACATAGTAAAGGAACCTATGCCGCTGATTGGGCATTGGCACAGGCTCCTACAATTTACTGCAACCATGTAGTGTGGGATAAAGATTCCCCCTACCATGTAATACTAATTAGATCAACTCCACAGATCCAGCCTAAATATCCAATTTAACACGAGTCGAAAGCACCAGTGACAGAATTCCTAACACAACATGAGTACCAGGGAGTAATAGAACCCTGTGTCTCTGCAATAAATAACCCTTCATTTCCCGCTGCAAGTCCTGACCATTCATAGAGAATAGTCTTAGGTTATAGACATTTAAATAGTCACACATACACACATTTGCAATCCAAAATGCACACCTCATAGCACTTATTAACAATATAGTGGTTAACAAATACAAAACAACCTTGGATAATTCCAAGGGATTTTTCTGCCAAAATCTAGCACCTGCAAGCTGGGATTTAAGTGCCTTTAGTGCACTTGGCTCTCAAAGGAGATTTTGTTGTTTGCCCCAAAGGTGTAAGAACAGGCCTGGGTTGTTCTCTGCCCATGTAACATCAATATTACATGATACTGATGCTGAGGTGTTGTCTTCTGTGGATGACATCTATCTCACAAATGGAGACCTCAATGCACATTTGGCCCGGGTGGATCGAATAATTTAGGATTCGCTGCCCAAGGCTATAAATTTAATTTTAGGAAAACCAAAATTGCTTTTCTCAGTGTCCTTTTCCTGGGATATGAATTATCTGATGAGGACAAGAGCCTGGCCCTGCACTTTCTAGAAAAATGAGCTCAACTACAACCTCCAAACACCATCAAGAAACTACCGTCATTGCTGGGTTTCTTCAGTTTTGGCAGATCATACATTTCAGACTATTCACAGCACATAAAATCTCTTTACAATTTAATTCAGCCAGACTTTTCAAGTAAACATTGGACACCTGAACATACACGCATCCTCAGAGCATTACAACAAGACATGCTTGAAGTGCAACACTTACACACATGCAATAACAAATCAAATTTGGCCATCAGAATAATTCCTGGGGCCATCGTGCTCACCTAAGTCACATGTAATGAGAGTAACACAGTGCCATGAAGATACAAATCACATCGACTTCAATGCAGAACAATGATTTGCACCAACAGAAAAAATACTGACTGCTGTACAGCTGGCTGTCATTAAGGAGAGGCCACTTGTTCAGGGGAAACGTATTACTGTTGTTACCCCAGTACCAGCCCTTACGGTTGTCACCAAAACCAGCATCCCAAATGCAAAAGCATTACATCTACGTTGGATTCAAAGTGTAACCTCCCTGACTGCCACAGATATAATTTATGTTTTTGACCCTTAACTATAGACAACAATTCCTTCAATGCAAACTTGATACCTCTGCCCTCTAATATCTTGCTTCTTGACCAATACTGAATGATCATTTACACCGATGGTTCAGCACAACCAGCTATAGGTACTGAACACAAATACTCCACTGCTGGCACAGCCATTAGCGGGGTAATGAGGGATGGTACATTCCACCCTCAACATACCTACACACAGACCATAGGGGACTGCACAGCACAACTTGCAGAGCTTAAGGTTCTAATTTTAGCACTGGAACAAAGGGATTCTGAGCAGTCTACATTGTGTGCGATTCACACTACTGTGTCCAGTCCTACATTGAATAATTATATCATTTGCACCTCAACGGGTTCAGAAACTCCAAAGACAACACCATCAAACAACTAATAGGAGAGGGTAGAGGGTCTTGAGGACAGACTACTGAAAGCTCCTGTAGTTTATATATTGGCCCATCAACTTGTAGGAGTCCATGTTGTAGGAAACATTTTGGCTGACAAAGCTTCCAAATCTGCAGTAGCTATGGGTTCTGTTGCTTAAATTATGTGTTCTCATATGAGACTGGATGATGAGACATTGGCTGCTATGAAAGCTTTGACTGACGACAAGGCATTACCAAAAGCATACCCTGGAAAATATTCCTACAATCTCAGTGCCCAAAATATTGCATCTGTAACATTCCCAGTGGTGGGTGATCATGTGGTCCACACCCATGATCAGAGATTGGATCTCATTAAAGCAACGGATGAGGGTGTTGCTGTTGCCCATGTTGGTGTAGCAGCTACCATCTCCCTATTAAAAAAACGCTATTGGTGGGCAGGTCTGTTCAAACAGGCCAAACAGTATGTTCTTTGTTGTGATATCTGACAACGAATTAAGGGGTCCACCATTAAACACCCACCGCAGACATCCTCCTAGTGTCCAATAAACCACTACACTGTGTGTACCTGGACCACTGCAGTCCCTTACAAGCTGATGGTGCATGCAAATACATTTAAGTTGCTGTTGACTCATGTTCTAGATTACTATGGGTATGGCCACAATGATAGAAACCATGGAAATGATGGGTGTTCGCCTCCATTACACCTCCCCATACCATTGTGAGGATAATTCGGTCATAGAGAGGAAGAGACAAGACTTAAAAGAATCATTAACAGTGATGGTGTTAGGTTCTGGTCATAGCTGACTTCATTACCTATGTGGGGTCCAGACAACTAAATAATCTGCCCAGAAGGTCCTTCGGAGGACGTATTCCTTACTAGATCTTATTTGGGTTACCTATGTATGTTCCAGATCTTGATGGCCCTGGTGCTATGGGGGCAGAAACACCTTTTGACAAAAATGAACATGTTGCTGTTCACAGGAAATATAACAATTCTGTGATGAAAATTCATCTGCCTATGACACCACTTTGGGAATGAAAAATTTGCCAACAACACCTACCGGCTGGAATCCCAAAGTTGGAGAACTAGTACAAGAAAAGATTGCTGTGAAAAAGGAGTTTGGACCATCATACAGAGCATTGGTTCCAGTCCTAGGAACCCACTGTACCAGAACTGTCATCCCACCAACACTTCCTGGTTCCAAAGAAAACTGCTTTGTTTCATTTGACATCATCAAATTGCGCAATGTGGTCGATTTTGTACAGCAGACCACCAGGATTCCTGGGTATTCCCTTGCCTCTCTCACTACCCCACTGTATACCCCTCTGCAAGCACGCAACAATGCTTCTGCAAGTGCCAGCGTTACAGATAGCCCTCCAAGCTTGGGGACGGCAGAGAATGAACTTTTTTTACATTACCAACAAGAAATGTCCAAAATGTAAATCTCTACTATTCCAATTCAACACAACGGATGACATTGTTTATTATGATCCACTACCATTGGGTCTATCTATCATTTCTGCACTGGCTCCTGTTTTTGCACAGACTGCTTCTGGGTATTTTGTTGACATTGATGACTTTTCTTCAAATTCCTCTGCTTTTGCCACAGCACCATTATCCAAAGCACATAAGCTTTACACTTGACTTGGATACAATTATTTTATTCGGCCATGGTACTATCTATTGATACTGCTGACATTGCTTGCCTTCCTGCTTTGGATTGTTTTTGTCATTGTTTTCTTTTTACTGATGAATGGTCACTTTTTTCCTGAACAATCTGCTGTTGAACTAGTGGATGAGTTTATAACACCTTACCTTTCTTTCCATAAGGTCCGAAAAGACTTGTCCTTTATGAATATTTCAGCTATTCCGATTCCCAGCGGGATTGTTTGGGCTAAAATATCATATGATATATTTTAACCTGCTGAGGTCATTCAAATTCCATATGTCTTCAAAGTTTCTATGAATGAAGTCATGACGCCCGGGTTGTTTCTGATGACTGGGATGTTAAAACAGTTGATTCCATGCTTTCTGGGCTTGAATATTATACTGTATTTGAAAGTGAAGATGTATATATGAACACAGCGAATTATGGGGAAATGTTCTGCTACCATGATTATGGGCATTTCTTTCTGCACTGAGCTAGTACCCCATGGTCAGTATTTAATTACACACAATGGGAACACTGTCGGACTCCTCCAGTGGGGAGTTCCAAAACATATGTAGAAAAGTTAGCATTTTTTACTGGGCATGATGCTAAGAATGCAGAGTCATTATATTTTAAATTACCTCCTTCTAAAGTGAGAAAGATATTGCTAACCAACACAAAATTAACCTATTCAGATTGATTGGTTTCCCAGCTGGCTGTTGAGGGCTATGAGTTTTGGAAAAGCATGATTGACTTAAAGAGTGTATGGGGAACATTAGATTGGAAAATACAGGGTAACGAAGCTTTATTTAGAGCATGACATATTCCTTTACAAATGATATTTTTAAATGACACTGTTCAGCAAACAACTTGCCTTGGGTTAGCAAAAATAAAAGAGCTGAATGATCCCAGTATCCCCATACCAATTTGACACTTGGTAGACACTTTTAAGTGTCACCGTAGAGCAACTCACTTGTAAGGTTCAGATTGGTACCTGTTATTCCTCACTTTCACATCCCTGTATGTGGTTATTGTGGCCAATGGACACAAATGGTTGTTAGACATGTTTTGTCAATTTCACACAGGGTTTCAGAGCAAGCGGACAGAACCCTCATTAAGTCACAGCGCAGCACTCATGTATCATTGCAAGATATAATGTGGTTAAACGGTGCCAACAGTGGTTATGTTCCTCCACATTAGAAGCTGTCAAAGAACACCTTAGTCTCCTTTAAGGAGAGGTTGACTTACAAGATTTCTTGTTAGGTCGTAGAAAGCCATGCTCAAAACATTTTTTATATGCCACGTAAAATGAGATCTGAAAGTTTTCACTAATGGAAGCTGAGGCATTTTTAAGGCAGATTGACAAAGGAAACATGGAAAAGGCTCTAGCCATTGTCGATAATAATATGAACACCTTGTCCAACCTCATTTACATGCTAAATAACATTGTGTCATCTTCAATAGACATCATTCAAAATGACATGTCACTTTTGCGTCATAGACAGAGTCAGCTTAGGTCCATTATGCAGTTGGGTTGGACTTTGCAGGTTCTTAGAAGTGGCCACGTGCCTTGGCAGCACGTTAATGCTACTAAGTTATTTGCTGTGTTTAACTTAATAAGACAACAGCAGACAATACCTTAAAAAAAGAAACAAATTACATCATGCTTAACATTGAAAAATTGGAGAAGTTGCCTTTTACTGTAGAGGAAATTCCATCTGCAGTGTGGTTAATACATGGGGTGCTTAGTCTGCCCATTTCCACATTTCAATTCACCGAACGTTTAAAGCATTTTGCAGTTAGCAGATTTGAGCGGTTTAGGGGATAGCTACATCCATGAGGTGTGGGAGCAACCTTTCGGTTGTAAATGTTTCAAAGTCGAAACAGGGGTGTTCTTAGAGGAAGCAAATGTGAGACTCCTGTTAGTCATTCTATGATTTGTAAGCAGAAGTCCTTGCACACCACTTGTAATGCGGCCTCAGCGAACTTGGCTTACTATCTGAAGGGTACTCCTGTTCTTTTTATTCACCCAGTGTTTCAGATACTTTCAAATAGAAGTTATGTGATGCTGAGTGATGAAAGCTGTTGTGAAATTAAGCCTGGAATTGCCTACGTGATTTTGATTTCCCAAATTGTAACTTGCTGCGCCCATGTGTTGTTTCCCCCCAACAAAAGAGATACAAGTAGAAATGTGGCCGCACATTTCTACTTCAAATGCGCATTTTTACAAGCTGAACAGACTGAAGGTGCTATTGTTTCAAAAACATGTGGGTCTCACATCAGCCAGAGAGACCTATGACCTCCAACCAGTAAGGTCATCAGCAGAGGAACAGTCCCTATTAAATACCAACTTCCCCAAATACTTTGGAGAGTTGGTGAATAGGATTTTTTGCACATCTAACTCTGCGGGGATTGTGCGCTTTCTTAAGGCTGTTGGTTCTGGATTTCTCAGCACCTTCCTGACTGTATTTGGAGGTATATCTTCAGCCATTCATTCACTCTCCTCGAGCCTCTTTGGTGGATTCCTAAGAACTTTGGCATTAATTGGCATTAATTGGCGGTACACTGCTGTTAGTATTTTTGATATGCCATGGCTGTCCCATCTCAGCAAAGCAGAGTGATAGAGCTCCCACCAGCCCACCTGTGTTCTAGCCACATGATGCAGTACTTCGGAGCTTCATTGCTGGAGGAGCTTGATCTGAATTGGTCATTGTCATTCTGACCAATACTGACATGTTTGCAGCTGATTTTCCATTGCTTGTGGTGCTTCTTCGAGTATGCAGCCCGTGCCTTCTTTGGACAAGGATCTGTTTATGTTCTCAATGAGGGTTCATTTATGGACATGCCCACTGAGGCTGCGGTTGTTGCGCAGTAATCCTATGAGCCTCCACTTGTGGACTTCCCAGTTCCTTCTACATCTGGCACTGCAAGAAATGTGGCTCTCTCTGACAGTCCTATGTTTGAGGCATCTGCACATATATGCTCAGTGGATTCTTCAGCTAATTGGCTGATCAACTTATCGCCTGCTTATTTGGAGTCCTTCCTGGATTCCATCTCCATTGATGACATCGGAGATTTCCTGCAGGATCATAATTATTGCTGAAATTCAATCATTGGCATTTTTGTTTCCAATACTAAATTTACCTTAATTTGGTCTGTCTGTTGGCCTGCCTTGCTTGTCATCTTTGACATTTTAGCTCATTTATGTATATTTTAACAGGCTTTTAGTGTTTTAGTTTTAGAGCATTGTAGTTTTAGGTCTTGAACTTGAACTCTTGTCCTGGCAGTGGGAAGGGTGTTGTGGGTTCATTTTAGCATTTTGATTGGGCACATATATTTTAGCTTAGCTTAGCCCTGCGGCATGTGCCATTCTATCCAGATATATGCTCTGATTTCATTTATTCATTTTAGTTCAGACTGCCTTTCAGCGGGGATTGTTTTATTTTTCTGATCAGCTATTAGACCGTGAAACTGTCATTATTTTTGTGCACAACATTTCATCATGTACTTCTGCCCAAGACTGACAAGAATGGGACATGACAATCTATCTAGTATTACAACCACAAGAGTGTGCAAGCAGTCCGACACTTATGCACATGCTCACGTCAGGCCAGTTTCATAGTACGCAAACATGTTTTCTTATAAAAACATCTCACAGGCAAGGGAAGGTTAAAACAGTAATTCCAGGCCAGGAAGCCATCCACGCTGTATGGCATTTCACTGCTGACCTCAGCCTTGTCTCTACAACCAACCAAAGAGACGGTGGGCAGAACACTGTTCTCAGGTAATTGGGGTGGGTGCTCCTTTCATGGACTAAGTACAGACAGATTGGGCTATCCCCGCTATGCTCTCGCTAGGAGTTGGGTAAGATTCGTATGCACATGTTATGCCAAAATACTTGGGTTATTTATTTCCTTTTCACTGATTGTAACCATCCTAATTTTGCTATGTTTCATCTCCCTAATAATTGCTGCTCATATATTTTATCGTTGATTGCAGTATTTTTAATAAATACATTGAAAAGCTATCTTGCATTTCTTCTTTGCCTAAGTGTGTGTTTGAGAACTATGCTTACAAGACAAAGTGGTGAGATTTGTTGAATACAACTTCCCTCAGAGGTCACTTAGTGTTGTGCACCAGGCTGCCACAAATTCCCTTTACTTCCTAAGTTTGGGTGAGGTGCTGGTAGCTAGCTGCAAGGGCTAAATTGACAGCTGCCAGACCTGTGGGATTTACTCAGTCGCCGCCCTGGATTCAGCAGTCTTTCTCCAATACCGAGAGTCTAACGGCACAAGAAATAGCTACATATTCTAATTGTTGACATCTATACTTACAACATAAATCCCCATATTCCGAGGATAAATGTCATAAGCCTGAGCCATGTTTTTTCTTACTTGCAACTCCCTTATCAAATGAGAGGAGGCTTGTACTGGTCAGAGGGCCGAGATTTGACCTCTTATGGAGAATTTGACACGGGTGAATTTGTTTTATTTTTCCTGTATTAAATAATAATATTGCTATGTAAACCTAAAAAAACTAGTGACTCTCTAGCTAAAACAAATGTACGTTATTCAAGCCTTTTCTCCTGTTTATGTACCGAACAGACATTTTAATGACATCTGGACATTCCTATTTCGGTCGAGTATACAAGTGCTGATTGTTGTGACAGAAGAATCCAAAAAGAATGCTTGCCGACCAGAAGAATAAAGAATGCGTGAGAACCTGGATAGTCTGGGTGATGGCAGTGCCTGCCATCTGTACAAACGTTTCTTCTAGGTGCCTGAACAACATTGTCGGGTGGGACTGGAACAGTGGGGTGCCATTTATTAATGTTTGCTTAACTAGAGAACTCATATGTTCCACTTCTTGAGTGATAAAAAGATTGTGTACTAGAATAACTTCTCTGACAATCAAAACACTTGATTCTCACTTGAACACCACTGAACCTGCTATTGATGCCGAGTGTATAGCAGCAGAGCCCTGTGAAAGCTCCACGCCATATATGGACTAAAGACCCCTCCAGCTTTCGTTCCTGTCTCAAAGAGTACATGCACAATAGAAGTCACTTGTTCTGATGGAAGTTCAGTTTGGCTGACAGTAACATGAGAAGCTGGTGGAGGAGGACGACAAGACAAGAATTGAGCTTGAAAAGCCAGCGCTAAAAATCATCGCGGGCACAACGCCTCGTTCTCAATGTAAGATGAGAGCAGGGACACTTACTCTATGTGTAGAGTTCTGAAAATTCAAATTTTGGGATATGGCGAGGGCGCATGGTGAGAAGAGAGGACTGCAAAAATGCCGGACTGGGCATACTGTGA
This sequence comes from Pleurodeles waltl, assembly GCF_031143425.1. Taxonomy (NCBI): domain Eukaryota; kingdom Metazoa; phylum Chordata; class Amphibia; order Caudata; family Salamandridae; genus Pleurodeles; species Pleurodeles waltl. The sequence goes on along the minus strand of NC_090440.1, from coordinate 583,773,848 downwards.
AGGAGGAGACCTCATGTGCATGTACTACAACCACTTCTTGGAAGACTTCGTACACATGACAGCGAGTAGAATAAGGATGCCAAACCCTCAGTAGTGGATAATGCAATAAAACGGAGGTGGCAGAAGGCGTGTAAGAAAAATGAACCATAAAGAAGATTATAGAGAGTCAAAGTCCTGGAAATCACATCCATGAGCGTACCGACTGAAACACTAGAAGCTCTTAAAGCACATACCTCACCCGAAAGCATAATCTGTATCTGGCATACAGTACATCGAATTTCTGATCGCCTAGGGCTGACGGGTTTTATCACACACTGAAGTGCGAGGACATAGAACAATGCTTGAATCATATCATAGCATCAGGTGACATTATAGGATTATCGCAATATTTCGTGCACATGTCAACTTGGTAAAATCATGGACACACCCACACTCTCCTGCTGATATGACAAACACAATTTGGCAAACACGGTTGTTGGAAATGGCCTTCCTGCAGGTACACCCACAAACCTTTTGCCTTCCTCCTTCTCTTTTTCTGACCTCATTTTTTCTGGTTTTAGGTCTCTGCGCACTTTACCACCTCTAACCAAAGTGCATATGCTCTCTCCCTTAAAACACAGTGACATTGGGTTATACCCCAGTGCACTACATGTGTCCAGGGCCTATAGATTAAATGCTACTTGTGGGCCTGCAACACTGATTGAGCTACCCACCTAAGTAGCCCTCCAACCATGCCTCAGGCCTGCCTCTGCAGTGCATATGTGTGCAGTTTCACTGACACTTTAACTTGGCATTTAAAAGTACTTGCCAAGCCTTAAACTCCCCTTTTTCTACATATAAGTCACCCCTAAGGTGGGCCCTAGGCAACCCATAGGGCAGGGTGCAATGTAGGTAAAAGGCAGGACATGTACCTGTGTAGTTTATATGTCCTGGCAGTGTAAAACTCCTAAATTCCTTTTACACTGCTGTGAGGCCTGCTCCTTTCATAGGCTAACATTAGGGCTACCCTCATATACTGTTTGAGTGGTAGATTCTGATCTGAAAGGAGTAACAAGGTCATATTCAGTATGGCCTGAATGATAATACAAAATCCTGCTGACTGATGAAGTTGGATTTAATATTACTATTTTAGAAATGGCACTTTTAGAAAGTGAGCATTTCTCTGCACTTATATCTTGCTGTGCCTTAAAATCCACGTCTGGCTAGGTTTAGTTGGCAGCTCCCTTGTTCATTCACTCAGACAACCCCAAACACAGGATGCGCAGTCACACTTGCATACATCTGCATATTGAATGGTCTTCCTGGGCTGAGAGGGTGGAGGGTCTGAAACTTACATGTTAGAGGACAGTAGCCTGCCCTCACACAAAGGGCTGCCACACCCCCTACTGGGACCCTGGCAGACAGGATGGCCCTTCTAAGCCACTCTTTGAAGTCTCCTCCACTTCAAAGGCACATTTGGGTATTTAAGCAGGGTCTCTGACCCTCCCAACTCAGACACTTCTGGACAAGATACCACTAGTGAAGAATCCCTGAACCAGAACCTGTAACCTGCCAAGAAGAACTGCCTGGCTGCCCAAAGGACTCACCTGGACTGCTTTTCTGAGTAGGACTGCTGTCTTACTGTTGCCCTTCTGCCTTGCTGCTCTCTGGCTGTGCTGAGAAGTGCTCTCCAAGGGCTTGACTAGAGCTTGCCTCCTATTCCCTGAAGTCTCAGGAACAAAAATACTTCATTCCTGCAAAAGAACTCCAAACTCCAAAAAAATCGATGCACAGCCTGCAAGAAACGACGCACAGCCTGCATTGCAGTAAGAAAATCATTGCTCGCCGAACCGGATGGACGCAGCCCGATTTCCCAAAGAGGAAAACGAAGCAGCGCCAGCGTTGCGACCATAAATTCAACATACGGCCCACTGGATCGACGCAAAGCCGAACCGGAATAACACAGCCCGACTTCCTGAGAGTAAACGACGCAGCGCCTGCCGTGCAGCAGAAAGTTTCATGCAACACCCACCGGATCGACACAGCCCCTATGACTTTGTCCTGCATGCCCAGGATTTCAACTCATCATCCCCGGGGTGTCTGAAAATCCCGCAACCCAAAGAGAATCCTAGTCTCCGTGCCGGAAATCGACACAAAGCCTGCCCTGCATGAAAACTCAACAACGCATTGTCTGTGTGCGCCGGAAAGATTGACGCACATCTCCCTGTTTTCCACGCAACTCCTCCTCTGCGGTCCCTTGGGGAGAATTTGAACCCAAACCAGGTACTTTGTGCTTGCAAGAGACATTTGTTGCTTTTTAAGAACTATAAACTCTTCATATCATTTGCTAAGTGATTTTCCAATGTGTACTTATTGAATCTTAATAAATTTGACCTTCATTTAACCAGATGAATATTATATATTTTTCTAAACATTGTGTGGTATATTTTTGTGGTGTTATACTGTTATTGCATGATTTATTGCACAAATACTTTACACATTGCCTTCTAAGTTAAGCCTGACTGCTCAATGCCAAGCTACCAGAGGGTAGGCGCAGGATAGTTTGGATTGTGTGTGACTTACCATGACTAGAGTGAGGGTCCTTGCTTGGACAGGGGGTAACTTGACTGCCAACCAAAGACCCCATATCTAGCAACGGTTAAACTCATTTGAACTCCATGAGCAGACCTGTCGCCCCCCTCATAATTGGAAGCATTGATTACACACTCCTCGATATAAAAAAGCCTCACACAGGCCTCATTGACCACTACAAATATATAGGATGCACCTGTTGTAAGAATCAGATTCCATGTGACTGTAAACTTTGCTACAGTGCATACAATAAAGAGATCCTGGCAACATGCTACCATTCATGATGGCTGTACAGTCTTGAGCGATTTAAAAGACTCAGATACAGAAACTGTGCACCAGTTGAGGAGATGGGCCATTTACACACAACAGTGTGTCTCTCCTGCTCCTCCATCCACGGATGACTAACCACTACTCCTACATGTGACAGCACGTATTTATTTGAATACATGGTTGGTGCCACACTTGCACAACCCACCCCGCAGGGAATGTAGGATGTATAGCAGGGCACACATTCATTCATGATGCATGATCAAGCAATCCTTTTGGGCTGCCCAAATAGTCGTTTGTGTGTCTGCTTCACAGAATATGTAGTAAAGTCTTGTTATTGAAGGTAGGGGAGATGCTGCATGTCTGCCTCATGTGTCAGCAGATGACTAGAAATCCTGGATAACTAAAGAAAACTGTAGAGCAATCACTTTAACCACGTTCTTGAAAGGCAGCTGATGCTGAGCGCAGGGAGGCACTAGGCCATTGAATCGTTTCCATAATGACAAAATGAATGACTGCACATGCCCCCTTGGATATCTATCAGGAGAGAATAGGAGGTCTTGAGAAGCATCTAGTTTCTGCCATCACAGACACAGCCATGCCTTTCACAGCGTCCCTGAACTGTAGGTACCTCAGCTAACGAAAAGCCCCACTTACACTCAGCGCAGCCAGCACAGTGATAAAAAGGACTCCAGACATAGGTGCAGTGGACATGGAACTTCTCAAAATAGGAATAGACCTTTTGGTAGATGCTATGAGAGATGATGATCATAGCCAAGATAGCCTGCATATGCTGTTCAGGCACCGCGTTAGACAGACTTGATTCAACAGTCAGGACAGCCCTACAGACTCACTGACAAGTATCTGTATCCTCATTACTTTTATCCATACTTCCGGGTAGATGCACTGGTCCATACTCACCATCTTGCACAAAAACAATACTCAGAGGCATTATCCTCTGTGTGGCCATGGTCAGAGGGCTGCTTCTTGAGTAGATTTACTGCTTCTCAAGTAGATTTTCTACTCAAGTGGCAGAGAAATCAACACAAATGGCCATGCACTCTTGTGCACCGTATGGTGCCATTCTCGCTGATTGTTCAGAGCTCCTCATTCTACTGGTGCTAAATTACAGTTTGTTTTTCAGTTTTTTCATAGTATTTCCTCATTTAGTTTTTGGATGAATACTTATTAATCAAATATGGTATGTAACTGAATACACTTCTGCTGTGCTTATGTACAAACAAAATGATTTGCACAGGAGCTTCAGCAATAGTGTTCTGGCATTAGTACACAAAACCTGAGAAGTTTATCAACAACTGAAACAACAATTGCAACAGTTGCATGGAACTGATCCATGGCTCGCCCTATGGCAAGCTGCCTCATTGCCATCATAATGGCTTGATTGAGACAGTCACAGTATTGTCTCCCAGTAATTGAGGTATTCACCACTCTCCCAATACAAGAGACATTAATATGATAACACAGCATCACAACAGACCTCAACTTTCAAGGGCAGATCTAGCTTCCAACTTTATAAAATATGTATCCCATACTAGGACAGCAAGACTCCCCTGTGCTTATGAAGCAAGTGAAGAGCGTCTGTCTCTGCACCTGCCTGCTTCCTCAAATCAAGAAGCCAACAGTTAATATTTTTGGCCAAAGGTAATTTCAGATCATAGCAGTACACCGTCTGAATAAAAAAAGAAATGCCAGATCTACAAACCTACCCTCATGTTTATACTTTTTCAAGGCATCACGCTAAATAGCACAACTGGGTTCCAGGATTCAAATTTTATCTGCAGTTTTACTAAGATCACCACTGTGAGTCTTGATTAAGTCCCAGAAATCACTCGACATTCCCACATTATATGTTAGAAATATGCCTGCACCAGCCTACGTCTAGTGATTTCTGAGGAGGCTCCCCTATACATGTGACTCACATAATACAGTGTGAGATTCATCTGATGTAGAAAAATGAATTGGGTAGTCTTTAGTCTGGGATTTCTTGATACTTTTTTACCCATATCAAGTGCAACTCAACACTGCTTATCGGACCAGTCAGTCCCCACGTAGTCTGACCATTGATCTCTGGAACTTGAACCTCCACTATTGTGCTGAGAGTTTATAGTGCTATACAAGACTGTTATCGCTTTCGTGCTACCTTTTTTTTTTTATAACCAAATTTTATTGTTTTCAGAGAATTATGGCAACAACAGTTTAGCACAAGTACAACCGAACAATTCAATTGTGGTACATTTACTATGTACATGTTTTTCTTTTCCTTTCGGGGGAAGGCATAGATAGTTCCTTGATCACGTTCGGTGAGGAGGAGGAGGGTGGTTCGATCTAGTCTATGACAGTGTTTCGAGCCATGGGCCCCATATTTGTTCATATTTCCGGGGACATCCTCTCGATTCATATATTTGTTTCTCTTGGATTGCGCACCAGTCTACTCCCTTTCTCCATTTTTGCAGGGATGGGCCGGTAGGCGAAGTCCACGCTGCGGCTATGTCTCTTTTGGCTACCAGCAGAGCCGTTCCGATGAACGCACGATTGGTTCGTGATCTTAATCTCTCCTCCATGATTCCTAGTTGAGTTGGAGTTTCGTTCCTATTGTCTTGTTTAGTTCGTTTAGCACTTTTTCCCAGTAGATCTGCAATGTCGGACAAGACCAGACCATATGGAAGAAGTCTGCGTGTTCCATGTCGCAGCGGGGGCAGCGGCTGTTAGGCCATATTCCCGCCTGTGAAAGCCTTTTGGGCGCCAAGTATGCTTTGTGTAGGTAGTAAAATTGTATGGTACGTAGTTTTGCTGATATGGTTAGGGTTTTTGGGGCTTCTAAAGCTTCTGCCCATTCCGAGTCCTCTAAAGCTCCGGTCCAGGTCTCCCACCCCGTCCTCATCGAGCTCGCGTCTCCTGGTGTATTGTTAATCAACATTCTGTATAGTTGTGATATCCCTTTCCCTCCCATGTTTCCCATTAAAGTTTTGGCTTCAAGGGGGTTAAATTCCGGTAGTGGGTTTTTGGGGAGCTGCGTTCCTATAGCATGTCTGAGTTGAAGGTATTTAAAAAAAATTGTTCGGGATAGTTGGAACTCTGTCTGTAGTTCCTGAAAGGATTTAAGTGTTTCTCCCTTCCATATGTCTCCCACCAGTGAAATCCCTAGTTTATCCCATTCGGTAAATCCCTCCAGTGTGGCGGTGGCGTTCATCCATTTCCCTCTCCATAGCGGGGTCTGTAGGGTGATTACTGCATTCCATTGGGTGTGTCTCAGTGCAGCCCGCCATGCCAGGAGGGTGGCTCTGGTTGTCTCGCCCATACATTGGGGAAGAGGTGTACCGTACAGTGCATCCAAGATGCGCGGGAAGCTTAGGGTGTTTAATTCCATTTGGTATGCCGGGTCTGACCACCCTCCGTTGAACCAGTCATGTATTGTTAAGATTTGTGTCGCCAAATAGTATAGGTATGGGTCAGACATCCCCAGGCCTCCCTCGTGCATTTCCTTCTTGCAGTGTTTTGTGGCTACCCGGTGTCTGTTTCCTGCCCCAAAGGAATTGTAGTGTTGCTGTTTCTAGAGTTCGAAACCATGAACATGGGATGGGGAGGGGGAAGTTCTGAAAGGCATATGTTAGTCTGGGTAGAATCATCATTTTATAAAAGGCTGTCCGCCCCATTATGTTTAATGGTAGTGTCTGCCATTTTTGTAGGTCTGTCTTGACTCGTGTTAACAGCGAGTCTATGTTCTTTGCCCAGGTTAGTTCCGGTAGAAGGGTTACCCAGACACCCAGGTATTTAAAGCTCAGTCTGCGGAGGGGAATTGTGTCCTGCCAGTCAAAGCAGTCTCGAGTATGTGCCAGAGGGACCAAAGCCAATTTGGCTGGGTTCATCTTCAGGCCTGAGGCTGTTGCAAAGCTCTTAAGGAGTTGGAGACTGCGTGGGCCAGATGTGCTTGGAGTACCCATATAAAGTAATACATCGTCTGCGTATAGAGCTATTTTGTCTTCTGTGGCGTGTTTCCATTTCCAGCCACAATATTCCGGATCTGTTCGGAACATCTGGGCCAGGGGTTCTATAGTTAGGGCAAAGAGAAGGGGGGATAGCGGACATCCTTGTCTTGTTCCCCTTCTGACTTCAAAGAGTGATGATAGGGTTCCATTGATTTGTACTCGGGCCGAGGGGTCCGCATATAACGCTCGGGTTAGTTGACAGAATCCTGGTCCCAATCCCGCCCTCTGTAACACCATGAATAGGACGTTCCAGTCTACGGAGTCAAAAGCCTTCTCAAAGTCAATAAAGAGCAGCGATAAGTCTCGGGGTAGTTTATGTCTTTCATCGAGGGCCACATGGAGGCGGCGAATACAGTGACGGGTGCTGCGGGCTGTCATAAACCAACATTGGTCTGCGTGGATCAGTTGCAGTAGTACTCTTTTGAGACGTGTTGCGAGTATGTTGGCTAGGATCTTGACCTCGTAGTTGATCAATGAGATCGGTCTATAGTCTGCACAGTGTGGTGATGGAGGGTTAGATTTGGGAATCACTACTATGGTGGCCTCATCTAGCCCTCTCGGGAAACGCCCCGTTGTTCTACTTCTGCGAAAAGGGCCATTAGATGTGGCAACAGCTCCTTCTTGTATTTCTTGTAGTATTCTGCTGGGAAGCCATCAGGGCCTGGGGTTTTTCCAGCTCTCAGTCCGAGATGGCATTGCTTATCTCTTCTTCTTGCAAAGGTTCATCTAAGATCTGCGTTTCTGGAGGGGGCAGACTGGGCAGGGGGATTGTGTCTAGTAGTCTACGGCCATGGGCTGGGTCGATGGAGTCTGAGGCCTTATACAATGTTTTGTAATATCCGGCAAAGGCCTCTGCTATATCTTGGCGTTTCTCGTCTTTGCCCTTTTCTCCATCCCATATTTCGGAAATAATGGCTGAGGCTCTGTGATGGGAGATCAGCCAGTGTAGTAATTTCCCTGTTTTGTCCCCCCATCCATATATTCTGGCTGTGCTTGCTCGCCAGAGAGCTTTTGCTGCTTCTAGGGACAGATCTCTGATTTCCTCTCGTATCAGGGACAGCTGTCTTGCGCCCCTTCCGTTGGGGTTCTCTTCTTGCGTTAGTTCTAGCTCTGCTGCTTGTTTCTCTAATGACTCAATATTTCGAGTTTTTTGACGTTCTATCTTTCTTATCAGGCCTCTGGCTGACCCTCTCAGGACAGCCTTGCCTGCCGCCCATAAAATGCCAGGTGAGGACACCAATGCCTCGTTCAGGCCAAAATATTCATTTTGTGCCTCTTGTAGCTGTTCTACGAATTCTTCGTCTTGTAGGTATCAAGCATTTAATCTCCACATGGGTCGGTTTGCCCGTCGGGCCTGACCCAGAGCTATGCGTATTGGTGCGTGGTCAGATATGCCTCTTGCCAGTATTTCAATATGTGATGTGGCACCGCAGTCTGCACTGGGTAGTAGTATCAAGTCTATTCGGGATTGCGAGCCGTGCGCTGGTGAGGTGTGAGTGTATTGTCTGTGTTGTGGGTGTCTCAATCGCCAGATGTCACTGAGTCCCATTGCTGTCATCCAGTTCGTAAAGCCCATCGCCATTTCCCATCTGTGAGCGGATATTGGGCCTTCCACGTCTAATTTAGGGTTTGGGACTGCGTTAAAGTCACCTCCCAAAACAGTCAGTCCTAAGGGAATGTCTAGGAGGATTTGTGTTAGTTCCTTAATAGTTCCTCGTTGTAAGGTTGGGGGAATATATGTACTAATTATGTTGATTGTCATTCCCTCTATTGTCCCAGTAACGGCCACGAATCAGCCTTGTTTGTCCTTCCAGGTCTGTATCACCTTCAGGGGGAAGGAACGGTGTAAAAGGATCGCTACTCCTCTCGAACCCATCATGAACCCGGCGTGATATATTCTATCAAATCCCCGTCTCGATAGGAAGGGGCGGTGTTCTCCGGCTAGGTGTGTTTCTTGCAAGAGAAGTATCTCGGGTTTGTGTCTATGTGCGAAAGTGAACACTGCTGTGCGTTTAATCTTATCTAGCAGCCCGTTTACATTCCACGAGATGGCCTGTGTTGGGTGCATCAGGGTTTGATTGTGAGATTGTCTTGGCTCTGCCTTGCGGGCGTGGTTGTTTTAGATACAGGGTGCCTCCCTCCCCGGTCTCCCCACGTGTCTTCGAGAGCTGTTTTACCTTTTCCCCATTTGTTTGTTGGTTGTCCTGTGTTTCTGCCATTTTTAAAATCAACAAGTTTGTCAACGTGACAATGAACAGTGTCTTACCCTTTGCTACAACATGTAGCGTTTGAATCCCCCCAACTCCCTCCCCACCCCATACTTCCCCCCAGAAGCATCTGTCGCCCTGACCCCTGACCATCACGCCTTGAACCCAGCAAGATGGTTTTTCAAACTAAACTAAACTAACTAGCTGGTTGAGCAGTGGTGGACCCCTCCATAGTGTCGGATCAGTGCATTGAAGGCGTTTGCTGGTGTTATTTGTCGGCAGTATTAGTATTTTGATTTGCTCGCCTTTCTCCCTCTCCTCTCTCTCCCCTTCTAAAGACCCCTCTCAGGCCCTTTGTTATATAGTCGGGCTGCAGGATAGGTCCGTGGTTCCCGGCGAGTCGGCCCCGGCCCGGGGCGGGCCCTGTTGTTTCGAGTCTCTTCCATCTTCTTTTCCATTAGCTGTCTGTGGTGATCTGTGGTCTCTCGGGCTAGTAGGCGTGGGAGCCGCCGTCGTCGACAGGGAGTGCGAGCGGGAACTCCGTCCCCCTCTGCGTCTTCTCGACCTCGTGCGGTGTCCCTTACTGATTGTACGTTTTGGCCGATGGTTGAGTTTGTTTCCGTTCAGTGCCCAATCAGTTTGTTCTCCAGTCTGTCTGAGTGGCAACTCTTCTGTTAGCCATGTCCATGCTGTGGTTGGCTGTTCGAAGAAGTGTGTTCTGTACCCTCAGTTTCGCAGGGAATAGTAGTCGGTATTGGATGTTCATTGTTCTTAGTTTTTGCTTGACTTCTAGAAAGGAGCGTCTCTTTTGTTGTACATCTCGTGTGTAGTCAGGGAAGAGGAGGATTTTATCTCCATTGCAGAGGATATCTCTTCTGGTGCGTGCTTCCTGTAGGATCATGTCTCTGTCTTTAAAATTGAAGAGGCGGAGAATTACCGGTCTTGGTGGGGATCCTGGTGGAGGTCTCATCTGAAGGGCTCTGTGTGCCCGCTCAATAGCGAACCACGGGGTAAGACGGTCCTTCGGAATCCAGGAGCGAAACCATTCCTCCAGATACTCGGTAAGAGACGCTGTGGCTGTGTCTTCTGGGAGCCCAACCAGTCTGAGGTTGTTCCGCCTTGATCTGTTTTCAGCATCTTCTGCCCTTCGGTGCAGCTCTGCCGTTCGAGATATGAGTGCGGACACTTGTGTTTTAAGGGGCTTTACCTCGTCCTCCACCGTGGATATTCTGGTCTCTGCCTCTGTGATGCGGGCTGTGGCATTGCGTAGGTCTTGGCGCACTAGAGTCACTTCTTCCCTGACCTCCCCGACTCTGGCCTCCACTGCGGCCTGGGACGTGTGGATGGCCTGAAGGATTGTTTCTAGGTCTCTGGAGGTTGGTGCTTGATTGTCACTTTCGCCCGGGGTATGGGCCTCTGTTCGGGGCCCGTTGCGTTTGTGGCATATTGTTCTATCTTTGTCTGGGCTGTCGATTGTCTTGATGTTTTATCTTTGCCCATGGTTTTGTTACATTTTTGGCCAGGATCAGAAGCCGCCCTTGTTTAAGTTCTTGTTGCCTCTGTATATCTAGTTATGGCTGTTTTTTACTTTGATCTCCCTGGTTTCACACGCAGTGGGAGGTTGATCGATCTTTTATGACTGGTGGTTGGCTCTGTGTCCCTTCTTCCTCGTGGCCTCAGATTGTAGTGCATGAGCTGTAGTTACAAGAGCCCGAGGGGCAACCCCGGTGTTGTGCGTTTTCTTCCCCTCTTCTTTCCGGGGGGATAGGAGGATGAGGGCCCGATGATGGCAGAAGCAGTGAGGGGGCGAAGGGTTGTTTATTCAGAAGAGAGGGGGCTTTTCCGTCAGAGTGTCAGTGCTCCTCCCCGGGTTTCAGTCACAATGGAGACCCCCCCGGCCCAGTACCTCTGTTTGTGGTCGTCTCGATGATGGAACTCTTCCCTCCGATCCACCGCCGCGATCTGGGCCGATCTCCACGTCCCGGCCCTGGGCCTCGGCTTTCCGGCCGGGGAGGGGGGATGCAGGAGAGAAGACGGGGGATACGGCCCCCCCCCAGGATCTGCTGCAGCGGGTTCCTCTTTTTTCCGGGGCTTTCGCGCCTCCGGCGCTCTCGGCTTTTCTTCGTGGCCGGACGCGGGTCGCAAACCCTCAGGTCCGCTCGGGCCCTCCTGCGCTCACGGCCCGGGCCGTTCTCTCCCCCGCCGCGCGTGCCGACTCTGGGCCTCGTCCTCTGCGTTGGGGAGATGGGGGGACGCAGAAGAGCAGGTAGGAGGCAGTGGGCCAGAGGCGGCCTCGGCCCCTCTCCCCGGGTCTGTCCCGGCGGGTCTCGCCCCCGTCCGAGGCCTCCGATGTTCCTGGCCGCTCCTCGCGGCCGCGACTCCGTGAGTCCGCCTGAGCCTCTGGATCGGACTCGGGCCTCACTTTTTTTTCTCCCGTCTCGGGGCAGGAGGTCTTGGTGTCCCCTCGACGGAGGAGGATTCCGGGCGGATTCAAGGCAGATGACGGAGGGGTCCGGAGCACTATGAAAGTGCGTCCGCCATCTTGACGCCTTGGCCACGCCCCTCACTTTCGTGCTACATTTATGGGTAAGTAAGGTGCACAAAATCCCAGATCCCTCTGGTTCAGCCCATGTTTCGACTCCACATAAGATTAATCTTAAACACCAGAACATTATAGGTAAGAAATTGGCCTCTGTTCATCCCATACATTTCCATAATATGACAGCATTATGGCATGTTAATACGTCTCCCAATGTTGTCACAACGGCTTCCATCCATAGTGGTTTTTCCTGAATTTGGTCAAATTCATAGTGGCAGATGTGATGTGTACGGTGGGGGTTTGTTTATTAACCACTGTGTATTTATGTCAACAAATATTAGCCACCACTGCAAGCCCAGGTGGTGTGGGATATAATAGCAGAGGACTCATCAGCAAACCTAAAATTCTCCCCTCTCCACATGACTCCAAACAGTAGTGTCCTTTCTTGCATATCCATATTCTATAACCATCTCATCGGCTACTGCAATTGTTCTACCCACTATTACTGTTCATAGTTCAAAGCCACTTTCTTCTAAAGACAATTGTATCCTAGGTAGTGCCACTGTTCCTGTATCCACCCCAAATCCGATTTGACATCATAGTTCGAAGCCACCTTCTTCTAAAGGCAATTGTATCCCAGGTAGTGCCACTGTTCCTATATCCACCCCAAATCCGATTTGATGAAATACTCTGTAATTCCTTTGAAAAATGGTTTCCTGAGGACCACTGGTAAAGCCGATAATAAAATAGTAGCCCATACATTATCAGCATCTTTGAAATTGCCACCTGGCGAAGAGGAGAACGCAGGAGAGCCATCCAAAAGAGCAGGGATTGCCTCGTGGTCATAAGGGCCTGTCCCAAATGAGCCTTAATGAGATTTTCTCCAGAGTGGTCAACATGGAATCCCAAGTATTTGAATGCATCTGGCCACCACTGAAGTCAAGTAGGTGCCAATCTATCCGGTGGGTCACTCAAGCCCGGTTTAAAGGCAAACAAACAGAATTTAACTCAGTTAATTTTAAGTCACATCTGGTAAAGTTTCACTGGATCTGCAAAGATAAACATGAACATTATATACATACAGTGATATTAAAAGCAATCTGTCCACTAATTTCATCCCCCTTTCAGGGCCCTTCTGTCTCATTAAACACGCCAATTGTTTCATGGCCAGAGCAATTATTATGGCTGATAAAGGACACCTCTACCGGGTGCCTCAAATAACCTCAAACTATTGAAGGCTGATTATTAGTAGAGGTAAGTATGCACCTACCACCAGCAATAATGCCACTAGACAATGTGAGGTCCAGTTAAGGTCTCAAAACATCAGTCCCTGACTCAACCCTTGGTAACTTGGCAAAAGGCAGGTAGGCTTAACTTAGGAGACAGGTATGTAAAGCATTTAGATATACAAGTACAGTAAATAAGTAGGACACAACACACACAAAAATCCCACACCTATTTATAAAAATGGAAAATATTTCTATCTTTAAGATGACACCAAAACCACAAAAATTCTATATAGGGAACCAGATACATGAATTTTTAAAGAGTAAAGCAAAACTTACACTTAAAAGCAACTAGCGCTCAAAGGGTTAAAAAAAAAAGGTTGCACTGGGCCGGGACACAGACAAGAGTTCCAGCCCTCTGAAATTTAACACTTTTACACTTACTTCCTGTTGGAAAATGGGTTATTGGTAAGGGCAGGTAAGTACCTACACTTAGCAATAGGCCACTGACCTCCACTTAGGTCCAGTTAGGTCTCAATAAATTAAACCCAGCTCAACCCTTGGTAGCTTGGCAACGAGTGACAAGGCTTAGCTTAGGAGACAAAGTGTAAAGAATTTAAAAATCACAAAACAGTGAAAATAAGTAAAATACAAAACACAATAAAGATCCAACACCAATTTATAAAACTAGATTATATTTTTATATTTAAAATGAAGCCAAAACAATTAAAATCAGATAAGGGGAACCGGAGATCTGAATTTTTAAAGAATTAATGCTTTTTAGCATTTAGAAACGAATCTGGTCATCTGGTCGCACCTCGACCGGGGCAAAGTCAAAGTTTGAGGCCGATCGCGATGGAGCCCTGCTCGACTACAGCCCGCGGGAGGCCTCGGTCAAAAGTTTACCTTAGGACTTAGTTGTTTTTCTGGAGATTTTCTTCAGTGGGACCAAGTCGCCGGTCCAATCCGACCTCCTGGTACTCATCCTCGGATATGCGTCACAGGAGCCATCGGTGGAGATTTTTACCTTCGGACTTAGTTGTTTTTCGGGATGAAAATCCTTTGACCAAGGCAAACCTGAATCTTGATCCAACGTCCCTGGAGCCCTGTTTGTCTACACTGCCTGGGAGGTCCCGGTCAACTTTCTACGTTCGGATGTAGTCACTTTGTTTTAGATTTTCTTCACTGGGACAAACCTGCAAGTCAGGCCGGGTCGTGGTTGAAGTAAGCCAGCTAGAGCTTTCGCAGCGTGTCGGTCCCTTTATGCAGCTTTTTTCAAAAAGTTCTCCAAACTTCTCCAAACGTCTGGATCTTCTCCCAGATGTTCTCTTAAGGTTCTTCTCAGATCCACAGCTCACCCCGAGGTTCCAGAAGCTCTGTGATGCTCCTTGAGGTTGCGGACTAAAACTCCCAGAATGCACCAACACCAATTTGGCCACTGTACAGTGGTCATCGGGTCAGTTGCTTCAGGAATTGGTGCAGGGGACTCTGGTTAGCAATTTTTCACCTGTACCAAACAGGTAGTCCCTCCTTGAACCAGTTGAAGCCAGGCAAAGTCCTTCCTGTGGTTAAGCACAAGTGTGCAGCTAGTGCAGTCCTGTAGGGTGCAGTGTCCAGGTGCAGGTCAGGGGTCCAGCCGGGCACTCCTTCTTCTCCTGTGGTTCTTTCTTGATGGATCTGATAGGGTTCTCAGGTGTGGGTGTAGGTCTACCAGTTTCATCCTTGCTCCTGGGTGAAAGACAGGGGGATCCTGGTTCCCCAATCAGGTGTAGGCTCCTTCTCCCTGTGATGACCACTTCCTGGGAAGTGTGGCAAAAATTAATCCCAGGGAGCAACATTCTTCAAAAATACATCATGGCTGAAAGTTATTTTTGGAGGTTACATCTGGCTGAGCCCACCCACTGGTGTGGCTAAAAAATCCTAAACACACCCCTCTCCTGCTCTCTCCTAATTCAAGCAGAGGGGTACCTAATTGTCTGGGTTTGCAGGATGTGAGGGAGGTGCTAGGTTGCTCCAAATGTCCTTCCCTGCCTTTGAAGCTTTGAAGACCAGTTTGGCGACCCTCTCCCCTTCCTGCTTCCCCATCTGCTGAAGGAGAACTCCTTCCCCAGGCACATCTCTTTGTGTTGAGCCCAGGCCACTTCACACCTCATCAGGAAAGCAGCAAAACACTACAGGGCTGAAGTTGGCAAATTTTTAGGTAAAGTTTAAAACTCTTTACCTGAACAAATTATATTAAATCCAACAATTGTAAGTTGTGGGATTTATTATAACAATTAATTTGATATAAAACTTAAGGTATCTGACACTTAAGGGGACTTTATAAATTAAAGTAAGGTCTCCCCATTCTAGCCTATGAACAATGGCCAGGGCTTCTAAAACTATTTTATACGTTCCCTGCTTATATTTACATGGCACCCAGCCCTAGGGGCACATAGGGCACACCTTAGGGGTGACGTATATGTAAAAATAAGGCAGTTTAACACTTTGGAACTATTTTTAATTCCAAAGTTGAATTTGCATGTTACTTCAGTTTAAAAATAGCCAGCGAGGCAGGATTGCCTTTAAAATGACACTGGGCACCTCAGCAGTGCACCTATGGGTGCACTACCTATGCTGGGTCCCCTAAACCAACATGCCCTACCATATACTAGGGACTTATAGGTAGGTTAATATTGCCAATTATAATTGGCCTAATTTGCATACTGATTTTACACAGAGCACAGGCCCTGGGACTGGTTAGCAGTACCCAGGGCACCAACAGAGTCAGGAAAACACCAGCAAAAAGTGAAAAATGGGGCGAAAAGTCAGGGGCCTCTGCAATCAGCCCTGATTTCTCACACTTCCAGAACTGTTTCTTGATGCAGGAAAATGGCTCACAGCCCCAATCCAAGGTTCCAGAACCTCTGAGATGCACCTTGGGACATTGAGACTACAATTCCCACAATGTACCAGGCCAAATCCTTAAACGTCCACTGACCACTGTCCAGCTGGTCTCTTCTCACAGGAGTTGATGCAGATGACTATTGGTAGCTCCTTTGTACCTGTCTCATACAGGGAGTCCACTGCTGAATTCTTTAGAAGACAGGCAAAGTACTCTTTTGTGAAGTTTGCAGCAGATGCAGTCCTTGTGAGTGCAGTTCTTCTTGGTGCAGACCAGGGGTTCAGCAGGGCAGTCCTTCTTCTTCTTCTTGTTTCCAGGCAGGGATCTTTGTGCATCCACAACACCAATCCAAAGGTCTAGAAGCTCCAAGATAGTCCTTGGCATTTTGGGACTACGTTTCCCAGAATGCACCTAGCCAATTCCTTCAAAGGCCACTGGAGGCTGTCCAACTGGGGTCTTTTTGATGGACACGGTGCAAGTGAAGCTCTGTTAATCTGTTGCTTTCAGGAGTTCACTCCTGAGTCCTTTTTAAAGCAAGGGAAAGTCCTTAGGGCTGTTGTTCCAGGGTGCAACATGAGCAGTACTTCAGAGTGCAGTCCTTGGGGTTGCCGACCCAGGTTCCAGCAGGACAATCCTTCTTCTTCTTGTGATTTCAGGCAGCAGATCTGAGTTGTAATGCAGATCAGCCACTTTTATCCAATCATGTTGGAGGACAAACAGGAGGTACCCTTGTCCAACAAGTTACAGGGTGCCACCCAAAAGCACGACAACTTCCTTCAAAGTGTAGCATTTTCTTGTTCCATACAGCACTGCACTTTATAATTCCAAGATGGATGATTTTACTCCAGAGGAGCAAGACCAGACTAAACCAACCTACTGATGTGGTTCTTTTAACTCTCCCCCTCTGAACATCTGCAAATTCCTTTCCTGGTCACTGCTATCTATCAGTGGGATACAGGGTCAGAGGACAAGCCTGGCTGGCATTCCTTTCTGTCCTGCTTCCTTTGAAGCCCAGTTTGATTTACCCTGCCCCCTTCCTGGCCTGGCCACAGCATCTGCCAACCTTCCCCCATCCGATAACATCTACTCAGTGCAGGTCACTTATTATCTCATCAAAGAAGCCTGGCTAATCCTGTTAAGACTGCCCAATCAGGACCACTAGCAGGCTGGAATTTGGCTTACAGAAGAGAAAGTCTTCTAACCTCTCTTCTGTATTAGTTATGTTAAATTCAACAATAGCAAGTTGTTGGATGTATCATTACCGTTCATTTGAGTTCTTTCATGACACATTTAGCTCCTTTACAGCAATACTTATGCTTATGGAAAATATTCCCATGTTAACCCATGGAGGTAAGTATCTACTATGAGGAAAAATACAAGTTGCAGTTTTTCCCCTCACCAGGGCATATAAAGCAAATGTTATAATGTCCCTGCTTATAGTTAAATGGCGCCCCACCCCTGGGGCATCTAGGGGAGACCTTAGGGATGACGTTTATGTAAGAATAAGGTAGATTATCACTTTGGAAGTACCCTAAATTCCAAAGTCAAATGTTCACACATTTTACATTTTAAAGACAGTCTGCAAGGCAGGGATGGCTTTAAAAACAACTGCAGGCAACACAGTAGTGCACACTCCAGTGCAGGAAATCTACTGGGCCTCAAACTTCCCTGCCTTATTATGTACTAGGGACTTATCGGTAGTTTAAATCCCCCTTGCCCTAATATCAAGTAAGGACATATAGGAGTCTGTCATTGCCAATTGTAATTGTGCCACTTTGACATATACCTTTTATTTGGAGCTCTGGGTGGCCTGTTTAGCAGAGCCCAGGGCACAGTCAGGGTCAGTAACCGACAGTATCCGTCAGAAATATTGGGGTGAACATGCTAAAAGGATGACTTTCTCACACTAAACATTGTGATAGTTTTTAACAGCTGAACCCACTATAGAACATTTGAACACACTTCATGTGTGGGTATGTGCCTGTGCATTGCATTATGTTCTTTATAATTAATTGTTTGTTGTAGGTTGTTTCACTCTGAATATTTTCATAGTGGTGCACCAATGTGTGGCATGTGGATGGCCTAAATATAATCATAGATGTGGGTTTTGTGGGTGTTCTATTGTGCTATAATTTGCTAGGACCATGCATTTATCTTTGTAAATGTTTTGTCATTGAGCTATTCACATGTTTGCTATATCAGACGTTGTCAGTTTTGCCATTTGATTTTGTATTTGGATGTTATGTCTGGCAATTAACAACTATTACTGGACACTCTTTCACACGTTACTCTATTGGGCACACTATATTGTTAGGTGGTTGCTCTTCCTCCCTCCTGCTCTGACTTCAATACCATCAAACACGGAGTTCCACAGTTATTGGCACTTAGCACAATGCTCTTTAACATAGATATGAGGCCATTAATAATACTCATTAAAACCCATAATATGGGATTGGTCAACTACGCTGATGACACACAATTGATTCTGTCATTCAATAGCAACCAGAAAGATACTGGGAAGGCTTTCCATAATTGTATGAATTACATCTTCAACTGGCTGGCTTCTAATTCCCTCAAATTCAAAAGGGATTTAGTTTTGTTTATTTTTGCTCAGAAAATAAAAAAAAACCGATACTCCCTTTTAATCTCTGGCCATTATCTACTTTCGAAGAGCTGATGCAATCTGACTCGGTCCATAACTTGTGGGTCAGATTTATTAACAAGTTGTCCATGGAGTGCCACAAAAACAAAGTGGCGGGCACGTTTTTCTCTCCTCTGTGGTCTTTGGAAACTCCTTCCTATACTGCCTGCCAGAGCTAAAACCCTGAATGTGCAGTGTGTAATATTAAGTAGGCTAGATTTCGTTAGAAGCACCAGAATACTTGAAAAACACATTATACAGAGTACAAGCTTTAGCTGCTAAACTTGCACAGAATCAACCTAGGAGATCATTGCATCAAATGCAATCATGGAACTTTACTGGCTACTGTTGAAACAGCGAATTTGCTTTAATTCATTGTGTAGAGTCTACAAAGCAGTTTAGGGGCAAGGGCCCAATACCCCAGCATAAAAGATTAAAAAGATACTCTCCAGGGAAATGTCTCTGCTCTTCAATGGCAAATCTTGTCTGTGTTGCTAAATTGCAGAAGGTAATACTGGACGGATAAACCTTTATGGTTAAGCAGCCCAGCTGTGGGAAGCTACCAGATTTCCTTAGTTCTTCAGCTAATTTATTGCACTTTAGAAAAGCCTTGGAAACCTAGCTCTTCACCAAGTAACCTCTTAGCGCCAAGATACCAGTATGGTGATAGTGCGCTTTATAAATGTTTTAAATATATCATATATATATATATTTTAGAGGGTTTATAGGTACTCAACCTGGTTTGGATAAGGGCAACATGTGCAGAATTGTTCCTTCATATGTATAGCATCTCTGTTACAGCCATTCATATCTTGTATTAAAAGGATTACTTTAGTTAAAGGGAAAGATGAGCATTTCACTGGCAAGTTGGTAGAAGTAGTTTATCATTTCTGAACACGAAAACGGGGGCTGCAACACAGCATGGAAGTGATTCAACAGTGAATATAGTGCAACAATATTAGACGGTGGTTGAAGACAGCTAATTCATGGAAACAGAGTGGTTGGCTAAGGCTTAGCTATGAATTGTTCAAGAGAAGATAACTATTTTGAATTCTCTGAGTATGTTTCGTGCCCTTAGATTGCAGAGGACACCAAGGCAGATACTATCAAGAAAATTCTTACTCTGTTTTCATTGTTTTTAGTAGGACATTCTCTTTCTGTACCCTGCTCAAGGCTATACTCAGTATTGTTGTCAGTTCAAAGTAGGAACACTACAATGTTTGCCACTTTACAGCAAACATGTGTCCTTACTTTCGAATGGTTTTCTCAGAACACCAGCTGGTTTATTAAAAAACATTTTTCTGCGTTCCAGCCAGAAAATTGCCACTGCATGCTGTTGCTTCAATATAGCTGTCTGCTGAGACTTTATGTATTTTCCGCTTACATGAGAGAAGACTCTCAGTTGACCAACAGCTCTCTTCGCTACTACCATATGCAGGTATGGGTGATGGTGTCTTCCTACAGAACCTGAAGGGCAGATTAGGGCTAACAATGCTCTGCTCTAGTAGTACCTTAGTGGCATAGGTAGGAATTCTAACCTCTAACATTCTGACACTACGGTGAGACTTTTTTATGTTTCACTTTCCTTGTCTCTGGGTTGCTACTATTATTTTTTATTATCCTAATCATTGCATTACATAGCATTTTTCTAGAACGCCGTTGATTTAATCAAGCAGATTGAACCAATTTCTGCTTCTGTTTGTCTTTGCATGTCTAAGGCAAATGTAACTGAGAGAAAAGGCTGAGATCTGGTGCACGAGGATTTCCCTGAGGAATCAGAATGCCATGTGCACGGCTGCCACAAATTACCACCACTTTCAGGTGCTGGTAAGGTACTGCTAGCTGGCTGGAAGGGTTAGGGCAACAGTTGTCAGACGGTGTGGAATTGGACTCAGTCCCCACAACCTAGTGGTGCTGCTGCCCGAAACCAGCAGTCTCATTAGAATAATGAGAGCCAACATGACACAGCACCACCAACGTTTGGTCAGGCACTGAATTCCGGATCTCCCTGTGTATCTCTGTCTCACTACGTGCTAGATGCACCCCAATTCTATATACGGAGATGTCCGTGGTGAGGAGGATTTCCTTCTCAGCTAGACAGGTAGCACCTTTTTAGGCCTGAAGGCTGTTCAAGCTTGAACTTTAAAAGGATTAATCCCCAATTGGTGTCCTTATCTCTGAACCACTGCATTTGCTGAGGCACACCCACAGTGGGTGGTAATTGCACTAAATATGAGGCCTCCCCTCAGTAAGCATTTATTGAATAATGGCCTTACAGCCCAGGGAGGTGCTGATACATTTGTGGTTGAGGTTCATCCAGTTTATAGAACAGAAATGCTCTACTCTTGGGTCAATTTTCCAGCAGTTGATGGGTACATGAATACATGTCATCATTATACACATGCTAATGCACCTACACAATACAGGGCATACACATATATAGAGATACCTTTATCTTTTTTCAAGACCACAGAACTGGCTTGATGATGCCCTACCCCATACAGCACTAAATCTTAGGATAGGTCCTCTGAATAATGATGGTCCTACCTGGCCTCAATTAGCCACATGCACACATAATCTGATACAAGCCTTAGTGGTAGCTGAGGTTTGCCTCTTAAATATTGAACTTGTAACAATGTGTAGACTCTTGGTACAGTTTGTAATGCAAACGTTAAACATAAACCCAGCATGCACTGCTCCAGCACAACCATATGCAGTCACACCAGGCATTAACCCTGCAACGGTGCATTCGATCATGGATAAAGGACCCACAAAACATGAAGAAATTCTGTTGGCTAGTGTTTCCCCATATAGGACCCCAAGATAAATACAGAACTCTCACTATGTGCTCGCCATTTGGAATGGTTGCTGCAGTGGATAACTGAAACATTTGGGGTGCGGTATTTGTCACGCACCTCCTACCGCACACGATACACCCACACTTGCCAATCTTCCAGAAGTATTAAAATAAAGTCAAGATAAATTAGGGGCTGTCCCCGCCCTGGATTTGGAGATTCAATTAATGTGCAATTTTGCCACAGTGTCCTCCATAATATGAAGTAATCTTAAAGGGGAAGCAGTAGCACTAGCAGTGTGCATGCAGCTCCGTGATGTTCCTGCAAAGGGGTATCAAGAACGCGAGCAGCCTAAAATTATTGCAGAAACCTATTCAACTATAGGTCAGGATAGTTTGGAAGCCAGACCTTGTAAACCACAATTACAAACTAAATCCAATAAGGATTCTACCAAGCAAGCAGCTGAGGGTTCTTAAAAACACTGGAATAAACAAAAACAAACATTTAAAAAATACAGGGGAGAATCTCCACAATCGGAGACCCCTGAGAAACGATATCAGGATAATATAAAAACTCCTAATAAATATCAATTTACTGATACACACCAATCTCATTCCTTTCAAGACTCACTGGATAAACGTAATGAGAAAGGTGGGCAATCAGAACAAGAGTGCATGAAGCCGAAAGAAGATTCACAACACTCAGCAGAAGTTTCAGTTAAAAAAGAAGAGAAACTTTCACAAAAAACACCCCAATTCAAAAAGAAGAAGATGGCAGATATTTCTGCACACCTGCAAGACTAATTCTCGCACAGTTAGAGTACCAGACTGTGATTGAGCCCTTAGTCTTGCCAATGAACAATCCTCTATTTCCTGTTGTGAAACCGAACCATTCATATAGAATACTCTTAGATTATAGACATTTAAATGGTCATACATGCACATTTGTTATCAAAAATGCGTTTATCATTAACAATATAATGCACAAAAAATACAAAACGATGCTGGATATTTCCAACAGATTTGTCTGCCAAAATATAGTGCCTGAAAGCAGGGATTTAACAGCATTTAGTGCCTTAGGCTCGCAGAAAAAAAATGTTGTAGGCTCCCACAGGGTATAAAAACAGTCCTGTGCTGTTTTCACCAAGTGTAACATCCATTTTACACAACATTGACCCTGAGACATTGTATATGTTGATGACATCTACCTATCGGATGATGATCTCATTCACCACCTGAAGCGGGTGGCCCACATTGTTGTTCAGATGGCCGTCATTAAAGAGAGACCTCTGGATCAGGGGAAACTCATTATTCTTGTTTCTCGGATCCCAGACCTTGAGGCTGTCACAAAGGCCAGCATTTCCGAACTCTAAGGCATTACATCCAAATTGGATCCATAAGGGCTACGTCTCTGACAGCCACTGATGTTGACTTTATTTTCGACCCAATATTACAAACTTAAGAATTCCTTCAATACGAAATGGAATATCCAATACTGGCAAACACTTTGCCAATTGATCAATATCAAACAATTATTTACACTGATCGTTCAGCTCAACCAGTCGTAGGCACCAAACACCAATACTCTGCAGCTTGCACTGCTGTGAGTGGCAACATGAAAGATGGTGAATTCTATCCATAAAACACTTACACGCAAACCTTAGGGACTGCACTGTACAACTAGCAGAGCTGAAGGCTCTGGTCATGGCACTGGAACACACGGATCCAGAACAACTAACACTGATAGTCTGTTATTAATTCTTCTGTGTCCAGTCCTTCAATGAATATCTGCATTACATACATACATACATTGAGACATCAACATGTAGGAGTACACATCATAGGCAATACCTTGGCTGATAAAGCGGCCAAGTCAGCAGTATCTACGCCTTCTGTTGCTGCAATAACCCATTCACGGATGAGGTTGGATGATGAAACACTTGCGGCTGTGAAAGCTTCAGCTGACGGCAAGCCATTACAGAAGGCATACTCTGCCAATCAATCAATCAATAGTTTATTCGGTCCAAATTTGGACCATTTGAAAAGTAAAAAGTAATATATATAAAAAGGACATTGACAATTAATACGGGAAAAAAGTTCATAAAATTACATAAAAGGTTTCAAAAATACTCTGCCAAATATTCCTACCACATGACTAGCTTAAATACTGCCCTATTAACAATACCAAGGGTGGGTGATCATGTGATCCCCAAAGAAGCCCCCTAAACAAGACCAAAGATCTGAGTTGATAAAAGTGGTATATGAGGGAGTTGCTTCTGCCCATGCAGGTGTGATGGCTACTATTTCTTTACTTCAAAAACACTGTCTATTCAAACAGACAAAATAATATGTCCTTTGCTCTGACATTTGTCAGCAAATAAAAGGGTCCACTGTTAAACACCCACAGCAGACACCTCTTCTAATTTCAAACAAACCACTACAATGTGTGTACCTGACCATTGTGGTTACCTGACACCTAATGGGGCATACTAATATATTCTACTCGTTGTCGACTCATGTTCCAGATTTCTATGGATATGGCCACAATGATCAGCTTATGCTCAAACTGTTATTAAAGATTTGCAAGTCATTATTGGTATATATGCAGTTGCAGCTTTACACTCAGACCAGGGCCCTGCTTTCACCTTAAGGGCATTCAGGGACACCATGATTTAGTTAGGGGTTTAACTACATTTATTGCCCCTCCACTATCCCGAGAGTAATGGTATAGTGGAGCAGAATAATCAAGACTTAAAGCAATCCCTAACAGTGAGAGTATTAGGCATGGGTCACAGTTGGCTTGGTCACCTGTATGGAGTCCAGAGAGTATTTAATAATCTGCCCAGAAGGTCCCTGGGAGGGTGCACCCCACATGAGGTGATGTTTGGGACACAAATGTATGTTGCAAATCTTGAAGTTCTGGTGCAGAGGCAGCAGGCACACCTTTTGACATAAATGAAGGTGCCACTGTCTTGCAAGAATTACAAAATGTCAGTGATGAAAACGTGTCTCTCTCTGTGCTGCCTTCTTTGGACGGACTAAGGAATGCACCAATAACATCTACCGGCTGGATTCCAAAAGTTGTGGATCTCGTAAGAGAAAAGATTGTTGTGGAAAAGGAATTTGGTCCATCATATTGGGAATACACTGTACCAGAACTGGTATTCTACCTCCGCTGCCTGGCTCAAAAGAAAATCACTCTGGGCACTTAAGCATCTGACACTACATGGAATTCTGCCACCTCGGCTGGAGCTGAGGTCTTGAAACATGAGTGCTCTTTGGTTTTCCTTGGCACTGATTTGGTGACAGTAAAATCTGCTGAAGTGGGAACTTTCCTTGATTCAATTGGCTTGGATATAATTGGCACTTTTCAAAATGACAACAGCTTCTAAATATGATATTCAGCTCCTAACTACAAAATAGTTCTGTTTAAAACTGAGTGTTTTAATTTAGCCTGCTTTAGTATGCTATGCTTGTAGATTTGGACATTCACATATTTTAGTGTATTTTTAATAAAGTATTGATTGGGTTTTCCTATACACTTTGAACTGACAAGGGGAGGGTGTTATGAGGTTATTTTAGTGAGCTTTAATGGGCGCGTTATTTTAGCAATAGGCCTGCCACTTGTTCCCTTTAGCCTGATAATAATTAATTTTATTCATTTTAATTTCTGAACACAAGCTTCATTCTGTGGTGATGTTTTATTTTCCTTTATCTCATTCACTCTTAGTCTCGAGACAGTTTTCATTCTTGTTAGTAGGGCATTCTTGTTCTGTACCCTGCTCAAGGCTGTACTCAATATTGTTGTCAGTACAAAGTAGGAACACCACAATCTTTGCCACTTCACAGGAAACATACAGGTTCTTACAGTAGGAAGGTTTTGTAAGAACACCACCTGTTTTATTATGTAACATCCCTCTGCCCCCTATACGTTAGAGGTAGAATTCCAGGCAGAAAATTGCCACCGCATGGTGATGCTTCCTTACAGCTGTCTGATGAGACTTGATGTATTTTCTGCCTCTAAGAGCGAAGACTCTCAGTAGACCAACAGCCCTCTTTCCTACTACTGTATCCAGGTATTGGGGATGGTGTCTTCCTAAGGAACGTGAAGGGCAGAATAGGGCTAACAATGCTATGCTGTAGTAGTACCTTAGTGGCATAGGTAGGAATTCTAACCCATAGCATTCTGACACTATGGTGGGACTTTCCTTATGTTTCACTTTCCTTTTCACCACAGTGCTATTATTATGTTTTATCATCCTAATCATTGCAGTACATGCTATTTTATCTAGAAGGTAGTTGATTCAAAAAAACACATTGAACCGATTTCTGCTTTGTTTGTCTTTACATGTGTGAGACAAATGTAACTGAGAAAAAAGGCTGAAATCTGTTGCATCACGATTTTCCTGAGAAATCAGAATGTCATGCTCATGGCTGTCACAAATCACTGCCACTTTCAGGTGCTGGTGAGGTACTGCTAGCTGTCCGGAAGAGTTCGGCTGACAGTTGTCAGACGGTGTGGAATTGGACCCAGCTCCCCACAACCTGGTGGGGCTGCCACCCAAACCCAGAAGTCTCATTACTATAATGAGAGCCAACTCAACAGTGGTATGGCTACCAGGGTATTGGCCTGTGGCTCAGCCAGTTTGAGTTTAAGGTTTTTTTTTATGTGTCCCCTTCTCTTGCTTCCCGCTTTTTTCCTGGTTTATTTGGTGGGAAGTTCTGTGTTGTTGACTTTTGTCCGTTCAGCTTTTCCGCTGTCCTTTCTGTGCCTCTTCACGATTCCTGTCCGGGCACCACGCTGTTGGTGGTGCTGGTGTCCGTCTGGACTTGGTGCTTCCCTTTGCTGCTTTTGTTCTTTTGGGCACAGTTTGGGGTGTAGGTTTAGATATTTGGTGTCCTATGTGTTTGGACGGGATGGTCTTGTCTCTCCTGGACCTTGCTTCAGCGGATGGTTTGTTGGAATGGTGTGTCCTGTGGATGGTCGGGTCGTTGGTTGTACGTGTGAGTGCCACCTGTGGCCTCTTAGTTACGGTCACAGACGGTCACACTGAAAGTCAAGGACTCCACACCAGGTGTGTCTGTTGTCATTTTCCTTCTTCAGTTTCATTTAATTGAGCTCATCTTCCTTCTAGCGCCAAAGTATAAATATGGAGTTAGGTTTGCACAGGATTTGCATGAAAACAAATGATGCAAATCCAGCGCAAACAGTACCTTGCGTCAATGAGATGCGAGGTAGGCATTCCCGGGCAACAATGCCTTATTTATAATCCCATGCAAAAATGAAGCACCGGAGGAGGAGGGCCTAAAAAAATGGTTCTAAGCCTGTTTAGAGTCATTTTGTTAATGCCTGGGTCAGGGCAGGCGTTAGAGGACCTGTGGGCTCCTTTCCATGGTCTCTGACAATCAAAGCTGTCCACAGGTGCCCTTCCCTGCACCCAGGGACACCCCCTGCCACTCTCGCCCACCCCTGGAGGACACCCATGGATAAGGGACCCATCTACGGTAAGTACAGGTAAGTAGAGTAAGTATATATATATTTTTTAAGTGGCATGGGGGGCCTAACTTTGGCCCCCCTACATGCCACTGTGCCCAATGGCCATGCTCGGGGACAGAAGTACCCTGGGCATGGCCGTTGGGCAGGGGGGCATGACTCCTGTCTTTGCTAAGACAGGAGTCATTTCTATGGGGGCTGTGCGTCAAAAAATGATGCTAGTCAGGTTAGAGACGATATTTTTGACTCTAACCTGACTTGCACCATTCTTTGACGCACAGCTCAAGTCTTTCCTATGCCTCTGCTTCCCAGTTAGCTCAATTATTTTGACGCTAACCAGGCCGCAGTGCTGGCTACCGTCATTCATTGAATATGATGCCCGGCTGGGGCGTTGGAATTGCGGTAGCCGGCGTTGAACTTTTTGATCAGCGCAGGTTTGCATCAAAAAGTAGAAATATGGGCCTTAGCCTTTTTGGCTGGTTTCTGGCTGCTCCCATTATTGGGTGCAATAGAATGCCTCTCTTTTTGGTGAGTTGCTTGTTGTGAGTACCGGTGGTGTTTTCAAGTTCCTTTCTGTCTAGGCGGGTTTCCATTTCCCATACTCTGGGCCTGGTTGCTGGTCCTCAGCCTGCTGGGGTATTGGATTCTTTTGGAGGGCTTTCCTTTCAGTGCAGCTGTGGTGGCGTCTCTTGGGTCACATGGCAGCAGCTGTTTCCAGGTTCTTTAGGCCATGTTTCCCCTGTAGTCGTGGGGTTTTAGAGTTCCATGCTCCATTTCTCCAGCTGTCATTTTGGCTCCCCGTGGGTGGACTTTGCTGGTCCTTCTTTCTGTAGGGACATCGTTGCGACATGAGGTCTTTTTTTCTGTGGCCCCTCTGCGGTTTCTGGTCACATCTGGGGGCCCGTTTTTCTCCAGGGTGTTTTTTGTCGGGGGTGCCGGAGGTTGGAGTCCTTTTTCTGGACCTCTTTGCTTCTTGGCTTGCTGCTCCAGTTCCTGGGTTTTACTGTAGCAGGTTGGTGTGGGGGGGGGCTGTTTTACCTATGCCTTGGTTGGCCCTCCATATGCATTTCCTGGTTTGGCTTCCTTCCCTAGTTCCTTTTTTGTCTGCTGGGGGTTTCCCTGGTGGTGGTGCTGGTGGTCTGGGATTGGCTCTGTTGGCTTTTGGTTTCACTGCCTCTGGCTCTTGGCATTTCTGTGTCATTGGTCGCTTCCCTGCTTCCCCTCCCCTCTGTGGTTTTATTTCTTGCTTTTTTTTTAGCTTTGGGTAAATGGGGTTAGCAGGGTTCAATGCTTCCCTGCTGCTTAACTGTGGCCTTCCTGCAGTCTTGTGGGATCTCCATGCTTAGGTCCTTTGGGGCACATTAGGGTGTTTACAGCGTGTGTGTGGTCTTCTTCTGTGGTCTCCTCTGGAATGTTTCTAGGGGGCTGCTTTGCAATTCCTGTGGGATGGTTTTGTGTCCCTTCGGCGTTTTCTACCTTGCGGGCCCTGTGGTCTGCTGCCAAGGTGTCTTAGTCCCCCTTGGAGGGACCTGGCTGCTGTGGTCAGCTGGGTGGCGAGGTTGCTGTCTGGCTTTCTCTTTTTTACCCCTTGGTGACACCTCTGTTTGCTTCGAGGACTGGGCTCTTGTGTTGGGGCTTTGGTTTCTGCATCTCTTAGGATTTTGTCTGTCTGCTCTTGGGGGCGCCTCCTTTCCCTTTATCTCTGGGTGTTATTCTGCCTGGTTTGGTGGCTGTTTCAGGATTAGCTGGGATAGTTCTGCAGTCGTTGTTGGATGTAGCTCGGGCTTTGCTGGTTGCTGGGTTTGCTCAAATTCTTGTCAGTGGGACTCTTTTGTTTTCTTTGGGGGTTCCTTCCAGGGGTTATGGCTTCATTGTTCATTGATTGGTGTTTTCACATTGTTTTCTCTAGGTTCTTATTTGCCTGGGTCCCCTTCCTCATTGGTGGTGCGGGCAGCTCTCCTGGGGTCTAGGCTGCTTCTTGTGATGCATTGTATTGGCTATTGTGTTCTGCCTTTTGCAGGGAGGTGACTTGGACCTCTTCTACTCTCCTTGTCAGGCTTTTTGGTCTCTTGCATGGGTTGTTTGTTGATCCCATTTTTGTTTGGGGTTGTGGACTGTGCACTCCTGCGTTGTGTTTTGCCCTCTGTGGATACATCACATTTTAGATGCTGCTGTTTGGGGTTGTATTCTTGTTTTTTTTTTTTTCTGCATGAATGCCAGGTTTCTGGCTTGGGTATTTTTATTAGTAATGAATGGGATGAGGACAGGAGGGACCTGGGGGTAATGCCCTATTACTTACTGGTCATCTTCATTAATCCTGGTTCTGTTGTCCTCGTCCCATTCATAACGCTCCTCCCTCTGTCCCGGCCGGCTGGCCTTTATGTTTGGGGCCTGTTAGTTCAGAAGGAATGCTGAGTAAATATGCCTTAAGTACTCCCAGTGGGAGGGGGATGGGGTTTGGGGTCCAGTATTCCTTTTTGTTTTTTTCTGCCTGCGAGATAGTAATATCTCTTTAGTAATGAATGGGAGGAGGACAACAGGACCAGGAGTAATGAAGATCACGGGTGAGTAATGGGGCATTACTAATTTCCTCTTCAACAATGTTCCTCATTTATCTTTCATTATTACCTGATTCAGTGATTTGCAACTGTTCTAAGTGGGGAAGTTCAATGCTTCACAACATCACACATTTTTTAAAACGTTTGCAGATTTGTTTAAAAGTTTTGCTGTTTTGTGAAATGTCACGCAGGCAATATTTAAACAGGGTTGTAAAATGGAGCTCTGTTTGGCAGCAGGAAAACATTCTCACCTCTGCTCAGGGACTCAGCTGGTCCAACGAAGCTCTCAATACTCATTCTGTTGTGCACTGATGCTTTCCCCGCCCAGTGGGCAGAATATAAATGATGTTCTGCCATGGTATCAGTTCCATAGCACCACAGAGGGTTAAGGGCAGTTCTGAATGGTATCAGGGGTAAACCTTGGAGAAAATTCCCTGCAGAGTCATATCATATCCTTGTTTGGTGGGGAATACGACTGCAGGGAGCTGGTGTCAAAAGGACAAACCTCGCTTTTCTGAATTCGAACGAACGTAAAACTTCATACATCCACATTTAACACCTCGTTTAAATCATAACAGGATAACATACATTGGTTGTCAATAGATATTGCAGAATGCGTGTTGTTTTGAAAATAGATCCATGCATGGTGGGAATGCTCTCTAAGGATCTGAGCTGGTATTCAGAAGCGGACTCACTCTCAGTAGAGGGTATGTCAGCCTTCTAACAGCAAATTATATTTTGGACAAATTCATACATATTTCGTCTTTCGTTTCAATTTAGTTTTGCACTTTTTGGAATTCAAAGAAACATTTACTAGTATGCCTAAAGTCAAGTGCTTTATTCTGACCTTGTATTTCCACAATAAAGAATTGGTCGCACAGTAAACTGATTACACCTGTCAGGTAGCCACACCGAGCAGGCGTAAATGCAGCCACTTTTGGCCATAGACTTATGTAAGGTTATAAATGCCTTTCTGAATCTAGCGTTTCTCTATAGTTTTGAAACGTACTATTGCGGCTCATCCGTTATGGCGGAAGAGCATTGCCCTCCGCTGAGAAACCATTTTATTATCATTTTATTTTTCGTAGGGCACTAGAGCCAGCTGAATCTAGGGTAGGGTAGGGCCATGATGGCAGCAAGGGGAGGAGGAGTTGTACGCACAGTAAGTACGCATGTCGGTTTGGCCAGCTGGCCAACGACAGCCGTACCAATATACGCACTGAGATCTCTCCATCCGTGTGTGTGGCGCAGCCGGGTGGAGAAGAGGCACAGGTTCCCAGGCCCTGAGCAAGCGTTAAACCAGCCCGCTAGGGCCAATCACAGCACTGCTCTCATGCTGGTAGACAGTATTGCCACCAGGAGAGCAGTGTCTTGATTGGCATCTAGGAGCCTGCACAGTGTGTACCAGCCCTTCGAGAATCAGGACCAGAGCAGAAAACAGCTGGCAGCCGGCACATAATTACATTTTTATTTTGTTATTTAATCCCCCCATCTCTCCACCCTTTGCCCCCAACTTATCATCACTAGCAGCTGCCATTGCAGAAAAGAAGTGAGAAGCAGAGATAGACACAAGGAGCAACATAGAATAGTCTCCTGTGCACTGCAATGGAAGGTCCTGACAGCAGCAGAAGGCTACATCCCATCTAGTCAAAACACAGCAAGAACAAAATGTTCCTTGGGCAGGATGAACACAAGGAAAGGGATGAAAGCCATTGAATCAAGAGTAGGGAATTGAGAAAGACAAAAAATCCATCCAGTCATACCAAAAGGTGGGCACAAAGCCTACTCATTGTCTATATTAGATGTAATTCATCTGTTACCAGCAGATATCAAAATCTACCTGTGGGTGAAACCTAAAAATGGCTTCTTGAGAACAGAGACCCTTGAGCAAAAGTGATGCTTCTGGTGCGCATGGGCCAAACAGTGGACATTAGATTCACAGTGGAGGCTTCCCTCAGTTAACTGACCTACAGTTAAACTTAGTCTGTCATTTATTTGGAGACCTATAGTGTAACCATGACTGCATTTTTTAGGCCGAACAGCAGTTGAAAATCACCTAATCTAATTACAAGTGTGCATGGGACCATAGCACATAGCACATGTGGTGTTACCATATGCAGATAAGCGCATGTGTTTTCACCACATGTAAATTTTGATGGATACTTCTAACCACAAATTCATCACCTTGTGAATATACCCTAAGCACCAGACTAGATCTGGAAACTTCAAAGCAGTACTGTTTCATTATGGTTTCATATGGCCCTGCACCAATGTTATTCTGCTCCGGAAGTGACAAACATAGCCTTAAATAAACATCATCCATGCTCACTGATGTCCAATCCTTTCTTTCTGAGCCTAGTTTTTTAACTAATGTCTATGACCAACCCCCATGAGTTATGACGGGGAGCTCATGAGTCCAGGACATGTGAAGACTTTCACCCAGATAAACACAAAGTAGTTATTGAACTGCAAGCAAAACGTTACGCTGCCAAACACGGAAAGACTCCATGCCATAATTGATCAAAGTTGAAAAAAAGGTCTTATTCTCACTCACAAAATAATTTCCAGTGCAGATCTTCATCACAGTCAAAGTCATCTGGTAATTCTAAGAAGAAACATAAAAAGTCCCAGTGGGACTTAGCTTCTTCACTCGACTCTTGAATTTCAGAGAAGGCCGAGGGCATCCATGTGCCTCCAGGTCATACTCCAAATCTCCAGCAAAGCTGATTCCAAACTTGGTCCACATGTACCTTGAGTTTCTAGGTCTGACAGCAATGTTGCAGTAGGCTGTAGCCTTTTGTGAAGCCATCCTATGTATTTCAAGTCCTTTACTGGTTACCTACGGCACGTCTTTGGCAAGGTCTCCAGTCAGGCTTCTGCCGGTGGATCTGCCCTTATAGTTGTTTGTGCCTTCCAGATGTGTTTTGGGTTCTGCACTGGCCCTAGTACTGACTTCGATTCTTGCTCCATCCCCTGTGCCAATACCCTTCGCATCAATGCCTGCGCCAGAGGAGGAGACACACCCCAAAATGGTCTCCGACTTGGAGCCAAAGATGACTGAGGCCGCATCTGCATCTTACTGTGGCGCAGTCATCCAGCAGCCTATCGGACAATCAGATACAGATACCTTACCTTTACCACACACAGAACCCAAGAATTGGATAATATCTTTCTCACAAACAATGATAATTTTGTCAAAGGGGCTGTATTTGGCCCCAGTATAATGAGGACAATTGGTATGAGGAGTTACAGTGTGCCAGTGGCTTGGACACCTCCCCAAACACTGACCTGTTTTTCCCTCCTGGCCTTGCCATAGAAGAAAGCACCTTCTTTGCTGTAACAACGTGGAAGGAGGCAGAAGTACTTGATTTACAACTATCCACGATGTAGGTAAGGTTAATGTCTTCACAGAGGTCCTCCGAGTGGGACAGGCCTCTACAGAACCTCTCCTCTTTACAGACACCTTATTAGGTGCTTGGGTAAAACTACTCATTTGACCTCTAGTGAACAGACAAATCGCTCACCACCATAGACCAGCACCAGGTAACCCTGATATTCTTACATAGCACCTTAAGCCTGAGAGCTTAGAGGTTCAAGCTACCACAGCAAGGGTCAGTCCTAAGGCCTCACCTGATTGTGAGTCCAGAATATGGTATCATTGCAAAATTACAGTAGACAGGTATGAGAGCCTTATGCCTCATAATTGTTCATGGATTGAGAGTGGTCTGTGAACAGGGAGTTCATTTAGCCCTGAAGAAGATAGAAGACCCGTATAGGCAGTATAACTGATCAAAGCACTTTGACAATTACATGTGGTTGGGTCAACCATTGTTTTCACCATTGAACCAAAAAGATTTTTGTTTTAATAAAATGGAGATCTTTTAGGTGCACCCTTAAGTATGCGTAGCTGTTACATCTGGGTCACTGTCCTGAGAAAATCAAATATGCAAGAATTCCTCCTATGGTTGAGTCTACCAGGTGGTACTTTCACACTTGTGGGGGGCCACCAATGATGAAGCATGCCACGATAATTTGTGGGAGAGGCGACTCCTCAAATATTTTTCTGATTCCTGTAGACTAAGGTTTGAGTGACTTATGTATATTTTCCTCAAAGGTCATTTAATACCATGTCTTTTTAGTGATTTAGTAGTTAAATTAGGAGGGCGTGTGCTGGACTTTCATCCTCTATCGCTCTCAGTGTAATGATATCAAAATGTATCAGAAAATTTGAATAACGTATGTTCTCATCTACAAGCCTTTCTCTCAACACCAGCTGCCTCTTAGATCGCTACTCACATGCCATATGAGATACAATGGCTCACTTTTGCCCCTGCCATGGATGACCTATGGGTGTCCCTCACAAAAATGATTCGGGATGGATGTGATGCAGTGAAGTTTGTCATCCGCTGTGGTTTGGAAACAGCCCGCACTTTATATCATGCAATGGGAACAAGTGTGGCACTTTGGCACCATCCTTGATGAGGTCCATGAGCTTCTTTGGGGATGTTACGGCATCCTTAATTGATATGCCGTTCAATGGCTTCTGTCTTATTTTGGCAAGAAAATTGATTCAGCCATGGAATAGTTTAATGAAAGCAGGGCCACAGCACAATCCTTGGGCTGTATGCTCTCACCAAGCAATTTCACCAACAGTTTTGCCCTCTCTGTGGCTATGCAGGGGTTTTCAGTATGGACAACTCCAGACCCCATTGCCAGCCCGGCAGGTCTTCCAACCTTTTTGTGGCCAAGATTGTGGCTCACATAAGATTGATATTGTGGCCGCAATACCAGCATGAGAGGATGCGACACTCTCATGTGCTGCTTTGATGAGATCTAATCTCTTGCCTTGGTTGGGGATCACTCAATCTCCCACCATAGGAATTGTTGCAAAGGCAACATTCAGTACACTGATGTGGTATGAATATTTTGTAGGGTATGCTTTTGGGAGAGTCTTGTCTTCAGCCGAAGCTTTCACGGCAGCCAAAAATGTTTTAATCATTAAGCCTATTTCCAAAGGTGTTGTAACAAGCGGTAATTCCCTTCCCTTATTAATCAAGAAGTATCCACTTATTTTGGTAGTTCATGAGTCCCGAGTTTGATAGGATGACGGGGCTACTCACAAGCCAGCGCCACAGTAACAGAATGGTTATTTAATTAGTTCACAATCACATGCAAAGATTTTGTTTCTGATTTTCCGAAGATGACGAGGAAGTGTGCTCCACCACTTGACCTGCCATCAGTTAAGACCCATTTGGTAAAACAGTTACAGTCCCCACGCTTGATAGGATAGCAGTGGCTTAAAGTCTTCCACGCTTTCTCATGCTGACTCTAGAGGTCGGAACATTTTCCATCAGCAAGCGGATCACTTTTTCCAAACGGCTGTTAGTTACTGAGCAGCTTATTATGGGTATTAGCGGTCTCGGTGTGCCCCAAGCCACCTGTTTGAGTTCGGAAAGTGGAAGTGAAGTGCAGAGAAGTAACCTGGAATGAAACATGACCTTGGTGAGGGCATGTTGCACAACCATTTCTGTACTTTAAAAGCACGTCAGGCACCAGATTCACCCTGGATAATAGAGGTTTCCCATACTAGAAATGTTGGTTGTGAATTCATTTCCCAAACGCAGCGCATAAGCAGAAGGTGTGTTGGATTTCATGTCAAATGAGTGAACTGCCAGAAAAGTCAGAAGACCTGCTTCTTTCATAAAGTTAGAGCTGTATATATGGTAACATTTCAGCAAATGAAAATACCTATAAGGTTACATATTTAGGTAAGAGAAAAAAGGTAGCAGGGAGGATTAAAGATGTTACTACTGAACATAAATTGATTACATTCTCCTGATTTTTCCGCAAATAAAGTACATATTGGCAGTGGACTGTGGACAGAATCACAGCCAGACCACCGCCCAACCCTTGTAGCGTGTGTGTTGGGGGGATACAAGCCTCTCCCTGAAAGGCACAAGCCGGTGTGATAACCCCCTATTTTACACAGCACGGAGGAAGTGGATGGTGATGGTGGTCTGTGGTTTCACCTTCCGAATAGGGGAAAAACACAAAAAATACCTCATATCCCTGGTTCCGTGTGACTATTCCCGATTCCATGTGACTAATCCCGATTCCATGGAGAAAAATTGTGATTTCAGGAAATTCGTTCGAGCATTCCGACTGGAACTTGAGATTTTGACTGTGGTTACCCTAACCAGATTTCAGAGATCTTATAATGAGGGCCTATGTGTGGGCTGCATTGTGAGTAGGGGTCAGAATTCTGAGTTGTGCAGAGTTTACAATACCCATTGGTTTCCAGGTGTGATAATGTTTGAACCCTTTATTACATTTCAGCAGGTGAAACCTGCCAGATTTTAACAGGGGACAACAGTACCATATTTACTATGACAAGCGGATTTTGGTGCAGTATGTTTACCCCCCAGAATTCTTAAGAGGTTTATTTTATTGCACCGATAAACTCCACACCTGAGGGAGTTGATTTTTTGTAATGGGTGCAGTTTGAAAATGCATTCTCTTTTACATCTGGGTCTATTTATGTTTCTGTCTTCAAAAATAAACCAATTTAAGAGGTTAGCCAAGTCTAGCTGTTTCCATCCAAGTTTCTAACACCCAGAAATAAGAATAGTGCATTAAGTTTCTGTAGTGGTGTAGTGAGAACGAAAATAAAAGTGAAAAATGCTTAAGTATGGCATGTTTATCGTCGGTACACTGCAATGTACTTATGTGTATATTGAGGGTTCTCAGCTGACATGCTTGCCAGAAACTAATTTGAGCTTTCACCGTTTTGCACAACGCTTTCAATAATCTATCTTACCAAGACCCTTCCGAGGTGGTGTATAGACCATAACAGTGAGTAAGGTTTTCATCCTGTCTTGTTGGAATCAGCACATCTAGGCATTTAGGCCCATATTTATACTTTTTGCCGCAAAACTGCACTAACGCAGTTTTGCGTCAAAAAGTTAATCACCGGCTTACGTCATTTCACAATGTCAGCCGGGTGCTGTATTTATTGAATGGTGCAAGCCGAAGTCAAACTTGGACTGGTGTCTTAAAAAAACAAGCTAGCCGGGTGGGGGTGGCGGTAGGGAAGGAGGGGGTTGTGTGACAGAAAATGACGCTAGCCTGGTTAGAGGCAAAAGAAATGCCTCTAACTAGAATAGCGACATTTCCTGGTGAACAACCACCAAAAATATGACTCCTGCCTTAGGAAAGACAGGAGTCATGCCCACCACCCCAATGGCCAACATAGGGGACAAGTGTTCCCTGGGAATGGCTATTGCACCATGTGCTATGCAGGGGGCCCCAAGTTCAGGTTCCCGATGGTGAAAAAAATATACCTGGACTTACATGGGATGGGGTCCCCCATCCTCTGGTGTCCCACTGGTGGGGGTGTTCCTGGGGCTTGGGGAGGGCACCTGTGGACCCATTCTATGGTGTTTAACCATGGAAATGGGTCTACAGGTACCATAACGCCTGGTATGACCCAGAAGTTAAATAATGGTGCTTAGCACCATTATTTAGGCCCTCCTCCCACCGCTGCGCCATTTTAGCACAGAGAGATAAATATGGGGCCAAGGGGATAGCATCATTTTTTAGATGGGAATGCCCACCTGGCATCTCGTTGACGCAAGGTAGGTTCACTCATCCAAAAAATAGTGCAAACTCCTATATTTTGACGTTAGACATGTCTACATATAAATATGGAGTTAGGTTTGCACTGAATTGCATAACAATTATTACACAAATGCAGCGCAAAAAAAGTATAAATATGGGCCTTAGTTCATGAACATTTCTGCTAGGGGTAGGCTGGTGAGTGATGGAATCTTTGAGGACTCCTTACTATAAATTCCACAGACAATAATGGATTTTACAAAATTAATTTTCGTCATTGCAACTCATCTTGTAAACGTGACCAAAGATTTAGAAAATCCCAAAGTATAATAGCATGGTTTGTTTGTGAATCTAATATATACTCTTTAAAACCAGTAGATAAGGTGGCTGTACAGAGTCACACAACATACACGGACTCATTTACAAACTCCACAGGAACTCCAACACATACAGACATATTTATTGCACCTGCTAAAATCCAACTTCGTAGGGGTGAGAAGATTTTAGCTCTAATAAATACCACTTATTACAAGTTTTCCCCGGTAAGGGGGATTACTATGCAGAATTTGGTGCTTACAGGGTAAAAATTTGCATGCCCCAATAATTGCTGGGCATTATTCTGATGTTAAATTCCAGCAGGTTTGGTCTATTTAAATGTAACTCCCTGGTAGACTTATAATTAGTACCCCTCCTCAAACAAGGGTTTCCACAGGCACCGTCTTTTATGGGCCACTTGCTGTAAAAGCTATAGACACCTATGCACGCAGGCAATTACATTTACAGGTATCTATAAAGAGACCAGCAGTCATGGTGCACCTATGCGCACATGCCAGCAGACATACAGGCACATATACCAGGTTTACAGAGGCATATTCATGTAATCAGAGATAATACACATAGGGCCTCATTAGGTGTAACCGCCGTGCCCATTTTGACATCCCCGCGGGGCCGGCAGGCGGAAACAGAGTTTCCGCCTGCCGGCCCAGCGGGGATGTCGGCCGAAACATGGGAGCCGGCGGTGTTGCGGCCGTGCGATGGGTGCAGCTGCACCCGTCGTGCTTTTCACTGTCTGCTGTGCAGACAGTGAAAAGCAGTGTGGGGCTGTGCTAGGTTGCCCCTGCACTGCCCATGCCAAAGGCATGGGCAGTGCAGGGGCCCCGCGACTCCCCTTCTAGCCAGGCTTTCCATGGCGGTTCCTACCGCCATGGAAAGGCTGGTGGGAAGGGGACTCGTAATCCCCTGGGCAGCGCTGCAAGCAGCGCAGCCCTGGCGGATGAAAACCGCCGGGACAACCATGGCAGTAAACAGCCGGTCCCGGCGGTGCGACCGCAGCGCTTCCGCTGCGGTCGTAATCCGCGAGTTTGTACCGCCATCCTGTTGGCGGTACAACCTCCAAAACAGCCCTGGCGGTCTTTGACCGCCAGGGTTGTAATGAGGCCCATAGTCATAGAGAATACCACACATACCCACACAGGCAGCCATGCACAGAGGCCAGTCCACACGCTCCCAACAAGCAAATCCGCTCTTTTAAAGACATTCCGTTTGATGTGATGAATACGTGAATACATTCATAGTCATACCTGAATCTATCACAGTCAGATCTAATGCAAATAGTCATGGTAAAAATGCCAAAATCCGCTGACAAAAGAATTTTAAATCAATTGAAAGACTAGAACGGTATATAAAGAATTAGCCGAGTAAATTTACACATGTTGAACTATCTCTCATTTTCATAAAAATGAACATATTAACTGCAAATACATTGTTCAGGGAAAAGGATAACCCAAAGAAAGTAATTCCCTTGCATCTTAAATCTAGGAGCATTTAAAAAAGACAAAAGGCCCCTTGCTATCTTTGGACGTCCTAGCAGGGTGGAACAATACCTTAAAAAGAGGAGCAACTCTTACCAAAATCACGTTAACAACTCTTGATAGAATAGTTAACTTGTCCATCTTTAAGAAACTGCATTTCTGCAGTCTGAGTAATATATTGTTCTTACCGTTCAAAAATGACCTTATCTTGAACATGTTCTAATCCCTGCCCATAATGTGAGCAAGCTGCAGAGTTGAACTAGACTGTAGGGTAATCTGGTAGCGCCCAAAGTGCTGATCCACAGAACAGTGTGTGAGCAGTTTTTTCAGGCTGTTTGTGGGCTACTTTACTTGTCTGAATGGGCCAGTTTTTTCAGTTGATATCCATATCCCTGCTCTTACCAAAAACATTGAGTGCAGCAAGCATAAATGCATGCAGTCTCCCATACTTTGCAAAACATATCTACAGCTTGTAGGTATGGAGTACCAGGGCACACCGCAAGGAGTCCTGTGTGATTGATCCAAGTGGTCGTTAAATCAAGATCGAACGCAGCGATGTAGGTGCAAGTGGAGTTTATTGACATTGTGCAAGAGTAATGTCAATATCCAGGCAACAATCCAATGTACAACAAGTCGTCATGTGTACAGCAAGCAAGCAAGCAAGGCAGATAGAGAATCCGGCCTTGTGTGGCCAAGGACATCCAAGTGGTAAGGAACGCAAATGGCCCTGATGAGCCTGTCTACCAATTGCCCGTTCGCGTCAGTATTTGAAAAACACATTTCACCCCTTGGATGTCATTGGCCGCACAAGGCCGGATGTGCTTTGGATGGCAGACCTTTTCTCCAACACTCCAGTACTTCTTGATCAATACGTTATCAGCCTTGACAAAGTCTAGGAGACGAAATGCATGTTGGCTGTTTGCTGTATACATGACGACTTGGCTGCTTGCTGTACACATGACGACTTGTTGTACATTGGATTGTTGCCTGGATATTGACATTACTCTTGCACAGTGTCAATAAACTCCACTTGCACCTACGTCGCTGTCTTCGATCTTGATTAACAACCACTTGGATCAATCACACAGGGCTCCTTGCGGTGTGCCCTTGTACTCCATACCTACTCGTTAGTACTGACTGCCCTCTCAGTTAGTAACTCTGAACACATGTGGTGGACAGGTGTTCCTACCGGGTTGGCACCACACCATCTTTGACACTTGCTGTCACGAAGGACCTTTTCTCAAAGACATTGTTATCGCATATAGTTGGATGTGCGGGCAATTGTGGCATTCTCCACCCCTGTTGTTTGTGTTATATATACAGCTTGTATTCACAATTTTAAAACTGAAAAGACGAGCCTTTTTTTCAGCTATCAAATTCGCTAATGTGGGCCACTCTTAATTTGGTGAACTGGACTCATTTCTGTCTCAGTCCAACCATGGCGGGTCTATGATACTTGTGTGTTCTAATG
The DNA here is from genome assembly GCF_031143425.1 of Pleurodeles waltl. Lineage (NCBI taxonomy): Eukaryota > Metazoa > Chordata > Amphibia > Caudata > Salamandridae > Pleurodeles > Pleurodeles waltl. The sequence continues at coordinate 583,733,764 of NC_090440.1, read as the reverse complement.
TAATAATTGAAGAAACTAATCAAAAAGCAGTAACAAGAAGCAGGAATTTTGACAAGCACATCCATGTGTCAGGTCTTCCCTCGACCTGTGCATGTGTCATGTGCTGGCAGGGGTGAGACTTGAAGGGAGAACTACCTGAGTAGTTCTTCCTGCTGGTTGTCGAGCGCACGAATGTGTATGTGAGTTTGCATGCGTGTTTAGGTGTCGGCGGTCAGCTAAGAATCAGCAGTTACAAAAGTCGTGTCCTAGGTTCAAACAGTGCTTGACTTCTTCCTTTCTGGATCGCGTTTCCCCTGGCCTCGTTTGTTTGCACTTTTGAGGGCTTCTTCCCAACATGCAATCCGCTCTCGTTATTGACCCACATGAGGATATTTTTGTGTACTTTGGCTTCCCGCAGGCATATATTCTGCCCTAATTTTTAGGTTAAGTTTTAGCGTTTGACCTGGTGTATACTTCAGTATACTTATACTGTGGGTTAAAGCAATTTCAATTTGTTGGTTGCTGTGTCCTTTAAAATTTCTTGCTCACTAGTGGTCAGTTCTGCCTTTTTCTGTTTCAGAGCAGTGACCTAGTACTGAATTGTTCCATTTTGGTTTCTTTATCTGTTGCTGTGATGGACTTTTTAAAAAAAAATTCTTTTGCAGTCCCCTTTCACTGTACTGTTTAGGCTGGTAGCTGCCAGCACTTTTATTGCAGCATTTCATTCCTCCCACCTCCTCCCATGTCGCTGACATTTGTTGTGGCTTTATCTCAGTGCTGTTCTCTACCCTGCTCCTAAAATATGCTTATTTCACTAGACAAAGTCTCCTAAAATAAGCGTATTTTACTCTATAAACAGCATATGCCCTTGCATCGCAGAGTCTCTTGCTCTCTCCAGGGCCCCCCCTGCCAGCACTCATGACATCGCACACAGGGCATTGCTTATCTTTATTGGAGGCAGTAAATCTTCTCTGGCTGCTCTGTTAAAATCATTAGAGCTTTGTTGAAATGGGAGGCAAAATGCTTGTTTGATTTGCAGTTTTTCTACCAAGCTTGACCAGCAGTTTTTAATTAAGGGCCTGCCACATGTAAAGGCACCTATCATAAAAAAAGTCTGTTTTGTACATAATGTATTTCTCTTCTGCTGCATTTTCTATTTTGACTTCCTTCTTTGCTTATTTGTTGGTCTTTGTTCATGTTTTTTGTATATTTCATATTCGTATTAAATAGGGTCACAAGGGTTGTACAATTGTTAAAGGCTAGATGATTTAGATTTGAATTATTCAGTCATCATTGCTCATGGATCGATTGTTGTGGCCAGTGAACAATCAATCAATCAATCAATCAATCAAATTTATTTATACAGCGGGCTACTCACCCGTGAGGGTCTCAAGGCGCTATGGGGGGGGTCACTGCTGCTCGAAGAGCCAGGTCTTGAGCTGCCTCCGGAAGGCGAGGTGGTCCTGGGTGGTCCTGAGGTGGGCGGGGAGGGAATTCCACATCTTGGCTGCCAGGTAGGAGAAGGATTTCCCACCTGCAGTGGTTTGGCGGATGCGAGGGACGGCGGCGAGATCGAGGCTGGTGGATCGAAGTTGACGGGTGGGCGTGTAGAAGGTGAGGCGACGGTTGAGGTATTCGGGGCCCTTGTTGTGTAGGGCTTTGTGTGCGTGGGTGAGGAGCCTGAGGGTGATCCTTTTGTTGACGGGTAGCCAGTGTAGGTGTCTCAGGTGGGCGGAGATGTGGCTGTGGCGGGGTACGTCGAGGATGAGGCGTGCAGAGGCGTTTTGTATTCGCTGAAGACGTTTCTGAAGTTTTGCGGTGATTCCTGCGTATAGGGTGTTTCCGTAGTCCAGGCAGCTTGTGACAAGGGCGTGGGTCACAGTTTTTCTGGTGTCAGCGGGGATCCAGCGGAAGATCTTTCGGAGCATGCGGAGTGTGAGGAAGCAAGAGGACGAGACGGCGTTGACTTGCTTGGTCATGGTGAGAAGGGGGTCCAGGATTAATCTGAGGTTGCGTGCGTGGTCTGAGGGGGTCGGTGCGGTGCAGGTAGGGGCACAGGGATTGTGTGATTCTGCAGCTAAGGTGCTTTTTGCAGAATAATGGATTTGACAAATCTGTCTGCTGTATAAATTGTTATGTGACCAGTGATGGCATTCTCTAGGTCATTTGTTATGTCATCTGTGATGTCTGAGACTTTGCATAGTGCACTGGGGGCCTGGTGAGCTTTTTAAAATCCACACGTCATCTACTGGTGCAAGATAGTGTTTTTAATCAAGTAGATTTAACTCTGCCAGGTATCACGCTTCTTGAGGTACCGAAATGTATATTAGGAAATCTCCCTCATCACAGCAAGAGATTAATCACACACACCAGCTGAATTCAGTCAGCAACATGCTTTTTAATGAATTTACACTGCTTGTAGCTGAAAGAAGCAGTGAAGTGCCCCCTAAATGCAAGCAAACATGTGGGATCAAGGATATGGATCCTGACATGATGGAGGTACTATTTATTGTTTGTAACTTCAAGTGCCCAGCAAACAGAAGGCTTGTGACTGGCAAAACGTGCCCAGCAGGCACAAAATTGCCAAGTTTTAAAGTTAACTTTATTTTATTTTCCAAGTCGTCTTTTCTCATTTTCTTCTCATGTTTTTGTTTTTGCTTCTGGGTGCTGTTGTAAAAAAATTACAATTAATTTGATTGAAATTTGCGAGACCTTTTGTATTGCAAATGCTTGATTTTTTTGTTGAGGTTTTATGTAGCGCAAACTCAACCCAAAGTTATTGGAGCGATTTACATGGGCACCAGTTACTTTACACAAGGACACATTCTTTGTTTTTGGTAGGCAGAAGAAGATTAAGTGATTTGCCCAGAATCACTGGATGTTGAGCTGACGCAGAGACTCGAACCTTGTACCCCAGCTCCAAAGTCAACAGCTCAGGCCATTATGCCTCATCCTCGCCATGACCCGCCTCAGGAGATCCTTGTGTATTTTTGAGGCTTGGCTCCCGGCATGTATTCTTCGCTCATTATTGACTCACCTAAGGATATCCTAGTATACTGGTGAGCTCCCCACTTCTCACATGCATTTGTTTTCCTGAGTCTGCTTCCTCCGGGGTTTCCTCATTGCCCACCGAATCCTGCTCCCGGTTTTGTATGCTTTACATTTTCTCAGTATTTTTGTGGAGGACTTATGCCTTTCTTGGTGCCACCTACATATCCAAGATCTGGCTAATTACCTGGAACTCTTGCTTCCAGCCTTGAGGAGGCCATTGGTCATCATCAAGACTTCATAGAATTTTTCAACCAACTAATTCAAAATCAGATCAGTGCACTGACCCTGCAACTCCAACAAACATTATCAGCCATGCTATGTAACTCTATAAAAGACTGACATAATATTGGAAATATCACACTAAAGGTTCTGCTCATCTATTCTTATGGATTGTCAAATTAGGAATTCCCTGGCTATTCTTACCTTTTAGCACTTATGTTCCCCAGACAGGGGGTAAAAATGATTTCAGAGCTTTGATGTTCATGTAAAGGGTGAGTGATTTCATAAAGGGTTTAGAAATCCTCCAATTAGCAAAACCTATGTGTATATACTATACTTTGGAATATTGTGTCTGATTACCTCTTTGTGATTATATAAGGAATCACAAGTGCCAGCGAACCTGGGTCATCAGAATGGGATACGAACCAGCCAGGCGTACCAGTCCTGGAGTTTTGTATTTTCTTCCTCCCTACCCTCTCCTTTCCCTTCCCCTTGTTACTCTTGGGCATATTCCTCGGAACCCCTGTTTTTCTTGTGGGTATTGGAGACTGATGCTAGGAGGGATAGGGAGGAATATCTTCGCTCCTGCAGATGACAGGTTTCGGGTGAGTGGAGACTTGATATCAGCTGAGTGCCCATTTCATTATAATTCATGTTCTGTCATGTAGGTCTAGTTTGAAACTTTACTATGTAACTTGTATATATGTTTTCTTCTGATTAAAATAGTTAATTTTCTTCATAGAATAGATCAAAAAAGGGAATTTGAGTGATATGCCGTTAGTGTTCAATCATCTGCATCAAGTTCCAGAGTATAAAGAAAATGTTATTTTTAGATGTAATTATATGTTGTTTGCCACAGGCTGTGCTAAGGTACATAAAGCAAGCGCTGGCAAAACTAATACATTTAGTCAACTATTTCTTCCTTAACAGTAGATCAAGTTTTCCATTTTCCCGTTATCATAGAATCTGGCAAAATCAGTTCTAAAAATATTTTTGTGCACCTTCTGAACAATTGAAAGGCACGTCAACGACCCCTAAAAGTATGTGTTTAGGGCTTGATTTAAGGGCGTCTACACTCTTAAAATAGCCAAATATATGCCATGAATAAGATTCCAAGTAGGTAAACCCCCAAAAATATTGAGCCAGTCACCTAACTCTGTACAGCCACATTGTGGACGTTTGGGCATAATGGTTGATTAAAATGTGTTCAGAGTTGCTGAGAGGTGTCGAGATAAAATGAAATAGCCATTGACCAGATTCCTGAATTGTTCTTAAACTATTAGTCATGAATGAATAAATAATGTCTCCCCACTGTATACTTTAAATCAGTTCTCATCGCCACTTGCCATTATCTAATGGTGCTGACCTCACTCTCGCAATTGACATGTTTTTTGCAAGATATCATGCTGCTAATTTCGGATTAGAACCCCTCTTTTTAAGATCTCTGTTCCCCATTTTTATTAAACTGGAAAATGGCAGCCAGAAACATAATTCTAAAAACATGGACAACTTTAAGTGCGGAAGGAACTCCTATTACAGGGGGATGGTCAACTGAGAAATGATTAAATGGCTTCAACTGCTCTTGTAAACAAACATCTCTGATCTTAGTCACTCCATTTGATTTCTATCTAGCAATACATGGAAGATTTCTCATATAGTCCAATAGAGCTGGCTCATTACGCACGAGTGGAATTCTAAAATAGTGCACTATTTTACCATGCAAAATATTTTCGTGAAGGCATGATTATTAGGTACATGTTCAAGATGGACCAAATCAAACGTAACATAAAAAGGGAAATAACTCGAAGAGTGTGAATCAAATTGTATGATACCTTGACATTCTCATGGAACCCAGGTGGTCGATAGGTGCACTTTAAAAATTGTGACTATTTCAGATATTTTCCAGAAAAAGAATGTGAAACAAGTCTGGAGTAATATATAATTCTAACATTTTCAAAACAAACCAGGGACTATTCGGCGCGCATTTGGAACTCATGTTCAGTATTCTACAAAAATATTACGAATTAAAATTCAGACATATCTGGCTACAAGGACATGCATATTGTTCAGCAAAGCTTGTTAACTACCCAGGCTCATGTATGTACGTTAGCACAAACAGGTATGTATTCATATCAACCTATGTATATTTGCTAAAACAATTGTGCAGTCATATCTAGGAGGCTGTGTTTACTCCAGAAAAATATTATTCACAGTTAAATGTATATTCATGCCAAATAATGGGGAGTGCCATATATTTACTCATTTCTATGTGCATTATTTCAAACTAATGTGCATTGGTACATTAGCTGCACAGTATCACATTCACAGCAATCAACCAAAACACTTAGGGCTTGGCTGACTTTCCAGAGAAAATATTTTTCAATAGATGTTACGTTACAATTATTGCTGATCGGAGCACTAGAAACAAGGTGATAGGGGCAATTCACAAATGTATTTTGGAGTTCGTAAGGTATCACTCCTCAAGTCCTCTTTTACATGCTCTAACCTGCTTTTTGCACTTTTTAGTACAAAAAGAAATGACCGGGCTCTCTTTGCACTTTTACTAATGGGCAGTTGTATATTTTGGTGCCGGTTCACAGAGGCATGTAAGCTTCCCCCCTCTAAAACATGTCAGTACTCCTCAACACATTATACATTGTGGGTATTGTATACAGGGTTTCTGTGCACTGGGCATGAGATGGTAAATGTTGGCCACGGTTGTAGTCTCTCTGTAGTCTATCTGCAGTGAGCAAAAAAGATGGCCTTAGCCTTTGCTCTGTGCTGAACATACAGGGGATGATCACAGTAAATCATTAGAAAATCAAACAAATTCACAGAAAAAATGCTTTTGTTAAGGGCTGTTATAGTTCTCCATTGGGTTCACACCAGGGTCGGACTGGCATATTGGGCAGTCTGGCAGTGCCCTATGGGATGGTCTCACAGATCAGTGTATGGCTTGATTTTGTGCCTGCTTTGCACAAATGCATGCAGTCTCCCATACCTTGCAGACCACATTTACAGCTGGCCTTTACAATTTTAAAGCAACCCTGTTGGACCTGCCACCTTTTTGCAGGATTATCCCCAAACCGTTTGCCTTCTTCCTCCTATTTTTTCTGATCTGTTTTTCTTGGCTTTAGGACTCTTAGCACTTTACCACTGATAACCAGTGCTAAAGTGCATATGCTCCCTGTCTAAAATGCATTGGTGATTGGTTTCTTCATGGCTGACATATCTAATTTACTAGTAGGTACCTGGTCCCTAATTCAGTGCACGGTGTGTGCCCAGGGTCTGTAAATTAAATGCTAATAGTGGGACTGCATCACTGATTGTGCCACCCACAAGTGTAGCCGTGTAGCCTTGTAAATATGGCTAAGGCCTGCCATTGCTGCATCTGTGAGTGCAGTTTTAAATTGCCATTTGAACCTGGCAAGTGCACTTACTTGCCAGACCCAAACATTCCCTTTTATTACCTCTATGTTACCCCTAAGGTAGGCCCAAGGCAGTCTGGTGCAGTGTATTGAGAAGGTAGAACATGTACTGGTTGTTTTAAATGTCTCCAGCTATGCTTCACCTCCCCGACACCTTGCAACGTCTTTGTTTCCTCATAGTTTTACAAGGTGCTGTAACCGGGGTCTATACGTCTCCGTACCCAGCCAGTACTCCCTCGCAGGTGACGTCGGAGTGTTGAAAGTGACTCCGTCAAGCCGTTGTGATAGCCCCAGTTGAAGCTATTGTGTTTCTAAGCACAATACTATATTTAATCTTTGAAAATTTGTATCTTTACTTCTGTATGTTGGGTTTTTGTTGTTTTACTCAGATAAATATTGGCTATTTTTCTAAACTGGTGTGGAGCACTTTTGTGAGGTTTTCACTGAGTGTGTGTGTGAGTGTGTATGTACAAATACTTTACACATTGCCTCTGAGATAAGTTTAACTGCTCAAGCCACACTAACTTGTGGATGAGCATGGGTGAACTTAGCTGTGTGACTCCCTTACCCTGACTAAAGTCAGGGTCCCTACTGGGACAGGGTGCAAATCACTGACAACTAGAGACTCCATTTCTAACAAACCCTGATTTGCAAATGTGGGTCATATTTTTTGCAATCTGATTTGGGAATGGGTGCCACTTTTAATTTGGTGTCAGTCATAATTTCTGTCTCAGTACAACCCTTAGTCCCACCTTTAGTGTTGTGCATGATTTAGAATAGAAAATCTCTGACTTCCAGCGGACTCTATATTAGTGTGAAGTAATTATTAGAATAGAATGTAATGAAAGCTTGGTTTACAATGTTAGAATTCACAGGTCCATCAGGAGAATAAGTGAGGTATGCGATAAGTAACCCAAAGAAAAAATTGCTCTCCTGAAGAGTTTGCAGTTGTGTAAGCAAACTGCTTGTGGATGCCACATGCGCCTTCGTTGAAGTGCAGAGTCGACAAGTGGCGTATGTGGAGTCAAAGCAAAGTTCCAGCCAATGTGAAGCATGTAAATGGAAAGAAAGCGTCACTAAGAAGTCTACGCATCGATGGTCAAGAAGCTACATACAAAAGGGTACCATGCTGCCACACAAAATAAAGATATACATTGAGTGGAGCATTAACACTAAAGGTGGATTCAACCAGTTTTACAAAGCGCAGTTAAAGACAATCATCATATACCAAATGGGGCTGCACAGCAGAGATCAACCAGATTTGGAAAAAGAGAGTGAGAATAAGATCAATCAAATATTATAAGGGTCACAGGAATGTGAAATTTAATTAAATATCTACTTGCCCTTGGGACAGGTTGCTTTATAAATCTACTTGCACTGTAAAAAATATCCACTTGTCCCCCTCCTGCCACAAAGTACAGCGACAAAGTACGGCACCAATTTCATTATACAAGAGCTCTGATTATAGTCTCCATGATTATGCCCTTGATCATACTATAGTAGGGTTTGAATACTAGCAATTGCCTCTCATTGCCATCTTTCTGTAAATCTACGTACTTGGGCTGAATGTAGCAGTCACTAATAGTTTCAGGATTAGAATGCCTGTGTCTAGAAAGTCTGTACAGCTCAACTAACTTCCATGTTTTAGGGTTTTTCTTTTACCAGCTCTTCCCTAATCTTTTCCCACACTGAGAAAGTTCGAAATTTACTTCTGACTAGAGCAGAAGTAACATTTCTTCCAGAATTGAGAAAAAAGATGTTGGAGGGAATGGGAAGTTTCAAACGTTTAAAAGATTTTCACATGAGCAAATCTACACATGTATATTTGTTCGTGCTAAAATGCAGTTCACAATTATTTTGTAGGAGTACACTATCCTGGCCTACTTCTGTAAATTCTTCTGACTTAATGAAAGCTGTAAATCCAGGACATATACCATGGGTGCACTTCTATTGACTGGCTTCATTGTCAGTAACGGTATTCTGCTCTTTTACAGGGAGCATATCGGCACACAAAGTAGTTTTATTCGGTGACAAGAATGTTGTGGCATATATATATATATATATATATATATATATATATATATATATATATATATATATATATATATATATATTCGTATAAATATTTGATTGTTTTTGCACAACAAACAATAGCAACAGTTGCTGTGTTCTGCCAAGCAAAATGATCCATTCTGGTAATATGGCCCAGGTCCAGTTCTAATCATTGTCCCCCTAAATAAAGCAAACGTGATATTGATTTTTTGCTAATCCATCAGCCCTTGGTATTTTCACCATTTCTTCCACGCCTTCTGGCATTTTTTAGGGGAAACAAAAAACTTTTATTTTTGCCAAATATCAGTTATAATGGTGAGGCAGCTCCCACAACTATAAAGATGTACAAAAAACATGTCAAAATAAGATGCGCATTGACAAAACCAAAAGGCTAACCATAAATGTCAGACCTTTTGGCTTTGCCAGTGCTTATTTATTTTCATGTTTTTCATATTCCTGTTGAAACTTGTTACACTAATTTCCATTATGAATATTGTATGGAAATACTAGCATGCATAACACATTTTAGTAAATGATGCATCAAAGAAGTAGTACCTAAAAATTAGCAAAATGTTTTTTACCAGTTTATGTGAACACTTTATTTTAGAAGCAAAGAATCATCAATCTTGCTTTCAAGGGTCTGCAAATATTTGCATCTAGTCAGAGGACATTATGAGTGCATCATGCATATAATCATATTGTTAAACTTTGCAAAGGTATATACGTTTTGATATCGGAACCACGCAATCCGAGGCTTACAACATTTCTTTAGAGCGCTCACCCTAATAATAAAGGCTTTACATTAATGAACCATAAATAAAAGTCTGTATAACATTAACATATGAAAACAAATATTCCTTAACTGCAGACAGTTCTCTTTCCTAATCCATAATGTGCTATATTATATTGTATTGTATTGTAATAGTATTTATATAGCACTTTTCGGCGAGTAGCAGGCTACTCCGGAACCCAAAAGGAATTAGTGGTGGATTCGTATATGTTTATGAGCACAGAATCAACTGCTTCCTGAGGATTATTTTCCTTCTATCTTCACTTTGGAAAAAAGGTGACAGGTTTAACGCTAAATTAGTCTTAGCCATTTTTAAGTACTCTGGCAATATTTCATGACATTGTAGGTTTTAGCCATCTTTAAATACGCTGGGCTGCCTTCCATCACATTTTAGCTCGTTTGTGCTGTTACAGAGAGGGAATAAGAATATGATAGTCAGTCTTGACGATGCACCCATGGATAATTCCACCACGTAAAAAAATAAGTAGACAGGTGTCTGTTGAATGTGACCTGTCAGAATTTAGGCTTTATTTTGTTTATGCTGAGGTCAAGCTCCTTTATCAGCTGGAAATACGTTTCAGGCAGGAAGTAATATTATTGCATTAGTCTTTACCATTGACAAATGGAAGGGAAAATAATACAGCAAGTGTTTAAAACGAGAGAGAGAAATCAACAAACAAAAAAATAGTGAATGGATGAAAAAACTGAATGCAGACAAGCTTGAAAATAAGACCCAAGATGGATAAAAACGCAATAAATTAATACATAAAGAAATCTGTCAGAAAAATAAACATTCTGTTTGTGTAACAGGTTCAAAAACGCGTGAAATTAAAGTAATGTACCTATGCAAAGTGTAAGGAAGGTCATTGGTTATAACAAATATGAGCAGTTTTAGTGTTGTTATGGATTAATTTGAGCCGCGGATATGTGAGGTTGTTAGTTGGATTGACTGGAGTAATGGAGGCGTGGAGGAGGGAAGAATCCAGAAGTGTTAATTGGGAGTTTATAGAAATGGGGTTTAGACTTGGAAGGAGTAAAGGGGGATGGAGGAGGGAAGAGTCTGTGGAAAGGGTTAGGGCGATCATATTAGTAGGAGGGGTTTTGGATGAGTTAAAGGTGAGATAAATGAGGGAGATTTTAGTAGGGTTGTTTGAGAGATCATGGTAGTAAACTGAGGTTTGGGTGAGTTAGATGTGGAAAAGAAGGGAAGAGCTTAGGCAGGTTATTTAGGAGATAAAAGTAATGGATTTGGGATGAGTCAGAGTGGGAATTGAGGATAGATTGATAGAGACATGACATATGGTGATGGGTAGACAAAGTAAAGCTTACAAGAGAGTAAAATATAATATTTTTTATTTATTTATTTACTTATATATATATATATATATATATATATATATATATATATACATATACACATGTTTGATCATTATTTTTATTTAATGTATGTATTATTTGTTATAATTAATATATATATTTTAGACTTATTTATAATTTGAATTGTATTTATAGATTTTATTTTATTTTTAATAAATGTTTTCTCTAGTACAGTAGGACTAGAGTAATAAATAAATAGATATGTAAGTACATAGTAAGGGAATATATGTCCAAGAAATATAATAATGGGTATAATATGAGAAGAAAAGTAGTATTGCATAAACACAGACTTTCAAGATTTGTAATATTTGAAGTTGAATAATAAGTGTACTTTTCTAATATTTATTTATCTTTACTCGATTTTTGAATAGCCAAATACCTATGATAATAAACATTTGATCAGTGTGATATAAAATGAGAGCAAGTATTTAATATAACAACGTATCTAGGAGTTATGCAATGACCTATGAACATATTAAGCATAGAATAACATACATATATATATATATATATATATATATATATATATATATATATATATATATATATATATATATATATATATATATATATATATATGCACACACGCACACATACATACACACATGAATACACACACATATACATATTTAAACCGTGAGTAAATATACATTAGTTAAAAAAGTTTAAAGAGTATTTGTGTAGTTTATTGTTATGGCATAGTAGCGATACATATTTTCTAAAGAACAATATATACCTAGAATATACACATAATCAGATAAAAAATATTTATCAACACAGGCATATGCAGTCCATAGCTGTTTGAATATGGTGATTATGAAGGAAAGAGACAACTCTTGAGCAGTCTGCTGAAGACAAGATAGGTATCTGTGGATCTTATAGTTGGGGGTAATGAATTCCATAGTTTGGCTGCTTGAACAGAGCTTGATGTACCACCTATAGTCTTTTTCTTGCATGGTGGTGTTCTAAGGGGGGGTGCCAAACTTGAGCAGAGGTTTCTTTGTTGAATGTATTTGGTTATTTTGTTTCTGATTAAAAGCGTCCTGTTCCATGTATACCTTTGTGGGTGATACAAAGCAGATTGAAGGTGCATCTTCTGGCAATGGGTAATCAGTGTAGTGCTCTCAAGGCAGGGGAGATGTGGGCTTGTGCCTTTACATGTAATAGTAGCCTGGCTGTGGAGTTTTGAATACGTTGTAGTTTTTTCATAATAGATGGAGATGATCCATAGTAGAAGCCATTGGCATAATCCAGTTTGGATAGTACAAGCGAGATAGTAGCCTGCACTTTGTGTGGAAATCCGAGGTTGGGGAAGATGCGTTGTAAAGTCTTCAAGGTGATGAAGCTTGTTCATGCTAATTTGTCCACTTGGGCTTTCATTATTAACTTGGAGTCTCTGGTGATTCCAAGGTATTTAACTTCCTTGGATAATTGAGGAGGTGGTCCGAGGTCGTCAGGGCAGGCACACAGTAGGTCATAATTTTTCCAGTCACCACATATGAGTATTTGTGTTTTGGAGGCATTTAGTTTGAGATGGCTCCAAGTCATCCACTGATCAACGGCTCTGAGGCAACTGAAGATTACTGAGTTTTCAATGTTTTGGGGGCATTCTAATTTAAGTGATGGACATCATTTAATGGTGATTATAGATGAATACTCACAATTTTCCTTGGTTGAAGATTTCTCATCCATGACTCAAGAAGAGTAATCAAAAATTGTGATTGCTTCTTTGTGACATGGGGCACACCAACTATTATAAAGTCTGATAATGGTCTATCCTTCACCAGTATAGAATTTCTGGGGCAAATGAAGATAAAGCATCAAAAGATCACACGTTTATGGCCACAAGCCAATGGACTTTTTGAGCTTTTTTATGAGTACACTAAAGAAGGCAGTGCAGCATGCAACTCTTGAAAAGCTCAATTTGAAAACAGTATTGTATTCTACTCTACGAGCTCATTAGTCGCCATCCCACTGGACCACATGTGAAAGTCCTGCAACTTTGATGTTAGGGAGAGCAATGACAACCAAATTACCTCAATTACGTCAATGGACCACTGAGAGAAATAAAAGTGAAAATATGATTCATACAAGGGACTTGGTTAACAAACAGAAAATTAATGTTTATGCAGACAAGGGGCGACATGCAAAAGACATTTTGATCAGAAAAGGAGATTTGGTGATCGTTCGACAGATGTGCAAAAGAAAATCTGTTGCTCCTTATGATGCTGAACCTTTCCAAGTGGTGTCTATCAAAGGACACATGATGGGCAGTCTAGTACCTGAGACTCTTCTTGCATTAGGCCTGTGCTTCATCGGTCTTGAACTCAAAATGGTGAAAGAAAGACTGACTCTGAAAACTCAGTGACTGTTGCTGATTCCTTACAATCCTTAGTATCGCTGACACTGAAGATGACAGTTTACAGTTTCCCGTAACTAGATCAGGTCGGATGATCAAAGCCCCAAGAAGATTGATTGAAGAGTTATAGTTGTACATGTATATATATATATATATATGTGTGTGTGTGTGTGTGAGTATGTCTAATCATTTTAGAAAAAGTTAAATTTTTCATTTAACAGAGTGGGAGAGGTAGTGTCTTGAATGATTCAGAACAGACTCTTTCTGACTCCCAGCGGACTCCATGTCAGTGTCATGTAATCACTAGACCAGAATGCAATGAAAGCTTAGTTTAGAATGTCAGAGTTCACAAGTACATACAGAGGAATAAAAACGTGTAATTTACAGCTCTTTGTGTGGCCTAGTCATTGGCGGGTACTCAGGCTGAGGAAGATGGTACACCACCCTTGCCTAGATCCCTAAGAAAACCAACAAATCCCGTGATCATGATCCAAAACCTCCGAAATTCATCAGCCTTGAAAATGTTTAAGTACTCTCAGTGTCAAAAACACAGCAGTAGTCACAGCATTTGTTTGTGGTTAAACATTAGATAAACATCACTGAGAATGCCTCGTCTATGGACCATTTAAACAGGCTCAGGGGTTCAAATTTTTTTTGATTTGACATATTTTAGTTTTGTTTCCCCTCTACACATTGCCTTATGTTGAGCATTAGCCGGTCTGTAGCAATTCAGAATTTGAGACTTGTGATTGTCGTTTCAATTCATTTCATCTTTTGTGCTTTTAAAATGCATGAAATCGAACTTGTGCTAACATAACCTAAGATGTTCTGTCTTCCATTTTGAAGTGACACTGTACCACACCATGTGATCATTGTTATTATTTCTCAGCTAAATAAAGAATTGCAATCTTCCTACTAAAAGAAAGTGAGCGCTCCCAGGAGCTTCTCACCATGTTGTACCCAACCATGGATATGACAACTGTCATAGGCTACTGTTTATCCCATGTGTCAACTTATGTGCATGAATAAACTGTGAGAGCAACTGTATTTAATGTAGTGATATTATTGTAGAATCATTGAATGTATTCTGTAGTAAAATGTTTCTTCTTGCTTGTTCCTTATTGGTGCATATCCTGAGAACCATGCACATGCTTCGTAATGTCTGACATTCTTTATGTAAAGTCCTATAAAACAGGGCGTACTTTTACTCTGGAACTAGGATATTCCATCCCCCCCTTCGTAAGGTGAATCTATGCTGGATTGTGCATTGAACTTTACCAAGTTATCAGTACTTAAGATTCAAAATCCTTATTAATATGCATGCTTGTAAAATACTTCTTGTAATCTGCTTAAAAATATATATATTTTTTTTAATCCTTAAATCTTGACCTGTGTTTATCATTCTTACTGAGAACACCACAGTTCTGGAAGTGGGTTGTAAAGAATTAGAAAAGGGTCCAGACATGGAGCATCAAAGTACTTATAGGAACTACATCACTCCCAGTCTGAGCTGTTGGTGTGCCCTTGGCAAGGTTGTGAGAAGACTGGTTTGTGTACCAACACATCCTTCAGCATGAAGCATCTGACTCCCAAGTTCTACTTCTCAATTTTGAGCAACTTAGAGTAGTCTGCATGAATGAAAAAAATAGAGATTATGGTGGTTAGACAATATGAATAACAACGAATACAAGTGATAAACTACTTTTGTGAAAGATCGCAGGCCCCAGCTAAATTAAAAATTGGGAAATGATGATGAATTGAGTTCTATCAGACAGAATGAATGATAGACTGTGAAAGACTGACATGTGATGGCTGATTTACAAAACGGTTTTAAATTCAGCAAGGGCGGATGGTGGTAATAGACCTGAACACAACCGTCCTGCCATTGTGAATGAAATGCCAAGAATAGCAAAAAGAAACACCAAGCAGTTGAAAGAAATGCCTAAATGGCTACTCACTGCTCAATGATAAAAGAGATTCAATCTGTGTTTTTCCTGGTAGGGGGAGAGGTGGGGATGAAATTGGACGTGGTCTGCTAAACATGTGCCAGCAGGGCAAGGTTTTCCTTCAGGGAAAAACCATAAAAGCGACTTCATAGTAGAGGATGTGTGTGAGTTACAAAAGCACACAGAGGACTGCTTTTCGGGAGCTTATTTAATGGCCCTGAGAGGAGTTTCCTGAAGTCATTCATTGTAATGGTTGGGGGTGGAGCAAGCTCATGGAAATGTTGAGAGTAGTGCTTTTTGGGAGCTTATTTAATGGCACTGAAAGGAGTTTTACTGAAGTCATTCATTGCAATGGTTGGGGGTGGAGCAAGCTCATGGAAATTTTGAGAGCAGTGGCGGACAACAGGTTTATGATCATCAAGATAAGAGATGGGCTGTAGGAGGAGTCAAACTGCCCTCTCAGTTAGCTCTGGGGCAAGCATGTTGTTTCTACTTTTATTTTTTTGTAAATTAAATGGAAGAGTTAATGACTGCTTTTTGGGAGCTTAGTTAATGGCCCTGAGAGGAGTTTACTGAAGTCATTCATTGTAATGGTTGGGGGTGGAGCAAGCTCATGGAAATATTGAGAGTAGTGGCGGACAAAAGGTTTCTGGTCTGGGATGGGCTGTAGGAGGAGTCAAACTGCCCTCTGAGTAAGCTCTGGGGCGAGCATGTTTGGTTCCACTTTTGTAAAAAAAAAGATTAATTAAATGGAAGAGTTAAGGTGCTGCTTTTAAATGGAAGCATTACAAGCTGCCATTTCACAGTGCTCTTGCCTCTGTCTCTTTGTTTCGAGCAGGCCTGGGTTATTAGCAGACAGAAGACTGGGCTCACCAGACAGAAGTAAGTGGAATCCACTGGAGCATGATGGCTGGGTCTGGCAGAGGTCTTCTAGGAACCTCGAGTTAACAAATTGAGCTTTCATGGAGGCAATGTGGCCTAGTGGCCATAGCTGCCAATTGATGTACAGAGGAGACCCTGGGGCATGTTTATGAGAGGCTTGTGCTGCTGTTCCACCACAGGTTTTGATGCACCGGCAGCACAAGCACTACTTCATATGCATGAGATGTTTTTTAAGGCTTACGGTGGGGAAGAGCTGCACCTAAACTAGCTGGGACGCGCATAAATTAAAATATGCAAGGTAGGCGTTCCCCCACAAAATATCACGTAATGTGGCGCACAAAGCTTGAAATGCACCAAAAAATGTGCACATCGGTAACCCAAGCATAGGAAATGATGCAGTGGTCCTAGTATAAAAAGATGAACATTCAAAAACACTTTGGCAAGCTCAACTACACCATGAAGGTTGTGATCCTGCAGCTCAGCATCACATGGAGACCACCATGAAGGCAGTGAAGGAGAAGAGGCTGTGAGTTCCTGTAGCTCATCTCCCTCATCACCCTCATGGAGGATGAGATAATCAAATTCTATAGGCTCAGGAGGGAGTCCATAATAGAACTGCTCCACATGATTTGGCCAAGTCTCCTGCCACTACCTAACAGGCCCACCAACATTCTTCCCCAGGTAAAACAGATGGATGTGCTCCACATGCTTGCCTATGGTTCCTTCCAGGTAACAACAGCAAGAGTGGCAGGAATATCCCAGACGTCATTTTCTGCCTTCCTATCCACTGTCCTCAGTACCATCATCCACCTCACACCCCAGTACCTCCTCTTTCCCAAGATCCACCAACACCAGCTGAAGACAAAGCAAAGCGTCTATGCCATTGTGGGATTTCCCCATGTCTTGACTCCATTGGATTGCATCCATGTGCAATTGGTTCCCCCTGCAGAAACCTCACACCTGTACCTGAATCACAAACATACCTACTCAATCAACACCCGGGTCAACATGGACCTTTTGGGAAAGTTCACCAATGTGCTGGCAAAATACCCTGGAGTTGCACATGATGCCTACATCTTCCAGCAAAGTATTATCAACAAGCGCTTTTAGAATAGCTGATATAGAAACAGGCACCTTTCTGGTAAGTAAATGTGAATTATGCAACATACCAACAAGCATGTATAAACGCATGACATAATAGCCATCTCTCTGTCTGTTAATGGAGTTAGGTGCATATGTAAGTGTGGTATGCCTCATACTTGAACCATGCATTGTGGTACATGTGTGATGCAAACTCCCAAGTCAGACATCTGAGATCATGCCAAGCTTGAAATGGCATACAAAATCAGGAGTCATGCAACATAGTGACAAATGCTGTGTAGCATCACCTTCAGTGAAGGAGGTATTCCATGTGCGTTGTGTGGGTGTATCCATGCAACTTCAATGGGTGATGATAGATGTCATGTATACCAAACATGGTAAACCTGGGAATGCATAAAATAAATATGCCTTCCCAGGTGATGAGTGACAAGGTTACATTATGTAAGTCATCCAAGTCACTTTCGCTTCCTATGTGTTCTGCCTCCTGTGGCACACATAGATAGGGGAATATGCCTCTAAGGATTGATTATGTGCCATAAGGTGCACCTTCCCGCACCAAAACAATCATGCATGCAATGAACCATGGTGCAAGGGTGCCTGGGTTTGTGCTAGGCAGCCCATGGTGTGCCACTGCAGGGGGGAAGGATGGGAATGTACTGTATGACTTAAATGCTGTGCATTCCTCCCCTTTCGCAGTGATGGAATGCTGCACTGTGCCACTTTGTGAAATATGTGGCCCCTAGTGTCATGAGCACATATTGGGAACAACTTACAGCAATGTGTAGACAATGTTTTCCAGCTCTGCCATACCCTCACTAATCCCGTAATGGCAGTAGCAACAGAACATCTGTGTGAAGTATTGTCTCATCTCATACTGTCTGAATGGACTGAATGAACTGCATTATCTGCATTGGTTAACAAATCAAGATAATATTCATGTGGTACATAAGGCAACGTAATATTAGTACAAACTGTACTTCACTGTTCCTGGAACAATCTGGAAGAAATAGTTGTAAATTCCATTTGTGCCATGCAATTTAAGTGAAGGACACAGTCATGTGTAAAACTCAATTTAGTGTACCAATGTGAGAGCCAAGATTACAAAACACACATATGTCTCAGACATACTGATAGCCAAGGCACACATACATATGTATCAAGTCACAATGACAGATGTAACCAATGTGACATATCACCAGTATTTCCTTTGAATTTGTTTTTTGTTTGCATTCAAACATAATGCTGTCAAACATGTAATACACCAGTAAAATAAACAGAACTGAATGCAACCAGGCCAAGCTATCCCAATGTATCCAGCCTCCCAATCTCAACATTCTCAACACATCAATGCTGACAGAATCAAGTCATAGAAGTACAGAATCCCCTACAAGGTAGAATCATGTACATACATGGTAAACAATAAATTATTGTGTCCTGGTCTGTAGTAGAAAGCTACTTGTATCTACATCAGTGTGTCGTACGTACTATTGGCCTACATTGCCATACTTAAACGTCCATCTTAATTCAGCATTGCTTGTCTGACAACAAGCATTAGCTGAAGGCAGACAACAAAATGCATAACTATCAATGTCACATGTTAAAAATGTAGAACATGAAGACAAGAATTTTCAACATCAAAGTAAGTGAACAAACCAAAGGTTGGGTCAAAGTCAAGTAACCCAGCAACAACATTAAGATTTGTCCAGAGGACATATTTATGTGTGAGTGTCAAACAGGTTGCCACTGTTCAAACCTACTTAGTGCTGAAGAAAAGATATAAAATTGGATCACAATTTTGGCTCTGTGCTTGTGTAGTGAGTGCACAGGACATAGAGTTGTCCAAAACTTTCAGAAATACCTATCACAGTAACCTACTGCTTGAGCATGCAAGTCAGCATGTGGAGGTGTCCAAAATATCAGGACATGGACGACATTAGCATTGACACAGATAACTGGAACTAGATAACTGGAAGACACATGTGCCAAACCATGGTCAACTGTATTTCTAACACTTAAAGTTCAATACTGTAAGAAATATCTATGTGTATGTCTCTGTAACACAGTGCATAATAAATAACATATCTTTTATTAGCTTTCAGCTGAAGAATTTGATCTGCAGCCATGGGTCATGACCCCATTACCCATTCCTCAAACCGAAGCCGACAACGGTACAACCAGGTGCTGCCCAGGACTAGGAATGTGGTGGAACTGATGTCTCGTCTTCTGAAGTCCAGGTTTTGGTGTCTAGATATGTCTGTGGGAAAATTGTTCTAATCACCCTATAGCGTGTGCAAGATCATCTTGGTTTGTGCCATTCTATACAACATTTGTGTCAGAACAAATGTCCCATAGAACTTGGGGCCAGAGGAGAGTGAACCAATGCAGGAGAAGTATGACAATAATGGAAACCTCCAAAATACAGTAGCTGGACATCGATGACGCAACACCATTGTGTCAGATTTATTTTCATAATTATTTTTACCAATGGACAAAATATTTGAGATATTCATCAAAGTTCAACATGAAGATAAATTAACTCATTCATTGTGTCGTCTTTATGTCACAGTCAATGTGAACATCAACTCAATCACACCTTCACAGCTATAAGTAGGCCTAAACATGTATCAATCATGACCCATTAAGCAACATGGGGCCATCACTCTAACTATTCAGTCAGCCAACTCAACAGTGCAATGTGATGCAGTGTACTGCTGGTAAGGGACAGGCCAGACTTGCCACAAATCCTCAAAATACTACATTTTTGTTCTCACACTCTTGAGCAGAGTAGTGCTACACAGCTAGCAGTCTTGCTGTGTTCAGTAGCAGCAAAGTGTGCTTTGAACAGCACTCATTAAGTGCTGCAGCATAAATCACACAATATGTCCATATGTGAGACAAAGCACTCAGTGTAGTATGGCTTACCAATGTGGTGGCATGCGGAATGGCAGCACTTTCCAGGAGCAAATGTTGTAGAAAGTACCATCACAAATCATGAGTGACAGTTGTCATTGACAAAGGCAAAGTATGAGGTGAATACGTTCAAATTATGTTTAAGAATGCATACATGCATGTCATGGATTCCTCAAAACGCTACACATGTCAGTCAGTTCCTGGCCAGATTGTCATATATAGCTTCCTGGCCACATTGTCATGTATAGCACTTCAGGCCACCATTGTCAAAACACACATTTCACAGGCACTGCACAACAGTGTAATAAGACTCAAAGTCCTGTAACACAACAATATGAGCAGATGACATTACAACGTGAGTGATTACCCAGAGAAGTATGACAATTGAGATGGTTTTGGCAAACATCACAACATCTGAAGAACACAGTTGTCCAGAGTGTGAAGTGTTACTGTCAAAAGTCAGATAATATTGTATGTGTACACACACTAACTCATTGAACATGGTGTGGTGGAGGAATTGGGTTATGACCTTACCTCTGTATGGCAAGAGTAGTTTACCCCTGCCCTGAGTGTACAATTGCATAGTTGAGGGGATCACAAATTGTGTATCATCCCAAAGGGGAAATGGCATTTGAATGTGTGCCATTACAAATGCCTGTGTCAGGGAATGCAGTCTTTTTGGACCAGGAGGGCCAAACAAAGAACTGCCCTTAGAGTAGTTGTACTGCTACTGCTATTGACAGGAGTAAGACAAAGATCATGTGCGTTTGGCACTATGATGTTCATTGAACATTAGTTGTGAACATGACCACATGACTCTGGTTCACTTCAGCAAGGGCCAGTGGTTCACTTACCTACCTATTCCAAAGGTCTGTTGCTGTGTTTCACATTCACCCTTGCCCAACGTTATGTTGAGAAAAATATGTGTGCATGGTAACACCATGTGCACAACACATGTGCCTGTGCAACACATACACAATACAAAGTTTGGAACAGGGTGCACATGCTGAGAGTGTGTGTGCTGCAAGAGTGTTTTCACCTTCAGACACTTTGCACAGTCCAAAGGGAGTGTAGAGCCAAACAGTGTGCAATGGTTGAGTGTGTGTGTACTGAGGACCAAGACTGACATTATTCTTTGTGGTGCTACTCCTAGTTGTCTTTTTCCTGAATTAAGAGAATGTGTAAATCCCAATCCAAAAAGATACTTGGGGGTTTATTTTTGTCCAATATAAGTGATCTCTATGAGCTGAATTCCGCTCCGTTACTTCAGAAAACTCAGGCTCTACTGACTCGTTGGAGGCCTCTCCCTCTCTCTATATTAGGCCGCATCGCATTAATTAAAATGTCAATTTTACCACTTTTGTTTGCGGCTATTCCATGTGTTCTAAAGCAACTTTTTAAAAAAAAACTGGAATCCCTATTTCGCTCATTTATTTGGCAGAACCGAAAGGCCCGAGCCGCTTTGAGTATACTGTACACCGATAAGAAGAAGGGGGGATTGGCCTTGCCAAATTTCAAAGATTATTATTATGCATTTTTTGCACACTATTATGCTAGTTTTAAATTAGAATACTTCGCAGGCTCCAAGTTTTTTACTGATTTTCGGGTATTAATATGTAGGGAGCATAATATCCGGAACCCAGCCCTCTTGACGAAATCGCCTAAAAAAGTTAGTTATAGAATTCTTAAATGATTTCTCAAGAAAAGATTTGAAAATATTCAATCCCTTCTGTACATTTTGACACTCCACTTTCACCGATTTTTCTACATTCGGGGACCCAGCTTAATGAAGTCTTGGTGAAGAGGTGGGAGCGCGCCGGATTTAGTAAGATTGGAGATTTTCGTGCTGAGGACAACTGGGACGCTCCATTGAAAATCATTATTACAGTCAACAATGATTTTTTGCTGGTCGGATCCTATAATATTTTGCTGCATGTTTTAAGGGACTTGGATGTTAATTCTATCATTAATGCCCAATCATTGGTAACAGAATTAGTTACACCTTCGCGGATAGGAATGCATGGTCATGGAGAAGGCTCTTGGCTGAAAGGGTCAAAGTGGATCTTGGGATAAGAGCTCAGATGAAATGGGGAAGTCAGGAGGGCATAGAGGTCTCAGGTGACTAGTGGGAGACTATTAACCGCCTGAATTTCTCCGTGCTATGAGGGGCTAATTGGCATTGAATGATATTTTTTAGTAAATGGTTGTTGTACCGAACCCCGCAAGCCCTATCTCGTATGGGGACTGGCTACCCTAATATGTGTTTTCGTTGCAAGGAAGTAGGAGCGGTAGGTTGGATCCATACGATTGCGACATGCTGATGTATACAGGGCTACTGGGAGGGTGTTTTTGCAATTTTAACAACTATTGCGTTGGTTCCCATATCTCCCAGCATTCGCTTGTTGAGCTTAGGCTATGACCCCGAGGCAAGACTTTCCTCAAGATGGGAGAAGCTTGTCTTTATAGCCACTGCGGTGGCTAGGTCACTGTTGCTGAGAAACTGACAGTCTGAATTTTCTCCTACTAGTCAAGAGTGGTATAATAGGATGGTGCAAGTTAGACTCCAGGAGATGAGATATGCTAGTAGAATAGGTAATGTTAAAAAGTTCTCTCTGATCTGGGGAAATTATTTCTTACACAAGTTTGGCTGATCTTTCTTTTTGTTTCATTTTCTGAAAGTGACAATGTCTCTTGTTGTGTACTGATGTTTCTTTTCCTGATAATAAAATAAAATATATATAAAAAAAAAGAGTGTGTGTGCTGCACATTACAGTGTTTGCTTACATCTGACACATGTGGATCAGAGAATAGTTCCCCTAATGTCCCATGATTGTAAACAGAGGGGCATATAATGAGCATGGCCACACAGTGCAGCACAGTCTCCCACTGCACGGCTATGTGTGAGAATAAACTGCAAGTATTGTGCTGTATCTAACTGAAACCAAAACATTCATACCTTTTCCCCTGTGCCTGTGCTGTTTTGGCTGCCTAGGGCCAACCCAGGAACACTTGCACAATGGAACAAAGAAGCAATTATTGCATGCAGGAATGTACGTGTGCATGAAGGGGCGTCTTCCTGCGAACCAAAATATCCTGTGAGCTATATTCCACCCTCTATTTGTGCTGCAGAATGCAGCACACATAGAAAAATGAAGTAAGGGGGAGAATTTAAGGTCTAACTCCTGTAATGCCTCGGTGGACTTACTGGCGCATTTCAGGGTTTACCTGGTTTGGTATGTTTGGGAATGCATATATAGTCATCGGCTGTGAATGGGTACCCCCATGCAATGTTTAAGGAACCTCTCTCTGGTGGAGAGTAAGGCAATGCAGTGATTTGCAAAACATTGTGTCACTCATGACTAATGACACTTGTCAGGTGTACATGCGCTGGCCTTGTTTGGCTCAAACAATATACAAATAGATTTATCACCACATCACATGGCGGGCATTGCCTCACTTTGTGTGCAAATACATGGCTGCCTGACAATCATGTGCCATATTGGAATTACACCAAATGTTTTTGAAAAATCCAGTAAATATGCAAGCTGGGTGACACATACACTGTAGTATGGGTGAGCCAGCCTGTCTTTGTGCTTCCCTAAGTGTGTGTTGCATCCGTAACACATCTTATGGCAGGATTCCTGACAGATTGAATGAATAAAGATATTAAGAAGAATAGGGAATACAGTAGAATGGCACACAGGCCCCTGGAGCAATCTTCACATGAACATACGACTGTGGGGGACATTCAGGTGTGCATCCTGGTAACAACTGTGACAACCCAAGTGTGTTCAGACAGCTCCTGATTCCTGCCATGTTGCCTGCTGTTCCCATAACTGGGTGAAGAGGAATGCACATGCACACCTTGAACCCATACTAACTCA
This sequence comes from Pleurodeles waltl, assembly GCF_031143425.1. Taxonomy (NCBI): domain Eukaryota; kingdom Metazoa; phylum Chordata; class Amphibia; order Caudata; family Salamandridae; genus Pleurodeles; species Pleurodeles waltl. The sequence goes on along the minus strand of NC_090440.1, from coordinate 583,709,786 downwards.
ATGGCCCATGTACCGGCCCACCTGTCATGAAATGACAAGGGAATGAACGAATTACAGCCACCCAGATTCATTTCCTGGACAATTTCCTCTGTCACACAGACCTTCCAAGTGGTGCCAACCTAAGTCCACATATCTGCCAAGTACCATGCAACACAGTGAGTGTAGTAACACATATATGACATAATTCCAGCACCACCTCAGTTACCTATGTCCATCCAGGCGTACTACAAAGGACAAAAGAAAGAGGAACTTGAAAATGTCTCAGTCTATAACAATAATTACTTGGTTCCCCTCACAATACATTTATATTCAATATGTCACACCTAAGAAGATATAGGACATAATGTCACACATAATCTCACACATAAGCACACTATGACCAAGGAAATGTCACACATAACCTAACTTTTAACTTGTCTGCTATAAATCCAGAACCAATGGAAGTGTGTCCAAGGTATGATTTCCTGAATTTCTCAGTCCTCTACATTTGATCCCACTTATTAGTCCAGTTGCGTGGGTCAGGTCGATCCTGTTGCTCCGAGCATTACACCAGTTGCACTGATCATAAACCAAGGATTGATGCCAATGCGTGAAAAAACTGCATAAGTGCTAATACCCTGTGTCTTCATCACGCAATGGTAATTTCACTACCAATGCATTGCATTTGTTGAAAATGGGTAGGATACACCCAGAAAATCATGCAATGGGTGTGGCAGGCTGCATACTAGAAAGTGTGAAGTTATTTTCACTTTCTCTTACTCTCTGTTAGTTTGTGCTGGATGCTTGAGGTGTTTTTGAAAGTGTCTATGTGTGCTCTGGCCCTGTCTTGTCTTTGTAATAACTTTTTGGCCTTTTTCATTGTTTTGTGAAGATGGAGCCCGTAGGTATATATGTATGTTCCACCTGCATTTACTGATGTAGCTATCTCAGTAATGTCAAACATAAAGATGGACTGTACATCATTTGTTTAGTTGTTTGTTCACATTGCAGGTTGAAAGATGTACATCAAAATAAAATGATACAAGGCAATTAAAGTAACTAAGGGAACTTTGTGTGCCTCAGACTGGCCACATAAAGCAAACGTAAAACAAGCACAGTGGCAATTGCTCCATTGCCATACCCTGGCACAAGGGGGTGTTCAATGAATAGTGGGTGGCAGTTTCTAATAGAAATGCATGGAATTATGAGCATTTCCTTACGTAACATACATTGCCAGATTGCCAGAGCAACACTGTTGAAGGCCAAGCAGGAAATCCATGTCCAAACTCCATTTATGTGACATCTTCATGTGTGCTGCATTGTGCTACACATGTACACAGATTGATAGGGCAACACCAAAATATAATACCTGCTGAGAAGGCATGCATCCTTGCACAAAGTTGGAAGCTACAAAGATGTATAACTAGTTAGAGCTCATTGCACTCAGCTCATTACAGCAGTGCCAGTAAACACTTACGTGGCTTTTACAATACCACATATGATGAATGCCTGTCTTTTCCAAGGGTCACTGTTGTCACCAATGTGTCATGGTACAACGGAGTCTGACATGATGCTGACCAGCATTACTAAGTGCATCACATCCCTTCGGCATGATGCAGGCATGTATGATGGATACATCGAAACTTCATCATCCGACCAGCTCAGGCCTGCAAGCGGACTAGCTGCGTCCAATAATCTTGTCATATTTAGATATGTGTGTCTAAGCTGTTTGCATAATTTGTACCATATAATTGTAAGCATATATGAATGCACTCTTTATGATGTAATGCTCAAAATCATGTCTTCTAGGTGGACATCTGCCATTCACACGTGAAGAGGTGGCCACCTCCTGGAATCCCAATGCTACCATTAAGTGTCATAAGTACATGTATGTAGCATTTTGACATCTGTGTGTGATCTATGTGACATGTAACATTGTGATGTTTTCTGGGAGGTAACAATCACCCACTAACAATTTTCTTTCAGTGTGCTAAACATAACAGAACCTGCCCACAGATTCATTTGGAATTGACAAGGAGGAATTTAATTGCGAATGTAGGGTGTATGTAAGCAGGCTCACAGAATATAAGCATTTTTACATTTGTGTGAATGTTTGCACCTCTATATTCATAGGACTTTGGACACAGTAATCATCATCTGTATGTATTCAGCACAAACACATTAGCTCGCACAACAAATGGCACAAACCAAAAAAATCATGTTTTACCATATGTAGCAGCACAGTGAAATGTGTGTTGCTAAGCATGTATAGGGAGGGGTCTGTTGCAGATGTCCAAAATTGTGCAATATCAGTACATAGACATTGTCATCCATCAAGCATGAGCAGGTAGGTATCATGAAATCAGAGTTGAATACAATGTGCAATTATGCCACAGATTTTCCATCAATATGCAGCATACTTTGCTCAGACATGCTGCATACTGTTGAGCTCTCTAGCTACATCATTTCAGTGTGACTGGCCATAAGAGTGATCAAACATAACAGCTGTGTTACACCCAATTTGTTTGTAGACAACATACCTGTATCTGTAGCAGTATGGCAAACCAAAAACCAAATTGTGACATGCATGACAGTGTCACCAGGGTAGCCACTACTGTATAACCAATTCTGAATATGATAGTTGCTGATATGTTTTGAAGATGGACAAAATACTTCATAATTTATGGATTTGACCCATTACAGACAACAAATGACATGGCTACATGTGTGTCTGTTAGTGTGTTTGTACATTATCATATGGACATCTAAATCTCCAATTTCTTAGCCTATGATTAGGTATGGCTGTCGTAATCAAGCCTGAGGGATAATTGAGCCTCTGTCAGAGTCATGGTACAAAGGTCCCTGTATTATATGCAGCCAAATTCTTGGTCAGATGAGTAGTCCAGAATGCATACACATACTACTGAGATGCATTGTCTAATTTATAATGTGCGCAGCTGAGTACAGCCTTGGGATGAAGCGGGTATGAAACATGTTTAAGTATGACTCAGCATGTTTTTGGCTACAAGTGTGAACCAGAAGCTACATGTTACATTTCAGTGCATTTGCCTGAGGGTAAATGTGGGAAAGCACCATCTTGCCTGGCATGTTACCCCCATTTTCACTAGTGTGTCAGTTTGTTTCTGCCTGTCTCACTGGGATCCTGTTAGCCAGGATCCCAGTGCTCATAGTATGTGGCCTGAATGTGTCCCCTTTGTGGTGCCTAACTGTGTCACTAAGGCTCTGCTAACCTCAGACCTTCAGTGCTTATGCTCTCTCTGTCTTTAAAATTGTCACTGCAGGCTAGTGACCATTTTTACCAATTCTGATTGGCACACTGGAACACCCTTATAATTCCCTAGTATATGGTACCTAGGTACCAAGGGTATTGGGGCTCCAGGAGATCCCTATGGGCTGCAGCATTTCTTTTGCCACCCATAGGGAGCTCAGACAATTCTTACACAGGACTGCCACAGCAGCCTGAGTGAAATAACGTCCACGTTATTTCACAGCCATTTTACACTGCACTTAAGTAACTTATAAGTTACCTATATTTCTAACCCTCACCTAGTGAAGGTTAGGTGCAAAGTTACTAAGTGTGAGGGCACCCTGGCACTAGCCAAGGTGCTCCCACATTGTTCAGGGAAATTTCCCCAGACTTTGTGAGTGCGGGGACACCATTACACGCGTGCACTACATATAGGTCAATATCTATATGTAGCTTCACAATGGTAACTCCGAATATGGGCATGTAACATGTCTAAGATCATGGAATTGTCCACCCATGCCAAATCTGGTATTGGGGTGCCAATCCCACGCATCCCCGGGGCTCCAGCATGGACCCTGGGCACTGCCAAACTAGCTCTCTGGGGTTTTCACTGCAGCTAACGCTGCTGCCAACCCACAGACAGACGTCTGCCCTCCTGGGGTCTGGGCTGCCCAGTCCCAGGAAGGCAGAACAAAGGATTTCCTCTGAGAGCGGGTGTTACACCCTCTTCCTTTGGAAATAGGTGTTAAGGGCTGGGGAGGAGTAGCCTCAGATGGTGCCATCCTTGCATAAGCCAGTCTGCACCGGATCAGCGATCCCCAGCCCCTGCTCTGGCGTTAAACTAGACAAAGGAAAGGGGAGTGACCAGTCCCCTGTCCATCACCACCCCCAGGGGTGGTGCCCACAGCTCCTCCAGTGTGTCCCAGACCTCTGCCATCTTTATTGCAGAGGTGTGAGGGCACAATGGAGGCCTCTGAGTGGCCAGTGCCAGCAGGTGACGTCAGAGACCCCTCCTGATAGGTGCTTACCTGACTAGGTGGCCAATCCTCCTCTGAGGGCTATTTACGGTCTCTCCTGTGGGGTTCTCGTAAGATAACGAATGCAAGAGCTCACCAGAGTTCCTCTGCATCTCTCTCTTCGACTTCTGCCAAGGATCACCGACTGCTCCAGGACACCTGCAAAACCGCATGAAAGTAGCAAGAAGACTACCAGCAACATTGTAGCGCCTAATCCTGACGGCTTTCTCGTCTGTTTCCTGGTGGTGCATGCTCTGAGGGCTGTCTGCCTTCACCCTGCACTGGAAGCCAAGAAGATATCTCCCGTGGGTCGACGTAATTTTCCCCCTGCTAACGCAGGCACCAAACTTCTGTATCACCAGTCCTCTGAGTCCCCTCTCATCTTGACAAGTGTGGTCCCTGGAACACAGGAGCTTGATCCAAGTGACCCCAACAGTCCAGTGGTCCATCTGTCCAAATTTGGTGGAGGTAAGTCCTTGCCTCTCCACGCCAGACAGTAATCCTGTGTGCTGCGTAAATGCAGCTGCTAGGGCTTCTGTGCACTTTTGCAAGGAATCCTTCATGCACAGCACTCCGTCCTGCATTGCTCAACTCGCTGAGTTGACCACCAGCTTCGTGGGACTCTCCTTTGTAGTGATGAGATGACCGCTGTGCTCAGTTTTCTTGAACCCCTGTTCAAGTGCTTCTGTGGGTGCTGCCTGCGTTTGCATGGGCTCTCTGTGTTGCTGAGCACCCCTTCTGTCTCCTCATCCAAGGGGCGACCTCCTGGTCCTTCCTAGGCCCAGGCAGCACCCTTTACCTTCAACTGCGACCTTTGAAGCTAGCAAGGCTTGTATGCGGTCTTTCTGCATGGAAATAATTCGCATCCTCCAGCACGCTGTGGGACATCTTCTGTGCAAAGGAGAAGTTCCTGGCATTTTCCGTTGTTGCAGAATCTTCAGCTTCTTCCACCCAGAGGCAGACATTTTGCACCTTTATCCGGGTATTAGTGGGCTCCTGCCCCCCTGGACACTTTTGTGACTCTTGGACTTGGCCCCCTTCCTTTGCAGGCCTTCAGGTCCAGGAAACCGTCTTCAGTGCTTTGTAGTCTGTTGTGGTCTTTTCAGAATCTCCTATCACAACTTTAGTGTGTTTCTGAGGAAGTAGGGTAACTTTACTCCTACTTTTCAGGGTCTTGGGGTGGGGTATCTTGGACACCCTTAGTGTTTTCTTACACACCCAGCGACCCTATACACAATACACTAGGCCTGGGGTTACTAAGTGGTTCGCAGTCCACTTTCTTAGTATATGGTTTGTGTTGCCCCCTAGGCCTATTGCATCCTATTGTATTCTACAGTGTTTGCTACTTTTCTAACTGTTTACTTACCTGATTTTGGTTTGTGTGTATATTTTGTGTATTTTACTTACCTCCTAAGGGAGTATATCCTCTGAGATATTTGTTGCACATTGTCACTAAAATAAAGTACCTTTATTTTTAGTAACACTGAGTATTGTGATTCTTCTGATATAGTGCTATATGATATAAGTGGTATAGTAGGAGCTTTGCGTGTCTCTTAGTTCAGCCTAAGCTGCCCTGCTATAGCTACCTCTATCAGCCTAAACTGCTAGAACACTACTAATCTACTAATAAGGGATAACTGGACCTGGCACAAGGTGTAAGTTCCATCAGGTACCCACTATAAGCCAGGTCAGACTCCTACAGTAAATAATTGTAATGTACCCTAGTCATGTTTTCCAGGAGATAAATGGCAACCCCCCTATCTATGTATTGGCATTCTGACACCTCGTAAGTGAAACCAGCAATGTGTGATACCTTGTGGTACTCCAGATGCAGTATGTAATTCAGAGCCACATTACCTGGACTGGATCACCTTAAGCACTTTCCTTATGTTGATGAACAAGGATCAGCCCACTTGCATGATGCAATACTAAAACCCAATATTTCAAATTCTGGATTATGTGTACAATTTAAAATCTGGATATCATCATGATTGTGAATTATTGTTCTGTACGATATGGTTGTAATCTCATTGTGACTACTATTTACATATTGTGCACCTACACAGATGGCACCAGACTCAGTTTTCCTTGCTCAAGGAAGGAATGTCTATGTAGTGACAGTATATTGTCCTTATGTCCATCTCTATTTCTGGATTTGGTAGGCACACATGATTGTGTTACAATGTCAGCCTATTTTCACACACATCATGAACATGTACTGTAGGAAAGGGCCCCTTTTTCACATGGTCACCCCCACGTTTTGCCTGCTATTTGATGTAATTTTGACTGAAAGTGCACAGGGTTCCTGCTAATCAGGTGCCCAGTGCCAGATCTCTTTCCCTAACACTGCATGTAATATATGTAAGTCAACCCTACAGTAGGCCTTACAGCCCTAAGACAGGGCACATTATATTATGTGAGGACATATCTGCAAGAGCAGATATGCCCCTGCTATGTCTTTGTCAATTCTTAGACATGGTGAGTGAACAGGGAAGCCATTTTAAGTACATGTGCTAGAGACTAGTCACTACGGGTTCTCCAGCTACATGCTAGCTTCACTGAAAATAGGGTTGTTTGGTATCAAACATCTCATATTAATAAATCCTCACTGATGCCAGTGATGGATGTGTTAATATATGACCCAGAGGGGACCTTAAAGGTTTCCCCTGAAAACCTACTAACTACCCCTTTGGGGACTGACTAGGTTTAGCCAGCCTGCCACCACCATTCTGGACCCCTAGGGTGGGAGCCTTTGCTCTCAGCCAGTCAGAAACAAAGGCTGCTCTGGGCACGGTTTACACACCCCACCCAACAGGATGACCTGCAAATCCTCAATCCAAGACAGGGGACTTCAAAGAAGTCCTCCTCCCTTGGTATGCAGATCTGGCTTCACTCAAAGGAGAAATTCTACTTCCCCTGCCCATGGCCCATTTGGCACTGGGACAGGAGGGAAATTTAGTATTCAGAGAGGTGTGTCCACCCCTCAGGTCAGGTTCACCCCTAAGGTGAGTTCTCTGATGTATACTCTGTTGTATAGCTATTTTAGCCATGTTTTTATACATGTGTTTTTAGCTACTAGGCCTGCCGTTGTGCACTTTAACCAGTTACATTTTATTCAGCTTCTTTTTTATTATTCTAGCTCTAGCCACATTTGTGGTGCTGTTTTTATTTTCTTTATCTAGTTGTTCTTTCACCTAGGAAAGCATTGCACTTCTAGCAGGACATTCTTTTCACTTTGTGCTTTCATCAAGGCTGCAGCCAGACAGAGTTGCCGGCAAAGTGGTACCCTGTGTCTCCAATATTCACAGAAACATGCACATTCTTACGAGGAGACATTTTCTTAGAAACACTTCTCTGCCCCATGCACATTAGAGGGAGAGTCTAGCCGGATGACCATGACTCCACGGTGATTGCTGTGAGAAAGTAGCCTCTTTCTAGCCTTTTTACCCCCACTTTTGGCCTGTTTGTGAGTATTTATCAGGGTGTTTTCACTGTCTCACTGGGATCCTGCTAGCCAGGGCCCAGTGCTCATAGTGAAAACCCTATGTTGTCAGGATGTTTGTTATGTGTCACTGGGACCCTGCTAGCCAGGACCCCAGTGCTCATAAGTTTGTGGCCTATATGTATGTGTTCCCTGTGTTATGCCTAACTGTCTCACTAAGGCTCTGCTAACCAGAACCTCAGTGGTATGCTCTCTCTGCTTTCCAAATTTGTCACTAACAGGCTAGTGACTAAATTTACCAATTCACATTGGCATACTGGTACACCCATATAATTCCCTAGTATATGGTACTGAGGTACCCAGGGTATTGGGGTTCCAGTAGATCCCTATGGGCTGCAGCATTTCTTTTGCCACCCATAGGGAGCTCTGACAATTCTTACACAGGCCTGCCACTGCAGCCTGCGTGAAATAACGTCCACGTCCAGCCATTTACCACTGCACTTAAGTAACTTATAAGTCACCTATAGGTCTAACCTTCACCTAGTGAAAGTTGGGTGCAAAGTTACTTAGGGGGTCATTCTGACCCTGGCGGTAATTACCGCCATGGCGGAGGTCGGCGGTAGCACCGCCAACAGGCTGGCGGTGCACCGCTGGGCATTCTGACCGCGGTGGTTCAGCCGCGGCCAGAAACGGAAAGTTGGCGGTGTCCCGCCGACTTTCCGCTGCCCTTGAGAATCCTCCATGGCGGCGGAGCGCGCTCCGCCGCCATGGGGATTCTGACACCCCCTACCGCCATCCAGTTCCTGGCGGTTCTCCCGCCGGGAACAGGATGGCGGTAGGGGGTGCCGCGGGGCCCCTGGGGGCCCCTGCAGTGCCCATGCCAATGGCATGGGCACTGCAGGGGCCCCCGTAAGAGGGCCCCAAAAAGAATTTCAGTGTCTGCCTAGCAGACACTGAAATCCGCGACGGGTGCAACTGCACCCGTCGCACCTTCCCACACCGCCGGCTCAATTCTGAGCCGGCGTCCTCGTGGGAAGGGTGTTTCCCGCTGGGCTGGTGGGCGGACTTTCGGCGGTCGCCCGCCAGCCCAGTGGGAAAGCCAGAATGACTGCTGCGGGTCTTTCGGCGGGAACCGCGTGGCGGGCGGCCACCGCCGTCCGCCGCAGTCAGAATCACCCCCTTAGTGTTTTAGGCACCCTGGCACTGGCCAAGGTGCTCCCACATCGTTCAGGGCAAATTCCCCGGCCTTAGTGAGTGTGGGGACACCATTACACGCGTGCACTGTACATAGGTCACTACCTATGTACAGCGTCACAATGGTAACTCCGAACATGGCCATGTAACATGTCTAAGATCATGGAATTGTCACCCCAATGCCATTCTGGCATTGGGGGGACAATTCCATGATCCTCCGGGTCTCTATCACAGAACCCGGGTACTGCCAAACTGCTTTTTTAGGGTTTGCACTGCAGCTGCTGCTGCTGCTGCTGCTGCTGCCAACCCCTCAGACAGGTTTCTGCCCCCCTGGGGTCCAGGCAGCTCTGGCCCAGGAAGGCAGAACAAATCCTATGAGAGAGGGTGTAACACCCTCTCCCTTTGGAAATAGGTGTGAAGGCTGGGGAGGAGTAGCCTCCCCCAGCCTCTGGAAATGCTTTGATGGGCACAGATGGCGCCCATCTCTGCATAAGCAAGTCTACACTCGATCAGGGATCCCCCAGCCCTGCTCTGGCGCAAAACTGGACAAAGGAAAGGGGAGTGACCACTCCCCTGACCTGCACCTCCCAGGGGAGGTGCCCAGAGCTCCTCCAGTGTGTCCCAGACCTCTGCCATCTTGGAAACAGAGGTGTTGGGGGCACACTGGACTGCTCTGAGTGGCTAGTGCCAGCAGGTGACGTCAGAGGCTCCTTCTGATAGGCTCTTACCTCTCTTGGTAGCCAATCCTCCTTCCTAGGTAGCCAAACCTCCTTTTCTGGCTATTTAGGGTCTCTGCTTTGGGGATCTCACCAGATACAGAATGCAAGAGCTCATCAGAGTTCCTCTGCATCTCCCTCTTCACCTTCTGCCAAAGGATCGACCACTGACTGCTCAGGACGCCTGCAAAACCGCAACAAATTAGCAAGACGACTACTAGCAACCTTGTATCGCTTCATCTTGCAGGCTTTCTCGACTGTTTCCAGGTGGTGCATGCTCTGGGGGTAGCCTGCCTCCTCTCTGCACCAGGTGCTCTGAAGAAATCTCCTGTGGGTCGACGGAATCTTCCCCCTGCAATCGCAGGCACCAAAAGACTGCATCACCGGTCCTCTGGGTCCCCTCTCAGCATGACGAGCGTGATCCCTGGAACTCTGTTCAAGTGACTCCCACAGTCCAGTGACTCTTCAGTACAAGTTTGGTGGAGGAAAGTCCTTGCCTCCCCACGCTAGACTGCATTGCTGGGTACCGCGTGATTTGCAGCTGCTCCGGCTCCTGTGCTCTCTTCCAGGATTTCCTTCGTGCACAGCCAAGCCTGGGTCCCCGACACTCTAACCTGCACTGCACAACCTTCTGAGTTGTCCTCCGGCGTCGTGGGACTCCCTTTTGTGACTTCGCATGGACTCAGGTTCACTCTTCTTCCAAGTGCCTCTTCAGGTACTTCTGCGGGTGCTGCCTGCTTCTGTGAGGGCTCCCTGACTTGCTGGGTGCCCCCTCTGTCTCCTCCTCCAAGTGGCGACATCCTGGTCCCTCTTGGGCCACAGCAGCACCCAAAAACCTTTACCGCAACCCTTGCAGCTAGCAAGGCTTGTTTGCGGTCTTTCTGCGTGGGAATACCTCTGCAAGCTTCTTCACGACGTGGGACATCCATCCTCCAAAGGGGAAGTTCCTAGTCCTCTTTTTTCTTGCAGAACTCCAAGCTTCTTCCAGTAGGTGGCAGCTTCCTTGCACCCTCAGCTGGCATTTCCTGGGCTCCTGCCCACTCTCAACACTGTTGCGACTCTTGGACTTGGTCCCCTTGTCTTACAGGTACTCAGGTCCGGAAATCCACTGTTGTTGCATTGCTGGTGTTTGTTCTTCCTGCAGAATCCCCCATCACGACTTCTGTGCTCTGTGGGGGTAGTAGGTGCACTTTACACCTACTTTTCAGGGTCTTGGGTGGGCTATTTTTCTAACCCTCACTGTTTTCTTACAGTCCCAGCGACCCTCTACAAGCTCACATAGGTTTGGGTCCATTCGTGGTTCGCATTCCACTTTTGGAGTATATGGTTTGTGTTGCTCCTATACCTATTTGCTCCTATTGCAATCTATTGTAACTTTACACTGCTTGCATTACTTTTCTTGCTATTACCTGCATAATTTTGGTTTGTGTACATATATCTGGTGTATATATCTTATCCTCATACTGAGGGTACTCACTGAGATACTTTTGGCATATTGTCATAAAAATAAAGTACCTTTATTTTTAGTACTTCTGTGTATTGTGTTTTCTTATGATATTGTGCATATGACACCAGTGGTATAGTAGGAGCTTTACATGTCTCCTAGTTCAGCTTAGGCTGCTTTGCCATAGCTACCTTCTATCAGCCTAAGCTGCTAGAAACACCTCTTCTACACTAATAAGGGATAACTGGACCTGGCACATGGTGTAAGTACCTCTGGTACCCACTACAAGCGAGGCCAGCCTCCTATAATTGCTGATTGCCTTCACTACAGCTACTTGCTTGTGCTACCGGATCCCTGGCCTACATGCTGATGGTGTCTTTCTCGAAAAAAGGCTTCCTTGCTCAGGTATGGGGAATGATGTCTTCCCAGGGGGGAAAACCTGAAGGGCGGATAAGGGCTTATCACTCTGTGCTCTAACATAGCTTAGGTAGGAACCTCAGATATTATGCATACTGAGAGTATAGTGGGACTTTTTCTGTGTTTCACTCTTCTTGTCACCATTTTGCTTCTAGCATGTCTTGTCATCCTACTTATTGCAATTCATGCCATTTTACTTAAGATGCAGTTAATTAAATAAACCTTATTGAACCATTTGTTGCCTCTGTTTGTCTTTGCACATGTGAGACTAATGTAACTGATAGAAAAGGATGAGATCTGATCAACCATGACTTCCCTGAGGAGTCATTTCTGTAATCGCCCGGTTGCCACAATCATCCCTGCTCCTGGGCAGAGATGAGGCGCTGCTAGTTAGCCAGAAAACCCAGATTAGGTCGACAGTTGTCACATGGTGTCGGATTGGACTAAAATCCCCACAATTCAGGTGATTCTGCCACCCAAATCCAGTAGCCTCATTAGGATAATGAGAGCCTAAGCGACAGCACCACATTTGGAAAACGTCTATCTTGGTGTTGGCAGATTTTGGAACTCTGGGCCAGGATTATGCCCACTTCCCACAGGAAGTGGTCATATAGGGGGTTTAGTGACCCCAGGGGTAAGGAGCCCATTTGCTACTACTGTACACTCCCCAAAACACCCCTAAATGCAGTATTTGGGGTTGCCCCTGGCACCAGGAAAGCAAATTCCTGCTGACCTACGACGAAGGACACTGAAGAGCCACAAAAGCAAAGAAAGAAGCACCTGACCTGGACACAGTCCTGCTGGCCTGTCTGCTGCTCCTGCCAAACTGTGCCAAATTCATCTTGTCCTGCAGATGTTGCGCCTCCAAAGCTTGGGAGGACTGCCTGTTTTCAAAGACCCAGGAACTCCTGTGGAGCAGCAGAGCTGCTTCCCTGCACAGTGCAGGCACTCCAGAAGAACTGAAAGGACTCAGGACTGCCTAAACACAGCACCTGAAAGCACTAATGGTGCCAGTGCCATTCTCCAGCCCTGCAGAGGTGAAGCCCACTGTGGACTCACCGACGCCACCTGCAAACTCTGCACGCTGGTCCCTCAACCGCAAGTGCTCCAGTGGAGAAAACCCATCACCTCAAGACACCTCTTCATCCGTTGCCCCTAGACTGTGGAGAAGAGGACCAGAAGTGTCCCCACATCCCTGGACATCCCAAGATTGGAACCCACCTGTTGGTTCTCCTCTCTATCCAAACCTGCAGCCTCATTGCAACTGGACCAATCCCCATTGACTAGCATTGGGCACCCGAAGCAGTACAGCTTGTGCTAAAGAAAATGCTTCTGTTACCACCTTAGATAACATGACAGCTGAAGTGGCCAGGACCTTTGAGATGCAGCACAACCTTTGCCAGCACATTAGAAATGTTTCAAAGGCCTAGCGCAAGATGGCCAAACTATATGGGTGTGCTAAGTCAGCGGGGTCCTGGAATGTCCCTCGGAGCACAACACCGTCTGCATCAACATCTACCACAACCCCAACCACAGCGGGACCAAGCCAGAAACAGCTACTCCATCCAAAGTGCCAGTGGCTACACATGCTGCCACCAGGCCCACTACCACATGGGCTCATAGATCCAGAAGACCCTTCAAGTCACTTTTCAACTACTGTATTTTAAGGGAATTAAAGAAGAGTAACTGGGTGTGATTCAGAGGGAGCAGGCCAGCCTGCTTCAACATGTTGAGACGATGGAGGAGGCAGGTGTCCCAACTCATGTGAACCCTGGCATAGCAAAATTGTTGTTTGTTTACATTTCTTTTTTTTTTGTAATAGTTAGCCATTAGGTTAAGTGTAGTTAGATTTTAGCTTTTACATGTTTTGATAGGTAATTGTTTTTATATCTTTTTCTTTGTTTTTAAGGTTTTTAGTGGGTGGAGGTTGATGTTAAGTATTTGTTAAAAAATATACATACAATTGAAATACTAAAAAAATATATTTGTTTATGTTTACATGTGTAGTTAGTAAATTTAGGTGTAGTTGCTATTTGTATTGTGCCAAACTATGGCCCTCATTCTGACCTTGGCGGGCGGCGGAGGCCGCCCGCCAAAGTCCCGTCGTCAGATTACCGTTCCGCGGTCGAAAGACCGCGGCGGTAATTCTGACTTTCCCGCTGGGCTGGCGGGCGGTCGCCTTCAGACCGCCCGCCAGCCCAGCGGGAAAGAGGCTTCCACGATGAAGCCGGCTCGGAATCGAGCCGGCGGAGTGGAAGCTGTGCGACGGGTGCAGTTGCACCCGTCGCGTATTTCACTGTCTGCGCAGCAGACAGTGAAATACATGTAGGGGCCCTCTTACGGGGGCCCCTGCAATGCCCATGCCAGTGGCATGGGCACTGCAGGGGCCCCCAGGGGCCCCGCGACCCCCCCTACCGCCATCCGGATCCCGGCGGTCCGACCGCCGGGATCTGGATGGCGGTAGGGGGGGTCGGAATCCCCACGGCGGTGCAGCAAGCTGCGCCGCCGCGGAGGATTCAATGGGGCGGCGGTACACTGGCGGGACCCCGCCAGTGGTGCCGGTCCGACCGCGGCTTTACCGCCGCGGTCGGAATCCCCATTGGAGCACCGCCGGCCTATCGGCGGTGCTCCCGCGGTCCTCCGCCCTGGCGGTCAAAGACCGCCAGGGTCAGAATGACCACCTATGTGTCTTAAGAGGGTGTGGGGTTGATGTTTAATGTATTATTTGTGTTTAGGTTAGGATAATTTAATTTAGTATTAGGTAGTGTTAAGTTTAGTTAGTGTAGAATAGGTAGATGTAGGTAGTTTAGGACATGTTTAGACAGTGTAACTTAGTATTAGGGTTAGTGTAGGAAAGTTGTAGTTTGTTTAATTAGATTTCTTAGTATTGAAACTTTGTATGCTTCCACAATGCTGTAATCATTGCATCATTATGAGTTTATAACATTGAGTAGGTTGAGTACATGATGTGTCTATTGCCCTGCAGCCTTTGAAGATAGCTGTTGTTTTGTGAGAGGCAGTTGGTCAAGAGTTAGTGTATCTCACATTTGAGTCACTTCAGGAGCATTTGACATTCTTAATGCACTGCAAGTGATCATCTTAGTGTGATTTGACACACAGCCCAAAACAGTCACCTGTTGTAGCACTGTGTGGTATTGAGGTACAGAATGAATAATTTGGATGGTTTTGTCACTTCAGATTACAGTTTCCTGGCTGTGCTGGGACACACACTGGTGCTTGCCATTAATGCACACACCCTTGCACCATTCTGCAAGAAGTCATTGTTGTTAGCTGGTTACAAATCATGAATGTGGTTCCCACCAGCCAGAGAACCACAATCATCCTTGGCACTGAACACTTGCTAAGTGTGGCAATACATGCATGTAACTTTGTGAAACTATTTGCAAAGTTTGAAAACCATGTCTCCCATTTCTCCTTACCCAGGGAGGTGTTGCTTTGCTAATGGTTCTGTGCTCTGGCTCCTATGCAGTAATGTGTGTGTATAGTACACAATTGATGTTATGTGTGGTTACACTCACACTCAATAAATGTGAGGCCTTTCAGGAGCACAGGAACACATTTACCCTACGTTTCCCATTGAACCTTTCATCACCATTTATTAGCGGACACAGAAATATAAATAATTATGTGCATTTCATACATACTGACATCCAAGGTGTTGGACTGACCTTGGACATCCTTGTGTGGTATAGGTATGATGTAAATTCCAAAGGAGTCTATGCATTAGTTTTGTACTTATTATCAGTGCTAGCTTCATAAGTTATGTACTTTAGGATCTCTTCAATGTGAGCATTGAGCCTACCATTTGTGTTTCATCACATTGTCATGTTCACTGAGCTAGATATACGTGGATGAGTGAAACAGTGTTATAAGCTCACATGCCTCCCATTTTGAGCAGGGAGGCATTTGTCTGTTTACTAATGCCTTTTCACTGTATGCAGGCCAAGGAACTGAAGCTTATTGTCACAGCATGATGTTCAGAGACCTACCAACTTGTGAACATATTTCACCATGTAAGAAGGGAGTGGGGCTTTCGAGGGGACATGGTCCCAGCGCTAACGAACAGGCACTCTGCCCTTCACCAAGCCCACCACTTCACCCCCTACAAAAACAAAACAAAGGGTTGCAGAGGCTGTCGCTGATGCCCTGTGGAGTTTTCACAACCCGTAATGGACATCTGCTGTTTACAGCCACTAAAGATAAGCTGGAAAGCCACTCTCTGCAGTGGTTCCCAGCGCATCTTTGATACCACTCTGTGATTTTGGCTCCTCACCAGGAGAAAGTGTGAAGGGAGACAAAATTGTGTGACACATAGTGGCACCGGGTGAGTTGGCGGGTCTGTGTTCAATTGGGAGACAAGACATTTGGCATATTGGCATCATAGTGGATGTACTTGATACTGGGGCATAGTCAAAAAGAGCAGGGGATAGTGACTTTAGCTTACTCTCCTTGAGATGCTAAGAAGTGTTTTTGTATATGCACATCCACCATGGTATAAGTAGTCCTGCCTGCAACAGACATACAACACTCTGGTTTATATCAGTGAATTTATTTATAAGTCTGGGTTCATCAGCATGAACATTTTTACATTGTTTGGCCAAATTACACCAACACTGATTGAGAACAAAAGATCTCCATTTGGGAGACATGTCTAGCAATATGTAGAGATGAGGAGAATTTCAGTGAGGAGGTACAAATTGCCCTTAGGAAATGTAGGCCTCTTCAACAGTCCAAAAGTGGACAGAATTTACAGTTAAACAAAAAAAGGTGCAGTACTGGGTGACAATGGTGGTGGTATGATCTTAGACACAGGACCACTGGGGAATTAGCCAGGGGGTGCAGGCAAATTTTACCTGGCAGTTCTTCTATGGAAATTGGGGAATTCCACATCTTCCTCCTCTGATGGGTGTTGGGCCTCTCCTGCAGTTGGTGGTGTTGGTGTGGGAGGCACCTCAATGATGATGAGGCCTGTTGTTCTTGCCTCTGCCTCGTGACACCAGCAACATCTGTCAAGGACTCATCACTCAAATGGAGCCAAGCGTAGGTGTCTGTAATAGCCTTAGCCATACCCCTACTAGGGCTCAGACACTTTCGGACCCCTTCTATTGTGCCAAATATAGCCTCCATTCCTGCCTGCACCTCATCAACCATCCGCTGCTGGACTCCTGCCACTCGCCATTGGAAGACAACTTGGGGGGCCTTGGAGTCTTGAGTTGGGCTTGTACTGGCAGATGGGGAATGTCTTGTGGGTGGTGGTTCCTCTGGAGACCCTTCAACAATGTCAGCACATGCCTTACCTTACCTGGAAAAGGAGATTTTATGGAGTCCAGGAATTGCTAGAAGGTGTCATCGTCCATAGGGGGGCAAGATGTAATCGCCAACAGGTTGCTCATCCGGGGCAGGCTGATGGACAGTAGGTTTTGTCTGCCCCTCTGCAATGAAACTGTAATATGTCAATGATGATCTATGATAGCTGTTGATAATAGTAATTCAGGTCACAAATGGATGTGCTGAACATGTGTTAGTAACAGTAATTGAAGGCAAGTGTAAGAAAGTGCCTCTTTTGACATGGTTAGAACCCCAGTTTTTGCCTGGTATGTGATGTGGTTTCGGAGTTGTAGTGCCCAGGGCCCCTGCTAAACAGGTTCCCTGGGCCAGATCTCTTTCCCAAAATTGTTGTGATGCTTTGGCACAATTGCCAACACCTTTAGCTGCCACAATTATAAGTCCCCAGTAATTGGTACTGGGTACCCAGGGCATGGGGAGCTAAGGGTAGGCCCCTGAGGGCAGCAGCACAGATTGTGCCACCCTAAGGGACCCTGCACCCAACTGCACTCAGCACTGCCATTGCCGGCTGAGTGTCCTGGTGCAATCCTAAAATGCAAACATGACATGGCACACAGCCGGTGTGACCTGTCCACTACACACTGCATAAAATATAGGTACTTCAAGCCCTGAAGCAGGGTGCACTATAATTTATGCGTGGGGATAGATGCATGAGCAATATGCCCCTACAGTGTTCTTGCCAAACCGGGGACATAATAAGTGTACAGAGAAGCCATTGTCAGTACGAGTTTCACAGCTACATGATGGCCACTCTGAACCCTGGGTTGTTTGGTATAAAACAACTCAGAACAATAAATCCAAATTTGGTACCAGTATTGGATTTATTGCAAAATCTACACAGGGGCCACCTTAGAGGTGACCCCTGAAAAAGCCAACTAACTCTGGCATGGTTGCTGGACTGTGCTAACCAGCCTGCCACCACCAGACAAGATTCTGGATCCCTGGGTGAGGGCCCTTTCTCTCTGGGACCATAAACCAAAGCCCTCCCTGGGCAGAGGTGTTACACTTCCCTGTCCCAGGAATGTGTACTGCCTTGTCTGTGAGCTTCAAAGGGCTTACCACCTTTGAAACACAACCCCCAGTCCTGCTGCCAGCAGCAGATAGCCGCCCCCATATTAAACCCCCACATTTGGTGGGAGTAGCAGCTGAAAAATGCACAAAGACCAGGATGAGTGGCCACCCCCAACCTGACCCACCCCCAAGGTTTTGCAGGTGAGGTGACCTCTCCATTTTATTTTCCTCCATCTTGCATGGTAGAAAAATAGCCAATCAGGGATAGGGATATGACATCTGCCCACAAGAAGTGGTCACATCGTGGAAGTAGCCACTCTAAGGTGGCCCATTGACTACCAGTAGGCACTCCCCTACATACAGTATTTAATGGGCATCTGTAGACGTCCAGTTCACTAACTGCCCACGGACCAAAGAACCAGACATAGCTGCCAGACAAAATTTCACCAGACTGACCCAGAGGTGAAAGCTATGTTCTGTGGAACTGTGACCTCCAGTGGCTGAATCGTCAACTAGCCTGAGGTAACAGACCCCAAACATCAGACTTCCAGAAGAAAAGTCCAATCCAGACCCTCCGAGGACCAGAAGCAAGCAGCAGTTGAGGGACTTCATCAAAGTGACCTGCCTCCTGGTTCCAAGGGCACCTTTGCGCACAGCTCTTGGCTGACCCATCTGCTCTGCACCCTGCCCCCGGGCACCGGAGAACCAGCTGTGCAACCGCTACATTCCAAGGGGGACCAACTGGACTCACCTTGAAGTCTGTCTGAGCCGTGCTTTCCTAAGTGGTCCCCCACCGTGGTCCTGCACTAGCTCCAACGACTTTCAGCAGCTGCTCCTGCCAGAACCGGGAGCAACCTGAACTTCTCCGACTGGCCCACAAGACATCTTGATGACCTCGACCTAAAGCAGAAGGAGACATTGGTAAATGCGTTGCCTGAGTTATATGCATTTTAAAAGTTTTTTCCCATTTATTCCTACGGTGCGTAATTATGCACAGAAACAGAACATTTTCGAGACTTTGAAAAATCATAACTTAAAAAGTACTTACCCAATTTTGATAATCTTGGTCTTAAAAACTGTATAAAATCTGAAGTATTTTTGTAAATTGCTCTCAAGATATTTTTTTGAGTGTCTGTCCACATTTATTGATATTGTGAGTACAACAGATGCTTAGCACTTCTGCAAGATTGGCCTAACTGCTCGACCAAGCGATCATACAAATTAGAGCATTAGGTGGTCTAGTATTTACCTCTGTAAACCAAGGTGGGGTTGCTCGGACTCCCTTATGTAGAGAGCCAGCCTCCTACATCAAGTTACTCTATGTTTGCCTTTCCGGTACATTTTTCACACGACCACTGTGTGATAAGGGGGACATTTCCGTGTCATAGCACACATTGCCAGGCAGTTATGTAGCCTGCCCAGGCTGAAAGGTTGAGGGCATGTAAGGGCTCCATTCACCATATTGCTTGGCTTATTTTTATATCATGGACATAAGATTCACTTAATGACACTACTACTGAGAACATTGCACCATGTTACCAGGGTGCCTGCATTCTCTCTAGCCATTACTTAGCCCAGAGCTTCTGACAAAGTGATGTTATTCTAGTCAAATATTAGTTTTGGTCCATCACTCTACCTTTTACACAGTGCACCACGCCAATTTGCCTTGCAGTGCTATATTGCATGCAATTTATACATTCATGGGTAACATGTACCTACCCTTGTTACCTCACCCTCAAACCATCCCAAAACCATGCGCATCATCCTGGACACCTGGCTCATTCTGTCACTTCACAATCCCCTGTTTCACATCCTCCTTGTTTGACATATGTAGCATAGCCTTACTTTTCTTCTTACATTTCACTCCTGACACCTGCTACACCTTCTGCCAAGCCCACATCACATGTTTTTTGTTAAATTGTTTTTTATTAGTTTTAAACAGTAAAAGCATGTACATGTAGTGCACGTCATCAGCATCACTCATAATCTATTATAGTTAGTAGTTACTGTTCAGAGGCCAATACAATTATTTAAGACATCAAGCAACAGCAGCCTGTCAACGGAGAGAAACATCAAGAAATTACGGGATGGTATCCGGTCATTATTACTGCCCAGGGCATTAACCAGCATAACATTCATAATATTCCAGGGGACTGCATTTCACACTCAGCTTTCGAAAAACATATAGCGGGCCCTTGATCTGACGGATCATCATCCCTCCCCTTCAGAGCTCTCCCCTGATCTCATTTTGTTGTCCTCGGGAAAATAATCCAATAAGAAGGCCCAGAGTTGTATAGTTGTAGTCACCCCTTCATCCGGGTGTGATACTTTCATGTAAGATTCCTCAGCCGCTCCCCATTCCAATATGTCTCGAAGCCATTCTGTAAACAGTTGGACCCTTGTGCTCATTCAGCCTATGGCCACTCTCCTCTTTGCCATCAATAAGGTCAATTGGGCCATTTTACAGTGAATCCTACACCCTCTGGGACACACCATCACTCCCAGAAGACAGACAAGTGGTGTCAAGGGGACATGCATTCCTCTGGCTGACTTGATACATGTCACAACTTGCCTCCAGTATTCCTGGACCAGCGAACAATCCGAAACCATGTGCAAAAAATTAGCTGCAGCCTTTCCACAGTGGGGGCAGGTGGCCCACCTAGTGCGGTCTATTTTATTTAGTCTTTCTGGAGTGACATATGTACAATGTAGGTAGTGAAAATACAGAAGTTTAAACCTATTGTTACAGGACACAATACGGACTAGGCCCAATGCTCTCGCCCAGTCTGAATCCACTAAAGGTGTACCCAATTCCCTCTCCCATATTTTTTATGCGGGGTACCGGCATGCTGTCATATCAGATAGAAGGGCTTTGTAGAAAAGAATGATTTAGGGGGTGATTCTGACCCCGGCGGTACAAGACCGCCGGGGCCAGGGTCGGCGGGAGCACCGCCGACAGGCCGGCGGTGCCCCGCAGGGCATTCTGACCGCGGCGGTTCGGCCGCGGTCAGAAGAGGCAAACCGGCGGTCTCCCGCCGGTTTACCGCTGCCCTTAGAATCCCCCATGGCGGCGCAGCTTGCTGCGCCGCCATGGGGGATTCTGACACCCCCTACCGCCATCCTGTTCCTGGCGGTTCGCCCGCCAGGAACAGGATGGCGGTAGGGGGTGACGCGGGGCCCCTGGGGGCCCCTGCCGTGCCCATGCCAATGGCATGGGCACGGCAGGGGCCCCCGTAAGAGGGCCCCGCAAAGTATTTCAGTGTCTGCTAAGCAGACACTGAAATACGCGACGGGTGCAACTGCACCCGTCGCACCCCTGCAACTCCGCCGGCTCAATTCTGAGCCGGCGTCCTCGTTGCAGGGGCATTTCCTCTGGGCCGGCGGGCCCTCTTTTGGAGAGCGCCCGCCGGCCCAGAGGAAATGTCTAAATGGCCGCCGCGGTCTTTTGACCGTGGTGCGGTCATTCAGCGGCGGTACCTTGGCGGACGGCCTCCGCCGTCCGCCAGGGTCATAATCAGGCCCTTAGTGTCTTCCTTCTCTCCAATCGAGGAGACCCTCCAAAAGTAAAGAGGTTCGGGGTGCCACAGGGAACCCCACCGAGATCTTCCTCGTCACACTTTCCTATTTTACATAATGTAAAAAAAGTGTGGACCTACCCCAAAAGTATCTTGCACTTCCTGAAAGGTAAAAAAGGTGTCCCCCGGGTACAAAGCACCTGCCTCCACACAACCCCACTCCCGCCACTGCATCATGGACATAATGGAGTCTATGTCCCTCATTTCAAACATGGCGGGATAGCCCTCCGACGACCATGCTGACGGTCCACAGAAGACCGCCAGTGGCGGCGGCAGGCATTCCGCCATATTCCGACGCATGGAGCCTCACCGCCATTGATGGTGGGGAGGCTCACCATGCTGGAGGTCGCGGCAGGGGTGGATGCTGCTCCACCCTCACTGCCATCCATACCCCACCATGCCTATACTGATGCAGTTATAGGCATGGTGATGTACGGAGACTCAGCAATGCCATCGGAGCAGCATCCAAGGAGCCGTTCGCTCCCGGAGCAGCGCCACGGAACAGGTAAGTGCTGTCCGAGAGGGAAGGAGGGAGGGGTGTGTGTGTGAGTGTGCAAGTGTGTGCGTGAGTGTTTGTCAAGGGGGTGATGTGTGTCTGAGTGTATGAATACATGTGTGCATGTCGGTGTATGGGCGCATGAGGATGTGGGGGGTTGGGGTTGGGGAGCTATATGTAGAGGGGTGGGTGGTGGATGGTGAGGAGGGAGCTGGGAGGCCTACATGGAGATTTGGGGGAGGTGGGTAGGGGGGTGGTTTTTGGGGTTCGGGGAGGTGGGTGGGGGTAGTGGCAAGGGGGAGCCTGGCATGTCACATACAGGTGACAGGAATGAGAATTTCTGTCACCCGTGTGTTTTCCGCCAGGGATTACCTGGCTGGGTATCCCGCCAGGAAATCCCTGGTGGAAATGGAATCATAATCCCACCGCCGGTCTGGCCTCTACTGCCGGGTCGATTGTGCCTACTGTCGGGTTGGCAGTCGAGTCTGGCCTGGTGGTGGGTAGTAGTGAACTGGCTGCTTTGCAGCCAGTTCACTACTGTGTTCAGAATATGGCGGTCTGGACTGCCATGTTCATAATGACCACCTATATTCCAAAAAAAACTCAAATCCTATACAGTTAGGGTCCTACTGAAGGGGGCTCTCCACATCACATGTTAAGTGTTATGTACTGATGCCACCTTCTACACCATCCCTTCACAGCTACTACACAAGTGTGACACTATCAAACACAGCAGTACATGACTGTCACTAAGGCTACATTGCGGCACTAACATCACACATCACCTCCTTGAAATCCAATGGCTCCCCATTCAGATACACTGCCAGTTCAATGTGCTCAGCCACACCTGCATTGCACTACACTACCAGGGATACACCAAGCTCACACAACATCTAAGCTTCCTACAAACACTCATGGACCTCTGGTGTGCATCACTTGCATTCACCCCCACCTCCAATATTCAGTTGTACAAGACGGAATCTAGTGTGGTCTCTAACATGACAGACAACACTTGTGAGATCTGACCCAGCAAATCAGGACAGCTGTGTGCAATGTGGTTTCATGCTAGTGACTGTACACATGGCTTTTCACATGATCCTACTAAACTACACATACTTAACAGCTGAATCCCCTCTCAGGTGAGGAGTTAAGCCTCTGGCAACCCCATTCTATCCCATTACTGTACACTCCACTTTTGGATGTGTAGTTTCAAGACAAAAACAGTTGTCTCATGGTGCAAGAGGTCCTATATTGTCACAGTAAGGTTGGGCAAGTTCTAAGGTGCTTGCACAATGTGCTGCTCCAATCCAGGTTGTTTGCTTTGTATTGTTGGACTTGTAGCCCTGGTGACTCACGTTAAACATTAGATAAGAAGTCACAGTATTCAAAAGACAACCTGGACTGGGGCAGCACATCACGCATGGTCCTGGGAACCTTGCCAGAGGTAGAATGGACTGGACAAATTGTCACTAGGCAAGAAACTTCCATTTATGTGATGTATGAGTTTACATGTTAGATATTCCTTCCTTTTCCTTTGCAGAGTGCAGCGCAGCAAAGTGTGTTACTGCACTGCACTGCATGACATTTTTAACCATGTTGCCACTTGTTGACACTCAACTGCAGCATTGTCCTGAGCTTCCACTCCCATCATCAACTATGTTGGGATAAGTGATCCCACATGCTTCCCCAAGGCTTTCAAGTCCTCATGGTCCACAGATCCTCCTCCAGTTTCCATGGGTGCCCTCAGGTTTTTGGACAGTTTCTCTTTGGTCCTGTACTTGTAGTCATGCCACCTCTTCCTCAGCTCCGACACTGTCCTTTTTGTTTAACCTACACTGTTAGTCTTATCCATTAAAGAGTGCCAAATGGCTTGCTTCTTCCCTAATGGCAATTTGG
The DNA here is from genome assembly GCF_031143425.1 of Pleurodeles waltl. NCBI lineage: Eukaryota > Metazoa > Chordata > Amphibia > Caudata > Salamandridae > Pleurodeles > Pleurodeles waltl. The sequence continues at coordinate 583,685,965 of NC_090440.1, read as the reverse complement.
AGGTGACAAAGAGAAGCTGTTTATTTTTTGTCACCTCAACTATTAAAATGTGGTTCTCCTCCTCACTGAAATGGCTCCTCATCTCACCCTTGCCTGCTGTCTGGTCATCTTGGCTGGATTTGTGATTGTTGCCCTCTTGACTTGTCGATGTTGTTCACTCCATTTTGTGCATTTGTTTTGGTCTGCTGTTCAGAGTTTTGTAATGCATTTTTTTTTTTAATGCATCCTGTGATGCAACTCACTTTGAAGTTACATAATGCTCTTTTGCAGCACTTACAAGTGTTTTATGACAAGCAAATCATCTTTGCTTCACGGAGGAGCCAGTTGTGTTACAATAAGTTGCGCCATTTTTTTTATGCATCAACATTTTTGACACACCTTCTGATCTTATGACATGATGCGCCATTCCACACATCTGACGCATCCATTTTGAAAGGAAATGGCGCTCCACCACACATTTTTTTTTAAAGTAACGCTGCTGCAAAGCAGTGTTGCGTCATTTCTTATAAATATGGCCCCAGATTTTAATACCAGCATCAACTCAGCATCCTTCCACTAAATCCCACCAAATATCCCTGTGCCTGAAAACTAACTGGTATGTAAAGTAGTCTCTACCTATTGTGATATACTTTCATGCCCTTGGGCAAGGTTTGCATATGTAAATCTGACCAAATTATAGCGTGAAGCCTGCCTTTCATATATGCTTTAATATCTTCCTCCAGGCACAAAGGATCAAGCATTACACGTCTACTTCACGCAAGGATACCCATCTAGTGGTTTAATTTCCCAGTGCAACTTGGAAAGTAGGGATAAATCCCAAATTTCACGGCTTGACCGAAATATGCGAATACTTTCTTTCTTTGAACCTCCTCTTCATTCACTATCCCATCTCAGAGCGCCTTCAAATAGGTCAGTTCAAGATGTGCGCTCCACATAAACTGTACTTAAGTTTGATTTAATAGCCCACAATAAACTTCCAGCTATAATAAACATTCAGGTAACATTTAAGATATGCAGGGCGACTAGCTTGTCTCTTAGTTTACTACTGGCATTGCCATCAGGGTGAAGACAGCAGTATTTCTCAGTTCATTTTAAAACCCTCACTTTTGAGAGACAATTTTCGAGTAATCTGAAGTACAAAAGTTAAATGTGTCCAGGTATTATAGAAATTATACTGTCTTAAAGTTTGAAGACATTGTGCGTTTCTTATTTTAACTTGATGTTTGTTGCATGATGTACATGCCAAATGATTTTTAAGGTTCGGCTCAAGCATGGGCTCTTCGAGCCACAGCCAACTCGACCGTGGCTTGGCTCGGACTCAGCTTTCTCTGTTAATTTTGTGGCTGGCCCACATGATTAATGTCTCCACGACGTTTCCACTCATGACGTCGATGTCAGCAGCAACATCTAGAGCCCCTGCTGGCCACAGACTGAGACTTCTGTTCCGGGACAGAAACTTACACAGGCATCATTCAGTCAGCTGTTCTTATTGCCGGGCTGACAATTTGAAAAAAAATTTGTCTGGAAGTGCCTCAAATACTGCATGGAAGCAAGACACAGACAGGTTGCAACTGTACACCTAGCGCCTAGTCTAAGTAAATTGCATCAACCAGAGTCAGTGTTGGCACCTCTCTTCCCCTGCAACATCCACTGGTCATCAATCCTGCAGTGAGATTACTGGCTTTGGCCACACACTTCATTTAAGAGGCAGAGGAGTGTTTCCTTGAGTCATGGTCAATTTGCCGAAATGCCAGGGGTAACAGACGTGACTTCAACTTTCACTCACACACCCAAACTTACTCATACACGCAAATTCATCCTTACACTCTCTCTCATAAAAAAGATCGCAGTCGCAAGCACGCACACAACATACATTTGAAAGCATTTTTTACCTACTTCAGTTTCCATGGAAAGGAATATTCCAGCTAATTGTACTCCACTATTATTACACTAATCGTCATTAATATATTGTATTCATTATTAGTGTGATACAAAATTGACAAAAAACAAAGACAGTGGAGCCCCAATGAAGGACGGCCTGTCACTGTGTTCCTGGCACTGAATATGCCACCTCTGATACCGCAGGTGTTCTAATGAAAATTATTAATGAGTGTTTATTTATTTTGAATAATACGTTTATGTAGAAAATATAACAACGTAGAAAAATAATGCACACATTTGAAAATGTGATTCCGAAGAATGGCCACCAATGTTAACAAAATGTACTAATCAATTATTAAATATTATGAAATGTTGAATATATGTTAGACTAATGTAGTAATATGTGTAGGAGGCTGGACTGGCTTGTAGTGAGTACCAAGGGGTACTTACACCTTTCACCAGGCCCAGGTATCCCTTATTAGTGTATAGGGTGTCTAGCAGCTTAGGCTGATAGATAATGGTAGCTTAGCAGAGCAGCTTAGGCTGAACTAGGAGACGAGTGAAGCTCCTACAGTACCACTAGTGTCATATGCACAATATCATGAGAAAACACAATACACAGATATACTAAAAATAAAGGTACTTTATTTTTATGACAATATGCCAAAAGTATCTCAGTGAGTACCCTCAGTATGAGGATAGCAAATATACACAAGATATATGTACACAATACCAAAAATATGCAGTATAGTATTAGAAAACAGTGCAAACAATGTATAGTTACAATAGGATGCAATGGGGACACATAGGGATAGGGGCAACACAAACCATATACTCCAAAAGTGGAATGCAAACCACGAATGGACCCCAAACCTATGTGACCTTGTAGAGGGTCGCTGGGACTGTAAGAAACCAGTGAGGGTTAGAAAAGTAGCCCACCCCAAGACCCTGAAAAGTGAGTGCATAGTGCACTAAAGTTCCGCAAAGAGCACAGAAGTCGTGATAGGGGAATTCTGCAGGAAAGACACAAACCAGCAATGCAACAACAATGGATTTCCAAACGAGGGTACCTGTGGAACAAGGGGACCAAGTCCAAAAGTCACAAGCAAGTCGGAGATGGGCAGATGCCCAGGAAATGCCAGCTGTGGGTGCAAAGAAGCTTGTCCTGGACAGTAGAAGCTGAGAATTCTGCAGGAACGACAAGGGCTAGAAACTTCCCCTTTGGAGGATGGATGCCCCACGCCGTGGAGACTCGTGCAGAAGTGTTTTCCTGAAGAAAGACCGCAAACAAGCCTTGCTAGCTGCAAGTCGTGCGGTTAGGGTTTTTGGATGCTGCTGTGGCCCAGAAGGGACCAGGATGTCGCCAATTGCGTCAGGGGACAGAGGGGGCGCCCAGCAGGACGAGGAGCCCTCTCAGAAGCAGGCAGCACCCGCAGAAGTGCTGGAACAGGCACTATGAAGAGGAGTGAAACGGGGCTCACCCGAAGTTGCACAAAGGAGTCCCACGCCGCCGGAGGACAACTCAGGAGGTCGTGCAATGCAGGTTAGTGTGCCGTGGACCCAGGCTTGGCTGTGCACAAAGGATTTCTGCCGGAAGTGCACAGAGGCCGGAGTAGCTGCAAAAGTCGCAGTTCCCAGCAATGCAGTCTGACATGGGGAGGCAAGGACTTACCTCCACCAAACTTGGACTGAAGAGTCACTGGACTGTGGGAGTCACTTGGACAGAGTTGCTGGATTCAAGGGACCTCGCTCGTCATGCTGAGAGGAGACCCAGGGTACCGGTGATGCAGTTCTTTGGTGCCTGCGGTTGCAGGGGGACGATTCCGTCGACCCACGGGAGATTTCTTCGGAGCTTCTAGTGCAGAGAGGAGGCAGACTACCTCCACAGCATGCACCACCAGGAAAGCAGTCTAGAAGGCGGCAGGATCAGCGTTACAGAGTTGTAGTAGTCGTCTTCGCTACTTTGTTGCAGTTTTGCAGGCTTCCAGCGCGGTAAGCAGTTGATTCCTTGGCAGAAGGTGAAGAGAGAGATGCAGAGGAACTCTGATGAGCTCTTGCATTCGTTATCTAAGGAATTCCCCAAAGCAGAGACCCTAAATAGCCAGAAAAGAGGGTTTTGCTACTTAGGAGAGAGGATAGGCTAGCAACACCTGAAGGAGCCTATCAGAAGGAGTCTCTGACGTCACCTGCTGGCACTGGCCACTCAGAGCAGTCCAGTGTGCCAGCAGCACCTCTGTTTCCATGGAAAAGAATATTCCAGCTAATTGTACTCCACTATTATTACACTAATCGTCATTAATATATTGTATTCATTATTAGTGTGATACAAAATTGACAAAAAACAAAGACAGTGGAGCCCCAATGAAGGACGGCCTGTCACTGTGTTCCTGGCACTGAATATGCCACCTCTGATACCGCAGGTGTTCTAATGAAAATTATTAAGGAGTGTTTATTTATTTTGAATAATACGTTTATGTAGGAAATATAACAACGTAGAAAAATAATGCACACATTTGAAAATGTGATTCCGAAGAATGGCCACCAATGTTAACAAAATGTACTAATCAATTATTAAATATTATGAAATGTTGAATATATGTTAGACTAATGTAGTAATATGTGTAGGAGGCTGGACTGGCTTGTAGTGAGTACCAAGGGGTACTTACACCTTGCACCAGGCCCAGGTATCCCTTATTAGTGTATAGGGTGTCTAGCAGCTTAGGCTGATAGATAATGGTAGCTTAGCAGAGCAGCTTAGGCTGAACTAGGAGACGAGTGAAGCTCCTACAGTACCACTAGTGTCATATGCACAATATCATCAGAAAACACAATACACAGATATACTAAAAATAAAGGTACTTTATTTTTATGACAATATGCCAAAAGTATCTCAGTGAGTACCCTCAGTATGAGGATAGCAAATATACACAAGATATATGTACACAATATTAAAAATATGCAGTATAGTATTAGAAAACAGTGCAAACAATGTATAGTTACAATAGGATGCAATGGGGACACATAGGGATAGGGGCAACACAAACCATATACTTCAAAAGTGGAATGCGAACCACGAATGGACCCCAAACCTATGTGACCTTGTAGAGGGTCGGTGGGACTGTAAGAAACCAGTGAGGGTTAGAAAAGTAGCCCACACCAAGACCCTGAAAAGTGAGTGCATAGTGCACTAAAGTTCCCCAAAGAGCACAGAAGTCGTGATAGGGGAATTCTGCAGGAAAGACACAAACCAGCAATGCAACAACAATGGATTTCCAAACGAGGGTACCTGTGGAACAAGGGGACCAAGTCCAAAAGTCACAAGCAAGTCGGAGATGGGCAGATGCCCAGGAAATGCCAGCTGTGGGTGCAAAGAAGCTTGTCCTGGACAGTAGAAGCTGAGGATTCTGCAGGAACGACAAGGGCTAGAAACTTCCCCTTTGGAGGATGGATGCCTCACGCCGTGGAGAGTTGTACAGAAGTGTTTTCCTGAAGAAAGACCGCAAACAAGCCTTGCTAGCTGCAAGTTGTGCAGTTAGGGTTTTTGGATGCTGCTGTGGCCCAGGAGGGACCAGGATGTCGCCAATTGCGTCAGGGGACAGAGGGGGCGCCCAGCAGGACGAGGAGCCCTCTCAGAAGCAGGCAGCACCTGCAGAAGTGCTAGAACAGGCACTATGAAGAGGAGTGAAACGGGGCTCACCCGAAGTTGCACAAAGGAGTCCCACGCCGCCGGAGGACAACTCAGGAGGTCGTGCAATGCAGGTTAGTGTGCCGTGGACCCAGGCTTGGCTGTGCACAAAGGATTTCCGCCGGAAGTGCACAGAGGCCGGAGTAGCTGCAAAAGTCGCAGTTCCCAGCAATGCAGTCTGACATGGGGAGGCAAGGACTTACCTCCACCAAACTTGGACTGAAGAGTCACTGGACTGTGGGAGTCACTTGGACAGAGTTGCTGGATTCAAGGGACCTCGCTCGTCATGCTGAGAGGAGACCCAGGGTACCGGTGATGCAGTTCTTTGGTGCCTGCGGTTGCAGGGGGACGATTCCGTCGACCCACGGGAGATTTCTTCGGAGCTTCTAGTGCAGAGAGGAGGCAGACTACCTCCACAGCATGCACCACCAGGAAAGCAGTCTAGAAGGCGGCAGGATCAGCGTTACAGAGTTGTAGTAGTCGTCTTCGCTACTTTGTTGCAGTTTTGCAGGCTTCCAGCGCGGTAAGCAGTTGATTCCTTGGCAGAAGGTGAAGAGAGAGATGCAGAGGAACTCTGATGAGCTCTTGCATTCGTTATCTAAGGAATTCCCCAAAGCAGAGACCCTAAATAGCCAGAAAAGAGGGTTTTGCTACTTAGGAGAGAGGATAGGCTAGCAACACCTGAAGGAGCCTATCAGAAGGAGTCTCTGACGTCACCTGCTGGCACTGGCCACTCAGAGCAGTCCAGTGTGCCAGCAGCACCTCTGTTTCCATGGAAAGGAATATTCCAGCTAATTGTACTCCACTATTATTACACTAATCGTCATTAATATATTGTATTCATTATTAGTATGATACAAAATTGACAAAAAACAAAGACAGTGGAGCCCCAATGAAGGACGGCCTGTCACTGTGTTCCTGGCACTGAATATGCCACCTCTGATACCGCAGGTGTTCTAATGAAAATTATTAATGAGTGTTTATTTATTTTGAATAATACGTTTATGTAGGAAATATAACAACGTAGAAAAATAATGCACACATTTGAAAATGTGATTCCGAAGAATGGCCACCAATGTTAACAAAATGTACTAATCAATTATTAAATATTATGAAATGTTTAATATATGTTAGACTAATGTAGTAATATGTGTAGGAGGCTGGACTGGCTTGTAGTGAGTACCAAGGGGTACTTACACCTTGCACCAGGCCCAGGTATCCCTTATTAGTGTATAGGGTGTCTAGCAGCTTAGGCTGATAGATAATGGTAGCTTAGCAGAGCAGCTTAGGCTGAACTAGGAGACGAGTGAAGCTCCTACAGTACCACTAGTGTCATATGCACAATATCATGAGAAAACACAATACACAGATATACTAAAAATAAAGGTACTTTATTTTTATGACGATATGCCAAAAGTATCTCAGTGAGTACCCTCAGTATGAGGATAGCAAATATACACAAGATATATGTACACAATACCAAAAATATGCAGTATAGTATTAGAAAACAGTGCAAACAATGTATAGTTACAATAGGATGCAATGGGGACCCATAGGGATAGGGGCAACACAAACCATATACTCCAAAAGTGGAATGCGAACCACGAATGGACCCCAAACCTATGTGACCTTGTAGAGGGTCGCTGGGACTGTAAGAAACCAGTGAGGGTTAGAAAAGTAGCCCACCCCAAGACCCTGAAAAGTGAGTGCATAGTGCACTAAAGTTCCCCAAAGAGCACAGAAGTCGTGATAGGGGAATTCTGCAGGAAAGACACAAACCAGCAATGCAACAACAATGGATTTCCAAACGAGGGTACCTGTGGAACAAGGGGACCAAGTCCAAAAGTCACAAGCAAGTCGGAGATGGGCAGATGCCCAGGAAATGCCAGCTGTGGGTGCAAAGAAGCTTGTCCTGGACAGTAGAAGCTGAGGATTCTGCAGGAAAGACAAGGGCTAGAAACTTCCCCTTTGGAGTATGGATGCCCCACGCCATGGAGAGTCGTACAGAAGTGTTTTCCTGAAGAAAGACCGCAAACAAGCCTTGCTAGCTGCAAGTTGTGCAGTTAGGGTTTTTGGATGCTGATGTGGCCCAGGAGGGACCAGGATGTCGCCAATTACGTCAGGGGACAGAGGGGGCGCGCAGCAGGACGAGGAGCCCTCTCAGAAGCAGGCAGCACCTGCAGAAGTGCTGGTACAGGCACTACAAAGAGGAGTGAAACGGTGCTCACCCGAAGTTGCACAAAGGAGTCCCACGCCGCCGGAGGACAACTCAGGAGGTCGTGCAGTGCAGGTTAGTGTGCTGTGGACCCAGGCTTGGCTGTGCACAAAGGATTTCCACCGGAAGTGCACAGAGGCCGGAGTAGCTGCAAAAGTCGCAGTTCCCAGCAATGCAGTCTGACATGGGGAGGCAAGGACTTACCTCCACCAAACTTGGACTGAAGAGTCACTGGACTGTGGGAGTCACTTGGACAGAGTTGCTGGATTCAAGGGACCTCGCTCGTCGTGCTGAGAGGAGACCCAGGGTATGGGTGATGCAGTTCTTTGGTGCCTGCGGTTGCAGGGGGACGATTCCGTCGACCCACGGGAGATTTCTTCGGAGCTTCTAGTGCAGAGAGGAGGCAGACTACCCCCACAGCATGCACCACCAGGAAAGCAGTCGAGAAGGCGGCAGGATCAGCGTTACAGAGTTGTAGTAGTCGTCTTCGCTACTTTGTTGCAGTTTTGCAGGCTTCCAGCGCGGTAAGCAGTTGATTCCTTGGCAGAAGGTGAAGAGAGAGATGCAGAGGAACTCTGATGAGCTCTTGCATTCGTTATCTAAGGAATTCCCCAAAGCAGAGACCCTAAATAGCCAGAAAAGAGGGTTTTGCTACTTAGGAGAGAGGATAGGCTAGCAACACCTGAAGGAGCCTATCAGAAGGAGTCTCTGACGTCACCTGCTGGCACTGGCCACTCAGAGCAGTCCAGTGTGCCAGCAGCACCTCTGTTTCCAAGATGGCAGAGGTCTGGAGCACACTGGAGGAGCTCTGGGCACCTCCCAGGGGAGGTGCAGGTCAGGGGAGTGGTCACTCCCCTTTCCTTTGTCCAGTTTCGCGCCAGAGCAGGGCTGAGGGGTCCCTGAACCGGTGTAGACTGGCTTATGCAGAAATGGGCACCATGTGTGCCCATGAAAGCATTTCCAGAGGCTGGGGAAGGCTACTCTTCCCCTGCCTTCACACCATTTTCCAAAGGGAGAGAGTGTAACACCCTCTCTCTGAGGAAGTCCTTTGTTCTGCCTTCCTGGGCCAAGCCTGGCTGGACCCCAGGAGGGCAGAAACCTGTCTGAGGGGTTGGCAGCAGCTGCAGTGAAACCCCTGAAAAGGCAGTTTGGCAGTACCCGGGTCTGTGCTACAAACCCGTAGGATCATGGGATTGTGCCAACAATGCCAGGATGGCATAGAGGGGGCAATTCCATGATCATAGACATGTTACATGGCCATATTCGGAGTTACCATTGTGAAGCTACACATAGGTAGTGACCTATATGTAGTGCACGCATGTAATGGTGTCCCCGCACTCACAAGGTCCGGGGAATTGGCCCTGAACAATGTGGGGGCACCTTGGCTAGTGCCAGGGTGCCCACACACTAAGTAACTTAGCACCCAACCTTTACCAGGTAAAGGTTAGACATATAGGTGACTTATAAGTTAATTAAGTGCAGTGTAAAATGGCTGTGAAATAACGTGGTCGTTATTTCACTCAGGCTGCAGTGGCAGGCCTGTGTAAGAATTGTCAGAGCTCCCTATGGGTGGCAAAAGAAATGCTGCAGCCAATAGGGATCTCCTGGAACCCCAATACCCTGGGTACCTCAGTACCATATACTAGGGAATTATAAGGGTGTTCCAGTATGCCATTGTGAATTGGTAAAATTTGTTCCTAGCCTGTTAGTGACAATTTGGAAAGCAAAGAGAGAGCATAACCACTGAGGTTCTGGTTAGCAGAGCCTCAGTGAGACAGTTAGTCATCACACAGGGAACACATACAGGGCACACTTATGAGCACTGGGGCCCTGGCTGGCAGGGTCCCAGTGACACATACAACTAAAACAACATATATACAGTGAAATATGGGGGTAACATGCCAGGCAAGATGGTACTTTCCTACAATATGTCATAACAAGAGTTATGCAGTAAGCTATAGCTTTATTAATTATAGGCCTTAACATAGCAAGTGTCTTGGCCTTCTTGCCAGGCCTCATGTAAAAGCTGTATTTCTTAGCGTTTAATAAAATAGCTGACCAAGAAAGTTAAACTGTGAATTTCTATTGTATTGCTTAAATGTGCTCACAACGGAAGCTTCTTGTGTGAACCGACTGCTAGGAGATGATGTTCTTGCTAATGCAAATTTCATGTGTGATTAGTGTGAGACTTGACTTTCCCAGGACAAGAACAATGAACATACTGACTAGAGTAGAAGCTGTAACAATATTGTTACCTGACAAGCCGGATGATGAGGGCATCGCTAGGCAAACCAATCAAAAATATGTGAACGGGATAATATTAGAATTCATAGATTTGGGATTTTAGTTTTATTGGACAGTGTGAGCATATGAATAACTGACCAATGGGGATTTGGGCGGTAGTTCAGGTAACTTTGACTTAACAAGAGTACACAGAAAGAAGACAATTATTACTGCCCATTTTTCCTGACCGAGAGGTTACTACTTTCTTATGCGTCTTGACAAGAGACGTGCTTAACTTTAATGCTTAAAGACTTTGCCCTTTTAAATTCTGATGCTGAATCCTGATGCCTTGCTGATCGGCCGATGTCCTGAGGACAAAGACTGACTCTGCTTTGCTGATCCACTCTGAGGATAGGTATATCCAAATTGTGATTATTATGCATAGTTGCTTTTTCTTTCTAGGTACCAACTGCGCTGTTTTGTCTATGGCTCTACCATAGTTAGATGTTTTTTCGAAATTTGAATTACGAAATTGTTTTGCATGAAACCCAACATGCTGATGCTATTCTGATGTTAGTTAAGGATCCTCACTAATGACCTATGATAACAGGGACTAATTCTTTACGGATTTCCCTGCTTAACTTCATGTAAATCATAACATTGACGCAGCTGACTTTGCTATTGATTTTCACTTTAACTTTAGAATGTGTTGTAGTTCAAGCTTTTATTAGATTACGTTACTTCCTCTGCTTCGGACAACCAGTGGTATTTCTGTATGTGTTTCATCTGATTTTGAGAAAAATCTACATGACCTTAGCATTGTCAATAAAGGGAAATAAACATTCTAAACATTTACTAAAGGTGTGGTTATTCATGACTGAAAGGTCATGGTGCGTGACAATTACTGACTCCACTGAATATTGATTTATTGATTACTAATGATTATTGATTATCATAAATTTATTGATTATGTACTGAATCTATGGTAAGAACACTTAATTGCGAGTCAAAAGGTTCATCGACCTATTTGCGCCCCATTGTAGTTTAACTTATTAAGGTCAGACGCGCTAACACCTCTGGCACTGCCTTTGCTACCCCTGGCACTGCCAGGGATCCCAAAGGCAGGGCGCGGGGTAGCAAAGGCAGTGCCAGGGGTAGTAAAGGCAGTGCCAGTGTTCGGAGCTGAGACCACTGGCAACCCTTAAACGACGTCCATGGGCAGGGAACATTGCAGACGTCACTGTGACCCACTTGCTGGAATGCATGAGCCTGGCATGCAGGTGAGAATCCCCGTATTTCTACTGAAGGTGGTGGGACAAGTTGAAGGGTCAGAAGACACGTGGAGTGATGGACCATGTGCCTCTAAACTGATCCTTCTGTGACAGAGGCATGAGCATATGGCTCCTAGGAAGAAAGAGTTCAGGGTACAAAGGTGTTTGAAGTGTGTGTGTGGGGAACAGATGGATTCTAAGAGTGAGTTTTCATAGCGCATGGGTAGCAGAGGTGTGTGAGGGACACATGACAGCTGGTATTCTTTGCAGGGCTCAAAAGCCAAAAGGAGGCCTGCCTACAGCACATGTAAGATGTATTCAAGGGGCAAGCACCTTCTTTTACCATGCCTTCAGATTCTTGTGTGGGTGTGTCTGCCTCTTCTGCTCTCTTGTGATCCCTGTTTAGGTTTCCCTGCTCTCTTGCACTATCCTGAGATCCCTTTGTGAGTAACTGAACCTGCCCTGCTCTTTCCCCTGACTTGTTGTTGGATTGTGATTTTTATAATCAATATTAACATGAAAAGCTTGCAAAATAATGTATAAATGATACTGAATAGAAAACGTGGTAGGATAAATATTAATGCACGCGTTTGAAATGTGCCCATGGGGAGTGGCCACCAATGTATACGATGATTAATGAAACTGACTAATAATGAATTAACAATGTACTCATGTATGATTCTGTATCAGCACTATAAATTTTGTATTAAGGGTTTGCTGAATTAATCACTAGGCCTTAGTTAGCAAGGGTCTGGGCCTAGCTGCCTAATCTCATGTTAAATGTGTTTTTCTAACGTGCAATGTTCTGTCTTCCTAAAGGACGAGAAAACTGTACTTTTCCAGAAGTTAGAGATGTGTGTGTAACCATGGTAAATTCTTTCTCATGAGACCCGACTTGCTCAAGGAGACCTTCTTGCTGAATGCAACTTTGTAATTCGCAACAGGTACAAGGTCGCCTAAACTGTGAAGACGTCAATCACAGGAACCAATAAACTGCATGAGAACTGTCTTAGGTGAAAATTCTAATAAGGTGATCAACGGATTGTTGGACGGAGATAACGATGCACCAAATATTGCCCAATTGGAAATTAGGAACTTGTTAGACAAGATTAATATAACGACGTGACACAAGGACAAATCAGCACTCTTCCTCGCCACTTCGATGCCATTATTGAGCCATTACTCACCTTTACCCTGCCACCCGCAAAGCCATTATTCTTCCTAGCTATTCTGAGAGACCTTGTCTTTAGTTGTTTGATGCCCTAAACCATCCTCGCCTTACTCCTTGCCTGATTTGCACTTCTCCTCCTTATGAGAGAAGCATTCCTTCATACCCTATCTTGCTGAGAGACTTTGCTGCTTATCCTGGCTGATGGCGAATCGACTGCTGTCCTGATGACAAACACCGAATCTGTATGCTGACCCATTACGGAGGGTAACTACATGATGATGAATTGTAATTGTCTGTTTGCCTTTCCTTTCTAGGTACCGACTGCTCAATTGACAGAGAGCATAGTTAGAGGTTTTCTACATTTGTGTTGCTAAACTGTTTTGCATGAAGCCCAACATGCTGATGCTAATTAGAGGTTAGTTAAGGAATTCACTAATATTGGGTGCAAATTGACAAATGACTGAATCTTTGCTTTGTTGAATACTGCACTAATGATACTCTGCTAAAGTTGATTCATGTTGACATCGTGCTTTGTTCTGATGTTCCTGAATTTTGCCTTGATAAAGTCTTATTCAAGTTGCCATATTATGATGCTTTTGATGTGCTTATTGATATTGAGACTAATAAACATGACCTTAGAATTGTAACAAATAGGGAATAAATATCTTAACCTTTATTAGCTTTGCGTGATCATTCATTAGCTGGAAAGTCATGGTGCTTTAGTCTTAGTGGAGGGTATTGGTAAGGTGAATCGATTAGTTATTGTGAATACTGATGAAGTGATCGATCTATTGATTGAAATGCTAAATAGCTATCTCGTCTTAAGGAGTCCCCAATCAGGGTCAAAAGGTTCATTGGCCTAAAACGAGTCCCCGTATAAGTAAAATTAGCTTGGTCGGGATGCGTTATCATTTCTGGTAGCAGAGGATGGTTTCGGCCATTTGGGTCCCTAAGACGAGGGACCATTGTTTTAGAATTGTTTTCGAGATCATGCAAATTGGAAGGATGATGTTCCCCTAAACCCCAAATGACTTTCCCAGGACCCCGGAGCCTGCCGAAGTGAGTTGGGTATGTTCTCGCCATTCTAGTGATAGAGTGAGTGACGTAGAAGTTTTGCTTGCCCAGCCTATGCATACCGCAGTTGAATATTGAGTTTTGTGAGCATTTGTAGGCCAGGTAATGTTTTAGTAGGAGTGTGCGTACTCCGCAGTATGAGAGTAGAGAAGTCGGCAAACTTCATGTGAGTGTGGCGCTTTTTGCTAAAAAATTGTCCACGTGGTTGTTGGTAATGTAAAGACCCTGCGTGGTCTAAGACTCTGGAGTATATTGATAAATGTATGAGACACTTGGTTTATGTTGTAATTTTCACAGTTTAACAGGTCAATCGGGCGTGGTTGACCAGTCGAGTTTGAGTCAATGTGAGTGAATGAAAACTTTGATGGAGATTTGGTGAGTTCTAAAGTGCACTAGGACAAACCATTGACAAGTCGAGAGTAGAATTTGCGGGTCAAATTCTGCTTGCGAGTGCGGGATCTGAGAAGGAGAGAATAGCGGCCGAGGCTTAAAGTGAAATCTCTGTAAAGTTCTGAAGCGATTGTGTTACCCTTCCTGTAGTGAACCGCCAAATTTGAGTTTCTGGTGCTTGCAATCTATTGCATTAGTTTTGTGCGGATCGAGAGTGAGGGAGACAAGCAGCAAGACTTTGTCAGCCGCAATGTGTGTGAGTGCGACGTCATTGGATCCGCGCTGGGATAGGTCGATCAGTGAGAAGGGTCGCGCACGGATTGGCAGCCGTGCGTGAGAGGCAATTGGTTGAGAAGGTAGGCGAAGGGTCTTCTCGGAATTAAAGTCACTTCCTGATTCAGTTATAAACAAAATAAAAGATGCAGAAATGAAGTTTCTCAAGGCTCTAAGGAGTGCTTTGAGGGGAGATGTGTACATTACCGCGAGTGTGGAGGAGCCTACACCGCCAGAGGATACTGCGGCTTATGCCGTAATGGAGGAGAAGGGAGTCGTGCCATGTCTTTGGCTAAAGCAATGGTGCAAATTAACAGAAAAGGATGGGAGCTTAGCATTTCCAGAGAACGGGTCATTTAATATAATGATCTTAGAGAATTTACGGAAGGCGTTAAATGAGCAAAAGCCGCCTCCCGGACCAGCACAGTTTGAGGCCTTAGCAATTTGGGAACTGATGGCCATACGACAACGGCAACAAAAATTTGAGAAGAGAATGAGGAAAGCAGAAAAGACACTAGTGGAGGCTAGATGGGATAGTGAACACAGAATGTGGAGAAGGGAGATAATAGACGAAGTCAGGATGTTCCCAGCAATAACTCAGGAAGCCGACACACAAGGGAGAAAGGCCACTTGTCAGACGGATAAGGTTTCTAGCAAGGAAAAGGAAACTAAAAGGTCCTGGGCAGATGCCGATGACTCAGATGATGATGAGTTCCTTAATCAGTTGTTACATGATCGTCCACCACCATATGCCATGGATGGCAATAGACCAAGTACTAGTGCAGGTCCTATTAGCTCAACACAGAGCCAGGGACCAGCGAATACGGCACAGGTAAATACAGTTGCAACACCAGCTCCAGTACAGAATAGTGTCAGTGTGTCTACTGCTCCAGAGATGCAGACGCAGTTGCAGCCACCATCAGTTCAGAGGCTCTACCCTGATGTCCCAATAGTAGATACAACTACGAGCTTAATGGTGCCGCCTGATCAGACATATACAAGACCCAAGTTAGTCTAGATTGACCCAACTCCACTTTTACTGCCCCAGACGCAGCAACAGATGGTTCCGAGTTACACTTCGGTCACAGGACCGCAGTTAGGTATGGCACGAATAATGAATCCGAACATGGGAGCAAGTGTTCCACAGGTTGTGGGAAATAAGCCAGCACCAGCCGCCATATCCTTACCCATCACAGTTGGTCCACCAGTACCACTGTACGCGCAGGACAAGCCTAGCGTGTGTGATCAGGGGATAATGACCCAGGACATGACAAGAGGTCGTAGGGAGCTCTCAAGGGATGACTCCAGTGGAACAGATGGTAGAGAGGTCTAGGTCCCTGTTAGACTTCAGTCTGATAGGCGTTCCTCCAGATGCCTTGAGACACTCAGATTTGGGACTGCTGATTCCGCAGATCTCAAGTGCAAACGTGCTGCAAACATCAGTAATGCAGGCTGGGAATCTCTCTTTGCAAGGTCTAAATGCGCAACAACTGAATGAATGGTTAGAAAAGTTAAATTCACCGCAGATTACCCCTGCAACAGCAGAGCGGTCAGAAAGAGAGGAGTACCTGAATTTTGTGAGGTTGGGCATGGAAGCGGCCGAACAAGTTGAAGGACGCATGGGAGAGAACAGACTAGAGTCTTATACTGAGGCAGAATTGAGGTACGTGTGCCCAAAAATAACTAAAGAAGTGAGCAAAGTGCATCAGAGGTTGGCAAACTTAGCAGACAAATATGGCATAGACTTAGACAATACTAAGCACCTGAAGAGGAGCTACAGGTTATACTTCGAGCCGAAGGATTTTGATCACCTGAGGTCTATTGGGATGAAGGCACACCTCAAAGAGATACTGCAGAGTGCCCAAGTTTGGGGAGTGTTAGAAAAGTGGGAAGGCAGCTGGGCAAAGAAAAGAGATAAAAGAAAGAGTGATTGCTCGGAGCAGCAGCAGGCGAAACCAGCACTGGATACCGGTACAATACAAATGCTACCCATGAGAGAAACAGCTGGAGCGGTTCTCGTCCATGTACCATGGTCTAGAGGTGACATTTTGTCATTCACAAATGACTTTCCCAGGTTGAGGGAGAAGCCAATAGAGTGGTATCAGCAGACAGACAGGTTTGTGAAGCTTGCAAAGTGTCTCTGGGAAGACCTAAATACCCTGTTTGAGATCATTGTTCCTGCTGATTTGTGGCTCGAGTGCAAGAGAAGTGTTGATTGGCCAACCGCAGAACCGGCAAGGGACAGGGTTACCGGAGCACCATCTCCGGATGTAATGAAGTACTACTATAAGGTGATTGAGTTTTTGACGCAGAAGGTGTCGCCGCAGAATATTGATTGGCAAAAGATTGATCGAAAGGCACAGGAAGCTAAAGAGTCGACACATGCCTACTACGAGAGGTTGTTGAAGGCGTTCAAGCATTACAGCAGTACAGAGGTTATAGAACCGAAAGACATGAATCACCTTGTGTTCAGGTTTGTTGAAGGGCTGAGGCCAGAGACTAGCCAGATGGTTAAGAATCATTTGCTCTGTTGGCAAGCGAAGCTGATTGATGAGGTGCTGCAGTATGCGAAGTACTGTAGTGACGAGATTGAGTTGAAGCAGAGAAAGCTAAAGGAGAAAGTGATGGTGATGCAAATTAAAGCAGCGCATGCAGGGATGCAGGGAAATGGAGTACAACAGATGATGCAACAGCCACAAGGAAATGGGATGTTTGAGGCGCAAGCGAGAGGCAGAGGTCGAGGAGGTTTTGTGAACCGCGGTCCAGATTTAAATACCGTTACAGTTCAGAATGATGTACAGGGGATGAAGAAGGTGTTACCATGTCATGCGTGCGGGGGCGTCGGACACTGGAAGCAGGAGTGCCCGATGATGGTGCAGGAGGGGGCAATGATGTCAATGCGTTCCAAAATGTTAAAGGACCAAGAATGAGGGGTCCGAATCCGAACTTCCAGAATAATATAGTTCAGATGCAGGGTCCTCAACCCATGCAACAAGTGCAGATGCCACGTGTACAACCAGTGCAGATGCAGCAGATGCAACAGCAGATTCCCATGGTACCTGGACAGCAAATGCAGTTGCCCTTAGCACCAATGGGACAGCAACAGGTGATGCTTCCTCAACAGGTCACAGGTCAAGGAATGAGTCAAAGTAACACAGTACAACAGTTCCCTTTGCATGGTGAGTATGGAATAAACAATGAATGGTCAGATGACAGTTCAGATAGTGAGGAGTGTAGACTTGCAGCATCCCTAGAAGTGGATCAGAGGGGGCCATATGTGCAAGGGAAAGTGATGGATCACAAGGTTTTGTTATTGGTTGACACAGGAGCTACACGCTCTACCATCAGAAGTGCAGAGGTTCCTAAATTGCCCCTTTCGGGACGTACAATAAAGGTAGTAGGAGTGGCAAGCCAGCTCCTGACTAACCCGATTATAGATCTGGTTCAGGTTGAGATTGGTACCTTCCAGGGATTGCACAGATTTGTGGTTTGTGACTCAAGTCCGGTGTCCCTACTGGGAAGAGACTTACTGTGCAAGACGAGGTGTTCTATCACTTGTTCCAATGAAGGGATAGAGGTCGAGACAAACAGTGACGATGAAGGGGATGATGGTCAGATCTCAGAGACTGAGACAGAGACAACAGATGAGGAGTACCCTCTGATAAGCTTCTTCCCAATGTTCACAGTGACTGATTTGCCCGTAGACTTGCAGGGGACAGTAACAGAGAAAGTGTGGGATTTGACAGGAAAGGAAGTGGGACTGATAAAAGGAGTAGAACCAGTCAAAATCGATGTGAAGCCAAATGGCGTGTTCCCCCAGGTACCGCAGTACCACATGGCGCAGGATGTCCTGATACAGGTAACGCAGATAATTTCAGACTTTGTGAAGCAAGGGGTCCTGAAGGAAGTGATGAGCAGCCCATGTAATTCACCTATAATGGGACTGAGGAAGCCTTGTGGAAAAGTTAGAATCGATCAAGACTTGAGAAAGATCAATGACATAGTGGTGAAGTGTTGTCCAGTGGTGCCAAATCCAGCTGTGATTATGTTTCAGGTGCCATGCGATGCAGAGTGGTTTACGGTAGTTGATTTGTCCCAAGCATTCTTTTCTTCCATCTTCAATCAATCCTGAAGAAGGACTTGGAGCCATTGGAATTGCCTTTCCAATCGACTCTAGTGCAGTACATTGATGACTTGTTGATAACATCCAAAACTAGAGATGATTGCAAGTATGATACCATTGCCTTACTAAACCACTTGGGAAAGAATGGGCATAAGGTGTCCCCAAAGAAGCTGCAATATTGTCAGAAAGAGGTGAAATACTTAGGTCATCTAATTGAGAAGGGATCGAGGAAAATATCTAAGGAAAGAGTGACCGCCATATTACAAATGAGTCCCCCAACGACACAGAGAGACGTTAGGATGTTTTGGGGAATGGTGGGCTACTGTCGTCAGTGGATCCCCAATTTCTCAATTATCTCCAAGACGCTGGTGAGAATTATGGTTAAAGAAGTTAAGGATGGCCCAGATTCTGTAACTATGTCCGAGAAAGAGATGAAGGCATTCATTGAGTTGAGGGAGTATATGTGCAGGGCTCCAGCTTTAGGTATGCCTGATTACACAAAGCCTTTTGTCCTGTTTTGTCATGAACGTGATGCTTGTTCCTTGTCTGTCCTGATACAGGTCCATGGAGGTGCAAACCGACCAGTAGCATATTTTTCAGCTACTTTGGACCCAGTCGCAGCAACCTTACCAGGTTGTCTGCGTGCCGTTGCAGCAGTTGGTCAAAGCCTCACACAGTGTGAAGGCATAGTAATGGGACATCCTTTAACAGTTATGGTCCCACATTCAGTCGAAATTTTATTGACCTGGACCAAAACTCAGCACATCACAAATGCCAGACTGACGAAATATGAAACAATTATATTGTGGTCATCAACTGTGTCACTGAAAAGATGTACTGTGTTGAACCCGGAAACTTTGCTTCCTAATGAAAATACAGAAGTTGAGGATGCTGATGATATAGAACACGATTGTTTTGAGGTAACCGAACTGTGCACCAAACCGAGACCTGACATTCGAGATACCCAATTGGAAGAAAATGATTACATTATCTTTGTTGATGGCTCGTGTTTGAGAGACTCAGTAGGAGTACTGAGAGCCGGATACGCTGTGTGTACAATCACTGGTATCCTAGAAGCCTCTTGGCTTGAAAGAGTATACTCTGCTCAAGTGGCTGAATTGGTTGCTCTTACTATGGCATGCCATGCCGCTGACAAACTGAAGGTAACTATCTATACTGACAGCAGATAGGGATTTGGAATTGTCCATGATTTTTGCCAATTATGTCACAGAGGGGTTTCCTGACCTCCTCTGGCTCTCCAGTAAAAAATGGTGAGAGAATTAAGGAGTTGTTGCACGCGATTCAGTTACCTCTTGAAATTGCTGTGGTGAAATGCAGTGCTCATGTGAAATCACAAGACTTTGTGTCAATGGGAAATGGATATGCGGATCAAGTCACAAGGTTTTGCACATTGAACTGTATGTCGTCAAAGGATCAGTGGGAATTGTTACCTGAAACAGAAAATGAGACATGCACAGGTTACGCATTAAGGGTGGTTGACACGTTGGAGGAATTAAAATTGTTGCGGGCTGTGCCAGCAGAGAGGAGAAACACTTGTGGCTTAAGAGTCAATGTGTACAAAGACCAGATGATTTGTGGGTTTCAGATGAGGGGAAAATGGTTTTACCGAACAGTCTTCTGTCACAGTTTGCAAGATTTTACCATGGGCAAGCACATATTGGGAGAGATGCCATGATTAGGTTGTTCAAAATTGATTGGTTTAACCCAAAGTTCAGACAAGCTGCAGAAGTGATTTGCCACAGGTGCATCATCTGTCAATAGGTGAATGCAGGGAAAGGGACAGTGGTGAATTTGAGCCACATAGGAGAGCAGGAGGTCCATTTAGCAGAATGCAATTGGATTTTATTGAGATGCCTGTGTGCGGAGGACTGAGATACGTGTTGATGATTGTGTGCATCTTCAGTCACTGGATTGAAGCTTACCCTACTCGCAGAAATGACAGTCTCACAGTAGCAAAGCTGCTGCTTAGAGAATTGATTCCACGTTTCGGGTTTCCGATCTCTTTAGAATCAGATAGGGGAAGTTACTTCAACAACGAGGTGGTTAAGCTCTTGTGTGCAGCATTGAACATTGAACAGAAGTTGCATTGTAGTTACCGCCCTGAAGCATCAGGATTAGTGGAGCAGATGAATGGTATCCTGAAGTGGAGAATGGCAAACATGTGTGCAGCTACAAATTTGAAATGGCCTGATGCATTGCCCTTAGTGTTAATGTCAATGAGAAACACACCCAACAAGAAAACAGGACTGTCTCCTCATGAAATTCTCATGGGCCGAGCTATGAGACTGCCCGCTGTGCCTGCAAATGCTCTTGTGAATATCACGGCTGATATGGTGTTGGACTACTGCAAGGGTCTGGCTGATGTGGTCCGCTCTTTCTCTCACCAGGTGGAAGCCACCACATTGCCACCGATAAGTGATTCAGGTCACAATCTGAAAGCTGGTGACTGGGTTGTCATCAAGATACACGTGAGGAAGTCATGTTTGTAGCCACATTGGAAGGGGCCATATCAAGTAATACTGACGACTACCAGTGCTGTGAAGTACGTGGGAATTCCAAACTGGATCCATGCAAGTCACACTAAGAAGGTGACGTGTCCAACTGATGAGGAACTTGTTGAAAGTAACAACAGCAGAAAAGGAAGTCTCAGGGCCGGAGAGTAGTCAAAGGGGAAGAAGGAGAGCCTGGTGGGGATGGATTGGTCACTCAAACAGTAAACGAGACCCAGAGGAGTGACAGTGAGCCTATCTCAACTAAGGCACCAGGAAGACTGACCTAAAGGGAGGTTCTCCCAGAAGTAGACAGAAATGGATTTCAAGTAGAGCCACTGACAGACCCAGAAGGTGAAGGAGTTGAGGCAGAAGAAAGTCAGAGTATCCGGACTCCTCCTGAGCCCATTGCAGGTCCGGCAATAGAAAGCACCATAGAGTCAGAGAAGGGCCACGAGCTGCCACAAGAAAAATCAAAGACCAAGGACACACTGAAAGGAGATAAGTGGCCAGAGTCGCAAGTCACAAAAGGAAAGGTGGTTGTTGATGAAACAATAGACGAAGAAGTTGATACTACAAGGAAAGAAGATCTCAGTGAAGGAGAATTACAGGGCGAGATTAACTGAAAAGAAAGAGAGTAGCAAACAGAAGGTACACAGGACCTGAATGGGCGTATGCAACATCAGCTGAGTGGCAACAAGAGTTCTTGGCATTCTGTTTTGTGCAAGAAGTCCCAGGTCAATACTATGGTACTTTACTTTGGCCACAAAGAAAAGAGATTGCGTTAAGTTGAAATTGAGCTAAAAGAAGTTGGGAAAAGAGACTGATAAGTTACCGGATGTGACACTGTAAACCTGAATTGACCTTTTGAAAACCGATTGTGACAAGCTGCTAACCTGAATTGACAAGGATCCTGGGGTGAATGAAAATCTGTAAATACTTGCCAAAGAGAGACTTTGCTTAGCTTTGCCGAAAAAAAAAGAAGAAGGAAAACAAAAGGGGTTTAAACCACCCTCAACTGGTTGTTTTCACTTATAGGACTTTACTTTCTGATTCTTTACAGATCATGCCTATCACGGGAGATGATAATGGGGGAAATAGGCGTTGTAAATATTTGGGTGTTGCTTTGGGTGTAGTATGTGTAATATTCATAATAGCTTTGTTTGTGGAAATGTGATTGGTGGATGAGAATGAAACTAACAATGCCACAATTCCTGAGACGGCTACACTAACACCTTGGGAGAGGTTTGAGCAAGATACGAAATATTTCATGAAGGCACTAACACAAAGGGAGAACTGTCTACTAATGTTTTCTATCGCTTGCTGAGTGAGTATGTTGATACCATCGATGCGAAAGCTTGTTATGTGTGTACCCAAATTCCTGTTTCAGTACAAGAGGGAGTTACCTATCATAGTCTACCCTTAACCTATGGGATAAGGTGTAGTTTGTTACTAACCCGGATCTATAACCAGGAAGAAATACAATATTTCTACTCCAATCACGACCTTGTGTTCTCTTATGTGCCTATCATAGAAGATTTGAATAGCGTAGCGAAATATTACGCCATAAAGTTAGTCAAGGGGTTCTTTCAAACGACGTCGACAATTAGTACATCATATACACACCACAATAATTTGACTTGCTTGCTTACACCTGTAGAGAAAAACTTTCTAGATCACATTGAAGATAGGATTTGAAGGGGAAACTAGAGAAAGGCTTGCAGCAACGATCCTTTATAAATAGTGGGAGTTGTAGTGCGGTTAGGGAACAAGGGAAATTAGTTTAGATGCACTACATGTAGGTAAGCTTTGCATAACATGGCCTAAGTCATATTATGACAATGTGTTTGTGGGAACGAGTGAATGCAAGCAAGTGTTTTTGATTCAGAATAAGTGGACTTTCATGTTAAATGGACTGGATCCAGCAATCCCTGGGGTCTATTATATATTCGGACTTAATGCTTATTGCCGTCTTCCAAAGGGATGGTATGGGACATGTTATTTGGAGATAGTTTTCCAAAAGATATATCAGCTAGAAGACTTGAAGAAGTTTCCGAGGGTGTCTGAATTACTTTGTACTAGACAAAAGAGAGAGACTGCTGCAGGTGTAGTAGGAGACGTATTTGGAGCAATAATTCCTTCAGTGGGAGTTATCTTGAACTCCATAAAGATTCGAAAGTTGTCTACTATTGTGGATAACATGCTGACAAATTTCACAGGAGCTATACTCCTGATGGATACTGAACTTGCTGCAGAGAGGGCTATGACTTTCCAAAACAGGCTTGCTTTAGACATTCTTTTAGCGAAAAATGGCGGAGTCCGTAAGATGCTTAATGAGTGTCACTGCTGTGCCTACATACCTGACAATAGTAATGAGATTAGAAGTATGCTTACTAACCTAACAAAGAGATAGTACAGATTTGAAAGAATTGAAAGAACCAGGTGTCTGGGAAAAGGTTGGAAATGGACTTGCTAAATTGGGAAGCTGGTTTAGTAATATTTGGCATGGGATATTGGCAAAAATAATACAGGGGATATTGACTGTTTTGTCTTGTTTATTTGGATTATGGTTATCATCCAAAATTAGTAAAAGAATTAAAGCAAAATTGGCAAAACTTAGTGTGAAGAGGGAAGAAAAGACAAGGGAGAAAATGTTCAGAGCAAAATATGAAAAGGCAAAACCAAGGGAAGAAATTGAGATGACGGAATTTAGAAAATGAACATTTTGTGAAAGGATTTGTGTGATGACAAGAGTCATCAGAGGAGGGATTGTTGGAGTGTGATTTTAATCAATTAACATGAAAAGCTTGCAAAATAATGTATAAATGATGCTGAATAGAAAACGTGGTAGGATAAATATTAATGCACGCGTTTGAAATGTGCCCACGGGGAGTGGCCACCAATGTATACGATGATTAATGAAACTGACTAAAAATGAATTAACAATGTACTCATGTATGATTCTGTATTAGCACTATAAATTTTGTATTAAGGGTTTGCTGAATTAATCACTAGGCCTTAGTTAGCAAGGGTCTGGGCCTAGCTGCCTGATCTCATGTTAAATGTGTTTTTCTAACGTGCAATGTGCTGTCTTCCTAAAGGACGTGAAAACTGTACTTTTCCAGAAGTTAGAGATGAGTGTAACCGTAGTAAATTATTTCTCATGAGACCCGACTTGCTCAAGGATACATTCTTGCTGAATGCAACAGTGTAATTCGCAACAGGTACAAGGTCGCCTAAACTGGTAGAGACAATGAAACTACTGACTGGAGCGACCGTGTAACTTTTCTTACCTGACATTCTACCCGCTGAAGACGTCAATCACAGGAACCAATAAACTGGATGAGAACTGTCTTAGGTGAAAATTCGAATAAGGTGATCAACGGATTTTTGGACGGAGATAACAATGCACAAAATATTGCCCAATTGGAAATTAGGAACTTGTTAGACAAGATTAATATAACGACGTGACACAAGGACAAATCAGCACTCTTCCTCGCCACTTCGATGCCATTATTGAGCCATTACTCGCCTTTACCCTGCCACCTGCGAAGCCGTTATTCTTCCTAGCTATTCTGAGAGACCTTGTCTTTAGCTGTTTGATGCCCTAATCCATCCACGCCTTACTGTTTGCCTGATTTGCACTTCTCCTCCTTATGAGGGAAGCATTCCTTCATACCGTATCTTGCTGAGAGACTTTGCCGCTTATCCTGGCTGATGGCGAATCGACTGCTGTCCTGATGACGAAGACTGACTCTATGCTGACCCATTACGGAGGGTAACTACATGATAATGAATTGTAATTGTCTGTTTGCCTTTTGTTTCTAGGTACCAACTGCTCAATTGACAGAGACCATAGAGGTTTTCTACATTTGTGTTGCTAAATTGTTTTGCATGAAGCCCAACATGCTGATGCTAATTAGAGGTTTGTTAAGGAATTCACTAATATTCTGTGCAAATAGACAAATGACTGAATCTTTGCTTTGTTGAATACTGCACTAATGATACTCTGCTAAAGTTGATTCATGTTGACATCGTGCTTTGTTCTGATGTTCCTGATTTTTGCCTTGATAAAGTCTTATTCAAGTTGCCATATTACGATGCTTTTGATGTGCTTATTGATATTGAGATTAATAAACATGACCTTAGAATTGTAACAAATAGAGAATAAATATCTTAACCTTTATTAGCTTTGCGTGATCATTCATTAGCTGGAAAGTCATGGTGTTTAGTCTTATTGGAGGGTATTGGTAAGGTGAATCTATTAGTTATTGTGAATACTGATGAAGTGATAGATCTATTGATTAAAAT
Source organism: Pleurodeles waltl (assembly GCF_031143425.1). Classification (NCBI taxonomy): domain Eukaryota; kingdom Metazoa; phylum Chordata; class Amphibia; order Caudata; family Salamandridae; genus Pleurodeles; species Pleurodeles waltl. The sequence continues at coordinate 583,660,838 of NC_090440.1, read as the reverse complement.
GCTAAATAGCTATCTCGTCTTAGGGAGTCCCCAATCAGGGTCAAAAGGTTCATTGGCCTAAAACGAGTCCTCCTATAAGTAAAATTAGCTAGGTCGGGACGGGTTATCAGTTCGTAGGGCTACATTAGCTTAACTATCACCAATTAACTGATTGCAATGTTTTGGCAACTTGTGTTGCAGTGTAGCTGACGCATACGTATGGTCCATGTTTTTGTGCTGGATTGTAGCTTTATAGAGTGCTTCCTATGCCTAACGAGGCGTTGAATAGCTTTTATTTTTAACATATTGAGAGCATGCCCCTACGCCTTAACATGCCATGATATCACAAGTCACGATAGGTTTATTGCTGAGAACACCTGATGAAAGCGCCCCTATCGTGTGTACAATTTCAAAATCATCTTATTTTGCTTCTCTTCCCCACCTTCACCCACTCGGTGATGAAAATCCATTCTTCATTGTTGGTCTGAACAAGTGTGAACAGTTGTTACGCCCTCCCATGACCATGGAAAGCAAAGCTTAGTGGCGGCCTGCAGCAGAGGAGAAGCCATCAACCCTTCACGCTTATGCTCTCAGAAACCGCACCTGCTTGGGAAACATTTCTTACTTTTTTAGCTTACAGAGCACACTGGAAAATGAGGACCATCTAAAACTGATAAAAATGCTGTGTGCACGTTTCCCAGTCCTCCGATGATTACTGGGAAGGCAGCTCCAGTGTCGTCATTAAGCACCGGCACATTTTTTGATTACTTGCTGAACCCACTGTCTGGATGCTAAGATAGTGCACATCTACTGCTGTGTCTAAATAAAAGGTTCTTACTTCCGAACATGACATTCTGGACAGGCACTTCGAAAAGCAATGAGCCTAAAAACACACACGCCTGTTGCAGGACAGCTTGCTGGGAGAATGTACACACGTCTTTCCAGCTTGGTTATTGTTCAAACAATGATAGATTTTGGCACATCACTGCTTTAATTTATCTATAGCTATCTGTGCAATTCCAAAAGAAGTTCTCACAAGCTAGTGTTTAACTAGCCACAAGCAGCGTGTGTACAAGTGTTAAGTAAGTCCATTGCTACTGTTCTATTATTCCTCATAAAATGCCACCTATACATTATTATGCATTGTGCATTTTTATGGCCTGCTTCTAACACTTTCAAGTGCCCAATTAAGATCCCCTTTTCTTATTTATTTTGTTAACATTTGCTGTAAATTCCATCGTTTGAATCACGTGTTTTTCAAAACTATCTTGCGACGGAGAACACCCCACGCACACACTTCTTTTACGCTCGCCCTTTATACTTTATTATAAAATTTCCGCCCACCACTTTTCAAAGTCAACAGTAACCTCTAAAATTTAGAAATCAGCATATGTTTCTTCTAATGTTTTAAGTGCATGCCTGTCTTTTTGGTGATACACAAAATTCTGCGGAGTATTTATGAAAGTGTATATTTAACAGAGTACTCATTCTACCATAAACGTAATCTCAGAGCACAGTGTAGTAAAAGTGTTCATTAGCGAACGAATCTTAAATGCTTTTATTATTTTTCTACCCAAAAAGATATTTTCATGTTGAAGGGATCCCTTCCCTACACGTCCATGAAGTTGGTGGGTGCTTAGGGATATTTGTCATCCTCTCTTTGTGACTATCTTTACGTCTGGAAATGGAGTGCTGGAACTTAAAGGGAACAGATTTGAATATCCACATGTTTATTACACCTTTTTGCTTTCTCCCCCAAGTTTCACATTACGGCCTCATGCCCATACCTTAGGAATATCCGCGTAAATGACCATAGAAGATAATTCTGTAAATCAGGATCTGGGAATCACACTCACAGATGCACTTAGGATGAGCTTACCTATAAAAGAAACTTGTAAATCAGGCCCCATATTTTTATATCTATGATAGAAGAAGGTTTGAGGGAAGCCTCCCCATATAGGTCACATCCTAAAATACATAGGGGGTTATTACAACTTTGGAGGAGGTGTAAATCCGTCCCAAAAGTGACGGTAAAGTGACGGATATACCACCAGCCGTATTACGAGTTCCATAGGATATAATGGACTCGTAATACGGCTGGTGGTATATCCGTCACTTTACCGTCACTTTTGGGACGGATTTACACCTCCTCCAAAGTTGTAATAACCCCCATAGTGTGTTGCAAAATGAATATGACACACATAAGAATTAATATACTATGTATGAAAATAAATATGCTACCTAGCAGAGTGAATATGACTTAAACTAAAACAAATATGAAAACTGGCAGAGTGGATATACTACTTAGTGATTAATATGAATGAATTACTCACACTTTGAATTGAATCAGAGATATACTGAAAATATATCAATCATACTGAAATAAATATGGGCCTCATTGTAAACAATAAAGCAATTGATGAAGCAAAATATTCATCAAAAAGAATGGGACATTTATTGAAATTACTAACTTATGCCAAGAGGAATATGACATACATTGAAATGAATATGACAGATTGAAATGAATATATGGTACTGAAATGAAAATGACCTATTCTGAAAAGAATATAATGTGCAATGAACATTACATTAATTACAATGAATATGGTTTGCATTGAAATTAATATGATACACATTGATATGATTATGATATGTGTTGCAATGGGTATTCATGTGAAAATCAATATGATGTGTTAACATGAATGAGGCGTCCATTGAAAGGAATATGACACATGCTAAGAAGAACATGACATTCGTTGAAATGAATATGAACCCCTTTGAAATTAATTCAACATGCCTTAAACTGAATATGACCAATGCTGAAATTAAAATGAAACTTGTCAAAATGAATATGGTATGCTTTGAAATTAATATGTTACACTGCAAAATGAATATTGCATATATTGCAAAGAATATGACCTATGTTAAAATGTATATAACCCATGATAAAATTATTATGTCAGGCGTGAAGCTGAATATGACATCCATTGAAATGAATATGACATTCATTGAAAGCAATATGACACGTTGTAAGGAAATGCCTCCTTGGCATGGTTGCCCCCTGACTTTTTGCTTTTGCTGATGCTATGTTTACAATTGAAAGTGTGCTGAGGCCTGCTAACCAGGCCCCAGCACCAGTGTTCTTTCCCTAACCTGTACTTTTGTATCCACAATTGGCAGACCCTGGCATCCAGATAAGTCCCTTGTAACTGGTACTTCTAGTACCAAGGGCCCTGATGCCAAGGAAGGTCTCTAAGGGCTGCAGCATGTCTTATGCCACCCTGGAGACCTCTCACTCAGCACAGACACACTGCTTGCCAGCTTGTGTGTGCTAGTGAGGACAAAACGAGTAAGTCGACATGGCACTCCCCTCAGGGTGCCATGCCAGCCTCTCACTGCCTATGCAGTATAGGTAAGACACCCCTCTAGCAGGCCTTACAGCCCTAAGGCAGGGTGCACTATACCATAGGTGAGGGTACCAGTGCATGAGCATGGTACCCCTACAGTGTCTAAACAAAACCTTAGACATTGTAAGTGCAGGGTAGCCATAAGAGTATATGGTCTGGGAGTCTGTCAAACACGAACTCCACAGCACCATAATGGCTACACTGAAAACTGGGAAGTTTGGTATCAAACTTCTCAGCACAATAAATGCACACTGATGCCAGTGTACATTTTATTGCAAAATACACCCCAGAGGGCACCTTAGAGGTGCCCCCTGAAACTTAACCGACTATCTGTGTAGGCTGACTAGTTCCAGCAGCCTGCCACACTAGAGACATGTTGCTGGCCCCATGGGGAGAGTGCCTTTGTCACTCTGAGGCCAGTAACAAAGCCTGCACTGGGTGGAGATGCTAACACCTCCCCCAGGCAGGAGCTGTAACACCTGGCGGTGAGCCTCAAAGGCTCACCCCTTTGTCACAGCACCGCAGGACACTCCAGCTAGTGGAGTTGCCCGCCCCCTCCGGCCCGGCCCCCACTTTTGGCGGCAAGGCCGGAGAAAATAATGAGAATAACAAGGAGGAGTCACTGGCCAGTCAGGACAGCCCCTAAGGTGTCCTGAGCTGAGGTGACTCTAACTTTTAGAAATCCTCCATCTTGCAGATGGAGGATTCTCCCAATAGGGTTAGGATTGTGACCCCCTCCCCTTGGGAGGAGACACAAAGAGGGTGTACCCACCCTCAGGGCTAGTAGCCATTGGCTACTAACCCCCCAGACCTAAACACGCCCTTACATTTAGTATTTAAGGGCTACCCTGAACCCTAGAAAATTAGATTCCTGCGACAACAAGAAGAAGGACTGCCCAGATGAAAACCCCTGCAGAGGAAGACCAGAAGACAACAACTGCCTTGGCTCCAGAAACTCACCGGCCTGTCTCCTGCCTTACAAAGAACTCTGCTCCAGCGACGCCTTCCAAAGGGACCAGCGACCTCTGAATCCTCTGAGGACTGCCCTGCTTCGACGACGACCAGAAACTCCCGAGGATAGCGGACCTGCTCCAAAAAGACTGCAACTTTGTTTCAAGGAGCAGCGTTAAAGACCCCTGCAACTCCCCGCAAGAAGCGTGAGACTTGCAACACTGCACCCGGCGACCCCGACTCGGCTGGTGGAGAACCAACACCTCAGGGAGGACCCCCGGACTACTCTCCGACTGTGAGTACCAAAACCTGTCCCCCCTGAGCCCCCACAGCGCCGCCTGCAGAGGGAATCCCGAGGCTTCCCCTGACCGCGACTCTCTGAAACCTAAGTCCCGACGCCTGGAAAAGACCCTGCACCCGCAGCCCCCAGGACCTGAAGGACCGGACTTTCACTGGAGAAGTGACCCCCAGGAGTCCCTCTCCCTTGCCCAAGTGGAGGTTTCCCCGAGGAAGCCCCCCCTTGCCTGCCTGCAGCGCTGAAGAGATCCGTTGATCTCTCATAGACTAACATTGCGAACCCGACGCTTGTTTCTACACTGCACCCGGCCGCCCCCGCGCTGCTGAGGGTGAAATTTCTGTGTGGGCTTGTGTCCCCCCCGGTGCCCTACAAAACCCCCCTGGTCTGCCCTCCGAAGACGCGGGTACTTACCTGCAAGCAGACCGGAACCGGGGCACCCCCTTCTCTCCATTCTAGCCTATGCGTTTTGGGCACCACTTGGAACTCTGCACCTGACCGGCCCTGAACTGCTGGTGTGGTGACTTTGGGGTTGCTCTGAACCCCCAACGGTGGGCTACCTTGGACCAAGAACTGAACCCTGTAAGTGTCTTACTTACCTGGTAAAACTAACAAAAACTTACCTCCCCCAGGAACTGTGAAAATTGCACTGTGTCCACTTTTAAAACAGCTATTTGTGAATAACTTGAAAAGTATACATGCAATTGAAATGATTCAAAGTTCCTAATGTACTTACCTGCAATACCTTTCAAACAAGATATTACATGTTAAATTTGAACCTGTGGTTCTTAACATAAACTAAGAAAAGATATTTTTCTATAACAAAACCTATTGGCTGGATTTGTCTCTGAGTGTGTGTACCTCATTTATTGTCTATGTGTATGTACAACAAATGCTTAACACTACTCCTTGGATAAGCCTACTGCTCGACCACACTACCACAAAATAGAGCATTAGTATTATCTATTTTTACCACTATTTTACCTCTAAGCGGAACCCTTGGACTCTGTGCATGCTATTCCTTACTTTGAAATAGCACATACAGAGCCAACTTCCTACATTGGTGGATCAGCGGTGGGGTACAAGACTTTGCATTTGCTGGACTACTCAGCCAATACCTGATCACACGACAAATTCCAAAATTGTCATTAGAAATTGATTTTTGCAATTTGAAAAGTTTTCTAAATTCTTAAAAGACCTGCTAGGGCCTTGTGTTAGATCCTGTTTAGCATTTCTTTTAGAGTTTAAAAGTTTGTAAAAGTTTGAATTAGATTCTAGAACCAGTTGTAGATTCTTAAAAAGTATTCCAACTTTTAGAAGCAAAATGTCTAGCACAGATGTGACTGTGGTGGAACTCGACACCACACCTTACCTCCATCTTAAGATGAGGGAGCTAAGGTCACTCTGTAAAATAAAGAAAATAACAATGGGCCCCAAACCTACCAAAATACAGCTCCAGGAGCTTTTGGCAGAGTTTGAAAAGGCCAACCCCTCTGAGGGTGGCAACTCAGAGGAAGAGGATAGTGACTTGGAGGAAAATTCCCCCCTACCAGTCCTTTCTAGGGAGAACAGGGTCTCTCAAACCCTGACTCCAAAAATAATAGTCAGAGATGCTGGTTCCCTCACAGGAGAGACCAACACCTCTGAAATCACTGAGGATAACTCCAGTGAAGAGGACATCCAGTTAGCCAGGATGGCCAAAAGATTGGCTTTGGAAAGACAGATCCTAGCCATAGAGAGGGAAAGACAAGAGATGGGCCTAGGACCCATCAATGGTGGCAGCAACATAAATAGGGTCAGAGATTCTCCTGACATGTTGAAAATCCCTAAAGGGATTGTAACTAAATATGAAGATGGTGATGACATCACCAAGTGGTTCACAGCTTTTGAGAGGGCTTGTGTAACCAGAAAAGTGAACAGATCTCACTGGGGTGCTCTCCTTTGGGAAATGTTCACAGGAAAGTGTAGGGATAGACTCCTCACACTCTCTGGACAAGATGCAGAATCTTATGACCTCATGAAGGGTACCCTGATTGAGGGCTTTGGATTCTCCACTGAGGAGTATAGGATTAGATTCAGGGGGGCTCAAAAATCCTCGAGCCAGACCTGGGTTGACTTTGTAGACTACTCAGTAAAAACACTAGATGGTTGGATTCAAGGCAGTGGTGTAAGTAATTATGATGGGCTGTACAATTTATTTGTGAAAGAACACCTGTTAAGTAATTGTTTCAATGATAAACTGCATCAGCATCTGGTAGACCTAGGACCAATTTCTCCCCAAGAATTGGGAAAGAAGGCGGACCATTGGGTCAAGACTAGGGTGTCCAAAACTTCCACAGGGGGTGACCAAAAGAAAGGGGTCACAAAACCTCCCCAGGGGAAAGGTGGTGAGACAGCCAAAAATAAAAATAGTCAAGAGTCTTCTAAAGGCCCCCAAAAACCTGCACAGGAGGGTGGGCCCAGAGCCTCTTCACAAAACAATGGGTACAAGGGTAAAAACTTTGATCCCAAAAAGGCCTGGTGTCATAGCTGTAAACAGCATGGACACCAAACTGGAGACAAGGCCTGTCCCAAGAAAGGTTCCACTCCAAACTCCCATCCAGGTAACACTGGTATGGCTAGTCTCCAAGTGGGATCAACAGTGTGCCCAGAGCAAATCAGGGTCCACACTGAAGCTACTCTAGTCTCTGAGGGTGGGGTGGATTTAGCCACACTAGCTGCTTGGCCTCCTAACATGCAAAAATACAGGCAGCAGCTCTTTATTAATGGGACAAGTGTAGAGGGCCTGAGGGATACAGGTGCCAGTGTCACCATGGTGACAGAGAAACTGGTTTCCCCTGGCCAATACCTGACTGGAAAAACTTATACAGTCACCAATGCTGACAATCAAACTAAAGCACATCCCATGGCAATGGTAACTTTAGAATGGGGAGGGGTCAATGGCCTGAAACAGGTGGTGGTCTCCTCAAACATCCCAGTAGACTGTCTGCTTGGAAATGACCTGGAGTCCTCAGCATGGGCTGAGGTAGAACTAAAAACCCATGCAGCCATGCTGGGTATCCCTGAACTGGTGTGTGTAAAAACAAGAGCACAATGCAAGGCACAGGGTGAAAAAGTAGAGCTGAAGTCTGGAAAAATGGCCCAGCCTACCAAGAGAAAAGGAAAGTCAGTTGGGAAACCAACTGCAACACAGTCAGAAAAAGGGAACCTCTCTTCTCAGGAAGAAGGTCTGCCCTCTGAGGGAACTGAGCCTTTGGAGCTTGAACCTTATCAGGTTGAGCTCTTGGGCCCAGGGGGACCCTCAAGGGAGGAGCTGTGTAAGGGACAAGAAACCTGTCCCTCTCTTGAAGGCCTTAGGCAGCAAGCTGCTGAAGAGTCCAAGGGCAAGAAAAATGGAACACATAGGGTCTATTGGGAAGATGGACTCCTGTACACTGAGGCCAGAGACCCCAAACCTGGTGCCACTAGGAGAGTGGTAGTGCCTCAGTCGTTCAGAGAGTTTATTCTGACCTTAGCCCATGATATTCCCCTTGCTGGGCATTTGGGACAAACCAAGACGTGGGAGAGGTTAGTCAACCACTTCTACTGGCCCAATATGTCCCAGAAGGTTAAGGAGTTTTGCCTCTCCTGCCCCACCTGTCAATCCAGTGGTAAGACAGGTGGGCACCCAAAGGCCCCCCTCATTCCACTTCCAGTGGTGGGGGTCCCCTTTGAAAGAGTGGGTGTGGACATAGTTGGTCCACTGGAACCTCCCACAGCCTCAGGAAACATGTACATCCTAGTAGTAGTGGATCATGCTACTAGGTATCCTGAAGCTATTCCCCTTAGGTCGACTACTGCCCCTGCAGTAGCCAAGGCCCTCATTGGTATCTTTACCAGAGTGGGTTTCCCTAAGGAGGTGGTGTCTGACAGAGGTACAAACTTCATGTCAGCATACCTAAAACACATGTGGAATGAGTGTGGAGTGACTTACAAATTCACTACACCATACCATCCACAAACTAATGGCTTAGTTGAGAGATTCAACAAGACATTAAAAGGCATGATCATGGGGCTCCCAGAAAAACTCAAAAGGAGATGGGATGTCCTCTTGCCATGTCTGCTTTTTGCTTACAGAGAGGTGCCACAGAAGGGAGTAGGATTCTCACCCTTTGAACTTCTGTTTGGCCACCCTGTAAGGGGACCACTTGCTCTTGTTAAAGAAGGCTGGGAGAGACCTCTTCATGAGCCTAAACAAGACATAGTGGACTATGTACTTGGCCTTCGCTCTAGAATGGCAGAGTACATGGAAAAGGCAACCAAAAACCTTGAGGCCAGCCAACAGCTCCAGAAGTTTTGGTATGACCAAAAGGCTGCACTGGTTGAGTTCCAACCAGGGCAGAAAGTCTGGGTTCTGGAGCCTGTGGCTCCCAGGGCACTCCAGGACAAATGGAGTGGCCCTTACCCAGTGCTAGAAAGGAAGAGTCAGGTCACCTACCTGGTGGACCTGGGCACAAGCAGGAGCCCCAAGAGGGTGATCCATGTGAACTGCCTTAAGCTCTTCCATGACAGGGCTGATGTGAATCTGTTGATGGTAACAGATGAGGATCAGGAGGCAGAGAGTGAACCTCTCCCTGATCTTCTGTCATCAGACCCAAAAGATGGCACAGTAGATGGAGTGATCTACTCAGACACCCTCTCTGGCCAACAGCAAGCTGATTGTAGGAGAGTCCTACAACAGTTTCCTGAACTCTTCTCCTTAACCCCTGGTCAGACACACCTGTGTACCCATGATGTGGACACAGGAGACAGCATGCCTGTCAAGAACAACATTTTTAGACAGTCTGACCATGTTAAGGAAAGCATCAAGGTGGAAGTCCACAAGATGCTAGAATTGGGAGTAATTGAGCGCTCTGACAGCCCCTGGGCTAGCCCAGTGGTCTTAGTCCCCAAACCTCACACCAAAGATGGAAAGAAAGAGATGAGGTTTTGTGTGGACTACAGAGGGCTCAATTCTGTCACCAAGACAGATGCTCATCCAATTCCTAGAGCTGATGAGCTCATAGATAAATTAGGTGCTGCCAAATTCTTAAGTACCTTTGACTTGACAGCAGGGTACTGGCAAATAAAAATGGCACCTGGAGCAAAAGAGAAAACAGCATTCTCCACACCTGATGGGCATTATCAGTTTACTGTTATGCCCTTTGGTTTAAAGAATGCCCCTGCCACCTTCCAAAGGTTGGTGAATCAAGTCCTTGCTGGCTTGGAGTCCTTTAGCACAGCTTATCTTGATGATATTGCTGTCTTTAGCTCCACCTGGCAGGATCACCTGGTCCACCTGAAGAAGGTTTTGAAGGCTCTGCAATCTGCAGGCCTCTCTATCAAGGCATCCAAATGCCAGATAGGGCAGGGAACTGTGGTTTACTTGGGCCACCTTGTAGGTGGAGGCCAAGTTCAGCCACTCCAACCCAAGATCCAGACTATTCTGGACTGGGTAGCTCCAAAAACCCAGACTCAAGTCAGGGCATTCCTTGGCTTGACTGGGTATTACAGGAGGTTTGTGAAGGGATATGGATCCATTGTGACAGCCCTCACTGAACTCACCTCCAAGAAAATGCCCAAGAAAGTGAACTGGACTGTGGAATGCCAACAGGCCTTTGACACCCTGAAACAAGCAATGTGCTCAGCACCAGTTCTAAAAGCTCCAGATTATTCTAAGCAGTTCATTGTGCAGACAGATGCCTCTGAACATGGGATAGGGGCAGTTTTGTCCCAAATAAATGATGATGGCCTTGACCAGCCTGTTGCTTTCATTAGCAGGAGGTTACTCCCCAGGGAGCAGCGTTGGAGTGCCATTGAGAGGGAGGCCTTTGCTGTGGTTTGGTCCCTGAAGAAGCTGAGACCATACCTCTTTGGGACTCACTTCCTAGTTCAAACTGACCACAGACCTCTCAAATGGCTGATGCAAATGAAAGGTGAAAATCCTAAACTGTTGAGGTGGTCCATCTCCCTACAGGGAATGGACTTTATAGTGGAACACAGACCTGGGACTGCACATGCCAATGCAGATGGCCTTTCCAGGTTCTTCCACTTAGAAAATGAAGACTCTCTTGGGAAAGGTTAGTCTCATCCTCTTTCGTTTGGGGGGGGGGTTGTGTAAGGAAATGCCTCCTTGGCATGGTTGCCCCCTGACTTTTTGCTTTTGCTGATGCTATGTTTACAATTGAAAGTGTGCTGAGGCCTGCTAACCAGGCCCCAGCACCAGTGTTCTTTCCCTAACCTGTACTTTTGTATCCACAATTGGCAGACCCTGGCATCCAGATAAGTCCCTTGTAACTGGTACTTCTAGTACCAAGGGCCCTGATGCCAAGGAAGGTCTCTAAGGGCTGCAGCATGTCTTATGCCACCCTGGAGACCTCTCACTCAGCACAGACACACTGCTTGCCAGCTTGTGTGTGCTAGTGAGGACAAAACGAGTAAGTCGACATGGCACTCCCCTCAGGGTGCCATGCCAGCCTCTCACTGCCTATGCAGTATAGGTAAGACACCCCTCTAGCAGGCCTTACAGCCCTAAGGCAGGGTGCACTATACCATAGGTGAGGGTACCAGTGCATGAGCATGGTACCCCTACAGTGTCTAAACAAAACCTTAGACATTGTAAGTGCAGGGTAGCCATAAGAGTATATGGTCTGGGAGTCTGTCAAACACGAACTCCACAGCACCATAATGGCTACACTGAAAACTGGGAAGTTTGGTATCAAACTTCTCAGCACAATAAATGCACACTGATGCCAGTGTACATTTTATTGGAAAATACACCCCAGAGGGCACCTTAGAGGTGCCCCCTGAAACTTAACCGACTATCTGTGTAGGCTGACTAGTTCCAGCAGCCTGCCACACTAGAGACATGTTGCTGGCCCCATGGGGAGAGTGCCTTTGTCACTCTGAGGCCAGTAACAAAGCCTGCACTGGGTGGAGATGCTAACACCTCCCCCAGGCAGGAGCTGTAACACCTGGCGGTGAGCCTCAAAGGCTCACCCCTTTGTCACAGCACCGCAGGACACTCCAGCTAGTGGAGTTGCCCGCCCCCTCTGGCCCGGCCCCCACTTTTGGCGGCAAGGCCGGAGAAAATAATGAGAATAACAAGGAGGAGTCACTGGCCAGTCAGGACAGCCCCTAAGGTGTCCTGAGCTGAGGTGACTCTAACTTTTAGAAATCCTCCATCTTGCAGATGGAGGATTCCCCCAATAGGGTTAGGATTGTGACCCCCTCCCCTTGGGAGGAGACACAAAGAGGGTGTACCCACCCTCAGGGCTAGTAGCCATTGGCTACTAACCCCCCAGACCTAAACACGCCCTTAAATTTAGTATTTAAGGGCTACCCTGAACCCTAGAAAATTAGATTCCTGCGACAACAAGAAGAAGGACTGCCCAGCTGAAAACCCCTGCAGAGGAAGACCAGAAGACAACAACTGCCTTGGCTCCAGAAACTCACCGGCCTGTCTCCTGCCTTCCAAAGAACTCTGCTCCAGCGACGCCTTCCAAAGGGACCAGCGACCTCTGAATCCTCTGAGGACTGCCCTGCTTCGACGACGACCAGAAACTCCCGAGGACAGCGGACCTGCTCCAAAAAGACTGCAACTTTGTTTCAAGGAGCAGCGTTAAAGACCCCTGCAACTCCCCGCAAGAAGCGTGAGACTTGCAACACTGCACCCGGCGACCCCGACTCGGCTGGTGGAGAACCAACACCTCAGGGAGGACCCCCGGACTACTCTCCGACTGTGAGTACCAAAACCTGTCCCCCCTGAGCACCCACAGCGCCGCCTGCAGAGGGAATTCCCCTAACCGCGACTCTCTGAAACCTAAGTCCCGACGCCTGGAAAAGACCCTGCACCCGCAGCCCCCAGGACCTGAAGGACCGGACTTTCACTGGAGAAGTGACCCCCAGGAGTCCCTCTCCCTTGCCCAAGTGGAGGTTTCCCCGAGGAAGCCCCCCCTTGCCTGCCTGCAGCGCTGAAGAGATCCGTTGATCTCTCATAGACTAACATTGCGAACCCGACGCTTGTTTCTACACTGCACCCGGCCGCCCCCGCGCTGCTGAGGGTGAAATTTCTGTGTGGGCTTGTGTCCCCCCCGGTGCCCTACAAAACCCCCCTGGTCTGCCCTCCGAAGACGCGGGTACTTACCTGCAAGCAGACCGGAACCGGGGCACCCCCTTCTCTCCATTCTAGCCTATGCGTTTTGGGCACCACTTGGAACTCTGCACCTGACCGGCCCTGAGCTGCTGGTGTGGTGACTTTGGGGTTGCTCTGAACCCCCAACGGTGGGCTACCTTGGACCAAGAACTGAACCCTGTAAGTGTCTTACTTACCTGGTAAAACTAACAAAAACTTACCTCCCCCAGGAACTGTGAAAATTGCACTGTGTCCACTTTTAAAACAGCTATTTGTGAATAACTTGAAAAGTATACATGCAATTGAAATGATTCAAAGTTCCTAATGTACTTACCTGCAATACCTTTCAAACAAGATATTACATGTTAAATTTGAACCTGTGGTTCTTAAAATAAACTAAGAAAGATATTTTTCTATAACAAAACCTATTGGCTGGATTTGTCTCTGAGTGTGTGTACCTCATTTATTGTCTATGTGTATGTACAACAAATGCTTAACACTACTCCTTGGATAAGCCTACTGCTCGACCACACTACCACAAAATAGAGCATTAGTATTATCTATTTTTACCACTATTTTACCTCTAAGGGGAACCCTTGGACTCTGTGCATGCTATTCCTTACTTTGAAATAGCACATACAGAGCCAACTTCCTACACACGTTAAGATGAATATGAATCACTTTGAAATGTGGATGACGTCTGTGAAGTTAATATGGCCCACATCAAAATGAATATGACACTTTTTTAAATGAATATGAAACTGTGTGAGATTAATGTAGCATTCTTTGAAATGAATAAAGCACATATCGAAATGAACACAAGCTATGTTTAAATGAATGTGACCCCGTTTGAATGAATATGGCTTGCATTAAACTGATGTTGATTTGCTTTAAAATTAAAATCACATGTTGGAATTAATATTACATATTCTGAAAGGACATGATATGAACAAAAATGAATTAACTAAAATTAATATATGTTTTTGACTATGTGCTGCATTTCGTTTTTGCTATCTTTAGTTTAGTGTAGCCATTTTTAATATAGCTTTCTGCGCATTTGCTTAAAGAATTTGTCCTCTGTGCACTTTGCCCTAGATGCATTTTATTTAGCCTCGCACTGTTATTTTACAATAACCAGTTTCACGGTCTTGTTTTATTTCCTTCTATCACACTGTTTAACTTGCTTTAGCACTAAAGTTCTCAAACAATACATTCTTGCGCGCTTTGTGCTTCAGTCAAGGATACAGTCTGGTACATTGCTGATAGACATGGTAGAAGTTTAGTCTTTAGGGTTAGTAGAAAGTACACATTCTTACGTAGGGACGTTTCTTAGAACACCGGCGTGTTAATTATAAAAACCCTTCCTAGTCCTGGTACAAGTAAGAGGGAGATTCCGACCAGGAACCCACAACTAGACGCTGACTGCCCTGTTGCAGATGCTGATCCTGGTCACAGGCCTTTGCTCACGTATGAGGGTCGATGTCCTCCCGGGGAAACCTAAAAGGCAGGCTTAGAGCTTAACATGCTGTGCTCAAAATAGAACTTAGGAGAGAGAACGTAATCTAGTTGCATTATGATAGCGTTATTCTTATGTTTCACTCTCCTCGTTACTATTTCAATCCTACTGTGCTGTATGGTTCTGGTTATTGCGGCTCACGCTTTGTTATCTAAAATGCAGTCGTTTTATTAAACCAATCTCTAAAACTCAAAATGCCTTTGTCATTTATATATGAGACCACACTGTGTATGAGAGAACTGGTTGGGACCTGAGTGACCACGACTTCCCTGGGAAACACTAAGATGTCATGCGCTCGGCTGCCCAATTGTCTCTTCCCTTTGGGAGAGATGAGGCACTGCTAGTTAGTCGGAGCTCAACCCGGAATTAGGGTGACAAGGGTCCTCCGCTGTGGGTTGGACTTAGTCCCCCACACTGCGAACGATCTTGCCGCCCAAAAATCCAGTAGTCTCATTAGGATAATGAGAGCCTACGCGACATGGCGCCACCAACGATTGGTCTGGCTCTAATTTTCGGCTCCACCAGTTTCTCTCGGTCTCATATATTATAATGATCCCTCAGTTCCTTTAACGGAGACGTCCGTGGCACTGAGGACTTCCACCACCGCGATATAGGTGATCCTAAATATAGCGGATGGGTGTTCAAGCTTGAACCTTAAAAGGAAAGACCCCGTTTTGGTGTGCCTTCTCTGAACCAACGATGTTTTTCTAATGGCGAATCCCCAGGTAATACAAATAGCTCTTAATATGAGACAGCCGCTCACGGCACATTTGCTTGCACATGGTCTTACGATCCAGGGTGGTCCAGTCACGTCTGTGGTGGCCGCCCATGCAGCCTATAGAACAGAACTTTTTTACTATTGGGTCACATTTCCAGCAGTTGATGGGAATACAAATACATTTCACACATATACGGTTGCGAACACGCCTGGCCAGTACAGAGCGTACGCATACCTAGAGATACCTCTATCTTATCAAGAACATAATAATTGGCTTGATGGCGCCCCACCCCCTACAATATTGCCAGTTAGGTTAGGTCCACTGAGTAATGATGGTCCGACCTGGCCTTTATTGGCCACATATACACCACATCCTGCGGTTGCAAATATGCCAGTGGCTGAAGTGCGTCGTTAATATACAGACTTAACGGCTACATGTAGACGCTTAGTACAATTTGTAATGCAGACATTAAATACAAACCCAGCGCGTGCTGCTCCAGCACAACCACATGCAGTAACACCAGGTATAAATCCGGTGACTGTGCACTCTATCATGAGTAAGGTTCCATCAAAACGGGAGGAAATTCCATATTGGCTGGCACAGAAAATTAATACGCTGGAAGCGGTATTTCCCCATACGGGACCTCCGGACAAACATAGAATATTAACTATGTGTTTACCATTTGGCATGGTTCCCACAGTGGAACATTGTAATACATGGGGCACGGTGTTTGCCGCGCTCTACACAACAGCACATGGTACACCGACATTAGCAAATCTACCGGAAGTGCTTAAAGAGATTCAGGATGAATACGGGGCTGCCCCAGCCTTAGATTTGGGAATGCAACTGATGGGCAATTTTGCCACGGTTTCTTCAAGAATATTAAGTAATCTTAAAGGGGAGGGAGTAGCAGTAGCGGTGCGTATGCGTCTTCGTGACGTCCAGACGTCCCGCAATTAGATCAGGAGCTGGAACTGCCTAAAAGAATAGCGGAAACATATTCCAGTATCGGTCGAGATAGTCTAGGGGCTAGACCACAGAAACCACAGTTTCAAGGGAAAATGAGTAAAGACAATACTAAACAGCAACCTGAGGGTAATAAAAAGCACTGGGAGAAAAAACAACAGACACCTAAAAAAGAAAGGGGAGAATCTCTGTGCGCGGAGACCCCGCAGACTAGGTATACTCTCAGAAATAGGGATAACTTGAAAACGCCTGATAGATATCAATGTACTAATAAACGCCAATCTCGTTCCTTTCAGGACTCATCGGAAAAGAGAAATGAGAGAGGTGGGCGATCAAAGCAGAGAACAGAGTACGTGAAACCAAGACAGGAATCACAACGCTCTTTAGAGGTTTCTGTCAAGAAGGAAGAGAACCCGATACAACAAAAACAACAGTTTAAAAAGAAAAAAGTTGCGGCAGTCTCAGTTAGACATGCCACACAGGAAGAGAGTTCTCTTGAAGAACAAGACTTGGGCACTAGCACTGCTAGACAGCGCGGCAGAGGTCACAATAGTTCGCCGTAATCTTCTAGAGCATCTGGAGGTGAAACAAACTGATGACTTCATACAAGTCAAAACAGCAGATATGCGTGTCTCTGAACCCGATAGGGTGTATACAGTGACTCTACAATTGGAAGGAGACATTGAACGCACTATAAACGCAATCTTTTGGGATCGTGTAGTCAAGATATATGACATTTTGCTGGCTGAACAGGATTGGCCGCCTGACTTTGTTCTCACCTGCCCAGTTGGGGAGGAGGTTATTAAACCTTGGTTCTCACCACTTGTTCCAGGGGAACTCGCAGAGTCCTATTGCATCAAGTGGGCTCTGGCACAAGCACCTGCCTTATATAGAAATCACGTAGAGTGGTATAAGGATTCTCCGTATCATGTAATTCCGATTAAAGGTGAACCTCAGCCACAACCGCAATATCCAATAAAACATGAAGCAAGGGCACCGGTGAGAGAAATACTTACGCTATTAGAATACCAGGGAGTAATTGAACCCTGTGTCTCGCCGATGAATAATCCCTTATTCCCTGTAGCTAAACCGGACCATTCATATAGAATAGTCTTAGACTACAGACATTTGAACGGACATACACGTACATATGCTATACAAAATGGTTTCTTCTGCCAGAATATAGCACCCGAAAGTAGGGACCTTACAAGCTTTAGTGCATTAGGCTCCCAGAAAAATTCTGTCGTTTGCCTCAGGGGTATAAGAATAGCCCGGGACTGTTTGCGGCTCGCGTGACTGAAGTTTTACACGGGTTGGACCCCGAAGCATTGTTATATGTGGATGGTATATATCTCACGGATGACGAGTTATTACAACATTTAAGACGGGTAGCCCGCATTGTTGTTGGGTTTGCCAAAATTGGCTACAAATTTAACTTCAAAAAATCAAAAATTGTCTTCCTCAGCGTCATATTCCTGGGATCTGAGCTGTCAAATGAAGGTAAGAGCCTAGCGCCACAATTGTTAGAAAAATGTGCACAATTGCAACCACCTAATACGATTAAGAAACTCCAATCTTTGTTGGGCTTTCTAAATTTTGGCAGAACATACATTCCTGATTATGCTACACGCATAAAACCCTTATACGAATTAATTTGTCCTGATTTTTCAAGTAAATTCTGGACAATTGAACGTACTCATACTCTTCGGGAGTTACAAGCAGTTCTTCTAGCTGCAAAACATTTACATACACAGGACAATAAGACGCATTTGGGCATTAGGGTGATAGCTGGGGCCATTGGGTTTACGTATGTCACATTTAATGAAGGTGAGACAGTCCCAATTGGATACAAGTCACACTTGTATTCAGCTGCTGAACAACGATTTGCACCAACAGAGAAAATTCTCACTGCTGTACAGATGGCTGTTATTAAGGAATAACCTCTTGCCCAGGGTAAACGCATTGTAGTCGTTTCCCCTATTCCGGCCCTAGAGGCTGTTACAAAAGCGAGTGTTCCTAACGGGAAAGCACTACACCCGCGATGGATACAATGGGCTACGTCTTTAACAGCCGCTGATGTAGATTACATTTTTGACCCAATGTTACAGACTCAGGAATTTCTGCAATATGAAGTTGAATATCCTGTTCCCTTTGACACATTGCCTATTGATCAATATCAAGTAGTAATGTACGCCGATGGCTCTGCGCAACCAACGGTGGGAACAAAACACCAATATTCTGCTGCATGTGCTGTAGTGAGCGGCCATATGGAGGGGGAGAAATTCTGCCCCCAACATACATATACACAGACCTTAGGGGATTGTACGGCACAGTTGGCTGAGCTGAAGGCTCTGCTGATGGCATTAGAACATACGGATCCGACACAGTTCACACTGATTGTTTGTGATTCGTATTATTGTGTCCAGTCCTTTAATGAATACCTACATTACTGGCGCTTGAATGGGTTCAGAGATTCAAAGGGTAACACCATAAAACACAGACTGCTGTGGGGGAAGGTAGCAGACCTGAAGGAGATGCTACCCAAAGTCCATGTTGTACATACTCTTGGACACCAGCGCGTTGGAATACACGTTACTGGGAATACTTTGGCTGATGAAGCCGCAAAATCGGCAGTGGCAGTTGCCACTGTGGTCGCAGTGACTCGTTCGAGTTCCAAACCAGACACAGAGATTTTAGCTGCCATAAAGCTATGGTTGATGGCACGCCCTATCGAAAAGGATTTCCTAATAAATATCAATACTTCATGAGAAGTATGCTCAACGCTGAGGTTAGAATACCTAGTGTAGGCATACGCAAGATCCCCAATAAAGTTGTAAGACCACAATTGATTAATGCAGACCATTACAATGTGTTTACTTGGATCATTGCGGTCCACTCACACCGGATAGTGCATGCAAATATATACTAGTGGCTGTAGATTCTTGCTCCAGATTTGTGTGGGTGTGGCCACAGCACTCGGCTGACGCTTGAACTGTTATTAAAGATTTGCATGTCTTTGTTGGTGCATATGCAGTTGCGGCGTTCCATTCGGACCAGGGCCCTGCTTTTGCCTAAAGGGCATTCAGGGACACCATGGCTTTGTTGGGGGTCCAGCTCCAGTTCTCGTCTCCATTTCATCCCGAGGGAAATTCTGTCATGGAGCGATTAAACCGTGATTTAAAGCAATCCTTAACAGCAAGTGTCTTAGGTACGGGTCATAGTTGGCTAACCCACCTGTATGGAGTTCAGAGAGCACTAAATAACTTGCCTAGAAGATCCCTGGGGGGTCGTACTTCATATGAGTGCCTGTTCGGAACACAAATGTTTGTTCCGGATCTTGATGGTCCTGGTGTGGAGGCAGCGGAAACGCCTTTTGACATAAATGATCGTGTCACTGTTTTGCAGAAATTGCAACAGTTCCGTGAAGATAACTCTTTTAAAAGTGCTGCCTCCACAGGAATTAAGGATGTGATAGTAACACCTACTGGTTGGATTCCCAGAGTTGGGGATCTTGTGCGTGAAAAGGTTGCAGTGAAAAAAGAATTTGGCCCTTCCTATCGAGCACCAGTCCCTGTGTTGGGGATACACGGAACGAGGACTGGTATTTTTCCACCGTTGCCGGGTGCCAAAGAAAATTGCTTTGTTTCTATTGACAATGTCAAGTTACAACATGTGGCCGATTCTGCACAGCAGACCAAGAGGAACATCCAGTAGTTCCCGAATCCCTCTCACTACTGGGGAAGATGTGCTGCTCCAAGTTATCTATACGAACACTGTTGCCTCTCCGAGCTTGGGGAGGGTGGACGATGATCTTGCTTTAGTTCCACTGACAACTAATAATTTAGAAACATTTGATCGAGTCACCATGACTACTGATGTGGCGGGTGGTGCTATCTACAGTGTACAACTGCGAGAAACACCGGCTCCTCCATTGAATACGGCGACACCTTTTGCACGAACTGCCTCTGGGTACTTTGCCAACAACAACGATGGTCTATCGGACTCGTTTGCCTCTTCAACTACTGACCCAGGTCCACGTAAGCTGATGTATTGGCTTAAAGATACATATTTTGTTTTTCCTTGGAACTATCTGTGGCTCTTATTGACTTTGTCAGCATTTTTTCTCTGGATAGGGTTTGTCATTACCTTTTTTCTGTTGATACATGGTCATTTTCTTCCTGAGAGATCAGCGGTTGAACAGGTGGAGGAGGTGTTGAAGCCACATTTTTCATCATATAAGGTTCGAAGAGACTTGTCCTTTGTGAACATTTCTGCAGTACCAATTCCGGATGGGATTGTGTGGGATAAAGTAATGTTTGATATATACGGTCCCACTGAGATAATTCAAATACCTATGTCCTAAAGTTATCTATGAATGATATCGTAATACCTGGCATTGTATCTGATGATTGGGATGTGAAGACAGTTGATTCTATGATGACTGAATTACAATATTATACTGTCTACGAAAATGAAGATGTGTACCAGTTTAAAGACAATTACTGTGACATGTTTTGCTATAATTATTATGGGCACCATTTCATACATAAAGCAAGTAGTCCAAAAACGATATTTGACTATACGCAATGGGAACATTGCCCAACTCCCCCGCAAGGGAGTTCCAAATCTTATTCTGACAAGTTTACGTATTTTTTTGGGCATCAGCAAACAAATGCTAACTCATATTATTTTAAGTTAACTCAGTCTAAAGATAAGCAAATGTTGTTGACTAATACGAAATTCATATACTCAGATTCCTTTGTTTCTCGACTGTTGATTGAAGGTTATGAATGTTGGTCAAATAATGTTGATTTGAAAAGTGTTTGGGGAACAAAAAATTGGCAGACACAGGGTAGAGAAACGTTGTTTAGAGCATGTCTCATTCCCGTCCAAATGATTTTTTTTAAATGAAACAGTACAACAGACTAGCTGTTTGGGCTTAGCAACGATTAGAGGATTGAACATGCCTAGTATACCTGTCCCTACAAAAATTAATAATTAGCATAAATACATAAATGCCACTTTTAGTGAGCTTACAGACTGGGTCCAGAATGGTACATTTAACACTTCATTGACACGTCCGGGCGGGTGATTATTGTGGCCTATAGACACCAATGGGTGTCATCAACGTTTTGTCACCTCCTCGGGGGGTTTCAGGACGAGTCGGGCAGACCCTCGCTATATATCACCAGAACATGCTGACATAATTACTACATATAGGGGGTCATTCTGACCCCGGCCGGTGGCGGATGCCGCCGGCGGATGCCGCCGGCCTGGCTGGAACCGCCAGAATACCGCTGCGCGGTCAAAAGACCGCCACGGGTATTCTGGGTTTCCTGCTGGGCTGGCGGGCGACCGCCAGAAGGCCGCCCGCCAGCCCAGCGGGAAACACCCTTCCATGAGGATGCCGGCTCCGAATGGAGCCGGCGGAGTGGAAGGGGTGCGACGGGTGCAGTTGCATGGCAGACATTGAAAATCTTTGTGGGGCCCTGTTACGGGGGCCCCTGCAGTGCCCATGCCATTGCCCCACGACACCCCATACCGCCATTCTGTTCCTGGCGGCCAAAACCACCAGGAACAGGATGGCGGTATGGGGGTCGGAATCCCCATGGCGGCGCAGCAAGCTGCGCCGCCATGGAGGATTCCCCAGGGCAGCGGGAAACTGGCGGTACACCGCCGGTTTTCCGTTTCTGACCGCGGCTGTACCGCCGCAGTCAGAATGCCCATGGGAGCACCGCCAGCCTGTTGGCGGTGCTCCCGCGGTCATTGGCCCTGGCGGATTTTACCGCCAGGGTCAGAATGACCCCCATAGTGTGGGAAAATTGTGCCAGCAATGGTTAAGATCATCCTCACTAGATGCAGTCAAGACACATCTCACTCTCCTGTCTAATAACACTGACTTGCAAGATTTTTTGTCAGGCCCGAACACACCACGTAGGAAGTGTTTCTTGTACGAAGTCTACAATGAAATATGGAAACTTTCCCAACAGGAGGCTGCGGCCCGGTTATGACAAATAGATCAGGAAAATTTGAAAAAGGCATTAGCTGTTGTGGATAATGGAATTCACACCTTGTCTGACCGAATATATACGATTAACAACATTGTTTCTTCTGCTATAGACATTATATAATCTGATATGTCTTCTTTAGGACTCTGGGAAATTTACCACTGCTGACCAGTGCTAAAGTACAAGTGCTCTCTGTCTAAATTGTATTGATGATTAGTTTATTCATGATTGGCATATTTGATTTAGCGGTAAGTCCCTATTATAGTGCACCATGTGTGCCCAGAGCCTGTAAATCAAATGCTGCAAGTGGGCCTGCAGCACTGACTGTGCTCCCCCACATGAGTAGCCCTGTAAACATGTCCCTGACCTCCCGCTGCAGTGTCTGTGTGGGCAGTTTTGCACTGCCATTTCGACCTGGTAAGTGTACCCACTTGCCTGGCCAAAATGTCCCTTTTACTACATGTTAGTCACCCCTAAGGTAGGCCCAAGGCAGCCCCATGGTGTAGTGTTATGAAAAGGTAGGCCATGTACTGGTGTGTTTTACATGTCCTGGCAGTGAAATACTGAATTCGTTTTTCACTATTGCAAGGCCTCTCTCCCGTACGGTAACATGGGGATTGCCTTGAAATATCTTTTAAGTGTAATTTCCTATTGGTAGCAGATAGAGATGTGGAGTTTGGGGTCTCTGAACTCACAATTAAAAAATACATCTTTTGGTGAAGTTGGTTTTTAAATTGTAAGTTTGAAAGTGCCACTTTGACAAAGTGGGCATTTTATTGCTTGGCCATTCTGTGCCTCTGCCTGTCTGTGGAATACACGTCTGGGTCAGGATGACAGTTGGGTTGTGTAAGGAAATGCCTCCTTGGCATGGTTACCCCCTGACTTGTTGCCTTTGCTGATGCTATGTTTTGAATTGAAAGTGTGCTGAGGCCTGCTAACCAGGCCCCAGCACCACTGTTCTTTCCCTAACCTGTACTTTTGTATCCACAATTGGCACACCCTGGCATCCAGATAAGTCCCTTGTAAGTGGTACCCCTGGTACCAAGGGCCCTGATGCCAAGGAAGGTCTCTAAGGGCTGCAGCATGTCTTATGCCACCCTGGAGACCCCTCACTCAGCACAGACACACTGCTTGCCAGCTTGTGTGTGCTGGTGAGAACAAAACGAGTAAGTCGACATGGCACTCCCCTCAGGGTGCCATGCCAGCCTCTCACTGCCTATACAGGTATAGATAAGTCACCCCTCTAGTAGGCCTTACAGCCCTAAGGCAGGGTGCACTATACCATAGGTGAGGGCACCAGTGCATGAGCACTGTGACCCTACAGTGTCTAAGCAATACCTTAGACATTGTAAGTGCAGGGTAGCCATAAGAGTATATGGTCTGGGAGTCTGTTTTACACGAACTCCACAGCACCATAATGGCTACACTGAAAACTGGGAAGTTTGGTATCAAACTTCTCAGCACAATAAATGCACACTGATACCAGTGTATATTTTATTGTAAAATACACCCCAGAGGGCACCTTAGAGGTGCCCCCTGAAACCTTAACCAACTATCTGTGTAGGCTGACTAGTTCCAGCAGCCTGCCACAACCGAGACATGTTGCTGGCCCCATGGGGAGAGTGCCTTTGTCACTCTGAGGCCAGTAACAAAGCCCGCACTGGGTGGAGATGCTAACACCTCCCCCAGGCAGGAACTGTCACACCTGGCAGTGAGCCTCAAAGGCTCACCCCTTTGTGCCAGCACCGCAGGACACTCCAGCTAGTGGAGTTGCCCGCCCCCTCCGGCCACGGCCCCCACTTTTGGCGGCAAGGCCGGAGAAGATAATGAGAATAACAAGGAGGAGTCACTGGCCAGTCAGGACAGCCCCTAAGGTGTCCTGAGCTGAAGTGACTCTAACTTTTAGAAATCCTCCATCTTGCAGATGGAGGATTCCCCCAATAGGATTAGGGATGTGACCCCCTCCCCTTGGGAGGAGGCACAAAGAGGGTGTACTCACCCTCAGGGCTAGTAGCTATTGGCTACTAACCCCCCAGACCTAAACACGCCCTTAAATTTAGTATTTAAGGGCTCCCCTGAACCTAAGAATTTAGATTTCTGCAACTTACCGAAGAAGAAGACTGCTGAGCTGAAAACCCCTGCAGAAGAAGAAAGAAGACACCAACTGCTTTGGCCCCAGTCCTACCGGCCTGTCTCCTGCCTTCTAAAGAACCCTGCTCCAGCGACGCTTTCTCCAGGACCAGCGACCTCTGAATCCTCAGAGGACTGCCCTGCTTCCAAGAGACCAAGAAACTCCAGAGGACAGCGGTACTGCTCCAAAAAGACTGCAACTTTGTTTCGAAGGAGCAGATTTAAAGACCCCTGCAACTCCCCGCAAGAAGCGTGAGACTTGCAACACTGCACCCGGCGACCCCGACTCGACTGGTGGAGAAACAACGCTTCAGGGAGGACCCTCCGGCGACTCTACGACTGTGAGTAACCAAAGTTGTCCCCCCTGAGCCCCCACAGCGACGCCTGCAGAGGGAATCCCGAGGCTCCCCCTGACCACGACTGCCTGAACTCCATTTCCCGACGGCTGGAAAGGACCCTGCACCCGCAGCCCCCAGCACCTAAAGAAACGGAACTCCTGTGCAGGAGTGACCCCAGGATGCCCTCTCCCTTGCCCAGGTGGTGGCTACCCCGAGGAGCCCCCCCCTTGCCTGCCTGCAACGCTGAAGAGATCCCTTGATCTCTCATAAGAAACCATTGAAAACCCGACGCTTGTTTCTACACTGCACCCGGCCGCCCCAGTGCCGCTGAGGGTGTACTTTTTGTGTGGACTTGTGTCCCCCCCGGTGCCCTACAAAACCCCCCTGGTCTGCCCTCCGAAGACGCCGGTACTTACCTGCTGGCAGACCGGAACCGGGGCACCCCCTTCTCTCCATTGAAGCCTATGCGTTTTGGGCACCTCTTTGACCTCTGCACCTGACCGGCCCTGAGCTGCTGGTGTGGTAACTTTGGGGTTGCTCTGAACCCCCAACGGTGGGCTACCTTGGACCCAAACCTGAGACTTGTAAGTGATTTACTTACCTGACAAAAACTAACAAAAACTTACCTCCCCAGGAACTGTGAAAATTGCACTGTGTCCACTTTTAAAACAGCTTATTGTGTTTTATGTGAAAAGTATACATGCTAATGTAATGATTCAAAGTTCCTAAAGTACTTACCAGCAATACCTTTCAAATGAGATATTACATGTAGAATTTGAACCTGTGGTTCTTAAAATAAACTAAGAAAAGATATTTTTCTACAACAAAACCTATTGGCTTGGATTTGTCTCTGAGTGTGTGTTCCTCATTTATTGCCTGTGTGTATGTACAACAAATGCTTAACACTACTCCTTTGATAAGCCTACTGCTCGACCACACTACCACAAAATAGAGCATTAGTATTATCTCTTTTTGCCACTATCTTACCTCTAAGGGGAACCCTTGGACTCTGTGCATACTATTCCTTACTTTGAAATAGTGCATACAGAGCCAACTTCCTACAGGTTGTTTGTGATTTCACTGTAGACAGCCACATTAAGGAATGTGAGGTGCGCCCTACATATCCCGATGGGTCTTCCTGAGCTATAGTTGTATGAGGAACTGACACTTGCATCTGAATAGGGCTGTGCCTGTCCTCACACAAAGCAGTCTCCAATCCCCTGAAGTGTGTCTGGGGCCATGCAGGAAAGGCAGGGACTTGTGCACTACAAAGAAGTTTCCCTACTTCAAAGACAGAAATGGGGATAAGTACTAGACCTTTGACCCCTCAAAGTTAGAATCCTTCTGGACTGAGGACATTCTGCTAAGAAGAAGTGCTTCATGCTGTAGTAGGGACTGCCACTCTGTCTGTTGCTTTGCTGTGCTGGCCTGCTGCTTGCTGCTTCTGTCCTGGGAGTGAAAGAATTGGACTTTGCTTTCTACATCCTGCTTCCCAAGGTTCTCTGAGGGCTTGGACTGAGCTTGCCTCCTGTAAAGAAGTCTCAGGACATCTGCCATCACCTGTGCTCTCTTGCTGAGAGTCCTGACTTGCCAAGTGGTGCCAAATTGACTCCAGAGTGACTTGGGACCAGGGCCTCTGTCCGACTCCGCGCAGCTGCCTAGACCCGAGCCGTACTCCCCACTGAGTGCAATGACTGAGACTGTTGCTGCAGGCCCGATGATACCGCAATGCCTGCAGAGTCCCGCCACAGCATGAGTCCTGAGTGCAGTGTCACTGACACCCGTGACACCCAACTCCAACTCCACTGCAGCTGCTGTGGCCCCATGGTGTGATCAGGACACCAGAAAGTCGACGCCTCATGTCTTGACCTGCTGAATTAATCAAACACACCTTGTCGAAAGGAGCTGACGCCTCGCCACCGATGATGTATCACCTCCCTTGCAACCATAAGGAAACAACGCTTCACATCCCCTGCCTAGCAGTGAGGAACCAATGGCTCCCTTCCCCGGTAGCAGTAAGGAACCGACACCGCACTGGCTCCAGTGACGCCTCATCTCCCCGACTCCGTGCACCATCTTTGTTTCCTTGTTTTCTAAGGTACTGTACCTGGGATCTGTGTGACTCCGTGACCAGCCCACACTCCCTCGCGAGTGGTGTCAGACTACTCGGAATGACTCTGTCAAGAAGTTGTGATAGCCCCAGTTCGAGCTATTGCGTTTCTAAGCGATATACTAACATTTAAGGCCTGATTACGAGTTTGGCAGTCAGACCACCAGACCGCCATGTTGCCAGTCCAAAAAAGACTGCTGAACTGGCAGTCCCCAAACCACCATATTACAATTCATACAGGCAGGACCACAGTCCACCAAGCAAAAATGGCAGACCACCAGCGGCGTGGCTGCTGGGATTTAGGCAGTCTGACCTTCAGTTCCGCCAGCGTCATGGCCAAACACCAAGCCTATTACAAACACAGTGGGCCTGATTCACAAAGGTAAACTTAAAACAAAAGGCTAAGTTTAAACCAAAAGTATAGGTTTAGACCTAAATTCTAACTTTACTTATAGTAAAGTTAGGCTTTTGGTCTAAGTTAACACCTTTGGTCTATCTTTAGACTAACAGCCTAAACTCCGACCAAACGTCTAACTTTACTCGTAGTAGGGAGTGACCAGACTGCAACTCCCAGGAGGCATTGTTTCAGTAACTCCAAACACCAGCCTAGTGGTCACTTGTCCAAACACCCTTGTTTGTGAACTCTCAATTGAAGTGTACTCATCTGGGGAGATACCATTTTTATATTGTATGTGTAGTGCACAGAGTGATCTGACCGCAAAGCACAATAGGCTCTGTTCCAGTAACTCCAAATACCAGCCCAGTGGTCACTTGTCCAAATACCCTTGTTTGTGAACTCTCAATTGAAGTGTACTCACCTCAGAGTATACCATCTATCAAGTGTGTGTAGTGTAGAGAGTGATCTGACTGCAAAGCAAAATTGGTCCTGGTTCAGTAACTCCAAACACCAGCCTGTGTGGTCACTTGTCCAAATACCCTTGTTTGTGAACTCTCAATTAAAGTTTACTCACCTGGGAGTGATCAAGATACAGATCATGTTTAAATCAGAGACATGTCTGTCTACCTAGCTCCATCTTGACTTGGTATCCCAAGACGAAACTATTGAGGACAGGAATGACACTTTACCCAGTGTGTATAACAAGTGTTCCTCAGGCCTCAAGATGTATCACCAGATTGGTATTGGCAGCAGACACATTGACACAGCACTGTGCACTTGATGACTCCAGTCACATATACAACAACATTCTGGGTTTGCTTGCATCCCACTCAGCTAGGCCTCCATATGATAAAAACCACATCTTACTTCTCCACTCTGTTGGCTGCACTGGTGGTAAATGTCATTTTCAGGGCATCTTTGAAAGTGCAACTGATCTGCACATCTCATCAGCTACTTGAGTCAAATTGCATTGGCATGCTTCACACATGTCATGTCAACTCACCCGAAACCATGGTTCCTTGCCATAAATGGATTACCTATAACTTAACTTTGTCCAAGGTCTCTTCTTATCGTAACACACAACCTTTGGAGGTAAATGTCACAATTCAAAGAGTAACAATGTATGTTTTTCATCAACAGGTGCATATGCCGCTGGGCACACGGAGACCACAGAACAGACTACCACTACCCCCTGGATGAAGCCCTCAGTGATGACAATACTCCTGGATGTGGAGGACGGTTCTGACCCATCTGAGCAACCTGGTCAGACAGCAACAGTAAGTCTCACGTTGCCTACAATGTTACCTCCCAGCCCTGCTCCTTCAACATCACAGGAAACCATTTAGCCCCCAACCTGTGTACCTAGCACAGTTCACCATCTTGTGTCCCCCAGTCCTGGATCCTTGCGTTGCACCACCACACTTCAGACAATGAGGGCCCATGAACAAGGTGGAGAGGGCACACTGTGGCAAGGGCACAGACCTGTGGGGGTAGGATGCTTGGGAAGGATGCTGTGGGCCCGTGAGGTGAGGATACTCGGGCTGCTCTTGGCCAGGGTACCTTCAGCTACATCTTGGGGGTCTATCAGGAGTCCCAAGGTGTGATCGGCCAGTTTTTGACTGAAATCAAGTAGCTGCAGAGGGACATGAATAGAGGCATGCATGAACAGATGGAGGCCCTAATTCCAATGTGGCCTCCCTAACAAGGGTGCTTGAGGGGCATACACACAACCCTGAGCAGGTCTTTTCAAAATCAATCCTCCCCTTCCTTTGGCTCATCAACAGGAGGCCCATCAACATTGGCGGCAGCCACAGGAAGGGAAGCCCTGCCAGAGGAACAACTAGCCATAGACACCCCTGCCTCTGTAG
The DNA here is from genome assembly GCF_031143425.1 of Pleurodeles waltl. Taxonomy (NCBI): domain Eukaryota; kingdom Metazoa; phylum Chordata; class Amphibia; order Caudata; family Salamandridae; genus Pleurodeles; species Pleurodeles waltl. The sequence continues at coordinate 583,632,002 of NC_090440.1, read as the reverse complement.
CAGCTGATCCCCTGCCTCCTTCAAGCAGAGATATCCAGCAAAGAATGCAGGAGATGCACATGGCAAGACACCCACCACTGCCACCAATAACCATCTTCCTTAAGGTCCTTCTTTGTGTGTCACACCTTCACTTTGTAGACTGATCCAGAAACACATTCCATTTCCAATGCGAAGAGTACTCTGAACTTTGGACCAATGGTGTGGCATCTACTCCAATGATTTCATTCACCATGCCTGATCTCTTCACATGTCTTATTTTTTAGTTGATTCCTTTCAATTATATTTTCTGTTAGTTGTAGCTTCACAATAATTCACCCATCACAGACTCATTGTCTGCTGATTTTACTTTCATATTTACCCGTGTAGATAGGTCAGACCATGTGAACCATATGATGATGATCCAAGGTACCTGTTCAAGATTGGATATGTTGCAGGTACACATTTTCCAGCTGAAGGTTACAACCATCCCACACAAACACATACACACAAGTGTCCGGTCAAACTAAAAAAAAATATTACAGTGTTTAGCACATAGGCTGTCAATATGTCTGAACTATTGGAAATCATAAATGATTGACTCACACTGAGTCAAGGAACATATTTACTGGTACGGACCTCCAGACCACAGAAGGCAGAGATTTGTCAGACATTGTCCTATAGAATAAGCAAACATAGAAGTGGTTGATGTCACCAGCTTGAGCCTTGTCACATACAACACTAAAGTAATCCAACATCACATAATCTAAGATTCGGACAGATGGCAGTACAACAGTTCCTGGTCACAGAGCCCTTATAATCCAATGCTCATGCACCTGGTGATATGATACAAACATATGTCAGTATTTTGGCACAGGCACTGTGGCCTACACTGATGAACACATCTACAGCTACATACAGGTTATAAAAAAAGTATTTAGTCAATGCGAAGGAACAATGAATTTGTTGTAAGCTAGGACTACATATACAATGACCATATGATGACATACATGATGCATCATGCCCACCGCAGAACACAAGGCAAGTGCATTGACCACTTCTTAACCTCTACCCAAGCACTGTGAAAACTGTCTTATCACAGGTCTCATACACCCAAACTCTGCAACCTACATTACCTGGAACAATCCATGCCACTTTAAATGTCAGAACAGCTTCACATACCTGCCAATGTCACAACTCTGAAATGCCCACATGAAGATGTCATGGAGAAGGTACCTGTGCAAAGAACAAAGCAAGGAGTATAGGCTTAAATCATACATATGACACAAGTCACATAGCAAGCACCTCGAAACCAAGTTACATTGCAAAGAAACTGACACAAACAAAGCAACATCCTCAATGTGGGGATGTGTCAAAAGCTATCTTATCAATCAGCCTTTGGCTGATTTTTGCAGAGTGTCAGCTCCATAACTGTTTAAAAAAACACTATACTCCATACATTCCCACAACTACAGTTCATTGTACAGTCACAGTCATGACATCACATGCCATACTTACACTCATGAGAAGTATCCATGGATGAGATCTTCTCACAAGCCAGCCCCTTCCTCTTTACCACTGTCATGTCATCTTCATTTGGCATTTCAGGATTCTCACTCGGTGGCACTGCATGCTCTCTCTCCTCTGGGATGTGTGGGGTATTTCTCCACAGGGTGATGTTGTGGAGCATGTAACATGCCACAGTTATCTGACACACTTTCCTGGTTGAGTAGAGGAGGGGTCCGCCAGTTCTGTCCAGACAGCGGAATCTGTCCTTCTGAAGCCCAAAAGCCCACTTCACTGCCCTCCATGTTCTTCCATGGTCCTCAATGAAGCAGAGTTCTCCTGACATAGTTGGATTCCTCAGTGGAGTCAATAACCAAAGACAGTTTGGATATGCCGAGTCTCCTGTTAAGGAATGGGACATAAGTGAAACAATGAGTCACTCACTTCATGATTGTAGCACCTGACATTGCTCACACACAATCAGTACAGATGTGACTTACCAACCAGCCAGGTTTTCTCTGGTTGCAGTTGTGACATCAGCTGGGGTATGTTGTTGTTGCACATTACAAAGGAATCATGGGCTGATCCAGGAAAATGGGCACAGACATTCAAAAAGTAGAGGTCCGCCAAACAGACAACTTGCACATTGATGGAATGGAAGTTTTTTCAATGGGTCGTGGTGGCACCAAGCCAACATGTGTGCCATCAATGGCCCCCACCACATGTGGGATGCAGGCAAAACCATAGAAGTCAGCCTTCACATTGGCTAAATCCTCACATCGGGGGAACCTGACATAGCTGTCAACGTGTTTCAACATTGCTGATAGGAAATCTTTGAACACCATTCTGGACTGGGCTAGGACATACCACCAGATAGGGCCACTGTATGTTGGAAGGACCCTGTGGCCAGGAAGTGCAATACTGACATGACTTGTACAATGGGTGGTATGCAATATGGATTACTGGTAGCTGGCATCAGATCTGGTTCCAACTGATGACATAAATCCACTACTATTTATTTAGACAGTAGAGCTAGATGACTTGGCACTCCTCCGTGGTCTGAAGGTCTGGCAACGGATGGTGGGCAGGAGGTTGTCGCATCCTCCTTCTCCCAGGGTCCCTATGTGTGAAAAGACATGATTTGGAACATTAGTCACTGTGGCCACAGAAACATACATGATGCATGCCAACAATATCATGTGACAAAGCATTTCTGACTGGATATACATGACACCCAGTACACATCACAACTGGTAACTACACAATGATCAAATGTGACCCCTATGATTGTAAACAAATGTGTCCACAACATGAATTTGGGTGACACCCAACTATCTAATACACAGCTGCCCCTCAAAATGTGACTGTATTTTCTGACCACCAAAAATACAGTGGTGGCCCATGCACAGCCCTCATATACTGTCTGTGCCCTACAACCCACTACATTGGTGGTTGTGTAGTTGGACCTACAGAACAAGACAGATTGAGAATGTTTGTGATGACATTAATCTTACATAGTTTTTGTGATGCATATAACAGGGCTATATTCAGTTTTTCCAATGCCCCAAAATGGCAGATGACTGACCTACTCCACTGAACATCAGGAACCGCCCGCAGCCAGCGGCGAAAGTTGTCCATGCAGTAGGCTGTTTTAACCATGGACACAGCCATAGGCAAATGTTGTTGCCTGTGGCAGTCACGGACAAACGGTGATGACAGCGTATGTGCCATACGTGTACACCTTATTGTGCAAAATCAGTCACTTGACTTTCTGACACTGCTGCCAGCAACACCTCCACCACTTCAGCTGCTGTGTGCCACCTCTGGGAGCAATCATGCCACGTCCAGCCCCTGCCTTCTCTCCAGAGGAACTCGTGTGGCTTGGGAGTGAGGTCCTTCCCCAGTATGGTCAGCTCTATTGCTCACCAGAGGAGCAGGTAAGTACCTCATATTGGACTCTATTCAGCACTATCCTTTCCCTCCTCACAATTTGCACCTGTGTGCCAGTTAGACGTTGTGTGTGTCTGTTGTTGCAGTCAGTGCAATGGGATGTACATGGTGCAGGTATTGGAGACCAGTATTAAATGTTGTGTTCATTCACATTATGTTGTGGGATGCTTTATGGGGCCCTAGATCCTCCTTGTGTTGGATGCACATAATTAGGTAAGGAGACTTTACTGTCATCCAGTGAAATTTTTTATGATGGTTGTAAATGTTAGACAATATGTATGGGCATGACAGCATGAGCTGTGTATGCATCTTGTCTGAGTCATTGAGGATCTTGTAAGCAATGTGTATTGTGCCACAGATCTTTCACCCTAACTCTGGCCTTGACAAACTGTTGTCTGGAAGGCATATCATGAACCACTATGCCCTTCAGGTTTCCCCACAAGCCACATTGCTGATGGCCACATAATGTACTGCCATGCATGAAAGATATGGAAATGTGAGTGTCATGTAGGTTCTGTATGCTCAGCCTGCAGAGATCAGGGCCTGTCAAATGTATCTCCAAATATGGGACATAGTCGAGGCTGTGGGAGAGTCTCTGTGGCTATCCAACTGTGGCACTATGCCCAAACCATGTAGACTTGCAGATCCTGTCAGGTGGCCAATATGAGGATCTAGCGTTAAAATGTGCCATGAAAGCCTCACTCCATTGAATAGATTAGGAATGGGTACTGAGGTAAAACCCTGAACTAGCCCATATGTGCATTTTGCATCATTGTCATTTTTGACTCATGACAGGTCCCTTACTCCACAACTCTGTTGTCACCTTCACAGAAGTCATATTTGTCCTGCACAGGCTTATTGCACAAATGACAGACCCACAGTGCAGACAGTGTGTAGAGTTCTGGGAGGCCATGACATGTAACTCAGTAGCTTGGTTACATAACCGAAATTGCACATTGCATACATTTGTATGTTAGATGCTATCTCTGTAGGTTAGAAACATATGTTCAAAGGGGTGTTCTGTGGTACAGGTACATACCACCGAAACACACCCTAAAGTGACTTGAGTCTGCATTTGGTAGGCTTCATGTCCACACATGCACAGAGAATACCCTTTCTGTACTCATCATGCCAGCCCTTTCTTTGTCACTAAAGTGTAAGGGTGAAATTTGTACTATGGTAGTTGCCTGTAGGGGCTGTATGCATTGAGTCAATGTTGCAGAGTGTAAATGTGTTCGTCCAGTCAGGCCCAAGGGGTTTACCATTCAGAAACCACATTGGAGTGTGGTGTTTCATTGTTGCGCACATTAAAGTACATGTTACTGGAGCATGGGCTACCAAATGTCAGTAGGCTTGCATTGTCATTGTAGGCCTTGAGCAGGGTAGTGGGCTAGTTTAGAGATGAATCCAAAAGTGTGTAGTCATGTCCCTGTACTTATTGGCATGTGTGGCTCACACTTGTGGTATTTTGACAAATTGCCCATTTGGTGCTTGGTGTTTCTAACATGTGCTAGACACAACCATTTGGGCAAAACCTTTTGTTTGCAATCACTTGATTTGTCTCTTACATCCAAACATGTAAACACCCATCAGAAGAAGATTAGGAGACCCATCGCCTGGAAGGTGCAGACCCTGGGGTCCATAGCCTGTGGAGCGTCCACTGTCGCAAGAGGTGGGAGGACCTGAGATGCTGGACCCAGAAGATCGCAGAGGTCCACCTTGGGCTATCCTCTTAGCATGGGAGCACGTTGGAGCATGACCCCCCTAATGGCCTACATTCTGGCAGTGGCATACCCGGACCTCTATGGGCACTTGAGGGGAGCACAGCAGCCACAATGGGGTAAGTACAGGACACATACCTGCCTGTCACATAGCCAAGTCGATGTGTTAGGTTCTGTCATCTCCTCCTGACGATTGGGGATGGGCCAAGTGTGACACACAAGACGAGTAACTGTTTGTGAAGATATGTAATGTGGTGCATGCTGATGTGTCCTGCCCATTAGCCTAGTGACCTAGGACACAACTGAGTACAATCCACAAAAATTGCTGTACAGGGACAACATTTGGCTGCGTACAGTGATCAATCAAGTAATGTTCGTTGTAGTGGGTGTAAATTGTAAGCAACAGACCACTATTCCTCAGTGTTAAAGCCCAAAGAAAAAGAAGTGATGGATTACTGTCCTCAGCCATGTGTCTGGTCAAGTGAGTAAATTGGCATTTGCTCCCCAGATGCTACTTGTCTTCAGTGTGTTACGAGTGCTGGTGCCTCACTACTGTCTGTCATGTGAAGGTGGCCATTATACTTGAGACAAATCATACATTGTTCTTTGGGTGCAGCTACAGATCACAACTTTACCTGGGTAAGTGGGGAATGTACGTTGACATGATTTATGGCCCATCACTGCTGTCAACATTCCTTCTGCCAACATGCTAGCATATGCCCTGTTCTCTTATGACAAAATGTGTACACTGCTGTTTCATGTAACATCTACCTGTGTTCATGGGATGATTTCTGTATTTCCTCACATATATTTGCATGCCCACCTGTCTTTGGAATTGGACATATACAAGGGGGCTAAATGTCATGTGGTGCCACAGACAGCAGTGTTCCACCATTGATTGTTGGCTCATACATACCCTCACCCGTCATTGCATGCCATTTGGCATGTGCAACTACAGTAGCAATGAGGGACTAGAGTTTTTACACACAATGTTCATTTCATGCCATTGATGTGGCATCAGATGGCAAAGTGCACTGCACATGTGAAAAGGGGGAGATTTGTTACCTGACTGTTGGCATGCACCATGGAGTGACATTCAGTTATGTTGGAATCACATCTGGTTGGGTACAACCATTCTTCCACGGCCTCTGGGTTTGTAGAACCAAAATGGAGACAATGATGTAGCTTCCCATTCGGCAACATGTTGAGGGCCTTATACAAGTCCTTGCAAATAAGTCTCTGGGCCTCTCCCGCATACAAAGGACTAATGGCTTGCATTGATAAAATCAGAGTATGTCATTATAAAGGGGGATGTACAGTAGTGCTTTCCCTGGGCTAGCTGATTCACTGTGTTGTGGATTTTAGAGAAATATCTCACTGACAATTTGCACATGTTGTCTAGAGTGTACATTTCCATGCCAAATGTGTAGTATTTCTGAGCCGCATTAGTACTACATTCATGGCTCCATTAGGACAACAGGATACTGTACTGCTGTCAGCAACATTGCAGGATTTTGGAGCATCATTTCATATTGTTGTGTTATTGTGTATGTGACAAACAGATGTCTGCATGACCTAGTGTGGGATCTGTGGGAACGAACTTGGCATTGGCCTACTATTGTATAACAACAGGTAACTGAGGTATGCTCAATGAGGCAAAGCATCAAAGGTGATATGGTCTCCTATTTGTTCAGTATAACTTCACCCATGCAATTGTTGTTGTCTGTGATCCTATCCTAAATTTCCTGTGACAGTTCATGTGGCATGCATGCATATGATATGGTACATGCAGGAGCCACTTTGATAGAGCTTGTTGCTGGGGCCTACTTGATGACATGGTAATGTTTGCTAATCACAGCTGTTGTTCATGTTTGATCAGGAACATGTGGTGACCCTTTTCCCCTTTGAATTAGCAGCATCATCCCAGGCAAGAGAACGAGACAGGACGCAACCAAATGGGAAAGCATTTGGCCATGGTACCTCCAGTCATGACATGACCAACATGGAGGGACTCAGTGGCCTGGATTGTGAGGGGAGTGCAAGAGCACACAGGATCAACCGCATCATCTTCAGATTCCACCTCCAGTCGCCACTACCTAGTTGTTGTAGACTCATCAGGACCTGCTCCTGTACAATCCTTGTCCTCCACCCCCAGTTCTATTGTGGCTCTCCCTCTTGCTCCCCAGCCAGTTGGCCATGCCCACTCACCCAAGAGGGTGGGCGTCTCTTTGTCCCAGGCACTTCTATGAGAGCACCAGCATCGTAATACGGTGGTCTGACTGCCCAGCTAATGGCAATCGGACTGCCGCCATGGCGGTGCACGGACCACTAAACTCGTAATGAGGCCCTTCATATTTGAAAATTCATATCTTTGCTTGTGTGTGTTGGATTTTTTGTTGTTTTGGTCTCCTTTTACTCAGATAAATATTGGCTATTTTTCTAAACTGGTGTGGTGTACTTTTGTGTTTTTATCACTGTGGTACTGTGTGGTTGTCTACAAATACTTTACACATTGCCTCTCAGATGAGCGGACTGCTCATACCAAGGGGGTGGGCAGGGGTTCTCTTAGATGTGAGACACCCTCACCCTGGCTAGAGTGAGGGCCCCTACTTGGGCAGGGTGAAACCCATTGCCAACTAGAGACCCCATTTCTAACACCTTCCTTTAACTCTACGTGCACATAAAAAATTATAATGGCAAAAATATGTACTGTGGGCCAAATGCAGAAATACTTGCCTGCATTGTAAACAGATGCATGTAATGGATGCACAGTAAAGGCTTGATCCTTGTTTTATATTCTGTTAGATGTGTGGTATAATAATTTTAGCTAATTCATTTTAGTCCATATCATACCCTTTCACAATATCTAATGTTACTTTCAAGATGTACTACTAATTTTACAGCAATCAACATAGGTTCAGTGCAAGCCATATTAATTTAAACAGGGGTCATAATCATTTAGTCAACACAGAAAAGTATGGGGTTCACCGATGTTATGGAGCTATATTCACGAGAGATTATCCATGGGCTTGTAGACCTCACTAGGTTTAAAGAACGGGCAGTGTGGGTGCTGTGTAGGCTGAGTGAAGGAGAGGGGTATTTCCTTTGCGGACTAGGTGGTCTCACACACTATATAGTGCCATGCTTCATCATTTGACCACCTAGCCCCAACCAGGTAGGACAGTGCCACCTGGGCGGACTCGACCTCACCGTTAAAAGAATGAGAGGGAGTGCGTAAATATATATTAATCCGGAGATTGAGGGATCCAGTTAAGCTATAGAAATATAAAAACACCTAGGCAGTTACCTGTGTGTGATCTACACTTTTAATGGTGGTGTCTGCTGGTGTATTAAAAACAATGACGGGACACCTCGGTGAGAATGAGGACTCACTGGGTCGCCTATCCAAAATTCGGCTGACATGTTTCTGCCCACTGCTAAGAGCCAGGGAAGGTCTAGGGGCATGAGATAGGGGGAGAACAGGAATATATTAGAACAAATAGGGGGGCCTACCTGAAGCTTCAGGGTCCAGCGAGGGGTCGGTCTAGGTGCACAGCGAGCGCCTCCTTTGACGAAAGTGTGACTATAAGGGGACACAACCCTTCCTGGAATTTGAGGCCATCAGCCTCAGTTATTAGGGCCTCCGCGAGGTAGTTCCTTGCTTCAGGTAGGCCCCCCTATTTGTTCTAATATATTCCTGTTCTCCCCCTATCTCAGCCTACATTGTTAAATAGTCCATTGATATTGTCAACTTTTAACTGCAAGGACATGCTACTCTTAATATCTGGTATGTCCCACTTTTACAGAATAAACACGCAGGAATGAGAGGCACCATGGCACACTTGGAGTTTCTTAGCTTTTGTTAAAAGTAAGGTTTTCATCAAAACAATTTACTTGGAAGTGTTGTTATAGATTTGAGGCACCAGCAATTCACGGTTCTGGTGGCAAGATGTAGATCTGTGCTGAAGCCGTTATGTGATGTTTAACATTTGTGCCGCTTTACTGTAGTCTTAATTAAATGCCAGGGCCAGAATTTTCCTGTTTTCTCTTCCAATTTGATCATTAAACCTGAAGCTCATAAAGTAACCCGATTACGAAGATAGAAGAGACCTCAAATCCTGAATTAATTTCAGAGTGAACATATTAGCGCGCCAGGCCTCACTAAGTAAACTACAAGGAGACGCGAATAGGTCAATGAACCTTTTGACTCGCTTCAAGGTTTTCCCACCATATATCCCGCACATGCAGATCAATAATCAATAACAATCAAAAAAATTAGTAATCAATAGGAGTCAGTAATTTGTACTCACTATGACCTTGCAGTCCTGATTAACTACGTCTTTAGGTAAAAGTTAGAAAGTTTATTTCCCTATATTAGCAATGCTAATGTAACGTAGGTTAATCTCAAACTCAATTGATAAACATACAGAAACAACACTGGCTGTCCAAAGCAGAGAAATAATTGCAATGTAATCAAGGCTTGAGCTACTACACATTCCAAAGTTACAGTACAAATTAATAGCACGAATAACTGCGCAAACAATATTACAAACATTTAGATTCAGCAAAGAAAATACATCAAATGTTATTACATGTATTGAACTTCATTAGTGAGGACCCTAACTAACATCAAATTAGAATAGCATATTTGAGGTTCATGCAAAACAATTTAGTCAACTCAGATTTGGAAAAACATCTAAATATGGCTCTATCAAAATAGCAGTTGGTACTTAGAAACAAAAGCAAATAGACATATCAAACAGAATCATAGTCAATATACCTATTCTCAGTTTGGATCAGCAAGCTGTGACAGTCTTCATCCTCAGGACATCAGTTCGGTCAGTGAGGCATCAGGATTTAGCATCAAAGTTCCGAAAAGGCAAAGGCGGTCATTCTGACCGCGGCAGGCGGCGGTAGCCGCCCGCCATGCGGTCACCGCCATTTGGCCGCTCCACGGTCAATAGACCGCGGCGGCCATTCTGGCTTTCCCGCTGGGCCGGCGGGCGCCCGCCAAAGGAGCGCCCGCCGGCCCAGCGGGAAAGGCCCTGCAACATAGAAGCCGGCTCCGAATGGAGCCGGCGGTGTTGCAGGGGTGCGACGGGTGCAGTCGCACCCGTCGCGATTTTCACTGTCTGCTAAGCAGACAGTGAAAATCATGCTGGGGCCCTGTTAGGGGGCCCCTGCACTGCCCATGTCAGTGGCATGGGCAGTGCAGGGGCCCCCAGGGGCCCCACGACACCCGTTCCCGCCATCCTGTTCCTGGCGGTAAAAACCGCCAGAAACAGGGTGGCGGGAAGAGGGTCGGAATCTCCATCAGCGCCGCCATGGAGATTCAGCCCAGACAGGGGAAATCCGGCGGGAAACCGCCGGATCCCCTTTTCTGACCGCGGCTTTACCGCCGCGGTCAGAATGGGCAGGGAAGCACCGCCAGCCTGTTGGCGGTGCTTCCGTCGTCATGCACCCTGGCGGTCGATGACCGCCAGGGTTGGAATGACCCCCAAAGTCTCTTTAAGCAATAAAGATAAGCATGTCTCTTCTCAAGACGATCGAGAAAATAATGGCCTTACGGCAAGATAGAAAATGGTCAAATGGCGTGTCTTTCCTCGGGCAGGCTGGCTAAGTTAGATTTCCTAAAACTACTTCCCACATTCTAATTGGTTAAAAAATCGCATGTTCACATTTAATCCAATAAAATGAAACCCTCAAATGTACAATTGTTCTAGTACATGGTTCACATGTCGATGATTGGCTCTATTCTCTTCCATTCTCGTCATTCAGGTAACAATATTGTTGCAGCTTATACTCCAGTCAGTATGGTCATTGTTCTCTCCTGAGAAAGTCAGTCATACACACATTACATTAAACAATGTTACATCAGCTAGTTCATCATCTCTTGGCAAGCAGTTCTCATGAGAAAGACTTTTAGCTATGAGCATTTGGTCCGCACAGTCGGAATTCACAATTTAATTCTCTAAGCATCAATTTTGCAAGTCGGTTAACACAGCTTGACGAGGCGGTGCTACTAGGTCAAGACCTCCCTAAGTTAAGGCCTACAATTAGTAAAGCCAATACATAATGCATAACCCTTAATATGACATATTACTACATTAATTAAACAAAAGTTCATCATTTCATATTAATAAGCCATTAATAATTACACTTCGTGAACACTGGTGGGCGCACCTTCAAATGTGTGCATTATTTTTCCCTATGTTATTATACTTTCTATGCAATTTCAACATTCAGTATACATGAATAATCATTAATATTATCATTAAAACCTTTTCGTTAACAATAGTGCCAAATAGCATCTATCCACAGCTTTGTAGAGTTAGGATGTGACTTAAAATAAAGGCAGGACAGAAATATGGATGACAGTTGAATGTTCCCTGAATTTGTATCTTTGAGTTCTGTGATACTGGGAAGGCGTATGTTGAGGCTAACTTGTTTGGAGGATTTTCACTTGCTTCTAATACTATGGCATGTTTCTTTTCTAATGCAAATTCGCTCTTGGTGTGAGATCTGTACTAGATGTTTTGGTGCTGAACTATAATTCTACCTGATATCCCTACGTAGTGTCGGGTATAGCTCCTTAACAATTTTACATTGTGAGTGTAATGAACGTAGGAGAATTCTTCATTCACAGTTTTACTGGATGTACTGTTTAGAAGAAAAATACATTGATAGAACTGAAGTTTAAGGGAGCCAAGTGTTTTTCCTTACAAAAGTATGGTATTTAAGACAAAATATTAAAACAAGATCAGCATTTTTAAGATCACATAAACTAAGAAGGATTGAAGTAACAGTATGTCAAAAGAAACAATACTGTCAGATCTCAGCAGGAATAATCTGTACCACGAAGGGCTCTATCGAGGACACATGAATATTTTAATTTGGCATCGACCATTATTTTCAATCCCTCTAACATTTCCCAACAGAGGAAGTTATAGTCAGACATTAAACAGTGCGATGAGCATGCGAGCAGTAGCATCCTCTCCAGTACTTATTCTCTTGCACACTTTTCAAACATTTACATTTATTCTAGTTTTATGTTCTATTTGTGTACCACACTAAGGTTGCCACACTCCAAGAAGCAAACAGCAAACCATGCAGGGGTCTCTCAAATAACCCTCTGCCACAAAAGACATGGAGACAGACAGTCGCAGGTTGTGGGGCTCACAGGGGGCAGGGTGGCCAACGCGCGAGGGAGCAGGTGGGGGACATTACACAAAACATAATAATAAAATCAATTTTTTTTAAAACTTACCTCCGCTCCGTGGGCCGCACCTCTCCTCTTCGTCGGCCGGATATTGCAGGCACAAGCTTCCAGCCTGCCCTGCGGCCAATCTTGACACTGCTCAGAGCAGCATCAGGATTGGCTGTGAGCGCCAAGCCCGGGCACTCCCAGGCAGACTGGGAGCCTGTGCAGGCTCTCTCAAGCCCGGCAACAATGAAAGCCTACTCCACGTGTATGTTTGGCCGGCCAGAGATGGCTGGCCAAACACACATGCGCAGTGAGGGGAGTGCACTGTGCACTCCCCTCACTACTCGCTACCCCACATGCCCACACGCCCCGACATTGGACGCCCCAGGATCGATGCATTGAAATCCGACACTTGCAGGACGAAATCACAGGAGCTTCGTCGATGCGGTGGGGTTTGCATGGAGATTTCTGTTGCACGGCAGGCGTTGCGTCGATTCCTCTCAGGAAGTCTGGCTGTGTCATTCTGGGTTGGCTTAGCGACGATCCAGTGGGTCGTGCGTCGAAGTTCTGGTCGCAACGCTGGCGTTGCGTTGATCTCCTAGTCGGGAATTCGGGCTGCATCGTTCCGGTTCGGTGTGCAGGCTGTGCATTGTTTCTTGGAGGCTGTGCGTTGATTTTCACAGCACAAGGAGTTCTTTTGCAGGAATGAAGTCTTTTTGGTCCTGAGACTTCAGAGAACAGGAGGCAAGATCTATCCAAGCCTTTGGAGAGCACTTCTCAGCACAGCCAGAGAGAAGCAAGGCAACAGGGCAACCGCAAGGCCGCAGTCTTTCTCAGAATGGCAGTCCAGGTGAGTCCTTTGGGCAGCCGAGCAGTTCTTTTTGGCAGGTTGCAGGTTCTGGTTCAGGGTTTATTCTCCAGGAAGTGTCTGAGTTTTTTAGGGTCAGAGACCCTGCTTAAATACCCAAATGTGCCTTTGAAGTGGGGGAGGGAGACTTCAAAGAGTGGCTTAGAAGTGCACAAGGTCCCCTTTTAGTTCCATCCTATCTGCCAGGGTCACAGTAGGGTGTGTGGCAGCCCTTTGTGTGAGGGCAGGCTACTGTCCTTTGACATGTAAGTGTCAGGCCCTCCACCCTTCCAACCCAGGAAGACCCATTCAATATGCAGACGTGTGCAAGTGTGACTGAACATCCTGTGTTTGGGGTTTGTCTGAGAGAATGCACAAGGGAGCTGTCAACTAAACCTAGCCAGATGTGGATTGTAAGGCACAGAAGGATTTAAGTGCAGAGAAATGCTCACTTTCTAAAAGTGGCATATCTAGAATAGTAATATTAAATCCAACTTCACCAGTCAGCAGGATTTTGTATTACCATTCTGGCTATACTAAATATGGCCTTGTTACTCCTTTGAGATCAGAATCTTCCATCAAACAGTATATGAGGGTATCCCTAATGTTAGCCTCTGAAAGGAGTCGGCCTCACATTTGAATTTAGGAGTTTTACACTACCAGGACATGTAAACTACACAGGTACATGTCCTGCTTTTTGTCTACACAGCACCCTGCCCTATGTGTTACCTAGGGCCTACCTCAGGGGTGACATATGTAGAAAAAGTGGAGTTTAGGGCTTAGCAAGTACTTTTAAATGCCAAGTCGAAGGGGCAGTGAAACTGCACACACAGGCATTGCAGTGGCAGGCCTGAAACCTGGTTAAGGGGCTTCTTATGTGGGTGGCACAACCAGTGCTGCAGGCCCACTAGTAGCATTCAATCTACAGTCCCTGGGCACATGTAGTGCACTTTACTAGGGAATTACAAATACATCAAATATGCCAATTGGGTATGAACCAATGTTACCATGTTTAAGGGAGAGAGCATGTGCACTTTAGCACTGCTTAGCAGAGTCCTAAAACCAGCACAAACAGTGTCAGACAAGTGGTGGGAGGCAGGCAAAAAGTTGAGGGACGAGCACCCTAAGGCTGTCAGGTCTGAAAATAGGTATGATTATCTGCATGCGTTTATCGTTCACATCCCTCGTACTCGCACACCACTACCAGTCTAACCTATCGGGTGATATAAATTCCTGGTATGGTTCTGACTGCAAAGCCACTTGGGTCAAAGGTCATTCTTGCAGGTTGGCCCTCTACGTGGAGCTTGGAGGTTGACTTTGCAGAGAAACAATTGTAAATGAGTGCCACCGCAGACTGTGAATTATGGAATATTTGACCCAGTTTTCGTCACAGCTATTTTTAAAACAGGAGCTTTTTCATCACCAAATTGTTTAAAAAATGCACTCTGTACTAATCTATTTGGTTAAATGTTTTAAAACATGTCTATGTGGTAAGAACACCCCCTCCATTGGTCCAGTATAGAGGGACAAAATCTCATAGCTGGTTATTTTGCTGTATAAAATGCCCTGCGACAATTACGTTTGAAGTGCACATGTTTTTAACTACTCAGAATGAATACATAAATGATCTATATATATCCCACTATAATGGCTGTAGAAGAAGGTTTCTAATGCTTTCTGACCACGTGGATGTTGTGGCAAAATATAGACTTTGTTAAAGCAGGAGGAAATTGAACAGCAAAAAACATAACAATATGTAGGTGCTTCATTGCACACTGACCTTTTCTTTTCTAAAACATATTTCTTTCCATCTGCTGCTCCCAAGAAACTCCTTTTCTAGGTCTCAGCTCTAGACTGCACGCATTCGCATCTCGAACCGAGACTGCTGTCTTTATATTGTGGGCTTCAGTCCGCCCACAGCCTCACCATTTGATGCCACCATCATAGCTCCATTTATCAGCATCCCTATTAGTAAAGGGAATGAGTACGTTATTAATTTTTCTGGTGTTTGGCCCTCCGGAGAGCATCGGCAAACTAAAGTTAAGCTCCCCAGCGTCCATGTTTTCAGTCATTGTTTGGGACTACTTTGTCGTTTTGTTTTCAATGCTTGACTGGTCCCGTTGCACGTTAGGAGCACTGTTGCTGATGCTGCTTTTCATGACAGAATTGTTCTGTGTATGTGCTGAAGTGATGGAAGACAGTCACAACCTGGGGTTCACTTGTTTTTTAGGGTCCAGCGAGCAAACGCTCTTTCCCTGGTGTAATCTCTCTGTGGGCTTTTAACCACGCCCATCATTCTGATTGGTTCATGGGCTTGCCTTTTAAAATTCACTTGATTTCATTAGTGAATTGCATGCACATGTCATGCCTTTTCTGGTGTTTAGCCTCCTCAAGCACACCGGCCAACTAATGAAAACATACGAGGCTTGATGTTTTCCGTATGATTTCTGGACTACTTTTTATTTTTATTTTCTGGGCAGCACGATCTCACTGAGCAGTAATTGAGTGCTTTGCATGACATCGACCCTGTTACATGAATAATTGCATTTTCAACCTATAGCGAGTTTGCTGATATTCACTTTTCAGTGACAGCATTTCACACTTACCTAAAAGAGAAGCAAGTCAGCCGCCAGCAGGGGCGACCCATCCTTTAGGGCGGAGGGGCCAAGCTCCCCCCCTCCTTTTGTCCCTCATGAAGAGTGTCTGTCACGCTGAACAACGGTCAGCCTGGCAGACACTCTTCATTTTCAGCTCAGACAGCCAGGAGTGAGACATGAGTGCTTTGCGCAGTCCCCAAGGCTGCCTGAGCTGAACTTTGCTGGGCTGAGGAGGTCACAGCTCCTATGGGCGTGACCTCCTCGGCTCAGCAAAGGTGTCTCGAGGCCCTCCCCTGGGTGACGAGGAAAGCATCACCCATTGACTTCGACCTGGGTGCTTCAGGTTTAAGCCCTGAAGCACCCAGGGCGAGTGTCAATCAGTGACACTTCGTCACAGAGTGGGGTGGGGTCAGCAGTCTCACTGACCCCATCCCACTCTGTGACGAGGCTGGGACTGCTGCCTTCCGTCTTGGAAGGCAGCAGTCCCAACCCTCCTGGGACCTCGAGGCTGAAGGTAAGTGTGTGTGTGTGTGATGTTTTCAAATTCATGTTTGGTGCGTGCGTGCCTGTTTGGATGTTATGAGTGTTGTTAATGGATGTGCGTGCATGTGTGTGTGAAAGAACAAGTGTGTGTGATCTTTTAAAATGAATGTTTGGTGCGTGCGTGCATGTTTGAATGTTATGAGTGTGAATGGATGTGCACGCCTGTGTGAAAGAATGAGTGTGTGTGTGATGTTTTCAAATGAATGTTTGGTGCGTGCGTGCATGTTTGAATGTAATGAGTGTTGTTAAAGGCTGTGAGTGCGTGCGTGTGTGTGTGAAAGAGTGTGAAAGAATGAGTGTGTGTGAACCTTTAAAATGAACGTTTGGTGTGTGCGTGCATGTTTGAATGTTATGAGTGTTGTTCAAGGATGTGCATGCGTGTGTGTGTGTCTGTGTGTGAAAGAATGAGTGTGTGTGTGTGTGTGTGTAGGAAAGTACCATATTGCCTGGCATGTTACCCCCATATTTCACTGTATATATGTTGTTTTAGTTGTATGTGTCACTGGGACCCTGCCAGCCAGGTCCCCAGTGCTCATAAGTGTGCCCTGTATGTGTTCCCTGTGTGATGACTAACTGTCTCACTGAGGCTCTGCTAACCAGAACCTCAGTGGTTATGCTCTCTCTTTGCTTTCCAAATTGTCACTAACAGGCTAGGAACCAATTTTACCAATTCACATTGGCATACTGGAACACCCTTATAATTCCCTAGTATATGGTACTGAGGTACCCAGGGTATTGGGGTTCCAGGAGATGCCTATGGGCTGCAGCATTTCTTTTGCCACCCATAGGGAGCTCTGACAATTCTTACACAGGCCTGCCACTGCAGCCTGAGTGAAATAACGTCCACATTATTTTTACAGCCTTTACCACTGCACTTAAGTAACTTATAAGTCACCTATATGTCTAACCTTTACCTGGTAAAGGTTGGGTGCTAAGTTACTTAGTGTGTGGGCACCCTGGCACTAGCCAAGGTGCCCCCACATTGTTCAGGGCAAATTCCCCGGACTTTGTGAGTGGGGGGACACCATTACACGCGTGCACTATACATAGGTCACTACCTATGTATAGCCTCACAATGGTAACTCCAAACATGGCCATGTAACATGTCTAAGATCATAGAATTGTCACCCCAATGCCATTCTGGCATTGGGGAGACAATTACATGATCCCCCGAGTCTCTAGCACAGACCCGGGTACTGCCAAACTACCTTTCCCAGGGTTTCACTGCAGCTGCTGCTGCTGCCAACCCCTCAGACAGGTTTCTGCCCTCCTGGGGTCCAGCCAGGCTTGGCCCAGGAAGGCAGAACAAAGGACTTCCTCAGAGAGAGGGTGTTACACCCTCTCCCTTTGGAAAAAGGTGTCAGGGCTGGGGAGAAGTAGCCTCCCCCAGCCTCTAGAAATGCTTTGATGGGCACAGATGGTGCCCATCTCTGCATAAGCCAGTCTACACCGGTTCAGGGATCCCCCAGCCCTGCTCTGGCGTGAAACTGGACAAAGGAAAGGGGAGTGACCACTCCCCTGACCTGCACCTCCCCTGGGAGGTGCACAGAGCTCCTCCAGTGTGCTCCAGACCTCTGCCATCTTGGAAACAGAGGTGCTGCTGGCACACTGGACTGCTCTGAGTGGCCAGTGGCAGCAGGTGACGTCAGAGACTCCTTCTGATAGGCTTTTACCTGTGTTGGTAGCCTATCATCCTTCCTAGGTAGCCAAACCTCCTTTTCTGGCTATTTAGGGTCTCTGCTTTGGGGAATTCTTTAGATAACGAATGCAAGAGCTCATCAGAGTTCCTCTGCATCTCTCTCTTCACCTTCTGCCAAGGAATCGACCGCTGACTGCTCTGGACGCCTGCAAAACCGCAACAAAGTAGCAAAGACGACTACTGCAACATTGTATCGCTGATCCGGCCGCCTTCTCGACTGTTTTCCTGGTGGTGCATGCTGTGGGGGTAGTCTGCCTCCTCTCTGCACTAGAAGCTCCGAAGAAATCTCCCGTGGGTCGACGGAATCTTCCCCCTGCAACCGCAGGCACCAAAAGACTGCATCACCGGTCCTCTGGGTCCCCTCTCAGCACAACGAGCGTGGTCCCTGGAACTGAGCAACTCTGTCCAAGTGACTCCCACAGTCCAGTGACTCTTTAGTCCAAGTTTGGTGGAGGTAAGTCCTTGCCTCACCACGCTAAACTGCATTGCTGGGTACCGCGTGATTTGCAGCTGCTCCGGCTCCTGTGCACTCTTCCAGGATTTCCTTTATGCACAGCCAAACCTGGGTCCCCGACACTCTAACCTGCAGTGCACAACCTCCTGAGTTGTCCTCCGGCGTCGTGGGATTTTCTTTTGTGACTTCGGGTGAGCTTCGGTTCACTCTTCTTCGTAGTGCCTGTTCCAGCACTTCTGCGAGTGCTGCTTGCTTCTGAGAGGGCTCCTTGTCTTGCTGGGCACCCCCTCTGTCTCCCCACTCAATTGGCGACATCCTGGTCCCTCCTGGGCCACAGCAGCACCCAAAAACCCTAACCGCAACCCTTGCAGCTAGCAAGGCTTGTTTGCGGTCTTTCTGCATGGGAAAACCTCTGCAAGCTTCTTCACGACGTGGGACATCCATCCTCCAAAGGGGAAGTTCCTAGTCCTCTTCGTTCTTGCAGA
Organism: Pleurodeles waltl; assembly: GCF_031143425.1. Classification (NCBI taxonomy): domain Eukaryota; kingdom Metazoa; phylum Chordata; class Amphibia; order Caudata; family Salamandridae; genus Pleurodeles; species Pleurodeles waltl. Next base: position 583,613,020 of record NC_090440.1, on the reverse strand, counting down.
ATCCACAGCTTCTACCATCCGGTGGCAGCTCTTTTGCACCCTCAGCTGGCATTTCCTGGCATCTGCCCACTCTCGACTTTGTTGTGACTCTTGGACTTGGTCCCCTTGTTCCACAGGTACTCTGGTCCGGAAATCCATAGTTGTTGCATTGCTGGTGTTGGTCTTCCTTGCAGAATTCCCCTATCACGACTTCTGTGCTCTTTGGGGAACTTAGGTGCACTTTACACCTACTTTTCATGGTCTTGGGGTGGGCTATTTTTCTAACCCTCACTGTTTTCTTACAGTCCCAGCGACCCTCTACAAGCTCACATAGGTTTGGGGTCCATTCGTGGTTCGCATTCCACTTCTAGAGTATATGGTTTGTGTTGCCCCTATACCTATGTGTTCTCATTGCAATCTATTGTGACTGTACATTGCTTGCATTGCTTTCTATTGCTATTACTGCATATTTTTGGTATTGTGTACATATATCTTGTGTATATCTGCTATCCTCATACTGAGGGTACTCACTGAGATACTTTTGGCATATTGTCATAAAAATAAAGTACCTTTACTTTTAGTATATCTGTGTATTGTGTTTTCTTATGATATTGTGCATGTGACACCAGTGGTATAGTGGGAGCTTTGCATGTCTCCTAGTTCAGCCTAAGCTGCTCTGCTAAGCTACCCTTTTCTATCAGCCAAAGCTGCTAGACACCTCTTCTACACTAATAAGGGATACCTGGACCTGGTGCAGAGTGTAAGTACCCCTTGGTACCCACTACAAACCAGGCCAGCCTCCTACATTGGTTGTGCAGCGGTGGGATAAGTACTTGCAACTACTTACCACTTTGTCATTTTGTACTTTTCATAAGAGAAAAATATACAAAACAAGTTGAGTGTATGTACACCTAACCAAAAAGTTTTGCTTTTCTTCTCTTACTTTATTGCTAAGTGCTGAAAAGTACCTCTAAAACTTTCAAAAAGTTTCTAAAAAGTTGAAAAAGTTTTTTCTGTTTCCTTAAAAAGTTCTGAAACTTTTTCTTTCTTTTTCTGTCCCTTAAACCCTTTTCTATCATGTCTGGTACAGGTCCTACTCTTGATCTGGCCAGCACAGCTTATGACCACCTTAACTGGAAAGGTGTAAGGAGTCTCTGCATTGATAGAGGTTTAGAGGTAGGGAAGAATCCCTCTAGAGAATTGTTAGTTAATATGCTCATTGAAAATGATAAGGCCTTAGCTGGCACATCTGGTGAGAAGTTAGCAGATGGTTCACACTCTGATTCTGGGGTGGCCCCAGTAAGAATGTTAGATGGTATTCTTCCCAACCTGCCCCTTAGCAGACCCCCTAGCACAGCTGGTACTAATGTGAGCTCTCATCACAGTAGGGATGTCATTCCTTTAGGCCAGGTTGTTAGGGTGCCAACTGTTAGGGACAGGTCTCCCTCTGTTCATTCACACCATTCTTCTGTGTCAAAGCATGCCCAACCCACCCACCCTGATGACAGAATGTTAGAAAGGGAACTCAATAGATTAAGAGTGGAAGAGTCCAGGCTGAAGCTTAAACAGCAACAGTTGGCTCTAGACAGGGAAAATTTAGACTTAGAAAAAGAAAGGCAGAGGTTGGGGTTAGGACCCATGGTGGCAGCAGCAGTATTACAGATAGTAATCCTGTGAAAGAGCATGATTCTAGGAATCTGCACAAGATAGTTCCCCCTTATAAGGAGGGGGATGACATTAACAAGTGGTTTGCTGCACTTGAGAGGGCCTGTGTTGTACAGGGGGTCCCTCAAAGGCAGTGGGCTGCTATCCTATGGCTATCTTTCAGTGGAAAGGGTAGGGATAGGCTCCTTACTGTGAAGGAAAGTGATTACAATAATTTTACAGTTTTAAAGAATGCACTCCTGGATGGTTATGGCTTAACCACTGAGCAATACAGGATTAAGATCATAGAAACCAAAAAGGAGTCTTCACAAGACTGGGTAGACTTTGTTGACCATTCAGTGAAGGCCTTGGGGGGGTGGTTACATGGCAGTAAAGTTTCTGACTATGAAAGCCTGTATAACTTGATCCTGAGAGAGCATATTCTTAATAACTCTGTGTCTTATTTGTTGCACCAATATCTAGTGGACTCAGATCTGACCTCTCCCCAAAAATTGGGAAAGAAGGCAGACAAATGGGTCGGAACAAGAGTGAACAGAAAAGTTCACACAGGGGGTGACAAGGATGGAAAGAAGAAGGATGGTAAGTCTTCAGACAAGGGTGGGGACAAATCTAAAAATGAGTCTTCATCAGGCCCACAAAAACACTCTGGTGGGGGTGGTGGGTCCAAATCGTCTTCTAATCAAGTAAAGAAACCATGGTGCTATTTATGTAAAGTAAAAGGCCATTGGACAACTGATGCCAGTTGTCCAAAGAAAAGCACCAAGCCTCCCACCACTACAACCCCTACTGCCACACCTAGTGCCCCTAGTAATAGCAGTGGTGGTGGGAGCAAACCTACTAATAGCCAATCCAAGGGAGTAGCTGGGCTCACTTTTGGTAATTTAGCTGGGGTTGGTCTTGTTAGGGAGACCACAGAGGCTGTATTAGTCTCTGAAGGTGCCATTGATTAAGCCACCTTGGTTGCTTGTCCCCTTAATATGGATAAGTACAAGCAACTTCCCCTAATAAATGGTGTTGAGGTTCAGGCCTACAGGGACACAGGTGCCAGTGTTACCATGGTAATAGAGAAACTGGTCCACCCTTAACAACACCTACTTGGTCACCAGTACCAAGTGACTGATGCTCATAACAACACTCTTAGCCACCCCGTGGCTGTTGTAAATCTCAACTGGGGGGGGTGTTACTGGTCCAAAGAAAGTTGTGGTTGCCTCAGATTTACCTGTAGACTGTCTACTAGGGAACGATTTTGAGACATCAGCTTGGGCAGAAGTGGAGTTGGAGGCTCATGCAGCAATGCTGGGCATTCCAGGGCATATTTTTGCTTTGACAAGGACTCATGCCAAAAAGCAAAAAGGACAGGGTAACTTGGATCCTGGAGCAATGGACCAAGTGCTCCCTAAAGCTAGGGTTAGTAAAGGTAAATCACTACCTACTATCCCTCCCTCTACAGTAGATTCAACTTCTGAGGAAGAAGAATTTCCCCCCTGTGCAGAACCTTCACCAGAGGAGCTGGAAGCAGACACTGCTGAGCTTTTGGGTGGAGGGGGGCCTGCCAGGGAGGAGCTGAGTGTGTCACAGCAGACCTGTCCCACACTAGAGGGTCTAAGACAGCAAGCTGTCAAACAGCAAAATGGGGATGTCAGTGACTCTCACAAAGTTTACTGGGAGGACAACCTCTTGTATACTGAAGCAAGGGATCCAAAACCTGGAGCAGCCAGGAGATTGGTGATTCCCCTGCAATACAGAGAGTTCCTCCTAACTCTAGCTCACGACATTCCCTTGGCTGGACATTTAGGGCAGATGAAAACATGGGATAGGCTTGTCCCCCTGTTTCATTGGCCTAGAATGTCAGAGGACACAAAGGAATTTTGTAAATCCTGTGTCACCTGTCAAGCCAGTGGCAAAACAGGTGGCACCCCAAAGGCCCCCCTTATTCCACTACCTGTGGTTGGGGTCCCCTTTGAAAGGGTAGAGGTTGACATAGTTGGCCCCCTTGACCCTCCTACTGCTTCAGGCAATAGGTTTACCTTGGTGGTAGTGGACCATGCCACAAGATATCCTGAAGCAATTCATCTTAGGACCACTACAGCACCTGCAGTGGTAAAGGCCCTCCTGGGAATCTTTTCCAGGGTGGGTTTCCCAAAAGAGGTAGTATCAGACAGGGGTAGCAACTTTATGTCTGCATACTTGAAGGCCATGTGGAAGGAATGTGGTGTAACATACAAATTCACCACACCTTATCATCCACAAACAAATGGACTGGTAGAGAGGTTTAATAAAACACTCAAAGGTATGATAATGGGACTCCCTGAAAAACTCAGGAGGAGATGGGATGTCCTGTTACCTTGCCTCCTTTTTGCTTACAGGGAGGTACCCCAAAAAGGAGTGGGTTTCAGCCCCTTTGAACTCCTATTTGGACACCCTGTAAGAGGTCCTCTAACACTTGTAAAGGAGGGTTGGGAACAACCTTTAAAAGCTCCTAAGCAAGACATAGTGGACTATGTACTTGGCCTAAGATCCAGAATGGCTGAGTATATGAAAAAGGCCAGTAAAAACCTTCAGGCCAGCCAGAGCTCCAAAAGCAATGGCATGACCAGAAGGTTGTTCTGATTCAGTACCAACCAGGGCAGAAAGTGTGGGTCTTGGAGCCTGTGGCCCCAAGAGCACTCCAAGACAAATGGAGTTGACCCCACATTATTGTTGAAAAGAAGGGAGAAGTCACCTACTTGGTTGACTTAGGCACTACCAGGAGTCCCCTTAGGGTGCTCCATGTCAATCGCCTAAAACCCTACTATGACAGGGCTGATCTCACCCTGCTCATGGCAACAGATGAAGGACAGGAAGAAGAGAGTGACCCTCTCCCTGATCTCTTCTCTTCCACAGAGCAAGATGCTCTAGTGGAAGGTGTAGTTCTGGCAGATTGTCTTACTGCTGAGCAGAAAGACCACTGCATAAATCTCCTAGGTCAGTTTTCTGAACTCTTTTCAACTGTGCCAGGCACCACTTCTTGGTGTGAGCACACTATAGATACTGGATACAGCTTGCCTGTCAAAAGTAAGATCTATAGGCAGCCTGACCATGTCAGAGACTGCATAAAACAAGAGGTTCAGAAAATGCTTGAACTGGGAGTGGTTGAGCACTCTGAAAGTCCATGGGCCTCTCCTGTGGTACTTGTACCAAAGAATCACTCTAAAGATGGGAAAAAGGAAATGAGGTTTTGTGTAGATTACAGAGGTCTCAACCAGGTAACTAAAACTGATGCTCACCCTATACCCAGGGCAGATGAGCTAATAGATACAATGGCATCTGCCAAGTATCTAAGCACCTTTGATTTGACTGCAGATCAAGTTATCAGAGGATGCTAAAGCAAAAACTGCATTTTCGACTATTGGAGGGCACTACCAATTCACAGTAATGCCCTTTGGTTTGAAAAATGCACCTGTCACTTTTCAGAGGTTGGTGAATACAGTCCTGCATGGGTTGGAGGCTTTTAGTGCAGCAGATCTGGATGATATAGCTGTCTTCAGCTCCACCTGGGATGATCACCTGGTCCACCTGTGGAAAGTTTTGGAGGCCCTGCAAAAGGCAGGCCTCACTATCAAGGTTACAAAGTGCCAGATAGGGCAGGGGAAAGTGGTTTATCTGGGACACCTTGTAGGTGGAGAACAGATTGCACCACTTCAGGGGAAAATCCAAACTATCATAGATTGGGTTCCCCCTACAACTCAGACCAAGGTGAGAGCCTCCTTAGGCCTCACTGGGTATTACAGGAGGTTCATAAAGAACTATGGCTCCATAGCAGCCCCTCTTAATGACCTCACTTCTAAGAAAATGCCTAAAAAGGTATTGTGGACAGCTAGCTGTCAAAAAGCTTTTGAGGAGCTGAAACAGGCCATGTGCTCTGCACCTGTCCTAAAAAGCCCATGTTACTCCAAAAAGTTCATTGTCCAAACTGATGCATCTGTATTAGTGGTAGGGGCAGTCTAATCACAACTCAGTTCTGAGGGCCAGGATCAACCTGTTGCTTTTATCAGCAGGAGGTTGACCCCTAGAGAAAAGCGTTGGTCTGCCATAGAGAGGGAGGCCCTTGCTGTGGTCTGGGCACTGAAGAAGTTGAGGCCATACCTGTTTGGCACTCACTTCATTGTTCAGACAGACCACAAACCTCTACTTTGGCTAAAACAAATGAAAGGTGAAAACCCTAAATTGTTGAGGTGGTCCATATCTCTACAGGGAATGGACTATACAGTGGAACATAGACCTGGGAGTACCCACTCCAATGCAGATGGACTCTCCAGATCTTTCCACTTAGACAATGAAGACTCATCAGGCCATGGCTAGTCTTATTGTCCTTCGTTTGGGGGGGGTTGTGTAGGAAAGTACCATCTTGCCTGGCATGTTACCCCCATATTTCACTGTATATATGTTGTTTTAGTTGTATGTGTCACTGGGACCCTGCCAGCCAGGGCCCCAGTGCTCATAAGTGTGCCCTGTATGTGTTCCCTGTGTGATGACTAGCTGTCTCACTGAGGCTCTGCTAACCAGAACCTCAGTGGTTATGCTCTCTCTTTGCTTTCCAAATTGTCACTAACAGGCTAGTGACCAATTTTACCAATTCACATTGGCATACTGGAACACCCTCATAATTCCCTAGTATATGGTACTGAGGTACCCAGGGTATTGGGGTTCCAGGAGATCCCTATGGGCCTCAGCATTTCTTTTGCCACCCATAGGGAGCTCTGACAATTCTTACACAGGCCTGCCACTGCAGCCTGAGTGAAATAACGTCCACGTTATTTCACAGCCATTTACCACTGCACTTAAGTAACTTATAAGTCACCTATATGTCTAACCTTTACCTGGTAAAGGTTGGGTGCTAAGTTACTTAGTGTGTGGGCACCCTGGCACTAGCCAAGGTGCCCCCACATTGTTCAGGGCAAATTCCCCGTGAATGCGGGGACACCATTACACGCGTGCACTATACATAGGTCACTACCTATGTATAGCGTCACAATGGTAACTCCAAACATGGCCATGTAACATGTCTAAGATCAATATCATTCTGGCATTGGGGAGACAATTGGCATTGGGGAGACAATTCCATGATCCCCCGAGTCTCTAGCACAGACCCGGGTACTGCCAAACTACCTTTCCCGGGGTTTCACTGCAGCTGCTGCTGCTGCCAACCCCTCAGACAGGTTTCTGCCCTCCTGGGGTCCAGCCAGGCTTGGCCCAGGAAGGCAGAACAAAGGACTTCTTCAGAGAGAGGGTGTTACACCCTCTCCCTCTGGAAAAAGGTGTCAGGGCTGGGGAGGAGTAGCCTCCCCCAGCCTCTGGATATGCTTTGATGGGCACAGATGGTGCCCATCCCTGCATAAGCCAGTCTACACCGGTTCAGGGATCCCCCAGCCCTGCTCTGGTGCGAAACTGGACAAAGGAAAGGGGAGTGACCACTCCCCTGACCTGCACCTTCCCTGGGAGGTGCCCAGAGCTCCTCCAGTGTGCTCCAGACCTCTGCCATCTTGGAAACAGAGGTGCTGCTGGCACACTGGACTGCTCTGAGTGGCCAGTGCCAGCAGGTGACGTCAGAGACTCCTTCTGATAGGCTCTTACCTGTGTTGCTAGCCTATCCTCCTTCCTAGGTAGCCAAACCTCCTTTTCTGGCTATTTAGTGTCTCTGCTTTGGGGAATTCTTTAGATAACGAATGCAAGAGCTCATCAGAGTTCCTCTGCATCTCTCTCTTTACCTTCTGCCAAGGAATCGACCGCTGACTGCTCTGGACGCCTGCAAAACAAAGTAGCAAAGACGACTACTGCAACCTTGTATCGCTGATCCGGCCGCCTTCTCTACTGTTTTCCTGGTGGTGCATGCTGTGGGGGTAGTCTGCCTCCTCTCTGCACTAGAAGCTCCGAAGAAATCTCCTGTGGGTCGACGGAATCTTCTCCCTGCAACCGCAGGCACCAAAAGACTGCATCACTGGTCCTCTGGGTCCCCTCTCAGCACAACGAGCGTGGTCTCTGGAACTGAGCAACTATGTCCAAGTGACTCCCACAGTCCAGTGACTCTTCAGACCAAGTTTGGTGGAGGTAAGTCCTTGCCTCACCACGCTAGACTGCATTGCTGTGTACCGCGTGATTTGCAGCTGCTCCGGCTCCTGTGCACTCTTCCAGGATTTCCTTTGTACACAGCCAAACCTGGGTCCCCGACACTCTAACCTGCAGTGCACAACATTCTGAGTTGTCCTCCGGCGTCGTGGGATTTTCTTTTGTGACTTCGGGTGAGCTTCGGTTCACTCTTCTTCGTAGTGCCTGTTCCGGCACTTCTGCGGGTGCTGCTTGCTTCTGAGAGGGATCCTTGTCTTGCTGGGTGCCCCCTCTGTCTCCTCACGCAATTGGCGACATCCTGGGCCCTCCTGGGCCACAGCAGCACCCACAAACCCTAACCGCAACCCTTGCAGCTAGCAAGGCTTGTTTGCAGTCTTTCTGCGTGGGAAAACCTCTGCAAGCTTCTTCACGACGTGGGACATCCATCCTCCAAAGGGGAAGTTCCTAGTCCTCTTCGTTCTTGCAGAATCCACAGCTTCTACCATCCGGTGGCAGCTCCTTTGCACCCTCAGCTGGCATTTCCTAGCATCTGCCCACTCTCGACTTTGTTGTGACTCTTGGACTTGGTCCCCTTGTTCCACAGGTACTCTGGTCTGGAAATCCATTGTTGTTGCATTGCTGGTGTTGGTCTTCCTTGCAGAATTCCCCTATCACGACTTCTGTGCTCTTTGGGGAACTTAGGTGCACTTTACACCTACTTTTCAGGGTCTTTGGGTGGGCTATTTTTCTAACTCTCACTGTTTTCTTACAGTCCCAGTGACCCTCTACAAGCTCACATAGGTTTGGGGTCCATTCGTGGTTCGCATTCCACTTCTAGAGTATATGGTTTGTGTTGCCCCTATACCTATGTGTTCTCATTGCAATCTATTGTCACTGTACATTGCTTGCATTGCTTTCTATTGCTATTACTGCATATTTTTGGTATTGTGTACATATATCTTGTGTATATTTGCTATCCTCATACTGAGGGTACTCACTGAGATACTTTTGGCATATTGTCATAAAAATAAAGTACCTTTATTTTTAGTATATCTGTGTATTGTGTTTTCTTATGATATTGTGCATATGACACCAGTGGTATAGTGGGAGCTTTGCATGTCTCCTAGTTCAGCCTAAGCTGCTCTGCTAAGCTACCCTTTTCTATCAGCCAAAGCTGCTAGACACCTCTTCTACACTCATAAGGGATACCTGGAGCAGAGTGTAAGTACCCCTTGGTACCCACTACAAACCAGGCCAGACTCCTACAGTGTGTTATTCCCACCCGCCCCCCCTCCCTCCTAAAGCTGCTGGCCGCAACTGACCGCCAGACAGCCGAGTCCAAGCAGCGGCTATCGGAAAGTGATTTTCCTTGACATATTAAATTCAGGAAAATTAAGACAAAACGTTGCGTTTGCCCATCTGGTTATTTAAGTGAAGATATCAGAGATTATTAGAGCTAATCTGTCCTGCTCCTTGGCTGCTCCTCTCCTTTGCCTGAGCTAACCTTATATATTTCTGCCCCTGCATCTTTCTCGAGCATCTCTTGCATTTATTAATAAAGAAGTGAAAGTCAGTAAAAAAAAAAGGCATTCATGTGCTGCGGAACATAATGTCTCCGCTCTGCCATTACAGACATAAAGCACGATCTCCTCGAACTGCACATCTCAATGTACATCAGCTTGCGTCTCTTGCCCTTTGACCCCTTAAAGAAAGCAGTGGTTCTGGAAGATGGGCTGTTTCTACCACAGGCAAGACACCTCACATCCCCTATGAATGAACTCTTCTGCATTTTTATACCCATGTCTCTGTCAGTCCAAACTTCATCACTTTGCAAATAAAATAAAGGCCATCGTTTGAGATATTGCATGAAAAATAGCAAAATGAGTAATGCAACAAATAAATAACTGTAGGTTGTATATCGTGAACTATGCCCTCTTTGTGAAAATGGGACAGTATGAAAAATCTCTGTGTTAAACGCTTTATTCCATGTAGCTGCTTCAGAAGTCATTTGAGGGGTTGTCAACAATCCCCAGCATCCTTTCCTTGATGTTTGGCTGCAGATCGTGTGGCATATTCCGAGTTAACCAATTGCAGTGCGCATTCATGAATGCGTCATTTTATCTCACCCTGACTCAGCTATTCCATCGAGGGAGTTAAGAACTCAAAAGTCTCCTTGTCACTGTGAAGTGCTCTGAATGTAATTGGGTTGATTGATGGTGTTTTGTGAACAAATCAATTTTTCATATTTGTACAATTTCCCTTGTTTAGAAGAGAGAACAGCTTGCACCCGAGAAGAAGGTTAAAAAGTCTGCTTGTATCCACTGCTTGGTTGCCTTAGCCTCTTGCATTCTTTCTTCGCTTAATATAGATTTAAAATGCACTTTGTATTACTGATGTTGTGAAAATAAAGCGAGCTATGACAAAAAGGGGGGGTTTTCCTTCTCAGAGTATCACATATGTTTAAAGTTTTGTTTAAACTTGGATACAGACATGGATATGGTAAGTTTGTAGATGATCATGCATTTTAATTAATTATGCAAACCAGCTCTGCCTCATGACAGCTCACCTATAGATATACAATGGACCATATTACCATAAATTACACCACAAGCCTTTAAAGTGGTTGTCCAGACAGAAAGGAATATTGCCACTGAATAACAGACGTTTATTGTTACCCAAATTAATGCACTCATTTTATCGACCGCAGAAGGATGAAATGCTGAGCAAGGCAGTCAAAATTTAAACCTGTCACTGTAAAACCAAATTCTGGCCCCTGCAATGTTGGGCGGATTCGTACAATGAGCCACCATACATAAATTATGTTTGCACCAGGAAAATTTGCACTGGTTCTCGATACTTTTGCAGTGACTTTGGACTCATCAATGGCCCAAAACTAACATTTCCTACAACTGACAGTGCGTGCAACATATTTTCCAGCACTCAATTAAAACACATGCCAGCTGAAGCCTAAAGCAAAATTTACTGTCACCAATGTAAAAATGCCCAGCAAAAGTCTTTCACACTAGATCAATTTCTGTGATCTGTGGACCATCACCTAGTGCCCTACTCCCCCTGACTGCAACTGCAGTGCTAATGCACTGCCACCCTCTCTTCATCTTTGTATCATCTCGGTTTCCATTTTAGAAGTAACAGTGGATACCACAGTGTCTCTTCTTTTTAAGATTCGGATTTTGCTTTTACAGACATCACATACCTACACGGCATAGATTATAGCATTCTGTAAGTTTATGATATGTGTGATGTTAGGTTTTACGTCATGTAGGCATGGACAGTGTTACTTTACATTGTAGCCCATGTTACTGTTCTGTTTTTAGGTCTTTGCTCTAGACGGCGTGCATGCACGTCTTGAACTGAGACTGCTGCGTCAACATCGTGGGCTTCAGTCCGCCCACAGCCTTCTTAGTTGCTTACACCACTGTTGCTACATTTTTCAGCATCCCCATTCGTGAAGGGCATGTGTAAGCCGTGCGTTTTCTGTGTTTAGACCTCCCCGAGAGCACAGGCAAACTACAGTCAAGGTCTGCAGCTCCCATGTTTTCAGCCACTGTTTAAGACTACTTTTTCATTTTGTTTTCAGTGGCTGACAAGTCCTGCAGCACATTAGGAGTGCTATTGTTCCTGTTGCTCATTTTTTTTTAATGACTGATTCCTTTTTTACGTCTCTCTGCCTGTTTTCTTTTAGTTTCTTCTTGATTTACTTTTCTGCTCCTTTATTCCTCTTGTTCTGCTCGTATTTTGACTTCTATTTCTGCCGTTGTGCTTGTTTTTATGGTTATTTTTGCGTCATCTGTTTCTGCCTTTCTGTTCAATTCTTGACCTCTTTTCTGACTTTCTGCTTGTGCCTTTTTGTTTGTGACTGTTGGACTGTTTTGCTTATGAAGGGTCATCCCCAATCTTTTTGCCTCCTGCCTCTACCACTGCTAACCAGTGTTAAAGTGCATATGCTCTCTGTGTAAATTGTATGTAATTGGTTTATCCATGATTGGCATAATTGATTTACTAGTAGGTCCCCTAGTAAAGTGCACTAGAGGTGCCAGGGCCTGTAAATCAAATGCTACTAGTGGTCCTGCAGCACTGGTTGTGCCACCCACATAGGTAGCTCTGTAATCATGTCTCAGACCTGCCACTGTAGTGTCTGTGTGTGCCCATTTGCAAGGCCTAAACCTTCCCTTTTCTTACATGTCAGACACCCCTAAGGTAGGCCCTAGGTAGCCCCAAGGCCAGGGTGCAGTGTATGGTTAAGCTAGGACATATAGGCGGTCATTACAACATTGGCGGTAAAAGCCGCATACCGCCGTGCAGAAGACCGCCAACACACCGCCGCGGCCGCGGAATTCCGCCACAGCTATTATGACCCACATTTCGGAATCTGCCAAAATTCAGACACCCACACAAGTCCGCCACACCAAAGGTCAGCGATAAACTGGCGAAAACAAAACCTCCAGCGTCACGCCAACAGAAATACTCCCACACTATCACGACACACGAATCCACGCTGCGGTATTTCAACCGCGGTATTCCATTGGCAGTAGACACCGCCGCGCTCAAAATATACACACTTTTACAAAACACAGCCACATTGGACAATTTGAAATACACACACCTGATACACATACACACACCACTCCCACACACCCAATACAATATAAAACACACACCCACATCACCCACAAACCCCTACGACCACAATTACAGAGAGAAGGCCAGAGAGAGAGCACCAGCAAGAACAACAGCATCCACAGGCACACAACACCATCACCATCACCCACAGAACTTCCACGCACCTCACACAACACACCACTGCATATCAGCACACACATCAGCACACACTCCACCCCACACATCACCTACACCACCCCATGGCACAGCAAAGACACCCCAGGTTCTCGGAGGAGGAGCTCAGGGTCATGGTGGAGGAAATCGTCCAGGTAGAGCCACAGCTATTCAGATCACTGGTGCAGCACACCTCCATTGCAAGGAAGATGGAGCCATGGCGAAGAATAGTGGACAGGGTCAATGCAGTGGGACAGCACCCAAGAAATCGGGAGGACATCAGGAAGAGGTGGAACGACATAAGGGGGAAGGTGCGTTCCGTGGTCTCAAGACACCACCTGGTGGTTCAGCGGACTGGCGGCGGACCCCCACCTCCTCCCCCACAACTAACAACATGGGAGGAGCAGGTCTTGGAGATTCTGCATCCTGAGGGCCTCGCAGGAGTAGGTGGAGGAATGGACAATGGAATGTGAGGTAACTGCGCTGGTGTTGTACACCGTCGCGGTAGGCGGTCGAAGACCGCGGTGCAATGCTGCATTGGTTAACATTGGACCCTATGGGTCCCAGGAGCCAATGGCGATGTACGCCGGCGGTGACGGTATGCACCGCCGCGGACGTGACTGCCATTTTCTATCACTTCAATCACTCGATACCTGATCTTCGACAGGAGAGGACCTACACTGCAAGTGCTGCTGTGACCTCAGTCTGGAAGAGACAATGGCTCGAGTGTCTGGGGAAAGGGCCCCTGCCTTCACATCGGAGGAGTTGGAGAAACTCGTGGATGGGGTCCTCCACCAGTACACGCTACTCTGCAGTCCTCCAGACAAAAAGGTAAGTACACTGGGAGCATGCTGTATGGGCTATGCCTGTGTGGACTGGATGTATGAAGGAAGGGGGGAGAGTGTTGCATGCATGAAACAACGGTGAATGCATGTGCCACATGGCAAGGGTAGGGATGGGGGCCAATCACTTTGACGGTGCAGTTGGTAATAACTTCTCTTCTTCCCCTGTACATTTCATGTAGGTCAGCGCCCACCAGAAGAAAGATATTTGGTGTGCCATCGCCAAGGACGTCCGGACCCTGGGGGTCTACCACAGACGGAGCACCCACTGCTGGAAAAGATGGGAGGACATTCGCCGCTGGAGCAAGAAGACGGCGGAGGCTCAGCTGGGGATGGCCTCCCAACGTGGGAGGGTGCCCATCGCACCATGACCCCCCTGATGTTCAGGATCCTGGCGGTGGCCTACCTGGAGTTGGATGGGCTCTTGAGGGCATCACAGCAGACACAAGGGGGTGAGTACACTCTCATTCTGCTGACTTTGCGCGCAGTGGAGGTGTCTGGGTGGGGGAGGAGGGCTGTGGGTTTCCCTAGGCCAGGGCGAGTTCCGTAGGCAAGGCCCCTCCGTATGTCAGGCCATGTGGCACCCCAGCCCACCTCTGTAGAGTGCCAAGTAGAGGTAGTCATGCCCCTGTGTCATCTATGTGTGCAGAGGTCGTCCATAGCCTTGTAGGCCATTTCCCAGAAATTGAACAGTGGAGCCCAAGAGCTCGGCGTAGTGCAGAGGGCTTCTGTGTCTGTCGTGTCCGCCAACGGTAGCGGTAATGCATGCACTCAACATGTTTTTCTTCTGTCTTCCCCCCCCTTTTTGTGGTCTCCCTGTTCTTGTGTGCATTAGCATCATCAGGAGGAGGAGCAGTGGCAACGGAGCATGAGAGAGCTGCATCCCACATGGCCCTGGAGGGCGACACTACGGAGTCTGAATTCACCAGTGGGACGGAGGGGAGCTCCACGGCGGGAACAGGAGCTGACACCAGTGACACAGACTCGTCCTCTGATGGGAGCTCCCTTGTGGTGGTGGCAACATCTGTGCCCCCTGCATCTACAGGTACAGCCGCCACCCCCCCACCAGCACCGCCCTCCCAGCAGCCCCTCAGCCTTTTCCCGTGCCCGCTCACCCAGGAGGGTGGGCATCACCTTCGCCCCAGGCACCTCAGGCCCTGCCCCAGTCACCCCTGCTGCCCTCAGTGAGGAGGCCATTGACCTCCTCAGGTCCCTCACTGTTGGGCAGTCTACCATTTTGAATGCCATCCAGGGTGTACAGAGGCAGTTGCAACAAACCAATGCATTCCTGGAGGGCATCCATTCTGGTCTTCACCGAGCTTTTCAGACTCTGGCCTCAGCACTGATGGCAGCCATTATCCCCGTCTCTAGCCTCCCCCCTCCAACTTCCTCAACCCCGACCCAATCCCCTGTACCTCAGCCTATCCCAAGCACACCTACAGACCAACATGCACATACCTCAACACACAAGGGAAGCTCAGGCAAACATAAGCACCACACATCCCATAGGCACTCACGCAAGCATCACACACATGCAGACACACCAACATCCACTGCCTCCACTGTGTCCCCCTCCTCCTCATCTCCCTCCTCCCTCCCAGTCTCGTCTACACTCACACCTGCATGTAGTACCTCTACAGCCACTACGTCCCTCTCCAGCACACCCACCACCACACCCCGCTCCTGTGCAGTCACCACCCCCACTACCATTCACACATCCCCTCTGTCCTCTCCTAGTGTGTCTGCGACGCCCCCTCCCAAGATACACAAACGCAGGCACATACCCACCCAACAGCCATCCACCTCACGACAGCCTCCATCGCATGCACCTTCACCCAAAGTCACCAAACGTACACCTCCTACAACCACCACCTCTTCCTCCACTCCCAAACCCCCTCCAGCTACCCGTCCCAGTGTGTCCCAAAAACTTTTCCTGTCCACCCTTGACCTCTTTCCCACACCTCCCCCACCCCGTCCGTCTCATAGGTCCCGAGCTAGCACCTCAGCCACAGCATCTCCGGGACCAGTGGTGCCTGTAGTCACCGGAATCTGGAGTGCACCAACCACCAGGGCAGCCAGTGTGGCACGGAGCCACAGCACAGACACTCCCCCACCTGTGAAGCATCAGACGTTGGCCAGTGCCCGGCGGGAGAGGGTGAAGACTCCAGCCACCAAAGCCGCTCCCAGGGGTCCAGTTGGGAGAGTGGAGTCAGCTGTGACACCTTCCAAGGTGGGGAAGGGCCACAAGAAACCCGGCAAGTCTGGGAAGAGCTGCACGGCGGAGAAGACTGCCATCATCCCAGCTGCCCAGGAGGCCACCGCCAGCACCAGCTGTCCAGGAGGCCACCGCCAGCACCAGCCCAGCTGCCCAGGAGGCCAGCACCAGCTGCCCAGGAGGCCACCGCCAGCACCAGCCCAGCTGCCCAGGAGGCCACTGCCAGCACCAGCCCAGCTGCCCAGGAGGCCACTGCCAGCACAAGCCCAGCTGCCCAGGAGGCCACCGTCAGCACAAGCCCAGCTGCCCAGGAGGCAACTACCAGCACCAGCCCAGCTGCCCAGGAGGCCACCGCCAGCACAAGCCCAGCTTCCCAGGAAGACACCGCCAGCACAAGCCCAGCTGGGCCATGAAGGACCGCTAGCAAAAGGCCCGTTGGGCCATGAAGGACCACCAGCCCCGCTGGGCCAAGAAGGACCGCCAGCAGCTGAGACCCTGCAATGGAGACTGCCATCTGAAGCACCGCTGAACAGGGCACCGCCATCTGAAGCACCGCTAGCCCATGAGTGGCAGGGGCACTGATGCAACTGAGTCCGTCACAGGGTGAATGATGCACTCCGGGCACCATGCCCCCTCCAGAACCAGTGGAGACTGACATCCACTACCTCTGTCCTTACCAGGATGAAGCCCTCTGGGCACCATTCCCCCTCCAGAACCAGTCGAGAGATACATCCACTTGTGAGACTGTGGCTTTGCACTCCCCAGGATTGAACGGTGGGCAACCCACCCACTGTAGAGACTTGAGAGACTGTGGCTTTGCACTCCCCAGGATTGAACAGTGGGCAACCCATCCACTGTAGAGACTTGAGAGACTGTGGCTTTGCACTCCCCAGGATTGAACAGTGGGCAACCCACCCACTGTAGAGACTTGAGAGACTGTGGCTTTGCACTCCCCAGGATTGAACAGTGGGCAACCCACCCACTGCAGAGACTTGAGAGACTGTGGCTTTGCACTCCCCAGGATGGAACAGTGGGCAACCCACCTACTGTAGAGACTTGAGAGACAGTGGCTTTGCACTCCCCAGGATTGAACCGTGGGCAACCCACCCACTGTAGAGACTTGTGATACTGTGGATTTGCACTCCCCAGGATATGGCAGTGGGCAACCCACCCACTGTAGAGACTTGTGAGACTGTGGTTTTGCACTCCCCAGGATGGAATAGTGGGCAGACCACCCACTGTAGAGACTTGAGAGACTGTGGCTTTGCACTCCCCTGGATGGAACAGTGGGCATGTGCACCCCTCGTGGATTAGGCGTCGTGCACTCAAGCGGCTGAGGTGCCCCCCCTTTCCCTCCCCCTGAGGTGCCTGTTTTCTTGCTCTCTGATGCCCCTGCAGTGTTCTCTCCATCATGGTCGGGGATCTTGTGTGGGCCTCGCCCATACCGTGTGCTCCCAGTGTTCCACGACCTATCTTAGTGCACTATCTGGACTACTATGCTTGGTACACAAGGTATATATTTTGTACATGGTGTATATATATATTTCTGCCTACTTGTTTTTAATATATTACAATGGTTACACTAATTTTCTATTGTCTTTGCATTCTTCCGGGGTGTTTGGGGGGTGTTACTGTGATGTATTGATATGCATTTATGTGTGTTGTAGTGGGTGAGGGTGGGGGTGTTGCGTGTGTGTGTCCCTGTTTTGTCCCTCCCTCCTCCCCTGTGTCGTAGGTGCAGTACTCACCGTGGTCTTCACCGCCGGCGTTCGTGCTCCTGGTAGAGGAGCAGGAAGACTATTGCAGGGAGAATTTGGAGTTCCGGGTCCATGGTGTCCTCGTTCCTCGTGGGGTGTGTAGAGGTGAGCGTTTTCCCTTTGAAATTCCAGTTTCCGCCGTGTTTTTATCCTCAGTGAATCCGCCCCGGAAAAGGTGGCGGATTGGTAGGTTGTGATACTGTGGGCGGTACATTGTCTCCCGCCTGTCTGCTGGCGGTGACCGCTGTGCTGTTTGTTTGTACCGGCGTGGCGGTCGGAGTGTTAAAGTGGCTGTGTTTGTTGGCGGTTTCCGCCACGGTCGTAATTGCAATTGTTTTACCGACGGCCTGTTGGCGGTTTTACCGCCGCTTTAACACCGTCCGCCAGGGTCATAATGACCAACATAGTAATGTGTTTTACGTCCTGACAGTGAAATATTGCTAAATTCGTTTTTCACTGTTGCAAGGCCTGTTCCTCTCATAGGTTAATATGGGGGCTACCTTTAAATCAGATTAAAGTGTAGATTCCCTTTGGGAGCGGATGGACATGTGGAGTTTGGGGTCTCTGAGCTCACAATTTAAAAATTCATCTTTTAGTAAAGTTGATTTTAAGATTGTGTGTTTGAAAATGCCACTTTTAGAAAGTGGGCATTTTCTTGCTTATACCATTTCTGTGACTCTGCCTGTTTGTGGATTCCCTGTCTGGGTCAGTTTGACAGTTGGGCTGGTTGCACCTCACACTAGACAGGGACACAAAAGGAGCTGGGGTGTAGTCTGCATTTCCTGATGAGCCATCTGTGCTAGGAGGGAGGGGAGGAGTGGTCACTTACACCTGAAAGGGCTGTGCCTGTCCTCACACAATGCCGTCTCCGACCCCCTGGTGAGTTTCTGGGGCCTGGCCTGGGCAAGGCAGGATTTCACATTCAAAAGAGACTTTACTTTGAAGTAGGACTACTTCAAAGGAGAAATTGGGTATAAGAAGGGCACCCAAAACCACAGACTTTAGATAACTTCTGAACATCAAGAGGAACCTCTGCCTGGAGAAGAGCTGAAGAGTTGAGGAGAAGTGCTGCCCTGCCTGTGACTGTGCTTTGTGGAGCTATCCTGCAGTTGCTGCGTCTGCCAGAGTAAGAGAGCAAAGACTGGACTTTCTGTGCCTTCCATCTTGTGAAGAAATCTCCAAGGGCTTGATTTAGAGCTTGCTTCCTGTTGTTTGAAGTCTCCGGGACAGCAAAGACTTCTCTCTGCCAGCACCTGGAGTCTCTGGAGAGACTCCTGCTCTGACAAGTGGTGCCCTATCCAGTTCCTGGGCCCTTGAAAGGAAAGCTGGTGGAAACCCAAGGAAATCGACTTCAGATGACTTCGGACCGACGCTGCTGCTGAATCCGGTGACGCTGCCTGCAACCGACTCCGTGATCTTTGCTGGAACGCGACGACCTTCGCAGGCCCGACGCTGCTGCAGCCCCGCTAAAGTCCGTGACTCCATGGAAGTCGCCGCACCACGTCGTGACTGACGCTGCTCGAAGTGCACGGATTCAACGTTCCACGCAGACTCCGCAATCCCCGACTTTGCGATTTGGCTTGTTTTCACTCTTCACTCTTCACCAAAGGTACTGTACTTGGGGGTCTACGCGACTACGTGTCCGGTGCTGCTGGTGTCGGCTTGTTGGGAACGACTCCGTCACAATGCCATGATAAAACCTCATCGAAGCATTTTGTGTTTCTAATTGCTATTTTTCAGTTTAATCTTTAAGAAATTCATAACTTGACTTGTGTATGTCGGATGTTTGTCGTTTTGGTCTTGTTTTTTTTAGATAAATATTTCCGATTTTCCTAAACTGGTGTTGTATCATTATGTAGTGTTTTCATTAAGTTACTGTGTGTGTTGGTACAAATACTTTACACCTAGCACTCTGAAGTTAAGCCTACTGCTCTGCCAAGCTACCAAAGGGGTAAGCAGAGGTTACCTGAGGGTGATTCTCTTTTACCCTGACTAGAGTGAGGGTCGTTGCTTGAACACGGGGACACCTGACTGTCAACCAAAGACCCCATTTCTAACAGTGACGTGTTCATTTCTTGTTATCTATTTCTGCCGTTATGCTTGTTTTTATGGTCCTTTTGTGTTGTCTGTTTCTGCCTTTCTGCTTGATTCTTGAACTCTGTTTCTGACTTAGTGGTCTTTTATTTCCCTGTTTGTGTCATTTTGCTAGTTTCTTCACTTCTATTTCTGCTGTTATGCTTGTTTTTTCTGGGTTTTTTGTGTCGTATGTTTCTGCCTTCTGCTCGATTCTTGACCTATTTGTGCCTTTCTGCTTGTTTATTCCTCTGTTTGTGCCTTTCTGCTAGATTCTTGCCCTCTGTTTCTGCCTTTCTGCTAGTTTCTTGCCCTGTCTGTACCTTTCGGTTAGTTTCTTGCCCTCTGTTTCTGCCTCCCTTCCTCTTTGCTGCTTGTTCCTTGCCTTCTGTTTGCACCTTTCTGCTCGCTTTTTGCCTGCTGTTTGTGCCTTTTTGCTCATGTGTTGCCCTCTGTTTCGGTATTTATGTTTGTTTTATGCTCATTTCTTCCCATTTCTGCCTTTCTGCTAATTTCTTACCATTTCTGGCAGTAGTTTCTTGCCCTCTGTTTGTGCCTTTCTACTTGTTTCCTGCACTCTGTGCCTTGCTGCTCATTTCGTACCCTCTGTTTGTGCCTTTCTACCCATTTTCTGCCCTGCTTGTGACTTTCTGCTCATTTCTTATTGTAATGCAGTGTTCCATATCCCTGTCCCTTGTTGCTTCTTTTCTCTGACACCCACCTGCCCGTCCTTTCTTCTTCACTCCCACCCACCCCTGTCCCTGGTTCATCTCATCTCTGCCTCAACTGCCCTCATTCATGTCTGGATTCTACAACTCTTTCTGTGGCTTCTCAGTAGCCTGGGTGACCAGAGAGCACTTACTCCTGCAGTGCGATTATCTTTGGGGCCCAAATACAGGCACGGTATTGTTGCCAATCTGCCCCATCCGTTATCCGCCCTCAGTGCTCCAGCAGACACCCCCACCTGCCCTCTCGTTCACCACCCCTACTGCACTTCCATGCAGCACCCCCACCCCATTGCCAAAGGCAATAGGCCACCCATTGCCGAGACCTATTGGCTTTGCCAATGCTTGTCTATCTTGCTTGACATATGATACATATCTAATAATATATCATTACAGATGAACATTACAGAATTAAGGAACAAATGTAAAACTGGAGCTAACTAAAAGCAAATGTGTACCTTAAACAGAAGCACACACTCCACGGCTGCCCAATTAATTAAATTATTTAGTTTTCAAGTAATCATTTTCCGTACTGCTGACTATGGCACCAACAAAGCCCCTCCCTCAAATCAGTCAAGGCGCTAGGGAGACAAGTGGCTCAATCAAAACAACAGAAGTGTACACATCATGAAAGTATAGAAGAATTAAAGTCTACCACTGGATGACGATCCCTGCCAGTTGGAAAGAACTACATGAAAGCAGTCACACATACTGGAAAGCGTGTCTTCATTTATGAGCAGTTGCTAACATCAGTAGGTGTGTTTGATGCCCTCACAGAAGGAATCCATTGCATTCTATAGACTTTAAGAGCAGATCCTCCAACCCCAATCACAGCAGAGCCAACAGGAGAAAGAAAAACCAGCAACAGGTGGTTCAAAGTGCGTGAGACCTGCGTTGCTAATGCAGCCAGCTGCTTCCACAACCTCAAAACAAATAAAAACAGCAATATTTTGAGTGACAATGTGGTGTAACATCTAGACCTCCTGACTTTGGACCTGACTTCAAAGGCACAAAGGGGTATAAGTATTGGACCCAAAACCCCAAACTTCTTCAAGATTTGCTTCTGGAACCAAGCAGAGCCTCTGCGATGGAGAAGAGCTGAAGAGCTGAGGAGAAGTGCTGCCGCTACCTGTGACTGTTCTTTGTTGGGCTATCCCGCAGTTGCTGCTTCTGGCTGTGAAAGGAGACAAAGCCTGGACTTTGTGGTGTATTACTGCTTGAGAAGAGTCTCCAAGGCTTGGATTGCGCTTGCCCCCTGTTCTGAACCCTCAGGTCCATTAAAGACTTACTCTGCCAGCACCTGGACTCCCTGCTGAGACTCCTACCCTGCCAAGTGGTGCCTAATCCAGTCCCTGGGCCGTTGAAAGGAGAAGCTGGTGGAAAAAACAAGAAAAAACAAGTAAACCTACTTCAGACGACTTCGGATCGATACCGCTGCCGAAGCCTGTGAAGCTTTCTGCATCCGAAGCCGCGGTCCTCTCTGGAGTGCCACAACCCAGCAGGACCAAAACCGCTGCAGCCTCACTGAACTCTGCTACTCTGTGGACATTGCCACACCACGTCATGATCGCTGGATATTGAGACCACCGGAATAGTGCGGATCCAACGCTTCGCATCAATGCCGCCTCACCTCCAACGCAGCAAGGACCCAACGTCTCTTCGTGACTCCTCCGCTCCGCAGCACCAGAACCTACGCTGCTTCGGATCCAGCGACGCCGCGATCCCCAACTCCATGCACCGACTTGTTTCCTCATTTTTGCATGGTTCTGTACCTGGGTGTCCGTATGTCTCTCTCACCAGTGCCATTGGCGCCGGATTGTTGGGAACAACTCTATTACGATGCCGTGATATCACCTAATTGAAGCATTTGTGTTTCTAAGATCTTTTAAAAATTCATAACTTCGCTTCTGTTTGTTAGATTTTTGTCGTTTTAGTCTTGTTCAGTTCAGATAAATATTAGCTATTTTTCTAACCTGGTGTTGAGTCATTTTGTAGTGCTTCAACTGTACTACTGTGTGTTGGTCCAAACAGAAGAGATCTCTCTGCTGAGCCAACCAGTTAGGAGGCAGAAAAGGAGAGTGCCACTCCAGTGATCCTATGGTAAGCTGCAGGCGGGATCAAAGTGCTTTTACTGAAGACAGAAGGTCTTACAGACAGCACATGTGCGCTGCCCAGGCTCAACCTAAAACTGTGCAATCAGCTGTGAGCTACTCTTCTTGAATGAAAGGGTATCTATTTTCACTTACATCAGTTTCATTTGACCTCAATAGAGCCGTATTTATTGGAAGGATCCCCCAGAAGTTAACTAGACATGTCCCAAGCCTTTATGCTGAGATATTATATTATCAAGACCAGTTTCTCTCGCTCTATTCACTGGCATTGCGGCCCTCCTCCGAGGGGACATGGTATGTCGAGGCAATAGCAAATGGGAGTATTTTTTACAACATAGGTCGATCAACTTTCCGCAGCACATACGTGTTTTTGAAAATTTTGCATTTGACTTGTCTGATTGCTTTGCATTGTTGTTCATAAACTTGGAAGTTAGGTGCACTGTTTCAGGATGCTATGCTTCCGGCATACATTAAAAGGCTACACATTGTATTACAGATTGCTCTACCAAGTATGCTACAATCATCAGTGCATGATACTAAGTAGCAGCCTGAGATTCTGCATTGTAGTTGATGCTTCTAATTTTGGTGTGGGCCCACTGAGTTGCCTCCTTTATAATACCTTTCAATATTGGACAGTGGCATAACACAAAGTGATGGTGCCCTCCCTGCAGAACTTGTTGAGGGGCCCCTGAGACCCCTGTATCTCAAAGATACTCACATTCCTGAGGCTGTATTGGGCCCCCCTAAAAGTGGGGTTACCCGCGTACCCTAAAGGCTTCAGGGATCATTATTGCAGCCATGGCAGTTTACAAGATGAACCAGAACATATGCTCAAATAAGCATCCAACTGTGGATCCTTGTTTCATCTAGTGAACCTACAGGGAGGTACAGGATTTTTCATTCAAAGTGACCCCTAAGAACATTTTCTCTATTGGTAAGGAAGGGGCCAGGTGTCATCCCTAACCACAGGCTGGTGCCAGGCATAAACGTAACACCTCTGGACACCTTCTTCAGAGCATTACTTGACATGTGGAAGAGCATTATTGCACCTGCTCTTGAGGCCTGTGAGGAGAATCCTAGGGGCTGGGCCTGCTCCCATTTGTACACAGAACAAAGAAGTGGGCTCCAAGTGTATTTTGGCTGACCTCCTGTTAAGCTACAGGGTCACAAAAGCTGACCAGTTTCTACTGGACCTCCCCTGGACCTTGCTGGTGGCTTTTGTTGAAGTGAGTTCTGACCTGAAGGGATGTTCCCAATGTCCTGGAACCCTTGGCTTGTGTCAGAGTGTAACCCTAAAACCTGAGACTTAGAAACTTTTTCAAGACTTTTTGCACAGAGAACCAACAGAAGACTGGGACCAATTTGCCAACGTAATCCACCGAGGGTGCATCGCTGGTGTGCGGGACTTTGTTGTTGCTCCAGCTATGTTCTTCTCCATGGCAGCAAATCTGTTTCATTGAGCCCTACGCTGACCTGCATCTGATGAGGTTGAACCCTCTTAGCCTAAAGCCTGCAGCCTACTCCTGCTGGAATCCAACTTCCAGAAAAGAGCCTAAGTCAGAAAGCAGAAAACTTCACCAGGCCCAATGACAAGTGACAGCCAATCAACATAATTTTGTGTTTTTCACTTTTTGGCTCTATGTTAATTTAAACTTTAAAAATATCTTTTTCATTTTGATGTCATGTTGTTAATTAAAATATTCTTAATTTTTATAAATTGGAGTGGAATTGTAATTGTGATGTGTTTTCGACTTCCTAACTGTATGGTACTTCTAATATTTTCTTAAGTTAAGTCTGTCTTCTCTGTACCATCGCTACAAGGGGTCGAGCTCCTTAAAACCTTTACCGAACCTAACAAGAATAGTGACATTATTACTTGTGGATGACTTCCATCACCCTTGAATAATAATTCACGTTCTCACATCAATATTGGCTTTTTAAATCTTTTTGAAAGTTTATAATCCACTCTTGAGAGGTCTTTAACATGGTGATAAGGTTTTATTAAATGACAATTTGGAATGCACTGTGTTAGAAATGGGGTCTTTGGTTGACAGTCAGGTTACCCCCTGTTTAAGCACCGACCCACACTCTAGTCAGGGCAAAGGAGAATCACCCTCAGCTAACTCCTGCTTACCCCCTTGGTAGCTTGGCAGAGTACTTCAGAGTGCTAGGTGTAAAGTATTTGTACCAACACACACAGTAACTTAATGAAAACACTACCAAATGACACAACACCAGTTGAGAAAGATAGGAAATATTTATCTAAACAAAACAAGACCAAAACGACAAAAATCCAACATACACAAGTCAAGTTATGAATTTTTAAAGATTAAACTAAAAAATAGCGCTTAGAAACACAAAATGCTTCGATGAGGTGTTAACACGGCGTTGTGACGTAGTCGTTCCCAACAAGCCGACACCAGCGGCGCCAGACACGGATTCGCATAGACCCCCAAGTACAGTACCTTTGGTGAAGAGTGAAAACAAGTCGATGCGCGAAGTCGGGGATCGCGGCATCTGTGCGAAATGTTGTATCCGCCTACTTCGAGCGACGTCGGTCACGACGTGGTGCAGTGACTTCCACGGAGTCGCGGACTTTGGCGGGGCTGCAGCCGCATCGGGCCTGCGAAGGTCGTCGCGTTCCAGCGAAGATCACGGAGTCGGTTGCAGGTGGCGTCACTGGATTCAGCAGCAGCATTGGTTCGAAGTCATCCGAAGTCGATTGACATGAATTTCCACCAGCTTTCCTTCCAAGGGCCCAGGGACTGGATAGGGCACCATTTGTCAGAGCAGGAGTGTCTCCAGAGACTCCAGGTGCTGGCAAAGAGAAGTCTTTGCTGTCCCTGAGGCTTCAAACAACAGGAGGCAAGCTCTAAATCAAGCCCTTGGAGATTTCTTCACAAGATCGAAGGCACACAAAGTCCAGTCTTTGCCCTCTTACTCTGGCAGAAGCAGCAACTGCAGGATAGCTCCACAAAGCACAGTCACAGGCAGGGCAGCTTTTCTTCCTCAGCTCTTCAGCTCTTCTCCAGGCAGAGGTTCCTCTTGTTTCCAGAAGTGTTCCTAAAGCCTGTGGTTTTGGGTGCCCTTCTTATACCCAATTTCTCCTTTGAAGTAGTTCTACTCCAAAGTAAAGTCTCTTTTGAAAGTGAAATCCTCCCTTGCCCAGGCCAGGCCCCAGACACTCACCAGGGGGTCGGACACTGCATTGTGTGAGGACAGGCACAGCCCTTTCAGGTGTAAGTGACCACTCCTCCCCTCCCTCCTAGCACAGATGGCTCATCAGGAAATGCAGACTACACCCCAGCTGCTTTTGTGTCACTGTCTAGTGTGAGGTGCAACCAGCCCAACTGTCAAACTGACCCAGACAGGGAATCCACAAACAGGCAGAGTCACAGAAATGGTATAAGCAAGAAAATGCCCACTTTCTAAAAGTGGCATTTTCAAACGCACAATCTTAAAATCAACTTTACTAAGATGTATTTTCAAATTGTGAGCTCAGAGACCCCAAACTTCACATGTTCATCCGCTCCCCAAAGGAATCTACACTTTAATCAGATTTAAAGGTAGCCCCTATGTTAACCTATGAGAGGGACAGGCCTTGCAATAGTGAAAAACAAATTTAGCAATATTTCACTGTCAAGACATATAAAACACATTACTATGGGGGTCATTCTGACCCTGGCGGTCTATGACCGCCAGGGTCGCGGATGACTGAAGCACCGCCAACAGGCTGGCGGTGCTTCAAAGCCCATTCCGACTGCGGCGGTAAAGCCGCCGTCGGAAAACCGGGTCCGGCGGTTTCCCGCCGGATTTCCCCCGGCTGGGCTAATCCTCCATGGCGGCGCTGCAAGCAGCGCCGCCATGGGGATTCCGACCCCCTTCCCGCCAGCCTGTTTCTGGCGGTTTTCACCGCCAGGAAGAGGATGGCGGGAACGGTTGTCCTGGGGCCCCTGGGGGCCCCTGCACTGCCCATGCCACTGGCATGGGCAGTGCAGGGGCCCCCTAACAGGGCCCCAGCATGCTTTTCACTGTCTGCTTAGCAGACAGTGAAAAGCGGGACGGGTGCAACTGCACCCGTCGCACACCTGCAACACCGCCGGCTCCATTCGGAGCCGGCTTCA
Organism: Pleurodeles waltl; assembly: GCF_031143425.1. Taxonomy (NCBI): domain Eukaryota; kingdom Metazoa; phylum Chordata; class Amphibia; order Caudata; family Salamandridae; genus Pleurodeles; species Pleurodeles waltl. The sequence continues at coordinate 583,586,651 of NC_090440.1, read as the reverse complement.
GAGTTGCAGGCCGCCTCCCCGCTGGGCCGGCGGGCGCTAACAATGTTAGCGCCCGCCGGCCCAGCAGGAAGGTCGGAATGGCCCCAGCGGTCTTTCGACCGCAGAGCGGCCATATGGCGGTTCCCGCCTGGCGGGCGGCGACTGCTGCCCGCCAGAGTGGGAATGAGGGCCTATATGTCCTACCTTAATCATACACTATACCCTGCCCTTGGGGCTACCTAGGGCCTACCTTAGGGGGGCCTTGCATGTAAGAAAAGGGAAGTTTTAGGCCTGGCAAATGGGTACACTTGTCAAGTCGAATTTACAGTTAAAACTGCACACACAGGTACTGCAGTGGCAGGTCTGAGCCATGATTACAGAGCTACTTATGTGGGTGGCACAACCAGTGCTGCAGGCCCACTAGTAGCATTTGATTTGCAGGCCCTGGCACCTCTAGTGCACTTTACTAGGGACTTACTAGCAAATCAAATATACCAATGATAGATAAACCAATTACATACAATTTACCCAGAGAGCATATGCACTTCAGCACAGGTTAGCAGTGGTAAAGTGCTCAGAGTTCAAAAACCAACAGCAACAGGTCAGAAAAAATAGGAGGCAGGAGGCAAAAAGATTCGGGATGACCCTGCATAAGCAGAAAACTCCAAAACAAACCCCTACCAGCCTAAAGCCAGGGGAGAACAATCAATACCTTGATGTACTTCCCTGATTGGGGCAATAGAACAAGGACCCAGGCCCACAACAGCAGGGGCATGAGGCAAAATAGGAGGCATGAGGCAAAAAGATTGGGGATGCCCCTGCATAAGCAAAAAAGTCCAACACACTTAGTGGTGTGTACATCCGTGAGTGGAGAGCAGGCAGTTTCTTTGGGCAAGCTTTGAGCAATGCATTTGGAGGAGGATAAAAGTGTGCAATAATGGCTTAGTGAAGGGTAGAACTAACTACTTCTTAGGTTTATGGTAGAACGTGTTTGCATAATTTTCCCTTTAAGGTTGCATGGGTGCATCAGAATCATTTACTGTTGGTGTATATATGTGTTTTTTTGGTCACTTAGTCATTAGGGATTGGGAGAGCTAATGTGATCCAGTCTAGAGTAATAGAAAGGAACTGCAAAGTCTGTCAGTCACTTGAGTAGACGCAACAAGCAAGTGTGTTGGAGGAGAGTGGCAGTAACAAGCAGATTTTCTGATTAACTTACATGTTTGCCACGTTGCCCGGAGCCGCCTGGTGTAATCTGGGGGAAGGACTAGTGGATAGAAGCAGTGTACAGTATAAAAGGGCAACAGGTGTAGAATATCTGCATATTCCAGCATTTAGCCTGGCAATGGGGGGAGGCTTAGGTCTTAAACGTGGCTGGGATGGAGAGAAACTCTCCTGAGAACACAGTCCACCTTCAGTGGCATCAGAGTTGGAGTTGTGTGGCGTGCTACTAAAAGAGGTGGAACAAATAGTCAGAAAGTACTGAAGGACCCTTGGTACCATGTGTGGTCTGCAGGCAGAAGTTAGCCAAGTAAACAGCCTTGCTCCAAGGCTTGCCAAAGTTTAAATTCCAATCTAGTCCCCAGAGCCCTTTCTCAAAGAGGGGACATGGGACTGAAGAATTGACATGAGCCACTGTACAACGTGTAGTGATTCCTTTACAAAAATGCTAACCACCTTATTAGAATGGAAGTGAAATATGCTGCATATCCTGCTTCCTCAAGAACATCAATTTCGATTCTGCTGTTGTGTACATTCATTTAGCTCTAAAATGTGATCAAAATCCAATTTTACTAGTGCAAATAATATTGCAAAACATGCATGCACATTTGGGGAAACACCTTAAATTGCCCTGTAATTGGACCCTTTGATGACTTGTTTTAGAAAGTAAGGGCCATAAGTACGAACACATTTTCCCATAGACACAGAATGGGCAAAACTGTTTGGTACATCTGGCACTAAAACTCTAACCTTTAATCATTGTTCACAAACCATTCCACTGATCTACATAATGTACTTAATTAATTTTGGTTTGGAGTTCTACTCTGAATTACAGAGCCTAGATAATGCATCCTAATATGATATGATATAAAGGACCCTCTGCCGTACACTATAAGGAAAGTGCAAGTCACCAAGGGGTTCCATATAGAGGAATAAGTCAGAAGGCAGAGTTCCTTTTTAAGGTTATGGAAATCCAAGGGGATTTGCAGTATCCTCATCACCTATGGCAGGGTGTACTTTAGCCCATATAATACATAACCACACCATCATCTTTCCCACAACCCACTTAAACCATTGGTGCATAGCTCTTTCATATAAAAAAGAGAGAATGTTTGCAAAAAAAAAAAAAATCTGTAGTGCAAATTGAAACATGTCAAAAAAGCAGTTAGATATTTGTTGCAAAAAAATATATTAGAATCAATTTAGTACAGGGCATATATTTTTCTTAAAGCCACTGTAGGTTAAGGGGTGTAGAAACATGCAGGAGTATTCTAACCTTTCTATATATTATCTAAGTAGTGCAAAGAATTAACATGTTGCCTTATATATCTCCTTTATACTTGCCACTGTAAAGTATAGAAACAGAGCAGAAGAATACAAAGCAATATTTCATTTTGCTTTAATTATACTCCTTGACCTGACCTGCCTTCACTGTTGGCTGCTGGCAGAATGCCCTGTGATGTCAGAAAGCAACTGTAATAAATTTTAACAGTTGAGTTATGACATAATTGATGGCTGGGTGAGTCACAAGGCGCCACCTTTAAAGAAATTGGAGACAAGTTTTTAATACAGCGATGGCAGAATCCCATATATATATATATGACTACAAATAACGCCTCTCTAATCTTGCGTGGGGAGGAGGGAAGTGTGGCATCGACAGAAATAGTTACAGCATCACTTAACATGCCTGATCATGTCCTTGCACTTTATACAAACACCTTCTGACAAGGTGATCTTGTTTAAGGAAAACTATTAGAAAAGTATACAGTATGTTGATTGATGTTAATTGTAACCAAACACTGAAGTACCATCTTTGCTATGACGTTTCCTACAATAGCTGCAAAACTATGATGTACATCCATTGAAATCGTTCGGTCGCTTGCTCTGTGGTGCTCTGTGCCACGTGAGGTTCCTTCATAGCTGAGTGTTTCAGAATTCCCTCTGCACAGTAGCTGATCACAGGAAGAACGAGGAACTTCCTGCCTTTCAGCTCAGATTGCATTCTTTCCCAGCAAATGTTTTATCTGTAAATCTTTTACGAATACAAAAAATGACAACCCTCACTAAAGACCATAAAATTGGGCATATCTCTGTGAACCTTTGCCCGCTCTTATTTTAGTTTTTCTTCTTCAATGCCATATGAACAGCTGGAATGCTTATTGTCATTACATTTTCTAGGTAATGATTTTTCTCTTTGTGTTTTATGATGCACTGAGATTGTGTGATTTATGTACCAAAAACTGTCTTAATAAACAAATGATATTCTCTGACAACTGAAATATCAACATTATATTTACATTACACATTTTAGCTCTTTGTGAAGAGTCTCCCGGACTTAGTTAACACACTATACCAAATTATAAACAAAACAAATTAGGAACAAAAAAAGCATGACTGAGAGCAGTCTGTCACTGATATTATGTTAATCGTCATAGTTAACATTATGAATTAGCCAGAGACTTCAGCAGAGAAGAAAGCGGGGGTGGCGGGGGAGGTTTGGGGTTACATTTACTGGCCGATATCTCTGCTGCAAAGCCTTAATATCACAAGTTTTTTCCTGAAATGAGGAATAACAACTCACACCCGTATGTAGTACTTGTCTTTTTGCATAATAGATATTTTAAAATTCTCCATTTTAAATTGGTCTTTTTAAAAATTGTCTTCTATATTTCATTCCTCTCACGTGTTTTTTACACGTTTGATTTTGCTTACATGGAGCTGGTGTCCAACAATTAAGGAAGATCTAAGATGAGAGAGCTCTCCCCCGCATATCTTTCCCTTCTCCCAATATGCCCGATCCCTAGCAATTACTGGTAGGCCATCCCTCTTATGAGTATCTCTTATACTAGCACTAATTTCATACCACACGCCTCGCCCCCACCCCACCCTGGAACCACTATATTCAAGGCCTACTAACTGTGACGTTCTATTTTACGGATGTCTATTTTGCCGTGCATTACCTATAAGTGCAATGTCTCATACAATGTCGAACGTTTGGCTATAAACTGGCAGTGTGTATTGATATATTTTGTTATGCCTTTGGAAAATCAATAAATAGAGTTTAAAAGAAAATCAAAAAAGAAAATCAAACACGAGAGAAGGCTAACCTTGAGGAAGAGGGCCACAAAGGTGGTCTTTTAAATATCCCTCAGAGCCTTTGAGTAGGTCCGCAGGATGCAAACTTCAGCAAAAGAGCAGAAGGGTGAGCAAAAGAGCAAAAGGGTGAAGACCTGAGAATGAAGAGGTGGATGAGGAGGGAAGGAAGATGAAGGAGACGGCCTGGCCACAGGCCCAGAGCTGCAGGAAGAGCAGGTGTACAATTTGCCAACATGAGCCAAGTCCCCTGCTGTTTCTGTAACTGGGAGCCAGACAAGCCCGAAATAAGCAGACTTGGATGCCAGGCAGGCTGAGAGAGAAACTGTGGTTGGTCAAACTAAAGTTGGTTGCAGAAGAGAAAAAGGCTGAGGCAGAACAAGCCTTGGCAGATAAGAAGGGTGAGGCAGAACAAGCCTTGGCAGAGAAAAAGGCTGGTGCTGAGAGGGCCTTGAAAGAAAGAAAGGTAGCCTTGGAGGAAAACAAAACATTGCTTTCTCTTGAAATTAGTCAGAAGGCTCTGGATTTAAAGGCCAAACAGCTCTCATGGTCCAGCAACAATGGTGGCTGTGACATCCCACTGTACAAAGGAGACAAGAAGGTCCACATACACAAGGACTTGGTGCGTAGCTTTGTGGTGGGAATGACATAGACAAGTGGTTTGAAGCCTATGAGATAGTCTTGGAGATTCATAGGGTCCCTGAAAGATGACTGGGTAGCCAGTCACTGGAGGCATATGTCCACTAAGGGGAGAGATTCTGTGTTGGCGCTATTAAAAAGGAACAGAATACAATATCTCCTCAGGGAGGATCTCAGGTCTTACTAGGAGATGTTGGGGTTACTTGAGCAGGTGCTGATGACAACACAGTCCATGGCAGCCCAAAATGGGAGTCAAAAGAGCCTGGAGCATGACAATGTGGCCCAAACTCCTGCCAGCAAAAGAAAAAAGGTTAGGAGCATGGGAAATCTGCACTTGAAAGTCCCATGGTCCGGGAGGAGGCTGAACCTGAGGGGGGCTTCCCAGAACCTGCAGATGAAGACATTGCTGCTCTAGGACACCAGAGTGAGCTAGCTGAATGACAACCTGAAGGAGGCCTGTCCCAGGCAGAGTTCCATCAAGTGCAGAAGGAGTGCCCCACGCTTGCAGGCAAATTGAGGCACTGCTGGTGATCACCTTATCTGTTTGAAGAATGGTCTTTAGTATAGTGAGTATAAGGTCTCAGAGCCTGGATCAACTTGTGTGTTGTTAGTCCTCCAGTGCTACAGGGGCTTCTGGAGTTGGATCATGAGGTACCCCCGGGGCAGGCTAAAACCTTTGACCGGTTGGTCACCCACTTGTTTTGGCCCAGGATGACAGTGACCACAGACGTGTGGACCCTACACTACCTGCCCGGCCAGTGGGAAGTCAGGGGTCAATTGCAGGCTCCCCTGCACCCCTTCCTTGTTGTGTGAATCCCCTTTGAAAGGGTGGATGTGACATTCTAGGGCCCCTGGACCCCAAGACACCCCAAAGGCAATAGATTTATCTTGATCTTGGTGGACACCATGCCTCCCGGTACCCAGAGGCCATACCTCTGACATCAGTGACTGCACCTGAGGCGGCAAGGGCCCTGATGGGGATTTTTACCGAGCTGGGTTTTTCAAGGAGGTTGTCTCTGACAAGGGCACCAACTTAATGTCAGCATACATGAAGTCAATATGGGAAGAGTGTGGGGTAAACTACAAGTTCTATAAACGATACCACCTGCAGACAGTTCAACAAGACCCTTAAAGGAATGATTATGGGCCCGACAGAGCCCATGAGGCGTAAGTGTAATATACTCTAACCATTTCTATTGTTTGCCTACAGCGAAGTGACATTAGAAGGGAATAGGCTTCGGTCCCTTTGAACTTCTATTTTGTCATCCAGTCAAAGTGCCTGTCAGACTTGTAAATGATTGGTGGAAGCAAGCTCCCAAGAAATTCCTGCATGATGTAGTGAGCTACTTATTGTCCCTCTGGTTTCAAATGAAGCACTTTTGGAAGAAGGCCACTGAGAACCTGGAGGCCAGCCAGGAGATAATGAAACACTGGAGTTTCAGCCTGGCCAAAAAGTTTGGGTGGTGTAGCTTGTTGTGCCCCGGGACTTAGAGGGCTGGAGGACCGGGCCCTATGAGGTCAAAGAACAGAAGGGGGAGGTTACCTATCTGGTTAACACCCTGGATCCCTTTAAGGGGCCTGCATGTAAACCATGTCAAGCCCCACTTCTGGAGGTCCAAAGTCACTATGCTCTTGGTGATGGGTAGAAGGGAGGAGGAGGAGAGGGAGACTCTCCCAGACCTCATTTCTTCTAAAGAGCAAAATGATTCTGTGGAAGGGGTGGACCTCCCCCCCCCAACATCGATTACAGACTATGAGAGAAAAAGTCGCTAGATGCTGTGAAAATTATACTCCTTGTTGTCCCTTACCCCAGGTGTCACTGCAAGATGTAGCCATGAAATCGAACCTGGGGACAGCATGCCTGTCTAGAATAGAACCTACAGTCTGTCTGATACAGTGACAGACAGTATGAAGGCAAAGTGTCTAAGATGCTGGAATTAGTGGTGATTGAGCACTACAATAGCACATGGTCCAATCGAGCTGTGTTGGTACCTTAGGTCTCCCCACTGGCCATCACCCCAGACTTCCAGTTCTGCATGGGCTACAGAGGGCCCAATTCAGTCACCAAGACTGATGCTCACCCAACCTCCATCTGATAAGCTCATTGACTGATTGAGTGCTGCCTACTTCCTGAGTGCTTTCCATCTGACTTGGGGTACTGGCAGATTGCTCTAACCAATTGGGCCAAGATGAGGTCAGCATTCTGCCACCTAATGATTCAGAGTGATGCTCCTTGCATTAAAGAATCTACCTTCCAGAAATTGGTCAACCAAGTCCTGGCTGGTCTGGGGGAATTTAATGCCGCCTACCAGGATGATATTGTAGTCTTCAGCTCCAGCTGAGATGACCACCTGTACCACCTCCAGGAAGTTCTTCAGGTCCTGCAATAGGCAGGTCTAACTATCAAAGCCCATGATCTGGCAGCACCCCTTCCTTCATTGCATCCAACTGGCAATTCATCTTGACCACCCTGACTCTAATACAGACAACTCCCACCACTCTTACACCCACACAGGCACTCTGAGGCATATTAGATGAGGTGGATAATAGCCAGGAATGATAGAGCCCAACTGTTGTGGCCAAATGGAACATAACACAGAAGTGGAGATCATACACACCGCTTACCCTCCTTGAATAGTGTAGGGGAGTGGACTGGTGCTCACAGCTGGAAAAAGCTGGATAAATCCATGTACATGGACAGGGGCTGCCCGAAGAAACTCTTCTGGAAATAGGTCAAATGGGTGCACTACCACAGCCATGGCCCTTACTTCTCTCAAAGCTGATCTATATATCGCTGATAGCAGCAGGAGGTTGTGTGTGTCCGCATTTTGGTCACACATGCTGGTCGTGATGTATGTTATTAAAATGTCAATAAAACTGTTTATCAAAAAACTATCAAGGCCAGTAATTGCGAGATAGTACAGGGTTCATTGGTGTACTTGGGCCATCAGGCTGCTGGTGGCAAAGTTCAGCACTGTGGCACAAGATCTAGACCATTACGGCGTGATAGCCCCTAAAGATCCATACGCAGGTTAGAGCTTTCTTGGGCCTCACTGGGTACTACCAGAAACTCATTAAGGGGTATGGGACCACTGATACTCCATTAACAGAGCAGACTTCTAAGAAGCAGCCTAAGAAGGTGAGCAGTTATGTCCAATGTTAAGGGTATGCATATGTAACCCCACTATATCTGGGCTACAAATGATATACATGTAAATAGTGACATAAAACAGGAATAAAAGATTCTCTCGCAGACACCAGGTCCTAGCTCCTGTTTCCAGAGATACAGTTGCCGTCCCAGTTGTTGTTGAGTCATTAATAGTGGTAGGTGTCTTCCTGCACGTTCTAGCGACATCAGAGGCAACAAGTCCAATTTTTATCAGCTGATTGAGTCAGATTTATCATTCTTTTCAGTGAGCTGATTTTTCTTAATGTTGAGTCCACAGCCGGTTATTTTACCAGGTACCTATTGGCCACAGAGACATCTTCAAGTCGGGCAATCTTGCATGAGGCATGCCATACTGCACTGGGACACCAATCTCACATGTCTGTGACAATGGATGGGCATTATTATTCATTAGAGCATGTGAAGCAAGTATTTTGCCTGGTTTAGACAAGCACATGTGAGCAGCTTTTTATTGTTATTTTCATTTTCATTCTATTGATTTCTTGCACAACCTTCAGCAGAGAAAGGAGGACATTTTTTCCCTCACTTGTTTTTATTTGGTAGCTACACGTGATAGGGGATTTGCTGCTATTGTACATATGTAACTAAATGTTTTTAAGTTCCGCTTATGCTTGATCATATGTACATTGCCTTTATGGGCAACTATTGTTTCACTGTTTCTCCTGAAGAGAACTGAAATCATATGGCCGAAGTGTGTTGACACACTTTGGAGAAGTCCACTTAAATTTAAAAGTGGTGTTGAAAGCAATTTTATGGGACACACTCTTGAAATTATTATAGGACAGATTTGCCTTCAATTGTGATTCTGCCCCAAAGGACTACCTCCAGAATGGACTGCATTTATGCACCCATTTAGAAATATTTAGAAGACTTTGAATGGATTTTTTGATCGCTCATAAATCTATGTCTTTCTGTGATATTTTCTTGAGTCAACATTAAAGAATTAGCTTGTATTGTTATGTGCCTGCATATTCTTTTTTTTTTTAAATACAACTATATCTTAAACCAGATAACTGAGAATGTGGATTACTTAATTTTGAAATACCTTTGGTGAAAGAGTTTGCATTACGTAATTAGAGTATCAGCCAGTGAGCAAATCTAAAGCTCATATTGGCTTGAATTTGATATTAATTTTTTCCCATTCTATACCACAATTTATATATAGAAGAAGGTGAGAAGGGCAGAGATGTGTCAGAAAGCATTTGACACCTTGAAGGAACCACGTGCACAGTGCAAGTGCTCAAGGACTCTAACTCCTCTAACAAATTTCTGGTATAGACAGATGCATCAGAGCATGGCATCAAGGTTGCCATACCACAACTGAATTATGAAGGTTTGAATCAACTTGTAGCCTTCCTCAGCAGGAGGCTTGTTGTCAGGGAACAGAGGTGGAGGGCAAAAGAAAGAGAGGCATGTGCAGTGGTCTGGGCCGTGAAGAAGTTGAGACCATACCTGTTTGGAGCTCATTTCTGAGTTCAGACACAACACAATACCTTTAGATGACTAATACAAATGCAGAGTGAGGATCCACAACTATTGGAACATAGACCAGCGGGACAGATCACGCCACTGCAGATAGACTTTCTTGGTTTATGCGCTTTAGCAATCAGAACTCCCACAAGGGAGAGTAGTTCACCATACTTTCTTGGGCAGGGTGGATAATGTTAGAAATTAAAACAAATTGCATGATATCCCCCTAGATTATTGTCCTCTGTAGCTGAACCTGCTTTGGTGGGCATTAGGACTCTGTGCACTTTACCCTTGCCAACCAGTGGTAAAGTGTGTGTGGTCTTTCCCTGAAACATTGCAAAATTGGCATCCATGTGATTAGCACATGTAATTTACTTATGCTTCACTAATATATGGTACTACCTGTACCAAGGGACAGTAAATTAAATGCAACTAGTAGGCTGCTGCACGCATTGTACCACCCACTAAAGTAGCTCCCTAAAGCATGTCTCAGTCTTGCCATTGCAGCCTGCAGCACAGTTTTAAACTGCCATTTACACTTGGCAAAATACCCCTTTGTCATGCATAAATCATCTTATTTAATAGTAAAAGTTCTCCCCTAAGGTAGGCCCTAAATGCTCACAGGGTAGAGTGCATAGTATTTAAATGTAGGACATGATATTTAATCTTTTGTATGTCCTGGCAGTGAAAAGCCACCAAAGCAATTTTTCACTGTGACAAGGCTGGCCTCCCCTTGACTTACAATGGTTTACCTTATTACACTTATAAGTGCTAAATTCAGTTTGGAAATTGTAAATCAGTGGAAAACATTAATCTGTAATTCACTTTCCACTGCAAAATGTTATTGCACTGGAAAACTGCCTAAAATGTTGTGTCAACTGAGCATCCCATGAGTGGTGCAAAGGTGTTCCTCATAATTGTTGACTCAAAGCCCTTTCTACTAACACATGCAGACATATCTTGCACCAAATACACCTTGTTTCAGCTAGGTATTAAGTAGAAAGAAGATTTTGTTCTTCAAACTTTTCATACTTTCTATGTGTGTAGCACTGTGCAGCACACACACAAAGTGCTAAAGGTTTTAAGGTGCATTTGAGAATAGTATTGTGTAAGGCTAGGCAGCCTAATTGTGAACAAGCACTTGGTTTTAACTTTGGCTGCTGCACTGCATCAAATATTAATAAATCGACCCCTTCATTTGTTTCATCATCCATAAATGTGAGCCAATGCTTCCCCCAAGCCATCCAACGTATCATTGGGAAAATAAAGTCTGAAAATAAAATAAATGATGTTTGAGGTTCGAAATAAACCAATGGAAAGCATTTGTATCACTTGTAAAATTTGTCAACTATTTCACAGTGTGCTGCTCAGGATGACAACCATTACACACAAACACATTAGTTCAAGTGTCTGGTCACTCCAATAATTTTATTCCAGTGTACAGCACATAGGCTGTGCATATGTTTGGACTTTTCGAAACAAGAAAAGGCATTTTGGCATGTCCCACATGGGGAACTAGCCACCACTCAGATAGGCAATACCTAGAGATAAGTTCCTTCCAAACGTGGGCCATCAGCCAATGTAGATAATGAAATTGAAGGTGATGTCTTAGACTTTAATCTACAGCCATGAATTATTTGGATATGCATGAAAGTCCGCTGCCAAAAATAAGCCATTAACAATTAAACTAAGGGCCTCATTACAAGTCTGGTGGTCACTTAACCACTAGACTTGCGGATGGCGGTCAGACCGCAGCTAATGCGGCGGTCCAAGCACCATATTAGGACCATGGTGGTCGGGCCGCAGTGGGAACACCAGCTCTGCCAGGATCTGAGATCTTAGTGGTCTGGCAGTTGCGGCAGTCCTAATCTGCCAGGGCAGTGCTACAGGCAGGAGCACGTACGGGAATTAAGGTTTGTTTATTAACAGCTTCATGATCACAGCAATCAATAGCAAGTGTGACCGGTTACTGGGTTCATTTAATCCCAGTAAGCCCACAATATATTTTTAGCCTCCTTGGTCCCAGCTTTCTGCTATACTTGAAAGAAGTTTGCAGCTATTAAATTAAAGGCAATGACTACACTATGTTCAAAATAGGATTTACATGTTGCACGAGGTCATCATGGCTTCAACGCTTAGTTTTATTTTTACTGGTTTATTTGAACAGTGGACTTTTATAAGGATCTTACTAATTCATGGCTGCAGATTAAAGTCATTTAAGGCATCACCTTCAATTTCATTATCTATGTTTGCTGACAGCCCACATTTGGAAGGGACTTATCTCTAGGCATCACCTATCTAAGTTTTGACTAGCTCCCCAATCAAGGTAGGAGGGTGTGACATGTCAAAATATATATACTGCGTAGCTGTTCCAGGTTCTTATTGCCTCTCATGTTCCCCCCTATATTTTTGCTCACCCCTTCAGACTACCTGCTCAGAAAAACCATCCATTTGATCCTCTAAATGTGTCTTCTTCCCCTCCTTGACACTCTTCATTTGTAGTCTGGAGGTAGTTTTTTTTTTACATGGTTCGCATAGCTACACAGTGTGAATTTTAGTGCATCTTATAAGCATGTCTGTGGTTTCCACAAAGGGAAGCCTGGCTCTGTTTCTAGTGTTTTTCCTCCTTGTGGTTCACTTTTATATTTGCATGAAGAACAACATTCCACAGTAGTGGAGGGTCACTAAGTTGGTTTGCTTTATAACCATTTTTGGCATGTTTTCATTTATATATTGCACAAATAACACTGGTTCACATGGCCGTAATTGCTCTCCTGTCCCCACTCTTCTTGGAGCTGTGCATGATATTGGTGGAAGTTCTGGCTCAGCAGTATAGGATAAGATGTGGCATAGGTTGTCTACTAGTTTGATGGCTCAGATGAGTGCTATGTATAGTACAAGACACAGTCACTTGTATTAAGGCATATGTGGTTTTCCTGAAGAAGGCGCTGGGTTGCCAAAACATGTGTAGAGATAAAGAGCTCAAGCCACAGGAGTCAACTCATATTGTGCCATTTTGAAATAAAGAGATTTTACTACCCATATTAACTAATGATGTTGTATATTTGAGCAAAGGACGAAATGAATATGAGTATCTTGATTTGGACTGTATTATGTCATTGTTTGAAAGCACTATTTCTACATATAGAAAGGTGAATTGTATAGATTTGTAGAAATGTTTATTTGACACTACTATTGTGAAGGAAAGCATATGATAAAACAGGATGATGAAACATAAAATCTAGGATTGTGATTGAATATGAATAGGTGTTCCTATTTGTTCTTCCAATGGCACACACAATACGTAATTGTTATTTGATATTTGTATAAAGTAATGAAAAGTATGTGAGATGAGAGTATGTTTTATATTGGATATATCATGTGCTAATAAGTTTAGAGATTATGGGGGGTCATTCCGACCTTGGCGGGCGGCAGGAAACCGTCATGCGGCCGCCAATGCAGCCGCACTCACGCGGCCCCCATTCCGACATTCCCACTGGGCCGGCGGGCGCAAACCAAGTTTGCGCCCGCCGGCCCAGCGGGAATGAGGCCGCAACACAGGAGCTGGCTCCTAATGGAGCCGGCGTTGTTGCGGCTGTGCGACGGGTGCAGTTGCACCCATCGCGCTTTTCACTGTCTGCTATGCAGACAGTGAAAAGCTGGCCGGGGCCCTGTTAGGGGGCCCCTGCACTGCCCATGCCAGTGGCATGGGCAGTGCAGGGGCCCCCAGGGGCCCCAGGACACCCCTTACTGCCAGCCTCTTCCTGGCGGTGCAAACCGCCAGAAACAGGCTGGCGGTAAGGGGTCATAATCCCCAGGGCAGCGCTGCTTGCAGCGCTGCCCTGGCGGATTATCACCGCCGGGGCCGGCGGTTTCCCGCCGTTTATGCCCCGGCGGTGCGACGCCGCGGTCAGAATAGGGAACAAAGCACCGCCAGCCTGTTGGCGGTGCTTTAGTCATTTTTGCCCTGGCTGTCTCAGACCGCCAGGGTCAGAATGACCCCCTATGTCACCTAAAAGGCCACTAGATAATGTGGTAATTAAATTATTATGTAATATTGCTTTGTCTGACCTCAATGTAGAAATGTAGAAATGTTAGTATGTGAGATATTGTGATTGTAACAATTTAGGTTTCTTTGGTTAGTTATACATTGCTTGTATTTTCCCTGCTGTAGGAGCCATTATCCGTTGCAGGGGGGGCGAATGTTTTTGAACCGATGTAGATGTGCCTGGTGTTGATGAGACAAAGGTTGGTTTTGAAAATCCCTGCTCAGGGTGGTGTGAATCTCCCTTGTCACCCCAGTTAGGGAGGCAATATTGTTATTGTGGGCCTCCATCTGTTCTCACATGTCCTTATGCATGTCCCTTTGTAGCTGCTTGGTTTCCCGGAGTTCGGTCACAACCTGGCCCATCGCGCCTTAGGACTCCTAATAGACCCCAAGACGTGACTGATGGTGTCCTGGCCAGTAGCAGCCCCAGTACCCTCACCCCGCTGGCCCGCAGCATCCTTCCCACGAACCCTACCCCCATGACCCTGTGCCCTTGCCACAGGGTGCCCTCTCCCACTTGTTCCTGGACCCTCATTGACCAAAGGGTTGTGCTGCAACTCTGGATCCAGGAGTGGGGGCAGAAGATGGTAGACACTGTGCTCGGTACTGGGGGACGAATGGTTGCCTGTGATGTTGAAGCAACCAGGCTGGGAGGTGTTGATGTGACCACAGTGAGACTCACTGTTGGTGTCTGACCAGGTAGCCCAGATGTACCAGAACCGTCCTCCACATCAAGATGTCCAGGAGTGTCATCTTCACTGAGGGCTTCATCCGGGGGGGGGGGGGTAGTATTTAGTCTCTCCTGTCACCTCTTTGTGCCCAGTGGGAGCTAGATGTGTTGATGTGAAAGACAGAATGTTACTGGTTGTACTGTGACATCTACCTCCAACAATTTAGTATTATAATAAGCATAAACCCTGTACAAAGGTAATTTGCAGGTTATTCTATTGCGGCAAATATCTATGGTATTGGTTATATTGGCCTGACATTTGTGAACCAAATTCCATTTAAGTCATGCAGCTGCTGAAATGTGCTGATCATTAACACTTGGGAGGATTTGTTGTGGGTACACTAGCACGTCCAAGAGCTCAATTACAGTAAGATGCTGTTGCTTGCAAAATTCAGACCTATTTGGGTATATTCATCACATCCTTGAATATCACGTTTGCAATAATCAATGCTTGGTAAATGTCTCATTTGTTATGACCAATGCTTATTGATTATGCACACTGTATTCCACCTGTTCCAACTGTAACTGCCAAAATATGTGCTCTTCACAATGTGATCTGTATTGAGCATGTGCCACAATCAGGAGAATAATTGCTCATTTCCGTAACAAGCAACCAAATGCCAAAAGGCACATGTGCACATTTTATTATTTAAGGATGCTTGTGAGTCTGAGGCCTTGATTGGCTTTGTACCTAACGCTTTTGCGTCGCTTACCTGTTTCCAGTCAAGTTGAGTTCCTTGTCCTCCAGCCTACCTCCTGTTGAGTTCCAGTGCAAGTCAAGTTCCTTGTTCTCCAGCCTGCCTCCAGTTGAGTTCCAGTGTTTCTCATTCTCTGACCAGCTTTCAGTAGAGTTCCAGCATTTCTTGTCCTCCGGACAGCCTCCACTCAAGTTCCGGCGATAATTGCCCTCTGATCTGCTTCCAGCAGAGTCCTGCTTCTCCTCTTCCGCCTTCTGCTGACAATCCCATATTTCCTGCAAAAGAGTGAAAATAAGAAAGGTGAAAAAACCCAGTTTGGGTTCTTCTGAAAATTTCAAGCAAGTAACTTCATTTGAAGGTAAAGAAAGATGAACCACTCAAATGAAACAAAACAGAGCTCTGTCCTTCAAATAATTTATGACAATAAGAACTAGCGTGATTTATCATTTGGGCGGGAATCCAAGATACCGCTAAACAGACATTAAGGAAAGACATATTTCCTGTTACAAGTGCTCCCCTGAGAATTGGGAGATTGGAAATAGAGCAAGTATATCAGAACTATTATCGGCAAGAGATTACGCCTCAATACAAAAAAAACCTTTAGTCTAGTTGATTGTTTTTGAGTTTGGACATTGCTTCAGAGACTCTGAATGTATTGTAGCAAAAGGAAGAGACTTGTTCAGCCTTATAGAAACGTACGCAATTTGAGTCAACAATAACTGACATTCAGCAATGTACAATAGTTTATGCAAGTTTGATGTATTAATGAAGTAATTCTTTTGCAGCTCAGAATCCTAAAAAACAAGAACCCAGTATTTTGAGAATTAGAAGTCGTGATGCCCCACACAACATGCAGTTCAGGGTTTAACAGTCCGATTCTGCATTCCATGAAGCAGATGCTGGTATTTTCTCTTTTTCCCTTCCCATAACCTCCTTCCCCTTTAGAACTTGCAAGAGGGCAATGTACTCTTCATCGTGGTCATGCTAGTCCTCACCAGGATTGAGGAATTGTCATCACCCCATCAAAATGCTTGGAATTCAGGTGAGTGGCTCACACAGGACAGGATTGCCTGAGAATGTCATGTTCCCATCAGTGCAGGCAAAACAGTGGCTAGGCAAGATATGTGTTTGGCTATTTTAAGGCCTAGTTGATTGTGTTGCAGGCAAACCTAGGAGCATGTTGTATATGTGGCTGGAGTCATCATGTGGTCAGTGCAGTGTGAATATGTCTGCTGCCAATACCATTCTGGTTATGTCTCTTGAGTCCTTTGGGATCAATATTTTGCACATTGGGTAAGCTGCCCTTTCTGTCCTCAATAGTTTCATCTTGGGTTAGCAGGTCAAGATAGAGCTAAGTAGCCATATATATGTCAGAGTTGAGCAAGATCTATATCTTGGTCACTCCCAGAGTCTACTTCAATTGAGAGTTAGCAACCAAGGGTATTTGGACAAGTGACCACTGGTCTATTGTTTGGAGTTAAAGAAACAGTGCCTCCTGGGAGTTGCAGTCATGTCACTATCCATACTACACACGCTTGACAAATTTAATCCTCCCAGGTAAGTACTCTTCAATTGAGAGTTCACAAATAGATGTATTTGGACAAGTGAACACTGGTTTAGTAGTTGGAGTTGCAGACACAGGGCCTATTGAGCTTTGCGTTCTGGTCACTCCCTCTACTTCCCACCACCATACAAAGGTGAGTACAATTCGATTGAGAGTTAAGACTGTTGGGAATGGCCCTTTTTGCACAGTTATCCCCAAATGCTTTGCCTTCTTCCTCCTACTTTTTCTGATCTGCTTTCCCTGGTTTATTGTCTCTGTTTACTTTACCATGGCTGATCAGTGTATGTAAATTGTACTGGTTATTGGTGTATCCATGGATGGTGTATTTCATTTACTGGTAAGTCCCTAGTAAAGTACAACAGAGGTGCCCAGGGCCTATAAATCAAATGCTACTAGTGGACCTGCAGCACTGATGTGTAAACATCTCTCAGACCAGCCACTGCAGATTTAAACTGCCAATTCGACCTGGCAAGTGTACCCACTTGCCAGGCCCAAGCCTTCCCTTTTACTATATGTAGGTCACCCTAAGGTAGACCTTAGGTAGCCCCATGGGCAGGGTGCAGTGCATGTTAGAGGTAGGACATGTACTAATGTTTTTTACATGTCCTGACAGTGAAATACTGGCAAATTTGGTTTTCACTGCTGCAAGGCCTATCTCTCTCATAGGTTAACAAGGGGACTGCCTTTAAAAATCTTTTCAGTTCAGTCTCTCATTGGGAGCAGAGAGAGATGTGGAGTTTGGGGTCCGTGTACTCACAATTTAAAAATACACCTTTGGGAAAGTTGGTTTTTAGATTGTCAGTTTGATAATGCCACTTTTAGGAAGTGGGCATTTTTTTTTTGCTTAAAGCATTCTGTGCCTCCGCCTGCTTGTGTATTCCACCTCTGGGTCAGACTGACAGTTGGGCTGTTATGAATTTCCTCTAGACAGTGACACAATGGGAGCTGGGGTTTAGCCTGCATATCCTGATGAGTCTCCTGGGCTAGAGTGGGGAGGAAGGAGCTGACACTTACACCTGAAAGGGCTGTGCCTATCCTCACACAATGCAGTCTCCGGCCCCCTGGGGTGTGTCTGGGGCCAGCTTGGGCAAGGCAGGATCTTGTGAACAACAGCGATTTTCCATTGAAGTTGCCTACTTCAAAGACAGAAAGGAGTATAAGTAGTGGACCCAAACCCCCAGATCTTTTTAACACTTCTGGATCAAGAGGAACCTCTGCCAAAGAGAAGAGCTGGAGGAGGATTACTGCTCCTTTGCCCTGTGTGCTTTGCTGGGTTGGCCTGCAGTTGCTGCTTCTATCTTAAAAAGGGCAAAGACTGGACTTTGTTGGGTATCCTGCTTGTGACGTTTTTCCAAGGGCTTGGAGTAGAGCTTGCCTAATGTTGGAAGTCTCTGGGATATCAAAGACTTCAGCTTCATCTGCCTACAGCACTGGAAACTGTATGATTTGTGCTGCAACAGAAGAAAAATCACTGTGATGCTGTCAACTACGCTGCTGTCTGCACCCACACGGAGCCATGCCCCATGTCTCACTGCAATCCTGGTCTCACTGCCGCCACCACCTGATGCCGTCACCGTGCCGCTGCTTGCACCGTGACCTGTGGGCGCCGCACTCCATATCGCCTTGCTCACACTGCAGCCTTGGCATCCCTGACAATGATGCTCAATGTTGACACTGATGCCGCTGCCTGCACCGTGAACAACACTTGTGAGGTACACGAAGCACCGTCCCATCCCGCACCGCAGCCCCGGTTCACTGATACCAGCGCCATTGACTCCAGTGTCGTCAACAGATGCCCCTGTCTGCACCGCGACCCGCACTGCACTGCCGTCTTGTGGCTACCAATATCAGCACTTCGGCAACGACAATGTCACTGTCTGCACCATGACCTGGAGACACTGCATGTTGTACAGCCCTGCTTCACATCACAGCTCTGGTCTCAGTGACACTGCAGGATGCCATCACCGAGCCGCTGTCTGCACTGTGACCTGTGGGCACCACACATCGCATCGTTCCGCTTTGCACTGCAGCCCCGACGCCATCCACATCAGCGCTCCTGACTTAGTCATCACCCCAGAGTTCGAGCTGCAATGCATGTCCCTTCAAGGGCCCGGCGACCCCTGCACGACCTCTGGAACCAACACCTGCGATGCCAGCAACACCGCACTTCGAATCTCATTACAAGATCACGACGTCCCACATTTCCAAGGTACTGTTTGCAGGTCTTCCCGACATCGTAGCTGGCCTGTGATGCAGCAGCCAGCCTGAAATGTTGGATTCTTTGTTCACGATTCTGTGATAGCCCCAGGCAGAGCTATCAACTTTGAGGAGCTCTATTTTTAAGTTTATTAATGAAAAATCTATACCTTTATTACTGTATGTTGGATTTTTCTTGTTTTGGTCTTGTTTTGAGTACCATTGAGTTGGGTAACAATAAACATCTGTTATTCAGCGCCAAGAGGCCTACAGGTGAACGTGCACTTTACAAATACACATGTTATGTTATGCAAGAAAAAACGAGCAACCAGGGCACTCCAAAATAATAAGTCCAAGATGAGTAAATTTGCAGAAGATACTTTAATCCTTAGTAATAGGAAGTCGAATAGATACTCAAAGATACTCAAGTCCATATGTTAGAACAGGTATATGAGAGTTCAGAAACAGCCAGCACGTGTTTCGTCCTAACGGACTTCTTCAAGGCTCAAAAGCTATCATTTGAGTAACCAAAATACTTCTGTTAAAGCTCCAAAGGTGATTCTATATAAAAATAAATGATGAGTAATCCATCAAAGTGAAGAAGCGTCCCTTATGATACAGGGAAAAATACTCTTCCAAAGCAGGGGGACTGTCCCATAGAATGTAGCTGTAGTATGTGATAACACTATGACAATGGCCTAAGTAGACCCAGTCTGTACTGCCCCAGAATCCGGGAGTCAGGAAGAAGCGGCGTGTGTAATTAACCAAAGCGCATGATACCGCTGCCGTGTTCAGTAAGACAACCCATGTTATGTTATGTCATGTTTTACATAGATAAATATTGGCTATTTTTCTGAAACCGGTGTGGTGTCCTTTTGTAGTGTTTTCAATATATTACAGTGTGTTATGTGCAAATGCTTTACACATGGGCTCTCAGATAAGCCTGACTGCTCGTGCCAAGCTACCAAGGGGGTGAGCAAGTATTATCTGAGCTGGGTATCTTCCTTATCCTGACTAGACTGAGGGTCCCTACTTGGACAGGGTGCAAACCGACTGCCAATTAAAAACTCAATTTCTAACAAAGACACAAGGGTCTTTGGACGGGAGAACACTGGGTTGGTGGTTGGAGTTACAGATACAAGTCTTCTGGGAGTTGCAGTCATTTCACTCCCTCTAGTACACACACTGTACAAATGGTATCCTCCCAGGTCAGCATACTTCAATTGAGAGTTACCAAAAGATGACATTTGGACAAGAAAAGACTGGGCTGGTGGTTGATTGTATAGACACGGTGTTATCATGACCTTAGTAGTCATGTCCATCCCTCTACTTCCCACATTTTACTAATGGTATCCTACCAGCTGAGTAAACCTAAATTGTGAGTTTGCAAACCAAGGTCTTTAGACAAGTAAGCTCTCTTCTAATGTTTGGAGTTGCTGAAACAGTGCCTCCTGTGAGTTACAGTCTGGTCACTCTCCCTACTACCCACACTTGACCAATGTTCTCCCCCCAGTAAGTACTCTGCAAATGAGAGTTTTCTAACAGATGTATTGTGGCATGCGACCACTGTGCTACTGTTTGTAGTTACAGGAAAAGGGTCTGCTGGGAGTTGAAGTCATGTCAGTGCCTGTACTGCACACACTTGACAAATGTCATCTTCCCAGGTTTGTACCCTGTGAGAAAACAGGGCTGATTCCGAGGCTCCCTGACTTTTTGCCCCCATTTTTCACTTTTTGCTGGTGTTTTCCTGACTCTAATGGTACTCTGGGTACTGCTAACCAGTCCAAAAGCCTGTGCTCTGTGTAAAATCAGTATGCAAATTAGGCTAATTATAACTGGCTAAGTCAACCTACCTATAAGTCCCTAGTATATGGCATGTAGGTTTAGGGACCCCAGCATAGGTGGTGCACTCATAGGTGCACTGCTGAGGTGCCCAGTGTCATTTAAAAGGCAGCCCTGCCATGCTGGCTGCTTATAAATGAAAGTTACATGCAAATTCGACTTCGGAATTAAAAGTAGTTCCAAAGTCTTAAACTACCTTATTTTTACATATAAGTCACTACTAAGGTGTGCACTATGTGCCCCTAGGGCTGGGTGCCATGTAACTATAAGCAGGGACCTAATAAATAGTTTTATAAGCCCTGGTGAGGTAAACCAGACAAATTTGTTTTCCCTCATTGTAGTGAATGGCCTTCATAGGCTACAATAGGGGGACTTTATTTTAATTTTAAAAGTCCCCTCAAGTAACAGATACCACAAGTATGGTATCAAATTAACTGTTATAATAAATCCCACAACTTCCAGTTGTTGGATTTAATATAACTTGTTCAGGTAAGGAACTTTACCTGAAAAGTTGCCAACTTCAGCCCTGCAGCATTTTTGCTGCTGTGCTCTGATTGGCCAGCCTCTGGCAGCCTGGCCAGGCTGCCTGGATGAGGTGTGAAGTGGCCTGGCTCAATACAAAGAGATATGCCTGGGGGAGGAGATCCCCCCTCAGCAGATGGGGAAGCAGAAAAGTGGGAGGGCTGCCAAACTGGTCTTCAAAGGCAGGGAAGGACATTTAGAGCAACCGAGCAACACAATCACTTCCTGCAAACCCAGACAATTAGGTGCCCCCTTGATTAGATTAGGAGAGAGCAGGAGAGGGGTGTGTTTAGGATTTTTAGCCACACCAATGGGTGGACTCAGCCAGATGTAACCTCCAAAAATCACTTTGAGCCATGATGGATTTTTGAGGAATGTTGCTCCCTGGGATTGATTTTTGCCACACTTCCCAGGAAGTGGTCATCACAGGGGGGAAGGACCCTGCCCCTGATTAGAGAACCAGGACCACCCTGTTTTTCACCCAGGAGCAAGGATAAAACTGGCAGACCTGCGCCCACACCTCAGATCCCTACCAGATTCCAACAAGGAAGAACTACAGAAGAAGAAGGACTGCCCTGCTGGACCCTTGACCCGCACCTGGACACTGCACTCTGGAGGACTGCACCAGATGCACACTTGGGCTTCACCACAAGGAGGACTTTGCCTGGCTTCAACTGGTTCAAGGAGGGACTCCCTGTTTCCTACATGTGAAAATGTGCTAACCAGAGTCCCTTGCACCAACTCCTGAAGAAACCAACCAGCTGACCACTGCCCAGTAGCCAAAAAGGAGTTTGAGTCAGGTGCATTCTGGGAGTTGTAGTCTGCACCCTCAACGAGCATCTCAGAGCTTCTGGAACCTTGGGGTGAGCTGTGGACCTCAAAAGACCCTCAAAGGAACATCTGGAATAACATCCAGAAGTTTGGAGAAGTTTGAAGAACTTTTGAAAAAAGCTCCAAAAAGGGACCAACCTGCTGCCGCAACTCTAGCCAGCTTGCCTCAACCGCAACCCGACCTGACTTGCCGGTTCGTCCCGATGAAGAAAATCTCTGAAAAAATGACTACGTCCGAACGTAGGAAGTTGACCGGGACCTCCCAGGCAGTGTATCCGAAGAGGGTTCCAAGGACGTCAGATCAAGATTCAGGTTTTCCTCGGTTGAAGGATTTTCACCTTGCAAAAATGACTAAGTACGAAGGTAAAAATCTCCACCGAGGGCTCCTGCAACGTGTTTCTGAGGAAGAGTTCCAGGAGGTCGGATTGGGCTGGCGACTTGGCCCCACTGAAGAAAACCTCCAGAAAAACGACTAAGTCCTAAGGTAAACTTTTGACCGAGGCCTCCTGCGGGCTGTAGCCAAGCCGGGCTCCATCAAAGTCAGCCTCAAACTTTCACTTTGTCCCGGTCGAGGTGCGACCAGATGACCAGATTGGCTCTTTTTATTTTTATGTACTAGATGGCATTAATTCTTTAAAAATTCATATCTCCAGTTCCCCTTATCCAATTTTATTCGTTTTGGTGTCATTTTAAAGATAAAAATATAATCTATTTGTATAAATTGGTGTTGGATTTTTTTGTGTTTTGTGTTTTACTTATCTACTGTTTTGTGATTTTTAAATGCTTTACACATATGTCTCCTAAGTTAAGCCTTGTCACTCGTTGCCAAGCTACCAAGGGTTGAGCTGGGTTTTATTTATTGAGACTTAACTGGACCTAAGTGGAGGTTAGTGGCCTATTGCTAAGTGTAGGTATTTACCTGCCTTTGCCAATAACCCATTTTCCAACATACCCTTAAATTGATTGGTAAAAAACAAGGGTCTTTGGACAATTGACCACTAGTCTGGAGTTTGGAGTTATAGAACACTGCCTGCTGAGAGATGGAATCATGTCAGTCCCTGACCTACACACACTATACAAATCTCATCTGCCCCGGTGAGTAAATTTTAATTGTGAGTTGCCAAATAAAAGTCTTTGGACAGATAAACACTGGGCTGGTGAGTTGAGTAACAGTAAATGAGGCAAAAGATGAGTTATGTGCATGCATGGCATAGCATTTTGGTGACATTTTTAGTCTTATGACTCACCAGACTACACTCCCCTAGGTATTCCTGTCAAGCCCTGAGGGTACAGGATGGCAAGTAAGCTTTCTTCTGATGTTTGGTGTTGCTGAAATAGTGCCTCCTGTGAGTTACAGTCTGGTCATTCTCTCTACTACACACACTTGACCAATGTTCTCCCCCCTGCTATTCCTGTCAAGCCCTCCGGATGCAGGATGGCAAAGAACTTCTCTGCCTAGGAAAAAACATGTAATGGGGTACTGAGAGGGCCACCACCAGTCTTCTTGGTTTGCAGCTGGTGACTGGAGACCAGAGAATGTACATTGCCCCTGAGATCATTCCACCTCTTTCTAATGTCCTCCTTTGGGCTCAGGGTGGTGCCTACAGCATTGACTTTGTCAACGATCTTTCCCCTTTTCCTACTGAGGGGAGTGTGCTGGACTTGTGCTCCAAACAATCGTGGATCTACTCTTATGATTTCATCCACCATGACTCGTAACACATCTCCTGAAAAACAGGGACTTTTGGACTGTGACACTGTGGAACAAAAAATGATGGATGACATTGACTTACTAAACACGGGAAGTGCAAAAGGGTGTGAATGGACAAAAGTGTGTGCAGGGTGTTTAATGGGATGGTGAAAAAAGGGGTGCTTCATCTGTGTACAAAATAAGGTGCTTTGGCTTTTGTGTTTGGTGTTCCTCTGGCAGATTGCAGGAGTTTGTCCAGAAGTGTCTGATTTGGTGGGGTCAGAAACCCAGTTTATATACCCAAAAATGCCTTTGAAGTTGGGGAAACTTCAAAGAGTGGTTTTGACGTGCACAAGTTCCCCTTTTAATCCAGTCCTGTCTGGCAGGATCCCTGTAGGGGCGGGGGGGGGGTGTTGTCAGTCCTATGTGTGAGGGCATGCCACTGGCCTTTGAAATGTAAGGGTGAGCCCCTCCACCTTCCCTGCCCAGGAAGACCCATTCAGTAAGTATATGAATGCAGATGTTACTGAGTGTCCTGGGTTTGTGGTTGTCTGGGTGGAATGCAAAATGGATTGGAGACAAGCTGTAAGGCAATGCCCACTTTCTAAAAGTGGTGTTTCTAAAATACTAATATTAAATCCAACTTTACCAGTAAGCAGGAATTTCTATTACCATTCTGGTCATACTAAATATGACATGGCCACTCCTTCCAGATCAGAATCTACCACATATATGTATATGAGTGCAGTTTTAATGCTAGTCTATGAGAGGAGCATGCGTCACAGTAATGGAAAACAAATTTATTCGTTTTTCACTACTAGGACAGGTCAAACACATAAGTAAATGTTTTGCCTTTTACCTACTTCCCATCCTGCCCAATGGGTCACCTTGGGCATACCTTAGGGGTGATTTATATGTAGAAAACGGGTAGGTTGATTCTTGGCAAGTAGTTTTAAATGCCAAGTCGAAGTGGCAGTGAAACACCGCCTTGAAATGGCAGGCCAAAGACATGGTTAAGGGGCTACTTATCTCGGTGGCACAGTCAGAGGCCCAATAGTAGCATTTAATTTGCAGGCCCTGGGCACATGTAGCACCCTTTACTAGCGACTTACAAGTAAATTAAATATGCCAATTTGGTAGGAACCAATGTTACCATGTTTAGGGGAGAGAGCACATGCACTTTATAACTGGCTAGGAGTGGTAAAGTGTAAAGAGTCCTAAAACCAGCAAAAATAGTGTCAGAAAAATGGAGGGAGGCAGGCAAAAAGTTGGGGGATGACCACCCTAAGGCTGTCAGGTCTAACAGTGGTGTTGAAAGCAATTTTATGGGACACACTCTTGAAATGATTATAGGACAGGTTTGCCTTGTATTATGATTCTGCCCCAAAACACTACCCACTTCCTCCAAAATGGATTGCATTTCTACAACAATGCATCCATTTAGAAATATTTGGAAGACTCTGAATTGATTCTTTTGATTGTTTCTGAAGCTTTGTTTTTTTGTTATATTTTCTTGAAATAGCTTGTACTTCAAGAATTAGCTGATACTGTTATGTATCGGCACCACGTTTTCAAATACATGTATCTCTTAAACCAGATAATTGAGAATGTGAATTATTCAATTTTGAAATACCTTTGGTAAAAGTTTTTGCATTAAGTTATTCACGTATATGTCAGTGAGCAAATCATAAGCTCATTTTCGCTTGAATTTGATTTGAATTTTTTCCCATTCCATACCACGATTTATATAAATACAAGAAGGTAAGCAGGGCAGAGATGTGCCAGAAAACATGTGACACCTTAAAAGAAGCCACGTGTACAGCGAAAGTGCTCAAGGACCCTGACTTTGAGAAGATGATGCATCACTGAAAACTTTTAGCTAAACTTTTGAGCAAATCTATATGGATGATAACGATAAGAAGAAAAATAAAGAAAACATACACGGCAAGTGCATGATTGAAAACCATGCTTTCAAGATCACCTACACATTTAACAGCAACCATGCAGTAGTGTACAGAGTTTGTAGAGAATTGTGGAGTAACACAGGGTTAAGCTTTACACCCTGTGTTTTTAAAACTTATACAAAATAATAAGATAATAGGTGATAACTCTCACAGAGATACCAGCATTTCCCTGCCAATTTACAAAAAGATACATTTCCTACATATACATTGGCTAACAATTGTTGGGCCAGCACTGGTTGTCATTAAATGGCAATAAAACAAAGCTTATGTTATTTGGCTTTAATTCAATGAACAAAAATCTAGATGAGTGGTACAAGTAGATGATTGTCGGTGCGCGGCTAAAACTTCGAAGAAAATATGAAAACATTAGGCATATATACTCTGACCAGCACCTGATAATTTAAAAGCGGATGATCCAACTTTGAAAAAACAGATCTATGATAGTGCATTCCCTGGCTGAATTACAAAACGCCCCTGCCTGGAAAGAAATTAAATAGCCAAGGATAGTCAGGGTAATGGTAAGTTCAACATAAACTACATGGAGTTCCTCAGAGTCACATCTCCCAAATTGGCCAGGGGGATACTTGGGCATCTACAAGGAAAAATATATCACTGACTGTCATAAGATAGGCCTGGTTACTATTGGCCTCCTGAATAAACTATTAAACCAGTGGTCCCCAACCCGTGCACCGGGGACCCCTTGGGCTCCGTGAAGCTTCCTCAGGGGGTCTGCAACAGTTTAGAAATTAAATAATATTAACAGATTAGGTCCCCAGCTTTCAGTAATGACTCAGTGGGGGGACCCTGATTCCATTATTGATTCTGTGGGGGTCCACAGATTCCATTAATGATAAAGTGGGGGTCCATAGAGGTCAGAAGGTTGGAAACCACTGTGATAAACTGTAGTTCTTTCATAACAATTCCTCTGTAAAATGAGTGCTCAAACTTTGTGCTGATGAGCGAAACATGATAGATTTGTTACTTATCAAATGCTGCTCTGTTGACAAATCACTACATCGTAGGGCATTGCTTTGTTGATGGTGGAGACCCTGCAATGGCGAAGTAGTGTCACCCCACTGGCTAAGAGCCAGCAGCTAAAAAATAAATACGGTATTTTATTATAATTTTATTTTTCAGCTGATGGCTGAGCCAGCATATGCAGGGAGGGGCGGGCTCTGCTGGTCCATGGGAGGGAGGAGGAGGAAGGGTGGAGTGCAGTTAGGTCCTCATGTCCGTTTCGCCGGCCGTCTTAGGCCGGCCAAAGTGACACGCGCACTTAGGTTTCTCCAAAAAGGCTGTGTCGCACAGCTGGGTTAGAGAAACAGCACAGGTTCCCATGCACTGTCTGAGTGGCAGGCCAAACACCTCAGACCAATTGTGGTGCTGCTGTCATGCTATGTAGAGCATGAGAGCAGCGCCAGGATAAAGTGGGGAGCCTGTGCTGGTGTCCTAGGGACTGCTGGAACACCATCAGGACAGAAGAAGTGCGAGGAGGCCGGCAGTGGGGCTGGTACGTTTAAAAAAAAAATACTTATTATTTCCCCCTTTGCCCCACCCACCAAAAGAGATTTGCAGCGGCTGCTGCTGGCTCTACCAAGAAAGGCATTTGCAGAAGTGATGTGTCAGCGTTTGAAATACATTGGAGAGATAGTAAAAAGCCACCTGTTGATCACTAAGTACAAAGTCAATGCTTTAGGAATACCACTCTTGACCTAGAGGTTTTTGGTACCAATAAAGTTTTAGTGCTATAGAAACTCTCTGGAACTGTATCTGTGGATTGTTTCTGCTTTATCTTTAATGTACTAAAGTCATTCACCCTTTTATGCATTGTATTTTTCCTCTTTTGTGATACAATAGATTTCTCCTAGCAAGACTTCCTCATAATCCTCATCTTCTCCTGCAAAATAAACTTTTCTTTTGTTCGTTAATAGTTGCCTTTGTTTAAATTATGTTCTTCTCTATCTGACCTTGACCATAATAATCTGTCTTTCTACAGTAGTATATGTGTACACAAGAGTTAATGTTACTCCTTGAGGTACATGATATTTGGAGGATGTGAAACAGGCCTGAAACTAGATAGTGGTGAGAAGTGTCCGAATTAGAAAGTGAATCTCTTAGTGGGACATGAGCTCGGAAAACTGTCTACATTCATGAGACTATATTGAGATATATCAAGCCCACAAGTAATTATTTCTAATTTTGAAGGAGTGAGGGTATTTGGGTGAATATGTCTGGCCTAGAAGAGTGCACCTGCATGCATATCCAAGGCATTATTTTGAGTAAAGTGCAGTCGATACCACGCAACTATTCAACGGTTGAGTCAGTGGGGATGCCAAAAGTTTGAGGATAGGTGCTTGTACTTCCTGACTCTGGTCAATAGAATTAAATTGAGTGCAGTATAAATTGAGGTTTCAACTGACGAGTGAGTGGAGTTGAGTTGAGCCATTGAAGTTGCCAAAGGCTTGTGGAGAGGTGCTTGCACTTCCTGACTCCAGTGGCCAGTTTTATATTTAGCAGTATAAATTGTGGTTTAAACGGTTGAGTCAGTGGAGTTGAGTGAGTGGAGCTGTCCTAAAGTTTGGGGATAGGTTCTTGCAATTCAGGACACAGTGTGGGGATAGGTTCTTGAATTTCCTGACTCAGGTGGCCAGTCTTATATTGAGTGTTGTATATACTTGTGTAAAAATGGTTGAGTAAGTGGATTTGAGTTGAGTCAGTGGAGTTGCCAAAGGTTTGGGAAAAGATGCTTGTACTTCCTGACTCTGAGACCAGTCTTATGTTGAGTCTGGTAGGAATGTGGTATAAATGGTTGTAATGGTGCGGGTGAGTCAATGGAAATGCCAAATGTTTGGGGATGGGTGCTTTCACTTCCTGACTCCTTATATTGAGAACTGGTATGTGTCTGTATCAAATCACAAAGTATTCCAATATAATGGAAAGAATTATAGCATATCAATAAATCAATCAGTATTTGTAAAGTGTGGCTACTCACCTGTGAGGGTCTCAAGGCGCTGAGGGGAGGTGAGGGGCCTCATCCGAAGAGCCACATCTTGAGGTTCTTCCTGAAGATCGTGAGCGACGGGCTTTGTCTGAGGTGCAGTGGGAGGTTGTTTCAGCTCTATGCTGCAGTGTAGGTGAAAAATCGTCCTCGGCGATGGTTTTGCAGATGCGAGGGAGGGTGGCCAGGGCCATCTGGGTGGAGTGGAGGGATCTGGTGGGGGTGTGTGGAAGGAGATGCAGTGGTTCAGGTAGGCTGGTCCTGCCTTGTGTATGGCCTTGTACGCGTGGGTGTGAAGCTTGAAGGTGATTTGTTTCTCGACCAGTAGCCAGTGGAGGTTCCTCAGGTGTTGGGAGATGTGTTCTTGGTGAGGGAGGTCGAGAATGAGTCTGGAGGCGGAGTTCTGGATGAGTTGAAGTTTTCTGATGTTCCTAGTTGAGGTGCCGGTCTAGAGGGCGTTGCTGTAGTCGAGCTTTCTCGTGACTAAGGCTTGGGTGACTGTCCTGTGACAGTCTGCTGGGATCCATCTGAAGATCTTCTGAAGTTTGTGGGGTGTATGCCAGCAGGAGCAGGCCACATAGTTTACCTGGCGGGTCATGGATAGGGAGGAGTTGAGCATGATTCCTAAGTTGTGGGCATGCTCGGTCGATGCGGGGGGCGGTTGCTGAGGAATGTGGGCCACCAGGAGTCGTCCCAAGCTGAGGGGGTGTTTCTGAAGATGATGAGCTCCGCCTTGTCATAGTTGAGCTTGAGGCAGCTTTCTCTCATCCTGTGACACCGCGAGGACATGCGGCGTCCCACTTGCAGACCACGGTCAAATCGGTGGTCCGTGTCCTGGATGGCCGTTTCTGCAGCAGGCCGCATTTTGAGCCACGTCTCAGACCGCTGCCTATTTTTCGGTCCACAACGCGGCCGGTACATCTTTCTTTGGGTGCTGCTTTGCGCTGTGCTCGCTTTTGGCCCTTAGAATCTCTCTTACCTATTCTGTCTGTCTTTTTTCTTGTTTTCTCTTTCTTTATGGTTTTCCTCTTAGCCATCTTTTCTTCTTCCCAGGAGTCTGTGTTTCCTTCCCTGTACGCTTTGCTTCCTCTTTTACACCATGGCTATTTATCTATTCACTCAAATGTGGCTTTTCCCAATTCAAGATGGTGTCTTCGGAACTTCCTGCATGTCACCTCCTGTTTGCCAGTATATAAGCACAGTTGGTCTTCTGTTCCTTGCATTGCAAACACTTCCATTCTGGTGGTGGTCCTCGCTCCTGTATCCGGTGATTTTTTGGACTTCTCCTGTTTTTTCTTGTCTGCAGTTTTTGCTGTTTCCAGTTCATATTAAGCTTCTCTTTTTTCTTACCTCTTTTTCAGGAGTTTTTTCCCAGGATTGGGTTTTTTCCTCTGGGACACTTTCTGGAGGTCACGGTCTGCCTGGTGTTACTCTATCAGCATCACCGTGGCTACTGGAAAGGGTCGCCCTTACCTTGGTGACAATCGCGGTAAGAAGCATTCAGATTGTGACACAACCATGTGGTGATGGCTTCCATTCCTTAGTGAAAGTTCCTTTTGGCCGTGTATGGGTCTTCGGTGAGTGAAATGATGAGTTGCGTGCCATCAGCATATGACACGATGCTCAGACCTTGGCTTCGGATGATGGCAGCAAGAGGGGCCATGTATGCGTTGAACATTGTGGGACTCAGTGAGGATCCTTGGGGGACTCCGCAGTTGACTCCTGTGGGTCCGTAGGTGTAGGACGGGAGTCTGACCCTCTGCGTCCTCCCGGAGAGGAAGGAGTGGATCCACTCCAAGGCTCTTCCACAGATTCCTATGTTGTGGAGTCTGGTGCGCAGAGTGCTGTGGAAGAAAATGTCGAAAGCTGCTGGGAGGTCGAGGAGTAGGAGTGCTGCGGTGTGGCTGCGTAGACTTTGCGACCGTCCCACACTCCCTCGCGAGTGGAATTAGACTGTTGGAAGTGACTCCTTCAAGACACGGTTATAGCCCAAGTTGGAGCTATTGTGTTTTTAAGTGGTGTACTAAGATTTAATCTTTGAAAATTGGAATCTTTACTTGTCTATGTTGTATTTTTTGTCGTTTTGGTCTTGTTTTACTCATATAAATATTGGCTATTTTTCTAAACTGATGTGGAGTACTTTTGTGGTGTTTTCTCTTTTACTGTGTATGTATACAAATACTTTACACATTGCCTCTTAGATAAGCCTGACTGCTTGTGCCAAGCTACCAAGTCGGTGAGCAGGGGTTATCTTAGCTGTGTGGCTCCCTTACCCTGACTAGAGTGAGGGTCCATACTTTGACAGGTTGCAAACCACTGTCAACTAGAAACCCCATTTGTAACACCCATGCATACAAATAAATACAATACAAGTTTCTGCACCATTTTAGGACTGTGCTATAATTCTTTACATTCTATAGGATTATCTTGTGATTTGATACCGATGTATATCAGTTTTGTCCTTACAACCTCCAGTATAAGATGTGTGAATGGTTCAGGGGTCTCCCATTCTAATGGACAAACTGATTACCAGACCTTTCCCTATTCACAGGAGTGGCAATGCCTGGGATCCTAAACCCCTCCCCCTTTTTATAGACAGTCTTAAATTGAGTCTGGTAGAAACTGTAGCATAAATGGTTGTGTTGGTGCAGTTGAGTGAATGGAGATGTCAAATGTTGGGGGATGGGTGCTTTCACTTCCTGACTCTGGTGGCCAGTCTTATCTTGAATTTGGTACACAAAGTGGTATAAACGGTTGAGTGAGTGACATTGAGTTGAGGCAGTGGAGTCACCAAAGGTTTGGGGATAAGTGCTTGCACTCCTTGACTTTGGTGGTTAGTATTATATTGAATGTGGCATAAAGGTTGAGTAGGTGGAATTGAGTTGAGTCAATGGAGTTGCCAAAAGTATGGGGATAGGTGCTTGAACTTAGTGACACTGGTGGCCAGTCTTACATTGAGTGTGGTATAAACCTTAGATCTGTCTTCTTCGTTTGGGCGTGGAGTGAATCACAATAAGTTAGGCAGAGGTGAGGGTTTCTTTGCAAGAGCTTTTAGCTTTTGCAGTGGATTTAACGTGCCAACACATGCTTATTGTATTATCCATGTGGAGGTCTACTAGAAAGGAGAGTGTAGGGCAAATGGGGGGTGTTTAGAGTTTTATTGAACAGGCGTTGGATGTTTGTTGGTTGTTGAAGAGTGGTTGAATTTGGTGGCTGTATTAATCTTCTGCTTTTTAGTTACTTAGGGAATGCTAGTTTAGGGACATTAATTTTCAGACTTTGTGAGCGACGGTTGACGTGGTTTCGAGCCCTTTGGTGCTTTCTGAAAACCTTGGCATGTTCTGGGCACTGCATCACAGAGAATCAACTGGAGCACAGAAGTACATTTTTCGTATTCCTCAAACTTTAGTTTGTACTTCTCTGTTTTAAAAAGGTGCTAGTCTTGCTAGTCAGAAACAAAATAAACCGCTGAGATAGAAGTACTTCAAGCTACAGCAAATACTAGGATTGGGGTCACATTTCTAGGCTTCTTTTGTTTACTCCTTCCACTCAGCCGCAATAATGGGATTTTGCATTCCAGATGACTTTGAATTCACGGCTGCTTAATATAAAAGCCTCTTAGATGCGTGGGTGAAAGAACCTCAAGGATTTAAGAAGCGCTGGTCATTTCAGATTGCATAAGCACCCCCTTCATAACACACCAGACACCCAGCTGACAATATTTTATTTCATATTAGTTGTTTCGGAGCACACAGTGAAGAGGAGCAAGGGCGGGTGAGAAGCTAGAGTTGAAGAGTTTCCTGTCTGCATAGGGTATTGTGGGATGTGAACTATGACACTGTCGGTAGTAGTTGGCCGGCGTGGCTTTGGCACATTTTACAGATATGGGACATACTCCTGGACGTATTAATATTGTAAGGCTTGTGTATTATGATCACCCCTATTTCTATGCTAACAAAATAGTGAAAAACAGCGATATCCACTATTGTAATAACATTACGCAAATGCAGCTGTATTGTAAGCCCTACTGTAAACAAGCACAGGTCGCCTGACACTGGGTGTTTAAAGTCGGTAGAGCTCCTCTTTGGCCACTAAACTGTTATGGTGCCTTTTTTTATTTTCACGGAATTAAATCTATAAACTATTGCGACTCCCAGCAATCTCTGTCACATTTTCTGTTACTATGAATTATGCCAGTTTCTATAGTGTTTCTTAAATGATTACAGTTCAGATTTGTTTTCTTGACACCCGGCATCCGGAACATTAGTTCATTCACATGCCCCTTCTGCGCGGCTGCTTCACGGAGGCTTGAGCTGTTCTGGAAATAATACCCTCGAAAGGTATTCTACTGGGCATCTGTTAGCTCATTCACAGCCCACACCTGCAGCTATCCCTGTGGCACCATAATTCATAGACCTCTTCCATTAATGCACCATTAATCCAAACACCCAAGTAAAAGATTTAGCAATAATTAAAATGTGCTTTCTAAAAGAAGGACGTTAGATAAAATGTTCACTTGGAGAAGGGAGTAAATCTTTTGGTTCCACTTAAGGGAAAACAGCAAACCCTGGCAGGGTTCTTACATAAACATGGACGGTGTTAAAAGAGTTGATGTTTTTTAATTTGCTTCGTGTGCATTAAAAACAAAGAGACAAGCATTCTCTAACCTAAAAACATTCTTCTTGTTTCAAAAGCAGAGAACTTAAGATGCACTCTACTTGTATTATGTAGCAGCTCACAGGGTAAAACAACGTTCCAAATCATTTGCAAACAATCAACAACATTGTTGACAGTGCAATTGTTCTCTTATTGTGCTGATGTGAACTTAGTAATGGGTGGTCCTCGATGTGTATTCTTTATAAACAATCAATTAATATTTCCGAGCAATCCGTAGACATGTAAGAATGAGATTAATGTATTCAGAGTTTATCCGTCAGGTATGATTGGGATTATAAATACCTCGAATAATATATTTATCTGTGTGAATGCCCATTTAAACACATATTGTGCACATTGAATGGATTCAGAGCAAAACAGCTGACGTGCAGACATTTTTTTCGTGTTGTTGTGGCGACAGGGAGTAATTGTTTATACAGCTCATATAATTCCTCTCATAACTTGAGGCAGTAAAATACTAAGCAGGGCTTGACTGGGGTAAGGTTTAATGCAGGTGTTAGAAGCACTTTACTGAAGTTTGCACCACAAGCAAAAATCAACTGTCTCGTTTAACTTAAGTAAATGTTTTACTCTTTTCCACGGGATGTGCCTAGCAATCACAAGCAAACTAATCATCAGAGTTCTTGGATTTGATGATAACTTGAAAGTTAATAACTTAAGTCTTGCGCTTGTGTAGAATTACAGTGGCCCTGATAATGTAGTAGAGGCAGCAACTATCAGACATTTTGAAGTGTACTCTAGCATCAACACAGCATGAAATACTAAGTTAATAACTTAAGTCTTGCGCTTGTGTAGAATTACAGTGGCCCTGATAATGTAGTAGAGGCAGCAACTATCAGACATTCTGAAGTGTACTCTAGCATCAACACAGCATGACATACTGTAAGCCACACGCACATATTTCACAACCAACTTAGCGTGCTGCTGTCAGTCACTTTCAGCCATTCGCATTACCTTAAGTTTGACTTTGCACCGCAGCGGGGTCCAATGGATACCGTAACACTCAGTGTTAAGAGAGACGTTGGGCTCCAAAGAGATTTTGAGGTCCATGGTGGTGTCCCACGTGTAGCAGAACTCCGTTTTATTCGTCCAGCATGTGTTCTTGACAAATGGGATCTCCATGTCTGGGAAGGCACCAACACCAATCTCCACAAACGTCTTGTCCTCACCCAGAGTCTGCAGGATGAGGGACTGGGTCCTTCTCTCCCATATTAGGCCACTAAGGTTGCCCTTCAGGATCCAGTTCTTGTTGGGCTGGTCTACCACTTGCCAGTAAATGATCCCGATGGTCATAACGAAGAAGATGGCTACTCCCATACAGGCCACTCCACCTTTCCAGGTTTCATTCATTTCTTTTTGTCCATTGTCCCAAGTCACCTCAGGGATAGGGCTGTGATTCCGAGTGCGAGTGTGAGGCATTTAAAAATAAATTACTATTTCAAATAAAACAGAGCTCTTCGTGCTACTATAAGTTTCTAAATTTAAGTCTACACTTAAAACAACTTGCCTGCTTGAAAAAGTGCATTTGCAAAAGTAAATCTTCTCTAAAGCGGCTGCCTGGCACTTACCACATGTTGCTAAGGGGACTGTGAAGATATTCCAGTTAGCTGTGTGCTAGCAGTGCAAGGAGAGTGCCCGGAAATAGCCACAAATGTGCTGCTTCCTTGCGGTGCCAGAGCCGCCCCCTGCCAGATTTGTTTCAGGTGCTGGAGCCTGACGTGTGCTGTGTGAAGCCTGCGCTGCTCAGTAACGTCGCCCGAGTCGCAGTGAGAGCAGTCTGTCTGCGCATTCCTGCTGCACGAAGTGACTCCGTCTGTAGGAAGTGATTAGTTGCTGCTAGGAGAGGGAGCCTTAAAATGAACCTACCGTACAGATGGAGCGGGCACAGGCCCGCCGCAATATCTGCATTACATTACTAAACCGGGGTAATTGCAGTGTACGCTTACTTCCTGAGTGATGGGTTAGAAACATAAATAAGTTCAATTACTTAAGCAACCACGTCATTTAGAAAAATGCCAGCTTAATATACACTGGGGCAGATATATTAAAGGTTTGCTAAGTGAAGCAAAGTGGTGCAAAGCAGCGCAAACCTTTCCTAGGGGGATTTCCTTTCGACCTGAAAATGCGTCTTTTCTCAGTGCAAATAGTGTTTTGCACTGCTGTTTTGCACCACTTTGCGTTGGGGGTGGTTACTTTGGTGGGATTTGGCATTAAAGCATATTGCCCCTAGCTTTTGGCACAAAGTCATTACAAAAGCTACGCTAGACATCCCACACTCACCTGGGCACCCTGGTGCAAAGGATGTGCGTGGAGCTCGGCAGCCTGTTTGTGCTCCATTGCATAAGACAGTAGAAGCAGGTCATTTTCAATAAATGTGATTCTGTGCTGCTTTCTCACACTTGTACAACTTTGGTTGATGCGCTATGCCAAACAATAATAAATTTGCCCTGTTGTTCAATATGGCTGCAATATAAATTGTAGTGTGATATTTTCAAAGGTATTTTTTTTACACCTGTCACGTGCAGTTTACAAAAGGCACATGACATTTTAAATTGAAGAAGTGACTCTTTTAATCACTGTAGTTGAGAACTATGATATTTTCAGTCATTAATTTCATAAACAAAGGGCTGTAATTAGGAATGGCAAGTTATTCACCTTTCATGAGATCGAGCAATTTAGCGCTGGTAAACAAGTTAGCGCAACCTTGCACAACTGTTACATTCAGGCCCCAAACTGCCCAATTTAGAATTAGAAACATATCATTTCATTGCCGACAATCAACGGGGTCAAAAGTGAGTTATCTGGTATAGGCTTTTTCATTTTTTTTTTTAAATCAAACTGTGAAATAATATTCAAGATTCGGAATTTATCCACATTATATTGAACACTTCCTAAATTGTGGAAGAGTAACAATTCTTAAGGGTGATGATAACTATTAAACGAAAAGACTGCAATGGCCCAGACCCTTGCCCTTACAATTTCATACTGAAAAACGTGACCTGGGCCAGCGTGTAAAGTGAGCACAAAAACTACTGCATCGGGCAGAATATTTTCTAAATCTTTGCGCTGGAATCCGTAGAGAATTTAATCCGGACAGGAAAGACGCATATGCGCAGCAGCACAGGAATGGCTGGATACATTAGGAGAAGCGTTAACAACACAGGAAGGATCACAGATGTGTAAAATGTACAACATGTATCATCTGACCTCGCAGTGCGAGAAGGGAGGCCTAAAGCTATTCATGGCCTGCCCTGGGCGCCCTCGTGCAGGAGGCATCGGAATAGGAAGGCTCGGGTATCGAGAGCATAGAGAAACGACGAGGCGCTGGCCTCATGATAAATCCTGACGAATTATTCATATTAAATTAATTCTGCCGCTTTTGTGAATACATTCTGGCTGGAAGCTTCACTTGGTGTTTCCTCAGCTCCCTCCACAGAGAGGCTACTGCCTACGTAATAATGCCTATTTCAAGCAAGCCTGCAAACCACCTGAACACAACTAGCTCAAACCACAACATATTTTCACAAAATTAACGACTGAATTTCAAATCTGTTTATTTTTAAAACCAGAACTGATAGTTTGCTGTAAAGTTTTTTTTTTATTTTGCCCCCAGCTTACTCCTAATGTAAGGGGTGCGTTGATAGAGTGCTCACTATTTCCAAAGTCATCAAATGCCCAAATCCATGTGTCAAACCACACGACCATCAGCATGCTCCCTCTTCCAATCACTAGGGCGCCTACATCCAAATACAAATTCTCGCCCTATTAAATCTCCTCTTGCTTGGAGCATATTGGCCACGGACTTTATACTCTCATTGCCTCCACCTTCTGCGAAAAGTTTAATAATACACTTCTCTTTTCCGTCTACATATTCCTGGAAACTGCCCAGTTGCCCCTCCCATTCCCGGCTATTACTGTTATCTCCTCCCTCCAGACATATATGCCAGTTCAACCACTACAGTGGAAACTAACAAGGAGGACCTCACAATTTTCCTCGGCTCACAAACCCGCCTCCCCTCTTGATTCCTTAGTCCACCAAATCATCGAAGCACTGGCATCCTCTGCCAAAGGATGATCCTGTCTTTCCAAAACCTTCATCCAGCGCCTATCTGATTTTGCTTTAAATCCAGTGCTCGTACCTTTGCTGGAGAAACTAACTGGCGAACCCTCTACCTTTCCACTTTACCGTCCTGTCTCTCGAATCCTTTTATTTTCAACTAGACTAGATCTATATCAAGCTTAACCTCTTGATCCTTCAACCCCAATAAGATTATTTTAAATCCATTGTCTCAAGAATATCCCCACATAGCCGTATAAGTACCCAACCATCCAATCTCTGCTGAGTATAAACACAACTTCTATCTTCATCCTTCTCAGCCCTTCAGTAGTATTAACTATAGTTGGGCACTGCACCATACTAGCTTTTCTCAAATCTCAAGATACAATGCTTGAGTAGTCATCAATCTATTGGTCTGACTATTTCTTCTTGGTGCTCCTCACGCTATCTATCCTCACTCCTACAGTGGGTATCCCGTGGCTCTATTGTGAGTCTTCTAATTTCCTTTCACTCTATTGTCGCCTGAGTGGAATAATCTGATAGTTTGGCTTGTTTTAATAAATTTACTTTGATTACACAGACTATCAACTCCTTCTCACGTCTCATCCTTGCTGGCCTCTGACTGTCTCACAATATTTTAGCATTCCCTGTCCATACTTTCTGCTTAACTCATCTATGATTCCACCTACTAAACTGCCAATCTATTCCACCAGCATTTAGCATCCTTTCTGTCCCCTTGGAAGGAATTGAGCATGACGTTCAACTCCAAAATAAGCCTTAAAACTTTAATCCTCTCCAACACTACCTCTGCCAAATTCCAGATATTGAAAACGTGGGACATTTCCTCCTACCTACCCTTCCATATTACTAAGTACCTGTTAACCCTCCTAGTCATGAATAAGCTCATTCCTACTACAGGCCCTTTAGAAAGACTTTACCAGTAGGCTTTTTCTCCTTGGAAAAAATAAACGTTGCTTTTTTCTCCCCATATATTCACCCCTTACCCCCCACTGCCACCAAACCGGCTAGCTCTTCACTAAACATACTTCTTCACTTGGTGTTTAGGGCAGTACCAAATATCTCACTCAACCACCTCTTTTAGAATCTCTTGTAATCTAATAATTCCAGTCACATTTACATCAACAAATCACAAATAACAATGTGACAATTTTAGGGTCAGAAATATTGGGACAATTGATATGCAAGGCCCTCCTCAGTGAATCCCTCTAGTTTTCTATATTAGTGTGTGACTTTTCTTGTTTTGTGTTTTACTTTATTACTGTTTGAAGAGCTGCATAAAAACTTTACACATTGCCTCTAAATTAAGCCTCACTGTTTCTTGCCAAGTTACCAAAGGGTTGAGCACAGATTAATTTGGGGTTTGCTTGTGTTTCACTCTGACAGAGATTGTAGTTTCACCCACCAGTAACTCAATTTTCATCACGCAAGATGTGAAAATCTAGTGATAGGAGTTTTGAGAGAACCGCTGCTTCTCTCATGCCAGGGATTTGCTACACGGACCACATATGAAAGCGGCAATTGAAGCAGTAGGAACCTTCAATATTTTACCAAAAAAAGTAGATGTGCTGTCAATTAGTTTTCTAAATGATCCAAGATTACATTGTCGATTCTCCATTTGTTTAGTTCTGTGACATTGTCAAAGGAAAAATAAGCTCAGTATTGGTAACTTATAGTGTTGTGGGGAAAGGGTTTTGTTCTCATGAGTTGCATGTTAAAGTAGATACAAGCAATGCTTGCAATCATTTATGCTTACAGGTGACTTGTAGTTTACACAGCCAAATAAATTTGCAGTCCTGTGCACCTCTCCATGTTTGAATGCTTGACAGTTGTTCAGGCTGATGCAAAGTAGTGCTAATATTTGTCTGGGTTTCTCGCCAGAACACATCCCAGAAATGGGTTTTCTAGACCATCTGGCACTAAGGACTTTATCAATGTGCTAACCTGAAACGGTGCACAGTTAACTGCACACACCCACAATTCACTCATCACTGCTTGAGTGAGTGCATTCTACGTAAAGATCGGCATTGCAAGATTTCACTGAGTTAGTTAATGGAACCCAAAGCCCTCTTTCATCATGACTAGGCCCTCCCAAGAACATAGGAAACTAGGAATGTATTTTCAAGATTTATTAAAATTAAAAACCTATCCTTGACAGTGAGGCTACAGATGAAAAGACAT
Source organism: Pleurodeles waltl (assembly GCF_031143425.1). NCBI lineage: Eukaryota > Metazoa > Chordata > Amphibia > Caudata > Salamandridae > Pleurodeles > Pleurodeles waltl. The sequence goes on along the minus strand of NC_090440.1, from coordinate 583,547,046 downwards.
TGAGTGCCATTACATGCTAGTTATGTGCCCTACATAATTGAGACAAGTCATTAGGGAACTGAACGCAGTAGGAGCAGGAAACCCTGCATGAATGTAAACATGCCTAGAAAGGTGAATCGGCATAACACCTATAGCAAGGAAGGACACTATGAAAGCAGAGAAGGACCATAAACGAATAATGGATATGACACAATATTGTCAGTGCAATGTTAGTGGTGTTTTAGTAGCATGTTTCAAACAGTCTAGAAGATGAGAAGGGAGTATGGGGCATTCATCAAAATGTATGTCACTGGATGGTAATAGTGAGAATAGATTTACTTGCCACTCTCTTTGTGGGACAGTCCTATTCTACTGAACCAAACTGTTTTAGTGCTCCACCTGAAAATTGTGTGCAGGCCATGTCATCTGTTGGTGTCAAGCTCTTCTCCATGGCATCTGTTGCGCTGTTTGCTCTTGGTGGCCTGAGCAGTGTTACGCCCATTGTGCCCACCCTTAGCATTGTTGCCATCCCTATACAGGACTCAGTGAGTGTTAGTTGGTGTGATGAAATGACAGTAAAAGTTAGGGTTTGTAGGTGATGGTGTGGGTCTGGTCATGGATCTGGTGACAATGACCAGGATGCTCTGGAAGGTTTGCAGGGTTTCTTACATTACGGTTAAACATCCTGGGGCCCTTTTTGCCTGGGTAAATGCCACCCTCCTCGGCTAGGCATCTTCCCATGGATACTGCTGCAACAGAGGCAGGCATAACGGCTGGATGACTAAGCACTTATGGGGTTGACACTGCTAGTTGATATTTAAGAATGAATTATGTGATTTATAAAGCACACTCGCTTCCAGAAGAGCATACTGGTGCTGGACGGTAAATGTATATGACTCCAAAACATTGTGAACCAAGAACTTGTAGCGTCAGAAATATCAAAGAGCCATGTCTTAAGCTGCCTTCTAAATAAGGATTCTGGTTCAATGAATCGAAGATGTCTGGGTAGGTGGTTCCATTCTTTTGCACCCAGAATTGCAAAAGATTTTCCTCCTTGAGTTTTCAGTCTCAACCTGGACTTGAGCAGATTGACATTTGAGGACCTCAGAGTGTTGTATGACGGATAACTCTAGCAGTTATATATTTTGGCCACAACACTCTATAAACGCTGAGCAACAATAAGAGAATTTTAAGCAGGACCCATTTATGCGCTGGCAACCAACCCTACGCTCTCAGTGCTGCAGATGCTGAAGAATGATGGGGCAGTTTCAGTACCAGTCTGGCAGCAGAGTGTTGAACCACCTGTAGCTTCCGAAAGGTTAGTTTGGAACAGCCAGCATACAGACTATTCAGGTAATCCAATATTGATGTTATTAGTGCATGATGCATGGTGTTATTAATTAATGTTAATAATGCAAAGGCTACTATTTTTCTGGCTGCCAGTGGAAGGTAGTCAAATAACTTTTTCAGGGTTTTAATGAGGCCAAAACACATTCCTGCCACAGTGGTGACTTGTGGCTAGAAGGACAGAAAAGCATCACATTTTACCCCTAGGTTTCTAATGACCTAGACTTTGAACAGAGATGTTGGGGTGGAATTGGGCCAACATAGCCTGGAGTCGAAGGAATTGTACTTCCCAAGTGGTATAATCTCTTTCTTATCAGTGTTGCACTTGAGATGGCTTGCTTGCATCCATTTACTGACTACAGTCAAGCAGTCTTTAAAGTTTAGCTCTGAGCCGAGATAGTCTTTCTCCAATGACAGAATTAATTGCGTGCCATCTGCATATGACTTAGCCTAAATGCCGAAGGAGGAAATCAATGAAATTAGGGCCATATAGATATTAAACAATGCCGGGCTAAGTAAAGAGCCCCGGGGCACCCCTGAATTGACAGACCTCTCGGGAGAAAAGAAAGGTCCTAACATCACAGTTTGTCTGCGATCAGATGGGAAGGATTTAATCCAGGCTCAAGCTAGGTGAGAGATTTCACAGTCTTTAACACGTTGCAGCAGGATGTTATGTGAGATGGTATAAAATGCCGCAGGTAGGTCAAGTAAAATCAGCACTGCATTTTTTCCCCATCCAACATCAGTTTCAGCGTATCTGCCACTTCCAACAATGCTGTCTCTGTGGAAAGTTTTGGGGGAAAACCGAAATGCCTTGGATATAAGATGTTAGCCTCTTCCAGGAACGCAGTGTTAGTTGCACATTGACTAATTTTTCCATGATTTCACTTAAAGCCGGAAATAATGAAATAGGCTGGAGATTAGAAAGAATGGTAAGGTCAGCTAGTTGTTTTTCTTTAGGGATTTAACCACTGCTAATTTCTAGTCTTTTGAGACCTCCACAGAGTTCATTGAGGTGTTCAAAATTTAATTAATTACTGGGTTTATGTAGTCCATAACCTTGTGGAGTATACAGGGTGGGCCATGGATCATATGGGATCCTGATTTACAGGATAAAATAGCTTGATGTGACTGAGCTAAGGTAATTTTCTGGAAGGTTGTCAATAAAGGTTGTGTCTGGGGAATGTTTATGGTTATCACATTTTGACAGCTATGCTAGAAACATTAAGCAGACCTGAAGCAGGTTTCCTGCTTTCAGTTTCCAGACCTGACTCCAATATATCTCCTGATGTTGGCACATAATCACTGTTTGAGCAACCTAATTGCTTGCTGAATAGCCCTGTATGTTTGTGTCTATGCTCTGGGCTCTGATGTGTTCCTTATGTTACATCCTTCAACTTTGATGCCAGGATCGTCAGAGCACTAAATATTCTTTAACAACAAGGCACTGTTAAGGCCAGTTTATGCAATCTGACACCCTCTTGTGGAGATTTGTGTGGTTCCATAAAGTAGCTGCTTGCAGTTGCTCTAATATAGCACTGGCCCTGCCTTAGTAGATGGGTTATGGAAGGTCTTCATTAATCACAGCGCTTACATCCGATAAGGAAATAGGTAGGCATAAATGATTGGAGAAAGGTTTTGAAGTACCATGTCATATGCAGCTCTGCATACAGCTCCCCCAGAAGCATAGACTTCCTGTATCTAGGTTTTTACATCCATGCTAATACTCTAATAACACGAATGATGGCTGGCTGTTTCATGCCAGGAACTGTGGTGCATTAGTAGTAAGCAGTCAAGCCTATTTGTGCTTTACATGCTGACTTTGTGTTGGCAGCCATCATTTGTCGGCTTAGTACACAGGGCTGTCAGTGATGATGATACTGATATAAAAGCTTTAGTAGTAAAAGGGAAGAAACAGATGCAATAGAAGTTAGTGTTTGCCTGTTGTTTCTGAGTTCTAAGGGGTTTGGGAGCACTTGAAAGCTTCCACGATGTTTGAAAATAGATGAATGTGGAAAACCAATGATTTATCCTGTGAAACTCAGGAGCGAACTGTTGTGTGGTTGTAGTGTGCAGTTGCGACTTGGCTAACATGGCTTCTGCTTGTTCTTAAGGCGGTGAGGCAGAGCATCCAAAGTTTAGCAAGTTGTTGAGCATGTTCTTTGGTAGACACTTCTGAGGTTTGTAGTCACACATGTTCTGCTTTACAAGATTTGTATGCTGTGGTTTCTCATCGTTCTTCTCATGTTATGCATGACTAGGATTACTGATAAATATCAATGCATATAATATCGAAACATAAACATATTGAAAAATAAATATTGTTAGCAAAAATATAATCTTCCAATACTTAACTAATAAATTCACAAATATCAAGAACACAAATATTGTTGTTAATGCTATCCTTGTTTACTTATATAATAACACAAATATCGGAAACAAAATATCCTCCTCCTTAAATAAACATATGATATGTCAAAAATATAGCCTCACACAATATGGACCACAATAATATCACCAAAATAATAACATTATCATTCATAAACAGAAAACATTTTTTTACATTAAAAAAATAATTACAATAAACATTTAACACTATATACACATTTGAATAAAAAATATATTAGATCACCAAAATAATTTTAATTCACCCCAATAAAATATATAACGAAATACATAACTGTTAGAAATGGGGTTTTTGGTTGGCAGTCAGGTTACCCCCTGTCCAAGCAAAAGCCCTCACTCTAGTCAGGGTAAGTCACACACAATCCAAGATTATCCTGTGCCCACCCTCTGGTAGCTTGGCACGAGCAGTCAGGCTTAACTTAGAAGGCAATGTGTAAAGTATTTGTGCAATAAATCATACAATACCACCATATAGCACCACAAAAATACACCACACAGTGTTTAGAAAAATATATAATATTTATCAGGATAATTGTAGGTTAAAAAGAATAAAGTTGCAATGTGAAATTGTAGAGATATCACTGAAAAGTGATATAAAGGCCCTCATTCTGACCTTGGCGGTCGGCGGAGAGGCGGCGGTTGGACCGCGAACAGACCGGCGGTCAGAAAAATGGCATTCTGACCGCGGCGGTCACCGCCGCGATCGACCGCCGCTTCCCCACTCCGACCGGAGTTTGCGCACTCCGGCCCGGCGGTCGTCCCAAGACCGCCAACGGTATCATGACCCTGCCTACCGCCGCGGTTTCTGGCGGTCGGGAACCGCCATGCGAACCATGGCGGTAAGCACTATCGGGGCCAGGGAATTCCTTCCCTGGAACTGATAGGGGTCTCCCCCACCCCCCACTACCCACCCGAGTCCTCCCCCCACACCCTCCACCCCCCTGCCACCCCCCAGAGGTGGTACGAACCTCCTCCCCACCCCCACCCCGACATGCACATACATGCACCCCGACATGCACACACCCCCAACATGCACATATACACACCCCCTACACACACATACACAACGGGGACACATACCCACACACATACATGCAGACATGCGCACCTGCCGAACAGCACACATTACCCATAGACACAGCAGCACCCCCCGCCCGCATACACGCACTCACACACCCCCTCTACACACTCACACCCCCATGCACGCCCACATCACACAACACCCCCCCTCCCCCTCCCCTCACGGACGGTCAACTTACCTTGTGCGTTGGTCCTCCGGGAGGCGACGGGAGCCATGGGGAGGTGACCGCCAACAGAACACCGCCAACAGAAGACCGCCACACAGATATGTGGGTCGTAATTCTGTGGGCGGTGTTCTGCTGGCGTGGCGGTGGAGGTTGACCAGTCTCCACTTTTCCGCCGGCCGCCAGTGTGGCTGCTGGCGGTTTCCCGGCGGAACGCTCCCAGCGGTCGGAATGCGCACAGCGGCATACCGCCGCGGTCGGCGGTCTTCACCGCGGCGGTAACTCGGCGGTCTCGCGAAAAGACCGCCAAGGTCAGAATGAGGGCCAAAGTGTCTTAAGTCTTTAAAATGTAAACAAAGTCTTTTTCAAGCACAAAGTACCTGGTTTGGAGGGGAAAATCTCCTCAGAGGGCCACAAAAGAAGAGATGCGTGGAAAAAGGGTGTGTGCGTCGATTTCTCCCCAGCACACACAGACTTGCGTCGTTATTTTTCACGCGGGGAAGTCGTGTGTCGTTTTCCGGCGCACGGACAGTCTCTTTCTGTGGATCGCGGGGATTACCAGATGTCCCGGGTCTGTGCGTGGATTTTCCTGCTTGTTTTCCGGCTGCGCGTCGTTCTGCAGGCTGCGCGTCGAAATTACAATCTCACGGCAGGCGTAGCGTCGATTTCTCCTCTGGAGGTCGGGCGGCGTTGTCTTTGCGACGACGTGCGTCGAAGTTCCGGTCGCCCTGAAGGCGTCGCGTCGAACAGCGTCGGTGTGCGGCGTTTTTCTCGCCGCGGAACAAGCTGTGCGTCGAAATTTTCGGCGCACGGAGCGTCCAAGTGAAAAAGAGAAGTCTTTTTGGTCCTGAGACTTCAGGAAACAGGAGGCAAGCTCTATCCAAGCCCTTGGAGAGCACTTTCACAGCCAGACAAGAGTTCAGCAAGGCAGCAGGCCAACAGCAAGGCAGCAGTCCTTTGTAGAAAGCAGACAGGTGAGTCCTTTGAGCAGCCAGGCAGTTCTTCTTGGCAGGATGTAGTTTCTGGTTCAGGTTTCTTCTCCAGCAAGTGTCTGATGAGGTAGGGCAGAGGCCCTGTTTTATACCCAAATGTGCCTTTGAAGTGGGGGGAGACTTCAAAGAGTGGCTAAGAAGTGCACCAGGTCCCCTTTCAGTTCAATCCTGTCTGCCAGGGTCCCAGTAGGGGGTGTGGCAGTCCTTTGTGTGAGAGCAGGACCTCCACCCTCCCAGCTCAGGAAGACCCATTCAAAATGCAGATGTATGCAAGTGAGGCTGAGTACCCTGTGTTTGGGGTGTGTCTGAGTGAATGCACAAGGAGCTGTCAACTAAGCCCAGCCAGACGTGGATTGTAAGGCACAGAAAGATTTAAGTGCAAAGAAATGCTCACTTTCTAAAAGTGGCATTTCTAGAATAGTAATATTAAATCCAACTTCACCAGTCAGCAGGATTTTATATTACCATTCTGGCCATACTAAATATGACCTTCCTACTCCTTTCAGATCAGCAGCTACCACTTCAATACTGTATGAGGGCAGCCCCAATGTTAGCCTATGAAGGGAGCAGGCCTCACAGTAGTGTAAAAACGAATTTAGGAGTTTTACACTACCAGGACATGTAAACTACACAGGTACATGTCCTGCCTTTCACCCACACAGCACCCTGCTCTAGGGGTTACCTAGGGCACACATTAGAGGTGACTTATATGTGGAGAAAGGGGAGGTTTAGGCTTGGCAAGTACTTTAAAATGCCAAGTCGAGGTGACAGTGAAACTGCACACACAGGCCTTGCAATGGCAGGCCTGAGACAAGGAAAAAGGGCTACTTAAGTGGGTGGCACAACCAGTACTGCAGGCCCACTAGTAGCATTTAATCTACCGGCCCTATGCACATAGAGTGCACATTACTAGGGACTTATAAGTAAATTAATAGTCCAATCAGGTATGATTCAAGGTTACCATGTTTTAAGGGAGAGAGCATATGCACTTTAGCACTGGTTAGCAGTGGTAAAGTGCGCAGAGTCTAAAAGACAGCAAAAACAGTGTCCAAAAAGTGGAGGGAGGCAGGCAAAAAGTTAGGGGTGACTACCCTAAGGCTGTCAGGTATAACAATAACAATGTAAGCAAACATAATTATTTACATAAAATGTACGTAAAATAATATTCAAAACTATTGAACAATATATTAAACTTTCTAATTAAAACCTAAATTAGCACTTATCAGAGAAGGACATAACTGATTAAAAAAATTAAAACAAAAAATAAATTAATCAATGAAATCAAACTATAAACAAACTTAACCAATAAAATCAGACAAAAAAGTAAATTACAAATATATGAAAGGCACACATTTCATTAACTGAATACTTAAAAAACAGCAAAAGCTGCGAGACACAGAAATTCGTCCGGATTCTCTGACTAGACCCTAAAAAAAAAAATATATACATCTTGACAACTACCTAGCTAGGTAAATAAAACTTGTATTTAAATTAAAACGTACTTGTAATTAAAAGTATACATGTAAAATAATTAAAGGGACACTGTCCAATGTCTATCATGTACTGCCTGAAAGAAAAAACTATAACTTCGAAAACTGCTAACCTGCCAATAAACAACACCAATCACAAATAATAAAAAAGCCATAAAAAAGTAAGTATATAATAATTATTATAGGATAGAAACTCACCTCAGAAGCAATGCAACAATCTAAAGACCCCAACCCCTGCCAACTAAAAAGCTGCAAAAAGTGTGATTCATCTAAGAAGAACATACATGTTAGTATATAATATAAAAGCAGTTGCATAATGCTATATGTTACTAACAAACTTATAAACATTATTGCAATTGTAAATAATTATTTACATTATTGCAATACTTTGAGACACAGAGACAGAAAGAGCAACGTACATAACATCCCAGAAAGGAAAGCAATTCCCAAAGGCCTGATTACGAGTTTGGCAGTCGAACCACCAGACTGCCCAGGTGGTGGTCCCAAAAAGGCCACTGAGTCAACGTTTTCCCCCCGCCGTATTATAATGTTACTGCTGGCCCAGTGGCAGTGTACTTGACAGCGGTGGACCAGCGGAGTGGGGACGCGGTCAGCAAAACAAGGTATATTTTTACATTTGTGTTGATGCAGGTGTGTACATTTTTACTAAAAGGTACACATATGCATAACACATGTATACAAATACTTTTTGCATGTACCATTCCATTGCCAGAGACTGGGCCATTTATGCCCAGCCCAGTCAATCGCAGAAAAATTCTAATTGTACCTACCTGTATTTTTTGTTTTCTCAGGGATGAAGTTGCTGCCATGAAGGGGGTCCCTAGACAAAGGGGCCTATATTGGAGACTGAAGGGAAAAGAAGGAAATGAGGGAGCTAGCACCCTATTTCTTTTGATTTTACCATCGCAAAGCAGGCGGTCTCTCCTGCTACAGTCAGCTCGGCAGAACAGTACATCATAGTGTGCACGGCTGTATCCTTGTCTATACCGCCCTGTGATAGCTGCTTTTCCTCAGCCGCCATCAAGGCAGTCGGCATGTGACTAGCGGTGTTGGTGGGACTCCATCTGTCTCTAGTTCTCCAAACCCCCAATAATGTAATGCAATGGTTGGACCACCAACACAGTGGCCGTCGGTCCCTGGATGGCCAAACTTATAACCAGGCCCTAAGTCACATGGGCTACACCTACAACCATGAAAGTACATTGACGCAAAATGTGAATTGGAAAAGTACCAAATATTATTCTAATGCTTGGTATGGGAGGGCCACTACAAAAGATGATGTTGTAATTAATGTAAGGCAACCCAACCACCCCCCAAAATGCAACCGAAATAGAAGCAAGGGAGGTATAGCAGGACATAAGAGAGGAAAGCAATATCTCCCAGGAGCCCACAACCAAAACCTTCAAAGATGTGCTCCCTAAAGTCTCTGAACACATTACTGGGCAACTACTACCTATACCCACTTTAAAATGTTTAATGCCATAAACTAAAAAGCCACCAGCAATACCCCATCTTCCACTAGAAGATACCAAGATATAGAAATACCTGAACACTTAAAGATGACACATAATGAGGAACCCTAAATGTTTTATGATAACCTAATCTATGATAGATGAATCCTAATATTTTCTGATGCAGATAACTCACTAAAACTCAGCCATTATCAAACCTGGATGATGGATGGGACCTTCAAAATGTATCCCAAAGCATTTACTCAGATATACACTATACATGGTGAATAGCTAAACACAAATATCACTTTTATATAAGCCCTATTACTCAATAAAAAAGTAGTGCTTACTACAAGCTCTTCAACCACTTTAAACAAAATTGAATAACTACTACCCACAAAAAAACATAGACTTTGGATAAGCCATGATTCAAATAATTTTAAAACTTTACCCCCACACAGTAATATAAGGCTGTTACTACCATTTCAATCACAGCATATGGAGATACAAAACAAAAGAATGTACAACATGCTGCAGTTTAAAGTCAAACACTCCATAAACAACCAAGGAGGACATAGCTTAGCGATAATAGTGAAAAGCACATTATAAAAGAACTACTAACCTACAAAAACCACAAGTAATTATAACATAATCCTACTGAACATGACAAATCTGTTTTTTATATAAGTAGTAAACATAATATTTTATGACATCAGTCAAAACATTAAATAAATGTCCAATCTTAAATAATACTGGTACATTAACATTTCATTTATTTATATTAAAATCTATACCTTACTGACCAAAAAGCTCAAAGAACAAACTCATTCCATTACACATAAAATAATGACAAATAAAATGAACATTTACAAATAATAATCACGTAATAATTACAAATATAATAAAATATACAATTTCTCACCCAAAACAAATAAAACAACTATGACTTACTTTTTTGTAGCTGCAGATTATCCTCTGTATCCACATAGTAAAAAAGTATAATCCACCAAAAATTAGAAAATCTTGTCCAAAAAGCCCTAAAAAATACAAAAATAAAACCAATCCCATAAAGATCCCTCAACGAAATCCAAAGTATCAAGGAGCCATAAAAAGCCTGTAACCGTGCTTATAAAAAGACACGCTCCTGGAAACACGAAAAAAAGGAAATCAAGGTTAAGAATATTGTTTTATTATAAACCAAAAGGGGTTTCCTTTACAGAAAAAAACAGTAAATCCAAATGGCCATAGTATGCATTTGTAGAGAAAAACCTGCAAAGTAAAACAGAAAACTCACTCGCAAAAAAATACATTCTCAAAGGCATATACACATTACTCTTAAAGTCTTAATTATGAGTTTGGCGGTTGGACCGCCAGACCACCATGTTGGCGGTCCTCAAAAGGTCGCCATTTTGGCAGTTTTCCAGACCATCCAATTTAGAGTTATACAGGGAGGACCCGACCGGCAACCAAAAAAGGCAGACCAGCAGTGGTATGGAGGGCTGGAAATAGGCGGTCCGACCTTTTCGCCGAAATCACAGTGACTGACCACTGACCATATTACAAGCACACAGTCGCGATGGCAGACCCCCATGGTAGTCCGAACCACGGCAGTCCGCGGTCACCAAAGTAATACACAACTGCACATTGGATGAATTTGAAAACAACACAGCTGACAGATATTTCCACACTAGCAAACCCACAAAGGACTCTGTAAAACACACCCCTTTACACACCCCTTTACAGACCACAATCCTTTGCATTTACACTGTAACATACAGAAGCCAGAGCAACGTTTCTCCAAACAGTACAGATACTAGGCACCACTTTTTTCACCATCCCATTCAACACCCTGCACACACTGTGGTCCAGTCACATTCTTTTGTACTTCCCTTGCTTAGTAAGTCACTGGCACTCATTTTGTTCTCCCACCCTGGCACATTTAAAAAATCCCCATTTTTCAGAAGATGAGTTAAGAGTCATGGTGGATCAAATTATAAGAGTAGAGTCACAACTGTTTGGAGTACAAGTCTAGCACCTTCCTCTCAGTGGGAAAAGAGAAATGTGGGACAGGATCATCGACAAAGTCAATGCTGTGGCACTGCCCAGCCCACAAGGGAGGACATTAGGAGGAGGTGGAGTAAGGTCCATTCCCTGGTCTCCAAGCACTAGCTGTAGGCTAAGAAGACTTGTAGTGGCTATCCAAGTGCCCCATTACATCTCTTTCCATTGGAGGAGAAGGTCTCTGCCAACCTGCATTCTGAGGGCTTGCATGGAATACCTGGGGGTGTGGAGTCTGGTAAGTCACAACAGTAAATATGTCACCCAAATGCTATGTCATGCATGCCCACAGCTTACCTTTTGATATTATTACTGCCATCCCACTCACCAGCCCAGTGTTTACTAGTCCAAAGACCTCTATTTGGCAACTCACATTTGAAGTGGACTCACTTGGGGAGATGATATTTGTATAGGGTGTGTAATACAGGGACTGATATGACTACAACTCCCAGCAGGCACTGTTCCATAGCTCCAAACACCATACCAGTGGTCACTTCTCCAAATACCTCTGTTTGGAACCTATCAATTTAAGGGTACACACCTGGGAAGATAACATTTGTCAAGTGTGTGTAGTACAGGCACTGACATGACTACAACTCCCAGCAAGCACTATTCCTGTAACTACAAACACTAGCACAGTGGTCACATGCTACAATACATCTGTTAGTGATTTCTCAATTGAAGTGTACTCACCTGGGGGGAGAACATTGGTCAAGTGTGTGTACTAGAGAGAGTAGCCTGACTGCAGCCTACAGGAGGCACTGTTTCAGCAACTTCAAACACCAGAACAGTGTTCACTTGTCAAAAGATCACCGTCTGGCAAACTCACAATTTACGTTTACTAAGCTGGGAGGATACCATTGTCAAATGTGGGAAGTAGAGGGAGTGACATGACTACGAAAGGCCAGCACGGCCCTGTGTCTATACAACCAACCATCTGCCCAGTGTTCTATTATCCAAATACCATTGCATGTTTTCTCTCAATTGAAGTTGACTCACCTGGGAGGATACCATTGTATAGTGTGTGTTGTACATGACTGCAACTCCCAGCAGCCCTTGTGTCTGTAACTCCAAACACCAGCACAAGTTCACTTGCCCAAATAGATCTGTCTGTATTCACTCAAATGCTCTTCACTCACCTGGGAGTGTACCATTTGTAAAATGTTAGGAACTAGAGGGAGTGATATGACAGCAGGCCGTGTATCTGTAACTTAAAACACCAGACCAGTGTTCTCTTGTCCAAAGACCCCTGTGCCTTAGCTCTCAATTGAAGTGTGCTCACCTGGGAAGATGATATGTGTATAGTCTGTGCGGTACAGTGAGTTACATGAATGCAACTCCAAGTAGGCACTGTTTCACTAACTAAAAACACCAGTCCAGTGTCCTCTCCTCCGAAGACTTCAGTCTGGTAACTCACACATGAAGTGTACTCACCTGGGGGGGATACTATCTGCATAGTGTGTGTAGTACAGGCACTGACATGACTCCAGTTCCCAACAGGTCCTGTTGCTGTAACTCCAAACACGAGCACAGTGGTCACTTGCCCACATACCCATGTTTGTCACCTTACAAATGAAGTATACTCACTTGAGGGGAAGAACATTGGAAAAGTGGGTGAACTATATGGAATAACCTGACTCAACTCACAGGAAGCAATGTTTCAGCAACTCATAACACCAGAACAGTGTTCATTCATTGAAAGACCCCTGTTTGGCAACTCCCAATATAAGTTTACACTGCTGTGAGGATACCATTTTTATGGTGTGTGTGGTAGAGGCACTGACATGACTGCTAAACCCAGGAAGGTCCATTACCGGTGGTTCACTCACCAACCCAGTGTCCTCTCCTACAAGGAACCCTGTTTGTTAACTCACAAATAAAGTGTACTCACCTGGGGGAACACATTTGTATAGTGTGCATAGTACAGGGACTGACATGATTGCTAAGGCCAGGAGGCCCTGTTTCTGCAACTCAAAATACCAGCCCAGAGTACTCTTGTCCAAAGACCCCTGTTTGGCAACTCCCTCCCAAATGAAGTTTAATCACGTGGGGGGATACCATTTGTCAAGTACTGGGGAGTAGTGAGAGTGGCCTGACTGCAACTCCCAGGAGGCACTCTTTCTGTAACTCCAACCACCAGCACAGTGGTCACATGCTCAAATACATCTGTTGGTGAACTCTCAAATGAAGTTCTCTCACCTGGTAAGAGAACATTGGTCAAGTGTGTGTACTAGAGAGAGTGACATGATTTCAACTCCCAGCAGGCACTGTTTCTGTGACTCCAACCACCAGCCCAGTGTTCTCCTGTCCAAAGACCCCTGTGTCTCAACTCTCAAATGAAGTGTACTCACCTAGGAGGTTGATATTTGTATAGTGTGTGTAGTACAGTGAGTTACATGACTTATAGGGTAACGAGGAGGTATTTAACTAACTCAAAACACCGGTCCAGTGTTCAGTTCTCCAAATACCCTTCTTTCGACACTCATAAATGAAGTGTACCCACCTGTGGGAATGACATTTATCAAGTGTATGAAGCAGAGGGAGTGACATGACTGCTAATGCTAGGCGGTCTCTCTAACTCCAAACAAAATCACAGTGTTATCATGCCCAAATACCCCTGTGTCTTAACTCTTGAATACAGCTTACTCATCTGGGAGGATAACATTTGTATGGTGGTGTGAAGTAGATAGATTGACCGGAATACTAAGCCCAATAGGCCCTGAGCCTCTAACTCCAACCACTTGCCCAAAGCTATCTATTGATGAACTCTCAACTAAAGTTTACTCACCTGAGAGAGTACCGTTTGTCAAGTGTGTGTAGTATAGAGTGACATGACTGCAACTCCCAGAAGACACTGTTTTAGTAACTCGAAACACAAGACCAGTGGTCACTTGTCCAAATACCCTTGCCTGCATACTCTCAATTGAAGGTTACTCACCTGGGAGGGACCAAGATTCAGATTATGCCCAACTCAGAGATATGTCTGGCCTCCTAACTCCATCTTGACCAGCTAACCAAGATGAAACTTTTCAGGACAGGAAAGACAGCTTATCCAGTGTGCAAACCAGTGATCTCAAAGGCCTCATGTTGCATCACCAGAATGGTATTGGCAACAAACATTCATAATGCACTGACCACATGATGACTACACTCACATATACAACAAAGTCCTGGACCTGCCTGCATAACAATCAACTAGGCCTTAAATTGGCCAAAGGCACACCTTGCAGAGCCACTGTTTTGCCTGCATTACTGGCAAGATGGCATTGTCAGGCCATCCTCCCAAGAGCTAATGATCTGTACATTTTAGCAGAAGCTTGACTTAGATGGAATTGGGATGCTTCAAAAATGCTAAGCCAATACAACCAACATCACAGCACTTAACACAATATGATTAACTGCAAAATAGCTTTGTACAAGGTCTATGCTTAATGTAAAACGAAATTGTTGGAAGTAGATGTCACAATGCAACCCGTAACGTATCAACAGGTCGAGCAGCCACAGGGCTCACAGAGGCCACTGAAGAGACTGCCACTATCCACTTGGATGAAGCTCTCAGTGAAGAAGACACTCCTGGATGTCTGGATGTGGAGGATGGTTCTGGCCCATCTGGGCAACCTGGTCAGACACCGACAGTCAGTCTCACTGTGGCCACATCAACACCTCCCAACCCAGTTGCCTCAGTATCACAGGCAACCATTCGCCCCCCAACTTCTGTCCCTAGCACAGTGTCTACCATCTTGTTCCCCAGTCCTGGATCCAGAGTTGCAGTGCAACACTTCCAACATAAGAGTACAGGACCCAGTAGGAGAGAGCACCCTGTGGCAAGGACACAGGCCGTGGGGTTAGGGTATGTGGCAGTGTTTTGCTTCACTACGGACCAAGATAAAACACACATGCACTGACAACAGAGTCTCTGGAATGCAACTCTTAGTCCGAGAAATACATTTATTAAACCACTCTGCAAGGTTCATAGAGGAAGGTTAGCATGCTAAAAGTGCACATTTAAAAATGGTCACAGCAATAAAATGAAAACTTGTACAAATGATTCTCCACTGCAATATCCAGAGCAAATATATGTATCTATATGTTACAATGCAAAGCAAATAATAAGAATTAAAAATGCATCACCATGAGGCAATGGTAAACCTGCATAATCTCCCTCCTTATCAGCATCAGACTACTGGATCCCAGAATGGATTGTGAATAGAGAGATCAATTATCCTCAGGGGAAGGATGACACACTTCAGCGTCCTGAGCATGTCCGAGATCTGAGTCACTCCCCGGTCCATCTGGTCTCAGCCTCTTATATACTTTTAACAAACCAGAGAGGAGAATTCTATAAACTCCCTCCCGCTCCTTAAGTTTATTATTCAAAAATGAAAATGGCTACTTCAGGTCAGTTTTGAAAAGAACACGTTGGAGCTGGCCAAGGTCCCAAGATGCCCTTTCTCAAAACAAAACCATTCTCTGCCATACCATAAACATCATCCCAGTACATTCTTATCAGCCTAAGCCCTTGATGAGAAAGAGCACGCAGACACACATAATAAAAACATGAGCACATTGTATAACATGGGAATGGAAAAATACTTGCAGTTTTTAATGTGGTGGTGGCTAATGCTAAAATAAAGTCAATAGGCAAAAATAAAGTAGATGGTCACTAATGTGGTGGTGTGCTGCTAGGCTAAGTGCAACGTGGAGTCAGTGGTCAAAACACAAATATCATTACAGGGAGGGATGCTATTGACCAGTGGGGTGAGCCTACTGGGGCTGCTCCTGGCCAGGACACCATCAGCCACGTCTTGTAGGTCTATCAGGAGTCCCAAGGCGTGATGGGCCAGGTCTTGAGCAAACTCCAGGAAATCAAGCAGCAACAGATGGACAGCCATAGGGATATGTGTGAACAGTGGGAGGCTCACAATACCAACATGGCCTCCCTAACAGGTGTGATGAGGGAAACTAACACCACTCTGAGCAGGGTAGTAGAGACTACACCACTCTACCCCCTCCTTTGGAGCATCAACACCACACCCTTCTTCATCGGTGCCAGCTACTTAAAGGGAGGCCCTGCCATAGGAACAAGTCCCAGGCCACCACGCAAGGGAGGACATCTGGCAAAGAATCCAGGAGGTGCGGGTGGCAAGACACCCACCACTGCCAGCAAGTGACGTCTTCCTTAAGGAACTGCTTTGTGTGTCACACATTCCTTCTGTTGACTGATGCTGAACTACCTACCAGTTCCAATGGGAGGACTACTCTGGACCTTGGACTCCCAATGGTGTGGCATCTACTCCAATGATTTCATTCACCATGACTGACACATTCACTTTATTATTTTTCTTCTTTACTGTCAAAATTGTATTTACTGCATCAGCACTGTCATAAATTCACCCATCACAAACTCATTGGCTGCTTGCTTAAAGTCAACATTTTGCTATGTAGAGATGTAAGACCATGTGAACCATATGAAGACGTAACTTCTCAGGATTACAGGCATTAAACACAAACACATACGTACAAGTATCTTGTCACACCAAACAGTTTATTCCAGTGTACAGCACATAGGCTGTCCATATGTCTTGACCTTTTTGACAGAAGAATGGGAGACGCATGCTGAGTAAAAGTACATATTCCAGGGTACAGCCCCCCATACCATGGAAGGGAGGGATTTGTCAGACATTGGGCCTGATTCTAACTTTGGAGGACGGTGTTAAACCGTCCCAAAAGTGGCGGATATACCACCTACCGTATTACAAGTTCCATAGGATATAATGGACTCGTAATACGGTAGGTGGTATATCCCCCACTTTTGGGACGGTTTAACACCGTCCTCCAAAGTTAGAATCAGGCCCATTGTCCTTTAGAATAGGCAAGCATTAAAGTGGATGATGTTTGCAACATGAGCCTTATCACATACAACACCAAAGTAATCCAACATCACATAATCAAAAAAGATACAGATGGCAGTAAAACACTCTCTGATCACAGGCCCATCATAATCTAATGACCATGCATCTGGTGGTATGAAACAAACATGCCGCTTTGTGGCACAGACACTGTGGTCTGCAATGATGAAACACATCTACAGTTACATACAGGTCATACAAGAATAGTGTTTAGCCAATGTGAAGGGCGAATGACTTTCTTGCAATCTGTTACTACATATTTGATGCCGACGTGGTGACATACATGATTCAATGCAGCACACAAATCAAGTCCAATGTGAACTTTTGACCCTCTACCCAAACGCTCTGCAAGCTGCATTGGCACAGGTCTCATATACCCCAAATCTGTGACCTACATTACCTGGAACAATCCATGTCCACTTTGTATGTCAGAACAGCATCAGATACATGACAACTATGAAATGCCCACATGAAGATGTCATAGTGAAGTTACCTGTACAAAGACAAAACAAGGGGTATAGGCTTGAAAACATACGTATTATACAAATCACATAGCAAGCAACTGGAAATGTAATTACATTGCAAGGAAACTGATACAAGCAAAGCAACATCATCAAGGTGGGAATATGTCAAAGGCAAAATCTTCAAGCAGCCTTTGGCTGGATAATGCAGAGTGTCAGCTCCCTCGGTTTTGCTAAAAAAACTCCACTCCACACATTCTCACAACTACAATTCATTGTACATTCACAGTCATTACATCACATTACATTCTTACACTCATGAAAAGTAGCTGTTGATGAGATCTTCCCACAAGTCAACTCCTTCCTCTACACCACTGTCATCCTCACTTGGCATTTCAGGAGCCTCACTCGGTGGCACTACAGACTACCCCTCCTTTGAGATGTGCGGGTGTTGGACTTTTGGCCATACGCATGGTCATCCCTAGTCTTTTTGCCTCCTTCCTCCTGGTTTTTCTGACCTTTCGCTGTTGGCTCTAGGACTCTGAGCACTTTATCACTGCTGACCAGTGTTAAAGTGCAGGTGCTCTCCCATCTAAAGTTGGTATGATTGGCTTATACCTGATTGGCATATTTAATTTACCTATAAGTCCCTTGTACAGTGGTATCTCTATACCCAGGGCCTGTAAATTAAATACTACTAGTGGGCCTGCAGCGCTGCTTGCGCCACCCACTGAAGTAGACTTTCAAACCTGTCTCAGGCCTGCTAGCGCAGGGCCTGTGTGCGCAGTTTTCTGCCACAGGGACCTGGCATCTAAATTTACTTGCCAGGCCCAGGACTCCCCTTTTACTACATGTAAGTCACCCCTAAAGTACGCCCTGTGGGCAGGGTGCCATGTATGTAGAAAGGCAGGACATGTGCCATATTGCATGGCCTGTCCTGGTAGTGACAAACAGCCTAACTTGGTGTCTCACTGCTGTGAGTGCTGCCTTCTCATAGGATTGCATTAGAAATGCCCTGCCTTATGTGTAGGGGTATTGTCTGATTTATGAGGGCTAGCGTAGGCGTGTTTGGTATGGTTGTGATGGTGATAATAAATACTGCTTACTGGTGTGGGTGTATTTTTTATTACTATCACAGAAATGCCACTTCTAGAAAGTGCGCATTTATCTGTGCTTATGATTCTGGTGTTTTGCAGCTTGACTCCAATCCACGTCTGGGCAGAGTGACAGTTGGGGCTTTGTGCATACTTTTCAGACAGCCTGTACACAGGGAGGGTGGAGGTGTCACTGAGGTGCATCTACATACTGAATAGTCTTCCTGGGCTGAGAGAAGGGAGAGGCGGGGCACACCTACATTTGTAAAGGCTGTGCCCTGGCCTCACACAATAGGGTCGTTAACCCCCCACTGATGTTTGGAGCCTGTGCTGAAAGGAGAGAGGGGGCACTCCCAGAACCAGTTGTAACTGGCTGGAACCTCCTCTCCCTACCACTGTAAAACACTGTAAGAACTGACTATAAGTACAGGGGAATTTTCCCCACAATTTGAACATTCTTGGAACTTGGAACTGGACACAGAACGCTGATGAATGGACTCATCAGGAAACCGCCATGGACTGCTGCTGCTGTGCTGACCTGTGACCTGCCTGGTCACTAGGAGGAACTGCCACCATCTGCACCCCTTGTGCTGGCCTGTAGCTGGGCCCACCAGCCCTGTGCTCCTTCTTGCTTAGTTGTTCCCAGGGGCAGGGTGCTGTGGCCCCTGACCCCTGCAACGATCTTTTACATCCTTGCCCAGGATGTTTTAAGGGAAAAAGGCTTCTTTTAAATGGGTGAAGCTGCTGAGGTGCTAGCGCGCTTTGAAAGCGCTTTTCTTGGACCAAAGAAAATCACCGCCGCAGCCCGGGCTTCAAATGGTGCCCTCGCGCTTCCTGGAGCGCGTTTCTGTGTCAAGAAAATCACCGCCGCAGCAGGGCCCCTTTAAATACCTCAAGCGCGTCGGAGCGCGCTGTTGGTAGCCCCAGGAGGAAGAGAGGAGCCGGCGCGCTCCTCTCCGTGCCCCCGGGGCATCTTCACACTAAAATATCGGAGCGACGCGCTCCTAGAGTGCCCCCGGGGCGAGGTTCGCTCTAGGGAGCGCCCCCTGGGCACAAGCAGGCACCTACTTGGGTGCCTGCCTTCGGCTGCAGCCCAGACGGGTTGCAGCATCCAGCACGAAGGTGGGCAGGAGAGGAAGCCTCGTCGGAGGCTCCCTGCCCCACTGCAACCCTCGTGTGGGCCGCGCCCTGATCGCGGGCCCCAGGAGGGGCCCGGTCAAATTCCCTTGACCGAGCGGCCGGGACGGGAGCCTCATCGGAGGCTCGCCCGCACCGCCGGTCCACAGCTTGGCCCTTGTGTGGGCCAGCACTGATTTTTCTGGGCTCCCCCCCTATTGAGGAGAGCCAGACAAGGCCGGGGGGCCCCACAAAGGTTGCGGGTCCCAGGAGGGGCCCGCATTTGAATTGGAGGGGGTGCATGGCGCCCCCCTCCTTCCTAAAAGGATTGGGCGACCTGGGCCCCCCACAGGAGGGCCGGTGGAGGCCCGGGGGAGCCCCCAGTGATCGCGGGCCCCAGGAGGGACCCCACAGCAATACCGAGGGGGTGCGTGCCGCCCCCCTCTTCCCCAAGGTTCCAAGGAGGCCCCCTCATTGCGCAGAGGAGCGCTGGGGGCCCCTTTCTTCTTTGTTTTAGGCACTGGAGGTGTCTTTTCATCATTTTTCAGGTACTTTAAAACGGACTAATGTAACGTTGATTTAAAGTTCTTTTTACAGACTTTGTAATTATGTTATATTGCCTGCCTGTCCTATGATGTGTTTACATATGTGTGCACATGTTCCTTTTATGGGCATGACTTGCTAATATGTTTGCTTAACTTGCCATAGGTTTTCTAATGTTCCTACTATGGGCGTTTTATGATATTCTTATGACAAGTGTGCTAATGTGATAACGTGTTTCCTGACTACTGCTTATGCTGCAGAATACTGAGTAACCTGTGTGTTATGTGTGACTACTGCTAGTTTGCAGCGTAACTAATGTGTAACGTGTTCTGACAACTGCTAAGGTAGCAGGATAGTACTGTTATGTGATGTTGGTCTAATAATTACGTTGTGTACAATACAGTGTATTTTCATATAATCTGGTGTTGTGTTTCCTTTGTGGTGGGGATATTGCGTCACATGTATGTGTGTGTTGTGCAAACGCTTTACGCATTGCCTCCGGATTAAGCCTGACTGCTCGTGCCAAGCTACCAAGGGGGTGAGCAGGGGTTATCTTGGACGTGTAACTCCCTTGCCCTGACTAGAGTGGGTAAGTTCTGCCTGGCTGAGGTGCATACCCTAGCCAACCAGAAACCCCATTTCTAACATTGGAAGTCAGCGGTGAGGATAGGACTTGCGCTTGCACAATACCATTGTGACTCATTATTTCACTATAAGGATTTCGTTTAGACCATCACATGTTTGGCTTCTCTTAACTTTCTCTCTTTGGTCATTTTACCTGTTTTCAGTTCTCACGCTTGGGTATTGTGGTTGTCACAGTTGAGTTATTTGTACCTTTTCAAGATGGGGCTTACCTTTGATTTAGAGGACCTGCCGTTTTACACGCAGGGGGAATTAGAGGGGTTCTGTAGAGAGAGAGGGCTGCCTGTAGAAGGGGACCTCAGGAGATCTCTGAATTTCTTTGAAAGGTTTGTGACATTTACCCAGGGAGGGAGTGTGCGTAGGGGGTACCCAGAGGATCCTGAGTGTAGCGAGGGTTCCCAATGGGAGGGCTCCCAGACCTCATCCCTAGAGAGTGGTAGAGAGACTGATCAGGAGGGTGAGAATGACCGGTTGGGGACGCCAGTTGACAGGGAAGGCCCCAGTGATAGGGAGTCCCTTGCTGGGTCCAGTGTAAGAAGCAGGGCTACCTCTCATTCCTTGACGCCTGATGAGCTAAGAGATAGGCGGGAAGAGAGGGACCTGAAGTTGCAGTTAGCGCGCCTAGCTGTTGAGGAGAGAAGGGCTGAGGTAGAGAAGGCCTTAGTACAGGAGAGAATGGCAGAGGCAGAGAGGGCCTTTGCCAGAGAAAGACTCGCTCTAGAGCGCAGTCTGAAGGTTCTGGACTCACCAGCGCTGCAGGTGGAGTCCAGTGGTGGCAGCAATGTACAGTGCTGTAGCAAAGATGTTCCTCACATACCCATAGATCTGGTACCTAGGTTCCAAGAGGGGGGTGACATACGTCAGTGGTTAAAGGAATATGAGAAGGCTCTGGTAGAGCGCAGGATCCCTGAGAAGGATTGGGGAACTGGCCTAGGGAGTTTTATTCCTGAGGAGGGGAGGGATGCCCTACTGACTCTAGGAGAGAGTGACAGGGAGGGGTACTCCGCTGTGAAGAACGCACTGATTATGAAGTATGGTTTTTCCCCTGAGGAATACAGAAAAAGGTTTAGGGGTGGTAAGAAACTGTCCCACCAGTCTTGGGAGGAGTTTGTGGAGGATTGCTGCATTGCACTAGATGGATGGGTGAAGGGTAGCACAGTGAACAATTTTGAAGGGCTGTTTAATCTGATTCTGAGAGAGCACCTGTTTCGTTGTTGTTTTTCAGAGTTACGCCAACACTTGTCAGAGTGTGAGCTCTCTGACCCCAGGGAGCTCGCAAAGGAGGCAGACTTCTGGTTGCGTACCAGAGGGTCTGGTGTGGCATTAGGGGGTGTTCCTAATGAGAGTGGTCTAGGTGTTTCCCAACAAGGTGTGGTGGGAAAGGAATGGAGTGTCCCAGGTAGGTCCCAGTGGACTGGGATGGGTGAGGGACCCCATGTCCCGTCTCTGAGGAGAGGGAATGGGGCTGGGCTGAGGCCCAAGGTGCCCAAGATACCGTCCCAGGCCCCTGAAGGTTCCATGAGTGAACGCCAGGAGGTGAGCCTAACCTGTGCCGTAGGGCCAGCTGTTCAGAAGGATCCCCTTTTGTCATTAGGACTTAGGCGGGTGGCTGGTGATAGCGTTCCGCCGGTCCTGGTGTCTGGTAGTCTCGCTCTACAGCGGAGGAGGCGGAAATCCAGGCATAGGGTTGAGAGGGGGCTGCGGGCCCCAGTGGAGAACCTGGAGGGTCAGGGGTCAGCTCTGAGTGCAGAGCCCCCCAGGAATGACCTTGGTGAGACCATTTCTGGGCTGGGGGGAATCCAGACTCTGTCAGATGGGCAGAGGTCAGGAGACCTGCGCCAGCCAGACTCTTGTATGGCCCTTGGGGAAAGTGTTTCCCTTGTGGGGGGTAGGTGTGCCCCCCAGGAAGTCCTGGTGCGCCAGGCAATGATTCAACCGCAGGGTGGTGACTCTGGGTTGGATGATCAGGTTCAGGGGGTAAACTCTGACCTGATGGGGAGTACGTGTGCTCCCAAGGAAGTCCTGGTGCGCCAGGCAGTGGTTCAACCGCAGGGTAGTGACTCTGGGTTGGATTGCCAGATTCAGGGGGTAAGCTCTGATCTGGTAGGGGGTAGGTGTGCTCCCAAGGAAGTCCTGGTTCGCTGGGCAATGGTCCAGTCTAAGGGTGTCGTCCCTGGACTAGATAGACAGGTTCAGGGGGTAAACTCTGACCTGGTTGGGGGGGCGGTTAGTGTGCTCACCCCCCTGTGTGAAACTTCTGGTGGCTTCTCCCGAGGTGGGGAGACGCAGGACTCTGGAAGTGGGGTTCAGGGAGGGGGAAGCCCGCCCCGGACCCCGGTGCAACCCAAGGGTGTCGTCCCTGGGTTGGGTGGTCAGTCGCCAGGTAGTGATCCTGGGCTGGCGAGAAAGTTGTGCAGGGCTGCTGTACCCAGCACCCTGGCAAGTGTGGATTCTGGTGATACCCCTCCTAGGAGAGGAGGGCGGGATCCTAGAAGGAGGGGTAGAGGGAGGAGAGCCTCGCCTCTAGCCCCTGTAGAACCTATGGGTGCGGACCCTAGGTTGGTGGATCAGTGGCAGGGTAGAGCCCCTGAACTGATCAAAAATGGAGTGGAGACAGGTTGCTTTGCACCTGGGGCTACCGCCCCCCACTCATTATGGTTTCAGAGACCAGAGGCTCCTAGATGGCCTGGGGCCTGGTTCTGGCCATTGGCAGCTACAGAATCCCCGTGGGTTGGTCTAGGCTGCCTGGGACGCATTGACAGAGAGATCCCAGTGGAGTCAGGAAGGCGTAGAACTGGAACATGCCCCTGCTGTTGTGGGCCTGGGTCCTTGTTCTATCGCCCCAATCAGGAAAGTACATCAAGGTATTGATTGTTCTCCCCTGGATTTTGGCTGGTAGGGGGTTGTGTTGGACTTTTGGCCATACGCATGGTCATCCCTAGTCTTTTTGCCTCCTTCCTCCTGGTTTTTCTGACCTTTCGCTGTTGGCTCTAGGACTCTGAGCACTTTATCACTGCTGACCAGTGTTAAAGTGCAGGTGCTCTCCCATCTAAAGTTGGTATGATTGGCTTATACCTGATTGGCATATTTAATTTACCTATAAGTCCCTTGTACAGTGGTATCTCTATACCCAGGGCCTGTAAATTAAATACTACTAGTGGGCCTGCAGCGCTGCTTGCGCCACCCACTGAAGTAGACTTTCAAACCTGTCTCAGGCCTGCTAGCGCAGGGCCTGTGTGCGCAGTTTTCTGCCACAGGGACCTGGCATCTAAATTTACTTGCCAGGCCCAGGACTCCCCTTTTACTACATGTAAGTCACCCCTAAAGTACGCCCTGTGGGCAGGGTGCCATGTATGTAGAAAGGCAGGACATGTGCCATATTGCATGGCCTGTCCTGGTAGTGACAAACAGCCTAACTTGGTGTCTCACTGCTGTGAGTGCTGCCTTCTCATAGGATTGCATTAGAAATGCCCTGCCTTATGTGTAGGGGTATTGTCTGATTTATGAGGGCTAGCGTAGGCGTGTTTGGTATGGTTGTGATGGTGATAATAAATACTGCTTACTGGTGTGGGTGTATTTTTTATTACTATCACAGAAATGCCACTTCTAGAAAGTGCACATTTATCTGTGCTTATGATTCTGGTGTTTTGCAGCTTGACTCCAATCCACGTCTGGGCAGAGTGACAGTTGGGGCTTTGTGCATACTTTTCAGACAGCCTGTACACAGGGAGGGTGGAGGTGTCACTGAGGTGCATCTACATACTGAATAGTCTTCCTGGGCTGAGAGAAGGGAGAGGCGGGGCACACCTACATTTGTAAAGGCTGTGCCCTGGCCTCACACAATAGGGTCGTTAACCCCCCACTGATGTTTGGAGCCTGTGCTGAAAGGAGAGAGGGGGCACTCCCAGAACCAGTTGTAACTGGCTGGAACCTCCTCTCCCTACCACTGTAAAACACTGTAAGAACTGACTATAAGTACAGGGGAATTTTCCCCACAATTTGAACATTCTTGGAACTTGGAACTGGACACAGAACGCTGATGAATGGACTCACCAGGAAACCGCCATGGACTGCTGCTGCTGTGCTGACCTGTGACCTGCCTGGTCACTAGGAGGAACTGCCACCATCTGCACCCCTTGTGCTGGCCTGTAGCTGGGCCCACCAGCCCTGTGCTCCTTCTTGCTTAGTTGTTCCCAGGGGCAGGGTGCTGTGGCCCCTGACCCCTGCAACGATCTTTTACATCCTTGCCCAGGATGTTTTAAGGGAAAAAGGCTTCTTTTAAATGGGTGAAGCTGCTGAGGTGCTAGCGCGCTTTGAAAGCGCTTTTCTTGGACCAAAGAAAATCACCGCCGCAGCCCGGGCTTCAAATGGTGCCCTCGCGCTTCCTGGAGCGCGTTTCTGTGTCAAGAAAATCACCGCCGCAGCAGGGCCCCTTTAAATACCTCAAGCGCGTCGGAGCGCGCTGTTGGTAGCCCCAGGAGGAAGAGAGGAGCCGGCGCGCTCCTCTCCGTGCCCCCGGGGCATCTTCACACTAAAATATCGGAGCGACGCGCTCCTAGAGTGCCCCCGGGGCGAGGTTCGCTCTAGGGAGCGCCCCCGGGGCACAGGCAGGCACCTACTTGGGTGCCTGCCTTCGGCTGCAGCCCAGACGGGTTGCAGCATCCAGCACGAAGGTGGGCAGGAGAGGAAGCCTCGTCGGAGGCTCCCTGCCCCACTGCAACCCTCGTGTGGGCCGCGCCCTGATCGCGGGCCCCAGGAGGGGCCCGGTCAAATTCCCTTGACCGAGCGGCCGGGACGGGAGCCTCATCGGAGGCTCGCCCGCACCGCCGGTCCACAGCTTGGCCCTTGTGTGGGCCAGCACTGATTTTTCTGGGCTCCCCCCCTATTGAGGAGAGCCAGACAAGGCCGGGGGGCCCCACAAAGGTTGCGGGTCCCAGGAGGGGCCCGCATTTGAATTGGAGGGGGTGCGTGGCGCCCCCCTCCTTCCTAAAAGGATTGGGCGACCTGGGCCCCCCACAGGAGGGCCGGTGGAGGCCCGGGGGAGCCCCCAGTGATCGCGGGCCCCAGGAGGGACCCCACAGCAATACCGAGGGGGTGCGTGCCGCCCCCCTCTTCCCCAAGGTTCCAAGGAGGCCCCCTCATTGCGCAGAGGAGCGCTGGGGGCCCCTTTCTTCTTTGTTTTAGGCACTGGAGGTGCCTTTTCATCATTTTTCAGGTACTTTAAAACGGACTAATGTAACGTTGATTTAAAGTTCTTTTTACAGACTTTGTAATTATGTTATATTGCCTGCCTGTCCTATGATGTGTTTACATATGTGTGCACATGTTCCTTTTATGGGCATGACTTGCTAATATGTTTGCTTAACTTGCCATAGGTTTTCTAATGTTCCTACTATGGGCGTTTTATGATATTCTTATGACAAGTGTGCTAATGTGATAACGTGTTTCCTGACTACTGCTTATGCTGCAGAATACTGAGTAACCTGTGTGTTATGTGTGACTACTGCTAGTTTGCAGCGTAACTAATGTGTAACGTGTTCTGACAACTGCTAAGGTAGCAGGATAGTACTGTTATGTGATGTTGGTCTAATAATTACGTTGTGTACAATACAGTGTATTTTCATATAATCTGGTGTTGTGTTTCCTTTGTGGTGGGGATATTGCGTCACATGTATGTGTGTGTTGTGCAAACGCTTTACGCATTGCCTCCGGGTTAAGCCTGACTGCTCGTGCCAAGCTACCAAGGGGGTGAGCAGGGGTTATCTTGGACGTGTAACTCCCTTGCCCTGACTAGAGTGGGTAAGTTCTGCCTGGCTGAGGTGCATACCCTAGCCAACCAGAAACCCCATTTCTAACAGCGGGCTATTCCTCCGCAGGGTGATCTTGTGGAGCATGCAGCATGTCACATTAATCTGAAACAATTTTCATGGTGAGTACAGGAGGACCCCACCAGTCCTGTCCAGAAACCTAAATCCTGGGCCTTCAGGAGCCCAAAAACCCACTCCACTACCCTCTTGTTCTTGCATGGGCATTACTGAAGCATACTTCCTCTGGCGTAGTTGGATTCCTTAGTGGCGTTAACAATCAAGGACAATTTGGATATGTGGAGTCTCCTGTTAAGTATTGGGACATATGTGCAAAAATCACTCACTTCATGATTGCAGCATCAGACATTGCACAGACACAAACAGCACAGATGTGACTCACTAACCAGCCAGGAACTCTCTGGGTACATTTGTGACATCAACTGCGGTATGGTGCGGTTCTGCATTATGAACGGATGATAGGCTGAAACCGGATAACGGGGACAGACATGTGAAATGTAGATCAGACAACTTGCATGTTTGATGGAATGGAAGTTCTTTCTGTTGTGATGTACTTGTTTATTGGCATGTGGTGGAACAAAGCCAATATGTGTGCCATCAATGGCCCCCGCCATATGCGGGATGTATGCAAAACCATAAAAGTCAGCCTAAACATCGCTAAATCTTCATGTTAGGGAAACTGGACATAGCTGTTGAGGTGTTTCAACATTGCTTAGAGAATATCCTTCAACACTAGACTGAACATAGGTTGGGACATACCAATAGATAAGGCCACAGTATGTTGGAAGGACCCTGCGGCTAGGAAGTGCAATACTGACATGACTGTAGGAAAGTACCATCTTGCCTGGCATGTTACCTCCATTTTTACATGTATGTAAGTTTGTTTTTGCCTGTCTCACTGGGATCCTGCTAGCCAGGACCCCAGTGCTCATAGTTGTGGCCTGAATGTGTATACCTGTGTAGTGACTAACTGTGTCACTGAGGCTTTGCTAACCAGAACCTCAGTGCTTATGCTCTCTCTGCCTTTAAAATTGTCACTATAGGCTAGTGACCATTTTCACCAATTCTAATTGGCACACTGGAACACCCTTATAATTCCCTAGTATATGGTACCTAGGTACCGAGGGTATTGGGGTTCCAGGCGATCCCTATGGGCTGCAGTATTTATTTTGCCACCCATAGGGAGCTCAGACAAATCTTACACAGGACTGCCACTGCAGCCTGAGTGAAATAACACACGTGTTATTTCACAGCCATTTTCACTGCACTTAAGTAACTTATAAGTCACCTATATGTCTACCCTTCACTTGCTGAAGGTTAGGTGCAAAGTTACTAAGTGTGAGGACACCCTTGCACTAGCAAAGGTGCCCCCACATAGTTCAGGGCCATTTCCACGGACTTTGTGAGTGCACAGACGCCGTTACACGTGTCAATACCTATATGTAGCTTCACAATGGTAACTCCGAATATGGCCATGTAACATGTCTAAGATCATGGAATTGTCTCCCCATGCCAAATCTGGTATTGAGGTGCCAATCCCATGCATCCCCGGGGCTCAACTATGGACCCCGGGTACTGCCAAACCAGCTCTCTGGTGTTTTCTCTGCAGCTACCGCTGCTGCCACCCCACAGACAGAGTTCTGCCCTCCTGGGGTCTGGGCAACCCAGTCCCAGGAAGGCAGAACAAAGAATTTCCTCTGAGAGAGGGTGTTACACCCTCTCCCTTTGGAAACAGGTGTTAAGGGCTGGGGAGGAGTAGCCTCTCCCAGCCTCTGGAAATTCTTTGAAGGGCACAGATGGTGCCCTCCTTGCATAAGCCAGTCTACACCGGTTCAGGGAACCCCCAGTCCCTGCTCTGGCGTGAAACTGGACAAAGGAAAGGGGAGTGACCACTCCACTGTCCATTACCACCCCAGGTGTTGTGCTCAGAGATCCTCCAGTGTGTCCTAGACCTCTGCCATCTTGGATCCAGAGGTGTGAGGGCACACTGGAGGCCTCTGAGTGGCCAGTGCCAACAGGTGACGCCAGAGACCCCTCCTGATAAGTGCTTACCTGACTAGGTGGCCAATCCTCCTCTGAGGGCTATTTAGGGTCTCTCCTGTGGGCTTTTCCTCAGATAATGACTTGCAGGAATTCACCAGAGTTCCTCTGCACCTCTCTCTTCGACTTCTGCCAAGGATCAACCGCTAACTGCTCCAGGACGCCTGCAAAACTGCAACAAAGTAGCAAGAAGCCTAGCAGCAACATTGTAGCACCTAATCCTGCCGCTTTCTCAACGGTTTCCTGGTGGTGCATGCTTTGGGGGCTGCCTGCCTTCATCCTGCACTGGAAACCACAAAGAAATCTCCAATGGGTCGACGGAATCTTCCCCCTGCTTCAGCAGGCACGAATCTTCAGTGTCACCGGTACTCTGGGACCCCTCTCATCCTGACGAGCATTGTCCCTGGAAAACAGGTGGTGGACCCAAGTGACCCAGACTGTCCAGTGGTCCAACTGTCTAAATTTGAAGGAGGTAAGTCCTTGCCTCCCCTCTCCAGATAGTAATCCTGTGCACCATGTGAACTGCAGCTGCTAGGGCTCCTGTGCACATTTCCATGGAATCCTTTGTGCACAGCCAAGTCCAGGTCCCCAGCAGTGCATTGCTCAACTCCCTGAGTTGACCTCCGGCTTCGTGGACCCTCTTTTGCAGTGTTGAGATGACTGCTGTGTTCAGACTTCTAGAACCCATGTTCAGGGACTTCTGTGGGTGCTACCTTCTTGTGCATGGGCTCTCTACATTTCTGAGGGCCCCCTCTGTCTCCTCTCCCAAGTGGCGACATCCTGGTCCTTCCTGGGCCCAGGCAGCACCCTTTTTCTTCATCCACAATTCTTGCATCTAACAAGGCTTGTTTGCAGTCTTTTGCCAAAGAAACAACTCTGCGTCCTCCAGCACTCCGTGGGACACCTTTTTCATGAAGATGAAGTTCCTAGCACCTTTCGTTTTTGCAGAATCTTCAGCTTCTTCCATCCAGGAGCAACCATTTTGCACCTTCATCCGGGGTTTAGTGGGCTCCTGCCCCCACTGGACACTTTCACGACTCTTGGACTTGGTCCCCTTCCTTTGCAGGTCCTCATGTCCAGGAATCCATCTTCAGTGATTTACAGTCTGTTGTGGTCTTTGCAAAATCCTCTATCACAACTCTAGTGTGTTTCTGGGGAAATAGTAGTACTTTACTCCTACTTTCCAGGGTCTTGAGGTGGGGTATCTTGGACACCCTTAGTGTTTTCTTACACTCTCAGTGACCCTCTACACATTACACTAGCCTAGGGGTCCATTCGTGGTTCGCATTCCACTTTCATAGTATATGGTTTGTGTTACCCCTAGGCCTATTGCATCCTATTGTATTCTACAGTGTTTGCACTATTTTCTAACTGTTTTACTTACCTGATTTTAGTTTGTGTATTTTACTTACCTCCTGAGGGAGTATATCCTCTGAGATATTTTTAGCACATTGTCACTAAAATAAAGTACCTTTATTTTTAGTAACTCTGAGTATTGTGTTTCTTATGATATAGTACCTATATGATATGAGTGGTATAGTAGGAGCTTTGCGTGTCTCCTAGTTCAGCCTAAGCTGCTCTGCTATATCTACCACTATCAGCCTAAGCTGCTAGAACACAACAAATCTACTAATAAGGGATAACTGGACCTGGCACAAGGTGTAAGTACCATCAGGTACCCACTATAAACCAGGCCAGCCTCCTACAATGACTTGTACAATGGGTGGGATGCCAGTTGGATAACTAATAGCTGGCATCAGAACTGGCTCAAACTGACGACACAAGTCCACCATTGTTTACCTATCCAGGCAGTGATATGCTATCTGCCTGTGCTCCATGGTCTGAAGGTCTGGCAGTGGATGGTAGACAGGAGGTTGTCACATCCTCCATATCTCCGTGTACCTATGTATGACAAGACATGACTAGTAACATTAGTCAGTGTGTCCACAGCAACATACATAATGCTTGTCAATGATCTCATGCATTTCTGAATGAATAGACATGGTAGCCAGTACACAGATCTACAAGTAACACAAGGGTCACATGTTACCCCCCCATGACTTTCCAAAAATGTGTCCATAGCATCTTTATGGACCAAACTCAAAGATGTGCAATACAATTGCCTCTCAAAATGTGACTAGAAATTCTGAACACCAAAATTACGGTCGGTGGTGGTGGACTGCGCCCCACTGTCAAATGCCACCTGTGCCCTACAACCTACTTCAATGGTGGTTGAGTAGTAGGACCTACATGTCAAGACAGAATAAGGATGTTTCTTAAGGCAAAAATCCTTTTTTTGCAGGCGTGACGCAGTTTCTAAAGGCCAACACTGCATTTCAGGCCGCCAAAATGGCATCTGCTTGACCTACCCCACTGGACATTAGGAACCACCTGCGACTGCCGGAGGAAGTCGCCAAGTCACTGGCAGTTGCAACTATGGTGGACACAGACATAGGCTAACATTTGTGCTAGTGGTGGTCGAGGGCCAATGACTGTGTCAGCCCGCAGTAAGCAGACCTGACTGCCATGTTCCGCAGATTCACTCACCTCACTTTACTCCTGACGCTGCTGCCAGCAGCATCTCCATGACATGAGCTGCTGTGTGCCACCTGAGGTCCTACCTCTGTATGAACAGCTCCATGGCTCACCAGAGGAGCAGGTAAGTACCTCATGTGAACAATATTCTCTGTAGTTCACCATCCTTTCCCTTCTAACAGACTAGAATGTTTCCATGTGTGCCAGTTAGACTACTTGTGTACCTGTAGTTGTTGGTCAGTGCCATATGTTATGTTCAGTCACTTTGTGTTGTGTGAGGTTTTTGGGGTCCTAGATCCTCCTTGTGTTGGGTGGAGACTACTAGGTAAAGAGACATTACTGCCATCCACTGACCTCTCTTTCCTCATCATTGTTGTAAATGTCAGACAACGTGTATGTGCATGACATCATGAGCTGTGTATGCATGTTGTCTGAGTCAGTTGAGAGTCATGTGAGCAATGTGTATAGTGCCACAGATCTTTGAAACCACATCTGCCCTTGCTAAACCGTTGTGTGGAGGGCGTATCATGATGCAATTTTCCCTTCAGGGTGCCACCCACACCACATGACAAATTGCTGTTGGCTATATGATGTACTGTCATGCATGGAACTGATAGGAATGGATTGTCATGTAGGTTCTGTCAGCTCAGCCTGCAAAGACCAGGGCCTGTCAAATGTATCTCCTAGTATGGGACCTAGTATAGGCTGTGGTAGAGTCACAGTGGCTATGCAACTGTGGCACTGTGCCCCCTCCCTGTCCCCCATCAGATGCTGTCATGTGGCCAATATGAGGCTCTGGTGGGTGGCAAAACCTGCCCTGAATGTCATATTCCTTGGACTAGATTCTGAACGGGTTCAGAGGTAAATCATTAGTCTAGCCCATATGTGCATTTTGCATCATTATCAATGTGTGTCTTAGACGCATGACACCTCCCTTACTCCCACAGCTCTGTTGTCACCTCCACACAGGTCATATTTTGTCCTGCACAGAAGCACTGCATAAATGACAGTTCCATATGAAGACAGTGGCCCTCATTCTGACCTTGGCGGTCGGCGGAGAGGCGGCGGTCGGACCGCGAACAGACCGGCGGTATTAAAAATGGCATTCTGACCCTGGCGGGAACCGCCAACACAGCCCGCCAACTTAACACTCCGACCGCCACAGCGGTACAAACAAACAGCGCGGCGGTTCCCGCCAACAGCCCGGCGGCAGACAAAGTACCGCCCACCCTATTACGACCCACCAATCTGCCCCCTTTTCCGGGGCGGGAGCACCGCCGATAAGAACACGGCGGAAACAGACTATGAACGGGAAAACGCTCACCTCTACGCACTCCACGCGAGATTCCGGCAGTATGGAGCCAGAGTTACAGGTCATCCCCGCACTCCTATTCCTCCTCATATACCAGGAGCACGCCCGGCGGCGCGGAAGACATCGGTGAGTACTGCACCTACGACACAGGGGAGGGAAAAGATTACCGGCACACACCCACCCACCCACACCCACTACAACACACACATCAATGCATTCCCACAGATCACTGTCACAACCCACAAACCACCCCCCTCCGAAATAATGCAAAGACCAAAAGAAGAGATCATAAACGGGCAGATATATTGAAATATGTACGCCATTAATCCCAAAAAATAAATAAACTATGTACAAAATATATACAGCTACTAAATGTAGTCCAACCACTGTCCGTGGATCACAGGGGTCCTGTGCAAAGGGGCAAGGCCCAGTCCCACGACAAGAACTCCACGGAGAGAACACTGCAGGGGCATCAGAAAGAAAATAGGACAGGCACCTCAGGGGGAAGGGAAGGGGGGGCACCTCAGCCACTTGAGTACACGACGCCAGATCCACGAGGGGACTCCATGACCACTGGGCCATCCTGGGGAGAGCAAAGCCACAGTCCATACAGTCCATACAGTGGGTGGCCTGCCCACTGGGCCATCCTGGGGAGAGCAAAGCCACAGTCCAAACAGTCCATACAGTGGGTGGCCTGCCCACTGGGCCATCCTGGGGAGAGCAAAGCCACAGTCCATACAGTCCATACAGTGGGTGGCCTGCCCACTGGGCCATCCTGGGGAGAGCAAAGCCACAGTCCATACAGTCCATACAGTGGGTGGCCTGCCCACTGGGCCATCCTGGGAGAGCAAAGCCACAGTCCATACAGTCCATACAGTGGGTGGCCTGCCCACTGGGCCATCCTGGGGAGAGCAAAGCCACAGTCCATACAGTCCATACAGTGGGTGGCCTGCCCACTGGGCCATCCTGGGGAGAGCAAAGCCACAGTCCATACAGTCCATACAGTGGGTGGCCTGCCCACTGGGCCATCCTGGGGAGAGCAAAGCCACAGTCCATACAGTCCATACAGTGGGTGGCCTGCCCACTGGGCCATCCTGGGGAGAGCAAAGCCACAGTCCATACAGTCCATACAGTGGGTGGCCTGCCCACTGGGCCATCCTGGGGAGAGCAAAGCCACAGTCCATACAGTCCATAACAGACCCCACTGCCACTGGAGGAGGCAAGTTGGCCAGAGGACATCCTGCAGCCCTGCCCGAGATAGATCCTGCCCTGGCACGTCTGCCAAAGGGCCAGCGGTTCTTGCCCTGAAGGGCCCAGTTCTGCGGTTCTTGAGACGGCGGGGCCCAGTTCAGCGGTTCTTGAGACGGCGGGGCCCAGTTCAGCGGTTCTTGCCTTGAAGGGCCCAGTTCAGCGGTTCTTGCCTTGAAGGGCCCAGTTCAGCGGTTCTTGAGACGGCGGGGCCCAGTTCAGCGGTTCTTACCTTGAAGGGCCCAGTTCAGCGGTTCTTGAGACGGCGGGGCCCAGTTCAGCGGTTCTTGCCTTGAAGGGCCCAGTTCAGCGGTTCTTGAGACGGCGGGGCCCAGTTCAGCGGTTCTTGCCTTGAAGGGCCCAGTTCAGCGGTTCTTGAGACGGCGGGGCCCAGTTCAGCGGTTCTTGCCTTGAAGGGCCCAGTTCAGCGGTTCTTGAGACGGCGGGGCCCAGTTCAGCGGTTCTTGCCTTGAAGGGCCCAGTTCAGCGGTTCTTGCCTTGAAGGGCCCAGTTCAGCGGTTCTTGAGACGGCGGGGCCCAGTTCAGCGGTTCTTGCCTTGAAGGGCCCAGTTCAGCGGTTCTTGCCTTGAAGGGCCCAGTTCAGCGGTTCTTGGGACGGCGGGGCCCAGTTCAGCGGTTCTTGCCTTGAAGGGCCCAGTTCAGCGGTTCTTGCCTTGAAGGGCCCAGTTCAGCGGTTCTTGAGACGGCGGGGCCCAGTTCAGCGGTTCTTGCCTTGAAGGGCCCAGTTCAGCGGTTCTTGAGACGGCGGACGGTCTATGGCCAACTGCTAAATGCCTGGTGGTGCCCTCCTGGGCAGCGGGGATGGTGCTCCTTCACTGCCCACCTGGGCTGTGGGTGGTGGGGCCCTCCTGGCCAGCTGGGCTGGGTCCTCCCTGGGCAGCGGCTATGGGGCTGGTGGGCTCTCCCGGGGCAGCTGTGCCGGTTCCTCCCGGGGCAGCGGCTATGGGGGTTGTGGGCTCCTCCTGGGCAGCAGGCCTGCTGCCTGACCTCTCCAACTTGCTGCCCTTGCCCTCCTTAGTCGTCGGCCTGTGGCCCTTTCCTCCCTTTGGAGCTGTGGCTGGTGACTGTCTCTGGGTGGTGTCCGGGGGGGATGTAGAAGGCGGGCTCCTGCGGCGCCCCTTCCGCCTTCTGCTCCTCTTCCCAGGGGGTGGGCTGGCTGTCCCCTTGCTGCTGGGCGAAGATCCAGACATGCGGGCTGGCGGGCTCCAATACCCCTGCACCCTTGTCAAGGGGGCTGCAGGGCTGGTGGTGGCTGAGGTGCTCTTCTTACCCCGACGAGAAGGAGGGGGGGGCTCAGGGTCAGGAAAGAAGTTAGTAGTGGCGAGGAAGAGCTTCTTGGGACAATGGAGAGTGGTAGGTACAGTGGGAATGGGAGTGGAGGGAGAGGATGTGGTTGTAGGTGAGTCACGTTTGCTGTCTTTGGGTGCAGGTGCAGGAGGGATAGGCTGTCGTGAGGTGGATGGCTGTTGGGTGGGTGGGTGGCTGCGTTTGTGTGGTGTGGAAGAGGGGGTGACAGACACAGTGGGAGAGGACACAGGGGACGTGTAAATGGCAGTGGGGGTGGTGACTGCACGTGTGCGGACTGGAGTGGAGGGTGTGCTGGTGATGGAAACACTGGCTGATGGTGAGGTTAATGGAGGTGTGAGTGTAGACGTCACAGGGAGGGAGGAGGGAGACGAGGAGGTGGGGGTCACAGAGGTGGTAGTGACTGTTGGCATGTCTGCATCGGAATGTTGCGTGTGTGAATGTCTGCGTGATCTGTGGTGCTTATGTTTGGATGAGCTTCTCTTGGGTGTTGAGGTGTGTGCAGGCTGGTCTGATGGTGTGGGTGGGACAGGCAGAGGAACAGGAGACTGGGAGGAGGGAGTTAGTAGAGGCAGGCAGGAGACAGGGACAATGGCTGCCGTCAGTGCTGAGGCCAGAGCCTGGAACGATCGCTGATGGGCAGCCTGACCCGAATGAATGCCCTCCAGGTACGCATTGCTGCGATGAACCTCCCTCTCCACCCCCTGGATGGCATTCAAAAGGGTAGTCTGCCCAACAATGAGCGTCCGGAGGAGGTCAATGACCTCCTCACTGAGGGTAGCGGGGGTAACAGGTGCAGGGCCTGAGGTGCCTGGGGCGAAGGAGATGCCCGGCTTCCTGGCAGAGCGGGCACGGGGCGAACGCTGAGGGGCTGCTGGGAGGGCGGAGATGGTGCGCTGGGTGGCGGCTGTACCTGTAATGGCGGGGGGCACGGATGGTGCCACCCCCGCAAGGGAGCCCCCTTCCGAGGACGTGTCCGTGTCGCTGCAGGCACCAGTCGTCCCCGTCGTGGAGCTCCCCTCGCCCTCCGTCTCACTGGTCCAGTCTGACTCTGTGGCATGGCCCTCCTGGGCCATGTGAGATGCAGCTCCCTCCTGCCCCGATGCCACTTCTCCTCCGCCTGATGATGCTGATGCACACAAGCACAGAAAGACAAACAAAAAGGGGGGGGGAGAGAGAAATAAAGGGATATTGATTACATGGATCTCCGGTACAGTTAGCGGACATGACAGACACAGATGCCCCCTGCACTAAGTTGCGCACTTGGGGTCCGCTACGCATTCCGTGGAACATGCCCTACACGCCTAGAGTTGACAACTGCACCCATGGATGACACGGCCCAGGGATGGCTGTACTGACACACTACTGAGG
Organism: Pleurodeles waltl; assembly: GCF_031143425.1. Lineage (NCBI taxonomy): Eukaryota > Metazoa > Chordata > Amphibia > Caudata > Salamandridae > Pleurodeles > Pleurodeles waltl. Next base: position 583,510,636 of record NC_090440.1, on the reverse strand, counting down.
GTGGTGGCTGGGGACACAGGGGCTTACGGGGGTGCCCAGCCTACAGATATCGCCCTGGCCTAGGGGGACCCACAGCCCTCCTCCCCCACCCAGACACCTCCACTGCGCAACAACAGAGTAGATAATGCTTGGACTCACCCCCTTGTGTCTGCTGTGCTGCCCTCACGCGCCCATCCAAATCAGGGTAGGCCACCGCCAGGATCCGGAACATCAGGGGGCTCAGTTGACGGCAGGCACCCCGCCTACGTTGGGAGGCCATCCCCAGCAGAGACTCGGCGGTCTTCTTGGTCCCGCGGCGGATGTCCTCCCACCTCTTGCGGCAGTGGGTGCCCCGTCGATGGTGGACCCCCAGGGCCCGGACTTCCTTGGCGATGGCACGCCAAATCCCGATCTTCTCATGGGCGCGGACCTATGTGACACGTACAGGGAGGGAGAAATACCACGTTCAAGTTACTCAGCATTTTCCTTTCCAGTGGCCCAACGCCCCCCATCCCCGCCAGGCCCCCCGCCAGGCCCCCCGCCATGCCCAACATGCCCCCCATCCCCGCCAGGCCCCCCGCCAGGCCCAACATGCCCCCCATCCCCGCCAGGCCCCCCGCCAGGCCCCCGCCATGCCCAACATGCCCCCCATCCCCGCCAGGCCCCCCGCCAGGCCCAACATGCCCCCCATCCCCGCCAGGCCCCCCGCCAGGCCCCCCGCCATGCCCAACATGCCCCCCATCCCCGCCAGGCCCCCCGCCAGGCCCAACATGCCCCCCATCCCCGCCAGGCCCCCCGCCAGGCCCCCCGCCATGCCCAACATGCCCCCCATCCCCGCCAGGCCCCCCGCCAGGCCCAACATGCCCCCCATCCCCGCCAGGCCCCCCGCCAGGCCCCCCGCCATGCCCAACATGCCCCCCATCCCCGCCAGGCCCCCCGCCAGGCCCAACATGCCCCCCATCCCCGCCAGGCCCCCAAGCCAGCCAGTGGCCCCAAATCCAGATAGAATTAAACTCACTTGTTGGTCTGGAGGACCGTAGAGTAGCGCATACTGGGGGAGGACCCCATCCACAAGTTTCTCCAACTCCTCTCCAGTGAAGGCAGGGGCCCTTTCCCCAGTCGCAGCAGCCATTGTCCCTTCCAGACCGAGGTCACAGCAACACTTGCAGTATAGGTCCTCTCCTGTGAATGTTCAAGTCGCAAGTGGATAAGTAGATAGAAAATGGCGGTCACGTCCGCGGCGGTGCGTACCGCGGCGGTGCGTCCCGCCACCGCCGGCGCCCTTCGCCATTGGCTCCTGAAACCCATAGGCTTCAATGTTAACCAATGCGGCTTCGCGCCGCGGTCTTCGGCCGCCGCCCGCCGCGGTGTGCCACGCCAGCGCATTGACCTCACATCCCATTGTCACACTTCACAGGTCAGGCAGCCGCCATTTCCAGGGCCCACATGGCTCAATTTCAACTGCGTCACACAGGCCTAGGCCTTGCATAGCCACTCAGACACGCCATTCACTGCATAGAGAATCGTATACTGTGCTAGCTGTGAGTACGTACCTGTGGGTTGCCTGACTGTGTGCTCCATGTTGTCCTTCCTAGGCACCGTCCGCTGGGTTGGGCGAGGAGACGGATGAATCCTCCCGTGTACCGACCGCTGGTGGACCTGTCGACAATGGAAGAACGCCACATTATCCTGACCTACCGTCTTAACCGTGCCACTATCCATGAACTGTGTGCCCGGCTGGAGCCCGACCTGATGTCCCCCATCCGCCAACCCACAGGGATTCCCCCTCTGGTGCAGGTCATGTCAGTACTCCATTTCTTGGCAAGTGGGTCATTTCAGACAACCGTGGGAATTGCTTCTGGGATGTCTCAGCCCATGTTTTCAAAGGTGTTATCCAGAGTGTTGTCTGCCCTGATGAAATCCGTGAGGAACTACATCATTTTCCCTGAGGTGGGCGAACTGGCTACAGTGAAGGGTGATTTCTACACCCTTGGACATATTCCCAACGTAATTGGTGCCATTGATGGGACCCATGTGGCTTTGGTTCCCCCAAGAGACAGGGAGCAGGTGTACAGGAACAGAAAAAGTTACCATTCAATGAACATCCAGGTGGTGTGTTTGGCTGACCAGTACATCTCGCATGTAAATGCCAAATTCCCAGGGTCAGTGCATGACGCCTACATCCTGAGGAATAGCAGCATCCCTTACGTGATGGAACAGCTACAGAGACACCGTGTATGGCTAGTGGGGGACTCTGGGTACCCCAACCTGTCGTGGCTACTGACCCCAGTAAGGAATCCCCGGACCAGGGCAGAGGAACGGTACAATGAGGCCCATGGGCGTACTAGGAGGGTGATCGAACGCACCTTTGGCCTCCTAAAGGCCAGGTTTCGCTGCCTGCATATGACCGGTGGATCCCTAATGTACTCACCTAAGAAGGTGTGTCACATCATCGTGGCCTGCTGCATGCTTCACAACCTGGCTTTGCGCCGCCAGGTGCCTTTCCTGCAGGAGGATGGTCGAGACGGTGGTGTTGTGGCAGCGGTGGAACCTGAGGAGAGTGACGAGGAGGAAGACGACGGGGCTGAAACAGACAACAGGGACAGAATCATTGAACAGTACTTCCAATAGGACACAGGTAACATTTCAAAGATAATTTAGTAAATGTTAACTACTCTGCAGCATCTCTGCTGCCTGTCTATTTGCCCCAGTGTATGATGACTGAGTTTTGGCTTTTCCCTCCCTATTTCAGATCTGGGGTCCCCACTACGAGTCCTGTGCTTCGTTTCCCCATGGACTACAGCTTTGTGGCAGCTGTTTGTTGACTTCACCATGTACAAGGACATATTTGCACTGTCATGTCAATTACAATCTATTGAAATCACAGCCAGACTCCTGATATTTTGGTGCAAAATAGGTGTTTATTGAAGTGCTTAAAATGGGATGGGTGGTTTCAAGTGGGTGGGGGCTATGGTGAAGGAATGTCCATGGCAGAGTCCAGAGTAACAGTCACACAGGTGCATTGTCCAGAGGCCTGTGGAGAGATGGAGCATGGGCAGTTCGAGGATGGACAGGGTGACAATGTGGGACAGTGGGATGACATCAGGTGGTATCCATTGCTGGCGGGGGTCTTGACATCCTACTCTGTCTTGCGAGATCTCAGGGCCCTCTTGCGGGGTGGTTCTTCTCCTGCAGGAGGTGGGGGTCTGGTGGGCTGCTGCTGTGCGGGGGCCTCCTGTCCACTAGCGCCGGCGGAGGTGGATGGCTGTTCTTGGTCCCGGCTAGTGGCAGGGGCCCTTGGGTGTTGTTCAGTGTCCGCCCTGCTGTTTACGAGGTCCTGCAGCAGCCCTACCATGGTAACCAGGGTGGTGTTGATGGCTCGGATGTCCTCCCTGTACCCCCGATAGTGTTCCTCCTGCAGCACCTGGATCTCCTGGAACCGGGCCAGTACCGTCGCCATCGTCTCCTGGGAGCGGTTGTATGCTCCCATGATGGTGGTGAGGACCTCGTGGAGAGTGGGTTCCCTGGGCCTCTCCTCCCCCCCCTGTCGCACAGCTGCCCGCCGAGTTGCCCTGTTTCCCTGGGCCTCTGCCCCCTGGCCGGTGTGCCCACTACCACTGCCCCCAGGTCCCTGTTGTTGTTGGGGTGGTGGGTTATCCTGGGTGCCCTGTAGTGGTAGACACACCGCAGATTGACGCGCCCTGGAGACAGAGGCATGGGCCCGCTGGGTGGGAGCTGTGCTGGTGTTCCCAGAGGGGTTAGGGTCTATAGTGGCCTGTGCCTGTGTGAGGGGAACCGACTGTCCAGAGGTCCCCGATGGTCCGGGCTGGTCATCGATGTCCAGATCGACAGAGCTGCTGTCATCGCTGACGGCCTCTTGGGTGGGGGGTGTGGATAATTCTGGCCCCTCCGCCGCGGTGTGTTGACGGTCGGGTCCTGCAGGGGTATAGAGGTATGGTTATAGTTTCAATGTGTGGCATATGGGTGTATCTGTGGGTTCCCGTGTCCCCAAGTGCTGGCATTCGTGTGTGGGGGCTTTGGTGAGGGTGGCTTGTGGGGGGGATGTGTATCTGCATTGGGCATGCTTTGGTGATGGGTGTCCATGCTTAGTGGACGCATGCAGGCCTAGGTTTTGGGATGTGTGGGTTGTGATGGTGAGACATTGGCGGGGAATAGGTGTGCTGGGGGTGGGGGTGAGGATGGTGGTGGGGGTGAGGATGGTGGTGGGGGTGAGGGTGGGGGTGAGGGTGGGGGTGGGGGTGAGGGTGGGGTTCGAGGATGGGGGTGAGGGTTGGGGTCTGATTTGGCATGCAGGTGGGGGGGAAGCAGTATTGAAGCTTCAACTTACCAGTATCCATTCCTCCGCCGACTCCTGCGAGGCCGTCAGGATGCAGGATGTTCAAGACTTCCTCCTCCCATGATGTGAATTGTGGGGGTTGAGGTGGGGGTCCTCCGCCAGTCTTCTGCACGGCGATGTTGTGCCTGGATACCATGGAACGCACCTTCCCCCGTAGGTCGTTCCATCGCTTCCTGATGTCTTCCCGATTTCTGGGGTGCTGTCCCACTGCGTTCACCCTGTCGACAATCCTCTGCCATAGCTCCGTCCTCCGGGCAATGCTGGTGTATTGTATCTGTGTGCCGAACAGCTGGGGCTCTACACGAACGATTTCCTCCACCATAACCCTGAGTTCTTCGTCTGTGAAGCGGGGTTGTCTTTGGGGGTGGTGTGTATGATGTGTGGGGTGGAGTATGTGTATTTAAGTGAGTTGAGTGTGGTGGTGTGTGTTGTTTTGTGTGTGGATAGTGTGTGGGTGATGGTGTTGAGTGGCTGTGGCTGTTATGTTTTGGATGCTGGTGTCTCGCTCTTGCCTTCTTTACGAATTTGTAAGCGTAGGGGTTTGTGGGTGATGTGGGTGTGTGTTTTATATTGTATTGTGTGTGTGGGAGTGGTGTGTGTATGTGTATCAGGTGTGTGGGATTCAAATCGTCCAATGTGGGTGAGTTTTGTTCGTTTGTGTGTATTCTGACCGCGCCGGTGTGTCCCGCCAATGGAATACCGCGTTTGAATGACCGCCGCGTGGATTCGTGGGTCGTAATGGGATGGGCGTATTTCTGTTGGCGTGGCGGTGGAGGTTTGGTCACCTCCACCTTTCCGCCGACCGCTGGTCTGGCGGTCTGTTGTGGCGGTCGGATTTTCGGAGGTTTGCCTTCTGCGGGTCAGAATGACCGTGGCGGGTTTCCGCGACCGCGGCGGGATTATGGAGGATTTCTGACCGGCGGTAGGCGCCTTTTACCGCCGAGGTCAGAATGACCACCAGTGTGTTGATTCCTGGGAGGCCATGATATGTGACTCAGTAGCATGATCACATAGCAGAAACTGTACAATGCATGCCTTTGTTTGTTAGATGCTATCTCTGTATGATAGACACATATGTCCAAAGGAGTGCAAACAACGACTCCATTCCCAGGCACCTCCACCTCCGAGCCCCCTAAAACACACAAATTCACACAAACACTGAACATGCAACAGACACCACCCAAACACAAGCATACCTCACACATGCACACACGCAGAGCATCCAGACCAACCCAGCAGACAACCACTCTCTCAACTTCCAAATCCCCACCCCCTTCGGCGGACCATCCAGGTGTTCCTAAGAAAGTTTTTTGTTTTATCTTGAACTTTCGCTTGTTCCCTCAAGCCCCGTCTCAAACCAAAGAGGTACTAAACCACCTCCCAAACCAACCCTTTCACCTCCAAGCCCTCCCTTGTCACACCTGCCCCCCTGCAAGCAACCACATCCCTCCCCCCAAGAAGAATCCCCCCCTACTAAGAAGCAGTTCACCCCACCCAAACCCATACCCACCCTCCCAAATCCCACTCCCCCTCACCATCCAAAGATGATTCCTAAGGTGTCTGCTTGCCTGCTTGATGCCCCTTCCTGTGGAGGATCCCTGGCAGTTAGGAGTCAAGTGACAACACTGTGATGTACCTGTGCGGAGGAAAATGGATTGGCAAATGGCATTGGGCATTTCAGGTTTAAATTTAATAAACCCAAACAGCTGTATTTTTTGGGGGTATAATTTTGCCCTGCAATCCCATTTCTACTTTTATATTGTTCCTGAGTGATTTGTGTTGTCCTCCAACAGTTATGGGTGTTTCAGCCTGTTTGCTGATCCATTTGCTGTTGTTTGCAGTATCTGACTTTGTGGGCAGCCTTGGTGTCCCCCAGGATAAGGGCATATGTTGAATGTATGGATATGTGGGTTTAACTGCAATGTTGGTGTCATGGCATTATGCACTGTTTATTATGGTAATTATGTCATCTTGTGTTGTCGAATGTGAGCATGTATGTTGTTTGGCTTGCCCTCCTGATATAGATTATGGATTCATCAAATGTGTGGCAGCTTGAGTTTTGTTTGCGCAGACATTGAGTGTGTTCAGTTGTGCTGTCTTCCTTTGCATTTGATTGCACATGTGTCTATTTAGCTGTGTGGACACAGCTACTTCATGTAGAGTTATGTTCCATGCAGATGAAGTTGTATGTGCTTTGTTGACTTGCACTTCCACATTGTGCAGATAGGCATGCCATTTAGGTCCAGTATTGTTTGTCCCTTAGATACATGTAAGGCCAGTTCCTGTGCAAATGTTGTTTTAGGGGCATATGCAATGTGATATGTGTCACATTGCAGCCTTCTTCCCTGAGTGCTCCCGATGGCCCCATCCCTATTGTGCAGGTATTGTTTGTATAGTGAGATTGGGATATTTGTCTCTCTGACTCCTGTGCATTCCATTGTCCTTCCATTGTGTTGCAATGTCAGTGATGTGTGTGTGTCCATTGCAGGGTTGTTTAATGAGAGTGGTGTTTGTGCTCCATGCCACATCAATGCCATATGTTTATTGATTGTGACTACAGTCCATGGCATGTGGCGAATGAGAGTGTGTGAGTTATATTTGTAGATGTGATGTGTTGTCGGTGTTGTAGTGAGACAATGTTATGCACACTTCACTGTCCCTGAGGGGGAAGGCAGATGGTATGACGGATGCCTCTTCACAGTAGCTTTGGCAGTTGCAGTTTTCCTACTCCCAAAATCGTGATGAGGCCCTTAATGATACAAATATACTACAAAAAAAAGGTAGTGGTAAAAAATGGCCACTAAATGAAACTTTAAAAAAAGACAATCTCTCCATTGAAATGAATGGGAAATTAAGTTAAAAATGTTAAATAAATGCATTGAAACAATATGTAAAAATGTAAAAAATTTGTAACGTATCAATTAAATAATTGTATAAAAATATACAATTATTTAATCTATATTGAAAACTTAGCTTAAAATTATTTTGAAAATGTATATATGAAACAATTTAAGAAATGGAAAAAAAATGTTAAATAATAGAAAAAAATGGAAAATGGCCTTGGGAGGGGATTTGTGGCTTAGGCTTGGGAAGGGGGAGTTTAGACTCTGGCTTGAGAGGGGGTTGGACCTTTTTGGGAGGGGTGGACTTCTCTTTGGTGGGGGTAGCATGGGTGCTGGCAGGGGGGATATGGGAGACTTTGGAGGTGGAAGGGATGGCCTTGGGGAGGGAACTGGTCCTTTGAGGGGTTTCACGGGCAGTAGTAGGGAACAGGTCAAACTCAAAAAGGAACGTTTTTTTTGACACACGGGCACAGTCATCTGAAAGGGATTTGGGTGTGGAGGGTGAGGGAGTAGTTGTATGGTGTGTCGCTGTGAATGTTTTGGGTGTGTGCTTGTGGGTGGTGGGTGTCTGTTGGATGGGTGAGTGTGGGTGTTTATGTGTCTGGGCTGATGTGGGAGGAGGTGCCAGTGGATGCCATGGTGGGTGGGTGGCTGTCTGTTGGGTGATGACTGCTGGTATGGTGGATGTGCAGCATGTAGGCGTGTCAGTGATTGTGATGTCTGCAGGTGTGGTGACTTGGGTAGATGTGTGAGGGTCTGCAGGTGTGTCTTCTGTGGGTAGGATAGGCGTGGTAGCTGGATCGGTGAATGTTGGTGTGGTGTCTACAGGTGTGCTAGGTGTTGTGTCTGCGATGCTAGGGGGTGGGGGAATCAAGGCAGGTTGTGACTGTTGCTGTGTCTGCATGTAGATGTTGTCTGTGTGCGTGACGGCGGTGTGTCTTGTGGTACTTATGTTTGTCTGTGCTACCCTTGGATGTTGATGTGGATGCATGCCTGTCTGTTTGTGTGCTTTGGTTGGGTCAAGGAAGGGGGTAATCGGATTGGGAAGAGGAAGGTGGAGGGGGGACGGTAAACAAGGAGTGACTGGCTGCCATCAGTGTGGTGGCCAGAGCCTGAAAAGATCTCTGTAGGCCAGCCAGTGCACTGTGAATGCCCTATAGGAATGCATTGTTCTGTTGTGTTTGAGTTGCCAGTCCCTGGGTGGCATTCACGATGGTCGAGTGACCCACAGAGCTCGACCTCAGGAGGTCAATAGCCTCCTCACTGAGGAGAGAAAGGCCAAGAGGGCCTGAGGCAGAGGTGCCTACAGTAAAGGAGATGCCCAACCTCTTGGGCGGGGAGCTGCAGGGAGGGCGGTGATAGAATGGGAGGTGGGCACTGGAGGAGGGTTCCGAAGAAGATGTAGTCGATAAGGTCCCCCGGGACACTCCCCTCGTCCTCCAGGCCACTGGGTTCCTTGCTGTCGGAGGTGTCGTGACTGGTGGAAGTTCTATGGCCAGTAGCTTCCCCACTCAGCTGCGCTCCTTCGCCTGCGGGTGCTGATGCTGCCAAACAGAAAGTTAGGTATGGTCATCGCAGTCATAAGATAACACTTCCAGCATACACTAAACATAAGTCTCATTACATTCAGTTCACCAACACCCCCAGGTAGTGTCAGTTAAGTGCCAACATCATGTCACAACAAAATATGAAGTAGGTTCTTCAATAGAAACATTGTTATACCACCAGCTAAGCAGGCTAACTGACAGCTACAGTACCAAAACCCAAATTGACCAACCACACTGATCATAACATAACAAAGTGACTTTGCCACATGACATAGGTTCCCTAGTGTTAGAAATTGGGTCTTTGGTTGGCAGTCAGGTTACCCCTGTCCAAGCAAGGACCCTCACTCTAGTCAAGGTAAAAGAGAATCACCCTCAGCTAACCCCTGCTTACCCCCTTGGTAGCTTGGGACGAGCAGCAGGCTTAACTTCAGAGTGCTAGGTGTAAAGTATTAGTACCAACACACACAGTAACTTAATGAAAACACTACAAAATGACACAACACAGGTTTAGAAAAATAGAAAATATTTATCTAAACAAAACAAGACCAAAATGACAAAAATCCACAATACACAAGTCATCAATTAAAAAGCAAAAACAGTCTTCATGTAGATTTAAACACATATTAACACTGTTACCGTGAAAATGTGACTTGGATGCATCAAAAATAACCCTGCATGGGCGAGTGTGTGTCAAAAAGGGCTTGTGATGTGTTGATTTCACTCATGAGCAAGACCTTGCGTCATTTCTACATATGTAGGGTCGGGCGCAGGAGAGCGATGCGTCGATCAGATCAGCACTCTCGGGTCCGGGCAGGCCTTGCATTGTTTTTACATGCCCAGCAGTGCTTGCGTCGGAAATCCAGCTGCACGATGATCCGAAAACCACGCAGCACTGGTTGCGATCTCACCCGCCTCCATCAGTGATGCTGAGCGTCGTTTCTCCAGCTCCGTGTGTCAATTCTTTGGCCGCGTTGCAGGTGGGCGTCGATTTTCAGCCGTGAAGCCGTCGGCGCATCGATTTTTCAGCTGCAGATCAGAGTCGCGTTGATCTTTTCCATGCACAGCGCTCTGTCCGTGGATTTCTTCCTCTTAGGAAGCCAGCTTCTCCTTTCAGGGTCCCAGGAACTGAATGGGCACCACTTGGCAGAGTAGGAGTCTCTCCAGAGACTCCAGGTGCTGGCAGAGAGAAGTCTTTGCCGTCCCTGAGACTTCAAATAACAGGAGGCAAGCTCTAAATCAAGCCCTTGGAGATCTTCACAAGATGGAAGGCACACAAATTCCAGTATTTGCCATCTTACTCTGGCAGAAGGAGCAACTGCAGGATCGCTCCACAAAGCACAGTCACAGGCAGGGCAGCTCTTCTTCCTCAGCTAATCAGTTCTTCTCCAGGCAGAGGTTCCTCTTGGTTTCCAGAAGTGTTCTAATGTCTGTGGTTTTGGGTGCCCTTCTTATACCCATTTTGCCCTTTGAAGTAGGCATAAAGTGCAGACAGTGAAGTGTTAAGTCATGGTGGATTTAATCATCAAGGTACCTGCAACGGCATTTGGAGTCTCAAGTCCTTTGTCCTTGTGCCTTTGCAAAATGCAGAGTGGTGGAATAACAGTCAACAGGGTGTATCTGTCACACACAAGGGGAACCAATAGGTAGAGGATCACTTCCTGGTGGTGCTCCTCCTTAATGTTTAGATGGACGTCCACGTTTGCGGGGGGTTCTTCCTCAAAAGAGGCAGGGGTGTCTGAGGCATGTCCTTCCCCTTGCAGAGCCTCCATTCCACTGGCTACCACAGATGTAGAGGGGCCTAATGTAACATGGCCAATGGAAGGGGTCTGTTGTAGTGGATATAACCTACTCAGGGTGTTATGAATGTCTCACAGCATCCCTGTTAGGGGTGCCATGTTGGGATTGTGGGCCTCCCACTTTTTCATGACTTCTTGGTGGTTGTCCCTCTGCAGCTGCTTTATCTCCCCTATCATGGCAAGTACCTGGCCCATCACACCTTGGGACTATTGGTTGGCTCCCAAAACTTGGGGTATTCCTGGCCAATTGTATCCCTAGCAGTCTCAATCCACTGGCCCACACCATCCCCCCACCCACTCTACCCCCAAGTGCCTGTGCCCTTGGCACAGTGGGCCCACTCCCACTGGTGCCAGGTCCTTCATTGTCTGGGTTTTCTACTGTAGACTCTGGTACCTGTACTGCGGGGCACATGATTGTATTAACTGTCCTAGGGGCAAAGGTTTGGGGTGAATGGTTGCCTGGGATGTTAAAGCAGCAGGGCTGGGAGGAGTAGTTGTGGGCAGGGTAAGGCTGACGGGAGTAGACTGGCCAGGTATCCCTGATGAACCAGAGTCGTCCTCATTGTCCTCCCATCCAGGTGTGTTGTCCTCACTGAAGGCTTCATTCAGGAGGGTGGTGACTGTCTCAGGTGTCCTCTCCATGGTCACAAGGGGTAGATGACCTACGAAAGAAGTGGAACAGACTGTTACAGTTTGTAATGCAACATGTGTTATCAAACTTTGACAGGTAGATATGCTTTGAGCCATGTATAACAAGGCTTTACTTGATCCCCTGATATGACATTGGCAAATCTGGGGTACACATATATGGGATACAGAGTATTTCTATGTCATACACCTTGCTATAGGATATCAGTTTAGCTCTGCAGTTGGATGTTGGTTGATAGACTCATATCTTGTCTGCTGTGTAGCTTGATATTGTTCATGTTACCTCCCAGTTAGCAGTAGTTTATTATTGAGTCACTAGACAGATGATATCCATCAGCTTAGGAGGGACCAATCTACATGGCCAAATATCAGGTTACACCTAGTACAGCATACTGCAGATATGTGTGTTCTCCCCAGGTGGGTATCTGCCAATGTGTGATGGGAGGTAAAAAGGCCATTTTAGCAGAGGACATAGCATTAGCTGTGTGTTGGTGGTATTGTACTGGCAGATGCCTAAAGCATTACTGTCATTGTCCTAGACTGTGAAATTATGGATCATTCAGGTGGGTTGAGTTGATTGTGTAGTTGACATGCAAGGCTATTTTCATTATGGTACACTGTTCTGGTTTTCTTAATGGTAGAACAGTGCCTGCTGGGAGTTGTAGTGCTCTCAGTGCCTGCACTACCCACGTCATACACAGACACTGTGCCCAAACCATACAGACGACCTTCTCCTAACATGATGTGAACATTGTGGGAGGAGGTAGGGGGCCCACCGCCAGTCTTGTGGACCACCAGCTGGTACCTCGCGGCCATGGAACGTACCTTCCCACTGAGGTTGTTCCACCTCTTCCTGATGTCCTCCCTTGTGCATGGACAGCTGCCTACAGAATTCACCCTGGCAATTGAGGTTTGTTGAACTCCAAATAGGTGTGGCTCTCTTCTGATGATTTCATCCAGCATAACCTTCAACTCTTCGCCTGTGAAGCAGTGATATTTTTGTGGGGTCAAGGTAGTGGTGGATGGCACAAAAAGGCATATAAACAGGTAATGAGGTGTGGGTGCTGTGTTGTGAGTGGGTGACAGGTGGTTTGTGATGTGTGGCAAAGATTGGTGTAATGCGTTTGATGTGCAGGTGTGGGATAGGGTGGTATTTGGAGTGTTGAGGGGTGCTTATTCTATGGTTTCTAAATTTGGTGTGTGGCCTCTGTCTAGTTGTGTATGGCTTTTTGATGCAAAGGATTGTGGGGTGTAAAGGGGTGTGTTTTAGAGTGCAGTTTGTGAGTGTGTCGGGTGTGTGGATATCTCAGGTGTGTGGAATTCAAACTATCCAACGTGGTGTAGTGTATTACTGTGTAGACCGCCGCAGTTTGCACTGCCATTGGTTTCCCACCATGGGAGTACCGCTATTGTGATTTGTGGGTTGTAATTGGTTCGGAGGATTTTTGACGGACTGATGGTGGTGGTGGTGGGACAGCCTCTTTTCCGCCCTTCAAAGTCCTGGCAGTGTTACTATTTTGACAGGGTTTTCAGCGGTCATGCATGTGTAACTTTTAATACAGCGGTCTGTATGACCACCAACATAGCAGTCTTTTGGCGGCTGCCACCGAGGCGGTCTTACGGTCAGACCACCAAACTCGTAATGAGGCCCTACAAGGGTGAAATGTACTATTCGTACTCCATTCTACACCAGTTTATAAAAGATGTTGGAACTAAAGGGCTGACATTAACTGTCCACACTCCAATCTAAATCAATTTGGGGAAGTTGTTGGACATTATAGAGGTGACATTTACTATTTCCACTATATTCAAAAACATTATATGCAAGGTGTTCCACACTAAACATTTTATGTACAAAATCAATAGGTCATTAATTCAATATGTTTTACAACGACACTAAAACAACCCTTAAAACGATAATCTTTTCAATGATATCCCTGTTGATTTTATTTTTGACATCCCAATATTCTTCAGATTATATTTTTTTACTTTTGTATCATGATATTATTTATTCAATATTTCGTTCAAACACCGCATGAATGTGTGACTCATTTGGTGTTGCATGTTGTGTTAAACTTGAGCTCTTTTTTCTGGTTATCATCATCTGCGTAACTGATGGTGTTCCCATTTGTACGAGCCTTAGGTTGTCAATTGGTGAAGCCTATCTCGCCCATGGGACATGGTCAGGGCCACTGAAAATATGCAACCGTGCGGCTGTAGCGTTTTTCGCATGATTATGGATCTGCTGCATTTGCCACCGAATCCATAATCTGCTGCATAATTTGCAAATTTTAACCAAAAAAAGGTTCTAGCTCAAGCAGTTCAGACGTCAGTAAAAACACTGTGATACGTGTTGCAGTGTAGTGGCAGGCCTATTACAAATGGCATATGTTCCCCTTTCTGTTGCTTATTTCTATGTTTGGGTATGAGACTGGTGCTAATGAGGTGTAACCTATGACCAGACAGAGGTAATAAGTTTAAAAATGACAACATAATAAAGTAATACTATCACAAAATATGCCGCACTATGCCGTATAATTTGCCTTTTTGGCTTTTGCACAAACAATAAAAGCAACACGTTGTAAAAATGATTAAACAATTTACAGAAAACAAGTCTAAAAAAGACACATAAAATTTAGTCAATTAAATAAAAATTCAATCATAGTATATGAAAGCAGCATTTAAAAAGTCAAAAAAACATCCTACACATTAAATCCTGCCCACGGTAAGAACAATGTGTTCACCGGTGGTCCTAAAAAATTACGTATAATAACTGTTTCTCAATTTCATTCTGAGTTTTAAAAAGCTAATTACGTTAAAAATAATTTCCCTGAAGTAGTTGAAGGTACTTGAGGGCAGGGCATGGCTGAGTGAAGTGTGCCCAAGGCTGTGGAGATCCCTCTATAACTGAAGCTTTAATGGTTGTTGTCAAAACTGGAGCCCAAACTTCAACATTTGTTCATGTACAGATCTGGAGGAATTCCATCGATCTATGTACCTTATTCTTGGTCAATCCAACTATACCCTTCTTGACTTCATCAAGGCGAAAAGACAGTTTCAAGATCCCTTTCACTGAATACCCACTATAACAATCATCAATGAGGGGGATATTATTATAGGACCCCTCAAAATGAGAAACTGAGCTACTCTCACTAATATGTGAGCTCAGTGAAGCTGAGACTTCTGACTCCAAGAATGAACTATTAACTATGCTCCAAAATTTAGTGTTGCATTTCAGCGTGTTTTCTTCTATCAGGTTGTCCCAGGCGGTGTCCCTAAGTGCAGTCTTATGCCTTGAAGTTTCCATCTTATACTGTTTGCGGCAATTCCTAATAAGGGTAGGCTCCCTCAGTTTGGCATTCAAGGCACTCTTGAGATTCCCTGATGCCTGGGAACACACTCTGTCAAACCATTTGGGTACGGCATTAACCTTCTGAGGAGCTGTTACCTCCAGGAGGGCAGACACTGTATTAGAGATCACTGTGAAAGCCCCCCAGGTCTCTCAGGGTCAGAACTGCTGTTGCAAATTATAAACTTTCTTTCACAGCAAGGCTGAACCTTCTTGTTAAAAGTATCAGGAACAACCTGAGACCACCTTAGCCTTCTTCCCTGACTTGTTGTCCTAAACCCCCCTCTGACTCTTGAACTGCCTGGGTCCAGCATAGCAATAAACAGACTGAGTTATGGTAGCTAAAGGGGCTCAGTGGAATCGAGATCCCTAAGATGCGGGGCAAAAAGGTGCTGAAACAAAAATAAAATCAATAATTGATTCACATGCCCTCCCTATAAAGGTGGGACTGATATCCCTATCTTTAGAGAAAAAAAGCTTGTCAAGAGAGGAAACTACCTTAAATTAATTCAGGATCGCGTTTAGTGATGAGTGTTCCATGTGCAATCCAGCTAGAGACATACAACAATAAGCTCATTCCCCAAACTCCCTAGGATCCCCACACATATTCATATTTATGTCCCCTGCAACAATATCAGCCATAAACAGTTTAGACTCATTCAGTCATCTCAAAAGGGAGCCCAAGATTTGAATATTACAGACATCATTTAGGGGGGACTTGGCATTATAAAAGTTCAACAACAGCAACTTTGAGGGCCCAACAAAAGAAAAGGTTAAAGCCTGCAAGGTAGAAACCACTGAAGAGAGTACTTCAAGCCTTCCTTTAACTGCCAAGGATACAAAAATACTTAGGCATCCTTTAGGTCTACCAGCCTGGGACTCAGTAGCATGAACGAAGAAGGTTTCATATTCCTCCAGAAAAAAAACAGTTAGTGGTTGCACAAGTTTCCTGAAGGCAATTCAACCCAAATCCTCTAATAAAGGCCAGCCAGTTAAGGTCCTTAAATTTGGCTGCAAACCCTACAATGTTCCAGATAAAAAGGTTTAGACCATTAGAATTAAAATATGATAAAACCTTAGCACATGGAGTAGATGGTGCCTGGGTAACATCACCCTGATGATCCTGTCCTACCAGCCAATCACAAGCATCAAGAGATGTCAGAGGGACGTATCTGTTAGAGAGATTCAGCTGATGAATGGCTGCATGATATTCATTACATTACTGAGCATGATACCTTCTAGTGTGCCGCAGTAGTGGGTCCACTGCCTCAGGCCTATAAAGGAATCCCAAGAGAAGATGGGCACCCGACAAAAGCAAGAACTCTCCAAGCGGCAAAAGGCCTGTTGAAGTTTAGTATTACACACGCCCCTTCTAAGATTTTCAAGGCCTTTCCAAGCCGGTTTACCATTCTTACTACGTTTATCAACCTTCCAACCTGAACCCCTAAAAAGAATGCAAACCCACTGAGTGAATTACTTTGTTTATCAATCGGTCATAGCTTTCCAAGCCACAAGTTTTGAGCAGTAGTATATTGCCCAGTACTACAACATTAGGTGTGGCTTCTGGGGGTAAATGTGGTACAATATTATTAGTAGGGGGAGAGAAGCTCATGTCTAAAGGTAACATTAATAGAGTCCCTTGCCAACAAGCCTAGCGTAGTACACTGTAGGTGTGTACATTCAGAACTGGGCAAGCATTTCCCAACTTGAGCCAAAGTGGTTTGTCTATCCTCAGGCTGTCGAGTAACAGAACAGGCCTGCTTGGTAGAGACTGATGGTGGATGGAAATGCGGCCAGGCAGTCAGATTATTATAACAAACTCTTGTCAAGTTTGGGTCCCCAGCATTAGAAGGTAAAGCTGGGAGAGTAGCCGCTGAGGGAGGAGGAACAGATGTAGGCACTGCTAGGGATCACATAGACCGGTTAAGGTTGGAACGCTCTAATTCAATTGCAGCCAACAAAATACACATTTGCTACAATTTCTAGCCCAAAGCGTCAATTACATTTTCATAAAAAACATCCATTAGAGCTTCCATCTTATCCTTATCCTGGGTATTTTAGTTAGTTTCCCTCGAAGACCAATTAGTAGTTATGCTGGGGTGCTTGGATTCACAGCTAAGCTTCACGCTCTTCCTTTTCTCTGCTACACCATTACTATTGTTAGTGACCACCTGCATGTCAGGTTCCAGGGGTAGAGGAGTCTTACGGGACCTCAGTGAAAGTGGAGCTGCCAATGAGGAAGAATTACAAGGATGGTTGTCCAGGCCCACGTCCATCAGAGATAAGTTTATCAGCCCCGGTCCTGGGTCTAGGGATGAAGGCAATTGTTCAGCTTGGGTTGCTATTGGTGGATGGGTGGGAGAGGAAAGAGATAACCAGCCTTCAGCCAGATCAACCTCCATGTTGAGTGCACCCATGGTACGTTGCAAAAACCCATCCAGAGACGTGTTGGTATGAGACTACAGACAGCTTGAATTTCCCCATAGTCAGCATGGACAGTTAAGGAGAGAAAAGTAAAAAAAGAAATAAAACTGAAGCTCGACCAGTACATGCTGAGGCAGAAGTCAGGGAGATGGCACAGCCCAGCGTCTTCTGGATGATGATGGGTGAAAACGGACCTGCTCTTGGCCTGGTCTTCACCCATCATCAGGCGCCCGGCCACGTCCCGCAGAGCGGAACTTGAGCAACGGCTAAAATTTACTGAAATGGGGCACTGGAATTAGCAAGCATGTCTCCCCTGCCACGAGGTACAATAACGCCCTTAGTCCTGGGCATAAGTGCAGCCTTCTCACACAGCAAGGCTTGAGGGCTGGTTAACTGCACCAAAGTGGCACGTTGGAATCAGCAAGCATGTCTCCCCTGCCAAAAGATACAATGGAGCCCCTAGTCCTGGGCTTATGTGCAGCCTTCCCGTACTGCAGGCCTTGAGCACTGATTAAATGTGCCAAAATGGTGCACTGGATCATCAGGCATGGCTCCATTGCCGAAAGCTACAATGGAACCCGTAGCCCTGGCCTTATGTGCATAATTTTCATAATTCAGTCAATGCTGCTGCATATTTTGACCCTCTACTGTCACATAATTTCAGTGGCCTCGTACATGGTAACCGTACTGCTATCAGTATGCCATTTAATGCAGTTCAATTCTTTGATTTATTCAGCCTCATTAAATCAACAATGTTTTTTTTATAGGCACTTGAACATTTTCTCTAAGGAGGCTAGCTACATTCTGTTTGTGACAGCATAAGTGACTAGTCACCCGTGTAAGTCATGCAGGCCCTGATTACTAGTTTGGTGGAAGGGGAAAACCATCTGCCAAATTCCCGACATAGTGGCCACTACTGTAGTGGTGACCTCCCTGCTGGCCCACATTATGGTTTCCGCTGGTCAGTCCAGTGGGAAAGTGGCGGCGGCTTTGTCGCCGGATCGCAATCGAGCCGGTGGCAATGCTGCCCTCGGCAGAGTGCTCCAGCACCCTCGTAATGCTGCACAGCAGACAGTGTGCAATACAAGGATGCTCGGCATGGGGACCCCATGCAAAAGCCATGGGAAGTGCAGGCATCCTCCTGTGGCCCCAGCACCTGTTCTCTGCCAGACTTTTCATGGCGATGAAACCATCATGAAAAGGCTGGTGGGGAACCAGGTTGTAATCTGCAGGGCAGCACTGCGTGCAGCACCTCCCTGGCTGATTGAAACCTGCACCCGCTGTCAGCCGTCTTGATCACTGATCCCAGAAGAGATGGCAGTCCCCTGGTGGTCAGACTGGCAGGGTTGTAATGTGGCGGTCTGATCACCACAGCAGCAGTGGTCCGACTGCCACCATGGGTCTGGCGGTTCTAGGGCTGCCAGACTCGTAATTAAGCTCTTAATAAGGACTTGCACTGTTCTTGCATGACGCAAGTGTTCACAAGGCAACACAAGTCCTTAATTGGGATTTACCAATCTGCACAATGGGTGATCTGTGCTGCCTTTCATGGGGTTTCAAGAAGACGTAAAGCAACACAGCCCCTTGGACTGCATTGTGTTACACTGCATCTGGGATGTCTTCCATGGGTAGAGCATAGGCATGCCCATGCATCCACCATGGATTTTGGCGCATTCCCAGATTTACTAAAGCTAGTAAACCTGGAATGCATTGAAATGCTACATCTTTCCAAGTGAGGCATAATGAGGAGAAATGTCTTTATTTCTATTTGTTACTTCCTCTTTCTCTGCATGGGGCATTAGCAACCACACAAGAAGAGGAAAACGTCTCTATGGATTGTTCCTGCCTTTAACACAAACACCCTTGCACTATGTTGTAAGGGTGCCTGTGTTGTCACTAGGTAGCACATAGTGCCCCAGTGGAAGGAGAGAGCGGAAATGCTCTATATCTTTGTAAATATGGAGCATTTCTTCTCCCTCCCTTTCACGCAAGGCAGTGCAACAACTTTGCTTGCAGCCCTGTGTTGCATCAAAGATTAGTAAATATTACCCAGTATATCACTACCATTAAAGCAAATTATTCAGTTGTTCCAGGTGCATCGCTTAGGCAGAAACTTATGTTGGCAACAGATATCCTTACGTGAATCTTATGCCGTAAGTAGCATTTGTTGGTGGTTCTACACAGGTGCTGAAACCAAGCTTGCTCTGAGGGCCCCTTGTCTCTAACGTTTGCACGGACTTTGGGCCTGATTTAGATATTGGCGGATGAGTTACCTTGACGGATATCCCGTCTATCAAAATCTAAATCCCATAAAATGGAATGGGATGTAGATTTCAACAGATGGGATATCCGTCCCCATTGTGACGGAGTAACACACCCGTCCATATCAAAATCAGGCCCTTACTGTTTTAGTTCCTTGTGTTTTGGAGGTTGTCTTTTCGGCTGCCTGACAAGCTAATTTTTCATTCCTTTGGGTGTTTGTTCATTTTGTTATTAAATCTGAGATCAGACTAAAATGCCTTATAGAGAAATGTTCTCAGATAGAGCAGCATGTCTCAATCATTAAGCCCACACATACATGCTAAAGATGATGGAGTAGCAAGGGAAAGTACAGCCTCTTAAGAGCACTTAGGCCTTGTGGTCCAGGGTGGTCACCAAACTGACACAGAAGACTGATGTGACTAACTCAACAAAACAGGGCTGTTACCTCTGGGAAGTTTTGCTGTGACAGGAGTCAGACCTACTGGAAGACCTGTCTGTAGTGGTGCAGTCGAAACCCTCGACCGAGAGGACCATCATAACAGAAGGAAGTGCAATCTATGATGAGGTATGTTATTTGGTATATGTACAGCGAAGATCTGCTGTGGTTTGCCTGGAGGGTGTCTTCCCTTGAAGCTATAGTACTCGTCTTTAAAGTAATGCAACCATTTGGCGGCCTGTGCCATCCTGATACCATTAGTTTACTGTGTGTTTCAAAATATGGTTACTCTAAAGCCACAGGGGTCATAGAAATATTTCTGTTAATTTTTGAAGCCAACCTTAGGACATACAGTGAATGACCGAGGACATTTAGGAGGGAAATGCGCCACTTAAGATTCACAGGGATGTGGACCTACCTCCTTTGCAATGTCGTTGCCTTTTATACCTTATTTTGTCTGGCACACAAACGTTTTTTTTTAGCTTTATATCAGATATTGAAAGGCATCTCTAATTTTATATGGACATGACATTACAATTAACAGGTTCAGCATCTCTTCGACCTTCGTGTAGAGAGCCAACATTACCGATAGTTAGGCTGAGTTATAAATATCCAAATCTATATTCTCCACGACTGGAGTGATGTGTGATTTCACTTTTAAGCATGGAGTGTAAAACCAAGGAAAGTTGCTGGATGATTAAGAATACAACCATTGGCCGAAGAGGTTGGATGGATGTCTAACCCCCACCCTAAGCTTTTCTGGTTCAATGTATAGTGGAAATAATAATTTCATTTTAATTAGGTCTTCTACCTTTCAGGTAAAACAGATTATAATTGATAAAATACCACCAAATTCTCTTTTCAGTAGAATACTGGATTTTGCAGTAATTTTACTGCTTGGTGCCCTGTCACTTGAAAGCAGTATACCTGTATTTTCCTACATCAGAGCACTTTTAGCTGATGTATGTTGCTGCTGTGACCCACTCTTGCCATGGTAAGCCTAAAGTCCCCCAGGACCTCCTTCCACTCTCAATGTAGGAGCACAACTCACCTAATATGTCTTTAGCTCCCTGTTCACTGTTCCTGTGTAGTGTTCATCAGGAGCACAGCTGAAAATCTCTACTATCAGGTCTGTGATAAAAAAAGATCATGGTACTTATGGATGCTTCCAGAATCAATGTCCTCCCACAAACAGTTGTACTCAACACTCTTATTCATAGAGTTGCCTTATGATAATCTGAAAAACATGCCTATAGGAGCTTCATCTCTTCATGCAGAAGTTTAGAAACCATGTCAGGTTCATCTTCTGGCACCATATGCAGGCCCAGAAAGAGGCTATACACTGGTTTTAGTAAAATAGCATTATCCATTGTTCATATATTAACTTGGAAATCTGTAACCTACTGTATGAAATGTGGACAGTACAGCTCAGAAACATGACAAGGAAGCAAATGCTGTCGTAGTTTTTGGTACAGTCAAACAATTTGAGCAAAAGCTGGTGCATTGACCCAATCTGAGCTCACACACTAATGTAGAACATGTCCATGATTCTGACACAGATTCACAAAGCTCAACTTTCATTTCTACTGCTTATTTGTGGTGCCGAAGCAAGATTTTCAGATTGGCAACATCACCTGTATAAATGTGATCAGAATGTCCCGCTCAACTTGTATGACTTTTTATTGAAAATCATCCTTCAATGATCCAGACTAGCACATATGCATACATCTAAAATATATTCCTTTATTTTTTTCTCCCAGCGTATGTTCATGACATTTGTCTTTATCTGATCATCTTGTAGCAACCCAAGGCCCATAAAGACAGTGTCTACTTTGCAGGGGATCTGCTCATGTTCTCAGCCAGAGCACCACTTTTATGTGGGTCCGGAGTGTTCAATGCCATTGCGTGTGTCACTGAAGCAGGTTTAGGTGTGTCACTGGTACCTCCAGATCACCTGACCACCATCCAGGTGGTCCACTTGTCTGCCAACCGCACAGGTCTCCGCACTGCAGTCCCACGTCACATACCAATGCTTCATGTGGCCAGGACTATGTGAGGTCAGCAATGTGTCTTGTGGTCGGTCGCTCCTTGTACTTCCTCACTCTGTTGGCAGGGACTGGCAACCCAGCAAGGAAGCATCACAGTGTGGTGTACAGGTGTCTGCCCCATACACTTGTGTTGGCCATGGCCGCCATCTACAGGTCCAAAGGCTCAATCCATCTATAGCTATTTCTGGCCCCGATGCAA
Organism: Pleurodeles waltl; assembly: GCF_031143425.1. Taxonomy (NCBI): domain Eukaryota; kingdom Metazoa; phylum Chordata; class Amphibia; order Caudata; family Salamandridae; genus Pleurodeles; species Pleurodeles waltl. The sequence goes on along the minus strand of NC_090440.1, from coordinate 583,488,748 downwards.
TCCTTAGAGACAGGTCTGGGCTCTCTCCCCTTTGCAGCCATGCCTCAGGAGGTCGTCAAGTCTCCCAGACAGACCGTCGGTATGGCAGGATGTCAATGTATCTTCAGCGGAAGCTCGGGAGTACACAAGGGTGTGGCCATTTTGCCCGTGGCCAGAAACCTAACAGCACATAACTGTTACACTGTATTTTTAAATCCATCACTCAGTATTTGTTTATATTATGTTTTCAGTCCTGAAGTTCCTTAAATGCATGGGTTGATCTATTTTTTGTTTGCAACAGAAATAAAAGCAACAAAATGAGAAGAAAAGGAAATGTGATATAAATTCGGAGACTGAATGAATTATTGAGTCAGACTTTATTCCATCTCCAATGCTCCAATTGTCCCTTCCCTTCACACAGCTTCCCTTGTGCTTGCTTCCTGTCACAGACCCTCCAGCATTCTAATCTGCCCTCCTGTACCCAACATTCCGATTGTCCCATTCTTGGAACTAGGGGGAAAGGGAACTACCATTCCTAATTAATTGTATTCTCTAACAACCAATTTATTTTATTATGTACTTATCCTATGACTTAACCTATATGATATGTAATTAACATGTGATATACAAACGATATTACAACACATCTTCCCCCCTTAATAAACTAACCAAGAAGAATATTTTTCACTTAGTATACACAACATTCCTTGCTCATACATGGCATACATGTTTCCAAATATTTACAGGATGCAAATATACTCTTCTGGTATATAGATTGATCTTCAAGTGGTTATAACATAGTCCTTGTGCCATGTTGGAGGGTTGATTGGTCGATGACTCGTTTTCCTTTGGAACTTGCTTACTGAGGAGTCCCTTTCCAACTCTTCAGATACAGATTTTTCCAAGATGTTTTCCTTTTTCTTTCCAATGAATACTGGTTGCTTGACAAGTCTGTCCATGCTCCAACATTGACCATTTTCCAATATTACCACATTTTTATTTACCTTGTTAATGCGGAAAGGACCCATGAATTTTGTGTCTCTCATGCCTGCTCGCATTCCACCCACAGGTTTCTTTACATATACTTGATCATTAGTTTTCCATTGTTGTTTTTTTACACCCTGTGTGGTATCATATCTGCTTTTATACTTGTCCTGGTGTCTAGAGATCCTGATTTTACTAAGATGAGTGGAAATCTCACTTCTTTCCCCTCCCCCTAACCAGACAGGAAAAAATGTTGTACACTGTTTTCTGCCCTTCAATGCTGTAAATGGGGACACATTAGTGATCGAATTGGGGGTGGTGTGGTACGCCCATAACATATCTCTGATCGCATTTTCTACATTTAAGTGATTAATGCTGGCTAGTTGAATACAATCTTTAATCATACGATTTATCCTTTCTGCTAAACCATTAGCTCTAGGGCAATAAAGAGCGGTAGTAAGGTGTTTCATTCCCATAGAGTCGAGGAAATTCTTCATTACTGAGGAGGTTAATTGACCTCCATTATCTGTGATGAGAGTTTCCTGAATACCCTCCATGGCAAAGGTATCCTTGAGAAAATTAACGACTGCATCAGTAGTTATTAGATTAACTAACTTGGTAACAATCCAATGTGATTGATAATCAAAAAGGACTAAACCAAATTTTTTAGTTACTCCAGAAAAATTTATAGGGCCAATGATATCAAACGCTACTTTTACCCAGGGTTTATCTGGTACTTCAACAGGAGATATAGGGGCTTTGTGAACTATTTTAATGTTGTCACTGAGCGCACATATGGAACAAGTTTTAATTTCCTGCTCAACCATAGCATCCATGTTCGGAAACCAAAATCTTTCTCTCAATCTAGATTTGGTGAGACTTCTGCCTAAATGCCCCTCGTGGGCCAATGAAATGATCTTGTGTTTCAGACTTTGTGGCGGTATGATCTTATCATTTCTGAACACAAGATTATTATTCTCATTGATTTCATATCTCACTTCCCAATAATTGCTAATGATTTCTTCTACGTCTTTTTTCGATGATGGCCACCCTTCCTTTGCTTTAGTCCTGAGTAACGATAAGGTCTCGTCTAGTTGGGATGCAGATATCCATTCCTCCTTACTGATTGAAGGAATGTTGATCATCAATATGGGGTGTTCCTCAATTTCAAAGTCCTCTTTAATGTCTAATGGGACTCTGGATAAAAAATCAGCAGCTGTATTCTTGTTGCCAGGCAGGTATTCAATCATGAAATAAAAGTTTTCCAAACCTAAAATCCATCTAGCGATTCTAGGTGTGCTGTTGGAAGATCTTTTAGTAGAGAAAACAAACATAAACCAAGGGTTTATGATCGGTTCTTAGATCAAATTGAATGCCCCACAGGAAAAATTTAAAATGTTTAATGGCCCAGTAACACGCTAAAGCCTCCCTCTTAATGACTGAATAGTTGGCTTCTGCTTTACTTAAAGCTCTACATGCAAATGCTACAATTCTCTCACCTCCTTCCACTATTTGAGATAAAGTCGCACCTAGACCTAATTTACTAGCGTCTGTGGTAAGGATCGTCTTTCTTTTGTGATCGAAACTACACAGACATGGTGCATTAGTTATAGCTAGTTTAATTTCTTTGAATGCGTCATCATGGTGCTCTGACCAGTTGTACGGTACATGACTTTTAAGTAACTCTCTGAGGCTAAACGAGATCGAAGAAACATTTCTGACATACTTCGCCATGAACTCAGCAAGACCAAGGAAAGATCTTAATTTATCTTTATTCTTGGGAGCCTCTGCTTTTTTTTACTGCATCCACTAGTGATGTTTTGGGTTTGAACCCATCTTTAGAAATGACATACCCTAAGTATTCTTCTGAATTTACTCCAATGCGACACTTGTCTTTCTTTAAGGTAAGTCCTGCTGTTTTCAATTTGTTCAATACACTCCTTAGATTTTTATTGTGCTCCTCCTCAGTGGCTCCATAAATTAGGATGTCATCCTGAAAACAGAGGGTTTTCTTTGCATCACCAAGGATATGCTGCATGATTTTCTGGAATACAGCAGCTGCTGATGCAAGCCCAAAGGGCATCCTGTTAAACATAAATGAGCCCAAAGGAGTGGTAAAAGCAGTAAGAAATTTGGATTCAGGATGCAATTCTACCTGATGGTACGCACTTGAAAGATTGAGTACCGAGAAGTCAACAGCTTCACCCATCGTGCTTAGTAATTCATTGATTCTGGGAAGGGGATGTCTCTCAACCCAGATATTCCTATTTAGGTCCCTTAGGTCCACACAGATCCTAATGTCATTCCAACTATTTTTTTTAGCTATAAGTATGGGCGCCAACCACTCTGAGCATTCAATAGTTTGTATTATCCCTAGGGCTTCTAATCTTTCCAGCTCCTTTTGACTGCATCTCTCAATAGGTGCAGAATGGGTCTGGTTTTGTGCATACCGGTTTGGATTTAGGTTTCAGTTTAATTTTATGTTGGAAATTTCTTAGCAGACCTAGTTTCTCAGAAAATATTTCAGGGAACTCCTGGAAAATTTGATCACCTACGATAGAAGTATCTACACTCAATACCTGTTCAGGATCATTAGGGTCTAGTTTTATTCCTAGCTCTCTTTGATGTTGCCATCCTAGTAAGCTTGACCCTTCCTCCACTACATACACTTTCCCCACTGTGGAACGGCCCTTAAAAGAAATGACAGTTTTGAACATGCCCATAAGGTGAATAGGATCTTTATTATACCCTTTAGGGTTAACATCAGGTCTTACTAATTCAATTTCATTATCACTCCCCACATTGCTGAAATCAGTAGCATTTATGATAGTAAATGGTGAACATGAATCTGCATATACCCTTATGTTTCTGTCATTAATTGAAATTGTGCACTCAGGATATTGCGATCGACAATTTTCTTCTGTCTTGACCTGAAGCACAATTTTCTTAATTAATTGAGAGTTTTCATCCCATTTCTTATTATCAGATTCTTTTTCTACTTTGGATATGTTCTTGCACACCCTAGCAAAATGGCCTCTCTTGTTACATTTTCTACATTTTTCTGATTTTGCCTGACAAGAAATAGAATTGGCTAAATGATTACTACTTCCACAACGGTAGCACGATAGCCCATCTCTAAGATTAGATTGTCTGTGCATCAACTTATCACCAGTTTTTACCTTTAGAATTTTCTCATCAGTTGTGTTATCTGTGATTTCGTTTACATGTTCATTTGTAGTTGAGGACCTGATTTCCTGTAGACATATGGCCGTGTGCTCAATAGATTTTGCTATTTCAATGGCTTCTTATAAGTCAGGTTGCCTTTGAAGTTATTTCTCCTGTATCTTAACATTGTTTGTGCACCGAACTAATTGATCTCGTATGAGAGAATCATTTAGTTCTCCAAAATTACATAAGGAACTTAGCCCTCTTAGTGCAGCAATGTAACTGACTACATTTTCTTGCTTCCCTTGGCTACGAGAGAAGAACTTGTGACATTCAAGAACTACATTAATCCTATCACCAAACTGTTTTTCTAGCTTTAAATATGTGGTTACATACTCATCATGTGCTTGCCCTTCAGGTACATGCGGTTCTGGTAGAGATTCATAAATTTTTCTGCCATGGGTACCTAAATTATGTATTAGGATATGCTGTTTTCTGACAGGATTGAATTTATCCCCTCCAATAGCAATTAGGTACGACTCAAATATTTTTATCCATTCTTTCCATGGCACGTTAGGTTCCCCCATTTCATTAAAAAAAGGAACTGGTTGAGACATGCCAGCAGCTGCCATGGTAACAGTAATTCCTCATTGCTACAGAAAATTTGTAAAAGTAATTCTTCGTTGCACACAGAAAATTTGTAAAAACACTTTACACGTAGGCTGAATGATTACAATATTCTATCCCCTTCACTATGTAATTATCTAATCAATACAATAACTACAATTGTAATATGTACAGTATTATACGATTTTATCTGTGGAAAAACGATATTTATAGCAAGTTGTGCCTGTGAACAGAATTGTGAAAAGAATTATTGAGCTGTGCCTGTCAGCGCGCTTGACAGGCCTTGTATTCTTTTTAATTCCTCTTTATTTCTTTATTTCTCCCGTATTGGTACTGCCATGTTCATTTACGTTGCCATCTAACTTCAAGCGACAATTAGTAAAGGCTTAGATTGTTTACTTTGTTGTGCCTGTCAACGTATAATGTTTTGAAATGTAATGCGCTGGCTAGAAAGGAGCGCGTTATAATTTTAAAGCTGATCAATGCAGAAGAAGAATTACATGCGTTCGCCTGCCTGCCAGCGCTGTAGACAGTTGACACGTTTTAATGATTTACCACTGAAGAAAATTTCTGAGCTGACAAGAAAAGAGCACATTCTTGTTCCAGTACTGATAAAACGGAAAAGAACTCCGCGCGCTCGCTTGCCTGCCATCGCCTCGTTGACAGTTGAAGGAAAAACGCCGTGCTGACAGGAAAAGAGCGCTTTCTTGTTTCCGTGCTAATAAAATGAATTGAAAAAAAAACTTCGCACGTTCGCCAGCGCCACGTTACCAGCCTTGAATCTTTTTTTTTCTTTTCTTCCCGTAATAGTTGACGCACCTCAGAGCATAATCCAATTCTTGTCACATCGAAAATCAAGCAAACGCTGAACACGCTTCTCACAGAGCTGCATCAATCGATTATATCTTTCGAACAAGTTCTCTGCTGGGGCTCAACTTTCACTATTCTCCATAGTTTGTTACAATTGAAGCTGTGCCTGTCAGCGTAACATTGACAGGCGTATTTTTATAAAGAGTACCAAAGGCACCCTTTACCTTATTAGTTCATTTATATTAACACTGACAGATGGCAAGGTCATTGTCACAGATGAACAGACGAAATCAAAAAAACTTACGGAGTTCCCAGCAGGATGATGGCAATTGAAGAAGAACCTTAAAAGGGGTGGAGATGGAGGTGCCCCCTTACGCACCAACTCATCGCCAGTGATATAAATTCGGAGACTGAATGAATTATTGAGTCAGACTTTATTCCATCTCCAATGCTCCAATTGTCCCTTCCCTTCACATAGCTTCCCTTGTGCTTGCTTCCTGTCACAGACCCTCCAGCATTCTAATCTGCCCTCCTGTACCCAACATTCCGATTGTCCCATTCTTGGAACTAGGGGGAAAGGGAACTACCATTCCTAATTAATTGTATTCTCTAACAACCAATTTATTTTATTATGTACTTATCCTATGACTTAACCTACATGATATGTAATTAACATGTGATATACAAACTATATTACAACAAAATGCTCTTGATTGAATAATGTGGTTTGAAACTATTTTAGCAGTAATGCATCCACACGTTATCTTTGCATCCTATTTGAAACTCACTTTAATGTTACTTGGTCTAAAGATGAACTGGTGGATGCTTGTTTACCATTGTGCCAGTTTGTAAAGCCTTGCGCCAGATTTCACTTGACCAGGTATGATGTATGCAAGATAGGCATACCCTCACAAAAGAGGGCCGCAGAAATGGCACAGTAAAGTCTACAAGATTTTGCTGAACCATTCTGCACCCCCATAGCGTCATTTCTTTAACTCCTGCTGATGGCAGGTGTTAAAGTAACGCTGTGCTGTTTTCACTTGGGCCACACAAGTATTGCAGAACTAGCATCAAACGCTAGTCTAGCACTGCTACGGTTTAGCACAACAACTGTGTCAGAATTGATGACACAGCTGTGGACACTGTATCATGGAGCACAGTGTTATAAATACAGCATCGTTAGTGGGTGCAGGGCAGGGCAAGATACTGGTGCATCAATCACCATGCACCAGTTTCTTGTAAATGAGGCCCTTAGTCCATCAAAAGGTATTTGCATAACTCTCCTCATCTCATCCATTGATAGTCTAATTTTCCACTAATTATAGCCACAAATGATTTGCATGCCATAGTATTTTCCAAAGGAACGTAAATGAACTAACTTTCTATGTCTATGTGGTTACAGAGTATTAGGGCCTCTTTACGAGTTAGTCAGTCGGACCGCCAGACCGCCATGTTGGTGGTCCTGAAAAGACCGCCATGTTTGTAGTCTTTCAGACTGCCCCGTTTGAAGTTATACAGGCAGGACTGCTGACTGCCTACCAAAAAAGGCAGACCGCCACCACTGACAGCACAGCAACCAACTACTGACCTTATTACAAGCACACAGTTGCCGTGGTGGTAAGTCAGTGGCGGTCTGAACCACGATGGGTTATGGTCAGCAAAGTAATACACGACTACACATTGGATGAATTAAAAAGCAACACAGCTGACACACTTTGCCAAACTGGACACACCTACAAAGCACACTATAAAACATACCCCTTCACACACCACAATCCTTTGCATTTACAACGCGAAACACAGCAGCAGGAACGCTTTTTGTCCACAGAGTCTGTGTTTTAGGCATCCCTTTTTTCACCATCCAACTGCACACTGTGCACACATTTTTATCTATCACACCCTTTTGCACTTCCTCTGTTTAGTAAGTCACTGTCACCAATTTGTTTTTTGTTCCACCATGTCTCATTCCAAAAATCCCAATTTTTCTGAAGATGAGTTAAGAGTCATGGTGAATAAAATCATAAGAGTATAGCCACAAATGTTTGAAGCAAAAGTCCAGCATACTCCTCTCAGTAGGAAAATGGAAATGTGGGACAGGATCGTTGACAGAATGAATGCTGTAGGCACCACCCTGCGCAGAAGGGCGGACATCAGGAAGAGGTGGAACGACCGCAGGGGCAAGGTCCATTCCCTGGTGTCCAGGCACCAGCTGCAGGCCAAGAAGATTTCCGGTGGCCCTCCCAGTCCCCCATTACATCTCTTTCCCTGGAAGGAAAAGGTCTTGGCCATCCTTCATCCTGAGGGCTTGACAGGAATACCTGGAGGAGTGGAGTCTGGTAAGCAACAACACAAAAAATGTCACAAAAATGCAATGTCATGCATGCTCATAGGTTGCCTTTTGCCTCATTTACTGTTACTCCACTCACCGGCCCAGTGGCCACCTGTCCAGAGACCTCTATTTGTCAACTCTCAATTGAAGTGTACTCACCTCTGGAGATTACATTTGATAGTGTGTATAGTACAGGGACTGAAATGAATTCAACTCCCAGCACAAACACCCCTGTTTGTTATATATAAATTTAAGGGTACTTACCTGGGGAGATAACACTTGTCAAGGGTATGTAGTACAGGGACTGATATGACTCCCAGGGGGGCACTATTTCTGTAACTAGCACAGTGGTCACGTTACAATACATCTGTTAGTGAATTCTCACCTGGGAGGAGAACATTGGTCAAGTGTGTGTAGTAGAGAGAGTGAGCTTACTGCAAATCACAGACGGCCCTGTTAGTATAACTCCAACCATCAGCACAGTGTTCACATGCCCCAATACCTCTGCCTCTAATTATTATTTGAAATGAACTTACCTGGGGGGATATCATTTGTTTAGTATGTGTAGTATAGAGAGTGACATGACTGCAACTCCGAGGAGGCCCTGTTTCACTAACTCCAACCACTAGCCCAATTTTCTCTTGCCCAATTACCCCTTTTGGTCATCTTCCAAATGAAGTTTACTCAACTGGGGCTATAACATTGGTCAAATGTGTGAAGTAGAAGGAATAACCTGACTGCAACTCATGGTGAACACTGCTTCTCTGAATCCAAGCACCAGAACAGTGTTCACTTGTCTGAAGACCCCTGTTTGGCAACTTTCAAATTACGTGTACTCACCTGGAAGGATACCTTTTGTCAAATGTGGGAAGTAGAGGGAATGACATGACTACTAAGGCCAGAAAGGCCTTGTGTCTGTAAAACCAACCACCAGCCCAGTGTTCTCTTGTCCAAATACCATTTTTTTGGTAACTCTCAATTGAAGTGTACTCACCTGGGAGGATACCATTTGTATAGTGTGTACTAGAGAGAGTGACATGACTGCAACTCCCAGCATGCCGTATATCTGTAACCCTAAACACCAGCCCAGTGGTCACTTGCCCATATCCCCCTGTTTGTCAACTCCCAAATTAAGTAAACTCAACTGTGGGGATGCCATTTGTCAAGTGTGTGTAGTAGAGAGAGTGACATGACTGCTAATGCCAGGAGGCTCTGTTACTCCACTCACCAGCCCAGTGTCCTCTTCTCCAAAAACGCCTGTTTGGTAACTCACACATGACATGTACTCACCTGATGAGATCATTTTTGTATAGTGTGTGTAGTACAGAGAGTTACATTACTATAACTCCCAGGAGGCTCTGTTACTGTCATTCCGAGCACCAGTCCAGTGTTCTCTTCTCCAAATAACTGTGTTTGGTAACTCACAAACAAAGTGTAGTTACCTGGGGGATAACATGTATCAAGTGTGTGAAGTAGAGGGAGTGGCATGACTGTTAAGGCCAGGGGGCTCTGTTTCTGTAACTCCAAACACAAGCCCAGTGTTCACTTACCCAAATACCCATGTTTGTTAACTCTTAAGTGAAGTTTACTCATCTGGGAGGAAACCTTTTTTATGGTGGTGGAAAGTAGAGGGAGTGACCTGAATGCAAAGCCCAATAGGCTCTGTTTCTCTAACTCAAACCATAAGCACAGTGTTCACTTGCCCAAATCCATCTGTTAATGAACTCTCAAATGAAGTTTACTCACCTAGGAGGATATCATTGGTCAAATGTGTACAGTATAGAGAGTGACATGACTGCAACTCCCAGGTGGCACTGTTTCTCTAACGCCAAACACCAGACCAGTGGTCACTAATCCTAAGACCCTTTCTTCTTAACTCTCAATTGAAGTTTACACACTTGGGAGTGACCAAGATACAAATCATGCCCGACTCAGAGATGTGTCTGACTGCCTACCTCCACCTTGACCTGCTAACCCAAGATTAAACTACTGAGCATAGAAATAACACCTTACCCAGTGTGTATAGCAAGTATTGCTAAGGCCTCAAGATGCATCACCAGATTGGTATTGGCAGCAGACACATTCAAACTGCACTATGCACATGACTCCAGTCACATATACAACAAGTCCTGGGTCTGCCTGCATCACACTCAATGAGGCCACCAAATGGTCAAAACCATATGTTGCCTAACCACTGTTTTGCCTGCACTGGTGGCAAAATGTAATTCTTAGCCCATCCTCCCAAGTGCTAATGATCTGCCCATTTAATCAGCTGCTTCAGTCAAAAAGATCTGGTCTGCCCCCTGAATGTCATTTCAATACAACCAATGGGAACTTGTCACAATTGGATTAACTGCAACTTAACTTTGTACAAGATCTATGCTTACTGTAACACTAAACTGTTGGTGGCAGATGTCACAATAGAACCAGTAGCATTGTACGTTTCACATCAACAAGTCAAGTTGCCACTAGGCACACAGAGGCCACAGAAGGGACTGCTACTAACCTCCCTAGATGAAGCCCTCAGTGAAGAAAACACTCCTGGATGTATGGACGTGGAGGATGGTTCTCGCCCATCTGGGCAACCTGGTCAGATACCAGTGGTGAGTCTCACTGTGGGCAAATCAACACCGCACAGTCTGGTTCCCTCAACATCACAGGCAGCCATTCGCACCCCAACCTGTGAACCAAGCATAGTGTCAGCCATGTCTTGCCCCCCAGTCCTAGATCCTGAGTTGCAGCGTAAAACTTCAGACAATGAGATTCCAGGTCCTAGTTGGAGAGTACATGCTGTGTGCAAGGGCACATGCCAATTAGGGGTAGGGTACATGGATGAGGCCACTGGGGCTGCTCCTGGTCAAGACACCATCAGCCACGTCTTGGGGGTCTATCAGGTGTCCCAAGGTGTGATGGGCCAGATCTTGACTGAACTCTGGGAAATCAAGCAGCTACAGAGGGATATGCATAGGGACATGCGAGAACAGATGGAGGCCCACAATACACACACGGCCTCCCTAACAGGGGTGCTGAAGGATATTCACACAGTACTGAGCAGGGATTTTCAAAACCAATCTTTCCCTTCCTTTGAATCATCAACACCAGGCATATCAACATTCAGAGGAAGAACCTGCCCCAGACACCCCTGCCTCTGTAGCAGTAGATGCCCCCTCCCGGCAACCAGGGACATCCAGCAAATAATCCAGGAGGTGCGGATGGCAAAACACCCAGCACTGCCAGCAAGTGACCTCTTCCTAAAGGACCTCCTTTGTGTGACACACATTCACTCTGTTGACTGAACCTCAACCACCTTCCAGTTTCAATGGGAGAAATACTCTGGACTTTGCACTCCCAATGGTGTGGCATTTAATCCAATGATTTCATTCACCATGACTGACACCTTCACTTTGCTTTTTAGTTCCTTTCTGTCCAAAATGTATTTTCTGCATTAGCATTGTAATAAATTCATCCATCACAAACCCATTGTCTGCTTGCTTAATTTCCACATTTTGCTATGTAGAGATGTAACACCGTGTGAACCATATGATAAAGTCCAAACTACTTGTGCAAGCAGGGATATGCTACAGATACACGGTGTCCTGCTCAGGATCACAACCATTACGCATAAGTACATTACTACAAGTGTCTGGTCAAACCAAATGTTTTATTCCAGAGTCCAGCTCATAGGCTGTTTATATGTCTGGACTTTTAGAACCAAGAATGTGTGACTCATACTAAGTCAAAGTACATATTCCAAGGTACAGCCCCCCGAGACCATGGAAGGAAGGGATGTGTCAGACATTGTCCTGTAGAATAGAGAAACAATAAAATAGAAGAAGTCAGCAGCTTGAGCCTTATCACATTCCACACCAAAGTAATCCAACATCACATAATCCAAGATAAAGACAGATGGCAGTACAATAGTCCCTGATCACAAGCCCATCATAATAAAATGCCCATGTATCTGTTGGTATGACACAAATGTCAGTGTTGTGGCACAGGCACTGTGGCTTGCAATGATGAAACACATCTACAGCTACATAGAGGTCATACAAAAAGTGTTTAGCCTATGTGAAGGTAAAATGACTTGGTCGCAATCTATGACTAAATATTTCATGCCCACATGATGGCACACATGATGCAATCGGCCCACCACTGCACAAAAAACAAGTCCAATGGGCACTTCTGACCTTCCACCCAAACACTATGCAAGCTGTCTCGGCACAGGTCTCATTAACTCAAACTCTGTGACCACATTACCTGGAACAATCCATATCCACTTTGCATGTCAGAACAGCATCAGATACCTGCCAATGTCACAAATTTGAAATGCCCGCATGAAGATGTCATGGTGAAGGTACCTGTACAGGGACAAAACAAAGAGTATGGGCTTCAAAATATACCTATGACACAAATCACACAGCAAGCATCTGGAAAACAAGTTACACTGCAATGAAACTGACACAAACAAAGCAACATCATCAAGGTGGGGATGTGTCAAAAGCTATCTTACCAGAGCAGAGTATCACCTTCCCAGCTGTTTCTAAAACAATAAACTCCACACATTCTCACAACTACAGTTGATTGTACAGTCAAATGTATGACATTAGATGACATACTTACACTCATGTAAAGTAGCTGTTGATGAGATCTTCCGGCAAGTCAGATCATTCCTCTTCATCACTGTCATCCTAACTTTGCATTTCAGGAGTCTCTTCTGGTGGCATTGCAGGCTTCCTCTCTTCTGGGATGTACGGGATATTCCTCTGCAGGGTAATGTTGTGGAGCATGCAGCATGCCACAGTGATCTGATGCACTTTCCCGGGTGAGTAGAGGAGGGATCCTCAAGTCGAGATCAGAAACCTAAATCTGGCCTTCAGGAGCGCAAAAGCCCACTCCACTCCCTGCTGTGTTCTTCCATGAGCCTCATCGAGGAAAAATTACCCTGGCATAGTTGGATTCCTTAGTGGCCTTAACAACCAAGGACGATTTGGATATGCAGAGTCTCCTTTCAAAGAATGAGGCATATGTGCAACAATGAGTCACTCACTTCATGAATGTAGCGCCTGACATTGCTCACACACAATCAGGACAGATGGGGCTTACCAACCAGCCTGGCCCTCTCTAGGTACAGTTGTGACATCAGCTGGGGTAGGGTGCTGTTCTGCATTATGAAGGAATCAAGGGCTGAACCAGGATAGCATGCACAGACATGTGAAATGTTGAGATCCGCCAAACAGACAACTTGCACATTGTTGGAATGGAAGTTCTTTCTGTTACAAGCCAGCATGTGTGCCATCAATGGCTCCCACTACACGTGGGAGGTGGGCAAAACATAAAAGTCAGTCTTCACATTGGCTAAATCTTCACGTCGGGGAAACCTGATATGCTGTCAAGGTGTTTCAACATTTCTGAGAGGAAATCCTTCAACACCAGACTGAACATAAGTTGGGACATACCAGCAGACAGGGCCACTGTATGTTGGAAGAACCCTGTGGCTAGGAAGTGCAATACTGTACAAGACTTGTACAATGGGTAGTATGCTGGTTGGATAACTAATAGCTGGCATCAGATCTGGCTCCAACTGAGTTCATAAGCCCACTATCACTTACCTATCCAGGCGGTAGTACATGATAATGTGGCATTGCTCGATGGTCTGAAAGTCTGGCTGTGGATGGTAGACAGGAGAATGTAGCATCCTCCCTCTGCCTGTGTACCTATGTGTGAAAAGTGATCTGTAACATTAGTCAGTGTGTCCCCCACAACAAACATGATGCATGCCAATAATATCATGTGACAAAGAATTTCTGACTGTATAGGCATGGTGTCCAGTACACATCACAGCTGGCATCTACACAAGGGTCACACGAGATCCCCATGGTTTTCAACACGGGTCCACAACACGGATTTGGACCAAACTCAAAGATGTACAACGCAATTTCCCTCAAAATGTGACTGTATATTCCGACTTTCAAAATGACTGTGTGCCGCTGTTAAATGCCATCTGTGTCCTTCAACATACTACAACATATTACAATGGTGGTTGAGTAGAAGGACCTACATGACAAGCCAGGATTAGGATGTTTGTGAGGTAACAAAACATCTTTTGTAGCTGTGACGCAGTTTATGAAGCCCAATGAGCATTTCAGGCCACCAAAATGATAGATGCCAGACCTACTCTACTGGACATTAGGAACCACCCCCGACCACTGACAGAAGTCGTCATAGTGATAGACTGTTCCAACCGCGGCAGACACAGCCATAGGCTAACGTTGTTGCAAGTGGCTCTTGGGGCCCAATGGCTGTGTCCGCTGGTGGTGATGACCACGTACATGGCGAACGTGACAGCCATGTTGTGCACATTTATTCACTTGACTCCTGACTAGGCCTTGGCAGAGTTCGCGGAGTTCTGCTATGTGGAACTCAGCAAAGTGCTAAAAAAACTCTGCCGCGCTATGTGGAGTTCCACGAGTGGCAGAGTTTGGGTAAGGCTCATTGTTTGCACTGATTTATTTTCAGTGCAGGAGCTTCTCCCACGCTGTAAAATTAGTGCGAACGGCATCACGCGGAGAACCAGAGATGCTAACTTCTTTTTGCCAGTCGAGTAGATTTTCTCAACGCGAGCGGCAGCTTTCTCAGAAATCTCGCTCATGTTCTCAAACTTAAGGATTTCTCTCTCTCGTGCTCACCAACTTAACAATGGCGAGCTAAAGTAAAAACTCAGTTCCGCAACACTTTACAGAGTTTTTTGGAACTCCACGCAGAATGCGGAGTGCAGAAAACTCTGCGAACTCCGCCAGCGGAGCGGAATTCTTCACCCACCCCTATTCCTGACACTGCTGTTAGCAACACCTCCACAACCTGACCTTCTGTGTGCCACTTCTGGGGGCAATTATGCCACATCCTGCAGGTGAGATGGCTAGTTAATGAGGTACCCCCGTATGGACCACTCGGAACAGGTAAATACCTCATGTGCCCAATGTTGTCTGTACTACACCATCCTTTTCCTCCTCTTAGGCTACAATGTGCCCCTGTGTGCCAGTTAGACTTCTTATGGGCCTGTTGTTGCAGTCTGAGTGGCATTAATGGGATACACAATATGTAGCTACTGGTGGCCAGTACCATATGTTAGGTTCAATCACATTATGTTTTGTGAGTTTTTTTTGTCCCAGATCCTCCTTGTGTTGGATGTACATAACTAGGCAAGGAGACACTGCTGCCATCCAATGACATGTCTTTCTTCATGATTGTTGCGCATATTGGGCAACATATATGTGCATTACAGCATGCGCTGTGTATGCATCTTGTATGAGTAATTTGAGAATCATGTGAGCAATGTGTATATTGCCACTGATCTTTCAACACACATCTGGCCTTGCAAAACTGTTGTGTGGAAGGTATTTTATGACTCACTCTGCCCTTCAGGTTGACACACATAGCACATGTCAAATTGCTGATGGCCACATGATGTACTATCATTCTTTGAAGTGATGAAAATGGAGTGTCATATAGGTTCTGTATGCTCAGCCTGCAGAGACCCGGGCCTTTGAAATGTATCTCCCAGCATGTAACCTAGTCCAGGCTGTGGGAGAGTCACTATGGCTATGCAACTGTGGCACTGTGCCCACTCCCTGTACACTACCAGATCCTGATATGTTGCCAATATGGCCCTTTAGTGGCAAACGCTGCCCTAAATGCTTCAGTCCTTTAACTAAATTAGGAATGGGTGCAGAGATAAATCATTAAACCAGTCCAAATGTTCATTGTGCATTAATGTCAATGTGTCTTTGACTCATGACAGGTCCTTTACTCCCAAAGCTCTGTTGTCACCTTCTCACAGATCATATTTGTCATAAGCTGGCTTATTGCACAAATCACAGTCCCACATTGCAGACAGTGTGTTGATTCCTGGGAGGCCATGATATGTGAGTCAGTAGCTTGGTCATATAGCAGTAACCATGCAATGCATGCCTTTGTATGTTGGATGCCATCTCTGTAGGATGGACATATATATCAAAAGGAGTGTTCTGTGGTACAGGTACATACCACAGAACCCACCCCCTGAAGTGGCATGAACCTGCATTTGTTAGACCACATGCCCACACATGGACGAGGAAGATACTTTGTACCCACCATTCCAGCCCCTTGATTGCCACTTAAGTGTAATGGTGAAGTTTGTGCTGTGGTAGTTGCCTGTAGGGACTGTATGCAGTGAGTCAATCTCACAGAGAATGAATGTGTTGGTTCATTCAGGCCTAAGGAGTTTACTCTTCAGAAGCCACATAAGTGTGTAGTGTTCTGTTGTGGCTCACATTAAAGTACAGATTGCTGGAGCATGGGCTACCTGATGTCAATAAGCTTGCTTAGTCATTGTAGGCCCTGCACAGGGTAGTGGGTTAGTCTGCTAATGGAAATACATATGTCTTTAGTCACGTCCCTGTACTTATTGGCTTCTGTGGTTCACACTTGTGGAGTGTTAAAAAACTGAAAACTTCTAGCTTGGTGTTTCTGACATGTATGTGACTCAACCATTCATGCCAAAACATGCGATTGTAATCTCTTGATTTGTCTTTTGCATCCAAGCAGGTAAATGCCCATCAGAAGAAGGAGCTATAGAGAGCCATCTCTTGGAAGGTGCGGACCCTTGTGGTCCACAGCTGGCGAGCACCCACTGTCAGAAGAGATGTGAGGACCTAAGACACTGGGTCCGGAAGATCGCACAGGTCCAGTTGGGGATGTCCTCCCAATGGAGACAGGGCGCACGTCAGACCATGACCCCTCTAGTGGCCTGCAATTTGGCAGTGGCATACACAGGCCTTAATGGGTGTCTGAGGACAGCACAGCAGTCCCACAAGGGGGTGAGTCTAAGGTATATTCCTGCCTGTAACATTGCCAAGTTAATTTGTTAGTTTCTGACAGCAGCTCTCACTGATGATTATGGAATAGCCACGTGGAACACAGTAGATGAGTGATTGTTTGTGTAGATATGTCAAATGTTGCATACAGATAGGCCTTGCCCATTTGCCTCGGACCGAGGACATAACTGTGTAAAATCCATGAACAGTTTGCTCTCCGGGGACAACAGAAGGCTCTGTACATTGATCAATCAAGTACTGGTTGTTGTTGTAGTGGGTATAAGTTAAATTCCACAGACCCCTACTCCTCAGTGTTACATACCAAAAGAAAGGTAGTGATGGATCACTGCCCTCAGCCATGTGTCTGGTGAAAATAGTAAATTGGCCTCTGCCACCCAGAGGCTACTTGTGTTCAGCATATGAAGGGTGCCAGTGCCTCACTACTGTCTGTAATGTGAAGATGGTCATCATTTATGTGACAGTGTATACACTTGTTGGGGGATGCAGCTATAGATAAATACTTTACCTTCGTAAGTGGGGAATGTCCATTGACATAATTTATGTGCCATCACTGTTGCCAACATTCCTTGTGCCTTTATGTCAGCATGTGTCCCTTTCTCTTTCGAAAAACATTTCTAAGCTGCTGTTTCATGCATGGCCTACCTGTGTTGATGGGATAATTTCTGTATTCCCTGACATATATCTGCATGTCAATCTGTGTGTGGAATAGGACATTTACAATGAGGATACATTTCATGTGGTACTACAGACAGGAGAGTTTCAGCACTGATTATTGGCTGACACATACCATCACCCACCATAGCATGTCATTTGGGAACTTCAATAGCAGTAGCAATAAGGGACATGACGGGTTGGCCTGGAGTTTTTACCCAGAATGTGCATTTCCATGCCATTGATGTAGAATCATGTAGCAAAGTGCTTTTTACTTGTGAAATGGGAAAGGTTTGTAACTTGACTGTTGTCATGTATCATGGAGTGAATTGCAGTTATGTTGGAATCTCATGTGTTTGCAAGATCAAAATGGAGTCAATGTTGAGGGCCTTTTACAAGTACTTGCAGATCTCTGGGCCCCTCCAACATCCAAAGGAATAATGGTGTCTACTGATGCAGTCAGAGTATGTCATTATAAGGGGTGCTAGACATTGTGTTGAATTCCCTTGGACTTGCTAATTCACAGTGTTTTGGATTTTAGAGACATATCTCCCTGACATTTTGCACATTTTGTCTACAGTGTACTTTTCCATGCCAAATGTGTGGCATATCTGAGCAACATTAGTACTACCTCCATGACTCCACTGGAACAAATTTCAGTTGTTGATGTGTGCATTGTGGATATGTTTCCAGTGTGACATGAGTATTTCCATCCATGTCACCTTATTTAGGCTATTGTACAGTTGTCAGCAACATAGCATGTGTATGTGACAAATGAATGTGTGCATGACCTTGTGTGAGATCTGTGGGAATGTAGTTGGCATTGTCCCACTATTCTATGACAACAGGTAACACTGATGCTTCATCAGAAAAAATCATTAAAGGTGATGTGGTCTCCTACTTGTTCAATAGTTATGGTGATTATACAACTTCAGCCATGCAATTGTAGTTGTCTGAGATCCTGATTTTCCTGTGGGCAACTGTTAACAGTTCAGAAGGCCTGCATGCATATTGTATGGTACATGTAGTGGCCACTTCGGTGGAGTTTGTTGCTGGTGCCTACTTGACATCATAGTAAAGTTTTCTAATCAGAACTGTTGTTCAAGTGTGATCATGGACATGTGATGACCCTATTTCTCTTTGTATTTGCAGCATCAGCCCAGGGAGGCGAAGGAGACAGGGAGCAGCCGAGTGGGGAAGCATCTGGTCACGGAACCTCGGGTCAAGAAACTACTGACACAGAGGAACCCAGTGGCCAGGAGGGTGAGGGGAGTGCCATGGGGGAGACCAGATCTGCAATCTCATCATAATTGAATTCCTCCTCCAGTGGCCACTCCTTAGTGGTTGCGGACACATTGGGACGTACATCTGTACCATCTTTTTCTGCCACCCTGAGTTCTATCGCCACCCACCCTGGTGCTCCAGACCCAGTTGCCCATGCCCGCTCACCCAAGAGGGTGGGTGTCTCCTTTGCAGCAGGCACCTCTGCCCCAACCCCTGTTACCCTTGCTGCCCTGAGTGAGGATGCTATTGACCTCCTGAGGAGTATCTGTAGGTCAGACTGCCATTGTGAATGCCATCCAGGGGTTGTCCACCAAACTGCAGCAGGCAAATTCATTCCTGGAGGGCATTCATAGTGCAATGACTTGCCTACAGAGATCTTTTCAGGCTCTGGCCTCCTCACTGATGGCAGCCAGTCACCACCCACCTTCCATCCCCCTTCCACCTCCTTCTTCCCAATCCAAATCCCCCATTCCCTTACCTATCCTAAGCACTCAGAGAGATCTGCAACCACTAACCTCAACACACAAAAGCAGCACACATAACCACAAACGCCACAAGACACATCAGCACGCAAGCACTCAAAAGACACCCACATACACAGCATCAGCCACCACTTCCTAAAGATACCCTTACCACCCTCACCAGCCCACACACCACATCAAGCATGCCCACATGCACACCACAAGAGGCAGCGACACACCCACCTTACCCGTAGACACCGCCCCAACACACAAACATACATCCACAACATCCACCATACCTACAGACACCACAAGCATACCCACAGATACCACCCCAACAGACACACACACATCTACCACTCCATCACCCAGCACCTCCTCTTCCCAGCACCCCAAGACACACAAATGCCCACACTTACACATGCAACAAACACCACCAAAACATAAGCATACCACACACGGATGCACCTAAGACTTCCACACTGACACCTCTCCCTTGACCTCAAAATCCACCAAATCCCAACCCCTTTCTGATGACCATCCCTGTGTTCCAAAGGATGATTTTTTGTTGGACCTTGCCCTTTCTCCTGTTCCTTACACCCCCCATCCCAAACCCAAGAGGCCCCGTCCCACATCCCAATCCATCCCTTCCATGTCCAGGTCCTCCCTTGAAACACCTGCCCCCTGCGAGCACCCATAACCCTCAGCCCCAAGAAAAAGCTCACCCCTCCAAAGAAGCAGTCTACCCCTCCCAAACACACCCATCCCAAATCTGCCCCCCCCACCAATGATGATCCACAAGATGCCTGCCTGCCCACTTGATGCCCCTTCCTGTGGAGGTTCCCTGGCAGTAAAGGAGTCAAGTGAGAGCACAGTGATGTGCATGGACAATTGAAAAAGGGCTGGCCAATGACCCTTATTCTGAGGATTTCCCTGTTGATAAACCCAAACAGTTTATTGTGGGTACACATTTATCCTGCAATTTCTTTTCTACCTTTATGCTGTTCCTGAGTAACTTGTGTCATCTGCCTTCAGTTGTGTGTGTTTCATACTGCTTGCTGATCCATTTGCTGTTGTTTGCAATATCTGACTTTGTGGGTAGTGCTGGTGACACCCAACACAAAGGTATATGTTGACTATGTGGATATGTGAGCGTAAATGCAATGGTGGTGTCATAGCATTGTGTTCTGTTTGGTACGGTAACTATTTCATCTTGTGTTGTCCAATGTGAGCATGTACGGTGTTAAAGGTGTTCCTATGATATGGATTGTATATTCATCTAATATGTGGTAGCTTGAGTTTTCTTAGTGCAGACTGGAGGGTGATCAATTCCGCTGTCTTTGTTTCCATTTGGCTGTGCATGTTTCCATTTAGCTGTGTATCTTGCAGCTACTTCATGTGGAGATATGTCCCATGCAGTTGGCGTTGTATTTGCTTTGTTGACTTGTACTTCTACATTGTGCAGATTGGCATGTCAATTGACTCTTGTATTATTTGTCCCTGAGATACATGTAGGGCCAGTTCCTATGCAAATACTGTTTAAGGGGAATGTGCAAAGTGAAATGTGTCTGAATGCAGCATCCTTCCCTGAGAGCTCCTGATGCCCCCATCCCTATTGTGCAGGTATTATTTGCATAGTGAGCTTGGGATATTTGTCTCTCTGACTATTGTGCATCCCATTATCCTTCTATTGTGTTGTAATGTGGGTAATGTGCGTGTCCGGTGCAGGTCTGGTTCAGGAGAGTGGTGTTTGTGTGTTGAATGATGGCAGTCCATGGCATGTGTGCAATGTGAGTGTGTGAGTTATATTTGTAGATGTGATGTTGCTGTCATGTTATTGTTGTGTATATTTCATGATCTCTGTGCCTCAAATGAGCAGACATGTATTTTTGTGTTGTGTTGCTGTGCAGGGTGAATGACCTGCCCAAAGGGGGCATTTTGTGACTGTGAATGTATCCTTCACGGCGGTCAGACTGCCACTGCCCCAGTAGCAGCCCATGGGCAGCCATACTCATAATGAGGCCCTTAGTTCACATTGAAAGTTGCTTTAGCACTTATAGATACACATATCACCTTTTGGGATTTCTCATAAAAAAGTGGGCCGCTTCAATGACATATTTCTCAAAACCAAGGTTATTATATCCATTTTGTTTTAGGAACTCTATATGTTGCTGGGATCACAACTCTTACTCTATGTAAATACTCCTTTGTTTTGTAAAGGTTCTGTAGATATTGGTCTGATTTACTGCCTAGAACCATCTTTTATTTCGGGCATGGTGTGATGAGTATCTTTTTATTGCAGTGTGATTCATTAACATGTCACTCAATAAATACAATTTAAAATAGGACAGTGTACATACACTAGGTAACAGTAAACACTTCAAAAGTGTTCTATGGAAAAACACCCACTTTATCTGACTTCTGATAGCTACAGAAGTACAACTTTATAATTCAGCCATAGTCTGAAATAATACTAAGGTCCATTGTCCAAAAATACTGGCCTTGATGTCAGAACAATGATATAAGGGACAACATAAAAATAATGTTAACACGCCAAAATTGCAGAATCATAACACACTTTTAAAAATGAATACATATTCTCAGTTGAAGAGCCTAGTGAGCACGATCATAGTTTTTTGGGCCAATACAAAATCTCTGGGTGAATTCTGAAGCAAATGAAGACAAGGAGAATTCAGTCTAAGTTAGGATTTTCCAGATCTGGACTCCACGTTTACATGTGGTTAGATACCCACAGTCTTAGTGCACCTTGCCAAGAGCCATGGATTCTACGGTTTTCTTCAAACTGTTTGGAAAATTACCAATAATGCCACCACAAAACTTGGACTAAGTCAACAGGTTCCCTGAATAGGGGCAGGATTTTCATCACTCAGCCACAACCTTGGGCATTAAGGAGGTAGTCCTTTAGTTTCCACAACAGACGTCTGTTCTGAGGCCAATTTCTTCATCAGTCTTAGGGATTTAACACATTCCTCAAGGTGTTTGCAGGCTAAGATGGAAGGCAATGTGGCAGTCAATGTAGCTTAAGTAAAGATCAATAGTAAGGGTAAAATGTGTTCATGTTTATTGCTTAAACCAGCTGTGAAGATGAGCTTCCTTGTCTGCTCTCCAGTAACCGTTCAATCTCCCCCGAACTCTGTGACCTCACACCTAATAGTAACTAGGGCAACAGGAATGGTGGACGGACCCTGACGTGAAGTGAAGGGGAGCTAGGCTATAAACACATTATAACATCTCCTTTCTTTACAACACAATTAAAATTCAAATATTACACAAAGTAAAACAAAATCTGATAAAACATTAAAATAGTAATTCAATCTTCTAAACAAAAATATATGCTATGTAAAACATTAAAATAAAACTCATGTAGAACAAGGAGTAATGATGAGGCATGTAAATTGCTGGTACTTATGCCAATTCAATTCATTACAGAATACCAATACAACTATTCATTTCATCACTTAATTTTGAAAGCTATATGGTAATCAACATTCCTGGTGATCATCTCCAAGCGTATCAATCTTACACCTACACCCTAATGGAACCTACTTGAGTCATCGCCACCTGCCATTCCACTCTCACCTTGTTCCCTGATGCTATTACTCTTAACCATATCTTTATCGTCCATCAACATGAAACCTCTACACCCATTATTGAAACCACCACTTTTTCTTCCCTTTTCTCTGTGTGCCTGATGCCCACTAGCTCCCTTATAATAAAATATCACCCTCCTTTTGTTCCACCTTTGACCATTTTTCAGTACGGCAGGCCAAGAATGTATAGACTTCACCTCCATGGGATCAGAAAATGCATTGCTCCCATCAGTCCTCCTTCCCAACTAACTCTTCATCCAATAACCTTCCAAAATATATTCACCTCACAACAGTTCCCTCTTCACATTCAACTCATCACCCTTCTCCAAATTGCCACACTTCTCCATCCACAGAGACTATAAATTAGTTCTTGGAACTCTACCCCTCATCCTTATATATGATAACTCTCCAATAATGCCATTCAAAAATGTGTTGTACACCCAAACCTTTTCCTCTACCGCATTCCTAACATCCTTCTTACCATCAAGTGCCATCTGCATGGTACACTTGATCTCTTAATTAGCTTGTTCCACTATACCTTTCCCTTGAGGATTATACAAAGATGTGCAAATATGTCTAATCTCATGTCCCTTCATAAATTCCTGCAACGTCGCATTGAAGTTCCATTGGGCCTCATTATGACCCTGGCGGGCGGCGGAGGCCGCCCGCCAGGATCCCGCCCTCCAAATTACCGCGCCGCGGTCAAAAGACCGCGGCGGGTATTACGAGTTTTCCCCTGGGCTGGCGGGCGGTTCCAGTAAAACCGCCCGCCAGCCCAGGGGAAAACGACCTTCCCACGAGGATGCCGGCTCGTAATCGAGCCGGCGGAGTGGGAAGGTGCGACGGGTGCAGTGGCACCCGTCGCGTATTTCAGTGTCTGCAAGGCAGACACTGAAATACTTTTCGGGGCCCTCTTACGGGGGCCCCTGCCGTGCCCATGCCATTGGCATGGGCACTGCAGGGGCCCCCAGGGGCCCCGCGACCACCCCTACTGCCATCCTGTTCATGGCGGCTTTCCCACCATGAACTGGATGGCGGTAGGGGGGGTTAGAATCCTCATGGCTGCGGAGCGCGCTCCGCAGCCATGGAGGATTCCAAAGAGCAGCGGAAAGTCAGCGGGAGACCGCTGACTTTCCGCTTCTGACCGCGGCTGAACCGCCGCGGTCAGAATGCTCATTGGAGCACCGCCAGCCTGTTGGCGGTGCTCCCGTGGTCGGTGGCCCTGGCGGCCACCGGCCGCCAGGGTCAGAATGACCCTCATTGTCTGTTACAATCAATCCAGGATAATGTTTCCTGAATATTATCTTTAAAACCTTGATAACATTTTCAGTAGAGATGTTCCTCACAACTTCTACCACCATCCACTTTGAGAACACATCCACCATTAATATGGCAAAATATTCCCTTTCAGACAAATGATCCAATGGACCAATGAAGTCTAAGCATACTTTCATCCAAGCAACTTGTGCACCACTTAACAACCCCATCGGTTCACTACCTACCTTCAAACATTTCTCACTTTCCCTACACAAATCATAACCTTAAACTCATACCTTAATTTCACCATCCATGCTCGGCCTCCAAAATCTTCCCTTTGAATGTCTCTTGTTGAATGATTGACCCAAATGCACCCCCATGAGCAATATACATCAATTTCTTCTTTACTCCTGCAGCAGGCACATATGTCACCCTTTGCATGACCAAGGCATCAGTGCCACCAAATTTCAGCTTATCTTTAATTTTGACATATCCATGCAAAGGAAGATTCATGTCTGCTTTCCTCTTCTATCCATCACAAATACCCTTCACTAACTCTTGAATAATCACTTCATCACGTGCAGCTCTCTCCCATTCCTCCTGCATAACTGTACCACACTCATTCTCAAAAATATTTTCTTTTTGCAACAACACATTCTGTTATAACTGTACGCTTTAGAGTGGTCTTCCCCCAAACCTTTTGCCAACTTACCTCCATTGTCATGCTGGAATGTGTTTTGTTTTGTTAGCTTTTGGACTGTGTACACTTTACCACTGCTAACCAGTGTTTTTGCTCACTCCTCTAAACATGGTTTGATTGGCTTACACCTGATAGGCATATTTAATTTACTTGTAAGTCCCTTGCAGAGTGGTATACTATGTACCCAAGGCCTGTAAATTATATTACCAGTGGGCCTGCAGCACTTATTGGGCCACACACTTAAGTAGAACTTTAACACATGTCCTAGGCCTGCCACTGCAGTCTGAATGCAGTTTTGAGCTGTCAACTCAAATTGGCAACATAACTCCCTTGCCAAGCCCTAATCTCCCATTTTATTGCATATAGTTCACCCTAAAGTGGGCCATAGGCAGCACACAGGACAGAGTGCATTGATATTGAAAGATTGGGCATGCACTTTGAAGCTTTACATGTCTTGGTGGTGAAAACATCTAAATTATTTTTCAGTACTGAGGCCTTCCTGTCCCATAGGAGGACACTGGGATCCCTTATTACATTTGATAAGTGTTAAACTTTGATTGGGATCAGGTTTTAGGAAGTTGGCATTTTCCTGCTCTCAGCCCACTTGTGCCTGTAGCCTGTCTTGGGTCACATAACTGGGTGTAAGTGACATTTAGGCTTTGTGAATTTCTCCCAGATAGTCACACACTAGAGGGATTAGATGTGCCTGAACAAGCCATCTGCTGATAGGATGGTTCGGCAGAGCCAAGCACAGTTCCACTTCCAATTGAATAGGGTATGCTCTGTCTACGCACAGAATCTATCACCTTCACATTGTCACTGCAGCCAGCTTGGAGCCAGGGCAGGGGAGTCAGTTTGTGCACTTCAAAGAACCCGTCTCCCACCTTCCAGAGGAAAGGCATTAGGGTATAAAATAGGACCTCAAAGCCCAGTTTTCAGTTCATTTCTGGAATTACAAAGGACTCCCAGAGTACTGTCTGCTGCATGACCTGCAGTGCGCTCTGAAAAACAGCTTTGTTGTATGTGGAAGGACTGATTTGCTGCATGGAGACTGCATTGGGTCCCCAAAGACCAACTCTGCTGTTGAGCCCTGCATCTTCACCTGAACCCAGGACTACAAGAGTGACTCCAAAGACTCGTATGATGGTCTCTTGTTCAGAGCCAGAGGGACAAAAAAGGCTCCCACCATCTTGAACTCACACAATGGGCCCAGTCTGAGTGAGTCCTGAACACCCAAGTGGTATTTCATCATTCCTGGGTCCCTGGATGTGGCGCTAAAGGTGCCCAGATGGTCAAAACTCAAAATTTAGGATTTAGACAATGATTGACTTAAAACTGCTCTGAAATCCATATATACAAACATTTTAAAAACTAGTGCATTTGACAGTCACCGTGTTATGCTGTGGATCAAAATGTCACTTCTTGTGTATCACAATCATGTTGACACTTACTCATAGTGACACAGAATTGATGAAAATGCTTGCATAATTGATTGTTTATTGAAATCAAGTTTTCCAAAAATGTGTCTTGGCATACTGAATAGAAGTAGTAGCACCACACAAGTTAATTTGCCCTGCCCATATGATGACCAAATACATTTATATTTGTAAGTTGAACCACTGTCATTCCAATGTTGTATTGCCTGCTATGTGTTGGATTCAATGTCTGCTACATATAACATGCAATTCTGAAATAATACTTTTGCATTTCAGGACATATCTACTACATCAGCACTGGAGTTGTCATATGTGTAAATCAGGCTGCATGTGCAAAATAATTAAAATAACAGAAAGGCCTAATCAGTCTATCAATTTGTTTTTACTTTTTTAGGTTGCCCCATATATAGACAAAGGCACATTAAATGCCACATTATGTATTAATTGCATATTCTCTGCAACCTTTACAGGTCCAACAACTCTGCCCAATGGCCCGCCTTCTCCCAGGCAAGACAGCTCCACTCAAGGCAAGGAGCAGGCCTTCAATGAAGACCACACTAACGAAAGTCCGGATGATCAGGAGCCAGCTGATCCATCTGGTCTGTCTGGTCAGACATCTTCAGTGAGTCCATCTCTGCCCACACTTACACCTCCCACCACAGCTGCAACAACATCTCATTGTGAGGACACCTCCACTTCCTGTGCACCAAGGAGGCAAACACCAAGCCTGTGCCCCCCTAGTCCTGGCTGCTGTTGATACACCACCAACACAGCCTCCAGTTCTGCCAGGACCCAATGGGATGGGGCACACTTCCTCAAGGGTAGGGGTCATGGGAGGGAATCTGTGGGCCAGTCAAGTGAGCCCAATGGGGTTTTTGTCAGCCAGACCACCAATGACCAAGTCCTGGGATCAGTACAACAGTCTCAAGATGTGATGGGCCACCAATGTTGGAAGCTGTCCTGGTGTGTGTTGGGTACCTAAGGTACTTACACCTTATACCAGATCCATGTATGCACACAGCACTTACATACATGAAAGAAAGCACTTAGGTGGTCCTCACAACCCTGGCGGTAAATCCCGCTGACCGCCGTGGCGACGGCGCCAACATACCGTGTCCGCGGCGGAAATCTGCAACGGGTATTATGACCCACACTGAGAATTCCGCCACTATACAGACACCCACACAAGTCTGCCAGACCAAAGGTCAGTGATAAACTGGCGATAGCAAAACCCATACCATTACGACAACAGGAATACGCCTACAGTATTACGACCCACAAATCAACGCAGCGGTCATTCAACCGTGGTAAACCATTGGCGCCACACACCGCTGCGCTCAAAATACACACACACTTACAAAACTACACCACATTGGACAATTCAAACTACACACACCTGACACACATACACACACCACACCCACACACCCAATCCAATATAAAACACACACCCACATTACCCACAACCCCTTACACCGAAATTTTTTGAAGAAGCAGAGTGAGAGAAAAGCAAAGACCACACCAGCATCCGGAGGCACACAACACCATCACTCATACACCATCCATGTACAACACACCACACACCCCAACACATCACCCCACACATTACATCAACTATCACCTCACACATCACTCACCCCACATCATGGCACCTCAAAGACACCACAGGTTTTCTGAGGAGGAGCTCAGGGTCATGGTGAAGGAAATCAGCCAGGGAGAGCCACAGTTATTTGGATCACAGGTGCAGCAGACATCCATTGCAAGGAAGATGGAGCTACGGCGGAGAATTGTCGACTGGGTCAACGCAGTGGAACAGCATCCAAGAACAAGGGATGACATCAGGAAGAGGTGGAACGACCTACGGGGGAAGGTGCGTTCAGTAGTATCCAGACACCAAGTAGCCGTACAGAGATCTGGCGGTGGACCCCCACCTCCTCCCCCACAACTAATAACATGGGAGGAGCAAGTCTTGTCAATAATGCATCCTGAGATCCTCGCAGAAGTAGCAGGGGGACCAGTGGGTCAATGCCACTGTTCCCAGGACACGTCAATCAGCAGTGGGTCTACCACTACAGGGACCCCAGGCAACCCCACTAACACAGGATGGTCAGGGACCTGGGGTCAGTGGCAGTGGGCACACGGTTCAGGGGACGGAGGCACAGGACAACAGGGAAGCTGGGAGGACTGCTGTGTGACAGGGGGAGGATAGGCCCAGGGGACCGACCCTCAACGAGGCACTATCGAACATCATGGGAGCATACCACCATTCGCAGGATACCATGGGCACGGTACTGGCCAAGTTTCAGGAGACCCAGCGGCTGCAGGAGCGACAATACATGGGGATCAGGGAGGACCTCACCAACATCTACACCATCCTGGTCGCCATATCAGGGGTGCTATGCTGGCTGACATAGGCAAGACCAAGAGGGAGGCAGTGGCACAACAAAGGGCCCCTGACACTAGCCAAATCGAGGAACATCCCTCCACCTCCACCGGCGCTAGTGGACAGGAGGCCCCGCCACAGGAACAACAGCCCACCAGCACCCCACCCCCTGCCGAAGGGGGAAACATCCTGAACAACTAGGTCTATACCACTACTTGCCTGAACCACTACTGCTAAACAACTAATTTTAAGGCAAGGTTTTCTTTTTGGTTTTTATGGTTTATTAGTTGTTTAGAATATATATATATATATATATATATATATATATATATATATATTAGTTGTTCAGGCACTTGTTATTCAGGCACAATTGTTGTTTAGACAGTAGTTGTTCGGCTTAGTTTTAGACGTTTTAGTTGTTTAGCAGTAGTGGTTTAGGCTATAGTTGTTTAGGACCTAGTTGTTCTGTCACATATTCACGGCGAAGACAACCATGGTGAGTACAGCTGCCTAGCACACAGGGGAAGGAGGGAGGAAAAAGAGAGTGACACACACACACACAACACCTCCACCCCCAACACCATACACACAAGCAGATGCAGTTACATATCATATTTACCCCGTACCCCTCAGGAATAATGCAAGGACTACTTCAATAGAGCAAAAAGAGTGTAATAAGATAAAATAGTAGCAATACATGTATCCAATTAAAAAAATATATACATATTTACAAATGTAGGGACACTGCCTAGTCCTCAATGTTCGTGGGCCACAGGGCCGCATAACAACGTCCAAGGCCCCACTTTACTCCTGCAACAACATGGAGAGAACACTGCAGGGGCATCAGGTCAAAAATAGGAAGGCACCTAAGGGGGATGGCGAATAGGGGGGCACCTCAGCCGGAAGATGGTACAACGCCACTGGTCCTGGATGGGGCAACATGCCCTGTGCTTGGTCCTGGGGAGTGCAATGCCACAGTCTCATAAGTGGGTGACTTGCCCACATGCTCTGGAGGGGGCAACAAGCCCATTACTCTGTCCTGGGGATTGCAAGGCCACAGTCTCTCAAGTGGGTGACTTGCCCACATGCTCTGAAAGGGGCAACATGCCCATTACTCTGTCCTGGGAGTGCAATGCCACAGTCTCTCAAGTGGGTGACTTGCCCACATGCTCTGGAGGGGGCAACATTGCCCTGTGAGCTTCATCCTGGGGAGGGTGGGGGTGAGTGGATGGCAACTCCACTGGTTCTGGAGGGGGCATTGTACCCTGTGAGCTTCATCCTGGGGACGATGGGGTGAGTGGATGGCATCTGAACTGGTTCTGGAGGGGGCATTATGCCCTGTGAGCTTCATCCTGGGGAGGATGGGGTGAGTGGATGGCATCTCCACTGGTTCTGGAGGGGGCATTGTGTCCTGTGATGCAGATCTTGGGGAGTGCAAGGTCACAGTCTTCCAGGTGGGTGTCATACCCACTGGATTTGCAGGGGCAGGCCGCACAACAGCCCATGGATGCAAGTCTACAGAATGTCTGCCGGTGGTGATGGCTGTTCAGGGGTGGCGGTGGTGCTGCTGCTGCTTGTGGTGGGGGGAGGCTCCAGCCCATTCCCTGCAGCCTCGGACACCTGCCCACTGCTTGTGGTGGTGGTGCTGTTGCTGCTGGTAGTAGTGTAGAGAAGCTCCAGCCCATCCCCTGCAGCCTCGGACGGCTGCCCGCTGCTGGTGGTGGTGCTGCTGCTGGTAGTGGTGGAGGGAAGCTTCAGCCCATCCCCTGCAGCCTTAGACAGCTGTCCACTGGTGCTGGTGGTGCTGGTGGTGGTGCTGCTGGTGGAGCTGGTGGTGGTGGGGGGAAGCTCCAGCCCATCCCCTGCAGCCTCAGATGGCTGCCCACTAGTGCTGGTGGTGGTGCTGGTGGTGCTGGTGGCGGTGCTGCTGGTGGAGCTGGTGGTGGTGAAGGGTAGCTCCAGCCCATCCCCTACAGCCTCGGATGGCTGCACCACCATGGTTGGTGGTGGGGTCTCCGACTGAGTCCCAGCACCAGGTCCCTTATCCTTACTGCATGCTGGTGAAGGTCCCTTGCCCTTTTTTCCTGTAGCACTTGGGGCTGGCTCCTTGCCCTTCCTTCATGCAGCACTTGGGGCTGGCTCCTTGCCCTTCCATCCTGCAGCATTTGGTGCTGGCTCCTTGACCTTCCTTCCTGCAGCACTTGGGGCTGGCTCCTTGCCCTTCCTTGCTGCAGCACTTTGGGCTGGCCCCTTGCCCTTCCTTGCTGCAGCACTTGGGGCTGGCCCCTTGCCCTTCCTTGCTGCAGCACTTGGGGCTGGCCCCTTGCCCTTCCTTGCTGCAGCACTTGGGGCTGGCCCCTTGCCCTTCCTTCCTGCAGCACTAGGGGCAGGCAACCTTTCCGTCTGGCTGGCTGGAGGCCGGGATCCTTTCCCACCTGGAGTTGCTGGGGTCACTACTGTGCCCGTGGACTGGGTGGCTGAGGTGCTTGTCTGGGTTTTGACCACCCTGGCTTGATGTGAAGGACGGGGGGAGGGGTAGGGAAGATGTCAAGGGTAGAGAGGAAAAGCTTCTTAGGGACATTGGGGTGGGAAGAGGGAGATGGTTTGGGAGTGGAGGAAGAGGGATTAGTTGTAGGAGGTGTCAGTCTGCTGTGTTTGGGTGCAGGTGCATGGGCTGGATGCTGTTCTGAGATGGATGGCTGTTGGGTGTCTGAGTGCTTGCGTTTGTGTACATTGGGAGGAGGGGGCACAGACACAGTGGGAGAGGACACGGGACATGTGCATGGATGCTGGGGTGGTGACTGCTAGTGAGGTGTGTGTTCTGATAGGTATGCTGGTGATGGGGGTAGTGGATGAGGATGTAGTGCATGCAAATGTGAGTGTAGACGCAACTGGGAGGGAGGTGGATGATGAGGAGGAGGGGGCCACAGTGGAGGCAGTGGATGTTGGTATGTCTGCATCTGGATGGTCTTTCTGTAAGTGCCTGTGGGATGAAGTGTGGTGCTAGTGTTTGCCATGTCCACATGTGTTGTCCTGTGTGCATGCTCATCTGCCTGTGTGCTTGGGATAGGTTGGGGTAGAGGGGAATGGGATTGGGTAGAGGAAGTTGGAGGGGGAAGGGTGGAAACAGGGAGGAGGCCAGAGCCTGGGTAGATCTTTGTTGGGCCACCAAGCCAGTGTAAATGCCCTCCAGAAATGCATTGGTTTGTTGCATTTGGGCTTCCAGCCCCTGGATGGCATTCACAATGGTTGACTGCCCAACAGAAATGGATTGCAGGAGGTCTATAGCCTCCTCACTCAGGGCAGCAGGGCTACCTGGGGCAGGGCCTGAGGTGCCTGGGGCGAAGGAGATGCCCATCCTCCTGGGTAAGTGGGCACAGGAAACTCACTGAGGGGCTACTGGGAGGAAGGTGCTGGTACGGGGGTGGCAGCTGTAGCTGGGGTCGACACAGAGGTGTCCGCCACCACCAGGGAGCTTCCATCGGAGGAGATATCCGTGTGAAAACTGTCCTCTCCTGTCTCCGTCGTCGTGCTCCCCTCGTCCTTCATCCCACTGGTGTCCTCACCGTCGGTAGACTTGGCCTCCTGGGTCCTGTGGGATGCAGCTCCGTCCGTCGCCGGTGCCTCTGCTCCTCCGCCAGATGATGCTAATGCACATATGGACAGGATGACAAAACAAAAAGAGGGGGGGAGACACAAAGGATACACTTGGTCAATGGTAGCACCAACACCACCATTGGCATACACAACACACTCACACACATGCTAGTCACCAGGCCATGGGTAGGGACACATACCGCCAACTGCAGCATACCTGAGACCTACACCCCTGCCCAGTTATGGATGCCTACTAGCTAGGTTGGAAGAATTTCACATCAGAACCCTGCCCAACATGGGACCTACTCTGCAATGTCAGATCTGGCCTAGGGCCACCTACAGACCCACATCCCCTACCTGGATACCACCCCACCAGGCGTAAGTTGTAATGAAGGGCACTGTACTCACCCCCTTGTTGCTGCTGTGATGACCCCAAGTGCCCATCCAGCTCCGGATAGGCCACTGCCAGTATGCAGGCCATCAGGGTGGTCAGGGTTCGAGGGGCATCCCTTACTAGTTGGGAGGCCATCCTCAGCTGGGCCTCCGCCATCTTCCGTGCTCAGCATCTAAGGTCCTCCCACCATTTGCGACAGTGGGTGCTCTGTCTGCCGTATACTCCCAGGGTCGGCACATCCTTGGCGATGACATGCCATGTACCCTTCTTTTGATGGGGGCTGACCTGCAGAGAAATAGCACAGGGAAAGGTGTTAGTCAGACAGTCCTGCCTGTTACACTCATGGCCCACCATGCCCCTTCCCATCCCCTTACACACAGACATGGCCCTGCACACATGCTGCACGCTGCTCAGGAGACATCCACCAACCCCCCCCACATGAGGCCTGCACACACACCACTCCATGCATTCATGCCCCATGCATCGTGCACACAGTGTACTCACCTGTTGGTCTGGAGGCCCATACAGCAGCCGCTACTGGGGAAGGACCTCATCCACCAGTCAATCCAACTCCGCCGAGGTGAAGGCAGGGGCCCTTTCCCCAGTCACACGGGCCATGGCAGGTTCCAGACACAGGTCACAGCAGCACATGCAGTGTAGGTCCTATCCTGTTGAAGGTGAGGTAGCAAGTGAGTGAACAGATAGGAAATGGCGGTCACGTCCATGGCGGTGCGTACTGTCACTGCCAGCGTACATCACCATTGGCCACTGTAACCGATAGGGCCCAATGATAACTAATGAGGGGTTGCACGGCGGTTCTCGACGTCCTCCCGCAGCGGAGCACAACGTAAGTGGAATTACTTAATTTCCACCTGTCCCTCCATACTGGACAGGCAGACGCCATTTCAGAGGGGGGCAGGCCATGAATCCTAACTGCGTCACAGTTCAAAATTTCACATTCTGGACATATGCCACCAAAATATTGTAACAATCACATTATGCATTGAACTGTAGTGGTTACAATGTACAGATAATGACCAGCTGCTCACTCTTTTACACCATAAGATGCAACCGCTGCAGATGAATAGGAGATGTGTACAGACCCCTGGTGGACTTGGCAACAATGGAGGACAGGCACATTATCCTCACCTATAGACTTGATAGGGCCACAATCACAGAACCCAAATTGGAGCCTGACCTGATATCTACTATCCGTCAACCCACTGGGATCCCCCCTCTTGCGCAAGTTCTATCTGTACTCCATTTCCTGGCAACTGGTTCTTTCCAAGTGACAGTGGGCTTTGCAGCAGGAATTTCACAGCCAATGTTCTCAATAGTGCTGATCAGAGTGTTGTCTGCCCTGATCATGCACATGTGCAGCTTCATTGTTTTCCCCCAGGTGGATGATTAGGCCACCGTGAAGGCTGACTTCTATGCAATGGGACATATCCCCAACATCATTGGTGCGATTGATGGGACACATATAGCATTTGTCTCCCCCCGGCAAAATAAACAGGTCTTCAGAAACTGAAAAATGTATCACTCGATGAATGTGCAGATGGTGTGTTTGGCGGACCAGTACATCTTCAATGTCAATGCTAAGTATCCAGGCTTGGTGCATGATGCTTTTATCCTGAGGAATACCAGCATCCCAAATGTGATGGGCCAACTCCAGAGGCAGAAGGTGTGGCTAATAGGTGAGCCCTGATTCCCACCTAGTGGATGTTGGTGTATGGGTATGGTGTGGGACATATAGGATAGTGTGTGGCTAACAGTTGTCCCTCGATATTTGCAGGTGACTCTGGTTACCCCAACCTCTCAAGAAGGATAATAGAAAGGACCTTCGGCATCCTGAAGGCCAGGTTTCATTGCCTCCATCTAACAGGTGGATCCCTGTGCTACTCACCCAAGAAGGTCTGCCAGATCATCGTGGCATGCGGTCTGTTGCACAACCGTGCCTTGCAACGCCATGTGCTTTTTCTGCAGGAGGAGGAGTCTGGAGATGGCCGTGTGGCAGCAGTGAACCCTGTGGACACTGAAGATGAGGAGGCAGAGGATGAGGATGAGGAAAACAGAAGTGCAGTCATTCGTCAGTACTTCCAATGACACACAGGTAAGACAGTGTTATTTCACTCTTCATTGATAGTTTGGTGTGTGATATTGTCATAGGCAGGCTGTGAATTCCTACTTCTATGCCCACTCACTGTACCCATTGGCATCTCTTTTTGCAGTTGTTGGTGCCCCACTATTGCTCTTGGCGTGTTCAGTGCAGCCAACTACAGGTCTTTCCTATGTAAACATTACTGTACAGTTGAATTGCAATGTTTGAACCTTGTCAAATGAATACATTTTGAATCATTGGACATACTCCACACTAGTATTTTTTTCTAAGTGTGTTTATTGCAGTGTTCTGATGAAAAGGGGGAAGTGCAATGGGCTGGAGTGATGATGGAGGATAGTCCAGGTTAGAGTCCAGTCTATTTGTAGCACAGGTGCAATGTCCAAGGGGGCATAGCAATGGCAGTTCAAGGTGGACAGGGTGACAGAGTGGGACTCAAGGGTGACAATCAGGAGAGTCTTATTTCCTGGTGGGGGTCTTGGCAATAGTCTCTGGCTTCATCCTGGATCGCAGGGAAAGTTTGTGGGGTGGTTCTCCTTCTGCAGGGGGAGGGGTGCTGGTGGCCTGTTGGTCCTGTGGCAGAGCCTCCTGTCCACTAGCGGCAGCGGAGGTGGAGGGCCGTTCAGTAGTCTGGCTAGTGTCAGGGGCCCGGTGTTGTGCCACTGCCTCCCTCATAATGTCTGCCAGCACCCCTGCAATGGAGACCAGGGTGGTGTTAATGGACTTCAAGACCTCTCTGATCCCCAGGTACTGTCCCTCCTGCAGCCGCATTTTCTCCTGCATTTTGTCCAGGATCTGGCCCAGCGTATCCTGGGAATGTTGGTATGCTCCCAGGATTGCGGTGAGTCAGCTCCCTGGGCCTGTCCTCCCCCTGGTGCACAGCAGTCCTCCCAGCTTCAATATTGTCCTGTGCCTCTGTGCCCTGAACCGTGTGCCCACTTCCACTGATCCCAGGTCCCTGATTGCCCTGGGTTTGTGGGGTGCCCTGGGGTCCCTGTAGTGGTGGACACACTGCTGATTGACATGTCCTGGGGACAGAGGTATGGGCCTGCTGGGTGGGTGGTGTGGTGGTGTTTCCTGAGGGGGGAGGCTCTGTGGTGGTGTGAGATTGTGCCTGGGTAACTGACTGTCCAGAAGTCCCTGATGGACCAGGTTGGTCATCCAGATCCAGGCGACCAGAGCTGCTGTCATCACTGTGGGCCTCTTCTGTGGGGGGACTGGATGTTGCTGGCACCTCTTCTCCTGTGACATTGGGTGGGGTACTGTGGGGATGTAAATGCAGTGTCATTGTTTCTGTGTGTGACATATTGTGCATGGGTGGGTTTCACTCTATGGTTGTTATTGCCCTGGCAGCTTTGCCTTGTCTGAGTTGTTATTTGGTGGGCTAGGTGATTGTCTCTAGTGTGCATGCTGTAGTGATAGGTGTCCATGCAGGTCTGTGAGTGGTGTCCATGCATTGGTGTTGCATGCAGGGCTTGGAATTGGGATAAGTGGTTAGTGATGGTGGAGTGTGTGGGAGGTGGTGGGGTGATGGGAGTGAGGGTGGGGGTATGTGATGGCATGCAGGTGGGGGGCGAGTGATAGTAATAGAGAGTTGACTTACCAGAGTCCAGTCCTCCTGCTACTCCTGCGTGGCCTCAGAATGCATGATTGCCAAGACTTGCTCCTCCCATTTTGTTAGTTGTGGGGGAGGAGGTAGGGGTCCACCGCCAGTCCTCCGTACAGCGAGTTGGTGTCTTGCTGCAATGGAACGTACCTTCCCCCGTAGGTCATTCCACCTCTTCCTGATGTCATCCCTTGTTCTTGGGTGCTGTCACACTGCGTTGACCCTGTCCACGATTCTCCGCCATAGCTCCATCTTCCTAGCAATGGATATCTGCTGCACCTGTACTCAGAATAGCTGTGGCTCTACCCAGATGATTTTCTCCACCATGACCCTTAGGTCCTCCTCAGAGAATCTGGGGTGTCATTTTGGTGCCATGGGTGTAGTGTGAGTGGTGTGGGTGAGGATGTGTAGGGTGATGTGTAGGGGTGTGTGATGTAAGGTGCGTGAGTGGTGTAGAGGTGATGGTGGTATGTGGCTCTGTTTATGTGAGTGCTCTTGCTGTCTCTCTCTCTGCTGGCAATTATTTGTTGTCATAAGGGGTTGTGGGTAGTGTGGGTGTGTGTTTTATAGTGGTATGGGTGTGGTGTGGGTGTGGTGTGCGTATGAGTGTTCCAGGTGTGTGTTATTTAAATTGTCCAATGTGGTGCTGTTTTGTTTGAGTGTGTGTATTTTGAGCGCAGCGGTATGTACCTACAATGGTTTACCGCCATTGAATGTCCGCCGTGGTGATTCATGGGTCATAATGTTGTGGGCGAAGTTCTGTGGGCGTAACGGTGTGGTTTTGGATACCGCCAGTTTATCACTGACCTTTGGTGTGGCAGATTTGTGTGTATGGCTGAATAGTGACAGATTGGTGTGTGGGTGTCATAATATGGTCAGCGGATATCCGCAGCCGCCGTGGTATGTTGGCATCAGTCAGAATGACGGAAAGTGGGATTTACCGGCAATGTCATGACGAGGGCCTAAATATATACACTAGTTATCAGCAATAGGCATAGAAAGTGATAGAAATCAGTGCAAATGCAGTTAGACAATAGTGACCCTAGGTGGAGCCCAAACCATATGCTGAAAAAATGGAATGAAAACACAGGAAGCCTGCCAAGGTAAGTGGAATGTGTAGAGGGGAGCTGGGAGTACTAGAAAAGTACCATGATGCCCCGTAGCGACCATGAGGAAAGGAGTAAATTACTAGATTTTTCCCAAACCACCCAAAAGGAAGCAGATGAAGAAAATGCAACACCCAGACAAGACTGCAAGAAACCAGCGGTGGATTCCTGAAGAGGAAGACCTGTGGAAAATGGGGACCAAGTCCAGAAGTCACAGAAAGGTCCAGGAGGAG
Organism: Pleurodeles waltl; assembly: GCF_031143425.1. Lineage (NCBI taxonomy): Eukaryota > Metazoa > Chordata > Amphibia > Caudata > Salamandridae > Pleurodeles > Pleurodeles waltl. The sequence goes on along the minus strand of NC_090440.1, from coordinate 583,451,143 downwards.
TAGGACCTACTACCCACCAAGCTGTGGATGCAGGAGTTGGTCGACAGTGATGTGAAGAAAGTCAGCACTGCAGCCCTGGAGTCGGTGAAGAGTTCCTGAGGGATGCAGAAAACGTCTCAAGCTGGAAGAAGAATTGCAGTCAGGTATTCGTGCAGGAATTCCACCAACAAGACTTGGCAGAAGCAAATGTCGCAGTTGGTGGAAGTGGAGCTGCAGAGGACCAGCAAGGTCCAGGAGGACTCAGCCCAGGAGAGGAAGTCAGAGGGGACCCTCAGCAACGAAGAGAGCCTTCAGGAGCAGAGGCAGCCCCCACCGGAGTCCCACAGGATGGGAACACAGGAGTCGCAGAATTCCTGTGTTCCCATCCTGTGGAACACAGGATAACTGGAGAAGGGTCCCATGCCACAGGAAAAGCACGCAGAGGGATGTGCATCCCAGGAAGGAGTGCTAGGGGCTGGAGCTACATGTAGCCTGAAGATCCCTTGGAAGAGATGCAAACAAGCATTGGCAGCTGCAAGAGACGTAGTGCATGGGTGTACTGTCCTGCTTGGGAAGGCAAGGGCTTACCTCCACCAAAGTTGGACAGCTGGCAGAGAACACCAAGAGGACTACTCCAGACCACCTCCCATGATGCAGGGTTTAAACAGCTCAGGATGAGAGGAGATCCACGGAGCCGGTTGTCATTGCAGTAAGTGCCTGCGGATGCAGGGGAGTGACTTCTTCACTCCAAGGGAGATTCCTTCTTCCTTCTCAGGCAGAATGAAGGCTTGCCACTCTCAGAGGATGCACAGCTGGGGAAATGTTGCAGTAGCTGGAAGGAGCCGTGGAAACAATGCTGCAAGAAGAGTCTTCCTAGTGGATGAAGATTGTCGGTTTCTGGAGGGTCCAGCCGCGGTTCTGGTGGCTAGAAGTCAAAGTAAGGTTGCAGAGAAGTCCTGCTGGAATCTTGCAAGCTGAATCTGAGGACCAACCCAAGAGAGAGACCCTATATAGCCCTGAAAGGAGGATTGGTCACCTAGCCAGGTGACCACCTATGAGGAAGGGGCTCTGACGTCACCTGCCTGGCTTTCCCACTCAGATGCTCCCAAAATTCACTGCCAACCTTGGATTCAAGATGGCAGAACCCAGGGACCCTCTGGAAGAGCTCTGGACACCACCCCTGCAGTGGTGTTGGACAGGGGAGTGGTCACTCTCCTTTCCATTGTCCAGTTTGGCACGAGAGCATTAGATTGGTCCCGGAACTGGTGTAAACTGGTTTATGCACAGAGGACACCAAATGTGCCCTTCAAAGCATACCAGTGGCTTGGGGAGGCTACCCCTCCCAAGCCATGCAACACCTATTTCAAAAGGGTGAGGGTGTTACCCCCCTCTCCCAAAGGCAATCCTTTGTTCTGCCTTCCTGGGCTTGAGCTGTTTAAGCAACGGGAGGGCAGAAACCTGTCTGAGAGGTGGCAGCAGCTTGGGCTGCCTGGAAAACCCTAGAATGCTGGCAAGAGCACTGCTGGGGTCCTCTAAGGAGCCTCAAAGTGCATGGAATCCTACCTCCAATACTGGAAACAGTATTAGGTTATGATTCCAACATGTTTGATACCAAACATGCCTAGGTTCCGAGTTACTATTATGTAGCTGGACATAAGTAGAGACCTATGTACAGTACATGTGTAAAATGGCATCCCCGCACTCACAAAGTCCATAAAAAATGGCACTAGAGTTCGTGGGAGCACTTCTGCTAGTGCAGGAGTGCCCTCACACACAGGTACTTGCACCCTGCCCTCTGGGCTCAGAGGGCCTGCCGTAGGGGTGAATTATAGTGTCCTGGTGCAGTGATCTATTGTGAAAAAGAGTGCATGCACCCTTTCACGCTGGCTGCAATGGCAGGCCTGCAGAACACTTTGCATGGGCTCTCCATGGGTGGCATAATATATGCTGCAGCCAGTGGGGATCCCCTGCTAACCCAGTGCCCTGGGTAGCTGTGTACCATAAACTAAGGACTCACACGAGGGCACCAGAATGCCAAATGTGGGGTGAAAATGGTACAAGTTACCAAGTTAGAAGGGAGAGAGCATTATCACTGTGGTCCTGGTTAGCATAATCCCAGTGTACTCAGTCAAACACACTGACAACAGGCAGAAAATGGGGGTAACCATGCCAAGAAAGAGGGTACTTTCCTACAGATGCTATTTGACATCTATCACCATATGCGCAGGGCTTACCCCATTACTTCTGCGACTGCCTGTGGTCCCTCCATATCTGGGCAATGTACTCCACGCCAGTCAGCCACAGACAAGGAGGCCCTGCCACATGAGGAGCCTGCTCCTACCACCACAGTCCCTGCACCTGTGCCCCCCTTCCTCCCCAGAGGGGACAGTCATCCAGATCACCAGGAGAGGATACAAAGACCAACACCTTTATCTCCAAGAGACACAGAACCTAATTTCCTCCTCTGTGTGTTTACCATTCAATCTATGGACTACTTCATAGACACATTTACCTTTTCTGATGACATTTGTATCTTGGACATTGGAGTCCAAACTGTATTTGGCTCTACTACCATGTTTCCATCCACCATGATAGACAGAAATTATTTGTTCATTGCATCTTTTTTTGATTCACCTTATTTTTTGGGTCATGCTAAGAAATGTTATAGACACAGACTACAAGACTCTTGTTGGATTATTTATGGCCTTTCATTTGTGATGTCTGTCTTCCACTGTCATGTTGTCAAATCTAAATCTTTTGAACACTCATTTGCCAAAAACATGTTGAAATGACAAAGAGGTAAAATGTTAAAAGACACCAAACTCAACTCAGAATGTATTTATAACTTCCATATGTTGGCAACAAGTGCTTGTAGAATTTAAATCTGGGTTTTAATAACCAGGCATAACCCCAATAGTCTGTGCCATTCAGGGTTATATGCTCCACGACCTTGACACCATGAAGGAAAGGGAATATGAGAGGGTATCAAATTAAATAGGCAAACTATCACTGATGCATGACCTCAGTTGGAGCCATACATCCTGCCCTCACAACAGGAATCCTAAATCAATAACACCAAAAGTCTACATCATGGCAGTAGCAACAAAAACTCCAAGAATCAGTAAATCATCTCGTCCTTCAGGCAGCACTGCCACTCATTGAGACTGAGACAGAAGTGGACCTAGAAGCAGCAAGTCTCAGTGCTAGTCATAATCTAGAACAAGCAAAAAAATGGCGTACTGTTGACCTCCAGCCAACAAATCCACACAAAGTTCTCCTTCCTGAAAAACATTGGATCTGCCATTTTCTCAAGTATCTGTAACATTAAGGGTCTGCAGCCACCATTACAACCCTCAACCTCCACTAACCCATTTGAAAGCAGATCATCCTGGTATGAACCCACCATAAAGGAAAAAGTTAGAAGCCCAAACCGAAGAAGAACTGAAAACACAAACATTTCTCTACCATCTTGGGGGCAACACAAGCAAACCATCCTAGCAGAGATCCATGCAGCACCGCATACTCTCAAGACTCTTCTCCAGCCCTCAGGGCCACCTCAGGCACAGAACTTAGTCCATCATCTCATAGGAACAGTGCAAGGAACGACGGGAGCCCAAACAAGAGGACCACAACACCAACTGTCCAGGAATCCAGCACAAACTCCAGGGAACTCCACACTGACGGTGCATGGGCTTCCTTACTTAAAACCATGCAGCTTCTGGTAGAAGCTTTTCATTTTCAGTCAGATAAAATGGACATTCAATTAACATTGCTTAACCCACTGGCAGTGTTTGCAGCAGGAATAGATGGGAAAGTAGGTCAGCTGAAATCCCTCCTCACGCAGTCGCAATCCTACCCAGTTAGTGCCATGGCCAACTGTACATGTGGCCAAATTATAGATAAATTATCCGCACTACCATTCATGCTTAGCAGCCTGTGCATGTCCCTATAACTGGGAGTTTGCAGCAACTTTTCCCCCTCTCATCTCAAAGTCGACACCTCAGCATAAGACCTGTTGGAAATCCATCCACGCACTGCAAAGAGCATAGTGCACAGCCAGGGAGTAAGGGGCCAGGATCGGGAAACATGCTCTGACCTAACGCCGCTTGCAATGGCGGCTCCAACCACCCTGGCCTTGACGGCTGGCATCGCCCAACCTCTGGGGAACAAGCAAACTCCTAGCAGCCCAGTGGACGGCAATGCCAAGCAAAGACAGGCCCAAAAGGAGAAAGGGACGCAAGAAGGAACTCTCAGGAAACGGCAAGGACATTGCTTCCATCCTTAACCTGGCAATAGGCCCTAAATCGGGATCCCCATTTGAGACCTGCCACCAAGTAACAACTCTATCGACCCCATTGTCAAAGGGGAATATAGAGCATCTACGCTCAAATACAGTCATCCATCGGGAGAACGCGATTAAAAATGATCCTGCACCTGCACTTCTTGCAACAACAGTACAGGAGGCCTGTGAAAATTTGCCCACCCGGGAAGAGCAAGCATTCACCGGAAGCGAGGTGGGAGAAGGGACGGCCCCTCCCAACATCGACACAGCTACAGCGATAACCGCACCGCTTCTACCAGTCACATGGTCAGAAGAACGGGTGGGCATCAACACTATACCCAGAACTGTGCAGACCTTGCAAACTACAGTGACCCCAACCTATGGGAACCGCAATCTACCTGCATCCCCAATCTTACAGGACCTCACAGCAGCACCCCTGCCGGAATTCTCACAACCCAATCACTGCAAGTTTCAGAGTGCGACTTGTACACAAACAGGTCCTATGCAAGACACACAAGCGGGGGATGGCCGGTATGAGCAAAACAACCAGCAGGGCCACAAATGGGGTGGGGTGTTAAACCAACCTCTATAAAAACCGGAAATACCCTCTGATTAACTAAACACCAACATACTCATATTACACCCACACTACAAATCAAAGGGCATGGGAGACATCCTGAATAGGGGTAACATTCTCCGACTGCTATCACACAGTCCAGCTACTAGTGGCCTGTGTACAACGGACCTCCTGGCGCTAGAGTTTATTCGTCCAAATACATCATCAGCACTTGAAGTGACTTAGGCCACATGGCAGATTAGCCCAAACAATCTTTGTGGAAAGAATAACCTTTGAGCGCTGGGGCATAAGTATCAGCAAGTACCATGAAGTTGGATTACCCGCTCCCTCCCTCTACTGACTGCTGGCCTCATTACCAAACCAGAGCCTCTGATTAAACAAACTCGCTCCATATTCAAGAGTTCGCAGGGTTGCTTACCGAGGACTTTAAAAGCTCGGACAACTGCCATCCCCGGCGACCTTCGGAGCTGCTGAACACCAATAGACTTTTTTCACCCTAATAATGACCAATGGTGGATCTCAAGAACAATCAACAATTACAATGGGACTCAGTGGGAAATAATAGATAACAGCAGGGGTACCTCACCACAAAATGATGCTCTTCGCTTCTGCTTATGGAATGTAAATGGCCTCCTGGACAAAACCTCGGAGCAGGATTTCTTCCAGTACATCAGCACCTTTGAGAATATACTGATGCAGGAAACATTTCCACCTGCAGGGCTATATGTGCCTCCTCACGCCAGCAATCAGGAAAGTGAGGTATGGTCACCCGCAGGGCGGCCTTGCCACCTATGTCTCCCTAGCCCTGTCAGTCAAAGCTACCCCCCTTGACTCCACCCTCCCTTTCATCAACATTGTGATAATCACCACCTCTGAGAATGTGCCCACAGCAGAGATAGTCATTGTAAATACTTACCTTCATCCTAAGCTTAAATCTAAAGGAGCTTCCCAGCTGGTGGAACAGCTTGAGAACTACATAAGCGGTCAAGAAATAGCCAAAACTGCTAACATCAGCATCTCAGGTGACTTCAATTTGCATCTACTATGAACCTCCATGGACAACGCAGCAATCGCTCTTTCAGCCACCTGGGGATTTCCAACGCAGGGGACCAATGAGCATGGGACAGTACTTAAAAGCCTGGAAAAACTACAACTAAGAGCCTTGAATGGAGGATTCTGTGAAGACTCTCCACCAGCCACGTCATATTTTTCAACAAACGTTTCTACAACAATCAACTACTCCTTCGTCACTTTGCCATTGTATGAACTAGTAGCCACCTACCACCTAGGGGAAAACGGCGAGAGTGACTATTTCCCACAGGAATTAGCCCCCCCTTTAATGATCTCCAAAATGGATAGAACAAGAGTCCCACTCATCACTTCTCACCGTACAAACTATAAACGGGTTAAATGTGCTCAATCAAACATAGAGCTTGTATCCCATGTAGCAATCGACCTGGCAGACGAATTAGAAGCGACAAGCAGCAGTAAGGTTGTAAAGTGGGAACTATTATCCACCAGGTTATGTAATAACTTTGCAGAATTTGTCTCCGCCCATCTGCCTACAGCCCTTTCAGCGACAACACACTTGTTGCAGGAACAAAGAGTCACACTACGAGTACTCAAAATGAAAATCAACTTTATCATAATGCATCTCTGAACCAGACCTAGGAACTTAGACCTGCTAGGAGCCCTAAGGCACAAAAAAAGGACACTAAACAAGCTTCAGTGGACAATTGATGGGACTTGCAGTGAAGACCTTTGAAATAAGCTATACACGGATGCAAAGAGCAACAACAGTGCACACTTCTAGCACACAATATGCAATCTTTTGCACCCCACACACTGTGGCATTACATTGCACATACTAGAAGACATTTGGGCGCAATACCTTGGTGACCATTTCAACTGCCAACATGCAACCCTGGCACCACTTCATTTGTCTATACAAAGTCCGCCAAGTACATGAACTCCCCTTCTCTACAAGTGCTCACAGGAGCCATCGCTCACAATAATTACTGAATCTGTCATGATAAGGGATCTGATAGCCAAGAGCAGGATGGGAGGAGCCCCGTGACCAAATGGCCTTTCCCCCGCAGGCTTTCAGTCCAACAAGGCTTTCTGGGGATCAATTCTAGAACCTCTTTACCTGGACTTTGGCCTTTACCAGCACCATCCCACAGTCCTGGAATGGGCCCATAATCTCACCCATTTTAAAAAATGGAGATAGATCGCTCCCAAAAAACTATTTCTGTATCGTCTTAATAAACAACGAAGCAAAGTACTTTGCAGGACCTCTGCATGTCTGCATGGATTGCCGAAAAGATAATAATTCCCAAGTCCCAAACATGGTTCTCTAAACTAACCGGCACTGTAACAAACATCATGGCCATTGCACTCCTCATCAACAAAGCAAAGATACAGAAACTGCAGTTCCACCTATGTTTTGTCGATTTTAGGGCCGCCTTTGACCAAGTGAAGAGGAACCTGCTTTGGAGGAAGTTGACAAGCTGGGGTATCCCCCAACTGCTTTTAGATCTAATAAAGCCCTCCAAATGGACACTAGGTTCAGATCAAACTGGGTACGGGTACACATCTCTCGGGAGGATACCAACCACCAAAGGACTGAAACAGGGCTGCGTCCTGGCCCCTACACTTTTTCATCTACACTTAGCAGATCTGGCGGGGTCCTTGCACTCACAAACCCACACGCACCAGAAATCGGGGATCTGGATTTGCCATGCCTCATGTACGCGGACAACCTTGTGCTCATCAGCCACACCAAGATAGGGCTCCAGCGACTAACAAACGCCACCCAACAATACTCGGATGCCAACATCCTGTCCACAAACTTTGAAAAAACCCTCAAAATGTCAACTAGTAGCAAGGGGCTCCCCTGTCAGGTGTGGTACTGGGACAAGACACAGCTCCTGCAAGCTCATAAGTGCAAATACCTGGGGGTCACCATTGATAAGTCAGGTAACTTTTCACATCAAAGAGGTTGCATCATGGGAAAGGCCTAGCCCTAGCACTTTCTTTATAAAGACTGAAAGCAGATTTGAATGGTCCATCACTCACCCCCTCTTACAGGTATTAAAAGCTAAGCTCCTGCCTACAATAACCTATGGTAGGGAAATACAAAGAGATAGAGACTCGGAAATTTTTACCACACAGTAAGCAAAGTTTATTGAGTCATCTTCAACCTTCAGAAATACAGTTCCCCTACCAAACTCAGATTGGAGTTGAGTCTACTGAACCAGTCCTTGGCAAGATGAGGTGCATACATAAACATCTGTAGTAAAGTCCGGGAGGCACCTCAGACTCCCTTAACCACCACCTATGGCAGGAGCTTGGGCGCAAGAACACCTCACAGTTTAGAGTTTACCTAGAGGATTCACTCAGGAAGACAGGGCTCACTGACCTACGAGGGGCCCCAACTTTGCACAGCATCTTCAAAAAAGCAGTCTGGAGGTCAGTTAGGCATCAATCCTTGTTGGAGGACAAAGCAGCCTTTTCAAGGAGGTCCCATGCCAGGATGACACTGAACACCTACACGACTTTGGGCCCACAAGCATACCTCGACCACAGTTTTTAAAGACACTCTAAAGAGCAATTTTTAAGGCACCGACTGGGGTTTTCTACCATGCGCCCTAAATGCAGCCCCCTGGCTGAAGGATCTGGCAAATACTCCCTGTCGTTTGTGCGGTGTGGGCACAGAAGAACTTCAACATCTGCTCTGCTCCTGCGAAAAACTTGCACCTGAAAGGAAAGCTCTATTAAAAACAGATATAATGAAAGAGACCCTTGAACAATGAGGCAAGCTGTTTTGGAATGCTTCTCTCCAGGTGAACTGCGGATGAACTGTTGTCTGGTCAAATTCTTATCCCTGGTAACAAAAAAGCAGAAGGGGCCACTATGACAACACAGTAAGTCAACCTCCTCTATGCACCATTTCACTCCAACCTCTCACAACTTCTTCACAACATAAGTTGCTTGTCACTATGTCGATCAGGGCCCTAAGTCGACGAACATGCCTAGACCAACCATATAGCAAAAGATAAGTTATCTTACAATAGTTTTAGAACCCAAAGAAACTCCTTTTAATAAACAAAATGTGTACAAATGTGACTATGGTTTTAATGCAATAGTTTTAAGTAACTATGCAAATAAAGTATCTATCTGTCTGTCTATCTATCTATCTATCTATCTATCTATCTATCTATCTATCTATCTATCTATCTATCTATGAGGCCACATGACCAGTACAGTACCCTGTGGCAGTATCTGGTGCAATGACACATTCACCAATCAGTGGTGTGCCTACAAAGGGTTCTAGCGCCTATGAGGAAACACACCAACAGCTCCCTCCACTGTCCAGAAATTGAAGATTTAGTTAATGTGAAGGTAGAACAGTATGGTAGGGCTTTAAGCTAGTCAAGCGGCACACATTGCCATGATGGCAGCATTACATGGAAAATAGATCTAATACAATCTTCTGAACTTTCATACTATCAGAGTGCAAGCTGTCTCTGGAAACGATTTGTCCATCCCAACTGGGTGACTTTCCCAGGATCAACACGTTTGATTTGTACTTTCAAACAGCAACATATCAATGCAAATGTCACAACTTTATAATGTCAAAATGAAGATGACATGGTTAAGGGCACTGAAACAGAACAACAAGGGAACACTAATTTTACCACATATTGAATCAAACTCAATAGACAAGTCATGAGGACACACATAATTAGCAGATGCACAGTTAATCTCTTTCACTGACTACAGTAATCAATACAGGGAAACTCCGATCCACTAACATCTTTTCCTTGAACTTTCCTGCACTGACCATTCCTAACAAATTACCATAGCAGACTGATATGTTCCCTATGTCACAAGTTGTACTGACATTGGAGGTTACAATTTGTAAAGAAAAACATACATTGCGGTGAAGAAGTGGTCAATCACATTTTTACATAGCTCGACACCTTCTTCTTCACCACTGTCATCTTCTTTTGACATTTCAGCACCCTCACCCGGGGACTCATCACAGTCTACCGCCTCTGCAATTACAAGGATTTTCTTCCGTATGGTGATGTTAGGGAGTATGCAACAGGCAACCATGGTGTGGTACACCTTATTGGGTGAGTAGAAGAAGGCTTCACCGGTCTTGTCCAGGCACCTAAATCTGGGCTTCAGGAGCCCCAAAGCCCACTCCACTTGCCACTGTGTTCTTCCGTGGGCCTCATTAAAGTGGTCTTCCCCTAGCATTGTTGGACTCCTCAGTGGTGTCAATAACCACAGGTGGATAGGATACGCTGAGCAACACATTAACATTACTCATATCAGCCCCTTGTCCCTCCCTAATCTAGGATTCAGGCAAAATGCCATCAAGTCATATTGTGCTTTACCAACACACCAGGTTCTCTCCTGCCCAAGTTGTGAGACCTGCATGGGTATGTTGCTGTTCCGTAGTATGAATGAATCAGGGAAGCGGGCGCACACAATTGAGATGTGTAAGTCTGGTAAGCAGACCACTTGCATATTGATGGAATGGAAACTATTTAGATTGCAGTAGACCTAATCCCCTGCTTGTGGTGGCACCAAAGCAATATGTGTGCCTTCTCTTGCTCCAAGCACATGTGGTCGTCCACCCAAAGAATAAAAGTCTTCCTTTATGGTTGCAAAATACTGTGGAATGGGAATTGAATGTAGCTGTTAATGTGTTTCATCAAGGAAGCAAGGACTTCCTGAAGCACACCACTGAAAGTTGTCTGGGACATGCACCCTGATACTGCCACAGTGTACTGAAAAGTGCCAGTGGCAACAAAATGCAGTACTGCTATGAGTTTCACTGTTGGTGTTATGTCTGTTGGATCCATATTGTGAGGCAAGAGATCAGGCACAAATCCAGGATAGTTTGCCTATTTAGTTGAAATTGTTTGATGACGTCTCTTTCCTCCATTTAGGCAAGGTCTGGAAAGGACCAGAACACCTGCGGCTGTCTCCTCCTACCCATGGCTGGATTGAGACATCTGTATGTATGGAAAATAAAATATCAGATGGAATAGTCACACCATACTTTTGATGTCAACAAAAATCTAACTTTTTAGTGTAATGTACTCACATTAACATCAACTTTTTGGACCTCAAATTTTTTTTTAAAAAATTCAAAATATTGTTATCCATTATGTGCAAATAAAACATTTAAAATGTATTATTCGTACATATTTGTTTTTAATTTCCTTAAAAAATACTGTCAATGGTGGTAATTCTTCCCACGCTGCACTATCGGTGTCAAACACAGTCACAGGTTCATATTTTATTGGGTCATATCTTGCCAAGAAAAGTGTTGCTTGCATCTGACATTTAGAAATACACTAGCTTCCATTTTGGAGTGTTGGTGATGCACTAACAATTGACAAATGCGCAGCTGCACAATCTATAATGGCGTCTGCCACACTTTGCCGTCAGGACACTAGTTACCCAATGGGCGTCAACGGAAGTTGACCACGTGGTAGGTGGCAGCCTCTATAGCAGGCCAGTGGATGTGTTCCTTCTCTGTCAAGGATCGCCTCTGCTGTGTAATTCTATGCTGCATTGTGGAAAAACAAACACTCACCTCCTCGATTTTTTGCTGCTGTTACTGACCTCTGGGAGCCAGGATGTTGGGCACAGCAGGTGACAGGGCCCCTATCTTCTGCACTGAGGAGCTGGGGCTCCTTGCCAGGGAAGTTCTGTCTCTGCACAGCCAGCGCTATGGGACCCCAGAGGAACAGGTACATGTCTGGTTGGGTAATGCCAGGCTGAGTAACCTTTTCCTTTCTGATACACTGGCTTTTTTGTTCCTTTTTGGTAATGGGATAGTGTTGTGATTGGAGTTGACAGAATGATGCAGCTGGGACAGATTGTTTTTTCCACTGTCCGAAATGTCCGTGCATGGCACTGTTATGTCACCTGAAAGTAGAAGTTGTAATCTGTTTCCATATAACACACAAATCCTATTTCATCACACAAACTGAAGGCCACTGACTAGCAGTGGCCAGTAGACAGTGTACCAGTAGTATGACTGACAAAACATACAGCCAGTGTTGGAATGATGTTTATGTAGAGGGTCTGGAGTTGTCTGATGCTGTATTGTCACATGGGATTCCAGCATATAATATGTATTAGTTTGCTTTGTGTGGTCTAAACCTGTCATGGAGCCACATATAGGTAAAGATAGTTTATGGGCAGCGACTTCAGATGGCATTGGCTCACAGTCATCCATCCCAGTCTGTCCCATCCCAACACACACCTGTTCATACAACCCACAAATCCCTGCTCGTACTGACACAAACAGGCCCTTCTATCTTGCTCTTAGTCACTGTATGTGATGCAGACCATGGTTTCTGACTCTTGGGAGTTTAGGCAGGAAATCAATGTAGCTGTGAGTTTGATTATGTGCAAGGATTGTGCAGATGATATGGCCCTCAGTAGCTCACAATGATTGTGAGTAATAGGAGAGGCTCTCGCAACTGGATAACTTGCATAGCTCTGGCCAAAATGATGTTGTGGGCCTGACTAGGTAACATGAGGAGCTAGAAAGTTTTGATGGAGCACATGAGATCACTGCAAATCAGTATTTCTGAGCTACCCGTAACATTTTGCGGGGAAAAAAAATCTAGTCACTGTTTGGTGAATGTACGTGTGAATATTCAAAATGTAATGTCACAGCAGTACTGTCAAACAGAAACACTGAAATTTATTTATTCTTGTTCTTTTCTGTCTTCCATACAGTTCAATGCCCATCAGAAGAGGGAGATTTGGAAGGTCATCAAAAAGAAGGTGTGGACACTGGTTGTCTACAAGTAGCGGAGCATGCACTGTAGGAAGAGTTAGGAGGACCTGCGTCAGACGATACGGAAGTCTGGTGAGAATTATCTCATTTTGATAAAACATTTTATTTTGAGTTTACCTTTGTCCTGGTATTATTTTATGATTGTTACTAATTGCTTATGATGGTCTTTCTGCTAATGTGTGTACCCTGCACTTACTCTCATTTGTGACAGTGACAAGCACTTGTTGTATATTTTAGATTTTTTTCAAAACATACATTAGCATTGTACATTTGAGTGGGCATAATAATTTTGGTGTAAGCCTTCATGTTGTTACTGAATACTTACACCAAAATTATATGTATATATCTGTTTTTGACTGTACAATGCATGTGTGTTTATTTTGACATAATGTGTCAATAATATGCACATTTGCATTATACAGGGAACCTGACACCTCACAGTTAAATGGAATCTTATGTTGCACACATCAAGGGGACATATGACCTTCATACATCTCTGCCATGTTTGCAGTTCACCAATAAAAATTGTAATACATTCTGTGTACATCCACCCATAGCATGTTGTAGTGTAATTTATCATAGGAATGTTTGGTTCACATTGGGTATATTGTTTCAGTTGGTACTTTGAATATTTTGGTGACATTATTGCACACACCTGTGCAGATATATTGCTATTTGTGATTGTTGAGACTATTTGTGTAGGTGTCCTTTGTCATGACCGTAGTCTGTACCGGATTTGTGGGTGCTACTTATATCTCGAGATCTGTTCTGCTACGTTTTCTGACTGCAACATTGCACACTTCAGCATTGCGCAGCATTATGGTGGCGTTGGCACAAATTATTAAGCCATGAATAAGCCCAGTATTACAGTAAAGCTACAACTCTGCGGATAACAGGAATGCCTGTGACTTACCTTCTGTTCTGACGACAACAGGGTTGATTTCCACCTTGGACCTGGCCCAGGAGAAACAGCAGGACTGGTACAAGCGGGTTCATGATGGAAGGATATGTGGAAGGCGTTTTAAAGGTGAGATTTGTCCTTTTATCACTCCCACTCCGCCATCTCAGGTGTGGAGGGTTAGCCACAACAGTTGCATTGGCAGGAACGCACATCGTGATTAGTTCGGTGGTAAAAGCGGCTGGGGTCCCCCTGCCAGCCGCTTTTACCTATGGTGCTATTGACACGAATGAAGTTTCTTGCCAGTGACAGTGGGCCATTGGGGGTCTTTGGTTGATGCTCCCACTGCCATCTAAATACGGCAGGAAGACCGTCACAGCAGAGGGCAGGTTTCCAGCCGAAAAGTTGACAGCAGGTCCATTATCGGTAACATCTAAATCAGGCCCTAAGTCCGAACATAGAAATCTTGACCCCAACTTCGACCCAAGGCTTCCTGACAAACACCCTTGTGTCTCAGACACCTCCTGCAGCCTTGCCCCACTGAAATTACCTGCGCAGAACATTTTCCTTAAAATTTCCTTTAAGTCCAAAGGTAAGGGGAGACCAGGCTCAGTCCACTTTGCAAAGCTGAAAAGTGCTTCATTGCAGTCACCCATAACTCTTGACTTTGCCCCGGTCTCATGCCACTAGATGTCCATGGTTGGTGCTTTCATCCTTTGTGTGCTATTTTCCACTTTAAGCTTTGAAAATTCATAACTCTGGTTCTGCTGATTAGATTGTTGTAATATTGGTGTCAAATAATATGTTAACATTTACTCTACTTCTCTAAATTGGTTTGGGGCTTTTCTTGTGTTGTGTTTTCACGTTATTACTGTTTATGTGGTGCATGAATACTTTACACATTGCCTCTAAGTTAAGCCTGACTACTTCTGTGCAGAAAGTTAAGCATTGGTTAATTTAGTGATCTTTTGTGGTTCACTCTGATTGTGGTTCTTGCCTGAGCAGGGTTCCGCCCCCTAAACCAACAACCCCATTTCTCACAGTAATCTGCCTTTACAGGGATGTGGGGTATGCTTGACATTTTCTGAGCATGAGACATAAACTGCATGAGGCAGCTCTCTAGGTTGGTTGGCACCACTCTTGAGCTTGCCAACAGTGATGTAGCATAATCAATTTTCAATTGATTTGATTTAGGGTGGTCCAACTCCCATGCCTCACATCCACCAATGGTGAAGTGGCCTGTCACTTAACCTCACGTGCCCTCTTCAAGTACATTTAACTAAAGGAACACAGGGAGTTCAGGGATGCAGTCATGATTTTCCACTGGGCTGGCACCAAAGGTTTTCCATAGTTTCTTTTCACAGGAAAGAATCTCAGCATCTACTGCATTTAGCATCTTAAGCCATTTTCCTCTAAAGAGCCCCCTGGTGTCACATTTCTGCTTAATGAAAGACGAAAAATGATTCATTATAAATTAATTTGTTTTCAGTCACTGGCCCACAAAGGCAGGTTATGGAAAAAGTTAATAATGTTTTATCAGTTAACCCATTTAGTAATCGGTGAATATATAAAATCCCCAATGAATTGTAAGTGTGGCAACAATGAATGTCAGTATAATAAATATTATTTAGAAATATTGTACAACAGAGATATTATGTAAGTATGACTTTAATTGTTTTACAGATTAAAGAAATACAAGCTTTATGACAGCGCCTCACAAGCGGAACTCTGCGCAATGGGGAAGAAATTAAAAATATGGTCTTGCTGTCCATTTGAAAGGGTATACTGCGACCAGTGAATTACAGTTCTACAAACTACTCATGGGTAGAGATTTTGTGCTTGTTATTTAGCATACTAAATCACTATTAATGCAGTTAATGAAAAGTCCCTCAACCAGATTATCAGTGTATCTCCAACTGCGGTTGAATTTTGATTCATAAACAACATATAGACAAAATGACTGAGAAAACAGAAGGCTACATTCGAAAGCACATTCACATGTGTACGCGTGCTTGCGCACATAGACACACACAAGTATAATTCCACAAATGAAGATCATCTGCAAGCGTCAGTGTGCTAGTGTTGAATTGTTCTATGTAGATATTAACTGGCACAGATTCACATCATAGAATTTGGCAGCGCCATACTTAACTATGCGACAGATGTACACAAAGGTGCCTACAACAGTAAGACAAATGTACAAACATTGGAACAATTAGCAATGTCTAATCAAACGTTCAGTTACTCAGTCGAGCATTAATAACATCTTAGCCTTTCTAACTGTTGTTGGGCAGCCATATAGGTTTCCATTCTTTGCAATGTGAGCTATATTACTAGCATTCTTGTACAAGCTGTTTCTCATTTTTAGTAAAAATTTATGTATGTAACTCTAGGCTTCTTTGATATGTGGGTACTTCTTCAGTGTGCTTCGTTCTCTGCCCACAGTTGGAACATGGAATCAGTCTTTTCTCTAGGCCTTGTGACTCTGTATTGAGTCTGTGTTCTGCCCTGCCCAGGTCACAGCATGTGCTTCAGCTGTTGGGATGGCACATCTTTCATTCAATAGCGGATCAAGTTCTGACAACTCCTGTCTTTCATGCAAAGCTCTTGATTTTCTATTCCAAATATGGAAAAGACCTAAAAAGAGTGAACCAATTTAGCAATCTCCTTCAATGATGCAAATGGTTCGATAAAAATTATCCCAAATTGGCTGATCTAACTTCCACTGAAGGGGAAATTCTGCTCAAGGTCAACTTTTTGGCGATAACTTGATAAAAGAACTATCAGAATATGCAACAATATTTTATTCTATCATCAAGACGTACTTCCCCCTTCGGAGAGTTTTTGGACATCATGTGTTGCCTGGAATGGTGAAAGATGGGCCACTCTTCTATTTGGTTCACTTAATATAGTGGTCCACATCGATAACAACAGGTTTCAATATGCATTTCTGTAGGAAAATGCCTTTTTTGAGTGGTCATCTATATTTTTTTGCTAGATTTTTCTGCTGGTTTTAAAACTTTCAGTATGCATTGCATGTGCTCTGATCCTTAAAACATCTCAACATTGAGTGCACGTCTATGAGAAATTGGGCTGCTGGTTGACTAGGGTGTGAGCCCTAGTCAAGCTGCAACCGCAATCCTTGACAGGGTGAGGCAGAAGCCAACCCTAAATTAACCTGTGTTCAACCCTCCATCATCTTGGGTGTGTAACTAAGATGGAGGCCAGAGCAGACGTCTTGGCCTGAGCTCAGTCCTTCATCTGGCTGAATCCAGCTGTATTCCGTGAGCCCGTTATCCTACCAACGTGGTGTGGGTGCGTCACCCCCACTGTACTGCAAGGCGCATTGGGCCGCGACGAGGTACAAGTGTCCTGCCTGCTGAGTGGGGTAACCCCACCTGGGATGACCCTGCGGTGCGACTCTCGATCGCAGGAGCGCCTAATGAGGAGCCAGAGGGCACGCCCACTGCGACTATGCAGGCCCAGACCACCTGCCTGTGATGTTCCTGGCAGTGTAGTGACGGTTGGGCCTGGTCTGTTGCCCTGAGGATGAGGAGCGACTGCAGCAATCAGGGCACAGTGCAACCTTGCTTAGCGGGAGCAGCCTGTACAGGGAGCCCCTGGCTACCAGTACATACCAGGGTAGATGACTCTGAGCTTTCCCTCCCGTGGAACCCGGATGTTGTAGTGGGCTTAGGAAAAGCTTTGGCCCAGGACTGTTGGACCCGGTTTGGAGCTGGGCAGCACCTACAGTGGTTGCTACAGCTGGCACTGGACTGCAGACTAGGGGTCCACGAGGAGCAGCCTTTGTGTTCAGGGCTCCTGCCCTTGCCTGGTGGACACCGAGGTGCTGTACCCAGCCTCAGGAGACAATATTGGAGTGTGGTGCAGAGGTGACCCCTACCAACCCACTGAAGGTCCAGAGGAGGCCTATTGGATTGTGGGGGTCCTCAGAGCCAGGCAAGTGATTTGAAAGTCTTTTATGTACATGAGTCTTCAGAAAACAGGAGACCAGTCAGCTAGTCCTTGGAATCACTCTGGGAATAGGGTTCAAGTGATGTGGGTCTAGTCCTTCTCACCAAGGCAAGGACAGTAGGTCAGAACAGCAAAAAAGCTGCTCTTCCAGAGCAGCAGTACCACGGAGTAGCAGTCCTTGTAGCAGCACAGGAATCCTTCTTCCTGGTATCCACAGGTCCATAAGTGTACTGAGTTGGTACGGTCAGAAGTCCATTTCTTATACCCAGTGGTGCCTTTGAAGCGGGGCAGACTTCAAAGAGGGGCATTGAAGTATACTGAGGTTCTTCCTTCCTGCTCTGGCTCCAGACTTATACAGGGGGTTAAGCAGTCCTATGTGTGGGGACAGGTCTAAGTCTGAGGCCGTGGCCAGCTCCTTCCTCCCATCCGGCACAGGATAGCCCATCAGGATGTGGATAGCCCATCAGTCACACCTAAGCTCCCTTTTTGTGTGACTGTCTGGAGGGAATGCACAAAGCCCAGCTGTCCCCCGACCTAAGACGTGTATTGAAGACAGGCTGCGGGCACATAGGGCTAAGAAGAGGAAAATGGCAACTGCATTTTCAAAATTGCAACAATAAGTTCCACTTTACCATTAAATAGGATTTATCATTACAACTCCATAGGTACTAAACTCAACAGATCTACCCTTTCTTACTCAGGAATTTGAGCTTATTAAATGTAATATTAAATCTCCTATGTTATCATATGAGAGGGGTAAGCTTCACAGTAGTGCAAAACGAATTTGAGAGTTTTTCACTACAAGAAGATGCAAAATTTAAAAGTGTATGTCCTGCCTTTCATTTGCACAGCACCATGCCCTATGGGCTACCTAGGGCCTACCTAGGGCCTACCCTACAGGTGGCTTGTATGTAATACAAGGAGAGTTTAAGGCTTGGCAAGGGGTTTACATGGCAGTGTAACACTGCATTCAGGCTGCAATGGCAGGCCTGGGACATGTTTTAAAGTGCTACTTAAAACCAGTGCTGGAAGTCCACTAGTAGCATTTAATTCACATGCCATGGGCACATGCACTGCAATTTGCTAGGGAGGGGCTTATAAGTACATTAACTATGCCAATTAGGTGTACCCCAATCAAACCAGATTTTAAGGAGAGAACCCTTTAGCACTGTTTAGCAGTGCTAAAGTGCACAGAGTCCTAAGGCCAACAAAATCAAATTCAGTAAAATTGGAGGCAAGCAGGCAAAAAGGTAGGGGAACACTCCTCTAAGGCTCAGATCTAACACTATATTTTAGGGAAGGATCACAATCACTTTAGGACTGGTCAGCAGTGGTAAAGTCCTAAGGCCAGCAAAAACAAACAGGAGATCTGAAGGAAAAAATTGAGGAGAAAACCGTTTCAAGGATGCCAGGCCTAGCAATTTCTGATTGGCATATTTAAGTAACTTATATAAAAATCTGGAGTACATGGTGTAAATGTGTACCCTAGGCCTGTAGGTTAAATGTCACTAGTGAACTGAAGCACGTATTTTGCTACCACTAAAGTAGCAAAGAAAAGCATGTCTTCAGGTCTGCCCCGCAGCTTGGGTAGGCAGTTTAAAACTGCCAGTTCAACCTGCCAAAATAAAGGTTTTGCTACGCCTAAATATTCCTTTTTATTATTATTTACATTACCCTTAGGATAGGCCCTAAATGCCCATGAGGCAGGGTGCATTGTATTTGAAAAGTGGGACCTGTATATTTTATGTGTTACAGGTCCTGGCATTGAATTCAAATGTTTCCAAGCTATTTTCACTGTGGCTAGACTGCTCCCCAAAAGGAAAGCATTGGGTAACATTATAGCTTCTTATACTGCTTAATGTAAACTTGAAAGTAGCTAGAAAAATGGTTCAAGGACTCATTTTAACATGAATTTAAAATCCAGCTTAAAGGGAAAGTCAGATTCATGAACGCTATTTTGAAAATTATACCTTTAGAAAGTTGTCATTTTCGGCCTGAGCCTAATGTGACTATCTACCAATGTTCACTATCACTCAAGAGCTGAATAGCTGTTTGACTGAGTGTGAAGCGGGAGAAAGTTTGACCTTCCCCGATAGGATCTGGGCTGTGCAAAGAATGCCTATTGTGATGTAGCTCACACCTGGAAATGCCTCCTCTTATTTCCTTCTAGCCAGCCAGGCACCACTCCTAGTGGGAGAGGAGCTGCCTCATGAACCAATTTTGCGTGACCACAATAGAATCATAGCCACACCTCAGGGTAGGCACAGAGAGCTCTGCACAAGGGAAGAAAGTTTCAGCCATGCTAATTTTAGGTGGAGAAGGGTACTGTGGGATCATTTCCAGTAAAACACACAGGATGTGCTGCAAACGTGGATATGGCCACCACTGGGAACGTTTTACCCCACAAGTTAGGTAATGGCCAAAGGTTTTCCTCACCCATAAGCTGCCATTGGGCACAAATGTGTCACCACCAGTGCCATCCTCAGAACACTCTTGTACCTTTTGAAGGCAGAAAATGGACTACCTGCTGTTGTGACCTGTGAGGAGAACCCTAAAGGCCAGGCCTGCTCCCCCTTGTACCCAGGACTGAGAAGTTCACTTCAAGGGTTAATTGACTGACCTGTTAAGCTACAGGGACAAAAAGCTACAAGAAACCAACTTACCTGAAGAGCCCAGGTGGCCATTTCCAACTAGACATGCACCAGAGCCTTGCTGATGGCTTCTGTTGGAGTGAGTCCAGTCCTGAGAACCAAGTGCTGTTCTTTGGGTCCTGGGACACTTGGCTGGGGTTTAGAGTATCCATCTCCTGCCTAAGCAGCAAAACCTGGGACTTAGAATTGTTTCCCATCTTTCTGCCTGGAGAATGAACAGAAAGCAGGGTCACTGTTGAAGTTGCAGCTATTGGCGTTGAACTGCCATTGGCTATGGTTTGCCTCCGTAAAAGATATCCGACATTCAGAAAATTGTCAAAGTTCAAACAAAGAGAGTTCAATGAGAGTGACACCGAGCTCACTGACTTCGGGAAATCTCAAGTCCAGCATACTCCTCTCAGTAGGAAAATGTATATGTGGCAAAAGATAGTCAACAAAGTGAATGCTGTAGGCACCACACTGCGCACAAAGGAGGCCATTAGGAAGTGGAGGAATGACCTGAGAGGGGAGGTGCAAAACATGGAGGTCAATACGATTGGTGGTGGTACTCCCAGTGTCCCGTTATATCTCTTTCCCTTGGAGGAGAAGGCACTGGCCATCCTGCATCCTTGACAGGAAGAGCTGGGGGAGTGGAGTCTGGTAAGTTACAACACAAAAACTGCCATAAATCTTCAATGTCCTGCATGCTCACCTTTGCTACAGTGTTGTTCATCTACTTTACCAACATGTAATACCCAAAGTTGCAGAGATGTATGTTTGTCAATGTGGACTGTTGTACATAACATCACATTTATCAGTCCCTATTAAATGCCATATGTTGGAATGGGGTCTGTAAATGTTCCAACATCAAAAGAGCATCACAGGACCCATGGTATTTGTCAACATGTAAATATATGGGGCACCCTAATTGCAGTGTGGCAACCGACATTTAAGAATAAACTGTTGTCAAGTGTTGGGAAGCACAGAATGACATGACTGCAGCTACCAGGAGGCCCTGTTCGTGTACCTCTAACCACCAGTCCTACCTGCACTTGTCCAAATACACCTCTGTGCCATCTCTCAAATGATGTACCCTCACATGAGAGTTTAGCATTTGTGTAATGTAGTTAGACAGCAAGTGACATGGCTATTAGTACCTGGAGGCTCTGTTTCTGTAACTCAAACCAACAGGCCTTCCTGCACTTGTGTGCCACCTCGCAAATGATGTTTACTCACGTGGGAGTTTTGCATTTGTGTAGTGTGGGGAGGCAGCATGTGACTTGACTACTACTTTTCTGGAGTCCTTGTATCTGTACCTCTAACCATCAGGCCTTTCTGCACTGATCCAGTTACACCTGTGGGCCATCTCTCAAATCATGTACCCTCACGTGGGAGTTTTGCATTTGTGTAGTGTAGGGAGGCAGCAAGTGACATGGCTATAACTACCAGGAGGCTCTGTTTCTGTAACTCAAACAAACAGACCTTCCTGCATTTGTCCAAATACACCTGTGTGCCACCTCTCAAATGCTGTTCACTCACATGGGAGTGGGCAATCTATATATCATGCTCAATTCAGAGACATGTCTGCCTACCTAGCTTGCTCTTGTCCTCTTATCTCAAAATGAAACTATTGAGGTCAGGAAGGACACCTTACCAAGTGTGTACATCAAGTATTCCTAGGGCATTAGGCTGCATCACAAGATTGGTAGTGACAATTAACACATTGACTCAGCACTGCCCATGTGATGGCTACAGCTACATAATCAACAACGTTGTGTGTTCGCCCATATCACACACAACTAGGCCTTGGAATGGTCAAATACACATTTAACCTCTCCACTGTGTTGATTTAAGATGTCATGTTTATTCCCTCATCTAAAGTGCAATTGATCACTACATCTAATGAGCTGCTTGAGTATAATAGTTTCTGCAAGCTTCACACGTCATGTCAACAACTTCAAAAACATGGTAACATAGCACAGTCAGCAAACCCACCACTAAAGAGTGTCCAAGGTTTCTAGCTACAGTCACACAAAACGTTTGGATATAGATTCCACACTTCAACCAATAACATTGTGCTCTATTTCTCAACAGGTCAAGTTGTCACAACACCTAGACAGACATTGTTCACCGACCAGGCTCCCAACCCACCTCTGGATGAAGCCCTCAGTGATGACGACACTCCTAGACATGTGGAAGTAGATGACAGTCCTGGCCCATCTGGGCAGCCTCGTCAGATAGCAAGAGTGATTCTCACTATGTCCAAAACAAAACCTACCACCAAAGTTGCTTCAACATCACAGGCAATGTGCCCCCTACCTGTGTACCTAGCACGGTTGTCACCATCTTGTCTCCCCAGTCCTGGATTCTGAGGTGCAAATTAACTATCCTGAAACTGAGGTTCTAAGCCCCCTGTCCAAAGGACTCAGGCTTGTTGGGGTAGGGTCCATGGGAGGGATGCTGTGGGCTGGCAGAGTGAGGCCACTCATGACCAGGATACCATCAGCCAAGCCTTGATGGTCTATCATGATTCCCAAGGTGTGATGGCTCAGATGCTAACTGAACTCTGGCAAATCAAGCAGTTGCAGAGGGACATGAACCAACACATGGAGGCCCATAACTACAACATGGGCACTCTAACAGGGGTGCTGAGGGACATCCACATAGCCCTGAGCAGGGCTTTCTCCCCAACATCAATCCCTTCCTGTGGGGCAACTACATCAAGCCCAAGAACATCTGCGGCAGACACAGGGATGGAGGCCACTCCAGAGGACCAACCACCCTTAGACACTTCTGCCTCTGCAGCAGCTGAAACCCCCCCCCTTGCAGGAGGGAAGGTCCATGTAAAAATACAGGGGGTGTGGATGGCAAGACAGACACCACTGCCAGCAAGAAACCTCATCCTTAATGTCCTCCTTAGTGTGTTACACATTCACTCTGTGGACAGATCGTGAACCCCATTCCTATTTTGATGGGAGGAGTACTCTGAACTTTGGACTTCTCAAGGTGTGGCCTCTACTCCCATGATTTCATTCTCTATGACTGACCCCTTCACTTTTCATTTATGTTACTTTTTGCCACAAGTTTGTTTTCACCCTTAGCATTGTAATAAATTCACCAGCCACAAACTCATTGTTTGCTGTCTTACATTTCACATTAGCAATGTAGATATGTAAGAACATGCGAACCATACAATGAAAAAACAAGCTACTTGCTTACGCAGGGATATGTTGCATGTACACAATGTCCAGCTCAGAATTTAAACCATTCCACATACATACAAGTGTCTGGTCAGAGAAGAACATGTATTACATTGTTCAGCTCATAGGCTGTCAATATGTCTGAAACAGTAAATCATACATGATTGAATCATACTGGGTAAATGATCAAATTTACAGGTGCAGACCTCCAGACCATGGAAGGAAGGGATATATCAGACATTGTCCTGTAGAATAGGCAAAAACGAAATTGGTTGATGTCATCAACTGAAGCCACATCGTCTAACTCACAAAAGGAATCTAACATCATATAATGCAAGACTCAGACAGATGGCAGTACAAAGGTTTTCTGATCACAGGATTATTACAATCCGGTGCTTCTACATCTGGTGATATGACACAAACAAATGTCAGTCACTTTGGCCTACAATGATGAAACACATCAACAGCTACATACAGTTCATACAAAAAGAGTGTTTAGCCAATGTGAAGGGAATCTAACTTAAATATGGTCTAGGACTACATATTGTCTGACAAAATGATGACACACTTGATACATCAGGGCCACCACTTCACAAGGATCAAGTCCAAACTTCCATCCTATCACTGTGCAAGCTGTCGTGGCACAGGTCTTTCACACCAAATGTCTGTGACCTGCATTCCCAGGAGCAATCCATGTCCACTTCGTATGTCTGAACAGCATCATATACCTGCCAATGTCACAACTTGGAAATGTCCCAATGAAGATGTCATGGTGGAGGTAGCAGAACAAACACTGAACAAGCGTATAGTTATGAAGCCATACATATGATACAATTCACATAGCAAATATCTGGCGAACGCAGTCCATGTTCTTAATCACACAAAAACAAAGCAACATTTACTAAATGTTATTGTGTAAATCGTTTTCTCATCAGACACACTCTGCCAGTATTTGCCAGAGCTTCAGCTTCACAACTGTTCAAAAAAATATACTCCTCACATCATCACAAGAGTTTATTGTACAGTCAAAATCATGACGTCTCATGACATACTTACACTCTTGAGAAGAAGCTGTTGATGAGATCCTGTGGCAAGTCAGCTCCTTCCTCCTCACCACTATCATCTTCATTTGCATTTCTGGATTCTCACCCGGTGGCACAGAAGGCTCCCCCTCCTCTGGGATGTAAGGGATGTTCCTTTGCAGGGCAATGTTATGGAGCATGCATCATGCCACAGTGATTTGACACACCTTCCTGGGTGAGTAGAGGAGGGCTACCCCAGCCTTATCAGACAGCAAAATCTGGCCTTCAGGAGCTCAAAAGCCTGCTCAACTGGTTGCCGTGTTCTTCCGTGGTGCTCATTGAAGCAGACTTCCCCTGACATAGTTGGATTCCTCAGCAGTGTTAACAACTAAGGACAGTTGGGATATGCTGAGTCTCCTGTTTTGTAGTGAGCCATAAGTGCCACAATGAGTCACACACTTCCTGATCTTCCTGATCGTGATCTTGTGTGTGCAATGTAGCACCTGACACTGCACACACAAGATCACAACAGATGTAACTTACCACTGGCCAGATCCTCTCCGGTTGCAGTTGTGATATCAACTGGGATATGGTGCTGTTCAGCATCACAAACAAATCATGGGCTGAACCTGGGAACCAGGCACACATGTTTGAAATGTACAGATCTGACAAGCAGACAACTTGCACGTTGATCGAATCGAAGTGTTTTCTGTTGCGATAGACTTGATCGCTGGCATGCGGTGGCACAAAAACATTAATGGCTCCCACAACATGTGGACAGCAACCAAATCCATAGACATCAACCTTCACATTGGCTAAATCCTCACGTCTGGGGAACCTGATATACCTGCGAATGTGCTTCATTCTTGCTGATAGCATGTCACTTAAAACACCACTGCTAAAAAATTGAGATCTGGCTGTCTGCTCCCGGGGAGATCTTGTTCTAAAACCAAATCTAACCCTCTTTGTAACAAGGGAGCAGCCGTGCCAGGTCTAAAATGCAGAAACCAAATGTTCTCTCTATGGGACAAAGAGAAGGCTCCCCTTAACCTCTCCAAGCCTGGATCTCTTGACCGCAGAAACATTTTACCATCAGGAGAACCTCTCCATCTTAGTCCTCTCCCTAAAGACTCAGCATGTTTTAATGTTTTGGAAGAATCAATCCGAAGCTTTTCTGCACCCCTAACATTTCCCTCTAAAATTGAGGCTCCCGCTTCTTGCAAAGCTGCCTTGTCATATCTTAGTGCAACCCTTTCTTCAATCTATGACTCCACCGGTTCGGCCTCTGCAAGGGAGGTCTTGCCTCTTGGAACTGTTAGTAATCCCCCTCTCCAATGTATTGGCCTGAAAATCCCTCTGGTTGACTTTACTCTCCTCGATTTAGACTTGGAGCTATTTGAAAGAAATGGGCCCTGTCAGGGAGGGAAATCTCCCTTGCTCTCTTCCCTGCTTCCATCCACGGGTTGGCAGCTCTTTAGTAGCACTCCCTCCAACCACACTTCACTATGCTCACATCTCTCAGTGACCCCTGATTTGATCTTAAATGTTAATCCCCTAAGTAATTCCCGTGACCAAAACGTATTGGTCTCGTCGTCCATTTTAAGCTTAGAGTGACTTTTATCCTCCATTTTAAATCTCTTTGAAAAAATGATTGGGAGATCTGACTGTATCTTCGACTCAGCAACAGCCATAACAAAAGAACTAATCGCCAGGTAAGGAGTTAATTCTGAATTATCTACACCACAACAAGAAGACCCTTTAGCACGGCCATGTGCTTCTGTGAACATGGGTGTATTTCTCGTACTGATTTTTGTTCCCAGGCTGGCGCACCCCAGATTGAGATACTGCCTAAAAATCTAGTTCTCACAAAGAGCCCAGTAGACTCCATTAGATTTGTCTTGAGCGATTTCTTATCAGGCAAAAGCCCGGATTCAGATCTTCAAAGCTCAGGGCAGGATATTTTTCCCATCATCAAAGCCCAACCAAAGGTAAACTCTATGATTGGGGTTCCTTGTCCTTCAGAGCAAATGCTAACATGCAAAAGGAAACAACCTAAGAGGGCTAAAAAACAAATTCAAAGGTTCTCCGAAAAAGGTCGGAGAAAGGTGCAATTCTCTGAGGTTTACTCTGAGACACAAGAACCTCTAACCCCGGAGGCACCAGTTCTACAGCATCACACCACAATTACTGACTCTCGAGTAATGGCTGTGCCTCTATGTTCCACCGGCATGCCAGATTAGGACAACTCAATTTTGATCCAAGATTTGCCAATATTTCAATCAAATAGGCTACCTTTACATCCCCCTGCACAACCTTTTGAAGTTTCTCTGGGGCTGAAGCATAAACCGGTTGGATCGCAACCGACAAAAAGAGAAAAGAGACGAAAATCTGAGGATACTTTGATTGTAGATTTTATGCTTTTTTTTATACAGATCTTTTTTTAAATAGATCTGAATTGTTAAAGTGTTTTGCAGAGATAGAACCGCTCAGATTAATTGAAAGTAGTGACCTACATTTGGTTACTCTGGAGGATTTGGGTTTTGGTTCAAAGTCCATAGTGTCCTTTCATTCAAAACTGATCGTTAAGAAAATCTTAAATAATTCTGAACGTTTGTAATGTAAAGGTATTGATGTGGTACCAGTCTGGAGCGATGTGGGAAGCATGTTAGCTGATAGGGCCTCACAACATCTCTATGATGATGTAAGGAAACATAGCTCTATATCTATTTCCATAGATAATTTTGACAATTATCCCTATGATCATCAGGGCTTCAAAATCTTCCTGGGGGAATATGGCCGGGAAGTGCCATTTAGGGATCCTTCAACGCGTTCGCTCAATGATCTAGGTATCAATTCCTATTTTTGGAACTGGCTACCAGCTGCGCTAAGTAGCTTTGCCTCAACTCCTTGTCTAACAGCACCATCACTGTAGCAATGAGCTTATCATCATATCTTGGAATGTGGCAGGTATAAACAGTAGAAGGGAGAAAAATTGAATGTTTTAACTCTTTGAATGCTGTCATAATTTGCCTCCAAGAAACTTGGTCCACTGGGGAGCTACTGTGTGATAAATATTACTCACTCTGTTGTAATGCTACCCCATCAAAGAGATATCAAGCCAAGGGTCGGGTAGCATGTTTTCTGTCCAATAGGTTTCACTGGCAGTATGAGTGCTATAGAGACCCCAGTAATCTGTTTTTAGTTATAATTCTACACGGCTCCGTCAAAGTTGCTGAGGTAATCTCACTTGCGTTGATAAACTCTTATATCCCCCCTGGTGTCCCTTTCGATAGCCTCCTAGCTAAGGTATTTAATTTTAATAAGGAGCTTTGTGACAGGGAGCCAGCAATGCAAATTAATGTTTGCTGACCTAAATTGTAAAATTTCTAATTTGGTCCTTCTCATCTTTCTGGGACGAGGAAAAAGAGGATGCATTTGGGATACCAACCTGTATTTCCCCCCATAAAATAAGGTCTGATAAGCGTGAGAAGCCTTTCTTTGAGCACCTGAAGGTAATTGATTGCATTGCAGCAAATGGCAGACTTCCATCTGATTTTCCAGCCCGCTTTACGCATTAATCTCCTGGGGGGTTCTATTTTGGATTACGTGGTAGCGAGCCATCCAGCATTTTTCTTGGTACAGGACATAAAAATGTTAGAGATCGCTTTTAGCGATCATATATTTTGGTTCTTTCTCTTAACTTGAAGGTGCTCTCTGTTGAGCCCTGGAGTTTGGAAGGGCAGACTTCTCAGTTTAATGTCAAAAAGGGCACAACGCATTCCATCTTGAATGACCTTGCTAATTGGGTAGGAAATGTTTTGGAGAGATTCACTGTATTTATGCAGCAGCTAACTTTGACCACCCGCCAGAAGGCCCAGAGCAAGCGTATGGTAAAATATTGCCTTCTACTTTTATTAAACAGAAAAATTAACACTCTCATTCATAAGCAACATAGGAATTACACATCAGAAAGGCAATCTTGTTTAGAATTATTAAAAAGGAGAAGGAGGAGTTTAAGAGCTTGTCTAAAAAAGGATGCTATGGATAGATTCTGGTTTGCGGTAAGGGAAGCAGCCTCCAAAAGCAATACCAGGCATTTCTGGTCATTGGTTGCAGTCGGGTGTGGTCCGAGAACCAGGGGCCACATGTACCAACATTTGGTTTTGCGACTCGCAAATTGTAAGCCGGAGCGACTCGCAATTTGCGACTCACAAAACCGAATGTTGTATAGTGTCAATGACACTATTAGCGATTCGCAAGAGGATTGCAAATGCCCACCTCATGATTATTCATGAGGTAGGTCACAATTTGCGACCCCCTTGGGAATGGTGGCCCTCACAGGGATGGTGGTCTGCTGGAGACAGCAGACCACCATGTCTGTGACTGCTGTTAAATAAAGCAGATTTGTTTTTTTTAAAATGCAGCCCGTTTTCCTTAAAGGAAAACGAGATGCATTTCAAAAACAAAAAATGAAACGTTTTTGTTTCATTTTTTCAGAGCAGGCAGGACCACTGCCTGCTCTGAAAAAATGTTTACAGTGACATTCACAAACGGGAAGGGGTCCCATAGGGACCCCTTCCCGTTTGTGAATGGGTTAGCACCAATGTGGCACTGGTGCTATCTGCGATTGTTTTGCGACCGCATTCGTGGTCACAAAACAATCATACATGGGACTGCGTGTCGCAATTAGAAAGGGAACACCCCTTCCTAATTGCGAGTTGCAATCCCTTTTTGTGATTTGCATGACACAATCTACTTTATCAAATGCTGTGAAAAGTCAATAAAGGCAGCATAGATCACCTCCCCTCTCGGGGAGACATACTTCTTGTTAATTACTTGCAGGGCTGAGATGTTATCAATTGTACCATGTTTTTCCTAAAGCCTGATTGCTCCTGGGGGATAATTCTATTCCTTTCCGCCCAATCACTAATCTGGGAAAGCAGAAATTTGGCATAAATTTTCCCGACCGCATCAAAAAGAGCTATCTGGCGACAATTTCCGGGCAGTTTCGGTCCACTTTCTTGTGTTTGGGAACAATAATACTACCCTTCGAGGACAAGGGGATATTTCCGGTTTCATAGCATTACTGAACAACCAGGAACAAAATCTTGCACCAGGAAGGTGTATCATGTTTTATTACCAGTATAGGGATTTCATCGGGACCCACTGGGGAAGAACTTCGCATTCCTCTAATTACACCCTCAATTTCTTTTAAAGTGGGGTATGTATATAAGAGATCTGCCCCAACATGGGGGAGCTCCATGGTAAGCATAAAGGCCAGATATATAGGCCGACCAGCTGAATTTGTTAATGGTCATTGGGAGAGATCTGGGGCCACATGTACGTAGCCTTTTGCATGTCGCAAACAGCGAATCGGGCTGTTTGCGACATGCAAAATGCGCTTTCCCATGTACCAATCCATTTTTGCTACTCTGTAAACTTTTTACCTGTGGAAAAAGCTCTTAAGACTAGGCATGCCTGGCATTCTTCCTGTCCTGGTGTTTGCCCTTCACCTCTCCACCTGGTGTAGGCTATTGCTAGGGTGAGAAAGATGCCTGTCACATGTAATTGCAACCCAGAATGGCCTAAAACAAGGTTGTATGTTGGCCCGTTGTAATTCTCTTTGTACATCTCTGATTTACCGACCTATTTAACCCAGTGTGAGGGTTTTGCCCCTAACTTGGGAGATAGATCATTATGTTGTCTGCTCTATGCGGCTGACACAATTATATTAGACCGTACCCCGAAAGGGCTTAATAACCGTCTTCAAGCCGAAGCCCATTTTTTAAAAGTAAACTGCTCCAAAAGTAAAATCTTGTTTTTTCATGGGAAAAAAAGATTTAAATTTAGCCAGTTTCCGTTGGTCCTTGGGAGCACAACAATTTAAAAGAATAAACTCATACACCTTGGGCAAAATTCGATAGGGAGCATATTGAACATAATGAGCGCAAGGATCTATCCCAGGCTAACGGCTTGAATGCCCTTTATAGGGTTACAGGTAGGAGACATTTAAAATGCCTCCTAGAGGTTTATCGGGCAAAGATACCCCGTTCTCTGGTCTATGGCATAAAGCATATTGACGTTTCCAAAAGGGTTTTTCTTGATAAACTCGAGGGATGTGTTTTGAGAAATCTCACATCCGTAAATTCTGCCTTTTTAGCATCTTTATTAAGACTTGAGTTGGGCTTGCGCAGTGCCTTTTATTCAAGGACTGGCTGCAGTCATTTGCTGGGTGGTTAGCTTAATGACGTGTGGTAATGACTCTTTGCGGTCATTATTAAGAAAATAAATCTTGGCTGGCTGCAGAATGAAATATACTATTGGCAGGAATTTCATAAATGTTTTGGATGTCTTACAATTAGATCCTACAACAATTTTTATGCTCTCTCCCATGCTGCTTAAATCTACAATTAGGCAAGCAACTTGGGCCGTGGATTTCCACTTGGACAAAAAGGCTTGTGTACACAGGCAGAGTTTTCAATCTATATCCGACACCATACGATTGAGGGTAATGCAGCCCTATCTCAGTTGGAACCTGCCTCATGGCGTGTGAGAAGATTCTGGCTTCTGCTGCGACAGGGGTTGCTTTCTCTTAATATATTGCAGGCTAGATGGTACAGCTCCTCAGCTGTTTTGTAATGTTTGCCAAAATGGTGCCCAAGATCTGAATCATGTTGTATTTTTTTGTCCTGCCTTCTCGCAATATCGTCATAGATGGCTGCGCCCCATTTGTCTCACTCTCTCCTTATGCAATTCTTCAGAGTTATTGCAGGCCTTCTCTGTTCTGCCAAATTAAATGTTTTGTATATTACAATTTTTAACTATTTTAAGTGTTTCTGATCCTTCTATTAACCTATTTAACTGTATCTGAAGGCTCAGCTTTTACTGTATGTGTGTTTTATGTGGACCTCCTGTGAAGTTCTGTATCATAATAAATAAATATATATATTTGGATTTGGATATATAAAACGCTACAAAAAATAGGTTGTGACATACCACTGTATACTGAAATTACCCTGTGGCCAGGAAATGTAATACTGCCATGGTTCTCACACTGGATGGTATACATGTTAGATTAGTGTTTTGAGGCATGAGATCTGGCTCCAACTGATGACATAGATCTTGGACTGTTTGCTTGTTCCGACTGAAGTGCTTTATTTTGTCACATTCTTCCACTGTCTGGAGGTCCGGAAATGGTTGGTAGACTGATATTTGTCACATCCTCCCTCTACCAGGGTATCTATTTGTGGAATGAAATTAGTTGGAGCATTAGTCACTGTGTCCAGACCAACATATCTGATAATTAAGACCAAAGTTATGTGACAAAACATTACTGCCTAGAAATACATTATAACTATTACACATCAAAACTGTCTACTGCTCAAAGTCCAACTATGATCTCTATGGATGTCTGGACAGGAGTCTACTACATATAAGTCCACATAATACACTATGGGGGTCATTCTGACCCCGGTGGGCGGCGGGAGCCGCCCGCCTGGAGGGAACCTCCAGAATACCGCTGCGCGGTCAAAAGACCGCCGCGGGTATTCTGGGTTTCCCACTGGGCTGGCGGGCGACCGCCAAATGGCTGCCCGACAGCCCAGTGGGAAACACCCCTTCATGAGGATGCCGGCTCCGAATGGAGCCGGCGGAGTGGAGGATGTGCGACGGGTGCAGTAGCACCCGTCGCGAATTTCAGTGTCTGCTAAGCAGACACTGAAATTCAGGGTGGGGCCCTCTTACGGGGGCCCCTGCAGTGCCCATGCCAGGGGCCCCACGACACCCCATACCGCCATCCTGTTCCTGGCGGCCGAAGCCGCCAGGAACAGGATGGCGGTATGGGGGTCAGAATCCCCATGGCGGCGCAGCAAGCTGCGCCGCCATGGAGGATTCTACAGGGCAGCGGAAAACCGGCGGGAGACCGCCGGTTTTCCCTTTCTGGCCGCGGCTGAACCGCCGCGGTCAGAATACCCTGTGGAGCACCGCCAGCCTGTTGGCGGTGCTCCCGCCGACCCCGGCCCCGGTGGTCAATGACCGCCGGGGTCGGAATGACCCCCTATGTGCTCCTCTTGTACTTCTTGATATTGTGAAGTATGTTTCTATCGTCAACAATGCCTTCTCCAGGGGGTACAGTACACCACGGTTCTATGGCATCTGTGACCAGCAACGCACTACACTGATGACTGTGTAGGAGAATCTACATAACAAGGGAGCTTTAAATCTGTTGAGATGTTAATACACATTAATGGATGTTGTGACACATTTAAAAGTCAACAAAACTGTAGTTTCAACTGTTAAAATGGCAGATTCCTGACCTTGTTAGTTTGACTTTAGGAACCTCCCGCCTCTGGTAGAAGTCTACCACTCGGTGAGAAGTTCCAACCATGGCAGACACAGCCGTAGGCTAAAGTTGTTGACTGTGATGGTCAGGGCCCAACGGCTGTGCCCATTGATGTTGATGACCAGGTACGTGGCCTCAATGTACGCTGTGGTTTAGAAAATAACTCACTTGCCTACTGACACGGCTGCCATCAACACCTCCACCACTTCAGCTGCTGTGTGCTGCCTCTTGGAGCAATCATGCCAGACCAGGCAGGTGAAAGGGCCCAGGCCTTCTCTCGGGGACGAGCTGGAGAAACTTGTTGAAGAGGTCCTTCTCCTGTATGGTCAGCTCTATGGCTCACCAGAGGAACAGGTATATTTATATCTCACACATATTTGACTATGCTCAAAACCATTCTTTCCATCCTCACAGGCTAAAATGTGCCTCTGAGTCCCAGTGAGTCATTTGGGTGGCTACTGTCACAATATGTGGTCCATACATAGGATGTACAGGTTGTGGATTATGGAGCCCTGTACTCTGAGTATTTCAAATACCCATTGTGTTTTGTGATGTGTGATAAGCCTTAGATCCTCCTTCTGTTGCATTCATACATCTACTCAAGTAAACCTTATAGCCAAACAATGACTTGGCTGATGATCTGATGATGGTAAATAGCACGAGCTGTGTATGTATACTGTTTGAGTCAGTTGAGGATTTTGTTAGCAAAGTGTAAAGTCCCACAAATCATTCAGCCCAGATCAGGCCTTTGTAAACTGTGGTATGAGACCCAGTAAAAACTCACTGAGCTCTTCAGAGTGCCACACAACCCTTAACTCCCATATGGTAAGAGGTGTTTCCCTTGATACCAGTACATACCACACAAACCTATTCAGAATTGGGATGAGATTCCATTATGTAGACCACATTTCCACACATCCACAGAGAAGAAGCTCTCTATGACACCCATGCCAGCCCTTTCATTGTCAGCTAAGTCTTACGTTGTAGTCTTTACCATGGTAGTTGTAGTTGCCTGTATTGACCTATGCAGCGAGTCAATGTGCCTAGATGTAAAGGTGTATGTACAGTCATGCACAAGTAGTATACCCTTCAAAAGATCACTATGGTGTGTTGTGCTTCCTAGATGCTCAGATCACAGTACATGTTGCTTGACCCTGGGCTACAATATGTCAGTGGGCTTGCTTAGTCAGTGTAGGCCATGACCAGGTTTGTGGATAGTCAGCAGATTACTCCAAATGTGTGTATTTATGTCCTTGTTCTTATCACCATGTGTGCTTTACACATGTTATGTGTTGACAATTAAAACATGCTTTTGCTAGGTGTTTCACAAATGTATGTTACACAACCAGCTACTCTAAAACAGTGCAATTGTGACCTCTTCATTTATCTATTGCATCCATACAGGTCAACGCCCATCAGAAGCAAGGGATTTGGAGAGACATTGCCTGGAAGGTGCGGATACTAGGGGTCTATTGCCAGCAGAGTGTCCACTGTCACAAAAGGTGGGAGGGCCTGAGACGCTGGGCCCGGAAGATCGCAGAGGTCCAGCTGGGGCTGCCCCCCAATGTGGGAGGGGCAAATACCAGACCCTGACCCCTCTGATGGCCCACATACGGTTGGTGGCTTACCCCAAGCTAGATGGGCGTTTGAGGGGAGCACAGCAGCTACAAGGGGGTGAGTGCTGTGCAGATTCATACTTGTTACATTGACAGGTTGATGTCTTATGGGCAGTCATCTCCCCATAAATATTGGAGATGGGCAATGTGCGATACACAAGATGTGCTGTTATTTGTGTAGGTATGGTAGTTGGTGAATGGTGATGTGCCTTGATTCTTGTCCTAGTGCCCAGGGAAACAACAGGTTAAAGTCCACTACCAAGATACTCTCTGGAGCAGACACATTGCTGAGTGCAGTGGTCAAGCATCTCATGCTAATGCATGTTATGGGTGTCATTTGTACCCAGCAGTCCACTTGACTTAAGTGTGTCAGCCCCAACATCAAACAACATGAGGTAAGAGATCACTGTACTCAGCCATGTGTCTGCTCAAGAGAGTATATTGGCATCTATACCCAACTTGTCTACAGTGTGTCAAGAGTGCTGGTGCCTTACTACTGTTTCTCATGTGGTTGTGGCCATCATACATGTGACATATCAGACATTGGGGGTCATTCCGAGTTTGGCGGGCGGTGGTTGCCGCCCGCCAAACTTCCCCCGTCGAAAGACCGCTCTGCGGTCAAAAGACTGCGGGGGCCATTTCGACTTTCCCGCTGGGCCGGCGGGCGACCGCCAGAAGAGCGCCCGCCGGCCCAGCTGGAAAGGCCCTGCAACATCGAAGCCGGCTCCGAATGGAGCCGGCGGTGTTGCAGGGGTGCGACGGGTGCAGTTGCACCCGTCGCGATTTTCACTGTCTGCAAAGCAGACAGTGAAAATCCTGCTGGGGCCCTGTTAGGGGGCCCCTGCACTGCCCATGCCAGTGGCATGGGCAGTGCAGAGGCCCCCAGGGGCCCCACGACACCCGGCTGGCGGGAAGGGGGTCGGAATCCCCATGGTGGCGCTGCAAGCAGCGCCGCCATGGAGGATTCTCCCAGTCGGGGGAAATCCGGCGGGAAACCGCCGGACCCGGCTGGGCGACCGCGGCTTTACAGCCGCGGTCGGAATAGCAAAGGAAGCACCGCCAGCCTGTTGGCGGTGCTTCCGTGGTCGTCGACCCTGGCGGTCGATGACCGCCAGGGTCAGAATGACCCCCATTGTCCTTTGTGAGCAGTCACTGAGCAATACTTTCCACCGGTAAGTAGGAAATGTCAAGTTAAATGATTTGGGTAACATCAGTGTTGGCATTAGTATTTGTGCCTTTATGTTAGCATTTGTACCTTGCACTTTGTAGTATAATTTCCACTACTGTTTCATACATGATCTAACTGTCTTCATGGGATGATGTCTAATTTCATCACATATGTGTGCATGCCAAAACCTCTTGGAATATAGTTTCATATGATGGGTATACAGTTCACGTGGTACCACAGACAGGAGTGTGTCAACATTGTTTGTTGGATCACACATACCCTAACCCATTAATCCATGTAATTTATCATGAACACTTGCAGAAGCAATGAAGGACATGACAGGTAGACCTACAGTAATAACTCATATTGTGCATTTCTATGCCATTGATGTTGAATCCTTTGGCTAAGCGTTGTGCACATGTCAGTTGCTGAAGGTTCATTACTTGACTGTTGACAAGCATCGGGAGTGACATACAGAAATGTTGGGATCATTTGTGATTGTGGACACTCAGTAATCCAATGGAATCTGTGTTTGCATGACAAAAAGGTACATAGATGTGCTTTCCCATTGAGAAACATGTTAAAGGCCCTACTCAGATTTTGGAGATTCCCTAAGCCACAACAACGTGCAATGGACTATTACCTTTTCATAATGCAAAGTTAGAAGGCTGTTCTCAGTAGTACCATTCAAAAATGTGATTTCCCTAGCCCTAGCTGATGATATTTGTTGACAAATCTCCCAGACATTTCGACCAGATTGTCTCCAGTTTTCTCTTCTGTGCAAGACGTGTTATCTAGCAAAGCAACATTAGTACAACTTACACTATTTTGACACCATACATCTTGTGAAATTACCAATGGTGATTTTTTACATTGTGACATGGGTGTTTCCATGTGACCTTCTTCGGTCTACTTTACTTCTTACTGCAACATTTCTGGATTATTTGCCCATCATTTCATCATGATTTGGTATCGTGTATACGAACATTTGCTGATTGCAGGTCCCTGTGTAAATTCTTGACATTGCCATCATATTTGATGCCAACAGATTAGCGAGTGGTGCTACAAGAGCCAAACTATTCAAGGTGACAAGGTCTCCTACTTGAAACATGTGTATTGTGATTGGACAACTTCACTCATGCAACTGAAGTTGTCTGTGATTCCGATTTTCCGGTGCACAAATGTTTACAGTTCATGTAGCATGCATGCATGTGGTGTTGCAAATGTAGGAGGCACTTTTGAGGACCTTGTGGCTGTGGGCTAAGGTACATTATGGAAACAGTTTGTAATCAAAGCTGTTGTTCAAGTGTGTTTCAGCTCATGGACTGACCCGATTTGTCTTTGTCATTTCAGCATCATCACAGGCAAGCAGAAGAGACAGGGCTGACATCAGTGGGGAAGCATCTGGCCACGGTACATGTGGTCAAGAGACATCAGACACGGAGGGACCCAGTGGCCCAGAGGATGACAGGACTGCCACAGAGGAGACCGGCTCCACATCATCTTCTTCTGTGTCAACCTCCAGTGGACAATCCAGAGTGGTGGTGGAACACTCAGGACCTGAACCTGCTGCATCCTTGACCGTCACCCCCATGTCCATTTCCACTCTCCCTGTTGCTTCCCTCCTAGTTTGCAAGGCCTGCTCCTCCCAAAAGGATGTCCGTCTACTTAGCGTCAGGCACCCCCCCCTGCCCTTGTTACCCCTGCTACTCTGAATGAGGAAGCTATTGACCGCCAGAGGTTCACCTCTGTGGGTCAGACTGCCATTCTTACTGCAATCCAGGTGAAGGACACCCAGCTCCAACAGATAGTTGTGTACCTAGAAGGCATTCACAGTGCTATGTCTGGCCTACAGAGATATTTTCAGGCTCTGGTCCCCTTCCTCATGGCAGCCTTCCACCCCCCACTATCTTCCCCCACCACTTTCCTTGTTCCCATCCAACTTACCTATTCCTATACCTGTCCAAGGCACACTCACATGCATGCCCATACCTCAACAGCCACAAGCAGCACACATAGACACAAACACCACAGGACACACAAGCATGCAAGCACTCAACAATCACTCACCCCACTCACAACTACGACCACATCCACCATACCCCCAGATACCACACCACCACCCATGGACACAGCCACCACATCCATCAAACCCCCAGATACCACCCCACCACCCACAGACACAGCCGCCACATCCACCATACCACCAAACACCACACCAACACCCATAATCACAACCACCACATCCACCACACCCCTAAACACCCTCCCAGCACCAAGAGACACAGCCACCATATCCACCATACCTCCTGATACCACCCCCACCCACGCAGACAAATTCAACACTCCCACCATACCCATCACATCCACGTCACAGCCCACCAAAAGATGCAAATGCAACATACACCAACTAAACACAAACATACTTAAAACACACACACACACCAGCACCAACAACACCCAAAGCCACACTTGAAAAAGGACCCCGACCAAACCCCACCCTATCCCTTCCACGTCCAAGTCCTCCCCTGGGACACCTGCCCACCCCTGGATCCTAACTAAACCCAAGAAGAAGCAAACCCTTCCCGAAGAGAAGCCCACTCCTCCCAAGACCAAACTCACCCATCCAAAACCCAACTCCATCTCACCCAAGGTGATCATTGAGGTGCCTTGAATGCCACTTTCTGTAGAGTTTTCTGTGGCAGTGATCTGTGAGGCAAGTTGTGGGGCCCAGCAGTGTGCTTAGCGCACCTTTTATCAAGGACTGGCCATTGGCCTCCTACATTTTTGAAGGCCTGTAAATAAAATTAAGTTGTTTGCTTTGCTATACATTGGTCCTGCCATTACTTTTCTACCTATTTGATGTTCATGAATACTTTGTGAGGTATGACTACAGTTATGTTTGTTTCACCCTGGTCGATAATCCATTTGCTTAGGTTGGTAATATATGACTTTGTAACCAGTGCTACAGTCACCCAGGACAAGAGAAAATGTTTTATGGATGGATGTGTGGGATGTGATCCAATTGGGGTGGCATTGCTTTGGGTGTTGTTTCATATGGTTGGTGTTTCTTATTGGCTTGGCCACTGTCAACATCTATTGGGTGACATTTATCCCCCTGATATAGACTGGACATTTGTTTATTGTGTTTAAGCTAGTGGTTTGTTTGTCCACAGATGGAAGGAGTTCAATACAATTGAATGAGCATGTGTCCATTTTAATGTGTGTACCTTACACCTACTTTACCTAAATGTGTGATCCATGTTGTTACTGGTGTATTTGCTTTCCAGACTTGCACTTACACATTTGCCACATGGGTTATGATATTGGTTGTCCCTGATATTCATCTAGCCACAGTTCCTGTGCAAATAGTGTTTTGAGGCATGTGCAAAGTGGCATGTGTCTCAGGGCTGCAGCCTTAATGGGGTCCCCCTGATGCTGCAAAACCTATTCTGCAGGGATTGTTTACAGTGTGTGCATAAGATGTTTGTCACACAAATTATTCTGCATCCCATTTACCTTACATTCTCTTGCAATGCTGGTGAAATGTGTGAGTCCATTACAAGGATGTTGCAGGGAAGGTGTGTTTGGGTTCAATGACACATCTATAAAGATCTATGGCCCTCATTACAACATTGATGGTAAAAGCCGCTTACCACCGTGCAGAAGACCGCCAACACACCGCCGCGGAATTCAGCCACAGCTTTTATGACCCACAGTTCTGAATCCACCAAAATCCACACCAGTCCGCCACACCAAAGGTCAGTGATAAACCGGTGAAAACAAAACCTCCACCATCACGCCAACAGAAATA
Organism: Pleurodeles waltl; assembly: GCF_031143425.1. NCBI lineage: Eukaryota > Metazoa > Chordata > Amphibia > Caudata > Salamandridae > Pleurodeles > Pleurodeles waltl. The sequence continues at coordinate 583,411,804 of NC_090440.1, read as the reverse complement.
CGCCCACACTATCAGGACCCACGAATCCACAAATCCACCCGGCGGTCTTTCAACCGCGGTATTCCATTGGCGGTACACACCGCTGCGCTCAAAATACACACACTTTTAGAAAACACAGCCACATTGGACAAATCGAAATACACACACCTGATACACATACACACACCACTCCCACATACCCAATACAATATAAAACACACACCCACATCACCCACAAACCCTTATGACAACAAATCACGAACGGAAGCCAGAGAGAGACAGCACCAGCAAGAACAACATCATCCACAGGCACACAACACCATCACCCACATAACTTCCACGCACCTCACACAACACCCCACTACATATCACCCCACACCCCACCCCACATATCACCTACACCACCCTATGGCATGGCAAAGACACCCCAGGTTCTCGGAGGAGGAGCTCAGGGTCATGGTGGAGGAAATTGTCCGGGTAGAGCCGCAGCTATTCGGATCACAGGTGCAGCACACCTCAATTGCAAGGAGGAAGAAGCTATGGCGAAGAATAGTGGACAGGGTCAACGCAGTGGGACAGCACCCAAGAAATCGGGAGGACATCAGGAAGAGGTGGAACGACCTATGGGGGAAGGTGCGTTCCGTGGTCTCAAGACACCACCTGGCGGTTCAGCGGACTGGCGGCGGACCCCCACCTCCTCCCCCACAACTAACAACATGGAAGGAGCAGGTCTTGGCGATTCTGCATCCTGAGGGCCTCGCAGGAGTAGGTGGAGGAATGGACTCTGGTAAGACAAATCTTAACTATTACATCCCCCACCCCACCTGCATGCCAGCACATACCCCCACCCTCACCCCCAGCACTCCAACTCCTCACATATGTCCCAACATCACAAACCACCCATCCGAACACCAAGCCCTGCTTGCAAAAAACAAAGCATGGACACCCATCACTAAAGCATGCCCACTGCACATACCCATACACCCCCCTAAACCATCATCACACAAGGTCCCACAGAGGAATGCTAGCACTGGGGTACACTGTCACCCACCCATTGCACACCATGCCACACACAGATGTAATAAACATCCTTTTATACCCCTGCAGGACCCCTACTCAACGTCACCGGACAGGAGGGTCCACACATGTCCACACCACCAACAGAAGAGGCCCACAGTGATGACAACAGGTCTGTCCAACTGGATCTAGATGACCAGTCCGGCCCATCGGGGACCTCGGGACAGTCGGTTCCCACCACACCTTCACAGGCCACTACAGAGCTTCCCCCCCCCCTGGAAACACCAGCACAGCACCCACCCAGCGGGCCCATACCTCCGTCCCCAGGACACGTCAATCAGCTGTGTGTCCACCACTACAGGGAACCCAGGCTAACCCACCACCCCAACAACAACAGGGACCTGGGGGCAGTGGCAGTGGGCATGCGGTCCAGGGGACGGAGGCCAAGGAACACAGGGGAACTGGGAGGGCTGCTGTGCGACAGGGGGCGGACAGGCAAAGGGAACCCACTCTCCACGAGGCCCTCTCCTCCATCATGGGAGCCTACCACCACTCCCATGAGACAATGGCAACGGTACTGGCCAAGTTTGACGAGACCCAGCGCCTGCAGGAGGAACAGTATATGGGCTTCAGGGAGGAACTCAGAACCATCAGCTCCACCCTGGGCACCATCGTAGGGTGCTGAAGGAACTTGTCAACACCAGGAGGGACACTGCGGCACTACAAGGGGCCCCTGACACTAGCATGGACGATGAACTGCCCACCACCTCTGCCGGCGCTAGTGGACAGGACGCCCCGCCACAGGACCACCACACCAGCACCCCACCCCCTGCAGAGGGAGAACCACCCCGCAAACGGTCCCTGAGATCCAGGAACAAGACAGAGCACGATGCCAAGACCCCGCCAAGATATTAGACCACCCTGATTGTCATCCTACTGTCCCACTTTGTCACCCTGTCCATACTTAAACTGCCCCAGCTCCACTTCCTAAGCCTATATGGGCAATGCACCTGTGAGACTAATAGACTGGACTCTGCCATGGACATTCCTCCGCCATCACCCCTCACCATTTTATTACCCCCTCCAATATTAAGCACTTAAATAAACACACTTAAAGCACAAAACAATCTGGAGTCTGTCTGTGATTTCGGAATAAGGTATTAGCAATTACAGTGACAAAATGCTCTTTCAATTGTAATGTCAACATACCTATGTCACACAGCTCTAGACCATGAGGAATCTAAGCAGATGTCACACAGTGGGACCCACATCTGTGAAATCATAGGGGAAAGTGACAACTCAGTGACCATACACTGGGTGAAAACGACAGACAGCAGAGAGGCAGTAGTGTATAAGTACATGTAGTAGGCAGGTCTGTACTCTTACCTGTGTCTCACTGGAAATATTGCTGGATCACTGAGTCCCTGTTGTTCATGTCTTCTTCCTCTGCTTCCTCGTCTTCACTGTCCACAGGCTCCACAGCTCCCACAACACCGCCATCTGGACCATCCTCCTGCAGAAAAGGCACCTGTCGTCGCAAAGCCAAGTTGTGAAGCATACAGCAGGCCACGATGAACTGGCACACCTTCTTTGGTGAGTAGAATAGGGATCCACCTGTCATATGGAGGCACCGGAATCTGGCCTTCAGGAGGCCGAAGGTCCGCTTGATCACCCTCCTAGTTCGCCCATGGGCCTCATTGTAGCGTTCCTCTGCCCTTGTCCTGGGATTCCTCACTGGGGTCAGTAGCCATGACAGGTTGGGGTAACCAGAGTCACCTGCAAATGGCGAGGGACAACTGTTAGACACAGACTAACCTGTAGGGATATCCCCAGACAACCATTCCCACTGTCTTGCTTCCAGGTGCTCACCTAATAGCCACACACGGTGCCTCTGGAGTTGACCCATCACATAAGAGATGCTGCTATTCCGCAGGATGTAGGGTCATGGACTGAGCCAGGGAACATGGCATTAACATGGGAGATGTACTGGTCTGCCAAACATACCATCTGTACATTCATTGAATGATAACTCTTCCTGTTTCTGTACACCTGTTCACTCCTGTGGGGGGTACCAAAGCCACATAGGTCCCATCAATTGCACCTATGATGTTGGGGATATGTCCAGGGCATAGAAATCACCTTTCACTGTAGGCAAATCCTCCACCTGAGGGAAAACGATGTAGCTCCGCATGTGTTTCAGAAGGGCAGACAACACTCTGGACAACACGTTGGAAAACATAGGCTGGGACATCCCTGATGCTATGGCCACTGTAGTTTGAAATGACCGACTTGCAAGGAAATGGAGCAATGACAGCACCTGCACTTGAGGGGGGATTCCTGTGGGATGGCGGATTGCTGACATCAGGTCTGGCTCCAACTGGGTACACAGTTCCTGGATTGTGGCACGGTCAAGCCTGTATGTGATAATCACATGTCTTTCCTCCATTGTCGACAGGTCCACCAACGGTCGGTACACCGGAGGATGCCGCCATCTCCTCACATGTCCCAGCGGACGGTGCCTATGAAGGACAACAGCGAGCACAGAGTCAAACTACTCAGAGGTACGTACCCACAGTTTACACAGAACACCATTCATACACAAAAAGTGGCCTGTATGTGTTTTGAGTCTAGGCCTAGGTATGTGTGACGCAGTTGAAAATGAAGCCATGTGGGCCGCTGAAATGGCGGCCGCCTGACCTCTAAAGTGGGACAATGGGATGTGACGTAACTGCGCTGGCGTACACCGTCGCTGAAGGCAGTGGAAGACCGTGGCTCAGTGCTGCATTGGTTAACATTGGACCATATGGGTCCTAGGAGCCAATCACGATGTACGCCGGTGGTGACGGTACGCACCGCCGCGGACGTGACCGCCATTTTCTATCTGTTCAATCCCTCAATACCTGATCTTCGACAGGAGAGGACCTACACTGCAAGTGCTGCTGTGACCTCGGTCTGGAAGAGACAATGGCTCGAGTGTCTGGGGAAAGGGCCCCTGCCTTCACATCGGAGGAGTTGAAGAAACTTGTGGATGGGGTCCGTCCCCAGTACACGCTACTCTACGGTCCTCCAGACAAACAGGTAAGTACACAGGGAGCATGATGTATGGGCTATGCCTGTGTGGAGAGGGCTGGATGTAAGAAGGAAGGGGGGAGAGTGCGGCGTGCATGAAACGACGGTGAATGCATGTGCCACATGGCAAGGGTAGGGATGGGGGCCAATCACTTTGACAGTTCAGTTGGTAATAACTTACTCTTACCCCTGTACATTTCATGTAGGTCAGCGCCCACCAGAAAAAATATATTTGGCGTGCCATCGCCAAGGACGTCCGGACCCTGGGGGTCTACCACAGACGGAACACCCACTGCCGGAAAAGATGGGAGGACATTCGCCGTTGGAGCAAGAAGACGGCGGAGGCTCAGCTGGGGATGGCCTCCCAACGTGGGAGGGGTGCCCGTCGCACCATGACCCCCCTGATGTTCAGAATCCTGGCGGTGGCCTACCCGGAGTTGGATGGGCGTTTGAGGGCATCACAGCAGCAACAAGGGGGTGAGTACACTCTCATTCTGCTGACTTTGCGCGCAGTGGAGGGGTCTGGGTGGGGGAGGTGGGCTGTGGGTTTCCCTAGGCAAGGGCGAGTTCTGTAGGCAAGGTCCCTCCGTAAGGAAGGCCATGTGGCACCCCACCCCACCTCTGTAGAGTGCCAAGTACACCTAGTCATGCCCCTGTGTCATCTATGTGTGCAGATGTCGTCCATAGCCTTGTAGGCCGTTTCCCAGGAATTGAACAGTGGAGCCCAAGAGCGTGGCGTAGTGCAGGGGGCTTGTGTGTCTGTCGTGTCCGCCAACAGTAGCGGTAATGCATGCACTCAACATGTCATTCTTCTGTCGTCGTCCCCTTTTTGTGATCTCCCTGTTCTTGTGTGCATTAGCATCATCAGGCAGAGGAGCAGTGGCACCGGAGCCCCAAGGGTCTGCATCCCACATGGCCATGGAGGGCCACACTACGGACTCGGACTTCACCAGTGGGACGGAGTGCGAGGGGAGCTCCACGGCAGGGACAGGAGCTGAGACCAGTGACACGGACTCGTCCTCTGATGGGAACTCCCTTGTGGTGGCCGCAACATCTGTGCCACCCCCATCTACAGGTACAGCCGCCACCACCCCTTCCAGCACCGCCCTCCCAGCAGCCCCTCAGCCTTCGCCCTGTGCCCGCTCACCCGGGAGGGTGGGAATCACCTTTGCCCCAGGCACCTCAGGCCCTGCCCCAGTCACCCCTGCTGCCCTCAGTGAGGAGGCCATTGACCTCCTCAGGTCCCTCTCTGTTGGGCAGTCTACCATTTTGAATGCCATCCAGGGTGTTGAAAGGCAGTTGCAACAGACAAATGCATTCCTGGAGGGCATTCATTCTGGTCAGGCGGCCCTTCAGCGAGCTTTTCAGACTCTGGCCTCAGCACTGATGGCAGCCATTGTCCCTGTGTCTAGCCTCCCCCCTCCAACTTCCTCCACCCAGACCCAATCCCTTGTACCTCAGCCTATCCCAAGCACACCTACAGACCAGCATGCACACACGTCAACACACAAGGGAAGCTCAGGCAAACATAAGCACCACACATCCCACAGGCACTCACATAAGCAGCACACACATGCAGACACACCAACATCCACTGCCTCCACTGTGTCCCTCTCCTCCTCATCTCCCTCCTCCCTCCCTGTCTCATCTACACTCACACCTGCATGCACTACCTCTACAGCCACTACGTCCCTCTCCAGCACACCCACCACCACACCCGCTCACATGCAGTCACCACCCCCACTACCATTCACACGTCCCCTGTGTCCTCTCCGAGTGTGTCTGTGACGTCCCCTCTGAAAATACACAAACGGAGGCACACACCCACCCAAGAGCCATCCACCTCAAGACAGCCTCCAGCGCATGCACCTTCACCGAAAGTCAGCAAACAAACACCTCCTACAACCACAACCTCTTCCTCCACTCCCAAACCCCCTCCAGCTACCCGTCCCAGTGTGTCAAAAAAACTTTTCCTGTCAAACCTTGAACTCTTTCTTTCCCACACCTCCCCCACCCCGTCCACCTCATAGGCCAGTGCGGCACGGACCCACAGCACAGACTGTCCCCCACCTGTGAAACATCAGAAGTTGGCCAGTGGCCGGCGGGAGAGAGGGAAGACTCCAGCCACCAAAGCCGCTCCCAGGGGTCCCGGTGGGAGTGTGGAGTCATCTGTGACACCTTCCAAGGTGGGGAACGGCCACAAGAAACCCGGCAAGTCTGGGAAGAGCAGCACGGCGGAGAAGACCACCATCATCCCCACTGCCCAGGAGGCCACCTCCAGTACCAGCCCAGCTGCCCAGGACAGGCCCGCCAGCACAATCCCAGCTGCCCAGGACAGGACCGCCAGCACAAGCCCAGCTGCCCAGGACAGGCCCACCAGCACCAGCCCAGCTGCCCAGGACAGGACCGCCAGCACCAGCCCACCTGCCTAGGACAGGCCCGCCAGCACCACCAGGACAGGACCACCAGCACTAGCCCACCTGCCCAGGACAGGACCGCCAGCATAGGCCCAGCTGCCCAGGAGGTCACCGCCAGCACAGGCCCAGCTGCCCAGGAGGCCACCGCCAGCACAAGCCCTGCTGGGCCATGAAGGACCGCCAGCACAAGCCCCGCTGGTCCATGAAGGACCGCCAGCCCCGCTGGGCCATGAAGGACCACCAGCACAAGCCCCGCTGGGCCATAAAGGACCAGCAGCAAAAGCCCCGCTGGGCCATGAAGGACCGCCAGCAAAAGCCCCGCTGGGCCATGAAGGACCGCCAGCACAAGCCCCGCTTGGCCATGAAGGACCGCCAACACAAGCCCCGCTGGGCCAGGAAGGACTGCCAGCAAAAGCCCGCTGGGCCATGAAGGACCGCCAGCAAAAGCCCCACTGGGCCATGAAAGACCGCCAGCGCAAGCCCCGCTGGGCCATGAAGGACCGGCAGCAGCTGAGTCCCTGCAATGTAGACCGCCACCTCAAGCACCGCTGCACAGGGCACCGCCGCCTCAAGCACCGCTGAACAGGGCACCACCGTCTCAAGCACCGCTGCACAGGGCACCGCCGTCTCAAGCACCGCTGAACAGGGCACCGCCGTCTCAAGCACTGCTGCACAGGGCACCACCGTCTCAAGCACCGCTGAACAGGGTACCGCCGTCTCAAGCAATGCTGCACAGGGCACCGCCGTCTCAAGCACCGCTGAACAGGGCACCGCCGTCTCACGCACCGCTGAACAGGGCACCACTGTCTCAAGCACAGCTGAACAGGGCACCGCTGTCTCAAGCACCGCTGGCCCATGAGCGGCAAGGGCACTGATGCAACTGAGTCCGTCACGGGGTGAATGATGCACTCTGGGCACAAAGCCCCCTCCAGAAACAGTGGAGACTGTCATCAACTACCTCTGTACTTAGCAGGATGAAGCACTCTGGGCACAGAGCCCCCTCCAGAACCAGTGGATATTGCCATCCACTACCTCTGTCCTTAGCAGGATGAAGCACTCTGGGCACAGATCCCCCTCCAGAACCAGTGGATATTGCCATCCACCACCTCTGTCCTTAGCAGGATGAAGCACTCTGGGCACAAAGCCCCCTCCAGAACCAGTTGAGACTGTCATCCACTACCTCTGTCCTTAGCAGGATGAAGCACTCTGGGCACGAATCCCCCTCCAGAACCAGTGGAGACTGTCATCTACTACTTCTGTCCTTAGCAGGATGAAGCACTCTGGGCACAAAGCCCCCTCCAGAACCAGTGGAGACTGTAATCCACTACTTCTGTCCTTAGCAGGATGAAGCACTCTGGGCACAAAGCCCCCTCCAGAACCAGTGGAGAGATACATCCACTACCTCTGTCCTTAGCAGGATGAAGCACTCTGGGCACAGAGCCCCCTCCAGAACCAGTGGATATTGCCATCCACTACCTCTGTCCTTAGCAGGATGAAGCACTCTGGGCACAGAGCCGCCTCCAGAGCCAGTGGATATTGCCATCCACTACCTCTGTCCTTAGCAGGATGAAGCACTCCGGGCACAAAGCCCCCTCCAGAACCAGTAGAGAGATACATCGACTACCTCTGTCCTTAGCAGGATGAAGCACTCTGGGCACAGAGCCCCCTCCAGAACCAGTGGATGTTGCCATCCACTACCTCTGTCCTTAGCAGGAGGAAGCACTCTGGGCACAAAGCCCCCTCCAGAACCAGTGGAGAAAGTCATCTACTACCTCTGTCCTTAGCAGGGTGAAGCACTCTGGGCACAAAGCCCGCTCCAGAACCAGTGGAGAGATACGTCCACTACCTCTGTCCTTAGCAGGGTGAAGCACTCTGGGCACAAAGCCCGCTCCAGAACCAGTGGAGAGATACATCCACTACCTCTGTCCTTAGCAGGATGAAGCACTCTGGGCACAAAGCCCCCTCCAGAACCAGTGGAGACTGTAATCCACTACCTCTGTCCTTAGCAGGATGAAGCACTCTGGGCACAAAGCCCCCTCCAGAACCAGTGGAGAGATACATCCACTACCTCTGTCCTTAGCAGGATGAAGCACTCTGGGCACAGAGCCCCCTCCAGAACCAGTGGATATTGCCATCCACTACCTCTGTCCTTAGCAGGATGAAGCACTCTGGGCACAGAGCCGCCTCCAGAACCAGTGGATATTGCCATCCACTACCTCTGTCCTTAGCAGGATGAAGCACTCCGGGCACAAAGCCCCCTCCAGAACCAGTGGAGAGATACATCCACTACCTCTGTCCTTAGCAGGATGAAGCACTCTGGGCACAGAGCCCACTCCAGAACCAGTGGAAATTGCCACCCACTACCTCTGTCCAAAGCAGGATGAAGCACTCTGGGCACAGAGCCCCCTCCAGAACCAGTGGATGTTGCCATCCACTACCTCTGTCCTTAGCAGGATGAAGCACTCTGGGCACAAAGCCCCCTCCAGAACCAGTGGAGAAAGTCATCTACTACCTCTGTCCTTAGCAGGGTGAAGCACTCTGGGCACAAATCCCCCTCCAGAACCAGTTGAGAAAGGCATCAACTACCTCTGTCCTTAGCAGGATGAAGCACTCTGGACACAGAGCCCCCTTCAGAACCAGTGGATATTGCCATCCACTACCTCTGCCCTTAGCAGGATGAAGCACTCTGGGCACAGAGCCCCCTCCAGAACCAGTGGATATTGCCATCCACTACCTCTGTCCTTAGCAGGATGAAGCACTCTGGGCACAAAGCCCCCTCCAGAACCAGTGGAGACTGTCATCCACTACCTCTGTCCTTAGAAGGATGAAGCACTCTGGGCACAAAGCCCCCTCCAGAACCAGTGGAGAGATACGTCCACTACCTCTGTCCTTAGCAGGATGAAGCACTCTGGGCACCAAGCCCCCTCCAGAACCAGTGGAGACTGTCATCCACTACCTCTGTCCTTAGCAGGATGAAGCACTCTGGGCACAAAGCCCGCTCCAGAACCAGTGGAGAGATACATCCACTACCTCTGTCCTTAGCAGGATGAAGCACTCTGGGCACAGAGCCCCCTCCAGAACCAGTGGAGACTGTCATCCACTTGAGAGACTGTGGCTTTGCACTCCCCAGGATTGAACAGTGGGCAACCCACCCACTGTAGAGACTTGAGAGACTGTGGCTCTGCACTCCCCAGAATTGAACAGTGGGCAAACTACCCACTGTAGAGACTTGAGAGACTGTGGCTTTGGACTCCCCAGGATTGAACAGTGGGCAACCCACCCACTGTAGAGACTTGAGAGACTGTAGCATTGCACTCCCCAGGATTGAACAGTGGGCAACCCACCCACTGTAGAGACTTGAGAGACTGTGGCTTTGCACTCCCCAGGATTGAACAGTGGGCAACCCACCCACTGTAGAGACTTGAGAGACTGGGGCTTTGTACCCCCCCCCCCAGATTGAACAGTGGGCAACCCACCCACTGTATAGACTTGGGAGACTGTGGCTTTGCACTCCCCAGGATTGAACAGTGGGCAAACCACCCACTGTAGAGAGTTGAGATACTGTGGCTTTTCACTCCCCAGGATGGAACAGTGGGCATGTGGCCCCCTCGTGGATTTGGCGTCGTGCACTCAAGCGGCTGAGGTGCCCCCCCTTTCCCTCCCCCTGAGGTGCCTGTTTAGTTGCTTCCTGATGCACCTGCAGTGTTCTCTCCGTCATGGTCGGGGATCTTGTGTGGGCCTCGCCCATACCGTGTGGTCCCAGTGTTCCACAGACTTTATTAGAGCACTACCTGGAGTACTATGCTTGGTGTATATTTTGTACATGGTGTATATATATATATTTCTGCCTACTTGCTTTTATTATATTACAATGGTCACACTCATTTTCTATTGTCTTTGCATTCTTCCGGGGGGTTTGAGGGGTGTAACTGTGATGTATTGATATGCATTAGTGTGTGTGTTGTAGTGGGTGAGGGTGGGGGTGTTGCCTGTGTATGTCCCTTTTTTTCCCCTCCCCCCTCCCCTGTGTTGTAGGTGCAGTACTCACCGTGGTCTTGGTCGCTGGTGTTTGTGCTCCTGGTAGAGGAGCAGGAAGACTATTGCAGGTAGAATTTGGAGTTCCGGATCCATGGCGTCCTCATTCCTCGTGGGGTGTGTAGAGGTGAGTGTTTTTCCTTTGGCATTCCTGTTTCTGCCGTGTTTTTATCTGCGGTGAATCTGCCCCGGAAAAGGTGGCGGATGGCCTGTTGTGATACTGTGGGCGGTACTTTGTCCTCCGCCTGTCTGTTGGCGGTGACCGCCAAGCTGTTTGTTTGTACCGCCGTGGCGGTTGGAGTGTTAAAGTGGCTGTCTTTGTTGGCGGTTTCTGCCACGGTCATAATAGCAAACAAAATTTCCACCGGCCTGTTGACGGTCTTACCGACGCTTTTTCACCGTCCACCAGGGTTGTAATGACCACCTATGTGTTCTGTCACAACAGTCCATGGCACTGAAGCAGTTCAAGACGGACCTCAAGAACTGGCTCTTCGACTGAGCAGCACGCCTACATCCAGCGCCTTGAGACTCGATGGGTGATCAGCCACACTTTACAAGTCCTTGATTGATTGATTGATGGCATGTGTACAATGTCAGAGTGTCACTACAATTTTCAGGTGTGATATTGATGTGGATTTGCTGTTGTGTGACACAATGTTATGAACACATCACTGTCCCTGAAACTAGATGTTCACACCTATCAAGCTAAGTAGGCTGTGGCGGTGCAGTGTCAGTGACCTGGCCAAAGGGGGTGCCATGGAGCTGTGTTGGGACATACGTTGTGTACGACTCCAAACCAGGGCACATAACATATATTTGTGGCACAGAGCACAGCCCACATACTAGGTCAATGGCAGCACATCGAGTTGCTGTGGAGTTGGAGGAAACAGGTAGGTGCTTGACTTACCATCAGTTGCGTCCACGACTGTTAGACTGGGCACCTTTTTGCGTGTTTCCCCTGTCTTTTTGCCTTCTGACCTCCTGTTGTTATGAAATGCTGGACTTTGTTTTTGCTGATTGATTGCCTCTTTGCACTTTACAAATGCAGATCAGTGCTAAAGTGCAAGTGCTTCTTGTGTAAATTGTATTGGTGATTGGTTTGTCCATGATTGGCATATTTGATTTAATAGTAAGTCTCTAGTAAAGTGCACTGTGTGTGCCCAGGGCCTGTAAATCAAATGCTACTAGTGGATCTGGAGCATTGATTGTGCCACCCACATGAGTAGCCCTGTAAACAATTCTCACACCTGCCACTGCAGTGTCTGTGTGTGCAGTCTGGCCCTGCTAATTCGACCTGGCAAGTGTATCCACTTGTCATACCCAAACCTTTCCTTTTGATACACATAAGGCGCCCCTAAGGGAGGCCCTTGGTAGGCCCAGGGGCAAGGTGCAGTGTATTTAAAAGGTAGAACATGTACTGGTGTGTTTTACATGCCCTGATACTGCCGAATTCGGATTTTGCTATTGTGAGGCCTATCTCTCCCATAGGTTAACATGGGGACTGCCTTTAAATATTTTTTAAGTGCAGTTTCCCATTGGGAACAGATAGAGGTATGGATTTAGGGGTCTCTGAACTCACAATTAAAAAATACATATTTTGGTGGAGTTGGTTTTTAGATTGTCAACTTGGAAGTGCCACTTTTAGAAAGTGTGCATTTTCTTGCGTAACCATTGTGTGTCTTTCCTGCCTGTTGAATCCACATCTGGGCCAGTTTGACAGTTGGGCTGTTTGTGAATTCCCTCTAGACAGTGACACAAAGCGAGCTGGGGTGTAGCCTGTATATCCTGATAAGTCTCCTGGCTAGAGTGGGGAGGGAGGAGCTGAGGCCTGTACCTGAAAGCGCTGTGCCTGTCCTCACACAATGCTGTCCCCCTGGAGTGTGTCTGGGGCCAGGCCTGGGCAAGGCAGGATCTTGTCAACAACAGAGACATTCCTCTGAAGTTTGCCTACTTCAAAGGCAGAAATGGGTATCAGTAGTGGACCAAAAACTCTGCCAAGGAGAAGAGCTGAAGAGGGAGTACTGCCCCTTTGCTGTGTGTGCTTTGCTCAGTTGGCCTGCAGTTGTTGCTTCTGCCCTAAAGAGGGCAAAGACTGAATTTTGCTGTGTATCCTACTTGTGAAGTTTCTCCAAGGGCTTGGACTAGAGCTTGCCACCTGTTGGAAGTCTCAAGGATATCAAAGACTGCAGCTTCATCTGCCTACAACACTCAGAATTGTGTGCTTTGTGCTGCAAGAAAAGAAAAACCACTGCGATGCCATCAACGATGCCACCGACTGCACCGTGACCTGACGACAGCGCATGGAGCCCTGCCCCACATCACACTGCAAGCCTGGTGTCACCGATGCCACCAACTGACACCCTCAACGAGCTGCTGCTTCTACCGTGACCTTTGGGCCCCACGCTCTCTATCACTTTGCTCACACTGCAGCCTTGGCATCCCTGACAATGACACTCCACGCTGACACTGACGATGCTGCATGCACCATGGCCTGAAGACACAATGTGAGGTACACAATGCACCGTGCTGCACTGAAGCCCCGGTCCATTTATGCCAGCGATATCGAACCTAGAGTCGCCAACAAACACCCCTCTCTTCACTGCGACCCTTGGGCACCGCACAGAGCCTACCTAGTGCTGCACCGCCACTATGGGCCTACTGACGATAGCGATTGAGCAACAATGATGCCACTGCTTGCACCATGACCTGTGGGCACCTCACGTCACACCATACCACTTTGCACTGCAGCCCTGACGCCATCAACGTCAGAGGTCCTGACTTCGTCATCAGCCTGGAGTTCAATGTGCAATGCGTGTGACTTCAAGGGCTCGATGACTCCGCACCGACGTCCGGAACCGACTCCAGCAATGCTGCACTCCGGACCTCATTGTGACGATCATGACACCCTGCATTTCTAAGGGACTGTTGTGGTTCTTCCCGACACCGTAACTGGCCAGCGACACCACAGCCGGCCTGAACTGTTGGATTTGCTGTTCACGACTCAGTCATAGCCCCAAATGAAGCTATTGACTTCAAGGAACTGTATTTTTAAGTAAATTCTTGCAAACTTCATGTCTTTATTACTGCACGATGGATTTTTCTCATTTTTATCTTCTTTTACACAGATAAAAATTGGCTATTTATCTAAAGCTGGTGTGGTGTCCTTTTGTAGTGTTTTCACTGGATTACTGTGTGTTATGTGCAAATGCTCTACACATTGCTTCTGAGATGAGCCTCACTGCTCATGCCAAGCTACCAAGTGGGGAAGCAGGGGTTATCTGAGCTGGGTTTCTCCCTTAATCTGACTAGCGTGAGGGTCCCTACTTGAACAGGGTGCAAACCGACTGCCATCTAGAGACCCCGCTTCAAACAACAATGTTGATTTTGTGTGCCATCGAGCAGCACAACCAATGGCAGGAATTGTAGGATTGGCTCCATGGTGGCACTGGATGTGTGAGGGTGCCTATTGGTGAGTTTCAGCCTAACATACCTCCATTTCCACCACCTCTAATGTGGTGCTTGGACCTCCATGGTCACGTCAGCGGGAAACAACATCGTGATTGGGGTGGCCGTTGCACTGGCATCCATCCTCCGATAGAGGTGGCGGTGTGGACGGGATCGCAGTAGTCTTTTGTCTATGTAACCACACATATCGTAATACAGGGTTTGGACCGACAACACTGCAGCAGTCAGACCGCCACCTCCACCATAGCGGTCTCTGGATTGCCAAACTCATAATCAGGCTCTAAATCTTAAGGTAACTCTGAGGACAAATCTGGTACTCATATCCTACTTGTGCTCCATAGCGTTAGCCTCAAAAGATATCTTTGTCCTGGTCTAGTATGACCAGTTGCTCATGGTCAGCGCTTTGCTAGTTTGGACACTGAAATTCAAGTCTAATTTTACAAATTCATATCTTTTGTTCCCCTTATAGGATTTCTGTTGTTTTGGTGTAATTTTGTTCATCAAGATATTTTCTGTTATTATAGATTGGAGTGGGATTTTTGTTGTGTTTTCGGCGTTTTAACTGTTTTGGTACTTCTAAGTGCTTTACACGTTTTCTTAAGTTAAACCTGTCAGCTCTGTGCCACAGCTACCTCCGGTTGAACTCAGATTTAAATTACTGCAAACTTTAATGTACCTAACAAGAATAGCGCCCCTGTAACTTCTGGTGGACCACCCCCACAACTAATAATCTACCTTGTAATAATTTAAAATTCTCAAGTTTTTTTATAAAGAACAGAAGCCAATCAAGGGTGAATTTTAGCAACAGTATTTGTCCTAAGTTGGCTGAACTGGCTTTCACTCAAGTGGGACTTACTGCTCAAGGTCAACTTTTTGGTGATAATGTTATAAAGGAATTGATCCACTCCTTTTGGGCAACATGTTTTGCTAACACTGGTGAAAGATGGAGCCATGCTACCATTTAGCTTACTTAATATAGTCGCCCCCCATCAATAACAACAGGATTCAGTATGAATTTAATATTTTAAGATTTGCAGTGGAGCAGTGGAAAATCCATGTTGTATGTTAAACTAAACTGTCACCAATCTCTTACAACTGTAGACCAAAGAGCAAAGCATACACCCTTCATTAGGTGGTCAGTAAGAGATGCCTTGTGGTGTGTGGATGGATAGAGGCCAGTTCCCTTGCTTCCCAGCTAGGCTTGCATCCAGGAACACATGCCTTAGATACGGCTTTTACTCTTTCTGCGTACTCGCTCTGTGAGGGAGAGACAAAGAGAGAGGCAAAGAGATAGACTAACACAGACAATAAGAGGCCAGGAAACAACTGCAGACCTGAAAAGGAAGGACTATCACCTATCTGCTGATGATGCTGCAGTAAAGGACATAAACTTTTGATGTGAAGCTTTTGCACTGGGACACAGGATTCCTGTCAAAACAGCTCCTGTCCTGAACCAGTCAATTTCAGGCCTAGCATCTGACATTGAAAACTAAAGAGTGATCAGTAAGCAAGAGAACCACATACCAGTCCTCAATCTCAGACACTTTCACAAATAGCAATCCATTTGCAAAGAAACATTTGCACAATCATTATTTGAATTCATTGTCTTTCAAGATACTTAGTCACACAATAACAGAAAAGCATACACATGCAATATTTTGCATCTCATTCACATCTCATGTCTACATTTCATGTGGGATGATAGGGGATTGAGTTGCAGATCTATTCACCAGCCTCCCCACATTCATTATTATGGTATAACCTTGCAGCTCTCTGATTGTCAGATGCTTACATTGTTTGCAGATAATATTGAGTATTGAGTATGAGGTAATACATGGTCTTTCCCAAGCCTTATAAGTGGAGCATAGCAACTAATTCAGGTCTTAGTGTGGTAAATTCTTCAATTATTTCCAGTCTTACTTTGAGATAATGCCTGACCTATTTACGTCCGTTCTAGGGGACTAAAGCATGCAGATTCCAGGGTGGATCATGAGTTTTCAGGGGGGTGAATAATTTGGTTAGTTACAGACTTAAACCTGAGAAGCAAAAACATCTAATTTTCAGGAAGTGGATTACTTTAGCTATTTAAGATGGAGTCTGATACATGAAATAACATGTGTTCACTTTCGCAGGCATAGGAGTGACATTGGGCTTCATTACGAGTTTGGCAGTACCAGGTCCATTATGTTGGCGGCGGCTGTTGTACCATCAACGGGCCGGCAGAGAAGACTGGCAAATTATGACCATGGTGGTATTTCCAACAGAATACATCCAAACTACCAGCAGTACCACCAGTGCAGTCAGGACCCCACGG
The DNA here is from genome assembly GCF_031143425.1 of Pleurodeles waltl. Taxonomy (NCBI): domain Eukaryota; kingdom Metazoa; phylum Chordata; class Amphibia; order Caudata; family Salamandridae; genus Pleurodeles; species Pleurodeles waltl. Next base: position 583,395,508 of record NC_090440.1, on the reverse strand, counting down.
ACGGCAGTAGCCACCTTCAGGCCGGCAGTGACGATGTTCCCGCTGGCCCCCATTACGAGGCTGCACACCGCCAAGGTTTCCGCCGCGTCTCACCACCACGAAAACCCTGGCAAAATCAACTCTATAAAAGGAGGCACTCACCTTCTGGAACACGTACCTGTCCAGAGCCATGATGGAACCCCAACTGGAATTCCTCCCACTGCTCCTGTTCACACAACGACTCCACAACCAGCGGCGGCGATGAAGACATTAACCGTAAGTACACACGCCTATCTGACACTGCAGTTTAAACCCAAAGTACACACTCACACACAACGTACACATCTGGGGCGGTCAGCGACGATGGCACACACACACACATAAACACACACCCATACGCACACACTCACCCACATACATACACATACTACATACATGCACACCCATACTACACACACCACGGCCAACACACATGTTTCATATTCAAATCAACCCGCAGATAGACAGCACAGGCACAGTCCAACACAGCAATACACAAATGTACACATTCAGTCAAAGACACAACAACTGCAACGAAACACAAATACTTAGGCAAGCAAATGCATTACACACCCCCACATGACACTACATACATACACATAACTACACCGACTACCAATATACATTATCACACAGCCATACAAGGAGATAATCGCCATACCATGCTAACATAACACAAAATGCATCTGACATCTTTATCACCACACACACACACACACACACTCACACACAACAATCACACAAGGGCATGCAACACCACCATTACACATGTCAACACAAACAAAACACAATTCATCTACATACATGCCTCTACCAAACACAAAGATATCTTACACACAAAACACGCCCATCACAGCGGCACAAATGCCAGGGCCACACACATATGCAGCCCAGACACAACAGCTAGCACAACCAACACACACATACATGTCACACACACAAACCAAAGCCGCTATACACACAACATCCAAGTGCAAAGAAAGCCAGGACAAGTATGTTACCATCGAACCAACAACTGGCTGGCCCAGATATAATAAATATAAATAGTTGTATTAGACATAAATAACTATGTACAAGATTAAGGTACATGGAAAGTCCAAAGTTCAACATATCAAAGGCAGAAATGGAACCTCTGTGTGCCCATACTTGACTCCTGACTGCTAAATGACCTCCACAGGGTAGATGCATCAAGGGGGCAGGCAGGCACCTCGGGGGTTAGGAGGGAGAAGGGGGATTTGGGTTTGGGTTTGGGTTTGGGTTTGGGAGGGTGGTCTTTGGGCTTGGGCTTTGGAGGGGGGTCCTTGGGCTTGGGCTTGGCAGGGGGAGGGGCATGTGCACTAGCAGGGAGGGGCAGGGGAGGACTTGGAGGTGAAAGGACTGGACTTGGGGAGGAACACAGACCGTTTGGGGGTATCACAGAGACGGAGAGGAGAATGGAAAAAGGACAACTCAGAGAGGAGCACCTTCTGAGACACATGAGGCTGTCATGGCAAAAAGGTTTGGAAGTGGAGGTAGAGGGAGTGGTTGTAGGAGGTGTTGGTGTGGATGTCTTGGGTGCAAGTGCTTGCGATGAGTGCTTGTGGGTGCTGGGTGTCTGTTGGGTGGGTGAGTGCGAGCGTTTAGGTGTTTTGGGAGGGGGGATGTGGTGCTGGGAGATGCCATGCTGGATGGGTGACTATCTGTTGGGGTAGTGTCTGCAGGTATGGTAGATGTGCTGCATGTGGGGGTGTCGGTGGTTGCGGTGGCTGCGGATGTGGTGACTGGGGTGGATGTCTATGTGTCTGCTATTGTGCTGACTGTGAGTAGGACAGGAGTTGTGGCTGGATCAGTGCATGCTGGTGTGGTGGCTGCAGGTATGTCTGGTTTAGTGCCTGTGAAGAAGGGGGTGGCAGGGGAGTTGGTGCAGGTAGTGGATGTTGGTGTGTCTGCAGGTGGGTGCTGTTTGTGTGTAAGCTGGTGGTGGGTCTTGTAGTGCTTGTTTTTGTCTGTGGTACCCTTGGCTGTTAAGATGGATGCATGTTTGTGTGTCTGTGTGCTTTGACTGGATTTGGGAAGAGGGGTTTTGGATTGAGAAGAGGTAGGTGGAGGGGGGACGGTAGAGAAGGGGTGACGGGCTGCTGTCAGTGTTGAGGGCAGAGCCTGAAAGGATCTCTGTAGGCCATCCAGGGCACCATCAATGCCCTCCAGGAATGCATTGCTCTGCTGGTCTTGAGCTGCCAGTCCCTGGATAGCATTCACAGGTCAATAGCCTCCTCACTGAGGGCAGCAGTGCTGACTGGGGCAGGGGCAGAGGTGCCTGTGTGGAAGGAGATGCCCACCCTTCTGGATGAGTGGGCATGGGAAACTGGGTGGGGAGCTAAAGGGAGGGCAGTGGTAGTAAGGGGGGTGGCAGACAATGATGGTGCTAGGTTGGTCCCAGAAGGGTCTGCCACTGCCAGGGAGTGTACACTGGAGGCGGATTCTGAAGATGAGGTGGTAGATCCGGTCCCCCCCATGGCACTCCCCTCACCCTCCGTGCCACTGGACCCTCGCTGTTGCTGGTAGCAGCACTCTGGGTCCTTCGGCCTGCAGCATCCCCACTCGGCTGTGCTCCTTCTCCTTTGCCTGCCGATGGAGATACACACAGATAGTGAGAGAGAAGGAGGGAGGGATAGTTTGGGAGAGAGAGGGCTAACACATACCTCACATACACACTCCTAAACATGCACATCTGTGACAATATATATCCTACCTAACCTATCTCATGTGCCTATACACATGTCTTCTATCATGTCACAACATGTCACCTCTACCCACTGTGTATGCCAACCCACACACCTACATCTACATCCAAGTATGTCTTTACGATTGGAGTCATCCACATAATCACAACCATAGCCATGTCTGCATGGTCATCATGACCTGGATGTACTGCAAATGTCTCCCTGATTTCACATCACACCTCTCCATACTCCAATCACCCATTGGAAGTGCTGTTGACTGATCCAAACCTCGAACCTGTACTGTTTTAACAGCCAATCACTCCATATCCTGTGAAATATTTCCATCACAGAGAATCATACTACACACACACACACAGCATCTGCATTTTACAATACATGGCTGACATAACAATTTGTGCAGTAATGGCAATTTAGATCTAAGAAGTGCTTAAGGCACAACAAGTGTGACAACCATACAGGTGACATCTGATGGGAACAGGCATGTGATTAGTCTGACCCAATCACAGAGCAAGGCAGCAAACACATATGTATCACAACTATCCACTCATCTACGTGCATCTACAAGGGCCAATATAGACCATATCACACAGCAATAGCCAATCACTGAGTGCAGTGTCACAACTGATGAACATCAAGAATGCACATATGCCATCATGGACCACATACTATAGCAACACACATGCAGTATCACCAGTAGCACTTCACAACATGATGACACCACCCTCGCTCATACCATTCCAGTTTTGGGAATATCTGTACCTAAATTCAGACAACAAGCATCTCAGACGGAACAAACATGTAACTATTATGCAAACCTGGACCAACAACACTGCATTCTCATTGACAACACATCAGACTACAACTTAGCGCAGCCTCAGAAGAGATTATTCAACATTCACTACACATCCTAATCGCATAGGTCATGCCATGCCCAATCCTCTCTTAATCACCCACGTCAACTAGGCCAAGGGTGTCAGACATATAGCTACACCATCAGATGTGCTCCCAAGTAACCATTGAGACATGATGTAGCCATTTTATAAGCTATCATCCACTGGAATTTCTAGGGCATTAGGATACATGCCATTGACATTACATATTGTGAATGAAGAGGTCTGTCTAGGCATTTACCACCTCTAGTACCATCCCATTGTTTTAAAGCTTTACTCCCCACAAGTCTAGCACTTAGAAATGCATGATGTTTGCAACCATATCAAATGAACATAGAAAATGAGGGTACTTAAGCAACCTTCACATACCCATTAGATAGCAGATTACCAAGATACAGGGATGCAACAGTCAAGCCATTACTCCAATCCTATTCAAGCCATGTCTGTGCTGGAAAGGCTGCCTCACATGGAGTGAACAACATTACCAGTACCTGATGTATATAATCCCATTTTTATAAGATGGGTCACACAGTTGCATTAAGATGTGTCCTATACAGGTGGCAGTTGAATGTCACCTTAGAGCAACAAAGGGCAAAACGTTGTGGGTGGAGCAGGTCGTATTTAATGGATAGGGTGATAAACAAGCTCACATCCATAGAAAAGGCATGATGGAGTCACACATGTACTAATGGGATTAGATCATCCCCACAATGCTCACATGGAGAAGTCTGGATATGGAAGATGTACTTCCACTGAGAGCAAACCATCAATACATATCTACAAGTAATAGTCATGCATGGTGGTTACTACCCATTCCCCCAAGTCGAGGTACATGTTGCATTGACTACATTTTCACATAAGCAACAGTGAGGCAGCTGATGCTAAACAGCCAGATTCAAGTGCCAGGATCCAGACAGTACTCACCCCCCTGTGGCTGCTGTGCTGCCCTCAAACGCCCATCCACCTCAGGGTAGGGCACTGCCAAAATGCAGGCCATTAGGGGGGGTCAGGCTCCAGCGGGCACCCCTCCCTCGTTGGGAGGACATCTCCAGCTGGCCTCCACGGTCTTCCGGGCCGAGCGTCTCAGGTGCTTCCACCACTTCCTACAGTGGGTGCTCTGCAGCCTATAGACCCCCAGGGTCCGCACTTTCTCGGCAATGGCACGCCCGATCCCTTTCTTCTGATGGGTGTTTACCTTCATGGATGAGACAAACAAAAGGAAAGAGAGTCATGTACATTAGCTCCATCCCTACAGGAGTGGCTTATAACCCTCCCACTAACCAAGTGTCCACACATACCTGTCCTCTCTGCCCACACGCCTTCACTTGATGCACCCCTGCATGCATCTATACTGCCTATACTGCCTCACCGGTGCACTTACCCAGTTCACCGTCACACACACCCCTATCACACATGACTATGGCATTGGCCCGCCCATTGAAAATCCTGCAGCAGCATTTTATCAGCTGCAGTTTTCCATAAAGTTTGAACTTTGCCTCAGATGAAGTCAGGAAACTTGGTGAAGGGCAACGTTTCCTGGTTTCCCCCAGTTTTTTTGTGGAGTGTGAAACTGTGCTGTCTCAAATACTCATGCTGCTTTCTAAAGGTAAATGTTTTCGTTATTTACCCTTTCCGGGTTAGGCAGTTCTTTGAAAGACAGTGAGAGCTGGGGAACCAAGTTCGAGCCTCTGCGTCAGCACAACATCCTGTGATTCTTGGCAAATCACTTAATCCCTGATTACGACACTGGCGGTCTTAAGACCTCCAGGGCCATGGTGGCGGTCTGAATGCCACCAAGGTGTTGGTCCGACCGGTTTGGTGGCGGACTGACCACCACATTATGATTGCGGCGGTTGTGCTGCGATCGGATCACCAGCACTGCCACTCTTCCACCACAGGACAGACGGGCATTGCTGGCGGTCCTAATCCACCAGGGCAGCACTGCCCTGGGGATTACGACTCCCTTCTCCACCAGCAGTTTCAGGACGGCAGCACTGCCCTGAAACAGCGTGTGGAGACTGGGTGCAGGCAGCCCCAGGGGGCGGCCCTGCACTGTCCATGCATTTGGCATGGGCAGTGCAGGGGCCCCCTGGCCAGCCCAGTCACAGATTTCACTGTCAGCTTTGCAGACAGTAAACTTTGCGATGGGTGCTAGTGCACTCTACGCACTACAGCATTGCCGCCGGCTCTATTACAAGTCAGCAACAATGCTGTAGTGCATTACCTGCTGAACCAGCGGGCGGAAAGTTTGTTTCCGCCCACTGACCCAGCGGGAAATTCGTAATGGGCCCGCTGGAAGGCAGCCGCACTGGCGGCAACCTGCCCTTAATCTCTCCTTCTGCCACAAATGATCGTAACTGGTACTCATGTAAAGCGCTCCAATAACTTCGGGTGGAGTTTGCGCTATATGAATGACCAAAAAAGAAAAATATAAATATTCTGCTGAAACCTGATTTCCCGCACTGTGAAGTGGGACCACTGTGCGTGCCCCAGGGGGTTTACGAAAAAGCTGTTAAATCCGTTCTAAAAAGAAGCAGTAGGATATTTGTTTTATTCCCTGCATGAGAAGGCAAGAATAGAGATTAGGGTGTTAGCGAAGGGAGGAAAGTTTTTTAAGTGATTTTCTTATTTTTTTTAAAAGTCCTCTGCAGAGGAACGCGTATTTATAATAGAATGAGATGCATTGTTTTTAATATGTTGAAATTGTAGGTGGATTTATGGTGTATAATGCGATCAAGTTGTTCAGCTATGATAAAGGCTAAATGTGACATAATCTATTTTACTTTAATATAGGGATTCATCTTTAGAACTTTTCTTTCTTCCATAAACCAGTCCGTTGCGTGATAAAAACATTGTCTTCCCTGGCACCAACTCTGCAACTGTAAATCTGTTTATGAGGGTGAAAAAGAAGCAAAAGGCGAGGTCCGAGTCCGTAACTTGAAACGGCCTGCCCTGCTGAGGTTAATCATTCTTGTTTTTGCTAGAGCGATATTAAACTGCTGGGCAGATGTAAGCTTTGCCACGAGGGACCACCATGGGTTAATATCAGAATTTCACACAAAGTACATCCGGATTGTCTCTGAATGAGCGGCCAACAATGCAACACTGCTCTAAGAGGCTTAAACTCAGTGTCAGACATTCAAAGGGCTGCAAAAAACTTAGACGGTTACAAAATGACTGAAACAAAATGCAGTGTAAAATAAATGAATTTCCTCTGTGTCTCCTGTTCCAAGCTGTTAATCCCTGCATTCCGACTTCAGTGACATAATCCTAAATAAAGAACCTTCTATTCTCCCACAATGCTGCTTGTGTAGAAGACAGAGAACCTCTGTGCATTTTAGGTTTTGTTGCAGATGACATAACTGTAATATGTCCATTCAGAACTAGAAACCAGATTGCACATTTTAAGGGGAGTCAGACGTGCCAAGTCATGTGGTGCCATTGTGTGACACACATATCGTCTCCCTTCGCATGGTCACCTTGTGAAGAGCTAATAATATGTTGGCAGGAAAGACGAGTTGGAGACCACTGCACGTAGTCAGTTTCCAGCTCGTTTTTTAAGGCTGTGAACTGCCAATATCAATTGAAGGGTGTAAAACACTCCAGGACTTCGGTTGCAGCATCAGCAACCCTTTTGTTTCCCGGGGCTCGTGGGCAAAGGGGAACTCTTAGGTAGTTTCAGTATGAGGCTCCTACCCTTACCCCACCTCACTTACAGGTGTGGCTTAGACACTAAATTGAATACTGCAGAGTTATTCACTGGTGGGCATTTGTTGTCACAGTGATCATGACTGCAGGGACTTCACATCTACTCCTCAGTACTTAATGCACAGTCACATATTGATACCTGGCTGACAACCAGCGATGCCTGTAGTAAACATACTGAGATCACCATACTCCCTAGGACATTATCTGATAATTCCCTGGTGGTGAATCGTATTTTCATGTATCCCATAATCGTGGTTATCACACCTGGCTGTTCCCTTCATGTGCGTTAGACAGAACATTTAGGGAAGAAATAAGACTAGGAATAGTGGAAAACGTTTCTTGAATGACGGCATAGTGGACTTGTTTTCTAAACAATCTGGTATAGTGATATCACTATGGGACAAGCTTCATAAACTTGAACAAGAACTGAAGGGATTAGAGAAGGGTTACTTTCAAACGCATGATACCAATACTTTAGCATTGATCATGGTCTGGATTGTAGCTTCGGGGGAGGTGGGTTTGGGTGTGACACTCCACAAAAAAATGTATTCTTGGCTTGGGAATTAGGTCTGGGGGCCCTGATTTGGGTCTGCTATCTCTGGCCAAGTATAAAAGACAAAAACTGTAATCTTTTATGTAAACAGGAGAGAGAAAGAGATACCTATATGGCGGCTGAATTTCAAAATGTCAAACCAGATAACTTTGGATCAATACCACCTTCCATGTTTGTCCGAATTGTGTGATCCTAGGCAAATATTTTATTTAACAGAGCGTACCTTTTCTTTATTATTACATATGAGGGCACTTTTAAAAACTTGAGTTCAGGATGTGCGCTGTATAATCACCTCCTATATTTGATTTAATAAACTGTAATCTTTCTCCATCTATAGTAAGACTCTAGGCCACATTTAGGGTTTACATGGCTACTGACTTGCCTCTTAGTTCACTAATGGCATTGGCGTTAGGGGGGCAAGCCACGAATGTTTCTAAAAACTATCATGTTAAATAAATGTCTGTCTATGCAGTGACATAATCTTATGCATGTTAAAGAAATAATTTTTGGGGGATTTTGAAGACATTGCTTCATATTTTCACATTATGTTTGTTGCACAAACTACATGCCTAAACTTTTCATTACTCAGTTCATGCATTGACTGATGAAGCTAAGCAAGACGTATGGCTTAGCCCATCCTGGTAATTTGCATGTGAGCCCTCATCTATTTGCGACTAAGGTTAGTACATGTGGCTGTCAGTCACTTGAATAAATGATTTGTAAAAGGTCAGGACTAGAAATATGGAGCCCTGCCCACGTGCAAGATTTGACAATGGGGTGTTTGGGGTGTGACCCGATGGGATCGCTGGTTCCGGTCTGTCAGGACGTGATGTGTCAACTTCACAGTGTCGCAACGACCTTGAGTGACGTCAGCGGAGTCGCAGCAACATCATACTTGTACGGGTACCAGAAAAACTAGTAGTTGAAGTCTTTGCTGTCCCAGAGACTTCAGAACAGGAGGCAAGCCCCAGGAGGGCACTTTGGGGGAAGGCAGAGTCCTTCCAGCACAGTCAGAGGCCAGCAAGGCAGCAGGGCAACAGCAGGGCAACAGTCCTTTGAGCAAAGCAGTCCAGAGAGTCCTCCGGGCAGCCAGGCTGGTCTTCTGACAGAGTTCAGGAGCAGGTCCAGAAGTGTCTGAGTTGGTAGGACCCAGGTTATATACCCAAAAATGCCTTTGAAGTGGGGGAGACTTCAAAGAGATGTTTTGAAGTGTGCAAGATACCCTTTCAGCCCAGTCCTGTCTGCCAGGGTCCCATTGGGGGATAATCAGTCCATTGTGTGATGGCAGGCCACTAGCCTTTGAAATGTAAGTGTCAGGCCCTCCACCCTTCCAGCCCAGGAAGACCCATTCCGTTTGCAGATGAATGCAGATGTGACTGAGTGTCCTGTGTTTGTGGTTGTCTGGGTGAAATGAACAAGGTAGCTGTTAACCAGCACAGACCAGCATTGACCAGACATTGATTGGTGTTAGAAATGTGGTCTTTGGTTGTCAGTTAGGTTACCCCCTGTCCAAGCAAAGACCCTCACTCTAGTCAGGGCAAAAGAGAATCACCCTCAGCTAATCCCTGCTAGGTGTAAAGTATTTGTACCAACACACACAGTAATTCAAGAAAAACTATACAAAATAACACAATACAAGTTTAGAAAAACAGGAAATATTTATCTAAACAAAAACAAGACCAAAACGACAAAATCCACAATACACAAGTCAAGTTATCACAACAAAAAGAGTTTTCATGTAATTTTAAACACAATGCTAACGTTGTTAGCGTGAAAATGTACCTTGGGTGCGTCAAAAATAACCCCGCATGGGCGCATCAAAAAGGGCTTGCAATGCATCAATTTCACTCATGAGCGAGATCTTGCATTGTTTCTCCTTTAGTCAGGTCGGCGTGCTTCGTTTCTTCTGTCCGTGGACAGCAATGCGTCGATCCAGTCAGCACTCTCGGGTCTGGGCTGGCCTTGCGTCGTTTCTACATGGCCAGCGGTGTTTCCGTCGGAAATTCAGCCGCACGATGGTCAGAAAACCACGCAGCGCCGGTTGTGATCTCACCAACCTCCGTCAGTGATGCTGCATGTCGTTTCTCCAGCTGCAGATCTTCCGGTCGCGTTGCAGGCGAGCATCGATTTTCAGCCTGCAAAGCCTGCGGTGCATCGATTGTTCAGCTGCAGATCGGAGTTGCGTCAATCTTTTCCCCACACAGTGGTCTGTGCATGGACTTCTCATTCTTGGGCTGTCAGCTTCTCTTCTCAGGGCCCAGGAACTGGATGGGCACCACTTGGCAGAGTAGGAGTCTCTCCAGAGGCTCCAGGTGCTCGCAGAGAGAAGACTTTGCTGTCCCTGAGACTTCAACAACAGGAGGCAAGCTCTAAATCAAGCCCTTGGAGATCTTCACAAGAAGGAAGGCAACACAAAGTCCAGTCTTTGTCCTCTAGCACAGGCAGAAGCAGCAACTGCAGGATAGCTCCACAAAGCACAGTCACAGGCAGGGCAGTTCTTCTTCCTCACCTCTTCAGTTCTTCTCCAGGCAGAGGTTCCTCTTGGTTTCCAGAAGTGTTCTTAAGTCTGTGGTTATGGGTGCCCTTCTTTTACCCATTTTGCCCTTTGAAGTAGGCTTATTTGAAAGGAAAGTCTCTCTTGATTGTGAAATCCTGCCTTGCCCAGGCCAGGCCTAGACATGCGCCAGCGGGTTGGAGACTGCATTGTGTGAGGGCAGGCACAGCCCTTTCAGGTGTGAGTGACCACTCCTCCTCTCCCTCCTAGCACAGAAGGCTCATCAGGAAATGCAGACTACACCCCAGCTCCCTTTGTGTCACTGTCTAGTGAGAGGTGCAACCAGCCCAACTGTCAAACTGACCCAGACAGGGAATCCACAAACAGGTAGAGTCACAGAAATGGTTTAAGCAAGAAAATGCCCTCTTTCTAAAAGTGGCATTTTCAAACACACAATCTTAAAATCAAGTTTACTAAAAGATGTGTTTTTAAATTGTGAGCTCAGAGACCCCAAACTCCACATGTCTATCCTCTCCCAAAGAGAATCTACACTTTAATCATATTTAAAGGTAGCCCCCATGTTAACCTAGGTGAGGGACAGGCCTTGCAACAGTGAACAACGAATTTAGCAATATTCCACTGTAAGGACATATAAAACACATTACTATGGCCCTCATTCTGACCCTGGCGGTCGGCGGAGAGACGGCGGTCGGACCGCGAACAGACCGGCGGTATTAAAAATGGCATTCTGACCGCGGCGGTCCCCGCCGCGACCGACCGCTACTTCTCCACTCCGACCGCCACGGCGGTCATGACCGCGGGGCTGGAGTTTGCGCACTCCGGCCCGGCGGTCGTCCCAAGACCGCCAAGGGTATTATGACCCTGCCTACCGCCGCGGTTTCTTGCGGGCGGGAACCGCCGTGCGAACCATGGCGGTAAGCACTATCGGGGCCAGGGAATTCCTTCCCTGGCACTGATAGGGGTCTCCCCCACCCCCCACTACCCACCCGAGTCCTCCCCCCACACCCTCCACCCCCCTGCCACCCCCCAGAGGTGGTACGAACCCCCTCCCCACCCCCACCCCGACATGCACATACATGTACCCCGACATGCACACACCCCCAACATGCACATATACACGCCCCCTACACACACATACACAACGGGGACACATACCCGCACACATACATGCCGACATGCGCACCTGCCGAACAGCACACATTACCCATAGACACAGCAGCACCCCCCGCCCGCATACACGCACTCACACACCCACTCTACACACTCACACGCACACCCCCATGCACGCCCACATCACACAACACCCCCCCACCCCCTCCCCTCACGGACGATCAACTTACCTTGTGCGTTGGTCCTCCGGGAGGCGACGGGAGCCATAGGGACGTGACCGCCAACAGAAGACCGCCAACAGAAGACCGCCACACAGAAATGTGGGTCGTAATTCTGTGGGCGGTGTTCTGCTGGCGTGGCGGTGGAGGTTGACCAGTCTCCACTTTCCCGCCGACCGCCAGTGTGGCTGCTGGCGGTTTTCCGGCGGAACGCTCCCAGCGGTCAGAATGCGCACAGCGGCACACCGCCGCGGTCGGCGGTCTTCACCGCGGCGGTAACTCAGCGGTCTTGCGAAAAGACCGCCAAGGTCAGAATGAGGGCCTATATCTTCTACCTTAACCATACACTGCACCCTGCCCATAGGGCTAACTAGAACCTACCTTAGGGGTGCCTTACATGTAAGAAAAGGGAAGCTTGAGGCCTGGCAAGTGGGTACACTTGCCAAGTCGAATTTACAGTTAAAAAACTACACACACAGACACTGCAGTGGCAGGTCTGAGCCATGCTTACAGAGCTACTAATGTGGGTGGCACAACCAGTGCTGCAGGCCCACTAGTAGCATTTGATTTACAGGCCCTGGGCACCTCTAGTGCACTGTACTAGGGGCTTACTAGTAAATCAAATATGCCAGTCATGGATGAACCAAATACATACACATTGTGTATCGGAGCACTTGCACCTTAGCACTGGTTAGCAGTGGTAAAGTGCCCAGAGTAACAAAAACAGCAAAATCAGAGTCCAGCACACATCAACAACCTGGGAAATAGAGGCAAAAAGTTAAGCAAGACCATGCCAAGGATGAAAAGTCTACCAATTGGAGACAGGCTGTAAGGCACAGATGGTTGTAAGTGCAGATAAATGCTCACTTTCTTAAAGTGGCACTTCTAAAATAGTAAAATTAAATGCAGCCTCAGCAATAAGCAGGATTTCCTTTTACCATTCTGGCCATATTAAATATGACCTGGTTACCCCTTTCAGATCAGAATCTACCACTCAAAATGCTAGGCCATGAAAGAGGTGCTCGCCTTGGATGGACTGAATATTGAATTTTACAAAAAGTATGTCTAAATGTTAGCTCCCTGACTACTGGTTATTTACAGAGAGTCTAGGGATAGGAATGACTACCACCCGACTTTGAGAGAGGCCTTTATTGCTATATTACTGAAGTTAGGGAAACCAGCTGATGACTGCTCATCATACTGTCCTCTATCTCTACTAAATGTCAACACTAAAATACTAGTGAAGATATTAGTGGAATGGCCTAGTACTACTTAAGCATTCAGGCCCATAGTTATACTTTTTGAGCGCCGTATTTGCGCCGCTTTTTGACGCAGACACGGCGCAAGCTTACAATGTACAATTGTAGTTTGTAAGTTTGCGCCATTTTTGCATCAAAAAGCGGCGCAAATGTGGAGCTAAAAAAGTATAAATATGGGCCTCAGTCTTTTTTCTGGTAAGTCAACATCTGACAAATAACTTACTTTTTTTACCTTGGTGCAACAAGTTGGCCCAAAGCATTCTATTACAGGGGTGTTTTGTTGGAAAATGGGTTATTGATAAGGGCAGGTACGTACCTACACCTAGCAATAGGCCACTAACCTCCACTGAGGTTTAGTTAAGTCTCAATAAATTAAACCCAGCTCAACCCTTGGAAGCTTGGCAACGAGCGACAAGGTTTAACTTAGGAGACACGTGTAAAGCATTTAAAAAATCACAAAACAGTTAATAAGTAAAACATAAAACACAATAAAAATCCAACACCAATTTATAAAAACAGATTATAGTTGTATCTTTAAAATGACACCAAAATGATTAAAATCTGATAATGGGAACAATAGATATGAATTTTTAAAGAATTAATGCTTTCTAGCGCATAGAAGCAACTAGTGCTCAAAGGGTTAAAAAAAGGTCACACTGGAAAGGAACAAAGTCCAGAGTTCAGGCCACCCATGAGGTAAAACTGTCACAATTACTTTCAGAAGTATTTCTTGATTCAGGAAAATCGACCACAGCACGAGCCAAGGGTTCAGACGCTCTGCTTTGCCTCTTGTGGTCTGGGACTACAACTCTCACAATGCACCTCTTCAACTTATGGAGATGCTCCAAACATTTCTGAACATCTGGATCTTCTTCCAGAGGTCCTTTTTGGTTCCTTGAAGTGTCCACAACCTGATCCAAGGTTCCAGAGGCTCTGAGTTGCTCCTTGAGGGTTGGGACTACAATTCACAAAATGCACCTGGTCAGAATCCTCAAATGGCCACTGGACACTGGTCAGCTGGGCTCTGCTTGCAGGACTTGATGCAGGGGAATCTGGGCAACTCCTTTGTACCTATACCAAACAGGGAGTCCCTCCTTGAACCATTTGAAGCCAGGCAAAGTCCTTCTTGTGGTGGAGCCCAAGTGTGCAGCTGGTGAAGTCCTTCAGAGTGCAGTGTCCAGGTGCAGGTTAGGGGTCCAGCAGGGCAGTCCTTCTTCTTCTCACAGTCTTCCTTGTTGGGATCTGGTAGGGAACTGAGGTGGGGGTGCAGCTTTTCCATATGTATCCTTGCTCCTGGGTGAAAAACAGGGGGTCCTGGTTCTCCAATCAGATGCAGGGTCCTTCCTCCTGTGATGATCACTTCCTGTGAAGTGTGGCAAAAATCAATCCCAAGGAGCAACATTCTTCAAAAATCCATCATGGCTGAAACTGATTTTTGGAGGTTACATCTGGCTGAGCCCATCCACTGGTGTGGCGTAAAATCTGAAACACACCCCTCACCTGCCCTCTCCTAATCTAATCAAGAGGGCACCTAATTGTCTGGGGTTGCAGGATGTGAGGGATGTGCTGGGCTACTCCAAATGATCTTCTCTGCCTTTGAAGACCAGTCTGGCAGCCCTCCCCCTTTCCTGCTTCTCCATCTGCTGAGGGGAGTTCTCCTCCCACAGGAACATTCCTTTTCAGTCAGCCCAGGCTACTTCACACCTCATCAAGGCAGCCTGGCCGGGCTGCCAGAGGCTGGCCAATCAGAGCAGAGCACTACAGGGCTGAAGTTGGCAACTTTTTAGGTATAGTTTAAGACTCTTTGACTGAAAAAGTTATATTAAACCCAACAATTGTAAGTTGTGGGATTTATTATTACAATTAATTTGATAACAAACTTGAGGTATATGTCACTTAAGGGGACTTTATACATTAAAATGAAGTCTCCCCATTCTAGCCTATGGAGGCCATTCACTACAATGAGGGAAAAACTAATTTGGCTGTTTTACCTCACCACCTCACCAGGGCTTATAAAACTATTTTTATTAGGTTTCTGCTTATAATTACATGGCACCCAGCACTAGGGGCACATAGGGCACACCTTAGGGGTAACTTATATGTAAACATAGGGTAGTTTAAGACTTTGGAACTACTTTTAATTCCAAAGTGAATTTGCATATAACTTTAGTTTAAAAGCAGCCAGCAAGGCAGGCCTGCCTTTAAAATTACACTGGGCACCTCAGCAGTGCACCTATGGGTGCACCACCTATGCTGGAGTCCCTAACCTACATGCCCTACTATATACTAGGTACTTATAGGTAGGATGACTTAGCTGATTATAATTAGCCTAATTTGCATACTCATTTTATACAGAGCACAGGCCCTGGGACTGGTTAGCAGTAGCCAGGGCACCTTCAGAGTCAGGAAAACACCAGAAAAAAGTGAAAAATGGGGGCAAAAAGTTAGGGGGCCTCTGCACTCAGCCCTTTTTCTCACATGTTTGAAGACGTCCAGAAGGCTTTTGATTCATTGTCATGGCCATATATGTTCAAGGTTCTTAGACGAATGGGACATAGGTAGGCGTCGCAGGTTAGAGTGCACTGCTATATGCAGGACCTACTGCTCGACTGTCTATTATCCGACTTTCACATATGGAGAGGCTGGCGGTATTGATGCCCACTGTTCACCATTGTTATTTTGGATCACCACAGAGCCCCTAGTCAGTATACTTAAAGGCAAATTTTCTCCTAATGGACTCTGGATAGCTGAGAAACGTTATGTAGTCTCCCTTTATTCAGGTGGGGGAGATTCTGTGATTTGGCTGTTTTTGTGGACTAAGAATCTATAGGAGTAAATTCCAGATGATTCCACTCATTCCTAACAAAAGTCAACCAATATTAGACTTTCCACAGGAATGGTGTACCCATCCTCTGATATGCTGAGATATCATGACCCAAAAAACGGCATCAGTTATCATGAGAACAAATATTAAGGGCCTGATTCTAACTTTGGAGGACGGTGTTAAACCGTCCCAAAAGTGGCGGATATACCACCTACCGTATTACGAGTCCATTATATCCTATGGAACTCGTAATACGGTAGGTGGTATATCCGCCACTTTTGGGACGGTTTAACACCGTCCTCCAAAGTTAGAATCAGGCCCTAAGTGTCTTGTACGACATAAGGGAAGTAGATGGGGTAAATTTCCTCTCTCAATGGTGGGTCGAATAGCAGTGTTAAACAAATTTTTCATACTTCACTTGCTATACTTATTCATTAATGTGCCACTGCAGTCAGTGTCGTTTAGCATTGGATGGGTAGGGAAGCAACGTACGGTTTCCTGAGATACCTCAATACTTCCATATACTGATGGGGGATTGGATGCCACTAACTTTGACCATTATTATTTGGTTGCTCAGGACAAGTATATGTTCTGTTGGCTCCATGCAGAGCACAGACTTCATATGAAATAGAACATGGCATGTCAGGGGCACTTCTCTGACTGCTGTTACGGCTCTCGCCGTGGTATGTACTGGGCACAGGTTGGCTTATATAACTGGATTGGAGAAGCTTTATACTCCGTGGCTTCCAATTATATACAACCCATTGATATTGGTTACATATGAACCAACAGCCCAAAAACATTTAACTAACTTGGGGCTGCAGACACTGGGTGACCTATTTGTGTATGACCAGTTTATCACACTAGAGCTATTTAACAAAAGGCGCAGGACCTCACTTCCGGACATCTTCTTACACCTAAGGTTTAGACACATATTGAAAGAGTGTATTTCTGTGGTCCCGGCTGCTCCTCCGATGCTGCTAGCTCTCACACTAATGCATGCTTCCATAACTCCGAGTGGTTTGATAACTAAACTATATATGATTGCTGAGGTCTGGAAGATGCCAGAGGCTTGCATGAGAAGATGCTCTGAGAGGGACAGCAGGTGGACATCACTAACAGTGTATTACAATACGGCTGCACACAGATTCCAATTCAAAAGGTTTCAATCAATAGTAGACAATGATTGGTGCACTTTCAATTTTTGCACAGTATATTATTCACTAGAAAGTTTGTGTTCATTTGAGCTGAGCATGGACCAAGCATTCCCTAGGTTTTGACATGCGGAGTTGCCCACAGGCACAGAACTACTGGGAGCGGGTATGTGTTACACTATCCAAAATGGTAGCAAAGCAGTTGGCACCATCGGCCTTCCTCGTATTATTGGGATATATGAAACACATCCCCAAGCTTGTATGTTGGTAAAGAGGAGGGAAGTTGTCAGGTGGGGTGTAGGGTGATGACAGTTGACAAAGGCTAGATTGCTGATATAATATACTTTAATGAAACACAGGATATGTAGTCCTCAGCTTTGCTGCTTGCTTCATGTCCAAGGCACACATGGGCTTCATTAGAGTCGTACTTATTAGAAGAGGAACTGCTGCTAAGTAATAACCTTAGTCATGTGTAATGCGGTACTGCCATTGAGTCTGATGTGGAATAGGTAGACTGTGCCTTCAACATGTGGTAATAACAATTGGTGCTGTTATGATTTTGTTGCCTGCTAATATATTGATGTTGAACACTATTGGATGAAAAGGCTCTGATAAGACCTCATTGAGAACTGATGATAATGACAATTGACCTTTATTTTGTTATTGTTCATTTTCTTGAACATTTGTAATCATTCTAAAATAATAAACAAATAATAAGAATAAAAATAATAATAAATCAGAACATGAGATTCCTCCCTTATAAATCTGCATCAACCAGAATCATATCAGTTAACAAGCATTGGGGAAGCCAATAGTTCTTGCTGTTTTTACAGAAGCAATGGCATTAACTTGTTTATGTCCTTTAAAAGATGCAGTTGGCACTTTCCGGGTGCAAGCTGCAGTATCTTAGGCCATTACTAGAGGTTCCTTTATTTAGACACATATCTCTTTCTGTAGCAGACTGCATGAAGTACATTAAAGTAAAGATGGAAAAGACAATAGTTCACTTTATTGATAGCAGAAGTGTTCCCAATACGTCAGTGCCCCCAGCTGAGGTGAAAATCCCAGATCGTTTCTAACATTCTAAATGAAATCCACAAAGAGTTCTACATGTCTATACCACTGACAGAAAAGATAAGGGGTAAACGGAACATACCAAAGAGATTATAATAAATGCTACATTATGACTTTTATACATTTTCATCCAAAGTTATAACACATCTCCTATCCATACAACGGAACACATTTAAATATTACCATGAAAAACTATACATACAAGGTAGAGTAACCCTAAACACACCCATATGTGATAACCTAGGAATTCAGATCTTTGATAATCATTAACCCATGCAGGTACACACTCAGTTCTCTTTATTCCTCTGTCTGGAAATAGATCTTTGTTTTTGTCTAGTGCAATGTTCATAGGTTCTCTTGTATATTTTTTACATGGAGAGAGCCTATCAATGCTCCACATCTTTCCATCTTCCATTACTACCACATTTCTTCTTGCTTCTTTTAGTCTCCCTGGCTTGCAAAACGTGTCAAATGTATTTGAATTAGTACTGGGTTTCTTTACTTGCGCCTATTGACCTTTTTTATATTTTTGTTGTTTTTTGCCCCCTTCCTATCATATCTTTCTTTGTATCTCCTTCGATCAATTTCAATTTGTTTTATTTCTTTTTTTGCATGTAAACAGTTTTCTGTTCAAATAACCAAATAGGAGTTAGTTTGGATCCTGGTTTGCGCCCCCTAGGTATACAAAAAGTGTAAACTCCATTGACTGAGTTCAGAGTGGTGTGGAAGACCCACAACATATCTTTTATGTTTTGAAAAATAGGTTTCGAAGATGCCAAGGCTTTTTTTTTATTTATTTTTTTATCATTTATCATTTGGTTGCTGCGTTCAACTAGTTCATTGGCTCTTGGGCAATAAAAGCGTGTTTTGATGTGTTTTATGGCTAAGCTAGAAATGTAATTTTTCATTTCTTTGATACAAACTGTACCCAATTATCTGTGACGATTGTACTTGGGATACCTTCATTTGTGAAAATGCCAGACATAAACCTTATGAGGCATTTTGTGTTGATGTTGTTTACAAATTTCACTGAACCCACTTAGAAAAATAGTCAACCATGATTAAAATGAATTTCTCATTCAAACCTGCTATATTTAAAGGATTTACAATGTCAAGTCCTAATTTGTCCCAAGGGAACTGTGTGTATTTGGATTGGTTCTAGAGGAGATTTTCTGGTGTACTTAATTTTGTCACTACAACTACATGCATGGCAATCTTTGACTAAATCTTCAGGTATTGAATCCATGTAGGGAAACCTAAAAAATGACTTTAATTTACTCTTAGTGAGATTCCTTCCTAGGTGACCTTCATGAGTGTATTCACAAATGCGTATCTTTATCTTTTCAGGAGGAATAATTTTTCCAGATTTGAGGACATTATCTCCATGTACCGAAAATTCTTCTTTTACATTCCAGTATGGTTGTAGTTCACCGTGTTTTAAGCCACCCCTTGACAATTTTTTCTTTAATTATTTTCAATAATGTTTCATTATTAAACATGTATTCATTCCATTCAGATTTTAACATGGCTGGAATATTCACCTGCAGGACAGATATTTCTTGTTCAGAATTTGACAGTGTCCCCAACTGAGGTGAAAATCACAGATTGTTTCTCACATTCTAAATGAACTCTGCAAAGAGTTCTACACACCTATACCACTGACAGAAAAGATAAAGGGGGAAAGTAGCAAAGAGATTATAATACATGCTACATTATGAAGTTCATACATTTTCATCCAAAGTTATACCATTACACTGTTTATTGAGATTCCATGGCATATGTCTCACAAAACTAACACCTTAAGGCATAAAATACCTCCACTGCTGTGGTGGAGGTATGTTACTTATTATAGGTTAGGTATGGTAGGGTAGATAAAGTAGGCTTGGTTGGCTAGGTATTGTAAGTTGATTAGGATGGTAGGTTAGGTATGATAAGATAGCTATGTAAGGTATGTTTGGTAAAGTATTGTAAGTGTAGTAGATAGGTACGAATGTTAATGATAGTAGGTACATAAGATAGTTATGAGGTCTAGGTATGGTAGGTTAGCTATGGTAAATAGGTGAGTATGGTATGTAAGTAGGTACCATGGATAGGTTTGTTAGCTGTGGTGGGTAGGTAGGTTTTATATGTTAAGTTAGGTATGATTAGTTCGGTAGGGTATGTTAGCTTAGGTATGATAGGTAGGTTTTGCTGATAGGTAGGGTATGCTGTCTAGCTATAGTAAGTATGAAAAGTAATGGTCGATAGCATTATTAGGGAGGTAATGTGATAGTTTTGGTAGGTAGGTATGCTAGGTTACATAGGACATAATAAAATATTTTGTCTAATATTCAACAGTTTGCTCTAATAACACATTTTCTAGACTTCTCACTTACAAATATTAGCATTGTTAATGCGAAGCACAAACATACTCTTATTAATACAGCACACTTTTGCTGATAGACAAATGTTTCATTAGAGTTGATGCTGCAAATTTCTTATGCTTGTTGCTTACAATTCACAGTATCAGATATCAAGTACCTAGTCTTATAGTAGAAACAAAATGGTTTACTAATAGAATTGCATATTGGTGTCCTTATATAATAATAATAATAATAATAGTAATAATAATATTACACACATTATTATTATTATTATTATTGTTATTATCATCATCAGTATAACCTCTTACCTTTGCCAGTGCTTTTTTGCATAAGGCAGGTATTCTAGATGAACGCACCCCCGTGGCAGCCTTCTTTGCACATGTTTGTAAAAAATTACACATGTATTCAGGGCATTTTTTAATGCATTTCTAATATTTGCACAAACCCACATTAATACAGTTGCAGTGTATATTCTCAAATCCATTGCAGACTCTGTCACTACATAAGTTATATGTGAACAAACCATTCAAAGATGGCCATGATGGATGCACATGAATGCATAATTGCAGCCTACCATCTTGCAATAGATAGAAACCCATTTTAGGATGGATACCCGCTGAGAGCCCAAAGACTCAAAAAGATTAAAAAAGAAATAAAAAAGAAATAGGAGAAGGGCATGAGAGAGGGAGACTAGAAGGTAGGGGTGAGGCCGCAACAAAGGAACCAGGATGGCAAGGGATGTCCTAGTTTTAAAAAAACAGGTTTGGGAGGGGCAGACGTGCTGGGAGAGGGAGACAAGGAGAGAGGAGGCACCGGTAAAAAGAAGCACTTGCACTTCAATGAATTGGCAAGAGGAAAAGATAAAAGTATTTTTTTGAATGCAAACAACATAAGCAGTGGGAGGCTACCAGTCAACCAGTCAGGACAATGTGAGTCTGAAGTACTCCTTGGTGGGACAAACATAAGAATAGGGATAAAGCCACAGCTTCAAGAGGAGACAACTGAGATAGGCAACACAGCCACAGAGTCACAAGCAAGGCAATGACAAAGTTCACTTCATGTATATTGGAAACAATAGATCTTGTCAAACATACCTGAGACCTAAAAAGGGCCCCTTCGTTGAACAGAGTGCACTAGTAGAATTATGCTGTGCCCTTGAAAAAAGAATGTAAGGATATTGAGGCAGAAGATGAGGTCTGTGCCGTACGTGCTGAAAAAAAGTTACACACAGCAAAATATTGCACAGTTAATATTTGTGCTAAATTGCCAAGTATGGTGGTCGCACCTTTACTAAATTCTGCATGCACATCATTACTTTGTAAACAGAAAAACTGTGGATCCAATACATATTCCTGAAAATCCAAATCCTGATTTAGGAGAGGCAATAAATATAGCCAAAAGTATAGAGCACAAATTATATCAAATGAATGCTGTAGGCAATAAATATAGCAAAAAGTATAGCGCCAGGGGTGGCTCCTCCATAGGGGCTGAGGAGCGTCGACCACCGCCAGCAGTGGCAGCTGCAAACCTTTCAGAACGAAAGGATAATAAACTATGTTTATTATCCTTTCATTCTGAAAGGGGCGGGGCCACAGGGGTGACATGCACTGGGGGAGTGCTCAGCACTCCCCCTCAGAGCGCATGTGTGTTTGGCCAGCCGTTTTGGGCCGTCCAAACACACATGCGCTTTAGGCTGTCTCCAGCCCGGCAACTGAGTGGGGCACTCCCAGCCAATCCTGATGCTGCTTTGAGGAGCATCGGGATTGGCGCAGGGCAGGCAGGGAGCCTGTGCCTGCAGCGACTCTGGAAAGGAGCCCCGCGGGTCGGCGTATGAGGTAAGTTTTCCATTTTTTTTTTTTTTTAATAATTTAATGTACCCCCTGCTCCCCACCTCCTGCTGCCCTCCTTCCCCTCCCCGTCACACCACACCCGCCCACCTCTTTTATGCGTTGCGAGCTGCGAATGTGTAGAGCACAACATTTATCAAATGAATGCTCAAGGGCCATTAATGAATACTGTTAGAAATGGGGTTTCTGGTTGGCTAGGGTATGCACCTCAGCCAGGCAGAACTTACCCACTCTAGTCAGGGCAAGGGAGTTACACGTCCAAGATAACCCCTGCTCACCCCCTTGGTAGCTTGGCACGAGCAGTCAGGCTTAACCTGGAGGCAATGTGTAAAGCGTTTGCACAACACACACAACACACGTGACGCAATATCCCCACCACAAAGGAAACACAACACCAGATTATATGAAAATAAACTGTATTGTACACAAGGCAATTATCAGACCCAAGATCACATATCAGTACTATCCTGCTACCTTAGCAGTTGTCAGAATGTTACACATTAGTTACTCTGCAACCTAGCAGTAGTCACACATAACACACAGGTTACTCAGTATTCTGCAACATAAGCAGTAGTCAGGAAAATACGTTATTACATCACAGCACTTGTCAGAAGAATATCATAAAATGCCCATAGTAGGAACATTAGAAAACATGGCAAGTTAGAAAAACATATTAGCAAGCATGTCCATAAAAGGAACATTTGCATACACATATGTAAAAACATCAAACGCAGGTAGGTAATATATGAATCAAACAAAAGTCTGTAGAAAGAACTTTGGATTGCTACTATATTGGTCCTTTAAGCAGTACCTGGTTGAATGAAGGCACCTCCAGTGCCTAGAAGGCGAACAGTGGGGCCCCCGGCGCTCCTATGCGCAAAACGGGGGCCTCCCTTATACTCTGGGGTCAGAGGAGGGCGACATGCACCTCCACTCTTTTATAGACAGGCCCCTCTGGGGACCGTGATTACTGGGGGCCCCTCAGGGCCTCAACCAGCCCTCACAAGGGGGGCCAAAGCCAGCAAAAACAACTTAGGGCAAGAGGGGGACACCACGCACCCCCTCCGGTTTAATGACAGGCCCCTCCCAGGACCCGCGATCTCAGGGAGGGGGGGGCACCATAATTCCCGTTTTACCTAATAGCAGAAAAGGAGCGTCCTGCTCCTAACACAGAGGCCAGGGGGAAGGGGGCACTCCCCGCGCCTTCCCCTGGACCTGCCGTGAAGCCACAAGAGGATCGGACCCCTCCTGGGGCCCGAGCAGACACTCGCCTGCACCCGATGCGGTGCGCAAGTGTTCTTCCAGCTTCCCAGGCCGCTGCGGTGATCTTATTTAAAGGGGCACAATGCAGCAAGGAGTCTACGAGCTCCCAAGGCTCCATAAGCGCGCTGCAATCAGCGCTATGGCAGTCGCAACCACGGAGAAGCACCCCTCGTGAAGAAATGGATGCAGGGGTCAGGGGCCACAGCACCCTGCCCCTGGGGAGCAGAATCTTAAGACAAGGTCCTCAGGTGGAGGGCCCAGCTACAGGCCAGCACAAGGGAAAGGCAGCAAGTGGCAAGTCCTTCACAGTGACCAGGCAGGTCACAGGTCAGCACAGCAGCAGCAGTCCATGGCGGTTCCTGGTGAGTCCTTTCAGCCTTTGGTGTCCAGTTCCAAGATGATTCCAAGAGTCTCCAAATTGTGGGGAAAATTCCCCTGTACTTATAGTCAGTTCTTACAGTGTTTTACAATGGTAGGGAGAGGAGGTTCCAGCTAGTTACAACTGGTTCTGGGAGTGCCCCCTCTCTCCTTTCAGCACATGCTCCGAACATCAGTGGGGGGTTAACGACCCTATTGTGTGAGGCCAGGGCACAGTCTTTACAAATGCAGGTGTGCCCCGCCTCTCCCTTCTCTCAGCCCAGGAAGACTATTCAGTATGCAGATGCACCTCTGTGACACCTCCACCCTCCCTGTGTACAGGCTGTCTGAAAAGTATGCACAAAGCCCCAACTGTCACTCTGCCCAGACGTGGATTGGAGTCAAGATGCAAAACAGAGTCATAAGCACAGATAAATGCGCACTTTCTAGAAGTGGCATTTCTGTGATAAGAATAAAAAATACACCCACACCAGTAAGCAGCATTTATTATCACCATCACAACCATACCAAACACGCCTACGCTACCCCTCATAAATCAGACAATACCCCTTACACATAAGGCAGGGCATTTCTAATGCAATCCTATGAGAAGGCAGCACTCACAGCAGTGAGACACCAAGTTAGGCTGTCTGTCACTACCAGGACAGGCCATGCAATATGGCACATGTCCTGCCTTTCTACATACATGGCACCCTGCCCATAGGGCTAGCTAGGGCGTACCTTAGGGGTGACTTACATGTAGTAAAAGGGGAGTTCTGGGCCTGTCAAGTAAGTTTAGATGCCAGGTCCCTGAGGCAGAAAACTGCGCACACAGGCCCTGCGCTAGCAGGCCTGAGACAGGTTTGAAAGTCTACTTCAGTGGGTGGCGCAAGCAGCGCTGCAGGCCCACTAGTAGTATTTAATTTACAGGCCCTGGGTATAGAGATACCACTGTACAAGGGACTTATAGGTAAATTAAATATGCCAATTAGGTATAAGCCAATCATACCAACTTTAGAAGGGAGAGCACCTGCACTTTAGCACTGGTCAGCAGTGATAAAGTGCTCAGAGTCCTAGAGCCAACAGCGAGAGGTCAGAAACACCAGGAGGAAGAAGGCGAAAAGACTGGGGATGACGCTGCGTAAGGCAAAAAGTCCAACAAATACCATGTAAATTCATTTTATGATAGGCTTTGGCACCAGGGTAGGATTGGCCTATAGGGTAAGCTGGCAGTGCCCAAAGGGCTGGCCTGAAAGGTCAGTGTGTGGACCTGTTTTTTGACTGTTTGTGGGCCAGTTGTATGTTCTTGTGGTCCAGCTTTTACTGTTGATTTCCCTGATATTAATGAAAACATTGCCTGCAGCAAGCACAGATGCATGCAGTCTCCTTCACCTTGCAAAACACGTATGTGGTGTGTCTTCACAAGTTCAAAGTGGCCCCAATTGTGGGGCACTTTTTTAGCTGATTTACTTTTGTGGGGAGGAGCATTTTATTTTGATACCCAGAACTATGTTCTGTCCTAGTCCGATCCTATTTGGCAATCAGACAGCTAGCAGATCATACATAAATCAGCAACTAAAATGGAATTGCGCCAGCAAAGTACATAAAAAACAATGTGGGTCTCAATTTCAAGCCACAGGTGATGCTGTATATGCAGTTTAACAAATGGAATTTTTTATCCCATCGCCAAAATATAATGTGAATACAAAAAAAACAATGTAAACATCCTCAAAATGCTATGGCCTTGATAGACAGCCTAAAAGCGCACTCCAGCATTTTCCTTTTTTCTCTACAAGGAACACGTTTCAGTGTACAAATAAACATTCACCACACCTCTCCAAAAATATGGGTGTTCTCTGAACATTTACACCATGCTTGTTTGTATGGATCGTTACATATTTGTAGAACTCGGGATACTCTGCAAAATGGGGCAAAGCCATTGGGGATCATGTGAATACCAGGAAGTTTCAATTGTCAAGCTGTTCACCAAATTGCTGCTGGCTGTCCTCCTGAAGTAATTTGAGTGCCTGCAAATCATGGTTTTATGACTTGCAATCAGATTTTTGTGCTTGCAGGTGACCGTTTTTGGATTTCCGATTTTTAATTACGTCAGCATCTCTCCGTAATTTGCTTTGTCATTGTCATGTATGGATCAGAACAAGAGTTAAAGCACAAAATATCCCATGCCGTTCAGAAAACATGCTGGCCCAAAATTAAAGTAGTTTTATGGAAAGTTGCAGAGGCGGCTCCCCCGGCTAAGCCAGGCGCTGCAAGATAAAACAATATTTCATTATTGTTTTATCTTTCAGCTGCTGGCTCAACCATCAGTAGGTGCAGGGTGGGGGAGTGGAATCTGTGCACTAAGTGCGCATGTGTGTTTGGCTGGTCGTCTCAAGCTGGCCAAACACACATGCGCACTTAGGTTTCTCCAACATAACTGTGCTACACAGCCTGGCTAGATAAACTGCACAGACCCCAGGGTAGTGTCTGAACAGCAGTCCAAGTCGCTCAGACCAATCCTGACGCTGCTCTAGTTCTAAGTTTAGCAGGAAAGCAGCACCAGGATTGCTGGGGAGTCTGTGCTGGGGTCCCAGTAAATGACGGGACACAGAAGAAGAGCAGAGGAGCAACGTGGCAGGCCAGGACGACAGGCACATTTTTTTAAATTATTTTTTAGTCTCCCATCCCTCACCACGTCCGCCGCTCCCCTTGAGATCTGCGGCAGCTGCTGCTTTTCCGACGTCTCCTTTGTAATTACAATGATTATACAGAGCATAACATCTCTGCAAGGTTTGTTCTCCAAAATAGGCTCTCATTCCTAAAGAAATAAGTAAATCTGCAATTCTAAATTTGCATGGGTGCAGTTACTTCAGGCATTCACAAAATTCTTTAAAGTGACACCAGAAAACCTTTAGCAGTTGCATTTATGTAAAATGCGTCTTAAATCCATTTTCTCTGATAAATATATCCAAGTAGAAACCTCTTTCCTGACACCTCAGCACATTGAGGATGAGGAGGAGCAGCACAGACCACTGACACCAGGTTTGTTTGAAAAAGGCTGCTTTATTGAAACAGGTGCCTATAACAAAACAACCTCAGCATTTGCCTTACAAAACTATAGTTTTACTATGCAATTTTACTCACCTATGTTAAGCTACCCCCTCCCCTCAAATCTCCCTGCCCCCACAATAATTTGATACAATACTAGTGTAACTGCTTCATAGCTGCTGAACTGTGACCTTTGATCTCCCTCACCCTTTTACTACAGCTATTATCCCCTACTCAACTAAACTTCTTACAGAACTTTTACCTTTGTGGCTCATCGAGGTGTGAAGTTATCTCCCGTTCCTTTTCAGCCTGAATTGCTGCTGTCAACAAGAATACACTTTGTTAAACAATGGTAACTTCTATGCCCACTGACACCCAGAAAAAGGAGGGGGTATACCGCTTCTTTTCCTGCCCCCCACCTTTGCTCCTTCGGGCTAGCATATGTTTAACACTTTAGCCAACACCAACTTATATTGTAGCACGTATGACTTCATGCCCATGAAAGACAAATGTTCCCTGTCCCCCTGCAAAATTTGACATAATAGTAACACAAGTCTGTGTGGTCTACCCTACCCACACCTACCTCCCTACAAAAGGAACGCATCTCGTTATTGATCTTTCTCCTGGCTTTGTCTAAGCCGTATATAGCGATGTGCCCCTTGTTAGACTCTCCTGGGTATGAATTCTGTCCAGAGGACATGGCAACCTATCCAACGTCTGCTGATCTCCTTCAAGTCCCCCTTCATATCTTTCAACAAGGCTAGCCCTTTCCATACCACTAAATCGTGTTTGCCTAAGTGTAGCACTAAGATATCTGGGCACCCTTCCCCTGCTAACAGTTTGTTCAAACATGGTGGTAACTCTAACCATTTCATGCCCCCTTTTCTGAAACAAGAAATCATATACATGCCCACATTAAAACTTAATTCAACCAGTGTATGCTGGACTTGGCCTGCCACTCAGTCCACTTTATGAATGAGTGTCCCACTATCCAGATATTCAACCCAATGCTAATAGACCGGGAAAAGAACCTGAAAAACAGAAACAAAAGTTGACAATTAATATGTGTCTCAACCACTCCATCCCCCTTCTCTAACGCTGAAAACAGTTGGTTGACCACCGACCCAAACCCCTTATCATTTCCCGACTCCAGGCCTGCCTACCCACTTCTGTGGCCATCCCAATCTGAAAAGAATGTGTCTCAAAACTCTTAGCATCGAAACCTATGCGAGCCAGAGATTTATGATGTATGTTCAACAGGTGAAATGCAGAGAATTGCTTTCTGCCCACTTGCTGAAAAACCTTTTCCTCCTTTCGAATTTCCTGAGGTTTTAGTGCCACTCCCCATCGTACCAGGCAAAACTTAGACCCTGGGCACACATGAAGCAGAACACTTTCGCCTTGACTTCTTTGATCAGTTTTTGACTTCTAAAGCCAAACCCTCAACCCTCCGTGCACCTAATGACTTCCTCTCATAGTATCCCCAAGCTACACTTACCCCCAAAAGTTCAGACACTCAGAAAAGACCATAGAACATCCACGCCATAAGTGTGGAAAATAGTACTGCCTCACCGTCCTTGCTGCTGATACTCTGCAGTACCATAAGCACTTCGTACAGAATGTCTAAAGTCAAAGGTCTCCTTTTCATACCCAACTGTCCCTGTTCCCTAGACTATCCTCTTACTATGCTCTCCTGTGTGTGGATGGGGGTAACCCCCACTATAGTCTCCCCATGAATGCAATGCCCACTAGATTCCCAGAAATAGCCACCCTGGACTGGCCCTTCTCCTTCACTGCCAAAATAAATTGAATCACGTCCTCCAACCTAGCCCATGCATCTGACCTCTGCTGCGCCCCATCTGTGAAGAATTCAGCCCAAGCCTGTGAAAATGCTGCTCTTGTGGATGCAGCTAGCGAGTCCTCCACCAACTGAAGCATTCTTTTTCTTCTACTGTCCATAGGTCCTGAGGCATTCTGGTCCTGACTCTGTCCACCTCAGTGGCCAGTCCATGGAACCTCTCCCACTGTGAATGAGACAAAGTGTCCGTAATGTCATTGTCCACACTTGGCACATGCCTGGCTCTGAATGCAATGTCAAGTTGTAGACATTTCCAAACAATAACTCTCAACAACGTCAGCAGTTGCGCATCCCTTGCTGACTGTCATTACTGACCTGTACCACTGACATATTGTTTATTCTGAAGAGGACCTTCTTGTGTGCTAACTCGTCTCCCACAGTGAAACTGCCACTAACAGGGTAAAGAATTCAAAAAATGTGATGTTCTGGCTGCCATGTTTCCATGATTGTGGCCATTTCTCAGGGACCCTGTCAGTATAGGCCAAATCCAAAGCCTTCTGACACATCTGAAAGATCTATGCATCCCAGTCCACTTCTGACAGCGATACTAGGGGAATCCCGTTAAAAGAATAAAGAAATACCCACCACATCCATAGGTCCTTCTTAACTCCTGCAGACAATCTCACTTGATGGTGCGGCAATGGTAACCTGACAAAGCCAACTCCAGTCTCCTACAGAAAGTCCTACCCACTCTCACCACCCTGCATGCAAAATTCAAAGGTCCCAACAAAACCTGTACCTCTTTGACTGTGACTTTCGCTTCTACCAGCATAGTATCCAGCAGCCGTTACCTAGTCCTTTTCTTATCCTCAGGCATCCTGGCTTCCATCAATTTGGAAAGAATTTCGATTCTCAGAAATTAGATCACTATAGTGAGATCTACTGTCTTTTCTGGCTCCAAAACCACCCGAGTTCCCACATGTGGTCCTGGAAACTTGCCAGCAAAAGCTGACAGTCTGAGGAACCAGGTGTCATTTATTCACGGCTAGTGCTGCTGATAAACAACCATTGCAAGAAGGTGCTGAAGCATTTAAACAGGGCATACTACATGGACTAGCTCATGGGTAAAGCTTTATCTACATACCATTTTCCGTCAAATTGTATGCCCAGCAGCTGAAAGTTGGCTGGGTCTACCTGTAGCAAACAGAAGGCAGACTTAATGTCACTCTTCGCCCCCTCTCCCACTGTTTCCACCAGGGATAAAGCCACATCAACCAAGGACTATGTGACCAACACCTGCTCTTCCGGTATGAAGTTGTTCAACGACTGGCCTTCCGGCCATAGGAGGTGCTGAATCAGCCTAAACTGGCCCGGTTCCTTCTTAGGTACCACTCCACTAGAGGACAGGATCAAGTCATCCATGGGCCACTTGTTAAAAGGTCCCGCCATCTTACCCTCTTGAATTTCTTTGAGCACCTTTTCCCTTACCAACTGCTTGTGTTTACTGGCTGATTTCAAATTATCTGCCCATTGTCTAACCCTTGGACCCTCCTACTCCAGTCTGAAACCCCGAGTAAATCCTTGCAACAAAATCCTAGCGTTGTCTTGTCTGTCATACTTGTAAAACCAAAAACCTAGTCTATCCAGCTTAATCAGCATACAAGCCTTTCCCTGCAGGTCCCTGGCCATCCCTCCCTGACCTGTAAGCCTCTAACTGTCCCTGCTGTGTTCCACCATAACTCTGCTGCTGTCCTTGCCCTGTTAAGGCCTGGCCTCCTGCCCCAAAGCAGTTGATCAATGTGTCCCTGCCTGCGAACTTGGAGCATTCATGACAGAACTTAGGATATATCCATCGTGCAGTTCCCCTTTTTGTAGTCCCAGCAAGCTCCCACCTGGTTTGTTGAGCATCTGCCTGTTCCCCCCACCTCTCCACAAGTGAGGCACCCCTGAAAGGAGCACTAGATGACTGTTAACACGCTAGCCGCAAAAACTTAACAAATTTGGCAGGCCCCACTGTACGCTGTCAAAGATCCATATCAATTTTCACCCATTGCGCCTCTAGGTCAAATGCCATACGGGCCCTGAACTCCTCATCATAATGGACCCATGCGTAGCCCCCATGCTAGAAATGGGGTCTTTGGTTGGCAGTGTGGTTACCCCTGTCCAAGCAAGGACCCACACTCTAGTCAGGGTAAAGGAGAATCACCCTCTGTTAACCCCTGCTCACCCCCTTGGTAGCTTGGCACGAGCAGGCAGGCTTAACGTCAGAAGCAAGGTGTAAAGTATTTGTACCAACACACAGTAACTCAGTGAAAACACTACAAAATGACACGGTACAGGTTTAGAAAAATAGATAATAGTTATCTAAACAAAACAAGACCACAACGACAAAATCCAAAATACACAAGTATCCTCCAGCTTCTCCAGCTCTTCTCCTTGGCAGAGGTTCCTCTTGGTTCCAGAAGTATCTGATTTTCAGGGGTTTTGGGTGCTTTTCTTATACCCTATTCTGCCTTTTAAGTAGGCCTACTTCAAAGAGAAGTATCTGTTGTTTTTAAGATCCTGCCTTGGACCCAGACACACACCAGGGGGTTGGAGACTGCATTGTGTGAGGGCAAGCACAGCCCTTTCATGTGTAAGTCACCACTCCTCTCCTCAGCCCAGATGGCCCATCAGGATATGCAGGCTACACCCCAGTTCCCTTTGTGTCACTGCATAGAGGAGAGGTGCAAACAACCCAACTGTCAAACTGACCTAGAAAGGGAAACTCCAAACAAGCAGTCTGACAGAATGGTTTAAGCAAGAAAATGCCTACTTTCTAAAAGTGGTATTTTCAAACACACAATCTAAAAAACAACTTCACTAAAAGATGTATTTTTAAATTGTGATTTCAGAGACCCCCAAACTCCATATGTCTATCTGCTCCCAAAGGGGAACTATGCTTTTAATAATATTTAAAGGCAGCCCCCATGTCAACCTAAGAGAAAGATACGCCTTGCAACAGTGAAAACTGAATTTGGCAGTATTTCACTGTCAGGACATGTAAAACACAAAAGTACATTTTCCACCTTTAACAAACATTGCACCCTGCCCATGTGGGTACCTAGGGCCTACCTTAAGGGTCCTTTACATATATATCAAGATTTGTAATGCACTAGGGCCTCGCATTTGTCGGAGTTACAGCTGTTCACTCCCAACCAGATTTTTCTTGCATTAAAAGAAAAAAACAGCGCGATCGTGCTGCTACAGTCCACACGTAATAATACTTATCGGCAAAAGTGCAATTATGAACGTAACCGGCAAAAGTGCAATTAACTGTGTATCAAGGTCGATGGTATACGAAGTGCTCAACTTCTGCCCATCGAGCCTCGCATGTTTTCTGTACTTGGTCGCTGCACTCGAGACGGGCTAACCACCGGAAAAGGTGTGCCTTCCACTAATCAAAAGAAGCGGATTCTAATAGGCAAGCCAACTTGCCAATGAAAGACACTGACATGATGTCGACGGGGCTCCGAGCCCTTTTCTAATACCTAAAGCACCTCACTAGCGATAAAAAGGGAAGGTTTAGGCCTGGCAACTGGGTACATTTGCCAAGTCGATTTGTCAGTTTAAAACTGCACTCCACAGACACTGCAGTGGCAGGTCTGAGCCATGTTTACAGGGCTACTAATGTTGGTGGCACAACCAGTGTTGCAGGCCCACTACTAGCATTTGATTTACAGGCCCTGGGCACCTCTGGTGTACTTTACTGAGGACTTACTACTAGGTCAAATATGCCAATCATAAATAAGCCTATGTACACAGATCATTTATACAGAGAACACTTAGGGCCTGATTCTAACTTTGGAGGACGGTGTTAAACCGTCCCAAAAGTGGCGGATATACCACCTACCGTATTACGAGTTCCATAGGATATAATGGACTCGTAATACGGTAGGTGGTATATCCGCCACTTTTGGGACGGTTTAACACCGTCCTCCAAAGTTAGAATCAGGCCCTTAGACTTTAGCACTGGTCAGCAGTGGTAAAATATCCAGAGCAAACAAAAACAGCAAAACCAGAGTCCATCACACAGAAGCAACCTGGGATGTAGAGACAAAAAGTAAGGGGAGACCATGCCAATGATGTCAAGTCTAACACTCCATAATTTATTTGTGCCTTTCTAATGACATCCATGGATTTGAAAAGTGTAACAGACCTCCCTGGGTACCTTTCACAGTAGACACTTGAATAGATAAGGAATGCTGCTGTCCAGTTCCCAGCATTAACTTGTACCTTCGGACGCTTTGGTAGCACAAATTATTTTCCTTTAGACCCCTCCTATGATCTGAGCTCCCTGTGCAGCAACTTCATCATTTCAACATATTCCCCTTTCCATATCCTCTCTTTTTTGGATGCCATGAAGTGAGCTCCTAGGGGTTTGACGCCCCTCATATAGGGCAATTTCTAAATTTTCAGTTCTTTGTTCTCTGGCTTGCCTGACTTCCCCCCGTCCTCTTCTGTATTGTCCAGTTTGTTGTCCTTCTCTGCCTCTACAGTTTGTTCATTCCCTTTCCCAGACAGCCCTTGTTGCTCCACATCTGACTCCATTGATCCTAAGCTTTCTTAGACCCCTAGCTTTTTGTCCCCTAGACCTGAACTTCCTGTGTCCACCAGTTCCATGCCCATACCTGTGACTTTACCATAGCGACCTTTGCTCAAGTGGGCCTCCCCACTGACTGGAGGCTCCTTAGCCTCTACACCCACAGACACCATTTCAGTGGCATTCACCCTGCTCCGCAGTGTCTTACCTGGTACCCGCTCAAGAGCCTACCATTTTGCCACCTCTTTTCTCCACATGGTTCCAACACTTCTGCCTTAAGTGAGCCGTGAACCTGCCACCTTTAAGATACTGCACCAGATTGATTCGTACCTCCCCTGCCATGCTGCTGCCTCTCCTCTCAGCATACACGCTGCACTTCATCTTCCTCAAACAATTAGCCTTCTTACAATCTCTCCTCCTCATAATCAAGTGTGTCAGCTGTGTCTGCTTCATGCTGTACCAACACGCTCGAAACCCACTGACGCCCATGGGTCGTACCTTGCCCTCGCAGCCTAAACACTGAAGCAGCGTGGCTTATTCAATGTCGCTGACTGTCAGGGGTTGCACCCGACCCTCCTTACTGTTGCATCGCCGAGGCCATGCCAGGTCTTCTAGGGGCAAGTGCAAGATCGGCCCCTTCTACTTACATGACTGGTCTGGCGTGACGAAGAACATGCCAGCACCACGCCCGTGACCCCCTCTGCTGTTTTTGTCAAGTGGCGACGGGTAGACGGTAACGCCCTCTCCGAGACCAAATCAAGCCGCCTTCCAAAAGCCTCAAAGCCTCCACCACTATTTCTTTATTTGACAATGCAGACATCCTGCGGAGCCCAATAACAACGTAAGTCTACCATACTTCACACTGTGAAAATATTGCTAATGCCAAATGCTCACTACAGAAATGCTCACTACCTAGGTACCAGTCACCATGTCGTCAATATAAAATGATGGCTGGTACCGCAAAATGGCTGGTTATAAATCACTAACCGACTGCTCCACTGCCCCAAATTTCCCAGAGGGAAGACCTCTCTACTGTCGGCTTTACCCCAAATCCCTCTTCTTCGGTGAACCTGCCTTCCACTACACCCTAGGGATAGGGTGACCAGACGTCCCAGATTTCCCGGGACAGTCCCGGTTTTTAGAGGACTGTCCCGGTGTCCTGAATCTTCTCTTAATTTTAAACAAATGTCCCAGTTTTTGGGACAAAGGTCAGATCGTTACATAAATGTCCCGTTTTTGGGACAAAGGTCAGATTATCTAGGGAAGCATAAATTAAAGGTATGCTCCCCTTTAACAGACGCCTACAAATTATGCAATAATTACATTAATGTATCTGTTACTGTCAGGCAACACAGTCCCCTGTCTGCTCCCAGCAGAGACACCGGAGTGGGGAGCAGAAAGAGGTCGTGGCGGTGGGTTGGGGGTGTGCAGGGTGGTAGGGCAAGCCATAGCTAATTTTATATGTGTAGTCTTGTAAATGTGTGTGTGTGTGTGTATATATATATATATAAACACACACATGTTTAGGCACACATTCACAAAGCTACGCAAAAAAACGGAACAGGCCAGAAATAAAAGTGGGTGTAAAGTCTTTGGTCCTTCTTTTATGTCTGACCTGTCCCGGTTTTTGCTCCTTAAAATCTGGTCACCCTACCAAGGGAGGCATTAACTCGTGTCTATGACAGTAGTAAATCTGACTTTTTTCCAGAGTGGTGAGGGCTCAGAAAGTATTTTTGTTATTTTTAAATGTCCACAAATATGTACGTTAGAAGGTGGCCGCAAACATCCAGCACAGTCCAGGGAACCCCAGCACTCCACTAAAGGAAGTAAATATAATCACGTAGAAATCTCTGTGTGTAATTCCTGATTTGGAAACTTGGTTTTGCACTCGTACATCCTGGTATTTGCGTGCACGTCTAATTTACATGTGTAATTAATTGAAAATGAGACTCGAAGTCATCTAGGAACGTTTAAACATTTTCCTCACTTTAATACAAATAGTTCACATGATCTTTAAAATTTTAACTTATTATGCGAGGAGGCACATGTGTACCATTTCCATTCTGGTGTGACTAGTTATATTTTAAACGACTTCCTCTTGCTGATCGTTTCCACTTAGTAGATCATCTGGTGGCTAATGCATTTTCTCAAACTTAAAAGGGCCACCCACTGAATTATCTCACAATAGATCTCTAAACCTAAGCAAACATCATCAAACAAAGAAACTTTTTAGAATGCCAGTTTCCAGTGAAGCGTTGGGTTAAACAGTTTTCTCTTCACTAGATGACTCATTTTAGTCTTTTATTCACTATTTGTTTTGCTATGCTAAAAACAAAGAATTTTACATACTTCTAATAAATGCATTGAACGAAAAATATTTATATAAATTTGCTCCTTTTGCAGATAAAAATAACAATGCATGAATAATATTTCCAAATTATGTTCAGTGAAAATGCATCTATAGGCTAGCGCAAGGCATATCTTTTGCAAATCATTCCGAGGAATGCAGTTTCTTAAAACCTTAGCTCTACTCGGCTTTATTACCATCGAGAGTGTAACTGTTGAATCATCAGAGTAAATACATGGACACCCTTAACTAAGCTATGTTGAAAATATTTCATAATACACTTTTTTAAACTGGTTTATAATGAAATAGATGCTACGAAAGTAAAGAATCAAATTCAAATGGTTAGTAAACACCAGTGATATGCTTGAAAAGCAGAAAACTAAGGCCCTCATTACGACCCTGGCGGTTGGAAGAGAAGTGGCAGCATTACCGCCAACAGGCTGGCGGGAAAAAAAATGGAATTATGACCATGGCGGTTACCGCCATGGTCATCCGCCACTTCTCCATTCCGACAGCCAGGGCGGAGACGTCCGCTGGGCTGGAGACTTGGGTCTCCAACCCGGCGGCCGTCACAAGACCGCCAGTGGTATCACAACCCTGCTGACCGCCATGGATTTCATGGGGTGGGGAACTGCCATGAAATCCATGGCGGTAAGCACTATCAGTTCCAGGGAATTCCTTCCCTGGCACTGATAAGGGTCTCCCCCACCCGAGTCCTCCCCCCGCACCCATCTACCACCTGCCACCCCCCAAAGGTGGCAGGACCCCCCTCCCCACCCCTACCCCCAACGTCGCTACACATACACACACCCTACATGCATGCAGACACCACCAACACACATACCCGCACACATATCAACAAACATGCCAACAGACACACATGCAGTCATACACGCACACCTACATACAGACATACACGCACACATCCATACAGACATAGATACAGACAGACACGCACACATTTCCAAACACACTACACCCCTGCATGCATACACGCACTCACACACCCCCTCTACATACACACATGCACAACCCCATTCACGCACACAACACCCCCTCACCCTCCTCCCCAACGGACGATCAACTGACCTGGTCCGTTGATCCTCCGAGAGGGGACGGGATCCATGGGGGCTGCTCCACCGCCAGCACCCCATCAACAGAACACTGCCACGTGGATTCCTTAACTTGTTCAAATGCCAATCATGATTACAAATATTAAACTCTAAAGTATGCAGCTGGACAAATTCAGCAAGATACTTTTAATTTAATTTAGAAATGTTGTCATTATAAAACCAGTCAGCGTTCCAGGTAAGGTATGGTGTGTAGATATGGTAAGTATGTATGTAATGGTAGGTAGCATTAGTAGGGAGGTATTATGATGTATTTGGTAGGTAGCTATAATAGGTTACGTATGGTAGGCAGGTTTGGGGAATTATGGTAGGAAATAACATTTTGTCTAAGCATTTTCAAAACTTCTAAATTACAAACAATAGGATTTTAAATGAGAAGCACAAAGGTACAGTTATTAATAAAGCACATTTTTGCTGATAGACAAATATTTTATTACATTTTATGCTGCAAATTCCATATGCTTGTTACTTTTAATTCACAGTATGAAATATCAACTATCCAGTCTTATAGGATATCTATCGTTATTAATATTATCATCATCATTTTAATTATTTTTATTATTATTATTATTAGTAGTAGTAGTAGTAGAAGTAGTAGTAATAGGAGTAGTAATACTAATAATGACAATAATAATACTACTAATAATAATAATAATAATAGGAAGAATAAGAATGAGAATAAGAATAAGAATAATAGACCACACTAATATTATTATTATTGTTGTTATCATCGGTGTAACCTATTGTCTTTGCCAGTGCTGGATGCACGCACCTCCATAGCAGCCTTCTTTGCAAATGGTTGTAAAAAAAAATACACATGCATTCAAGCCATCTTTGAGTGCATTTCTAACATTTGAACAAACTCATATAAAGATGGAAGCACGTGCACTTCAATGGAGTGGGTTGAGGAAAAGATAAACGTAGTTTCTTGAATGCAAACAAGACCAGCAGTGGGAGGCTACCAGTCAACCAGACAGGATAATATGAGACAGAAATACTCCTGGGTGGGACCAACACAAGAATAGGGAAAAAGCCACTGTTTCAAGACTAGACAACAGTGATCAACAACACAGCCATAGAGTTACAAGCAAGGCACTGACCAAGAGTCCACTTTATGTATATTGGAAACAGACCACAGACCTAAAAAGGGCCCCTTTGCTGAACAGAGTGCACTAATAGGATTAAGTTGTACCCTCAAAAAAGAGTGTAAGGAAATTAAGACAGCAGATGAAGTCGGTGTTGTACGTGCTGAACTACAAGGCACATGCAGCAAAATACTGCTTAGTTAATACTTGTGCTAAATTGCCAAGTTTGTTTGTTGCACCTTTACTAAATTCTGCATGCACATCTTTACTTTGTGAGCAGAAAGCTAAACTGTAGATCCAATACATATTGCAGCAAAATAAAGCAAATGAATGCTCAAATTCCAGCTTCCCCTAAAATCTAGAAGGTTATAATGGACTGAGTCTCAATACGGGGCAATACTGTAGGACTGTTAGACCTGTCAGTCATAGGGTGGTCTTCCCCAACACATTTTGCCTTCACCCTTCTATTTTACTCATTCTGTTTTTGCTGGCCTCATGATTATGTGGATGTTATCACTGGTAACCAGTTCTAAAGTGTTAGTGGTCACGCCCCAAAACATGGTAAAATTGGTTAACACCTAATTGACACATTCAATTGACTTATATCTCTTTATTAAAGTGGTATACCATGTACCCAGGGGCTGTAAATTAAATGCTACTAGTGGACCTGAATCACTTATGGTGCCACTCACTTAAGTGTCCCCTTAAAACATGTCCTAGGTCTGTCACTGGAGCCTGAA
This sequence comes from Pleurodeles waltl, assembly GCF_031143425.1. Lineage (NCBI taxonomy): Eukaryota > Metazoa > Chordata > Amphibia > Caudata > Salamandridae > Pleurodeles > Pleurodeles waltl. The sequence goes on along the minus strand of NC_090440.1, from coordinate 583,356,902 downwards.
TGCAGTTTTAAACAGCTAATTTAGCTTGGCAAAGTAACCCTCTTGGCAAATCTTAAACTCACCCTTTATTGCATAAACGTCAACCCTAAGGTATGTCTTAGGTAGCCCATAGTGCAGAGTGCATTGTAATTAAAAGGTTAGACATGTACTTGAACAACAATATGATGTTTTATATGTCCTGGTACTGTGAAACTCCCTAATTAGTTTTTCACTGTTGTGAGGCCTTCCTCTCTCATAGGATAAAATGGGTTGCCTTATGACAGTTAATAAGTTCTGACTCTCGATTGGAAGCAGGCAAGACATTACTCTTTGGTATCTGAGAAAATGTAATTTTAAATCCTCTTTAATAGTAATGTTGGATTTTAGGTCACAATTTTCAAAATGCCATGTTTACAAAGTTGCCTTTTTCCTACCCTAACTATTTGGTGTCTGCAGCCTGTTCCTGGGACACATGACCGGGTGCAGTTGGCAATTGGACTTTTTTTATTCCACCTAGACAGCCACAGAATAGAGGGATTAGATGTGCCTGGATGGGCCATCACTGGAAGGATGGGAGGGCAGAGCCCCACTTAGTAGTCAATAGGGTGTGCCCTGTCTTGTCACAGTGTCCTTTCCTCGGGATCTGCCCTTTGCTGAACAAAAGGCCCACCTTCCGGCGTCACCAACTCAGAAAGCTATTATAGCACAGAGTTATGATGAAGCCAGTCGGGGGAAGGGAGTTAGGGTAGAGGACAGCAGGGAGAGAGATCTGAAAAGAAAAGGTTAGAACAAATGTGCATTTACTCATTCATAGAAATATAACTCATCAATAGACTCTTGACTCAAATGCGTCTCCGATATCTGATGGAGACCCCGTTTGAAATGAGGGCAAAGCCCCTTTTTTGAATCATGGAACACGAATAAACTTCGATCTCAGAACCAAGAGATGGCAAGAGCTTTAGACTATGATCATCATGGAACAAGAATAAACTACGACCTCGGAACCAAGAGATGGCAAGAGCTTTGAACTATGATTATACTCAGAATATGAATCCTGTAACATCTAAGCATTCATAACATAAACCTTTGATCATGACCTAGAAAATCTCAAAGAATTAAATATGCTTTTCACATATTATGCTTTCCGAAAAACAATGAAAACTATGATTTGCTTATCTCCAGAAATACTTTCACATTCAAAACTATAAACGCCGAAAAGTTTTTACTCATTGAACTTGAAGCGCTTTACTTATAACACCAGAAAGCGCTTTTACTTGTCTTGCTCGAAGCGCTACACTCGTTATGCTAAGGGGGCGCTTTACTCATATGGCCTGAATCACTTTGATTGTTGTACCAAGAGCCTTTTACTCCTGTGGATTGAAGCGCTTTGGTTACCGTGCCAAGAGCGCTTTTCATCTGTGAACTGAAGCGCTTGAATTGCCATGCCAAGAGCGCTTTACACCTATGGACTGAAGCGCTTGAATTGCGGTGCCAAGAGCGCTTTACATCTGTGGACTGAAGCGCCTAAACTGCTGTGCCAAGAGCGCTTTACATCTGTGGACTGGAGCGCCTGAATTGTCGTGCCAAGAGCGCTTTACATCTGTGTACTGAAGCACTTGAATTGCCGTGCCAAGAGCACTTTACATCTGTGGACTGAAGTGCCTGTATTGTCGTGCCAAGAGCGTTTTACACCTGTGGACTGAAGCGCCTAAACTGCTGTGCCAAGAGCGCTTTACATCTGTGGACTGAAGCACCTGAATTGTTGTGCCAAGAGCGCTTTACACATGTGGACTGAAGCACCTGAATTGTCGTGCCAAGAGCGATTTACACCTGTGGACTGAAGCGCTTGAATTGCCGTGCCTAGAGCGCTTTACACCTATGGACTGAAGCGCTTGAATTGCCGTGCCAAGAGCGCTTTACATCTGTGGACTGAAGCGCCTAAACTGCTGTGCCAATAGCGCTTTACATCTGTGGACTGGAGCGCCAGAATTGTCGTGCCAAGAGCGCTTTACATCTGTGTACTGAAGCACTTGAATTGCCGTGCCAAGAGCGCTTTACATCTGTGGACTGAAGCGCCTGAATTGTCGTGCCAAGAGCGTTTTACACCTGTGGACTGAAGCGCCTGAACTGCTGTGCCAAGAGCGCTTTACATCTGTGGACTGAAGCACCTGAATTGTTGTGCCAAGAGCGCTTTACACATGTGGACTGAAGCACCTGAATTGTCGTGCCAAGAGCGATTTACACCTGTGGACTGAAGCGCTTGAATTGCCGTGCCTAGAGCGCTTTACATCTGTGGACTGAAATGCCTTTGATCATCGCGCCTAGGCCGCTGTAACCTGGAAGCTGAAAACGCTTTGCTTGTTGTGCTAAGGGGTGCTGTACTTCTGGAAGTAATGACTTCCTCCAAAATTGAAGTCATCAAGGCCTTACCGCTACGAGTACAACCTACTCGTTTTTGAATTCACCATGGAAACAAGGATATTTCGATCGGATGCCACTCTGCCATGCAGGAACTCTGCTTTTCTTCAGAGAATCCCCCACGAGGTCTGACTGCATCGAAGTCTTCAAAATAGTGAGCAATGTGCTTGGGTGTGGCTGGGCTTTATAGGCCTGCCACACCCCAAGATGGCTGCTGCCTCTAAAAACATGGGAATTGTAGTCCCTTCATGGAATAGCACTGATAAGTGCATCTTGTCCACCAATGTCCTGAACCTGAAGCTCTATGAGCTTTGCCACAGGGCAGACGACACTGATGGCAACCTTTGGAGCAAGAGAGGATGACAAGTGGAGCCCAGAAAGCGCCGCAGAGCCGCACAGCGGAGTTTCGGGCAGGACCTGGACTGCGCATAGTCTTTTTCCTGACATGTTTTTACACAAAGGACTTCACAATTGCCCACTGTGCATGCAGCAAGGCTAGAGCCAGGGCAAGGAGGAAGGAAATTCCAAGCACTTCAAAGGAAAACCCCTAGAAACTTCTCCTACCCCAAAGAAAGTGCCAGGTATGAAAATAGGACCATCAGCCCACTCTTCAGTTCACTTCCTGGACCAGTGGAAGGACTCCCATAGACCTGCCTGCTCTGTATTTCATAAGACTGCTTTGCTGCACCTGAAAGGACTGCTTTGCTGCCTAAAGCCTCCCTTAAACCCTCTGAGGCCCACCCTGCTGCCTGAGCCCTGATCTACGTTGTGAACCCTGGAATACCAGAGTGACTCCAAGGGATAGTTGGCTGACATCCTAAAAAAAGCCTCAAGGACAGAAAAAGCTCAATCCATCTTGAACCCACACCTGGCCCCAGCCTTAGTGACTCCTGGCCCTCCAAATGGTGCCTCTCCAGTCCTGGACCCTTAGAAGTGGTGCTAAAGGTTCCCAGACAGTCAGTATTCAAAACTTGGGAAATATTTGGCAAAAAGGTGCTTTAAGAATCTGCTTGTCAATCTGCCCAAGGTGCATCCTGACTTCGTAGCAGCTCGCGGGACTCTGTTATCCACAGCAGCAAATCCTTTTCAGCAGCTCCTCTGAGAAGCCCAGTTCGGCTGCAACCTGCAGGTTGGTCCCACTAGAGATTGTTGACTTTCAAAAAAGAAACTAAGTCCAAACATAGACAGCTTCATCCAGACTACGTCCAACAGTGTCCCGGTGAAGACGCGTCCTCCTCAGACACTGCCTGCAACCTTGCCCAACTGAACTTTACCTCCTCAGACATTTTTCTACGAAATGTTTTCTAAGTTCGAAGGCAAATGGCAACTGGGCCCAATCCACTCTTCGTATCCAACCCACTCTCCATCAGGGTCAGCTATAACTTTCAACTTAGCCCCGGTGTCGCACGACTAGATGTCCACAGATAGTGCTTTGATCTTTTAGGCCCTAGTTTTCACCTTAAACTTAAAAAATTCATAATTTATTTTCTACTGATTGGATTTTTGTCATTTGGATGTCTAATAGTTTATTCAAATTTACTCAATTTTCTAAATTGTTGTGGGATTTATTTTGTGTTGTGTTTTCATTTCACCACTGTTTGTGTGCTGCATACATACTTTACACTATGGCCCTCATTCTGACCTTGGCGGGCGGCAGAGGCCGCCCGCCAAAGTCCCGCCGTCAGGTTACCGTTCCGCGGTCGAAAGACCGCGGCGGTAATTCTGACTTTCCCGCTGGGCTGGCGGGCGGTCTCCTTCAGACCGCCAGCCAGCCCAGCGGGAAAGAGGCTTCCACGATGAAGCCGGCTCGGAATCGAGCCGGCGGAGTGGAAGCTGTGCGACGGGTTCAGTTGCACCCGTCGCGTATTTCACTGTCTGCGCAGCAGACAGTGAAATACATGTAGGGGCCCTCTTACGGGGGCCCCTGCAATGCCCATGCCAGTGGCATGGGCACTGCAGGGGCCCCCAGGGGCCCCGCGACCCCCCCTACCGCCATCCGGATCTCGGCGGTCCGACCGCCGGGATCTGGATGGCGGTAGGGGGGGTCGGAATCCCCGCGGCGGTGCAGCAAGCTGCGCCGCCGCGGAGGATTCAATGGGGCCGCGGTACACTGGCGGGACCCCGCCAGTGGTGCCGGTCCGACCGCGGCTTTACCGCCGCGGTCGGAATCCCCATTGGAGCACCGCCGGCCTGTCGGCGGTGCTCCCGCGGTCCTCCGCCCTGGCGGTCAAAGACCGCCAGGGTCAGAATGACCACCATAGTCTCTAAGTTAAGCTTCCCTACCTCGTGCCAAGCTAACAGAGGGTTATTCAGAGATTAATTTAGTGACTGTAGTGGTTCACCCTGATGGGGATTGTGGCTGTTGCTTGGGTTCTCACCCAACTCAACCAACAACCCAATTTCTCACAAGGACGATAAAGTAGTGTATTTACATGAGAGTAGCGGCTCTTGCTCTGCCGATAAAGTATGAATAAGGATGCACCCACGTTTACAATTATGACATACTTGTGAGTATTTGGGGCCTTAGGAGTAGAGAAAATGTGTGATTGAGACAAGATTAATTTTAAATGAACTGTTGGTGTCATTATAAGAGTAGATGTGAAAACTGTTTCAACTGTGATATATATGAAATGCAATTTTGATCTCATTGATGGAGAAACCATATATGTGTGAAACCAAGGGTTAAATTGTTAATTATTGTCTGCTTGTTGCGATTGCTCTGTTTTTCACTGTTTTTTGTTTTTCACCTTTGCAGTTACAGATTGTCTACTATAACATGTAATATAATAACATGGTTCAGATGCATGGGTTACAGCCCATGAAGAAAATACAAATGCCGCATGTTCAACCAACACAAATGCAGCAAGCACAACAGCAAGTTCCCATGGTACCTAGGCAGCAAATGCAATTACCATTAGCTCCAATGGGACATCAACAGGTGATGCTTCCTCAGCAGCTCACAGGCCAAATGATGAGTCAACATAACACAGTGCAGCAGTTTCCATTGCGTGGTGAGAATGGAATAAACGATGAATGGTCGGATGACAGTTCAGACAGCGAAGAGTGCAGGCTTGCAGCATCCCTAGAAGTAGATCAGAGGGGACCCTATGTAGAGGGAAAGTTGCTGGGTCACAAGGTTTCATTCCTGGTTGATACAGGAGCTACACGCTCTACAGTCAGAAGTGCAGAGGTCCCGAAATTGCCACTTTCAGGGCGTACCATAAGGGTGGTAGGAGTAGCAAACCAGTATTTGACAAACCTGATTACAGACCCGGTCCAGGTTGAGATTGGAAACTTCCAGGGACTGCATAAGTTTGTAGTCTGCGATTCTAGTCCTGTGTCCCTACTGGGAAGAGACTTACTGTGCAAGATGAAATGTTCAATTACCTGTTTTAATGAGGGGATTGAGGTGCAAACAAACAGTGATGATGAGGGGGATGATGGGCAGTTTTCAGAATCAGAGACAGAGACCGCAAATGAGGAATCCCCTCTAATAACCCTATTCCTGATGCTTACAGTGACTGACTTACCAGCTGAGTTGCAGGGAACAGTGACAGAGAAAGTGTGGGACCTGACAGGAAAGGAGGTGGGACTGATAAAAGGAGTAGAACCGGTTAAAGTACAAGTAAAGCCAAATTAATTGTTTCCCCAGGTGCCGCAGTAACACATGGCACAAGATGTCTTTATTCAGGTGTCGCAGATAATTGCAGACTTTGTGAAACAAGGAGTTCTGAAAGAAGTGATGAGCAGCCCATGTAATTCACTAATAATGGGCCTGAAAAAGCCTTGTGGGAAAGTTCAAATTGTGCAGGATTTGAGGAAAATAAACAATATTGTGGTAAAATGTTGCCCCATAGTGCCAAATCCAGCAGTAATCATGTTTCAGGCTCCGTGTGATGCAGAGTGGTTCACAGTTGTCGATCTGTCACAAGTGTTCTTTTCGGTGCCTCTTCCTGAGGACAGCCAATTTCTCTTCAGTTTCAAGTTTCTGGACAAGGTGAACAGTTGGTGCAGAATTCCTCAAGGATTTTCTGATTCACCTTCCATCTTCAATCAGATTTTGAAGAAGGACTTGGAGTCATTAGAACTGCCTTTCAGTTCGACTCCGGTGCAGTCCATTGATGATTTGTTGATTGCATCCAGAACAAGACGACTGTAGGTATGACACAATTGCCCTACTGAATCATTTGGGAAAGAACGGACATAAAGTGTCCCCAAAGAAACTGCAGTCCTGTCAGAAAGAGGTAAAATACTTAGGGCACTTAATTGAGAAAGGGTCTAGGAGAATATCAAAAGAAAGGGTGATGGCCATACTGCAGATGACCCCCTGACAACCAAGAGGGATGTCAGGATGTTTTTGGGAATGGTGGGCTACTGTCATGAGTGGATTCCCAACTTTTCGATTATCTCTAAGCCATTGATAAAACTGACAGGCAAGGAAGTTAAGGATGACCCGAATACCATAATCCTGTCCGAGGAAGAGCTTGAGGCATTCATGGAATTGAGAGAGTGCATGTGTAGGGCACCAGCTTTAGGTATGCCTGACTACACAAAGCCTTTTCTACTGTTTTGTCATGAACGTGATGCTTGTTCTTTGTTTGTCTTAACACAGGTCCATGGAGGGTCAAACCGCCCTGTTGCATATTTTTCAGCTACTTTGGACCCAGTCGCAGCAGCCTTACCGGGTTGTTTGCGCGCAGTTACAGCAGTTGGTCAGAGCCTCACACAGTGTGAAGGCATAGTGATGGGACATCCCCTAACAGTAATGGTTCCCCACTCAGTTGAAATTCTGTTAACCAGAACTAAGACTCAGCATATGACAAATGCTAGGCCAATGAGATATGTGACCATTATACTGGGGTCTCCAAATGTTTCTTTGAAGAGGTGTACAATACTGAACCCGGCAACTCTACGTCCTATTGAAAATGCTGAGAATAGCAGTACAGAGGAAATGGAACATGACTGTCTTGAGGTAACAGAACTATGCACCAAACCCAGACCCGACATCAAAGATACACAGTTAGAAGAAAATTACTACATTATGTTTGTTGATGGATCATGTTTGAGAGACTCAGTTGGAATACTGAGGGCTGTTTATGCCGTGTGTACAATCACTGGTATTTTAGAAGCTTCCTGGCTCGAAAGAGTGTACTCTGCACAAGTGGCTGAATTAATTGCCCTTACTAAGGCATGCCACGCAGCTGTAAACCTGAAAGTCACTATCTATACTGACAGCAGATATGGATTTAGAATCGTACATGATTTTGGTCAATTATGGTCACAGAGGGGTTTCATGACCTCTTCTGGCTCACCAGTGAAAAATGGCGAACAAATTAAGGATTTTTTGCATGCAATTCAGTTACCTCTTGAAATTGCTGTGGTGAAATGCAATGCTCATAATAAGTCACAGGACTTTGTGTCAATGGGAAACGGCTATGCAGATCAAGTCGCAAGATTTTGCGCATTGAACTGTATATCGTTCAAGGATCAGTGGGAATTGCTACCCCAAACTGAAAATGAAACATGTTTGAACTTTGCATTAAGAGTGGTTGATACGTTAGATGAGCTAAAATCACTGCAAGGCCGTGCTAGCAGAGAGGAAAAACGCTCCTGGCAGAGAATGCAATGTGTACAAAGAGCTGACGACTTGTGGGTTTCAGAGGAGGGGAAGTTGGTTTTGCCAAACAGTCTTTTGTCACAGTTTGCAAGGCTTTACCATGGGCAGGCACATCTTGGGAGAGACGCAATGATCAGATTATTCAAAATTGATTGGTTTAATCCAAAATTCAGACAAGCCACAGAGGTTACCTGTCACAGGTGCATCATCTGTCAACAGATGAATGCAGGAAAAGGGACTGTGGTGACTTTGAGCCACATAGGGAGAGCTGGAGGTCCATTTAGCAAGATGCAAATGGATTTCATTGAGATGCCTGTGTGTGGAGGCTTGAGGTACGTGTTGGTGATTGTTTGTGTTTTCAGTCACTGGATTGAAGCATACCCTACACGTAGGAATGACAGTCTCACAGTAGCAAAGCTGTTGCTTAGAGAATTCATACCACGGTTCTGATTTCCGGTCTCTTTAGAATCAGATAGGGGCAGACACTTCGGCAATGAGGTGATAAAGCTCTTGTGTGCTGCATTAGACATTGAACAGAAGCTGCATTGTAGCTACCGCCGCAAAGTATCAGGACTAGTGGAACAGATGAATGGTACCTTGAAGTCGAGAATGGCAAAAATGTGCGCAGCTACCAATATGAAGTGGCCAGATGCATTGCCCTTAGTACTGATGTCAATGAGGAACACCCCTGATAAGAAGACAGGACTATCCCCCCATGAGATTCTCATGGGCGGAGCTATGAGGTTGCCTGCAGTACCTGCAAATGCTCTTGTGAATATCACGGATGATATGGTGTTGGACTACTGCAAGGGTCTGGCTGACGTGGTCTGCTCTTTTTCTCACCAGGTGGAGGCTAACACATTGCCACCGATCAGTGATCCAGGTCACACCCTGCAAGCCAGTGACTGGATGGTTGTCAAGAAGCACGTGAGGAAGTCGTGTTTGGAGCCGCGCTGGAAGGGGCCATATCAAGTAAAACTGACAACAACAACTGCTGTGAAATGTGCAGGCGTTCCAAACTGGATACATGCCAGTCACACAAAGAAGGTGACATGTCCGACTGATGAGGAACCTGAAGTTTCTGACTCAGCAATTCCAGAGAAGGAAGTCTCAGGGCCGGAGAACATTCAAAGGGGAACTGAGACTGAAGGAGAGCCCACTGAGGACGGCTTAGTCCCTCAAGCAGTAAACGAGTTTGAGAGAGGTGACAATGAGCCTATCTCAGTAGAGGCAGCAGGAGAACTAAGCCAAGGAGAGGTTCTCCCAGAAATAGACGGATACGGGTTAGAACTTGAGCCTGTTACAGACCCTGAAGAAGAGGGGGAAAGAGCAGAAGGAGGTCAAAGCACACCGACTCCTGAGACACTTGCAGGTCCGTCAAGAGAGAGCACCATAGCACAAGAGGAGGGTGCTGTTCAGCGTCCTGAAAGACCAAGCAAGAAGAAAACACATAAAGGACATGAACTCTTGTTTTTTTCCAAAAGCTAGAAGCTGAATGTAACTATAGTAGATCCATTCTCATGAAAATTCATATTGCTTGTAGAAATGTAACAGTGTAGACTAATGTTAAATACAAGGTCGACCAAGCCGGTACAGACAATGGAGCTACTGACTGAAGATGCCAAAGAATTACAGAAGGATGAAATCATACTGGACATTCTACCTCTGAAGACGTCAATCATATGGACCAATAAACTGCCTGAGAACTAATGCGGGTGAAAGATTTAATGACATAATGTATTTTTTAATTGGTTAAAGATAGTGGGGTGCAACATTTGTCCAACCAGATTTTAGGGGAATGTACAACGTAAAGGGGATAAAAACCCCTGTCACCAGGAAGTGAATTAGAATTAGGAAGTAGGAGACTAGGAGAGGGGGAGATGCTGATGCTATATTTTATGATCCAGAAACTGTTGTCACTTTTACTAGTGACTGGCTGATTTATTTAGAACCATCCTTGCCCTTAGATTGCCCATTCACACTTTACCTCCTTATGAGGGAAGTGCCCCTTACTTACCTGAGAGCTGAGTTCCTGACTGTTGGCGAATCAACTGATGCCCTGAAGACGAAGACCGAACCTGAGTGCTGACACAAACTTGGAGGGTAACTATGACAATGAAATTGTGATTTGTCTGTTTGCTTTTCCTTTCTAGGTACCAACTGCTTACTTTTGACAGAGACCATAGCTAGATGTTTCCCAAATTGGTGTTACTAAATTGTTTTGCATGAGGCCCAACATGCCACTGCTAATTAGAGGTTAGTTGAGAGGGATTCACTAAAACTGACACAGATAGACAAACGACTGAATCAATGCTTTGTTGACGATACTCTGCTAAAAATAGTTTATGTTCACGCTTTGCTATGTCCTGATGTTTGTGATTCTTGCTTTGATTAAATCTTATCAGAGTTGCCATATCGTGACTATGCTATTGTGTTTCTTGGTTTTGAGATTAATAAATCTGCTAGTAGTATTGTAACCAATAGGGAATACATTTTACTAAATTCATACTAAAGTGGTGTGTGGGTATTCATGGCTGCAAGGTCATGGTAGTGTTTTGAGTTTGATTAATGTCTTTGACTAAAGTGAAATGTATTATTGTAATAAATATTGATGACATTATTGACGTATTAATTGACATGTTGATTAGCTATCTCGTCCTAAGGTGTCTCTCAACAGGGTCAAAAGATTCATTGGCCTAAAACGAGTCCCAATGTGTAATAATTTATCATAAAGGGACGCGTTAGCACTAAAATTTCGCTTGGGCCGGCAGGTGGAAACAGTGTTTCCGCCAGCCAGCCCAGCGGAATGCAGGGCCTGTACATTAACGCCGGCGGCAATGTAGCAGTGCGGCTGGTGCAACAGCACCCATCACGCATATCACTGCCCGTAAATCAGGAAGTGACATGCGTGACGGGGCTGCGCACGGGGGCCCGTGGCACCCATTCCGCCAGCCTTTCCCTGGCGGAGTAAAACACCAGGGAAAGGCTGGGGGAAAACAGGTACATTATCCAGTGGGCAGCGCAGCTTGCAGCGCTGCCCTGTCAGATATGTAGCTCCGCCATCGCCAGGCTGCCTGGCGGTGGCGGTGGCGGAATTACACCTGAGGCGGTCATGCCATGAACATAATATGGCTGTCCAGACCGCCATGTTCATAATTACAGCCTTAATCTCTGATATTTTGCGTTTATTACAAGCTTGGTTGAGGTTTGGCAAGCGTCTAAGTTTGTCCCTTATAAATAAGTATGTAACTCTGTAACTTCCCTTCCTAAAAACACCCATAGACCACCTGCTTTGTAAACTACATTCCAATGTCCCAGCTAATGTTTACCTCAAAGAATATTGAATTAATTGCATGGTCATAGTGTTCTCCCTATCTTATATCTATATACACCTTAAGGAATATCAGTAAAGAACAGCTTTTTACCAGAGTCCAGGGCAAGGACTATGGGGGTCATTCTGACCCTGGCGGTCCATGACCGCCATGGCGGAGGGCGGCGGAAGCACCGCCAACAGGCTGGCGGTGCTTCCTGGGCTATTCTGACTGTGGCGGTAAAGCCGCGGTCAGAAAAGGGGAGCCGGCGGTTTCCCGCCGGTTTTCCCCTGGCCCAGGGAATCCGTCATGGCAGCGCTGCTTGCAGCACCACCATGGGGATTCCGACCCCTTTCCCGCCAGCCTGTTTCTGGCGGTGTCCACCGCCAGAACCAGGATGGCGGGAACGGGTGCCGTGGGGACCCTGGGGGCCCCTGCTCTGCCCATGCCACTGGCATGAGCAGTGCAGGGGCCCCTAACAGGGCCCCATAAAGATTTTCAGTGTCTGCTTTGCAGACACTGAAAATAGTTACGGGTGCCACTGCACCCATCGCACCCCTTCAACTCCGCCGGCTCCATTCGGAGCCGGCATCATTGTTGAAGGGGCTTTCCCACTGGGCCGGCCGACGGTCTTCTGGCGGTCGCCCGCAGGCCCAGCGGGAAAGCCGGAATGGCCGCCACGGTCTTTTGACCGCGGAGCGGTCTTTCGCGGGAACCGCTTGGCGGGCGGTGACCGCCGACCGCCGCGGTCAGAATGACCGCCTATGTCTTGATCCTAATCCTATCTGTAATCCTTGAATTGGTGTATCACCACTACTAATAAAGTCCCAAAATATCTGAGTAATAAATCAAATCCATGAGATGATGCTTTTGCTTACTGTTTCAATCTACACTGAAAATGCTATGCATTGGTATAATTGGGGAATTCAGAACATGCTCCACGTCAACATGTACATGTAGACAAATCCCCTCTTCGTTAGTTGAAAATCCACAACTCACCTTTTCATAATTCTCTGTGCTCCTTTCAAAGGTGAACTGTGTATTGGCACAATTAGTGCTTTGACCTGCTTTTCACATTCTTATGCATTCCAATGAAGCCTTCCTGCATAGTTGACAAGCTAGTTTCTTAAGCAAATCCTGCATTTATACTACTGTCCTGAGAGTCAGATGAGAAAGGATCCTGTTGACTGAAGGAGAGCCTCTTTGTCAGCATTTCAACATAGCCTATAAAGATCCAGAATATTGGAAGCTGCAGCTTTTGCTTTGGCTACTTAGCTTCATTCTAAGTGATGATGTTGCTCCTCTCCATGGTTTTCCTTTTTATTAAACAACAAGGGGAGTACACAGCATACAGAAATTTCATAATTTTGGAAATCAAGTTCCATACTGAATGTGCAGAATGTGACCAAATCTGGGAACAACATTCTGTAACTACTCAATTTTTTTACATTAACTATTCATTCAATGGTGATTGTGTGAAGGAACTGCACTACTAATAATTCCTTGATCAGAATGTCATACCTTTTAGAAATGTCAAGAGCACTTTACCAGGGCCATCCTGTGATTCATGCATACCACCTTGAGTAAATTTATATTAAGTGCTGAAAATATTTATTTGCATTGAAATAATTATGAATCAGCTCTCACAATTTTGCTTTAAAGACATGCTAAATAGAGGCTTGGTTTAGGAACCTCTCACTTAGATGCAATGTATACCTTTAGGTCACAAATCAATTTACAGAAATGTGCTTTGGTCAGTAATAGGTTACCCATATTTCATGCTTGAAGAATAACCCTTTCTGCTTCGCTATTGCAAAGAAACCATAATTAGCAAATGATCATACAATATATGTCCCTGTTGCCTTGGAACACCTAAGATATTAGCATGAAAATATCGGTAAATTAAATAGTTGCATACTGTTGAGTAAGTCTGGTGAACCACATGATTTTATGCTCCCAAAATATCATGCACTTGCAGATCATTTGTCAAACGTTATGTGCATGCAGTTATAATCATATTCAATTCTCTCGAGCTTCACCCCTTTCAGCTCAATACTTTTTCTGGGGAATCGAATTAGGTTTGAAAGTAGTCAATCAGGGCCGGACTGGGAACCCAAAGCAGCCCTGGCAAGGTTCGTCAGACTAGCCCCCATATGGTGCTTAGCAAGCAAGCCAGGCCACTACAATGGGGCTTGAGGGGGGTACCACCACCACGCAATTCAACATTCCCAGAAACATTTCAAAACAATGTTTTGAAACTTATAACACTATACTCCAACCTATGCATTCTTGGGGACCTACACATTTGGTTTGACAAACCCAAAACGGCCCAACCAAAAGGTATCACCACTGACCTAGTCACATTGAACATACCTCAGACTGTATACAATCCCACACACATTGCTGGACACATCCTAGATGTCATTCTTGCAAACACAGAACTAGTTACCATAAAAAGCATCACACCAGTCACATGGTCATACCACCATTTAGTAACTTTCCAAGATAAAACACAACAAATCAACTCACCCAAGACCACCTAACATCATCCAAGGCACAAACTAAATTTTGAGGCGTAAAAGCACAACTAACAGCCAACACAGACCTAAACACAATAAATTCTGATCAGAAACTTTATAAGTGGCCACCGGAAGATTTTGAAATCCAAATACCACTCAGAAAAACAAAACAGGACACAGGAAATCAAGCGCCATGGAGAAACACAGAACTAGAAAACTATAAAACAACAAATCAGAAAGCTGCAACGATCCTATCTCAAAACAAACAACATTCAAAACAAACTTCACCTACGCAAACTTAACAAAATATAAAAATCAGCAATCAAAAAAGCTAAAAAGAGGTACTACTCAGACAGAATTCAAATTGCTATATCTGCAAATAAAGGTTTTTATAAAACTCACAACGAATTTGAAAACCTAAATGCATGGAAGGAAATCATCCCATTACTCAAGATTTCACAGGCAAACTGGCAAATCCTTACACAACTAAGGCAGACACATTGGACTCCTATTTAAAACAAAGGCAAACTACCAGCACCAACCCGTTTCCAAAAATCCCCTCCAAGAGTAAGCCAATCCAGCCTCTGCACTCCTTCAAACAAATAACACATAGTGAATTTATGGATTTGGTAAAAAAAAGCAGGTCTTCCTGCTGCCCTTTTGACCCTTGCCCACCACTCCTCTTCAAAAACATTCTTTAATCTACCTCTGTTGTCACACCAGTAGGACAAATCATCAATAATTCTTTAACTACAAGAATCTTTCCGGAAGACCCTAAAAAGGCATGCATAAGCCCATTATTAAAGAAATCAAACCTGGACCTGCATGATCCGAACAACTATAGACCAATTACAAATGGACCTTTCCTGGGCAAACTGATAGAAAGATTAGCTTTCACCCAGATGTCACAATTCATTGAAGAAAACTCCATACTTTCAGGCTACCAAACTGGATTCTGCCCAGGAAGGGGCACTGAATCTGCCCTCGTCGCCATCTGGGATGATCTTAAAAACACAATAGATCGCAATGGAGTTGATGCACTACATCTCCTGGACCTCTCAGTTGCCTTTGACACAGTTGACCATGACTCCCTAATACAAAGGCTTTAGGAAGCTGGCATAGAGGGGACTGTTCTCGACTGGATCACATCCTACCTTCAAGACAGAACAAATACCACCCATACTCCCCCTTTCTCTTCCAAACCCTTCTTCACAAAAGCCGGGGTCCCTCAAGGCTCATTCATCTCACCCATGCTTTTCATCATCTACACGATGACATTACTTGCAATGATCAATTAATTCCAGCTCTCATGCTACAACTATGAAGATGACATACAAATACTTTTTAAACTGGAAGGACCCAAAGACATTGGCAACACACAAATCTTCAACTGCCTCAGATCTGTTAATTAGTGGATAACATGGAGCAATCTCAAACTGAATGCTTTCAAAACAGAAATACTCACATGTGGTGACTGGAAAAGTTATGACCCAGTCTGCGCCTGCCCTAACCATCTGGGGCCACCTCCTAAAGTTTCTAAGGAAGTTAGAAACCTTGGAATTAGCATGGACTCCAAGTTAACAATGAATGCCTAAGTGGAAACATTAGCAAGATCAAGCTTCATCACCATGAAAAATCTATGATGCATCTTCCCCCACCTCGTATTTCCTCACCAGGTGCAGGCTAATATTTCTCTTGTACTATCTAAACTGGATTATGCAAATGGCCTTTACCATGGATCATCTCTATCTACTATGAAAAACCTACACCACATTCAGAACTACTCTACATGTAAAGCCACAAGTCCACATCTCCCCTGCCTTCAGTGCCTTACATGGGTTACCAGTTGCCAGAAGTCCAACATTCAAGCTGCTTTGTATCATTCACAACGCAATACATGGAACAGGACCACTTTTCATCAGGAATAAAATCACAAAATACATTAAAAAAAGAAACCTATGCTCAAGATTGGCACCATGCCTCATAACACCACCATACAAGAAAAAAACAATAGGTGGTACATCTTTCTCTGTTCAAGTGCCCAATCATATAGAATTCATTACCCCCAAATATAAGATCCAGGGATAACTATTTTATCTTCAGAAGACTGTTCAAGAGTTGGCTTTTTCCTACATAACCACCATACTCAAACAGCAATGGACTGCATATCCATGTAAATGTAAACATTTATAATTTCTTTATATTTATATATCTAGATATGTGTATTTCTTTGTACAAATAGGTATAATAACTATTTTATCTTAAAATATATACATTCTCTCCATGCCTGGTTAAACAAATGTATATTTTACTTACTGTTAAATGTATATATGTATGTATGTGTATGTGTAGATGTATGTATAAATGTATATATATTATTATGTATATGTGTATGTATGTATGAATATATATGTATATATTATTCTATGCTTAACATGTTCATAGGTCATTGCATAGGTTCTGTATAAATTGTTTGATTGCTTGCTTAAGAGTCTGTTTTTATTTTATCTATTGCAATAGTTAAACATTATCTTAACTGTTTATCTACAAGCATTTCACTATTGAAATATTAAGAAAAGATAAAATAATGTTATAAAAGTACAAAGATAAATTAATTTCAAATACTGCAGCTATTAAAAGTCTCTGTTTATACGATTGTTCTGCTTTCCTACTTATCTCGTAATCAGAGCTTACAGAACATGTCAAGAATGCACTTCTGAGTTCAAAGAAGACTTTTATTGTTGTTAATTCTTCCCCACCCACAAGTTCGGAAGAGACGAATTAATAGATTTCAAGCACAATTCAATGAAAACTAAATATATTTCAGTTTGCAATATACACAGCAGGTTATATTTATAAGATATTGAATGCAAAGCAAAACAAATACTTCACCGTGTGAGAAACTATTTACAGCTTCATCTTTATAGGGTCTGCAAGTTGATGACTCCAGTCAACTGCGAGAAAGAGATAATCTACCCACACAGGATACTGGCAACTGGCGCCAAGTTCCAGTCCGAAGTCAGGCAGATTCGAATCTAATTCTCTGAAGCCTGTGAGCCACCCTTAGAAAAGCGTTCCCCCTCCTCTCAGACCCGTGAAAACTACGCAAGCCTTTGGAGACTGGCCAGATCTCCTAGACTGCTCCTCTTCCCAAGCTTGAGCCGAAAGGCAAACACCAGATGTACCCTCTCTTATCAGGTCTAGTCTAGTATGAGAAGAAAACAGCTTGGTTCATCTTGTGCAAAAACACAGCTTGGAAAAATATAGCTTGGATTCTCAACTGCAATGTCTAACTCCACGTTAAAGGCAATAGGCAGCTAACCTAAATATCAAATGCAATGTCTAATGTCATGTCAAAGCCAATAGGCAGCTGAACTGAATACAAAATGTAAGGTCTAATATCATGTCAAAGCCAATAGGCAGCTGAGCTGAATACAAAATGCAATGTCTAATATCATGTCAAAGCCAATAGGCAGCTGAGCTGAATACAAAATGCAATGTATAATATCATGTCAAAGCCAATAGGCAGCTAAACTGAATACAAAAAGTAATGGCTAATGCCATGTCAAAGCCAATAGGCGGCTAGCTGAACAAAACATATAGGGGGTCATTCTGACCCTGGCGGTAATTACCGCCATGGCGGAGGTCGGCGGTAGCACCGCCAACAGGCTGGCGGTGCACCGCTGGGCATTCTGACCGCGGTGGTTCAGCCGCGGCCAGAAACAGAAAGTCGGCGGTGTCCCGCCGACTTCCCGCTGCCCTTGAGAATCCTCCATGGCGGCGGAGCGCGCTACGCCGCCATGGGGATTCTGACACCCCCTACCGCCATCCGGTTCCTGGCGGGTCTCCCGCCAGGAACAGGATGGCGGTAGGGGGTGCCGCGGGGCCCCTGGGGGCCCCTGCAGTGCCCATGCCAATGGCATGGGCACTGCAGGGGCCCCCGTAAGAGGGCCCCACGAAGAATTTCAGTGTCTGCTTTGCAGACACTGAAATTCGCGACGGGTGCAACTGCACCCGTCGCACCTTCCCACTCCGCCGGCTCCATTCTGAGCCGGCGTCCTCGTGGGAAGGGTGTTTCCCGCTGGGCTGGCGGGCGGACTTTCAGCAGTCGCCCGCCAGCCCAGTGGGAAAGCCAGAATGACCGCTGCGGTCTTTTGACCGCAGAGCGGGCTTTCGGCGGGAACCGCTTGGCCGGCGGCGACCGCCGTCCGCCGCGGTCAGAATCACCCCCATAATGTGCTACTGGTGAACATTGAGCAACTAATATGCGCAGTGGTGAAACACAAAGTCATTGGTCAAACATTATCAATAGCATGACATTCCACCCCTTGACCAATGAATTTGTGTTTCACATATCTCTTGTTTAAAAAAAAAAAAAAAAAAAACATCAGCACAAAAACAAAAACAAAAAAAAACAACATTATCAGCAAGTCAGATCTGAATGATAAAAGCAATCCCTGTAAAGCAATGAAAGTGGATTAACATATAGATCTCATAACCTTTCACATCAGATACGTCTACACAGAAAAGACTGAAACTTTTATACTCTGCAATTTGATGTAGCATGAGTACTACTCATGTAAAGGTGCACGGTCCACCTGAAAGGTTTGCTGGAAGATAAGCGAAAGTCAGAGTTCCATACGAAAAAACACAGACAGTTAGCCGTTAAGGTTACTTAGTTCCAATGGAGGAATGCAATCAAACAAGTTGAACTTGAACTGAAGGCGCCATTTGCGCAAAATGGATCCATGGTGCTGGCACTTTTACTCAGCCAGGTTCAGGTTGGGGGTTCGGTCCCTTCCTCGACCCCTCACGCACACACCCGAAGGGGGACCACACAGCACACTCAGGGACACTGGCGAAACGTGGTAGGATCTGCAAAAGAAACAAGTATGACTTTTCTTGCAAATAACATTTGTCATTTAAAATGTACCCTTCCTCTTTCTTTCCCTGTTTTATAATCAGCAGGATGTTTTTGGGGCCCTTTGTTATACTTTCTGCAGGTTCTGGAGGGTCACTTGGGGCTTTAACCCACACATCAGCACAGAGGTTTTTATCTGCTGCACCACAGCTTCCCTTTTCTTGCACTGTCAGAAGGGCTGGGGCAGACTCCTTCTTTACCAAACCTCCATTCACTGAATTTTTGACAAGTTGGGCCATTCTGTCTCCAATTTGTATGAATGAATCAGATTCTTTTCTAGGTATCAGCATAATTTTAATTTTTCCTTGGTAATCTGCAGCAATCATTCCCCTTACAACATGATCAATTTGCCATTTCTGTCCTGGTAACTTTCCTCTCCCCAACTGCTCTGTGACTGCTTGCATGACAGATTGCTCTTGTGTATGCTGCACAGTTTTTATCAAATCTAGGGGAATGTGCATCTCTCTCATCTCTGCCCACCTGTAAGTGGCTTTTTCTCCCAGCTGTTCACATTTCTGGGGCACCCACTTAGCCATCCCCACTAAGGCAGAATTCTGGGTGTACACTTCTCTCTCTGAATTTTTCTCTTTAACATCTGCAAGGAAATTGAACCAGTTAGGTGCAAGCCAGGTGGAAAACCAAACGGCTAAACCATTGGCAATGAACCAAGAATCAGTGAAAAAATGACCCATCTCACGTAGCTCTTGCTTTAAAATCTGACACACATTGTAAAACGCTGTTCCTTCTCCTGTGCCAGAAAATAACATTTCAGTCAATGAATCATTAGTAAAACAAACATGCTTTTTATCTTCAGTGGACACGAATTCAAATGGTGCACACAATTTCACTGGTGACTCTTTTACCTGTGGCACTCTAGCCCTGTCTTGCAAGTACCAAATCCAGTGTATGATCCTAGCTAGGGGCACCCTTTTCTTTCCTTGTTCTTGATTTACATGTACATCAGTATTTTCCTCTTGCACTGCGCAGAAACCTAAAGTCTGCATTATTTCATTTGCCAAATCACAAGCGCGCAGCTGCATATTATTTTTCACAGTGACCATATACCAAAGTGTTAGGATTTCACTCCAATGAGGGCTATTCTGTTTCCAAAAATCAAACAAGCTAATGAAACTCGGTGTCTCTTGCTTAGTGCAAACAGTAAGAAACTCTAAAATCTTTCTTTTTACTTGTGCATTTTGCAACGGTAACTCGTAAATCACATTCTGAGCTCGGTCGTTCCTGTTATCAGTTAAGGAATGCACTTTGACTGCCAAAAAACCTGGCTCACAGGGAGGCTCAGAGCAGCTCGAAGCTGTCTTAACCCCCTCATTACTGGAATGGGAAAATAAAGATTCTTCTAAAACAGCATTTTTATAACTTTCAGCATTATGTTGAATTAATGTATTCTGGCTAATTTGCTCACGTAAATTCTCATTTTCATGTTCCAACTGCCTACATTTCTACTGCATTTCTCTGTAAGCAGATAAAGGTATCCAAACCCATCTGTCAAAAACAAACCGAACATCACTTCCAAAAGGCACATTTTCTAAATATGCTTTATCACCACAAAACATGTTTCTCAAAGCACCATCAGGCAGTTTAGCTACACATGCATTTTCAAACATGGTCTGCCGTGCTTCTGTAATTCTCCAAACAACAAAAAACAATTACACTTTTAAATTGTGCACGTAGAAATCTATAATTCGCCTCCAACACCCCACTTCTGGTACCAAAATGTTCTGCTTTCCTACTTATCTCGTAATCAGAGCTTACAGAACATGTCAAGAATGCACTTCTGAGTTCAAAGAAGACTTTTATTGTTGTTAATTCTTCCCCACCCACAAGTTCGGAAGAGACGAATTAATAGATTTCAAGCACAATTCAATGAAAACAAAATATATTTCAGTTTGCAATATACACAGCAGGTTATATTTATAAGATATTGAATGCAAAGCAAAACAAATACTTCACCATGTGAGAAACTATTTACAGCCTCATCTTTCTAGGGTCTGCAAGTTGATGACTCCAGTCAACTGCGAGAAAGAGATAATCTACCCACACGGGATACTGGCAACTGGCGCCAAGTTCCAGTCCGAAGTCAGGCAGATTTGAATCTAATTCTCTGAAGCCTGTGAGCCACCCTTAGAAAAGCGTTCCCCCTCCTCTCAGACCCGGGAAAACTACGCAAGCCTTTGGAGACTGGCCAGATCTCCTAGGCTGCTCCTCTTCCCAAGCTTGAGCCGAAAGGCAAACACCAGATGTACCCTCTCTTATCAGGTCTAGTCTAGTATGAGAAGAAAACAGCTTGGTTCATCTTGTGCAAAAACACAGCTTGGAAAAATACAGCTTGGATTCTCAACTGCAATGTCTAACTCCACGTTAAAGGCAATAGGCAGCTAACCTAAATATCAAATGCAATGTCTAATGTCATGTCAAAGCCAATAGGCAGCTGAACTGAATACAAAATGTAAGGTCTAATATCATGTCAAAGCCAATAGGCAGCTGAGCTGAATACAAAATGCAATGTCTAATATCATGTCAAAGCCAATAGGCAGCTGAGCTGAATACAAAATGCAATGTATAATATCATGTCAAAGCCAATAGGCAGCTAAACTGAATACAAAAAGTAATGGCTAATGCCATGTCAAAGACAATAGGCGGCTAGGCTGAACAAAACATATAGGGGGTCATTCTGACCCTGGCGGTAATTACCGCCATGGCGGAGGTCGGCGGTAGCACCGCCAACAGGCTGGCGGTGCACCGCTGGGCATTCTGACCGCGGCGGTTCAGCCGCGGCCAGAAACGGAAAGTCGGCGGTGTACCGCCGACTTCCCGCTGCCCTTGAGAATCCTCCATGGCGGCGGAGCGTGCTCCGCCGCCATGTGGATTCTGACACCCCCTACCGCCATCCGGTTCCTGGCGGGTCTCCCGCCAGGAACAGGATGGCGGTAGGGGGTGCCGCGGGGCCCCTGGGGGCCCCTGCAGTGCCCATGCCAATGGCATGGGCACTGCAGGGGCCCCCGTAAGAGGGCCCCACGAAGAATTTCAGTGTCTGCTTTGCAGACACTGAAATTCGCGACGGGTGCAACTGCACCCGTCGCACCTTCCCACTCCGCCGGCTCCATTCTGAGCCGGCGTCCTCGTGGGAAGGGTGTTTCCCGCTGGGCTGGCGGGCGGACTTTCGGCGGTCGCCCGCCAGCCCAGTGGGAAAGCCAGAATGACCGCCGCGGTCTTTCGGCGGGAACCGCTTGGCGGGCGGCGACCGCCGTCCGCCGCGGTCAGAATCACCCCCATAATGTGCTACTGGTGAACATTGAGCAACTAATATGCGCGGTGGTGAAACACAAAGTCATTGGTCAAACATTATCAATAGCATGACAACGATACAACTTAAATGTCTATATATCTAATATTCCTTACACATATATTCCCTTACTACGTAATCATGTATCTATATATTTATTACTATACTCCTACTGTACAAAAGGAAAAAATATACTCTCTTAAAAAGTTTACTCTGTCACACCATCATCCTATATCACCATCAATCTATCCTCTATCTCCACTTTCTCACTTATTCTAGCCCCATTCTCCTACTATAATCTCCAAAATAACCTTTCCTAGACTCTACCCTCCTGGCTCACCCCAAACCTCAGTTTACTATATGATCTCCTAAACAACCCTACTAAATTCTCCCTCATTTATCTCTCTTTTAACTCATCTTGCTACTATGATCTTCCAACTAACAATTCTGGATTCTTCCCTACTCTGAACCTCCATTATTCTATTCAATACAACTAACAGACTTGCATCCTCCACTCAAATTAAATCATGCCTCCCTATACTAATACTGTACTCATATTCCCCTATACTAGTGTGCTAATCTCCAAAAAGTGATTCAACGCCTCGTCAAGGGTAGTAAAAGCTATATAAATACAACTACAATTACAGTTTTCAAATTTTGTTAAGTGAAGAAACTAAAATGCATCTGATGTAATAAATGAATTGGCTTTGAGATAAAAGTCTATTTCATAGCGGTATATACATCAAAAAAGTCTATCCTGTGAGATGCAGTTACTGATAAATATCATGCCAGGATAATGTCAGGTCAAGTAACATTCAAATACAAAACTTTCTCCCCTCAAGTTAAAACGGCAAGATAGTTCATTGAGTCATTTTCATGGCCATATTTTTTCACATTGTAATGGGCAATGAAATAAAGAATGATATACTAAGTCAATACTATATTTTAATGTCACAGGAAGCATTAATGGAGAATTCCATTGTAGAGGTTCTTAAGTATTTTGTGTGAACGATTGCCAGATTGAGGTGGGAAAACTGTTGTGTGGTGTATTTACACTGGTCTCATCAAAATGTGTCAAAGATATTAAATGGTGGAAGTAAACATACAATATGTTCAGATAATATTAATTCAAGGGAATGAGTTGGCAAATGAAGCCTTGTTTTCAGTTAATATTTACAAACATGAAAATCAGATACCTACTGCCCCAATCTTTATGGAACAAGTAGGGCTAGAAATTGAATGGATATGGTTAAATCATCCTAAGGCAATAATTTTGACAGCAGAGGTTTTTAACATGACATTGTTACCAATGATGATTGATGAAAATGTAGGGGTTATACTGGAATTAAAGTTCCAAAGGCAGACTTGCTCACACATAGAGAAAAAGAAAAGTTGATTGTTAAGAGAAAAGGGATTTATTTGCCTGAATGGGTGTACCCCATCAGACTCCCCACTAAACAAAACCTTGCATTAAAGAAGCCAGGTATGTTCCCTAGATTGTTTATTTGTATATATTAGACAGTTGCACCTGTTTATAGATCATAGGGTCTTAGACATGAGAAGAGTAACCATTGGGCAATGAAGGTATCTCTCTTTATGACATCATGTGAGAGAAAATGTAACCTTGAACGAGTTCTTCTCATTGCAGTTGTTTACCCTAAGAAAATGACCACGCGCTTAGATCCCAACCATATCCAGTTGTTTTATAACTACCAGTCAGAGATCTGTTATAAGATTAATTTAGCAACATTCCAAATATGTTGGTATGGTATAAATCCATAGTATTTGTCATTTCCTGTCTTCAGATTATCAATTAAAAAAAATGCAAATGCCCCTAAGAAACTTGGCACTTACTAGAGAAAAGTGGTTTAACCCTAGAGCAAAAAAGAAATTACGTAAAATGCAAAACCTAAAAAGAAAAGGGATTGATTACCAGGGTAAATATTTTAAAGTAAAATACACACTGAGAAGATATAAAACACTGATAGAGGACAGATATGTACATTGTCAGAAAAGTATTGTGACAATAGTAACAGGAGACCAAAAGCTGTTCTGGAGATTGGTTAATAGTGTATTTGACACAAATCCAAATTTGCTAAATAATGTAGTATCAAAAAATAAATGGAAACACCATCTCTAGAATTTATTTTGCATATGAATATAAGAATCTATCAAATAAAACATGTATTTGATCATGATATTCAGGATACATTTAATGTGGCTAGTACTACAAATGTTATTAGATCAGTGAATCTATCCCGAGCAGCAGGGTCTGACAATTTCCTGACCTTGGTTGTTAAAAACACCATGAATATGTGGCCAAATGTTGGTGCTCTCCTAGTTCAATGGGTATGAGGGCCAGAATTATGCCTGAGTCGTGGAAGGGAGCAATAGTAAAACTCTTATATTAAGGAGTGATGGGAGTCTTCAACTAAATTATAGATTAATAAACCTGACAGGCATTTGATCTAAGTTTTTGAAAAAAATCTTTTAACACACTTGCAGGAATGGATTATTAGTAAAACCTTTATCCTTCTAGAGCAGAGTGGGGGTTGAGAGATGGTCACTCAATGTTGGACCACTGCTTTTCTTTGTGGGTAAGAGTTCAAAAGTCATTAGAACTAAAGAAAATACTCTGTACATGCGTCATTGGTTTGGACATGGCAGACAGAGGGCACTTGTGGAAACAATTGACCATGTGGGACACACCAATTGGTCTTCTCTCTTTGATCCAGCAACGGCACACATCAAATAGAGCAAAGGCTGAACTTGATGTGAACGGCCAACTCTCAAAACAATCCCATTGAAAAGCATCTTGGGTCAGGGATGTGGTTTGGCACCTACACTATTTAGGCGGTCATTATGAATATGGCGTTCTGAACTGCCATATTATGTTCATGGCATGATCGCCACAAGTGTAACTCCGCCACCATCAGGCTACCACCGCCAGGCAGCCTGGCGATGGCGGAGTTACATATCCGTTGCCTGCTGGATAATGTACCTGTTTTCCCCCAGCCTTTCCCAGCGGAATGGGTGCCTCAGGGCCCCCCTGGGGGCCCTGCTCAGCCCATGCACTTGGCATGGGCAGTGCAGGGGTCCCCGTGCACAGCCAGTTGTGCATGTCACTGTACAGGCCCTGCATTCATCTGGCCCGGCTGGCGGAAACACTGTTTCCGCCCGCTGGTCCAGCAGAATGTTAGTAATGTGGCCAGTGTAGTCTTCAATGCGCTGGTGGTTTTTTGTAGACGGCCAGCGCCGAACTTGGCGGGTTTTTACCGCTGAGTTCATAATGAGGGCCTTAGTCTTCATGTAGTGGATCTTCCATCCACTCTGAATACAAACCACTCCTTTACACTAAAGGTGGGTGTTGTACATATCCTCTACTTGCTAAATGCAATCTATCTGGGTCTTAAGTACATGATGATGGGTCTGGAGAGGAAAATGGATATCACTGCCAATTATCGTGAAACAAGTTTTTAGATATAAAAGTTGAAAAAAACTGGATAATGATGTTTGGCAAGAAACCATCTAACTATAAATACCTCCTGCATAAGGAAAGAATAGAGGAAATACAAGTTATAAATATCTTGGCTTGTTATGTCCAAACACCTTAAGCTGAATTGATTATTTTTAGCTCCAAAAAATTGGAGCAAATTCGGTTGGAAATATGTAGGGTTTTAATTGTCACTTCTTTTGAATGCATTCTTATCCAAAATTCCACCAGTGGTAGAATATGGAGCTTTGATCACATATCACAATCACTAAACAAATTACCCAAATGGTCTGATCTGGTAAAAATTCAACTTGAAAATGTGATTTCGATCTAACTTCCTATTGTTCATGTTCAAAACGCTGCGGACCATGTTCAGAATTGTAGTTTTGCAGTAGGAGTGGACGAAACTTGAGGAGTTTCACTCGGTGGAATTCCATTGAGTGACATGAAAACTTTGCAAGATTCTGCCGCCTTTCGCAAACGGGCAGGAATAGCCACATTACACTGCTTGTGCTGATTTTCAGTGCTGGGAGCTTAGTCTGCACTGAAAAATCAGTGCAAGTGGCACCACACAGCCTGCCAGAAGGCGCTGCGCCTTGAGTTGATTTTGCTGCCACTTAAGTAGATTTTCTACTCAAGCAGCAGGTTTCTGACTGTGAACCACCGCGACTGCCACTGCCTGCATTGCAGAAATACCACCCAATTGCCCCCTCAGTGATTGAAAATCACGCTAGAGCCAAATCTAGCTTGCTCTTGCCAACTCATTGTTGCAAGCCACAAGCAGAAACAATACTAAGCCACACAGTAGATGGCCGAATTTGGCTAGATCTCTGCATTACATGTGTAACGCAGAGTTATCAAAATTACGCCAACTCCACTAGTGGAGCAAAATTAATTGCCCACCACTATTTTGCACTCAAAAATAACTGGAACCATCTGCTCAGTTAATAAATCTACCTAAAACATATGTTGATTGTACATGTTGAAGGAGCTGCTTCTCACATTCAAATTTGTAGTTTTACCCTCCAAAATTACACAAACAGTCCACTCAGGTCAAAAATGGTTCTAAAATTAAGAATAGGTTGTAAACCCATATTTCGTTTGCTGGAATTCTATTGCCTGATTCAGAAGAATAAAATTAGATTTTACTGTTCACTGAATACCAGATGCAGTTAATTACATTTTAATAGATTGCTTTTTATTTATGTAGATACATACAAATATTTGAAAACCTCAGTTTTTATAACATTGTACTTTGAAACTAAGCTGGTGATGAAATTGATGCTTTATATACATGTGTCAATGGTGTTAGGAAGATTTATGAATACAGGACACCGTTGTGCTTTCTTGGGGGACTTCAGGTCCCAGGAACCCTTGCGCCAGGTGGTGCATCACTCTCCGTGCGGGCAGGACCATCTCCAGCACTATAAAGCACTTCCCTCACTCCCGCTGAGCAGGATGTTGTGGTACTGTTTTGGGGGACTTCAGGTCCCAGGAATCCCTATTCCACGAGTCACCGTCACTCTCCTTACGGGCAGGACCATCTCCACCGCTACAAAGAGCTGCCCTCACTCCCTCTGCATGGGATGCTATGGTGCTGTCTTGGGGGACTCCAGGTCCCAGGAACCCCTGTACCAGGAGGTGCCATCAGTCTCCTTGGGGGCAGGACCATCTCCAGCACTACAAAGCGCTGAGCGGGACGCCATGGTGCTGTCTTGGGGGATTCCTGGTCCCAGGAACCCTTGCTCCAGGAGGCACCATCACTCTCCTTTGGGGCAGAACCATCTCAAGTGCTACAAAATGATGCCCTCACTCCAGCTGCACAAGATACCATGGTGCTGTTATGAGGGACTCCATGTCCCAGGATCCCTTGTGCCAGGAGGCACCGTCACTCTCCTTGGATGTAGGACCTTCTCCAGCGTTACAAAGCACAGCCCTCACTGCCGCTGTGGACGCCGCTGTGCTGTCTTGGGGATTCCTGGTTCCAGGAACCCTTGTGCCAGGAGGTGCCATCATTCTCCTTGGGGGCAGAACCATCTCCAGTGCTACAAGGCGCTGCCCTCACTCCTGCTGTGCAGCGTGCTGTGGTGCTGTCTTGGGGACTCCAGGTCCCAGGAACCCTTGCACCAGGAGGCGCCATCACTCTCCTTGGGGGCAGGACCATCTCCAGCACTACAAAGTGCTGCCCCCACTCTGGCTGCATGGGACACCATGGTACTGTCTTAGGGGACTCCAGGTCCCTGGAACTCTTGCGCCAGGAGGCACCATCACTCTCCTTGGGGGCAGGACCATCTCCAGTACTACAAAGCGCTGCTCTCACTCCTGCTGTGCCTGTCCTAGCCTGTCAAAGCCAGGATGAGGCAGGGCAGGGCCACCCCCCCCTTGATCCTGGCATATAGTTACCCCAATTCAACCTAATGTGCAATCGAGGAGCCCAAGATACCTCACCTACTTAAGGTCCCGTAGTGAATACATTTTGGGGGTTATTACAACTTTGGAGGAGGTGTTAATCCGTTCCAAAAGTGACGGTAAAGTGACAGGTATACCACCAGCCGTATTACGAGTCCATTATATCCTATGGAACTCGTAATACGGCTGCTGGTATATCCGTCACATTTGGGATGGATTAACACCTCCTCCAAAGTTGTAATAACCCCCTTTGTCTTTACTGTTTGAAACCGATTGTAGGGTCCATTCCTGAATCCTTTAACATATTTTTGGCTGTTATGGGGAAGAGGAAGGCTGCAGCTAGCCCCGTGGGAGCCCTGCCTCAAACATACCCTCCCAAACAACCAAAGCATGTGGCCATGAACTGTGTCAACTGTGTCACTAGTGACATAGATTTATTAATTGAAGAGGTTGAAAGTGTGTTAAAAACTTATGCCCCCCAAAAATCCGAGCTCCAAAAGGTGGGAGAATGGTGGAAATCTTTAAAAGAGAATATTTGACTCACTCTAAGCAATCCAACCAAAACCCCCCAAGTAGTGTACAGCATACTAAGGAGCTCTCAATTGTTTCCCACCAGTCAAACATCCCTGATCCTACAGTCAGTGCAGAGGGAGACCCTGATGTAGTTATTCCCAATGTGGAATGTGCAAATAGGTTTGGAATTCTTCAAACAGTGAATCCTCTAAGTGATCATCTTCAAACCAGTCTCTTACAATCTCCCAGTGCCTCTCTTGATCCTGGCTGCAATTCTCCAACTATTAGATGATGATCTTATTCTTATTAATTTACTGAGTAAAGAAGTCAAGAACTTGAAACTTGTGATCCTCGACGTAAAGAGCATGCTTGCAAAAGAAACAGAAGTCAAATACCTTCCTCCGCCTGCACTGCTGCTAGGGCCGAAGGGGTCCTAATCTGCTACTATGCGCCCTGGAGTTCTCACTGGCATATCAACAGCCCCTGATAATGTTTTGACTGGTGCTGAAGAGGCCACTGAACATCCATCCAGTCTGATATATCCCACGGGCATTTCTGGCCTTTACTGCATCAGCAGCCCAGAAGTATCTCCCAAGAAGTATCCTTGGCACATAGGGACATGATCCCTACTTCCTCCCAGCTTTCTTGGCCTGCACCAAAGTCTGAGACTCAGGGGGTCATTCTGACCCCGGCCGGCGGCGGAAGCCGCCGGCCTGGCTGGGACCGCCAGAATACCGCTGCGCGGTCAAAAGACCGCCGCGGGTATTCTGGGTTTCCCGCTGGGCTGGCGGTCGACCGCCAGAAGGCCGCCCGCCAGCCCAGCGGGAAACACCCTTCCATGAGGATGCCGGTTCCGATGGAGCCGGCGGAGTGGAAGGGGTGCGACGGATGCAGTTGCACCCGTCGCGATTTTCAGTGTCTGCATGGCAGACACTGAAAATCTTGGTGGGGCCCTGTTACGGGGGCCCCTGCAGTGGCCATGCCATTGGCATGGGCACTGCAGGGGCCCCAGGGGCCCCACGACACCCCATACCGCCATCCTGTGCCTGGCGGCCAAAACCGCCAGGAACAGGATGGCGGTATGGGGGTCGGAATCCCCATGGCGGCGCAGCAAGCTGCGCCGCCATGGAGGATTCCCCAGGGCAGCGGAAAACCGGCGGTACACCGCCGGTTTTCCGTTTCTGACCGCGGCTGTACCCCCGCGGTCAGAATGCCCAAGGGAGCACCGCCAGCCTGTTGGCGGTGCTCCCGCGGTCGTTGGCCCTGTCGGATTTTACCGCCAGGGTCAGAATTTGCCCATCAAAGGTTTTTTCTGGATACTCGCACAAAGGGATTTTCCTGTATTCCACACTCCATGACAGCTTTTACTGTTTTTATGACCAGTGTTCCTAAATTGAGACTTGGTGCCCATGAGGACAGCTCATCTCTAAAAAATGAGAGCCTTCATTGGACCCGAAATGTTAGGGATTGCCATTAGATTATCTATTCTGATATTGTGTCTGTGGGCCACTTTCCTCTGTGGGACTACATTGAGGTTAAGCTAGTTGCACAGGAGTTAGTGGATGGACTGATTGCCTTGAATTTGCATACTTCCCCCCCACTGGATCTGAAATTCGTTTCAGATTAAGGCCTTCAGATAATGAGCCTTGAAGGGCAAAGGGCCCTGCCCCCCTAGTCAGTGACAGTGGTTTAACTGAGATTGATTGACTATGTAACTGCCCGTCATTCGGGGGAAGGAAAGGGTCCCGGCAACCTCTGATTTTAATATCCAGGCTCCTTTAAACCCTGCAAAGTCCATCCCTGTCCCTTGCAGAGGGGAGATTTCTTTGTCCCACTCCGCTCCACCTGAGACCCGCAAACTCCTGCAGAAGGGGTGACTCATGATCAAACCAATAGGTATCAGGTCATACAACCCCAACCTAGTATACTTTTAGTTAGCTGGAACATAGCAGGAATTAAATAAAAGCTGTCTCATTCTGAGTGGGGAGCTTACGTTGATACATTTTATATATGCTTATATTACGTGGGCAGTAAACATGGTTCTTAGGCAGGGGATTGCAACGTATTCTATTGAAGCTACACTCTCGGTAGCAGGCAGGTCCTTGGTTGGGCTTATTGTTTGAGTTAAAACTTCCCCTGACTGTTTAGTGAAGGGCATTAAAACAAACTGCCAGGACTTTTTAGCAATTAAGCTGCCACCTAGATTCTGGGCTTCTTAACTTTTGATTAATGTATGTAATAGATCTACCTCTTTTAATACAATCTCGCCAACCCTACACTCCTTAGCTACTTTTCTAGAAATCCATGGAAGCATTTCATTCCTAATAATCGCTAGTGATTTTAACACATCTTTTGAGCCTTACCCTTCCTTACTTGAGTTGTTTAGGGAAGACAATGAATGTTGAGGAATTCCAGCCTATACAGGCTCTAGAAAGTACGCAAGAATGAGCCCTGCTGCTCTGCAGTTAGTTGACCTTTCTGTGGCCCACGCTTAAGAGCATGCAATGGTCATTCTGCATCAGATCTGGGCTCCAAACTAACTTTTAGAAGAGGAGACTATAGGAGCAATATTGATTATGTAGTACTGGATGTTAGGGCTTGGATCAAAATGGCTGATATGGAGGTTAACTGTTGGTTGGAGAGTGATCATTTCACTCTAGTACTCACTCTAGGGGGGTCTTGTCTGAAAAATGTCTCTCAGCCTATATACCTTCTCTCTCTTTCAGTACAGTTCTAACCAATAATTGGCGCAATGTGAGGTGGGCAGATATCTGCGATGTCCAGCAGATTCAGAAATAAATTTATATAACAACAAGAGAAGCCCTGACGCTACTTTCCAATTATGAGTGTACTACTCACCAGAGTTTAGCGATGCACAGTGATTTTGTTTCCTCTTTAAAATAGTTTTTGAAAAAGAGGCCAAATCCACAAAACAGACTCAAAAACACATGAGTGATTTGATCATCATTGTAGAGAGGCTAAAACTAATCTGACTAAATCTTTCAA
Source organism: Pleurodeles waltl (assembly GCF_031143425.1). NCBI lineage: Eukaryota > Metazoa > Chordata > Amphibia > Caudata > Salamandridae > Pleurodeles > Pleurodeles waltl. Next base: position 583,325,412 of record NC_090440.1, on the reverse strand, counting down.
AGTAGTATTAGGGATGATATTACTGCAGGGAGGAAAATGTATTGCAGGGCTATGAAAATCAGTAAGGTTAATTGGGAAGCCATGAAATGGGAAGATCTGTTGGAAGCTACAAGGGCCAAGGACAGTAGACTTTATTGGCACCTGGTGGCAAATAGGGCATGTAGAGCCCATGCCTGCCTTGAGTGCCATTTTCCACAGGGGAATGGGAAAAATATTTTACTGCCACCTACACTGACCCTGACTGGACTAACAGCAAGCGGGGACCCAGAGTTGTAACTCAGGAAGTGGGCAGTGAACTAGTGTCCTTTACCTTGAAAGAAACTCTTGAGGCACTTAGAGCCACTTGTCTTGACAGTAGACCCACTTTTATGTTTCATTCAGAACCAATAATATGTGGCTCTACATTAATTGGTTATGAAACGTGATTGCTGCAGTAGCCCCCACACAACCTTCCTGGAGCGGGGTGGAAATTATACCCATTTTTTAAAATTGAAGTAGGCAGGACCCAAGGAACTATTGTCCCAATAGCTTAATAGATAATATTAAAATAATCTATAGAAAGGAAATATTGTCCAAGCTATAAGAATGGGTCAACACCAGCAAGGACTTATCTCACCTCCAGACTGGGTTCAAGCCTAACATAAGCACGTTCAACCAGGCTGTCAGATTTTTTCTTATCTTAGAATGATTCCCCTTAAATTGCTGGGTTCAAAGTACCAGGGTTACTCACAACACTCTTCTGTCAAAAACCCTCCACGGACTAAATACTCTTCTAGGAAAGCTTGCCTTATTTTGTAAATGCCACAGCTTAGAAATAAACAGCAACAAAACCAAATTTATGATATTTAGCCACCAGAAGAGAAAAAAAGGGAATCTGGTCCTGGAGGGCATTAGACTGGAAAGGGTGGTTAAATTAGATTTTTTAGGCGTAAGACTGAGGGCCTTATTATGAGTGTGGGGGTCTATAGACCGCCACAATCGCGGTAGCGGTCTGGACCGCCACCAATGCGGCAGTCCGACTGTCACATTACACACCTTGGTAGTCGGACCACAAAAGAACTGCCAGCTCCGACAGGATCTCAGATCCCTGCAGTCTAGAGGATGGTGGCAGTCCTAATCTGCACTTGGCATAGGCAGTGCAGGGGCCGCACTGGCTAGCACCGGCACAATGCTCATTGTCTGCTTTGCAGACAGTGAACATTGCAAGGATGCTGGTGCACCCTGCCGGCGACAGCACTGTCACTGGCTCGAGTACAAGCTGGAGACAATGCTGTAGTCTGTTTCCCGCTAGGCCGAAGGAAGGAAACTTAGGTTTCCACCCGCCGACCTAGCACAAAACCCATATTAGCTCTGATAGAGGGTTCCGTACTAATAATTTACCTGTATTCGGACGCTCTTTAGGCCGATGAATCTTTTGACTAAGTGGAACTCTCCGTACTCTATATCGATCAATTGCATCAAATCAATAATCAATAACGAACATAAGCAATACCCTGATCAACATAACACTTGACAATTAATCCAGAATACATTTCGGCGAACCCTGACCTTTCAGTCAGGAATAACCACACCAGTTTATTCAAAGTTAGTGAATTTATTTCCCTATATTAACACAGCTAGCACAATATAAATGTGTCTCAAGACAAAATGATAAACATAAATGAACATTAATAGTTGTCCATAGCGGCGAAACAAGTGCAATCTATGCAGCATTTGAATAACAAGGCATTCGATAATAGCAATGCAAATCCCTAATACTATGATCTGTAACGAGCTAATTGCATACATTTAGTCAGCATAACAAGGTCTCAAATTGCATCGTGCAACAGAAGGAATCCTCATCTAACCTCAAATTAGCATCGGCATGTGGGACTTCATGCAAAACAATTTAGCAACATTAATTTGGAAAAACTCCTAACTAGGGATCTTGTAAAAAAATCAGCAGTTGGTTACCTAAAAGAAACACAATGCAATTGTACAATTTCCTTTCATATTTACCAATTACGATCAGCATACAAGGAAGTCTTCGTCTCACAGGTACCGTTTCTCGATCAGCATGGGTACCGTTTCGATCAGCATGGGACGGGGCAAAGGGGCAGGGGTGGACGGGGCAATTGCCTCACGGCGGCAAGATAAAACTACTACTTCATGTAAAGGGATCAAAGTTAAAGTCTCTAGGGCAAGAATCATTAAAGTCTCTTTCTCTCGATTAGAGAAAGCATCAAAGTCTCTCAAAATGGCGTCGCAGCAAGATGGGCCATAATAGCTGCAATGTCCTGCAAAATGGCGGGTATCGGGCTGGTAATAGCTGCAAAAAGGCGGGTAATAGCCACTTTCTTCTCGTGCACCTGAGTTTTATAGACAACAGTTCAAATCCAGTAGGGTCTTCCATTGGAGGGTTCATAGGTTAGCTTCAAATTGTCCAATCAAAAACAACAGTTCTCAAGCTTTTACTTAAGCATACATTATCCTTGGAGATGGGTACGCAAGTTGCAACATTTTATACCAATTAGCTCACTTTCAGAGCCTCCATTGTCCGCACCTGCAGATCGACCTTGGAGTAAAGAGAAAAATGCCAAGCTGGCACGAAACTTTAAGATAAGCATGTGAACGATCTCAGTGGAAAAGTACAGCTTCAAGCAAAAATACACGTTTAATAGCACATTGGAAAAATACGAGCATCTAAACCGTGAGACCAGGCAACTAGGCCGAAGCCTCTACTATAGTAATGCTAAGCTAAAGCATTTCAAACAAGCAAATCGTAGCATACGTTTATGATTATGTCGGATTAGTGCAATTCTAATACACCACGTTACATAAAGCACGCTTATAAATGTTGGCAAACTACTCAAAGGGCACATTTTGTCCCCGTACAATCTTTATTAGTTCGGTTAAAGTCACACATGATTATTTCAACACTACGTTTAAGCGCTAATAAATGTAAAACCTTCATTTCTGCTTCATCAATCCCTCCTCTGATGACTACTTGTCATCACACCAAACCATGCCCACGAATTTTATTCCATTAAAATTCTGTCAGTTCTCTTTTCCTTTTAATTCCCCTAGTTTTCGCTTTGTATTCTTCTGCCATTCTTTTCATTATTTTCTCTTCCTTTCTTCTTTTAATTCTTTCCATAATCATTATTATTCCCCTTTTTATTCCCCATATTCCAAATATACAAATCAGTACAATTAATATTCCCTGTATTATTTTCAGTAATATTCCATTCCAAATTCCCCCAATCCAATTTCCCACTGAAGCAAGTCCTTTTCCAACCTTCTCCCACACTCCTGGTTCTTTCAATTCCTTCAAATCTGCACTCTCTTTTGTTAGATTAGCAAGCATAGTTTTAATCTTCACACTATTGTCGGGAATATACGTACAACAGTGTCGTGCACCAAGCATTTTGCAAACACCGCCATCCTTTGCTAAAAGAATGTCTAAAGCAAGCCTATTTTGAAGAGTCATAGCTCTTTCCGCTGCAAGCTCAGCATCTATCAGGGTTATAGCACCTGAAAACTTTGTCAACATGTTATCCACTATAGTAGACAACTTTCTTATTTTGATGGAATTCAGCACAACTCCCAATGAAGGAATCATGGCTCCAAATATATCTCCTACCACAGCAGCTGCGGTCTCTCTTTTCTGGATACGATGGGATCCAGATGTCTTTTGAATCATCGATAAGTCATCCAGTTGATAAACCTTTGGGAACACTATACCCAAATAACATCTCCCCCACCATCCCTTTGGAAGACGATAATAGGCATTATACCCACAAATGTAATATAGACCTGGAATGACAGGGTCAAGTCCGTTCATCATGAATGTCCATTTGGCCTTAAAGATAAACGTATGTTTACACTCACTCGCTCCTACAAAAATGTTGTCATAATAAGATTCACCTCGATATATACAAAATTTCCCTACATGCCAAGCATCTAAAGCAATTCTCCCTTGTGTTTTTATTGCGGCAAAATCATAATTATCTACTGAAGTCCTCTTATGTAGCTCTTTTTCTAATTTCGCATTCATTTGTGCTCTTCTATCATCCGTGCGATCTAAAAAGCTTATTTCTACTGCAGAGAGCGAGCAGGTAAGATTTTCCCTATGAGCGTGAGCCGTTTCAAAAGGTAGCATTGGCTCGAAAAATTCCCTCATTATTTTAGCATCCCAATCTTTAGCAATCTGGCTTAGCTGCGCTATTATAGGAACATATGCAAAGGTAACATCATAATTTGAGTAAAAATACTGTATGTTAGTTTGACCATAAAATCTAGACATTACTATACTACATGTAATCCCGTATGTAAGAGGCATGTGGTGATAAGTCACCCCTTCCTTTACTGATGTCGGTATCTGTGTACACACATAACAATCTTTCGCATCCATAGTCTCAACATATTCTGTTAGCAAGCGATAGAAAACATTATACGAAAGCTCCTTCTTATCATGCAAGAGTCTCTCATCTATTTCTAGTCTTTTCAGTGCGGTTAGTTCAGTGACAGTAACAGGAGCAAAAGTAGAAGCGTCAATTTTCTCATTCTCACCCTTTCCATGCATTGCAAGCACTATTGCCATTATTATTAGTATACATGCAATTATCAAGCCTATACACACATATTTACAATATTTCTTTCTACTGTTTTGCGTCATGATCTGTATAGAATCAGAGAGCTAGAAGCACCTATAAGAAACTATTCAATATAGCAATTCAGTTACAAAGCTGAACGAGCGCAATGTTCACACAGTTTTCTTCAAGAGGCCAGTCACTTATCGGTTAGCAGCATTTGTCTCAATTCGGCAATAACTCAGTCTTTATCAGTTCAGCAAGTGTCTCATCCGGTTTAGCAATGTCTCAGCTGGTTGTTTGTTTCACGTTATATTGTAGCAAGCGATATCATTTATCACCCTTTCAATCGACAGAGTCCATAAAACTTTTCTTTTCTATTGGTATCTCTTCTTCTTCGTTCTCGAGGCTTAGAGATACGAATTCATCAGTCCAATCGTCATTGACTGCATATGCCCATTCTGGACCGGAATATCTCCTGTTCGGTATCCTTTTCCTTTTCAATTTTGCTTCTCTTTTCGATTCCGCCTCACTGGTACTTTCTTCTTTTGTCAAGTCCTTTTCCTTCACTTGAGGTTGGTACCACGACAGACACTTATTTTCTTTTCTCTTTCACTTTTGGCCTTTCTCCGTCGTTCAAACTTTCTCTAGTTCTCTGTTTTACTGGTGATATACTTAGTCTCCTCTTTGCACCATGTCCATTTGTTTGACCTGCGACCTTTTCTGTGGAAGCTTGAACTTTTTCGTTCTGTTCTGCCTTGTCCCCTCCTTCTGGGGAATCAATCACGTTCTCTTTTTCTTTTTCTGTATCGTCTGCTTCTGGAAAAGCCCTCCTCTGATCAGGCTCTCCTGCTTTTTCACCTTTTTCGAGCCCTTCGTCACCGTTACTTTCGTCAGGCTCTGTATCACTTTCAGCTGCTTCAGGTTCCTTGTCACCCTCAGCTGCTTCAGGCTCTTTGCTACCCTCAGCTGCTTCAGGCTCTTTGTCACCTTCAGCTTCTTCGTCGCTGTCTGAACTTTCTCCTTGGTCTTCCCCAAGTGAGTTAGTCTCTTCGTCCTCCAATAATATCTCTCTCTCTCCTGCTTCTGCCTGTTCGCTTTCAGTTCGGTTTTGTTCTGTCTCAGCACTCAGCACTGTTTTATCAGGCACTGGCAGTTTCAGCACTTCAACTTCCTCATCTGTGGGACACAACACCTTCTTTGTGTGACTGGCGTGAATCCAGTTGGGAACCCCCGCACACTTCACAGCGGTAGTTGTCGTCAGGATCACTTGGAAAGGGCCTTTCCAACGGGGTTCCAGACACGACTTCCTCACGTGCTTCTTTACCACGACCCAGTCACCTGCTTTCAGTGCGTGTCCTGGACCTTGGATCGGTGGTAAGGTGGTTGCTTCCACCTGGTGAGAGAAAGAGCGAACCACGTCAGCCAGACCCTTGCAGTAGTCTAACACCATATCATCTGTAATATTCAAAAGCGCGTTTGCGGGAACTGCAGGAAGTCTCATAGCCCTGCCCATGAGAATTTCGTGCGGAGACAATCCAGTCTTTCTATCAGGGGTGTTTCTCATTGACATTAGCGCCAAGGGCAATGCGTCAGGCCATTTCAAATTTGTCGATGCACATATTTTCGCCATTCTTGATTTCAGTGTACCATTCATCTGCTCCACCAATCCTGATGCTTCAGGGCGATAGCTACAATGCAGTTTTTGCTCAATTTTCAGCGCTTCGCAAAGTAACTTAATCACCTCGTTATTGAAGTGACTTCCCCTATCTGATTCTAAAGAGATCGGGAATCCGAAACGTGGTATCAACTCTCTCAACAATAGCTTTGCAACTGTAAGGCTGTCATTTCTACGTGTGGGGTATGCCTCAATCCAGTGACTAAAAATGCACACAATCACCAACACATACTTTAGACCTCCATGCACAGGCATCTCAATGAAATCTATCTGCATACGACTAAACGGGCCACTTGCTCTACCAATGTGGCTCGCGTTCACAACTGTTCCCTTTCCTGGGTTCATCTGCTGGCAAGTGACACATCGATGGCAAACTGCTTCTGCAGCTTGACGAAATCTGGGGTTAAACCAATCAGTTTTGAACAATCTTATCATGGCATCTCTCCCTAGGTGAGCTTGCCCATGATAGAACCGCGCAAGCTGTGATAAGAGACTGTTTGGCAAAACAAATTTTCCCTCATTTGAAACCCATAACTCGTCTGGTCTCTTTATACACTGTGATTTAATCCAGGAATCTCTCTCATCCTCCCTGACGTTATTCTGCAATGCTTTTAGTTCATCTATTGTATCTACGACCTTTAAGGCAAATGCTTCAGCTGGTTCGAGTTCTGGCTCACTTATCGAATTCCATTCATCCCTGAGTAATATACAGTTCAAGGCACAAAATCTTGCGACTTGATCCGCATATGCATTTCCCAGAGAAACATAGTCCTGTCCTTTTGTATGAGCACTGCACTTTACCACTGCAACTTCAGCTGGCATTTGAATGGCGTGTAACAATTCCCTTATTCTCTCCCCGTTTTTCACTGGGGATCCTGAAGAAGTCAGGAAACCTCTCTGTGACCATAGTTGTCCAAAGTCGTGCACAATTCCAAACCCGTACTGACTATCAGTGTAAATGGTGACTTTCATCAATGCAGACAGTTGACATGCTCTTGTAAGGGCTACAAGTTCTGCTACTTGTGCAGAATAGACTCCTTGGAGCCAGGCCGCTTCCAAGACACCTGTTACAGTACATACAGCATATCCTGCTTTCAAAATCCCCATCCCATCTCTTAGACATGAACCATCAACGAAAACAATTTGGTCATTTTCATCAAGTTTAGTATCCTTAATGTCAGGTCGAGGTTTTGTGCAAAATTCAGTCACCTGAAGGCAGTCATGCTCGACGTCTTCAGCGTTCTCAATTTCAGCATTTTCACCAGGAAGCAAGGTTGCTGGGTTCAACGTAGTGCACCTTTTCAGCTGCACATTCGGTGAGCCCAGAATTATCGTTTCATACCTTGTGAGTCTTGCTCCGGTCATGTGTTGCGTTCGGGAGCGGGTCAAAAGTATCTCAACTGAGTGACGGACCATAACTGTTACTGGGTGTCCCATCACTATTCCTTCACTCTGAGTGAGGCTGATACCAACTGTTGCTACGGCGCGCAAACACCCTGGGAGTGCTGCTGCGACCGGATCCAAAGTAGCTGAAAAATACGCTACTGGTCTGTTTACGCCACCATGGGCTTGAGTCAAGACAGACAAAGAACATGCATCACGTTCATGACAAAACAATGTGAAAGGCTTTGTGTAATCAGGCATACCTAAAGCTGGAGCCCTGCACATGCACTCTTTCAATTCAACAAAAGCATCCATCTCATCTCCTTTCAGTTCAATTTGATCCAAGGCATCCTTCTGGGTCAGTTTCAGTAAAGGCTTTGCTAGAGTTGAGAAGTTGGGAAACCACTGGCGACAGTAGCCCACCATTCCCAAAAACTTCCTCACCTCCCTCCTTGTCTTTGGTGGACTCATTTGAAGTACACTTGTTATTCTTTCCTTCATTATTCTCCGTGACCCTTTCTCTATCTGGTGACCCAAGTATTTCACTTTCTTCTGACAGAACTGCAATTTGGAAGGAGACACCTTGTGTCCATTCCTTCCCAAATGGTTCAGTAGGGCAATGGTATCGGCTGTGCAGCCACTTTCTGTCTTTGATGCAATCAGTAAGTCATCAATGTACTGTACTAGGGTTGACTCGAATGGCAATTCTAATGCTTCCAAATCTTTCTTTAAAATCTGATTGAAGATTGACGGTGACTCAGAAAACCCTTGAGGAATTCGACACCAACTGTACACTCTGTCTAGGAATTTGAAACAAAAGAGGAATTGGCTGTCCTCATGAAGAGGCACAGAAAAGAATGCTTGTGACAAGTCGATGACTGAGAACCATTCGGCATCGCAAGGGACTTGAAACATTATCACAGCTGGATTTGGTACGACAGGGCAACACTTGACTATGATGTCATTTATTTTCCTCAAGTCCTGCACAAGTCGGACCTTTCCACTTGGCTTTATTAGTCCCATTATTGGTGAATTACATGGACTGCTTAACACTTCTTTCAGTACCCCCTGTTTTACAAATTCATCAATAAGTTGGGCAACTTTCATGAGGGTGTCTCGTGCCATGTGGTATTGTGGGGTCTGGGGAAAGATTGCATTGGGCTTTACAGTCACTTTCACTGGTTCCACTCCTTTCATCAATCCCACCTCTTTCCCTGTCATATCCCACACTTCCTTTCCGACTGTTTCCCGTAATTCGGCTGGAATATCTTCTTCAGTTATCATCGGGAAAAGACAAATCAGAGGATATTCTTCATCGACAGTTTCCATCTCACCCCCCTCTACACTGTCCTCTTCTTCCCCATCACTGCTCGTCTGGATTGTTATTCCTTCGTTCGAACACATGATCGAACAACCTAATTTGCACAATAGGTCTCTTCCTAACAGTGCTATCGGGCTTGAGTCACATACCACAAACTGATGCACCCCTTGATAGTTACCGATGCTGACTGGTACCGGATCTGTTATTGGGTTCGTCAGGTGCCTGTTTGCTACTCCCACCACTTGAACTGTCCTCCCTGAGAGTGGCAAATTTGGTACTTCACTGCTCTTAACAGTTGAACGTGTGGCTCCTGTGTCAACCAAGAATGAAACACGATGACCCATTACTCTTCCCTCTACGTACGGACCCTTTTGATCAACTTCCAAGGATGCTGCAAGCACACAATCTCCTTCTTCTTCTGAACTTTCACTCTCCCATACATTGTTTATTCCACTCTCACTGTGTAGTGGGAACTGTTGTACTGTGCCATTTGTACTCATTACCTGACCCGAGACCTGTGGAGGAACCATCACTTGCTGCTGACTCATTGGTGCCAAAGGTATTTGCATTTGCTGATTAGGTACCATGGGAAACTGCTGTTGCATTGGCTGCATTTGCGTCATCTGCATACGAGGCATCTGCATCTGCTGCGGCTGCATAGGTTGTAATCCCTGCAACTGATTTACGGTCTGAAAATTTGGGTTTGGACCTCTCATTTTCGGTCCCCTCATTGTCTGAAATGCATTGACATAATTGTTTTGCTGACCAACACCTGCACCTGCACCTGTACCTTCCTGCACCACCATTGGGCACTCGCGTTTCCAATGACCGACAATTCCGCACACGTGACACGGCATCACCTTCTTCATTGCCTGCACACCAGTCACAACAGTGTTCAAATCCGGACCATTATTCGCAAAACCTCCTCTGCCTCTGCCTCTGGCCTGTGGCTGAAACGCCATGTTTCCCTGCAACTGCGGCTGCGGTTGCGGTGCCTGCTGTTGGAACCCTTGCATCCCTTGCAAACCTTGCAGACCTGTCTGAGCTGCTTTAAGTTGCATCATCATCACCTTCTCTTTCAACCTTTTCTGTTTCACTTCAATTTCGTCGCTACAGTATTTCGCATAATTTAACACCTCATCAATAGGTTTCGACTGCCAACAAATCAAATGCGCCTTTATCATCTGACTTATTTCTGGTCTCAGCCATTCCACAAATCTAAATACAAAATGAAGCATGTCCTTCGCCTCTATTGTCTCCGTGCCACTGTAGTTCTTGAACGCCTTCAACAACCTCTCATAGTAACTATGAATCGACTCTTTAGCCTCTTGGGCCGTTCGATCGATCTTCTGCCAATCCACATTTTTCGCGGCAACTTTCGTCTTCAAATGCTCAATCACTTTGTAGTACAAGCTCATCACCATAGGTGATGGTGCACCCGTATCCCTGTCTCTTTCTGGTTCACTTGTCTGCCAACCTACAGCTCTTTTGCAATCCTCCCACAAATCTGCCGGAACCACAATCTCAAAGAGGGTGTTCAGGTCTTCCCAGAGACATTTTGCAAGCTTCACAAACCTATCAGTCTGTTGATACCATTCAATCGGCTTCTCTCTCAGTTTGGGAAAATCATCCGTAAATGACTGAATGTCGCTTCTGTGCCATGGTACATGTATTAATTTTCCCCCTGCTGTCTCCCTCATTGGTAACATGGTTACTGCCTCGCTACTCTGTGGTCTTTTCTCGTTGAGTTCTGTAGCACTGTCCCTCCTCTTTTCCTTCCTCTTTACCCATCTGCTTTCCCACTTGTCTAAGCACCTCCACACTTGTGCACTCTGCAGCAATTCTCTAAGGTGCGCCTTCATGCCTGCTGACCTCATGTGTTCAAAATCTGTGGTCCCAAAATCCAATCTGTAGCTTCTGCTCAAGTGTTTTGTCTTGTCTATATCAACCCCGTTTTTGTCAGCTACTTCCTGCAAACTTTTATGTACCTTGTTCACTTCTTTCGTAATCCTGGGACATAGATACCTCAGCTCTTCTTCCGAATAGGACTCTAACCTATTCACACCCATAGTCCCTTCCACCAATTCTTGTGCTTCCATGTTCAATCTCATCCTATTCATATAATCTTCTCCCTTCCCACTGGCTGAACTTTGTGTGGAATTTAGACTGTTGAACCATTGTGTCAGCTGTTGCGCATTCAACCCCATCAGTGTAGCATTCACATCGACTGCCATTGATGGTTGCGGCAACTTTTCAGTATTCGATAACAGCGGTATCACCAGTGGGGGACTCGACCTCACCAGTGTTGACTGAGCACATATGGGACTAAACTCCATCAAGGTCCCAGATCCAGTTGGCTGAGCCGCTATCGGAGTTATCCCTGGAGTGTTTTCTATGCACCTCCTCTCTGTCCCATTCTGCAGCATTGATCCCTGACCGCTCATACCTAAGTTAGGCTGACTGTACAGAGGTACTGGTGGACCTACAGTAATGGGTAGTGATATCGCATCTGGGTTCTGTCCATTTCCCATGTTCTGAGGCATGTTCATTCCCACACTATGGGTCATCATTGCCGGCATGCCCATCTGACTCCCCGTCATCTGAGCATGTGCATTTCCCCCCTGCATCTGCTTTTGAAGCATCAGAAACTGAGTTGATTCAACTTGTGCCAATGTCGGGTTGTGACCATTCTGTACTCCCCTTACGGTTGGATCTAGAATCATTCCTGCACTGTTGTCACTGCTGTAGTACCCTGGGATCTGCGGCTGATAATTTTCTGCTGGTTTCAACATGGGCACATCTGGATATATTCTCCTAACCTGCGGTATCTGCGGGGTGAACAGTAGACTCGGGTCCTTAGATCCCGGTGAAGCTCCTGAACTCTGACTTTCATTGTTCTGTACCGATGCCGGAGGGGCAGAACTGGTACTTGGACCTTGTCCACTCTCTGCATAAGGTGGTGGACGGTCGTTCAGCAATTGCATGATTAACTCCTCATCCTCTAATTCCTCTTCTCTTCTCAACTTTTCCTCGTCCTCTCTATCCTTGGAACACCTCCTGTTTGTCTTACAGGTAGCTTTCTTACCTGTCTCCTCTTCTTCCTTAGTGATTGCGGGAAACAATTTTATCCCCTGCAATACATCTGACCTCCACACCTTCTGTGCATTATCCCACCTAGCGTCCGCTAGTGTCTTTTCTACCTTCCTTATCCTGCTCTCGAACTTATTTTGCTGTTGCTGTCTAGCCATCAGTTCCCAAATCGCTAGAGCCTCAAACTGTGCTGGCCTTGGAGGTACCTTCATGTCGTACATCGTGAATCTCAAATTCTCTAGTATCCTTATATTGAATGTCCCATGAATCGGGAACGCTACGCTCCCATGTTTCTCTGTCAGCTTGTGCCATTGCTTTAGCCAAAGGCACGGAGCTACCCCTTTTTCCTCCATTACAATGTAAGCTGGTGTGCCTTCGGGCGGCGTCTCCTCTCCTACGCTCGCTTTAATGTAAGACTCCCCCTTCATCGCACTCCTTAATGCTTTAAAAAATTTCATTTTCTCGTCTTTTATTTCACAAAATTTGTAATCAATAGGTGACTTTAATTCCCGGAATACTCTTCGCTTGCCTTTCCCCTTCCAATCGAGCCCCACGGACTGCGTCCAATCCGTGCGCGACCCTTCTCCGCAACCAACCTATCCCAGCGCGGCTCCTAGTGACGTCACACTCACACACACTGCGGCTGACAAAGCCTCGCGGCTAGTCCTCCTTCACTCAGCTCCTCTCGTAACAACTTCTTGCATGTATCGCGAGCTACCAAAAAATAAAACAGATCTGTCGGTTTACTACAGGAAGGGTAACACAGTCGCTTCAGGACCTTAGGGATTTTTCACTAGCCTCGGCAGTTATTCCATCTTTCTCGGTCCCCACTTTCGCAAGCAAATCTGACCCGCAGACCTACTCTCAACTTGTCAATGATCTATTCTAGTGCACTTAAAATCTTGTCAAAGCCCGAAGTCGAAGTTTCTTTCACTCCCTTAACACACGTACCGACTCGTTGACCACGCCCGATCAACCTACTAAACCGCCCAGACCACAACATAGATCAACATACTACGGAGTCTCTTGACCTCGCAGGGCCCGTCTCAACAACAACAACCACGTGGACCTTTTTATGCACAAAGCGCCACACGCACATGAAGTTCGACGACTTCCCTACTCTCACACTCGGAGTCGCACCTCCGCTATTTCTATGAAGTTCGATGACTTCTCTACTTCTACACTCGGAGTCGCACCTCCGCTATCCTCTAAAAAGAAAAAAATTCCTCGCAACCTTTTCACACAATCTGCGGCAATAAGCTGTGCAAGCGCAAAACCCTAATTTCTCTCATACCATCACTAGTACCGCCAACGCCGATTCCATACCTCCATTCTCTCCATTCGCAAGCTCCGAGATCCCTGGAAAGTCGCGGTGGACCTAGCCCATCATCATTCTGTCAATCTATTTTACCCAAGAAAAATCTAATTCAACTTCTCAAATGGGGTCTCAAAAGTCGAAACCGTTAATTCAACACCATGTACTTTAAGAGTACGGGGTCCCAAAAGACGTAACCATCCTCTGCTACCATCTACTGATAGAGCGTTCCGTACTAATAATTTACCTGTATTCGGACGCTCTTTAGGCCGATGAATCTTTTGACTAAGTGGAACTCTCCGTACTCTATATCGATCAATTGCATCAAATCAATAATCAATAACGAACATAAGCAATACCCTGATCAACATAACATTTGACAATTAATCCAGAATACATTTCGGCGAACCCGGACCTTTCAGTCAGGAATAACCACACCAGTTTATTCAAAGTTAGTGAATTTATTTCCCTATATTAACAAAGCTAGCACAATATAAATGTGTCTCAACACCAAATGATAAACATAAATGAACATTAATAGCTGTCCATAGCGGCGAAACAAGTGCAATCTATGCAGCATTTGAATAACAAGGCATTCGATAATAGCAATGCAAATCACTAATACTATGATCTGTAACGAGCTAATTGCATACATTTAGTCAGCATAACAAGGTCTCAAATTGCATCGTGCAACAGAAGGAATCCTCATCTAACCTCAAATTAGCATCGGCATGTGGGACTTCATGCAAAACAATTTAGCAACATTAATTTGGAAAAACTCCTAACTAGGGATCTTGTCAAAAAATCAGCAGTTGGTTACCTAAAAGAAACACAATGCAATTGTACAATTTCCTTTCATATTTACCAATTACGATCAGCATACAAGGAAGTCTTCGTCTCACAGGTACCGTTTCTCGATCAGCATGGGTACCGTTTCGATCAGCATGGGACGGGGCAAAGGGGCAGGGGTGGACGGGGCAATTGCCTCACGGCGGCAAGATAAAACTACTACTTCATGTAAAGGGATCAAAGTTAAAGTCTCTAGGGCAAGAATCATTAAAGTCTCTTTCTCTCGATTAGAGAAAGCATCAAAGTCTCTCAAAATGGCGTTGCAGCAAGATGGGCCATAATAGCTGCAATGTCCTGCAAAATGGCGGGTATCGGGCTGGTAATAGCTGCAAAAAGGCGGGTAATAGCCACTTTCTTCTCGTGCACCTGAGTTTTATAGACAACAGTTCAAATCCAGTAGGGTCTTCCATTGGAGGGTTCATAGGTTAGCTTCAAATTGTCCAATCAAAAACAACAGTTCTCAAGCTTTTACTTAAGCATACATTATCCTTGGAGATGGGTACGCAAGTTGCAACATTTTATACCAATTAGCTCACTTTCAGAGCCTCCATTGTCCGCACCTGCAGATCGACCTTGGAGTAAAGAGAAAAATGCCAAGCTGGCACGAAACTTTAAGATAAGCATGTGAACGATCTCAGTGGAAAAGTACAGCTTCAAGCAAAAATACACGTTTAATAGCACATTGGAAAAATACGAGCATCTAAACCGTGAGACCAGGCAACTAGGCCGAAGCCTCTACTATAGTAATGCTAAGCTAAAGCATTTCAAACAAGCAAATCGTAGCATACGTTTATGATTATGTCGGATTAGTGCAATTCTAATACACCACGTTACATAAAGCACGCTTATAAATGTTGGCAAACTACTCTAAGGGCACATTTTGTCCCCGTACAATCTTTATTAGTTCGGTTAAAGTCACACATGATTATTTCAACACTACGTTTAAGCGCTAATAAATGTAAAACCTTCATTTCTGCTTCATCAGCTCCGGCAGGGAGGTTGCTGCATAGGCAGCAGCCACCCTGTCGGGAGTCTGGCTGACGGAGTTTTCCATCCGCCAGACTTATAATGGGGCCCTGTGTGATTCCCGTTAATAGCCAGCTCAGACTGAAAAAAGCTCCCTGATTCTTAAGCATACAGCTGGGTCTTAGATTCACCAGTGGGGCAGACTCATACCTGATGTCCCTAGCAGTAGAGATTTACAAGGCACAAGTCTGAGGGGCCGTGCTGTATGTGGCTGATCTATGGGCTATAGCAATTGTGATCAGTTGGATCTCTCTGATAATGGTTTTATTAATTCCTTGCTGAAGCTATCAAAAAGTGCCCCTACCTTACCCCTAAGATATGTTTCTGACATAGCCAGCTTGAAACCTATATTGTACTGGGTTAGACTATGGGTCACAGAGGACCTGGCAGCATACAGGGAGATAGCTGACAATTGCCTAGTTCTGTGATCCCTTGGGTTATCCACGTAAAAACTTGGCTGTCCAGAGTTGGTCATTCCGATTATTGGATGAACCCCTCTTTCATAGCCAGTAACGCTCTGGAAATTATTAAATTTAGCTACTGGGACACCGTTTTCTGTAGAAGAATTGGAGCTGTGCCTTCAGGTAGTCTCACTGACCTCTACTTATCCACCAAATGCGATTTTTACTTCGAGGAGTTCATGGATTATGTGAGTGCCTCTCTGACACGATCCCTTTAAGTTCAAGGTGGGGATTCTCCCGCTGGCCATCTTTACCGCCTCATGGAATGGAGGTACTGGGGTGCTGAATAGTTTTTGTCCTATGGGTTGCCCGAATGTAGAGAACGAAGAACACGTTGTTTTTTTGCAGTGCCTATGTAAAGCAGCGTGCACGCTGGATCACTCCTCTCTGCAGACTTTTTCATTTTGAAAAGAGTCATATAGCTTTGAGGATCTGCAAGTCAGATAATACAAGCTCAATAGCCTACACAGTCTCTAATTTTTTATGCTCGATTTGGTTTATTAGATCGAAGGCATTTGGGGCTAGCAGATCATAGGAAGATAATTTAAATTGGCTTCTACAATTTTATTTGACATATTTTAACTCTTTGTTCCCCTTTCTTTAAAGTGCTTGTGCTGTGATTTCAACTTAGGTCGTATATTTAGACACCCGGGTGAAATGACGGACCCTTCTATAGTGTTCTTGTCTATGGTTAGAGGTTTTTGCCCATCTGGGTTACTAGTAGCGACTTGGCAAGCCCCACTCATTAGGACAATTTCCTGTTTTAACTTGGTATGGTTATCTTTGTTCTTGTGTATTTTTATACTGATCTTGTTGAGAGTTTTATCTTATTGTTTATTGCATTTTTCATATGTGCTGAGTACTTTTATGGTTCTACGAGTAGAAATAAAGTTTGTTGATGATGACTGCAACTACATGTGAGATGTCAAATCTGGGAGAAAGGTAGGTTTTGGTCCTCAGATGAGCCTTGTTTTAATTGGTGTAAATCCATTCAGTAGTTTAGGAGAAATTAAAGGAAATCCAAATTTGTATTTCTGGGGTCACGACGAATATGCAAATACTGCCGGTCTCACACAGACATCTGACTGGCTGGCAACACTTTAACCAGGATGTGCTGGCAGACATTTTGAGACTCGGCTTCAGCAGAGTATAACAAAAAAAAGAAAAGAGGGAAGGGTACAGTCACCCTATCCTCACCCTAGCCTTGGTGCACGGGTCCCCATTGGCTAAGAAGTACTTTTTTTCACTGCAAAAATCGCAAATATTAGCAAATTTCACAGTCAATTGATATTGATAATTCTTATATAGGTCACGAATGTCATAAGGCATCTTGGCGGTAAGTCAGCAGTCATAGAGGGAAGAGAAAAATTAAAAGCACAGAGTTACCACTGGACAGACCAATATCTGATCATATCCCATGGGAATGAAGCCATGTTTTATGAAGCTTCCTAAAACGAATAATTAGGCTGACTTCTAAGTTGGAATGGTAATGTATTCCACAGATGAGAAGTGATGTGGGTAAAACTCATGCCTCCACAGTGCCTACTTTTGAATTTGGCGATGTTAATTGTCCTATAATGTGCTGAACGCAAGGTTCTTTTGGGAATATACCAGAAAAGATGTCTTTCCAAGTACGCTGGACCTTTGCCATGCAAAGTTTTGTGGTCTACACATATAGCTTTCAAAGCTATTCTTTTCCTTACAGGAAGCCAATGAAGCTCATGCATTGCTTCAGTCACTGACTCAAATTTAGGGATTTTCTTCAGCAATCAAGCCACTGTGTTTTGTTGTCTCTGAAAATTCACTAGGGAGCATTGCTGAATGCCTAAGTATAGGGCATTGCAATAGTCCAGCCTTGATAAAATGAAGGCAGTAACAACTGATTTCTGCAGTTTGTATGGAATAAAAGGAAGAACTTTCTTTAGAATGCAAATCAAAAAGTAGCAGGAAGAAGTGAGTTTATTGACCTGTGCTTTAAAAGAAAGGTTAGCATCAAAATGTATGCCTAAGTTTCTGACCAGATGTAACAGAATGGGAAGAGGGCCAAGCAACTGAGGCCACCATGAATAATTAAAAAAAACCTTTGGTTTTTATCAGAATTTAACATAAGATTGTTGTTGCTCATCCATCCTACTATAGCGCCTATACAGTGCTTAAATTAAAACGGTGTGCAGTGTCATCAACATCATTAGAAATTGACACAAGGATTTGTGTGTCATCACTGTAGGCCACAGGCGCAAAGCAAAAGGAATGAATCAGTGTGGTCAAAGGAGCCACATAAATGTTAAAAAGTGTGGGACTCAGCGAAGAACCATGGGAAATGCCACACAGCAGCGAAAAGGGCTTAGATGTAAAAACTCCCAGGGCAACTGATTGCTCTCTATCAAGGAGAAAAGAGCCAAATAGTTCAGGGATCGAGCCCCTAATTCCAATTTTCCTCAAGCAGTCCATCAGAGTTGCATAGTTCTTGGTATTGAGAGCCGCCAATAGATCGAACAAGATCATTGCTGCCTTCCCGCCTTTATCAAGGATGTTTCTCAAATCATCTGTTGCTACCGCAAGCGCCGCCTCATTACGGTGATTTGGTCTAAACCCAAATTGTGCTGGATCGAAGATGCCATTTACTTATAGACATTTGGAAAAATCTTCTCTATTCTATTCTTCTAGATTTCTGGAGAAAAAAACAAGAGCGGTCTCCCATGCTTGTTATTCATGTAGCCCCCAGGTGGGCCAGGTCCCAGGGGCATTCATAAAACATAGCAGGGGGACGCAGAGGGCCACCCTCCAAAGGTTATTAAAGCCCCAGGAACCACTACCTCCACATCAACCCATAATTATAATATGTGGGCCGTGTTGCCCGAGGACCGCCAGCACCCCAGAGCAAATTCCCATAAATGTATGTGGGGGAACCCGGCGGCTCCCCAGGGACTGAAACCTTCCCGGGGCAAATTCTCATAAAATCTATGCGGGCAGCCCGTGTGTCTCCCCTGCAGCCCCAGGGACAGCCACCCACCCTGGGGCAATGGATATAATGTATAGGGGCTGCATGCCACCCCTCAGACTCAGGGACTACCATCTCCTAAGGGAAATCATTAAAATGTATGGGTGGCTACACAGCTTCCCATGCCCTAGGGACCACCACCTGCTCCGGGCTCAAATAACTTAATGTAGGGGGTCTGATGGTGACCCCTGGCCCCGGAGACCTCCACCTCCCTGGGGCTAAATTCAAATGATGGAGGGGGCTTGCACCTCACCATGCAAAGATTTTTCTTCAATAATTTCTCTTCTAATATTTTTATTGATTTTATAAAAGTTGTCATGAGTGCTTTAATATCTGGGGTAATTAGCAGTGCATGGCGAGGGCGCTATTTATACTTACCTTACCTAGTTCTAGTTACTTGAAATACCTCTAACTATAACTGCTGAATTAGATGGTTTTGAGTGAATAAATTCAGCCCCTTTAACCTTTAGTTTTTTTAAGGGAATTTCTATGTTTTTTTAATTCTAATTTCTAACTATAACGTTTCTGTAACCTTCGGTTTTGCCAATGAAAAAATAAAAATAAAATATATATATGTATATATATATATATATATATACATATATATATATATATATATATGACTAGGTTTCCATTCAAAATAGATTTTTTGGTTTGCTAATAACTTTGAAATCTCTGATGAATATTCACAAAACTATCAAAAAAAAGAAAAAAAAGTCGGATTCATCCCAGCTCCTTCCTTGAAAATGTCAGGGTGATCCATCAAGTGAGGGGGCCAACAAAACATATTTTATCCATTAATTTTTCTGTAGGAAAATTGAACAACGATCCCGCAAAAACAGCTGAATGGAATTACACAAAATGTTGCAGGAAAAAGAGATCTTGGTTCAGAAAGCACACTTTTTGTGATTTCTTGTAAATCCATTTAGTAGTTTTTGAAAACGTAAGGTTAAAAAACTTTGTATATTTCATCCCACAGAGGTTCCACAGAGGCAGAGGCTCTAAAGGTAAGATCAAATTGGCTGCCACCACATCAACAAAGATGTGGCAGCAGCCACTAGGACATGGGGGCTCTGCCCCCTGTTCTATAAAAAAATAAAAAACAGAAGGGGCATGCTGTGGAGACCCTGCTAGTTGGACCTGGCTCTCTCTGCAGGGTCACCATCAAACATTTTACCTTTACCCTCCACTTTTTGCTGAATTTGTTTGCTGACCTTAGGCCTCTGCATACTTTACCACTTCTAACCAGTGCTAAAGTGCATGAGCTCTTACCTTAAAACAAGGTACAATTAGTTTATACCTAATTGGTACATTTGGTTCACTTATAACTCCCTACTAAAGTGGTACCACTTGTACCCAGGCCATGTAAATTAAATGCTACTAGTGGAGTTGTGGCACTGATTATGCCACCCACTTAAGTAGCCCCTTCAACATGTCTCAGGCCTGCCACTGCAGACTGTCTGTATAGTTAAACATCCATGTCGATCTGGCAAAATAAACTTTTTGCAGGCTCAAACCTTCCTTTTTAATGCATATAGGTTAGCCCCTAGACAGTCCGGAGGGCAGGGTTTCAAGTCTATGAAAACTGGGAGATATACTTTTAATTTTTACATGGTCTGGTAGTGAAAAACTCCTAAGTTCGTTTTTTACTACTGCAAGGCCTACCTCTCCTGTAGGATAACATTGGAGGTTCCTTATTACATTTTATAAGAGTAATTTCCAAATAGGAACAGGTACCAGGTTAATGTTTGGTGTCTCTGGAATCTTAATTTAAAATCCTAACATGTGAAGTTGGATTTTAAATTACAATTTTCAAAATGCCACTTTTAGAAAGTTGGCATTTCCCTACCTTAACCATTTAGTGACTGTAGCCTGTCTCTGGTAACATGAATGGGTGTAGCTGACAGTTGAGCTTTGTGTATTACTCCTAAACAGACACACACAAAAGGGAATTTAGGTGTACCTGGATGAGCCATCACAGACAGGATGGGAGGGAGGAGCTGGGTAAAGCCCCATTTACACCTGGATAGGCTGTGCCCTGCCTCCACACAAAGGGCTGTATAACCCTTGTAGTCAGTCTGAAGTTAGGACAGGTGAGGCATAATGCCTGGGAACTTTAAAGGGAAACCTCTAGAAGCTTCTCCCCTACTTCAAAGGCACAACTGAGTATAAGTACTGGACCCCAAATACCAACTCTTTTGTATACTTCTGGACTTGTGGATACACTGCCAGGAAGAAGGACTGCTGCATTGCGACAAGGACTGCCACTCTATTGGACTGCTGCTCTTAAAGAACTGCTGCCCTGCTGTCCTGACCTGCTGCCCTCTTGCCTGGGTGAGGAGAAACTGGACCTGCTACTTCAAACTTGAACCCTGGGCACTAGGGTGAATCCAAGGGCTAATCTGCTGGCCTCCTGCTCTGAGCCGCAGGTACATAAAATGCTCACCAACATCCAGCACCAGTCCCTGGACCCAGCTGCAGCGAGTTCTTGGCCCCCAAATCGTTCAGCTAAGGTCCTAGTCCCTTGGAGTGGCCCAAGGGAACTGAAATCGAGCTTTTGAGCTTTTTGTGACCTTCAACAGGCTCGATCACACCTAGAATGCATTTCCTGCACCACAAATTAGCACAAAGCTCCATCAGCCTGACTCTTCATGCTCCATCATCAACGCTTACAAGGACTGCCAGCGCGAGGCTCCAGCAATGCCTGCCCGCAATGCCTGCCAGCTCTTTGCGCTATGCTGACAGCCTCCTGTGACACACTTCATGCTCCTTGCGGCATTCTTCAGCACAAAGAGGACTCTTGGCCGTACCTGGTTACTGTACCTGACCTGTGCTCCATTGTGGTCAGCCTGAAATTTTGACTTTGTTTCAGGCCAGCGCAAGCTGATATCCCAATTTGGCGCTTTGTACTCTTTAGCGCTGTTTTCACTAAATTCTTTATAAATCCATGTCAGACTCTACTGATTGGATTTTTGTTTATTTATTAAATTTTGCTCTAATTTTCTAACCTGGTGTGGGATCTTTTGGGATCCTTTTGTGGTGTGTTTTCACTGTGTTGATGTTTGAACTGTTGCACAAATACTTTACACATTGCTTCTAAGTTAAGCCTTACTGCTCTGTGCCAAACTACCCAGGGGTTGAGCACAAGTTAATTTTAGGGTTGCTTGTGACTTCACCTTAAAACAAATTGTGGTTGCTGCTTGACCAGGGCTCACAAGTCAGTCAACCAACAACCCAATTTCTTACACTGCTTCCATAGGCCTGGTTTTGGGAGGTGAGGAGGATCTCAAAGGGCCAAAAACATATATCTTTTTATCAGTGCTCATCGCTTGGGTGAAAAAACAAAATGCAAACTCTCAAAGGATTGACAAAAAATGTGTTTTTTAATAAAAATTACATCAAGTTCACAAGAGGTCTGTGGTAAAATTTAAAAAGGTGCCATGGTGGACTAAGGCTTGGAGACAGGGTCATAAGTTTTTCATGAGGAGTAGCTGTGCGGTAGGCCCCCTGAACCTCCGAGAGGCCCCAACGACCCCATCCCCAGGCCCATATTTAAAATTAAGGGGAGGGGAGGCATGCAACCACCTTTCACTGTGACTCTAAGAGGCCCCAGAGCCCCCAGGCCACATTCTAAATTATAGGGAGGTTGGCATGCAACCTTCCTCCCCAAGTCTGTCCAGTGCCCCAGATACTCCATCCCACAGAGCATCGACTGTCTCTGGGGACCCCGTTCCTCAGAGCCTGGTCAAGTACTCTCCTGGTGACCCCTTCCCTTAGGACACTGCTGTTTTCTGCTGGGAGAATGCAAGCATGCTCTGCTCACACACTCCTAGGCAGAAAATACAACTTTGCTCCTGCCCCGTGAAAGCAGTGGAAAATGCTGCTCCCACCCAGGTTGGAGGCAAGAGAGTTAGCCGACTCCCACCAGCATCACAATGGGTGGTAGCTGGGGACCTGGCAGGGGCTACTGGACTTCAGGCTCCCTCCATAGTCCCCAACATCTTTTGTAGATGTGGGTGGTCTGGGTGGGCACCAGGGCACCCACTTGAAAAAAACTTGCTGGCTACTGTTGACACCCATGAGGTGTCCCAGTTGGGAAGGCTGCAGGGGCTGCAGGGACTTTGGTCTCCCCCAGTGGCCCTCTACTTTAATAAAAAAATGTGTAGGTGCCCTGGGTTGGCACCAGGGCACCCAAAAATATACAGAAATAGATTAGAATGAATAGTAAATGAGGGAAAGGAGCTGAAAAGGAGCACCCCATTATGCCCTAAGGCTTTTTAGAACAACAGTTCTTGCTGGTGGTGCCCTTAGAACAGGCAGGCAGGGGCACCACAAACCTTTTTTTCAATGTTGTGGACTGCTGCATGGAGCACAGCAGCCCACCAGCAAGATCATAAAAGCACAGCAAGTCTCCTGAGTCAATGAATTCATGACCCCAGGAGAGTTTGCCTTATTTTCTGGAAGCACTCAGAGCTGGAGCTATATGCTCTTTAGCTGGAGTGTAGGGCCTACTTGTAGTTAGTTCTAGGGTTGTTCTTTGTGGCCTGAAACTGTTAAAAAGCCTCAGACACATGTTAGAGCTGACAGCCTTTGGTGTGGTCTTCGCCCCAACATTTTGCCTTAGCACCTCCTGTTTGCTGAAATTCATTTTTGTTGGTCTTATTACTCTATGCACTTTACAATTGCTAACCACTGCTAAAGTGCTTGTTCTCATTTCTTTGAACATGGCAAAATTGTTTTGCACACAATTAGCATATTTAATTTGCTTAGAAGTCCTTAGTAAAGAAATGTAAATTAAATGCTACTAGTGGGCTGAAGCACTGATTGTGTCAACCGCTTGAATAGCCCTTTAAAACACATCTCAGGCCTGCTGTGGCAGCCTGTGTGCATTTGTAAACTGCCAATTCGACCTGGCAAATTGACCCTTTTTCCAAACCTAATCTTCCTATTAATACACATGTCACCCCCCTAATACAGGCTCTAAATGGCCAATAGGGCAGCGTGCTTTGTATTTAAAAGGGTGGGCATGGGGGGGTGGCCAAGCGCTGACCAAGAAGGTGGCATCCTAGAGTGACCCCTGCACTGAGGGTTTAATATAGCCAAATCCTGACTAATATCAGCCATCCAACTGAAGTAGAGAGTACAAAGGCTGCGTAGAGCCTCCAGAATTCCTGGGAGGCCCCTTGAGCCACAGCGTTGTCCCCAACTACTAGACATTGACAGAACACCTCCCGCGATTGGAGTGGCCTTTACTGGGGAGTGCAAGACAAGACCATTGACTTGTGAGGCCGGAGTGCCAGAAGGAGTGCAGGCAGCGTGAGGAAACAACAGACAACAGTGGCTGTCTGACCATGAATCCCCACCTTGCGGCTACTGACTTCCCTGGTGTAATGCTTTTGCCTGAACTAAGAGAAAATTATGCCAAAGAATGCAGTACTCTGTCTGAGTATTGAATTTATTAAGGCACTTCCCCGATATCAAATAAAAGCACACAAAATATGAAAATAAGCATTAAACTCAAATGAAGTAAAATGTGTATGCAGAAGAAGAATCATAGCAGTTAAACAATCACAGACAGAGATGTGCAATGCATCAACAATGAATATATATGTGTAAATATATATATATATATATATATATATATATATATATATATATATATACATATATGCTAAATAATCAAAAGTTAAAATGCATCACCATGAGTGGCAAATCCGTCATCCTATCCAGCACCATGACTGGGAAACCCTCTGACAGCCGAGGCACGAGACTCGAGATCACGCATAGGATCAAAATTCTCCTGGGCAGCGCATCCGCTCCACAGGTGAGTTCCTGTCTTAGAGCCAAGTTTCCTCATCTTTTATACAAGAGGAAGATGCTAGTAACCCTCCTCTGTTATAGAATTCAAACATGTGTCGAACACACGCAAAAGAACCGGCCAGGCCCCAGTGCGCATTCCTGAGACACAGCTGTACTTTTCGCTGATGGAAACATTCTCAGCCGTTTGCTCTCCTATCGCAGCCACATCCCTCATAATATGTTCCAGCATGGTATGACCCTGCTCTGGTGAGAAGATCGAAAACACGTTCAGCGTGGAAAACAAGCTTTGTGTGGAAAAACACCTGCACAGCAGCAGGGCATAAAATGGAATCACTCGCACAAAATCGATGGTCAAATGATGGCTATCTTTAAATAGCATCACACCAGGTAAGCTATAAACTATTGCCCATACCCTGCTGCGGCCTCGGCAGGATCAGCTGGCCACCAGTGACATCTGGGTGAGGTAAGGCCCTTGGAATCACCTGCCCAGCAAGTGAGAAAGAGTTGTCCAATCATCAAGGGCCTCGCCCGAGGGACTTGCATGCCCAGGTGCCAGGGACCTGGGGATCTGTGGGTGATGGGGGGGTGATTGGTGAGAGTGTCCCTGGTCTGCTCTGCTCCCTATGGGGCGTGGAGTGTAGCCTCTCCTGAGCAAAAGGCAGCTGGTGGAAATGAGAGGCCCAAGCAGACTTCTTGGGGACCTAGAGCTGAGGGATCCCTCCTACTGTGGAGTGCTCTGACTCCCCGTGAGGCACAGGACTCCCTCAACCTAGTGGATACATGGACTGGCATCAAAACAGTGAATATGGCTTGCTGATACCTAACGCAGAGACTGTGGGAGAATGTACTGATTAGAATGGGTCCAAGATGCTGAGATTCATTGTAAACTCTTAAAACTAAGCCCCATATATGTTGTGGTGTACTTGGACTTTCTATGTCATACAGACCTTCCTAAATCAAGTGGAGGGGAGTTGGAGAAACCCCTTTCTGACAGGCACAGTTGAGCTCCCCCACTCCACCAACAAGTACTACCCTTGACCATGCAGACTTGCACAAGACTGGATCTCACCGTCAGATTCGAGGACAACTCAGTGGAGATCATTACATACACCCTTCTATCTGGAAAAGTTCGGATGAACTGGGATAACCCAACCATGGGCAAGGATAAAGTGATCAGGGGGGTCCAACACAGCATCTTGGATAAATATGCTTTTCACAAACCTCCTGTGGGTGTAAGAGGGTAACAGGCCATGAGACCTCATTTGTAGGCACCAGTTGGGGTGGGAGAGGAGCAAGAAGAACCCACACTCTTGGATTTCATGTGAGTGGTCCAAAACACAAAATCAACCTTAGAGTCCAGGATAGACAGGGTCTCAGTGGTGATGGACATTTTACAAGCAGACCCTCAATAGGTCAGTGACAGGGTGAAATCAATGGAAATGACCCTGAAAGAGTCTTGTCTGGGTGGAGATGCAAAAGGCCGTTTAGAAGTAACATCCTAAGTGTTGTGGGATGCTAGGGATGGCCGAGAGCCCAAGTGTGGAGCTTTTTGTGGAAGACCTCATTCCTACTCATTTAAAACCAAAAGGCCTCACTAGATTTTTCTCTATGGAGCATGTGCACAGAGCACGATCCCCTTCCTTAGCCTGGCATCCTCACCATACAATAATAGCCGTGACATTAAACTGTTGAGACCAAGATGTCTCCCTATAGGCAGTCCGCCAAACCAGAGACCTGAAATACAAAAACACTAGGGGGGTCGCCGCCCGCCAAGCGGGAACCGCCAGAAGACCGTACCGCGGTCAAAAGACCGCAGCGGTCATTCTGGGTTTCCCACTGGGCTGGCGGGCGACCGCCAAAAGGCCGCCCGCCAGCCCAGTGGGAAACACCCTTCCACAATGAAGCCGGCTCCGAATGGGGTAATTAGCAGTGCATGGCGAGGGCGCTATTTATACTTACCTTACCTAGTTCTAGTTACTTGAAATACCTCTAACTATAACTGCTGAATTAGATGGTTTTGAGTGAATAAATTCAGCCCCTTTAACCTTTAGTTTTTTTAAGGGAATTTCTATGTTTTTTTAATTCTAATTTCTAACTATAACGTTTCTGTAACCTTCGGTTTTGCCAATGAAAAAATAAAAATAAAATATATATATGTATATATATATATATATATATACATATATATATATATATATATATGACTAGGTTTCCATTCAAAATAGATTTTTTGGTTTGCTAATAACTTTGAAATCTCTGATGAATATTCACAAAACTATCAAAAAAAAGAAAAAAAAGTCGGATTCATCCCAGCTCCTTCCTTGAAAATGTCAGGGTGATCCATCAAGTGAGGGGGCCAACAAAACATATTTTATCCATTAATTTTTCTGTAGGAAAATTGAACAACGATCCCGCAAAAACAGCTGAATGGAATTACACAAAATGTTGCAGGAAAAAGAGATCTTGGTTCAGAAAGCACACTTTTTGTGATTTCTTGTAAATCCATTTAGTAGTTTTTGAAAACGTAAGGTTAAAAAACTTTGTATATTTCATCCCACAGAGGTTCCACAGAGGCAGAGGCTCTAAAGGTAAGATCAAATTGGCTGCCACCACATCAACAAAGATGTGGCAGCAGCCACTAGGACATGGGGGCTCTGCCCCCTGTTCTATAAAAAAATAAAAAACAGAAGGGGCATGCTGTGGAGACCCTGCTAGTTGGACCTGGCTCTCTCTGCAGGGTCACCATCAAACATTTTACCTTTACCCTCCACTTTTTGCTGAATTTGTTTGCTGACCTTAGGCCTCTGCATACTTTACCACTTCTAACCAGTGCTAAAGTGCATGAGCTCTTACCTTAAAACAAGGTACAATTAGTTTATACCTAATTGGTACATTTGGTTCACTTATAACTCCCTACTAAAGTGGTACCACTTGTACCCAGGCCATGTAAATTAAATGCTACTAGTGGAGTTGTGGCACTGATTATGCCACCCACTTAAGTAGCCCCTTCAACATGTCTCAGGCCTGCCACTGCAGACTGTCTGTATAGTTAAACATCCATGTCGATCTGGCAAAATAAACTTTTTGCAGGCTCAAACCTTCCTTTTTAATGCATATAGGTTAGCCCCTAGACAGTCCGGAGGGCAGGGTTTCAAGTCTATGAAAACTGGGAGATATACTTTTAATTTTTACATGGTCTGGTAGTGAAAAACTCCTAAGTTCGTTTTTTACTACTGCAAGGCCTACCTCTCCTGTAGGATAACATTGGAGGTTCCTTATTACATTTTATAAGAGTAATTTCCAAATAGGAACAGGTACCAGGTTAATGTTTGGTGTCTCTGGAATCTTAATTTAAAATCCTAACATGTGAAGTTGGATTTTAAATTACAATTTTCAAAATGCCACTTTTAGAAAGTTGGCATTTCCCTACCTTAACCATTTAGTGACTGTAGCCTGTCTCTGGTAACATGAATGGGTGTAGCTGACAGTTGAGCTTTGTGTATTACTCCTAAACAGACACACACAAAAGGGAATTTAGGTGTACCTGGATGAGCCATCACAGACAGGATGGGAGGGAGGAGCTGGGTAAAGCCCCATTTACACCTGGATAGGCTGTGCCCTGCCTCCACACAAAGGGCTGTATAACCCTTGTAGTCAGTCTGAAGTTAGGACAGGTGAGGCATAATGCCTGGGAACTTTAAAGGGAAACCTCTAGAAGCTTCTCCCCTACTTCAAAGGCACAACTGAGTATAAGTACTGGACCCCAAATACCAACTCTTTTGTATACTTCTGGACTTGTGGATACACTGCCAGGAAGAAGGACTGCTGCATTGCGACAAGGACTGCCACTCTATTGGACTGCTGCTCTTAAAGAACTGCTGCCCTGCTGTCCTGACCTGCTGCCCTCTTGCCTGGGTGAGGAGAAACTGGACCTGCTACTTCAAACTTGAACCCTGGGCACTAGGGTGAATCCAAGGGCTAATCTGCTGGCCTCCTGCTCTGAGCCGCAGGTACATAAAATGCTCACCAACATCCAGCACCAGTCCCTGGACCCAGCTGCAGCGAGTTCTTGGCCCCCAAATCGTTCAGCTAAGGTCCTAGTCCCTTGGAGTGGCCCAAGGGAACTGAAATCGAGCTTTTGAGCTTTTTGTGACCTTCAACAGGCTCGATCACACCTAGAATGCATTTCCTGCACCACAAATTAGCACAAAGCTCCATCAGCCTGACTCTTCATGCTCCATCATCAACGCTTACAAGGACTGCCAGCGCGAGGCTCCAGCAATGCCTGCCCGCAATGCCTGCCAGCTCTTTGCGCTATGCTGACAGCCTCCTGTGACACACTTCATGCTCCTTGCGGCATTCTTCAGCACAAAGAGGACTCTTGGCCGTACCTGGTTACTGTACCTGACCTGTGCTCCATTGTGGTCAGCCTGAAATTTTGACTTTGTTTCAGGCCAGCGCAAGCTGATATCCCAATTTGGCGCTTTGTACTCTTTAGCGCTGTTTTCACTAAATTCTTTATAAATCCATGTCAGACTCTACTGATTGGATTTTTGTTTATTTATTAAATTTTGCTCTAATTTTCTAACCTGGTGTGGGATCTTTTGGGATCCTTTTGTGGTGTGTTTTCACTGTGTTGATGTTTGAACTGTTGCACAAATACTTTACACATTGCTTCTAAGTTAAGCCTTACTGCTCTGTGCCAAACTACCCAGGGGTTGAGCACAAGTTAATTTTAGGGTTGCTTGTGACTTCACCTTAAAACAAATTGTGGTTGCTGCTTGACCAGGGCTCACAAGTCAGTCAACCAACAACCCAATTTCTTACACTGCTTCCATAGGCCTGGTTTTGGGAGGTGAGGAGGATCTCAAAGGGCCAAAAACATATATCTTTTTATCAGTGCTCATCGCTTGGGTGAAAAAACAAAATGCAAACTCTCAAAGGATTGACAAAAAATGTGTTTTTTAATAAAAATTACATCAAGTTCACAAGAGGTCTGTGGTAAAATTTAAAAAGGTGCCATGGTGGACTAAGGCTTGGAGACAGGGTCATAAGTTTTTCATGAGGAGTAGCTGTGCGGTAGGCCCCCTGAACCTCCGAGAGGCCCCAACGACCCCATCCCCAGGCCCATATTTAAAATTAAGGGGAGGGGAGGCATGCAACCACCTTTCACTGTGACTCTAAGAGGCCCCAGAGCCCCCAGGCCACATTCTAAATTATAGGGAGGTTGGCATGCAACCTTCCTCCCCAAGTCTGTCCAGTGCCCCAGATACTCCATCCCACAGAGCATCGACTGTCTCTGGGGACCCCGTTCCTCAGAGCCTGGTCAAGTACTCTCCTGGTGACCCCTTCCCTTAGGACACTGCTGTTTTCTGCTGGGAGAATGCAAGCATGCTCTGCTCACACACTCCTAGGCAGAAAATACAACTTTGCTCCTGCCCCGTGAAAGCAGTGGAAAATGCTGCTCCCACCCAGGTTGGAGGCAAGAGAGTTAGCCGACTCCCACCAGCATCACAATGGGTGGTAGCTGGGGACCTGGCAGGGGCTACTGGACTTCAGGCTCCCTCCATAGTCCCCAACATCTTTTGTAGATGTGGGTGGTCTGGGTGGGCACCAGGGCACCCACTTGAAAAAAACTTGCTGGCTACTGTTGACACCCATGAGGTGTCCCAGTTGGGAAGGCTGCAGGGGCTGCAGGGACTTTGGTCTCCCCCAGTGGCCCTCTACTTTAATAAAAAAATGTGTAGGTGCCCTGGGTTGGCACCAGGGCACCCAAAAATATACAGAAATAGATTAGAATGAATAGTAAATGAGGGAAAGGAGCTGAAAAGGAGCACCCCATTATGCCCTAAGGCTTTTTAGAACAACAGTTCTTGCTGGTGGTGCCCTTAGAACAGGCAGGCAGGGGCACCACAAACCTTTTTTTCAATGTTGTGGACTGCTGCATGGAGCACAGCAGCCCACCAGCAAGATCATAAAAGCACAGCAAGTCTCCTGAGTCAATGAATTCATGACCCCAGGAGAGTTTGCCTTATTTTCTGGAAGCACTCAGAGCTGGAGCTATATGCTCTTTAGCTGGAGTGTAGGGCCTACTTGTAGTTAGTTCTAGGGTTGTTCTTTGTGGCCTGAAACTGTTAAAAAGCCTCAGACACATGTTAGAGCTGACAGCCTTTGGTGTGGTCTTCGCCCCAACATTTTGCCTTAGCACCTCCTGTTTGCTGAAATTCATTTTTGTTGGTCTTATTACTCTATGCACTTTACAATTGCTAACCACTGCTAAAGTGCTTGTTCTCATTTCTTTGAACATGGCAAAATTGTTTTGCACACAATTAGCATATTTAATTTGCTTAGAAGTCCTTAGTAAAGAAATGTAAATTAAATGCTACTAGTGGGCTGAAGCACTGATTGTGTCAACCGCTTGAATAGCCCTTTAAAACACATCTCAGGCCTGCTGTGGCAGCCTGTGTGCATTTGTAAACTGCCAATTCGACCTGGCAAATTGACCCTTTTTCCAAACCTAATCTTCCTATTAATACACATGTCACCCCCCTAATACAGGCTCTAAATGGCCAATAGGGCAGCGTGCTTTGTATTTAAAAGGGTGGGCATGGGGGGGTGGCCAAGCGCTGACCAAGAAGGTGGCATCCTAGAGTGACCCCTGCACTGAGGGTTTAATATAGCCAAATCCTGACTAATATCAGCCATCCAACTGAAGTAGAGAGTACAAAGGCTGCGTAGAGCCTCCAGAATTCCTGGGAGGCCCCTTGAGCCACAGCGTTGTCCCCAACTACTAGACATTGACAGAACACCTCCCGCGATTGGAGTGGCCTTTACTGGGGAGTGCAAGACAAGACCATTGACTTGTGAGGCCGGAGTGCCAGAAGGAGTGCAGGCAGCGTGAGGAAACAACAGACAACAGTGGCTGTCTGACCATGAATCCCCACCTTGCGGCTACTGACTTCCCTGGTGTAATGCTTTTGCCTGAACTAAGAGAAAATTATGCCAAAGAATGCAGTACTCTGTCTGAGTATTGAATTTATTAAGGCACTTCCCCGATATCAAATAAAAGCACACAAAATATGAAAATAAGCATTAAACTCAAATGAAGTAAAATGTGTATGCAGAAGAAGAATCATAGCAGTTAAACAATCACAGACAGAGATGTGCAATGCATCAACAATGAATATATATGTGTAAATATATATATATATATATATATATATATATATATATATATATACATATATGCTAAATAATCAAAAGTTAAAATGCATCACCATGAGTGGCAAATCCGTCATCCTATCCAGCACCATGACTGGGAAACCCTCTGACAGCCGAGGCACGAGACTCGAGATCACGCATAGGATCAAAATTCTCCTGGGCAGCGCATCCGCTCCACAGGTGAGTTCCTGTCTTAGAGCCAAGTTTCCTCATCTTTTATACAAGAGGAAGATGCTAGTAACCCTCCTCTGTTATAGAATTCAAACATGTGTCGAACACACGCAAAAGAACCGGCCAGGCCCCAGTGCGCATTCCTGAGACACAGCTGTACTTTTCGCTGATGGAAACATTCTCAGCCGTTTGCTCTCCTATCGCAGCCACATCCCTCATAATATGTTCCAGCATGGTATGACCCTGCTCTGGTGAGAAGATCGAAAACACGTTCAGCGTGGAAAACAAGCTTTGTGTGGAAAAACACCTGCACAGCAGCAGGGCATAAAATGGAATCACTCGCACAAAATCGATGGTCAAATGATGGCTATCTTTAAATAGCATCACACCAGGTAAGCTATAAACTATTGCCCATACCCTGCTGCGGCCTCGGCAGGATCAGCTGGCCACCAGTGACATCTGGGTGAGGTAAGGCCCTTGGAATCACCTGCCCAGCAAGTGAGAAAGAGTTGTCCAATCATCAAGGGCCTCGCCCGAGGGACTTGCATGCCCAGGTGCCAGGGACCTGGGGATCTGTGGGTGATGGGGGGGTGATTGGTGAGAGTGTCCCTGGTCTGCTCTGCTCCCTATGGGGCGTGGAGTGTAGCCTCTCCTGAGCAAAAGGCAGCTGGTGGAAATGAGAGGCCCAAGCAGACTTCTTGGGGACCTAGAGCTGAGGGATCCCTCCTACTGTGGAGTGCTCTGACTCCCCGTGAGGCACAGGACTCCCTCAACCTAGTGGATACATGGACTGGCATCAAAACAGTGAATATGGCTTGCTGATACCTAACGCAGAGACTGTGGGAGAATGTACTGATTAGAATGGGTCCAAGATGCTGAGATTCATTGTAAACTCTTAAAACTAAGCCCCATATATGTTGTGGTGTACTTGGACTTTCTATGTCATACAGACCTTCCTAAATCAAGTGGAGGGGAGTTGGAGAAACCCCTTTCTGACAGGCACAGTTGAGCTCCCCCACTCCACCAACAAGTACTACCCTTGACCATGCAGACTTGCACAAGACTGGATCTCACCGTCAGATTCGAGGACAACTCAGTGGAGATCATTACATACACCCTTCTATCTGGAAAAGTTCGGATGAACTGGGATAACCCAACCATGGGCAAGGATAAAGTGATCAGGGGGGTCCAACACAGCATCTTGGATAAATATGCTTTTCACAAACCTCCTGTGGGTGTAAGAGGGTAACAGGCCATGAGACCTCATTTGTAGGCACCAGTTGGGGTGGGAGAGGAGCAAGAAGAACCCACACTCTTGGATTTCATGTGAGTGGTCCAAAACACAAAATCAACCTTAGAGTCCAGGATAGACAGGGTCTCAGTGGTGATGGACATTTTACAAGCAGACCCTCAATAGGTCAGTGACAGGGTGAAATCAATGGAAATGACCCTGAAAGAGTCTTGTCTGGGTGGAGATGCAAAAGGCCGTTTAGAAGTAACATCCTAAGTGTTGTGGGATGCTAGGGATGGCCGAGAGCCCAAGTGTGGAGCTTTTTGTGGAAGACCTCATTCCTACTCATTTAAAACCAAAAGGCCTCACTAGATTTTTCTCTATGGAGCATGTGCACAGAGCACGATCCCCTTCCTTAGCCTGGCATCCTCACCATACAATAATAGCCGTGACATTAAACTGTTGAGACCAAGATGTCTCCCTATAGGCAGTCCGCCAAACCAGAGACCTGAAATACAAAAACACTAGGGGGGTCGCCGCCCGCCAAGCGGGAACCGCCAGAAGACCGTACCGCGGTCAAAAGACCGCAGCGGTCATTCTGGGTTTCCCACTGGGCTGGCGGGCGACCGCCAAAAGGCCGCCCGCCAGCCCAGTGGGAAACACCCTTCCACAATGAAGCCGGCTCCGAATGGAGCCGGCGGAGTGGAAGGGGTGCGACGGGTGCAGTAGCACCCGTCGCGAATTTCAGTGTCTGCTAAGCAGACACTGAAATTCAAAGTGGGGTCTGGCATGGGCACTGAGGGGCCCCCAGGGGCCCCACGACACCCCATACCGCCATCCTGTTCCTGGCGGCCGAAACCGCCAGGAACAGGATGGCGGTATGGGGGTCGGAATCCCCATGGCGGCGCAGCAAGCTGCGCCGCCATGGAGGATTCCCATGGGCAGTGGAAAGTCGGCAGTACACCGCCGACTTTCCGTTTCTGGCCGCGGCTGTACCGCCGCGGTCAGAATGCCCAAAGGAACACCGCCAGCCTGTTGGCGGTGCTCCCGCGGCGGTCGGAATCACCCTCTAGGTGTGCGCGGAACTTGAGGAGATTCTGCAGATTTCTGCGAGCTGGTGGAAGTTGATACGTCACATTGAGTTTTAGCACCAGGAGCTTGTTTTGCACTGTCCATCTTTTCTTGAAATGTCAATGGAATGTGGTCTAAAATCAAACAGGATGTAATTTTCTAATACCTTAAATATCATGCTATGGATTTGGTGGTAATCCAGGTGACCCACTTCATGGGAACCAATTCTAAAGTGTTGACGAGGGTGGATATTATTTGGTAGACCATGTGGGTTACACCTTTGGCTCCAGAGTGGTCATCATATTACTGAAATAAACCTGAGGGTGTTGGGCAAAAATCAGGGGCACTTTGCCCTGGCGGTTGGTAGATGGAATGAAGCGACAGTGATAATGGGGTCAGTCTGCTTGCTGTCTACGCTACAAACAGCGTGCTTGATGGACCTGGGGATCCTGCTCCTGCTTCCTAGTGCACAGCCTGCTCTGAGGGGAGACTTCAACCTGGTAAAGGATGAGACCATGGACCGGGCCAAACAGGGTTGCCCTAGTGGCTATCCTCAATGAAAGGACTTTCCAGAGATGTATGGCCTGTCAGACACATGGAGACACTGCAACCCTTCTGCATAACAATACTCATTCTATTCAGGGGCACATAACTCCCAATGATGCTTAGACCACATATTTACCCATGGCTTGTGCCTCCCCTGAGTTGTGAATGTCCACTTTCTGGCTCAAAGGATCTCAGATCACTCACCGCTATATGTGGAAATGGGCATCCATAGGTGAAGATTCCTTAGAGGCTGGAGATTAGACCCTGTGCTACTCAGATGAAATGAGACAAACTACAGAACACTATTTCTGGCAAAACAATTTGGAGTGGTACTTGGGAGGCCCATAAAAGAGTGCTGCGAGGGCAGGTAATATCACAGGTGGTGGCCAAACAAAAGAACAGGTGTAAACAGATGCAGACCATCGAAGAGCACCTATTACAACTAGAAATGCAGAAAACGGAGCACTCCAATGAGAGCCTGCAACACTTCCAAGAACTCCATTACTTAGCCACCAAAATAGCATGTTACCACTATATAGCCATTCAGCAGCTTGTCTATGAGGTAGGCAACAAAGCAGGGAAGCTAGTGGTGTAGCTGGGTAGGAGAAAGCAGACTACACAGTGGGTTGGAGTATGTTACATGGAGACACCAGGGAAAATTACAGGCAACTTACACTTAGCAGAGGAGTTTGCCAGCCTCTTTGTGTGGCTCTATACATCAGTACTGACAGGGGAGATACAGGCCTTTCTCTGAGATATCCCCCTCCCACTCCTCACAGCTGCAGGCAAAACAACACAATGCCACAATATTGATTGCAGTGATAGAAGAAATGATTGGAAAGCTGCAATCGAGCAAAGGCCCTGGACCTAACGGTCTACTGATTGAGGTATGTAAATGTCTGGCTAGCAAGATATCTAATCCACTCCTCCAGATGTATTGAGTGGAACTTGAGGAGGGCTGAATCGCAGGAGAGGCTTGCCTAGTGACAACTGCTATCATTTATAAGGCAGTCAAACCTGCAGACAAATGCTCCTCTTATAGGCCTGTTTCTCTTCCCAATGCCATGACTACAATTCTGGCCAAATTACTGGTGTCTCAGTTGACTCAAGTGATGACACTTGTACAGCTGACTGTCTTTATGTGAGGCAGGAGAACCAGATTAAACCTCAGGCGACTGTTCAGCTGCCTTGCCAGAAGAGTTGAGGTTTTGACTCTGCAAGTGGTGGTCATTTGATGCGCCACATGCATTTGACTCTCTTGAATGGACATAATTACAATGAGTACGGCCTGCTGGGGCTCACTACAGAGACTGTTCTGGAGAGGATGAACCAACTACCCGACTATTTAAGATGGGTGTAGTTGCTTTATTGCAACCCAGTAGCTTGTGCCAGAGTTTATGACGCATTCTCTGCTATGGTTTAATTAAATAGGGGCACAAGACAGGGATGCCCACTATCATTCTTGTTATTTGCACTGGAACTAGCTAGTAGTTGCTGGATGACAGATGATCCCCTGATCAGAGGTTTACAATGGGAAAGTGACTGGGTGAGAAAATGTCAATGTACACGGATACCATCCTATGGTCTCAGAGTGGAAAAAATCTATCAACAGAATAATGCAAGTTAATCAGATTTTTGGGCAGTATGGAGCATTTTTTGTTGCCTGGACTCAATCGGTCATCGACCTCTATCCTCTAACAGTGTGGGTTAAAACCTACCAATTAGGGGTGACTTACAGATCTCCCAGCAGGGCTTTCAATATGTGAGACTCAACATCACCTGCTCTTAAGAGAGATTCTCTAGGACAACCTTTATGATATACTAGAGAAGTTCGGAGGGATGGTGCACACTGGATAACATTGCTGCTTTCTGTGCTGAGCAAGGCGGCCTTATATAAATAAATGATATTTCCTAAATTCTAATATGTACTGCAAACATTTTTAAATTCTAGGGCCCATAGAGAACTTCCTTGGGTTTGTCATACTCACAAAGGTGATGTGAGGACCTGGCAGATTGAATGTGGTCCCAGGGAGTCCTCAGAGGGAATAATGGATGTAAGTGATTTAAGCTACTATATTAACAGACAGTACGATTTTCGATGTGTGTAATCTTGACAGATGCCCGCCTGTGAGGGGGCCATGCATCACGCTGGACAACTTTTAATGTTGATTGTTTGCATTATACCAATAAACAGAACTTTAAAAAAAATTACGTTGGACACATACTTTTATGTTTTATAATTCCTGGTAAAAAGTCCCAAATTAGTTTTTCACTACTTTGAGGCCTCCCTCTCCATAGGATAACAAACATGACATTTCTATCAGTTCCCAATCAAAATTCATCAATTATTAAATGTAATGAGTTATTACATTTTATTTAGTGCTAACGTTTGAGCCGGTGGAGTTAGGAATGTCATGTAAAGTCTCAAAAGAATTGTGATTTAAAATTCTCTTTAATGGTAAATTCAGATTTTAAGTCACAATTCTGAAAATACCACTTCCTACACCCTCAGTTTCATGCCTAAATGCCTACTCGAGAGCCTGGATGACCTACCAGGTGAGAAGCTGCACTGTGCTAATCTACAAAACATAACAAGGAGAGAGGAGATTGCTCGTCTGCTTTCTCTTACAAACCTGTATTTCTTCCAGCTCACAATATTTACAGGTCTTGTTTTCACTAGAAATCTATGTAAATTTGTGTTATCTTGTTTCCCTCTGTGAGATATTTGCTGGTGGTGATTTTGTCAGTGGGTGATGTCAATCCATTTATTCAATAGGTTGTTCAATAGAGCTAGCGTGCACCACTGGAGTCCTCATGGAATGAGTGGCACAAAAAAAAGTCTTATCTGTCTTCTGTGTACTTGTCTCTGCAGGCATATGTTATGCATCCTACAATGACCTTGGTTTAGTGTTGTGAGGAAGTCGTTACTAGTTTTTAAGTTTCATGTGATCTTAGATTTGATTAGATACTGGTGAGTTGCCACAATGTTTACATTATATTAGTTTTAGGAGTCACATAAACCCATCTCAAAAACTCCATAGAGATTAACAGTGTACCATCCCTCTAAAACATAGGTCCACAAGTGACTCTACAGTAGCTACATAAGCCTTGCTGATGGAGATGAGCCACAAAGCACATCTAGTACGCTCATTCATTCTCTGTTGTAACACTCTCTATTTTGTCCCCAGCCTTCTTTTTTGCTTTTACACAGTGGACATCCATTTGTACATATCATCGTTCACTTCAAAATAGCTTTACTGAAATTTAAACTCATAGGGCTTCATTTTCCCACACTTACCTCTCTGCCTATGCACTTGTACTTCTTGTGTTTCTCCAGGGCCTGCTCCTGCAAGACTTTTGCCAAAACCTCTAAAGCAGGCCTTTGCCTTTGGTGGAAATTAGCATTGGCTACTGCTATCTGTGTGCTAACTCGCCTGCGCATTACTCGACATGCAAACATCCTTTCAGTATTAAAAACCATGACAATTGTTATTCTAAAAACATGTGTATGTTTTTTTTCTGCAGAGCCTCGAACCACTGCAGCAGTTCCAGGGAGTTCAAGTCTTCTGAGATTATTAATTTGAAAGCCCGTTCAGAGGCTGATGGCACCTTCACAGCAGCATGTGTCTATCTGCTTCTGCAGCTATCCATACCGAGAGCCCAGCAGCTGCTGGCTGGTGCACCATAGTCCACCATGAGTGTCTGCCATGACTGAGGGCCCCTTGAGTGGGGGTGGGCCTTTTGTGACCTGCAGTGAAAATAGTGTGAAATCCCTACCTGGGCAATTTATGATTCTGATCAGAATGCACACTTCATTTGCTCTTCACACTGTTACTGAAGGCTACTGACCAATGCACGTCTGCTTTGAAACATAGACTGCAGATAGTGAAATTAAAGATGCAGGAGAGAAGGGCAAAGGCAGGGACAGCCCTAGAGGATAGAAAATTGGCCCTGGAAGAAAGGAAAATTCTACTGTGACTAAACAAGAGCTAGAAGTAAAAGCCAAGCAGATGTTAGAGTCCAGCAACACTGGTGGCAGCAATCCAGTGTCCAATAGAGAGGTGAGGGTTGGTTGGCATATCTCTAAGCCTAGTTATGTGGTGGGGGATGATATAGACAAATGGTTTTCAGCCAATGAGGTAGCCCACAATAGGCATGTGGTGCCAGAGAAGTATTGAAGGTCAAGCCTGTGGAAACACATGCCCACAGTGGGTAAGGACACCCTTTGTATCCTAGAGGTGGGGGCATCGGATGAAGTATGCTCTCTTGAAGTACATTTTACCTACCAAGTTTTGACTTCCCCCTGAGAAGTACAGTATCAGCTTCGGGGACAGACAGAAATTGCCAAACCTGTCTCGGGTAGATTTCTTAGGCCACTGCAGCAAAGGCCTGAGTGCTTGGGTAAGGGGCAGTAAATTAAATGATTTCAAAGGGCTGTATGACCAGATTATGAGAGAGCACATGCTCCATACTTGCTGATTGACAGCAAGCTAACTAACCCCAGGAAGCTTGCCAATGAGGCAGACCTCTGGGTCAGCAGCATAGTATCCAAGAAGGTATCCGAGAGCAAATTCTCAAAAGGGTTGTCAGGGTCCTCAACAGGAGAAAGAGGGAGGAGACAAAAAATAAAGTTAAGGATTTATCAAAA
This sequence comes from Pleurodeles waltl, assembly GCF_031143425.1. NCBI lineage: Eukaryota > Metazoa > Chordata > Amphibia > Caudata > Salamandridae > Pleurodeles > Pleurodeles waltl. Next base: position 583,286,009 of record NC_090440.1, on the reverse strand, counting down.
GGCCCCTAAAACAGATCACCAGGGAAGGATACCTAGCCCCAACTTGACTAAAAAAAGAAAGGATTTATTGACAAAAAGACAGGAAAGTTTGTCCCCAAGTGCTATGAGTGCTATAGATATTGACACATCAAGGTGGATGTCTAGTTTCCGAAGAGAGCTCAGCTGACCCTGGTTGGCCACTGTAGCATTTGGAGAAGAGATTTCCCAGTCAGTTTGGGATATAGAGCAAAGGTTACTGTAGTGTCCAGATGTGACAAAGAGATGGTGCCAGAAGCAAAGGATACATGCCTCCAAATACTTTTAGGAATAGGCAGTGGGTCACCTTCAATGGGCAGAGGATGTAGGCTTTGTGGGACACAGGAGCCAGTATGACTATTGTCAAGTGTTATCTGGTGTCCTCAAAGCAGGTAATCCTTAATACACTCTCTCAGGTTGTAGTAGCAGGCAGCCGTTAGATGGATTGTTTACCAACAATCCAGGCATTACTGTCAGAAAATATCTTCCCTGAGTTTAGACGGACCATTCAGTAATTCTGTTCAATCTTGACATTTCACAAAATCTCTGTTTAGAAACCCTTGCCAAATGGCCTTCTACCTATTGGGCTTGATGAAAAATTAACCCAGATATTTTAAATGCCCAACTGCTTCAGTCACAACCCAACTACCCATCTGACAAGGAGTTGGCCTCACTGAACTTTACTGACTGGCTCGAATCTGTCTTTAACACATGAGCTTCACCTGAAATCTCCTTGAGACCCAGAAACAAAATTTTAACTCCTTGGTTTACTGAAAGACTTGGGCTCAAAAACAAAATTGTGGAAGATTAGAAAGGTGCTGGTGCACAGGTTATGATGGGGCAAACAAAATTACATATAAACAAGCACTGGCCAACTATAAAGCACTTCTATGCAAAGAGGAAAGCATCTACTTCACCCTACAAATTGAGGACCTCATTATGAATTTGGGGGGCGGCAGACGCTGCTCACCAAACTCTTTGGGTCAGAAGACCGCCACTCCGGTCTTCCACCCGCTGGCCTTATTACGAGTTTCCCACTGGGCCAGTGGGTGGGAACAGCGTTTCAACCCCGTGGCCCAGAAAGAAACTCACCAAAACATTAATGATGGCTCGTAATCTAGTTGGCGGCAATGTTGTGGCGTGACGGGCTGTTAATGGGGGCCCCTGCGCTGCCCATACCAAGTGCATGGGCAGTGCTGGGGCCCCCGACTCTACCAGCCTTTGCATGACAGTGGAAGCGCCATGTAAAAGCTGGTGGACAAGGGAGTCGTAATTCCCAGGGCGCTGCCCTGGCGAATTCAGAACGGCAGCACTGCCATGCTGTCGGCTGCCGCAAATGTGGCAGGCTGATGGTCCGACCGTGTCGCTTTCACCACAGTCGTAATGTGGAGGCCGGACCGCCACTTTGCTGACGGTAAGATGGCCACACTCGTAATGAGGGCCTGAATCTGCTAACAACTCCCCACAGGAGTGGTTTCTAAGCTTACTACTTTATCCACTGAAGGAATTAACCACAGCCAATCCTTCTGTGATGATCTGGCCCAGGGCATTAGAACCAAGGTCAACAAATCTATTTCACATTTGAGATGTCTAACAATATTGTAACACACAATTTATCTCATTAAACTAACCCAGATCAAACCTTTCTGGAATTTCTGCCGGTTTCATCAGATTTGGTATGCAAAAGGCTCATCTCAGCTGAATCAGACTCTCCTAAGGACCCTTGCCCCCCTGATACAATGAAGGTGGCTCCAGAAATTATTGGCTCTAATCTTGCCACTATCTTTAATTCCATATTCCTCTCAGTAGTTTTTCCCTCTCAGTGGAAGAAAGCCTCTATCCTTCCGTATTTAAAGAAACCTAATTTAAATATCACAGACCCCAAGAACTACCACCCAATCTCCCATCTTCCCCTGATGGCAAAAATTGTTGAGAAGGAAATGAACGTCCAACTCACCCAGTTTATCCATAATAATTGCCAACTGGATCCTTCTTGATTTGGTTTCAGACCAGATCATAGTACAGAAGCTGACCTCATCAAAGCAACGGAGGAAGTTAGGGCAGCATTAGATAGGTGCTGCTGCTCTTATCCTCCTCAATTTGTCAGCAGCTTTTGACATGGCCGATCACAAGCTCTTAGTCAACCACCTTAAGCTCTTAGGTATTAAAGATAAAGTTCTAGTACTCCTCACCTCGTTCCTTTTTGAAAGAGAAAGCATTGTGGCTTTGGGCCCCTTCGAATCCTCCCTCTTCACTTTGCCATGCAGAATCCCCCAGGGGTCTGTAATATGTGGCATAATATGCAGTTGTATTTCATATTGCATTTGTGCTGTTTGGAATTGTGTATTTTTAATCTTGCAATGTCATACTTAATTTCTTTCTTTTACCGTTTACTTTTTAGACCTGTAAGTTCTGTGTGACATCAGTGTCCTCGGGTTCTAGACTCTGGTGGAGTTGAAGTTGGAGGCTGGCTCTGAACCTGTGAGGGTGCTGTTGGCTTTTGTGGATCCTGTTAATAAAGATACTGCAAAATTCAATACAGGAGTGTGAATAGCATTTTATTCCTGCACCTATAAATCTCTTGACCCTACCCCTACAGGGTCTTCTCTTAGCCCTACCCTTTTCAATGTATATGTCACCGAACTGGCCTCTCTGATTAAAACATTGAATTTTAAATTAACCTCCTATGCTGATGATACCCAGATTGTAGTGTCAGTTTTTCACAACGATCCAGCAGTCCATGCATGCTATCAGTCTGTGGATGAATAACCACTGAAGTGTAACTCAGATAAAACCGAGGTAGTACTGTTTGAGAATTTAGCACCCTCTTGGGGCCCTAATTAGTGGCCTAAGGAATTAGGCTCCCCTCTCATACCTGTTTCAAAGGCCAAAAACCTAGGCATCCATCCTGTTAATAAGGATACTGCATAATTCAACACAGGAGTGTGAATAGCAGTTTTTTCCTGCACCTATAAATCTCTTGACCGTACCCCTACAGGGTCTTCTCTTAGCCCTACCCTTTTCAATATGTATGTCACCAAACTGGCCTCCCTATGCTGATGACACCCAGATTGTAGTGTCAGTTTTTCACAACAATCCAGCAGTCCATGCATGCTATCAGTCTGTGGATGAGTGTAACTCAGATAAAACCGAGGTAGTACTGTTTGGGAATTTTAGCACCCTCTTGGGGCCCTAATTGGTGGCCTAAGGAATTAGGCTCCCCTCCCATACCTGTTTCAAAGGCCAAAAACCTAGGCATCCATTTTGACAATAAATTAAGTGATGCACGTCAGGTTAACTCAGTGGTATCTTTCACACAAGCTACAGGCTCCCCTGGTTCCCCTACCTGTCACTGGCACCCCTTTTGAAAGACAGGCATCAACTTTGTTTGGCCCCTGAACCCAAAGAATGCCTTATACAATTGGTTTATCCTGGTTTTTGTTAGCCATGCCACTAGTTGCCCAGAAGTCAAATCTCAGAGGACTATAATTGCACCTGCAATAGCTAGAACCTTGCTGGGGGTGTTTACCCAGGTAGGGTTTCACAAAGCAGTAGTGTCTAACAAAGGCACAAACTTCATGTCTGCTTACATTAAGTCAATGTGGGATGAGTGTGCAGTAATTTATAGGTTCCCCACAACCTATCATCATTCTCAGATCAATTCTGTTCAGCCTGTTTTTCTGTATCATTTACCTAAATTTCCGATGGGAAAACATTTTAGAGACTAGCCATTTTCTCTGTCCTGTTTGATAGGAAGGAGCTGAGATGAATGGACTTTTTTTCACTGTGTTTCGTGAAGATTTGTTAAATGGAGCCAATGTTATTAGTGAAACAAAAAGTGTTCATCTCTCAACTAACTATAATTACACAGTGATGACCAAAAAAAACCAAAGTTTACATGATGAGGGCTTAGGTGATATAAGTACAGTATGTTTCTTTTAGTTTTTATTCATTTTTTTTTCAAAAGTTCACCGGCACTGATGTACTCACTGAGGAGCAATACAGTATTCCGCAAGTGCAGCATTGGTTCTAATAGGCTAGAATAAGGTTTTGCCAGCCATTTAAAAGCGTGTTTTTTTTCTCTTGGTTGTCTTCTAATGCAGAGCTACTGAGAACTGTTCTAGCCTTGCTGTATCTTGTAGTGGTCTTCTACTGGAGTTAGTGCAAAGATGGGAGAAAGCCCTGACCCTGCTGCAGCTGCCTCAGATCCTTTGGCATGGGAAGAAAAAGAGATCGCTTTATAGCAGCAGGAGTTACAGCATCACCAGGAATGAAAGGAGTCCATTGTCTAGCAGTTCAAGAAAGTAATTGCCCACCAGGTAACTGTTGCCTGTGAAACAAAGGGATTTCTTGGGGGACTACAGTATATCCTTGAAACCACAGCAATGAGCAAGCACCTGCGCGCCATGCTTAACACCCATTTGGCACATGCCGAGAGAAGGCGCAACCTGGATTTAAAGGAACTAGACCAAGAAGCATCTGGTGTTTCTGTTAGCACAGCACCTGCTCCTGTTGCCTCAATTTCTAGCATTAGGAGGCAACCACCATGTCAGCCTTCCACCTCTGCTTCAATCAATCAATCTGTTTTTGAAAAGCGCAACTACTCACCTGTGAGGGTCTCAAGGCGCTGGTGGTGGGTCTGTGCCTCATTCGAAGAGCCAGGTCTAGAGGTTCTTCCTGAAGATAGTGAGTGATAGGCTCTGTCGGAGGTTCGTGGGCAGGTTGTTCCACCTCTTTGCTGCAAGGTAAGTGAAGGATCTTCCTCCGGGATGGTTTTCCAGATGGGTGGGATGGCAGCCAGATGCCTGCTGGGAGGAGCAGAGGGGTCTTGTGGGGTTATAGAAGGAGATGCAATGGTTCAAGTAGGACGGTCTGATGTTGTGAAGGGCCTTGTAGGTGTGGGTGAGTAGCTTAAGGTTGATTCACTTCTCCACTGGGAGCCAATTGAGGTTCCTCAGGTTTTGGGAGATGTGTTCCTGGCTTGGGATGTTCAGGACGAGTCTGGTTTTTGGTGTTTTTTGGTGTAGTGCTGGCGTAGAGTGCATTGCCGTAGTCAAGCTTGCTTGTGACTAAAGCATGGGTGACTATCTTCCGGCAGTCATCAGGGATCCATTTGAAGATTTTGTGGAGTTGGCGGAGGGTGTGCCAACAGGAAGAGGTGACTGTATTTACCTGTCGGGTCATCGAGAGGGAAGAGTTGAGGATGATTCCTAGGTTGCAGACGTGGTTAGTCTGAGTAGGCAGGGCGCTGAGTGATGTGGGCCACTAGGAGTCATCCTAGGATGAAGTGGAATTTCCAAAGGTGCTGAACTCGGTCTTGTCTGAGTTGAGCTTGAGGCAGCTCTCCATTCCGGTGTGAAAGTTCCTCTTTGCTTTTTCCGGGTCTTCGGTGAGTGATATAATGAGTTGTGCGTCATCTGCGTTTAACAGGATGTTCATTCCATGGCCTCTGACAATGGCTGCAAGTGGGGCCGTGTAGATGTTGAAGAACGTTGGTCTCAGAGACGATCCCTGAGGGACTCTGCAGCTGAGTTCTGTTGGTTTGGATATGAAGGGTGGGAGCCTGACTCTTTGTGTTCTTCCAGTGAGGAAAGAGCAAACCCATCGCAGGGCTTTTCCGCATATTACTGCATCGTGGAGTCTGGTCCATAGGGTGCTGTGGGAGACTGTGTCAGAGGCTGCTGAGAGGTCGAGGAGTATGGGTGCTGCAGTGTGGCCATGATTGAGGAGTGTGCAGATGTAATTGATGGCTGCAAGAGCTGTCTCCGTGCTGTGGTTGCTGCGGAAGCCAGACTGAGGGGTATCAAGTGAGTTGTTGTCCTCAATTAATTGTCGAAGCTGTGTGTTTATGGCTTTTTCAAGGACTTTGGCCGGGTAAGGTAGCAGCGAGATGGGCTGGAAATTCTTCAGCTCTGATAGGTCGGCTGTGGGTTTCTTTAGGAGGGGGCAGACTTCAGCGTGTTTCCAGTCTTCGGGGATGGAGGTTGTTTTGATAGAGCAGTTCAGCGTCTTGCGGAGTTCGGGATCGATAGATGCACTGGCTCTGTTGTAGATGTGGTGGGGGAGGGATGCATGGGAGCTGCTGAGTGAAAGCTGTTTATGATGATTTCAGTCTCGTCTGTGATAAGCATAGACCAGCTGTGGATGGTAAGGGTGGGATCTGCGGGGCTAGGATGGTCGCAGGTGCTGGTGCTGGACAGATTCCACAGGAGCAAGCTGTCATAGATGTCTTATATCTTACGGTGGAAAAAAGTGCCCAGTTTAGCACAGAGGTCTTGCAACAGGGAGATACTTGTGGCTTCAGAGGGTGGACTGGTGAGCTCGTTGATTACTGTGAAGAGTTCTCTGGTGTTGTGCGGGGAGGCATTGATGCATTCATGGAGTGCAGCTTTCTTTGAGTGATGATGATGGTGGTGGTGGCGGTCCTGAAGGAGGCAAGGACGTTGTGGTTTTGCTGTTTCTCCATTTCTTCTCTAAGCACCTTCAGGTGTGTTTGGATTCTTGGAGTTCGGTGGTGAACCAGCTGGCTTTCTTTGGGATACGCTTGACCAGTCGTTCAGCGGGGGCTAAGGAGTTGGTGCATTTGGTGATTCAGGAGTTAAAGTTACGATCTGCGGTGTTGGGGTCATTAGTGGGGGGTGGAGATGATTTGGCAAGGGTCATGGCGAGTTGCTCGACGGTGATCTCGTTCCATTTCCTGTGGGAGGCTCTGGGGACACAGAGGCAACTGTTGGGTGCAGTGATGGTGAAGTGTAGGCAGTGATGGTCGGTCAAGTCCGGGGTGGATGTTTTCTTGATGGTGGTCCTGTTGCTTGCGATTATTTTTGGGTCAAGTGTGTGTCCCACAGCATGCATTGGCATGGTGATCAGTTGTCTGAGGCTAAGGGTGGCGAGGTTGTCGAGTAGGGATGTGGTGTTTCATTTGTTGCAGTCTTCGAGGTAGAAATTCAGGTCACCCAGGAGGAGGTAGCCGGTGGACGCAAGGGCGTGGGGGCAGCGATGTCTACAATTGCGTTGATGAAGTCTGGGCGGGGGCCAGGCAGTCTGTAGATCAGGGTACCGCAGAAGAAAGGGAAGAGTGGCGTGGATCAGGAAGTGTAGGTGTTCCAGTGTGGTGCAGTGTTCCTCCATGTTGACTGTGATGTGGAGTAAGGACTTGTGTACGATGGCCAGTCCTCCACCCGGACGAGAGGGCCGATCCTTCCATAGGATGTTGTAGCCATCTGAGATTGCGATGGCGATGTCTGGTCCAGAGGTAGGGTTGGTCCAGGTCCCGGTTATGAATGCGATGTCTGGACAGGAGGAGTTGATCAGGTCCCAAAGCTTGGTAGTGTGCTTATGGATGGAACGTATGTTCAAAAGGAGTTGTGGCGGGTGTCAGTGGTTTTAGGTTTGGGGTGCTCCAGTTGTTTGTTGTGGCTGAGGCTGTGGTTGCAGTTCCATCAGGAGAATAGTCCATGGGTGTCCTTAGGAGATGCGGTGCAGCATGCACTGAGACGTCCGGTGTTCAAGTGATGGAGAGTCTTGGCTTCGTATTGGAGAGTGACCAGAATGGGCTGCTTCACTCAGCATTCCAGCAGCTGGCTCCCAGGTTCATGTGAACTGTCTTTGCCAATATTGTTGAGCCATAAGCAGGAACAGCAACGTACTGTCTGTACTGGCAGACTGTTTTAGTGACATGGGAGAGTGACTTGAACATTCACTGTGAGCTGGCTCTTGCTCACCGTTGTCCTCTCCAAAACTTGTAGGCCTTTTTTATCTTTGTAGTACATCTGTTTATAACCTGTTGGGTACATTTCTGTTTTGCATTTTCATTGGTCCCATTGGCCGACAGTTCATTTAAAAAAACAATAGAAAAAAACAACAAAAGAAAAATTTGGAAAAAACTGTTCTTTTTAGAACTATTTTCAATTTCATTTAAATAAAGAGCTCTGTGCTATTACTAACTTTTATTTTATGCAAATAAGTGGATGCAACTAAAGAGTAAATTAGAAGGTAAGTGAATGGTAATTCTGCATAAAAATACTCAAATAAATGAAGAAATCCTATGCTTACTTTGTAATGGCAAAATGGTTTAGCTTTCATTGCACTGTATGGCCCTCATTATGACCCTGGCAGTCAGTGATCAAGTGGCGGTAATACCGCCAACAGGCCGGTGGTAACTACAACCAAATTATGAGCATGGCGGAAAAATCTCCGATAGACAGTCAATGTACCACACCGACCGCCAGGGCGGAAACAACAGCCACCACGACGGTAGCTGCCTACAGCCAGGTGGAAGTCAATGTTCCGCCCACCATATTAAGACCCTGCAAACTGCCACTTTTTCCGGGGTGGTACCTACAACATCAAAAGCCTGCCAGAAACTGAGCTCAGAAGGGAAAGGACTCACCATTGGAGACACAGGGAACATCCACGCCGCCATTTAACCGGAACTGCATGTCTTCCCGATGATATTCTATATTCTGCTCCACCACGAACACCAACACCGGCGAAGACGACGATGGTGAGTACAGCCACCTAGCACTCAAAGGAGGGGGGAGGAAAAAGAGAGTGGCACACACGCACAACACACACCCCACACACACACACCCCATACACACAACCAGTTGCACAAGAAAGTAAGTTATTCCCTCTAAATCGGCTGAATAATGCAAGGACAAAACAATTTTGCAAAAGTGAATGTAATGAGATTAACACAGCATGAAAAATAAGTTAGGCAAGATAATATATATATACATATGTACAGAAAAAGGGACACAGCCCAGTCCACAATTTGTATAGGCCACATGGCCACAGGCCAGAGTCCAAGGCCACACATGCCACCTGCTTCAACACGGAGAGAACACTGCAAGGGTATCAGTTTGTAAATAGGCAGGCACCTCAGGGGGACAGGGAATGGGGGGGCACATCAGCTGGGAGATGTAACAAGAACACTGGTTCTGGAGGGGGCAACATGCCCTGTGCTTGGTCCTGGGGAGTGCAAGGCCACAGTCTCTCAGGTGGGTGACTTGCCCACTGGTTTTGGAGGGGGCAACATGCCCTGTGCTTGGTCCTGGGGAGTGCAAGGCACAGTCTCTCAGGTGGGTGACTTGCCCACTGGTTTTGGAGGGGACAACATGCCCTGTGCTTGGTCCTGGGGAGTGATGGGCCACCGTCTCTCAGCTGGGTGTCATACCCACTGGTTCTGGAGGGGGCAACACGCCCTGTGTTTGATCCTGGGGAGTGATGGGCCAGAGTCTCTCAGCTGGGTGACTTGCCCACTGGTTCTGGAGGGGGCAGGCCGCACAGCTGCCCATGAAGGCAGGATTGCATAATTTCCGCTGGCGGTGATGGCTGCACAGTGGTGGTGCTGCTGGTGGGGGGAGGCTCCTGCCCATCCCCTGCAACCTCGGATGGCTGCACAGTGGTGGTGCTGCTGGTGGGGGGAGGCTCCTGCCCATCTCCTGCAACCTCAGGCGGCTGCACAGTGGTGGAGCTGCTGGTGGTGGGAGGCTCCTGCCCATCCCCTGCAACCTCGGACGGATGCACAGTGGTGGTGGGAAGCTCCTGCCCATCCCCTGCAGCCTTGGACGGCTGCACAACCATGGTAGGTGGTGGGGGCTCCGTCACAGTTCTTGGTCCAGGCCCCTTGGTCTTCTTGCTTGCTGGGGCAGGCCTCTTGGTCTTCCTGCCTGCTAGGGCAGGCTCCTTGGTCTTCCTGCCTGCTGGTGAAGGCTCCTTGGTCTTCCTGCCTGCTGGTGAAGGCTCCTTGGCCTTTAGGGTGGCAGGTGCAGGCTCCTTTCCCTTTTTGCCTGCTGGGGCAGTCTCCTTTCCCTTTAGGCTGGCTGGTGCAGGCTCCTTTCCCTTCAGGAAACATGGCCAGGATCCCTTTCCACCACGAGTAGGTGCGGTGACGACTGGGCCCATGACTGTGTGGCTGAGGTGCTTGGCTCGGTTCTTCCTACCCTGGCCATACGTGCAGGATGGGGGGAGGGGTAGAGAAGAGGTCAGTGTTGGATAGGAAGGCCATTGGGGCGGGAAGAGGGAGAAGGAATGAGAGTGGAGGATGAGGGAGTGGTTGTTGGAGGTGTCTGCTGCTTTTGGGTGCAGGTGCTTGGGCTGTATGCTGTTGTGAGGTTGATGGCTTTTGGGCATCTGAGTGCTTGCTTTTGTGTATTCTGGGGTGGGGGACAGACACAGTGGGAGAGGACACAGGGGACGTGTGCATGGCTGTTGTGGATGTGTCTGCCAGTGAGGTGTGTGTTCTGCTTGGTGTGGTGATGCTGGTAGTGGATGATGATGTAGAGCATGCAGGTGTGAGTGTGGATGTAACTGGGTGGGAGGTGGAGGAGGTGGAGGGGGAGACAGTGGAAATAGTGGATGTTGTTGTGTCTGCAACCAGATAGTGTTTGTGTGAGTGCCTGTGGGATGAAGTGTGGTGCTTTTGTTTGCCTGTGACACTCTGGGGTGTTGTCTTGTGTGCATGCTCGTCTGTATGTGTGCCTGGGATAGGTTGGGGTTTGAAGGGAATGGGACTGGGCAGTGGAAGTTGGAGGGGGGATGGTAGGAACAGGTACAATGGCTGCCATCAGAGAGGAGGCCAGAACCTGAATCGATCTCTGTTGGGCCGCCAATCCAGTGTGACTGCCCTCCAGGAATGCATTAGATTGCTGCATCTGGGCTGCCAGCCACTGGATGGCATTCACAATGGTTGACTGCCCTACAGAGATGGATCTCAGGAGGTCAATAGCCTCCTCACTCAGGGCAGCAGGGCTCACTGGAGCAGGGCCTTAGGTGCCTGGGGCGAAGGAGATTCCCACTCTCCTGGGTGAGCGGGCATGGGCAACAAGATGAGGGGCTGCTGGGAGGGCGGTGCTGGTACGGGGGTGGCGGCTGTACCTGTAGCTGGGGTGGTCACAAAAGTGTCCGCCACCACCAGGGAGCTTCCATCAGAGGAGGTATCTATGTGAGAACTGTCCACTCCAGTCTCCACCGTGGAGCTCCCCTCGCCTCTGTCCCACTGGTGCCCCCAGCATCAGTGGACTCTGCCTCCTGGGTCCTTTGGGATGCAGCTCCCTCTGTCGCCAGTACCTCTACTCCTCCGCCAGATGATGCTAATGCACATAAGGATAGGGTGACAAAACAAAAACGGGGGGGGAGAGACAAAGGATACACTTGGTCAATGGCAGCACCAACACCACTGTTGGCGTACCCTCACACACAGGCAACAGCCCTACGCAATATGCATTGTGCTACCAGAAAAATAGTTAGTGGCCAATTCATGGGGAGGGGGACACACCGCCAAATGTAACACACCTGGGACCCCCGCAGCCCTGACCAGTAGTGGATGCCTACAAGCTAGGTAGCTAAATTTGCCCTTCAACACCCTAGCCACCAGGGGACCTATGCTGCAATGTCAGGCCTGGCCTAGGGGCACCCACTGACACACATCCCCCACCAGGATACCACCCTACCAGGTGTAAGTTGTAATGATGGGCATTGTACTCACCCCCTTGTGGCTGCTGTGATGCCCTTAAGCACCCATCCAGCTCAGGTAAGGCCACCGCTGGTATGCAGGCCATCAGGGGGGTCAAGGTTTGACGAGCACCCCTTACTCGATGGGAGGCCATCCCCAGCTGGGCCTCTGCCGTCTTCCGTGCCCAGCATCTCAGGTCCTCCCACCGTTTGCGACAGTGGGTGCTCCGCCCTACCATAGACTCCCAGGGTCTGCACCTCTTTGGCGATGGCACACCATATACCCTTCTTTTGATGGGCACTGACCTGCAGAGGCAATTCACACAGGAAAATAGATTTAAACAAATAGTCCAGCCTGTTAAGCATATTTCCCATCATACCCATTTCCATCACCATTTACACACACATGGCCCAGCACACAACCTGTTCTCCGCCCAAAGGACATCCACCCACTCCCCTTACACGAGGCCTTCACTCACACAACTCCATGCACTCATGCCACATGCATCGTGCACAAGGTGTATTTACCTGTTGGTCTGGAGGCCCATTCAGCAGTCCGTACTGGGGTAGGACCCCCAACCACCAGTCACACCAACTCCTCAGAAGTGAAGGCTGGGGCCCTTTCCCTGGTCACACAGGCCATGGTAGGTTTCAGACACAGGTCACAGCAGCACATGCAGTGTAAGTCCTCTCCTGTGGAGGTCAGGTAGCAAGTGAGGAATATGATAGAAAATGGCGGTGACGTCTGCGGCGGTGCGGTCAATGAGGAGTTGCACGGCAGTTCCCAACCGCCTCCCGCTACGGCGCACAACATCAGCGGAATTACCTCACTTCCACCTGTCCCTCCACACAGGACAGGCGGACGCCATTTTGGGGGGATGGGGCAGGCCCTGAAATAATGCTGCGCCACACGAGAAATAAGGACATAGTGGACAAATTACAATGACCCATTACATGTTTACAGGATGCAAAGTTCTGTTGTAGCTCCATTGTTCAGTTTGTGACCGGATCCTCACTCTTGTGTCCCTTAGATTACTAACGCTGCAGATGAATAGGAGATGGAGACATACCCCAGTGTATAGACCCCAGGTGGACTTGGCAACACTGGAGGACAGGCACATTATTCTCGCCTATAGACTGGACAGGGCCACAGTCACAGAGCTGTGTGCCCAAATGGAGCCTGACCTGATATCTGCTATCCGTCACTCCACTGGGTTCCCCTCTCTTGTGCAAGTGCTATCAGTACTCCATTTCCTGGCAACTGGTTCTTTCCAAGTAACAGTGGGCTTGGCAGCACGAATGTCACAGCCAATGTTCTCAATAGTGCTGACAAGAGTATTTTCTGCCCTGATTAAACACATGTGCAGCTACATTGTTTTCCCCCAGGTTGAAGATTTGGCCACAGTGATGGTCGAGTTCTACGCAATGGGACATACCCCCAACATAATTGGAGTGATTGATGGATCACATATTGCATTTGTCCCCCCACCATCAGAATGAACAGGTGTTCAGGAATCGTAAGAGTTTCCACTCTGTGAATGTACAGATGGTGTGCTTTGTCGACCAGTACATGTCCCACGTCAATGCTAAGTATCCTGGGTCAGTGCATGATGCCTTTGTCCTGAGGAATAGCAGCATCCCAAATGTGATGGGCCAACTACAGAGGCACAGGGTGTGGCTAATAGGTGAGCCCTGGTTCCCAGCCAGTATATATTGGTATATGTGTATGGTGTGGCTAAATGTTGTACTCAAGATTTGCAGGTGACTCTGGTAAACCCAACCTATCATGGCTGCTGACCCCTGTGAGGAATGCCAGGGACAGGGCAGAAGAACGTTATAATGAGGAACATGGGCGAACCAGAAGGATAATGGAAAGGACCTTTGGCCTCCTAAGGCCAGGTTCTGGTGCCTCCATCTAACAGGTGATCACTGCGCTACTCACCAAAGAAGGTCTGCCTGATAGTGGTGGGATGCTGCATGTTGCATAACCTGGCCCTCAGATGCCATGTCCCATTCCTGCAGGAGGAGGAGGAGGCTGGAGATGCCCGTGTGCCAGCAGTGGATCCTGTGGACAGTGAGGATGAGGATGCAGAGGATGAGGATGAGGACAACAGAACATCGGTGATCCGACAATGCTTCCAATGACACACAGGTAGGACATTGTTACTTCACATTTCAATTACATTTTTTTTAATTTATGTGGCAATGGCATGCTGATATTTCCCACTTCTATGCCCACTTACTGTTCCCTTTGGCAATTCCTTTTGCAGATGTTGGTGACCTCACATATTCTCCTGGTGTGATCACTGCAGCCAGCTACAGGTCATTAATCTATACTCATTTTCTGTACAGTTGATTTGAAATGTTTGTACCTGTTTCAATGAATACATATTTGATATACATGACATACTTCAAACTTCTTTTTTTCCAAACTCTGTTTATTGAAGTGCTAAAATATGGAGGGGCAAGTGCAATAGGATGAGGTGATGATGGAGGAAAGTCCAGGGTATTGTTCCAGTATGTTAGTAGCACAGGTGCATTGTTCAAGGGGACATAGGAAGGGTAGCAATGGCAGTTCAAGGTGGACAGGATGACAGGGTGGGACACAAGGGTGACAATCAGAAGAGTTTCATTTCCTGGTGGGGGTCTTGGCAAGTGTCTCTGGCTTCTGTCTGGATCACAGGGAACATTTGCGGGGTGGTTCACCTTCTGCAGGGGGAGGGGGGCTGGTGGCCTGTGAGTCCTGTTGTGGGGCCTCCTGGCCACTAGCGGCAGCGGAAGTGGAAGCCTGTTCAGATGTCTGGCTAGTGGCAGGGGCCCCCTGGTGTGAGACTGCTTTCCTCATAATATTGGCCATGTCTGCCAGCACCCCTGCTATGGAGATCAGAGTGTTGTTGATGGCCTGCAAGTCCTCCCTGATCTCCTGGTACTGTCCCTCCTGCAGCCTCCTGTTCTCCTGCACGTTGCCAAGGATCTGGCCCATCGTGTCCAGTGAATGTTGGTAGGCTCCCAGGACCTCTGCAAGTGCCTCCTGGAGAGTCGGTTCCCTGGGCCTGTTCTCCCCCTGGCGCACAGCACTCCTCCAAGTTTCCCTGTTGGCTGTGCCTCTGTCCCCTGAACTGTGTGCCCACTACCACTGACCCCAGGTCCCTGATTGTCTTGGGTATGAGGTGTGGCCTGGAGTCCCTGTAGAGGTGGACACACTGCTGATTGACGTGTCATGGGGACAGGGGTGTGGGTACGCTGGGTGGGTGCTGTGGTGGTGTTTCCTGATAGGGGAGGCTCTGTGGTGGTGTGTGACTGGGCCAGGGTAACCAGTTGTCCAGTGGTCCCTGATGGGCCAAGTAGGTCATCCAGAGCTTTAAGACTAGAGTTGATGTCATCACTGTGGGCCTCTTCAGTTGGGGGACTGGATATTGCTGGCCCCTCCGCTATGCTGACATTGGCTGGGATACCTGTGGGGATGTAAATGATGTGTTATGGTTTCTGTGTCTGACATAGTGTGCATCCGTGGCTTGCCCTCTTTGGTTGGATTTGCCCTGGCTACTTTTACTGGTGTACATTGGTGTATGGTGGGATAGTTAATTCTCTATAGTGTGCATGCTTTAGTGATGAGTGTCCATGCAGGGCTGTGAGTGGTTTCCATGCATTGGTAGAGCATGCAGGACTTGGCACTGGGATGAGTGAGATGTGATGGTGGGGTGTGTGGGAAGTGGTGGAATGATGGTAGTAAGGGTGAGGGTGGAGGTCTGTGATGGCATGCAGGTAGGGGGGTGATAGTGGTAGAGAGTTGACTTACCAGAGTCCAGTCCTCCTCTGACTCCAGCCAGGCCCTCAGGATGCAGGATTGTCAAGACTTGCTCCTCCAATGCTGTTAGTTGTGGGGGAGGAGATGGGGGTGCACCGCCAGTCCTCTGTACAGCAAGCTGGTGTCTTGCTGCTATGGAATGAATCTTCCCCCGTAGGTCGTTCCACCTCTTCCTGATGTCATCCCTAGTTCTCGAGTGCTGTCCCATGACGTTGACCCTGTCCACGATTCTCCCCCAGAGCTCCATCTTCCTAGCTATCGATATCTGCTGCACCTGTGCTCCAAATGACTGTGGCTCTACCCGCATAATTTCCTCCACCATGACCCTTTTATCCTCCTCTGTGAAACGGGGGTGTCCTTGTAGTGCCATGGGTGTTGTGTGAGGTGTGTTGGTGAGGGTGTGTTGGGTAATGTGTTGGGGTGTGTGATGTGGGGTGCGTGAGTGGTGTATGGGTGTGAATAGTGTGTGGCTCTAATTGTGTCAGTGGTCTTGATGTCTCTCTACTGGCAATGGTTTGAAATGGTAAAGGGTTGTGGGTAATGTGGGTGTGTGTTTTCTAGTGATGTGGGTGTGTGGGTGTCAGGTGTGTGTTGTTTGAATTCTCCAATATGGTGTTGTTTTGTTTGTGTGTGTCCATTTTGAGCGTGACAGTATGTACCGCCAATAGTTTACCGCCATTGAATGTCCGCTGTGGTGAATCATGGGTCATAATGTGATGGGATTTGTTCTGTTGGCGTAACGATATGGGTTTTGATACTGCCATTTTATCACTGGCCTTTGGGCTGGTGGATTTGTGTATGTGGCAGGATATTGACGGATTAGTGTGTGTCATAATATGGTGAACGGATATCCGTCGCGGCGGTGGTAAGTTGGTGGCAGTCAGCGTGGCTGTAAGTGGGATTTACCGCCAACGTCATAATCAGGGCCTATGACATATAAATCCAGCAATATAGCAAACATTTTTCATAGCAATATAGCAAACATTTTTCTTTAGTGTTGTTCAGATGTTTTATTTAGTATTGTTCAGATGTTAATAACAGAAACATTACTAATGTATGCTATCTTTTATGACACACCAGGGTGCAAATTAGCATTTCCGTTTAATCACTGTGCAACACTGGGGAAAAACACAAATATAATGGATTGTTAAAAAGTCCCCTAAAAAACGTTGCTTGTTTAATTCTGAGTTGAACTGAAATTTCTGAAAATGTTCTCACTATGTAATTACAGTGCTTACCTAAATTAGTAGATTTCTTCATAAGTCCTCAACCATGCCAGCTACATAATGACCTATCTACTGTAGGTAGTGTGTAGTACATGGGCTTCATATTTCAAAAATGTTCACTGCAAAACCTATAATTACATTTTAGTAGTTAGTTTAAGAATGTAACAGTGCATTAAGGCCCATATTTATACTTTTGTAGCGCCACATTTGCACTGCTTTTTGGCGCAAAAGCGGCACAAACCTACAAAATACAACTGTATTTTGTAAGTTCGCACCGTTTTTGCGTAAAAAAATGACGCAAATGCAGCACTAAAAAAGTATAAATATAGGCCTAAGTTTTGGGGCAATCTGTGTTTAAATGTTAACTTGGTGTCACCACATTCAGTCCATGCTGTATTGTTCCCTAAATAATTGGTGTAATGACTACATGATGTTTGTAATCCATGATGGAAAATTATTGCTGGACAAGTTAAAATGCATCCAGAAATGTAACTATGAGTAGCTGTAAAATTAGATATTATGGTTAGAATCTTTCGATTATCTGCAGCACTCCTTAATATTATAACACATAAATACGTAATAGCTTAGTTAATACAAAAGTTGACATAAGTTCATATCCACAGTTATAGTGCACAGCTTGACATATCACTTTCTTAAATGATATATATTTACAAGTAGGAATAGAAAGTTATAGGGATCTTTCAAATTCGTTAACTGTTAAAAAAAATGCAAGCATTGTAAGCATTCATGTTCCCAACAGTAGCTTGTCACAGAAAGATCAAGATGAGGGAAAGTTTCATTTACTAGTATTTCAGGAATAGGCATACAGTATTCCTGGGCATCCTGTTGCTTGTTTAATGAGAAACAAACATTTCCTCCACAGACAAACTATGGCCCTCATTACGATTTTGGCGGTTTTTGGGCAAGAACGTCATGCCAAATGGTGCCACCATACCGGCAGTGGTGGAGGCATAGTGACCGCCGGATTACGGGTCACAAAACACAAACCGCCCAAATACAGACATAAAATCTACACCGCCAGGCCAACCCACCGCGAAAGAGTGACTGATCAACCGTCTTCTGTGCCACACTGACACCATTGCGACCGTCATATTATGTGGCAACCTCCAGAACAGCGGAACATGCACAGGGGAAATCGCTGGCGGTTCGCACCGCAGTGGGAAAAAATGCACCTCAGAAAGTAGCCAATACCACATTGGCTAGTTCAAATATCCCACACCTGACAACCATACACACACCACGCACACCTGACCACGCCACCATATAACAAACCCCCACCAGCAATTCCTTGCGCCAAATAGAGCAGCCACAGCCACAGCCACACTTGAGATAAAACACACGCCAAACACAGCAAACAAATATCACACAGCACACATTACACAAATCAAGGCCACAGCTCACCAGCACACACAGCCAAACGGCCCCACATCACCACACACCGCTCACTGCACTTGACCCGCACCCACCCAACAACATGTCACACCAGAAGCACCCACGGTTCACCAAAAATGAGTTGCAGGTCATGGCAGACGAGATTATCAGAGTAGAGCCACAGCTCATGGAGTCCAGGTACTGCAAACATTCATAGCCAAAAACACTGAGTTACGGCAAAAGATCATCAACAGGGTCAACGCAGTCAGCACATACCCACGCACAGGGCAGGACATCAGAAAGAGGTGAAGCGACCTCAGGGGAAAAGTCCAGTCCATGGTGTCCAATCAGAGGATAGCCAGTAACAAGACCAGCGGGTCCATTCCCAGCAAAGGTCCTAGACATATTGCATCCCAAGGGCCTGACTGGCATCAGTGGAAGACTTGACTCTGGTAAGTCAGCAATACCCCCCAAGCACCAACCACCCATGCCCAGCATGCCTCCCCACCACTCTTCAACCCATTGCAACCCACCCCACTGCCCTGTCCCAAACACCCCACGCCCCTCCTGTGCATGCCACACCACCCCACTTCCACCATCCCTACTCATGCACCCCTAATGCATGGATGTGAACCACAATGTGAAGAACCACAGCTCCCACAATCCAATCCAAATCAATGTCTGCAGTGCCGCAGCTGTCATTGCCATCACTGGGAAGCAAGTCGAGCCACTGCATGCATCACAACAGGGACATAACAACTAGAGTCACTCATCTAAAATCTACCATATCCATCCACAGGTACCCCTGCCACTGACACCCTGGAGAGGATGCCAGGCACATATGGCAACAACACCACAGCCAGACCCTGAAATCCAAACCTGTGCCCCAGGGACCCATCAATCCGAGGTGTGCCCCATAGTACAGGGACCAGAGTTAAGGGCACACACCCCAGACAATGAAGACCCTGCTACTGCTGGGAGTGAGCACACTGTGCCAGCGGCACAGGCACAGGGGGCCAGAGGTAGTGGCAGGGGAACTACGGGCCAAGGCTCGGGACAGCCAAACCAACTGACTGCTCAGGGGTGCCTCAAACAAGTACTGGGTGTATACCAGCACACCCAGGACACAGTGGCCCAGATCCTCGCTACTGTGCAGGAGACCCAGCGGCTGCAGGGGCAATACCATCAGGAGGCCATCCAGCAGTGGCAGGCCCACAATATCACCATGTCCTCCATTGTAGGGGTGCTCAAGGACCTGACTACTGTCATGTGTGAGTCCGCCACCCACCAGCAGGCCCTACCACTGGCCACATCCCATCACAGCCCTCCATGTCAGCGGCAGCCAGTGCCACGGAGTCCCCACCACAGGACTCGCAGGACACCAGCACCCAACCCCTGTAGCTGAGGTACCCCCACACAAGCAAGGACGTCCAAGTAGACATCCAGCCAGACATGATGGCCAAACCACCACCAGGAAGTGACTCTCTCCTGAACATTCTCTCTTGTGTGTGACTGTGATACCATCTCAACTGTCCACTCCCATATCTCCGTCCACCCATAGCCTGCAGACTGGACCTGGACTACCTACATCTGGCCTCACCACTCTGATGATCCCCACCGCCATGACCCCACTCATCACCCCTTACACTTGTCCACCCCAAATAAATAAATGACAATTGAGCACAGTTCATGTCTACGTATTAATTTGTCATGAGTACGCATGGAACTGCCAACACATGTACAGCCAGCAACCCATTGCCCAGCACATTCATGAGAGGGGGGAGCAAAATGGCAGGAGGTTGATTGTGGAGCAGGCAGCGGCTGGAGAGAGTGTGTCAATGGAGGCAACAGGCAGGGACCAGAGGTCACCACAACATTATCCTGAAAGTAGGGCAAGACAGGGACAACAATCACTGTAGGAGTCACAGATGCCAACTCCACACAAAAGCACTGTAGGAACAGGAATCAAAGGCAGATATGCCAGTCAGGTCCATAACCATATGGCCAGCACCAACACACAAAAACAACACATACCAATCCAGTGGTCCAACCCTCACAGTACCCAGCACCAGACATGACCCCATACCCACTCCCACCAGCAACAATGTAGCAATGCCACCCAATGTTGACTCCCAGGATAGATGCTGCAAAGATGCAACAACCCTGTGTGGCACACACATAGCACTTGAACTGCCAGCTCAGGGAACAGTCAACATACACATTGATGGAAGTAGTGCACCAGCACAACAGCTGCCTGACAATAGGCATGAGCTGTACACTTTGACTACCTAAGTCATGGGCAAATGTGACACCCCCCCAACCCACCCAAAGTCAGAGCTGCAACCAATACGGTCAGTGGTCACAGACAACAGGTGGCATCAGGGACAAGGCAGACAGTTGTAGAGGACACATACCACACAGTTTACACATACCTGCATCTCAGCCAAAATAATGTTGAATCATCTCTGCCCTGGAGTCAGCTGCATCCTCATCATTCTCCTCTTCATCTCTCCCCTTGTCCCCTTCATCAGCCACTGGCGCAGCTACCCCCTTTTCTGCATCCAACAATGGGATGTGATGCCTCAGGGCCCGATTCTGCAGCATGCAGCAGGCCATAATGATCTGCCACACCTTCTGTGGGTTGTAGAGCAGGGCACCCCAGAGAACCTGGCCTTCTGCAGGCCGAAGCATCTCTCAATGACCTGTCTGGTATGACTGTGGGCCTCATTGTAACGGTCCTCTGCCGTCTAGGTAGGATGCTTCACAGGTGTCATGAGCCAGGGCAGGTTGGGATAGCCAGAGTCACCTGTGTGCATAGAGGGAAGAGGCATGTCAAGACCAGGAGGGCAATGGGACAGAGACACAAGGGTGCAGAGAGCTGAGGGTCACACATATGCAGGGGTACATACTGATGAGCCAGGCCCGGTCCCTCTGGAGTGGTGCCACCATGTGTGGGACACTGCTGTTCCACAGGATGTAGGAATCATGCACAGAGCCTGGGTACCTGGACGTCACCTGGGAGATGTATTGGTCCACACCACCTGCACATTGACGAATGAATGTTTTTGCAGTTTCTGTACACCTGTTCATTCCTCCTGGGTGTCACCAAGGCAATGTGAGTGCCATCAACGGCCCCAATCACATGTGGGACATGTACTACATGGTAGAACGCAGCCTTGACACTGGGCAATTCTGCACGTCGGGGGAACAAGATGTAGCTGGACATATGTTTTCTCAAGGCACACAGTACATCCCTCAGGAGGGTGCTGAACTGCTGAACCTGGTCTGCGACATCCCAGCTGCGAGGCCCACTGTGACCTGGAAGGAGCCTGAGGCAAGGTAGTGGAGGACTGCCAACACCTGCACTGTGGGAGGGATGGCATGGGATGGTGAATGACAGATCCGGGTTTAATCCATCAGTTTTTTTGCTTGCCATTCCAGTTTGGACCCAGCCATATGCAAATCAGTCTTGACCCTGTTCCCCATGGGAACAGTCCAGCCCGAACTGCCAGGCCATGTTTTCCCTGGACCAGAAACAAGCATCCTGGGGCCGGTTTCAGGGTATCACCCTTCATCAGTCAGGCTAGCTTGAATCTGGTGGCATAGCAAGCACAGGACCCACGTCTGGGCATACCCTTCCCACTTGGGGTGACAAATGCAAAAACAACAGATGATGGACAGAATGCAGAGGAAGTTCCATTATGATCACATGGTTCAGGCGATAGGACTGGATGATGTGACACTCCTCCAGGGTTGGCAAGGTCAACTAGGGGCCTGTACACCGGTGCATTCATTATTGTTAACCGTCCCCATGCCTGGGAACAGGAGAGAGTTGTTTCAATGTCTTTCAACATAGACTGAGTCAACGGTGTTGATGTGGCCACAGGCCACCACATATCCCCCATGACGTACTGACTTTCACACCCATTAGACATTGGAAATGTAAAATGGTAGCCACCTGTCTGCATGCATGGGACAGGTGGAAGTGAGATCATCCCGCTCGTGTAACACGTCATGGCCGCCTTGCAACTGCCCATTGGTTCACTCTTTTGCCAGTGGCAGGGGCCAATGGTGATCACCGCCGGTGGTGACGGTGATGTCCACGGTGGCTGTGACTGCCATTTCATGTGCTCATGCTCACTTGACTCCTAAACCTCGTGCCCTGAAGACCTCCACTGAGTGTGGTGCTGTGTTCTGACTCTGGAAACGCAGATGCCACATCCTGCAGGACACAGGGCCCCAGCCTTCACCCAGGGAGAGTTGGAGCGGCTGGTGGACAGGGTCTTGCCCCTGTATGGACAGTTGTATGGGGCACCAGAGCAGCAGATGAGCCCAATGTCATTGTCCTGTATGTGAGTTGTGCGCATGGGAATGGGGGCTTTGGAAGGTGGCAGTGCGTATAGAGCATGGACATGGGTGAGGGGCTAAGGCTACATTGGCTGACGATGTGTGGGTAAGGATGTGTGATGTGTGCTGTCCACTACTGTCTCAGGTATGCCACTCTACATGACTGTGTCCTTCTGTCTGTGTCACCCATGCAGGTCAGCGCCCATCAGAAGAAGGGGATTTGTCGTGACCTGGGGGTCCATTCCCAGCAAAGCACCCACTGCAGAGGCCCAGCTGGGGACATCCTCCCAATGAGGGAGGGGAGCCCATCGGACCCTGACCCCCCTCATGGCCCGCATATTGGCAGTGGCCTACCCTGAGGTGGATGGGTGCTTGAGGGCAGCACAGCAGCCAAATGGGGGTAAGTACTCACTCTCACAACATGTTTTGGCATGGTGGGTGTGGGCACCATTGGGTAGCTGTGGTGTGGATGCTAGGTACAATGATGTCCACTATGGGATTAGTCCATCCAGGCAGGATTGGCATTACAGGTGTAGGTAATGCCATGGAGTCAGTGGTAGTGGGGCAGACTCCTCCAATGTTGAAACTGTGTTGCCACCTAATAGCTAAATGTGCTTGCCAGCTCATGATGACAGGATCATTAGACCTGGGGTGTTAGGGCATTTTAGTCAGTCTGGGCCAACCACTGTGCCAAGGGTGGATCTAGGACCTCAATCAGCTGGCAGGCACTGCATGTATAGTGGGGTGGGTACACAAAGTGGTTACAATGTTACTTGACAACAGCCAAGTAGGCCTGCCAACTAGCCGTGCAGGATCCAGTTGGGTGTGCAGTCCTTTGCATGCCTGTCTCAATGGGTAGTGGGCAGGTATTGGACAGGTGTGGTGGCTATGACACTCCTTATGAACATGTTTGCATCAGTCAGACCTTCAGTGGTTGACATGTGCATGGTTGCGGTTTCTCCCATGGTGTTCCCAAGTAGTAGGATGCTCAGAGGTGGGCATAGTGTATGATGGCATCAAATGCCAATGTTCTACCCTATATGATTGTTATGCTGGCATTGACCAATTGTACCCTGTCTTACTCTCTCTTCCTTCCTGTCCTCCTCTGTCTTTGTGTGCATCAGAATCATCAGGTGAAGGGGAAGGGGCACCGGTGAGTGGGGAAGTTGCAGCCCACGGGACTAAGGAGGCTGATACCAGCGGAGCCGAGGGGACCAGTGGGACAGAGGGTGAAGGGAGTACCATGGGGGAGACTGGGTCGACCTCTACATATTCAGATTCCTCCTCCGATGATGCTCCCTGGCGTTGGCGGACCCATCTGAGACCATCCTAGCACCATCCTTGTCCGCCACCCCTCTTACCAGCACTGCCCTCCCTGTAGCTCCCCACCTAGTTGCCCGCGCCCGCTCACCCAAGAGGGTGGGCATTGCCTTCACCGCAGTCACCTACTGACTCACATGCATCCATATCAACAGACATGGTACACAAGCACCACAGACGCCAGCACTGCCATACACACACTCAACAGAAACATGCAGACATGACAACATTCACACCCTGCACGAACTCCCCCACCACCTCCCCCTCACAGTCGACACACCACTCACACCTGCAGTCAGCATCACATCAGTCACTGATCCTGCCACATGTACCCTCACTGCCACTGTCATCACATCCTCTGGCCCCCATCATGCACCCCATACACCACTGGAGCTGACACCACGACTGTCAACACACCCACATACAGCACATGCACCTTACCTGCAGACACCACCCCAACATTCACTCACACGTCCCCCATGCCGTCTCCCTGCATCTCCTCCCCACCTCCTCCCAGTGCATCTAAACCCCCGCATTCACCCACCCAACAGTCCCCCAGCACACATATATCATCCACACACACACCTGCACCCAATGCACCTACACGTACACACCTCACAACCATACCCACTCCACCCACTCCCAAACGTCTTGCTCTTGACTACCCATGTGTCCCCAAAAACGTTTCCTATGTGAGTTTACCCTCACCAATGACCCAGTCCCTGTTCCCCTCAAGCACCCTGCTATTCTACCAATGCCCCGCCTTCCGCCTCCCAGTCTGCAACTGGCCCTGCCCATGCCTCTCCGCCACCTTTTACTTACGCCCCTGTCACGTGCGCTGCTTCTGCTGCCAAATCCAAGCCCAAGCCCACTCCTTCCACCACCCAAGCCAGGCCCACTTCCTCCACTTCCAAGGGCAAAACAACCCCCCCAGCTAAACCCCCCACCTCCAAGGACAAGCCCAATGACCCCCCAACCATGTAGACCCCTAGGGCCCCCCTCTTACAGGCCCAGACGGAAGGACCCACCCTCCAAGCCTAAGTCCACCCCCACCCCACCCTCACCCCTGAGGTGCCTGCATTCCCCATTGACGCCTTTGCCCTGTGGAGGCCTGCACTTTGCAGTCAGGCGTCAAGTTGTGGCATCAGTTTATGCCCAGTGTGCTCCGAGCACTGTGGACTATTGGACTGGCCCTTGGGCCAGTATATTCATTGTTTTATGCACACTTATTACATTGTTATTAAATTTATGCAGCACAACACCATTGGTGTCGATGGTACCTACCTAGTCCTGGCTTTCAATCAACTTGTTTGTGTGGTGGTTATTAGCATGTATGCATGTGTGTGCATGTGTTGGTACGGGTGTTTGTGGGGGCATGGCTTCCTGTGCTGTGTGTTGTGTGTGTGTGTTTTCTAACATCCTTCCTGCCATTGTGGGCTAGGATGGTGTACTTACAGTTGGTGTCATGATCGCCGTCGCTGGTCAGGGAGCTGCATGGCCAGGTAGAGGATTGGGAGGAGTTGTAACTTGCGTGCCGTGGGGCCTACGGACGTGCTCCTGACGGTAGGTGTTCCCTTTTATATTGTTTGTTTCCGCCAGGCTTATGGTGGCGGTGGTTCCGCCCCGGAAATCCTGGAGGTATACAACCTTGTATTATGGTTTTGGGATACAGCCTGACTGCCAGGCTGAAGATGGCTGCTGCCTGGCGCGCCAGCCCTTCTGCTGTGGCGGGCCGAACAGTAACTTGACTGTGTTCTGTAGGTGTCTTCCCAGTACTTGTGATATGGCTGTCTTCACCACCGGGCACGCGGCAATGCGGCCGCCAACTCCACTGCGGCGGTACGCTGTCTGCCAAACTCGGAATGAGGGCGTGCATCTATGACACCACTTGTAGATTGCCACAATACTTTATTGTACTGAAGTCCTTAATCCAAATTACATATAGTTTTACAAAATGGCGAATCTGTATTTTTGAAAAGTACATCTTTAACTAAAGGTAAATATAATAGAAAATTAATAATAACATGACTATAGCAGTTAATCCCATTACTGTTACTGTTACTAAACTGAACGCCTTGAATTCAAATGTGGTTCTCTTTCTTCTTTCTTATACACCACTGCACATTTTGTACAGCATCATCTGTGCTGAAACTTTCTTTTATTTTCATGTATATTTTAATTTTACGGGCTACTGGATATTCTCCAAGTGAAGGGTTATATTTTTGTCTTAAATTATTATATATTCACAAACACAAGAAGGGTCTGTATGATTTTGGTGTGATCAATGTCTATAATAGATAATCCTTGTACATTTTCACACAAGACAAAGCAACATATGCCTTGCAATCAGTTGAGTCAATGTTAATTAATGCATAATCAAGGTTAAACCTTGTGATTTAGGCATTGTCACAGCATAAGCTACATACAGAGGAAATTGTTCTCTTTGAATACATAAGTCTTTGAATAATAAAATCTTGCCATTGATCTTGTAATGTGTTCGGGGTCCTTAATATTGTCGAATTTCACATTAACGAATTTTATTTCATCATGACTTTTAAATTGTATAGATTTAACCATATATGTCCAATTGCTCCACTCACATGTCCTTTTTCTACATCTAAATTGTCCCGTGAAATGACCAGACTATTTTTGCACATAAATAGCTCTTTTTCTAATCTAGTTGTTCGTGACACAAATGTTTTCATCTGTAATAATTATGTAGATAATGTTTTAGTTATTGGAATATTTGCTCCATGACTTTCAAATGAATCCTTTCAAGGTGACTGTACAATTTGGACCGGATTTGTTTTTGCCTGCGAGGGGGGGAGGAGCCCCACCCTCCACCGAGCACTAGAAAGCGCGAACTTGTCTCCCGTTGCGCGGGACCATATTTGTTTTTGCCTGCGAAGGGGGGGAGGAGTCCCACCCTCCACCGAGGGTTAGAAAGAGCGAACTTGTCTCCTGTTGCACAGGACCGGATTTGTTTTTGCCTGCGAGGGGGGGAGGATCCCCACCCTCCACCGAGCGTTATAAAGCGCAGACTTGTCTCCCGCTGCCCGGGACCGGATTTGTTTTTGCCTGCGAGGGGGGAGGAGCCCCACCCTCCACCGGGCGCTAGAAAGGGCGGACTCGTTTCCCGCTGCGCAGGACCGGATTTGTTTTTGCCTGGGCTAACTAGGAAAGCTGCATCGTCTGAAGATCTGACTTTGCCAGAGGTGAGTCAAGCGTCTGGTGACGTGAGATAAAAGAGTATCTGGGGTTGCCTTGCAGGCTTTCTAGAGGAGGGAGACAAGGCGACGTTGAACTTAAAATGAGGATAGGTAGGCGGAGGGGGGCGGCTCCGCAAGTCAACAGCAAAATCAATCAAACTTTAGACAGCTTCTTGCAGAAGGCAGTTGGTGCCTTAGACAAAGCGCTAGAGCTGGCTGAGCGCCGTTTATCTATCCCATCGTCTCCAGCCTCCACAGCCCCTAATCTCCCTTCCCCGCCTTTACCTCAACTCTCCCTCCAGCAACCCCAGAGCATGCAACTAGCTTTGCCTTTATTTCCAGATACCCACCCAAAAAATGCCCGGGAGACTACCTCTGTAATTTTGGATAAGGCTACTCCAGTAGACCCAGCTCAGCGGATTCTGGATCTTCCAGCAGGAGCATTTGCATCTGATTTAGAGTCTTACCCAAAAGGAGAAAGAAAGCGAGGGGAGGTCCTTTATGTGTAGTTTTATGAGTGTTCAGTTTTATTATGTGCTTTAATGGCTCGAGAACAGCCGAATAAAGTCTATTTGATGTTGATGTTGTTGACTGTACAATTTCTTGATTTTCCAGTAGTTATATTTTTATATTTAAATCATTGCATTCTTTTAGGGTTGGCAGCAAACAAAAAACAGGTATTGATTGCAAAAGGACTGAATGCATAACTTCGCCAGCACTTTTCAAATTTGGGAATAAAGTTGATATCCTTCTTCTCTGAAGTTTCATATTGGCAGTAACTTATAACTTTCAATAATATGCTTGTCTTATGTTCTGTGTCAGTTCACTGTATGAGAAATGTAACCAAATGTTAACATTACTATCATCTAAGCAATTTCTGGTTCTTTATCTGTCACAGTTTTGAAAATTGGATTGCCCTTAAAAGGAGTTGAAGTAGATCACCAAAAACAATCACGTTTACCAGCAAATAGATAATCATGTTCTGTCTTCAGTATTTCTGTCATACGTAAGAGAACAAAAGCTAGCATCAAGTTGGATACCAATGTTTGACAATGTTCAGCATTCCGTCCATCACTTGTTGTTTTTACCATACTAACCTCACCTACAATAAAGATTTGTGGGTTTTTCTGTACTTTATGAACTTCTCGAGAAGTATCACTATTAAGTTTTAAACGTTCAAGTTCATTACTATACAGTACTCTACTGGTAGTAATAGTAGTTAATGTAATATTATTCTTTTCATATTATATCTTTGCTGGATTATCATATGTAAATTTGCGATGATTGATGGATGTAGGTTTTGAATGACGTATTAAGCAATCTTCTGTTCCTTGGACATGAAATTTTCCACTTTTAACATCCTCAACAACATTATTTCTGTAGGTACAAAATTGAACAACTTCATATAATAACAACTTTTCCAATAAATGGCTACTTTTAGAATAGCATGTATATAATACATTTATTTTCACAATGTCTTTGTTTTCAGGATCAAAGTGAGCAATATATTTAGTTTTGTCCAAACTTTTTAAAGCTCTTCTTCTTGATGATGCTAATCGTATGCCAAGCCATTTAATTTTGTTGGATTTACCATATAAACTGGAAGATTTTAAATGTTCACTTACTTTTCAACTGCTAATCTCTCTATGAGATAACATTTCAATGCTAAATCTATACAAACTTTTAGTTAAGGATTGCTCTGCCGAAATGTATTCCTATATTTTCCTTATATTAGTTTTCTCAGATTAATAATATATGAAGTCACATACCAGGCAACAGCTATTGAATTATCAGCAACAAATTGAATGTCAATGTTCACATTCCAGATATGTAGTATTAAGGGATTGTAATCATTAATCCGCTCTGATGCATGTTCTCTTTTAAAATTGTGTGTGTTTTAGGGGACTTTCCTTTGAGAACATGTCTCTCTTTATTGATTCTTTTTTTTTTTAAATTGGCCTTGGGAAACTAAAGTGGCATTTTCTATACATTTTTGATCTGTTTTGAAATTTCACTAAGCAGTAATTTCCACATTTGTGACTTTGAAATTTTAGTGCTTGGTCAAACAGTTTTTTGATTTTCTTCTTTATTTGATATTTCGCAAGTACCATATTGTTCACTGAAATGAAAAACACATTTGTCAGAGTTGTATCCAAATATTGGGGCATTCTTTATCCTTAATAGCATTTGAATTTGAGGGACACCTTAATGCAGCCTAAACTATGTCCTTGCTTCTGTGTAAGCCTGTGAAAAGGGCAGTTGTCCAAGCTTTGCAAAGTTTTAATTTGCCTTGTAAATGGTTTTTTTAATGCGGTAATCAAGTTTAGTAGTTTTTCCATACAATTTGCTATCACTTTCCATATAGAGGTGCAATTCTATAGGTAAACAGGATGTTTACCTCTTTTTTCCTGAACATTTTGTTGTGAGTGCTCCATAACATTGGTCACTTTTTTCTCTAAGCGAACAACAGATTCATGCTTAACTTTACAGCAATGGCCTTCATTGTTTACAGCTGGAAGTCAGTTAGTGTATGTATGGTAACCTTCTTCATGAAAGTATGAATCCCTAATTGACGCATGTCTCCACCAGCATCCAACATTTGTCTAACATGTGCAAAGTTATTAAGGAAGAAAAATCAAACACTACCTCTAGTCACCCTAACTACAACTATAGAGTGTCTAATGCCACTTGGCTTTATATATATATATATATATATACATATATGTATATATATATATATATATTTATATATATATATATATTTTGGGTGGCTGTGACACATGCCATTTGAATAATGAAGTATATTTGATTTTTTTAGAAGGCTTGTTAGAATTGTACATATGATAATTTAAACATGATCCGTTTGTGATTTAGAATGTACTTCGTATTGGTGTTTCCCATTAGAACCAAACTACGCAGCGTATATTTAGAATACAGAATTTGCCCACTAGGGCTTGATTGCACAAAATGAATTAGATCAACAGGGAATGTTTAAGTTGGATTTAATTAATATACAAGCTCGATATATCTCCAATATAATGAAGATTGTACAATTATAAGATGATTGAAATATCTATTTTGGATGATTAAATATACAGGCACCCGACAGATTACTACTGTACACCAAGGATGATTTCAATGTTTAAAGGTGGCCACCATTGTCTAGGCTATAGTGTTGGTGTTTGTTCGAATGTCCGGCATTTGTGTTTGGTGTTATTTAAAGATGTGTATTTCATACCTATTCCATCCGTGAACAAGGCTACGGCCAAAACGAACGCGCCAGAGGGGAGATCCATTTTTTCCAATAAATTCATATGAATTTACAGCATATTGCTTTCCTTGAACAGAATGAAAAACATTGTGTATATATATATATATATATATATATATATATATATATATATATATATATATATATATGTATATATATATATATATATACACACATGTATGATCTAGTGGTGGTCGCCATTAGGTAGTTATAGTTTGGACCTAGCTTCTTTAGAAAAAGCAGTTTTTTGTGCTAATAACTTTGGCACCATTTGATGAATGTTAACGAAATAAAAATAAAAACACTCACTTCAGCTTTTTTATGGAAAGTTTCAACGTGATCCGTCAAGTGGGGGCAGAGAGAATGGAGGGCCCAAAACACTTTTCCCCATGTATTGTTCCATAGGGATAGCGAACGAATCACTGGACGGAATTACACCAAATTTGGCAGAAAGGTAGCTCGTGATCTAGAAAGAACTCTTTTAGTTATTTGGTGTATACCTGCTCAGTAGTTTCTGAGATTTTAAAGAGAAACTAAATTTGTATATATAGGGACCCGAAGGCTCCACAATCCCTCCCAATCTCGTGCTGAGATCTGATTGTCTCTCAACACTTCAACAAGGAAGTTTCTGCTTCAGTCGAGTCCTAGAACAAAAGATTCAAAAAAAGAAATAGGGCCAGGATAGGTACATTCTGACCCCTTATCTCTAGTGTTAGGGTCCCGGACTGCCCTCCACAGCAACAGCCCCTGGGTGGACGAGGTTCCGGGGGCATTGAAATCTTCAATGTGTGTGGCACGTGGCCTCCCGCAGCCCCAGGGACCGCCACCTTCTTAGGGCTAACATGGAATTAAATGGGATGGGGGCTGTCTGGTGCCTCCACATCCCCGGGGACCTCCACTTCCCCGGGGCTAACACGGAATTAAATGGGGTGGTGGGTGCCTGACACCTCCACAGCCCTAGGAACGGCCACCGACCCAGGGATAACATGAAATTAAATGCGGCGGCCACTCCCCAAAGCCCATAGACCGCCACCTTCCCAGGGCAGAAAATATAATCAAAAGCAGAGGGGCTGCCTGGCCCCGGACAGCGCCGGGGACCACCACTTCCCCTCAACTCTTTCATTAGTTTAAAGTTAAAAACTGGCCCCATGTAGCCCCCCCCCATATTTAATTTCCCTGAAGCATCAGGAAGGTGGCCATCCACGAGGCTGCAGGGGGGGCCGGTGCTCCTGAGGAACCAGGAAAGATTTGACCCCGACCCTGGGTCTTCTTCCCAGCGGTGGAGGGACACCCTTTATGTCCTCAGGGTCAATTTAGCAGAGAGTTCACAAATCAGACGGAGTTACCAACTGGAGGAATAAAGAGAAGTTTATTACATGGATTATAGCTTGAGCTAATACAGAGTCCCAGGACAGTCAAGTGACTATCCTACGGAGGCTGCCCCTTCACTCTGGGGGACCCAACCTTATATACATGCAAAACTGCTTAGTCAGAGGACAACTCCACCCCTATCGTATTCAAGGTCCTCTGCGGTCTTCAGAATATTTCAGGGATACACATGTGGTGGGAGAAGGTACAGATGCAGCTGGCAGGAGGTGGCAACGACCTGTACAAACTTGTTCTGGCAGTTACTGATTAAGCATGACAATTCTCTGAACTGTAATTGGTAAAAGTAATATGGCAGCGATAAGCAGATTGCAGCCCAAGGCTGCGAGCACAAGGTCAATCATCAAAGTTCAGGAGGTTTGTCGAACACATGGCAACATAATAAAGATAAACAGATGCCTAGCAGCTATGGTGTATGATTAACTTTATGTACATTTTCTCAATCCCTCCTTTTGCCATTGTGAGGCAAGTTTGAACGTCATTCAGTGTCTATGTTAATGGACATAAGGTCTTTTATCTCCTGCTCAAGGGACAGCATAGCCGTGTGTTGAGGAGGGCGAACAGGCCAGGGGGCAAAGGATGCCATACAGCAACTGCACAAAGCAGGAAGGCACTGTACACAAAGACAACAGGTGAGGAATACAGCAGCAAGCACAAAAAGGAATATTAGTATCTTCCAGCCCCATTGGGAAATCAAGCCCCAAAACCAGTCGGTCAAGGATCATGTTCCTTCGTCTTGGTGTATTGTGGAAGCTATCATATGCAACCTTTGAAAAGCTTTATATACTGAAGGGGCATTGTCTGGTATATAAATGCAGCAGCTCGATCCGATCAAAGTACACACTCCACCACAGCCTGCCAAGATAATGTCAAGAACCATTCTGTTTTGAAGAGTAACAAGGCAGTCAGCAGCGAGCTCTGCAGTGATGTTACTCAGAGCTCCTGCTGTTTCATTTATTGTTGCTTCCACGACTCGTGTGAGATGTCTGATATCCCTACTGTTCATCATAGGGCCCCAAAATGGAAGGACTCCTTTAAAGTAGTCCAATGCTTCTTGTGCTGAAGTATCTTCTGCAGATATTACCCCTCTCCGAGTCCTGTGGTGTTGAGGGCCAGTTGTGTAAGTTGGTGGTAGTAACCAAGCAATGTAACACGTGCCGGTCCAGGTGGGTACCAAGGAGGTGTAGGCATTATTACCACAAACAAAATACGAGTTTCGTGATGGTATCATGGTAGGCCAATTAGTTCCATTCAATATTACTGTAGCATAACAGTTACTGGCACCTACACTTCTTTTACCACTTTTCTGAAAACAAAGTGGAGCCTTGACCTGTGTTACAAAAAATCTTCGGCCAATCCGGGGTGTGGTATTAAAGGATAAAAAATCTATGTCAGTAGACCTATTTCGTCGGTCAGCATATTCTGAACTTTCTTCCTTTGTTCCATAAACTCTTGTTCCAGTGGGTCAGCATAACTGGTATAGGTGGGTGACCAATAGTCCGGAATTAGTAGCATCCATTGAGGTAGCCCAAATGGCTGATAGTTCATGCCAGGCGCTGCAGGAGCCATCAAAAGAAAAAGGGAATGCAATATATGGCAACCTTCTTTGCACGGAACTCGGTAGCAAGCCACATATCCAACAATTTGTTCTATTTACAGCCAGCTGATGTTGATGTAACATAGATAAGAAGTTATTGTTTTCATATTCCTTACGTCGTCCTTCCTCATAGGGTGGTAAGGAAACATGGCTGTGTTCTGGAGGCAGTGGCGTAGTTCGTGGGACCTCTGAGTCAGAATCATGTATTACCCACCCAATGCAGGACAGAAGTGCCAAAAATAGTATTGTTATGATGAGATAAGTGATACGTGGGCCTAATAGTCTTTTTAAATTACTTATTTTCTTCTTTTTCCTCTTGTCTTCTTCTATAACTTCCATTTCTCTTTATTGCTTGTCCCACTAGCAGTTCAGTCCAACCCAGGTGCTGCCCGTGACTGGTGGTTGCTTCACTGTGGGGTGATTCCAGCAGTCCTATTTACACACTCTGGTCCGCCCCGACAGTCAAAATCACGGCCCTGCAGCTATCGTCAGACTTAATACAGGGGACAAGCAATCAGTTCATTGTTCATTTTATTATTTTCGTGGGCGGAAATTGTATCTTGTGGACTGTGGTATGGTATGGTCAGGAAACAATTGTTCAGTGTGACCTAAATCTGAGGGAACAACCTGCAGCACACTGTCGTTCTGTTTTTTATCACTCCGCGTAGTGTTGCTGAAAGGGTCCTCAGTCGTAGGGTGGTCACCACTTTTTATTTCATCAGAGGGTACGAGTAGGGGTACTTTCTTACAGTGGGATGCATGTATCCAATTCTTAGCTCCCTCGACTTTAACTGCTGTTCGAGTAGCAAGGAGGACCGGTCGCGGACCTTTCCATCGAGGTCGAGACTCTTTTTCGCTGGAAATTCTTTGTGAAGACCCAGTCTCCAGCTAGTATCTTGTGGCCTGGATCAGTGGATACAGATGGAAGTGCTTCACGCACCTGTTGGTGAATAGAACGCAAAGAATTAGTGAGTTCATTTAAATAGTCCATCAAAACAGGATGTTCTAGTTCTGAGTACTTGTGAGGTCGAGGGACCCCCCAGACATTTGCTGGCCTACCCATCACTATCTCATGTGGTGACAACCCTGATCTAGAGTGAGGCGTCATCCTGACAGACATTGAAGCCAGGGGCAACGCGTCCGGCCACCGTATACTGCGTTCTGCGCATATGTTTGACATCTTCAATTTAAGTGTGCCATTATATTTTTCAACTAGTCCTTCTGACTGGGGGTGGTTAGCTGCATGAAACTTCTGGCGGAGGCCCAACCCTTCATACACCCTTTTCATCACCTGCCCTACAAAATGACTCCGATTATCTGACCAGACACACCTTGGGACCCCAAACCGTGGGAAGAACTCCTTCAGAAGTACCTTTGCGGTGGGAAGGGCAGTATTATCTTTAGTAGGGTAAGCTTCTACCCACTTACTAAACATACAGACCACAACTAGGACATATTTCAAGTTATTACACCTTTCCATCTCAATATAATCCATTTGTAGTACTTCAAAGGGATACGTTGGTGGGGAAAAATGCCCAGCGAGGACTGAGGCACCCTTCCCTATGATATGTTGTAAACAAATCATGCAGGATTGAACCAGTTGGTCAGCTACTCTTCTGATATTTTTATTAAACCAAACCGGATCAAGCAAATCACAGATGCTTCTCGCACTAACATGTGCAGGACCATGGGCCATAGTCACTACTGGTAGCACGAATGCATCGGGTAACATCCATCTTTCCCTCTGTGACAGATCTGTCCAGCACAGCGTATTTTCATCTAACTTGGCCTTCCCTTCTTCCCATTCCTTTCTCTCCTGTTCAGTTGCCTCATCCAGTATCTTCCTGACACTCTCTACCGTGTTTCCAAATATTTAATCGGGACAAACCTTCTCTGTACTATCTACCACATACATGTGTCCTGTCTTTGCATACGCTGTATCTTTTGCTGTCTGATCGGCTATGGCGTTGCCCCATCCAGTTTCATCTGTCACCTTTTTGTGTGCACTACACCTCATGATAGCCATTGTTTTGGGCAACGCCAGGGCAGAAAGTAAGTTAGTTATAAGGGTCCCATGTTGAACACGTGTCCCATGTGAAGTGAGGAATCCTCGTTTTGCCCACAAGTGACCAAAATTGTGTGCTACGCCAAATGCATACTGACTGTCTGCGTAAACATTCACATTAAGGGGGTCATTACAACCCTGGCGGACGGTGTTAAAGCGGCGGTAAGACCGCAAACAGGCCGGCGGACAAAAAAAGGGAATTATGACCCTGGCGGAAACCGCCAACAAAGACAGCCACTTTAACACACCGCCCGCCATGGCGGTAAAGACAAGCAGCGTGGCGGGAGACAATGTACCGCCCATAGTATCAGAACACACCAATCCGCCACCTTTTCCGGGGCGGATTCACCGCGGATAAAAACACGGCGGAAACAGCTTTTGCTATGGGAAAACGCTCACCTTCTACACATGGAGCCGGAACTCCAAATACTACCTGCCCTTGTCTTTCTGCTCCTCTACGACCAACAGCGACGTAGGCTACCGGTGAGTACTGCACCTACGACACAGGGGAGGGGGGAGGCAAAAGTTAGGGGGACACCCACCAAACACCCTCACCCTCGCATATCACAACATACACACCAATGCAGTCAAAAATATCATATAAACAACCCACAATCCCCCCGGAAGAATGCAAAGACACAGCGAATTGCGGTCAACCATTGTAATGGGCCAATATACATATCATACAAAAATATACTGATATATATCTCGAAATCTGTCATAATTATATATACAATACAAGAAGTAGTTCAGATATGTACACAGCAATGTCCGTGCACCAACAGTCCAAAAATGCATGGGCGAGGCCCACAATAGATACCTGACCGAAATCCGAGAGAACACTGCCGGGGCATCAGATAGAAACACTACAGGCACCTCAGGGGGAAGGGAAGGGGGGGCACCTCAGCCACATGAATGCGAAGCCAGATCCACGACGGGGCTCCATGCCCATTAATGTATCCTGGGGAGTGCAAAGCCACAGTCTCTCAAGTCTCTACAGTGGGTGGGTTGCCCACTGTGCCTTCCTGGGGAGTGCAAAGCCACAGTCTCTCAAGTCTCTACAGTGAGTGGGTTGCCCACTGTGCCATCCTGGGGAGTGCAAAGCCACAGTCTCTCAAGTCTCTACAGTGGGTTGGTTGCCCACTGTGCCATCCTGGGGAGTGCAAAGCCACAGTCTCTCAAGTAGATGTAGTTCTCTACTGGTACTGGGTGGGACTGGTGCCCAGACTGGATGAGTCTCCCCGTGAAAGTTCCTGTCCTGTCATTGTCCCAGCTGCACATGGGATAAGGATGCCTGATGTGGCGGCCTATTCATACCTACACGGTCTTTGCTATGTTCAGCGGTGCTTTGCCACGGCGGTCTTTACCCTGTTCAGCGGTGCTTTGCCATGGCAGTTCAGGACTGTTCAGCTGTGCTTTGCCATGGCGGTTCAGGACTGTTCAGCAGTGCTTTGACATGGCGGTTCTGATACTGACATTGGTGTGTGGCATGACGATCTCCACACTGGACATTGGTGTGTGGCATGACGATCTCTACACTGGACATTGGTGTGTGGCATGAGGTTCCATCATTGCCCAGCTGGGCTGTGGCATCCTGGCCCCTCCTGGACTGTGACTCCGGCGCGGGCTCTGGACCAGTGACGATACTTGGGCCCTCCTGGGCTGTGACTCTGGCGGTGGTCTCTGGACCAGTGACAATACTTGGGCCCTCCTGGGCTGTGACTCTGGCGGTGGTCTCCTGACCAGTAACGATACTTGGGCCCTCCTGGGCTGTGACTCTGGCGGTGGTCTCCTGACCAGTAACGATACTTGGGCCCTCCTGGGCTGTGACTCTGGCGGTGGTCTCCTGACCAGTAACAATACTTGGGCCCTCCTGGGCTGTGACTCTGGCGGTGGTCTCTGGACCAGTGACGATACTTGGGCCCTCCTGGGCACTGACTCCGGCGGTGGTCTCCTGACCAGTAACGATACTTGGGCCCTCCTGGGCTGTGACTCTGTTGGTGGTCTCCTGACCAGTAACGATACTTGGGCCCTCCTGGGCTGTGACTCTGGCGGTGGTCTCTTGACCAGTAACGATACTTGGGCCCTCCTGGGCTCTGACTCTGGCGGTGGTCCCTGGACCAGTGACGATACTTGGGCCCTCCTGGGCACTGACTCCGGCGATGGTCTCCTGACCAGTAACGATACTTGGGCCCTCCTGGGCTGTGACTCTGGCAGTGGTCTCCTGACCAGTAACGATACTTGGGCCCTCCTGGGCTGTGACTCCGGCGGTGGTCTCCTGACCAGTAACGACGGTGCTGGCGGTTGTGTCTGGACCGCCGGAAATGATTGCGCACTTCTCCGCCGTGACACTCACAACAGGCTGGGGAGACTTCCTCGGGACCTTCCCCACCTTTTTTGGAGTTACATCTGACTCACCAATCGCCTTTGATCCCATTTCAGTTGTAGTCCCACCAGGAGTCTTGATACGGTCCCGTCGTCCACTCTCCAATTTCAGAGCCTTTACAGGGGGTGGGCTGACAGTGCCTTGGCTCCGGGACCTACTGCCTGCCCTGGTGGACGGTGCACTCCAAAAACCTGGAACACGCACCACTGGTACTGGAGGCTTTTTGGGTGAGGCGCTACAACGGACTGATGAATTGGAGGGGGGGTGGGAGCAAAAAGGTCAATTTGACATAGGGACAGTTTCTGACGGACACTGGGATGGGCAGTTGGAGGGGGTCTGGGAGTGGAGGAAGAGGAGGTGGTTGTAGGAGGTGTCACTTTAGGTGTTTTGTGTGCAGGTGCAGGTACTGGAGGCTGTCGTGAGGTGGATGGATGTTGGGTGAGTGATTGCCGGCGTTTGTGTACTTTGGGAGGGGCGTCACAGACACACTGGAAGAGGACACAGGGGACGTGTAAATGGCAGTAGGGGTGGTGAGTGCAGGTGAGCGGCTTGTGGTGCTGGGTGTCCTGGTGCGAGTCCTAGTGCCTGTAGATATGGTGCATGCCGGTGTGTGTGTAGACGAGACTGGGAGGGAGGAGGTAGAAGAGGAGGAGGGGGACACAGTGGAGACAGTGGGTGTTGCTGTGTCTGTATGGGTGTGATGCTTGTGTGAGTGCCTGTGGTGTGTGTGGTGCCTATGTTTGCTTGAGCTACTTTTGGGTGTTGACTTGTGTGCATGCTGGTCTGTAGGTGTGCTTGGGATGGGCTGGGGTACAGGGGATTGGGTCTGGGTGGAGGAAGTTGGAGGGGGGAGGCAGGACACAGGGACAATGGCTGCCATCAGTGCTGAGGCCAGAGATTGCAGGGTTCGCTGAAGGACAGCCTGACCAGAATGAATGCCCTCCAGGAATGCATTAGCGTGTTGCAACTTTCGTTCTACACCCTGGATGGCATTCACAATGGTAGACTGCCCAACAGTGAGTGACCTGAGGAGGTCAATGGCCTCCTCACTGAGGGCAGCAGGGGTGACTGGGGCAGGGCCTGAGGTGCCTGGGGAGAAGGTGATGCCCACCCTCCTGGGTGAGCGGGCACGGGGCAAACGCTGAGGGGCAGCTGGGAGGGTGGTGCTGGTAGGGGAGGTGGCGGCTGTACCTGTAGAAGTGGGGCGCACAGATGGTGCCGCCACCACAGGGGAGCTCAGATCGGCGGACGAGTCAGTGTCGCTGGTTGGTGATCCTGTGGCCGACGTGAAGCTCCCCTCTCCCTCCGTCCCACTGGTGCATTCAGAGTCTGTGGTGTGGCCCTCCATGGCCATGTGGGATGCAGCTCCCTCGTGCTCCGGTGCCACTGTACCTCCGCCTGATGATGCTGATGTACAAAAGGACAGGGAGAGCACGAAAAGGGGGGGAGACAGAAGAAAGAGAGTTTTAGTGCATGGCATACCGCTACCGTTGGCGGACAAGACAGATGCAGCAGCCCCATGCATTACGCCGTGCTCCTGCCCTCTGCACATGCAATTTCTGGGATATGGCCTACATGGCAATTGTAGAAATCTGCGCACATGGATGGCAAAGGGGCAACTATACATCAACTTGCCACTGTTCTGAGCTGGGGTAGAGTGCCACATGGCCTACATTACGGAGGGGCCTTGCCTACCTAACTCGCCCTGGCCTAGGGACACCCACAGCCCACCTCCCCCACCCAGACACCTCCACTGCACGCAAAGTCCACAGAATGAGGTTGTACTCACCCCCTTGTGTCTGCTGTGATGTCCTTAAGCGCCCATCCAACTCCAGGTAGGCCACCGACAGGATCCGGAACATCAGGGGGGTCATGGTGCGACGGGCACACCTCCTACGTTGGGAGGCCATCCCCAGCTGAGCCTCCGCCGTCTTCTTGCTGCAGCGGCGAATGTCCTCCCATCTCTTACGGCAATGGGTGCCCCGTCTCTGGTGGGCCCCCAGGGTCCGGACTTCCTTGGCGATGGCACGCCAAATGTCCCTCTTCTGGTGGGCGCTGACCTACATGACATGCACAAGGAAAGAGGAACAGTCATTACCTACTGCACCGTTAATACTCTGGCCATGTGGCCCATTCATTCCCATGCATTTCTGTTCTATGAACTCTGCACCCTTCTCTCTTCCAACCAGCCCTCTCCACCCAGGCATAGCCCATCCAACATGCTCCCTGTGTACTGACCTGTTGGTCTGGAGGACCGTAGCGTAGCATGTACTGGGGGAGGACCCCATACACAAGTTTCTCCAACTCCTGTGCAGTGAAGGCAGGGGCCCTTTCCCCAGACGCAGCAGCCATCGTCGCTTCCAGACCGAGGTCACAGCAGCACTAGCAGTGTAGGTCCTCTCCTGTCAAAGGTCAGGTATCTAGTGATTGAAGAGATAGAAAATGGCGGTGACGTCCGCAGCGGTGACGTCCGCGGCGGGGCGCATCATCCCCGCCGGCGCACCTGTTCATTGGCTCCTGGGACCCATAGGGTCCAATGTTAACCAATGCAGCATTGCGCAGCACTCTACGACCGCCTACCGCGACAGTGTACAACGCCAGCGCAGTTACCCCACAATTCCATTGTCCCATTTTAGAGGTCAGGCAGCTGCCATTTCAGGGGCCCACATGGCTTCATTTACTACTGCGTCACACATAGCTAGGCCTATAATCAACACACATACAGGAAGGGGTTTTGTGAGTGGTGTAGTCTTGTGTGTAACTGTGGGTACATACCTGGAGGAATAGTGGCTGGTTCTTCGTTGTTGTCCTTCTTAGGCACCGTCAGCTGGGACATATGAGAAGATGGCGGAATCCTCCGGTGTACCGACCGCTGGTGGACCTGTTGACAATGGAAGAAAGACATTTGATCGTGACCTACCGGTTTGACCGTGCCACAATCCAGGAACTATGTACCCAGTTGGACCCAGACCTGATGTCATCAATCCGCCATCCGACTGGAATCCCCCCTGACGTGCAGGTGCTGTCAGTGCTCCATTTCCTTGCAAGTGGGTCATTTCAGACTACTGTGGCCATAGCATCAGGGATGTCCCAGCCTATGTTTTCCAACGTTTTGTCCAGAGT
Source organism: Pleurodeles waltl (assembly GCF_031143425.1). Lineage (NCBI taxonomy): Eukaryota > Metazoa > Chordata > Amphibia > Caudata > Salamandridae > Pleurodeles > Pleurodeles waltl. The sequence goes on along the minus strand of NC_090440.1, from coordinate 583,245,407 downwards.
GTTGTCTGCCTTGCTGAAACACATAAGGAGATACATCATTTTCCCTGAGGTGGAGGATTTGCCTACAGTTAAAGGTGACTTCTATGCCCTTGGACATATCCCCAACGTCATAGGTGCTATTGATGGGACCCATGTAGCTCTGGTCCCCCCCCAGAGGAGTGAACAGGTGTACAGGAACAGGAAGAGTTATCATTCGATGAATGTCCAGATGGTCTGTTTGGCAGACTAGTACATCTCGCAGGTAAATGCTATGTTCCCTGGCTCTGTGCATGACGCCTACATCCTGCGGAATAGCAGCATCCCTGATATGATGGGTCAACTCCAGAGGCACCGTGTATGGCTATTGGGGGACTCTGGTTACCCCAACCTTTCGTGGCTATTGACCCCAGTGAGGAATCCCAGGACCAGGGCAGAGGAACGGTACAATGAGGGCCATGGGCGGACTAGGAGGGTGATCGAACACACCTTCGGCCTCCTGAAGGCCAGGTTCAGGTGCCTCCATATGACAGGTGGGTCCCTATTCTACTCACCGAAGAAGGTGTGTGACATCATCATCGCCTGCTCCATGCTCCATAATTTGGCATTGCTACGCCAGGTGCCTTTTCTGCAGGAGGATGATCCAGATGACGGTGTTGTAGCAGCTGTGGAGCCTGTGGACAGTGATGAGGATGAAGCTGAGGAAGACGAAAACGACAACAGGGAGTCAGTCATACAGCAATATTTCCAGTGAGACACAGGTGAGTACATTTTCAGGTTTAACATTACATTAACTTTCACACGTCTACCTCTATCCTGTACCTCCATTTCACTCACTATTTGTTAATTGAGTTGTCCCCTTCCATTTCAGTTTCACAAATGTGGTAACCTACGTGTCAACAGCTTGCACCCTTGAAAGGCTTGTGATGTTGGCCTTCCAATGGGTAACCCTTTTTGACACTGTAATTGAAAATACAAAGTTCAAAATCATAGACTGACTCCAGTTTTATTAGGGTTTCAAGGGTGTTTATTTAAGTGCAGAAAACTGAAGGGGGGTTGTGAAATGGGGATGGGTTATGGTGGAAGAATGTCCATGGCAGAGTCCAGTCTATTAGTCTCACAGGTACATTGCACATCTGGCCATTGGAAGTGGAGCTGGGGCAGTTCTAATCTGGACAGGGTAACAAAGTGGGACAGTGGGGGGACAATCAGGGTAGTCTTATTTTCTGGCGGGGGTCTTGCCATCTTGCTCTGTCCTGTTCCTGGATCTCAGGGACCACTTTCGTGGTGGTTGTCCGTCTGCAGGGGGTGGGGTGCTGGTGTGGTGGTCCTGTGGCTGGGCGTCCTGTCCACTAGCGCCGGCGGAGGTGGTGGGCATTTCATCGTCGTGGCTAGTGTCAGGGGCCCCTTGGAGTGCCACGGTGTCCCTCAAAGTCTTTTGAATGTCCGTCAGCACCCCTACAATGGTGCCCAGGGCGGAGGCGATGGTCCTGAGCTCCTCCCTGAACCCCAAATACTGCTCCTCCTGCAGACGCAGGGTCTCCTGCAACTTGTCCAGGACTGTTGCCATTGTCTCCTGGGAGTGGTGGTATGCTCCCATGATGGAGGATAGGGCCTTGTTGAGAGTAGGTTCCCTTGGCCTGTCCTCCCTCTGTCGCACAGCAGCCCTCCCAGTTCCCCTGTGTTCCAGTGCCTCCGTCCCCTGGACCGTGTGCCCACTACCACTGCCCCCAGGTCCCTGTTGTTGTTGGGGTGGAGGGTTACCCTGGGTGCCCTGTAGTGGTATACACACCGCTGATTGACCTGTCCTGGGTAGGGAGGTATGGGCCCGCTGGGTGGGTGCTGTGCTGGTGTTACCAGAGGGTGGAATTTCGGTGTTGGTCTGTGGCTGGGCAAGGGGAACCGACTGTCCTGAGGCCTATGATGGTCCGGGCTGGTCATCAAGATCCAGTAGGGCAGAGCTGCTGTTGTCACTGTGGGCCTCTTCTAGGGGTGGAGTGGTGTTGTCTGGACCCTCTAGTGTGGTGACGTTCCTTCGGGTTCCTGCCGGGGTATAAGTACATGATTATTGCATGTGTGTGTTTCAGGGTGTGCAATGGTTGGGTGTGCGTGTACCCCAGTGCAGGCATTCCTGTGTGGGGGCTTGTGTGCTGATGGTGGGGGGTGTTCTGGGTATGTGCAGTGGGCATGCTTTAGTGATGGGTATCCATGCTTAGTTTTGTCATGCAGGTCTTGGGGTTGGGATGGGTGGTTGGTGTTATGGGTACATTAGTGAGGAGTTAGGGTGATAGGGGAGGGTGTGAGGGTGGGGGTGTGTGATTGCATGCAGGTAAGGTGGGGGATATGATAGTTAAGTTTTGACTTACCAGTGTCCGTTCCTCCAACGAATCCTGCGAGGCCCTCAGGATGCAAGATGGTCAAGACTTGCTCCTCCCATGTTGTTAGTTGTGGGGGAGGAGGTGGGGGTCCGCCGCCAGTCCGCTGTACCGCGATGTGGTGCCTGGAGACCGTGGAACGCACCTTCTCCCGTAGGTCGTTCCACCTCTTCCTGATGTCCTCCTTATTTCTTGGATGCTGTCCCACAGCGTTGACCCTGTCCACTATTCTTTGCCATAGCTCCATCTTCCTGGCTATGGATGTGTGCTGTACCTGTGAGCCAAATAGCTGTGGCTCTACCCGGAGGATTTCCTCCACCATGACCCTGAGCTCCTCCTCAGAAAAGCGGGGGTGTCTTTGGCGTGACATGGGGTGGTATGGGTGAGGTGTGGGGTGGTGTATGTGTTGATGAGTGTGGTGAGTGTAGTGGTATGTGGTGTTTTGTGCGTGGATGTTGTGTGGGTGATGGTGTAGTGTGCCTCTGTGTGATGGGGTTCTCTATTCTGTGCTGTCTCTCTATGGCGTTCTCTCTAATTTTGGGTCGTAGGGGTTTGTGGGTGATGTGGGTGTGTGTTTTATATTGTGTTGGATGTGTGGGAGTGTTGTTTGTATGTGTATCAGGTGTGTGTATTTTGAATTGTCCAATGTGGCGGTGTTTTGTAGATGTGTGTGTATTTTGAGCGCGGCGGTGTGTACCGCCAATGGAATACCGCGGTTGAAAGACCGCCGCGTGGATTCGTGGGTCGTAATGGTATGGGCGTGTTTCTGTTGGCGTGGAGGATTTGTTTCCGCATGTTTATCGCTGACCTTTGGTGTCGAGGTGTTGTGTGGGTGTCTGAATTTTGGCGGATTCCGTTATGTGTGTCATAATAGCTGTGGCGGGCTCCCGCCGCCGCGGCGGTGTGTTGGCGGTCTTCTTCATCAACTTTTACCGTCAATGTTGTGATGACCCCCTAAGTCCGTTACTTAACTCACAGGCTCGTGTTAGAGCTATTAATTCTGCGGCCTGAGCAGAGTTATGTGTTATTCTAGCTGTTTCAACTACAGTGGTAGCTGTTGTAACTGCATAGGCTGCAGAGGTAGTGCCATCGGGTAGCTTGATGCATGAGCCATCTACGTATAATATGCCATCAGGGTCTCTCAGTGGAGTGTCCTGTAAATCCACTCTCCCTTTTGTTTCATCCTCCGTCCGGAGAATGCAGTCATGTATGTCATCAAAAGAATCTTCCGTTTTTTCAGTAATTGGCAATAAAGTGGCCGGATTTTGCGTGTTGCACCTTTTTAATGTTATATGACTAGCTAAAAGTGTCAGTTCATAAGTAGTTAATCGTGCATTAGTAAGATGCTGTGTTTTTGTTTTGTTTAATAGTGCGTCAACAGTGTGTGGGACCAACGGGTGAGGGGTGAATCCATGACTATCCCGGCCGACTGGCGCACTGCGACCGCTGCAGCGGCTACTGCCCGTAGACAGCTCGGGAGTGCACGGGCCACTGAATCCAGTAGGGCCGAAAAATAAGCACAGGGGCGTTGTTTTCCGCCATGCTCTTGGGTTAACACTGATAGTGAACATCCATTTCTCTCGCTCACATATAACTGAAAATCTTTACGATAATCAGGCGTACCCAGTACAGGTGCTGTGCAGAGTGTATTTTTCAATTCATCAAAACCAGACTGAAAATCATCATTCCATTCAATCTTTTCAGGACAATCTTTGTGGGTGAGATGCAAAAATGGTTTTATCAAAAGAGAATAATTAGGAATCCATTGACGACAGAAGGAGGTAATACCCTAACGTCTCTCTATGTCCTTGGAACCGGTATGTCTCGTATAGCTTGTATTCTCTCAGCCGTCAACGTACGTCCCTCCTTAGATAGGAGGTGTTCTAGGTATATACCCTCCTGTCTACAATATTGCAAGTTGGAGAGGGAGACCTTATGGTGATGGTGTGCTAAATGTTTCAATAAGGCTACAGCATCTGTTTTACAATTTTGTTCTGAATTGGATGGTATTAAAAGGTCATCCACATATTGAACCAGCGTTGAGGAGCAAGGAAAAACAAGGGCATCTAATTGACCCTTGAGGGCCTGGCTAAAAATGATAGGCGATTCAGTATAGCCTTGTGGAGCGCGACAGAACCGGAAACCGCGACCACCCAGTGAAAACCCAAAATGTGTCTACTATCTGGATGAATGGGAATGCTAAAGAATGCATTCTTAAGATCGATAACAGAGAACCAAGTAGCGGAGGCAGGTATCATTGTTAATAATGTTGTAATGTCAGGAACAACAGGGAACTGGGGTATTACAATCTTATTGACCGCCCGTAAATCAATAACAAATCGGAGTCCTGGAGATGCGGTGCCATCAGATAATTTTTTATGAACAGGAAGGACAGGACTGTTGCAATCATTACCACGTGTTTCTTCAATGACACCCAAATCAATCAACTGGGTCACAATATTTTTGAGTTGTTGTTCAATGTGTTGGGATAATTTGTATTGGGGAAGACGAGGCAATTTGGCATTGGCTTTCAAGCGTATGACATACGGTGGTATGTCCAGACATTCAACATCGTCCTTATGTGTGGCCCATAAAATGTCTGGCAAATCTCGAAGTTCGGGTGGAAGTGGTTTTGACAAAAATTGTGACGGGGAAATATCTGGACCTAGAGTGACATGAAATCCATCTGGAGAGCAATAAATGGTGGCGTACAATTTCATTAATAAGTCCAAACCCAATAAATTCTCACTACAGGCCGAAGTAAGAATGAGAGGAGAGCTAATGGTGCAAGGACCTATAGCAACATGCAGCGGCTGGGAGACGGGGTTAGCCACCGGAACACCAGAAAAACCCATAGAGACATTAATATTGCCAGACAGAGGGACCCCTTGGACCTCTTCCTGTTTAACAGAACTTTTGGTGGCCCCAGTATCTACCAAAAAATCATGTGGAGTACCGTCTAATTGTACCTCAACGTGAGGGCCATTCTGCCTAACAGGAATAGAAACTGGTCCCACCCCCCTCTGTCGAAGGCTGTCCTAGTCAAAGGAGGACCCCTGACCTTCATACGCATCATAGTCGTCATTAAAATATTGACGCTGGGATGAAGCATCAAAATAATTCGGGCAGGGGGTACTGTGGGACCGTGAAGGGGCCTGCTGGCGGGGTCTGTCTGCAGGACCAGACCTACCGGGTGGTCTGTAGTCCTGTTGCGTTGGGGGCATGGGGCGGCCTGTGGAGTTGTCCTTATTGGGGCAGTCATTCTTCCAGTGGCCCTCCTGCTTGCAATAGGTGCACTGATTGTAGGAGAGGGAAGAACGGGGAGGGCGTTGGGACTGCCTTCTGTCATTGGGAGGTCCTTGTGGCCTTGATCTGGACTGCTGTTGATGGGGCTGAGGGTAGGCCTGCTGAAATAACACCTTTGTTTTCAACTCCTTCGTTTTTGTTTTTTTCTCGTTCTCTTCTTGTTCTTCTATCTCCCTGTTCTCATAATATTGGGCCATTGTCAGTATTCCAGTGGCAGTGGAGACTGGCCACGTACTTTCACAAAATTTCAATTTTCCCTTTATGTCTGGTAATAAATTGTCCACGAATTTGTCAACAAAGAGTCTTATCCCCCCTTCAGTAGTCATGTCTTGGCCGCTGTAACCAGAAAAGACACCCTCAAACCTTGTATAAAAGTCTGAAACACCCTCGTCCTTTTTCTGTTTACAGGCGGCCAATTTATCCCAATTTATCCAGTGTGGTGCAAGTATGGTCTTCACTAAATCCAAAATACGCAGTGGGAGAGCCAATATAAGTGGGTCTGGTTTCGCTCCCCCAACCCTGTCTCTTTCTGCTGCTTGCAATTGGTTCCACGTGCCCCCTAGTTCAGCATGGTCGTGCCTCTGTATTTTTGACCATACTTCCTGCAGGACTACTGCTGCCATTAACATGTCAATATCGGACAACGTCATAGTACATGATTCAAGAATTTGTTGCAATTCTTTATAATATCCTGCAGTGTTCTTACGGGGGTCAGGTAAGGCGGCTTTTAGGGTATATGTTTCAGATCTTTTCCATGGGGTGTGTACCCACATTTGTTGAAAATGCCCTGCGGTAATAACTTGGCCAGCGTCACCCGTCACCGGTTCTCGCCAAACCGGCGGAACCTCTCTCATGGGAAACATGGATGCCCTTATAGAAGGGCTACATGTCCACAGGCGGTCCCTATATACAAGAAGAGTAACAACATAATCATGTACACCAAACGGCAGCCCAGTAGAGGCGCGTTTTCGGAGGTCCACCAGTCCTGGGGGAGCTGAGGAACCATCATCCTCATAATCTTGTATTATAATGTTGCACATAAGGGTGGCTGCATGTAACTGAACTAAACTATCCCATTGTTTCATAGTGTGGACAATGTCCCTAACCCCATAGTCATTCCAATTAGTCATCCACCTCCGTGTCATTTCTTCAATGACATCTCCCTCTTGTGAATTAGAGAACAAATGTCCGCACAGGGTGCACTTTCGCGGGGTCATGGGGCGGGGGATATGTGTGGTGTCTAAATAGGAGTCAGGGGTGGGCCAAACGGGGGCCAGTCGAGGGGTGGGTACAGTCGGGCGAGGTGTATCCTCTATAGGTCTGGTGACAGGAGGGGTGGTGGTGGGTGGCGGAGCACTCGCCTGAGATCTAACCGGGGGGGGCACAATAGGGTCACCTGGTACAGGTTGAGGATGTAGTGTAGGATATATTGGTGGAGTATATAACGGGGGCTTATCTAACATATCGTTTAAAAGGATGTCTTCCTCTTGTGGCTTATCCACTACTGTCCTAGAAGGACAACACTTATCAGTTTGTAAGTGAAGCCTTCGGTCATGTTCTAAAATTTTCTGTTGATGTTCAGCTACGTCAGAGTCATATACCTTTTCACTCACTGTCCTTGTCTTATGTCTCTGTAATTCTTTCTCTGCCTTCCTACGTCTTTGGTCTGCTTCTTTCTGCCAAGTCCGTAGTGAATCAAACATCCCTGGTCTACTTTTTGTCACAAACAAACGTTCCTGTAAATAGTCTAATTTATCTTTATCAAATGTCCCGTGAATAGGCCCATTGTAAATCAGAACTACCTTTGGTTCTTTTTCTCCATGTATCAGACCAAATAATCGGACCTATGCCATATTTAACATATATATCATAATTCGGAGTCCCGGCCGGAGGAGCGGGCAAGTTTCCTCCAGGCGGGAGTCCCTAATGCAAAGACAGCAACACAATTTCCTGAAACAACTGAACGCTGGCATTCTTCCAGTATATTTAAAAAAAAAAAATTCTTACATCAGTGGTTTGAATACACCAAACAAGTGGCAAATATGCCTTTTGCTTCCTATATACTTAAATGACAACTGAGGTCAGTCTTACCACTGACGTCGGTCTATGCAAACAGCGATAGAAACTGTACAATACTCACAGACCTATTTTTAGACAGGAATCTTTCAACTCCCGTCCTTACCTGACACTTCTGTTGTAGTCCAACAGTTGGGGATTCCAGTAGTTCACGGAAAACAGAGACCCGAATTCAGACAGCGCCAGGAGAAGTTGAGCCAGTAGGAAGACACACAGTGGAGATCCGCAGGTCCAAGACAGAGAACGAAGCTCAGAATCTGGTGTGGGGCGCCTCCCTTGGAAATCCAATTGTGAGTCCTCCGTCACCTGGTCGGTCCCCTGGATGCCTGACTCGGGTCCCTGTTTGGGCGCCAACTGAGGAACCAGGAAAGATTTGACCCCCACCCGGGGTCTCCTTCCCAGCGGTGGAGGGGCACCATTTATGTCCTCAGGGTCAATTTAGCAGAGAGTTCACAAATCAGACGGAGTCACCAACTGGAGGAATAAAGAGAAGTTAATTACATGGATTATAGCTTGAGCTAATACAGAGTCCCAGGACAGTCAAGTGACTATCCTACGGAGGCTGCCCCTTCACTCTGGGGCACCCAACTTTATATACACACAAAACTGCTTAGTCAGAGGTCAACTCCACCCCTATCGTATTCAAGGTCCTCTGCGGTCTTCAGAATATTTCAGGGATACACGTGTGGTGGGAGAAGGTACAGATGCAGCTGGCAGGAGGTGGCAATGACCTGTACAAACTTGTTCTGGCAGTTACTGATTAAGCACGACAATTCTCTGAACTGTAATTGGAAAAAGTAATATGGCAGCGATAAGCAGATTGCAGCCCAAGGCTGCGAGCACAAGGTCAATCATCAAAGTTCAGGAGGTTTGTCAAGCACATGGCAACATAATAAAGATAAACAGATGCCTAGCAGCAATGGTGTATAATTAACTTTATGTACATTTTCTCACTCCACCACATTGAAAATATGAATGCACCTGGGACTTGGCCCACCCAGGGGATCCAGTGAAACAGGTGCGGGAGCCCACGCTTGTTTTTTTTCTTAAATGTTCAGCAGATTAACGGATCTGCTGCAGCTCCTGCCAATTGTTTTTTAATGATTTTTTGTTCTGGGAGGAGGAGGGGATCCCTGTGGGACCCCCATCACCAGAGCTAAGAGGTCAGGGTGTTTTTTTCAACTTTTTTTCTGGGACTCGGCATCAACCGAGTCACAACATAGCTGCCACCACTTCCTTTTGAAGTGTTGGGAGCCAATCAGATTTCAGCACGAGATCGGAAGGGTATGTGAAGCCTTTGCATTGCTATATATACAAATTTGTTTTTCTTTAATTACTAAGAAACTACTGAACGGATTTACACTGAATAACAAAAAGGTCGCTGTCTAGACCAAAAGCTACCTTTCTGCCAAATTTGGTGCAATTCCATTCAGTGGTTTGGGGCGCTCTCGCTGTTCAAAATCCCCAAGGAAAAATGAATGGAGAAAAAGCTGTTTTACACCTCCTGTTATTCTCACCCTGGCATGACAGGTCACCCCAAAACTATAACTACCGAATCGGTAAGACGCACGATTAATTTCTTGTGCTTAATTCATGTTATTTATTGTGCACTACCATTTCATGGCATTCACATGGTGGCATTCGAATCGGCAAGACGAGCGATTCATTTCTTGTGCTTAATTTATGTTATTCATTGTGCGCTACCATTTCACGGCATTCACATGGTGGCATTCGAATCGGCAAGACTAGCAATTCATTTCTTGTGTTTAATTCATGAATATTCAGTGTGCGCTACCATTTCATGGCATTCGCAAGGTAGCATTCGGATCGGCAAAACGCACGATTCATTTCTTGTGCTGAACTCATATTACTCATTGTGCACTACCATTTCGTGGCATTCACATGGTGGTGTTCGAATCGGCAAGACGCGCAATTAATTTCTTGTACTTAACTCATGATGTTCATTGTGCGCTACCATTGCATGGCATTTACTTGGTGGCCTTCGAATCAGCAAGACGTGCAATTCATTTCTTGTGCCTAACTCATGTTATTCATTGTGTGCGACCATTTAATGGCACTTACAAACTCTTGTGGAAATCCGCAATGTGCGCAATTCACGTTCCTGCATTCTAAGAAACTAAAGTGCTAGAATTCTAGATGTCATATTGTATGTGCATAATAAGTCCCTTAAGTACAATTCCTATGGTGTTATAGAATTCATTCAGATTATTTTCTTGTCCTCATGCAAATGACTATGCTTGAATTTGAAAACGTAATTTTAGAAGGTTCTGATGTTTCTAATCCATGTGTAACACTTCATTGAGAGGTTCATTGAAAAGTTGTATTAATCCTTCTTGATTCCTTCACAGGTAATCAGATATCTTGAGGCCTAGTTATTTAGTCCATGCTTAAGTTATCCATGTTCCCAGTATGACAATGCTTAGAATCATAGTCTAGTAATGATTAATATGATATAATCTTGATATTGTGTGTTTTAACCTTTTGGTTCCTACAGGTCTCCTTCCCAGCTGTTCCCTACCTAATCCCCTTTTCCCCACTTGGATTCGCTTAGACTCTGTGACATTCTAATCAGAGTATTGGAGCTGTCTTGTGGTGGACGTGTTGGGAACGTGCGCAGATCCCGAGGATCTGGTGACTCTGACAACAACCCGTGCTGCGGGGTTTTCGGATCATCGTGCAGTGGAATTTCCGACTCAAGTTCCGCTGTGTGTGGAAAAACAACGCAAAGCCTGCCCAGACCCAAGAGTGCTGACCGGATCGGCGCATCACTCTCTTGCGGAGAAAAGAAACAATGCTCCTGACCCGGCGAAAGGAGAAACGACGCACGGTCCTGCTCGTGAGTGGAATCAACGCCTTGCAAGCCCTTTTTGACATGCACTCGCCCGTGCGGGGTTATTTTTGATGCGCCCAAGGTACTTTTTCACACTGACAGCGTTAGTGTGTGTTTAAAACTACTTAAAGACTCTTTTTGATTTTTAACTGATAACTTGACTTGTGTATTGTGGAGTTTTGTTGTTTTGGTCTTGTTTTATTTAGATAAATATTTCCTATTTTTCTAAACTGGTGTTGTGTCATTTTGTAGTGTTTTCATTGAGTTACTGTGTGTGTTGGTACAAATACTTTACACCTAGCACTCTGAAGTTAAGTCTACTGCTCTGCCAAGCTACCAAGGGGGTAAGCAGGGGTTAGCTAAGGGTGATTCTCTTTTACCCTGATAGAGTGAGGGTCCTTGCTTGAACAGGGGGTAACCTGACTGTCAACCAAAGACCCCATTTCTAACATTGGTGATCAGCAGTTAGGATTTGGACTTGTATTTGTATTTGACATACAGTGATTAAGTGTACTATTTTGAGTGCAGACCACTACATGACCACATACTGCTTATTTAGGTGATATTTGATTTTTCTCTGTTGCTTGGATTTTTCCCTACATCCATGTTTGTAGTAATCTTTGATTGACTTCTGAACTTCATTTGGGAACTTTTCTGTTTTTTGGAACTTTGCACTTTTGTTGACTTTTCATCATGTCTCAATCTGGAGATGCATCAGTTGGAGCTGCTTTTGACCTGGAGAAATTGGATAGCTATACCAAGGCCCAGCTAAAAGAGTGTTGTAAAAGTCTTTAACTGTCCCATTAAGAGCTCATCCAAGAAGGAGGAGCTGCAAAAAGCGCTGAGGGCCTGGGTGGCAGCCAAGAGCACTGGAGGGCACCCAAAGGATGAGGAAGATGAGGAGGAGGAAGTGCAGTCCGTACACAATGTATTATGGGTGGGCCTCTTATGTCCAGGGAGAGGGTCTCCAGGGCGGGTAGCAGTCTCTCATCTAAAGGTCTGACCCCTGAAGAATTGTAGGACAGACAGGCAGAGAGGGAGCACCAGAGGGAGTTGGAGAAAATGAGGATGGCACTAGAAGAGAAAAAGATTTTGTTGGCTCATGAACGGAGCTTGAGAGAGCTGGATCAGAGGAGCCAATCTAGTAGGGATGGTGGCAGCCACATCACAGTGCAGCCTGAAAGGAGGGTGCACATTCCTAAAGATCTTGTGAATTATTATAAGAGGGAGGATGACATATACTTGTGGTTTAAGGGGTATGATTCTGCTCTCCATATGAATCTGGTCCCTGAAGCTCATAGGGGGGCAGGTCTGAGGAAGCACTTTGAGGTAGAGGGGAGGGATACACTGACAGCCTTAGGGGATGCTCAGAATCTCACCTACTCTAGCATGAAGGATGTGGTCTTACCCCTGAGCAGTACAAGGATAAGTTTAGATCCTACAAGAAGAAGGAATCCCAAACATGGTTGGAATATGTTGATTCTTATTGCAGGTCACTGGATGGTTGGGTGAAGGGCAGTAAGATAACTACGTATGAGGGGCTGTACAATCTTTTTGTTTGGGAGCACTTGTACAATTTATGTTTTCAAGAGCTGCACCAGCGCCTGATTGACAGCAGGCTGACTGACCCCAGGAAGCTTGCACAGGAAGCGGACCGCTGGGAGAGCACCAGGGTCCAGAGGAGGTATGGGGGAGACCACGCCAAGGGTGGGCAGGGTCCCTCTCAGAAGAAAGGGTGGGGTAAGGGTAAACAGGGGGAGTTCTCTAAAGGGCCCCAAACTGATTCCCAGGGTAAGGATTCCCAACTCCCCAGTGAAAAGAAGCCATGGTTCTCCAAAGGGAAGCCAGTGGCAGGTGGGCCCCACGTAAGTGCTATGCATGTGACTAGGTGGGTCATGTGAGGGGGGACTCCAAATGCCCCAAAGGTACACCGGCACCCACTGGTGTGCCGTCCCAGGGTTTGGCCAGTGTAGCGCTTGGGGAGGAGTTGGTTTCCGGTGGGTGGGAACCACTGAGATGACCCTTGTCTCACTAGGGGACAGTGAGATGGTCCAGAGAACCCTAGTGCCTTAAAACACTAAGAAGTACAGGCAGTGGGTGACCATTAATGGACAGAGGGTGGAGGCTCTGAGAGACAGAGGAACAAGTGTGACTACCATGAGGAGTCAGGTGGTGTCTGAAGAGCAGATAGATCCCCGGGTACTTCACCAAGTAGTTGCAGTAGACAACTCAGAGCCGAGTGGCGCAGGTTCCCTTTGAAGGGAGGGGGTGTCTCAGGTTCCTTGAAGGTAGCTGTGAGTCCAACCATGCCTGTTGATTGTTTGCTAGGCAATGACCTGGAAGATGCCCCTTGGAAGGAGATGGAACACAGGTCTCACTTGGACATGTTGGGTCTGCCTTGGTGGGTATGCGTATCCACCCAGTCAATGGCAGCCCGTCAGGGTAATCAAGAGCCCCTGGAGCCTGAAATAGTAGCCCAGGGGACCGCCAAGAAGAGGAATGGCAGGGGGTGAGGGAAACTAGCCCCAGAAGTTCCCACGGTCTGGGAGGAGGCAGGGCCTGAGGGTGACACCCTGGAGCCTACAGGGGAAGAGGTGGCTGAACTGGGGGAGGTCCCTGAGCTGTCGCAGTGGCAGCAGGAAGGGAGGCCCACCATGGAAGCATTCTGTGCAGCACAGAAGTCATGCCCTAATTTGGAGGGTTTGCGGCAGCAGGCTGCAAACGAAGTGGCTGGCAAGGAGCCAGTATCACACCTGATCTACTGGGAGGATGACCTCCTGGATAGTGAGCCTAAGGTTCCTGAGCCTGGGTCAGCCCATGTGCTGGTGGTACCCCAGTGCTTCAGGGCCTTCCTACTGGGATTGGCTCATGATGTTCCTTTAGCTGGACATTTGGGGCAGAACAAGCCCTTTCAGAGGCTTGTCACCCACTTTTACTGGCCCCTAATGCGCAGGCACTCAGATGCACATTGCAGGTCTTGTCAGACTTATCAGGCAAGTGGCAAGAGTGGGAGGAAATGTAAGGCTCCCCTTCAGCCTTTGCCTGTTGTCAGTACTCCCTTTGAGAAGGTAGCCATTGACACTGTGGGGCCTCTGGATCCCGAGACAGCCATGGGCAACAGGTTTATCCTGGTCTTTGTGGACCATGCCACCCGGTACCCAGAAGCCATTCCTTTGAGATCAATCACTTCCCCTGTGGTGGGTCGTGCTTTGATAGGGGATTTTACCCGCATGGGGTTCCCCAAGGAAGTGGTTTCTGATAGGGGTACCAACTTCATATCCACGTATATGAAGTCTCTGTGAAAGGAGTGTGGGGTAACCTACAATTTCACCACCCCTTACCACCCCCAAAGTAATGGTCTGGTTGAGAGATTCAACCGCACCTTAAAAGGCATGATCATGGGCTTGTCAGAGCCCTTGAGGCGGAAGTGGGACGTCCTCTTACCATGCCTTCTGTTCGTCTAGAGGGAGGTGCCTCAAAAGGGACTTGGGTTTAGTCCCTTTGAGCTGATTTATGGCCACCCTGTGAGGGGACCCTTGAGTCTGGTTAGGGAAGCTTTGGAGAAAGCTCCTAGTAAAGCCCCCCAGGATGTATTCAGTTACATGCTGGCTTTGAGAAACCAGACTGCCTGCTTCAGGAGTCTCGCTCAGGAGAACCTGGAAGCCAGCCAGGAGGATATGAAACGGCAGTATGACCAGAATGCCACTCTGGTCGAATTTCAACCTGGTCAAAAAGTGTGGGTAATGGCACCAGTGGAGCCTAGGGTGCTCCAGGATAAGTGGACTGGGACATTTGAGGTGGTGGAGCGTAAGAGTGAAGTCACCTACCTGGTGGACTTGCCGTCCCAAGGAACCCTTTAACGGTCCTGCATGTCAACCGCCTCAAACCTCAGTTTGAGCGGACTGAACTGTCCATGCTCCTTGCGACAGATGATGGGTTAGAGGAGGAGAGTGAGCCTCTTCCTGACCTCCTGTCGGCAGGAGAAAAAGATGGGTCAGTGGAGGGAGTGATCCTCTCCCCCTCCCTGACTGAGGAGCAGCAAAGTAACTGTCGCCACGTGTTGGGACAGTTTTCCTAACTGTTTTCCCTGATCCCAGGAGTCACACACTTGTGCACACATGATGTGGACACTGGGGACAGTACACCTATTAAACAGAAGGTTTAAAGGGTGACTTACAGGGTCAGGGCATGCATTAAGGATGAGGTATCCAAAATGCTTACCCTAGGGGTTATTGAGCACTCCAGCAGTCCTTGGGCCAGCCCAGCGGTATTGGTCCCAAAGGCTGCTGCACCTGGTGCCACCCCAGAACATAGGTTCTGTGTGGACTACCGGGGACTCAATACGGTCAGCAAGACTGACGCACACCCCATCCCCCGAGCGGATGAGCTCATTGACCGGTTGGGAGCTGCCAAGTATCTCAGTACATTTGATTTAACATCTGGGTACTGGCAGATTGCCTTAACTTAGAGGGCCAAGGAGAGGTCAGCATTTTCTACCCCAGATGGGAACTTTCAGTTTAAAGTGATGCAATTTGGGATGAAGAATGCCCCTGCCACCTTTCAGAGGTTGGTCAACCAGGTGTTGGTAGGACTGGATGAGTTCAGTGCTGCCTACCTGGATGACATTGCTGTGTTTAGTTCCACATGGGAGGAACACCTGCAACACTTCTGGAGAGTGTTAGAGGCCCTGCAGAAGGCAGGCCTCACTATTAAGGCCAGCAAGAGCCAAATAGGGCAGGGTTCTGTGGTGTACTTAGGCCACCAGGTGGGGCGTGGCCAGGTGGCGCCCCTACAGCCTAAGATTGATACAATTCTGGCTTGGGAGCCTCCCAAGACCCAGACTGAAGTGAGAGCCTTTTTAGGTCTCACAGTATACATCAGGAGGTTTGTTAAGAGATATGGTACCATTGTTACCCCCTTAACTGAGTTGACTTCTAAGAAACAACCCAGGAAAGTGATCTGGACAGAGGCTTGCCAGAACGCTTTTGATGCCCTGAAGGCTGCCATGTGCACAGCACCTGTGCTGAAGGCACCTGACTACTCCAAGGAGTACTCCAAACAGACGCTTCAGAGCATGGTATTGGAGCAGTCCTCTCACAGCTTAATGAAGAGGGCCTATATCAACCCGCAGCCTTCAATAGCAGGAGGTTACTACCCAGGGAACGTAGGTGGAGTGCCAGAGAACGTGAAGCGTTTGCTGTGGGCTGAAGATCCTACTTGTTTGGGACTCACTTCCGAGTTCAGACCGACCACAGGCTCCTTAGATGGTTAATGCAGATGTGGGGTGAGAATCCAAAACTGTTGAGGTGGTCCATTTCCCTACAGGGGATGGACTTTACGGTGGAACACCGTCCTGGTGCAGAGCACGCCAGTGCTGATGGTCTGTCTAGGTTCTTCCACCTTAGTGATGAGAACTCCCATGAGGTTGGGTAGTTGCACCCCACTTTCAGCTGGGGGGACACGTGTTAGACTTTTCATCCTTGGTGTGGTCTCCCTTACCTTTTTGCCTCTGTTCCCCAGGTTGCTCTTGTGTGCTGGACTCTGATTTTACTGTTTTTGTTACTCTGGGCACTTTACCACTGCTAACCAGTGCTAAAGTGCAATTGCTCCTTTACAAAATGTGTATGTAATTGGCTTATCCATGATTGGCTTATTTGATTTATTAGTAAGTCTCTAGTACAGTGCACTAGAGGTGCCAGGGCCTGTAAATCAAATGCTACTAGGGGATCTGCAGCACTGGTTGCACCACCCACATAAGTAGCTCTGTAATCATGTCCCAGACCTGCTATTGCAGTGTCTGTGTGTGCAGTTTTAACTGTAAATTTGACCTGGCAAGTGTACCCACTTGCCAGGCATAAACCTTCCCTTTTCTTACATGTCAGACATCCCTAAGGTAGGCCCCAGGTAGCCCCAAGGAGAGGGTGCAGTGTATGGTTAAGGTAGGACATATAGTAATGTGTTTTATATGTCCTGACAGTGAAATATTGCTAAATTCATTTTTCACTGTTGCAAGGCCTGTCCCTCTCATAGGTTAACATGGGGGCTACCTTTAAATCTGATTAAAGTGTAGATTCCCTTTGGGAGTGGATGGACATGTGGAGTTTGGGGTATCTGAGCTCACAATTTAAAAATACATCTTTTAGTAAAGATGATTTTGAGATTGTGTGTTTGAAAATGCTACTTTTAGAAAGTGGGCATTTTCTTGCTTATACCATTTCTGTGACTCTGCCTGTTTGTGGATTCCCTGTCTGGGTCAGTTTGACAGTCGGGCTGGTTGCACCTCACACTAAATAGTGACACAAAGGGAGCTGGGGTGTAGACTGCATTTCCTGATGAGCCATCTGTGCTAGGAGGGAGGGGAGGAGTGGTCACTCACACCTGAAAGGGCTGTGCCTCCCCTCACACAATGCAGTCTCCAACCCCCTGGTGAATGTCTGAGGCCTGGCCTGGGCAAGGCAGGATTTCACATTCAAAAGAGACTTTAAATTGGGAATAAGAAGGGCACCCAAAACCACAGACTTTAGAAACCCTTCTGGAAACAAGAGAAATCTCTGCCTGGATAAGAGCTGAAGCGCTGAGGAAGAAGAGCTGCCCTGCTTGTGACTGTGCTTTGTGGAGCTATCCTACAGTTGCTGCTTCTGCCAGAGTAAGAGAGCAAAAACTGGACTTTGTGTGCCTTCCATTTTGAGAAGAAATCTCCAAGGGCTTGATTTAGAGCTTGCCTCCTGTTGTTTGAAGTCTCAGGGACAGGAAAGACCTCTCTGCCAGCACCTGGAGTCTCTGGAGAGACTCCTACTCTGCCCTGTGGTGCCCATCCAGTTCCTGGGACCCTGAAAGGAGAAGATGGCAGCCTAAAGACAAGGAAATCCAAACACAGAGCGCCACGCGGGGAAAAGATTGACGCAACTCCGATCTGCGGCTGAAGAAACGACACGCCGCCGACTCCGCAGCTGAGAAACGACGCTCGCAGGAAATGCAACAGAAGAATCGACGCACGGAGCAGGAGAAACGACGCGCAGCATCGCTGACGGAAGCTGGAGATCACAACCCGCGCTGCGGGGTTTTCGGATCATTGTGCAGCGGAATTTCTGACTCAAGTACCGCTGTGCGTGGAAAAACATTGCAAGGCCTGCCCGGACTCGAGAGTGCTGACTGGATTGGCGCATCGCTCTCCTGCGGAGAGAAGAAACGACGCACCCGACCCGGCGAAAGGAGAAACGATGCACTGTCCCGCTCGTGAGTGGAATCAACACCTTGCAAGCCCTTTTTGATGCGCACTTGCCCGTGCAGGTTATTTTTGAGGCGCCCGAAGTACTTTTTAACGCTGACAGCGTTAGTGTGTGTTTAAAACTACTTAAAGACTCTTTTTGATTTTTAACTGATAACTTGACTTGTGTATTGTGGATTTTTCTCTTGTTGGTCTTGTTTTGTTTAGATAAATATTTCCTATTTTTCTAAACTGGTGTTGTGTCATTTTGTGGTGTTTTCATTGAGTTACTGTGTGTGTTGGTACACATACTTTACACCTAGCACTCTGAAGTTAAGCCTACTGCTCTGCCAAGCTACCAAGGGGGTAAGCAGGGGTTAGCTAAGGGTGATTCTCTTTTACTCTGACTAGAGTGAGGGTCTTTGCTTGAACAGGGGATAACCTGACTGTCAACCAAAGACCCCATTTCTAACAGTTACAGTACAACAAAGAATAGCTTTATTTGATTAAGCCTGCTCTTATGTTAGCATCACATTTAATTTCGAAACAACACCCCTGATTAAAGATTAGAGAGAGTTATTACCTCAAGTTACAGCAATCTTTGTTAAAGTGCATTCCACCAAATTGGCCCATGTGTGTCTACTCACAATCAAACAGGGTCATTAAGACCTAGTGAATTACATCAGCCATTATAAACAATTAATTGCGGCAGATGGATAGACAGATGAATCTGCACCTAAACCCTTTTACCAAAGCATGAGGGAAGATTTAAAAGACCCCCTATCACCAGTGGTTAACTAAACCTGTAACATGCTATGCATTAATTTATCTACTTTTACAAGTAGGTATCTAATTAGAATCCAGAGAGGCAGAGAAGAAACATTATAAACGAGAAGCTGAGTTCCAAAGTGGACAACACTGAAAGCACCATAGTAGTTCACAACATGAACCTATACAAATTGGAGAAACTCAAAAAAGTGTAACTACAGATGAAAAGTGTACAGAGGCAAAGCAGGGCTTTACTTATACTATGGCCTGTCAGAACACTTTGTTCTCCGCTACAGTGGAATGACGTTGCTTGTCCCTGAGTAATAGACCAGGAAGGAGCACACATATCACAGAGGTATTCATTATAATAGAGCTTATTACATCATGAGGGTTCTGCTCACTACACAACAAGGACCCATTACTGTATGTGTTCTAGTAGGTCCTTGTGCTCTGGGATGTTTCATGGATAACAGTTTCCAAACTCAAGGCCAGATTCCTTTTCAAGAAAAGAAGCCAGAGCAAGTAGGGATGCAGAGAGTAGCTGAAACAACACTCACCCCTGGGGCAATAAGTCAATAAACCCTTTCTCTGTTAATGGACACTCAAACAGGCCATGTAGATAATTCAATTTCATCTTATAGATGCCCCTTCCTTCTTCATTATTCTTTGAACAACCAGTCTGAGAAGTCATAACCCTCATATTAGCTGGGAAGAACACAATATTTTACTCACCTCTGGGACATTGAATGAAGAAACGCTTTCTCTATTAATAGCCATCCAAACCGGTCATGTAGAGGAAATAAAATATGACCATAGAGCTGTGCCTTCCTTCTCCATTATCCTTGGAATAACCTGACTGGGAAGTCATAACCCTCAAATTAACTGTGAAGAACACAAGATTTTCTTTACATCAAGATACTGGAAAGAACATTGCCTCAAACAATTCACAAGCAATTCACAAAAGAGAAACAATCCTTATTCTAGTTTGTAGTGGTGAAGAGTATTTTGCACCCCAAGAAAAATCTCTGGCACACAAAACCAGTGTACCAGCTCCTTACCAGAAAACGATGGACGTACTTAATAAAAGAAGAGCAAATTTGTTACCCTCTCATCTGGACCATGACTTCAGAATAGACTTAATTCCTGTTAAATTAATTTTGTGTAGACACATCTGTTTCTTCATCATCAAAGAAAATTAGATTCTGTGACAATATCTCAATTAAAACTTAGAAAAGGGATCTATTTGCCACTTGACACCCCCAGCCAAGCCATCCATATAGTTTGTGGCAAAGGTAGATGGTGAATTCTGCCTAAGCATCAGTTACAAGGAATTGAATGCAATCATGGCCAGAAATCAATACCACTTCTGTATTTGTGGATTAGATAAAAGTTGCAAAGATCTTCACAATGCCAGATCTATGAGGAGCATATTACTTAAAATATGTGATGGTGATGAACAGAAGATACGTTTAACACTTCCTACAGCCACCTCAAATATTCATGAACATTTGGCATTTATAACACACCAGCCTCCTTCCAGCACTTCATCAGCACCATCTTCTGAAACTTACTATATGTATTCAAGGTGGCAGAATTTGATGACATCTTCATTTATTCCAATACGATTCAAGAACTTCAACACCAATTATGTGAACTCCTGCTCCAGATAGGAAAGTACTCTACTTATGCTAAACATAAAAACTGCCTTTTTGAGGTGGCCAGTATGACCTTCCTGGTGCTTGACATATCAGTCAAAGGTCACAGTATGGAGTTGTTGAATGTGAGAGAAGTTTTGGAATGGCCAACAACAAAGACGGTGAAGGAAGTCCAGACCATAAGATTCTGCTCTACCAGAATACTTTGACACATGCTAACACCTGAAATGCACAATGGAATATATTTTTTCCCAATTTAAACTATAAAATAACCTACAGATCTGGTAAGTGACAGGGAAAGACAGATGTTCTTTCTCAACAACCCGATGATAGTAAAAAGGTGGATGTCTTTCATAGATTTTTATGTCTAAAGATTTATAGGAACAGATAAATAAACATCAAATCGGAATCTCCAGTCATCAACAGATTCACCAAGAGCCATAAAAAACAAGCATGAAACATGTATTTCTGTACCATGGTGATACCTTCTTATTTCCTAGATGTTCCATACAAAACATGGTATTAAGATAGTGTCATGATTCTCCAGGAGTGGGTCATCAAGGACAATAGAAAAGGTTCAAAATCATTGGTCTGAACCTCTGGTGGTCTAATCTGCAGTTGTAATCCTATAACCCTTCCTGCATCGAGACAACCATGGAGTATGATATCAATGGATTTCATTGCTGAATGACCTTCATCAAAAGAGTATATGAATTTGTTAGTAGTCATCCACTTCTTCATTAGGATGGGTCACTCCATCTCTTTGAAGAATGTTTTACAACTGGCGGGAATACTTTTGATTCATATTCTTCACTTTCACGGCCTTCAGAAAATAATCAGCACAAATGGAGTAACTCAGTTCACAGATCATTTTGGGGAAGAACTTTCGAAGAAAGTGGATACCAAGCAATTCTAAATAGGCCTGGACGTAATTTCAATTACGCCGGAGTATTTGGAGCAATTTCGTAGTTCCATATTACACTTTGATGAAGTTGTCACATAGGTTCTCTTTATTCTAATGAGACTACTAGATTGTTGCAGAATCACCTGTACTGCGGGGGACTGAGTCTGATCCCGCAGCATGTGACACCTGTCGGCCTAATCTGAGTTTTGTTCTGGCTAACTAGCAGTGCCTCATCTCCACCCAAGAGCAGAGATGATTAGGGCAACCGGGCCCATGACACACATAATTCCTCAGGGGAATCGTGGTCACTCAGATCTCATCCATTTCTCTCAGTTACATTAGTCTCACATGTGCAAGGACAATCAGAGGCAGAGTATAGTTCAATACATTTTTATTGAAGTAATTGCAGCTTAGATAATAAAACACAAGAATAACACCACCATATTTTCACTAAGGTTTTTAAGGATAGTTCCTACCTGAGCTATGTTAGAGCACAGCATCTTAAGCTCTAATTCTGCCCTTCAGGTTCCCCCCTGGGAAGACATCATCCCTCATACCTGAGCAAGAGGCCTGTAGTATATATAACCAGCTGCAGCAAAGCAATCAGCAATCAACATACAGTCGTGGTCATCTGGCTGGAATCTCCCTCTAATGTACATAGGTCAAAGTAGTGTTTTTATAATAAAAGAACTGATGTTCCAAGAAAGGATCCCCACGTAAGGGTGTGTATGTTTCTGTGAACATTGGAGACAGAGCGTACCACTTTTGCCGGCAACCTATCTTACTGCAGCCTTGGGAAAATCTCACTCTGCATCAGGGGAGCATTCCATGGGTGTTGCAGTGGGTTTTCTCATGCAACACTCATGGGTTTTGACTCATTACCAGCTTTACAAGGACATGTAAACCTGGGAATGCATCAGAGCAGTATGCCTTCCCAGGGGAGACATAACAAGAAGAAATATTTTTGTTTCTTCTTGTTTTTTCCTCTTTCCATGTGTGCTGCATTCTGCAGGACACATGGAAAGAGGAAAATGCCTCCATGGATTATTTTTGTGCAGGAATGTGTCCCTTCCTTCCCAAACGCAATCCTGAAAGCAACCCAGGCAACCTTGCAACATTGTGCAAGGGTGCCTGCCTTGATGCTAGGCAGCTAATTGTGTGCCAGCGTGTGGAAAGGGACAGAAACGCACCATTATGAAAAAGCCCCCTCCCTTACCCCCTCCTTACCAGGCAGTCCAATGGAGTTCGCTCCCTGCTGTTCTCCTCTGATCGGCAGACAGGAGCACTTAAAGGGAAGAAAGGACAACAACGGTGATGCCAAGAAATCAACTAGCGTCAGGTCAACAAAAGTAACAATGAACTTGCTCTTGCAGGAGGGGTCGACAGGAGTTGTGTATGAAAGGAGGCCCTGATTTACTGGAGGGGTTGTCTAAACCCAGGGAACATCTGGAAGCGGAGCCAGCCCCAGAGGGAGATGTAGAGTGGGAACCCGGGAGGAATCTAGTGGAGGAGGTCAGTCGAAGGCCACAAGAAGGAAGTGCACTCATCACAGACGGCGAGGACAAGGAAGGGAGGGAATGGACCCCGAGTAGCTACCAGGATGCAGGAGCTGAAACAGAAGCTGACGAAGATGAGGCGACGTGGTTTAAAGACTGGTGGACGCCTCCAGTCAAAGCGTCAGAGTGAGGGTAGGGACAGTCACATTTGAATTACATGTCATGCTGGTGTGGTTGATACTGGCAGATGGAGGCACTGAGCACACGAAATGGAATGTTCAGATGCAAGTCGGGTTACTCCGAACCTAGTGATATTTTGAGTTACTTTATTGTTCTGCTCATTTTGGGTATTTTGGCATCCCTTCCTCCTTTTCTCACGGCACCACGGGAGACTCTATCTCCTAGGAGTACGAACGTGGCTTTGAGCAACCCCGCTCACAGTGGCCCAGTCCTCAACTATAATCCATCTTGCACAGGTTATTCGGTGATGGCATTAAAAGCCACATTTAGGAATCCATACTTGCCACGTTCTGTCTTCTCCTTTCCCTTTGAGGGGACTGTCGGCGGCCTTCCAAGGGTGATTCGTCAAGGATAATGGACTCATCCTAGGGGAAATGGATTACCTCTGTGCACCATTATCTCGTTTTGCTTTGATTTTCAAATAACAGTCAAGATTTGCACACAAACCAAGCCTTCAAAGCTATATTTCCGCCCTTCCTTCCCACAACCGTACTTCATAAATACACTGCATGTGTGCCCTTTGCCTGTGATGCAGGGAAGGCAGCACAGCAAGGTCATGTGCTGCGCTGTGCCACGTTGTTGTAAATATGCCCCTTAGCGCAAAATTCATTCTTGCTCCCATGTGGACGTGAGGGGGCATTTTCTGCTAAGAAAATAGCACTATATGCCCAGAGTACATGGGGGGAAAATCCTACCCCAAGAGCACATTTAGCTAGCATAAGTGGTTGCTCATGCTTGCTATTCATGTTCTTTTGCATTTAGCGCTTTTTCATAGTGCATAATGCATACTTGTGCCCATTTTGGTTGGAAGGAGACTTTTTGCAATAAGAAATTGCACTGAATGCAGAATTACTCGTCTGTGTAATCCTGAGGATTTTTTTTTCTAATACTGCATGATTACACTACACTGTATTACCATCTCTAATTTTAATTCCATAAGTTCCATTAACAAATGGATGGTTAAACTGAAAGACTGAACCAACCTGTGTAACAGTATCTTAGATGTTTCCTTGTGAATTGTCAAACCCTCAGGGGATATGCTTTTCTAAAGATTGGGTATACTATCAGGATTAAGGCTTGGGACAGACATACCACTTGATTGGCTCAGGGGGTGGGGTGGCTGAAGGAGATGAAAGAAAGGTCAGTCAAATCTAAGAAGATTCAGAACAATAGGCCATTAACAGTAGCCCCCTGCACTCTTCACTTTTAGGATTTAAGGTCAGTTATAGATTATTGGTGGTAGAATCTAATTGCATTGGCTATTTGCTTCGCCTTCGTTGGCACTTGTACTTCATTGCCTCATTTTTGTTGTATACCTCCTGTGCAGTTCCCTTGGTGTTCTCAGTCAATTGTCGATTTGGTTTCCTGAGGCGGTAAGCTTTTTCTAGGTCAGTTCATGATTCTTTGAGCAACACCAGTTGAAACGGGTAAGGCTTCTATTTGAATACCTATTTATGAGGATTTCCTGTCTAGTGCATTATACTTACCAATCTTTTCCTATCATACAGCTGTGCCCACTCCACAAACTCAATCAACTGTCCATGAGTATATTACCCTGTGAGAATTGCTAAGGTTCTGAAAGAGAGACTCTTCTGGAGCTTAAATCTCTGTTTCTTCCCATTTCCTGATTTCCCCGCTTTCCTATTGCAGATGGCAAATTCTGTTTTGCGTTCACTATTGAAACCTAGGGGTGGCAAGGGTTTTCAACGTGTCCACGAACTCTGAACCTCACACACACATTTTTCATTGAAAAGCCAATGTGGTGGGGTGGCTTGACACTGCAGAACAATGGCGGCATCTTGGTGAGGCTCCCAGGGAAAAGTTAGAACCAAGGCCCACATTGGCTTCATCTGCAACCAAATATGAATGAAAGTTGTTTGTTTACTGAAGTCTCAATAGTTTTGCTAAGATAAGACAGCAGCGCTATTGGCCTGTAGTTGGCGAGCTCAAGGGGGTCTGCACTGGGTTTTTCAAACAGGCATGACTTGCAGTTTTCCGAGCAGATGGTAGAGTAGCAGAACTGCGAGAGAGGTGGAACAGTAAGACGATGGCTGGAAGAAACGTGGTGGCAAGAGTCACCATAATGTGAGGGGGGAGAGATCTGAGGGAGTTTTATCCGATTTTAATAATCATTTCAAGAACTTGAGCTGGAGTAGTGAGTTCACACTCCTCCAAAATGACAGGGGGATTAGCAATCTGGGGAGTAGTAGGGGCAGTTTTGCTTGTGTGGGACCTTGGGAAAAAGTCTGATAAATGATCGCAATTTTCTCCACAAAAATGTCTGCAAGGGCACTGCATAATTTCTGGGAGGCCAAGATTGTGGACACACAAGCAGTGGGATTTATGATCCCGTTTAAGACAATAAACAGATCTTTGGCTGAACTTCCCATGTTGTCTATCCTATTGATTATGTGGAATTTATGGCCTCTTCTGAGCTTTTTATGATAGCTTCCTAGTGTGCGTTTATATACAGATTTATAGAGAGGACATTTAGAAATGTGCCATCTTCTCTTCAATTTTCTGCAGGCTGATTTCCCTTGTTAAAGTTCTTCTGAAAACCAGGGGGAATGAGACTTAGTAGAGCTGAGGCTTCGTTGTTTCAAGGGATCAACTATATCAACAGCATTGAAGTCCTGAAAATCGCTGAGAGCACTATTAATGTTAGACGTGTTAATACTGTATTGGGTGGGGAAATGTAATTCAAATGAGGAGTTGAAGGTTTTTTTTTAGGGCCTTGTCTTTTTTTAAACCTTGGCTCTTGTGGCCAGACGGTTTCCCTTTAAAAGGAAGATGTAAACTAATGGAAGAATGATCTGTCCAGGCTAACGGTAAAAGGGAGTCAACCTATAGATCCGAAGCATTGGTAAACACAAGCTCTAGGGTGTGTCCTACTGTGTGTGTTGGGACCACTTTCTGATGTAGTTCCAACATCTCCAAATCAGAGAGCAGAAGTTGTGTCTCTGGGTCAGAGCCTAGTTCTGGATAAAAGTTAAAATCACCTACTAGTAAAAAATTGTTAGAGGCAAGCACACGAGGCGCCAGACGTTCAGTCAATGTGTGACTAAATTCTCTTTTTGGTCCAGGAGAGTGGTTAACTAAAGCACCTTTCCATGAATCACCTGCTGGTGACTCAAGTTTGAAAATACAGTGTTTCACCCAATCAACACTAAATGAGTCTACCAACATGATTTTATCTAGGTCTCAAAATGTGATAGCAACTCCGCCCCCTGTTTTGGTCTCCCTGTCTAATCTGATCAGTCTATTGGTGGCAGGAATTGCTATAGGGATACAGGTGAGAAGTAATGAATGAAGCCATCTTTCAGAAACAAAGAATATAACTGATTGATGGGTTGTGATGAGGTCCATTATTTCAGTAGCATGTTTTGGGAATGATTTCGCATTACATTAGAGCTCTTTGAGAAGGTACTGGTTATTAGCTTGAGTATTTTAAAGCCTATCCACTGGAGGAGAGGTGGGAATGAAATCATGATCCTCTGTTGGATTAGGTTTCTTCTGGGAGCAAGCGGTCACTGGATGGCGGTACTCAGAACAGACAAAGTTGCAAGAATTACAGATTGCAAGAAGCTCATGTTCCAGAGAGAGAGGTGTAGAGCAAAGTAGTGCAGTGGCCCTAAGCAGAATAGCCGTGTCCCTAATTCCCTTAAGCATGTCAGTGGTGTAACAAAGTTTGAGAAAACTTCTTACCTCTCTATTATAAGGGTCAGTATTAACAGCAGCTTGTGGCATTTGGGCGCGGCAGGCGTATACAGGCTTGCCTTTGGTGTGCCATTGGAGCACCCACTGTGTGCCAGTGGCGGCTCCTCTGCTTTGGGCAGAGGAGCGTCGCCCCCCACTAGTAGCGACAGCTTCAAAACCTTTGACAAGGAAAGGATAATAAACAACGTTCATTATTCTTTCCTTGTTAAAGGGCGGGGCATGTGGGGTGACGAGTAGTGAAGGGAGTGCACTGTGCACTCCCCTCACTGCGCATGTATATTTGGCTGGCTGTCTTGGGCCGGCCAAACACACATGCGCTGCAGGCTCTCTCCAGCCCGAGAGCTCCTGCACAGGCTCCCAGTCTGCATGGGAGTGCCCTGGTTGGGCGCTCCCAGCCAAATCAGCGTCAGGATTGGCCACAGGGCAGGCTGGGAGTCTGTGCCTGAAGCACCCGGACAACAGAGTAGAGAGGGGCGGCCCGCAGAGCGGAGGTATGTTTTTCTTTCTTTCTTTCTTTCTTTTGTTTGTTTTTTGTAATGCCCCCACTCCCTTCCCCGCATGCCTGCTTCCCCGCCCCTGTGAACCCCACAGCCCAGGACTGCTGTGCGCATCCGCTGTGCATCCATGCCAGGCTGCTGTTTATACAGGGAAAGAGACTAGAGAGACTAGATTGCTGACCATGTGAAAATGGTGGCCACAGTAATCTTGAAGTGAAAAAAGAGGCAATACCTAATTAGCACTACTCATAGAGGCCTACAACTGATGACCCCTGACAACATCCTCCCTCTGTTAGATAAAATGAAGGTGGTGTGAGAGACTGGCACCTTGTTGCAATACCCCCCACTTTTTGCCTGGTTTTTGAATGCAACTTTAACTGGAGTGCACTGGGATCCTGCTAAGCAGGTTCACATTGCCAGTGTTCTTTCCCTAAAAGCATTGTAAAAGTAATTAGATACACCTTTAGCTAACACTATAAGTCCCTAGTAAGAGGTACTTAGGTACCCAGGACATGGGGTAGTAGGCATAGGCTCCTGAGGGTAGCAGCACTGATTGTGCCACCCTGTAGGGTCCTGCCTCTAGATGCACCCAGCACTGCCACGGCAGGCTGAGTGTCCTGGTGCAAATCTAAAACACAAACTCGACTTGGCACACTGTCTGTGTGCCCTGTCCACCATATACTGCATTCACTATGGGTAAGGCACCCCTCTAGCGGGCCTTACAGCCGTAAGGCAGGGTGCTCCATATTATTTGCGAGGGCATAGCTGCGTTAGCAATATGCCCCCACCTGGGACAAAGTGAGTGAACAGAGCAGACATTTTAATGTATGTGCTGGGCACTGGTCAACACACGTTTCCCAGCTACTTAATGGCTACTCTGAACCCTGGGTTGTTTGGTATCAAACAACTCAGAATGATAAATCCAAACTAGTACCACTACTGGATTTCCTATAAACATTTACCCAAGGGTCATCTTACAGGTGTCCCCTGCAAACGTTAACAATCCTGGCATGGTTGCAGACTGGTTCCAGACAGCCTGCCACATCCAGACAGCCAATAAACAAACCTTGGGGGGAGCCCTGTCTCTCTGGTTTGTAAAACACTGCCCATCCTGGGTGGAGGAGCCAACACCCCCTCCCTCAGGAATGTGCACCGCCCTTGCAGTGAGCTTCAAAGGACTACCACCCTAGAAACCTGATCCCCAGGCCTGCTGCTAGCAGCAGGTGATTTCCTCTTTTGCAAACCCCCACTTCTGGAGGGAGCAAAGGCAGGAAAAAAAACAAAGGGTAGGAGGACTGACCTCACCTAGCCTGCACCACCCCTAGAGTGTTGCCTGTGAAGTGGACCCTCAAATTCAGTTTCCTTCATGTTGGAATGGAGGAAAATAGCCAATCAGGTTTAGGGAAGTGACCCTTCACACCGGAAGTGGCCACTAAAGTGGGTGGAGCCACCCATCGGTAGGTGTCCCATTGGACGCTACCAAGTTTCCCCTAAAACACCCACTAAATTAAATATTTAGTTGGCATCCCTCGGCCAAGAAATCAGATTTGAAAAGACCAGGGGGGTTATTACAACTTTGGAGGAGGTGTTGATCCATCCCAAAAGTGACGGTAAAGTGACGGACATACCACCAGCCGTATTACGAGTTCCATAGGATATAATGGACTCATAATACGGCTGGTGGTATATCCGTCACTTTACCGTCACTTTTGGGACGGATTAACACCTCCTCCAAAGTTGTAATAACCCCCCAGCACTAAAGAAGTTCCAAAGCAAGAGAACTGTGGACCTGCTGCACAAGAAAAGGCGCCAAACCCTGCCTGCTGCACCCAGGACCCGAAAATCACTACTGAGGAGGAGCTAGACACTGGATCAACCCCATGAAACCCAGGGGACCTCCACCCTTCAAGAATCACCACAGATCTCCCTTCTGAGTGGAACACCACTCAACAACCAAACAAGAACCAACAAACTGGTGACGGCTACTTCACTAACTGGCTGATATCTCTGTAATCAGAAATTGCAGCCAGACCTGAAAACACACCAACAACCGCCCAGATGTGACCTACAAGTGTGCCAAGTTTGGTGGCACTGCGTTCTCCAGTGGCCGAGTTAGGCCTAAACCCTGGGTACTGGTCAGCTGACATCGGACAACCAGAAAACCAGATTGCTCTGAGCTGAAAAAGGATCAGGCAGAAGCCCTAGTTGAGGAACTTCAGGAACACCCTGGATCTCCCACCAGAGTTCCCCCGTTGTCCTGTAAACAGCCCTCAAAGAGACTCATCTCCAGCTCCAAAGGACTCAGTTGAGCACAGCTCATGGATCTCCAACTTGTCCTGCATCTGGTCATCCTGTGCCCTGCAAGAAGGAACCAGCTGTGCTCCACAGCTCCCCAACCCCTTGTGACCTCAACAGCTCAAGGGGACCCCAAGGCAACATCTTTTAATATGCAAACCAGCTCCTTTTCCGGGTGGCCCCTCAGTGTGGCCCTGTGCTGATGCCAAGAGACTTTCCCAATCTGCTCCCGCCGGAACCGGGAGCCACCCGAGGCTCTCCAGCTGACACACCATGTCCCCCAACTTCATCAATCATCCTGCTGGAGAAGAGAATGGTAACTCAACTATACGATTTTTAATGCATTTTGTATGTGACTGTGCAGTGATTCCAATGGTGCGTAATAACAGGCAGAAAGACTAACTTTATTAAAATGTTGAAAAGTCATATCTCAAAAGGCACTTAGCATATCTTAAAGACCTTGGTCTTAACATTTATATAAAACTCTGAAGTATTTTTTATAAATTCTGGTCTCAAGTTATTCATTGAGTGTGTGTGGTGCATGATTGGATTTGTGAGTACAACAAATGCTTAGCACATCTCCTGGATTAGCCTAACTGCTCGACCAACAACCTTAAACATTCGAGCATTAGGTGGTCTAATTTTTACCTTTGGAAACCAATGTGTACTTGCCTGGACCCCCTGCACAGAGTGCCTAATTTTCCACACTACATAGAGGAGCAGCCTCCTACAGGCTGACTTCCAGAAATGGTCTGCCATGAATCTCTCATTATGGGGCAGAGTCCAGTTCAATAGAATGACCATTACCCCCACCCCACATCTTAATTACATCCTTGGGATGCTCATGTTACTGACCCCTTGGGGTGACACTAAACCTAGACTGCACAGCTCAAACTACATGCTGCAACTGCAAACATAGGATTCCTACTGCCCTATTTAGGTAGTTACTGGCAGGCTCTTTGGCTACCACAATCACTCTACATTATCAAAACAAATTGGGAGGTTCCTGGGTGCACCTGGAAAACAAATCCCTACTTCCCACTGTAGTCTTTACCCTACATTACATGAGATGACCGTGTGACATGGTGATCTCCGACCCAATGATCTATACTTCCTGCTACATGTGGAAAATATCATATACACTAGTGAAAGTCTCAGAATGCCTACACGCTAAAGCCCCCTTAATGCTCAGCCCAAAGATTGTAATAAATAAAGAGGAACTCATCTGGGCCCCTGGAGACAAGCTCAACTCATAGGTTCATAGGCTCAACTCATGCTCATCGGTGGCCAAATGAAGGCTTTCCTAAAACTTTGCCTCCCACACTCCCAACACTGGGGATATATATATATACCTGTCCTGTGTATAACACAATCAGTTAGGTCCTACCAAGATCACATTGCCCCACTCACCCATCATCCACTACTTATATACTAGTGGTGGTGCGGGGCAGGGTGCAATCACTATAAAATGATGTAATTCTGTAAGAATTCTGGGTAATCTGTGAGGCACATTGCCCCACCACCATGTAAAACTAGCTTATAGTCAGGCAAACACCGTCTCTCTAAGACAGTCATGTCTATTCTACCCCTCAGTAGCATGGAAGTAAGGTGGAAGAGAATTTGCAATAAGGATCAACAGTACTAACACAACATTTGATTACAAAAATCACTCATTGATGCTCCCCAGCCCAATTTATTAAAAACAAAGAGCATTTTATAGTAAAAATAAGACCACATCAACAAAACTAAATTGATTCCTTCATAGATATATAGTTTCAAAATAACCATAGTTTCAAAATAACAGTTCCTTTGCACACCTCTTTTCCATTCTGCATGGAAAGGCAATGAAAGTTTCTGAGTGTTACACAAAAGTGGCCACTGGAGGCTTCCTCTCACTCAAGGTGGTCTTCTGTTGCAGGAGCTGGATGAATATCAGTAACTTTTTCTACTTGGTTCACAGTTTTTTTTAACTTCACAGAGTACCTGTTGGGGTGCACTTGGAAAGCTGACACTTCCATCTATCTCTGCCTAAGCAAGTGGATGGCACCATCACCTTCCCAATATCAAGTTCAGTCTTTGGTATTGATACCACAGTCTTTGCCTTCGATTAGCGAGTTTTCCTTCTAAATACGAGTTTACAGTGAGTGGGAGCTGACTTTGTCAGCCACGTCCACATTCATTAGGAATCTTCACACAGTCCAGTGACACACTAGTTACACTTGATCAAGTGGACCCCATTGGACGAAGATAAGAGGAGTCCTTTTTGGTGCCCTGTTGTGTCACTGGGGGCTGCAGGAGAGCAGCTCACTCTCAACCTGTGTAATAAACTTGCAGTACTTATTATTAGTAATTGCAATCCCTTTCACTTGTTCCAGCAGTCCCCCCTCTGCTTTCAAGTGCTGCACCTTTTGAAGGCACTCACAAAGATTGAGCTAGGTGGATAACAGACCACATGTGACCTTACCTGAGCTTCCTTATGGTTGGGTGTCTGTGTCCAGGTCTTATCCTGCATGTTGCAGGCACTAGACTCCATGGCCTTAGGAACCAGAACAGGAATTACAGATAAAACTGTATTTGACCATCCAGCCAATATTTATAAGCATGCTGGCCCTTGCCCTGTCTGCAACATGGGCAGTAGTGCTGCAAAATTATATTTAATTGTTGATAGGGGCATGTTAGAAACCTTTGTCTCTAGTTGGCAGAGGTATGCATCCTGGCCAAGAAGGGACAATTATAATCAGGGCATGTCCCAACACAAAGTAAATTATCCTGTGCTCACCATTGGGTGGCTTGGCACAGAGCAGGCAGGCCTTTCTTAGAAGGCAATATGTAAAGTATTTGTGAAATATCTCATATAGCAACACAGTGAAATACCACAAAAAGGACTCCACACCAAGTTAGAAAAATACGGGGTATTTATCTGAATGAATCAAGAACAAAAATGGCACAAATCCAAAAAGAGTACATTGAGCTCTTCACTGGGATAAATATTCCCGCAGTGCTTTGGAAATCAGGTGCACTCCTTTTAGGAGTGAAACAGTAATGTTGGAATCTGGGCCTAGAAGCTGTGAGTGGGCACTGGGGAGAGGGCCGGTGACAGAGCAGGTAGGTAGCCATATTATGACCATGGCGGTGTTCCCAATGGGACATAGTCAATAGACTGCCAGTACCGCCAGTGCGGCAGGGACCATGTTACCGCCGAGCATATTACTAGATTGCACACCGCCAGGATTTTCATTGCGGTCGGACCGCTACCAAAACCCTATTGGAAATGAACACTATAAGAGGAGACACTCACCTTTAGGAACACAGACACGTCCTGAGCTGTGCATCCACACACCACCACACACACACACTGCCAATGTCTAAACCAAACATACACAATACCACAGACTCATACAACAACATCACTACCACAAACACACAAAGGCATTGCTTAGGAACGACAATGCACACCTCCACATGTAAACACATACTGACAGCAACACGGAACAACCACATACAACCAACTCATACCAAAACTCTGGTACACAACGTGTCAGATGTCACACCACATCCACACAACACACAGCACATGTGACAACGTGACACAGTGTGCTTTGGGGAATCACAGGGTGGGAGAGTGGTAGGGAAGAGGGAAAACTCATATAGGAATCTTTTTTTAGGGACACAGGGACGGTCATGGGAAGACCATTTGGGAGTGGAGGGGGAGGGAGTGGTTGTGAGGTGTGTCCGTGTAGGTGTCTTAGGTGGAAGGCATGTGTGTGCTGGGTGTCTGTTGTGTGTGTGAGTGCAGGCATGTAGGTGTCTTGGCTAGAGGAGGGGAGGAAGTGCAGGGAGATGCCATGGTAGGTGGGTGACTGTCTGTTGGGGTGGTGCCTGCAGGTAAGGTGGATGTGCTTCATCTTGGGGTGTTAGTAGTTGTGGTGAGTGTGCATGTGGTGAATGTGGTGGATGTACGCAGGTCTGGAAGTATGGTAACTGTGAGTATGATGGGACTAGTGGCTGGATCAGGGAATGTTGGTGTTGTGCCAACAGGTGTGAGTGGTGTAGTGTCTCTTAAGGAGGGTGGTGAGGGGGTCAGTGTAGGGAGTTGATGTTGTTGTGTGTACAGGTGGGTGTTGCCTGTGTGCATACCGGTTGTGGGACTTGTGGTGTCTGTGTTTGTCATTGCGAACCGTGTCTTTTGAGGTGGATGAATGGTGGTCATTAGCCTCCTCACGGAGTGCAGCAGGGCTGGCAGGAGCAGAGGTGCCTGCAGTGAAGGAGACACCACCCCCACGGGCGACCGGGTGGGGAGCAACAGGGAGGGCGGTGCTGGTAAGGGGGGTGGTGGACAAGTATGGTGCTAGGCTAGTCCCAGATAGGTCCGCCACCCCCAGGGAGCTTCCATCAGAGGAGGAATCCTGTGGCACTCCCCTTGTCTTCCGTCCCACTGGTCCCCTCGGCTCCGCTGGTGTCAGCCTGCTGGGTCCCATGGGCTGCTGCTTCCCCACTCGCCAGTGCCCCTTCTTCTTCACCTGATGATGCTGATACACACAAGGACAGAGGAGGAGAGGGAGGGAGGGAGAGAGAGAAAGATAGGGTGGAAAAGGATCAATACCTACCTACCATTAACACAGATCAACATGTACATCTCTCCAATTACATTATGGCACGCCATGCCAATACAATGACACTGCATTTCAGAAAATACACATTGTGTATTGCAAGATGCAATGTTCATAAACCAGCTATTGGGGGAACATTTTGACTTAGTGAATTGGTCAAGGCTGAAGCACTGCATAGCAGCATTATGATTGTCAGTGCAATGTCATGCATGACATTTAAACAATAGGGTTAGACTCCAGGGACCTCCCAGGGGACTTACCACATCTACTACCATACAATAGTTGGAAAGGCTAGACCACAGAATGATAGCTGCTACAATCGATTTTGCTGTGTTATTTGCCCACACAGAGTCACATGTAGCAGAATGCCATGGTTGATTCCCTACACATATCCTACAGTCTTAGGTCAACATATGTCAGCATGGCAAGGAATCAGGTCCATAATCCTGTCCCGTTGAGGCCATCCATGTTGAGGACCCCTGATGCCACCCTTGCCATAAGTCCATGGCAGCTACTGTGCAAGATAGAGATAGCTTCAGTCATAGTGGAAGACACATACTGATGTGATAGCACTCACACCTCAGGTACATTGATGCAGATGGAAGAAGCTGGTCTGACAAAATGCGTACGGTGTCCCCGTTCACCCAACCTTCAAAATTGTCCATTGGATATACACTGACAGTATTGTATTGCCACACATGGCCTTTTCAGAACCTGGCAGGGTGACTGATACCCACTGTTGATGTGCATCAACCACTGATCATATGCACATCTGCAAGTAAGTCACCCTATCCCAAACAAGGACTATCATGTGGGAGATGGGAGCCTGTACTTACCCCTTGTGGCTGTCGTGCTGCCCTCAAGAGCCCATCTACCTCAGGGTAGGCCAAAAATGCAGGTCATTAGGTGGGGTCAGGGG
Source organism: Pleurodeles waltl (assembly GCF_031143425.1). Classification (NCBI taxonomy): domain Eukaryota; kingdom Metazoa; phylum Chordata; class Amphibia; order Caudata; family Salamandridae; genus Pleurodeles; species Pleurodeles waltl. The sequence continues at coordinate 583,210,515 of NC_090440.1, read as the reverse complement.
CTGACTGGCACCCCTCCCTCACTTGTTGGGAGGACATCCCCAGCTGGGCCTCAGCGGTCATTCTGTAGTGGGTGCTCCACCGGCCATGGAATCCCAGGGTCCACACTTGCTTGACGATGGCACGCCATATCCCCTTGATCGGATGACCTGTATGGGTGACACCGACAGAAGGAAAAAGTCATGTAGAGGGGCAAAACATCAACACATCAGCAGCAGTGGACTACTCCCATCATACACATCACATGTCCGCACTAAAGTGTCTTCACTGCACAAACGCATGTACTACATGGCCCCTGCATGCAACCACTCCCTGTGCGACGTGGAAATGCCTTACAGCCTCACACACCCCTATAACACAGGCTAAATGAATTCGGCTCACTTGCTCCTCTGGTGCCCCATACAACTGTCCATACAGGAGTAGGACTCCGTCCACAAGCTTCTCCAGCTCTTCCTGGGTGGGGCCCTATCTCCTGCAGGACATGGCATGGTAGCTCAAGAGACAGTACACAACAGCTCATGTAGTGGAGGCCTTGCTTGCACAAGTGTCAGGAGTCAAGTGTGCTAGGTGGCAGAAAATAACGGTTATGGCTGCCACGTTTATGACCGTCAACGCCAGAGTTGATCATCATTGGCTCCAGTCCCCCACAGGCAGTAATGTGATCCAGTGAGGAGTTGCATGGCGGTTGAGACCGCCTACCACCATGAGGACATACACTGTCGGAATTAGGTCACTTCCATCTGTCCACTACATGCAGGACAGGCGGCTGCCATTTTAGGCACATATGATGGTTTGTTCCGAAATAATAAGTGCATCATTGTAGACATATGTACCGAATGTAGTGTGGGCCTATGTTCAGCCATCATGGCTGGTCCCATTAATGTGAATATCATGCCACAGTGGTGTACGATGGATGGGTATCAAATCTAGGGTATGAAAAGTGGCTTTGTACCTCAGAGGCAGTGTCACCACATGAGGCAGTGGCATTTGTACAGACGTGGGATGTGCTGGACAAAAATGCAGCCTTTACATGGATCATTGGACATATGATGTGTATGACATGCTGTTGTCCAGGCCCTGTAACGGGCAGCTAGGTCGTTATACATAGGCCCTCTGCATGGCCAGAACGGTATGTGGCGACTATTGGGGCATGTCACAATGTTTGTTGTGTGCAACACAGATATTGTTAGCTAGCATGTGTTGAGTGATAATCAAGTTGTAAAATCTCTGCTCTCAATCCTAGATACCTGGTATTGAGGAGAATGAGACATGCACTAGTGTACACCTCCTAGTAGACCTTTCAAGCCTGGAGGAGCGACACATCATCCAGACCTATCGTCTGAATCGTAACACCATAATGGAACTATTTACCCAATTGGAGCCAGATTATTTGCCTGTTATACGTAATCCCCATGCCATCCCTCCCACAGTACAAGACTTGTCTGTGCTACACTTCTATGCCTCTGGCTCTTTCCAGATTACAGTGGGTTTGGCAGCAGGGATGTCACAGCCCATGTTCAGTCTTGTGTTGACTGATGTACTCAGCTTTACTGAAACACATGGACAGCTACATCAAGTTCCCACAACTGTTAAGGCTGACTTCTATCTTATTGAATGCATCCCTCATGTGAATGGAGCCATAGATGGCACCCACATTGCTTTGGTCCCTCCCAGGGCCAATGAACAAGTCTATAGGAACAGGAAAAACTACTACTCCATCAATGTACAGGTGGTGTGTCTTGTGGACTGGTACATCTCCCAAGTGATGGCAAAGTATCCAGGATCTGTGCATGACTCCTTAATTCTGAGGAACAGCAATGTCGCACCCATGATGGCACAACAACAGAGAGAAAAAGCGTGGCTCATTGATATGTATGCAATAGGATGTGTGTTACAGTAATGTCAATTACCATCCTATTCAGCCCTGTGCCACTACTGCAGGGATCTTCAAACTGGGGGCAGGCAGGGGGGCCTAAGAGCTTCACGGGGGCACCAGGCTCTGGCCCAAAAAAGCATTATACAGTGCTTTCTTTTAAACAGAAAATATGTTATTGCATTTTTAAAAAGGTAACAGTACCTAACTGCAATGTTTAAATAAGCTTAGACATATTTAAACATTGCCATCCTAATAAAACAATTGTGAAAAATTATAAGGGGGGGGGGAGATGATTTTTATTTTTCAACTGGGGGGGGGAGGCGCAACATTAAAAAGTTTTAAAACCACTGCTCTATGGGTATTGTGAAAGGTCCTACCTTTGTGCACACAGGTGGCATTGGCTACCCTAACCTTCCCTGGCTGCTGGCATGTTATTGAAAGAACATTTGGGCTTCTGAAGGCCAGATTCAGGTGCCTCCATGTCTATGGAGGTGCCCTCCTCTACAGTCCCTAATGCTCATAGTTTCCTGCTGCATGCTACACAATCCGGCCCTGAGATGACAGATTCCGTTACTGGCAAATGAGAAGGAGGCAGCTGGACCAGTGCCTGATGCTGGGGACATGAAAAGTGATGAGGAGGCTCTACCAGAAGACAGCACCACATTGGACAAATCAAATACCCCACACCTGAAACACATACACACATTAGTCACACCAACACACACCACTATAAAATACCCCCTCACACAACCCACAACCCTTTGCGACCAAAACAATATACACTGACAGCGAGGACCACACAAACCAGAGACACTGCTCACGTACACCATACGCACCATCACACTCAACACCCAGCACACACCACACAACTGCACCATTGACACAATACACACATCGTCACAGCACACAAACACCAGAATCAACCAAAACACACAACCAAGCCCTCCACCCCGCCAAGCACCCTACACTGCACCCTTGCACACTACACACACCCCCACTCACAACACAAACACCATGTTCCATCAGAAAAACCCACGCTTCACAGACTATGAATTGGGGTCATGGTTGATAAAATCGTCAGGGTAGAGTCACAACTGCTTGAAACATAGGTCCAGCGAAAATCAGTAGCCAGGAAAATGGAGTTATGGTAGAGAATCATCAACAGGGCCAACTCAGTTGGCAACCATCCACGCACAAGGGAGGACATCCGGAAGAGGTGGAACGGCCAGTGGGGAAAGATGCATTCCATGGAATCTAGCCACCAAATTGCTGTGATGAAGACTGGCGGTGGGCCCCCACCTCCTCCCCCAGAGTTTGCATCGTGGGAGGAGAAGGTCTTGGACATCCTGCATCCAGAGGGCCTGACTGGACTACCTGGGCACCATTGTAGGGGTGCTGAAGGACCTTGTGAACACCAGGAGGGACACTGTGGCACAACAAGGGGCCCCTGACACTAGCCTGGACGATGAACTGCCCACCACCTCCGCTGGCGCTAGTGGACAGGAGGCCCTGCCACGGGACCATGACACCAGCACCCCACCCCCTGCAGATGGAGACCCACCCCGCAAGCGGTCCCTGAGATCCAGGACAAAGACAGAGAACAATGCCAAGACCCCAGCCAAGAAATGAGACCACCCTGATTGTCATCTTCTGTCCCACTTTGTCACCCTGTCCATCCTTAAACTGCCCTAGCTCCACTTCCTATGCCCCTTTGGACAATGCACCTGTGAGACAAATAGACTGGACTCTGCCATGGACATTCCTCCACCATCACCCCTGAGCATTTTACAACCCCTTCCACTATTTAGCACTTAAATAAACACACTTGAATCACAAAACAATCTGGAGTCAGTCTGTGCTTTCACAAATGTGTATTTGCTATAACTAAGGAAAATACCAATGTCCGTTGTATTGTCAACATACCTATGTCACACAGCTCTAGTCCATGAGGTAACATAGCAGAGGTCACACAGTGGGACCCACATCTGTGAAAGCGAAAGGGAAAGTGACAAATCAGGGTCCATACACTGGGTGAAAGTGACAGACAGATGAGAGGTCGAACAATTTTATCAGATGTAAGGAGGCAGTGAGGTCTTCTTACCTGTGTCTCACTGGAAGTATTGATGGATCACGGTGTTTCTGTTGTCTATGTCCTCTTCTTCTGCCTCCTCTTCTTCACTGTCCACAGGCTCCACAGCTGCCACAACACTTCCTTCAGGCAGAAAAAGGCACCTGTCGTCGCAAAGCCAAGTTGTGCAGCATACAGCAGGCCACGATGATCTGGCACACCTTCTTTGGTGAGTACTATAGGGAACCACCTGTCATATGGAGGCACCTGAACCTGGCCTTCAGGAGGCCGAAGGTCCTCTCTATAACCCTCCTAGTTCGCCCATGTGCCTCATTGTAGCGTTCCTCTGCCCTTGTCCTGGGATTCCTCACTGGGGTCAGTAGCCATGACAGGTTGGGGTAGCCAGAGTCACCTGCAAATGTTGAAGGACAACTGTTAGACACACATTAACCCTTAGGGACAACCCCAGACCCAGACAACTATTCACACTGTATAGGGTCCATGTCCTCTCCTAATAACCACACATGGTGCCTCTGGAGTTGCCCCATCACATAAGGGATGCTGCTATTCCTTAGAATGTAAGCGTCATGCACTGAGCCAGGAAACTTGACGTTCACATGGGAGATGTACTGGTCGGCCAAACACACCATCTGCACATTCATTGAATGGTAACTCTTCTGGTTTCTGTACACCTGTTCACTCCTGCGGGGGGTACCAAGGCCACTTGTGTCCCATCAATGGCACCTATAGATGTTGGGGATATGTCCCAGGGCATAGAAGTCACCTTTCACTGTAGGCAAATCCTCCACCTGAAGGAACAGGATGTAGCTGCGCATGTTTTTCAGTAGGGTAGACAACACTCTGGATAACACGTTAGAGAACATTGTCTGGGACATGCCTGATACAATGGCCACTGTTGTTTGAAGGGACCCACTTGCCAGGAAATGGAGTACTGACAGGACCTGCACTAGAGGGGGTATCCCTGTGGGATGGCGGATAGCTGACATCAGGTCTGGCTCCAACTAGGCACACAGTTCCTGGATTGTGCCAGGATCAAGTCTGCAGGTGACTATTACATGTCGCTCTTCCATTGTCGACAGGTCCACTAGTGGTCTGTACACCGGAGGATGCCGCCATCTCCTCACCTGCCCCAGCAGACGTGCTCTATGGATGAGAACAGTGATCAGAGGGTCAGCCAACACTGAGGTACGAAATAAACAACTTTATTGTACACATTTGTCAATCCGCTATGTGCCAGTCTTAGTGTGTATGCAAGGCCTAGATATGTGTGACGCATTTAAAATTCATGCCATGTGGCCCCCTGAAATGGCGGCTGCCTGACCTGTAATGTGGGACAAGGGGATATGAGGTAACTGCGCTGGCACTGTACACCGTCGCGGTAGGCGGTCGAAGACCACGGCGCAATCCTGCATTGGTTAACATTGGACCCTATGGGTCCCAGGAGCCAATGACGATGTAAGCTGGCGGTGACGGTACGCACCGCCGTGGACATAACCGTAATTTTCTCTCTGTTCACTCACTTGATACCTGATCTTCGACAGGAGAGGAACTGCACTGCAAGTGCTGCTCTGACCTCAGTCTGGAAGCAACAATGGTTCAAGTGTCTGGTGAAAGGGCCCCTGCCTTCACATTGGAGGAGTTGGACAAACTAGTGGACGGGGTCCTCCCCCAGTACACGCTACTCTACGGTCCTCCAGACAACAGGTGAGTACACTGTGAGCATGCTGCATGGGCAATGCCTGTTTGGAGTGGTGTGGATGGGAGATAGGCGGGGGAATGAGGCGTGCATGAAACAACGGTGAGTGGATGTGCATCAGGGAAAGGGTGGGAACGTGGGCCAATGACTGCAATGGTCCGGACGGTTATAGTTTTCCATTTTCCCCTGTACTATTCCTGTAGGTCAGCGCCCACCAGAAGAAGGATATTTGCCGTGCCATCACCAAGGACGTCTGGGCCCTGGAGGTCCACCACAGACGGAGCACCCACTGCCATAAAAGATGGGAGGACATTCGCTGCTGGAGCAAGAAGACGGCGGAGGCCCAGCTGGGGTTGGCCTCCCAACATGGGAGGGGTGCCCATCGCACCATGACCCCCCTGATGTTCCGGATCCTGGCGGTGGCGTATCCGGAGTTGGATGGGCACTTGAGGGCATCACAGCAGCCATAAGGGGGTGAGTACCGTCACATCCATCTGATTCAGCGCGCATTGGACGTGTCTAGGTGGGGGAGGTGGGCTGTGGGTTCCCCTAGGCCAGGGCGAGTTTTGTAGGCAAGGTCCCTTCGTGAGGCAGGCTATGTGGCACCCCAATGCACCAGTGTTAGGAGCCATCTACCCCTAGTCAGGCTCCTGTGACTTCCATGTGTGCAGCAATCGGGCATAGGCCTTGTACCCCATGTCCCTATGATTAATTAGGGAACTCTAAGTGCATGGCGTAGTGCAGAGGGCTGCTGTGTCTGTAGTGTCCACTAGCGGTATTGCATGCACTGAACATGTCTTTCTACTTTCTTTCACCCCCCTTTTTGTGGTCTCCCTGTTCTTGTGTGCATTAGCATCATCAGGCAGAGGAGCTGTGCCACCGGAGCAGGAGGGAGCTGCATCCCACATTGCCCTGGAGGGCGAGACTACGGACTCAGAATTCACCAGTGGAACGAAGGGCGAGGGGAGCTCCATGGCAGGGACAGGAGCTGAGACCAGCAACACCGACTCCACCTCTGATCGGTGCTCCCTTGCTATGGCGGGCCCCTTTGTGCCCACCGCATCTTATAGGTACAGCCGCCACCCCCCCTACCATCACTGCCCTCCAAGCAGCCCCTCAGGCGTGTGCCCTGTGGCCGCTCACCCAGGAGGGTGGGCATCTCCTTGCCCCAGGCACCTCAGCCCCTGCCCCAGTCAGCCCTGCTTCCCTCAGTGATGAGGCCATTGACCTCCTCAGATCCCTCACTGTTGGGCAGTCTACCATTCTGAATGCCATCCAGGGTGTAGAGAGGCAGTTGCAACAGACAAATGCATACCTGGAGGGCATTCATTCTGGTCAGGCAGCCCAACAGTGAGCTTTTCAGACTCTGGCCTCAGCACTAATGGCAGCCATTGTCCCTGTGTCCAGCCTCCCCCCTCCAACTTCCTCCACCCAGACCAAATCCCCAGTACCTCAGCCTATCCCAAGCACACCATCAGACCAGCATGCACACACCTCAATACACAAGGGTAGCTCTGGCAAACAGAAGCACCACAAATCCCACAGGCACTCACACAAGCATCATACTTATGCAGACATACCAACAGCCACTGCCTCCACTGTGTGCCCCTCCTCCACATCTCCCTCATCCCTCCCTGCCACGTCTCCACTCACACTTGCATGCACTACATCTTCAGCCACTACCTCCATCACCAGCACGCCCATCACCACACACCGCTCAAGTGCACTCACCACCCCACTACCATTCACACATCCCCTGTGTTCTCTCCCAGTGTGTCTGTGAGCCCTCCTCCCAAAGTACTCAAACGCAGTCAAAACACCCACCCATCAGCCATCCACCTCATAATCTCCTCCAGCCCATGCACCTTCACCCAAAGTCAGCAAACAAACACCTCCTACAACCACCAGCTCTTCCTCCACTTCCAAACCCCCTCCATCTACCCGTCCCAGTGTGTCTAAAAAACTTTTCCTGTCAAACCTTGATCTCTTCCCTTCACCTCTCTCACCCCTTCCGTCCCCTAGGGCCCGCCTTTCCAGGTCCCAACCCAGCACCTCAGCCATTACATCACCGGGAACAGTGGTGCCAGCAGTAACTGGCTTCTGGAGTGCGCCAAGCAGCAGGGCAGCCAGTGTCCCAAGGAGCCAGGCCAAGGACATTCCCCCACCTCCAAAACAAAAGAAGTTGCCCACAGCCCGGAGGGAGAAGGCCAAAACACCTGCCACCAAGGGCTCAGCCAAGACAACAGTTGGGAGTGGCAAGACAGCTGGGCCACCATCCAAGGTGGGGAAGGGCCAGAGAAAGAAAGGGAAGTCGCCTCCAACCTGCACGGCGGACAAGACCGCCACCGGCACCGCCACATGCACCGTCGCCACGGGCACCGCCACTCAGGACATCGACGCAAGCAGCACGCTCAGTGAGCCCCCCCACCAGCACCGCCACCCAGGACAACTCCGCCAGCAGCACGCTCAGTAAGCCCCCCACCAGCACCACCGCCCAGGACACCGCCGCCAGCAGCACACTCAGTGAGCCCCCCAAAAGCACCGCTGCCCAATGAGCGCCGCAAGCACTGCCGCTACTGAGGCCGCTGACAGCACCGCCAGCGGCCACGCCACATCCTGTGCCAGTGGCACCACCACAGACATGGCTGCCATCCCTAGTGGTCATTTGTGCGAGGCTGGTGGTCAGTTCCAGGGGCCTGGACAGCTTCCATGTTGCCCCACCGTCAGTGGAGTGTCAGATCCACTACCTCAGTTCTTGGCAGGATGAAGCACTCTGGGCACAAAGCCCCCTCCAGAACCAGTGGAGAATGACATCCACTACCTCTGACCTTGGAAGGATGAAGCACTCTGGGCACAAAGCCTGCTCCAGAACCAGTAGAGAATGACATCCACTACCTCTGTCCTTGGCAGGATGAAGCACTTTGGGCACAAAGCCCGCTCCAGAACCAGTAGAGAATGACATCCACTACCTCTGTCCTTGGCAGGATGAAGCACTCTGGGCACAAAGCCCCCTCCAGAACCAGTGGAGAATGACATCCACTACCTCTGACCTTGGCAGGATGAAGCACTCTGGGCACAAAGCCCCCTCCAGAACCAGTGGAGACTGTTATCCATTTGAGAGACTGTGGCTTTGCATTCCCCAGGATAAAGCAGTGGGCAAACCACCCACTGGAGAGACTTGAGAGACTGTGGCTTTGCACTCTTGAGGATGCAGAAGTGGGCAAACCACCCACTGGAGAGACTTGAGAGACTGTGGCTTTGCACTCCCCAGGATATAGCAGTGGGCAACCCACCCACTTGAGAGACTTGAGAGACTGTGGCTTTGCACTCCCCAGGATACATCAATGGGCATGGAGCCCCCTCGTGGAGCTAGCGTTGTGCACTCATCCGGCTGAGGTGCCCCCCTTCCCTTCCCCCTGAGGTGCCTGTTTTATTTTGATCTGATGCCCCTGCAGTGCTCTCTCCGTTTGGATCGGTTATTGAGTGTGGGCCTCGCCCATGCATTTTGGGACCAGTGGTCCACGGACTATGTAGGTGCAGTGCATGGACTTGAATTCTTGGTGTACATATTTGTTAATAGTGTATATATATTTTTGACTAATGGATTTTTCCTGATTACAATCGTTCACATCATTTCCTTTTGTCCTTGCATTCTTCCATGGGGGGTTGGGGGGTGTAAATGTAATGTTGCAGTATGTATTGGTGTGTGTGAGGGTGGGGGTGCGGTTGTTGCGTGTTGCATGTGTGTGTCACTCTCTTTTCCCTCCACCCTCCCCTGTGTTGTAGGTGCAGTACTCACCGTGGTCATCACCGCCGTCGGTCATGCTCCTGGTAGAGGAGCAGGAAGACAATCGCAGGTAGAATTTGGAGTTCCGGCTCCATGGCTTCCTGGTTCCTCATGGGGTGTGTAGAGGTGAGAGTTTTCCCATCCAAGTCCAGTTTTCGCCGTGTTTTTGTTTTTGTGAATCCGCCCCTGAAAAGGTGGCGGATTGGTCTCTCATAATGGTGTGGGCGGTACATTGTCTTCCGCCTGTCTGTTGGCGGTGACCGCCATGCTGTTTGTTTGTACCACTGTGGCGGTCGGAGTGTTAAAGTGGCTGTCTATGTTGGTGGTTTCCGCTGCGGTCATAATTACATTTTTTTTTACCGCGGCCTGTTGCCGGTCTTACCGCACCTTTAACACCGACCGCCAGGGTTGTAATGAGGGCCTGAGTCTCCCACACAGCAGGCGATTCTCCCACTCAAAATCAAGTAGTCTCATTAGAATAATGAGAGCCTACGTGACATGAGAAACCACTGTTTGCATTTACAAGCAGCTCTTACTTGAGAGACCAACTTCTGAGAGATTTTGTTGAGTTCCTCAACAAACCTTACAACGTTGTTTCAACTTACCGCCCATCATTGGTCATTACAAATGCAACAACTGCACTGATGTTTGGCCATCAATGAACTGTGTTACAATGTGAAACCTTTTTAGAACTGCAAAGCGGCTTTATTTATTTCGTTTTGGCAAAGCAACTTAACCAATTTGAAAAAGCATTCTCCAACATCAGCCCCGAGTAAGAAGCAAGACTGAACATGCTCCCCTAGTCGAACATTTTGTGCAACATGGGCTTCCAAGAAGGAAATGAAATGGTGGGCCATAGATGTCCTTAAACCCGTGGCTAGATTTCTGAATGTTGATCCACTGCTGACTATCAAAGAGAATAGATGGATTTAGAAAGTGGATTGCATCAGGAAAGGCTTGAAGACTTCCATTGAATGGCAGACCCTATCAACATTGTACCCATAATCCTGTATAAATATAGAATTGTCATCCCTCAATGATGCATCACTGTATGATTATTTCTTCTTGTTCCTTTCAAACATTTAATTGTGCTGTGGAATTTCAGTTACAACATCATGTGCCACAGGCATTTTAATTATAAATGCACTATAATGCTTTGAAATGTTCTCACCTTGATTCATTTTCTGTAGTATACATTTTGAAATGTCTTTTTTGCCTTACCAGTGCAACTGCTTGATTATGATTTTCTGTATTCCTCATACTGGTAAACACACATTGCCGCTAAATGTATATCGAAATCTAATGTCTATTAATCCTGATGTGAACATTCTATTTAAAACGATTATCTCCATAGAGTGATTCTTCTATCACCTGGTGACTTCTATGTACTTGGCACTCGCAGTACATTAAATCATCATCTGATTTTTTTCTTTCTTCCTCACATACACAGTGCTATATTTGTCACAGTTCTATGATGGCTACCACATTTTTTAATGATTAGCTAGTGACCAACAGTGTGAGGTCTACTTAACAGTATCAGTCGCTCGGGTTCCTTTAGTTGTTACATCTCGGGTCTAGTATTCTTACACCAGTGATCTATTTTCAATTTGTGATTATTGGACAAGTAGAAGTTCATGCTGGGTCTTTGAATAACAACCATATCGCTGTCTAAACAGTTGTTACCTCACCCAACACGGCAACTATTCGTAATGCTGTCCAGTAGCTTCTCTACTTCAAACCAGCTTACTACGCTGGCTCAATACGTCAGGATTCATCACACACCAGCTCGCACTCCAAGCTGCAGGAAGAAGTGCATATTTGCCACTCAAGTTCAGTAAGTCACAGACTTTTTTGGTGCAGTTATTGTAGTTTCACTGTCTTTTTATTGATCCTTTGCTTTAGTTATTAGATGTCATGCTTCAAAGAGTCATCAGATTTATGCCATGTAAAAACAGACTTTCTTTTTATTACTGGCTGTTTGTTCAAATGGAATTTTATACCAAATTGTTTACTTGGAAATTCTGACAGATCTGGTAATTTAACTCAAGTTATCAGTACTGAAGTACACGATTATTGAGCAGAACAATCATTGGTGGCCATGTTTTTAAGACTTACAAGTCCTTTTTCTGCTCTCTGTGGTCAGTTTGTTTTGTGTGTGTGTTTTTTCCCCCGACCTGTGTGGTCTGCCTTAAAATACTTGGTTAAAAAAACCCTGACCTGCTTGGGCCAGGAGTACACTTTGGCTCCACCAGCCTGCCTCCATGCCCCTGACCCCGCGGTTGCTGCATCTCGAAAAAGTTTGAGGCCCTCCACCACCCGCAGGCACCAGCCTGCGCCTCATCCCTGGTGCCTGGTGGTAGGCATGTCTGATATTTCATTTAGCAGTTTGGTATTTAGTTTCCTGTATACTTACATTCATTTTGTAAATTTTGTTTTGTTCCTGGACTATGCCCTTTTTGTGCCTGTGCTGTTTTTGCGCTCCAACTGTGCCCGTTCTCTTCCCCAGCTCTCGTTGGTTCCCGTTTACCCAGCCGCTGCGTCCCCTGCGGCCCCGCCCTCCTTGCACCCCCATTGGACTCTCCCTCCCACCTCCCAGCTTCTCCTCCCTCCCACCTCCCTTCTTAATGGCGGCTACTGTGCAGATGCGCCACTGGCGCACCGGAGGTGCGCCAGTGGCAAGACCGTCTGCACCCGTCAGCGCCTGGACCGCGCCCAGTGCCCGTCCCCCTGGTCCTTGCTCCTCTGACCCACCGAAGTACCACTACTCCTCCACTAAACTCCTTGCCCTCAACCCAGGCTCGCATCCTGCCTGCACCCAGGCCAACCCCATACACACACGGACCTTTCTCATGCCACTCTTGCCACTTCACCTGCACTCACACCAACAATCGCCACACCTATAAGCACCGCAACAACACCAAACCACGCAACCACCTCAACTGCATCCTCCTTAACACCCACGTCCGCAAACACGTCATCAAACTTTGGGACCTACTCACCACAAACTCCCCTGACATCGCCTTCTTCGCTGAAACATGGATTAACCCCTCATCAGAACCGGACATCGCCATAGCCATCCCAGAGAGTTACAAAATCACCCATAGAGACTGCACCAACAAGCCAGGAGGAGGTATCGCCACAATACACAAAAACTCCATCAAAATCTCCACCAACGACTCCCTAGACAACGCATAACACCTACACTTTCAAATACACATAAGCGCTAACACCACCCTTAGAGGAACCCTCATCTACAGCCCACCAGGACCCCGCCCCCCATTCTGCAACACCATCGCCGATACCATCAGATCCCACGCCCTCTCCTCCACAGACTATATACTCCTTGGTGACCTCAACTTTCATGCAACTGGTCACCTCACCCATCCACTCAGCATGACACACGCTAGACGCCATCTTCACCTCCAGCAACCACATCACCTTCACTCACACCACCGAACTCCACTGGACTGACCACCACTGCGTCCACTACTTCATGAAACTCACCACCAACAACTCACCACCCCCTACCGCAAGTGGAACAAGATCTCCAAGGAACACCTGATCTCCAACGTCTCACAAACTCCACCGCCCATCACCAATGACGCCAACACCGCCACCCACAACCTCACACCTTGGCTAGAAACCTGCACAGACTCCCTCGCCCCATTGAAAATAAACAACACCTGCACTACCAAGACTGCCCCCTGGTTCACCACAGAATTTCAATCTTCCAAAAGAAAATGCCAAAAAAACGAGAAAGCCTGGCGCCAAAAACCCTCAATGAGCAACTTCTCCGCCCTCAAAACAGCCATGCGCAAACACAACCAAACTCATTCGGACCACCAAACGATCATTCTACAAAGAACGCATAGACAACAACACACACAACAGCAAGGAACTCTTTGCCATCATCAAGAATTCACCAAACCCAAATCCTGCACCATCAACCCCCCCACACTCCCAAAACCTCTGCAACTCCCTCTCCAACTGCTTTCCCCGCAAAATCGCAGACATACACGACAGATTCACAACACCCTCATCATCAGCACCCACCACCGTCACCACCGACACACCCAACACCACAACACCCCACCGGACCAACCGACTAAACACCTGGACCCCCACCAACGACGAAGAAATCGGCAAAACCATGAACTCCATCCACTCAGGCTCTGTCAACATCAGGGCACTGCGCGCTCTACGGGCGACTAGAATGCAAAAACCTAACAATTTCAAGCTAACATAATTTATGCATTGTGCTGTTATGATGTTGTTTAACCTTTTGCATTACAGAGTTCAATCCTGAAGACTTATGTTCAGCATGCATATAAATACTGTTCACATGCAATGTACTGCTGCGGCTTTCAGACTGTGTCAGTGTGTGGTCCCCTTCCAGGGCCTTCTATAAGCTTTCCCTGCAGCATGCCTGGGTGTGGTTGGTGGGCTGGGCTAAGATTCTATAAATGGGAGCCAGCCCAGCTCCACGTGCTCACTATTCAGAGGTCCCGGTGCAGAGCAGCAGCAACTTCCTGAGCTCCTGTTCCGGAGGCCTACTTTGATCTTCCAGGCCTTTGCCCTTCATTTACATTGGTGATCCTTGATCAGGGCGGTAAGACGGAGGTTGGGCTGGGCCCCCAGTCCCGTTTTCGAAGGCATCCGAGCTCTTGGGCCTAATTTTCATGTTGAGAGATTTTACCTTGTGCGTGTGAATATGCTCTGGGTTTTTTCTGCCATTTACATGTTAATATTCGAATCGGCAAGACGTGCAGGTCGTTCCTCGTGCTTTAGTCGAATCGCCAAGACGCATGATTCGTTCCTCGTGCTTTAACCCTTGATATTCATTGTGAGCTACCATTTCTTGGCAGTTACATGGTGGCATTCGAATCGGCAAGACGCGCAATTCGTTCCTCGTGCTTTAACCCTTGATATTCATTGTGCACTACAATTTCTTGGCTGTTACATGGTGGCATTCTAATCGGCAAGACGCGCGATTCATTCCTCGTGCTTTAACCCTTGATATTCATTGTGTGCTACCATTTCTTGGCAGTTACATGGTACAATTCTTGTGTGTAATTCATGTTATTCCTTGTACGCTACAATTTCTTGTTATTCATATGGTAGTCTTCGAATCGGCAAGTTGCGCAATTCCTTTTCTTGTGTTTAATTCATGATATTCAATGTGCGCCACCATTCCTTGGCATTCTAATGGTGGGCTTCGAATCGGCAAGACGCGCGATTCATTTCTTGTATCTAATTCATGATATTCATTGTGTGTTACCATTTCATGACATTTATTGGCTGACATTCGAATCGGCAGAATGCGCGATTCATTTTTTGTGTTGAACTCATGCTATTCAGCGAGCGTTACCATTTCATGGCATTTACTTGGGGGTGCTCGAATCGGCAATACACGCAATTCATTTCTTATGTTTCAAATCACGGTGTTCATTATGCGCTACCACTTCATGACATTTCTTTGGTGACCTCCGAGTCGGCAAGAATTGCAATTTATTTCTAGAGTCTAACTAATGGTTATCATGGTGCACAATCATTCCATGGTATTTACAACCTTTGTGAAAATCTGCAATGTGCGCAATTCATGTTCCTGCAATTTTGAGAAAACAAAAAAATGCTAGAGTTCTAGATGTGATGTTGTATGTACATAATAAGTTCCTCAAGCACGATTCATATGATTGATTCGAAATCATTCAGATTATTTCCTGATCCTCATGCAAAAGATAATACTTGAATTTGAAAGTTGCATTTAATCCTTTCTTGATTTCCTCACCGGTATCTAGTCATCTTGAAGCCTAGTTATTTAAGTCTATGCTTAGGTTGTCCATGTTTTCAGAATGACAATGCTTAGAGTCATAGCCTAGTACTGATTAATATGATATAATCTTGATATTGTGTGTTTTAATCTTTTTGCTTCCTATACGTCTCCTTCCCAGCTGTTCCCTTCCTAATCCCCTTTTCCCCACTTGGACTCTTTTAGACTCTGTAACAATTCTAATCAGAGTATTGGAGCTGTCTTGTGGTGGAAGTGTTGGGAACGTGCACAGACCCCGAGGATCTGGTGACTCTGACAGGCTCCCCAACAGACCCATGCCCTCACCACATTTTCAACAAGGCCAGCCAAATCATCGCTAGTGCCATACCATCATCAACAGTTCCTTCGTCACCACAATCTTCCCAGACATTTGGAAGCACGCCGAAGTCAACGCTCGTCTCAAAAAACCCAAAGTAGACCAGGAAGACCTCACAAACTACCGACCCATTTCTCTTCTCCCCTTCCCTGCAAAGGTCGCAGAGAAGATAGTCAACGCACAACTATCTCACTTCCTTGAAGAAAACAACATACTCAATACCTCCCAATCTGGATTCTGCAAGAACCACAGTACTGAGACCACCCCCATCGCCTGCACAGATGACACCAGGACCAGAGTGGACAAGGGCGAAGCCGTCGCCCTCATCCTCCTAGACCTCTCTGCAGCTTTTGATACTGTATGCCACCAAACCCTCCGCGCACGCCTGTTTGATGCCGGAATCCTCCACAAGGCCCTGGACTGGCTCACCTCCTTCCTTTCCGAAAGAGCCCAAAGAGTTTGCCTCCCTCCTTTCTGGCCTACAGCCACCAAGATCATCTTTGGGTTCCCCCAAGGATCCTCCCTCAGCCCCACCCTCTTTAACATCTGCATGGCTCCTCTCACCAATATCCTCTGCCCCCACGGCATCACCATCATTTCTTACGCTGACGACACCCAGCTCATCATCTCCCTCACCAAGAACCCAGACACCGCCAAGACTAACCTGCACACCGGACTCCTCGACACCGCCAAATGGATGACAACAAGCCACCTCAAATTGAACTCAAATAAAACTGAGATCATCATCTTCGGCCCCAACAAGTCAGCATGGAACGACTCCTGGTAGCCCACCACCCTCGGACCACCCCCTGCACCCACCACCCACGCATGCAACCTTGCCATCATACTGGACTCATCCCTCTCCCTGACCCAGCAAATCAACGCCATATCATCCTCCTGCTTCAACACCCTTTGCATGCTACACAAGACTTTCAAATGGATACCTCTAGAAACAAGAAAAACAGTCACCCACGCCCTCATCAGCAGCATACTGGACTACGGCAACGCCCTCTACGCTGGGACCACAGCCAAACTTCAAAGAAAACTCCAGCCAATCCAGAACGCAGCCGCACGACTCATCCTCAACCTCTCTTGCCACAAACACATATCCACCCACCTCAGATCCCTACACTGGTTGCCCATCAACAAAAGGATCATTTTCAAAGTCCTCGTCCATGCTCACAAAGCCCTCCACGACACCGGACCGGCTTACCTCAGTGAACGAGTGAACTTCCACACACCTACTCGCTAGCTCCGCTCCACCGATCTCGCCCTGGCCACTATCCCCCACATCCAACGCACCACCTCCGGTGGCAGATCCTTTTCCTACCTCGCCGCCAAGACCTGGAACTCCTTCCCCCCCCAACCTATGCAAGACCTACTAACTTTCAGAAAGCACCTAAAAACATGGCTTTTCGAGCAGTAACCGGCCACTATCCCCCCCGCAGCGCCTTGAGGGGGGGGGCACTTAAGAAATTGATTGATTGATTGAGTGATTTGCTCATTGTTAATATCGGTGGACCTGGAAAAGGATCAAAGTTTACGCTTCTTGAAAGCAATTGTTAAAGTACTTCTTGGCTTCAATTGCCTATGTGACTGCTACCATTAAAGAAGTGTCTTTCTTTAATGGGACAAGCCCTGGCTCTTTTTACTTTGTGGCCCTTTATTAATATTGTTTTTTCATGATTAATAAGATCATTTTATACCTCACAAAGTCATCGGATGTGTTCTTTAATAATTCTAGGCTAGCCCTGGTCATGGTCTTCACTATTACCCATGTTTCCGTTGATGGAACACGCTTCTCTAAATTATCCCCTGGTTTCAATTGCTTACATGACTGCGACTACTGATGAGTACGTTTGTTTATTGAGTTTCAAAATACATGACTCATTTTGACTCATTGGTGCCTTATTGATATTGGTTTATCATCTCCCATTAGATCAGTTTGCCTCATGAAGTTTTTTCTGTTTAAAAGGTGAGCTTTAATAGTTATCAGTCAGGTACCTATGACTATGTAGTCTCCTTTTGGGAGCACTACAAATAATGTTTCAAGGAAAGGTTTTTCTATCTTATAGCTCAAATTGGGTGCATGCAACCTTTTTCTTTCCTTCCTTGAATCGTCCACAGAGCATGATTTTTTGACCTGCTTTTAATTGTGGTGATGGTTCTGTTTCCTTCACTGCTTCATCTCCAAGTCCTTGGAGATGTTTCTCTTTTTATAGTTCATGAAAGGTTTATATGTCTTTAGATATACAGATCACTTTTGTTATCCTCAATTACCTTTTCAATTATTTATAGTATGGTCTTTCATGTATCTCCATTAAACATTGTGGTCCTGAAGATGATCTTGTGGATTTACACAGTGTGAAGTTGAAACGTCGACATACAGCCCATTTCTCCTTTGGACAATTTCTCCAATTTCTCCCTTGGACAGTTTCTCTCATCTTCGCAAGTTTTGTCTTAATACAAGACAGAGAAAAAATTGTCGATGTATTCTGTGATTACATTATCATTGAACTCCCAACATTTTTGTTTCCTACAATGTATTTTGCTGCATTTAATAAGTGTATACGCCTGTTGAATGGTTAAAGATAACTATTAAGTCATGTTAATTATTAAGTCATGTATGATGCCACAGAAGGACATCCTAAACTGAATTTAATGCTACATTACTTTTTTATTTTTGAATGATTCCCTTGTTGGCAGTTTACCTTACCAATAGCTCAATACCCAATCCGACAAGTGACTATCAGGTTGCTCTCTTCTTTACATGAACTAAACTGTAGCAAGATATTATAGTTGAGTGGCTACAACATTTCTTTATATTAGGTGACTGGGTGTGCCACAAGTTGGCTTTTATAAAGAAATTAAAGACAGCTTTTGTACAGGGATGCAGAATACCCTCTATTATTTTACTATCGTATATGCTATGTCTCTGCCATGTTTGTTTCTTACTACTGAGTAATGAACCAGGTGATTTCCATTCAATGCAATAAAACCAAACTTATCATTTGAAAACGGCTCTCCACATGTTAGTTTGGAAGATCAATATTCTATTCATTTATGATCTAAATATACTCGATAGACAGGGAGGTAGATCATTTTCTCATCTAAACTGTATAACTCTCTTCTGCTCTATCTACAATCTCCTCCTGGTCATAATTTGTTCAGTAAAAAATTTGAAACCTAGCTTTTACAGCTTCCGCTATGGAGCTTTTACTCCTCTACAGAGCTGAATCTTTAGCACCAGGAAGCCAATGGGAGGCCAGTGCTCTATATAAAAAAAAAGTCATTCATTTATCTATAACTATGTAAGTCCAGATGTGACTGTGTTATAGTCTGTAGTATAAACTTCATCCTGTTTCATTCCATAATAAATGTCCATTTCTCCTGACAGGTACTACTACCCTGTTTCCTTTCTTGGAACTTTGAAGGATGAATATCTTTGAAGGTTATTTAGGAAGGTTATTGATAATTATTCTCAGTGTGGTCAGATGTTAGCTGCTTAAATTGCAAATCAAATTTGGGCTACTCTCTCTATAGGAACAGGTATTTCCATGACGTCTTCCTAACAGAGTCTATGTGAGAATATTTAAAAGTAAACATTTCACTTTTCCCTTGAGTTTGCAAGCAGAGAGAATGCATAGTATGTCTTTCTGTGGACATATAGAGAGATATCAATTATAATACAATACTTCACACTCTCCTTTAAACTTTTTGTTGTTCACATACAGTAGCCGTCAATGAAATGTCAATAACATTGTAAGTTACGTTCATATGGAGGACTTTCAGCCGGTTTAGTTTTCATCAGATTAGAAACAGAACATAATAGAGAAACAGTGAGCTAAGAATAATGTCATTGTCTATAAGTCTGTGATGTAATACAGCTCCTACAATTGCATCACCATTCTTGTGTAGATAACATAATTTACCACAATATCACATTGTTCTGTGGAGTGTGACTGTCCCAAAGAAAGGGTCTAATTTAGATATTGGTAGACAGATTACTCCGTCACAACGATGATGGATATCCCATCTGCCGAAATCTAAATACCATTTTTTCCTATGGGATAAAGCCGTAAAGCTAATTCTCCCCCTGCGCAAGGCCTCTGGCTGTGTGGAGGTGGCCAAATAGCCAGGCCCTGCGGCTAAGCCCTCGCAGCTAACTAACCAATGTTGCAATGTCTGGCCTGCGACCAGGCCCTGCATCCAACCCCATGAGAGCAGCCGGCCTTCTAACAGTAACAACACCAAAATTTAAACAGTGAGCCTATTATCTTCTTAATTTAAGGTATATTTCAGTAATTCATGCAATGCAATGTTTAATAATAGTGATTATTATAAAAACATTTAATAAGGTTTCAATAAAAAGCATTTTCTTTTAACATAGTTTTCATTATTTCATTTGGTGGACTAACACATGCTAAAAGAAAGACTCAGAGACATATTGAGTATTTCTATATAGAAAACCAACATGTCTCCAATGCATGTACAAAATTGAAAAACTGCGATTTCCCCATTGCGATTCTTATTGAATTGAAATTAGGAAATCACAATTTGTAATGTAAAAAAGCTTAAAAGTTTCTAACATCGAATCTTGATAGGTCACAAATTAACCTACCTCATGAATATTAATAAGGTAGGTCACAAGTTGCAACCTATTAGGAATAATAGCTGTCACAGGGATGGTGGCCTACTGGGTTCTGCAGACCACCATGTCTGTGATCGCTTTTTCATAAAGCAACATTTCCTTAAAGAAAAACAGGATGCATTTAAAAAGAAAAAAACTTTGAAAAGTCATGTTTTATGAGTTAGCAGTGGTCTGTGCGATCACTGCCTGCTCTTAAAAAATATTTGTTTCCCATTCTCAAAGGAGAAGGGTCCCCCTTGAGGACCCGTTCCCATTTGTGAATGGTTTACCACCACCTTTGAGAAGTAAGTAAAATATGAATGTTTTATGACCGTAATTTGGTCTCAAAACATTCATACATCTCATTCAGATACGGTATTTGGAAGGGACACCCTAAACACCCCCCTGTTACCAAGTCGCAATTTGTGTTTTGCACATATTACAAACCATAGGAGTAGAGAATAGGTGGGCTGTCACCCTCCTGAAGCCTTTGGCACCCCCAAGGACCCATTCCTCAGGCTGTATTCTGTATTATGTGGAGGATGCCCTGGGCCTTATTTTTCTATTAAGGGGAGGGGTGAATGGCCCTTCCTCCTTGAGCCACTAAGCACCCTAGGAGACCAAATCCCCTTTGCCATTTTTTTAAATTAGGGAAGGGAGGCTCCCTGCCCCCTCCCGAGCCTTTATGGCACTGGGTACCTGTTAGAAATGGGGTCTTTGGTTGGCAGTCAGGTTACCCCCTGTCCAAGCAAGGACCTGCATTCCAGTCAGGGTAAGTCACACACAATCCAAATTATCCTGTGCCCACCCTCTGGTAGTTTGGCACTGAGTAGTCCGGCTTAACTTAGAAGGCAATGTGTAAAGTATTTGTGCAATAAATCATACAATAATACAGTATAGAACAACAAAAATGCACCACACAGTGTTTAGAAAAAAAATAATATTTATCTGATAAGATGCAGGCCAAAATGATTAAAATGAAATAAGTAGATGTTGAGATATCACTGTAAAAGTGATATAAAGTGTCTTTAGTTTTTAAAAAGCAATAAATGTCTCTTTCAAGCACCATGTACCTGGTTCACATTCAAAATCTCCGCAAAGAACCACAGAGGAGGAGATGCATGGAAAACAAGGGTGTGTGTGTCAATTTCTCAGGCCGCACACGGCGATGTATTGTTTTAGCTTTCACACAGGGACGGCTATGTGTAGATTTCCAGCGCTCAGTCGTAGAACCTCTTCGGGTTGCAGGTTTTTCAGACGCCCAGGGGTCGATGCGTAGATATCCGGCGCTGACAGGACGAAGTCACAGGGTCTGCGTCAATCCGGTGGGTGCTGCGTGGAAATTTCTACCGCACAGCAGGAGGTGCTTCGATTCCTCTCTGGATGTCGGGCTGCGTCGTTCCAGTGAGCCGTGCGTCAAATTTCGGGTTGCTACGCTGGCACTGCGTCGAGCTTCTTGTTGCGAAGTGGGGCTGCATTGTTCCGGTTCGGCGTGCAGTGAATTTTTCACCACAGTGCAGGCTGTGCATCGTTCCTGGCAGGCTGTGCATTGATTTTTGCTGCACAAAGAGTCCTTCTTGTAGAGATGAAGTCTTTTTGGTCCTGAGACTTCAGGGAACAGGAGGCAAGCTCTAACCAAGCCCTTGGAGAGCACTTCTCAGCACAGCCCGAGAGCAGCAAGTCAGCAGGGCAACAGCAAGGCAGCAGTCCTTCACAGAATGCAGTCAGGTGAGTCCTTTGGGCTGCCACACAGTTCTTCTGGGCAGGTTGCAAGTTCTGGTTCAGGTTCTCTTCTCCAGGAAGTGTCTGAGTTGGTAGGGGAAGAGGCCCTTTTTAAATACCCAAATGTGCCATTGAAGTGGGGGGAGACTTCAAAGAGTGGCTTAGAAGTGCACCAGGTCCCCTTTCAGTTCAATCCTGTCTGCCAGGGTCTCAGTAGGGTGTGTGGCAGTCCTTTGTGTGAGGGCAGGCTACTGTCCTTTGACATGTAATTGTCAGGCCCTCCACCCTCCCAGCCCAGGAAGACCCATTCAAAATGCAGATGTATGCAAGTGAGGCTGAGTATCCTGTGTTTAGGGTGTGTCTGTGTGAATGCAAAAGGGAGCTGTCAACTAAACCCAGCCAGATGTGGATTGTAAGGCACTGAAGGATTTAAATGCTGAGAAATTGACACTTTCCAAAAGTGCCATTTCTAAAATGGTAATATTAAATCCAACTTCTCCAGTCAGCAGGATTTTGTATCACCATTCTGGCGATACTAAATTTGACCTTCCTACTCCTTTCAGATCAGCAGCTACCACTCAAACAATATATGAGGGCAGCCCCAATAATAGCCTATAAAGGGAGCAGGTCTCACAGCAGTGTAAAAACAAATTTAGGAGTTTTACACTACCAGGAAATGTAAACTACACAGGTACCTGTCCTGCCTTTTGTCTACACAGCACCCTGCCCTGTGGGTTACCTAGGGAATACCTTAGGGGTGTCCTATATGTAGAAAAAGGGGCGTTCTAGGCTTGGCAAGTACTTTTAAATGGCAAGTAGAATTGGCAGTGAAACTGCACACACAGGCCATGCAATGGCAGGTCTGAGACAAGGGTAAGGAGCTACTTAAGGGGGTGGCTCATTCAGTGCTGCAGGCCCACTAGTAGCATTTAATCTACAGGCCCTGAGCACATATAGTGCACTTTACTAGGGACTTATAACAAAAATAAATGATCCAATTGGGTTTGATCCAATGTTACCATGTTTAAAGGGAGAGAGGATATGCACTTTAGCACTGGTTAGCGGTGGTAAAGTGTGCAGAGTCTTAAAACCAGCAAAAACAGCATCTAAAAAGTGGAGGGAGGCAGGCAGAAAGGTAGGGGTGACCACCCTAAGGCTGTCAGGTCTAACAGTACCCCATCCCTGGGCTTCTAGTTGGTGCCTCCAGTGCCCACCTGGAGAGCCACAGAGAGGAGCCCCTGGGCCCTTGCAGCCCGAGCTGACTCCCCACTTTTCCTTTGCTCCCACTCAAGTGAGAACAGATTTTTCCGATGCTCTTTCTGGGCAGGAGCAAATTGGAGTTTACTATCTGGGAAGGTGGGGGCAGGGTATGCATAAACTCCCCAGAGGTGTGAACTACAATGTCCATGGGGTTGGCTTCCTGGGAAACTCTGTAGTATCACACCAGGGTTTTTGGTCACCAGGGTGGATGTCAGCAACGGGGAACGGGGTGCCATTTGGTACATATTTGGCAACAGGGGATAAGGTCCCCAGGTTCTGGTAGAGGTTCGGGGATTAGGACCGCACATCCCACTCCCCTATAAAGGACATTCGGCCCCTGAGAAATGGGGTTTCCTGTGCACAAGAAGAGCTCAGGGAGGGGGCTGCATGCCCACCCCCTTCTAATTCACATTCAGCCTAGTGGGATGGGTTTCCCAGGGCCAGGACTGGCTCAGGGTGGGTGGGTCCCACTCATGCCTCTCTCCCCAAATATTTTAAATTAAGATACCCAGGCCATGACCCACACTGTGGGTCAAAATATTAAAATCTTAACTGCTGGCAGTCTTATTTTTGTTTAAAAGCTCCGATCCAGAGTCGTGGCCTTTTTAAAAACAATAATAATAAAATGATTTTGGTCCTGGGGAAGGCTATCCCTACTGTGCCATCTTATAGTTTCTTTACTGATTAAGCTAGGACAGTGTACTAAGTCCTCGAGTCCTGTAATGGCTGAATGCAACATTTTTCCTGATGTTGCAGGCAGCCAATTAGAGTGCTCACTCCTGCAAGAGCCTTAGTCATGTGGAAGCCAGTTGGCCCAAGGGTAAAAAAGCCTCCTGGCTACTCAGAAAGCTCCATTTTCGAAAAATAGTTTTCAATGGAAATCTTGTCCCTCAAACCCAACCGATATACAAATATTTTTGATCAATAATTTCTCTAAAACTACGGAAAAGATTTACGTCATATCACAAAAAGCATGGTTTCTGAACGAATATCTAGCTTCCTGCAAATGTAAGGGAATTTCTTTCTGCAGTTTTTACGGTAGCACTGCCTAAAAATGTCAATGGAAAATGCATGGAGATTTTTGTAGGATGGATAACCCCAAAATATATATATAGATACATATATCTATATATATATATATATATATATATATATATATATATATATATATATATTACCAGCAATCCTCCTGTTTCATGCAGAGAGTTCCCGGACACCAAATGGAGGTCCAAAAACTTTATTCACCAATGCTTCCTCCCAGAACAACGCGTTTCAGCCGTAGCCTTGATCACGTAACAGTTGGGAGTGTCTCACAAACCAACTATATACCACACCCAACATGCACATAAGGACAAAAATAAAAGAAGGACTATCAGATCACTTATGTATTTAGGAATACAATGTTATTCGATATATATTAAATTTTACAGCCTTGGATTATCTTTTGATATTTACAGCATTTAAAATATTTGAATATTTAATATTTAATATGAAGGTCAGTCAAATGATTATAATTATTCAAAGGTCAATGAGAGAAACTAATGTGGATATTTTAGGAATAGAATGTTATCCAGTGAACATTATGTTTTTTAAAAATTGTTTAGGACCATTTTGGATATTAATAATATATCATATTTAATATTGCATATTTAATGAATGTAAAAAATTGTCTTGACCATTTGGGTTATTAATACTATTCAATATGTAATATTTAATATGTAATATTTTATATGCAATATGTAGGTTATTTGGAGGATTATATAGGAATTTAATTAATGTATAAAGAGAGTAAATGATGTGGATAATTTTGCAATTGTAAGATCAATTTTGGTACAGCTTATGGGCTATTCTAGACATTCCAAGATGGTGCTGACATTTGCACATTATGTGATAGCTGTGTGATCTGATAGTCCTTCTTTTATTTTTGTCCTTATGTGCATGTTGGGTGTGGTATATAGTTGGTTTGTGAGACACTCCCAACTGTTACGTGATCAAGGCTACGGCTGAAATGCGTTGTTCTGGGAGGAAGCATTGGTGAATAAAGTTTTTGGACCTCCATTTGGTGTCCGGGAACTCTCTGCATGAAACAGGAGGATTGTTGGTAATAATATGTGGATGGCTAGGTCCACGCCTGGCCACTACTGTAATAACAGCCTCGGATGTCTGGCAACGTTGGTGTTTTATCTATATATATATATATATATATATATATATACAAATAAACATATAGATAGATAGATAGATAGATAGATAGATAGATAGATAGATAGATAGATAGATAGATAGATAGATATGTCCAAGGCTTCTCGAACAGGCGTCTGCAGCAAGGAAAAGCTGGCACTCCAAATTCCTGAAAATAATGGTGATTTATAAATCATTATTATTTTCAGCAACAAAGTAATGGAAATTAAAAAATTACCATTAATTTCAGCAATTTGGAGTGTTGGCTTTTTCTTGCTGTGGATGCCTGTGCGAGGAGCCTTGGATGTGTTTGTTGGGCTTTGTGCCCGTCGTCGTGCACAGCCCTGACTGGTGGTTGGAAGAAAATCAGGAGTGTAGCAGCATGATATTACTTACCGGATGAACTAATTATGGATATTTGTTGTTCGCTAGCCAATGGCAGCCTGCTGTGCTTAGGCAGAGGAACTATAGCATATGACAATTTTCATTTCAAGGGGATGCCCTTGCCTACCCCTCACATATAAAGCAGAAGAACAGAGACAATTAGAGTCCAAAAGTATATAGGTACATAGGGGACTGGGCACAAAAGGAGCATGCATATTGGAGGATGGGAAGCTATCCCGGTGGCCTCAAAGAACTGGTAAGTGACACGAGCTGCACACGCAGACAATAGGTGAATTAAGGGAAGTGGCTGTAGACAGGACACAAGGGAGACTGTACAGTCTGTCATAGAGTGAACCACTCCGAATTGGAGAAGGTGAGAGTTGAATATACAAATCTTGTTAGAAATTGATCTTATAATGGAAAAGGCAAGAGAAGGTACAAGTTGGGAAACAGTGGAGAGACGTTTTACTTAACTAACCTCTGGGGAAGGGCCACTTTCACACAGGCAAAGGAAACAGGAAAAGGCATATTGATGAATAAGAGACAATTATGGGATAAGTTATGGAAATTATCAAAACATTAACAATCTAAATGGTGGGAGGCGATGGCCTTCCAAAAAAAGGTTGATTGCTGCAGGATTCCCAAGGGGCTCAGAATATTTGTAGTACCAACATTTAGCAATCCGGCTCCTAAAATTATCAAGGAATGAGCAGCGAACAATGCTCAATCAACATGCTGAAGATATAAATACAATATTTTTATGGTGAGGGTGACAAACTCTTGATGGAGACTGATAATATTACAGCAACGTTGAAAGAGAAGTGTAACATTGAAGAATTTGAGAGAAAAATAAACGAGAGAGAGAATAAACTGGACAAAGCTGCAGAAGAGCTGAAAGCCAAGAAACAACGTAAATCTATAAGAGATCAGAATGATTATGAAAGAGGGTAGATTTTTACCTTTGGGAAAAATTATGATCAAGTTAGAATGTTTTTTTTACCCGGAGGTGGGCCACCAACTGAAAGGGATAATCCAGAGCAAAGAATGGCAGCATCCATACCTGAAGTGATTTCATATGAAAGAATGGTGCAGAACAGGAATATTTGAGAGTGAAAACAGTGAAAGTGATGCATAAGTACAGTCAGAAATGAGTGGAGTAGATTCCAGAATTTTTAAAGGAGTTTGACCTCATGGCTCAAGGAAGGCATGCTACACAGCTTAGAGGAACAACAGGCCACAGAGGTTGCAAAGGAAGAGGTACATACAGAAGAGGCAGAAGAAAAGACTACTTAGAAGCCCAAGTGGGAGTCAAAACAAGGGGCCAGGCAGCTTCAAAATGATGAACAGAAGGACTGTGGTAAACCTCTCGAACTTACGTTTGACTGAGTCAGAGATTGAAGTATTGTCTTTGGGTTTTTCAGTCTGTCCTACACACACTTTAATTATACACAGAGTAGAATAGATTTGCTTCAGGTTTTAAAGAAGTTAAAGTGGAGGAAGTGGTATGCTACTAAACATGACACTAAGGGTAACCTAAGGAAAGCAATTCCATCAAATGTGAACAAAAGTGATATTGAAATGTTGCACACCTTCTGCAAATTAGATGAAAATGTTGCCCCAGCTCCTGATCCCTTTTTTGATTCAATTGGTAGTGAACTAGACATGAATATGAGTTGTCACAGTGGCTTTAGGCCAAAATCAATATTTTTTACCCCATTATGAATGAGGCAATTAATTCATTTGAAAAGAGAGTAATTAAAGAGTTTAAGAAACTGAGATATAAGAAGTATGCAGGATGGATATATGTATAAGCAAGACATATGGAAGTGGTAGGATCATTGCAGAACAATGACAAGATTGTTATAAAGAAATATGACAAAGCAGGGAATGTTGTTATTCTTCCTCCAGACAAGTACTTACAAGAAGGCTATAGGTAACTACATGACACTTCCAATTGTTAGGTGTCTACCAGGGAGATCATATGGCAGGCAAATCAGAGGTATTATGACAAAGTGGTCGATTGGAAAGATCAAGACTACCTAAGTTGCATAAGGATCTGCACAATCCCCCTGGCAGATCAATAGTCTCATCAAAGTGGCTGTTTACTGGAGAATACATCCAAATATGTTGATTTCTTCCTGCACCCCTTTGTTGAGTCATTACCTTCATATATCTGAGACACAGGACTTCTTACACCTCATCAATAATGTTATTTGGGAAGAGGATTTCTTGTTAATGTGTTTAAATCTGAACAGTCTCTATACATGAATGCCATATGATGCAGGAATTCAAGCCATTAGACATTTTTTAGGAACCAGGGGCCAGATGTAGCAAAAATCCAATTTGCGAGTTGCAAATTGCGAGTCCTTCCGATTGGACACCGTCTGCGAGTCGCTATGGGGTCGCAAAGACCCACCTCATTAATATTAATGAGGTGGGTCGCAATTTGCGGCCCCATAGCGACTATGGGCACTCGCAAACATGGAGGCCTGCTGTAGTCAGCAGACCTCCATGTTCGTGACTGCTTTTAAATAAAGCAGTTTTTTTTTTTTTTAAGTGTAGCCCGTTTTCCTTAAAGGAAAACGAGCTGCACTTAAAAAAAAAATCCGAAACCTTTAGTTTCGGGTTTTTTCAGGGCAGGTAGTGGTCCCTTGGACCACTACCTGCCCTGAAAAAATAATTTGTGGTCCATTCACAAAGGGGAAGGGGTCCCATGGGGACCCCTTCCCATTTGCGAGTGAGTTACCATCCACTTCAAGTGGATGGTAACTGCGACACCATTTGCGACCGCATATGCGGTCGCAAATGGTATTGCATACCACTGCGAATCACAAATAGGAAGGGAACACCCCTTCCTATTGGCGATTCGGAAATGCATTTTGCGAGTCGGTCCCGACTCGCAAAATGCATTTCTGCATAGGAAACACGCATTTGCGAGTCGCAAACGGCAAATTTTGCCGTTTGCGAGTCGCAAAGTGTTTCCTGCATCTGGCCCCAGGTCACTTTCATATTTGTTGCATACAGAAATGTTATTGGATATGATTTATATCTGTTTGACAAATATCTGTGTTCATCCTTAAAAAAAACCATTTACAGACAGACCCAGGGGACCACGCCGGGCACCTGTTTTACCCCCAGTTATGCAGGATTATACCTGGGCTGGTGGGAGGAACAGGTGGTTGGGAACATCAGTCACTTTGGCAATCATGTTGTCCTCTGGGTCAGATATATTGATTACATTTTTAGTAACTGGAGGGAGATATGGAGTCAGCATTTGATTTTGTCAATATGTTGAATAATAACTATCTGAATTTGTGATTCAATAGTCACATTGACTCTTGGAAAGTTGCATTTCTTGATGTACAGATTCAGGTTGCCAAAAACAGACTCAAAAGCACTTTGCACAGGAAAGAAACTGCAGGTAATAGTCTGTTGCATACATGAAGCAGTCACCCAAGCATTTTTATAAACAGCATCCCCTATGGGGAATTGCTCAGAGTTAAATATAATTGTAGCTCTGATGAGAGCTTTAAGCTAGAAGCAGAAAGCTATGAATAGAGTGCCTCAAGTGGATAGAGAGGTTTTATTGATACCTAAAAAGAGATAGGGAGAGGATGAGGAGTCGATTAGGTTTATCACTACTTACTTGTCACAGTAAGGTAAAGGAAGGTGAAAAGATTTTCCGGAAATGCTGGTTTTTATTGCAAACAGATGAGACACTCTCCCAAATATTACATGAATATCCTAAATTTATGTTTGGAGAGAGTCTTTCTTTGAAAGAGTCTCTAAGCCAGTGTTTAGTGCACCAACATAAGACCAGTAATTCCATTCAGGGTTTTTTCACTTGTGGGACTTGCAAGGCATGCAAAAATAGCGATAATTGCAAAACTGAGAGGTTTCCTTCTGTTACGAAATAATTTACTATAAAAAAAAAATCTGACCTGCAATTCAAATTATTGTTTCTATGCTTTAGTCTGCCCATGTGGGAAATAGTATTTTGAGAGTACCATCCATATATCCGACAAGAGAGTCCCGGAACACATAAGAGCAATAACTCATGAAGACAAAGCTTATCCAGTAGCTGGACACTGCTAGCGGGCTGGTCCTAAGTAAGTAAGCTTACAAGGGGACTCGTATAGGCCAATTAACCTTTTGATTCACATGGAGTATCCTACCCACGTAGTTACCAATGTACATCAATATTCAATGCACAAATCAATAACCACTAAGAAAAACATTAATCATCAATCAATGGTGTCAACATTTCATGAATAATCACAACACAATATAAGTTTTAACAATGTTATTTCCCTATTGATTACAATACTAATCCATGAGGTTAATTCAGACTTTATTCAATCAATTCAAAATTAATTCATTAGTGACCACCAATAACATAATCTAGTCAGGACTTGAGAAATCATACGTTCTAATGCTACAGCATAAGCCAACAAAGATGAATATGTCAACAGTAATAGCAGAGTTCAGTAAATCAGTCTGTAAATCATTTGTCACTACATGTCAACGTCATACTATAAGAAACCTTAACTATCCCAGATTAGCATCAGCATGTGGGACTTCCTGCAGAAAAACAATTTGTAACCTGAATTTGGAAAAACATCTAACTAGGAGAAAAACCATTATAACAGCGCAGTTGGTACCTAGAAAGGAAAGGCAAAAACGTTAATCAGTCACATTGTCATAGCTACCTATCCATGGAATGGATCAGCAATAAAGTCAGTCTTCATCTTCAGGTCATCAATCAATCAGCAACGCATCAGGCTCTCAGGAGCTTGAGCCCAATGACAAAGTCTTGAATCGCATCTTCCGACATCTAACATCTGCATCAGTTCTCCCCTCACATCTGAAATTTTTCCCCCTTGTCATGACATTATATCAAAGTTGCCCAGTCCATCCCCCTAATTCCTAATTGGTCAGTTGATCACCAGTTATTGCCATAACCAATAATTTTGATTTTACAAATCTATGATTTCTAATATCACGCCGTTCTCAGTTTGTTGATTGGTTCACAGTATGATGTCCTCATCATCCGGCTCATCAGGTATCGAAAATGTTGCATCTTTTTCTCTATTGTTCGAGCCGTGGGAAAGTACATCCCGTCTGCTCTACACCGTACATGTTTCAATTTGATTCCATCATCTCCTGTTCATCGGTTCATTGCAGAAAATTCTAGCTAAGCAAACCCTTTCAACACCAGTATTTCAGGGTCAGTTCAACATTTTAGCTTCTTTACATTGTACGATTATTCAGCTTCTGCATGAGGCCTGATAAAACTAGGCCACAACTTCGGTTAAGTTATCTCTACAATATAATGTAAAACACAGGGTATACATCTCAATATGACATAATACTACATTTTTATTACGAATTTTCATTATTTCACACATTTTTTGTCATTTTTAATATCATTTGTGAATTCTGGTAGCCACTCTCCGTGCGCACATTTTCAAACGTGCACATTAATTTCTCTAGATGAATTATTTGTACCATTTTCTTATTAATCAAAATGCATAACACTCATTAATAATTTTAATTAAAACATCTGCGTCAGCAACACTTTAAGATCTATCATGACAGGAAGACAACCCTCTTTAAATTTGTAGTATTGGATAGGATCCTGATACACAAGACAGGGGGAAACAGAACGTTTGAGTTAAGAAAACTTGAATCTAGGATGATTGAGTTCAATACGTGACATCCGATTAGTTTAAACATTGATGATTAGTTAGCTCTACAGCTATGTTAAAATAAAAATAATTCTATAATGTTTAGTGAGTATTTAAGGAATTGAATGTGTCTCTTTACCTTGCAGTTTGCCTTCTAGGTCTAACATTGGACCTTTGTTGCTTTTAATTGATTTTAATTGCTGTTTGCAAACATATTGGGATGAGCAAAAAAACACATTATCATAAACCTTAAAGCTAGATGATTGCAGGGAAACAGTATGAGAGTCAGGCGACTCAGCAAAAGAGCTATTGTATCATTTTCCTGGCATTTTTTAGACCGCTTTGGCTTGACTGATTAGAGTATATAAGTAATATGATTGTCTATTGGAATTGTGACTGATTTGTAAACATGAATTCTATTAGGAGCTCTCTATCTGTTTTACTGATTATTCATTTTGAGCTCTGATGTCAGATAGAGAATTAGTTTCAATGTTTAAAATGAGACAATATGCCTACTTCGGCTAGATTGAGGTGTAAAAACATTTAAGATGTAAAACAGAATGTTGCTTCTTTTATTTTTTTAGCTTAATTTGAAAGGTGGAAGGCTATATTGAACATAAGCAACTATTGAAAAATAGATGAAAAAGTGCAATTGGATGAAGATTGTTTCTGAGATAAGGTTATCATAATAACAATAATGTATATTATTGCATATAATGGCAGGTTTCAGATTTGAGATACATTTGTCTAGATCTGATTAGTAATACAATGTAACAATGTATTTTGACATGTTTCAAAATGGCTGACTCAAAACTAATGAATAGACAAACATGCTCCAACTTAAGTCCATCTTTTATGACACGTAAAAAAGCACAAGCACTATGGTGATCTAACCCCTGATGGTGCCTGGGACGAGCTGGTCTCGCTCTCGGCCATGGTTACCGTGTGCAGAGGATGAGACCAGTTCGTCCTGCAACCGGCCCACTGGGAGAGCACTAGTGCTCCCCCCATGGGTCTAGGGCAATGATGGAAGGGAAATCTCTTCCCTTTCCACCCTGCCCGCCCCGTGACGTCTGATGACGTCAGCGTGCAAAGCCCGCTGACCTCGCCAGAGGACTCCCCCATTGCACTAGAAGCCCAGCTTCCAGCGCAATCGGAAGAGAAATGATTGCATTTCTCTTCAGATCGGGGGGTGGGGACGGCACAGATACATGAAACGAAAGGAATTCCTTTCTTTTTATGTCTCTTTGAACATTTATGCAGCCCGTTCGTGAAGCGATCGAGCTGTAAAAATGCCCACTAGCGACCAGGGATATATATTTATTTTTACTTACTTATAAGGGGAGTGGCCCCTTTGGCAAGGGCCGCTCCTCAAGGGGGGCATTTTTGTTATTAGGCCTTTTACATGTGGGGAGTGACCCCTTCAGCAAGGGTCCTCCCCCTGGGGGCAATTTTTGGGGAGGGCATTTCTGCCTATTTTTCTTAGTCCAATCTGCCCTGAAGGGGGGCAGAAACCACTAGACACCAAGGATTTTTAAAACTTTTTTTTACAGATGGGAAGAGATTCCTTAGACAAGGGTCGCTCCCCTGGGGGACAATTTTATTTTAGACCATTTCTGCCCCCCTTGGGGGCAGATCGGCCTATCTCTATTAGGCAGATCTGCCCCCGGGGGACAGAAACCATTTAGGCACCAGGAATTGGGGTGTGTGTTTGTATGTTTTGCTTGGGGGGGGCAGCCCCTCGGGCAAGGGTTTTTCACCATGGGGGACACATTACTGTTGGCTATTTCTGCCCCCCTTGGGAGTAGATCGGCCTATTTCTGTAAGGCAAATGGGGCAATTTACCCCTGATCCACTCCCGGGGGGTGGGGGAAGCCTACTAGATGCCAGCGAATTAAAAATATATAAAAAATAGTGGGGTGGTGGCTACCAACCAGTATGGGCATGGTCATGCCCCCACTCTAACTGAAGGGGGTAACAGTATTTCAGCTCTCCCCCTGTACACTAAAAGATCTTATCCCAACAGCAAGCAAGAGGATATTTGATTATTTTGAGTTTTGGTGTTAATTTTGGGCCATGAGAGCTTGGCTAACTCTCAAAATCATCCCACTTGGAATAGTGAGGGCTGCACTTTTTGGACTTTGGCACACTGCCATGTAGAAAACTCTATGAGACCTAGACACATCTGAAAACTAAACATCTGGGTGAGTCCAGGGTGGTGTGCTTCACATGAAAGAAAAACTAGCGGAGCACACACAAAATCTTAAGTATAGAAATACAAAAAGCCAATTGAGAATTTAGATGAAAAACATGTAAAGTACACAAAGTACCTAGAGTAATATTCTTGCATTCTCAACAAAGGTGTCAGTCCTCTTATACAACACGTACCTATACAAAAAATTATTTTTAAATATCAAAATTATTTATTATTACAAAAAATACAAATTCTAAAATACACATTATAAACAAGGGTTAATACAACAAAACCACACAAACACATAACTAACAGAACAAAACTAAATATTCTGATTAAATAATCAAATCTTGAACTATGTGGGCCTGGAAGATGTGCATTGAGCCCGCATGTAGCATCAGCCGACACGTGTTTCGTCCAAAATTGGACTTCTTCAAGGCTGATAAATCATAATACAGAAACATAATATTATTAACCACACTTGTATAATACAAAAATACCAATAGTAACCTATACCCTTAAAAAATGGAGAAGACGATACACCAAAGTCTCCAAAAGTGCATGCTCATGCTGAAAGTTGTAAAAGGAGAGCCAACACCAAATGTCGAGAAACTTAATACTTATAAAATAGTTAGTATATAGTATTTAGCCATAAATGTGGCCATATGCTTAGGTAGTAGAAGTGCATATGTTATATATATAAAGTGACTGTGCAGAGAGATATAAATATTGAGAGAAATCCCAAAAGTCATTTTTGACAGTGAGGCAAACCTACTAACAGGTGATCCCCAAGATTATCATAGTGACTGATCTCTAAGAGATGAGTACCTTAATTATTCTTGAGTCCTTGGATCACAAGTCGTTAATCAAAATTCTAAAATAGAAATAAACAAGACGGACCCAAACAATGAGAAATGACCCAAAACTATATAGATACATCCGTAATGCCTCTATTCAAATCCAATACTAACCGTAATATAAAGCACGCCCATTAATTGTAATGGGTTTAGAGAGTAGATTTTTCTATCGGAAATACTCCTTCAACTGTCAGATTCTCACTAGTCCCAGAACACGAAAACATTTACGTATATCACATCACTGGGAGAAACCATCACATAGGACTATTTTTCCATCTACAAGTATGAAAGTGCAGTATTAAAGACCATTTAAAATTTTTGGCATCATTTCTTATATTTCTAAAATTCCATATATCCATTGATTCTACAAAATGACAAATATGTGTTATTTCATCATGATCTAAGGGAATCTCACCCGCCGTAATTGTATATCAGTTATGGATAAATAATATATATTCCACTAAGATCTCATTCCGACTAGAAAGGCACCAAAAAAAATGGACCCATATTTCCTACATTCATCTTTATAATGCCTAGAAAACTTGTTATTAAATCATGTGCTTCATCTATCTGAAACCGAGGATCATTATCATAACGAAAACGAGTCCAAAACTTTAACATTATGGCCCTCATTCTGACCCTGGCGGTCGGTGATAAAGCGGCGGCCAAGCCGCCAACAGGCCAGCGGTCTAAAATATGCAATTCTGACCCTGGCAGGAACCGCCAACACAGCCCGCCAACTTAACACTCCGCCCGCCACAGCGGTACAAACAAACAGCGCGGCGGTTCCCGCCAACAGCCAGGTGGCAGACAATGTACCGCCCACCCTATTACGACCCACCAATCTGCCACCTTTTCCGGGGCGGGAGCACCGCCGATAAGAACACGGCGGAAACAGACTACGAACGGGAAAACGCTCACCTCTACGCACTCCACGCGAGATTCCGGCAGCATGGAACCAGAGTTGCAGGTCATCCCCGCACTCCTATTCCTGCTCATATACCAGGAGCACGCCCGGCGGCGCGGAAGACATCGGTGAGTACTGCACCTACGACACAGGGGAGGGAAAAGATTACCGGCACACACCCACCCACCCACACCCACTACAACACACACATCAATGCATTCCCACAGATCACTGTCACAACCCACAAACCACCCCCCTCCGAAATAATGCAAAGACCAAAAGAAGAGATCATAAACGGGCAGATATATTGAAATGTGGACACCAGTAATCGCAATAAATAAATAAACTATATACAAAATATATACAGCTACTAAATGTAGTCCAACCACTGTCCGTGGATCACAGGGTTCCTGTGCAAAGGGGCAAGGCCCAGTCCCACGACAAGAACTCCACGGAGAGAACACTGCAGGGGCATCAGCAAGAAAATCGGACAGGCACCTCAGGGGGAAGGGAAGGGGGGGCACCTCAGCCACTTGAGTACACGACGCCAGATCCACGAGGGGACTCCATGACCACTGGCCCATCCTGGGGAGAGCAAAGCCACAGTCCAAACAGTCCATACAGTGGGTGGCCTGCCCACTGGGCCATCCTGGGGAGAGCAAAGCCACAGTCCATACAGTCCATACAGTGGGTGGCCTGCCCACTGGGCCATCCTGGGGAGAGCAAAGCCACAGTCCATACAGTCCATACAGTGGGTGGCCTGCCCACTGGGCCATCCTGGGGAGAGCAAAGCCACAGTCCATACAGTCCATACAGTGGGTGGCCCGCCCACTGGGCCATCCTGGGGAGAGCAAAGCCACAGTCCATACAGTCCATACAGTGGGTGGCCTGCCCACTGGGCCATCCTGGGGAGAGCAAAGCCACAGTCCATACAGTCCATACAGTGGGTGGCCTGCCCACTGGGCCATCCTGGGGAGTGCAAAGCCACGGTCCATACAGTCCATAACAGACCCCACTGCCACTGGAGGAGGCAAGTTGGCCAGAGGACATCCTGCAGCCCTGCCCGAGATAGATCCTGCCCTGCCACGTCTGCCAAAGGGCCAGCGGTTCTTGCCTTGAAGGGCCCAGTTCAGCGGTTCCTGAGACGGCGGGGCCCAGTTCAGCGGTCCTTGCCCTGAAGGGCCCAGTTCAGCGGTGCTTGAGACGGCGGGGCCCAGCGGAGCGGTTCTTGAGACGGCGGGGCCCAGTTCAGCGGTGCTTGAGACGGCGGGCCCAGTTCAGCGCTCCTTGCCTTGAATGGCCCAGTTCAGCGGTGCTTGAGACGGCGGGGCCCAGCGGAGCGGTGCTTGAGACGGCGGGGCCCAGTTCAGCGGTGCTTGAGACGGCGGGGCCCAGTTCAGCGCTCCTTGCCTTGAATGGCCCAGTTCAGCGGTGCTTGAGACGGCGGGGCCCAGCGGAGCGGTTCTTGAGACGGCGGGGCCCAGTTCAGCGGTGCTTGAGACGGCGGGGCCCAGTTCAGCGGTGCTTGAGACGGCGGGGCCCAGCGGAGCGGTGCTTGAGACGGCGGGGCCCAGTTCAGCGGTGCTTGAGACGGCGGGGCCCAGTTCAGCGGTGCTTGAGACGGCGGGGCCCAGCGGAGCGGTGCTTGAGACGGCGGGGCCCAGTTCAGCGGTGCTTGAGACTGCGGGGCCCAGTTCAGCGCTCCTTGCCTTGAATGGCCCAGTTCAGCGGTGCTTGAGACGGCGGGGCCCAGCGGAGCGGTTCTTGAGACGGCGGGGCCCAGTTCAGCGGTGCTTGAGACGGCGGGGCCCAGTTCAGCGGTGCTTGAGACGGCGGGGCCCAGTTCAGCGCTCCTTGCCTTGAATGGCCCAGTTCAGCGGTGCTTGAGACGGCGGGGCCCAGTTCAGCGGTGCTTGAGACGGCGGGGCCCAGTTCAGCGGTGCTTGAGACGGCGGGGCCCAGTTCAGCGCTCCTTGCCTTGAATGGCCCAGTTCAGCGGTGCTTGAGACGGCGGGGCCCAGCGGAGCGGTTCTTGAGACGGCGGGGCCCAGTTCAGCGGTGCTTGAGACGGCGGGGCCCAGTTCAGCGGTGCTTGAGACGGCGGGGCCCAGTTCAGCGCTCCTTGCCTTGAATGGCCCAGTTCAGCGGTGCTTGAGACGGCGGGGCCCAGTTCAGCGCTCCTTGCCTTGAATGGCCCAGTTCAGCGGTGCTTGAGACGGCGGGGCCCAGTTCAGCGGTGCTTGAGACGGCGGGGCCCAGTTCAGCGGTGCTTGAGACGGCGGGGCCCAGTTCAGCGCTCCTTGCCTTGAATGGCCCAGTTCAGCGGTGCTTGAGACGGCGGGGCCCAGCGGAGCGGTTCTTGAGACGGCGGGGCCCAGTTCAGCGGTGCTTGAGACGGCGGGGCCCAGTTCAGCGGTGCTTGAGACGGCGGGGCCCTGTTCAGCGGTGCTTGAGACGGCGGGGCCCAGTTCAGCGGTGCTTGAGACGGCGGGGCCCAGCGGAGCAGTTCTTGAGACGGCGGGGCCCAGCGGAGCGGTTCTTGAGACGGCGGGGCCCAGTTCAGCTGTTCTGGAGACGGCGGACGGTCTATGGCCAACTGCTCATTGCCTGGTGGTGCCCTCCTGGGCAGCGGGGATGGTGCTCCTTCAATGCCCACCTGGGCTGTGGGTGGTGGGGCCCTCCTGGCCAGCTGGGCTGGGTCCTCCCTGGGCAGCGGCTATTGGGGTGGTGGGCTCTCCCGGGGCAGCTGTGCCGGTTCCTCCCGGGGCAGCGGCTATGGGGGTTGTGGGCTCCTCCTGGGCAGCAGGCCTGCTGCCTGACCTCTCCGACTTGCTGCCCTTGCCCTCCTTAGTCGTGGGCCTGTGGCCCTTTCCTCCCTTTGGAGCTGTGGCTGGTGACTGTCTCTGGGTGGTGTCCGGGGGGGATGTAGAAGGCGGGCTCCTGCGGCACCCCTTCTGCCTTCTGCTCCTCTTCCCAGGGGGTGGGCTGGCTGTCCCCTTGCTGCTGGGCGAAGATCCAGACATGCGGGCTGGCGGGCTCCAATACCCCTGCACCCTTGTCAAGGGGGCTGCAGGGCTGGTGGTGGCTGAGGTGCTCTTCTTACCCCGACGAGAAGGAGGGGGGGGGCTCAGGGTCAGGAAAGAAGTTAGTAGTGTTGAGGAAGAGCTTCTTGGGACAATGGAGAGTGGTAGGTACAGTGGGAATGGGAGTGGAGGGAGAGGATGTGGTTGTAGGTGACTCACGTTTGCTGTCTTTGGGTGCAGGTGCAGGAGGGATAGGCTGTCGTGAGGTGGATGGCTGTTGGGTGGGTGGGTGGCTGCGTTTGTGTGGTGTGGAAGAGGGGGTGACAGACACAGTGGGAGAGGACACAGGGGACGTGTAAATGGCAGTGGGGGTGGTGACTGCACGTGTGCGGACTGGAGTGGAGGGTGTGCTGGTGATGGAAACACTGGCTGATGGTGAGGTGAATGGAGGTGTGAGTGTAGACGTCACAGGGAGGGAGGAGGGAGACGAGGAGGTGGGGGTCACAGAGGTGGTAGTGACTGTTGGCATGTCTGCATCGGAATGTTGCGTGTGTGAATGTCTGCGTGATCTGTGGTGCTTATGTTTGGATGAGCTTCTCTTGGGTGTTGAGGTGTGTGCAGGCTGGTCTGATGGTGTGGGTGGGACAGGCAGAGGAACAGGAGACTGGGAGGAGGGAGTTAGTAGAGGCAGGCAGGAGACAGGGACAATGGCTGCCGTCAGTGCTGAGGCCAGAGCCTGGAACGATCGCTGATGGGCAGCCTGACCCGAATGAATGCCCTCCAGGTACGCATTGCTGCGATGAACCTCCCTCTCCACCCCCTGGATGGCATTCAAAAGGGTAGTCTGCCCAACAATGAGCGTTCGGAGGAGGTCAATGACCTCCTCACTGAGGGCAGCGGGGGTAACAGGGGCAGGGCCTGAGGTGCCTGGGGCGAAGGAGATGCCCGGCTTCCTGGCAGAGCGGGCACGGGGCGAACGCTGAGGGGCTGCTGGGAGGGCGGAGATGGTGCGCTGGGTGGCGGCTGTACCTGTAATGGCGGGGGGCACGGATGGGGCCACCCCCGCAAGGGAGCCCCCTTCCGAGGACGTGTCCGTGTCGCTGCAGGGTCCAGTCGTCCCCGTCGTGGAGCTCCCCTCGCCCTCCGTCTCACTGGTCCAGTCTGACTCTGTGGCATGGCCCTCCTGGGCCATGTGAGATGCAGCTCCCTCCTGCCCCGATGCCACTTCTCCTCCGCCTGATGATGCTGATGCACACAAGCACAGAAAGACAAACAAAAAGGGGGGGGGAGAGAGAAATAAAGGGATATTGATTACATGGATCTCCGGTACAGTTAGCGGACATGACAGACACAGATGCCCCCTGCACTAAGTTGCGCACTTGGGGTCCGCTACGCATTCCGTGGAACATGCCCTACACGCCTAGAGTTGACAACTGCACCCATGGATGACACGGCCCAGGGATGGCTGTACTGACAAACTACTGAGGGTGGTGGCTGGGGACACAGGGGCTTACGGGGGTGCCCAGCCTACAGATATCGCCCTGGCCTAGGGGGACCCACAGCCCTCCTCCCCCACCCAGACACCTCCACTGCGCGACAACAGAGTAGATAATGCTTGGACTCACCCCCTTGTGTCTGCTGTGCTGCCCTCACGCGCCCATCCAAATCAGGGTAGGCCACCGCCAGGATCCGGAACATCAGGGGGCTCAGTTGACGGCAGGCACCCCGCCTACGTTGGGAGGCCATCCCCAGCAGAGACTCGGCGGTCTTCTTGGTCCCGCGGCGGATGTCCTCCCACCTCTTGCGGCAGTGGGTGCCCCGTCGATGGTGGACCCCCAGGGTCCGGACTTCCTTGGCGATGGCACGCCAAATCCCGATCTTCTCATGGGAGCGGACCTATGTGACACGTACAGGGAGGGAGAAATACCACGTTCAAGTTTGTCAGCATTTTCCTTTCCAGTGGCCCAACGCCCCCCATCCCCGCCAGGCCCCCCGCCATGCCCAACATGCCCCCCATCCCCGCCAGGCCCCCCGCCATGCCCCCCGCCAGGCCCAACATGCCCCCCATCCCCGCCAGGCCCCCCGCCAGGCCCAACATGCCCCCCATCCCCGCCAGGCCCCCCGCCAGGCCCAACATGCCCCCCATCCCCGCCATGCCCCCCGCCAGGCCCAACATGCCCCCCATCCCCGCCAGGCCCCCCGCCATGCCCCCCGCCAGGCCCAACATGCCCCCCATCCCCGCCAGGCCCCCCGCAAGGCCCAACATGCCCCCCATCCCCGCCAGGCCCCCCGCCAGGCCCAACATGCCCCCCATCCCCGCCATGCCCCCCGCCAGGCCCAACATGCCCCCCATCCCCGCCAGGCCCCCCGCCATGCCCCCCGCCAGGCCCAACATGCCCCCCATCCCCGCCAGGCCCCCCGCCAGGCCCAACATGCCCCTCATCCCCGCCAGGCCCCCCGCCAGGCCCAACATGCCCCCCATCCCCGCCAGGCCCCCCGCCATGCCCCCCTCCAGGCCCAACATGCCCCCCATCCCCGCCAGGCCCCCCGCCAGGCCCAACATGCCCCCCATCCCCGCCAGGCCCCCCGCCAGGCCCAACATGCCCCCCATCCCCGCCATGCCCCCCGCCAGGCCCAACATGCCCCCCATCCCCGCCAGGCCCCCCGCCATGCCCCCCGCCAGGCCCAACATGCCCCCCATCCCCGCCATGCCCCCCGCCAGGCCCAACATGCCCCCCATCCCCGCCAGGCCCCCCGCCAGGCCCCCAAGCCAGCCAGTGGCCCCAAATCCATATTGAATTAAACTCACTTGTTGGTCTGGAGGACCGTAGAGTAGCGCATACTGGGGGAGGACCCCATCCACGAGTTTCTCCAACTCCTCTCCAGTGAAGGCAGGGGCCCTTTCCCCAGGTGCAGCAGCCATTGTCCCTTCCAGACCGAGGTCACAGCAACACTTGCAGTATAGGTCCTCTCCTGTGAAAGTTCAAGTCGCAAGTGGATAAGTAGATAGAAAATGGCGGTCACGTCCGCGGCGGTGCGTACCGCGGCGGTGCGTCCCGCCACCGCCGGCGCCCTTCGCCATTGGCTCCTGAAACCCATAGGCTTCAATGTTAACCAATGCGGCTTTGCGCCGCGGTCTTCGCCCGCCGCCCGCCGCGGTGTGCCACGCCAGCGCATTGACCTCACATCCCATTGTCACACTTCACAGGTCAGGCAGCCGCCATTTCCAGGGCCCACATGGCTCAATTTCAACTGCGTCACACAGGCCTAGGCCTTGCATAGCCACTCAGACACGCCATTCACTGCATAGAGAATCGTATACTGTGCTAGCTGTGAGTACGTACCTGTGGGTTGCTTGACTGTGTGCTCCATGTTGTCCTTCCTAGGCACCGTCCGCTGGGTTGGGCGAGGAGACGGATGAATCCTCCTGTGTACCGACCGCTGCTGGACCTGTCGACAATGGAAGAACGCCACATTATCCTGACCTACCGTCTTAACCGTGCCACTATCCATGAACTGTGTGCCCAGCTGGAGCCCGACCTGATGTCCCCCATCCGCCAACCCACAGGGATTCCCCCTCTGGTGCAGGTCATGTCAGTACTCCATTTCTTGGCAAGTGGGTCATTTCAGACAACCGTGGG
The DNA here is from genome assembly GCF_031143425.1 of Pleurodeles waltl. Classification (NCBI taxonomy): domain Eukaryota; kingdom Metazoa; phylum Chordata; class Amphibia; order Caudata; family Salamandridae; genus Pleurodeles; species Pleurodeles waltl. Next base: position 583,168,437 of record NC_090440.1, on the reverse strand, counting down.
AATTGCTTCTGGGATGTCTCAGCCCATGTTTTCGAAGGTGTTATCCAGAGTGTTGTCTGCCCTGATGAAATCCGTGAGGAGCTACATCATTTTCCCTGAGGTGGGCGAATTGGCTACAGTGAAGGGTGATTTCTACACCCTTGGACATATTCCCAACGTAATTGGTGCCATTGATGGGACCCATGTGGCTTTGGTTCCCCCAAGAGACAGGGAACAGGTGTACAGGAACAGAAAAAATTACCATTCAATGAACATCCAGGTGGTGTGTTTGGCTGACCAGTACATCTCGCATGTAAATGCCAAATTCCCAGGGTCAGTGCATGACGCCTACATCCTAAGGAATAGCAGCATCCCTTACGTGATGGAACAGCTACAGAGACACCGTGTATGGCTAGTGGGGGACTCTGGGTACCCCAACCTGTCGTGGCTACTGACCCCAGTAAGGAATCCCCGGACCAGGGCAGAGGAACGGTACAATGAGGCCCATGGGCGTACTAGGAGGGTGATCGAACGCACCTTTGGCCTCCTAAAGGCCAGGTTTAGGTGCCTGCATATGACAGGTGGATCCCTAATGTACTCACCTAAGAAGGTGTGTCACATCATCGTGGCCTGCTGCATGCTTCACAACCTGGCTTTGCGCCGCCAGGTGCCTTTCCTGCAGGAGGATGGTCGAGACGGTGGTGTTGTGGCAGCGGTGGAACCTGAGGAGAGTGACGAGGAGGAAGACGACGGGGCTGAAACAGACAACAGGGACAGAATCATTGAACAGTACTTCCAATAGGACACAGGTAACATTTCAAAGATAATTTAGTAAATGTTAACTACTCTCCAGCATCTCTGCTGCCTGTCTATTTGCCCCAGTGTATGATGACTGAGTTTTGGCTTTTCCCTCCCTATTTCAGATCTGGGGTCCCCACTACGAGTCCTGTGCTTCGTTTCCCCATGGACTACAGCTTTGTGGCAGCTGTTTGTTGACTTCACCATGTACAAGGACATATTTGCACTGTCATGTCAATTACAATCTATTGAAATCACAGCCAGACTCCAGATATTTTGGTGCAAAATAGGTGTTTATTGAAGTGCTCAAAATGGGATGGGTGGTTTCAAGTGGGTGGGGGCTATGGTGAAGGAATGTCCATGGCAGAGTCCAGAGTAACAGTCACACAGGTGCATTGTCCAGAGGCCTGTGGAGAGATGGAGCATGGGCAGTTCAAGGATGGACAGGGTGACAATGTGGGACAGTGGGATGACATCAGGTGGTATCCATTGCTGGCGGGGGTCTTGACATCCTACTCTGTCTTCTTGCGAGATCTCAGGGCCCTCTTGCGGGGTGGTTCTTCTCCTGCAGGAGGTGGGGGTCTGGTGGGCTGCTGCTGTGCGGGGGCCTCCTGTCCACTAGCGCCGGCGGAGGTGGTTGGCTGTTCTTGGTCCAGGCTAGTGGCAGGGGCCCTTGGGTGTTGTTCAGTGTCCGCCCTGGTGTTTACGAGGTCCTGCAGCAGCCCTACCATGGTAACTAGGGTGGTGTTGATGGCTCTGATGTCCTCCCTGTACCCCCGATAGTGTTCCTCCTGCAGTGCCTGGATCTCCTGGAACCGGGCCAGTACCGTCGCCATCGTCTCCTGGGAGCGGTTGTATGCTCCCATGATGGTGGTGAGGACCTCATGGAGAGTGGGTTCCCTGGGCCTCTCCTCCCCCCCCTGTCGCACAGCTGCCCTCCGAGTTCCCCTGTTTCCCTGGGCCTCTGCCCCCTGGCCGGTGTGCCCACTACCACTGCCCCCAGGTCCCTGTTGTTGTTGGGGTGGTGGGTTATCCTGGGTGCCCTGTAGTGGTAGACACACCGCAGATTGACGCGCCCTGGAGACAGAGGCATGGGCCCGCTGGGTGGGAGCTGTGCTGGTGTTCCCAGAGGGGTTAGGGTCTGTAGTGGCCTGGGCCTGTGTGAGGGGAACCGACTGTCCAGAGGTCCCCGATGGTCCGGGCTGGTCATCGGTGTCCAGGTCGACAGAGCTGCTGTCATCGCTGACAGCCTCTTGGGTGGGGGGTGTGGATAATTCTGGCCCCTCCGCCGCGGTGTGTTGACGGTCGGGTCCTGCAGGGGTATAGAGGTATGGTTATAGTTTCAATGTGTGGCATATGGGTGTATCTGTGGGTTCTCGTGTCCCCAAGTGCTGGCATTCGTGTGTGGGGGCTTTGGTGAGGGTGGCTTGTGGGGGGGATGTGTATATGCATTGGGCATGCTTTGGTGATGGGTGTCCATGCTTAGTGGACGCATGCAGGCCTAGGTTTTGGGATGTGTGGGTTGTGATGGTGAGACATTGGCGGGGAATAGGTGTGCTGGGGGTGGGGGTGAGGATGGTGGTGGGGGTGAGGATGGTGGTGGGGGTGAGGATGGTGGTGGGGGTGAGGGTGGGGGTGAGGATGGGGGTGGGGGTGAGGGTGGGGTTCGAGGATGGGGGTGAGGGTTGGGGTCTGATTTGGCATGCAGGTGGGGGGGAAGCAGTATTGAAGCTTCAACTTACCAGTATCCATTCCTCCGCCGACTCCTGCGAGGCCGTCAGGATGCAGGATGTTCAAGACTTCCTCCTCCCATGATGTGAATTGTGGGGGTTGAGGTGGGGGTCCTCCGCCAGTCTTCTGCACGGCGATGTTGTGCCTGGATACCATGGAACGCACCTTCCCCCGTAGGTCGTTCCATCGCTTCCTGATGTCTTCCCGATTTCTGGGGTGCTGTCCCACTGCGTTCACCCTGTCGACAATCCTCTGCCATAGCTCCGTCCTCCGGGCAATGCTGGTGTATTGTATCTGTGTGCCGAACAGCTGGGGCTCTACCCGAACGATTTCCTCCACCATGACCCTGAGTTCTTCGTCTGTGAAGCGGGGTTGTCTTTGGGGTGCCATGGGGTGGTGTGTATGATGTGTGGGGTGGAGTATGTGTATTTAAGTGAGTTGAGTGTGGTGGTGTGTGTTGTTTTGTGTGTGGATAGTGTGTGGGTGATGGTGTTGAGTGGCTGTGGCTGTTATTTTTTGGATGCTGGTGTCTCGCTCTTGCCTTCGTTACGAATTTTTTAGCGTAGGGGTTTGTGGGTGATGTGGGTGTGTGTTTTATATTGTATTGTGTGTGTGGGAGTGGTGTGTGTATGTGTATCAGGTGTGTGGGATTCAAATCGTCCAATGTGGCTGAGTTTTGTTCGTTTGTGTGTATTCTGACCGCGGCGGTGTGTCCCGCCAATGGAATACCGCGTTTGAATGACCGCCGCGTGGATTCGTGGGTCGTAATGGCATGGGCGTATTTCTGTTGGCGTGACGGTGGAGGTTTTGTCACCTCCACCTTTCCGCCGACCGCTGGTCTGGCGGTCTGTTGTGGCGGTCGGATTTTCGGAGGTTTGCCTTCTGCGGGTCAGAATGACCGTGGCGGGTTTCCGCGACCGCGGCGGGATTATGGAGGATTTCTGACCGGCGGTAGGCGCCTTTTACCGCCGAGGTCAGAATGACCCCCTATGTCTTGAATGGGAAGCCAGCAAATCATACACATTCCCATGGCAATACATACTGATCACGTATGCTCAAAATTGGAATTACTTATGGACTTAAATCATGGTACAAACGTAAGGATCCGATAATAAAACTGATGACAAAGTACAGCATGTATGTATAATGCCAAATAGGCATCCTCTAAAACTTAGCTCTAAAGCGTTAGGAGAACATCGAAATTATACTAACACTTAAGAATAACAACAAACACACATTCAAATGGACAAAGACTCGGCTTCAAAATGGTACCTATACAGTATATCTCCAGCATCGTGAATCTGCGTCGCGTCAAATCACATGTGAGACAATTGTTACCAGACCGCCTTATATACTCATTATACGCTCAGCCCGCATCTCCTGCCGACAACGGATGAGCGATCTTCCGTTACAGACCGGAGTCAAAGTCTCGTAAGAAATAGAAATAGTACTTAAGGGATTACATCAAACGTGGCAGCCATTTTGAAATGTAGCACATATGGATTATCCATATGACCCTACAACTATCATATGCAGGAGCAATGTAAAGAACGGCACTTTGTCAACTCGTTTGTAGACTCATGGCAACATTTGATGCCAAAACAGTTTATATAAAAAAAAAAGAAATCAATTTCTGCTATATCTAATGAGATTGACCTATGGATTAAAATAGGCCAATTAACTCTTCAACTATAAAACCGATCCGACGTTCTCTTAGCAATAATTCTAAAATGAATAAAGAGGGCAGAGTAAATAGAGACCCCAAAGAGACCATCACCATGGTGAAATATTGTAAGCCACAAAGACTTTTGGTGGGAACATCAAATCCACATTGATCCAAAAATGTTCTCATATATGGAGAACTCATCGAGTCATGAACAACAATGCTAAATAGAATTACACATCTATACATATACAATTGCAAAAAATGATACAGTTCATCATTGAGATTCATCCCCATTTCTATAGTCCTTAGCTTGATGATCCATTTCGCTTCATTTCTTCTTAGATCAAGTGTCCTATTACCCCCCCTGGGATTAGCAGGTGTATGGCAAATGCCCATATATTTTATTGCTGGAACTTCTGTACCAGGATGGTTTTTATTCATGTGACATATCACTGGTGAAGTCATATCATTATTTCTGATTGCACGAATATGTTCTTGAATGCGTTCTTTTAAGGGCCTAATTGTACTGCCCACATATATTTGGCCACAGTCACATTCAAGAACATATACAGTGAACTTAGTATTGCAATTAATGAAAGTGGTGATTTTGTATGTATCACTACCATTATAGTAGAATTCTAAAGTTTTGTGTAACGATAAATTGCACATATTGCAATGACCACATTTGTAAAAACCTTTGATTTTTTCAGGTAACCATGTTGATTTACTGTCCTTAAGGGGAGGTAAAAAACTTTTACATACCAAGTTCTTAATGGTCTTTCCCCTTTTATGAATCATTTTCAGCCTTTTAGATAGTATCTTTGCGAATGTACAGTCAGTTTGTAACATATTCCAATGTTTTTGCAAAATCCGATATATATTTTGGGTATTCTGACTGTAGGCCGTACAGAAATTAACAGTTGTAAATGGTGGGCTAGCTCGTGATTTGGTATGCTTGGTTGTACCAGTGGTTGTACATGTTCGAATGATTTTATTTCTTGCTGTTCCTGTGATATGTTTGGAATATCCTCTTTGTCGAAATCTTTTTTTCCAAATCATCCAATTCAATATCACATGTTGTTGGTTCACTACAGTTTCTCTTGAGTCTAGTCATTTCCCCAAATGGAATGGCTGAAATTTGATTTCCGATAAATTTTTGTATGGACCATATTGTCTTTGATGAAAATATTGAGATCTAGGAAAAAGACTCTCTGTTTACTGTATTCATAGGTCATTTGTATATTATACGTATTCACATTTATATGGTTATAAAAATCAACCAATAGTTGTTCCGAAACTGTCCAGATCATAATTACATCATTAATATATCTCCCCCAGAAAAATATGTTTTCAGTCAAATGGGGGGGACCTTCTTTCCAAATATGCATTGCCTCAAACAGACCCATATATAGATTTGCATAAGATGGTGAGAATCTTGAACCCATAGCTACTCCCTGTGCTTGTTTGAACCAGTGACCCTCATGCATAAAGACATTGTTCTCCAATGTGAAATGTATCATATGCAATAGCATTTCGATGTGTTCATAATGTGATGCCGATCTACCAGACAAAAAGTACTGCACTTCTTGTAAGCCCTTATCTTTTGGTACGCAGGTATACAAAGAAGAAACATCTAATGGAACCCAAATCATTTCCGATGTCCATGTTACATCCTCCAATTTTGCAAGAACATCTTTCGTGTCCTGTAAGTATGAGGGTATATTCTTGACGACAGGTTGTAAATAGCTGTCAATGAAATCAGAGAGTCTTTCAGTTGGTGCTCCTATTCCTGATATGATCAGCCTACCAGGTGGTGATGTCTTACTTTTATGCAATTTGGGTAAAACATATATGCATGGTGATGTAGGATATGGATTAAATATGTATTTAAATTCTGACTCCGAGATCAAACCTTTTTCCCGCCAATTTAACAGCAATTTTTCAAGATCTCTGACTATTCCCTGCATAGGATTAGTTGGTAATCTTATATGGGCAACACTGTCCATAATTTGTCTGTCAATTTCTCTGACATAGTCCTTTCTATTCAAAATTACGATATTTCCTCCCTTATCAGCCTCTTTAATAACTATATTTTGATTGTCACCAAGTTCCTTCAAAGCTAATTTCTGTTTAGGAGATAAGTCGTATGATTTATAACAATTCCCCCTTTTAATCTGATTCTCCAATTTATAAAGATCTTCCTTTACGATTTTACCAAAGGTATCTATAACATTGTTACTTGGTAAATTGGGAATGTAAAGGGACCTAGGTTTGAGGCCACTATCCAATGTTAGATCCTGAACAACTTTTAATTCATCTAACAATTTTTGTCTATCAAAATTATTTTGATCCATACCATCTAAAGTTAATAGGAGTTCAATATCCGTAATGTCTCTTATTGTATTAGCACTCAATGCATTCTCGGATGTCACTGTAGTTTGTAAATCAGTTCTTTCCGTAAAGTACTTTTTAAGTTTGAGTTGTCGTAGAAATTTGAACAGATCTATATGTACTTGAGTCATGTTACAAACACTGGACACACAAAATCCTAATCCTTTGCTTAACACATTTATTTGTTCAACAGTCAATGTGCAGTCAGATAAATTAACAATAGAAATGTTATTACTACATTCTAGATTTTCAATTCCGTCCCCTTCCTGTAGACCTATAGATATTAATTGCTTTTGATTTTGTTCTTGGCTACTCTGGTTTGTACTCCTGTGGCCATCTGTCCCTTGATATCTCCTTCTCCTTTTCCCTCTACGTGTTCTTTTCCTTGATTTGAAGATGACGGTTTGTAAAAATTTCTCTTGTTGCCTAGTCTGTATCTCCTTGCCTCTCGTAAATAACTAGTAGAAGCCATCTGATCTCCAAGGGAAACTGTACTCGAATTATCACTTGAAATACTAGTTGTATCAAATTCTTCAGATGTAACTGAACAGTCTGAGCCATTGGTCGTTGCTGTAGCCGACCCTTGTACATTGGCAATATAAAATTTATTAGCAAAATCGTCAAATCTCTTCGCAAATGTGTACACCCTGCCATTCTCATAATCCTTGTCATCTCTCTGTATTTTGGACATCTTCTTATTTTTTATATATAACTGGTGTTTATCCAACATCTCTTTCAAAATTTTGTCATTTTTCATTTTCACCTCTGGTAAGTTAAGAGCTGAAATCTCAATTTCAAGCTCCCGTATTTCCTTCAATAGATTCTCCCTCTTTTCTTCCGCATGTTGTATCAGAATCATCATCATACCTTTGGAAGCCTCAAAAAGTAGTTGCTCCCAATCTAACATATGCTTCGGTGAAAGATCATCAAAGGAAGGGAATATAACTACTCTTAAACCCTGTGGTACCTTTTTATCTGTAATATACTTTTTTTGGTGTGCTTCATATGCAGCCAGCACCATTTTCCTACCCACAATGCCCTGCAAACCTCCAACTTTGCTTGAAATCACATATTTGCCCTCACTTTTGTGATGGAACCTTCCGGATTCTGCAGGAATCCTCAAAATTCCTACCACCCTTCCTTGTCACATCTATACCGATTAAAAATTATGCCCCACTTGTCAGCCTAAAAACTTTCTTTTTCAAACTGCTCTTTTGGACCTGCTTTGGTTCCCCTTCAATTTCAACATGTTTTGGCTCTTCCCTGTCACAGGCACTTGGCCCACCTACACAAGTGAGGTATACTGTTTATCAGGAGACTGAGGGGAATGTTGGGTGGTAGGAAACGTGTGCCGGTGTGGTGAGCCCACACGGAAATGTTGGAAAAATGTGATTTTTTTAAGCTAAATTTGAGGTTTGCTGAGGATTCTGGGTAAGAAAACACTGGAGGATCCACACAAGTCACACTTCCCTGAACTCCCTTGGGTGTCTAGTTTTCAGAAAAGTCTGGGTTTGGTAGGTTTCCCTAGATGGCTGCTGAGCCCAGGACCAAAAACACAGGTGCCCCTCCCCTAAAAAAACAGGTAGTTTTGTATTTGATAATTTTGATGTGTCCACGTAGTGTTTTGGGGCATTTCCTGTTGCGGGCACACAGAATAGCAGAACAAGTGTTATTGCCCCTTGTCTTTCTCTACATGTTTTCCTTCCAAATGTAGGATAGTGTGTAAAAAAGACATCTATTTTAGAAATGCCCTGTAATTCACATGCAAGTATGGGGACTCCAGAATTCAGAGATGTGCAAATAACCACTGCTTCTCAACACTTTATCTTGTGCCCATTTCGGAAATACAAAGGTTTCTTTGATACCTATTTTTTACTCTTCATATTTCACCGGTATACAATGAAAACCCATTGCAAGGTGCAGCTCATTTAATGGCTCTGGCTACTAGAGTTCTTGATTAACCTAAAAGCCCTATATATCCCCGCAACCAGAAGAGACCAGCAGATGTAACGGTATATTGCTTTAAATAATTTGCCATTGCTGGAAAAAGTTATAGAAGAAAACATGTCCAGAAATGTCTCTTTTTTCCACCTCAATTTCAATACTCTTTTTATTTTAGCTGCTACTTTCTGTACGAAAACCTTGAAGGATTTACACAAATTACACCTTGCTGAATTCAGAATTTTATCTACTTTTCACAAATGTTTAGCTGTCTGAGATCCAGCATGGGTTTCCCACCCATTTATGGCACTAACTGAAAGGAGGCTAAAAGCACACAAAAAAGTAAAAATGGGGTATGTTCCAGTAAAATGCCAAAATTGTGTTGAAAAATGTGGTTTCCTGATTAAAGTCTGCCTATTCCTAAAAGCTGGGAAGATGATGATTTTAACACCACAAACCATTTGTTGATGCCATTTTCAGGGTAAAAACCACAAGCTTTCTATGCAGCCCTTTTTCCCATTTTTTTGTTTTTAAAGCTAAATGTTCGCTGTATTTTGGCTAATTTCTTGATCTCCTCCAAGAGAACGCACAAACTCTGGGTACCTCTAGATTCCCTAGGGTGCTGGAAAAAAAGGATGCAAATTTGGTGTGGGTAGTTTATGTGGGCAAAAAGTTATGATGGCCTAAGCATGAACTGACACAAATAGCCAAAAAAGGGACCTGGCACCTGAGGGGAGAAAGGCGTGACAGCGAAGGAGTTAATGGTCATAATGACGAGTGCTGAATTAACTCGTGAGCAAGGAGATTTGATCTCCGACACTATTTAGAGTTTTGTCTTGATCAGTTCCTAATTTAGAAATAAAAACGTGCCGGTGCCCAAAGCCCTCCTGTTAAACATGTGGCTGCTGCAATTGAATCTGGAAACACGGATTACTGAGGCAGCGTAATCCTGACATCATCTAAGGCCTCTTCAATCCATATAAAGCCACTCCCTGCCCCTTCAGCTCACTCTAGTAGCTTTCTACTTTCTCCCTTTGTTACGCTTTTTCGTTTTCTCTTCCTCCGTCTTTCCCATGTGTGTGTTTTGCTCGCAGTAAATGCTTAGGACAGAAGAATAAGCGCCGGCCCTCAAAAATAAGTGCCGGTGCTCAGCACCGGAAACAACAAGCACAAATTAAGAACTGGTCTTGATGGAATAAAGATTTGCTTTGTAGCAGACTATGGCTGTGAGTGTTTGCTTGGATGGAGCCTTTAATGAGGACCCTTCATACCGGATGAACTTATCGTGGATATTTATATATATATATAAATATGTATATATATTAATCAGTTCCTGAGCAACTGTGGCTGAGGGAGGGAAACACGATTGATCTTGTTAGAGTGGGACCACTCCCATTTGATAAAGTATTGATTGGAACCAGCATGCACACAACCAGGAGCAGTGCGTTGTAGGGCTTGTGCCTAGTGCGGCTGCAATATCTACTCAAGACTCACTGAGTACACCGGCACCACAATTGGGATCATAGGTGAACTGTGAACTTTGTATAATTGTGGCTGCATGCTGGAGAGAGAACGTTAAAACCAAATAGTCTGTTGTTGATTGCGATATCAATCAACCAATGGGAGTGTGTAACGGACTAATAAGAACTGATGATTGCAGCCCATTCATTTAAAATAGCACTGAGAAATTATTTTTTATGTTGAAACGCATCTGCCTACAAATAAATTGGATTCGTGTGATCCCGCAGAGTGCTCCATTGTTCATTGTGGACGTTTGGGTATGGATTTATGACGTGCAGTCACTAGCACGCATGGATGCAACCGCTCTGAAAAGTGTCCAGCAGTTATTTTGTGACCTTTGGTAACTATATATATTCAAACCAATTTCTCTCTCTAAAGAGAAAAGCTTGCACTCGAACTGGAGAATAATGATGTAATGTATTCAGCAGCTTTCACCTAATGTTTATTTGTAAAGGCCGGAGTGCCCCTGGACCCAATAGACACTTGATGCAGGGAAGGTGCCTGCCGCAGTGGGAGTACAGCACTGAGGGGCATTGGACTCTTTTGGTGGGGACTGTCGCTTTGCAGTAAGAACTTTTCCTCCGTCAATTGTGTAGATTTTCAGGGCTGTGCACCACTTAGGATTCAATAAGTGGTGGTACAAGAGGCTGAGGTATTTGTTTCAAGCAGTGTTTAACTTTCCGCAAGGAGGACAGTCCGTATGAGTGGGAATGATGAAAACCACAAGTGAACATTGGAGGCATTTAACCTGGATATAACATGAATTGGGGATGTCATAGATTTGTCATGCAGAACTGGGAAAATTGCTGAAGAATGGCAGTTTGCTCATTCAAGAATATTTTATAGCACGGAGAGTGTAGATTTTGCCGGCTCCAGAATGAAATGATAAATACTATGCAAGCTGCCACATAATGATATTCAAGTGAATGTGAATTGATACGGATTTCCATTTGTGCGTGGCATAGCTGCATCTTTATAACTTCAGAATACTGGAGAAATGGCTCATCAAAGTATTTTTACTAAGTTGATTGTGATTGACTCACGTGCAAAGTATAAATTAAATCAGTTTAGGAATGGCACTTTTCAATAGATAAAGGCTGAAGAACACAGCGGAAACATGTTCTGAGTTTGAGTTGAATGCTGCTAAATATATCAAATTATTATTCTCCAGTTTGACTGCAGGCTTTTCTCTTTACAGAGAAATTAGTTTGAATATTGACTTTTCAATAGATAAAGGCTGAACAACACAGCGGAAACGTGTTCTGAGTTTGAGTTGAATGCTGCTAAATAGATCACATTATTATTCTCCAGTTTGAGTGCAGGCTTTTCTCTTTACAGAGAGAAATTAGTTTGAATATTGAAGGAGCATTTAAGGTAGCGCTTAGCTGTGCACTATCAGCGATTAGTAAGCACTCTTGCAACCGCAACCTAGGAAGCACTCTGGCAACCTCAACCTAGTGTTTTTTTTTTCATATATATATATCTTTCTCCAACACTCGGCTTCGAAAACAAATTCAACTTTTAAAAAAAGGACTTTTATTTGGCTTTGGCATGACAAACACAAAAGTAATCACAGCCGGGGCGTTTCAGTATAACGCCTTCAACCCGGCCCACCCACCCACACACACACACACACACACACACACACATATATATTTATACATTTATATTTATATTTATATGTATAAACCCTACTGGTGGTCGCCAGTAGGTAGTTATAGTTAGGACCTAGTTCCCATAGAATTTTTTTTTTTTGACTTGCCTATTTTCCCAAAAAAGTGTGCCGAAGGGTCTTGTATATGGGAAGTTTCTGGGTGATATGTCAAGTGGGGGCCAAGAAAAAGTGGGGCGGTGTAAAAAAAGTGTGTTCCCATGTTAATTCCCACAGACTCTTTAGATACACCCACACCCCGAACCGGTGGACGGAATTACATAAAATTTGACAAAAAGGTAGCTTTTGGTTCGCAGATCAGGTTTTTTGTTATTTGGTGTAAATTTGTTCAGTAGTTTAAGAGAAATTAAAGGAAATCCAAATGTATATATCTGGGCAGAACCTAAGCACAGATCTCATTGTGAAGTCTGACTAGCTGTCAGCAACGAGGAAGTGCGGACAGCCATCTTGGGACCAGTATCCATGATAGCACCCCACTGAAATGCATTGTACTAAAAAGCAGGTTTTGAGGGTCACAAAAAGGAGAACGTATCAAAGGGTGATAACAGATTTTAGTTACATTATAAATCATTTGTTGATGGTACCATACTACTTTTTGGAATTGTGGTGTGTTCTAAGGTGATTTTAGCATGCTGGGATTTCATGAATCATGTTTGAGAGAAAACAGTTTTTTCATGATTTTCCCATAGAGGTGACGAAAGGTGCTCCAGAAGCTAAAATGAGAGCATATTTTCAGTAAATTCACACTATCTTTCTCAGCCAGATGAGAATGAATGGTGACATTCTCAGTAAAACATGTTCTTTCAATAGGAGTAGCCTGTCAGTTGATTCCCTTCCAGAGTGTTATAAAGAACAAATAGAGCACTAACAGCTTTACTTATGATGAACATTTGACACTCTTGAAGTCACCTTGATTGAATCAAACTGGTAAAACTTAAAACATTTAATTTAGAAAGGAACATGATAAGGGGGTTCATTTTGGCATAGAAATGATGGTTAGTTTTGTAGAAAGAAATATTAGCACATGTTTTAAGTGAGTTCTGAAACATATTTATCTTCTATTTCATTAAAATATTTTGACCTGAGGACTGAAACATGCACATTCAACATCAGCAGCAGAATGCCAGGTAACTTCCTGGTGACTTGCAGTTTACAGTGCTTTTAATTAGCAACTAGAGTGCTAACATTCTGAATTCATGCTAAAAAATGTGGCACAACTGAACACCACCTTGATGGAATCGAAGTAGAAAACTGAAAGCATTTTCTACTGAGGATTCTGCAGTAAATAAATAAATTAGGGAGCTTCATAACAAACATGTCGTCCAAGATGGACACCAGAGGAAAAAAGAGACAAAGAGACCAAATGTAGCACACATATCATCCAACTGTAGCCCAAGTATACCTCAATGACAGAAGTGTGCAAAACATTTTTTTTTTGCAGTTTAGTATAGTGCAGATTGACCCGAAGGTATTGGAGTGCTTTACATGAGCATCAGTTACATTACACAATGCCACATTCATTTTGGTACATAAAGATAGCAAATTTGTCGCGATTTGAGAACTCAAGAAAATATGTCCTTATTTCTTTTTTTTTAGGCACTAACCATAATTTCGATGGGAATGAGACCCTCTCATTTTTATAATTTCTAATTGAAATGCTTTAGGTATTACAGTTTTGATTTCACTAAGATGACGTCAGGCGCGCCACCCTTTTGTAATAAGTATAGAATGTTAGCAATCTAGTTGTTCATTAGAATACTGTGGGGAGGCGAAGGTCAGGGGTACGGACTCAGATAATTGAAGTCAGGGAGGAGGGTGCAGAGTCAACAAATCAACAAGTCGACCACACTGGACAGGTGGGAAGCTTCAGTGGCTGTACAATGAACCATGGAAGACAGGTGAAAGGGTGGATAGGGGCAACATCAAACAATGCAGGACAGGTAAGCGAGGCTGTGACAGTGTAACAGACCATGGAGGGCAAAAGAGGTAGTGGTAGTACAATCATACATGCCAACAGAACCAATTCAGGCACAAGATTCCTTATGTTTTTAAGCCCAAAAGGGCTTTATTTTAGCTGCCCCCTGCCCAAAATCTCCTCTTTTTCAATGTAGGTCAATGGGGAAAATCAATTCCCTAGGTGTTTGTTTTCAAAACCTCCCTCTTAACAAGTTCAACATGTTGGCAAGTATGGTAGATTGGCTCAAGGAAGGCAGGAGGAATGGGGTAGAGATATGGGCTTAAATAAGAGAGGGCAGGAGGGAGATGGGAAGGGGAACCAAACTGACCTTACAAGCCAAGCATCAGGGCTTGCAGTAGCATAATAAAATATACAGGGAAAGTGGGATGGCAGTGCTGCACAACCGATCATGGAAAGCAATAGGGAGGGGCTGGTGCATGGACTCGGACAACAGAAGGTAAGAAAGAGGGGGATGGGGCAGCAAGCTAACTGTTCAGGGCAGTGGCAGGAAGGGCAGTGGCAGAACAGCGGCCACACAGGGCTGTAATGAGGGAGTAGGGGCATGGATTTGGACAATGGATGGCAAGGAGGAGTGGGGGGAGGATCAGCCAGCTGGGGTGGGGGCAGTACAAAGTCAGGCTGGCCCCTGTATCCACTTCCCCCCACAAAATGCATTGTGATTAACGTTAAAAAAAACCTATAAATTCGCTTAAAAAACAAAGGTTACAGGGACGTTATCGTTAGGTTCAGATTTTAAACGCACAAATCCATAGAAATTCAGCTGTTATAGTTAGAGTTATTTCAAGCAACTATGATTCGTGTCCTAAGGTAATTATAACTCACACCCTCGCCATGCACTGCTAATTACCCCAGTTATTCCATCACTCATGGCATTTTCTTTGACATAATTGATAATGTCACTGTATCAATTGCAGCAAACTTATTGATGAGAGAACTGTGCATTAGTGCTATGCAGCGTCTTCCTGCCATTTTCTAAGGATGATAGACAGCTTACTAAAAGGAAGCCCTAGCACATTTTTAATGCACAGGAATATGATCAGATCTCCACCATTCAAAGAAGCACTTAATAAGTGGCATGGGGTTGAGAGGTTATAGGGGGTAGGCGCACAGGGGTGGGAAGACGTTGCATACCACTAATGTATATGGGGAGGGCCAAATGAGTGAGGCTTCTAGACCATTTTACATACTTGGAGAAGTAGATGTCAAGAAAGAACCCACTGGTTGCAGTCACTACCCAAGATATTGCGCTAAAAAAAAGCAAGGATGCAAACACCTCCATCAATAATTACAGATATTTTTTCAAGGTGGACACCAGTACCACAGCCAGTCTGAGACCTCTGCCCACCTGCAAGCCCATACCACAAGCCAGGACACTGTCCTGCCTTCTACATCTGCACCAGCTGCTTGATTGGTGGCACTGCCAGGGGACACACAGGAAACCAGCACCCCTACCCCTGTAGCCCAGCTCCAACCACGCAAACGTGCCCTCAGACCCAGACATGCCACAGAAACACCAGCTAAGACCAAGCCCACCACTAGGAAGTGACTGTGCCCTGAACCGACTCCCTTGTGTGCCACTGTGCTCCCTTTTTGTCATTATTATTTAAGATTTGAGTGTGTGTATGAATTAGCCAGTAAATTTCATGATCATGCCTTTATTGCAGGAAGGGATCCAACATACTGTACTGTCAGAAGAATGTCACAGTGTACATAATATTGGGTTACCTGGCACATGCCACTGCAGATAGCAGTTAACAGTGTCACTGACTAGAGACACTACATTACCAATTACATTAGTCAGTTCAAAATATGCAGTGAAAACATCAGCATCATTGAACAGTACCTTATAGTGACTGGAAGTATAAGCAGATGAGCTGGTTCCTGTGGGTTATATCTTCCCCCTCTTCTTCCTCACTATCACTCACATCCCCTCGCTGAGGTTGCTGGGCTGGTTGGATAGTACCCTCCCCTTCTAGAAGGGGGATAGCTTTCCTCACAGCCACGTTCTGCAGCATGCAGCAGGCCACCACAATCTTACACACCTTGTCAGGGACATAGCACAGGGATCCTCCAGAGAGATGGAGGCAATAGGATCTAGCCTTCAGGAGACCTATATGTGCACTCTATCACCCTTCTAGTATGTCCATGGGCCTATTTATAATTCCTATCTGCATCTGTCCTGGGATTCCTCACAGGTGTCAAGAGCCATTGCAAGTTGGGGTAGCCAGAATCACCTGCAAAAGTAGGCGAAAGAGGGCTTGAACAAACTGACATCACATGCACATTGGCTGACTGTCAGCTATGTACTGATCCAGTGTCATACACACTCACCTATGAGTCATCCTCTGTCCCCTTGTAGTTGTTCCATTAAGTGTGTTACACTGCTGTTTCTCAGGACAAAGGAATCATGGGCTAAGCGTGAGAACCTTGGCATTGACATGTGATATGTACTGGTCAGCAGTACATACCAATTGTATATTCATGGAGTGATAGTTCTTCCGATTCCTGTGCACCTGTTCATTCATTCTTGGGGGTACGAGTGCAATGTGGGTACCATCAATGGCACCAATCACATGGGGGATGTTGGCAAAGGCATAAAATCCAGATTTGATGGCAGGAAGTTCAGCCCTTTGGGGAAACTGGACATATGTTTGCAGGTGTTGAACAAATGGATCCAGGAATTTCGACAGGATGAGGCTGAACATTGGCTGTGAGACCCCTGCACCCATGCCTACTGTCACCTGAAATGAGCCTGTAGCCAAAAAATGGACTACAGATAGCACTTGCACAGTTGTAGGGATGGCATGCTTACATGGTCAGTACAGGATTCAACAATGACACCATCAGGCATATGTGTGCTGAGTGGAATCTGTCAAAATGGCATCCCAGTAAGGACACAATTGCAAAGATAAGTGCATGATCCTAGACTAATGTCAGCAGGCAACTAAGGTTGTAGATTTTGAGGCCCTGGATGAGGCCCCTGGCCAGGCTATGGTGAAGTGGTGTTTGCAAAATGGAAGCCTCCTGCCATCCTGGGATGGTGTTGTGGAGGTGACTTCATTCCACAGGCGTTAGTCATCATGGCAGAAGGCAGTGTTCACCGCCGTGCACCCGATCATTGGTTTCCATGGATGTCAATGGAGGACCTGGGCCAGTCATGATCGCCGCCGGCGGTTACCGAGCACACTGCTGCGGTACCTACGCCACTTTGACAGACCCTTGACACTTGACTCCTGATTCACGTGAAGGGTAGTACTCCACTGCATGTGCTGCTGTGTCCTGACTCTGGTCCCTGAGATGGCGCGGGTCACAGAACGGGCCCCGGCCTTTGCCCCGGAGGAGCTGGAGAATCTGGTGGACAGGGTCCTACCCCTGTATGCCAAGCTGTATGGGTTACCAGAGGAGCAGGTGAGTTGCTATGTGTCCTCCTTAGATGAGTGTGAATGTGGGGGATGCATGTATGCATTTTTTTTGGCTTTGTGAGGCTCACCTGTAGCGTGTCTAGCAGTGTATGTCTTTGGAAAGATCCATATGTATGTCTCAATGGGACTTGTCAGGTTGAACGGGCATGGCATTTGTTTATGGGACACCCACACTTTACTCTGTGTGTCCCATGCAGGTCTGCACCCATCAGAAGAGGGGACTGTGGCAACCCATCGCCAAGGAAGTGCGCATCCTGGCAGTCTACAACCGGCAGAGCACCCACTGCAGGAACCGGTGGGAGGACCTGAGGCACTGGGCCGGGAAGACCGGAGAGGCCCAGCTGGGGAGGCCTTCCCAACGAGGAAGGGGTGCCTGTCGGACCCTGACCCTCCAATGGCCCCCATTCTGGCGGTGGCCTATCCGGAATTGGATGGGTGCTTGAAGGCAGCACAGCAGCCACAAGGGGGTGAGTAGCAACACTGTTGTGTTACCACTATGATGGATGTATGTTGATGCTGTGGTATATCTGCATTCTAGTGTGAGACACATGGACAGGTGTGTTCCTGCAGTACCACCCCCTCAAAGTCCCTGGAATGGTGTGAGGACTAGTTTCGGCAGTCACCTTAGGCACATGGGGGGTCCCCTTATTGTCATCTGGTATGCTTTGTGGCTTCATGGACTTGTAAGTGCATTGACTATGCGTGGTCTCTCATGGGTGTACTTCACACAGTGTATCAGGTCTGTGTTGTTTCTGTGGGTAATGTGCTCTATTCTAGGGTAATGGCCACTAGTCATGGGCACAGTCATGACTAATGTTGTAGGTGCTGCATGTAGGTGTGCGTCCTGGGTGGGAGTCTGTGTGGGCCGGCGATCTACATATATTCATTTTTTGACCAAGTTGTCCCTTTGTTTTGTCTTTCCACCTGGTGCTTTTGTGTCCTTAGTGTACATCAGCATCATCTGGCGAGGGAGCAGTGGTACCAGCGAGTGGGGATGCAGCAGTCCACGGTTCCAACAAGGCAGAGTCGAGCGACACCAAGGGGACCAGTGGGTTGGAAGGCGAGAGGAGTACCACGGGGGAGGTAACTACCACTGGAGGTAGTGACTCTGATACCTCCTACAATGGGAGCTCCCTGGTGGTGGCGGACCCTACTGGGCACACCCATTCAATGCCATACTCTGCCACCCCCATGCCATCACTGCCCACCCAGTTGCTCCCCAAACAGTTGCCCGTGCCTGCTCATCCAGGAAGGTGGGCGTCTCCTTCGCCCCAGGCCCCTCATCCCCTGCCCCAATCAGCCCTGGGGCCCTCACGGAGGAGGCTATTGACTTCCTGAGGACCATCGCTGTAGGGCAGACAACCATCATGAATGCCATCCAGGGGCTAGCATCTCAGATGCAGCCATGCAATGCATACCTGGAAGGCATTCACAGTGCCATGTCTGGCCTACAGAGATCTTTTCAGGCTGTGGCCTCCTTTTGATGGCAGCCAGTGCCCCTGGTCTTTCCGTCCTCCCTCCCACCACCTCTACCCCTTCCAGCACCCCACTCCCTTCACCCATCCCAAGCACGGGTACAGACAGCCATGCACACAGATCAACACACAAGAAGCACACAGAGAAACACAAGCACCACACTTCCCACCACAATCATGCACACACCCCACATACCAATGCACACACAACAACATCCAATTCCCACAGTGTGTCAACCTCCCCGGGCACCCTGTCTGTCACTTCACCATGCACTCCAACACTCACTGCACCCTCAGTCACTGCTGCTGCCCCCACTCATGCAGTCATCACAACATCTGACAACCAGACATGTACCCCAGATACCACACCTGCACTCACAATGAGTACATTTACAGACACTTGCAGCACACTCACCAGACCTGCAGACACCCAGACAACATCCATGTACATGGGCAGCCTGTCTTCTCCCACTGTGTCCACCCCCCTCCTCCCAAAACACTCAAACATTTGCAGACATCCACACCACACACATCCACCACACATCAGCATACTTTATAGACACCTGCATCCCTGTCCGGCACATCTACACCTCATACAAGCACTCACTCAACCTCCACTCCCAGACCTGGCTCCTCCAGCTGCCCCTAGGAAGCTTTTCCTTTCCTGTATTGACCTGTTCGAGCCCAGTGGCCCATCTCGTCCCTAAAAGTGCCCATCTCTGTGCCCAGTCCACCCCTTCCACGTCCAAGTCCGCCCCAGTCCGCCCTTCCCAATCCCGTGCCCGTTCCCCAGGGAGGAAGAAGCCCTGTGTTGCCCCAGGTCCCTCTGCCACCCCCGGGTCCAGGCTCACTCCCCCTCCTTCCAAGGGAAAGGCCAAACACCCTCCACCTCCCAAACCTAAGACGAAGCTCCCCTTTCCAGACGTAAGTCCCCAACCCTGCCACCCCCTGCCCCTGTTCCCTGAGGGACCTGGCTGCCCCATTGATGCCCCCTTCAAGTGGAGTAGCTTTTGCACATGCAGGAGTCCAGTTCAGGCTATGTTGCCCCTTCAGGGTCTATCACATGGACTGGCCAATGGCCTTTTTCAGACATTACGTTTTCTCCAGTTAATAAATTTACAGTGCCCAGTTGTGCTGTTAGCACATTATTGTGACGTTGTTTCAGCGTTTCACGGGGGTGCACATATGTGTACATTGGTGCAGGTCTTTGTTGCCTTATGTCTGGTAATTACATCTTATTATGATATGTATGGCTTGGGATGTTGGAGGGCTTGTGAGTGGGTTGCAGGGTGGGTGGGGTGCATGTGTAACTGTTTCCTTTCTTCATATGTGTACTAGGCTGCGGTACTTACCGTCATTGTCTTCGTCGTCGGGCTCGGTCGTGGAGGTAAGTGGCAAGGAGCAGCACTGGCATTATTTCCAACTCTCTCTCCATGTCTGTGTCGCCGTATTCTGTGTACCTCCAGTGAGTGTTTCCTTTTAAATTGTTTGTTTCCGCCACACTTTGTGTGGCGCTGGTTCCCGCCCCGGAGCTGCTGGCGGTCTGGTAGTTCATTATTTGGTGAGCGGGTAGGACATTTCTGCTGGCCTGTAGGCGACCTCCTCCATCCTCGTTGGGACTACATAGATGGCGGTGTGTGGATGGACTGCTACTTGTTTCTCATTTGCTTCATTATTTGGCAGACCGGCCCGCCAGCCTGTTTGTGGTAGTTACTGCCACTGCCAGCGGGCGGTGTTTACCGCCATGTTCATAATGACCACCAGAGTGTGTGTTTATTTTAATATTTATTTATTTAAAGATTTATATAGCACACTGTGACCAATTCTGGTATCCTGCCGCTAAGGAGGGACCCAGAGAAACAACAGGAGGAAAAAGGAGAGGGGAAAAACAGGCAGAACAAAACTAGAAGAGAAGAAAAAAGATGAAAACAGAGGCTGCAGCGAATAGGAGTCATCAAACCCAAAGTACTATTGAGACATCATTACTGTGGAAACAACCAGGTTTTAAATGCTCTCCTAAACTGCATGAGGTCTGTCAGGGACCTGATGGAGCCAGGAAGCTGATTCCACAGTTGAGTAGGTACGACAGAGAAAGCCCTGCCTCCATATCTAGATTTCCTTACTTTTGGAACACAGACAAAATTAGCAGAAACCAAACACAGGCACCTCCCGGGAGAGTATCTTCTCAATTTGTTTCACAATGGCACAGGGCCACCACCCTAGGGAGCTTTGAACACAACAGAGCGATATTTGAAGATAATGCACTGCTGCACTGGCAGCCAATGGAGATCTTTCAATGCCAACAAAGTAGACAATCTCCTAGATCTACTAAAAGCCAGCTAAGCACCCACAATATGGACTTTGTGCAATCTATTGGGTGTGCCCAATAACAGGACATTACAATAATCCAACTGACTCATGATAACACTATCACCAATTAGTGACTTTTCAGCGGAGGGCATCAACAACAAGATCTTCCGGAGATTGGATAGTGCAGCAAAACAAGTGGCTGTGAGTCTATTCACATTAGTTTCCATTGACAGCCTGTTATCAAACACAACCCGAAGGTTGTGGACAGCATCTGAGGCAATTAGCATTGTATCACCAAGCCATAGACTAAGCTGGGTAGGATTCTATTCTTTGCTGGCAGAGCAATGAAGAAGCTCTGTTTAGTCCCCATTGCACTTAACAGTATTGCAATTAAGCCAGCAAGCAACATCATTCATATAGTTGTGGAAATCCTGAGACTAAACCGTCTGGTCCTTTTCAAAAGATAAAATAAGCTGGGTATCATCAGTTTAATTCACCACATTGATCCTATGAGACTTAATAAGGGTCACTAAAATTCTAAGATAGATGTTTGTTCAGGGAATGCATAATTGTGGTGTGGGTCTGGATAAGGATCCAATTGGTTTTGATTGCTGGAGAGAAACACTTCAGAGCAAGGTGGCCTGTTCTCAATTCCAGCATGTTGATGTGGTAAGTCTTTTCCTTGTCTGACCAAAAACCCTGAGTTTGAAGGGAGCCCATGTGAGCTCCCTTTCCCTGGACAGAGATGTCTGTGATCAGTGTTGACTGGGTGGCTCCTGATGAAATGGTACCCCCCACCATCAGATTTTTCCCCTGACACCACCATGGGAAAGACCAGTGTGCAGCCTGTGACAAAGTCAGCTTGTCCTCCCACGCAGTTGAACAGCTGATTACTTTGGTTTCCAGACACTATGGCAGGGGCCTCATGTGCAACCTTGCATTCTGCTTTATGAAGATGCAAGAAGCCATTGATCCCAGTAGAAACACTGGTCATTATGACTATGACGGTATTCCTTGAAGACTGCCAAAGCCGTGGGCGCCAGAAGACCGCCACTGCTGGTGGTCTACTGCCCACCATATTGTGGATACTGCTGGATTTCCGCCACACTTTGGGTGGAAATCCAGCAGTAGTCATGCTGAGGCGCATGGGTGGTTCCACCACCGTCCCACCCCACCAGAAGGACACCGCCTGCCATATTATGTGCAAAAATACGGCGTGGCGGTGTCTTGATGACAGGAAGAAGCTCCCTTTCCTATTCCCTACTGGACGACCTCCTCTCTGGACCAGGTAACTTGATCGTCCAACAGGGAATGGGGGGTGGGAGGGTGGGGGTTTTTGTGCCTGTGTGTGTGAGTGGGTGTTTGCGTGTGTGTATGCATGTTTGTCTGCGTGTGTGTATATGTTTTGGTATGTATGTGTATGCGTGTTTGTCTGCATGTGTGTACGTGTGTTTGTATGGGTGTGTGTATGCATGTTTGTATGGGTGTGTGTATCCGTGTTTGGATGGGTGTGTGTATGCGTAGTTGAATGCATGTATGAGTGCTGAGGTGAATGAGTGTATGCATGGTGCATGTGGGTGTCTGTGTGTAGGTGCATGTATGCGGAGAGGGGATTGTATACTTACACACAGACAAACATGCACTCACCACAACACTCATACTCTCATACACACGCATACACATTTACATGCATGCACGCACTCACTTTTACATTCAGACACACATACAACCAAGCATCCACACATTCATGCACACACGCAGACAACACACACTCACATACAAACACAACACCCCCCCACCCTCCCAACCCCCTCCCCTGTCAGACGATAAACTTATCTGGTCCGGGGACCTAATACAATGGGCGCTGTCCTTCTGGCGGGGCGGGCCGGTGGTGGAACTTCTGCCCGGGAGCATGACTACTACTAGATTTCCACCAAAAGTATGGTGGGAATCCAGCAGTACCCGTAATATGGTGGGCGGAAGACTGCTAGCACTGGTGGTCTTCTGGCACCCGTGGCTTTGGCAGTCTTCAAAGAAGACCGCCAAAGTCATAATTACCACCGTTGTCTGGTGGAACCAAAAAGGAGGAAGAAGCTGCAGAATGTGACTTCCATGTGCCGCCACTATGGATCAGCTATGAGGAACAGTGAGGCTTAATCAGAACCCTTGTATTTCTTCAAGTTCCTAGATGAAGGGGATCTCAGAGATGCTGGTGTTTTAAATAGATGCTTAGAAGGCTCTAGGAGTCTAAACACCAGTGGCAGTAGGGGATGCAATGCTGTTATGTGATGCAGGGTTTTAAAGATTACAGATAAAGTTGGAAAGTCCAGATTCAGTTTTTTAGCACCTCTGATCAAGATAACGTTGAAGTTCAAGAGATCATCCATCAGAGACACTCTTGCTGGAGTTGTATCTGAGAGTGTAAGAGAATAGTCTCACACCAAGGACTGTGATGTTGTGGTCCAAGACGGCAATCTCCTTCTGTGCCTGGAAAATTCATTGTTGATCTTCTTCACCTTGACCTGGTTCAAGACATTTTTCAAGATCTAGGACAGTGGCGGATAGGGCTTCTCGACCTCAGAGGTGATGGCTGGGGACTCCTATACAATGTGGCTCTTGGAACTGGAGGAGGCACCGATGGCATGCCAGCCGAGAACCTTGGACAAGGTGTCTTTGATGTCGACGGCGAACATAACGGTATTTACTTTGACGTCATACCTCTTGACGTCAACTGGGGTCTTTTTTTTTTACAACATTTCTTCTGTGGGGTAGAGGACGGCTCTTGGAGGAAGAGTGGTATTCCCAAAGGCCTCTTGTTTATCGAGCTGATCCTGTCTCCTGAAGTCCATGAAACCGGATCTTCTCCCTGCTCATATGCCTGGACAGCTTGAAGGAACATTCTGATAAAAATAATATTTTGTATCAGAAAAAAAGTTGTCAGTACAGCAGGTACTTGTTACTACTAACTGAGATTTGTTCTTAATGCTCTAGAAACATTTTCTGACAATTCTTGTCAAAAAAAGGAGTTCCAGGACCCTAAAAGTAGGAGCCAGAAAAATGAACTGACTTGTCACGTGTGGGGCATGATGAGAGACAAGGGGGTGCTGTGAGGTTCATAAAGGAACAGTGTCAGTTTTATGTTGATCTTTTAATGGCAGCCTATTTTTGGTATTATCTTGATTGCCTGGATTGATATACTTTAAAAGGAAAAAGTAAATGTATTCTGGCCGTTTTACCCTCTCTATAGGATAACAATCAAGAATGTATGCCGCACATAATAGTTTATTTTGGTATTATGGATACTACTTGATCCGACACTTTGCCCTTTTGTCAGTATATATTGATAATCTTATTGCGAGCACTGTCACCACTTTTGATGCTGTTGAATGAAATTTTGTTAACACGAAGCTTAGAGCATTGTGATTTATTTTATTTTTATTTATTTGAAATGAACAGTGCGTAAATTGATAATGGCAAATTCAGTATTGTGTGCATCTTATGAGTATATGTTTTGGTGTATTATTTTATTCTATTTATTAAGTGATTTGCGTGAGGATTCATAGTGGCAGATTTATTATCATTATTGTTGTATACATCGTTAGAGCATATCTTAATATGTGATATGTATTAGTTTGATTCTATTCATTTATTTAAGAGATTATCGCGAGGAGTGACAATTGTAAATCCATCACTGTGTGCATTTAAAAGTACAATTCAAAATGGCGCTGCTGCAATGATCTCTATTGCTGTTGGGGTATTTGGGAAGGCAGCCACTTTTCTCTTTCCATGGTAGTTCGGTGTTATAAATGACACTTGTGTGTACTGAACAAGAGTGTTATAGTCGAAGTGTGTCCCACAATAAAATTTTGATGCGTATTATATGCCCGACTGTGTGTTTCTCAGTTAAGGTTGTGGCTGTTCGGATATATATATATATATATATATATATATATATATATATATATATTTTTTCTTTTTTTTATTAAGCGAATTACGCGAAGATTCATAGTGGCAAATTTATTATCATTATTGTTGTATGCATCGTTAGAGTATATCTTAATATGTGATATGTCGTAGGATCTTGATTGTATTAGTTTGATTCTTTTTATTTATTTAAGAGATTAACACGAGGAGTGACAATTGTACATCCATCACTGTGTGCATTTAAAAGTACATTTCAAGATGGCGCTGCTGCAATGATCTCTATTGTTGTTGGGTTTATTTGGGGCAGCAGCCCCTTTTCTCTTTCCATGGTAGTTTGGTGTTATAAATGACACTTGTGTGTAGTGAACAAGAGTGTTATAGTCAAATTGCGCCCCACAATAATATTTTGATGAGTGTTGTATGCAAATGGCACAAATGCGGCACAAAAAAGTATAAATACGGGCCTTAGTTTGTATAGAAAAATCACTTTTTTACATGCCTATATCTTTGCCGCAGGTTGATGAGTCTTCACAATTTTTTTAAAAAAAATTCAAGGCTCTCATGAGCTGCTGTCTGGAATGTTTCGGGTGATCCTTGAAGAGGGGGTATTTTTTGCATAGGGATTTTGAATAGAGATAGCCCCCAAACCACAAGACCAGATTACAGCAAAATGGCAGAAAGGTAGCTCCTGGTCCAGAAAGCGACCTTTTTGTTATTTGGTGTAAATCTGTTCAGTAGTTTTTTAGCAATTAAAGAAAAAACAAATTTGTATATATATTGACGCAAACGCTTCGCAAACCCTCCTGCTCTTGTGCTGAGATCTGATTGTCTGCCAACACTTCAACATGGAATTGTTAGCAGCCCTGTTATGACTCGGTTTCAGCCGAGTCCCAGAAAAGAAGATAACAAAAACAAAAGGGGGCATGGTAAGCACACCCTGAACCCTTAGCTCTGGTGCTCAGGTCCAAGTTGGACCCACTAGAACAAAAAATAGGAGGAGCAGGAGCCTCAGTGGATCCGCGGATCCATTTAATTTTTTTTAAAAAAAGAAGCGTGGGCTCCCATGCTTGTTTTACTGGAGCCCCTGGGTGGGCCAGGTCCCATATTTTTAGTGTGGGGGGGCAGCCTGGCCCCCCTGCAGCCCGGGGAATGCCACCTCCCCAGGGTTTTAAACTAATAGAACCATCCCCCTCCCACAGACCCTGGGACACACCACATCTCCCCGGGCTTTGAAAAATTAAAAACAGGGGGCCGCTGGCCTCCCGCAGCTCTAGGAACTGCCAGCTCCTTGGGGGTTCACATAAATAAAG
Source organism: Pleurodeles waltl (assembly GCF_031143425.1). Lineage (NCBI taxonomy): Eukaryota > Metazoa > Chordata > Amphibia > Caudata > Salamandridae > Pleurodeles > Pleurodeles waltl. Next base: position 583,142,319 of record NC_090440.1, on the reverse strand, counting down.
CCTGGGGGGGCTGCCCGGCTCCCCCACAACCCCAAGGATCACCTCCATGGGGCAAATGTGTAAAACTAATACGGGGGGCCATCCGCCCCCTCCGCAGGCCCGGGGACTGCCACCTCCCAGAGGCACATGTGTAAAACAAATGCGGGGGGCACCCGCCCCCCGCCTCCACAGGAACCAACACCTACCTGACTGGCCCTTTGCTGCCCCAGGTACCACCACCTCCCTAGGGCACAGATTTTAAAATACATATGGGGTCCGTTGCAGATCCCCCAGCCCCAGGGGCCACCACCAACTAGGGCACATGTGTAAAACTTAACATGGGGCCAGTTGCAACCCCCCATAGCCCTGGGGACAGCCATTTCCCTTGGGCACATGTGTACCACTAATGTTGGTGGCTGCCCGGTCCCACTGCAGCCACAAAAACCACCACCTACAGCAGGCACATGTGTAAAACTAGCGAGGGGGATCGACCAGCCCTTCGCAGCACCTGGTACCGCAACCTCCCCAGGGCACAGATTTTAAAATATGGAGGGGGTCCGTTGCAGACCCCTGAACCCCAGGGACCACCACTTCCCTGGGGCTATTGATGTTGGAGGGGGGCTGCAGGGCCCCCCTCGTGGAGCCACTGACAGCCCTGGGGACCACCACCCCCAAGGGCCAGCTCCTGCTATGTCTCGGAGTGTCCACCCCGGGGACATAACTGTTTGCTCTGGCTTGGTGGGAACTGATAGCTCTCACCAAGCAGGGCAAACACTCTGCTCAGATGAAGTGAGAGCTGTCAAACATGTGACCAGAGATTTCCTCTGTTTCCCTGCCCGCGGAGATAAAGACAGGAAAACTGAGGAAATTGCTTTCACAGAGAAAGAGCTTCTTTAGCAGCTCCCTCACTGTGACAGCAATGCTGCTCCCACATGAGGTCGGGAGCAGGCTTCCCCCACGGTTCCGAACATTGTGACTGGGTGCTCTGGGGGTCACCTAGGTCACAGGGCTGGGCCACAGGAGATGTTGTTCCTGGGGCTGAGATCGTCCCTGGAGAGGGGGGGGGCATGCAGCACCCCTCCCCCCCCAAAAAAATAATAGGTAGGCCAGACACCAGCGGATGGGGTCCCTGGGGCCAAGATCAGCCCTAGAGAGGGGGGGCCACATGGCCCCCAAAAAAGTTGATAATTAGGCTGGGCCCCAGGGGATGGGACCCCCAGGGCTGAGATCAGCCCTGGGAATGGAGGCCATGCAGCCCCTTCCCCCCAAAAAAATAAAAATTAGACTGGGTCCCAGGGGTTGCGATCCCTAGGGCCGAGATCAGCCCCATGGGCCACATGGGCCCCCTCCTCCCCCAAAAAAAGAATTATTAGGCCAGGGCCTGGGAGATGCAGTTCCAGGGGCCGTGATTGGCCTTGGCGAGGGGGGCACTTGGCCTCTGTCCCCCTCCAAAAAATGAATAATTAGGCCAGGCCCCAGAAGTTAGGATCACCGGGGCCGAGATCGGACTTGGAGGAGGGGGCCATCCCACCCCTTCCCCCCAAAAAATGTATAATCAAGCGAGGGAATCGGGACCCTGGGCCGAGATCAGCTGTGGGGCACGCCCACCTACCAAAAATAACTTAATAATAAGACCAGGGCCCGGGGGATATGGTCCCCGGGGCCAAAATCAGTTAGGAGAGGAGGACATACAGACCTGCTGCCAATTACCGATGTGCATGGCACAGTGTGGGGTTGGGTAGATATAAGGGTTGACCGCAGGGCCTGATGGTGGTTGGATTAACGTATAGTAATGAAAATTGCTTTGAGTTATTAAACAGTAGAAACCAAAGGTTACAGGGATGTTATAGTGAGGAAATAGAATTAAAAAAAAAAAGAAATTCACTTAAACCAAAGGTTAGATGGATATTATAGTTAGGCTCACATTTTGAATGTACCAAAGCATAGAAATTCATCTGTTGTAATTATCTCAAGTTTAACCCGCACCCTCACCATGCACTGTTTATTTATAGTTACCTTAGGGCACAAGTTATAGTTACTTAAAATAACTTGATATATATATAACCAAGATAGTATAGAGCAGTTGTGCACCCAGTTCTCTGGCCTCTTGGAATGGCGGCTCGTGATGACAGGCGTGGAAAAGCCCATTAATGGTTTCCAAACACTTGGTGTCCCCAGAAAAAAACACACTGGCACAAGCTCTATGCGATGAAAGTGCTCAGTGATGTATTTGAACAGCAGCATCATGTAACCCGACGCGTTTCGGAGAATGCTCCTCTTGCTCACGGGTTATGTTTACAGTAGATACTTCTACGAGTGAATATACAGTGACTGTGCAGATAAACATTAATGACGGACTATATTGTAAAACATGTTCGGAAGCCACATTTTGCGGTTGCTATGTTGGACTAGTGGAAGAATACATAATTGTAACTCCTCAATTGTAAATACATGGGCAAGGCAAATGCTATTATAAAATAATGTTGATCTTGATACAACATAGAAAGCTTTTGCTTGCTTTTAAATTCTTGCCGAAGGCCAAACACTTATTGTGCACACACTAAAGTAACAAACACAGTACAATTGCTCACTTAATGGACATATGTTTTCTCCAAAAACTAAAAACATGTGAAAATTGTTTCAGCCTTCGTATCAGGAGAATATGTAGAAGTGCACAATACTCAGAACATTTTGTAAATACTTTGTACATACTCAAGTCATGTTCTAAAATGAGTATATTTGAGCAGTTGCAGGTATGTGGAATTCCTATAGCCTGACACCCTGGACATACTGTTTGGGGTCAAGGGTAACATGTTTTCATTTTATGTTGTCTTTGGGACAAACCCCCTGCAGCACAAACCCTTTGGCTGCCAGTTTACAGAGAAAGGAACTGCAATTGAGGTTATATGTGTGTCCCTAAGTTAATGCTGTTCGAACTTGAATTCATGGTTCAATAATGAAAGCCTTTATTATTAGGGTGAGTTATGTAAAAGAAGATTTTAAGGTCACACTGCACTACTGACAGTGGTTCCAGTAAAACAGTAAAACAAAAGTGTGCACACATGTTTGAAAGGTTTAACAATATGAGGCTAAGTATAGTGCTCCCACAATGCTCTCTAATTAGATGCAAATGTTTGCAGAAGCTTGCAAGAGTGGTGAGTCTTTACTTTCAAAATAAATTGTTCAGAAGAAATATAAGTAGGTAAAAAAAGTTTTGCTACTATGAACTTTTTGGTGCTATTTCTTTGAAGCGTCATTTAGTAAAATGTGTTGATGTGTGCTAGCATTTAAAAAAATATATTCCTAATTGAAAATCAGTGAAACCGTTTTCAACAAGATTGTGGTAAGCATGAAAATAAACAAGCACTAGCAAAGCCTACCAATCCGACATTTGTTGTGAGTCATTTGGTTTTGTCTATGCATGTCTTGTTTTGACATGGCTTTTGCAACACGTTATCATTGTGGGAGCTGCCAGGTGCTCACCATTGTGACAAACACTGGCAAAAAGCCAAAAAGTTTTTTGAACTCATAAAGCACACATTGCAACCAGTGGTGTAACAAAGGCCCCACTGCCCAAGCAGTGCAGGGGACCCCTCCAGCAGGGGCCCTCAGCACAGCACCTGCCCTTAATGAGTCTTGAGGGGGGCTCAATCTTCTTTGCATGGGGGTCCCCTCCAATTTTGTTACGCCACTGATTGCCACAGTAGTTGCTGCCACAGAACAAAACTACTTTGTGTAACAATATGCTCCTTGTGGAAGAGCAGAATGCGATCACTCACGGTAATGCCAGCCGATAGATAGAGAGAGAAATAAAAGTTTAATAAAAAACAAAATGTCTTTGTTAACACCAGACCTCATTAGGGATCCAGTTCTCAAAGAAAGTCACAAAAGTGCACCCATGGTATATGTCTTTGAATTAGTGGCTTTCATGAATTCATATGAACTTACAGAAGTAGACCAGGAAATAGTACTCCTATTAAATATTTGTAAACTGTATTTTAGCACGAGCAAATATGCATGTGTAGATTTACTCATGTGAAAATCTATTGAGCATTTACAATTTCCCTCCAACCACTTTTTTCCCAACCTTGGAAGAACTTCTACTTCTGCCATTGTCAGGAGTACATTTCCAACCTTTCTCACTATGGGAAAAGATTAGAGAAGAGCTGGTGAAAAATCCTTAAAACATGCAAGTTAGTAGGTTTGCAGAGCTAAAGTTATTCCAGCCCTGAAACTATTGCTTACTGCTTCCTTCAGCCCCAATATGTAGATCTACGGAAAAAAGATAAAATAAGGAATTTGCTATAGTAGGGATTGAAATTGCAATTATTCAAGCCATACTATAATAGTAGTCCTGGTATAACCACAGGGGCTATAATCAGAATTCTTACATAATGAGATTGCTACCATAATTTGTCGCCTCACTACATGGCACCAGAGGGACAAGTAGATTTTTTTTACAGGACAAGTAGATTTAAGAAGCAACCTGCCCCATGAACAAGTAGATATTTTATTACAGTAATTTCCACACCCCTGGGTGACTACCAAAGTCATGCCCCAGTGGGGTATTGCACAGCATTATTTACAAGCAGCCAGCTTGTAGAAACCTACTTCACCAAAACACAACATTACAAAATCGAACCCAAATGTATCACATGATACTAGAATCTTAATCTCCGTCCTGGCCAGATGTCCAGGTCTACACATCATTAGTATTACAACATTACAAAACAAAGGAGCTTAAATACTGCATTGTACTATGTCATGGCAACACTTGAACATGATTCCTCATTCTCAAATCATGCTGGAACATTCTCTTAGACCTCTATAAAAACATTTAAAACTGTGGCTAAAACAAAACAAAAGCCAAGCTCATGAATTGTGTGGAAGGACCAAGGCCCATATTTATACTTTTTTTTGCACCACTTTTGCGTCAGTTTTTGACGTAAAAGCAGCGCAAACTTACAAAATACAATTGTATTTTGTATTTTGTAAGTTTGCGCCACTTTCTGCATCAAACATTGACGCAAATGCGGCACTTAAAAAGTATAAATACGGGCCCAAATGTCTAATAAAGTACTCTAAGTGTAAGATTTAACTCAAATGAACAGCCAATTCCTCATCAGAATTTAATCTCAAAAGATGTTTAATGCTATATTCAATTATGTACCTTTATTGTAGGTGTCTTCAATTAAGGATCCTATTCCCCCCTTACTGTTGGGCAATATTCTATCCATCACAACGATCTGTAACTGTGACTGGAATGAACTTCCTTAAAATGTCTTGGACCAAATATTGTTGGTCGTTATGGCCGATAGCTGTAACATGTTTTAACACTAGCTTTTTTGCTTTATGTAGCATGCTGCCTATATCGTACTCGTTACAGCTGCATTTTAAATAGCAGAAAAAAAAATGTTTTGCATGTAAGATGTTTCTGTAAAACAAATTCTTTCCCTACAGTTGGGAACAGCATCTGTTTGATGTTACTACTGTGCTTGCAGGCTTTGAACTTTGTGCATTTAAAGAACCCACATGGTAAAGTGCTGTTAGTAGCTTCTCTTGTTGTGATCACGTTTTTACACAGCATGTCTCTCAAAGATTTATAGCTCCTAAAAGTTAGTTTAGATTGATTCCCCAAATATTTCACCAAGATGTCATCAATTTGGAGAATGTGCTGATTTTTCTCAAAGATCTGTCTGACGGTTTACTCTTTGGAATTATTCTCATGAAACATTTATACAAACTCCAATACTTGTGACTCATATCACCTCCATATGACAAGTATATCATCTATGTATCTGACCCTGAGCATTATGTGGACATCAAAATGATGGATAATGCAAACTAACGGTTTCTGCCACCAGCCCAGGTATCTGCTGGGGGCGAAACAGGTACCCACTGTAGTGCCGTGGGTCTGTTGGTATAATTTATCATTAAATAGAAGTAGGTTGTTTTTTTAGACAGTACCATACCATGTCAAGTGGCATTAAACTGTGAAAAAGAAATGACAATGAGATTTCTCTCAAGAAGTGGCAACATGCTCTTACACCTAGCTCATGTGGAATATGTGCGGGCTGTTCACATCTAGATCCATTAAAAGAAAATCGTCCTCAAATCTAATGCTTTCTATGATACATGGAAATTCACCTGTATCTTTCACATATAAGGGAAGAGTCTCGACAAACGGTTTGAGGAAAGAAATCAACATACTGTGAGGTGTTCACAAGCAAACTTCCTATAGAAGACACAATGGGCCTACCAGGCAGATCAAAAGGGTCTTTTTTGTAGTTTGCGTAGGAAGAAAATGATTGGGATTCTAGGGTGGGTGAATTTTAAATATTGATACTCCTGCCACTCTGTTGCTTGATGTTGATCCTGGCCTTCTCCACATGGTGGGTTGTCCCCAGACTTTTTGCCTTTTCCCTCCACTTTTTGCTGAATTTGTTTATGTTGGCTTTACAACTCTGAGGACTTTACCACTGCTGGCCAGTGTTAAGGTGAAGGTGCTCTCCACTCTAAAAATGGCAACATTGGCGTATGCACAATTGTCATATTTAATTTACTTGTAAGTCCCTAGTAAAATGCACTGTATGTGATCAAGGTCTGTAAATTAAATGCTACTAGTGGGCCTGCAGCACTGATGGAGCCACCTGCTGCCCTCCCCTGCTTCTCTGGCTGCTGCTGATGCCTCTGCCTTTTGCCTGGTAGGAACTGAGAGTCTCCTGACTCTAAGTTTGAGGCCCTCCTCCACCTGCAGGCTCGTTGTGAGAAAGTAGCCTCTTTCTAGCCTTGTTACCCCCACTTTTGGCCTGTTTGTGAGTGTATGTCAGGGTGTTTTCACTGTCTCACTGGGATCCTGCTAGCCAGGGCCCAGTGCTCATAGTGAGAACACTATGTTTTCAGTGTGATTGTTATGTGTCACTGGGACCCTGCTAGCCAGGACCCCAGTGCTCATAAGGTTGTGACCTATATGTATGTGTTACCTGTGTGATGACTAACTGTCTCACTGAGGCTCTGCTAACCAGAACCTCAGTGGTTATGCTCTCTCATTTCTTTCCAAATTGTCACTAACAGGCTAGTGACCAATTTCACCAATTTACATTGGCATACTGGAACACCCTTATAATTCCCTAGTATATGGTACTGAGGTACCCAGGGTATTAGGGTTCCAGGGGATCCCTATGGGCTGCAGCATTTCTTTTGCCACCCATAGGGAACTCTGACAATTCTTACACAGGCCTGCCACTGCAGCCTGAGTGAAATAACGTCCACGTTATTTCACAGCCATTTACCACTGCACTTAAGTAACTTATAAGTCACCTATATGTCTAACCTTTAGCTGATAAAGGTTGGGTGCTAAGTTACTTAGTGTGTGGGCACCCTAGCACTAGCCAAGGTGCTCCCACATTGTTCAGGGCAAATTCCCCGGACTTTGTGAGTGCGGGGACACCATTACACGCGTGCACTATACATATGTCACGACATATGTATAGCGTCACAATGGTAACTCCGAACATGGCCATGTAACATGTCTAAGATCATGGAATTGTCACCCCAATGCCATTCTGGCATTGGGGAGACAATTCCATGATCCCCCGAGTCTCTAGCACAGACCCGGGTACTGCCAAACTACCTTTCCCGGGGTTTCACTGCAGCTGCTGCTGCTGCCAACCCCTCAGACAAGTTTCTGCCCTCCTGCGGTCCAGCCAGGCTTGGCCCAGGAAGGCAGAACAAAGGACTTCCTCAGAGAGAGGGTGTTACACCCTCTCCCTTTGGAAAAAGGTGTCAGGGCTGGGGAGGAGTAGCCTCCCCCAGCCTCTGGAAATGCTTTGATGGGCACAGATGGTGCCCATCTCTGCATAAGACAGTCCACACCGGTTCAGGAATACCCCAGCCCTGCTCTGGTGCGAAACTGGACAAAGGAAAGGGGAGTGACCACTCCCCTGACCTGCACCTCCCCTGGGAGGTGCCCAGAGCTCCTCCAGTGTGCTCCAGACCTCTGCCATCTTGGAAACAGAGGTGCTGCTGGCACACTGGACTGCTCTGAGTGGCCAGTGCCAGCAGGTGACGTCAGAGACTCCTTCTGATAGGCTCTTACCTGTGTTGCTAGCCTATCCTCCTTCCTAGGTAGCCAAACCTCCTTTTCTGGCTATTTAGGGTCTCTGCTTTGGGGAATTCTTTAGATAACGAATGCAAGAGCTCATCAGAGTTCCTCTGCATCTCTCTCTTCATCTTCTGCCAAGGAATCGACAGCTGACTGCTCTGGACACCTGCAAAACTGCAACTAAGTAGCAAAGACGTCTACTGTAACTCTGATCCGGCCGCCTTCTCGACTGTTTTCCTGGTGGTGCATGCTGTGGGGGCAGTCTGCCTCCTCTCTGCACTAGAAGCTCCGAAGAAATCTCCCGTGGGTCGACGGAATCTTCCCCCTGCAACCACAGGCACCAAAAGACTGCATCACCGGTCCTCTCGGTCCCCTCTCATCACAACGAGCGTGGTCCCTTGAACTCAGCAACTCTGTCCAAGTGACTCCCACAGTCCAGTGACTCTTCAGTCCAAGTTTGGTGGAGGTAAGTCCTTGCCTGTTAGGGTTTGTGCACAGCAAAGAGCATGTCCCCTCTCACTGCACTAGTGGGTTCTGTAATAGCTCCCTTTTAAACTTACTATTGAAAGCCTTTCTTGTTATGTCACCTTCCCCCCCCCCCAGGCTTCTGTGTATGTTGTTTAATGTGCTGTTTTGTTTACACATTGGGCCTTGCTTTTACCAAGGCTTCTTTAAAACACTCCTCTCTAGGCCATGTGTTAATTGAACTCATTTGCATAATAACTGAAACTCTGCACACCTTTCAAGAACATGTGCAGCATGTGAGGACCACACCCAGCTCTTCAAACCACACCCAGCTCTGCACACCTTTCAAGAACATGTGCAGCATGTGAGGACCACACCCAGCCCTGTCTATAAAAGGCAGCCCCCGAGCCTCACCCAGTGCTTGTGCTCGTCTACCTCCCGCTTACCTGAGGACAGATCCCTCGGCGCTGGCACTCCTGCTCTCTACAGACTTTCATTGTCTTCAATGGGCGCAGCTGCTGGCTCTTCCTTCTTCCGGTTTCCGGTTCCTCCTTGCCTCAGCCTCTCTCCTACAAGCAACCTGCAAAAGAGAAAGAAGACAAGGTTAGACTGATCAGTATCTCTTGCCAGCAACAAGTAAGTGCAAAACTTTTATTACCTGAAAGAACTTTGACAACAATTTCTGGATTCGTGTATAGACAATTTGAAACAAGATACCTTCCACGAACATTGTGATTCAAACTCTTTGTTACAAGAATACTTTGTGGAACTTTGTGAAGCAAACATTTTTTTTTTTTATGGAACTTTTAAGAATCAAACCGTGGAAACCATTAACAGCAAGGCAAACAGTAAATCAAGGACTTGCACAAATTACATGCTGTATTTTGACGTCAAAGTACAGTATTTGTTTTATTAAAGATTCTGGAAATATGGGAAAAGTAAGTCTGCTATTGGGAATTTAGGCTTTAGTTATATTAAGATGAATGTTTGATATTGGTAATTCTGACAACGGTATTTGTTTAATGTTTTAGAAGCTTTAGAGTAATAGAAAGCACATCCCAGAGCAGTAACACATTCCAAACCTGGAAACTAGAGACCAGGATCCAAGAGGTACTTTTAGAAGAAAATTTCTAATAAATAAAGGGATAGTCAGGAACCCAGTTAGGAATAGGTTGTACTTATCTGTTCTTTGTTTATGTTTCATTAGGCACCAGTTTCTACAGAAGTCAGAGAGGGCCGCAGATTTGTGCAGCACTTCAACAGTGGAAACGCAAGAACGGTGTTGTCTCTTTATTTTATTTTATCCACTTCCCTTGAGCTTCTGTTCTTAGTGCACTGTTTTAAAAACTAGTGTGCTGGAACAAGCAGTTTCAGGGTGGGGTCGGATTGTCTTCAACCTCCATCAGAACTGAACAAGGACTCAGGTGAGCTGGGCTTTGACATTGCCTCCCCACGCTAGACTGCATTGCTGGGTACTGCATGATTTGCAGCTGCTCCGGCTCCTGTGCACTCTTCCAGGATTTCCTTTGTGCACAGCCAAGCCTGGGTCCCCGACACTCTAACCTGCAGTGCACGACCTCCTGAGTTGTCCTCCGGCGTCGTGGGACCTTCTTTTGTGACTTCGGGTGAGCTCCGGTTCACTCTTCTTTGTAGTGCCTGTTCTGGCACTTCTGCGGGCGCTGCTTGCTTCTGAGTGGGCTCTTTGTCTTGCTGGACGCCCCCTCTGTCTCCTCACGCAATTGGCAACATCCTGGTCCCTCCTGGGCCACAGCAGCATCCAAAAACCCTAACCGCGACCCTTGCAGCTAGCACGGCTTGTTTGGGGTCTTTCTGCACGAAAATACCTCTGCAAGCTTCTTCACGACGTGGGACATCCATCCTCCAAAGGGAAAGTTCCTAGTCCTCTTTGTTCTTGCAGAATCCACAGCTTCTACCATCCGGTGGCAGCTTCTTTGCACCCTCAGCTGGCATTTCCTGGGCATCTGCCCAATCTCGACTTTGTTGCGACTCTTGGACTTGGTCCCCTTGTTTCACAGGTACTCTCGTCCGGAAATCCATTGTTGTTGCATTGCTGGTGTTGGTCTTCCTTGCAGAATTCCCCTATCACGACTTCTGTGCTCTCTGGGGAACTTAGGTGCACTTTACACCTACTTTTCAGGGTCTTGGGGTGGGCTATTTTTCTAACCCTCACTGTTTTCTTACAGTCCCAGCGACCCTCTACAAGCTCACATAGGTTTGGGGTCCATTCGTGGTTCGCATTCCACTTTTGGAGTATATGGTTTGTGTTGCCCCTATACCTATGTGCTCTCATTGTAATCTGTTGTGACTGTACATTGCTTGCATTGCTTTCTATTGCTATTACTGCATATTTTTGGTATCGTGTAAATATATCTTGTGTATATTTGCTATCCTCATACTGAGGGTACTCACTGAGATACTTTTGGCATATTGTCATAAAAATAAAGTACCTTTATTTTTAGTATACCTGTGTATTGTGTTTTCTTATGATATTGTGCATATGACACCAGTGGTATAGTAGGAGCTTTACACGCCTCCTAGTTCAGCCTAAGCTGCTCTGCTAAGCTACTTTTTCTATCAGCCTAAGCTGCTAGATACCTCTTCTACACTAATAAGGGATAACTGGACCTGGAGCAGAGTGTAAGTACCCCTTGGTACCACTACAAACCAGGCCAGCCTCTTACACTCGTTTCCTCGTCTCATCCCTGGTGGTCTAGGTGCCATCACAATCTAAGTATTTCTCTCTGTCGCTCTTTCACTCTTGCTTTTTCTGCCTTTTTTCAATTGTTTTTCCTTTCTCCCCTCCTTTCCTCACCCCCGCGAAGCACATTCCCACCCTCCCACATCCCAGCTGCCCGCTCTCCCGTCCCGTCCTCTTCTTAATGGCGGCTGCAGCGCTGTGAGAGGGCAACTGCACTGACCTCCTGGTCAGCTTCTGCTGCCCTCCCCAGCTCCTCTGGCTGCTGCTGCTGCCTCTGCCTTTTGCCTCGGACAAACTGAGAGTCTACTGACTCTCATCTCGAGGACCTCCTCCACCCACACGGTCGTCCCTGCGCCACATCTCTGGTGGTCTAGTGGCCATCACAAGTAAGTATTTCTCTCTGTTCGCTCTTTCAGTCTTCCTTTTCTGTGTTTTTCACTTGTTTTTCCTTTTATTTTCCTTTCTCCCCTCCTTTCCTCTGCCCCCCTGTTAAGCACCTTTCCCGCCCTCCCGCCTCCCAGCTGACCGCTCCCCATCCCCTCCCCTTCTTAATGTAAGTGCTGTGAGAGGACAACTGCACTGACCTTCTGGTCAGCGTCTGCTGCCCTCCCCAGCTCCTCTGGCTGCAGCTCCCTCTGCCTTTTGCCTGGGACGAACTGAGAGTCTCCTGACTCTCAGTTTGAGGCCCTCCTCCACCCACAGGCTTGTCCCTGTGCCTCATCCCTGGTGGTCTAGTGGCCATCACAAGTAGGTATTTCTCTCTGTCCCTCTTTCACTTTCACTTTCGCTTTTTCTGCCTTTTTCACTTGTTTTTCCTTTTATTTTACTTTCTCCCCCCTTTCCTCTGCCCCCCTCGTCCCCGCAAAGCACCTTTCCTACCCTCCCAGCTGACTGCTCCCTACTCCCCATATTATTGGCGTCTGCAGCGTGGCCACACCAAAGGCTAGTCCCTTCTACTCCCATCTGTGCCCGGACAGCACCCAGCGCCATGAACCCTCGATCTCCGTTAAACCACCCCCTGGCTTGCCTCCGTTACGACTCCGAGACCCTCCTCCGCCTCAACCCCGGACGTCTCAGCAACTGCTGCATCATCTCCCCCATGGACACCCACGGACCTTTCACCTCAGTGCCAGCCTCAACAAGCTGAAGGTACTCTCCACACACAAAGATACCAACAACCTCCACAAACTCATCAACTGCTTGCTCCTGAACATCCACTCACTCCACAAACACGCCACCAAACTCTGGGATTTTTATAGACACCGCCCGACCGGACATTGCCTTCCTTACGGATACCTGGACGAACCCCACCTTGGGACCAGACATCGCCATTCCAGATGGATACAGCATTCTAAGGATGGACCAGCCCTCCCATCCGGGCGGAGGACTCGCCATCGTACCACAAGTCCTCACTCCGTGTCAAGGCTGTCCCAGAAGAACAATGCACCACCATGGAACACCTTCACTTCCTGGTCCACTCCAACCACATCTCCTCCATCCGTGGCACCCTGGTGTACAGGCCACCCGGCCCCCACCCAGCTTTCATAGACGATGTTGTAGACATCACTATCCCCCAGGCCGTGATGTCAGACGACTACCTTCTCCTCGGCGACCTGAATTTCCACCTCGAGGACCGCGCTGATCCAAACACCACTGCTCTACTCGACAACCTTGCCACCCTCAGCCTCAGACGGCTGGTCTCCGCAATCGCAGGACACACACTGGACCCCATTTTCACCTCAAGCAACCGGATCACCATTGAGACCATCTTCACCCTAGAATGGACTGACCACTGCTGCATACACTTCACAATCACCGTACCCAGCAGCCGCACACGCAACCCCAGGTCCCACCAAACGAAATGGAACAAAATCACCAATGAGCAACTCACCTCATCACTTGCCAAATCTCTCCCTCCGATGACGCCAACACAACAGCGCACAATCTCAATGCATGGATCACCGAATGCGCTGACACGCTAGCCCCCTCCGGCTGACATCAGCCAAATGCGTACCTAAGAAAGCCAGCTGGTTTACCACTGAACTCCAAGAATCAAAGCGCACCTGCAGACGTTTGTAAAAAAAATGGAGAAACAGCCAAATCAGCGAAGACCTCACCTCATTCAGAGCCGCAACCACCGCCCACTGATGAAAAATAAAGAACGCACGGAAGGACGCACTCCATGAGTGCATCAACTCCTCCACACACAACTCTAAGGAACTCCTCTCAGCCATCAATGAGTTCACAGATCCCCCCTATGAAGCCACCAGCATCCCCCCTCACAGGACCTCTGGGACAAACTTGCCACCTTTTTTCACCACAAGATCCAGAACATCTACGACAGCCTCCTCCCTGAAAATCCTAGCATCGGAACCTGTGACCGACCCACCCCCTCCAGAGCCCACCCAGACCATCCACAGCTGGTCCACGCTCAGCACAGAGGAAACAGTCAGCATCATGAACAGCACCCACTCCGGAGCCCCCACAGACCCCTGCCCACACCACATATACATCAGAGCCATCTCATCCATCACCCGAGCTCCGGAACACAATCAACTGCTCCATCAACTCTGGCACCTTCCCCGAGGACTGGAAACATGCCGAAATATGCCGTCTCCTGAAAAAAACCTTCAGCCGACCCATCAAAACTAAAGAACTTCCGGCCCATCTTGCTGCTACCCTACCCGCCAAAGTACTGGAGAAAGCAATCAATGTACACCTACGGAATTTTATCGAGGCCAACAACTCCCTAGACAGCTCCCAGTCCGGCTTCCACGGCCACCACAGCACGGAGACACCCCTCCTGACAGCCACCAATGACATCCGATTACTCCTAGACCTCGGCCACACCGCTGCACTCATACTCCCCGCCCTCTCAGCAGCTTTTGACGCAGTCTCCCACAGCACTCTGTGCACCAGACTACACGACATAGGAATCCGCAGAAGAGCCCTAGAATGGATCCACTCCTTCCTCTCTGGGAGGACGCAGAGAGTCAGACTCCCGCCCTACAGTTCCAGACCCATAGGTGTCAACTGCGGAGTTCCCGAAGCATCCTCAAAGAGTCCCACACTGTTAAACGTATACATGGCCCCTCTTGCTGCTATCGTCAGAAGCCACTGTATGAACATTGTGTCATATGCCGATGACACACAACTCATCATTTCCCTCATCGAAGACCCAGACACGGCCAAAAAGAACTTCCATTCAGGAATGGAAGCTGTCACCGCCTGGATGAGAGGAAGCTCCCTCAAGCTCACCTCTGACAAGATCAAGCTCATCATCTTTGGAAACACAACCTCAGCTTGGGACGATTCCTGGTGGCCCACATCCCTCAGCACCCCCCCTGCACTGACTGAGCACACCCAAAATCTAGGAATCATCCTCGACTCTTCTCTATCCATGACCCTCCAGGTAAACTCACTCGCCTCCTCCTGCTGACACACACTCCTCAAACTTCAGAAGATCTTCAGATAGAACCCAGCAGACTGTTGCAGGACAGTCACCCACGCCTAAGTCACTAGCAAGCAAGACAACAGCAACGCCCTTTATGCCGGCACCTCAACTAGAAACATCAAAAAACTACAGCTCATCCAGAACGCCATCTCCAGACTCATTCTGGACCTCCCTCGCAGAGAACACATCTACCAACACCTGAGGACCCTCGAGTGGCTACCGGTCAAGAAGCGAATCACCTTCAAGCTACTCACCTACATGTACATGGCCATACACAACGCAGGACCAGCCTACCTGAACCACTGCTTCTCCTTCCACACCCCGCCAGATCCCTTTGCTCTGCCCAGATGGCCCTGGCCACCATCCCTCACATGAGCAAAACCACCGCTGGAGGATAATCCTTCACCTACATTGCAGCAAAGAGCTGGAACAACCTCCCCCTGCACCTCAGACAAAGCCCGTCGCTCACCATCTTCAGGAAGAACCTCAAGACGTGGCTCTGCGGATAAGGCCCCTACCCTCCCCCCAGCGCCTTGAGACCCTTACAGGTGAGTAGCCGCGCTTTACAAAAACTGATTGATTGATTGAGCCTTTCAAACATGTCTCAGGCCTGCCACTGCAGAGCCTGTGTGTGCAGTTTTAAACTGCCATTTCAACCTGGCAAATAGACCCAAGTGCAGGCCCAAACCTTTCATTTTATTTTACATAAGTCACCCCTAAGATAGACCCTGGTTAGCCCCAGTGACAGGGTGTGGTGGATTTAAAGAGTTGGACATGTACTTTTGTGTTTAACTTGTCTAGGTAGTGAAAAACCCTTTAAAAATATTTTCCTATTGCAAGGCATATCTCTCCCTTAGGTTAACATTGGGATTGCCTTAAAACATCTTTTAAGTGTAATTTCTAATTGAAAAAAGATGGAACTATGGAGCTTGGTGTCTATGGCCTCAGTTTAAAATCACACCTTATGGTGAAGTCAGATTTGAAATTGGAAGTCTGGAAATGCCACTTTAAGAAAGTTGCTGTTTTCTTACTTTAACCATTCTTTGCCTCTGCCTGTCTCTGAATACACGTCTGGGGTGGATGACAGCTCAGCTTTGTGCATTCCCTCTAGACAGTCACACACAAAGAGAGCTGGGGTGTGACATTTGCATCCTGAAGGCCCATCACCAGCCTGAGGGGTCTTCCTTGGCTAGATGGTAGGGAGGACCTGACACGCCTGAATAGGTCTGTGCCTCTCCTCACACAAAGGGCTGCATATCCCCACCCCGTAGAGTGTCTGGAGCCAGGCAAGGGAGGGAAAGGGACCTTGTGATCTTTAAAGACTTCATTGAAGTCTCCCCCTCTTCAAAGGCACACTTAAGTATAAGTACTGGACCCAAATCCTACTAAATCAGTTCATGTTGGGGTCCTGAGGAGACTCCTCAGTGAAAAAGAGCTGTGCTAACAGGAGGGACTGCCATTTTGCCACTTGCTTTGCTGTGTTGGCCTGCTGCCTGCTGATTGCTGTGTTGCCAGGACGGACTGCCACTTTGCAACTTGCTCTGCTGTTTTGGCCTGCTGCCTGGTACTTCTTGCAGTGAGGAAGGATTGAAACTGCCCCTCTACAACCTCTTTAACTCAAGAACTCCAAGGGCTTGTTGGTTTGTCCCCTGTTCTTGAAGTTTCAGGGCCATCAAAGACTTCACCGCCATCCCCACAACCAAGGATTTCTCTTAGGATCAGTGCTTACAACTTTTTCTGATCGGCATGTGCCCTGCACCCTGCGCTTGGTTGTATCCAGGGCACACACCTTGACTCTTGGCTGCTCCCTTGTGTGTAGAGCTTCCCGGTGCACCACTGTATTTGCCTGATCCTGCCGCTGAAGGAAAACAGGGTATCAAAGGAAGTCCTCCTTCAGTGCGGCTCTCCCCATTCCTGTGTTCCTGGAGCAACCAGAGTGATGCTGAAGCTCTCAATCACTTGGGGAGTACTCTGGTACTTGGATTGCTTCAGTGTGGCTCCCCGGGTCCTGTGCTACCAGAGCAGCCCGAGTGAAGCCACAGCACCCAACCATGGAAGGTACTGTGATTCTGTGACCGCACTGTGCTTTCGCTGGCAGCAGGAGTTGTGGCTTCACAAACCAGAGGGAGTGAGCGAAGTCTCCTGTGTGCGAACCACTCTAAGGACGTGTGGAGCATTGTTGTGTCCCATCTAACATGTCAGGAATCCTATTGGCGAACCCAATGGGGGCTGAGAAACCTACCATAGATACTTGAACTGGAGCTCACCTGCGATCTGATAAATATTCTTTACTTTTTTAAACTAGTGTGGAATCTTTTTGTGGTGTCTTTTACTGTGTTACTGTACTTACATGTTTCACAAATGCTTTACATATTGCCTCTCAACCCATTCGCTGTTAGGCCTTTTCCCCCTCAGGTGCCAGGCGTTTTTTTGGCTATTTGGGACAGTTTGCGCTTAGACCATCATAACTTTTTGTCTACACAATCTACCCATGCCAAATGTGCATTCTTTTTTTCCAACATCGTAGGGATTCTAGAAGTGCCCAGAGTGTGTGGGTTCCCCTGGAGGGGAACAAGATATTAGCCAAAATACAGCAATAATTTCATTTTTTTAAACAAAATAGGGAAAAGGAACTGCAGAAGAAGGCTTGGAGTTTTTTCTCTGAAAATGGCATCAACAAAGGGTTTGTGGTGCTAAAGTCACCATCATCCCAGCTTTCAGGAACAGGCAGACTTCAATCAGAAAACCACATTTTTCAACACAATTTTAGCATTTTACTGAGTCACACCCCATTTTTACTATATTTTGTGCTTTTAACCTCCTTCCAGTTGGTGACAGAAATTGGTGTGAAACTAATGCTGGATCCCAGGAAGCTAAACATTTCCAAAAAGAAGACAAAATTCTGAATTCACGAAGGGGTAACTTCTGTAGATCCTACAAGGTTTTCCTACAGAAAATAACAGCTAAAATAAAAACATATTGAAATTGAGGTGAAAGAAAACTGCAATTTTTCTTCACGTTTTACTCTGTAACGTTTTTATGCCATGTCGAATTTTCAAAAGTAATATACTGTTAAGTCTGTTGGACTCTTCTGGTTGCGGGATATGTTGGGCTTATACGTTCATCAAGAACCCTAAGTACCCAGAGCCAATAAATGAACTGCAGTTTGCAATAGGTTTTCATTGTATACCAGGTATAAAGCAATTCATTTGCTGAAATATAAAGAATGAAAAATAGACATCAAGGAAACCTTTGTATTTCCAAACTGGGCACAAGATAAGGTGTTGAGAAGCAGTGGTTATTTGCATAACTCTAAATTCAGGGTTCCCCATATTAGCATGTGAATTACAGGGTATCTCTCAAAATAGAAATAGAAATCTTTTTTACACACTGTCTTACATTTGGAATTAACAAATGTAGAGAAAGACAAGGGGCAATAACACTTGTTTTTCTATTCGGTGTTCCCCCTCGTCTCCCGATAAAAATGGTACCTCCCTTGTGTGGGTAGGCCTAGTGCCCGTGACAGGAAATGCAACATGGACACATCACACTTTTACATTCAAATTTGACGTGTTTTTTGCAAAGTGCCTAGATGTGGAATTCTGTCCTCTGTCTCAGCTGGCACCTCTGGAAACCTACCAAACCTGTGCATTTTTTAAAACTAGACACCTAGGGGAATCCAAGACGGGGTGTCTTGTGGGGCTCTCACCAGGTTCTGTTGCCAAGAATCCTTTGCAAACCTCAAAATTAGGCAAAGGTACCTTTTCCTCATATTTTGGTGATGGAAAGTTCTGGAATTTAAGAGGAGTCACACATTTCCTTCCACCCAGCATTCCTCCAAGTCTCTCAATAAAATGGTACCTCACTTGCGTGGGTAGGCCTAGTGTCCACAAAGGAAATGCCCTAAAACACTATGTGGACACATCAAAATTATCAAATACAAAACTACATTTTTTTTGCGCGGGGCACCTGCATTTTGGGTCCTGGGCTCAGGTGCCATACAGGGAAAGCTACCAAACCTAAACATTTCTGAAAACTAGACACCCGAGGGAGTCCTGGGAGGGGTGACTTGCGTGGATCCCCAAGTGTTTTCTTACCCAGAATCCTCAGCAAACCTTTAAATATAGCTAAAAAAATCACATTTTCCCACATTTATGTGTGGGATCACCACACAGGGGCACATTTCCTACCACCCAACGTTCCCCTCAGTCTCCCGGTAGAAATGATACCTTACTTGTGTAGGTAGGCCAAGTGCCTGTGACAGGGAAGAGCCAAAAACAAGCTGAAATTGAGGTGGAACCAAAGCGGGTCCAAAAGGGCAGTTTGAAAAAAAACATTTTTAGGCTGACAAGTGGGGAAGAATTTTTAGCGGTATAGATGCAATAATGCTGGGTGATAGGAATTTTGTGAATTCCTGCAGATTCCAGAAGGTTCCATAACAAAAATGTGGGAAAAATGTTTAATTTCCAGCAAAGTTGGAGGTTTGCAGGGCATTGTGGGTAGGAAAATGTTGTGGGATGCATGTGAAGCACACCACCCGGGACTCACCAAGATGTTTAGTTTTCAGATGTGTCTAGGTCTTGTAGATTTTTCTACATGGCAGTGCCCCAATGTCCAAAGAGTGCAGCCCTCACCATTCCAAGTGCGACGATTTTGAGAGTTAGACAAGCTCTCACAGCCCAAATGTAAAACCGAAACCCAAAACAATCAAATGTTTAGTGTTCGGGGGAGAGCTAAAAGACTGCGTATAACCATGCCCATACTGGTTGGTAGCCACCACCCCACTAATTTTTTTTTTTTTTAATTCCCTGGCATCTAGTAGGCTTTCTGCCCCCCCCGGGGAGTGGATCTGGGGTACTTGCCCCTTCTGCCCACCGGTAGGCAGAACAACTTTGGCCCGATTTATTTGGGGTAGGGGTATGGCTAAATCTCAACCCTCTTTTTTTTTAAAACAAATCTTCCCTGGTCTCTGGTGGGCTTTCTGCTAGGCCAATCTACCCCCATAGGGAGTGACCCTTGCCCAAGGGGCTGCCCCTACAAACAAAATACACACATACACAAACATCAATCCCTGGTGCCTAAGTGGTTTCTGCCACAGATTGGCCTAATAGAAATAATAAATATAAATATAACAAACACAGGCTGATCTGCCTCCAAGGGGGGGCAGAAATGGCTTCAATAAATTTGCTCTCCAGGGGAATGACCCTTGCCTAAGGGGTCACTCCCCTTGCGTGAAATTGATGCAAAAAAATAAAAATCTCTGGTGTCTAGTGGTTTCTGCCCCCCTTGCGGGCAGATTGGCCTAATAAAAATATGCCGATCTGCCCGAAATGGCCTAAAGATAATTTTGCCCCCAGGGGAGTGACCCTTGCCTAAGGAGTCGTTCCTCACGTGTAAAACATTTTTTTAAAACAAAAGAATAAATGATCCCTGGTGTCTAGAGGTTTCTGCTCCTCCCCCACCGCCGGGGGCAGATCGGCCTCATTAGAAAAGGCTGATCTGTCCCTGGGGGGGTAGAAATGGCCGTAAAATAATTTGGCCCCCTGGGGAGCCACCCTTGCCCAAGGGGTCGCTCCCCTCATGACAATAACAAACCAAAAAAACATTCCCTGGTGTCTAGTGGCCATTTCTGCTGCCCGATCGTTTTACGATCGGGCAGCAGCAATGCTCACTGAGACATCAAAGGAAAGGAAAGGCCTTTCCTTTCCTTTTCTTTGCTGCATCTCCCGCCCCCTCCACGTAATCAGAAGAGAAACGCTTTTGCATTTCTCTTTTGATATGGGCTGGAAGCTCAGCTTCCAACGTGGAGGAGGCAGCCTCTGCTGAGGTCAGCAAGCGATCACGTGCTGACGTCCTCAGATGTCACTAGGGTGGCAGGGGTGGGGTTGGAAGGGGAAGAGATTTCCCCTTCCATCCCTGCCCTGGGGGCATGGTGGCGAGTGATAGCGCTCCCCCCATGAGCTGGGTCTAAGGACGTAACGATTACGTCCTTGGTGCCGCAGCCAAGGGCGTAACTGTTACGTCCTTGGCTGCGAAGGAGTTAAGTTAAGCCTGACTGCTCTGTGACAAAATACAAGCGGGTGGGCACAGGTTAATTTAGGGAGTGTAACTGACTTACTGTAGGAGGCTGGACTGGCTTGTAGTGAGTACCAAGGGGTACTTACACCTTGCACCAGGCCCAGGTATCCCTTATTAGTGTAGAGGGGTGTCTAGCAGCTTAGGCTGATAGAAAAGGTAGCTTAGCAGAGCAGCTTAGGCTGAACTAGGAGACGAGTGAAGGTCCTACAGTACCACTAGTGTCATATGCACAATATCATAAGAAAACACAATACACAGATATACTAAAAATAAATGTACTTTATTTTTATGACAATATACCAAAGTATCTCAGTGGGTACCCTCAGTATGAGGATAGCAAATATACACAAGATATATGTACACAATACCAAAATATGCAGTAATAGCAATAGAAAACAGTGCAAACAATGTATAGTCATAATAGAATGCAATGGGGGCACCACAAACCATAGGGATAGGGGCAACACAAACCATATACTCTAGAAGTGGAATGCGAACCACGAAAGGACCCCAAACCTATGTGACCTTGTAGAGGGTCGCTGGGACTGTCAGAAAACAGTGATGGTTAGAAAAATAGCCCACCCCAAGAACCTGAAAAGTGGGTGCAAAATGCACCTAAGTTCCCCAAAGAGCACAGAAGTCGTGATAGGGGAATTCTGCCAGAAACAACAACACCAGCAATGCAACAACGATGGATTTCCTGATGAGAGTACCTGTGGAACAAGGGGACCAAGTCCAAGAGTCACGATCAAGTTGGGAGTGGGCAGATGCCCAGGAAATGCCAGCTGTGGGTGCCAAGAAGCTGCCACTGGATGGTAGAAGCTGTGGATTCTGCAAGAGCGAAAAGGGCTAGAAACTTCCCCTTTGGAGGATGGATGTCCAACGTCATGAAGAGTCGTGCAGAAGTGTTTCCGTGCAGAAATACTGCAAACAAGCCTTGCTAGCTGCAAGGGTTGCAGTTAGGGTTTTTGGATGCTGCTGTGGCCCAGGAGGGACCAGGATGTCGACAATTGCGTGAGGGGACAGAGGGGGCGCCCAGCAAGACAATGAGCCCTCTCAGAAGCAAGCAGCACCTGCAGAAGTGCCGGAACAGGCACTACAAAGTGGAGTGAACTGGAGCTCACCCGAAGTCACGAAAGAGGGTCCCACGACGCCGGAGGACAACTCAGGAGGTCGTGCACTGCAGGTTAGAGTGCCGGGGACCCAGGCTTGGCTGTGCACAAAGGAAATCCTGGAAGAGTGCACAGGAGCCGGAGTAGCTGCAAAACATGCAGTTCCCAGCAATGCAGTCTAGCGTGGGGAGGCAAGGACTTACCTCCACCAAACTTTAACTGAAGAGTCACTGGACTGTGGGAGTCACTTGGACAGAGTTGCTGAGTTCAAGGGACCTCGCTCGTCGTGCTGAGAGGAGACCCAGAGGACCGGTGATGCAGTTCTTTGGTGCCTGCGGTTGCAGGGGGAAGATTCAGTCGACCCACAGGAGATTTCTTCGGAGATTCTAGTGCAGAGAGGAGGCAGACTACCCCCACAGCATGCACCACCAGGAAAACAGTCGAGAAGGCGGCAGGATCAGCGTTACAAGGTCGCAGTAGTCGTCTTTGCTACTTTGTTGCAGTTTTGCAGGCTTCCAGCGCGGTCAGCAGTCGATTCCTTGGCAGAAGGTGAAGAGAGAGATGCAGAGGAACTCTGATGAGCTCTTGCATTCGTTATCTAAAGAATTCCCCAAAGCAGAGACCCTAAATAGCCAGAAAAGGAGGTTTGGCTACTTAGGTGAGAGGATAGGCTAGCAACACAGGTAAGAGCCTATCAGAAGGAGTCTCTGACTTCACCTGCTGGCCCTGGCCACTCAGAGCAGTCCAGTGTGCCAGCAGCATCTCTGTTTCCAAGATGGCAGAGGTCTGGCGCACACTGGAGGAGCTCTGGGCACCTCCCAGGGGAGGTGCAGGTCAGGGGAGTGGTCACTCCCCTTTCCTTTGTCCAGTTTCGCGCCAGAGCAAGGCTGGGGGATCCCTGAACCGGTGTAGACTGGCTTATGCAGAAATGGGCACCATCTGTGCCCATGAAAGCATTTCCAGAGGCTGGGGGAGGCTACTCCTTCCCTGCCTTAACACCTTTTTCCAAAGGGAGAGGGTGTAACACCCTCTCTCTGAGGAAGTCCTTTGTTCTGCCTTCCTGGGCCAAGCCTGGCTGGACCCCAGTAGGGCAGAAATCTGTCTGAGGGGTTGGCAGCAGCTGCAGTGAAACCCCAGAAAAGGCAGTTTGGCAGTACCCGGGTCTGTGCTAGAGACCCGGGGAATCATGGGATTGTCTCCCCAATACCAGGATGGCATTGGGGGGCAATTCCATGATCTTAGACATGTTACATGGCCATATTCGGAGTTACTATTGTGAAGCTACACATAGGTAGTGACCTATCTGTAGTGCACGCGTGTAATGGTGTCCCCGCACTCACAAAGTCCGGGGAGTTTGCCCTGAACAATGTGGGGGCACCTTGGCTAGTGCCAGGGTGCCCACACACTAAGTAACTTAGCACCCAACCTTTACCAGGTAAAGGGTAGACAAATAGGTGACTTATAAGTTACTTAAGTGCAGTGGTAAATGGCTGCGAAATAACGTGGACGTTATTTCACTCAGGCTGCAGTGGCAGGCCTGTGTAAGAATTGTCAGAGCTCCCTATGGGTGGCAAAAGAAATGCTACAGCCCATAGGGATCTCCTGGAACCCCAAAACCCTGGGTACCTCAGTACCATATACTAGGGAATTATAAGGGTGTTCCAGTATGCCAATGTAAATTGGTGAAATTGGTCACTAGCCTGTTAGTGACAATTTGGAAAGAAATGAGAGAGCATAACCACTGAGGTTCTGGTTAGCAGAGCCTCAGTGAGACAGTTAGTCATAACACAGGTAACACATACAGGGCACACTTATGAGCACCGGGGCCCTGGCTGGCAGGGTCCCAATGACACATACAACTAAAACAACATATATACAGTGAAATATGGGGGTAACATGCCAGGCAAGATGGTACTTTCCTACACTTACCTTGCCAAAGATTGTAGTCCCTTCTTGGACAGGGTGCATCCCTCTGCCAACTAGTGACCCAATTTCTAACACTGTCATTCCATTAGTTTATCATAAAAAAATCTGGTTGGATATATTGACTTTATTTTTTTCAGTAATTCCATAGCAACTTCTGTCATTGGCCTGTCAATAGCTTTCTCTAAGATATTTTTATCTTGACAGGATCACCACATTCCCACCCTTGTCAGATTGTTTGATACCAATGTTAGGGTTAGCCAGTAGCTCTTTCAGAGCATTGCAATGTTCTTTAGATAAATTGCAGCTATCATGTGCCTTTGTGTATCACACCCTTCCTAGTTCTTTGAGAACACGTTTCTTGAACACATCTATTGCGTTGTGAGGGAGTGTTTGGAAACTTTGGCCTAAATCTGCTATGACAATTATGCTCTAATACAATATTCAAGTTGTTAGGTTTAAAATGGGACCCGAGTTTTCCAACATATCCACGCCAAGAACGCTCAGGGTGTGTACTAGTTCAATGCCACTAATAGTCAATTTAGATACTTCTTGCGGTCTACTTTTTCTGGTGAACTGGAACAAGTCTATGCGCCTCTCAGTAAAGTTCAGATCAGCCGTAGGCCAAAACGAGAAACCCAAAGACGGTGCCTCAATGTGTAATGTGTTTAAAGGAAAATCTGATAAATTTACCACAGTTCTGTTGGGTTCCATTATTTTGATGCAGCCTGTCTCCTTGTTTTTATTCCCAAGGATGTTTTGTTGCGTTTTGTTCTTCTTGTACCTTGTGTTTTTGATGTTTTCCCACTGCAACCTCTTCCTCTTGGAGAGTTTGGAGTGGGTCTGTAATCCAGTCTTCCCAACGCTAGACCCTTAAATTCCCCTGAAAAAGTGTTTTTGCGCCCACATTTTCTGAACTGATCGAAGCATCACTTTCGCTGCCACCACAGCCCTCGTGTACCACAATACTGGTTGAAGGTGTCCGCATTTAGTCAGCTGGTTCCTTGCTTTCTGTCAAAGGTTTGTTTGGCTATTGTCCTTTGCTTAGTCGGTCAAATCTTTTGTGGAATGTTAGTATTTTGCCTATTTTGATAATCCTTAAAATCTTAATAGAATATCTTCTTTTTTTTTTTTTTTTTTCAATTTGTCCAATTTGTTATTGATTTTCTCCATTCCCTCTCTGAACTCTTGTTTAGAAGTTATTTAATGGAATTCTTTAGTTATTTCTTCAATTAGCGCCAGCATTTTTTCTCGGTCTTTCCACACATACGTTATTAAAATGTGCAGCATTGTGATGGAGCATGAATTGGCTGTTCATTCCTCTAACATTTCTGAATCTGTGTCTTGGTACGTAGGCACTGTAAAAAATGTTAGTCCCCTACGGATTCTTTCACTGTCCACACATTTCTGTAGGGCGACCACTTCCCACCATTTAGTATGTTCTTTTATGCACGTTTTTTTTTTCCAATCTGTCCAACAGCTGTTGTTTAGAGAGGTTGCCAGTTGTGGATTCTGTATTACCACTGGGACTGCTTAGCATAACGATTGCTGATTGGAAGAAAAATCTGTTCAGCCGCCTCCTGTTGCTTGGTTTCGGTAGCTGCTGCCATCCTTAAAATGACAAGCTCGGAACAACTAGCATCCAATATGAGCTGTCTTTCAGGACCCCGTATATGCCTCGTGTGTGAAATTCTTACACACAACCAGGAGCTCCGTGTTGGTACCACACAGATATTAGATAAAGCGTCCTCAAGCACACCACTCGGTAGAGGAAAGCATCCGCAAGTCCTTCAACTCGTGCACACGTTACCCTCACTCGGTGGACGCTTTTCTCCAGCTGGAGAGTGTCATTACTCCTGTCGCTCACTTCACTAGTGTTATTGAGCCGTAGTGCGGGCCGGTAAACAAATATTCCAAGAAAGTACACAGCAGCTCGTGGTGACGGGTGTGGAAAAGCCCGGAAATAATTTCGAAACACTCAGCATCCCCAGAAAGAACACACTGACACGAGCAGTGTGCGGTAAAGTGCTTTTAATTTATTCCAACAGCAGCATAATGTAACCCAGCGTGTTTCGGGGAATGCTCCCCTTGCTCACAGGTTAAGTTTACATAATACGCTTCTACGAGTGATTATAAAGTGATGGTGCAGATAAACATCAGTGACGAATTATGATGTAACATATATTTTAAAATCACATTTTGCGGTGACCGTTTTGGACTGGTGTAAAAATACATAATTCTAACTCTTCAATTATAAATACATGAGCTAGGCAAATACTATTTATTATTAATACTAATCTTGATACAATATAGAAAGCTTTGTATGCGTGCTTGCTTGAAAATCCTTGCCAAAGACCAGTTATGGCACATAAATTAAACTAACAAACACAGTACAATTGTTCACTTAATGGGTCTCTGTTTTCTCCAAAAAGAAATACGTATGTAGAAGTGCACAATACTCTGAACATTTTGTAAATACTTTGTAAATACTCGTCATGTTCTAAAGCATATTTGAGTGGTTGCTTCAAACAAACCAATACCAAAATAGATAGATATATTGCTGAGTGGCGAAGCTACTCTGTAGTTATAGTTAGGGTGACCAGAGATAGGGATTGTTTGATTTTTTTTTCTCTTAATAACTTTGCACCCATGTGACAAATGTACCCAAAACCTTGCAGACCTGCTGTCCTTATTTCATTGTCAGAGTACTGAAAGTTTTGCAGCGTTTGGTCAAGGGGGGTGCAAAGAAAAAAAGGACGTCCTAAAGCAAGCTTGAAATACAATGCATTTTAAATAGACTTTTGTATTTCGCTTAGACAGATTTTGCTGACATTTGGCAGCGTTAGATATCAGGGTGCAAAGATGATTCTTTGGGTACTGCAGGTAAGTTGAGTATTTCTTAAATTATAAGGTTCTAAACTTAGTGGTATCTTGTAGCACAATACTGCTAACTGTAACAGGGAAGCCAAAAAATACACCAGACTGCATATGTAAAGTTTCAGATTTCCTTGAACAACTAAAAGATCCATTTATGGTCACATGCTAATGGAAATCTATAAACACACCCATAACAAATAGAATACATCTTACTCTACACAGGTTTTCTTTGCATGCTCTCTGGCTCAAAAAATAAAGCTGTGCCCAACAAGCCGAACAAAAACAATCTTCCTTATGTACTCCAGTGCAACAAAATGGAAATGTGACCTAGCATTGATCTACATAAACTATTATATGAAGGACATGATCCTTTGCCATTAGAAAAAAATAATCTTAACTTTTATAAAACAATGATTGGCTTTCATTCACTTTGGGCTTCATGGGTAGTACAATCCTACTAAAGGTAGGAAGGAAGCCCAAAAAATAAACTACAATGAATATGTAAAGTTTCAGAATTACTACAGGAACAAGTAAAATACACATTTATGGTATAATGATTATGCAAACCGATACCAAATACATAACAAATAAAATAGATAAAAAGAAAGAAATCACATTAAATCTGATAGTCACTCTGTAGTTATAGTTAGTATTCCCAAAGATATGAATTTCTTGGATATTAGCTCCCTAATAACTTTCCACTAGTTTGACAAATCACCATAAACATTTTCAGACATCTAGCATTTTCTAGATTTTGAGGTGATGTACATTTTTGTGGTGAATCCTTAGGGGAGTGCAAAGATAAAAGGGTGTCCCAAAATACAATTTTCCACCAATGCATTTTCCATACACTATTGTATTTAAAGTAGAGTGAAAACAGCTGAATGGATTTACATGAAATTTAGCAGGATTATACAGTATGGTACAGAGATGATGCTCTTTTGGGTACTGCAGTTAAGTAGGGTAAGTATTTTGTAAGTTATAAAGCATTTAAAATTAGTGATATCTCTCACTATGATACTTTCGTGGACTATCACAACATTTTGGGAAACTACAACAGTACATGGCCATACACGTATTTAAAAATATATAAAACATATAAATACATTTTCCTACCCATCACCACTTAAATAAAGTAGTAATAGGTAAAGTTCACCTACTTACCTATATATACGGTCCTAACACTGAACACAGCCAAAGTGTAGTAAAGACAATATGGCTGCCTTTTCATTCTCTGAAAACAGCCATTACCCAGTTACATACTGGCTTTTCATCACTATCTATCTTGGTGTACTGCAAAGGTATCACAGTATACAATGGCCCGAAATATAAGTAAGGCCTAACTGTACGACTGTATTACAGTACCCTTACATCACTCATGGTGTCGCATAAGCAATGCAATACTAAAGTCAGATTTACAAAGTAATGCAAGGCCACCATACCTGACCCTGTGTTGATTGATAAATCTGGAGAAATGCAAGGCAGTGCAATTCACTGTTTTCTGTTAGTCTGCACACCTTAATCTACATTGCTGCTACATTTCACATACATTTGTATGTGAAACCACTGTAACCACTCCACTACATGCTATTTCACTCTATGCCAGTCCAGTCTACAACTCTCTAGTGTACGAGACTCCACTCTTTGCCACTCCACTCCATGCTACTCCACTGTAGGCATTGCCACTGTACGCTACTCCAGTCTACGTCACTCCCCTGTATGCCACTCCACTGGAAGCTACTCCACTATAAGGTATTCCACTCTACTTCATTTTACTGTATGTCACTCTACTCTTCCCTATTCCACTCCACTATACAACACTCCACTGTACACTATTCCACTACACCACTTCACTGATTACTATTACACACTATCCCACACCACCGTACGCCACTCCAGTCTACACCACTCTATTATATGCCACTCCACTGTACTCTACTCCATGATGCACTATTACACGTTACACCACTCCCCTGTACCGCACTCCCCTCTATGCCACTTCACTCTACTCTATTACACTATAGACAAATCTACTCTATGCCAGTCCACTGTACTCAATTACACTGTATGCAACTCCACTCTATGCCTCTTCAGTTGATGCCACTCCACTGTATGCCACTCCACTCTTTGCTATTGCACTGTACACAACTTTACTCTACACCAGTCCACTGTACTCTATTACACTGTATCTAACTCCACTCTATGCATGTTCAGTGTATGCCACTCCACTACATGTCATTCCACTATATGCTATTCCAGTCTATGACAACCTACTGTACACCACTCCATTCTACACTATTCCACTGTGTTCCATTCCAATATATGCTACTCCACTTTATGCTGCTCCAGTGTGAACCATTCCACTCTTCATCACTTAATTGTATGCTAGTCCATTAGACACCACTCCACTCTATGACACGTGGCCGTATGCTACTTCACTCTACCCCACTGTACTATATACTACTTAAGTATGCTCACCCCATTATACACCACTCCATTCTATGCTATTCAACTCTATCCTATTCGACTCTATGCAATTCCTCTTTAATTCAATCAACGCTATTCCACTGTATGCCACCCCATTCTACGCTATTACACTGTATGCAACTTCAATCTTTGACCATCTACTGTATGGTATTCTACTATACCCATTCCATTGCACTCCACTCCACTGTATGCTATTACACTCTACCCCATCCCACAATACACCACTCCAGTCTAAACCATTTCAGTATATGCCACTCCACTGTATGCTACTACACTATACACTATTACACTTTACACTACTCCACTGCATGCTACTACACTATGGCCCCCATTATGACATTGGCGGTAAATCCCACTTACCGCCATGCTGACGGCCACCAACTTACTGCGGCAGATATCCGTCACCATATTATGACACTCACACACCAATCCGACAGAATTCAGCCACATACACAAATCTGCCAGCCCAAAGGTCAGTGATAAAGTGGAGGTATCAAAACCCACACCGTTACACCAACAGAACAACGCCCACCACATTGTGACCCACGAATCACCACGGTGGACATTCAACAGCGGTAAACCATTGGCGATGCATACCACCACACTCACAATGGGCACCCACAGACAAAACAACACCACATGACACCCATACACACACCACACGCACACACCCACACACCTATAAAACACACATCCACATTACCCACAGCCCTTTACAAATTACAATTCCTTGCCACGAGACTGACACCAAGACCACCTAGCCAACTAGAGCCACACACCACATACACCCATACACCACTCATGCACTACACATCACACACCTCAAAACATTACCCAACACACCCTCACCAGCACACCTCACATAACACCATGGCTCCACCAAGACACCCCCGTTTCACAGAGGAGGAGTTAAGAGTCATGGTGGAGGAGATTGTCAGGGTAGAGCCACAGCTATTTGGAGCACAGGTGCAGCAGATAACCATTGCAAGGAATAAGGAGCGATGGCGGAGAATCATGGACAGGGTCAATGCCGTGGGACAGCACCCAAGAACAAGGGACATCATCAGGAAGAGTTGGAACAACCTACGGGGAAGGTACATTCCATTGCAGCAAGACAGCAGCTCGCTGTAGAGAGGACTGGAGGTAGGCCCCCACCTCCTCCCCCACAACTCACAGCATGGGAGGAGCAAGTCTTGGCAATACTGCATCCTGAGGGCCTGGCCGGAGTCGGAGGAGGACTGCACTCTGGTAAGTCAACTTTTAACAATTATCACCCTCCATACCTGCATGCCATTAAATACCCTCACCCTTGCCCTCACTCCCATCACTCCACTCCATCCCACACATTCCACCATCACATCTCTTCAATCCCAATGCCAAGCCCTGCATGCGGTACCAATGCATGGACACCCCTCACAGCCCTGCATGGATACTCTTCACTAAAGCATGCATAGCAGAGAGAACTAACAATCCCACCACACACAAACATACACAAGTAAAAGCTGGCAGGACAACACCAACCATACAGGGGAAGCCAGTGATCTATAATATGTCATACACATTAACCATAACACATCATTAACATCCCCACAGATACCCCAGCCAATGTCATCAGAGAGGAGGTGCCAGCACTATCCAGTCTCCCAACTGAAGAGGCCCACAGTGATGATAATAACTCTGGTCTTCAGGAACTGGACAATCTACCTGGCCCATCAGGGACCACTGGACAGCCGGTTACCCAAGCCCAGTCACAGGCTTACCAACATTCCCAGGACATGAAGGGCCAAATCCTGGACAATGCACCTGTGCTACAAACAGACTGGAACAGTACCCTGGACTTTCCTCCATCATCACCCCATCCCATTGCACTTTCCCCCTATATGTTAGCACTTCAGCAAACACCCTTTGATAAAAATCGATTTCGAGTATGTCATGTATTTCAAATATGTATTGATTAAAACAGGTAAAACCAGTGCAAATGAACTGTACATAGAATGAGCATAGAACTAATGACCTGTAGCTGGCTGTTGTGATAACACCAGGAGTATTTGTCATATCACCAACATCTGCAAAATGAATAGCCAGAGGTAACAGTAAGTGGGCGTAGAATTGGGAAATACGAGCATGCCAATGCCACACAGAGTACAGCCAAAGTAATTGAAATGTAAAGTTACATTGTCTCACCTGTGTGTCATTGGAAGTACTGACGGATTACAGTTGTTCTGTTGTCCTCATCCTCATCCTCTGCCTCCTCATCCTCACTGTCCACATAGTCAACTGCTGCCACAGGGGCATCTACAGTCTACTCCTCCTGCAGAAAAGGGACATGTCTGAGGGCGAGGTTGTGCAACATGCAGCATGCCACTACTATCTGGCAGACCTTCTTGGGTGAGTAGCACAGGGATCCACCTGTTAGATGGAGGCACCGGAACCTGGCCTTCAGGAGGCCAAAGGTTCTCTCAATTATCCTTCTGGTTCACCCATGTGCCTCATGATAACGTTCTTCTGCCCTTGTCCTGGCATTCCTCACATGGGTCAGCAGCCATGATAGGTTTGGGTAACTAGAGTCACCTGCAAATATTGAGGGACAACATTTAGCATTCACTATCCTATATGAACAACACCATACCCATTCACCAACATATACTGGGTGGGAACCAGGGCTCACCTGTTAGCCATACCCTGTACCTCTGTAGCTGGGCCATCACATTTGGGATGCTGCTATTCCTCAGGACAAAGGCATCATGCACTGACCCAGGATACTTAGCATTGATGTGGGAGATGTACTGGTCTGCCAAGCACACCATCGGCACATTCATAGAGTGGAAACTCTTACGATTCCTGAACACCTGTTCATTCTGGCGGGGGGTGAAAATGCAATATGTGTTCCGTCAATCTCCCCAATTATATTGGGGATATGTCCCATTTCATAAAATTCGGCCGTCACAGTGGCCAAATCCTCAATCTGGGGGAATGCAATGTAGCTGTACATGTGTTTTATCAGGGCCGACAATACTCTTGTCAGCACTATTGAGAACATTGGCTGCGACATTCCAGCTGCCAACCTACTGTCATTTGGAAAGAACCAGTTGCCAGGACATGGAACACTGATAGAACTTGCACAAGAGGGGGGATCCCAGTGGGGTAACGGAGAGTAGATATCAGTTCAGGCTCCAACTGGGCACACAGCTTTGTGATTGTGGCCCTGTCCAGTCTATAAGTGAGTATTATGTGCCTATCCTCCAGTGTAGCCAAGCCCACCAGGGGTCTGTACACGGGGGTATGTCTCCATCTCCTATTCATCCGCAGAGGTAGGAAGAGTGAGTCACAAACAAACAATGGAGCCACAACAGGAGTTTGCAATCTGTATACATGAAATGTGTCAGTTTGATCCCTACAGTATGTGCCTGTTTCTCCTGTGACACAGCATTATTCGATAGGCCTGTTCCCCTCCTGAAATGGTGTCCGCCTGTCCTGTGTGGAGGGACAGGTGGAAGTGAGGTAATGCAGCTGACGTTGTGCGCCGTGGTGGTAGGTGGTCGGGAACTGCCGTGCAACACCTCATTGGTCAAAACTGGTCCCTGTGGGGTACAGTGGCCAATGGTGATCTACGCCGGCGGTGACGCTATGCACTGCCATGAACATGACCACCATTTTCTATCATATTCCTCACTTTTTTCCTGACCTTTCATAGGAGAGGACCTACACTGCATGTGCTGCTGTGACCTGTGTCTGGAACCTACCACGGCCCGTGTGATCGGGGAAAGGGCCCCAGCCTTCACTTTAGAGGAGTTGGAGCAACTGCTTTATGGGGTCCTACCCCAGTACGGACTGTTGTATGGGCCTCCAGACCAACAGGTGAGTAAACTGTCGGCACAATGCATCTGGCATGCATGTATGGAGGGGTATTTGAAGGCATTGTGTAAGGAGGGAAGGATGTCCTCCTGGCTGGGTACACATTGAGTGCTTGGCTATGTGTGTGCCAGTAGTGCTGTAAACGGGTATGGTGGGCCATTTGTGTAAATGGCTAGACTGTTTGTCTAATGGTGTCCACCTGTCTGTATTGCCTCTGCAGGTCAGCGCCAATCAAAAGAAGGGTATATGGCATGCCATCGCCAAGGAGGTGCGAACCCTGGGGGTCTATGGCAGGCGGTGCACACACTGTCACAAACGGTGGGAGGAACTGAGACGCTGGGCACGGAAGGCTCGAAGGCCCAGCTGGGATGGCCTCCCAATGAGAAGGGGTGCCTGTCGAACCCTGATCCCCCTGATGGCCTGTATACTGGCGGTGGCCTATCCAGAGCAGGATGGGTGCTTGAGGGCAACAGAGCAGCCACAAGGGGGTGAGTACAGTGGCTATCATTACAACTTATGCCTGGTGAGGTGGTATCTGGGTGGTGGGTGTGTAAGTGCCCCTAGGCCAGGCCAGACATAGCAGCGTAGGTCTTCTGGTGGCTAAGGGTCTGAAGGGGAAATGCTGCCTACCTAGCTTATTAGCATTCACTACCGGCCAGGGCTGCTTGGGTCCCAGGTGTGCTGCAGTTGGCGGTGTGTGCTCCTCCTCATGCCTTGGTGGCTAGCAATATTACTGGTAGTGCAATGCATAGTGCAAAGGCCTGTACCCCGTATGTGAGGGTGCTGTGTACGCCAACTGTGGTGTTGGTGCAGTCATTGACCCAGTGTATCCTTTGTCTCTCCCCCCCTTTTATGTTTTGTCATCCTGTCCTTATGTGCATTAACATCATCTGGTGGAGGAGCAGAGGCACCGGCGACAGAGGGAGCTGCATCCCACAGGACCCTGGAGGCAGAGTCCACCGATGCTGAGAGCACCAGTGGAATGGAGGGGAGTACTACGGCAGAGACTGGAGGGGACAATACAGACTCTGATTCCTCCTCTGATGGGAGCTCACTGGCGTTGGTGGTGTTGGTGGACCACTCCAGCTACAAGTATAGCCACCACCCTCCCAGCAGCCCCTCAGCGAGTTGCCCATGCCCACTCATCCAGGAGGGTCGGCATCTCCTTCGGCCCAGGCACCTCAGGCCCTGCCCCAGTGAGCCCTGCTGCCCTGAGTGAGGAGGCTACTGACCTCCTAAGATCCATCTCTGTAGGGAAATCAGCCATTGTGAATGCCATCCAATGGCTGGCAGCCCAGATGCAACAATCTAATGCATTCCTGGAGGGCATCCACAAAGGATTGGCGGCCCAACAGAGATCCATTCAGGCTCTGGCCTCCTCTCTGATGGCAGCCATTGTCCCTGTTTCTACCGTCCCCCCTCCAACTTCCACTTCCCAGTCCCATTCTCCTCTACCCCAACCCATCCCATCCCAAGCACACAGCCAGACAAACATGTACACTTGACAACACCCAAGAGTGTCACAGGCAAACACAAGCACCACACTTCATCCCACAGGCACTCACACAAACACCATCCAGTTGCAGACACGACAACATCCACTATTTCCACTGTCTCCCCCTGCCCCTCCTCCTCCACCTCCCACCCAGTTACGTCCATACTCACACCTGCATGCACTACATCATCAACCACTACCTGCATCATCACCACACCAAGCAGAACACACACCTCACTGGCAGACACCCCCACAACACCCATGCACACGTCCCCTTTTACCTCTACCACCATGTCTGTTCCCCCTCCTCCTAAGGTACACAAACACAAGCACTCAGGCAACCAACAGCCATCCACCTCACAACATCATACAACCCATGCACCTGCACCCAAATCCAGCAGACAAACACCTCCAACAACCACTCCCTCACCCTCCACTCCCATTACTTCTCCCTCTTTCCGCCCCAATATCCCTAAAAAGCTTTTCCTTTCCACCATTGACCTCTTCCCTACACCGTCCTGCACGTATGGCCATGGTATCAAGATTCCAGCCAAGCACCTCAGCCAAACAGTCCACGAGCCCAGTTCCATCAGCACCTAATTGTGGTGGAAAGGATTCCAGGCCACAAATACTGAAGGGGAAGGAGCCTGCACCAGCCATCAAAAAGGGGAAGGAGCCTGCACAGCCAGCAGAAAGGGGAAGGAGCCTGCACCAGCAAGCACGAAGGGGAAGGAGCCTGCACCAGCCAGGAGAAATGGGAAGGAGCTTGCACCAGCAAGCAAGAAGGGCAGGCAGCCTGCACCAGCAAGCAAGAAGTGGAAGGAGACTGCACCAGCAAGCATGAAGGGGAAGGAGATTGCACCAGCAGCTGTCACAGAGCCCCCACCACCAGCCGTGGTTGTGATGCCATCAGTGAGTGCAGGGGTTGAGCAGGAGCCTCCCACTACCACCACCACCACAGTGCAGCCATTGCAGGGTGCAGGGGCTGAGCAGGAGCCTCCCACTACTACCACCACCACCACAGTGCAGCCGTCACTGCTGGCAGACACCATGTGATCCAGTCTCCATTGGTTGCTGTGGGTCTGTCCCCTCCGGAACCAGTGGGCAAGTCACCCATCTGAGAGACTGTGGCCTTGCACTCCCCAGGACCAAGCGCAGAGCTTGTTGCCCCCTCCAGAACCAGTGGGGGAGACACCCACTTGTGAGACTGTGGCCTTTCACTCCCCAGGACCAAGCACAGGGCATGTTGCCCCCTCCAGTACCAGTGTGGGAGACACCCACTTGAGACACTGTGGCCTTGCACTCCCCAGGACCAAGCATAGGGCATGTTGCCCCCTCCAGAACCATTGTGGGAGACACCCACTTGAGAGACTGTGGCCTTTCACTCCCCAGGACTAAGCACAGGGCATGTTACCCCCTCCAGAACCAGTGGTCTTTTTTCCACATCTGGCTGAGGTTTCCGCCCCTCCCCCTGAGGTGCCTGCCTATTTGCCAGCTGATGCCACTGCAGTGTTCTTTCAGTATTGGTGCAGGTGACGAGTGGGGCCTTCGACTTTGTCCTGTGGCCATGTGGCCCCTGTGAACTGAGTACTGGGCAGTGTCCCTTTTTTGTACATTTGTACATATCTGTTACATTGGCAAAACAGATTATTCATTTTGTGTTGATCTTATTACAATCACTTCAGTCAATTCCTGTTGTCCTTGCATTATTCAGCCGATTTACGGGGAGAAATTGTTTTCTTGTGCAGCTAGTTGTGTGCATGGTGTGTGTGTATGGGGTGTGTGTGGTGCTTGTGTGTGTCACTCTCGTTTTTCTCCCCCCTCCCTTGTGTGCTAGGCGGCTGTACTCACCGTCTTTGTCTTCGCCGGCGTTGGTGTTCCGTGGTGGAGCATAACGTAGAAGATCAATGGAAATACTTGCAGTTCGGGTTCCATCGCGGCGTGGTTCTTCCCTGTGTGTCCAATGGTGAGTCCTTTCACTTCTATAATGTGTTTCTGCCAGGCTTTTGATAGCGTTGGTACCGCCCCGGAAAAGGTGGCGGATTGTGTTGTCATAATAAGTTGGGCGGAACTTTGTCTTCCGTCTGGCTGTGGCCAGCTACCGCTGTGGTGAATGTTGTTTCCACCCTGGCGGTCAGTGTGGTACATTGGCTGTCTTTCGGAGATCTAACCGCCAGGGTCATAATTTGGTGGTACTTACTGTCAGCCTGATGGCGGCATTAGCGCCACTTTATCACCGACCACCAGGGTCATAATGAGGGCCTTATGCTATTCCATGTTATGCCATTCAATTGTACGTTTCTCCAGTCTATGCCTTTCCAGTATACTCTCTTCCACTCTATATAACTCCTCTCTACAAACTTCTGCTACACTCTTCTAGCTCTACTCCACTCTATCCCCTTAAACTCCGCTGTCCAAATTTGCGCTTAACTCTATGCTTGGACACTCTACTCCACTCTATGACAGTTTTCAACGCTGTACAGCACAACACTCTACTCTACAGTATGAGACGCCACTCCGACTCATAGCAGTTTCCTCAACTGTACGCTATGCTACTTCAATGTATGCTACCCCACACTATGCCAATCCATTGTACCGTACTCCACTCGACACCACCTCACTTTACACAACTCCACTCTACGCTATTTCACCCTATGCCACTCCACTATTCTACACTCCACTGTACACCATTCCACTGTACACTAATCCACTGTATGCTACTCCACTTTCCGGTAATCCACTCTATGCCACTATTGTGTATGCCACTCCACTCTACACTGCTCCAAAGGATGACATTCTCCTCCACTCTATATAACTCCACTCTATACTCGTACACTCCAATGTACAATATTCTATTGCGCTATACAACACTTTTTTATATGACACAGCACTCCATTCTACTGTACAAGACCCCAATCCAATTTATAATAGTTTAGGACCTACTCCACACCAGTACACTCCACCCCATGCCACTCTACTCTGACACATCAGTACACTCTATTGCACATTACTCCATACCACATTAGGCCGCTCCACTTGACTCTGCTCTATTGTACAAGACTTTACCTCATGTTATACTACTATACAACAATTCACTCTACGCAGCTCCACTGTTTCACATAGTACTGTACTC
Organism: Pleurodeles waltl; assembly: GCF_031143425.1. Classification (NCBI taxonomy): domain Eukaryota; kingdom Metazoa; phylum Chordata; class Amphibia; order Caudata; family Salamandridae; genus Pleurodeles; species Pleurodeles waltl. The sequence continues at coordinate 583,104,638 of NC_090440.1, read as the reverse complement.
TATGCAACTCCACTCTACAACACTCTACTACACTGTATGCTACTCTCCAAAACTTTACTTCTTTCTATACCCCTTCACTCCACTATACAACACTGTACTATACTGTGTGCTACTGTACAACAATCTAATCCATTCTTCTCTATGATATTCTAGTCCACTATACAACATTTTACGCGCCTCTTTGAATGCCACTGCACACCACTTTAGTATACTCTACTTTGACACAGTACTCCACTCTACTCCACTGTAACCCACTCCACTCTATGGCACTCAATTCCTTTGTACTCTGTAACACTGTGTGCCAATCCATTGTACTGCACTCTACAACACTGTACTGTATACCAGTCCACTCTGCATATATCAACTAGACGGTATGCCACTCTACTCTACAGTAGTCTACATCACTTTCAAATACTATGCAACACTCGACTACACTCTACTGTACAACACGGTACACCAATTTATGACACTTTACTGGACTGAATGCTATACTACACCACTGTATTGCACTTCTCCACTATAGTCTACAGTAACTACACAAACGTAAAAAATTCTAAAGTTATAGTTATAATTCATCCACCTCATTCAAATTATTATTATTATACGCACTCTTTTCAGCTTGTTAACCAGACATGACTAACTTCTCTGCTCTGTTGTAGGCACTCTTCCTGCCATTATACTTACTATGGCTTTTTCATTATTAGAATATTTTCCCCTTGGGTCTCATTGGATTTATATCATATGGGGGTCCGCACAGTAATTTAAATTGGGTATAGTATTTTGACATGGCAACTCGACAATGAATGTTTATTTTATAACATATTCTAGAAAGTGTGAAAATGATTGGCATTCATTCAGCGATTTTGACCTGCACAGTTTATGTCTCATGACAGACATCATGCCGTATTTTTGCAATTATGTTTTTATATTTTCAAGCAGATGACTGCCTATTGCAGTTAGTGATATGATGGGTATTGAGTAAGTAATTTTGATCGGCACAGTTCACGTTTCATGACTTCCAGCATGTCATATTACTGCAGTGTTAATTTTGTAATCTGAACGTTTCACATTTTCAGCAGACCACTGTCTACTGCTGTTAGTGATCTGTATTTATATTTATTGAGATTTAGGCCATGTGTACTTTATTTGACTGCTGCATAAGTTGAACTAATTATAGAAATCACGATACATAAGAAATATTTCCAATATGGCGACCGTATGTCTTGGCAAGATGTGGCATTTCAGTGCTTTGTTCATTTTTTATGTCAGTGACTTTCTTTGTAAATACTCTCTGTGGGGGGCTGTCCTCCAATGTGAACAAGACTGCGGTGACGGCCGAAACGCATCATGGAAAATAAACTTGCACTGTTGCAATGGCATCTCGAGTGAGCGCTTTATTGGAGTTTGGACTTTTGATAATATTGCCGGCAGCTAGGTCAGTGCCGCGCTCCACCCCCCACAGGTACACGGTCATATGTACGAGCAACACTCCATTAGAGATATATATGTCATGCCGCAGGCTCCCGACGCCAGGGCAGAGGACTCGGTTCGGACCGAGGTAGGAGCTGCGATCCTTTTTCCCGGCCCCAGGGCTCGCAGCTGCCCCTTTTTTCGGCCGTGGCTTGCATTGTTGCCTGAGGCCCAGGGTTGGGCGTCGGGCCTCGCCGTGTTCAACACGTGGCGTGGGTTTTTGCCACAGGGTGTCTGCACCCCGCCGACCCTTCACTTACCTGGTCCCCTTTTCTAGGGCTCTTTTGTCCTTCCTTTTCTTTCTTTTTCTTTCTTTTTCTTTTTCTTCTTTTTCCTAGTGGGGCCATATTCTCTTCCTCCCAGCATGCCTTTCTTCTTGTCTTTTCCCTGCATGCATCTGGTTCCCTTTCTAATATGGCGTCTTCTTCTACCTTGTTCTTTAGTCTTTTTCCCATTATAAAATGGGGTTCTTTGACCTCGCCGAACTTAAAGCTAAGGTGGCCAAATTACAAACCCGAACTGGTGAGCTCCACCGAAGAGCCGAGGACGCAGAAAATCGCTCCAGAAGGAACAACCTACGCTTCGTGGGATTCCCAGAGAGAGTGGAGGAGAACAAAATGTCTGAGTTCTTGGAGAACTGGATCAGGTCCTGGATGCCGGACCAGACACTGTCGCCATGGTTCTCGATTGAACGGACACACAGGTCACTGGCCCCCGACTACCTCCCCGGGGCCCGTGCCGGCCGATGATTGCTAGCTTTATCAACTTCAAGGACCGAGACAGGGTTCTTGCGTAGGCCAGATGCACGACCGACCTCCTCTGGGACAATCACAAAATCCTGGTGTTCCCGGACTACACCACTGAGGTACAGAATATGCGCCGGTCTTATGAGTGAGTCAAGCAGAAGCTAAGAGCCATGCAGCTGTCCTATATGTTGCTGTTCCCCGTACGTCTGAAGGTCATCCTAAATGGAAAGACTTACTTCTTTGACACACCGGAGGAGGCATAGACCTGGCTGACGGAGGAGGCTTCGAGGCCCAGTAGAGAACCCAAAGAACGGACAGAGGCCTCGGCCGGGGACCACCCCCTTCCCCGAAGAGAGAGGAAAAGAAGCTGAAGACGCGCCGGACCCGGGCGTCGAGACGGAGCAGAGCCCGTGGCCTTGACGGAACAAGGGCTGAGGGGTCGATCCGGGGCCTGACCCAGGGGAAACAACGGGAACCACCCTAGACGGGGGTGACTTGAGTCAAGGAACTAGAGAGGGAGATCTAAGTCAATCCCAGATGCTGGGCTGACGAAACTACCTGACCTGTGCCGAGTTGCTGAGCCCTGTTGGATGTGGGCACATTGAGTATGTGCTGAATGCTTGCTATGAGACAAAGCCCCAAAGCTTACTGGGTGTGCTACGGTTAGACTTCTAAACAAACATTGCAAGAGATCCGTGTATCAGGAGGGGTCCACCACTCCACACTAAAGCCAGCGTTAGTAGTTAAACTGGTTAGAATGGGCACTAGGGCGACAGATGCTTCTTGGGTGGAAGTATGGGGTGGGGGGAGTTAGGGGGATCTACGTTCACACCTCAGTTACAAGTTAATGTATACATAGGTTTCCTTTGACATGAGGATTTCTCTTTTCTGTTTTCTTTTTCTTCTTCCTTCCTTTTCCTGTTCCATGATGTGAAGTATCTAAACAGGTGCACCTGGGGCGCGGCCCAGCTTATGCACACTTAACCCCGCTCACGCGCTGCTCCCAATGATAAAAATTCTGTCCTGGAATGTAAACGGCCTCCTGGACAAAATTAAAAGATCAGCGATATATAACACCATGTGCAGATGTACGCCCTCTGCGATCCTGCTACAGGAGACTCATCTCCTTGGGACCAAGTGCCCCATGCTAGCCAGAGGGGGAAACGACAGAGTCTATCACGCGGGCTTCTCCAGAGGCTCCAAAGGAATAGCTATTCTACTTCACTGTTCACTGCCAATTACAATAACGGCCACGCGCACCGACCCATTAGGTAGATATATGGTGGTTACCGGGCTGATACACGTGTGGCCCTAAACCTAGTGAGTATATACGGCCCCGTGGCGGGGCTGGAGACTTTCCTGGCCTCCCTCAGATAGATCATAGCGGACCTCCCCCAGGGTACCACACTAATAGGAGGAGATTTCAACGCAGTGCTACACCCCGAGCTGGACATATCAGGAAATAGAAAAGCCAACCGGTCATCCAGAGCATCGACACTTAGGGATTGGGCGGACAGCTTCGGCCTATGTGAAATATGGAGAACCTGGCACCCCAAATCCAGACAGTACACACACACATCAGCTGCGCATGGGTAGCATGCCAGAATCGATCTCATATTCGCTCCTGGCGCTAGACATAACTAATGTTACAGGAGTCGAGATCCTTCCCCACGGGGTTTCCGACCACGTACCTATACAGGTTCGCCTGGGCGGAGCCGACCCGACTAGCAGACCTATTTGGAGACTAAACGCCTGGTACCTGCAGGAGGAGGAATATAGGGAAGCAGTGAGAGCTCGATTGATGCAATACTTCGAAGACAACATAGGATCAGTGCAGTCCCCGGGCACGATCTGGGCAGCATGTAAGTTGACAATTAGAGGCAACGCCAAACATCTCATCCGAGTGAGAGAACATGCCCGTATCTCCCAAATAGCCGAACTAGAATCACGAGCACTGCGCCACGAGCGCAAGCACCTTGCCTCTCCCATGGCCCGGGGCCTCCGCCAGCTCCTGAGGATGCGCAAAGAGGTCAAAGCCCTCACTCTAGAATCGGCCAAGCTTATGTGGAGGGCCTCCACCGCCCGAATATATGGGTGAGGAGACAAAAATGGGAAACTCCTGCACTGGCTGGCCACACGACCAATGGCCAACAGAATTATACCCGAGGTCTCGGATGGGTCCGGGGGGCTCTCCAGAACCCCTAGGGGCATTGCACAAAGTTTCGCGACTTACTATGCACATCTGTACAAAGAACACCCCCGGCCCCAGGTAGAGAGAGACTTTCCTTTCCTTGGCGAAATCACTCTCCCAAAGTGTCTCCTACAGTTAGAGACATGCTCGACGAACCGCTAACCTTGAAAGAGGTGACAACTGCAAAAGCCGCATTGGCCTCGGGCAAGACCCCCGGCCCGGACGGCTTCCCAGCAGAATTATATAAAGGTTGTAGCGACATAGTAGGGCAGCACCTCCTTAACATGTATGAAGAGGCCGAGAGTAGGGGACACTTTCCCCTAGGATTGATCAAGCTACAATTGCAGTGATTCCTAAAACCCAGCCACCATCACAGAACTGTGCGGATTAGCGACCCATTTCCCTTTTAAATACCGAAGTTAAGATACTCTCCTCAATCCTGGCATCAAGGCTAAAACCAGCCCTCCCACAGTTAATCCACCCTGATCAATGTGGCTTTATGCCAACCCGGAGCACCAGGCACTGCATCAGACGCCTGCACCTGGCCCTGGCACACCGCGATGCCCTAGCTGACTCAACTAAAGCTCTTCTCCTCCTTGATTTCGAGAAGGCATTTGACACGGTGGACTGGTCATATCTGCATCAGGTCCTGGAGAGCAACACGATCGGTCCCAGATTTAGGAAACTTGTGGAACTTCTGTACTCGCAGCCAACAGCCAGAGTGCAGGTGAACGGAGCTGTGTCAGACCCTTTCCGCATAGGACGAGGCACGCGCCAAGGTTGTCCCCTATCCCCACTCCTCTTCGCGCTAGTGATAGAACTGCTTGCCAAGCTGCTCAGAGAAAACCCTCTGATCGAGGGATGGTCCTGGCCCTCTGGCCCAGAAGACCGCGTGGCACTCTACGCAGACGACGTTCTCTTATACATTGCAAATCCGGCCACAGGCGGTCCACGTATTCTGCGGATCCTAGACCTCTTCTCAGAGGGCTCCGGCCTCACGGTAAATCACCGTAAATCCCTACTGATCCCACTGCATCCCGCAAGGGATTGCATTGATTGGCAACAGACCATTCCCATCCGTCGAAACATTTGGGCATCTCAGTTTCCTTCATGCCAGAGCTAGCATGGGAACTCAACGTCACGCCACTCATAACCAAAGCTAAAGCCGACCTCCAGCGTTGGCAAACCTTACCCCTTAACTTACTTGGGAGAGTCGCACTTTTTAAAATGATGGTCCTCCCTAGATTTCTCTACCTGCTACAGAATTTCCCATTCCGAATCCCCAAGAGATTGTTTAAAAACCTGGACTCAACGATCCGTCAATTTTTATGGAAAGGCTCCCGCCCACGACTGGCACTCACTACATGCCATAGAGGCGTATATGATGGAGGTCTAGCGATGTCAAACCTATACTATTATCACCTTGCAACGCAACTCATCGTTGTCAATGACTGGGTCGGAGGCGACTGGTCAGATCCTGCATACAGACTTGAGCTCGGCACACTGAAATACTCAGGAGTATTTGATGCCCTCTATGGGTGCCCAATTCCCAGCTCCACCCCGAAGTAACTAAGGTGACGCTACGGTGATGGAGAGATGCCCAGAGGATCACCGGTTGGTGGAAACGAATTACCAAGCAAACTCCACTGTGGCACTGTAATCTTCTTGCCGAGGTCAAGGGACTGCAGGGGTTCCGGAAGTGGGACGCCATTGGGATCCCCACACTGGGGGACGTCTGGGAGGGATCACACATGAGGTCCTTTGAAGATCTCCAGGGAGCCTTCTCCATGAACAAAGTGCAATTCTATAAGAACCTCCAGATCCACCACGCCTTATCGACACACATACGAACCGACGCACCCGTCCCAGAGCACACACCAATGGAGGCAAAGGTACTACTGGGCAACTTAGGCAAGGGAGGAATCTCGCAGATATACCTCTCATTGATAACCAACACCTTCAGTCCTCTAAACAGACTTCTCAACAGGTGGGAGGGATGGGTGGGGGAGATCGAAGAGGGAGACTGGGACGAGGCCTTGGCAGCGCCTAGAGCCCTAACTAAATCCTCCAAACTCCGTCTTGTGCAGTCCTACTTTTTACACGTTGCATACATGACACCTAAGATACTATACGAAGCAGGTCTCCGCTCCACGGCTGCCTGCCCAAGATGCCCCCAGCCAGAAGCGGACTTCTATAACATGACATGGTTATGCCCGGGCAAAGAGACCTACCGGAAAGCAATTGCTACACAGATCTCTGGAGCCCTGTAGACCGACTTAACACCTGACCCTCTCCTGTTCTTATTGGGGGTGATGGGGGACATTGTCTTGGGAAGAGTGAAAAGATCCTTTTTGGGAATAGCATGTCTGTTTGCCAAAAGAGATATTATGGCCAAATGGATGACAGAAGGGGCACCATCCCTAAACAAATTGAAACAGGGAATGGACTGGTGTGCACAACAAGAGAGACTGGTATATGAGGCCAGGGGTTGCCCGGGCAAATATGATAAGATTTGGGGAGGGTGGGAGGCCTTGAGGGACGACTAGAATATAGAGGATCCTAACACACACCTGAAATGCCAATCCCACTAATAAGCCCATGGCCCTTGAACCCTCTCCCGGTCACATACCGGGTTCATAGGAACCTAGCTCCCCACGACTGTGAGGTATGATCACCGAAAGATAAACCCTCGTTCGAAACTGGTCCCTTAGCACCAGAATAACTCAAGCACTTATAGCACACACCACTGAACACCCATGGACAGGGGACACACTCCCCTTTATTTCCTTTACTTCCCTTATCTTTCTTTCCTTTTACACTAATCTACTTCAACTCAAGTGATCCTATCAGATCCGACGTATGTTTCCTGTATATAGTAGGATGTTATGCAATAATGTATATCACTGGGTTGAAAGATGTTTATGATGTTAACTTTTATTTACAGTAAACAATAAAAAACTTCTTTATAAAAAAAAAAATGGCGTTCTTGATTTTTCCGGCATGTCACTTCCTGCTAAGGGGTATTTACGGGGTTAGATTCTTGTTCTCCTTGCGCTGCAACACTTCCTTTGGTGGTGATCACGCTCCGGCTGGTTTTTCTCTGATTCCAGTTTTTGTTCCTGTTTTTCCAGCTTTGTCCAGTTATTTTTCTTGACATTGGAATTCTGATTTTTTCACGTGTCCTTTTTCTTCTGTTCCGGGGAGTTCCTGTTATAGAGGTTTTTCCCCTTAGGGGTTTTACCCCTATGACTCCTTCTGGAGGGCATGGACAGTTTTGAAGTACCTTTGTTAGTAGCATGGTGGCTACCGGAAAGGGTTGCCCCTACCTTGGCCAGAGGAGGAACTGCAAGAATCGAGGTCGCCCTTCAGTTCCAGCTGACAAAGGCAGTAAGCGAAGGGTAGATTGTGACAGATTACAGCGCCAAAAAACCCAGGTTTTGTCAAGCATTATGGAGGACACTTCGACTGCTGTTGAAGAAACAAACCAGGTTACTCCTGACCATCCAACAACAAGCCCAGGAACTGCAACAGTTACGAGCTGAAAATGCTGCTTTACGACAAGCCTTCGTCTCCCGAACAACAGACGTCCCCAGCGTTTCTGCTACCACACCTCGCTTTTCAGGGGATCCCAACAAATTACGTGAATTCCTTGATGCCCTGACAGTCTATTTTGCGTTTAACCTTCGCAATTTGTGCAAGATAAGACTAAAGTAGGATACTTAATCAGTGCCCTGTCTGGTCTGGCCTTAGCTTGGGCAACTCCTTTGGTAGCTACAAATGATTCCAGGTAATCTGACTACTCGCCCTTTGTTACAGCCTTCAAGCAAATGTTTGAACATCTTGGACTCGAGTCCTCCACAGAGGAAGCCTTATGTGACATCCAGCAGGGTAACCAGGACCTCTTACAGTATATCACATGCTGCAGACAATTGGCAGCTGAAACTACTTGGGTAGAATGTACCCTTGTTACCCTTTTTCGTAGGGGTCTTCGGGACGAAATAAAGGACGAACTAGCACATTCCACCAGAGTGGAGGACATCAAGGGTTTAATGGACTTAGCGCTATCCATACAACATCGCCATAAAATATTGCCTTAGTGAACGTAGGATGGAGTAGAGAAAGAGTCGTAGACCACCTCATTCAGGGACCTCACGTGTCATTACTCACCAGTGCGAAGAGACTCAACCTGAGTCTACAGGAGCCACCCAGGAGGAACCTATGCAAAGAGACACATCTTGTGGACCCTTAACTGCTAGTGAACGTGAAACCAGACGACGAAAAGGACTGTGTCTTTATGTTGTGCTTCTGGTCATTTGATTCGTACATGCCCTGTCCATCCTTCGAAGTCTTTGGGAAACTCCAACTCCCGCCCTCTTTGAGAAGGGAGGGGACTGGATTCTCAGAGATACCTTATATTTGTTCTTCCAAAGAAGAAAAAGCGTCACTCTTTCTTTTGCCTATTACATTGCAGTTACCTGACGGTCGGGAAGAGAGGGCATTAGCATTGTTAGACTGTGGAGCCATGGAAAAGAAAATTCCTCAAATACCTAAGGACATACCAGAACAGGTTCATAAAGTTGATGGATCCCTTCCAGCTTCTGGACCTGTCATTGACACTACTCCTACTTTATGTTTACGTTTTGGAAAACATGAGGAATATGTTTCCTTTGATCTGATTTCTTCACCAAATCACGTAATCATCCTAGGTATACCCTGGTTAACACAGCACAATCCTTATATCAATTGGGAAACCAGAACTATTTCACTCTCTTTCCAGTTTTGTCAACACCACTGCTTTTCATCAGGGACATACTGGTCACCAAAGAGAATGCTATTGACACCACAAGACGTTGGTTGTTCCGTCAACTCTATTCAAGGGGTACCCAATCATTACCTGGAATATGCAGACATGTTTCAGAAACCCGAAAGACCAGTGCTACCACCACATAGAGAACATGACTGTCCCATTCCCTTGGAAACTAGTGCTGTTGTACCCTTTGGGAGAATGTACTCACTTACTGAGCCCGAAAAGAAAATACTCAAAGAATATCTGGAAGAAAACTTACAGAGCGGCATGTTTGCACCCTCTTCTTCACCTGCTGGGGCTCCCCTCTTTTTCATGCCTAAGAAGACGATGGAACTACGCCCCTGTATAGACTTTCGTGGGCTCAACAAGATCACCATAGAGGACCAGTATCCTCTGCCCCTTATAAAAGATACTCTGGAAGCAGTAACAGGGGCAAAGAAATTTACAAAGTTAGATCTTAAGGGAGCCTACCATCTTCTAAGAATAAAGGAAGATGATGAATGGAAAACCGCTTTTTGCACCCACTTTTGGTCATTATGAATATCGTGTAATGCCCTTTGGCCTAACCAACGCTCCCTCCATTTTTCAAAGGTTCATGGACTTAGTGTTTTCCGAACTTTTAAATCAAACAGTAGTTATATACCTAGATGATATCTTAATATACTCCAGTCATCCGGAACATCATATTATGCATGTACTTCAAGTTCTAGAAAGACTCCAGCAACACCAACTATTCTGCAAACCAGAAAAAGGTGAATTCGACAAAACTGAGGTAAAATATTTGGGGTACCATATTAACCAAGTTGGTTTTGCCATGGACCCAGACAAGGTTCAAGCCATTCTAGACTGGCTATACCACTCTTCAATCAAAGAAACACAGTGTTTTTAGAATTTGCCAATTTCTAGTTTTGATTCTTCGCAGATTTCACCCAACAAACTAGTCATATCACACAAACTCTTAAAAAAGAGAATATACGGAACGGCTTTGGTTGGACAGAAGTTACTGAAACCGCATTTCAAGGCCTAAAGCATATCTTCATGCAAGCTCCTATATTATGGCATCCTGATACCACCAAGCAATTTATAGTAGTCACTGATGCTTCAGAGAGAGCAATAGGGGCCTCATTACTACAAAAGCAAAGCGATGATGGTTTAGAACATCCAATTTTGTATCTATCTCATGTACTATCTGATTCAGAGTGTAATTATTTCTCTTGGAATGAGAACTGCTTGCTTTAAAGACACTTTGGGGGTCATTCTAATCTTGGCTGGCGGCGGGAGCCGCCCGGCAAGCGGGAACCGCCAGAAGACCGTACCGCGGTCAAAAGACCGCGGCGGTCATTCTGAGTTTCCCGCTGGGCTGGCGGGCGACCGCCAGAAGGCCGCCCGCCCGCCCAGCGGGAAACCCCCTTCCACGAGGATGCCGGCTCCGAATGGAGCCGGCAGAGTGGAAAGGGTGCGACGGGTGCAGTTGCACCCGGCGCGATTTTCAGTGTCTGCTATGCAGACACTGAAAATCTTTGTGGGGCCCTGTTAGGGGGCCCCTGCAGTGCCCATGCCATTGGCATGGGCACTGTAGGGGCCCCCAGGGGCCCCACGACACCCGTGCCCGCCAGCCAGGTTCTGGCGGTCAAAACCGCCAGAACCAGGCTGGCGGGATGGGGGTCGGAATCCCCATGGCGGCGCTGCCTGCAGCGCCGCCATGGAGGATTCTTCAGGCCAGGGGAAAACCGGCGGGAAACCGCCGGTTTCCCTTTTCTGACCGCGGCTTTACCGCCGCGGTCAGAATTGGCCTGGATGCACCGCCAGCCTGTTGGCGGTGCATCCGCGGTCCCCGGCCCTGGCGGTCTATGACCGCCAGGGTCGGAATGACCCCCTTTGTAGTGAATGGGGACAATTCCTTATGGGTTCAAGGGAAACCTTTGAAGTAAGAACAGACCATCGAAATTTACAGCATCTATGAAATTTCCAATGCCGGAACAGTCGCCGAGCCCGATGGTCCTTCTTTTTCAGTCAATTTGACTTCTTCATAACTTACATACTGGGTTCTCAAAATATTCTGGCAGATGCTTTGTCACAATGCTTTCCTGAAAGTATTGATACTCCCACACAAAACCTCATTGAACCAGAAAGAATTATTGGACTAGTACAGTCTTTTCTTGATAATCTACGGTCTAAGTATTCAACCCTGTCTGAACTTGAAATGAAAAACTTACTTCCACATTTACTCAAGGTTAAGGGGCATTACTATAATAAGGATACATTGTTCCTCCCTACAAAGATAGTCCTAACTGAAGCTCTACAGATGTGTCATGATTCACCTTTTGTTGGTCATAGCGGTATCAAAGCCACAAAGAACTACTCCTTTGCTCCTTTTGGTGGCCTATACTTAAGAAAGACACCAAGAGCTATGTGGCTTCTTGTCTCATCTGTGCACACACTAAAATACCCCAAACCAAACCAGCAGGACTGCTTCGACCTTTACCCGTTCCACCAGCTCCTTGGCATACCGTATCAACTGATTTTATGTGTTTCTTACCTCCCTCAGCAGGAAATCGAGTTATAATGGTGACAGTTGATTCATTTACTAAAATGGCTAATTTTACTGCATTAAAGAAACTACCCACTGCAAAAGAATTGAGTCAAATCTTTATACAGGAGATCTTTCACCTTCATGGTCTCCCTCAAGTAATTGTCTCAGACAGTGGTCCCAAATATATTTCACGTTTTGGAAGCATTTTTGTAAAATATTACACATCGATGTGGCCTTGTCATCTGGTTATCATCCACAAATAAATGGACAAATGGAACGTCTGAAGTAAGGACTTGAACAATATTTACACTGTTTTTGTAATGCTACTCAAAGCAACTGGTCTATGTACTTACCACTTGCCGAGTTCTCATATAACAACGCAGTACAAAGTGCTTCAAAGCTCACTCATTGTTCTTGCTCTTATGGATTTCATCCTAAATCCTTTCCTGCTATCATCAAGGAATCATCTACACTTCTTGCAATCACATCATTTACTCTATGACTACGTAGTATCCAACGTATTATACATTCCAATCTTCTAGCTAGCAAACAACAAATGAAAAAGATGGCTGGTAAGAGACGATGTGATGCCTCATCTTATCAAGTCAGAGACAAGGTCTGGCTTTCTTCAAAAGTTTTGCTCCTCTGTCCGTCACAAAACAAATTCAAACCCAGTTATTACAGACCATTCCTGATTCTTCAAAAAGTCAATTCAGTATAATTTTGTCTTCGTTTACCTCAAACTTGGAAGATACATCCTGTGTTTGATATGTCTCAGTTGAAGCACTATATGCCTGATCCTTTTCATAGACAATTCACCTGTCCCCCTCATGAGTTGATGGATGATGTGCCTGAATATCAGGAAATATGTCACTCTCGTATATTCCGAAGACGTCTCCAATTTCTCATTCACTGGAAGGGCGATTCTCTTAGCGAATGTTCTTGGGAAGACGCCTCTTCTGGTTACATTCCTCTTCTGGTGCGTTGTTTTTTCTGTTTTTATCCGGACAAACCTGGGTCTTTGGGGGGGGGGGCTACTGTCATGCCGCAGGCTCCCACGGCTCAGGCAGAGAACTCGGTTCGGACCACGTTAGGAGCCACAGACTGTTTTCCCAGCTGCGGGTCTCGCTGCGGCCCCTTTTTTTGGCCACAGCTCACATTGTTGCCCGTGGCGGGTTCTGAGGCCCAGGGTTGGGCGTCGGGCCTTGCCGCATTCAATGCACGGTGTGGGTTCATGCCACAGGGTGTCTGCGCCCCCCGACCCTTCACTTACCTGGTGCCCTGTTCTAGGGCTCTTTTCTTCTTCCTTTTCTTTCTTTTTCTTTCTTTTTCTTTCTTTTTCTTCTTATTCCTAGTGGGTTACATTCTCTTCCTCCCAGCATGCCTTTTTTCTTGTATTTTCCCTGTATGCATCTGGTTCCCTTTCTTATATGGTGTCTTCTTCTACTTTGTTCTATAGTCTTTTTCCCAATCTAAAATGGCGTTCTTGCTTTTTCCTGCATGTCACTTCTTGCTAAGGGATATTTAAGGGGTTAGATTCTTGTTCTCCTTGCACTGCAACACTTGCTATGGTGGTGATCACACTCGGGATGGTTTATCTACAAATCCAGATTTTGTTCCTGTTTTTTCCAGCTTCTTCCAGTTATTTTTCTTGACATTGGAATTCTGATTTTTTTTCACGTGTCCTTTTTCTTCTGTTCCAGGGAATTCCTGTCTTAGAGTTTTTTTCCATTAGGTGTTTTTCCCCTGTGACTCCTTCGGGAGGGCACGGACTGTTTTGATGTACCATTGTCAACAGCACCGTGGCTACTGGAAAGGGTCGCCCCTACCTTGGCCAGAGCAGGACCTGCTAGAATCGAGGTTGCCCTTTAGTTCCAGCTCACAAAGGCAGTAAGTGAAGGGTAGAACATGACAATAGATATATTTTTCAGTGAATTTTTATGTTTTTTTAACATTAAATAATATTTAATTATCTTACATTAATCAAACTACATCGATGCATGGCCTTCAGCTGCATGCAGCATATTGATCTTCCAGCTCAATTTACAAACTTGTAGTACTTTAAAGAGAGACCAATATGCTCGGGTCTCAAAAGCACATGACAAGCAGAAAAACACTTGTCACAGTCATTACATAAGATATTGCCCTTGAAAGAGTAATGATGCAAACACCTCCATCAAGGATTTCAGATAACTTTTTCAACATTTGTTTTCCCTTGGCAATGTGCAACATTAGGTTGATTTGCACTTTGCAGAAGTGGAGCTTCAACCACTTTGTTTATTTGTAAGTACTTCCAGTTGAGATTCTCTTCCTATGAAATGAGCATTAGTGCCAGAATGCATCCTGACCTGCTCTTTTATATAAGAATAGGCCACTGTTTTGTGCAAAATGTCTACCCAGCTAGAGTACTTTCTGCTGGCTAACCTTGTTGAGTTCTTGCATAGTGCATCTCCTACACTACTGCTGTGTAAATAATGTTGAAGTAATGTGTCCTGTCACCTTCTTTGTAATTAATTTCTTCCTCCGTCGGTGACCGCAGGGGAGCCTCAATGCCCCTGTGGTTCCTGTCTGCTCCCCTCCTCCTGCAAGAGCTGGCATTGCTCCCGCACGATGGAAGCTGTACATGTTCAGTTCCATGTGCATGGGAACAATCTTTTCACCATTTTTCCTGCCCACTTGACAGCAGGCAGGGAAACAGATGAAAACTCTGCTTCCAGCAAGCAAAAGCAGTTTTCCTCCTCCCGCTTGTTGGGAGCGGAGTTACTGTTTGCCCTCACTTGGCAGGAGCTGTTAAAGCTCCTGCCAAGAAAAAGCAAACTGCTATGCCCCAAGGGTGGGCACCTTGGGGGATAGCAAGAGCTGGCCCTGGGGGGTTCCATCTCCCAGGGCCATTAATGGCTCCTTTGATATCACAGGGCCTTTCCTGGTGAGGTGGTAGTCTCTGGGGCCGCATATTCCCCCCTCCCTGTTTTAATTGTACTACAGGTCCCAGGGAGATGGTGGTTGTGGGGGCTTGTGGGGTCCGTCAACCGCCCTGCACGCAATTTAGTCCCCGGGCTCAAAGCGCCACAAAAGTGGGGCCTCCATAATAATAACCTGGGGAGGTGGTGATCCCTAGGCTAACAAGAGCCCGGTGGAGGGGGTCTGCGCCGGGAGGTGGTTGTCCATGGGGCACAAAAGAGCTTTAGGAGAGGGGCCCTATGCACACCCTCATTTTTTTATAGTGCTGCATGCATCCAGGACCTGACCCACCCAGGGGCTAGATTGTGAACAAGCGCAGGAGACCACGCTTGTTTAAAAAAAAAAGAAAAAAAAGGAAATCTCAGCCCCTGAGCTATGTCAGGGTATTCCTACCTGGCCCTGTTTATTTTTTTTAAATGTTTTTTTGGGACTCAGCTAAGTCAGAATCAAAAAACGGCTTCCAACACTTGCTGGTTGAAGTGTTGGCAGCCAATCAGACCTCAGCATGAGATCTCTGGGATCCGTGGAGCCTCCACAAGCTTAAATGAACAAATTTAGTGTTCCTTTAATAACTATAAAAGTACTGAATGCATTTACACCAAATAACAAAAAGGATGCTTTCTGGACCAAGAGTAACCCTTCTGGCAAATTTGGTGTAATTTCACCCAGCAGTTTGGACTTTAGTTGTGTCTAAAATATCTATTGAAAATTGGCTGGGAAAAAATAATTTTGGGACCCCCTTCTTTTTCTCAGTCCATCCACGCTTGCTGAATCACCCCAAAACTTTCAAGACAGCAGCTGAACTGACTGTTGTACTAAGTTTGAAAATTTTGTGAGGATTAGTCAAACTGGACAAATGTTATTGGCAAAACAAAAAACACTTTTCCCATGAAAACTAGGTTCTAACTATAACTGCCTATATATATATATATATATATATATATATATATATATATATATATATACATATATATATATATATATCCTATTGGCAGTCACCAGTAGGTATTTATGCAACATCTTCAAATTAACTTACCAGAGTAGTGTGTGCTGAAGGCCATTGTTAAAATAGCCAGCAGTGCTAAAATTAAGGATATCTGTCATTGTGTCTTCTAAAGCAGAACATGATTGTTTTCTTCTCTTAACTGCTTGATTCTTTAAAAAAAAAGGTAGTGATCATTCACATCTGCATGTCAAAGAATGAAAACACTTTTCCAGTAATCATTAAAATACTATACATTACTCGCTTATGTTTTGATTTCAACACAACTGTTAATTTTTTAATACACCTGAAGTTATTGGCCAAATGTTCTTTAAGATAATATAATATATTGTCAAATGTTTAAAAAAGACAAAAGGTTACAGAGATGTTATAGTTAGGAAATATAATTTTAAAAAACATAGAAATTCACTTAATAAATCAAAGGTTACAGGGACATTATAGTTAGGTTCTGAAATTAATCGCACAAACCCACAGAAATTGAGCAGTTATAGTTAGTTATTTCAAGTACCTATAACTCATGCCCTTAGGCAATTATAACTTGCTCCTTCGCCATGCACTTCTAACTACCCATACATTACATCATCCATAACATCATCAATGATATCATTGATAATAGCACTGCGATATTTGCAGTAAAATTATTGATGAGAAAACTGTGCATGGCGGAAGCGCGAGTTATAGTTACCTTAGGGTACAAGTTATAGTTACTTGAAATAACACTAACTATAACTGCTGAATATCTATTGTTTTGTGCGGATAAATTCAGAACCTAATTATTACGTCCCTCTAACCTTTGATTTTTTAAGTGAATAAATATATATATATATATATATATATATATATATATATATATATATATATATATATATATACATATAACCTACTGGCAGTCACCAATAGATAGGTATAGACAGCACCATGTTTCCATTGAAAAAACCTTTTTTGACTGGCCTATAACTTTGCCACCGTTTGACGAATCTTCATGAAATTTTCCAAACTAAAGTGCTCTGATGATTCAAGACTGAGATCCTCATCCTGGGACCCACCACATCTGCCTGGGATGACTCCTGGTGGCCTGAAACACTCCGAACCCGCCACCCCAACAAACCATGCATGCAAGCTTGGTTCATCCTGGATGCATCTCTCGCCATGACCCGCCAAATTAACTCTGTTGCATCCTCCTGTTTCCACACACTTCGACTTCTCTGGAAATTTTTCAAATAGATCCCAAACAACTGCCGCAAGACCGTAACCACGTCCTGGACACCAGCAGGCTCGACTATGGCAACGCCCTATATGCTGGCACCACGCAGAAGAATATGAAGAAACTACAACACATCCAGAACGCCTCCGCCAGACTCATCCTGAGCATCTCCCGCAGCAAGCACATCATAAAATCCCTTAAAGACCTCCACTGAGTCTCTTTTGCAAAAAGGATCAACTTCAAACTCCTCATCCATGCATACAAGGCTCTTCACGACCTAGAAACTACCCACCAAACCAATGCATCACCTTCTACACCGCTGTCAGACCTCTCTGCTCTGCTCAACATGCACTGCCACCGTACCCCACATAGGAGAGACCTAGGCTGGAGGAAGATCCCTTGCCTATCTCGAGGCAAATAGCTGGAACACCTTGCCTCTTCACCTCAGGCAGTAACCATTATTACCTCAACTCAGGAAGGACCTTAAGACCTGGCTCTTCGACTGAATCACAGAGGACCAAACCCTTACAGCACCTTGAGACCCGTATGGGTAGTCGTTGTGCTTCATAAAAGCTAAATGGATTGAATTGTTGGGTATGGAAAGTTTCTGGGTAATCTGTCAATTGGGGCTGAGAAAAGGGGGGGGCACGGTCCAACCGCCAGCACCGCCAGCACCGCCAGGTTGCCGCCAGCCAATGGCCTGGCTGTCCCAACGTTCTCAATCACTGCAACATTCACAATAAAATTATTGATGAGAAAACTGTGCATGGCAAGGGCTCGAGTTATAGTTACTTTAGGGCATAAGTTATAGTTACTTGAAATAACTCTAACTATAACTGCTGAATTTCTATGGTTTTGTACTTCAGAACCTAACTATAACGTTCCTGTAACCTTTGTTTTTTTCAGTGAATTTCTATGTATTTTGTACTTAAATTAATTTTAATTACTATACATTATTCCAACCCTCAAAGATTGTGCGCAGCAGGTATTGGTCACAGGACAGTCCTTTGTAACCACCCGACCCCGTGTCATGGGCGACACTTGGTAGATAAAATTAGGACCTAGGGACCTAGTTTCTATAGAAGAACAGTTTTTATACTTGCCTATATCTTTGGAGCTGGTTGATGAATCTTCATGAAATCTTCACAAAAAAACAAAACACTCACGTCAGCTGCTCTCTGGAAAGTTCCAGGGTGATCTGTCAAACGGGGCCCGAAAAAAAGAGGGGGGCCAAAAACTTGATTTCTCCATGTTAATTTTAATTTTGAACAAGAAGAGAAACCGAACCTCTGGACAGAATTATACCAAATTTGGCAGAAAGCCAGCTCTTGGTCCAGAAAGAGTAGTTTTTGAAATAATAAAGAAAAAAATTTTTTTGAATATAAAAGGACTCAAACCCTCCCAATCTCGTGCTGAGATGTGATTAGCTGCCAACATTACAACAAGGAAATGTACGCAGCCATCTTGGGACTCGGTAGTGACACCCTCACCCCTTAGCTTTGCTGCTGTGGTCCCAGATGCACCCCCCGGGCCAAAAAGTACTTTTTTAAAATTATTGCCACTAATTCAGGATGGGATTGCGCATCCATGGCAATTTTTTTTAAAAAAAGCACAGCCTCCCATGCCTGTCTTAAATAAAACCCCGGGTAGGCCAGGTCCCAGGGGCATGTTAAAAATAAAGGAGGGTGCACCCGGCCTCCATCCTTGGTTTATTTATGCCCCAGGGACCGCCACCTCCCCAGGGCTAAACTAACAATTAATGCAGGGAGTGCGTGGCCCCCCTCTCAGCCCCAAAGACCACCACCTCTCAGGAGCAAAAGATTAAATTAACACGGGGCCTGCGTGGCCCCTCAAGCCCCGGGGACTGCCACCTCCCCACAGCTAACATCCAATCAATGCTGGGGTGCTGAACACCCCCCCACAGCCTCAGAGACTGCCACTTCCCTGGGGCTAAACAATCAATGCGGTGGGGCCTCAAGGCCTCCCCCCCAACAACCCCAGGGCCCCCCCCCCTTGCAGCCCGGGGACCTCCGCCTCCTCAGGGCTAACATCCAATTAATGCCACATGCTGCATGGCCCCACCACAGCCCCGGAGACTGCCATCTTCCTGGGGCTGAACTAACAAATAATGCGGGTGGGCATGCGCCCCCCCCCCTGCAGTCCTAGAGACCGCCACCTCCCAAGTGCTGAAAAAGATAAGGAAAGGGGCCCATTCTTGACCCCCCACAAGTGTACCACAACCTCCCCGGGGCAAAATTCAGATGTTGGAAGGGGACCACGCAGCACCCCTTGAAGAGCCAATAATGGCTCTGGGGACCACCATACCACAGGGCCGGCTCCTGCTATGTCCTCGGGTGCCCACCCCCAGGACATGGCTCCTTTCTCTGACTTGGCGGGAGCTTTGAAAGCTCCCACCAAGTCAGAACAAACACTCCGGTTCCAGCAAGTGAGAGCTATCAAACTTCACAGCTCTCACTTGCTGGAAGAGAAGGTTTCCTGTTTCCCCACCGGCAGGATGTGGGCAGGAAAACAGAGGAAACAATTTCTCTCACTGACAGGGTGAAGCATGTTTAGCAGTTCCATGTCTGTGACAGCAATGCCTGCTACCGCAGGAGGTGGGGAGCAGGCTGGGATCGAAGGGGACTTGAGGCTCCCCCCACAGTCCCTTTGCACATTGGGTGCCCTGAGAGGCACCCAAGACAGATGGCCAGGTCCCAGGGGATGGGGTCCCTGAGGCTGTGATTGGCCCATGGGGGCCGCATTGGCCTCTACCCAAAAAAAAAAAATTAAGGCTGGGGATGGGGCTCCTGGGGTCAAAATCGGCCTGGGGAGAAGCCATGTGCCCCCCCCCCCTTTCTCCCAAAAATAATAATTATAAGGCCTGGCCCTGGGGGATGGTGTCCCAGGGGCTAAAATCGGCCAGGGACAGGGGGCCACATGGCCCCTCTCCCCCAAACTGGACATTTACCCAACAAGGTAGCACTTACTACCTAACCAGTAGAAAGTGCTCCAGTTGGAAAGACATTTTGTACAAACTGTGGACTCTTGTTGGATAAACAAGCAAGTGAGCTTCTGTTTTGGCCACAATGCTCATTTCACAGAAATCAAACCTCAAGAGGAAGCCTTTAGCTCTTCCACACAAGTTAAATATCTCTTGCAAAAGCACCTTACAGCTAATGAAGGTTTGAGTGAAGCCTAGGATTTTTTGTTGCTTTCTTGGTCCTGAAGAAATTCCGACTGATCCGTATGTGACAACATAGACATGAAACATGTCAACCGCCAACGAGGGTTAAAGGATAAATTCTCCTTTCCCTAATTCTATTCCCTTTTTTCATCTTGGCAGAGTGGAGGAACATTACTTGCTTTTACATTCCCCATGCTTTTAACCTGACCGAGACCCCCTGATAATATTAAATTGATAGACATTATCGCCTAGAGTCAATCTTAATCCACTACCTCCAGCCCTTCACTCCCCGGTTGGTTTGAGTCTACTCCAACACCTGACCATGGCACTTACAAAAAGTTCATCTCTGGCAGAGAGCCCCCTTTAGGGGCCCTTGGAAGTTGCAACCCCAGACCGACGAGGAGCAGGCCATATGATGAAGCATGACACCTATTAGGCATGTGAGTATACTTGCTTCCACTAGTAAGAGTATCTTGCTGACCTGGTATCACTCCCTTGGAACAGTGTACCCATTCCTTCTATTTGTAATGCCTGGAAGGCTTTCACTGGCCAAATTTAAATAATTCTCCCTGTCCCCCCATTATATTCTGCAAAAATAAAAGTGTCAAGATAACTCTATTGATCATTGTATCTGCCGGAGATAGATGGGAGTTTAGTCTAATGGCAGTTTTGACTGAAAGGTAACACAGATGGTTAATATGCCTGCTGCAAAGAACGTGTATCATGCAAAGAACAGTATTTTATGTGCATAGCACAGTGGGTTATCGCTTTTGTCACAGATAATTCTTTTGTTACTGTGCACTTCATGTGTTACAATCGTAATCTAGCACAGTGAGCTATGAACTGGCCATGAAAGAGCTGCATGCAAACTGTATGGCACAAATTAGAATGTTGTTTTTTTCCCCATTCTTTCCTTTTCCTTATGTTGCTAAAAAAAGGTTTGCTTGCGTAGAAATACATTCTTTTTTAGTAAGGTCAACACTAACCACTGTGTTATGTTGTGAATCCTGGGTTTGTGCTTCTCCAGTCCAAGCACTCTTAGAAACTGCTTACCAGGGTGGATGACATGTGAATCCTAAACCTTGTAGTCCCCTGTAAAGTGCTCCGACCCCATACACTGGTATGAGAGGTGCTATAAAGCAAACAAATTATATGTGACAGAGAGGCTACGGAGAGATGAGGCCCTTATGGTTTTACTTCCTTTCCCCACCACATATTTATGTGAAAAAGCTTTCTCAGATCTTATGTACCTAAAAAATAAATTGCTTGGGAAAGGTAGAATTAGACATGAAGATTCAACTTTCATAAATAAAACCAAACATTGAAAAGTTAGTCACCGAGATGCAGTGCCAACCTTCCCATTAAATTTTTTCGAGTTATGCATATTTTTTCAATATAAAATAATGATATCTTTAGTAATTTGAGTATTTGTTTGACGTGTACTTGTTTGTGTATTTTTCACAAATTACTGTTTTAATGTTTCAAATTTAAATCATACAAGTTACTTGGGGTCCTTGGCTTCCAGTAACGATTCAGTGGGGGTCCTCAGAAGTGAAAAGGGTGTGAAACATAGAGTTAGTTCATAAAGAATCAATGCATTCAATAGCAGGTAGTGAGCAAATTGTGATCACTTCTGCTGAATACATTTTAAAACATTCTAAAGAAGATATTACAAATTGCAAATGATTATTATTCGCAATGCATGATTTCCTATGTGAAATATTAGTACATAAGGTACTGTGTTCTCTAAGTAGGAGACTCGTCTCGTCTCCCCTGCATTCTCCTTGCTGAACTCCTAAAGCAGGATGTAAGCTTACGCCCGAACAAATATAATGTAGACGTGATAATTCCCACCTGTAAGTGTAATGAAAAAAAGCAGCATAACAATGTGATGTAAACACTTAAAATATGTAAATTAGATCTCGGAGACAAAATGGCACGTCAAGAAATGTAAAATGTATAAAAACTGGCGAAAGATGGATGGCCTATGGGTTTCTTCCTCAAAGGCAATCCTTCTTATTTGCACTAACTTCTTTAAGTAATATACAACAGTATATAATCAAAACTGGCAATTGCCACCGGTGTTTGTCTGCATTTTTACAAATAACCACTAGATGTCAGCACATCACACAAAGGATTGTTTTATGCTCGAGCAGCCCGCGGAGTAGAATTGAGGTTGATACTTTGGTCTGTAGGCAAAAAAACAAAAAACCTAACAAGCACAGTTTAAGCACACTTGCTTTTTGAAGCCCTGGGAACAAGATCTGAGCAATGTTTTAGCTTAATGCTGGCTAGTTGTATTTAGGTAAATACCTTTCTCCACGCCCTTCACAGGGCACTTCAAAACAACTTTTCCAGCAGGACCTACCTGCAGAGTCGCGTGGCAAGAAGTAGCCATACTAGAGCTTCCCTGCCAGAAAAAATCTTTTGAGTGCTCTGCCAGATGCTAGCCATTGTAATTTACTCAGTGCTTAATTTGTAAATAAAAAGGTGCTGGTGCCCGAAGCTCTCTTCTGAAACACAGGCTGCTGCAATTAAATGTGCGAACACAGAATACTGAGGCAGCGTAATCCTGAAGTTATCTCGGGCCTCTTTAATCCAATTATAGCCACTCCCTACCCCTTCAGCTCACTCATGCAGCTTTGTACATTATCCCTTTGTGGCGCTTTTTGTTTTTCTCTTCCTCCATCTTTCCCATATGTGCCGTTTGCTCACAGTTTGCTACATGAGGCAGAAAAATAAGTGCCGGCCCTCAAAAATAAGTGCCGGTGCTCAGCACCGGTAACAACAAGCACAAATTAAGCACTGAATTTACTTAGTGATTACTATTAAGTTAAATAAGATTGATCGGCCGTGGGAATTAAAAGAGGCAGCGCATGGCGTGGGAGGGGGGAATAATATTGAAATTTTAAAAAATAAAATAAAAAAAAAACATAGTCCCCTCAGCAGGCACATGCTCCCAGCCTGCCTTGCGATCAGTCCGAATGCTGCTTTCATGCTGCTGGTCAAGCAGTCAAGCACCAATCAAGCAATAGTTTAGGAATGTGAAATTGCTTATCACTAATAAAAAACACATAATCAACACATACAAATACAAATATTTTACACTGATGTCATGTACTGGGCTATGACACATATTGTAAAGTAAAAGCAAGAAAGCCTAGTGTAGACAAGCCATCCCTTCTTCATTTCACATACTTACAACCTTACACAATGGACATATGCAAACCTGTAACAACGCAAACTGTCATACATTTCAATTCTGTGCTAAGGCATCAGTACAACTGTCTCACACACACATGCACCAATAGTGATGTATCAAGGATTGAAAATACAATGAGGACCAAGTCGTCTAGGTCATTGGTCTTCTGAAAACAAACGTTATCGGTCAAGTGAAGACCAAGTAAGCTCAGACCTATGTCACACACACAACCACAAGATGTAAAAAAGAATGCACCCTACGTGTGTACTTCTATACTGCGCAGAGAAATGACAATCAGACCTACCTAATAATGCAATGAGTTCATCAATAGGCCACTGTCTAGGTGGGTATATCATTACACACACATCAGACATTGCAAGACTTACATCTGTCTGTGTAGGATTCTCAGGGCCAAAGCACGTGTTGCTAACATGACAGATACACCTACCATGATGCAAGATACACGTGCAACTACTCACATGTGTATGTGAACTACCACACTTTCACCACGTATGTGTCATTGCTAACCTTAGGTTCCCAAACAGCCAGGACTCACTTACCACATCCTTCATAGCAACAGCAAGTACACATAACTATTTCCAATGTTGTTTCATTACTGAAGCTTTCAATTGATACATGATGTTGATACATATCTGTCAAGAATATAACTATGAATAGGCTACCATTGCCTATGTGTAATGCCTGCAACAGTATGTCCAAGTAAAATGCTGTGCAGCCACTTCCCACTACCAGAACATTAGCAAGGTAGTGAAATTCCTGGCCTCTGATACTAATATAGGTGTTTCCACAGAAATGTTGCAGCACCTCAATAGTATCCAACATGCATGAGTCTACTCTGATGAGACTTCACAAATGTCTATCTACATCTCTCACTTAGCTGAGGGGATTTCCTTGTAACAGGTGTGAAGATGATAACCTTGTATGTCATGTGACATGTCTGATGGACATCACAGCCTCACAGGCTGCCGCCACTTCTCAGAAAGTATTAGAAAACTAGAGATGTCTTGAATATGCCTTACTCTATGTTGCACATAGACAGGAATCCTGAGACATTACAGAGGACAGAGATCAAGGTCCTACACACCTTACCACCATGCCATTGGGAGGATTCACCTGTTGGTGGGTATTGACTATCACCAGAGTAGAAAATGCTATATAGTGGTAAACATGTGACACAGTCATATGTTCACCATAATATGATATTGTACTGAAAGGATAACATAGTAGAGCAACATGCCTCTAAATACATTTCTATGTGCACACCTGTGTGGTACAGGTGGCTACTGTACATCAATGTGTACCCAGGAGATCTGTGACACTTTGCACTTACCACATTGTCAGTGCCAAAATTCAGTTCCCTCACTCAATCACCTAGTAAAGGGACAAACATGAGTTAGGTCTGTACCTAACCCCTTGTGGCTGCTGTGTTGCCTTCAAACGCCCATCCAGCTCAGGGTCACATCTCCCACCCATTCTGCCGGACACACGCTCGACCCCATCTTCTTCGTCAGCAAACACGTAACCTTCAGCCACTCCACCGAACTCCACTGGCCTGACCACCGCTGCGTCCACTTCACCTTCAATAAACCCCCCCCACCCACTACCTCACCCAACCGACCCCCCGCAGCAGCTGGAACAAGATCACCAACGACCGGCTGATCTTCGTCCTCACCCTCACCCCACCAGCTGCCTCCACCAATGCCGACTCAGCCGCCTGCAACCTCAGTCAATGGATTGAAGACTGCACCAACACTCTCGCCCCGTTCAAAAAACCCACTCAGAAGCACACCATCAGTAAGGCCACCTGGTACACCACCGACCTCCGGACCTCCAAACAGGTCTGCTGCAAACTCGAGGGGAAGTGGCGCCAGGAAAAGACTCCAGCCACCCACACAGCCCTCGAAAACACCATCCGCAAGCACCACCAGCTCATCAGAGCCACCAAGAGATCCTCCTTCAAGGAACGCATCGATAACGACACAGACAACAGCAAAGAGCTCTTCAACATTGTAAAGGAACTCGCCAACCCCAGCTCCAGCACCAACGACATCCCACCTTTGCAAGACCTCTGCGACTCACTCGCCACCTTCTTTCACCACAAGATCACCGACATCCACAACAGCTTCAACAACATGACCTCACCAGCAGCCACCAACACCTCCAACTCATCGCCTCCCAACCACACCAACCTTCTGCTCTCCTGGACACACGTCAATGACGCCGACACCATCGAAGTAATGAACACCATTCATTCCGGCTCTCCATCTGACCCCTGCCTGCACTACATCTACAACATAGCAAGCTCCATCATTGCCCCCAAACTCCGTCTGATCATCAATCGCTCCTTCGAGACCGCCAACTTCCCGGAAGACTGGAAGCATGGCGAGATCAATGCCTTACTCAAGAAACCCCAGGCGGACCCCAAAAACCTCAAAAACTACCAGCCCATCTCCCTGCTCCCGTTCCCGGCAAAGGTACTCGAGAAGATCGTCAACGGGCAACTATACCACCACCTGGAGGAAAACAGCACTCTGGACCCGTCTCAATCCGGCTTTCGCAGCAATCACAGCACCGAGACCACCCTCATCGCTGCAACCGACAACATCTCAACCCTCCTGGACGAAGGCGAAACAGCAGCCCTCATCCTCCTGGACCTCTTGGCCGCCTTTGACACCGTCTGCCACCATACCCTGTGCACACGCCTCCACGACGCAGGGTTTCACAACATGGCCCTGGACTGCATCACCTCCTCCATCACCGATAGAACACAGAAAATCTGCCTCCCACCATTCCTGTCTGAAGCCACCAAGACTATCTGCAGCGTAACAAAGGGCTCCTCCCTCAGCCCGACACTTTTCAACATTTACATGGCACCGCTCGGCAAAATTGTCCGATCTCACAAACTCAACATCTTCTCTTACGCCCACGACACCCAGCTGATTCTCTCCCTCACCAAGGACCCCGCCACAGCAAAAAACAACTTCCACGAGGGAATGAAGTCCGTAGCCAATTGGATGAAGAACAGTCGACTAAAACTTAGCTCAGATAAGACGGAGGTCCCCATCTTTGGCCCCACCCACTCCGCTTGGGATGCCTCCTGGTGGGCACCCTCACCGGGAGCCGCACCAACACCCACCAACCACGCCCGCAACCTCGGTTTCATCCTTGACTCATCGCTCTCCATGACCCAGCAAGTTAATGTCGTCTTGTCCTCTTGCTTCAACACCCTTTTTATGCTCGACAAAATCTACAGGTGGATTCCCACTGAGACCAGAAGGACAGTTACCCAGGCCCTCGTCAGCAGCAGACTGGACTACGGCAACGCCCTGTACACAGGAACCACGGCAGCTTTCCAGAAAAGACTGCAACGGATACAGAACGCCTCCGCACGCCTCATCCTCAACATCCCCACCATAGCCACATCACAGCCCACCTGAGAAACCTGCACTGGCTTCCCGTCAACAAAAGGATCACATTCAAACTCCCAACCCACACCCACAAAGCACTCCACAACGCCGGACCAGCATACCTCAACAATCGTCTCACCTTCTACACCCCGAACCGTCAGCTCCGCTCCACCGATCACGCCCTCGTCACCCTCCCTTACATCCACAGGACAACATCTGGCAGCAGATTCTTCTCCTACCTCATGGCCAAGACCTGGAACTCCCTCCCCATCCCCCTACAGCAGACCAAGGGCCCACTGACCTTCAGGGGACTCCTCAAGACCTGGCTGTTCGAGCAGTAGCAGCTCCCCCCACCCCCTCAAAAGTGCCTTGAGACCCTCACGGGTGAGTAGCATGCGCTACAAATACTATGAATGATTGGTAGGCCACTGCCAAAATGTGGGCCATTGGGGGGGGTCGTGGTCCGACAGGCACCCCGTCCTCACTGGGAGGACACCCCCAGCCGGGCCTCTGTGGTCTTCCGCCCCCAGCTTCCCAGGTCCCTGCACCTCTTCTGACAGTGGGTGCTTTACCAGCTGTGGACCCCAGGGTCCACACTTCTTGGCAATGGCACACCAAATCCCCTTCTTCTGATGGGCATTGACCTACATGGATGACATAGATAAGAAAGTATGTCATGTGCACATGCACCTCACTAAAACAGGCAGAGTTACTAAGTAGTTAGTACAACAAGTCAAACACAGGCTGCCTTTAACATCCCCTCCACTGATAGATGAGCAAATTCAGTCAGGCCCGATGTGAGGTGGAAACAGGCAGACAATATGCATCTCCAGCACCAACTGTCATGGTATCACATATGACCAGACAGTCAACACATTTGCAACTATGTTATTTCAGGAGAATTCTGGTATACCAACTCTACTAACCTCTTGCAACAGTCACAACAAACACTCTCCACAATGTCTCAGGACTCAGAATCTCTCACCAAACATAAGTACTTGACCAGGAACTCATACCATCCTCTCTCAACATTGGCACCCTACAGACTTTAAGGACATAATCAGAAACATTGACCATCAGCCTTTGCTTAGTATAACAAAGTATAGTTGAGCTAATGAAATATTTGTGCACATGGTGCACTTACCTGCTCCTCTGGTGCACCACAGAGCTGTACATACAGGGATAGGACCTCCTCAACCAGCTTCTCTATCTCCTTGGGTGAGAAGGCAGGGGCCCTATCACTTGTAGGGCATTGCATGATTGCTCCCAGAAACAGTACACAGCAGCTCAAGTCGAGGAAGTCTTGCTGGCAGCAGTATCAGGAGTCAAGTGAGAGATGAAGTATGAAATGGTGATCACGTCCACCAAGTAAGAGACCGTCACCACCAGTGGACATCACCATTAGACCAAGACCTCCAAAGGCAGCAATGTGTACAATAGCATTATCTACCGCGGTCTACCGATGACTTCCGCGGGAGGACGTAGATCATTTCCTATTGTCCAATACAGTAGGTCAGGCAGCTGCCATTTTAAGGTCCTTAGATGGTCGGAAAAGTTAAATTAAAGATGCGTCATGAGGTCAGAAACATACCTTTGCCATAGTTTTCAGTGCTGGCTTTGAGCAGCCATGTATTTATAATCTAAATTAATAGACATGTTGTAATATTCATGATATGTGAGTAATGTATCATTAGTGGCATAGTCTGCCTCTCATGGCAACTGGATAGCTGGTATTTACGTCTATTATATGTGAAACAGGGTAAGAATGTCATTATCATTGAGATTTTCAATTACATGCGCAAGGGGATGACATTGAAGCAATGAGCCATTATTTCCCTAGGTATGTTCTGTGTACCATGTTTTTACTGTGTACCATGTTTTTACTATTTCATTTGCTGGGGGTTTCTGCTACAGAGGCTGGGTTGTCAAAGGCATGTCCTTACCCTTGCAGAGCCTCCATTCCACTGGCTGCCACAGATGTAGAAGGGGATGATGTTACATGGCCAATGGAAGGGGTGTACTTTTTTTAGACATAACCTACTCAGGGTGGTATTAATGTCTCTCAGCACCCCTGTTAGGGGGGCCATGTTGGCATTGTGGCCTCCCACTTTTACATGACTTCCTGGTGGTTGTCCCTCTGCAGCTGCTTTATCCCCCCCATCATGGCAAGCACCAGGCCCATCACACCTTGGGACTGTTGGTAGACTCCTAAGACTTGGGAGATGGGGTCCTAGGCAGCTGTATCTCTAGGAGCCCCAATCTGCTGGGCCACATCATCCCCCCCATGTACCCTATCCCCACATGCCTATTCTCTTGACACAGTTTGCCCCTCCCACTGGTGCCAGGTCATTCATTCCAGGGTTTTCAAGAGGTGACTCAGGCACCTGTTCTGGAGGGCACATGATGGTTGTAATTATCCTTGGCACACTAATTTGGGGGCAAATGGTTACTTGGGATGTAGATGCAATATGGCTGAGAGGAGTCAATGTAGGCAGGGTGAGGCTGACAGTTGTAGACTGAACAGGTGTCGCAGATGGGCTAGAGTAGTCCTCAATGTCCTCACATCCAGTGGTGTTCTCCTCACTGAGGGCTTCATCCAGGGGGAAGTGGTTATCTCAGGTGTCCTCTCCATAGTCACAATGGGTAGGTGACCTGTTGTAGAAGCAGAACAGACTGTTACAGATTATAATGTGATTAGTGGTATCAAACTTTGACAGGACGATATGCTTTGAGCTATGTATAGAAAGGCTTTTCTGGATCCCCTGACATGACAGTGACACCAGCTTTCAAATCTGGGTTACAGCTATAGGGGATACAGGGAATTCCTATATCATACATCTTGCTACAGGATATCAGATTACATTGGCAGTTGGATATCTGTTGACAGACTCAGATATTGACTGCTGTGTGGCTTTATATTGTTCATGTTACCTCCCATTTATCAGTAGTTCAGTTTTGAGTCACCCGACAGCTGCAGAATGTGAAGTGGAAACTGATCTGTCCATCAGCTTAGGAGTAACCATTTTACCTGACCATAAATATCAGGTTACACCTAGTACAGCACACTGCAGATCCGTGTGTTCCCCCAGGAGCGTATCTTTCAATGGGTGATAGGAGGTAAAAGGGACGTTTTAGCAGAGGACACAGCTGTAGCTGTGTGTTGGTGGTAGTGTACATGGAGATGCCCATAGCTTTGCTGTCATTGCCCTAGGCTGTAAAACTGTGGATCATTCAGGTGGGTTTAGCCAATTGTGTAGTTGACTTGCAATGCTATTTTCATTATGGTACACTGTTCTGTTTTTCTTAATTGTAGAACAATGCCTGCTGGGAGTTGAGGTGCTGTCAGTCCCTGACCTACCCACGCCATATACAGACACTGTGCCCCCAAGTGAGTTTAGTTGACATGTCATATGCCAGAGAGGGATATTTGGACAGTAGGACACAGGGGTGGTGAGTGTGTATCTGTTAAGATGTCAAAAGGTGATCAGTGCGCATGCAAGACAGAACTTTAGGGTGACATTTTTAGTGTTGTGACTTATCAGACTCCACCTCCCAGGCATTCCTGTCCAGCCCACAGGATACAGGATGTCCAAGACCTCCTCCTCCCATGATGTGAACGTTAGGGGAAGAGGTGGGGGTCCACCGCCAGTGTTCAGGACTGCCATCTGGTGCCTGGAAGCCATGGAACCTACCTTCCCCCTGAGGTCATTCCACCTCTTCCTGATGTCCTCCCTTGTGCGTGGATAGCTGCCTACAAAATTCACCCTGCTGACTATTGTTTGCCCCATCTCCATTTTCCTGGCAATTGAGGTTTGTTGGCCTTGGGCTCCAAATAGGTGTGGCTCTTTGTGGTTTTTGTGGGGACATGGTAGTGGTGGACGACATTAAACAGTGAAAAAACAGGTGATGCAGTGTGGGTGCTATGGTGTGAGTGGGTGACGGGTGGTACCTGAAGAGTGGAGAAAACATTGTGTTATATGTATGATGTGCAGGTGTGGGATGAGTGGTATTTGCTGTGGTGCGGGCTGCCTAGTCTATGGTTTCTAATTTCTGTGTGCAACCTTTATCTTGCTGTGTATGGCATTTTTGATGCAAAGTATTGTGGGGTGTGAAGCAGTGTATCTAATTGTGCAGTTTATAGGTATGTCGGATGTGTGTCAGGTGTGTGAAATTCAAACTATCCAATGTGGTGTAGTGTATAACTGTGTAGACCGCCGACCGCAGCTGTGCGCACCGCCATTGGTTTTCTGCAGTGGAAGAACCGCTATTGTGATTTGTGGGTCGTAATTGGTTCAAAGGATTTTTGACAGGCTGGCGGTTCTGGTGGTGGAACCGCCTCTTTCCCTCCCTCCAGAGTCCTGGCGGCATCTGAATTTTGGCTGGGTTTAGGCAGTCCTGCTTGTGTAACTCGTAATATAGCAGTCTGTGTGACCGTCAACATCATGATTTGTGGGCTGTAATTGGTTCGGAGGATTTTTGATAGACTGGCGGTGCTGGTGGTGGAACCGCCACTTTCCCACCCTCCAGAGTCCTAGTGGTGTCTGAATTTTTTCTGGGTTTAGGCAGTCCTGCTTGTGTAACTCGTAATGCAGCGGTCTGTGTGACCGCCAACACGGCGGTCTTTTGGTGGTTGCCATGACGGCGCTCTTACCAAAAGACCAGCAAACTCGTAATAAGGCCCTAAGTGTATAGCTGAAGTGGAGAGAAGATGCCTAGTATCCAGAGAGGTGTGTGTGGCAGCATGTCCACCTCAGGCTAGGCAACTCATTGTTGATTCGAGGGTATAGATCACAAAGCGTTTTGCTCATGGACATTTAGCCAACACAAATAGCTGTAAAAAGTGTTAAACCACTTTTAGAATTCTCACAAGTTGTGTTTACACTCATAAAAGTCTATACTTATTAGACGAGACCAGGGATTTGGCAGACAGAGGTCATTCCAAGCATTCTACTCGAAATTCGTTTGAATTACTGGAAGTGATCAATCTGCACCCATGCGAGTTATAGATACTACACCTAGCCCGTGCAATACATTATATGTGCTTCATTCAGTGTTTACCGAGTTCAGAACCTGCCCACGAACATCCAGTCTCCGTTCACTATTGTTCTATCACCAGTCTCCAAAAAATGGAAATAGGAAGCCGGGATGAAACCTCTAACAGATAGGTGATGTGTTGTCACTGGGTAGAGAGAACCTCAGTAACAGGGAAGACAAGGTCTTCTGGTCCTGAAGAAAGTCCAAAGGTGCATTAGTCACCAGTTTAGAGCTGAAACATGTGTACCCAAGCAGCATAATGACGAGGTTATTCTAATCAGCACCAGCATCCTCCCACTCCTGAAGTATTTTTAATCTTGTATGGTAAAGGTAATTTCGGAATAATAAAGTTAATTCATTTCAAAGGTATTCATCAATGGCAATCCATAAAACGCACATTCATCAAAATACACAAGATTTATAAAATACAATATTTACAGCAATGTTTAAAAATAAAGTGCCTTCAATCAGATACAAAGTGCCAATGCCACAGCTCTTAAGGATAGAAACTTAGATACTTTAGTGTAAAACAACCCTGAGCAATAGGATTTTCTATAGATTATTTGAACATGCTGGCGAATAGCACAAGCTAAAGCTACTTGAAGTCCTAGATACAATAAAAGACACAGATATAAAAACAACAATCAATAAAAAGGTAAAGCGCAAGTGCAAGAAGACTGTTGATAAATAGAACATATCAAATAACAGATACTGTCAGAAACATATCAAACGTCCAGAAGAAGACAATACCATTGCGAATAACCCAAGCAGCATGCAAGAATTTTCACACAGCAATAACAATCCCTGCTCTGATGCCTTACCGTAGTGTACCTAGAGCAAGCGCATATGGGAAGAAACCCAGAGCTTACACACACGTTTTTTTACCTGGCCGAGCATAAGCAGGACAAAATAAGGCAAGATGTTGTAGAGTTTCATCAGGTAGGTTACAGGAAGGAAACTTGCTGGAGCGGCAGTATTTTTCACCCCATTTAACACAGAAGCTGTTTACAGGCAGAACCCCGTATCTCCATTGTAAATAAAGTTGCTACGGGTTACATCCCGGAAGAGTGTCAAAAAACAGTCCATATGCAGGGATAAACTTGGGATCTAAAAACAAGTCTGTCAGACTCCTTGCCTTTACACATTAATTCTGGCAACCACAAGTGCTCCATAAGAAGATCATTGATGAAGGTGCAAGGTACTAATTTTGCTGCGTCCAGAGTATCCCAGAGGCAGTACAAACAAATATCAAAAGCATAGATTTGACATGTGGCAACGATGGGTTCTTCTCACAGCCCGGGGACCTTAGTAGCACCCTTATTTATGCTCTAAGCGATTCCAGCTCGTCTGTGATCTAGAGCGTGTGCAGTACCTAATTGGTGGGAAACGTGGCATTATGGTTAATCAGATAGTTACCAATATCCATAAGGTGGGAAAGATGGAGAGCACTCTGCTGGAGTTTAGAAGGCTTCTAACGAACCTATTTTCTCCTGTGCATAGATCATCCGCCCTCACGTAGTCCAGTAACTCTGCGCCGCTGTACATAACTGATGTTTCCTCTTTTAGACTATAAATCTCCACTTCTGGAGCAAGAGAACATGCCAGGGCTTTCTTGTGCATGTTAATCACAGCACCTGATTCTTGCTAAATTTTCAAAACACTCTTGCCAGTATGCTTGGACAAACTCATCTTGTGCAATAGGCAGATCCCCAGGTACACAAACTCCTGAACTTGTTCTAGAGGCACACTCTGCATTAGAATAGTCACCCTACCTGATTTACAGGAATTAAATAACATATATTTTGTTATATTAATGTTAAGCTCAAGGCCCCTGGCTTACAGAAACTTACGAAGCGATCTTCTATTGCCTGCAGACTGCAAAAAGCAGCATCAAGATTTAGGGGGTCATTATGAACACATCGGGATTTCCCGCTGTGTTCATGCTGGCGGTCTAAACACAGACCACCAGCCTGTTGAAGACCTTGCCGGCCCACTAAAGAACATTCTACAGGGTAAGCAGGCAGAAACAGTCTTTCTGCCAGCCGGCCCAGCAGAATGCTGGGGCTGACCATTGGCGACGGTTACACATGGAGCCGTCATCAAAGTCGCAGTGCGGTGGGTGCAGCAGCATATCACTGCCTGTAAATCGGGCAGTGACATGCGTGACGGGGCAGTACACGGGGGCCCCTGAGCACCCCTTCTGACAGCCTTTCCCCGGCAGGGGGAACCGACAGGGAAAGACTGGGGGAACACAGGTTCTTTATCCGGCAGGCAGCGCTGCTTGCAGCACTGCCTTGTCGGATAAGGAACTCTGCCATCGTCAGACTGCCTGGCAGCGGTAGCCTGGCGGTGGTGGAGTTCCACCAGTGGCGGTCTCTCTGTGAACAATATATGGCGGTCTGGACCACCATATTCATAATGAGCCCCTTTATGTCGTCCCAGTTCGGGTGCATTATTACTAGGGAAGTCAAGGGCTTTTACTTAATCGTTAATGTAAAGCAAAAACAGTGTTGGTGCCAACACACACACATTGCGGGCACCGGTCTTGATCTTAAAGGGCTCTGTGAGCTCAACTTTGTTTCCATATCTGACGCGCTCAGTAGTACAAGCATGTAGCCTGATTAAGACAGACAAAGGTTGGCAGGGACATCCATCTGCTTCAACACTTCCCGCAGCTTATCTCTGGGAATAGAGTCAAACATTGACCTTAAATAAACAAATGCCATATATAAGTGGCCTTTGTTAAGCACTACTGTTTTCCAACATAGGCAGCAGAAATTAAGGATTTGATCCACTGTACTGATCCTAGTTCTAAATCCCACCTGCATGAAAGGATAGCGTTCTCCCTGTCAGCTTCCCTAAGTTAATGTGGGAAAACAATTTCTGAGAAGTATCAATAAGGCTAATAGGCCTATAGTTCCCTGGGTCATCTTTACTGCCTTTTTTATGTATCCGGATGATCTCAGTGGTCTGCCAAGAACTCGGAATCCGGCCACCTTCCAGGATAGAGGAAAAAAGCAGAAAGCAAAAGGCAGCCCAAATAAAGGGTTCCCCTTGGAACAGATCCCCAGGAATGAAATCGGGACGAGGCGCCTCATTAAGGGGCATCACCTTATTTGCCTCCAGGATATCTTTAAATTGAAGGGTCAGTAGGGTGGATACACTTACCAAGTGGGGAGATAACTTCTTTGATATCGTTGCACACAATATTTGTCTCGGCTGCCTAGATATTCTGGAAATGATCCACCTAGGTCTGAGGTCAGAGACTGTTATTATCACAAGTAGCAGCAATACAGCTACCATGGACCACTATACCCCAGAATGATTTGCAGTCCGTTGCCCTAGTAGCTGCTACCAAGACCTCCCACATCTTGTATTCCCATGCATGTTTTGCTTGTGGCAGTACAACTTTATAATCTTTCTGGCCCTTGAAATATCAATTCTATTGCCAGCTTTAAGCATCTGCATAAGAGTAGTTCTAGTCTTTCTGCAATTGGATTTGTTACCGAATTGCATTTTGCATTTGCGATTTGGTATTTGTATTTGGGAAGGGGCGGGTTTAGGGGCATCACTTTCAAATACTGAATCGGTATGGTATGCATTACTGTTTTGCAACTGAATTCCAGTTGCAAAACAGTAATATTTTACCACCAATTGAAACCTAGTGGCAACCTATTTGCAAAGGGGAATAGGTTCCCCAAGGATCCCCCGTCTCCTTTAAATATGTAAATAATAATATTTTTCAAGAGGAGTCAGTGGTCCCATGGACCACTGCCTACTCTTAAAAAATGAAACTGTGAAGTTTCAATGTCTCATTTTTTAAATGCATCCCGCTTTTTAAGGAAAACGGGCTGCATTAAAACAAAATGCTTTATTAAAAAGCAATCACAGACATAGACGTCTGCTGACCCCAGCATGGCCACCACCCCTGTGATGGCTGTGTTTCCTAATGGGTCACAAATTGCAACCTAGCTTATTAATATGCATGAGGTAGGTCTATTTATAACCCACTAGGAATCGCTAATGAAACTCAAAAGAGTTTCGTATATTATTAATTCCTAACTGAAATTTAGAGAGAATCACAATTAGGAAAACAGTATTTCTAAAGTTAATAGATCTGATCTATAGTAACCAGAAATCTGTGGCAAATCATGTACATCTAGAAAGTTTCTCTGCCTCAGATTCTCAGGTTATAGAAGTAACTCTGATTTTCCTGGAACTAAAACACAAATAAAATGTTAGCAAAGTATACACTTAAATGTTTACATAATCTCATTGCCTTTCATGATAACTATCTTAGTTTTTGTGAGTCTCTCTAGTTCTATACACTCAAGAATTTTTGACTGCGTGCTGGATTTCGCCATTGCTGATTTATGTACTCTGGCAGGCTGGTTTTTGTACTCTGGGCACTCCAATACTGCTGATCAGTGCTAACGTTCAAGTGTTCACTCTGTAAATTGTGATTATGATTGGTTATCCATGATTGGCATATTTGATCTACAGGTAAGTCCATAGTAAAGTGCACTGTGTGTGCAGATGGCTGGTAAATCAAATGCTATTAGTGGACCGGCAGCACTGATTGTGCGACCCACATGAGTAGTGCTGCAAAGCTGGCTCAAACCTACCACCGCACCTTCTGTGAGTGGGGTTTTAAACATGTTGACCTGGCAAGTGGCCTTCCCTTTTAGTACATATAAGTCACTCGTAAGGTAAGCCCAAGGTAGCCCCAGGGTGAAGTGTATGTGAAATGAAGGACATATATTGCTATATTTTACATGTCCTAATTGTAAAATACTGATAAATTTGTGTCTCACTATTGCAAGGCCTATCCCTCCCTTAGGGTATGATTGAGCTGCCTTGCAATAACTTACAAGTACAGCTTTCAAATGGGAAGGGATAGAGATTTGGAGTTTGAGTCCCCTGAATTCAGAATACAAACATACATCTTTTAGTAAAAGTGTTTTTTAAATTGTGTGTTTGAAAATGCCACTTTCAGAAAGTGTAAAGCACACAATGTACATGGAGGAATCATTTACATACAACTATTTCAGCGATATTAAATACTATTAATGTTGTAATTAACCATAGATTAAATTCCATAAATGAATAAATCTTCAAACAACGTGTAATTTGTTTCTGGGAAAATGAAGAATTTTTATACATTCACTAATAATATATACATCAACATAGCAAAGCAACAAAGAGATTTTTTGTGTTTTTATACAAATGCACTGGTGACCACTCTTGTTCACAATCCATCTACATCCAAGGGACAGAAGGAAAGCACCCACCCTCCTGACTCTCCAACTACAAAAGGTTTGAGTCCTATAAGCAGTCTTTCAAACAATCAGAAAATCACTCCTGAGGGACTTCAACAGCTCATGTGAAGAATTGCATCATCAACATTATAAGGTCGACGTTTCGGTCTCCCAAGGCTCAAACTGTCCATGAGACCATCCTCAGGACAATGTGTCAAAGTGGATTAAATCACAATAATTTTTGCTTTCAACGTCAACTTCCTAGAACAGCACTGCTTAATCCTTTTCATTCAGCACATTCAACACTAGTAAGTTACTGCAGTATAAAGAAAGGATGACGTAATTTCACCACAGATATGTCAACTCCCACCAGGCTCGAATCAATCATAAAGCTCACTTGTAGAAAGTGGGCATTTTCTTGCTTTGTCAATCTGTGTCTCTGTCTGCCTGTGGAATCAACATCTGGTTTAGACAGACAGGGGATGGTCGTGCATACACTCTAGAAAGTTACACAAATAGAGCTGAGGTGTGCCCTGCATATCGTGATGGCCCATTAACCGGCTGATGGGTCTTCCTGAGCTATAATAGTGGGAGGAGTTGTCACTGACACCTGGATAAGGCTGTGTCTGTCCTCTCACTATGCTGTCTCCACCCCCCTGGAGTGGTCTGGAGCCAGGCTAGGGCAAAGCAATATCTCATGAACAACAAAGACTTTCCTTTGAAGTATGCCTACTTCAAAGGCCAAAATGGGTATAAGTATTGGACCTAAACCCCCAGACTTTTAGAGCTTCTGGATCAAGAGGAGACTCTGTCAAGGAGAAGAGCTGAAGAGCTGTAAGAAGGAATACTGCCCCTTTACTGTGTGTTGCTTTGTTCAGTTGGTCTGAAGTTGCTGCTTCTGCTTTGAAGAGTGCAAGGACTGGACTTTGTTGTATATCCTGCTTGTGAAGGTTCTCCAAGAGCTTGTGTGTGCTTGCCTCCTGTTTGAACTCTCATCGCCAGAGAAGACCTCACCTGCAGCACCCCTGAACTCCACTGCTGGGAGTTCTCACCTGCTAAGTGGTACCCATTCCAGTTCTGGGGCGATGGTGGTTGTCCCTGCTACAGAAATCTGCAAAACCAACGCATTGCTGCTCCAGCGCCTGTGTTTCCGATGCAATGCTGCCATGCAGGAGAAATTTCCAAGTATCACCGCTGGGTGGCCAAAGAAATCGATGCAGCGCCTGTGAGAGGCATAAACAACCGCCACCGACCAAGTCCAGCGCCCCGTGTCTCTGATGCCTGAGACCCCCTCCTTGATTCCAACACAGGCCTTGCTGCTTATGCATCACCTCCTCATGGACTCAGGAACTGACGCATCCCTGTGCTTTTTGATGCTTTCTTCCTTTGCAGCTGTTTCTGTCTTGGATTTTGACGCACCCAAAGGTAATGTGTGTACATCCCCGCATCCATAGAGTTCTAAGCACAGAATTGCTTAAATCTTTAAAGAGTCATATTTTGAACTCTGTATGTTGGAGTTTTGTCATTCTGGTCTTGGTTAGATTAGATGAAGATTGTTTATTTTCTAAACTGGTGTGGTGACCATTTGTGATGTTTTCACTGTGTTACCATCTGTGTTATGTACAACTGCTTTACTCATTGCCTCTGAGATAAGCCTGACTGCATGTGCCCAGTACCAAGAGAGTGAGCAGGGGTTATCTTAATTGTGTATCTTAATTGTGTAATTCTCTTACCCTGACTTGAAGGAAGGGTCCCTACTTGGACAGGGTCAAGACACTGCAACTAGAGACCGGCCATTTCTAACAGTTGCAATATAAATAAACCTTCTCCAGAATTATGTAATTCACACTGAACCAGAAGTTATTCTTGCCCCGAAACATATATCACTGCCTTAAATACTATTCCTCACGTGCTTAATATCCAAACATCTAGTTTATATACCTTCAACTTCTATCACTGAAATAGGTTAAATATTGCAGTTCACTATCTAAGATATGATTAAGGGCCCTAGAATGCTTCAATGTATTAAGTTATGGTTTAAAAACAGCACTTTTGAAGAAAATCACAGTCTACGAGGATTTCACACATGTTGCAGCAAGGTATTTGTGAAAGTTCAAAAGACTTATAGGAACTGATGATTAGAGTGTCCTCCAAAGATGCAGAGCCCTTCACCCAGCAGTGCCATTGTTCAGACGTTACTGCCATAGATCCAGTGAGTTCAAAGTATTGGCCTTGCACATCTGCTGAGTTCAGGAAGATGAAACAAGGCCACAGATCCTGGCAGTTTATTAGTGCATTTGTTCCAAAGAACATGTATTTTGCAACAAATTAATTTCAGTGACATAGCATATATATATATATATATATATATATATATATATATATATATATATATATATATATATATATATTCCGTCCCCTTAGGCTACACACCTGAGTAAAGTTGAGAAGAACTACATATCCCATATAGCCACAGCACTCTCAAAAGAATTTGCAGAGGGTGTCATGTAACTACTGCAGCCTGCAGTTGCTATCTAGAAGTTTGAGTCCTTTTAACCCGTTATTCAGAGACATCAACAAAGACATCCTGCACTTAACCCCTTCTCTGCCAGGCCTTTTCCCCTCAGGTGCCAAGCCTTTTTCTCGCTGTTTGGGGCAGTTCGCGCTTAGACCCTCATAACTTTTTGCCCACATAATCTACCCATGCCAAATTTGAGTCCTTTTTATCCGACATCCTAGGAGTTCTAGAGGTACCCAGACTTTGTGGGTTCCCCTGAAGGAGACCAAGAAATTAGCCAAAATACAGCAAAAATGTTGTTTTTTCAAAAAAATGGGAAAGAAGGGCTGCAGAAGAAGGCTGATGTTTTTTTCCCTAAAAATGGCATCAACAAAGGGTTTGCGGTGCTAAAATCATCATCTTTCCATCTTTCAGGAACAGGCAGACTTGAATCAGAAAACCCCATTTTCAACACAATTGTGGCATTTTACTGGGACATACCTAATTTTCACTAGTTTTTGTGCTTTCTGCCTCCTTCCAGTTGGTGACAAAAATGGGTGTGAAACCAATGCTGGATCCCTAAAAGCTAAACATTTCCAAAAAGTAGACAAAATTCAGAATTCAGCAAGGGGTAACGTATGTAGATTTTACAAGGTTTTTGTACAGAAAGTAACAGCTGAAGTAAAATAAAACTGAAATTGAGATGAAAAAACAGCAATTTTTCTTCAAGTTTTACTCTGTAACTTTTTCCTTCCGATGTCAGATTTTTTAAAGCAATATACCGTTACATCTGCTGGACTCTTCTGGTTGTGGGGATATATACAGCTTGTAGGTTCACAAGAACTCTAGGTACCCAGAGCCAATAAATGAGCTGCACCTTGCAATGGGTTTTCATTCTATACCGGCTATACAGCAATTCATTTGCTGAAATATAAAGAGTGAAAAATAGGTATCAAGAAAACCTTTGTATTTCCAAAATGGGCACAAGATAAGATATTAAGAAGCAGTGGTTATTTGCACATCTCTGAACTCCGGGATGCCCATGCTAGCATGTGAATTACAGGGCATTTCTCAAATAGAGGTCTTTTTTACACACTGTCTTCATTTGGAAGGAAAAATGTAGAGAAAGAGAAAGGGGCAATAACATTTGTTCTGTTAATCTGTGTTCCCCCAAGTCTCCCGATAAAAATGGTACCTCACTGTCATGGGTACGCCTAATGCTTACGACAGGAAACACAATATGGACACATCACATTTTTACATTGAAATCTGACGTGTTTTTTGGAAAGTCCCTAGCTGTAGATTTTGGCCTCTAGTTCAGGCGGCACCGAGGGAAACCTACTAAACCTGTGCAGTTTTTGAAAAGTAGACACCTAGGGTAATCCAGCATGGGGTGACTTGTGGTGCTCTCACCAGGTTCTGTTACCCAGAATTCTTTGCAAACCTCACAATTTGTCCAAAAAAACACTTTTTCCTCACATTTCGGTGACAGAAAGTTCTGGAATCCGAGAGGAGCCACATATTTACTTCCACCCAGCTTTCCCCCAAATCTCCCAATAAAAATGATACCTCACTTGTGTGGGTAGGCCTAGCGCCCGCAACAGGAAATGTCCCAAAACACAACGTGGACACCACATTTTCCCAAAGAAACAGAGCTTTTTTTTGGAAAGTGCCTAGCTGTGGATTTTGGCCTCTAGCTCAGCTGGCATCTAGGGAAACCTCCCAAACCTGTGCATTTTTTAAAACTGGACACCTAGGGGAATCCAAGATGGCGTGACTTGTGGGGCTCTTACCAGGTTCTGTTACACAGAATCCTTTGCAAACCTCAATATTTGGCCAAAAAACACTTTTTCCTCACATTTCGGTGACAAAAAGTTCTGGAATCTGCGAGGAACCACATATTTACTTCCACCCACCATCCCCCCAAGTCTCCAGATAAAAATGGTACCTCACTTGTGTGGGTAGGCTCAGTGCCCACGAAAGGAAATGCCCCAAAACACTATCTGGACACATCAAAATGATCAAATACAAAAGTGCCTGTTTTTGCGGGGGCACCTGCGGAACAAATTTCCTACCACCTAACATTCCCCTCAGCCTCCTGGTAAAAATGATACCTCACTTGTGTAGGTGGGCCAAGTGCCTGTGGCAGGGAAGAGCAAAAAACATGTCAAAATTGAGGGGGGACCAAAGCGGGTCCAAAGTGGGGCAGAAGTTTTATTGGTATATATGAGACAATGCAGGGTGGCAGGAATTTTGTGGATTCCTGCAGATTCCGGAAGGTTCCATCACAAAAATGTGGAAAAAATGTGTGATTTCCAGCAAAGTTCGAGGTTTACAGGGCGTTGTGGGTAAGAAAATGGTGTGGGGTGCATGTGAAGCACACCAACCTGGACTCACCCAGATGTTTAGTTTTCAGATGTGTCTAGGTCTCATAGATCTTTCTACATGGCAGCGTCCCAAAGTCCAAAAAGTGCAGTCCTCACCATTCCAAGTGGAATGATTATGAGAGTTAGCCAAGCTCTCATGGCCCAAATGTAAAACCAAAACCCAAAATAATCAAATGTCCTCTTGCTTGCCATGGGATAAGATGTTTTAGTGTGTGGGGGGGAAAGCTGAAAGACTGTTACCCCCTTCAGTTGGGGTGGGGGCATAACCATGCCCATACTGGTTGGTAGCCACCACCTCACTATTTTCTTTTTTTGTTTATTCCCTGGCATCCAGTAGACTTTCTGCCCCCCCCCAGGGTGTGGATCAGGGGTAATTGCCCCATCAGCCCAGTGGTAGGCAGAATAAC
Organism: Pleurodeles waltl; assembly: GCF_031143425.1. Classification (NCBI taxonomy): domain Eukaryota; kingdom Metazoa; phylum Chordata; class Amphibia; order Caudata; family Salamandridae; genus Pleurodeles; species Pleurodeles waltl. The sequence goes on along the minus strand of NC_090440.1, from coordinate 583,062,326 downwards.
TTTGGCCCCATTTATTTTGTGTGGGTGTATGACCATACCTCCACCCTCTTATTTAAAAAAAAAAATCTTCCCTGGTTTCTGGTGGGCTTTCTGCCCCCACTTGGGGGCAGATGGGCCTTCCAAAAATAGGTTGATCTGCCCCCAAGGGGGGCTGATATGGCCAACAGTAATGTGCTCCCATGGGGAGCGACCCTTGCCGAAGGGGCTGCCCCACAAACAAAACACACACCTACACACACACCAATCGCTGGTGCCTAAGTGGTTTCTGCCCTGATTGGCCTAATAGAAATAGGCTGATCTGCTCCCAAGGGGAGCAGAAATAGCCTAAAATAAATTTGCCCCCCCCTCGGGGAGCAACCCTTGCCTAAGGGGTAGCTCCCCTTGTGTGAAATTGGTGCAAAAGAAAACCCTTGTGCCTAGTGGTTTCTGTCCCCCTTGGGGGCAGATCAGCCTAATAAAAATAGGCCGATCTGCACCCAGGGGGGACAGAAAAAGCCTAAAATATTTTGCCCCCCCGGGGAACGGCCCTTGCCCAAGGGGCCACTACCCGCATTCAATAATATATAAAAAAAAATCCCTGGTGTTTACGTCCTTGGCGCCTCAACGCCGCAGCCTTACACGGAACCATTACGTCCTTGGCTGCGAAGGGGTTAAGGCAAGTGTGCATTGGACCCCACTTGCATATTAATATGGAATTACACGTTTATTTTTCAGGGTTGGTTCATTAGAACTATGAACCTGTATTTTGCACTTTGCTACCTTTCACAATCAGTCTGCTGTCATGAGATAAACTCAGACGTTGAATCTTGTTTGTTTTCACAAAGCTCTACCATCAGGATATGAACTTGTACTTTGCCCTTCACTATTTTCACAAGAAGGCACCAACTAGGAGCTAAAATTCCCTTGCAATTGTTATTTCTATGAAGAGACATCAGTTAGGATTGTGAACTCAATGTCATTTACATCACTTCAACAGCAGAAGCCAATGAAATCCCATCTGAAATAAAATAGCCAATGGAATCACATCTGATATGAAAGAGCTCAGAGTGTTGTTCACAGTTACTATTTAAGTTTTACTTAAATTACAGCTCAGAGGACTGTCTTTTCATCCCAAAGCAGACATTGAGAAATACAGAGGGTACCAACAAGGAAATCAGATCTAATTCCAAAAGGTAGTTGCCAATGTCAACACCACAGTCGTATTAGAAGTATTTTTTGTCTTTAGATATTAATACGCCTGTAGTGAGGACCAAGCCCAGCTGTGCAGCCAGGCAACATGAGGATATCAGATGTCTTCTACTCATCCCATTTCACTATTGCCGGGTGTACTTCCAACTTACATATTGTATGTGTGAACTTGGCTGTGGGTTTAGAGAAGTGTGGAAGCTCTCAATGCTCCTTTTGGATCTGAATTGCAAGGTTAGTGTCTTGACAACATTATAGAAATGATTAATTATTCTTTTTTTCACCTGATGCAGTATATATATTTGAAGCATCTGTGGTTTGTAGAATTTGTCTGTTAAAATATCAAAGATTTAGAAGAGGTGGACAACCATTGCCAGACGTGTGTCTTGTTAACTGTTTTGAATTTGATACATTAAATGTAGCACATAATATTGGGCACACTGAAAATTTGTGCATTACATCTTTCTGCTCTAGTGATTTTAAACATCCCTAGAAGAAAAAAACACTCTTCCTAAAAATAGCTGGCATCTAATAGGCATGCCTGTGAATTGAATAGATTTTAAAAAATAACTGCTGTAGGAAGTTGGCTCTGTATATAATATTTCAAAGTAAGAAATAGTGTGCACAGAGTCCAAGGGTTCCCCTTAGAGGTAAGATAGTGGCAAAAATAGATAATTCTAATGCTCTATTTTGTGGTAGTGTGGTCAAGCAGTAGGCTTATCAGTGGGTAGTGTTAAGCATTTGTTGTACACACACAGGCAATAAATGAGGAACACACACTCAAAGACTTACTCCAGGCCAATAGGTTTTTATATTGAAAAATATATTTTCTTAGTTTATTTTAGGAACCACAGCTTCAAGATTTACAGTTAATACTTTAAATGTAAGGTACTTCACTTAGATACTTTAGGAACTTTAAATAAAAGCAATATCATATACAGTCTTTGTAAAAATGGCAATACGCTATTTTCCAAGTGGACACCGTGCAAAAATCAACAGTTCCTGGGGGAGGTAAGTAAAGGTTAGGTTTGAAGGTAAGTACAACACTTACAAGTCTCAAAGTTGGGGCATAGGTATCCCACCGTTGGGGGTTCAAGGCAACCCCAAAATTACCACACCAGCAGCTCAGGGCCGGTCAGGTGCAGAGGTCATAGAGGTGCCCAAAACACATAGGTTTCAATGGAGAACAGGGGTGCCCCGGTTCCAGTCTGCCAGCAGGTAAGTACCCACGTCCTCAGGGGGCAGACCAGGGGGGTTTTGTAGGGCACTGGGGGGACACAAGAAGGCACAGAATGTACACCCTCAGCGGCACAGGGGCGGCCGGGTGCAGTGTGCAAACAGGCGTTGGGTTTTAGATTGATAACAATGGAGGGACCCGGGGGTCACTTCAATGATGCAGGCAGGCACCGAGGGGGCTCCTCGGGGTAGCCACCACCTGGGCTAGGCAGAGGGTCACCTGGGGGTCGCTCCTGTACTGGAGTTCGGTTACTTCAGGTGCTGTGGCTGTGGGTGCAGTGTTGGTTCCAGTCCCTTGTTACAGGCAGTCGCGGTCAGGGGGAGCCCCTGGATTCTCTCTGCAGGCGTCGCTGTGAGGGCTCAGGGGGTCATCTCTGGTTACTCACAGGCTCACAGTCGGCAGGGAGTCCTCCCTGAGGTGTTTGTTTTCTGCAGGTCGAGCCGGGGGTGTCGGGTGCAGAGTGGGAAGTCTCACGCTTCCTGCAGGAAATGTGAAGTCTTTAAAGTTGCTTCTTTGTTGCAAAGAAGTGGCAGGTTTTTGAACAGACCCGCTGTTCACTGGAGTTTCTTGGTCCTTGGGTGCAGGGCAGTCCTCTGAGGCTTCAGAGGTCACTGGTCCCTGTTGGATGCATCGCTGTTGTAGTTTTCTTCGAAGTTGGGAGAGAGGCCGGTAGGGCTGGGACCAAAGCAGTTGTCGTCTCCGTCTTCTCTGCAGGGCTTCAGGTCAGCAGTCCTTCTTCTTGTTAAGGTTGCAGGAATCTAGTTTCCTAGGTTCTGGGGTGCCCCTAAATACTGAATTTAGGGGTGTGTTTAGGTCTGGGAGGGCAGTAGCCACTGGCTACTGTCCTTGAGGGTGGCTACACCCTCTTTGTGCCTCCTCCCTGTGGGGAGGGGGGCACATCCCTAATTCTATTAGGGGAATCCTCCAAACTCAAGATGGAGGATTTCTCAAGGCAGGGGTCACCTCAGCTCAGGACACCTTATGGGCTGTCCTGACTGGTGGGTGACTCCTCCTTGTTTTTCTCATTATCTCCTCCAGCCTTGCCACCAAAAGTGGGGGCAGTGGCCGGAGGGGCGGGCATCTCTACTAGCTGGGATGCCCTGGGCGCTGTAACAAAAGGGGTGAGCCTTTGAGGCTCACCGCCAGGTGTTACAGTTCCTGCAGGGGGAGGTGAGAAGCACCTCCACCCAGTGCAGGCTTTGTTCCTGGCCACAGATTGACAAAGGCACTCTCCCCATGTGGCCAGAAACATGTCTGGTGTGTGGCAGGCTGGCAGAAACTGGTCAGCCTTCACTGGAAGTTGGGTATGTTTTCAGGGGGCATCTCTAAGATGCCCTCTGGGTGTATTTTACAATAACTTGTACACTGGCATCAATGTGCATTTATTGTGCTGAGAAGTTTGATACCAAACTTCAAAGTTTTCAGTGGAGCCATTATGGTACTGTGGAGTTCCTGTTTGACAAACTCGCAGACCATATACTCTTATGGCTACCCTGCACTTACAATGTCTAAGGTTTGGCTTAGACACTTAGGGGCATAGTGCTCATGCACATATGCCCTCGCCTGTGGTATAGTGCACCCTGCCTTAGGGTTGTAAGGCCTGCTAGAGGGGTGACTTACCTATGCCACAGGCAGTGTGAGGTTGGCATGGCACTCTGAGGGGAGTGCCTTGTCAACTTAGTCATTTTCTCCCCACCAGCACACACAAGCTGTGAAGCAGTGTGCATGTGCTGAGTGAGGGTCCCTAGGGTGGCATAAGACATGCTGCAGCCCTTAGAGACCTTCCCTGGCATCAGTGCCCTTGGTACCAGGGGTACCAGTTACAAGTGATTTACCTGGGTGCCAGGGTTGTGCCAATTGTGGAGACAAAAGTACAGTTTAGGGAAAGAACACTGGTGCTAGGGCCTGATTAGCAGGGTCCCAGCACACTTTCAAATCATAACTTAGCATCAGCAAAGGCAAAAAGTCAGGGGGTGACCATGCCAAGGGGGCATTTCCTTACAGCTGCGTTACTGAGTTGGAACTAATGGGCAGTTGACAAAGTCCTCATAGAAATGTAAAATCTCCTTATGTTTTCTAACTCTTTGTATGGAAATACAAATATTTGGACCGTATAGCTGCAACTGTAATCATATGGAAAACACGCCTGAGATGGCCGGCCAAACACATATGCCCACTTAGCTGCACTCTCCCCTCCTCCCCCTCTCACCTCTCGTGGACCACCCCGCCACTCCCTGAACGTACTGCTGACTGAGCCAGCACCTGAAAGATAAAGCAATAATTAAATATTGTTTTATCTTCCAGCTCCTGGCTTAGCCAGGGGGTCTACACCCCTTTGCCATTGCAAAGGAGTCGCCCCTCAGTTTACTGAGCGTTTATCTGATTTCCTATTTTGTTTTATTTGCACTCATTTATGGACTTTTCCAGCATTAAAGAGGTAATATGGGTTTTGATCCTTCGGTTGCTGATAAGGCAGTACCAACAACGTGTGGAGCCGAAGTAATTGCCTCTACATAACGCTGTGCGCCGGATTATAACCTACCAAAGGCAGGAGGTTTTCAAGTAAGCCTTTCTCAGGTTTCTAACAAAGAGATATCCTTTGTAAAACTTCTCTGAAGAATTAGCCGTGGCTTCAAAAGTCAACAACTTGATGGTTGGGCTGTCAAATCAAGGAACTATGATTTCTGAGGGCGCATTACCAACAGACCCTATTGATAATAGGTGAGGAGCTGTTAAAAGAGCATACACAGTGTCAAATTTTGCAATTATACCAAATGATTAGGTACATGATTCAGTCCCTACTAAAGGATTTTCGCTGTCTGGAGGAGGAGATCCAGGAGGGTGTGGATTTTTCATCAGCTTTAGCCATGATGGACCACAAGGGCTCTTTCTAGCTGATATCTCTTTTGACAACTTATGCTCCTCAGCTACTGCTTTGGGAGTCTCCAGGACTGCATTCAGAGACACATTTGGATGCATTCATGCAGGAGTGGCTGGTGGAATTTGACACTGGTGGGGTGTCAGCAGAACGAATCAAACATACTAGAGAGCGAGTGAAACGAGCTAGCCCGACGTCAAAAAGGGTGGTTCGGGTTTTTTTTCCCTGAGAAATGTTTTAATAAATTGGTGTATTTTGGTGCAATTTGCAGCACTTCATCTGTGATAAATTGACTAAAAATACAGTTCTTCTAGGCATTCATAAACGAAAACTCATAAAATATTACATAGAATTTCTGGGTTGCCAAGCACTCTGACTTCCTCAAGGGGGCTAGGCAAGATTGCTTTGGCTCTACCTTTTCCAATATGAAACATATAACATAGGTTCATAAACGTCCACAAAGAAACACACTTGTAATTTTGTTTCTACCAGTAATGCAGGTTGGCCACTTTATTCTCTGCATCAGATAGAGCAGTGCTACAACACTGAGGTGTAGCCCTTTTCCCACCCAGTCAGCGCCGGGACAACCAATCTGCATGGGTGCCTTCTGGTTGCCTAGCAACCACAACAAGCTGGTACGCCCTCTCCAGGCTCCCCGGGGCCAAGCATTTAAAAGACTACCTCAACTGCGGCTGAGCGCCAGCCCTGCCTGCTTCTCCATGCTGTGCCTCTCACAAGCTTGGTTCACATGTGTGAGGCCTGCCAACACCACAGTACGGGGTCATAGACATGCTTGTGCTCCTGCGGCCATACTAGAGCCCAACACGTCTTCCTGCCATGTGGACTCTGTGTGCAAGGACACCGGCAGCTGGAGGAGTGACTTCAAGTCCAAGGTCCTGTCCCGAGGGACTGCACAGTCTGAATTCAACCCCCACTGCATCAAAGACACTTGGGGGGGGAAGAGTATTTTGTCACATTCCAGTATCCTCCTTTCCATAGCAGAGGTGGCCAGTCTGGTTTTAATTAGATAAAGATTATCTATTTTTCTACAACTGGTGTGGAGTCTTTTTGTGGTGTCTTTCACTGTGTTACTGTACTAGGTTTTGCACAAATACTTTACACATTGCCTCTTTGATAAGCCTGCCTGCTCGGCACCAAACTACCAGAGGTTAAGCACAGGTTATCTCATGTCTGTATTTGACCTACCCTGACTAGAGTGGTGGCTGCCTGGCTTAGGTGTATACCCTAGCCAACCGGAAGCCCCATTTCTAATAGGGACACATTCAGCAGTGCTTGCATGTTGTCTTCTTTCATACCAAGAAGCAACATGCAGGTGTGAAGGGAATTTTCAGCTGGGCCCATAACAAAGGAGGAAGTTAAGGGGTCATCGGTCCTCCTTTTGTTCCAGTATTCTGACTGGGAGCTATCTGGAGCCTCACACATATATGCAAATGCATCGGAGGGGAAGGAAATGCTCACAGCTTGTTATCGCTTCACAGTACTTAAGAAAGGCATGCTTTTGACTTTGTTCAGTCCCTGTATACAATACATTTTCATGCACTATAATAATGTCAGATGTGCTGGTTTGGTATAGTATTTACACAAATAACAGTTTAAATACCACAATTTTGTTTTTTATTTCTTTTATAGTGCTACTCATCCACATGTATGGTGTCAGAGCACTTTAGATCACATGTCATATTATGTGTAAATCAATGTACAGGATGTCTTACATAAGTCAGTGAGAGTTACAAGGTGTAAGAGTCACATGTCATTAATAGCTTACTAAGCTATATTAGGAGGATTACCAAATAGGAACTGTAAGTAAAAGGATCTCTGTGTTAAAAGCAGTAACCCACTTATCTAGCTAGATAAAATAAAAATCTGAAATCCACATATTACATGACCTGCTTTGCAGGAGACATATTAACCCCCTGTGCTACACTTTGATACAAAACTGGGACGAGATAAAACAGAGACCTCTCAAGCAAATGTGCTAACCCCAGAGTTATTATTGTCTGAGATATTCTGGGCACACAAAGATCTCTACAACAGGTGCGTTAACCCCATAAGGTATAAATGCAGACTTTGCAAACAGTTGAGCAGAATAGGTTTAATGCCACTTGTCGCCTTGTTGCAATTTAATTATGGCAGAGCTCAAATGTACTCATGATAGACCTGCTAAACATATGTGTGGCAATTCAATATGTGATATGGTGAAATAATTAAAAAGTTAAATATTTAATATTTTACACTTACCTTATCAGGCATCTTCTGTCCCAGTCAATTCTGCAGGCCGAGTCCAGGTCTGTGTAGGTTTGCAGCCTGTTGCTGTGGTGTCATCCAAGTCCATGCAGCATGTGACTCGACCTCACAAGGTCATGCGTTGAGCCTCATGACTCTGTGACGTCAGGTCAAATGCAACTGAAAGCATTAAAAAAAAAAAAAATGCAGCATTACTACAGTAATCAGAGCACAATACAAAGTGGTATTAAAAAAAAGACTCTACCTTTCCCAACTTGTATTAGAGATGGGTGGGGTGGGTCAGTTATGCCTGAAGATCCCGCCCCATCTAGTGATGACCTGTGAAAGGGTGGGGCTGTCATGGAGTAGCTTACACCCTTGGGAGGTGCAGGGCTTCATCTATACCCGCCAGAGGCTGCTTGGAAAAATGGCGCTGCTTGCGATCATTTATAGGCAGTCTAAAATGCCCCCAAGCAATGACTATAGGGCTGGCACCATGTCAGCCCTAATTATTAAAACGTTGTATGTGACACAACGCATGTGTCACAAAAAAACCATGCCTGAATGCCTGCCTTTCCTGTCTGACGTAATGCCCATGTCTCCTGACTCGGAACGTCATCTCAGACAGCAGAGGGCAGGCAGCAGCAAGAGTTGCAGGACGGCTTCCGCATTTCTTTTAAAATCCTAAGTAGCATCGCTATTGGTGTTACTTAGCATTTTAAAATAAATGCAGTCTGCGGATGCCAGCAGTAGGGTGGGCAGGGCGCAGCCCCCGTGCCCATTCAAGGAAACCACCTCTGCGTTCATGGAAGGTGGATGAAGCTCAGAAGTCTATTCTCATGAAGCTCCATTTATCCGGCTCTTAGATCTTGAAACAGCAGCTGGACGAGATGGCGAAGAAGTCTGTTGAAAATTAAAAAAACTCATGCCTCCAGTCTGTTCATTCTACAGGGGGAGAGGGTTTGTGTTATAAAGATGCCACACCATTTCTTCAGTGCCAGTCTTTATCCATCTCCACTGCTCCATCAACAGCTCACCACACAGCCTGCTCTTCACAGCTCCCTCAACATTCTACTGTCAACTCCTGTCCTTGTAACTGTCAGAATGTTCCATTCTAAGGGGAAAGGGGAGGAGGGAACATACTACTTCTACACGTATTATACTTAAACTCTCACATGGATAAACCTATTTATATAGAACTTCCTTATATTATCTATGCTACTAAAACTATAATACCACACATCTTCCCTTCCAACAAAACATAACAATAGTTACAAATCATCCATGTATACCTATCATTCCATTGAATGTTTTGAGGAGACACTATCATTGAATGCAGTTCATTTATAATCAAGTGGCACATTCATAGTCTTTATGCTAAGCAGGAGGTTTAATTTGCCTGCCAGTTGTTCTTTTGCCAAATCTTCCTTCAGCCCGACTCTGTGGAACTTCCTTACTCCCGCCAGCTTCATCAGAATTTTCACCACTCTTCTCAAGAGGCGACGGCTGTTTGACGATCCTATCCATACTCCAACACTGCCCATTTTCCAATACAACTACATTGTTTTTCACTTTGGCAATACTTAAGGGGCCCATACATTTGGTGTCTCTCATATTTGATCCTATTCCCCTTAAGGGATTTTTAACATACTCTTTGTCCCCCACTTCTCATTGTTGCTGTTTCGTACCATTTCGTACCATGTTTAAAATCATACATTTTTTTGTATTTATTTTGGTGCAGAGATAACTTAAGCTTAATATGTGGGGGTGCAGGTTCATTTTTCTCCCCTCCACCTAACCAGGAAGGAAATAATTTTGTGCTCGGTTTTCTGCCTTTTAGCACTGAAAATGGGGAAACTTTAGTAACCACATTTCTTGTTGTATGGTAAGCCCATAACATGTCTATGATAGCATTTTCAACATTTAATTGATTGACTATATCTAACTGGATACACTCCTTGATCATACGGTTGGTTCTCTCAATCAGACCATTTGCCCTTGGGAAATACAGAGCTGTAGTGAGGTGGTTTATACTGAGGGAAGCAAGAAAATCCTTCATTGTTGATGAAGTCAACTAAACACCATTATCGGTAATAGGGGTAGCAGATATGCCCTCAACAGCGAACACATCTTTGATTAAATTAATCAGTGATTCATTGGTGATTAGGTTAACTCATTTTGCATTTATCCAATGCAAGTGATAGTCAATTAATACTAAGGCCAAGCATTTGACTACTCCAGTCATGTTGATTGGGCCAATGATATCTTATGCCAACTTTGTCCAAGGCTTGTCAGGTATGGACACAGGAGAAATTGGGGCTTTGCGAACCCATTTGTGTTGTCACTGTGCGCACAAATGGTGCAATCTTTGACTTCTGCTTCAATCATGGAGTCCATATTAGGGAATCAATATTGTTCCCTAACACGTGATTTGGTTAGGCTTCTGCCCAAATGGCCTTCAGGAGCCAGCCTGATGATTTTGTTTCTCAAACTTGCTGGAGGTATTATTTTATTCTTTCTAAATACACAGTTTCCATTTTCATTTATCTCGTTTCTCACCTACCAGTAGCTTTTGATGACTTCATCCAGATCCTTCCTGGATTCAGGCCACCTTTTTTTGGCTAACAACTTTAGCAAGGATAACGATTCATCCTTTTGACATGCAGAATTCAATTTTTCATCATTGATTGAAGATGTAGAAACAATCATCACTGGATAATCTGGAATTTCTTAGTCCTCTACCGCATCCAACGGGACTCTAGATAAGAAATCAGCAGCCGTATTTTTATTGCCAGGGAGGTACTCAACCTTAAAACAGAAGCTCAAAAGACCCAAGATCCACCTAGCGATCCTTGGTGTGCTATTGTAAAACCCCTTCGTGGAGAACACACACAATAATGGTTTGTGGTCTATGCGTATGGTAAATTGTGTACCCCAAAGAAAGAATTTAAAATGTTTTACAGACAAAAAACATGCCAGAGCCTCTCTTTCAATGACCAAGTAATTGGACTCTGCTTTGCCTAAAGCCCTTGACGCAAAGGCCACTATCCTCTCTTTCCGATCTATGACCTGAGATGATGTTGCCCCCAGTCCCAACTTGCTGGCATCTGTGGTGAGAATGGTTTTCCTTTTATGATTAAAGTTACAAAGATAAGGTGCTGTTAAAATGGTCTGTTTAATTTTTTGAATGCACAGTCATGACATTCCATCCATTTGTAAGGGATGTGATTCTTCAGTAACTCTCTGAGATCATGTGATAGTTCTGAGAAGTTCTTGACATATTTTGCCATGTATTCAGCGAGACCCAGGAATGACTTAAGTTCTTCCTCATTCTTGGGTGCCTCTGCTTTCCTAACTGCCTCTACCAGGGAAGTTTTAGGTTTAAATCCATCTCTCGATATAGTATGCCCTAAATAATCTACTGAGCTCACCCCAATTTGACATTTTCCTTCTTTAATGTTAATCCAGCTGTTTTCAGTTTACTCAGAACTCTCTTCAAGTTTGTGTTGTGTTCCTCAACTGTGGCACCATAAATTAAAATGTTGTCCAGGAAACATAGAGTTTTAGGAGCATCTCCTAAAATACGCTGCATGATTTTCTGAAAAACAGCAGCAGCGGACGCAAGCCCAAAGGCATCCTGTTGAACATAAAGGAGCCCAGAGTGGTGGTAAATACAGTGAGCTACTTAGAATTTGGGTGCAGTTCCACTTGATGGTACGCACTGGAGAGGTCCAGCATCGAGAAACAGTCAGCTTCTCCCATGGTACTCACAATCTCATGAATTATAGGAAGAGGGTATCTTTCCACCCATATGTTCCTGTTCAGGTCTCTTAAATTAATACATACCCTGATGTCCTTGCAATTATTTTTCCTAGCAATAACAATGGGAGATAACCATTCAGAGCTGTCAATAGGTTGGATTATACCTAGGGATTCCATTCTCTCAAGTTCCTTCTTAAGAGCACCTTCAAGTAAATAGGGAATTGGTCTTGTTTTATATACAACAGGCCTAGATTGGGGTTTCAACTTGATTTTATACTGGAAGCCTTCCAGTAAACCCAACTTCTCACTAAAAACGTCTTGGTTTGTCGATGATTAAAACCTGCTCTGGATTGTTTAGATCCAATTTAATCCCCAACTCCCTTTGATGTTGCCAACCCAAAAGACTGGATCTCTTCTCTACCACATAAACCTTCCCCACCGTGGATCAGCCCTTGAATGAAATAAGGGCTCTGAACATGCCTTTCAGAGGAATAGGGTCCTTGTTGTAGCCTTTGGGGTTAATGTCTGGTTCCATTAATTTGGACACAATTCCATCATCAATATTGTCAAAATTCGCAGCATTTATAATCGTAAAAGGTGAGCATGCGTCAACAAAGACCTTTATCGGATTGCCATCAATGAACATTTTACACTCTGGATATTGAGAGGGAATAACTCCTTCATTTTTAACCTGTAATATAATCTGTTTGACGTCTTGAGAACTTTCATCCAATTTCTTACTGTCATAGGGTCTCTCTGATCTGGACATATCCCTACACACTCTAGCAAAATGACCTTATTTGTTACATTTCCTACAAATGGCTATCCTAGCTTGGCAAGAGGTTGAATTTGCTAGATGGTTGCTGCTCTCACAACGATAACTAGCATTTTGGACTCAAATTTGAATTATTGTTTTTTTTAAAGTAGTTTATCTACACTTTTAATCTTGAGAACCTTTTCTTCCCCTATGTTTTCTTTGATTTCAGTGACCTGATCGGAAGAAGATGGGGATCTAATTTCTTGTAAGCAAAGATCAGTATGTTCAATGGATTTTGCAATTTCAATTGCTTCTTGCAAGTTTGGCTGTTTTTATAACAATTTCTCTTGAATTTTTATATTACTAGTGCACCGAACTTATTGGTCCCGAATAAGTGAGTCATTAAGATCCCCAAAATTACATAAAGTACTTAATCCCCTCAAAGCAGCAACATAATTAGTTACACTTTCTTGCTTACTTTGGGTACGACAGAAACATTTATGATATTCTAATACAATATTAACTCTGTCTCCAAATTGTTTTTCTAATTTAATGTATGTGGTGACATATTCATCCTGCATTTGTCCCTCTAGATTATTAGTTTCAGGCAATGAATCATACATTTTCCTACTGTGTGTTCCTAAATTGTGTAATAAAATGTGTTGTTTTCTAACCGGACTAAATTTGTCTCCCCCTATGGCAATTAAATAAGATTTTTAAAAAATTGAACCATTCTTTCCATTGGACATTAGGATCTCCAACTTCATTTAAAATTGGAATTGGTTGAGACATTCCTGCTGCAGCCATCATGAGTACCTACAATGTACAGATGTATGTACAGATATATAATAGAAATATGAAATTTAAATTTAGTGACTTACACAAATACAACACTTAAAGGAATATGGCATTAAAATATAGTAAACAAAGCAGGAAAGAAACGGTCTAGTCTTTGTAGACAATTAGAGGAAAGAACTTGAGGAACACACTTCCCACCATGCACTTCAAACAAGAAGGAAGCTGTGCCTGTCAGCGTTGTATATCACAGGCTATTCAGAATGTTCCCAAAAGCTGTGCCTGTCACCTAGTGTACTAACGTGAAGAAGCAGAGTTCCTGTCAGATTTCTTTCCATGTACAAACCATGAGCAAATAGGTAAGCAGTCCTGTTGTGGAAAAAAAACGTGTGTCAGCCCAATGGCTGAGAAAGGTAACTCTCTTGAAGTAGAATATCGTAGTCAAGAATGCTGCTGTGGTTGAAAAGCGGCCGATGTAAAGTATACGTGCTCCGCTGCATGAGCGCTCTATAGAGAAAATACTGGTTATTGAAGTGCTCCGCTTTGAAATAACAGACAGGAGCAGGAAAAGCGGCCGATGCAATGTATATGAGCTCCACTCAGGAATCAATAAACTGACTGGTGAGCACTGAGTAGAGAGAATGCTGAAAACTGTAGTGCTCTGCTTCACATAACAGACAGGGTCAGTTTAATGTTCTGCTTAGCTGAGGAAATTGAATGACTGGAGATGGTAGCGCTACGCTTCGAATAATAGAAAGGTTACATTTAAAGCTTCTATTCCGAAACCATCATGAGCAGAATAGTTACACATAAGGTGAAGCGCTTGGTATATATTTCAATACAGTCATATGAGCTTTATTGAAAGAATGCTGGTAATTGTAGAGCTCAGCAGTTCAGGTTGAAGTTCTGATTTCAAGACTGTTGCGAGGACACGCTTAATGTTGAAGTGGCAGAAGATTCCTCAATTTCATGCAGAATTTTGTGGAAAAAGTACAGGGAAATAAAAACAGTACCTTATGTCCATGAGAGCCAAAACTGATGAAGAGTCATCAATGAGGGGTAGAGATGAGAGTGCCCACTTTCTCACTTGACCCCCGTCGCCAGTGTTATAAAGATGCCACACTGTTTCTTCAGTGGCAGTCTTTATTTATGCATCTCCACTGCTCCATCAACAGCTCTCCACTCAGCCTGCTCTTCACAGCTCCCTCAACATTCTACTGTTAACTCCTGTCATTCTAACTGTCAGAATGTTCCATTCTAAGGGGAATGGGGAGGAGGGAACATACTACTTCTACACATATTATACTTAAACTTTTACATGGATAAACCTATTTATGTAGAACTTCCTTATATTATCTATGATACTAAAACTATAATACAACAGTTTGTTTATACATGTGCTTTTGGTTCAGAGGAATCAGTAATTTCGAGGCATGGGTCATGGCCAAGTGGGATCAGTTGCGGATAAGTTCATCTTCCAGCCATCGTCCTCCTCAAAGTCCACCCCTCTTTCTCAACCTCCCAAAGCATGACTATGCCAGAGATCTTCCTGGCAGTGGGGTCTTCTTCATTTTTGAGAGGTAGTGTCAGATGCCTGGGTTCTAGAAGTAGTCTCTCAAGCCTACAAGTGTCACGGTTTCGGGCGGGTCTGATCAGGACTGGCTGGGACACCCCTTGAGGTCACCGAATATCCTAGAGAGGTAGTGTGCTAGGGCAGAAGAGCAGCTAAAGGCATACACGGAAAGGACAGCTATGGACAGGCACAGGAAACAGGAAAGTAAAAGCAGAGCAACCCTTGTGTGAACAAACAGGAAACGGATTACCAGTGGACAAACACGCTGGGGTTGTACACAGAGTAAGGCACAGAACCTCCCACAGCGACAGGGAATCTCAATGCCTCTGTGCAGTTTGCTCTTACAGATAGTCACCCTGCCAGCCTCATAGAAAGGAGGCAGCAGAAGTGATTCTGTCTCTGGACCCTAGAGCACAAACAAGGATAGTACTTACATACACAGGACACACTCTTGTGGGTCCAGCTGGAAACACAGTGGCGATTCCTGAGAAAACAGCAATAGCACACTGTCAGGCACGAAATACAACGTATAACACTGGACAAGGATGGGGGCTGGAATTGCCTCCTGGAAACCAGGAGCCAACCCCAGTACACAGGAGGACACGTATACACTGGTGAAGACTGATAGAACACTTACCAGACTCAAAGAACCAAGAAGAAACAGAAACAGAAGGGAACAAACAAAGAGGCAGAGGCAAGAACTAGGAACAGGCTCAGGCTGAAGCAGAGGCGGGACTAGGACTTGAAAACAGGGCTCAAACTTCAGGCTGGGACAAACAGAGACAGGACTGGGAAACTGAGAACAGGCTCTGGCTGGAACAGGCAAGGACAGGACTGGAATACAGGGAGTAGGAAAAGAGCAGTAAACAGGACTGGGAAACAGAGAGCAGGTTCAGGCTGAAACAAGGCAGGAGCAGGGCAGAGAAACAGGGAGCAGGCTCTGGAAGAAACAAACAGGTACAAGGCTAAGAAGAAGGGAGCAGACTCTGGCTGGAACAATCAGGAACAGGGCAGAGAAACAGGATCAAGCTGGAACAGCACAGGAACAAAACTGGAACACCATCCGACAAGGGGTCTGTAACACAAAGGATTCGAACTCCAATGCACGACAAGGATCTTGAGGAAATGGCTGCTTATAAGCAGTTCCAAGCTGGGCTGCACAGGAGAGGTTTCAGGTGTGTGTGGTTTCGGACACTTGCAAGTCCTGGAGGAGAGGATCCAGTGAAAAGGAGCAACTGGACTTCTCCCATAGAAGACAATGGGAAACAGAATCCGGGTTTTCCTGACTACCAAGCTGTGCATTATGGGATTTGCAGTCCCAAGAAACAAATGTAGTCCTACACAAGTGTACCATGGAGAAAAGAGAAACAAACAGGAGTCAGCAAGGGACTCTAGATAGGTGTTCAAGGTGATTCCCAGGCTTCTGATAGTCCCCTTACAGCGCCCCCTGGAAATGGGACGACCGAGTCGTAACAGTATACCCCCTCCCACCAGTCTGCTCAAGAAGAGAAGGCGATCCTTTGGCTGAAAAATGTTGAAGAGGGAAAGCCACAGCAAGAAAATCCAACACCAACCTTGGTTGATAAGTTTACAGTCCTGCCATAGGTGAAACTTCCAATGAGCAAAGCATGTATTAATACCCATATGGGCTCCGATGTCTTTCCTCTCTATTGTTTGATTGATATGGGAGGAGTGCATGGAGTTGGTTTCTGGTGAAGTAGATTCAGGAGCAAGGAGATCTGGAATGGCATTACGGGCGGTTATCTTTACGACATTAGTTTCCTGTTCAATACTTTCCTCTTTGGAGGAGCTGATTGGTGTATTAGTAACTATCAGGTCTGTAACTCCTTCCGACAAGCAGGATATGTCTGTTTCGGCAGCAGTATTTGCATTGATTGTGGTCTGAGGCTTGCAAAGCATAGAGACTGGGGAGACATGGCTAACTGGTGTTCTCAAGGTAAACATGAAAAAGTCAGAATTTTCTTTCGTCTTGGATGACTTCGGAGTATCAAATTCAGGAGCAACAAGAGTTTTCAAGTCTTTAGAAACTGGATTAACATCTGAAAATGTAGAAGTTCCACAAGCTAATTCTTTAGGGTGATCTTCAGCCAAGACGGAGATTTCTTCATTGCAAGTGCCCTCTGGTGTATTCGTTGTATCAAAAATGGTTTCTTTGCAAAGCGTTTCTACTACAGGTAGTTGATCTTCAACTCTGTTAACACTGAAAGGTTGTTCTTTGGATTGAAATAGAACTGGAGTCTCTTCAGAAATCACCTTTACACTGTTACCTAAATTTTCAGCTCTAGCCTTTGAATTGATGATGGTTTCTTGCAATAAAACACTAAGAACAGTACTTATCATCAGATCTTCGAATACAAGATTCAAATTCAAGTCTTTAGTTTTAGTGGGAAATATTACATCTTTCAGCACTTGAGCTTCGGTTTCAGATTGCTGGTTTTCAGGAGTCTTTAGTTTCAGGGACACAGCAGGTGACGTTGGTGTGGCTGATTTTACATCAAGATCAGATACCGGTAGCTCAGAGATCTGTTCTTCACTAATTGTGGAGCTGGAAACAGGATACACATTGACAGGGATCAGCAGGTCAGGGTCAGTGGTTGAGGCTGCAACTGTGTCCAGTTCTAGGTGAAGGATCTCATTTCTTATGACAGGCTGTTTAATTTCAGATTGCTGGCTTTCTTCCTTGTCTGAAATCTCCACGGTTTGCTTTGACACAGAAGAGATTCTTAAACTTTCTGAGAAGTCCATTACATTCTTAGTAATTGCGGGTATTTCTTCACGGTCAGAAAATTCCATTAGTTCACTTAAAACAGGAACTGTCTCTTCATTATCTGAAAATTCTATGATATTGTTTGAAAGGGCAGGAGTATCCCCACAATCTGAAAATTCTGGTGTGTGCGCCATTTGAACAGCACTATCTGCAGGTTTGTTCACGGCAAGGCAGGAACCACTGTCATCACTAGATTCAGATTCTTCAACACTGTTGCACAACTTGCCATTAATCTCCAGAAAAATCATATCTTGGTTTCTTAACGTGCAGCTATTGGAGTCTGCATCAGAACTCTCTTCTTCCTTTGGCTTTATTTGTTCTGATAGAGGGGCTGAGACACTTCCTTCTGAAGACTCTGATCCATCCTTTGAATCAAGAGGTGTCAAATCTCTCAGAGATGTCAGAGATTCAGTCAACTGCATAGGGATATTCTCTGGAAAACTACAAGCTGAGAGAGAGTCTGAAGAAGAGGCTGATATATTTATAACTGGAGCTGTCTTTTGACTGTTATTAATAGAAGGGACAATCTGCTCTATAGAAGTCTTTGGAGAGGCACACAAAGTAGCATACTGTTGTTTAAGCCAAAGCTGGTGATCATTTTCTTTTTTCAGGTTTTCAAATTGCCTTGCAGTAGTTTCCATCAGCTGCTCTGTTACTTCTTCTACCTTACAGATAAACAGAATGTCTGGTTCTGGCAACAGTGAAATTTGCATTGATGAAAAGATCCCACTTGCATGATTTCTTGTGTATGTTACAACATATTCATCATAGAAGTCCGATATCTGCCTTTTAATCTGCCAAAACTGCTCTTTTAATGTGTGTATGTCCATTTTCTTATCAAACCCACTCAGAATAGAAAGGGGTTTAACAGAGCTTTTAGGGATTGAGGCTGGTGTATTATCATCCAGTTTGGAAAGAGCACAAGCCTTTTGAGTGGAACTAAGGAATCCCACAGTCTTTACTGATCCATTTGATACAGGTTCTATCCTGCTCACTTGAAAGCACTGAGGGACTGGTAGATCTTTACACGAGTCAGCACAACACTTAGGAATTGAGACTGATGTACTGTCATCCAATTTGGGAGGAGCACAAGCCATTTGAGTTGAACTAAGGAATCCCACAGTCTTTACTGATCCCTTTGATACAGGGTCTAGCCTGCTGACTTGAAAGCTCTGAGGGACTGATAGGTCTTTATAAGAGTCAGCACTGCACTTTGAATTCTGAGAAACTGGCCTAGATGGGCTGAAGCACTCAACAGAAAACAAGGGAATCCCTAGTGTGGCTTCTTGAACAGTGTCAGGGTTCTTTGTTTTGACGGAGTCCTGGAAGTGAATTTGGGATGCACTAGCATGAGGCGAGGAATTAACCATCTTTTCTTGAGAGTAAACGTCTTGTGCAGAGGTAGCAAAAGCACTTCCACGGTTATGAACATTCTTACTGGCTTCAGCTAATAGATACTGCAAAAACTAATTACGTCCTTGTAATTCTTCTACAGACAGGGACTGGGGGTCATAGCCACAAATAACATAATAGTCTATCATTGAAAGATTAGCAAGCCACTCAGTATAGTACTGAACTTGCAAGTTATGGTTTTCTTTAACAAGTCTATCCTTTAAACTAAGGTCTTTTTTAGAGGATTTCAGAGAATGTATAGGCTTAGAAAGGGGTGTCTTAACATGATAGGAAAGCATTTTAGGTTTGTGTGTGCCTTTACTGCCAGGGGAGCTTGAAATGTTTGGGTCGTGCATTCTGTCACGGTTTCGGGCGGGTCTGATCAGGACTGGCTGGGACACCCCTTGAGGTCACCGAATATCCTAGAGAGGTAGTGTGCTAGGGCAGAAGAGCAGCTAAAGGCATACACGGAAAGGACAGCTATGGACAGGCACAGGAAACAGGAAAGTAAAAGCAGAGCAACCCTTGTGTGAACAAACAGGAAACGGATTACCAGTGGACAAACACGCTGGGGTTGTACACAGAGTAAGGCGCAGAACCTCCCACAGCGACAGGGAATCTCAATGCCTCTGTGCAGTTTGCTCTTACAGATAGTCACCCTGCCAGCCTCATAGAAAGTAGGCAGCAGAAGTGATTCTGTCTCTGGACCCTAGAGCACAAACAAGGATAGTACTTACATACAAAGGACACACTCTTGTGGGTCCAGCTGGAAACACAGTGGCGATTCCTGAGAAAACAGCAATAGCACACTGTCACTGTTAGGCACGAAATACAACGTATAACACTGGACAAGGATGGGGGCTGGAATTGCCTCCTGGAAACCAGGAGCCAACCCCAGTACACAGGAGGACACGTATACACTGGTGAAGACTGATAGAACACTTACCAGACTCAAAGAACCAAGAAGAAACAGAAACAGAAGGGAACAAACAAAGAGGCAGAGGCAAGAACTAGGAACAGGCTCAGGCTGAAGCAGAGGCGGGACTAGGACTTGAAAATAGGGCTCAAACTTCAGGCTGGGACAAACAGAGACAGGACTGGGAAACTGAGAACAGGCTCTGGCTGGAACAGGCAAGGACAGGACTGGAATACAGGGAGTAGGAAAAGAGCAGTAAACAGGACTGGGAAACAGAGAGCAGGTTCAGACTGAAACAAGGCAGGAGCAGGGCAGAGAAACAGGGAGCAGGCTCTGGAAGAAACAAACAGGTACAAGGCTAAGAAGAAGGGAGCAGACTCTGGCTGGAACAATCAGGAACAGGGCAGAGAAACAGGATCAAGCTGGAACAGCACAGGAACAAAACTGGAACACCATCCGACAAGGGGTCTGTAACACAAAGGATTCGAACTCCAATGCACGACAAGGATCTTGAGGAAATGGCTGCTTATAAGCAGTTCCAAGCTGGGCTGCACAGGAGAGGTTTCAGGTGTGTGTGGTTTCGGACACTTGCAAGTCCTGGAGGAGAAGATCCAGTGAAAAGGAGCAACTGGACTTCTCCCATAGAAGACAATGGGAAACAGAATCCGGGTTTTCCTGACTACCAAGCTGTGCATTATGGGATTTGCAGTCCCAAGAAACAAATGTAGTCCTACACAAGTGTACCATGGAGAAAAGAGAAACAAACAGGAGTCAGCAAGGGACTCTAGATAGGTGTTCAAGGTGATTCCCAGGCTTCTGATAGTCCCCTTACAGCGCCCCCTGGAAATGGGACGACCGAGTCGTAACAACAAGACAGATTTCACCAGTCATCCTCCTCAGCATTTTCAGCAGTCTCACCCTCCAAAGAATCTGGTTAGACTTCAAGTCTTGTTGGATGGAACCCAACTGTTGTTGAACAAGACAGAAATAATTCCTGTTCCTTAGGCTGAGAGGTTTTAGGATTATTAGTCAATGTCTGGAGAGTTCTCACCTATGCTAGATTTAAAAGGTGTGACTCTCTTCCTTACCATTCAAAGTGGTCACTCTTCAAATCATCCTTCCTCTCCTCAAAAAAAGGGGATTTCATAACATTCATGGAATTGATGGATGCATACTTGCACATGTCAATCCACACCTTGTGCTAGAGGTTTTTCCAGTTCGTTGTCCTAGAAAAACATTACCATTTCGAGGTTCTTCACTTCAGGATAGCTAAAAGCCTCTTCTTCTTTTTCCAAGGCATTGCAGGATCTCCATAAAGTATACCGTCTTCTTCAGGACCATGCATTTCTGTTGAATGTAAAGAAATTTCACTTTTCTTCTTTCCAAAATCTCCAGTTCATATGGGGCTCTGTTGGAGGGAGGGGTGGAAATATGGCTTAGGAGACTTGTTTTGTAGGTGAATCATGGCATTTATTAAGGAGACACACTCATGAACAGCAGAAATTGTCAAAAGAAAAATTATATCAAGTGAGCTCTTCGGTTTTCCAGTCACATCTTTTATTCTGGTAATAATCTTCTCTTGGGGTTTATGGGCAAGTGCAGGATGGAAATATTTTTTCTGTTTTCTCTCTTTGCTGCAGAATCCAAAAATAACGCCCGTCAGCACCCTCGAAGGAAGGAGTCAAAATGCAGCAAGTGAGTTGTTCTCATTTACAATGCACAAACCATCACCATCTCACCCTAAGATGGTGTTTAGCATGCTTGGGATGGAGGGATATAGCATCAAGACCCCAGTAAAGGAGAGAAGGACAAATCCTTGTTAGGGGGAGAATGAAGAGAAAGGGTACAAAGAAAAAATGACAGTGGAAGGAAGAGCAAGAGGGAAAGAAATATATATATTGCTAATTGAATGCCTGATGGTGAACTCCCATTTAGGCTTCAACACCAAGACATATGTTCTTGATTTATCTATGGACCCCGAGTTCTCCCCATATCTGTGCAAGAAAATATGGGGGGGAGTGGAAAACAACAACTTCATGGGTGACAGACACCTTCCTACTCACAACAGTTGCCACAACTCTCCTTGAGTTGTGGTGGGCGTTAGCGCATTATCCGGCATCGTCTGGCTCCACCACTCCTGTGACCAATTCTCCTCTTTGATGTCTAGGTCGGCGTCTTCTACCTCCTCGTGATTGCATTTGCTTTTCGTCCCGGGATGGATGTCAGCCCCGTCTTCTGGCTCCACCAGTGGACCCCTTTTTGTGTGGTCTTTCGCCTCCTGGCCTCCGTGAGTTTTTTCTCCGTCAGTCGACGACAGCGTCCTTCCTGGTCTTCTCTGTCCCTCCTTCTCATGACCTTTGCTATAATCAATCCCATTTCCTCCAATAGAAGTTCACTTTCTATGTGTGTGTTCCTGGTCGACTTTCTTGAAAGCGAAAGTCCTTCGTTAGTGTTGTTGTATCATTGTGAGTCTCCTCCCCGACATTAGTGTGATGGGTTATACTCTTTTTCAGAGGTGTCCTATGATGGATGATCAGAGGGCATCTAGTAAAGGTTTCTACGGAGGTCTCAGATAAGGAAGGGACGAGGGTGGGAGTTTCTTCAAATGCTTTCTTCAGTACAGACGTTGGACATGTCTTACTGCCAGGAGAAAGGAGAGTGAAGTTGAGATATCACCTGCTATTCCTTCGTCAGAAATCTAAGGCTTCAGCAGGATTGTGGTTGAGAAGCAAAGGGGGTGAATGGCATCAACACTGGCTGTTCTCACTAGGGCTCGACTCAGTTTATACCCCCTCATCCATCACCTGCTCCACTTTAGGTCTCCTGCTTCTCAGAACTATAAGACTTTGATACCAGTAATACTGGAAGTATGCCAAATCTCCAGTTGTGGCTAGTTCCAAAACATCTTGACAAGGGGTTCTCCTTGATCCCTGCAAAAAAACAGATTGTGACAAAGGATGCAAATGTTGGAGCGCTCGTGGAGGTCTTCTTCCCACCTCGGGTTCAGAAACCACACGTGCTCTAAAGAGACACCATAACTTATCCCACCTACTAGAAGCCAACCAGTTTTTTGGACTCAGTGAGGAGTGTGGTAATCTGATTCATTCAACATAAACCAACAACACAGAATACATCTTAAACAGCATAACTTATTTGACCACACATCAAATTCCAAACTGAGTAAAGTTTCAAAGCTTTATTACAACCACAAAGTTATTGTAACATAAATTGTGCACAAAACAAAATTATAAACATAGATGAAAAACATAGGTTGACCAAAACATCTAATTAGATTGAACTTACTAAACATCAATGCTATTAAACACTCCAAAAGAATAACACAAATTAACAAAACTGTAATATCCATATTATGATCAGATTTCAAAGCAGATGAAGGTGACATCAGTAAATCATCAAAATTCGAATTAATGATAATTCGTTTTTTAGGGGTGGGCCATCCTTATCCCTAATGCGGACTTGGACTTGCATGTGTGGGGATGGACTGAAACATGGGGGCAAAACAAAGAAGAGCCACCAGGAAGCTATTACTGACTATAAGTTTCAAAATTCTCTCCCTAGCTAGAAATGTCCAAGTTCTGATTTATTGACTGTGTGGGCCCATCTCATGCATATTGATCAATATCCAATGGTAACCGCTGACGGCTTGCAACTATTTTGGATTTTCTCTGGGAAAATGTGAAGCCATTTCAATCAATTCATACAGTTCCGCCAAAATATAACATTTATTTGTCGATTGGAACTTTACAATTCTTTCCCACAGCTCACACGATGATTCTAACATTTCTCATGCACATTTAATAAGGCTTTCTGTCCTGTCCGACAGCTAGAACAAATACTGTTACATTTGCTATTTATCAAGACATGTTTTCTGTCTTTAGTACAATCGGACATTCAGAAACCTAGGATTTAGTACAGGTTAAACAGAACACAATGGATCAGTACTTTTCCTCGGCAGCTGCAAAACAAATGAATCTTCAGGCCTAGCTAAGGAAGATCTTATAGAGCACCTTACAATTTGAACCAAATATGTAAAGCTAAATATTTAATTGCAAACATTATATACAACATTAGTAACAGTTTAAACATGCATTATTTTTTCTGCACATATTAAGGTTACATTAATAAAAGCATTTAAATCAATGTAAGTATGATTAATTAATGTCCACTTAATACTCATAATACACTTCATTTCTAATATTCTTCTAAGAACAATACTTTTATTATTAATTGATGTCAGTAATTCGCTCAAACAGAAGTGCACAACATCTTTAATGGTAAAACGCAATGTCAAATATGAATGGAGGTCACCTTGTCCACCATATTTGAAATGTGCACATTTTTACATTTCATGTTCATTTCTCTGTTAGGCTTTTAAATGAAGGTTTGCAAGTTTCCCTATGCTAACATCTACACCACTAATGTATTAGTAAAGTGTGTTCTCTATCACAAGCAAGCTGGATTGGGGAGGCCACCTACAGTTATTCCTTGGTTCAGGGCAGATGGACCAAAAAATAAATTCTCAATTCTTCCAACTGGAAGGTGCTTGAAGCGGTTTACAGGGCTGTTTTGTTCTTCTGGCTTCCAGTCCCATATCAAGTGGTTTGCATACAAACCAACAATCAGACGATACCTTAACCGACATGAGTTAATTAATTAAACCGTGTTTCTCTTTTCTCTGAGGATATTTCTGTTTGCAGAGAAGAATCTTCTCTCTCTGTCGGCAGTGTATCTTCTGGGGGGTAGAATGGGCCTGTAGATCACCCGAGTCGGAGGTTTCCATTATTAGTATCCCCTGTGTCTGTGTTCTCACCTCTTCAGGACAATCACTGAGAGGTTCGGGACACACTCTGTGTAAATTGTACTGTTGATTGGTTTATCCCTGATTGGCATATTTGATTACTAGTAAGTCCCTAGTAAAGTGAACTAGAGGTACCCAGGGCCTGTAAATCAAATAATACCAGTGGGCATGCAGCACTGGTTGTGCCACCCACATAAGTAGCCCTGTAATCATGTCTCAGACCTGCCACTGCAGTGTCTGTGTGTGCAGTTTTAAACTGTAAATTCGGCTTGGCAAGTGTACCCACTTGCCAGGCCTAACCCTTCCCTTTTCCAACATATAAAGACACCCCTAAGGTAGGCCCTAGGCAGCCCCATGGGCAGAGTGCAGTGTATGGTTAAGATAGGACATATACTAATATGTTTTATATGTCCTGACAGTGAAATACTGCTAAATTCAGTTTTCACTGTTGCAAGGCCTATCTCTCTTATAGGTGAACCTGGTGGCTGCCTTTAAACATAATTAAAGTGTTGATTCCCTTTCGGAGCAGATAGACATCTGGAGTTTGGGATCTCTGAACTCACAATTTAAAAACACATCTTTTAGTAAAGTTGGTTTTAAGATTGGGTGTTTGAAAATGCCACTTTGAGAAAGTGTGCATTTTCTTGCTTAAACCATTCTGTGACTCTGCCTGTTTGTGGATTCCCTGTCTGGGTTAGTTTGACAGTTGGGCTGTTTGCACCTCTCTCTAGACAGTGACAGAAAGGAGACTGGGGTGTGGCCTGCATATCCTTACATATATTTACATATGCCTCCTCACATCCTCATTCCATTCACGGCGGCACCAAACACCACAAGAGTCCTCTGCAGGTGCCTACTTGATTTATTCAAGATACATCTGGAGTCCCATAAAACATCTCCATGCTCTGCACTTCTGAGTGCTGAGGTACACAAGTTAAAAATACATTTCGTGGCCAACTCGGTTCTGCCTGATGCCTTCTACTGGTCCTATCAAACCCTCATGGCATCAACAGTGAAGTTATATAGTCCTTCCTTCATTATGCTGCTCCATGTGACATTTGAAAGTATGGCTTCAGAAGGATGCGTGAGTCCATTTGTGCACCATAAATTGTTATACCATGATCTCATCAATCTCTATTGTAAACTGTTAGCATAATGTATTATTCCACAAGAATGATGATTATGTAGACAGCATCCCAACTTTGAGTGCAGCACATTTCATAATTTGGCATTTTTTAATCATTCCCATAGTCTAACTTCTTCCTATTAAGACGTGATACATTTCTATCACAACAATCTTGAGATAGTGTCAGACTGTTACCATTCCATTTAATGAATGATACATATTGCATTATCCCAAATAAAATGATATGTCCCTGAATGGCCCTCCACTATAACAATACATATGCTACATGTCTGTGTTGTGTCTTTTAAGGTGAAAAGTACTGCATTCCGTATGTGGGTGCTCTTGAAGGTGTTGCTCGTCCTCTAACGTCATCACGGATAGAAAGGGAATGATTCCCCTATTTGCATCAGCATCAGCAGACACTGCAGCTCACTTCTAAAACATGGTTACGCATTATCTGTCAGTAGGACACAACCCATACCAAAAGCATTGTATCCTACAACAATTATGTGTGAGGGCAACATGTTCAGTTAGATCTAGGCTAAAGCCCTAGGGAGGTGGTGGTCCCTGAGGCATAGTAAACCCCCACGAGGGGGGTGCATGCCCACTCCTTTTTATTAAGTAAAGCCCCAGGAAGGCGGTGGTCCCTGGGAATCAATGAGACCAAATAGAGGGGGGACTGTTCTATATTTAAATAAAGTCCCAGAGGAGTGGTGATCCCTGGGGCTAAAAAGAACCTTAGGAGAGGGGCCCTATGTCCTTTTTTAATAATCCTCACATGCCCCCGACCTGGCCCACCCGGGGGCTACATTGAGAACAAGTGCAGGAGACTATGCTTGATTTTATTTTTATTTTTCAGTGGATTTGCAGATCCTCTGGGAATTAGGGCAAAACATTTTTTTAAAATCTTTTTTGCCCTGTCAGGGTTCCAGGTGGACCACAGAACTAAGGCTATGGGGATCAGGGTATTCCTACCCTGCCCTCTTTTTTAAAACATTTTGTTGGGGCTCGGTTAAACAAAGACCCAAAACGGTTGACATCACTTCCTGGTTGAAGTGTTGGCAGCCAATCAGATATCAGCACGGGGACTGCTGGATCCACGAGGGATCTGCATCCCTTGATATCTATATTTCTTTTTCCATTAATATCTCAAAAACTACTGCATGGATTTACACCACATTACAAAAAACACGCTTTCTAGACCAAGAGGGTTTAATTCTATCCAGCATTTAAGGCTGTAGTTGTATTCAAAATCCTTATGGGAAAATGAATGGGGAAAACGTGTTCAAGGACCCCCCCCCCTTTGTCTCTGGCCCTGCTTAACGATTTAGCCCAAAACTTTCAACACAGCAGCTGAACCAACTGTTGTATTAGTTTTGAAAATTTTGTGAAGATTTGTCAAAGTGCACCAAAATTATTGACAAACAAACAACACTTTTTCCATGGAAACTAGGACCTCATTATAACTACAGACTGATGAATACTTACAATGTGGTTGCAAAGGAATGTGTGGTAATGACCTGAGACAATGCAGGAACAGGCTGCAGGCACCAAATAGTTAAGGTAGGAAAATGCCAAATTTCTAAAAGTGTCATTTTGAAAATTGTGACTTAAACTTTACTATTAAAGAGGATTTTAAATTGAAATTTCTTAGACACCAAACATGATATGCTCACCTGTTCCCAATCAGAGGATAGCACTTATTAAATGTAATAAGGCAACTCAATGTTATCTTATGGGAGTGGTAGGCCTTGCAGTATTGAAAAAATGAATTTAAGGGTTTTTCACTACCAGGCCATGTAAAGATTAAAAAAACATGCCCATCTTTTTAAATAAATCGAACCCTTCCCTATAAGCTTTTTAGACTAACCAAGCTCTGACTTGAAGAGGAAGGTTTAGGCTTGACAAAAGGTATATTTTACCAGATCGAAATGGCAGTTTACTACTACACACATAGGCGGTCATTCTGACCCTGGCGGTCAAAGACCGCCAGGGCGGAGGACCGCGGGAGCACCGCCGACAGGCCGGCGGTGCTCCAATGGGGATTCCGACCGCGGCGGTAAAGCCGCGGTCGGACCGGCAACACTGGCGGGCTCCCGCCAGTGTACCGCCACCCCATTGAATCCTCCAAGGCGGCGCAGCTTGCTGCGCCGCCGAGGGGATTCCGACCCCCCCTACCGCCATCCAGATCCCGGCGGTCCGACCGCCGGGATCCGGATGGCGGTAGGGGGGGTCGCGGGGCCCCTGGGGGCCCCTGCAGTGCCCATGCCACTGGCATGGGCATTGCAGGGGCCCCCGTAAGAGGGCCCCTAAATGTATTTCACTGTCTGCGCAACTGCACCCGTCGCACAGCTTCCACTCCGCCGGCTCGATTCCGAGCCGGCTTCATCGTGGAAGCCTCTTTCCCGCTGGGCTGGCGGGCGGCCTGAAGGCGACCGCCCGCCAGCCCAGCGGGAAAGTCAGAATTACCGCCGCGGTCTTTCGACCACGGAACGGTAACCTGACGGCGGGACTTTGGCGGGCGGCCTCCGCCGCCCGCCAAGTTCAGAATGAGGGCCATAGTCTGCAATGGCAGGCCTGAGACCTGTTTAATAAGCTACTTAAGTGGGTGGTAGGCCCACTAGTAGCATGTCATTCACAGGCTCTGGGTACATGTTGCACCAAGTTACTAGGTACTTCCAAGTAAATAGTGTGCCAATTGGCTGTAAGGGGATTTCACTGTGTTTTATGGAGAGAGCACAAGCACTTTAACAATGGTAGCAGTGATAAAATGCACAGAAGCCAAAAAGCCAACAAAAATAGGGTCAGAAAACAGTAGGGGGAAGGCAGAAAGCTTGGGGATGACCTTGGAGAAACAAGTCCAAAAATATTCATATGAATCATTGTATGCAATTGCCTGTAGAGCAAGAACATGAACTTAGAAAAAAGATCTACATACGTTTCTACTAGGCCAATGGGTTTCTAATGCCTAGTAGTTTAGAAGAAGAATGTTCTGGCCAGGCCCCTGTGGCACACTTCTTTTGTGATTGATCTAAGTGACATCACCATAATTAGCAAAGAAAAACTATGGAATGGATACCAGGGAGTCAATCGTAGGAGAGACACAGAAGCACTAAATGCTTTTTCAGGGGTCCGAAGAAACCTCACACAGTGGTGGTGGTCAAGGAAACAATCTAAAACACTATCAGCGCAACAGGGGTGCTCTAGTCTGTCAGATCCCTTTGACCTGCTAGAAAGAGATAGGCAATAATCTGTGAGCCCCAAAGCTCAACTCAATTTTTATGCAAGAGCAAAGAGATGAAGTTCTGATGATAAATCCATGCATTGGGATATTTCAAAGAATCCAGAGGTATTTCAGTGAATATGACCTGACTGCCCGACAAGCAAATGTAATGAAAGTGTTCAGATCCCTCAAATTCATGTCCTGATAACATCAAACTATAGATAACAGGGAAGCTAAAAGTGAAAAGACATTTACAAATCAAAAATGACTTTTGTTAAAGTGAATTTAATTTCAGACACAATGCTTTATTTAAAATGATGTGCAAAACATGCTTTTAAAACAAATATGCTTATTGCAAACTTTGTAGTAGGCACCATACTTAAACTTTGTAGGCTTTTAACACGGAAAAGAAATGATTTCCTCAACTTAGTTTAGCTAACACTGTAATATGAATTAACAAATATGTGAATATTGAAATGCTTGTTTTCTCATTGAATAGTTGCTGTGCAAGAGTTTTCTTCTCTTCTCTTTTCTTTTCTTCTCTCTGCTGCAGATGCTGCTGTGTTTGAAGTTACTGTTTGTTAACTTGTGAATAGATATTTGTTTTGTATTAGAAAACTGAGAGTGAGGTTCTCACTGCAAAAGGTGCCGGCGACAAGAAGGATGATTCATGCGAAAACGTTGCTAGAAATCAAGAATAATGTACTGCAACACTGAAGAACACATGACAGAAAGACAATTGTATTCTGGTGAGAAGATAGGGAGTAAATCTGTTCCCAGGAGCATACTGAAATCCTATTGGTCAACATGAAGACAAAAGAACAGAAATGTTTCAACTTGGAATCTGTGTGTTTATATTAGTGTGTGTTCCTAGACTAGAAGAGAGACATCAATTTCTTTCTCTAGACAAGACTCAATCAGTGACGCTCATACTCCACAGAACTCTTGCTCCCCTTGGCCCATTTAGAGGTGGTGGTTTTCTCATAGCAGAAAATCAGTTGGTTCTCCACTGAAAACTCTTGACCTCTCAGCCCCACAGTCACTAGAATTCTGGGTCTCAATGGTGGTGGTGCCCATTCGCCCATGCAAGACATGACACACTTAGGTAGGGAAAACAAACAATAGTCCTTATACACACCTTGAAAGCTTCCAGCATGTCAGGGCCATTGTCTTTTTTTACCAAAACTCTCTCTTTGACATTTGTTGGACAAAATAAAAATAAAAGCTGAGTAGGTGAAAATATCATTGCACCTGCTTAGCATTCAGCTGTGGCTACAGTGCATCCACAGTGCCAGTGGTTGCACTGTGGGCATAGAGATCCCCACCAGGCAGGCAGTATAGGGGTGGTCCTCTGACAGGAGCAGAGGTGAGGGCCACCCATCAGGGTTCAAATGGTATCATTTGTACTGAAAAACATATGCATCTAATCTCTACTGGACGTGTTTCAGTTTAAATTTAGTAGTAAAGTAGTCAGATATTTCACTGGGGACAAACGCCTTTGGCAGGGGCATTAGCTGTTCTAGACATAAGAAAATGTAGGAACTGTGAAAACATATTTCATCAAAAATTAGCATGAAACAATGAGAAGATATAGCATTTGCTATTCCAATGTTTACAACACTTTTCAATCTACCAGAAAGATTAATAAAGAGAATGTGTAGCATCCTCCCCAGCCTGGGTACTCATAAGTGAATACACCATATACAACGCTTGGTCTTACATGTCTTTATTACTGTGTGTGCAAGCACAGACTCAACATTCTAAACATGAAACATATTCATTACACCTTACCACTTACATCACAGTTCTATGGAGCCCATCAGGAACCAAAATGGTCCCATCATCACTATCCTAACTCACAAGACACTACATCTTCCCCCTTGCACAATCAAAAAAATGATTTCTTTTTTTTACAAACATTTATACATGTATTACAATTCCTCGATAAGTCGTCTTGGAGCTCTGACTAAACAACCAGTTTGTGTCCTCTGAGACTGGTAAAAGAAAGGAGAAGAATCCATGACTGATGCTTGTGATGTAGGCACAGATGCAGTCAAATGGTTCTCTGCAGACTCAAAAGAACCAATCTCATCTCTGACATTAGGAATTGGCAAATGATGAGGCACATGTCTGAAGTGCGAAGAATCTCATGTAATGGATTTTCCAGGACTGTGAGAAGTGTTACAACTTCAAAGGGTACAACATCAAAGGAAGCATCAGACTTACGTCTTCTATTTTGTTGCACCAATATTCTATCTCCTTTATTGAGAGTAATGTTCTTGGCACCACAATGTTTGTCAACATATACGTTCATTTTTTGTTTATGATCCAAATCTTTTTGAAAAAGTTCACCATCTGTTGTAGATCTCCTGTTGGTCCATTGTGGTAACTTGGTCGCATTGGCTCTCCCAAACATTAGTGTGGCAGAACTTTCACCTGTCGTTGAATGAGGAGTCAGCCGATGAGCTCAAAGATTAACATGGAGAGCTGACTTCAGACTAAGCTTCAACTTAACACGCTGAACAGTTTTTTAAAGTCTGCTCATCTAGTGTTCAACAACACAATTTTAGTGTGGCCAAAGAGGTGTGATTTGCTGATGCTTCATAGTGAGGTGAGTAAGAAAGTCTTGAAATTCTTGACTGGTGACAGATGGACCATTGTCAAACTTTAGAACTGAAGGAACACCCTATAGTGCAAAAATGTCATCTAATCCCTCAATTACTTTTTCTTGAGTAATAGAGCTCTTCTACTAGTAGAAATGGGAGTATTCATCCACAATCAAAATCAGGTGATGTCCACTGTCAAGAGTTGTGGTGAATCCATTTAAGTTTCCCCTTGGGACACAGGAGTCAGCCTAGCCTTTGGCTTGCAGGCCTGTTGCCCCGTCACGTAGTGACCTTTTACCTACTTAGCATGCTCCGTCATATGTCATTTATTTTCTTATTTCTTTTAGCTTTTGCCATGTGCTTACATTTTATAAGAATTGTTTTGATTTCCATTATCAGTGCCATTCTGAGAAGACATCCTTATCAGCGTCACTATCAGTAATAAAGGTAGGCATTGTCATCATGTCCCTTTCTCACTTACATGTGATAGGAACATCATGCACACTTGTTAGGGATTGTTTGTGCAATTACTGACACAAGTCTGTCACATTATCAGTTGTTTAGGAACATACCTGTGTCAGTGATCCTAAATTATCTGTATAAATACACCTCTATACTGCAACTCACATTGCTGCAGAACTCAGCCTTTGTGTCACCATTGAGTCTGACCTAGAGACATTATTCCAAGGTAACAAGGGTTGGGGGGGGCGTTTCTGATGGACATGGTACTGGTAGACTAGCTTCATGGTACCTAGCTCTCATTAGGGTAGAAATTAGGTTTTCTTGGTTAGGAACTTTATATCTAATATTTATTGTAAGATAGTGGAGGTTTTATATTCACAACTCTCATCTTCACCATTCTGCTTCTATTACTGTTCATTATCGTAATCATTGCAGCACATGAATTCTAGCATAGATTTCAGCCTTTTCAATAAATATATTGAAAACTCTCCGTCATCTCTTTCATTGCCTATGTGTGTATGAGACTTGTTTCTAATTAAAGAAAAGTGTAACTTCCATTCTACCATGACTTCCCTGAACGGTCCATGCATAAGGCTGCAAGAAATCACCTCTGCTGTCTGAGTTTTGATGAGGTACTGCTTGTGAGCGGGAAGTGTTGGGCTGACAGTTGCTACTTGTTGTAGGAGTTACTCAGTGGCCTACAAGGAAAAGTGCTGTCACCCCTAAACCAGCAGTCACCCTAAGGAGTGAAAGCCCAACTATGACAGAGGACCAAAGAAATCAACAGCAATTCTCTCCCATATATATTTTGGTAAATCTGACATGTTCAAGGTATGTTAAGTGACCTCTGGAGATGAGCAATTGCACAAATGACAGGCCTTCAATTCTTCTTCAACTCTTTTTTCAAGATGAGGAAAATTCTGTCTCAGAGAAGTTGTTTAGTGGCAACAATTCTGCAACGTCCTTCATGTGCTAGTTCAATTACTTGTTGTCACAGACTCTCTGGTATAACAATTCTTGAACCTCGTATGACAATATCTTCGTGAGTAAAGACAGTTCAGCTTTTACATTCTTGATCTTTCTGAATTTCGCTGTCACGTGCAAGAGCTCAAATGTGTTGTTTCCAGGAATGATGGGCAAAAATTTCCTTCGGTATCAACATGTCACTGTCTTTCCTTGTTGCAGTAATAATTTGTTCCAAAGAAAAAGCAGCAGGGGTATTTGATTTTATGATGAAATGAATGCAGGCTTCAGCCACTTTGGAAGGGGTACTAGGACACTATTCTGGCACTTGTGAAAAGTAGTGAGCGGGGTTTTGATCATTCCCTGGCCGATGCAAAATAGTGTAGTCATTTTCCTAAAGTCGCAAACCCTAATGTTCAATTCTCTGAGTTATCTTGGCTGTTGGATTGCCAAAGATGGTAAGCAATGCTTGATAATCAGTTACAAGAGTGAAAGGTTTTCCATTTAAGAATATGTTGAAATGTTCACAGGCCCACACAACTGTAAAACTTTCTTTTTTTTTGGGTTATGAATAGGCATGTTCAGTTTGTGACAAAAGTCTGCTTGCATATGCTACAATATGCCTTCGAGCATTTGGGTGTCCATTGTGTTGGACAAGGATCACACCCAACCTGACCGGGCTTGCATCAAAAACAACCTCTGTATGTAGCTTCAGATCAAAGGGGGCCATTTTAGTGGCATTGACCATTGCATGTTTGATTTTCTTAAAACATTGTACACATTCGTGTGACCAGTAAAACGGAATATTTATTTTTGCCAAGTCTTTTAAGGGAGCACTTACTGTGGCAAAGTCACATAGGTGGCCATGTGAAGGAATGAACATAACATGGTAACATCTTGTGGGGGATTGATGGATGAGAAGGCTTGCACTTTAACTGGATCCGGGATTATTCCCCAATCAGAAAAGATATGGGCAAAGATTTTGAGTTTTGTTTTGTGAAACTCGCACTTCTCTGCATTCAAGGGTAGACCTGCTTCCGCAAGTAGTCAACAATCTTGTGTAAGGGCTTGTCATGTGTGGCCCCAAAGACTAATATGGCATTACTGTAGTTAAAGCATTTGTTACTGGCTGTAGTATATGTCACATGGCACCTTGAAAAGGTTCTGTAGCTGATGACACGCCGAAACGTAATCTTTGACATCTGAATGGACCAAAGTGAGTAGAAAAGATAGTAATGTACCTGAAATTTTCTTCAAGTTCCAATTGATGATACCCTTTGTTCAAATAAAGGCGAGAGAAGACTTTGGCACCATTTAACTGTGTGATCATGTCGGCAATGTGTGGACTGGGATGTTGTTTTCTTTCATTGCCATGTCAGCTTGATGCATATCAACACAAATGCATACAACTCCTTTACTGTCCTTTTTGGGTACTACCACTATGGAGGAAACCAATGGGCTGGACCAGTAGAGCACTCATGATATCAAGCTTTATTAGTGTTTCAAGTTCATTCTCAACAGCTTCTTGTAAATGATTTGCAATTCATCTGTGTCTTCGAGCAGCAGGACAAACATCCTCATTGATATGTAGTTTCACTTTCATGGTCTTAAGCTTTCTCACTCCATGAAACAATGAAGGGAATTGACTTACTGTTTTATGTTGAGTAAACAAGCACTTAATGCAAAGTATTGGTAGACATACACTTAACGCAGGACATTGAAGTACATGAATGGGTGCTTGTACCTTTGTCTGTTTGTGGTTCATGGTGGCTATGAATGAACTTTGACTCCTTAATGGCGTTATACAGCCCATGTATACACTTTTGTCTTCCACAGTGTGAGATGGGGCTATGGAGGTAGCTCTTTGTATTTCACCTCAGGCTTAATGTTTATCAATGCACCACTGTGAATAATAAAAGGTATGGAGCAACCATTTTTCTTTAGTGTATTTTAAGCCCGGTATGCATACTTTTTTTTAGGTAAACATCAACATCACACATCCATCTTCCCCACTGTCACTTGACACTGGAGCTGAAGAACTCTTGGACAAAGATTTAGATGGCAATCAACTTTGTTTAGTGTTGATTTACCTTAACATAGAATGTTGCTTCTCAAACATTTGGGCGTCATCTGGAAACAAAAATTGACATCTGGAGCACAATTTATTTTCCTTTGGGGACATCACCTTGCGTCATTCAGCCTTGTGTTTTTTTAATTTTCAATTCTCGCTGTGGGGTTCCTCAGCCTCCACATCACCAGCTTGCCAATCTGCATGTTCCTAAGCTCCAGCAGCCATGAGTATGCTGGGGAAACTGCCCTTACCCAAGTGCATTGAACTTGAGATTTAGAGTGTCTTTCTTTGACGTTATAATACTTCATGAGTATTTGATACTTTCTTAATTGCTTTTTTTCACTCATTTACCAGCAAGATTTTTGAGGTGCTTGACAATCTTTTTTTTTGTTTTCTGTTTTTTCCCAATGCATCTGTCACCAACATTTTACTTTTTGGCGGTATCGAATGGAAGTGGTGGTTTTCAGAAGAAAGTGCCACTACAATCAATCAATCAATCATGAACTTGTAGGGCACACTTACCACTCATGATGGTATCCAGGAGCCGTGTCAGTTGCGTGGGACTCAGTTGAAGAGCTCAGTCAAAGAGGCAGGTCTTGAGCTGCTTTCTGAAATCCTGGATGGAGGGAGAGGTCCTAGGTGGGTGGGGAGATAGTTCTAGGATTGTGCTGCCAAGTTGGAGAAGGCGCATCCTCCATAGTTGCTCCTGTAGATGTGGGGTGTGTGGGTGAGAGGTAGAGCACTGGTGTCTGGTGTGGTGGTGACAATTCAGTCTGTGGTTGAGGTAGGCCTGTCCTTGGTTGTGTAGGGCTTTGTAGGAGAGTGTCAGCAGCTTGAATTGGCATTGTTTGTTATGGGGAGCCAGTAGAGGTTCCTGAAGTGTGGAGATATGTATGCCCATCTTGGAAGGTCAAGGATGAGCCTGGCTACTGCATTCTAATTGTTTTGGAGTCTTTTCGTGAGGTGTGTTGTGAGTCTGGCATAAAGAGTGTTACCATCGGCTGGTGATGGTGCGCTGGGTATCAGTGGGGAGCCACTTGAGGATCTTAAGTAGTAGGCAGAGGGCGAGGAACCTGACAGAGGATACTGTGTTGACCTAGTTCTTCATGTTTAATTTTTTGTCGATGATGACTCCAAGGTTGCAGGCATGGTCTGTCAGGTTGGGGGGGGGGGGCTAGACCAACTGGCCTCCGGGAATCGTCCCAAGATGATATAGAGTTTCTGAGCAGCAGGACTTTGGTTGTGTTCGTGTTGAGTTTGAGGCAGTTGTTGTTCTTCCAGTCGGCGATGCTGTTCGTGCAGAGGTGGAAATTGGTCTTGGCCGTGGAGTGGTCTTTGGATAGCGAGAGGATGAGTTGTGTGTCGTCCGCATAGGAGAAGATGTTTAGTCCAGGGGTACTTACGACGTTGGTCGGTGGGTCATGTAGGTGTTGAAGAGGGTGGGACTGAGGGAAGATTCTTGGGTAACTCTGCAGATGATCAGCTTGGATTGCAAGGTGAATGGACGGAGAAGGAATCTTTGTGTTTGTCCAGAGAGAAAAGAAGCAATCCATTTCAGAGTGTCACCTAAGATGTAATCTGGTGGAGTCTCTTGAGCAGCGTGTGGTGGGATACTGTGTTGAAGGGTGATGAGAGGTCGAGGAGAATGAGGGCAGCTGAGTCTCCTTAATCTAGGAGGATTCTGATATCATCAATATTGAAGAGTTCTTTGCTGCAGTTGGAGCTGGCTTGAATGCGAGTCGCTAAGGCCTGTTTTCTGGCACGTTTTTGGAGTTTGTGTTATTGGTTGAGTGTGTCCTTTAGAGTGGGACAGTCTTTGGGGAGTTAGAAGCTGTGCCATTTCTTCTCTAGTTATTTGCAGTTGCATTTTGCAGTACAGAGATCCAGCATGTACATGCTGGCTTGTTTGGATGGTTTGTTATGTTTGGTGGGTTTGATGGGGACGATGATGTCAGCGCAGTTAGATATCCAGGAGGTGAAGTTTTTGATGTCCCTGCTGATGTCCGGAGTCTGGTGTGAGGTGTCCAGAAGGTGGGAGTTCAGGGTGTCGGACCATTGGTTTTGAGATACCTTGTTCCAATTCTGATGTGAGTTGGAAGGTGGTATGGGTGTTCTGTCTGGTATAAAGAGGTAGTTGAAATGGACGATGGAGTTGTCGGTCCAGATGAGTTCGGTGGTGTGACTGTTTTTGATTCTGTTGCTTGAGGTGAAGTTGCAGTCTAGTGTGTGTCCAGTGATGTGCATGGAATTGGTGACTAGTTACTATTTGTTGGAGCCTGATGATTCCCAAGTTGTCTACAAGGTAGGAGGTGTTGACATTGTTGGGGTCATCTAGGTGGAAATTCAAGTCCCCGAGGAAGATGTAGTGTCTTGTGACAATGACTTGGGGGGGAGATGAGTGTGGGAATGGTGTTGCAGAAACTGGGGCAGGGTCCGGTGGATCTGTAGGCAAGAGTACCTTTGATGGTGTTATTGTTGTCGGTATTGAGTAGGAAGTTGAGGTGCTCCATGACTGGTGTGTTTATGTCTGCCCTGGTAGTGCAGTGGATGAATTCTTTGTGAATTATGGAGATGCCTCCTCCGAGTTCGTTGGTGCGATCACAGTGGATGATCTTGTACCCATCAAGTGTGGCTGCAGCGATATTGGGTGCGGAGGCAGCATTGAGGCAGGTCTCTGTGAGGAAGATGAGTTTGGCTGCGAGGGTGGTGATGGTGTCCCATATCTCAGTTGGGTATTTGCCTAGAGAGCATACATAGAGCAGTAAGCAGTGTAATTGGCATGTGGTTGCGGTGTCTGGGGGCGACTGTCTGGTGGGGTGCGCTGGAGGGTTGGTGAAGCAGGAAAACCTGCATTGTTGGCAGGTGAAGGGGCCTGCTGTGGTACGCAGAAAGTTGAGGCAGCAGTTATTGTTGGGAGGTCAGGCGTTGTGGGCAGTGAGCTCTGCTCTGGACTACCGGTGGATGGTGGGAGCAGCAGGGTTCCTGGTGTTGGGTGCGGTCCAGGTACGGATGGGTACAGATGGGCTTGCCTTTGGCACGCCAGCCGCGCAGCCATACAGTGAGCTCCATGAGTAGTCCTAAGAGGTGGGAGGCGCTGGCAGGGAGGCAGGGGTGTGGGTGGGAGTGGGAGAAAAGTCAGGAGCACCTATAGGGGGCTGGCTTTCTATATAGTGGACGAAAATGAGGTGCACTGTGCAGAGAGTCCAAGCAACTCCACTTTGGTATCCAGAAGGAAAAAGCAGACCACCTCGTGTTCTGTTTGTTTGGTAGTGTGGGCGAGCAGTTAGGCTAATCCGGGAGATGTGCTAAGCATTTGTTGTACTCACTGTATCATTAAATGTAGACACAAACGCGGAAGAATAACTAGAGAATTTACAAAATTAGCAGATTTTTATAAAATTTTCAAGACTAAGCTCACCAATATATGGTAAGTACTTCTTTTAGTTATGATTTTTCAAAGTTTAGAAAATTTTGCTTTTCTGTGCATAATTACGCACCAGAGGACTCAATGGGAAAAACTTTTAAAATGCATATAAAATCAGGCAATGCTTTAACTAGTGTCACTTTCTCTTTTTAGGTTGAGGTTGTGGACGGGTTCTATTGGCCAGCCAAATAAGTCTGGGTGGTTCCCAGGTCGAGCAGGAGCAGCAGCTGAAGGTCTAAGAGCTGGAGCACAAAGGAGAAGGGGGCTACTTGGAAACACACTGTACAGAGGAACTTAAAGGTGAGTCCGCTTGGTCCCCTTGGAGGGTGGAGGTCACAAGTGCTTAGAGACCCCGAGAGCACAGCTTGTTCGTTGGTGTAGGGGCCAAGGAGGCCGGGTCCGGCACAGATAGGTCAGCCAGGCATTGTAGATCTTGGTGTCCACCGGTCAGGGGCAGGCAGGTTTGAGGGTGGAGTGCAGGTCACCTCGACCACTCAGGGGGTGGATCTGGGGTATCCTGAAGTCCCTTAACTGTGCTTTGTCCTGTGCTTTTTCGAGTCTGAAATGCCCTCTTCTTCTGGGTGTCCGATGTAGTGGGTGTACTTGTACGCCACCGCCCTAAAAAGTCTTAGTGCCACCAACCTTGGTCTTGTGGCAAGTCTTGTCTTCTGGAGCTGTTGTACACTTTTTGACTGGACTGCTGGGTCTGGGTCATTGGTCAGCAGCAGGTCACTAAACTGAATTTCACAGGTTCCTTGCCTGCATGGAGCAGGATAGTGATACCTTCACTCTGAGGGAGGTTATTGGCAATTTTCAGAAGACTGGAGGTGCTCTGGGGTTTTGTAGAGTCCTTCAGGTTTCCAAGTGACACCTCAGCTATGATGGTCAAGTCCTTGGAGCAGCAGGCAGGGGCTTTTTTGCCTTTTTCTTTGTGCAACAGGGCTTCAGTTCCTGTGCCTTGAGTCTTCTTTGTCCTGTCTTCTTTGTGTCAATCAAATCTGACATCTTGGTAAAGGGATGGCCTCTAAATACTGTATTTAGGGGACACTAGGGGTAGTACCTGGTAGCGACCAAAGGGCCACCTACCTTAGGGTGGCGAGAACCACTAAGTGGCCATTTCCAGTACGAAGAGAACGCATCCCTGACCTTGATTGGCTATTTTTCCTACCATCCAAGATGGAGGAAAATGAAATGAAGTGGTCACCTTGCCTGCCACGCCTCAGGGGTGATGCACACTAAACGTAGCCACTTCTCCTACTCTTGCTATGTTTCCTGTCCGTTTTCCAGCCTAACGTAGGGGTAAAACCATTGAGCTGCCTTCTGCTGCAAGCAGCAGAGGCAGGGTTCAGATTTCAAAGGAGGCAGAGCCTTTGAAGCTGACCACTTTAGCAAGGTGCCTGCCTGAAGGAAGAGGAGTGGCTACTCTGTCTGGGAAAGGCTTTCTGTTCTGGCTCCTGAGAGCAAAGGCTCTCACCTCAGGAGTCCAGAATAGTATCTGGTGGTGGCAGGCCAGTTAAGACCAGTCATCAACCATGCCAGAGTTGTTAGGCTTTGCAGGGGACACCTCTAAGGTGCCCTCTTGGTACATTTAATAATAAATTCTACACTGGCATCAGGGTCGGTTTATTATTATGAGTTGTTTGATACCAAGCAACCCAAGGTTCAGAGAGGCCATCTGATAACTGGGGAACTCGTAATGACCAATGTCCAGCACATGCATTTGCTATGGCTTTTCTGTACATTTACTATGTCTAAGATTTTGGCAAAGAGGGCATATCTGTTCATTCACATGTATGGCCTCACATGTATTATGCTGCACCCTGCCTTAGGGCTGTAAGGCCTGCGAGAGGGGTGACTTACCTATACTGCATGCAGTGTTAGTGGACATGGCACTCATGGTGAGTGCCATGTCGAGTTTGCAACTTTGGGTACACCTTGTCATGCACTTACAATGGTAGCAGTTTGCATAAGGATGGTGGGGGCCTCTCAGAGTGGCACAATTGGTGCTGCAGCTCTGGGGCCCTCTTCAGTACCCACGCACTAGGTACCAGGCGTACTGTTTACTAGGGACTTACAAGGGTGGCTGAAGTGCCAATCACAGTACAGTTTTAGGAAAGAGATCTGACCCTGGGAAGCTGTCTAGCAGGGGTCCAGGTTACTTACAAATTGAATCCACATCATATTTCAGGCAAAAGGTGGGGGGCTAACCATGTCAAAAAAGGCACTTTCTCACAGTGACAGTCACTTTGACTCCACTTACTCCAAATGTCGATCTTCACTTCGATTGAGGCATGTGTGGCACACACAAGTAGTTTGTTGGACCATGGCAAACTTTCTGGGAGAACACTGTCAGTTCTTCGGGTTAAGTATCAGTTGTAGCGTCCTCCCCAGCCTGGGTACTCATGAGTGAGCACACCACACACGAGCTTGGTCTTACATGTCTTTATTCCTCTGTGTTCACCCCAAACTCAACATTTTAAACATAAAATCTATTCACCACACCTTACTAGTTAACATCACACTTCTACGGAGTCCATCAGGAACCAAAAGGATCCTGGCATCGCTAATTCACAAGACACTACAGAATGTATTGCACTCATCCATTTTAATAGACCTTGTCAATCACTTTTAAAAACATGACTTTAGCAGCTTAATAGTAGGGGATTACGTAATTGATTGATATTTGATACATTGCAAAATAGACTGATACAAAGATTATCTTCTTGCTTATCATTAGGTACAAATCTTAAAGTGCTCATACATGTGCTCCAGCAACTTTGTGAATAGATCCCTGAAAATTCATTGATTGACTCTTTTCATCCTTTTGTACCAACATGGATGACAATTTGAATTTATGTTTTTAACATGTGAAAATGCAAAGCAAAATAAAACGAGTTTCCTTAGTAAACGTCAGTGGTTGTGTTATTAGATTCCAAACTCCCCTAAAATGTTTCAGTAGGTCTCAAGGTCTTGGCACTACTGGCTTCTCTGTGTTACTACTAACTACATTAATGGGGAAATGTACTGACCTGCTATAGGAAGTACTCAATCCTTTTTTTATTCAAGAGGCACCTCAATGACATTAAACTGGCCATCACAGTCGGGCAAACACCAATATCAATTGACCTTCACCCCTGCATCTCATGGGCCCATTGCTAATTTTCATAATAGAGAAGTCTAAGGGCCTCATTACAAGTTTAGCGGTCCCTCGACCACCATGATGGCAGTCGGACCTCCGTCGTATTGGCAATCAAACCGCAATTTTATGATTCAAGAGGGGCAATGGAGCAAAGACCTACGCGGTACGGCAGGCACCGCCAGGCAGCACAGACTGCCACGGTCACAAGGCGGCACCAGCAGGCTGTCGGAACCTGTGTTTCCGCTGGAGATCTTACGAGGTTGTACACCACCAATGTGACAATGGCGGTCCAACCACCATGTCTCAGAAGGTGGATATGGACAGTATAAAGGGGGACACTCGCCTGTAGGCAGCCTTGCTTGTCTGTTGCCACCACGGAGCCCACTGTACATGTACTGCTACTTCTGATGAACATCAAAGGTGCACAAAACCAACGCGACTATAGACGTCACCGACTGTAAGTACACATACCTACATGTACCAGAATGCTTAAGAACAGATTGTAGCGCAGTCTTCCACATCATATGGGGGCAGGCCACAGTCCGAAACATATATCTAGATGGACACATTCACAATCACAATGCGCCCCATTTGAGCAGCTTACTCACACTGCACCACAAAAACATATAGCCACACGTCCCTGGCACAGTGACAGCGAAGGCCACACAACATTCACCCACACATCACCAACAAAACACAAACATCACATACACAAATACAACTCACACATTCATATTCCACACAGGCCAGGGACTGAAATCACATACAACACACAAATGTATCAATGTGTCATGGAACATAAACAACATCACCATTAAACAACCCTGCAATGGACACACACATCACAGCACAATGGAAGGACAATGGCCTGAACAATAGACAGAGAGACACATAGACAAAGGGCACTCTGCACAAAATACCTGCTCATTTGGGATGGGGGCACCAGGAACACTCAGGGAAGGAGGCTGCATGGGGCATATACCACCTTGCAACTGACCATAAAACAACATTTGCACATGAAATGGCCCTATGTGTGTCTCAGGGACAAACAGTACTAGACAACAATGGCATGCCCATCTGCACAATCTGGAAGTGCAAGTCAACAAAGCACATACAACTCCAGCTGCATGGGTCATACTTCTACAGGAACTAGCTACAAGGGGCACACACCTAAATGGACACATGCACAGTCAAATCCAAACAAAGCTAGCACAACTGAACTCACTCCATGTTTGCACTAACAGAACTCAAGCTAGCACACATCAGATTAATATACAAGCCATATCAGGGGACAAGTCTAACACCATACATGCTCACATTGGACAACACAAGATTAAATACCATAACAAACACCACACCATGCCATGACACCACTATTGCATTCTGGTACATCGTTATTGGAGCCAGTATATTTAACTGCCTACCACTTTAGACTATGCACCATCGGTTAGAGGAACGTTCGGGCGGGACGGTTGAAACTGTCAGAACATGTATAATATATTTCCGACCCCCTATCAGCCCGGGTCTCCGTTGTATCTAATTTGTACCATCATAGATAGGGGGACTGTCCCAGATTGGATTGTGGAAACTAATGTTCTACTCCTTCAATTCTTCTGTTGCTCCGTATATTTGTGGCATTTACTGCGGTTCACCATAACGTGTGTGGCGAAGTCAGGCGCACAAACATGAGGATCTAGAACATTGGAAAACCCACCAAAAACCCTCCCCATACTGGAGGTAGCTATACTGATCAAACACTCTATGTGTAACCTTCCATCCGGAAAGCAGTAAACATCGTTAAATGCACTCAACATATTATTTATCAGTTGGTTTTCTATTCTATTCAGCTTCTCAATACTCTGTACCACCTCCCTAAGCCCGTATCTACCTTAGAGGCTGCCATGTGTACTTGGAAATGTACATGAACTTGAGAGTGCTTAGGAAATTGATCCACAAGGTAAACCTACCAAACTAGTAATCTTTTTTCACTCTAGTGCATGAAATTAACTTCTTAAAGTAAGTTTGGGTAGTTAAGGTAGCACCCACTGAAGGCTTGATGCACCCGGGCATACTATTATCATTTATATAAACCATCTGGTGAGGAATTCCACTCAGGCACTGGTTCACTTTCGGGTGTGTTTTGTTATTTTTTGTTATTTTTTATTTGTTTACTTAATTCACCTTCTGTACTTTTATGTATTTATTGGATACCTGTCCTGTGAGCCCTAGAGACATTGTAATTTTATCTTTTTGAATAATTTCAGATGTGGCTCTATCCACATAGAAAGGTGTTGTAGGAAATCCACTTATAGTAATCAACTGTATCTGTTCAATGTGGTTATTTCTTCAATGTTCTCCTACTTTATCCACTGCGGAGTTGAAACTGCCCTGATGAAGGTGGTCTTCCAATAAGAGTAACACCGAAACGCGCATAGGCATTGTCTTCCACTTTTGCCCTGCTTGGCATAGAGTCTGGAGAATTTGTTATGGACTTTTTTGTCACGTTTCTTATGTATATGTGACCCCCTATATTATAATCAAATTTTGAAGAATCTATTAATCTTTTTTGGCTATATTTGATCTCGTATATTTTATGTGTAATGTTGATATTTTGTGTCTTTTATTGTGTATAATAGTATGGTTGAGTCTGTGTT
Source organism: Pleurodeles waltl (assembly GCF_031143425.1). Classification (NCBI taxonomy): domain Eukaryota; kingdom Metazoa; phylum Chordata; class Amphibia; order Caudata; family Salamandridae; genus Pleurodeles; species Pleurodeles waltl. The sequence continues at coordinate 583,018,312 of NC_090440.1, read as the reverse complement.
TGAAAGAGTATGAATGAGGTATTGATGTGATCAGTATAGCTGTTGTTTTACGTTTTTTCTGCATTTGAGTCCTGGGGAACATTGTTTTTTTCTTTATTGTTTTTCTTTCTCCTCTGTTGGTTTTGCCTAGTTTTATTTTTTAGGTTGATATTTTGTAATTTACAATAAATATGTATTATGTACTTAAAATTGGAGTTATGCTTGTTTAATAAATCTGTATTTATTCATGTGAAAATTGATTAATGAATAAAGCTGATCTTAGGTTGGCTTGCATACAAATAACCAATTTGGGCTCACGGGACATTTTCCTGCCATAAGCATTTAGAATATATTTATTAAGACTGTTGCCAATTGTAGGCATGTGCAAACAGAATCAGTAGTAGCTATATGTAAATTTTCAATATGCGATTGGTTTCCCTGGAGTAGCTACTTCATTATTGCAGGGACCCTCGATATTAGTTGGTTACCGCTATTCCATTTACACACACCCATATACATACACTCAACATATACCCTCCTCTTGGGGGACACCAGCACTGCCCACAAAGTCACATACTACAAACAACAACAAATGGAGCAGCAAGCAGGCTAAAACACACACAACTGTAGGCACAAAACACAAATTCATCAGGATTAACATTGAGGCAGAAAAGAAGTTGCAGGACAAATTTATATCCAAAAAACAAACTGTTTGGGTTTAGTAATTATGAAATATAAAAGTCCAAAGGCCATTGGCCAGTCCATATAGATGTGCCCCAAAGTAGCACAGTGTTATGCCAAAGTTGACTCCCAATTGCCATGGAACCTCCACAGGAAGGGGCAGGCAGGCATGTCAGGGATTATCCAGGCAGTGAGGGGGTCAGATTTGGGAGGGGGGGTTGGGCTTGGGAGAGGTGGTCTTTCTCTTGGGAGAAGTGCACTTCTTCTTGGGGGAGATGTATGAGTGCTTGCAGAGTGGGACAGGGGAGGCTTTGGTAGTGGAAAGGACGGGCTGGGAGCTTGGTGGTTGCCTTTTGGGTTTGGGACAGGGGGACAAGAGGTTGGGGAGCGAGAAGTATAGTTACTGTCTTACAAAAATGTTTTTTAGAGACACAGGGATGGTCATCAGAAAGATGTTGTGATTTGGAGGTTGATGGAGTGGTTGTATGCCGGGCAGGTGTGGATGTTGTGGGTGCGTTCTCATGGGAGGTATACTTGTATGTGGTGGCTGTCTCTTGGGTGGGTGAGTGTGGGCGTTTGTGTGTCTTGGAGGTAGGGGGTGGAGGAGCTGGGGATGCAGTCGTGAGTGGGTGTATGGTTGTTGGAGTGGTGATTGCAGGTATGGTGGATGTCTGTGTGTCTGTAGTTGTGGTGTCTGCGGGCGTGGTGATTGTGATGGATATCTGTGGGTCTTCTGGGGTGGCATCTCTGGGTTTGATGGGTGTGTTGGATGTGTCAGTGACTGTTGGTGTGGTGCCTGTGGGTATACTGGATGTGGTGTGTGTGATGCTAGGGGTGGTAGGGGTGTCAAGGGAAGTTGTGACTGTTGCCGAGTCTGTGGATTGATGTTGTTTGTGTGTGCTGGTGTGTTTAGTGCTGCTTGTGTTTGCATGCACCCTCTTAGCTGGTGAGGTGGATGTCTTTGGATTGGTCTGTGTGCTTTGGGTAGGTAGGAGAAGAGGGAGGTGGGGAGAAAGAAGGTGGGGGTGACTGGGTGCCGTCAGTGAGGATGAAAGAGACTGAAAAAGACTCTGTAGGATAGACATTGCACCATGAATACCTTCCAGGAATGCGTTGCCTTGCTGGAGTTGGGTCACCAATCCCTGGAAGGCATTCATGATGGCTGACTGACCCACAGAGATTCTTCTCAGGAGGTCTATAGCTTCCTCACCGAGGGCAGCAGGAGTAACAGGGGCTGGGGCAGAGGTGTCTGTTTGGAAGGAGACACCCACCCTCTTGGGTGAGCGGGCACAGCAAACTAGGTGGGGAGCAACAGCGAGGGCGATGATAGAATTGAGGGTGGCAGACAAGGATGGTACTTGGGGATTCCCCAATGGGTCCGCCACCACTACGGAGTGTCCACTGTAGGAGGAATCCGATGATGAGGATGTTCTGGGCTTTCCGAGCTACTGGAACACTCTGTGTCAGTTGTATCTTGACCAGATGCTTCCCCACTCGGCTGTGCCCCGTCTCCTTTGCTTGCCGGTGCTGATGCTGCAAAGACAAAGAGAAATAGGGTCATCACATGTCCATGAACACACTTGAACATCAGCTCTGATTAGCAAACATTATCATGATGTCAAGTAAGCCCCAGCAACAAATTCCACCTAAGTGTCTCATACATGTGCCATGTCGTATGTATGCATCCCATATGAACTGTCTACAGTTGCCCACAGGAAAATCAGGAACTCAAAACTACAACTGCATGGTTGAGATTTTGCAATCATAATAACCAGTCAATAGGTAGGAGACCTCATCACTCACAAAGCCTTGCCCCATGGAGCAGAACTCAGTTACTTGTTGGCATACAATCATAAACCAATGCAAAGTCCATTTCCACAGATCCACCACAAGGGCATGCACACAGTGATTTGTCACATACATACTGACCCTAAAATTAGAAATGATGCTCCAAAATTCCGCCATGTTGATGACAACAGTACAATAGCCTGGAGAAGGTGACATGGGTATACCTATGTCACACTGGAAACAATTTACACTTCACCAAGGGATATTGTCCCAATAGAGTCAAGGAGGAAGTATCAATGTCATACACATAAGTCACACATGTTGCATGGAAATGACCACTGTAGGCATCATGTCCAATATGTCAGGCAGAGATGTCCTCAAAATACACCATACAATGAATGAACAAGCCCCAGGCTAATCACCACTAATGTCTGGCACCCCCTACAATGACATACTCTGAGTACATCAGTAGAAGCCATTAGTCCTTTGCATGTTGGAGAGAGACAGAAGTTGTAAGGACTTGTAGCAGGCCCACAACATGTTGCCCAAAGGAAAGATACATCACCATCCCGATCATGGTCATGGCAACCCAAATGTCTGTCTGTGGATGAATGTCTGTACCCAAACACATGTGTCTAAAACATAACTACAAGTCACTCTATGATGCATGTCAACAGTCAGGGCACATACCTTAACCTTTACACATGTACAGTGCATTTTTCCACCTGATGCCACATCAAGCTCATAGATATTCACATTGTGCTCAAAACTCTAGGCCTACCTGTCATGTCCCTCATTGCTACTGCAGTTGTACATGCCAAATGACATGCTATGACACATTAAGGAATTTGTCAGCCAATAAACAATGGTGACACACTCCTGTATGTGACATAACATGAAATGTACCTCCATTGTAAATGTACTGTTCCACAAACACTTTGCCATGCACATATATGTGAAGGAATACAGACATCATCCCATCAACATAGGTAAACCATGCATGAAACTGTAGCTTACAAATGTTTTGTAAAGAGAAAGGGACACATGCTGACATGTAGGCACAATAAATGTTGGCAACAGTGATGACACATAATTCATGCCAATTGACAGGCCTCACTTACAAAGGGAAAGTAGTGAACTATAGCTGCACACAAAGAACAATGTAAGCCTTGTCACATGTCTGTTGGACACCTTCACATCACAGACTGCAGTGAGGCACCAGCAAACATCATACACTGAGAAAACAAGCTTCTGGTTGGCAGATGCCAACTTACAAATGACAGTGATCCATCACCTACTTACCTGTGGCTTGGAACAATGAGGAGAAGTGGCCTGTTGCATAGAAAATACACAGAACAACAACAAACAGTAATGATTGATAACTCTACACAGCCATCAGTGGCCCTTTCACAGCATGTGGCGTGAAGATTCCGCACAGTTTTGTCCTAGGTCCCTGATTCAGTAGGCAAGGCACATCAGTACAAAACAATCTCTCCTCTCCTCTATTGTGTGACACATGGCTCATCCCTAATAGTCAGAAGGAGCAGTCGAACCTCTCTCAATCACCTGGCAGTAGGACAGTCAGTAATATGCCCTGTACTCACCCCCTTGTGGCTGCTGTGCTGCCCTCAAATGCTTATCAAGGACAGCCCCAGCTGGACCTCTGCGATCTACTGGACCTAACGTCTCAGGTCCTCCCAGCTCTTTCTGCAGAGGGTGCTCTACCAGCTGTGGATCCCGTGGGTCTGCATCTTCTTGGTGATGGCTCTTCATATCCCTTTGTTTGGATGAGGGTTGACCTGCATGGATGCAAAATTCAAATCAAGAGATCATGATCACAAATTTCATCACAAAAGGTTCAGTCACATGCATATCAGTTACAACAAGCTACAACTTTCCCATTTGTCAATACTCCCCAGGTGTGACACATGCAAGCCAATAAGTACAGGGACATGGATACATTTCCCAATCTAAAGACCAACCCATCACCCTGCTCAGGCCCTACAATGACTAAGCAGGCTTAATAACATCTTGTGGGACGTGCCCCAGCAACCTGACTGAGATGTGAGCCACTACGAGACAAATCACACCTCTGTGGTTTCTGCAAGGTAGACTCCTTAGGCATGAATAAACCAACACATTCAAACTCTGTGTGAATGACTCTCTGCATGGTCTCTACAGGCTACTGGCAGAGTACAAACTCAAACATCATACACGGGTAACAATGAAAAGACTGACATGGGGAGTACAGAGAGTGTCTAGCCTGTCCATGTGTGGACATTTGCAATAACAAATGCAGACTCATGCCACTCAGGGGGTGGGGTTCTGTGTTATGTATCTGTACCACAGAACACACATTTGGATCTACGTGTTCATCCTACAGATATGACATCTAACAAACAACGGCATGCATTGACCAGTTTCTGCTATGTGATCAAGCTACTGTGTCACATATCATGGTCTCTCAGGAATCAACACAGTCTGCACTGTGGAAATGTCAGTTATGCAATGAGGACGCATAGGACAATTATGACCTGTATGAAGGTGACAACAGGGTTGTCAGAGTAAGTGACCTGTTAGGAGTCAAAGACACACATTGACAATGAAGCTAAGTGCACAACTGTCACAGATCAGTAAGCCACCACTGTACCCACACCCAATCTGATCAAGAGAATGAGTCATTCTGGGCAGCATATCACAAACGAGCCTCATATTGGCCAAATGACAGAATCTACTGGTGTACAGGGAATGGGTACAGTGCCACAGTTGCACAGCCACAGTGACTCCACCCCAGCCTAATCTATGACCCATACTGGGAGATTCCTGGGACAGGCCCTGGTCTCTGCAGGCTGAACAGACTGAACCTACAGACTACTACATTCCCATCACCTCCATGCATAATAGTACATCATGTAGTCCACAGCAAATTGGCAGGTGGGGTGTGGTGTGTGTGGCAACCTGGAGGGCAGAGAAAGTGATGATATGTCTTACAAACAACAGTCTAGCAAGGGCAGGTGTGCAAATAAATATCTGTGGCAACATACACATAGCTCACATTATTCACAACTGACACATACAAGATGCATACTCACCTCATGCTGTCATGCACACACATGTTGTCTCACATATACAACATTCATGAGAAGTGAGAAGTCAGTGGATGGCTGCAATGTCACCTCACCTAGTTTTGTGCATCCAACACAAGGCAAATCAAGGAAAACAAACACACACCACAATGTGAATGAACTCAACATGTGGCACTGGCCATCAATAAATGCACATTGACTGTCCTATTCATCAATCAATCAGTGATTTTTAAAGTGTGGATAATCGCCCTTAGGGTCTCAAGGCGCTGTTTGCGGGTATACTGCTCAATCGAAGAGCCAGGTCTTGAGGTCTTTTCTGAACTGCTTCAGTGATTGGGTCTTCCTGGGCATGGGGGGCAGCGTGTCCCATTTCCGGGTTGCGAGGTAGAAGAAGGATCTTCCTTCTGCTGTGCTTTTCTGCATCTTGGGCATGGCTGCAAGGGCGAGTTGGGAAGAACGGAGGTGTCTTTTGGCTATGTAGAATGTGAGGCGGTGGTTGAGGTATGCCGGTCCTATGTTGTGTAGTGCCTTGTAGGTGTGGATCAGGAGTATGTATGTGTGCGCTGGTTGACTGGGAGCCACTGGAGGTTTCTGGGGAGGAAGGAGATGCAGCTGTGTCCGGGGATGTCCAGGATGAGTCTGGCTGCTGAATTCTGGGTTCTTTCTAGTCTTGATTGTAGTTTCTTGGTGATGCGGACATAGAGTGCATTGCTGTAGTCCATTTTGCTCGTTTCAGAGGGGATACACTTCAAAAATCTTTCACAGGAGTCAGAGGGTGTGGAAGAATGATGATGAAATGGTACTGACTTGGCGTGTCATGGATAGAGATGAGTCCAGGATGATGCCCAGATGGTGTGCATGTCACTAGGAGTGGGGGTATTTCCCAGTGCGATGTGTCACCAGGAGTCATTCCAGGCAGAAGTGGTGGAGCTGATTACGAGGATCTTTGTCTTGTCCAAGCTTATGAGGAGGGAAAGGGTGATGAAGTACAGAGATAACTGTGCATATAAGGCACTTACCTGCTCCTTTGGTGCTGGACGTGGCATGATTGCTCCCAGAGGCTGTGCACAACAGCTCGGTAGTGGAGGTGTTGCTGGCAGCAGTGTCAGGAGTCAAGTGAGGGATTTTGCAGCACATGGCAGTCATGTCCACCACGGATGCAGTTGTCACCACTGGTGGACACATCCATTGGCCCGCGACCGCCATTGGCAATAACGTTAGCCTGTGGCTGTGTCCGCTGCAGTTGCAACTGCCTATCGCAATGATGACTTCCGCCGGCAGTTGCGGGTAGTTCCTAATATCCAGTGGAGTAGGTCAGTGTGAGAAAGTAGCCTCTTTCTAGCCTTGTTACCCCCACTTTGGGCCTGTTTGTGAGTGTATGTCAGGGTGTTTTCACTGTCTCACTGGTATCCTGCTTGCCAGGGCCCAGTGCTCATAGTGAAAACCCTATGTTTTCAGTATGTTTGTTATGTGTCACTGGGACCCTGCTAGTCAGGACCCCAGTGCTCATAAGTTTGTGACCTATAGGTATGTGTTCCCTGTGTGATGCCTAACTGTCTCACTGAGGCTCTGCTAACCAGAACCTCAGTGGTTATGCTCTCTCTTTACAAATTGTCACTAACAGGCTAGTGACCAATTTTACCAATTCATATTGGCTTGCTGGAACACCCTTATAATTCCCTAGTATATGGTACTGAGGTACCCAGGGTATTGGGGTTCCAGGAGATCCCTATGAGCTGCAGCATTTCTTTTGCCACCCATAGGGAGCTCTGACAAATACTAAACAGGCCTGCCACTGCAGCCTGAGTGAAATAATGCACACGTTATTTCACAGACATTTTACACTGCACTTAAGTAACTTATAAGTCACCTATATGTCTAACCTTTACCTGGTAAATGTTAGGTGCAAAGTTACTTAGTGTGTGGGCACCCTGGCACTAGCCAAAGTGCCCCCACATTGCTCAGGGCAAATTCCCCGACTTTGTGAGTGCTGGAGACACCATTACACGCGTGCACTACATATAGGTCACTACCTGTATGTAGCTTCACAATGGTAACTCCGAATATGGCCATGTAACATGTCTATGATCATGGAATTGCCCCCTCTATGCCATCCTGGCATAGTTGGCACAATCCCATGATCCCAGTGGTCTGTAGCACAGACTCTGTTACTGCCAAACTGCCTTTCCTGGGGTTTCACTGCAGCTGCTGCCAACCCCTCAGACAGGTTTCTGCCCCCCTGGGGTCAAGCCAGGCTTGTCCCAGGATGGCAGAACAAAGGACTTCCTCTGAGAGAGGGTGTTACACCCTCTCCCTTTGGAAAATGGTGTGAAGGCAGGGGAGGAGTAGCCTCCCCCAGCCTCTGGAAATGCTTTCATGGGCACAGATGTGCCCAATTCTGCATAAGCCAGTCTACACCGGTTCAGGGGACCCCATAGCCCTGCTCTGGCACGAAACTGGACAAAGGAAAGGGGAGTGACCACTCCCCTGACCTGCACCTCCCCTGGGAGGTGTCCAGAGCTCCTCCAGTGTGCTCCAGACCTCTGCCATCTTGGAAACAGAGGTGCTGCTGGCACACTGGACTGCTCTGAGTGGCCAGTGCCACCAGGTGACGTCAAAGACTCCTTCTGATAGGCTCCTTCAGGTGTTGCTAGCCTATCCTCTCTCCTAGGTAGCCAAACCCTCTTTTCTGGCTATTTAGGGTCTCTGTCTCTGGGGAAACTTTAGATAACGAATGCAAGAGCTCATCCAAGTTCCTCTGCATCTCTCTCTTCACCTTCTGCCAAGGAATCGACTGCTGACCGCGCTGGAAGCCTGCAAAACTGCAACATAGTAGCAAAGACGACTACTGCAACTCTGTAACGCTGATCCTGCCGCCTTCTCGACTGTTTTCCTGGTGGTGCATGCTGTGGGGGTAGTCTGCCTCCTCTCTGCACTAGAAGCTCCGAAGAAATCTCCCGTGGGTCGACAGAATCTTCCCCCTGCAACCGCAGGCACCAAAAAGCTGCATTACCGGTCCCTTGGGTCTCCTCTCAGCACGACGAGCGAGGTCCCTTGAATCCAGCATCTCTGTCCAAGTGACTCCCACAGTCCAGTGACTCTTCAGTCCAAGTTTGGTGGAGGTAAGTCCTTGCCTCCCCACGAAAGACTGCATTGCTGGGAACCGCGACTTTTGCAACTACTCCGGCCTCCGTGCACTTCCGGCGGAAATCCTTTGTGCACAGTCCAGCCTGGGTCCACGGCACTCTAACCTGCATTGCACGACCTCCTAAGTTGTTCTCCGGCGACGTGGGACTTCTTTGTGCGACTTTTGGTGAGCACCGTTTCACGCATCCTCGTAGTGCCTGTTTCTGGCACTTCTCCGGATGCTACCTGCTGTTGAGAGGGCTCCTTGTCTTGCTCGACGTCCCCTCTCTCTCTCCTGATGCAATTTGCGACATCCTGGTCCCTCCTGGGCCACAGCAGCATCCAAAAACGCTTACCCAACGATTTACCGCTAGCAAGGCTTGTTGGCGGTCTTTCGGCGGGAAAACACTTCTGGACGACTCTCCACACCGTGAGGGATCTGTCCTCTAAAGGGGAAGTCTCTAGCCCTTGTCGTTCCTGCAGAAACCTAAGCTTCTACAGTCCAGTAGCAGCTTCTTTGCACCCACAGCTGGCATTTCCTGGGCATCTGCCCATCTCCGACTTGCTTGTGACTTTTGGACTTGGTCCCCTTGTTCCACAGGTACCCTCGACTGGAAATCCATCGTTGTTGCATTGCTGGTTTGTGTCTTTCCTGCAGAATTCCCCTATCACGACTTCTATGTCCTTTGGGGAACTTTAGTGCACTTTGCACTCACTTTTCAGGGTCTTGGGGTGGGCTATTTTTCTAACCCTCACTATTTTCTAATAGTCCCAGCGACCCTCTACAAGGTCACATAGGTTTGGGGTCCATTCGTGGTTCGCATTCCACTTTTGGAGTATATGGTTTGTGTTGCCCCTATCCCTATATGTCCCCATTGCATCCTATTGTAACTATACATTGTTTGCACTGTTTTCTAAGACTATACGGCATATTTTTGGTATTGTGTACATATATCTTGTGTATATTTCCTATCCTCTCACTGAGGGTACACTCTAAGATACTTTGGCATATTGTCATAAAAATAAAGTACCATTATTTTTAGTATAACTGTGTATTGTGTTTTCTTATGATATTGTGCATATGACACTAGGTGGTACTGTAGTAGCTTCACACGTCTCCTAGTTCAGCCTAAGCTGCTCTGCTAAGCTACCATTATCTATCAGCCTAAGCTGCTAGACACCCTATACACTAATAAGGGATGACTGGGCCTGGTGCAAGGTGCAAGTACCCCTTGGTACTCACTACAAGCCAGTCTACCCTCCTACATTGGTTGTGCAGCGGTGGGATAAGTGCTTTGAGACTACTTACCACTCTTGTCATTGTACTTTTCAAGAGAAAAATATACAAAACAAGGTCAGTGTGTGTACACATAGCTAAAAAGTTTTGCATTTCCTCTTTTCACTCTTTTCTAAGTGCTGAAAAGTACTTCTAAACTTTCAAAAAGTTCTAAAAAGTTTAAAAAGTTTTTTTCTCTGTCCTTTCTAAAAAGCTCTGACAAACTTTTTTCTCTTTTTCTATCACTTTAACTCTCTCTAAAAATGTCTGGCACAGGCCAAAATGTTGATCTGTCCAAGATTGCATATGATCACCTTAGCTGGAAAGGAGCAAGGAGTCTCTGCATAGAGAGAGGTTTGAGTGTAGGGAAGAATCCTTCCTTGTAATTGTTACTTAACATGCTTAGAGAACAAGATAAGGCTAAAAGTGCCCCATCTGTTGAAAACGTAGCTAATGGTTCCCAATCTGATCCAGGGACTCCCCCAGGAAAAGATTCAGGAAAGAAACTTCCAAGCCTGCCCATTACTAGACAGTCTAGCATAGTTGGTACTGATGTTGAGTCACACCATACAGATAGTGTTGTCTCACATCATAGCAAGAGCATTCATTCTCATCACAGTAGAAATGATGTTTCTGTTAGCCAAGCTGTTAGGGTGCCCTCTGTAAGGGACAGGTCTCCTTCTGTCCATTCTCATCATACTTCTGTTTCAAGACATGTCCCTCCCACCCACCCTGATGACAGATTGTTAGAAAGGGAGCTCAATAGATTGAGAGTGGAACAAACCAGACTGAAGCTCAAGAAGCAACAGCTGGATTTGGATAGACAGACTTTAGAAGTAGAGGAGGAGAGACAGAAACTGGGTTTAGAAACCCATGGTGGCAGCAGCAGTATTCCCCATAGTCATCCTGCAAAAGAGCATGATTCCAGGAATCTGCACAAGATAGTTCCCCTTATAAGGAGGGGGATGACATTAACAAGTGGTTTGCTGCACTTGAGAGGGCCTGTGCTGTACAGGATGTCCCTCAAAGGCAGTGGGCTGATATCCTATGGCTATCATTTAGTGGAAAAGGTAGGGATAGGCTCCTTACTGTGAAAGAGAATGAAGCTAATGATTACAAAGTTCTTAAGAATGCACTCCTGGATGGTTATGGCTTAACCACTGAACAATACAGGATAAAGTTCAGAGAGACCAAAAAGGAGTCTTCACAAGACTGGGTTGATTTCATTAACCATTCAGTGAAGGCCTTGGAGGGGTGGTTACATGGCAGTAAAGTTACTGATTATGACAGCCTGTATAACTTGATCCTGAGAGAGCATATTCTTAATAATTGTGTGTCTGATTTGTTGCACCAGTACTTGGTGGACTCTGATCTGACCTCTCCCCAAGAATTGGGAAAGAAGGCAGACAAATGGGTCAGAACAAGGGTGAACAGAAAAGTTCATACAGGGGGTGACAAAGAGAACAACAAGAAGAAAGATGGTGAAAAATCTCAAGATAAGCATGGGGATAAGGGTAAAACCAAAGATCCCACTTCAAATCTTAAACACTCTTCAGGGGGTGGGGATAAAACAAATTCTTCCTCTTCTTCTCAACCTACACAATTTAAAAAGCCTTGGTGCTTTGTGTGTAAAAATAGAGGCCATAGGCCAGGGGATAAGTCCTGTCCAGGTAAACCCCCTGAGCCTACCTGCACTAATACATCAAGCTCTAGTGCCCCTAGCAGTAGTGGTACTAGTGGTGGGACTGCTGGCAACAGTCAAGTTAAGGGTGTAGTTGGGTTCACTTATGGGTCCATAGTAGAAACTGGGATAGTTAGTCCCAAGACAGTTTCTGTCACACCTAGTGGCATTGGCCTTGCCACACTAGCTGCTTGTCCCCTTACAATGGATAAGTACAGGCAGACAGTTTCAATAAATGGTGTTGAGGCCTTGGCCTACAGGGACACAGGTGCCAGTATAACTTTGGTGACTGAAAACCTGGTGCATCCTGAACAACACATCATTGGACAACAGTATAAGATTATTGATGTCCATAACTCCACTAAGTTTCTTCCCTTAGCTATAATTCAGTTTAGTTGGGGTGGAGTTACTGGCCCTAAGCAGGTGGTGGTATCACCTAGTTTACCTGTAGACTGTCTCTTAGGTAATGACCTAGAGGCCTCAGGTTGGGCTGATGTAGAGTTTTATGCCCATGCAGCCATGCTGGGCATCCCAGAGGAATTGTTCCCTCTCATTTCTACTGAAATGAAAAAGCAAAGGAGAGAAGGCCTGAAAACTCAGGATCCCTCTCCAACAACAGGTAAAAAGGGTATCACAGTATCCCCTAACCACCCTGCCAATCAGGATATCATTCCTGTGGTGGGAGAAACCTCTCCTGGGGTGGCACCTGTTCCAAGGGAATCATCAGCTGGCAAAGCTGTACTCCCTGAGGTAGAAGTACCTCTCTGTGGGATAACTAACATTGGTGACAAAAAGAGCACCATTTTAGTTAACATGGAGCATCCCTCCAACCCTCCCAGAGAAACTTTAGTGCAGAAACCCTGCACTGCCTCACAACACTTAGGACAGCATCCCTGCCCTAGTGTGGAGCTCATAGGACAGCATCCCTGCCCTGCTCCAACTCAAGAGAAACAGCATCCCTGTTCTCTCTTCCAGCCATATGGACAAAGTTTTTGCCCAGCTATGGTTTTTCTGAGACAGCATCCCTGTCTGGCATTTCCATCACTACAAATAGGTTCAGTGGACAATTCCCACTGCTCTAAACTAAAACTTACTGATAGAAACTCTGAAAATACATCTTCACATTGTTGCTTAGCTAAAAAACTTCAAACAGGGTGGTTTACATCCCCACAGGGAAGTAACCATATAGTGGATGATAAAGGGAGTAACCAGTCTATTGCAGAGCTACTCTCTACTTATCACCACTTAGACAATAAAGTCTCAACTGGCCAAGGTTAGCCTTATTGTCCTTCGTTTGGGGGGGGGTTGTGTGAGAAAGTAGCCTCTTTCTAGCCTTGTTACCCCCACTTTTGGCCTGTTTGTGAGTGTATGTCAGGGTGTTTTCACTGTCTCACTGGTATCCTGCTTGCCAGGACCCAGTGCTCATAGTGAAAACCCTATGTTTTCAGTATGTTTGTTATGTGTCACTGGGACCCTGCTAGTCAGGACCCCAGTGCTCATAAGTTTGTGACCTATAGGTATGTGTTCCCTGTGTGATGCCTAACTGTCTCACTGAGGCTCTGCTAACCAGAACCTCAGTGGTTATGCTCTCTCTTTACAAATTGTCACTAACAGGCTAGTGACCAATTTTACCAATTCATATTGGCTTGCTGGAACACCCTTATAATTCCCTAGTATATGGTACTGAGGTACCCAGGGTATTGGGGTTCCAGGAGATCCCTATGAGCTGCAGCATTTCTTTTGCCACCCATAGGGAGCTCTGACAAATACTACACAGGCCTGCCACTGCAGCCTGAGTGAAATAATGCACACGTTATTTCACAGCCATTTTACACTGCACTTAAGTAACTTATAAGTCACCTATATGTCTAACCTTTACCTGGTAAAGGTTAGGTGCAAAGTTACTTAGTGTGTGGGCACCCTGGCACTAGCCAAGGTGCCCCCACATTGCTCAGGGCAAATTCCCCGACTTTGTGAGTGCTGGAGACACCATTACACGCGTGCACTACATATAGGTCACTACCTATATGTAGCTTCACAATGGTAACTCCGAATATGGCCATGTAACATGTCTATGATCATGGAATTGCCCCCTCTATGCCATCCTGGCATAGTTGGCACAATCCCATGATCCCAGTGGTCTGTAGCACAGACCCTGGTACTGCCAAACTGCCTTTCCTGGGGTTTCACTGCAGCTGCTGCTGCTGCCAACCCCTCAGACAGGTTTCTGCCCCCCCTGGGGTCAAGCCAGGCTTGTCCCAGGATGGCAGAACAAAGGACTTCCTCTGAGAGAGGGTGTTACACCCTCTCCCTTTGGAAAATGGTGTGAAGGCAGGGGAGGAGTAGCCTCCCCCAGCCTCTGGAAATGCTTTCATGGGCACAGATGTGTCCAATTCTGCATTAGCCAGTCTACACCGGTTCAGGGGACCCCTTAGCCCTGCTCTGGCGCGAAACTGGACAAAGGAAAGGGGAGTGACCACTCCCCTGACCTGCACCTCCCCCTGGAGGTGTCCAGAGCTCCTCCAGTGTGCTCCAGACCTCTGCCATCTTGGAAACAGAGGTGCTGCTGGCACACTGGACTGCTCTGAGTGGCCAGTGCCACCAGGTGACGTCAGAGACTCCTTCTGATAGGCTCCTTCAGGTGTTGCTAGCCTATCCTCTCTCCTAGGTAGCCAAACCCTCTTTTATGGCTATTTAGGGTCTCTGTCTCTGGGGAAACTTTAGATAACGAATGCAAGAGCTCATCCGAGTTCCTCTGCATCTCTCTCTTCACCTTCTGCCAAGGAATCGACTGCTGACCGCGCTGGAAGCCTGCAAAACTACAACATAGTAGCAAAGACGACTACTGCAACTCTGTAACGCTGATCCTGCCGCCTTCCCGACTGTTTTCCTGGTGGTGCATGCTGTGGGGGTAGTCTGCCTCCTCTCTGCACTAGAAGCTCCGAAGAAATCTTCCGTGGGTCGACGGAATCTTCCCTCTGCAACCGCAGGCACCAAAAAGCTGCATTACCGGTCCCTTGGGTCTCCTCTCAGCACGACGAACGAGGTCCCTCGAATCCAGCATCTCTGTCCAAGTGACTCCCACAGTCCAGTGACTCTTCAGTCCAAGTTTGGTGGAGGTAAGTCCTTGCCTCCCCACGCCAGACTGCATTGCTGGGAACCGTGACTTTTGCAACTACTCCGGCCTCCGTGCACTTCCGGCGGAAATCCTTTGTGCACAGTCCAGTCTGGGTCCACGGCACTCTAACCTGCATTGCACGACCTACTAAGTTGTTCTCCGGCGACGTGGGACTTCTTTGTGCGACTTCGGGTGAGCACCGTTTCACGCATCCTCGTAGTGCCTGTTTCTGGCACTTCTCTGGGTGCTACCTGCTGCTGAGAGGGCTCCTTGTCTAGCTCGACGTCCCCTCTCTCTCCTGACGCAATTTGCGACATCCTGGTCCCTCCTGGGCACGATTTGCCGCTAGCAAGGCTTGTTGGCGGTCTTTCAGCGGGAAAACACTTCTGCACGACTCTCCATGGCGTGAGGGATCCGTCCTCCAAAGGGGAAGTCTCTAGCCCTTGTCGTTCCTGCAGAAACCTAAGCTTCTACAGTCCAGTAGCAGCTTCTTTGCACCCACAGCTGGCATTTCCTGGGCATCTGCCCATCTCCGACTTGTTTGTGACTTTTGGACTTGGTCCCCTTGTTCCACAGGTACCCTTGACTGGAAATCCATCGTTGTTGCATTGCTGGTTTGTGTCTTTCCTGCAGAATTCCCCTATCACGACTTCTATGTCCTTTGGGGAACTTTAGTGCACTTTGCACTCACTTGTCAGGGTCTTGGGGTGGGCTATTTTTCTAACCCTCACTATTTTCTAATAGTCCCAGTGACCCTCTACAAGGTCACATAGGTTTGGGGTCCATTCGTGGTTCGCATTCCACTTTTGGAGTATATGGTTTGTGTTGCCCCTATCCCTATGTGTCCCCATTGCATTCTATTGTAACTATACATTGTTTGCACTGTTTTCTAAGACTATACTGCATATTTGTGGTATTGTGTACATATATCTTGTGTATATTTCCTATCCTCTCACTGAGGGTACACTCTAAGATACTTTGGCATATTGTCATAAAAATAAAGTACCTTTATTTTTAGTATAACTGTGTAATGTGTTTTCTTATGATATTGTGCATATGACACTAAGTGGTACTGTAGTAGCTTCACACGTCTCCTAGTTCAGCCTAAGATGCTCTGCTAAGCTACCATTATCTATCAGCCTAAGCTGCTAGACACCCTATACACTAATAAGGGATAACTGGGCCTGGTGCAAGGTGCAAGTACCCCTTGGTACTCACTACAAGCCAGTCCAGCCTCCTACAGTCAGGCAGCTGCCATTTTAGTGGCATGAAATGTGGGATTGGGTTGTTAACACTATTTGCGATGCACATTTTGGATTTAGGTCCAGGTGCATGATGTGTACACGTGTGGCACGCCAAGGGGGTAGCATGTGATCCTTGTGTCATTAGCAGCTGTGATGTGTACTGCTTACCATGTCCATCTCTTCTAAATTCTCTTGTCACATGTTAACCTTGACATGCATCATGTATGTTGCTGTGAACACAATGCCTAATGTCACAACTCATTTCCTGTCGTATGTAGGTACCAAGGGAAAGGTACCAGCGGTCTACCGTCCACTGCTAGACCTTCAGGTCATGGAAAAAAGACATATCATCCTCCTGTATCGTCTGACTCGGCAAACAATAGTGGATCTATGTTGTCAGTTGGAGCCAGATCTGATGCTAGCTATCAGTAATCCAAACAGCATACCACCCATTGTACAGGTCATGTCAGTTTTGCACTCCCTAGCCAACGGGTCCTTCCAACATACAGTGGCCCAAACTGGTGATATGTCCCAACCTATGTTCAATCTGGTGTTGAAGGATGTCATCTCTGCAATGTTGAAACAATTGGACAGCTACATCCAGTTTCCCTGACATAGGGATTTAGCCCATGTGAAGGCTGTCTTTTATGATTGTACACGCATCCCACATGTGGTAGAGGATATTGATGGCACACATGTTGGCTTGTTTCCACTGCATGCCAATGAACAAGTATACTGCAACTTCCATTGCATCAACGTCCAAGTTGTATGTTTGGAGGACCTACACACTTCACATGTATGTGCCCGTTTTTTGGGTTCAGTCCATGATGCCTTCATTATGTGGAACAGCACAATCCACCAGCTGATGGCACAACTGTACCCAGAGAGGGCCTGGCTGGTTGGTAAGTCACATCTGTCCTGTTTGTGTGTGTGCAATTTCTGGTGATGGTTTTCTGATAAGAATGGCTCATTGTTGCACATATATCCCATTTATTAACAAAACACTCAGGCCCGTATTTATACTTTTTTTAGCGCCGCATTTGCGCCGCTTTTTGACGCAAAACGGCGCAAACCTACAAAATACAATGGTATTTTGCAAGTTTGCGCCGTTTTTGCGTCAAAAAACGACGCAAATGCGGCGCAAAAAAAGTATAAATACGGGCCTCAGTATATCCAAACCATCCTTGGTTGTTGATACCACTGAGGAATCCAACTACACCAGGGGAAGCCTGCTCCAATGAGACCCATGTAAGAGTAAGGTGGGTAGTAGAGTGGGCTGTTACAGTCTGTGATGCAACATGTGGTATCAAACTTTGACAGGTAGATATGCTTTGGGTCATACAGAAAGGCTTAGCTAGATTCTTTGATATGACAGTGACACCTGCTTTAAAATCTGCGGTAGAGCTATTTGGAATCCAGGGAATTCCTGTGACATACACCTTGCTACATGATTAGTTAGATAGTTGGAGGTCTGTTGATAGACTCATATTTCGCCTGCTGTGTTGTTTAATATTTCCATGTCATCTCCCAGTTAGCAATAGTTCAGTATAGAGACAACAGACAGCTCCAGAATGTGAAGTGGAAACTTACCTGTACATCAGGTTAGAGATAACCAATCTACCTGGCCAGATATAACAGGTTAAACCTAGTACAGCATACTGCAGATATGTGTGTTCCTCCCAGGTGAGTAGCTTTCAATGGGTGTTGGGAGCTAAAAGGGCAATTTCAGGTTTGGACACATCTGTAGCTGTGTGTTGGTGGTATTGCACTGGTAGATGCCCATGACATTGCTATCATTGCCCTAGACTGTGATATTTTGGATCATTCAGGTGGGTTTAGTTGATTGTATAGTTGACATGCAAGGCTATTTTCATTTTGGTGCACTGTTCTGGTTTTCTTAATGGTAGAACAGTTCCTGCTAAGAGCTGTAGTGCTGTCAGTTCCTGTAATACCCACGCAATTCACAGGCACTGTGGGCCCAGGTGAGTTTAGTCGACAAGTGGTATGCCAGAGAGAAGTATTTGGACAGTTGGACACTGGGTGGTCAGTGTGTTGGCTGCTAATATGTCAAAAGGTGCTCAGTGAGCCTGCAAAACAGAACTTTAGGGTGACATTTTCAGTGTTGTGACTTACCTGACTCCACTCCTCCAGGTATTCCTGTCAAACCCTCAGGATGCAAGGTGTCCAAGACCTTCTCCTCCCATGATGTGAATGTTGGGGGAGGAGGTGGAGGCCCACTAACAGTCTTGTGGACCACCAGTTGGTGCCTGGAGGCCATGGCACATACCTTCTTCTTGAGGTCGTTCCACTTCTTCCTGATGTTCTCCCTTGAGTCTGGATAGCTGCCAATAGAATTTACCATGTCAACTATATTTTGCCTCATCTTCATTTTCCTGCCAATAGAGGTTTGTTGGATTTGTGCTCCAAATAGGTGTCGCTCCACCCTGATGATTTCATCCACCATGACCCTCAACTCATCAGCTGGGAAGCGGGGATATTTTTGTGGGGACATGGCAGTGGTGGAAAACACGATAAGGTAAAAAAATACGGGTGCTAGGGTGTGGGTGCTATGTATTTTCAGTGTTGTGACTTACCCAACTCCACTCCTCCAGGTATTCCTGTCAAGCCCTCAAGATGCAGGATGTCCAAGACCTTCTCCTCCCATGATGTGAATGTTGGGGAAGGAGGTGGGGACCCACCACCAGTCTGTGGACCGCCAGCTGGTGCCTGGCAGCCATGGAATGTACCTTCTCCTCGAGGTCATTCCACCTCTTCCTGATGTCCTTCCTTGTGCGTGGATAGTGGCCTACAGAATTCACCCTGTTGACTATGTTTTACCATATCTCCATGTTTCTGGTAATTAATGTTTGTTGGACTTGAGATCCAAATAGGTGTGGCTCTATCCTGATGATTTCATCCACCATGACCCTCAACACATTGCCTGTGAAGCAGGGATGTTTTTGCGGGACATGGTGGTGGTGGACAACAGAATAAGGAAAACAAGTATGGGTGCTGGAGAGTGGGTGGAGGGTGGTGTTTGAAGTGTGGATTAAAACAATGTGGAATATGTGATATGAAGGTGTGTGATGAGTGGTATTTGTAGTGCTGAGGGGTGCCTTTTTAATGGTTCCTAATTTCTGTGTGCGGCCTCTATCTGGCTGTGCATGGTGTTTTTGATGCAAAGGACTGTGGGGTGCGAAGGGGTGTGTTTAATAGTGCAGTTTGAGGTGTGTCGAATGTGTGGATGTGTGAGAGGTGTGTGGAATCCAAACTATCCAATGTGGTGTGGAGTGTTGCTGTGTAGGACCCTGACCGCTGCGTTTCACAATGTCATTGGTTTACCGCCATGGGAGAACTGCTATTGTGTTTTGTGGGTTGCAATTGGTTTGGATGATTTTGGATGAGCTGGCGCTGTTGGTGGTGAAACCGCCTCTTTCCTGCCATCCAGAGTCCTGGCGGTGTCGGAATTGTGGCTGGGTTTCAGCAGTCCTGGCTGCGTGATTCGTAATACGGCAGTCTGCATGAACACCAACATCATGGTCTTTTGGAGGACACCACCGTGGCTTACTTACAGTCAGACCGCCAAACTCGTAATCAGGCACTTAGTAAAGTTGGTGTTGAGGGGGTGCACACCTGATGGTGGAAAGTGGAAAAGTCTCCAGAGGGAAATTAGTGAGCTAAATTACAGCCAGTAGAAGTATAGTCAAAGGCCAGAGGCCAACAATCAGCAGCAACAATATTGCACACAAGGGGTGTGCCATAGAGAATTTGAGTATAGAGGAATCAGATGATTGCCTCAGGTCTGCACAACTTTGGTTATAATGAGTCTTTAATGAGCTGGAGGATATCACTAGCTCATATGTCCTGTCCATGGCTGTTGGACAGCACTATTGCCCTCATTATAACATTTGCGGTAAAAAACGCCTACCGCCGTAGTGACGGCCACCAAAAGACTGTTGCCGCAGCTACCGGCCATCCGCCAAATTATGACCATAGTCGGAATTCCGCCAGAAGGATGCCGGAATTCCGGCTGCAGCCATGGTGGCGGATGGCGGTAAGTAGACCACCACAGACCGTATCATGACATATGATACGACCTAGCGGTGTTCTGCTGGTGGATGCTGCTGTTGGCAGCAGCACCCCATCCCGTCTCCTGCCGGAGGACCCCCTGAAATAAGGGAAGTCAGGTGCTCCAACAGGGGAGGGGAGTGGGGGGTGTTGTGTGTGTGTGTGGGGGGTGTTATTGAATGTTTGCGTGTGTGTTAATGCAGGTGTGTGTTGCGTGTTGTATGTGTGTGCATGTATGGATGTGTGATTGCATGTATGTTGTGTAGTGTGAATGCATGTGTGCTTGTATGTATGTCAGTGTGTGTGGATGTGTGTGTGAATGTATATATGCATGCATGGGTGAATGTGGGTATGAGTGTGTATATATCAGTGTGTACAATGGTGCATGAAGGTGCGTGTATGTTGGGGGTGGGTCTGTAGTGCACGGGGTGGGGTATGAAACCTGGAGAGGGGGTGGGGTAGACCCCTATCAGTGACAGGGAAAGAATTCCCTGTCACTGATAGTGCCTACCACCATGGTTTTCGTGGCGGTTAGGAAGCCACGAAAACCATGGCGGTAGGTGAGGTCCTAATCCCACGGGCTGGCTAGTGATGGCCACCTGGCTGGAGACTGAAGTCTCCAGCCCAGCGGCTGTTACCGCTGTGGTGGACTGAGTGGTACATTGGCGGTTTGGCTTGAACTCAACCACCAATGTCATATTATGGGGAAAAGTCCCACCAGCCTGTTGGCAGTACTTTTCCCTATTTTACTGCAGTCCGCCGGGGTTGTAATGAGGGCCTATGTTTCCACTCACAATCAGTTGGTATAAAAAGGTAAATATGCCCATCATTCAAGTGGGACCAGAATGTTCTCATTCTGGACAAGGACAGGTTCTTCTAGCTCTTAGCATGCAATGTACATTACAGAAAGGGACATCCCTAGAAAAGCTACACTGGTGTGAACATGTGTTTACTCTCTCTGGGGAAGAAGACATAAGTGGTGGGCTATCCTTGGACTTTCTCTTGGCAAGCATCCATCCTTCATCTTGCACTCAGCATTTAAACAAAAAGATGTTTGCCATCAGCTATCAGTAAACCTCAGAATGACCTTCCACTAGCAAATGTTCCATTGTTCATGATCATTAATGAATCAGAATGGGGATCTCATTACAACTAAAGAGTGGGGACACCAGTATCATGTGTCCTAACAACCACCAAAATTGGCACTGTGGACCATCACACTTTCCGTTTGAGGTCATATAACCTGAGCCAAAAAATAAAGAATGCAGATGAACCTTCGGGTTCATAGAAGAAATAGAGGTATAGACATTTTGCTGCTAAGTATATGTATTTAATTGCAATTTAAATTATTATTAAATTGAAAATATCCAAAAATATATATTTATATTTAATATATTATTATAATTTTGTTATATATTTTATTTCTTATGGTTACTACATATAACATTAATTTGTTAAGTTAAAAATATTAAAATGTATATCTTTAAAATAACTTTAAGAACTGATAGAAACAATAAAGTTTAATTATGCATAAACAAATGTATTATGCAAATAAAAGTAATTCTTAATTAAAAGTGTTATCCCAAATGTTTAATAAATAATAAAACACAATGGGGCATGCTCACCAACTGCATTTTGTGGTACATTTAGTTGTATTGCAATAGTGAAACTAACATTCTACATAATGCTGTTGGCATACCAACATGTGGCGGTTCCCATTATCTTCTAGTATTTTTTTCTGGTTGAAGACCTCTGCTTGAACTGCAAAGTCTCTGCACCTGTGACTATACGTTTTTAGTAGTAAACGTGGAAGGGACAGAGGTGAGTGGCTGCAAAATGGAAAATACAACTAAACGGGGGAGTTTAGGGCAGGAGTAAGGACTGTTTTAGGGAGAATTAGGAAGTTAAAGGTGGGACATGTACCCATCCACAAAAGAATAAGTTCATTTCTATTCACAAACAGCACTTCTAAAGTTATTACAGCCAAAAAGGACCCAAACAGTACTAATTCTACCTCAGGTCATATTAGGAGTAAGCCCAGCACTATACATGGCCAATAACTGGTATTGACCACTCTCCTACAGAAAATAATAGAAACAGAGACTTAAGATAAAACCCCAGAGGAAATAATGTTAACTTAAATTAAATTATTTAAGCCACTTATAAATATAAATAAATGTACCTTAATGTTAAAGTATCAAAAATAAAACTTTTTTTTTAATTTAACATGTTTGAATAACCTTTTTGAAATGTAAAAAATAGTGTATCGTTACTTTTTTGTTAAACTATAACTTTTAATTAATTCCAAACATCATTTTAATAATTAACACAAAACACATATACTTTTTACTTGTACTGTTTATTTGTTTTAATAATTTAAACTTCAAACAAATAATGTAATGCAAATTAATAGACCAAAATTATTAACTATTTATATCAGAATTACATCAATAGTGATATCAGAGATCTCTGCAATATCCTTGTGGTAACATATAGGGAAAAGTAAAAACATTTATTAAGCGTGACAAAAATTGGTAAAAATAAACTATGGCACTATTACCTTATTTTTAAGTTTTACATATTTCATTTAAATTACCTTTTTAAGTTTAACGTAAAACAATCCCACCTAAGTAAAATGTTTATGTTTATTTATTATGTAGTACATATTTAAAATGGTATGTACAGAGTTAATAATTAATTTTTCTTAATTAAAGCTACACTTCTTTTTCAATTTAGAAATTTAATAAAATATTTTAACATAAAATAAAACACATTTTTAATTATGTATACAATTACTGACAATAAACTATTCTTAGATATATATTTAAAAAGTTGAGATGCATTAATTTAATTTACCATTATTTCCTATAGACTTCTGGTTCAGGCCCCTGGCTTCAGTATCAGTGATTGGCTATAGGTAGGCAGCGACCAGACAACGTACTTCACTCAGTGGTTGGCCATATGTAGTGCTGGCTTACTACTGCTCTTTTTTGGTAGTAGTAACTTACACTTGTAAATGTGGCTCCATCCCCTGTTTCAGGGGTTGGTGACATGCAAGTATATACTTTGGAGTAACTGGATACTGATAAATGGTGATCAGCCAAAAGTAGTAAAGTTACTCAAAAGTGTAACAGTAAACTCACACATGTAAATTACTTATAAATGTAAGTCACCTTTGCCAATACTCTGACATACCTTTAAATTAAATATTCTGTAACATGAAGTAACCTAATGCAAATCTAAAAGTAATTCAAATAATACATTAAAAGAATCCAAATACACTGTGCATGTCCAATCATACAAACATTAGGGACAATAACTATTCTTAGGGGAGACGGGAGGTTTAGATTTACTCTTCTAACTTAAGTCTAGCAAACAATAAGGAATGTAAATAGAATGGGGTCAGATTTGCTATTCCGAATCAAGACTAACAAACATTGGGGAAAATGCATCCATATTTGGGAGGGGAGGGTTTGGGTGTGGCTCAGAATTGCTATTCTTACTTCAATTTAATAAGCATTGGGGAAAGTGCATCCATTGGAGAGAGGGTGCAGGTTTACTATTCTAACCCCAATCTATGAAATATTCGGGCAATACATACACGAGAGACTGTTGGATGTACTGTTCTAACTCCACTCTGACAAACATTGGTGAAAGTGCATGCATAGTGTTGGCAGATTTTCAATTCCAACTCCAGCATAACAAACATTAGGGAAAGTGCATACACGAGGGGAGGGTTAGAGAGTTAGACAGGTTTACTATTCTAAAGTGTGGGGGGGTGCAGATTTATGATTCTAACTCCTGTCATAAAACATAAGGGAGCGTGCGCACATTTTGTTGGCAGATTTTCAGTTCGAAACCCAGTCTAAACACTGTGGGGAAATACATACCTAAGAGGAGGGGAAGATCTACTATTCTAACTTCAAATTAACAAACACTGGGGAAATTAATAAAGTGGATGGGTTCAGATTTACTATTATTACTCGAAACCTAAAACACATTGGAGAAAGTGCATAAATTGGGGGAGGCAGATTTAAGATTCTTACTTCAATTTAACAAACATTGAGGGACATGCATCCATTGAGGGGATGGTCAGGTCAGAGTTTCTATTCCAACGTCTATCTAACACACATTAGAGAAAGTGCATACACTGGGGGGAATTCATTTTTGAGGGTCAGTTCCAATGCACAGAGTACATGTTTAAAATTATTTAAACTAGTAATAAAAAAAACAAAAAAAACTACCTTTATAATAAAACATACCCTTTAAAAAATTTATTAAAATACATTTTAAACATTTTCAAAATATATCTGAATTGTTAAAAAACGACTACATAATTTTTTAGAATAAATATTACCTCAACCGTCCATGTAAAAAACAAACAGAAACATATAACTCCTGTTATAACGAAAATGTACATTCAAAAACCAAATGATTAGTTTACAATTTAAAAGTTTTACATATTTAACTTTTAAAATAATTATAACATAATAATTTATTTACAAAACTCAACCCACCCAATTCTCTAAAAATGTAACACAACCCATTTAATAACTTAATCCAGTGTACTCCTGAGGACCCCCATTGGATCATTACTGGAAGCCGGGGACCCCAAAGCAATTTGTACAATTTAAATTTCGAACATTAAAACAGAATTTTGCAAAAAATACACAAACAAGTACACGCCAAACAAATACACAAATTACTAAAGATTTATATTTTTTTATATTGAAAAAATAGGCACAAATTGAAAAATTGTAATAGCAAGGTTGATGCTGCTTCTCGGCAACTAACTTTTCAATGTTTGGTTTTATTTAGGAAAAGCTGAATCCTCAGGTCAGATTCTACATTTCCCAAGTAATTTCTGTTTTTATGTTTTACGTAAACAAGATCTGAGAAAGCTTTGTCACATTAATATGCGGTGAGGAAAAGAAGTAAACCCATAAAGGTCTCTCATCTCTCCATAGCCTCTCTATCACATGTAATTAATTTGTTTTATAGCACCTCTCATACCAATGTAGGGTGTCAGAGCACTTTAAAGGGGACTACAAGGTATAGAATTGACATATCATCCACACTGGTAGGCTTTTTTTAAGAGTGCTTGGTCTGGAGAAGCACACACTCAAGATTCAGAACATAACACAGTGGTTAGCATTGACAAATGTATTTCTACGCAAGCAAACTTTTTTTAGCAGCATAAGGAAAATGAAAGACTGGGGTAAAACATATCATTTTTTAATTTGTTCCATGACGATTGCATGCAGCTCTTTAATGGCAGTCCATAGCTCACTGTGCTAGATTACAATTGTAAATTATGAACTGCACAGTGCCAAAATAATCTCTGTGACAAAAGCAGTAACCCACTGTGCTATGCACATACAATACTGTTCTTTGCATGATACAAATTCCTTGTAGCAGGCATATTAATCATGTGCGCTACCTTAGATGTCAAAACTGCCACTTGACAATACTTGCATCTGTCTCCAGCTGGTACATTAATCCTGACACTTGTATTTTTGCCCAAAAGCTGCTGGATGAACAAGGAACTTTGCAGTGCTTTTAAAACTGCTGCACAAAGGAAGTAATAAATATAAAAACATGCATGTGTTTTGAGAGCCCCAGCTGCATAAGTGCATTCCTGCCAGCCCAGGCCTGTGGACCCCCTAGGAATGTGTCACGGATCCCAGGGTGAGCCACGGACCACAGGTTAGGAACCGCTGACTTAATCTTTTTACATAAAATAATAATAAAATTACATACTTCGTTAAGTTAAGAAATAAGCAAGATAAATAAAAACATTTCTATGAGAAAGTTAATGTAATTTAAAGATTAAACCATTTTATTTTTCAAAGCCTGCCCATACAATCCACAATAGTAAATATTTTGGAAATTATAAAACATATAAACAGAAAATGACAATCTTCAATATTACAAAGTTAACAATAATTGGAACATACTACTCACATCAAGTACCATAGAATTAATGTCTCATAAACAAATAAATAATGCTAAAAGAAACACACAGTGTAATATTTCACAATTATACTAATAAAAACTACTTTCCAATTGAAACATGAATAATTAATACATTAAGTATTATTAATGTAGATATATTTAATGTAAACTACTTCCCACGCAGTAGAAATAAATCCCACTGCACAAAATGTAACTTTATTACAAAATTTAAAAAATGATTAGTTATGTAACCAAACAACTATCAATTGAACAAGAATATATAATTAGCATAATAATTATTTAAGTCATTTTATATATATTTGGAAAATACTATCCACCTACTCCCCCATCAACCCAACAATTATTACAAAACTTTGTTTTTGAAAATCATAAAAAATACATTTCACAAAAAACATAAATAATGCAATAAAATATACTATAATACAAAGCAGCATAATAAAAACAATATTATAGTAACTCCAATAATAATGTGAAGCAGTAAAAATAATCAATAATCAGTTTGAATACCCTGTGGAATCAAGAAAATGGGAGTTGCTTCAGTCACATTCTACCATAGAGCTTTCCTATTTTTTGGTGGAGAATTTTGCGATTTTAACATCATAATTTGCACCAAGTGAGGACTTGTGCTAAATGTAAATAGGGTGTTCTTAACAGTTCTCCTTACACTTAGGTGTAAAGGGGCTCTTAAGATACCTTATACAATTTTGGAATCTTCAATTGATGATTTATTAAGAAACATCACATAATTCTTATTTTCTTGTACCGTAAATTAACCATGCTTGGGGAAATACTACACCAAAGCTTGATAATATTGAGTCCTCTCATAAGAATCATGTGTGACTCTATTCAACTAGCACTGATAAATATGTAAAACAAAAAACTCAGGAGCATCCAAACAATGTGTCTTGAACACTATACAATGGCAGAAAATAAGACTTAACCAAATTTGTTCTATTCATGACTTGGAGCACACTTTAAGCCATGCAAGGTTCTACCAAAACCCATTTTGCCATTTTGTACAGTTCTCTCTGAATGTCCTTTAAAGATCATTGTACTGGAGAAGGACAGACCAACATGCACTAAGTTTTAGACAAAGCAACATTTGATGACCTTTGATAGAGATTATTTGAACATATTTAATCTCCATTTGAAATTTACTGGAAACTCATATTATGCAATCCCTTTTCTCACAATTTATTTTTCACAACACTTAAACACACTACAATATCAAAATTCCTGCAGACCTTGCAGGAAGCAACATTAAATACCACCAATCAATCACAGTATAAATAACAACAATCCTCAAATGTCTTCCTCTTGCTGTTGAAATACATTTCTAGCACATGGTGCTCAGAGCCTTTATTTTGGAAAGCACAAGTTGCTATGTTTCTTTAAGCTTGTTTGTTACTGACAGATGCATTACCTGCAGCACTCAGAGAAGACCTTTTTCTTGGAAAAGGCTTATTCTGAAAATTACTTTGCTGCAGGGATGGCTGTCATGGCAGACATGAGTCCCACACTCGTTGTGCCACTGTAACCAAGCTATAACCAACTGATGAGCCCCAATCAGGGTGAAACCAATCTTGGGTTGCTTGTGTTTCGTTTCAGGGAGGACCTCACCTGGCATTTTTGGGCAGGACTGTTCCTATTGAAGAAGGATCAAGGCTAATTTGCATAAGGCTAGTTCCAAACTGAGGTGGCATGGTTGTCGAAAAACAATGGACTGGGATGCAGCACCAAGCTATTGCCAGTGGCTGAGATTAATTTGAACATTCTATCCATCACTTTGTTGTTGTTACTTTTAGAAAATAGTTGTTTTCTTTTTGTCAGTATCCAGTGTTACCTGACCATTGAATGGCTCCCCTGTGGTTGTGGTTTACACCAAAGCAGTGGACAAGAAGCTTGAGTATAGAGAGTTTAAATACCTCTTGACATATGTATGCATTCGTTGTGTGTAGTTGGCATTGATCCACAGAAAGGTGGCATTGCTGTCAAAGAACGTTGAAGTAAAACCAGATGTCAACGCTTCCTTGGTCCCTGCTAGGGACCTTCACCCTGCCCTACAAAGACTGAAGCAATATTGAAAAGCTGTCTGTTCCTCTTGACACAAAACCTGATCTACTCTTTCGGTTGCTTTTCACCCCCTCAGTTCCTGTTTTTACTTTTTCCATGAGAAGTGGGTGAAGTCTGAGTGCCTTTCGGGGAATAGGGTAGGGGGCAAAAGGGTGCTCCATGCAGTGAAGCTGACAAGTGTTCTGGTGGATAAGTCTGCTGTTCTAAACAAATTGTGTGATCTTGAGTGCAACATGTCTATGTTCTTTAACTGACAGGGCACTCATTGAGATGCTTAGAGCCATACAGCACTTCACAATTGCATTTAAATAGGTGGCAGTCCATCAGTGTCTCCACTCCTGTGTTGCTTAAACACGTTCAGACCTTTACTTGACATTCAAGCAGATCACACAAGTTAGTCATGCGCTAGAATGCAGGCTGGTCCGAGGCAATCACCCACTCTGCTACAGGTGATACCAGGTCTGTGGAACCTGGACACCTCTCCCTGTATCTCGGCTCACACCCCTCCCAGCACCGGTTCCCAGAACTATGTAGTTTGCACAAGAGAGCTGACATAAACAGATACTGCTGCTGCTAGGAGTTGGGCCTGTGAGAGTGATCTCTGGGTGTAACGCCTTTACTCTCCCACCTCCAGCATCTTGCAAACCTGTGGGGTGGGTTTACTTTTTGGTCCTACCTTCAAGACGATCAGGGAGTGCACCGGCTGCTGGGAACAGGTTTGGCTCTGCTAACGGTGATGCTTTATGTTAAAGACCTTGTAAACCGGGTGAGAGAAAAAAACACAGCATCTCTTGAAAAACAGGTCATCTCCAGGCCGCATTTCTGGCTGGTGGTGGAGGCAAGGCTCGCAGGAACCCATATATAAGAGGCGACCAAACGTCAGGCTTTAGAGGGAGGAATTCCAGCAGCCTGTCACACTGGTGGTAAGTGAGGCACCACCAACTCCAGGGGAAGGTGTGTGGGGCGAAGCTGCAGCAAAAAGGTCAAATAGCTCTGACTG
Organism: Pleurodeles waltl; assembly: GCF_031143425.1. NCBI lineage: Eukaryota > Metazoa > Chordata > Amphibia > Caudata > Salamandridae > Pleurodeles > Pleurodeles waltl. The sequence goes on along the minus strand of NC_090440.1, from coordinate 582,989,216 downwards.
AAGCAGACCGTACAGAGAGGGGCTGATAAAGTGACGTGGATTGTTGTGGACTAGTCCATTTAATACCATGGGGTACAGAAAAGCAGGCACAGGGTGGAGTGCAAACGATTGGTCATCTCCGTGCTCTGGCTGACAGCAAAGCAAGCACAGGACCTAGGGCAAATGATTGTCAACCTGCATTTGCCTAGGATCAAAAAGTGACTGCATGCCACCAGAACTCAACTTTAACTGTTGTGTGTTTCATTTGAGAAATCAAGGCATTCTGGAATTTGTAGTCTTGACATAATTGAAATAACGCAAATTAAATGAACTTCTTGAAAGACCACCTTCCTGAAACTTTAGAAAGGCACTGCAGCGGTGACAAATGCTCATCCAATTCTTAAGTTCTAGGGGTGGATGAGTGGCATGCTGGTGAACTCTGCTCTACTGTCAGCTGGTGGAGTTTGTTTTGCCGGACTCTTGGCTCTGCTTGGAGCAAGGAGTTCCAAAACTCTGTAAACTCCACCAAGGGAGCAGAGTTCACCAGCCACCCCTACTTAGAACATCCTCGACCTGTGAAGAACCAGAAGAAGGCCTGTCCTGTTCTCTGAAGAACCTCAAGGAAGAACGGATCTGCTTGCCTTGAATATTGGACCCCATAAGTGACTCCAAGGGTCAGTTGGTTGGCTTTCTGTTTGAGCTACAGGGATACAACAAGCTTCCAAAGGTCTTTCCTGCAACTGCCCAGTTCTAACTGAACCTGCCCTGGACTCTGCTGCCAGCCTCTGCTGGTGTGAGTCTCGACCGCCAAGTGCTGTCCTTGGTCCTGGGCATGGTCTGCAGCCTTGCTCAGTTGGAAAAATCCATGCTCCAAAAAAGTGACCAAAGGTAAGACTTTTCATCAGGACAAACCTGGTCCTTGTATCCGACCAGTTCTCCATTGCGGTCGGCCTTAACCTGTGACTTTGCCCCAGTAAAGTGCATTCAGGTGACAAAGACAAAGCTCACTTTTCATTGGTGGGAGTTTTTAGATGGGTTTTTTCATGGTTGACTTCGCTAGCATCTTATTCTCCTTCACATCTCAATACAACCTGCAGCTCAAATACTCCAGCCCAGTGTTCTTCCCACAAAGAAGAAGGCACAATGCTTTGTCTTTGGCTACTATGATGGTCAGACAAGGGGAGTGGTAGTATAAGGTAAGATTGTGCTCTCTCCTTTTTGCAAAAGTGGGGGAAGTATAGCTCTTTTTGTACAAGACTGGAAAAGTACTTTCAAAGATCCCTTCTGGTGGTAAATGGTTTCCAAATAGACTTTCATGCAACCTCCTTTCAGGACAGGTTGCCAGTTCCAATGAGGTTTTCTCAAAGGGCCAGGTTTGACATCTGCAGAGGTTAAAAAAAGCTTCTTAAAAAAGGGCAATTGGGCACTGCCCCAGACATCCCTGAATTGTTATCAGCAATCATTTTCTAGTACAAATGAAAAACTAAATATTTAGACCACTTATAAACCTGAGGAATCCAAAACATTTTCTTCTTTACTGTCATTTCAGGATGGAAACACTAACTTATTTAGGGGCTATCCCAATCCTAATTTCAGGAAACTGAATTAAAAAATCACATCCTTAACAGTACCATCTTGCCAAAGCACCAAACTTATCTCTAGTTCATTTGGTAAGGGAAAACGGACAGTTGCAAGTCCCCTCCATTTGGTTTTTCTTCAGTGCCTTGGTGTTTCACCTAGCTATTGGAACTGTTGACAGCAATCCTCAGATGGACCTCATTCAAAGACTGATGGTTTATAGAAAACACAGATAATTCAGATTTGGTCCTATCAAAGAGGATGGGCGTTTTGGATTCAGAAAGAGGTGCTTCAGTGCTAGTTGAAACAAAGCTTAAAGTGATCAGGAAAGAGATAAGGGGAGTGCTAGTCATCTCAAATCTCTATTAGACAGTTGGCAATTTGACAGGCTTACTGTCTACACCCATTCAGGTGACATTCCTGGTGCCCCTTTTTTAGAGGGTGCTCCAGAGACTAAAGATAAGGCATCTGCATAGAGGTCTGGTTTACTCCACAAACCGTTTCACTAGATGTAGAAGCAAGTTCAGAAATGTGTTGGTGACTGGCCCATATAGATGCCTAGAACAGGTGGGCAATCATCCCTACTTACCCAGATCCTGTATTAGAACCAGACGCAGGTCTATAGAGATGGGGCACCAGGTGTGGCATACTGTGGACTGGACTAAGGTGGCCCAGGAAGGAGCCTCCACTGCAAATACATTGTTTAGAGCTTCTTGCAGTCTCCTTTGCAATCCAAATCATGGCAAAGGGAAGAGTGAAGCGTGTGGTCCTTCTTCATACAAATAATCTTACTGCAGTCAGATAATCAACAAATTATGGGGGGCAAGTTTGAAACCATTGGCAGAGTTAGTGAAGGCCCTCAGAGGGTTCTCTCTCAAACAAGAAATATCACTTCTGAGCATCTACCAGGCTCACCCAACATAGTGGCAGATTGGTGCTCAAGAAATATATACAACACAGAAAATGAGGTTTAGATTGGCAGGTCTTCAGGACTTTTGTGAAAGTATGAGGTCTCATTAGTACAGATCTCTTTGCATACAAATGGGTGATGGTGTTCTTTTGTTGTTCTTTTGGAGACCAGACACTGGGCCTTTGGCAGCAGATGCATTTCAGCAGGACACAGGGGAAGAGCATTATGTATTCCTGCCCTTTGCCACTGATCTCCAGGGGTCTGACCCACGCTTGCAGGCAATCAGCAAAAGTAGTGATGTTACCACCATTATGGAGAAGCCAACCATGGTATTCCACTTAATTAGAACTTTTAGTTGTCCAGTTCAATTGCCAGTCTTCGGACGTATGTTGAGGGGCCCCTATAGGCAGACTCACACTCTAGTGTTGCCACTTGAATGGTGTGGAACCTTTTTGGGTGTTCAGAGATATGCTAGGACATTTGAATGCAGCTTCAGGTCAGCCTAGGAGGTAAGGAGTGGCTGCTGTATGGAAAGTGGTATGGATCTCGTTTCATCAGATGTAATGGGTGTTAGAAATTGGATTATTGGATGGAGGCAGGGGTGGAAGCTCCACTCAAGCAAGAACAACAATCCTTGTCAGGGTAAATCACAAAAGTTAATAAATTAACCTGCGCCCGACCCTCTTGTAGCTTGGCACAAAAGCAGTCAGTCTTAACCAATGTGTAAAGTATTTATGCAAAACACAAACAGTAGGTAAGTGAAAACACAACACAAGAACAATCCCAAACCAATTTAAAAAAATAGAATAAACTTTAATTAATAAAATCCTACCAGAATGACAAAAATCCAATCAGTTAAACCAGTGATATTCAATTTAAAAGTTTTTAGTGAAAATAGTACCTAAGAGCACAAAGCACCCACAAGGCTGGAGTGGTCATATCAGGCATCAGGTGTTTCTCTGGAAGGTTGGAAGGGCGGGGTGGCCCTTTTGTTACTGTGGGGCTGGTTTTGTAGCAGTGCAGCACCTTTAAATCACCTCAGTGGCCCTTGTATAGGCAACAGTTTTCAGGCAAAAATAACAGTGCCAAGATACCTCTGATGATTAATGCACCTTCCGGAGAAAGAACAGAGTTTTGCCTAGTGGTAGTTTTGTCTCATCTAAGGTAGCACAGGAGATTAATTTGCCTGCTGCAAAGAACATGTAGTATGCAGATCACAGAACAGTATTTTATATGCATAGCTCAGTGGAATACTGCTTTTATCATAGAGATCCGTTCGTTACCGTGCATTTCATAAGGTACAATCCTAATCTAGCACAGTGAGCCATGACCTGCCATCAAAGAGCTCCATGCAAACTGCATGGTACAGGTTAGTAAGTTATGTTTTTCCCAGTCTTTGATTATACTAATTTTGCTAAAAAGGGTTTGCTTGGATAGGAATAATTTGTTATTAGTAAAGTCAACCCTATCCACTGTGTTACGTTTGAAAACCTGAGTTTATGCTTCCCCAGACCAAATCACTCCTAAAAAATGCCTACCAGTAAGGGTGACATGAATTCTGCTCCTTGTAATCCCCTTTGTCCTATGTACCATTTTCTATACACTGATTTACATAAGAATGATTCATTGTCTATACGTGTGTGTGATGTAAAGTGCTCCAATACCCTACGCTGGTAATAGAGGTGCCATAGAACATATTACATAAATGTGAGAGAGGGGCTATGGAGAGATGACTGACACTGTTAGAGGGTGATGGTGAGGGAACCACTGAAGAGCCTCAATAGAAATTGCTGTATCCTAGTGCTTTGTAAGGTCATCATTTACTATGCTTTAAAAACAAAGACAATTTAATACATAATGAAAAACGTGTCTAGAATGCACCGTTTTTGCCATTTGTTTACAAATTTTCTTCCAGGGGAGAACCCCATCAAGCCCCATTGTAATGGTCAGGCTCACACAGTACATACCCTATGGGGACTGGTGTGACAAAATTTGCTAGGGCTGCTTTGGGTTCCTAGTAAGGGCTTGAGCACCACTTGTGGTCATCGGGTCACGCTAGACCAGGAGAAATTCACAAGTTCAGGCCAACCGCAATGGAGTGCTGCTCAGATACAAGGATCAGGTTAGCCCCACTATTTGAAAAGTTACATTCTAAGTCTGGAGTATAGAGGTCTGTACCTAGTGGAGGAGGCTGGGAGAAAGAGAATAAGGGCCCGATTACGAGTTTGTCAGTCGGACCACCAGACTGCCATAGCGGCAGTCCCCATAATGCTGTATTACGATATATACAGGCAGAGCCGCTGTCTGTCAATCAAAAGTGCTGACCACCAGCTAGACCAGGAGAAATTCACAAGTTCAGGCCAACCGCAATGGAGTGCCGCTCAGATACAAGGATCAGGTTAATCCCACTATTTGAAAAGTTACATTCTAAGTCTGGAGCAAAGAGGTCTGTACGTAGTGGAGGAGGCTGGGAGAAAGAGAATAAGGGCCGATTACAAGTTTGTCAGTCGGACCGCCAGACTGCCAAGGTGGCATTCCTCATGCCACTGTATTATCATATATACAGGCAGAGCCGCTGCCTGTCAAGCAAAAGTCTTGGTGGTCCATGCTCCTGCGCCGTCAGTGCTGCAGCCAACCGCTGAGCCGATTTCAAACACAAAGTCGACAGGGTGGTCCCTTTGCAGGGGTTAGCCAACGGAGGGTGACCACCGTGATACGCATTCAGCAAGCAAGAGACAATTGCCCATTGGATGAATTCAACATCAACACAGCTGACAATCATGACCCCAGTAGTCACACCTGCAAATAACACTGTAAAACACACCCCTTCCCAGACCATGATCGTTGCCTCTCCACTGCAAACAAGATTTGACTTTGTCTAGAGCAGTGGTCTTCAAACTTTTTAATGCCGCGCCCCCCCAGTTGAAAAATAAAAATCATTGGGCCCCCCTCAGAATTTTTCACAATTATTTTAGAAAGATGGCAATGTTTAAATAGGTCTAAGCCTTTTTAAACATTGCAGTTAAGTACTGTTACCTTTTTAAAACTGCAATAACATGCTTCTGCTTAAAACAAAGACATGTTATCTGTATAATATTTATTTTGGCCAGAGTTTGGCGCCCCCCCTGGGATCACTTGAGGCCCCCCAAGGGGGGCCCGCCCCCCAGTTTGAAGACCTCTGGTCTAGAGAGATAAGGCACTGTCCCTTAAACCCCTTGCACACACTTTTCTCCATATACTCCCCACATTACTATTATTTTGTAAGTAACTTCCTGTCACCCTCTTTAATTCCCCACTGTGTCACATTCCAAAAATCCCCATTTCTCAGAGTATGAGTTGAAAGTCATGGTGGATGAAATCATAAAAGTAGAGCCACAATGGTTTGGAGTCCAAGTCCACCACACCCCTCTCAGTAGGAAAATGGAATCGTGGCAAAGGATTGTCAACAGAGTGAATGCTGTAGGTACCACCCTGCGCACAAAGGAGGATATTAGGAAGAGGTGGGATGACCTAAGGGGCAAGGTGCGTTCCCTGTCCTCCAGGAAACAGATGGAGGACAACAAGACTGGTGGTGGCCCTCCCAGTGACCCATTACAACTCTTTCCCTGGGAAGAGAAGGTCTTGGCCATCCTGCCCTGCATCCTGAGAGCTTGACAGGAATACCTGAGGTAGAGGAGTCTGGTAAGTTATGTAATAGGCCTTAAGAAAACTGCAGAGGGCCTACTCTGGTCAACACACAAATTAGAAAACAAACGCGCAGAAGTCTATATTATACGTGAAAAGTACAGGCCTCAGTTTGAACATAATGGTCAATAAGGAACGCAGGGATAGAAAGGAGAATGAGGAGAGAGGCCAGGTGCAGGGTAAAGCAGTTATGATTCAGCCTAGCATACCACAGATAACTTAGAAGGATGCACACACACAAGGGAGAGTCCGAGCTACTTTCTCATAGCAGGAAAGGAGAAGGGTAAATCACTACAGACTTGAAAGGAACACGGTGTTAGATGTTTGTGTTTCAAGGCTGGCAGAAGGGAGGTGACAGGCCATAAAACTTTTGGAGTCTTGTAGACGTGTAGGGCTAACATATTGGTAGAAGTCACACAGCAGGATCGAAGGACATTGTGTATGTTAGATACTATGGTGGTCATTACAACCCTGGCGGTCAGTGTTAAAACGTCGGTAAGACCGCCAACAGGCCGGCGGTAAAATTTTTGCAATTACGACCGTGCCAGAAACCGCCAACAAAGACAGCCACTTTAAGACTCCGACCGCCACGGCGGTACAAACAAACAGACATGGGGAGGACAATGTACCGCCCACAGTATCACAACAGACCAATCCGCCACCTTTTCTGTGGTGGATTCACCACGGATAAAAACACAGCGGAAACAGGATTTCGAAGGGAAAACACTCACCTCTACACACCCCACGAGGAACGAGGACACCATGGCCACGGAACTCCAAATTCTCCCTGCGATTGTCTTCCTGCTCCTCTACCGGGAGCACTAATGCCAGTGGCGAAGACCACGGTGAGTACTGCACCTATGACACAGGGGAGGGGGGAGGGAAAAAACAGGGACACACACACGCAACACCCCCACCCTCACCTACTACAACACACACACTAATACATATTGATACATAACAGTTACACCCCTCAACCACCCCAGAAGAATGCAAAGACAATAGAAAATGAGTGTAACCATTGTAATATATTAAAATCAAGTTGGCAAAAATATATATATACACCATGTACAAAATATATACCAAGCATAGTAGTCCAGGTAGTGCTCCAATTAAGTCCGTGGAACACTGGGCCCACACAGTATGGGCGAGGCCCACACAAGATCCCCGACCATGATGGAGAGAACACTGCAGGGGCATCAGATACCAATAAAACAGGCACCTCTGGGGGAGGGAAAGGGGGAGCACCTCAGCCGCTTGAGTGCACAATGCCAAATCCATGAGAGGGCCACATGCCCACTGTGCAATCCTGGGGAGTGCAAAGCCACAGTCTTTCAAGTCTCTCCAGTTGGTGGTTTGCCCACTGCTTTATCCTGGGGAGTGCAAAGCCACAGTCTCTCAAGTCTCTCCAGTGGGTGGTTTGCCCACTGTGTTGTCCTGGGGAGTGCAAAGCCACAGTCTCTCAAGTCTCTACAGTGGGTGGGTTGCCCACTGTTCCATCCTGGGGAGTGCAAAGCCACAGTCTCTCAAGTCTCTACAGTGGGTGGGTTGCCCACTGTGCAATCCTGGGGAGTGCAAAGTCACAGGCTCTCAAGTGGATAACAGTCTCCACTGTTTCTGGAGGTGCCAGAGTGCTTCATCCTGCCAAGGACAGAGGTAGTGGATGTATCTCTTCACTGGTTCTGGAGGGGGCATGGTGCCCAGAGTGCTTCGTCCTGCTAAGGAGAGAGGTAGTGGATGGATCTCTCCACTGGTTCTGGAGTGGGCATGGTGCCCAGAGAGCTTCATTCTGCCCGTGACGGACTCAGTAGCGTCAGTGCCCTTGGCGCTCATGGGCCAGCGTTGCTTGAGGCGGCTGTGCCCTGTTCAGCGGTGCTTGATGCGGCGGTGCCCTGTTCAGCGATGCTTGATGCGGCGGTGCCCTGTTCAGCGGTACTTGATGCGGCGGTGCCCTGTTCAGCTGTGCTTGAGGCGACGGTGACCTGTTCAGCGGTGCTTGAGGCGGCGGTGCCCTGTTCAGCGGTGCTTGATGCGGCGGTGCCCTGTTCAGTGGTGCTTGAGGCGGCGGTGGCCTGTTCAGCGGTGCTTGGAGCGGCGGTCTCCTTTGCAGTGACTCAGCTGCTGACGGCCCTTCATGGCCCAGCGGGACTTGTGCTGGCGGTGGCCTTCTGGGCAGCTGGGCTGGTGCTGGCGGTGGCCTCCTGGGCAGCTGGGCTGGTGCTGGCGGTGGCCTCCTGGGCAGCTGGGCTGGTCCTAGAGGTGGCCTCCTGGGCAGCGGGGATGATGGCGGTCTTCTCCGCCGTGCTGCTCTTCCCAGACTTGCTGACTTTCCTCTGCCCCTTCCCCACCTTGGAAGGTGTCGCAGCTGACTCCACATTCCCACCTGTACCTCTGGGAGCGGCTTTGGTGGCTTGAGTCTTCCCCCTCTCCCGCCGGGCACTGGCCAACTTCTGATGCTTCACAGGTGGGGGACTCTCTGTGCTGTGGCTCCGTGCCACACTGGCTGCCCTGGTGGCCGGTGCACTTAAGATTTTGGTGACTACAGGCATCACTGGTCCCAGAGATGTTGTAGCTGAGGTGCTAGTTCGGGACCTAGGAGACGGACGGGGTGGGGGAGGTGTGGGAAAGAGGTCAAGGTTGGACAGGAAAAGTATTTTGGAGAGACTGGGACGGGTAGCTGGAGGGGGGTTGGGAGTGGAGGAAGAGGTTGTGGTTGTAGGAGGTGTTCGTTTTTGCTGACTTTGGGTGAAGGTGCATGCACTGGAGGCTGTCGTGAGGTGGATGCCTGTTGGGTGGGTGTGTGCCTGCGTTTGTGTATCTTGGGTGGGGGCATCACAGACACACTGGGAGAGGACACAGGGGACGTGTGAATGGTAGTGGGGGTGGTGACTGCACGTGAGCGGGGTGTGGTGGTAGGTGTGCTGGTGATGGTAGTAGTGGCTGTAGAGGTAGTGCATGCAGGTGTGAGTGTAGAAGAGACTGGGAGGGAGGAGGGAGACGAGGAGGAGGGGGGCACTGTGGAGGCAGTGGATGTGGTTGTGTATGCATGTGTGTGATGCTTGCGTGAGTGCCTGTGGGATGTGTGGTGCTTATGTTTGCCTGAGCTTCCCTTGGGTGTTGACGTGTGTGCATGCTGGTCTGTAGGTGGTCTTGGGATAGGGTACAGGGGATTGGGTCTAGGTGGAGGAAGGTGGAGGGGGAAGGCTAGACACAGGGGCAATGCCTGCCATCAGTGCTGAGGCCAGAGTCTGAAAAGCTCGCTGAAGGGCCACCTGACCAGAATGAATGCCCTCCAGGAATGCATTGGTTTGTTGCAACTGCCTTTCTACACCCTGGATGGCATTCAAAATGGTAGACTGCCCAACAGTGAGGGACCTGAGGAGGTCAATGGCCTCCTTACTGAGGGCAGCAGGGGTGACTGGGGCAGGGCCTGAGGTGCCTGGGGCGAAGGTGATGCCCACCCTCCCGGGTGAGCGGGCACGGGGCGAAGGCTGAGGGGCTGCTGGGAGGGCAGTGCTGGAAGGGGGTGTGGCGGCTGTACCTGTAGATGGGGGGCACAGATGTTGCCGCCACCACAAGGGAGCTCCCATCAGAGAACGGATCCGTGTCACTGGTCTCAGCTCCTGTCCCTGCCGTGGAGCTCCCCTCACCCTCCGTCCCACTGGTGAAGTCCGATTCCATAGTGTGGCCCTCCATGGCCATGTGGGATGCAGCCGCCTTGTGCTCCGGTGCCACTGCTCCTCCGCCTGATGATGCTAATGCACACAAGAACAGGGAGACCACAAAAAGGGGACGACGACAGAAGAAAGACATGTTGAGTGCATGCATAACCGTTACCGTTGGCGGGCACGACAGACACAGAAGGCCCCTGCACTATGCCGCGCTCTTGGGCTCCAGTGTTCAATTCCTGGGAAAGGGCCTACTAGGCTATGGACGAAATCTGCACACATGGATGACACAGGGGCATGACTAGGTGTACTTGGCACTCTACAGAGATGTGGTGGGGTGCCACATGGCCTGCCTTACGGAGGGACCTTGCCTACGGAAGTCGCCCTGGCCTAGGGAAACCCACAGCCCACCTGCCCCACCCAGACACCTCCACTGCGCACAAAATCAGGAGAATGCGAGTGTACTCACCCCCTTGTGGCTGCTATGATGCCCTCAAGCGCCCATCCAACTCCGGGTACGCCACCGCCAGAATCCTGAACATCAGGGGGATCATGGTGTGACGGGCACCCCTCCCACGTTGGGAGGCCGTCCCCAACTGAGCCTCCGCCGTCTTCTTGCTTCAGCGGCGAATGTCCTCCCATCTTTTCCGGCAGTGGGTGCTCCGTCTGTGGTAGATCCCCAGAGTCCGGACGTCCTTGGCGATGGCACGCCAAATATATTTTTTCTGGTGGGCGCTGACCTACATGATTTGTACAGGGGGAAGAGAAAGTCATTACCAACTGCACCGTCAAAGTGATTGGCCCCCATCCCTACCCTTGCCATCTGACACATGCACTCACCGTTGTTTCATGCACGCCGCACTGTCCCCCCTTCCTTCTTACAACCACCCCTCTCCACACAGGCATAGCCCATACAGCATGCTCCCAGTGTACTTACCTGGTTGTCTGGAGGACCGTAGAGTAGCGTGTACTGGGGGAGGACCCCATCCACGAGTTTCTCCAACTCCTCCGATGTGAAGGCAGGGGCCCTTTCCCCAGACACTCGAGCCATTGTCCCTTCCAGACTGAGGTCACAGCAGCATTTGCAGTGTAGGTCCTCTCCTGTCGAAGATCAGGTATCGAGTGATTGAACAGATAGAAAATGGCGGTCACGTCCGCGGCGGTGCGTACCGTCATCACTGGCGTACATCGTCATTGGCTCCTGGGACCCATAGGGTCCAATGTTAATCAATGCAGCATTGCGCCGCGGTCTTTGACCGCCTACCACGACGGTGTACAACGGCAGCGCAGTTACCTCACATCCCATTGCCCCACTTTACAGGTCAGGCAGCCGCCATTTAAGGGGCCCACATGGCTTCATTTTCAACTGCGTCACACATACCTAGGCCTAGACTCAAAACACATACAGGCCACTTTTTTAGATTATGAATGGTTTTCTGTGTAAGCTGTGGGTACGTACCTCTAAGTTGTTTGACTCTGTGCTCGCTGTTGTCCTTCATTTGGCCCCCTTGTGGATTTGGCGTTGTGCACTCAAGCGGCTGAGGTGCCCCTCCTTTCCCTCCCCCTGAGGTGCCTGTTTTGTTGCTCTCTGATGCCCCTGCAGTGTTCTCTCCGTCATGGTCAGGGATCTTGTGTGGGCCTCGCCCATACCGTGTGGGCCCAGTGTTCCACAGACTTAATTGGAGCACTACCTGGACTACTATGCTTGGTGTATATTTTGTTAATGGTGTATATATATTTTTGCCTACTTGCTTTTAATATACTACAATGGTTACACTCTTTTTCTCTGGTCTTTGCATTCTTCCGGGGGGTTGAGGGGTGTAACTGTGATGTATCAATATGTATTAGTGTGTGTGTTGGCGTGGGTGAGGGTGGGGCTGGGGGTGTTGCGTGTTGCGTGTGTGTGTCCCTGTTTTTAACCTCCCCCCTCCCCTGCGTCGTAGGTGCAGTACTCACCGTGGTCTTGGCCGCCGGCGTTCGTGCTCCTGGTAGAGGAGCAGGAAGACTATCTCAGGGAGAATTTGGAGTTCCGGATCCATGGTGTCCTCGTTCCTCGTGGGGTGTGTAGAGGTGAGCGTTTTCCCTTCGGAATCCAGTTTTTAGCCGCTGTGAATCCGCCCCGGAAAAGGTGGCAGATTGGTAGGCTGTGATACTGTGGGCGGTACTTTGTCTCCCGCCTGTCTGTTGGCGGTGACAGCCACGCTGTTTGTTTGAACCGCTGTGGCAGTCGGAGTGTTAAAGTGGCTGTCTTTGTTGGCGGTTTCCACCACAGTCGTAATTGCTAAATTTTTACCGCCGGCCTGTTGGCGGTCTTACCGACGCTTTAACACCGACCGCCAGGGTTGTGATGACCACCTAAGTTTCTAAGTGTGGTCATTGAAAACGCTAGTTCATAATAAAATGTGATTTGTATTATGTTAGGCAGTAACCTGTGTGGTTCCTATAAATGTATACGCACCTCATATAGGAATAGAAGGACTATAGGCTATTGCTATAGGTCAAAATAGCATAGTAGTATAAGGGACACGAGAAGTAGGTAGAAATAAAGAGCGTATAGGTGTGTAGGAAGCGTATGTCCCGGGGAAGAAATCATGGATGCTCCTTTGGAACATATGATAAAAACAATTTTGTCTGACAAAAAGAAAATACAGAAATATTGTAAGCAATGGTACAGAGACACTAAAGACTATGCTCAGCCATGGTCTAAGCAAGGAACATTTGATGAGGACATAATTGAACATACATTGGCTTACATTAAATCTAAATATCAGAAGAAAAAGAGAAAGAAGAGGGAAGCTATTTTGTTGTTATGGCGTGTTTTCTACGATACTAAGACAAATATAAAACCGACAATGTTAGAACAGACAGCAACACAAATACAAGAGTGAGACACAGAAGGGGTTTCAGAGGGAGACCCACCATACGGTCTCTATCCTATTTGACCAGCGGCTGGATACCAAGATCCACTGTGGGTTGAATGTGAGGAAGGTGAGACAAATGTGAAGGGTGTGGAGAAAGCGTCTCGCTTACTCCCGACAGCTCCTCGAGCAGAGTATGAACAGAGAAGGAAGGAGGGAACAATATCTAGGGTACAGTATACTGAAGAATGGGCAGAGAGGTCAGAGAATGTTGATTCTCTTCGAGGGCAATGGATTACGGGGCAGATTATTCTTAAAGTAGGGGATATGTCTGCGAGCACATTGAGAAAGGCAGCAGGAGAGTGGATGTTGGAAGAAAGGGAAAAAGAAGAAGATGTAGAAAGGGTACGATATGATAGGTATTCAGAAGAAACAAGAAAGGAAACAGAAGCTGAGGCAACAGTTGAGGATTGGGGTGACAACTCTGATGCATATGAGGGTGCATTAGGAAGAGGCAGGGGCCTGTATAACTTTCGACCCCGTCCTAATACGAAGGTTACACATAATAGCGCGAGACTCAGATGAGGTAAAGAGGAAGTCAATTTTAAAACCAGCTAAATTAAGGATGACACCTATTGAGACAACAGAACAGGAAGAAGGAAGGTATTTTTGTTACCCTTTCTCAGATGAATTGGCAGAATGGGCTGAGCAACAGGGTAGAAAATCATGGCCCCGACAGGGGTCGTTTCAACCCTATGATTTAGCAATAGCAGAAGATTGTATACGACAAGGACAGGGTGCCCCGAGTTGGGATTATCCATACCTGCAAGAGTGTCTTGCAGTGTGGGAAACATATGCAGAGGACAAACCAACTGAAGTGATGTGCAGCAATAGGCCAGACCCGAGGCTAAGGAGTAGGTTGACCAGTTCCCCGCCTATTACACAATTGCCTCTCATTTTTAAAGGAGGGCAGGCACCGACATACGTTGCTTGGCCACAGATGGACAAATAAAACTTAAAAAGAGCATTGCTCCATTGTCTGAAGGTGCAGGAAAATGGATAGGGAATTTTGAAAAACACACAGCTGGAGTGAATCGTGCTCTAGGCGATGTTAAGAGTTTGTTGAGTTCCGTGGCAGGAGATGAGGTGAATACTATATTCACAAGAGCAGGACTTCCTCAGGTAACGTTGACAAATACACAATTTGATGGATCATCTTTTAATAATGTTTGCCAACATGTTTAGGATGCGCTGAGGCGGACATATCCAAACAGACCAGACATTGGAGCACTTATGGCAGAAAGTATTAAGTCATCTGTGGACATTGCAGAGTTTATTACAAGAATGAAAGAGTGATGGACACAGGAGGTAGGATGAAATTGGGAAAACACGGGTGGAAATGCACTGTTATTTTATAATGTGTTGAAGAAAGGCCTTCCCACGGGTATACAGGTAAACTTAGATGGAGTGGTGGGAATTGAGGCTAAACCGTGGCCAGAAATACAGGCGCACATAATACATTATTAGGAGGCGTAGTGGGGCAAGGAGGTAATCCCTTTTACGTGCCGCCCCAAGTATCTGGTGGGGTACAGTCACCCAATTATGTACAATGAAAAAAGCCCACAGATAACAACTATGTGCCCAATACTATTGGTAACCCACAGATCGAAGGAGCAACCCACTGTGATGGTAGCCATAGAAGGTCGCCCCTATCAGTTCTTAATAGATACTGGGGCCACCAAATATTGCATAAATGAAGGTACGTTACCACTCTCGTGTAAGTCAATGGACACACAGAGTTCTCTGGGGCTGTCAGACGGGTTCCTTTTACTTATTCAGTAAAAATTACTGTGGGTGATACACAAGTTGATGGGCCATTGTTATACTCTCCCGAGTTACTTGTCAATCTTTTGGGGAGATATTTAATGAGTAAATTAAACATGACCATTTAATTTTTGGAAGATGGATCGATGGTTTGTTATACACCTGGAACCTAGAATCTAGGCAGCAGGTTAGAGCAGTGCCAATGGACACAGAGGCTTTTTTGCGGGGCATGTATGCTCTGATAGCACATACACCAGCACTGCAGGGGAAAACAGTGCAGCCCACCAAAAGAACTAGTGTTTCGGTCATGTGAACCCATAGAGCCAACAACAGAACGAGAAATGATGCTGAATATATCAGCTCTTGAATTAAGACCAACATATGCTGTGCTTATTGCATTTGATAAAGAACAGGGAATGTGGGCATCAATAGTGTTCACAGATCCTGGGGTCAAACTGAGAGATATCTCAGATGAGGAACTGTTCAGTGAACACCCCTTAATTGGAACAGTTGTGCTTGAAATGGACATTTCTCTTAGAATGCAGGTGCAGTATAGAACTGTGTCGGACAATGTACCAGACATGACAGTAAAAGAAAGAGATTTGGCTAAGGTACCGGAGGTGTTATGGACAAAAGGACCACATGATGTGGGATTGATTAAAGGAGCTGAACCTGTTAAGATTACAATGAAACCTGGAGCTATATTGCCCAGGATACACCAGTACCCTCTGCCCAAAGAAGCAGAGGAAGGTATTTTACTTACCATTCAGGCGTTACTTGAGCAAGGGGTGATAAATGAAAGACCGACACCATGTAACACTGTGATTTTCCTGATAAGAAAGGCTAAAGGGGGAACTTGGAGAATGATTCAAGATTTGCACTCTTTGAATGATATTGTCATTCCAGAATTTCCTGTGGTACCCGATCCTTCGGTTATATTGACAAATATTCCTAGAGAGGCTACTTTCTTCACTGTAATCGATTTAAAAAATGCGTTTTTCAGTATTCCATTGCATATCGACAGCCAATATTTGACTGGATTTACAATTAAAAATACTCAGTATTGCCACAGTAGGCTTCCTCAAGGATTTTGCGAATCCCCAAGTATTTTTAATCAAACAGTTAAAAAGGATTTAGCGAATATTCAATGTAAAAGTATGCTTTTGCAATATGTAGACGACATTTTGGTTTGTGGTGCCACTGAGGAGATATGCAATGAGGATACTGTTGGTCTTCTCTGCACGCTTGCAAATAAAGGCTACATGGTGGATAAAAATAAGTTACAGTACGTGCAAAAAGAGGTTCATTATTTGGTACAACTGATGTCTAAGGATGGACGGAAAGTGACACCTGACAGAGTGGAAAGTATAAAAAACATGCCTAAGCTTACGACTACCAAACAGATGCAGCAGTTTCTGGGACTCTGTAAATATGTGAGACAGTGGGTGTTTAATTATGTTACGTTGACAGCACCCTTTCTCATCATGTTAAAAGAATCCCATGCGACTGCAAATAAAATACATTGAACAGAAGATGGAGAGATGGCATTCCAAGAGCTAGAGAAAGCGATTATGAATGCCCCAGTGTGAGGTACGCCTGATTACAAGAAGCAATTCTACCTCTTTTGTCATTGTAATGGAATGACTATGACTGCAGTATTGACTCAGAAGACATCAATGGGACATAATCCAATTGCATACTACAGTGGCCTGCTAGATCCTATCATGAAGGGCCATTATCCATGTGAGCAAACCCTGGCTACAGCAGCGTTTGCGGTCCAGAAAAGCACTACTATTGTGATGGGATCACCTTTAACACTGTATGTAGAGCATGCAGTATTTGCTATTTTGCAAAAAAGTAGAAGCACTCTTACGACTAAGAGAGTGTCTGGGTATGAAGTAATACTTTCATGACCCTCCCTACAGGTGGTTAGATGTCATACAGTTAATCCAGCGACATTCTTCACGCACCCAGTTACTGACGACGAACAAGTGCATGACTGTGCCAATTATGCACAAGAGGAAAAGAGTAAGGTGGGAGAAGATCCCATCCCAGGGAGCATGTTGCTCTTCGTGGATGGATCCTCTTTCATAGACCAGGAAACAGGGATTAGGCATTCAGGAGCAGCAGTTGTAAAAGTTGAACAGCAAGGGTAGTCTGACACATTGCAGATAGTGAGTCAAGTACAATCCCCCACAGATTTTATTTTTAGAAAGGAAAGCACGGGCAAACCTGTAATGCCCCACGTTTTGGTGCATACAGCGCTGGAACATTTGCATCTTCCTGTGCATACTACCAAAGAATATCTTCTAGCTACATTGCAGGCAGATTGGTTTATTCCACAATTGTCGGAAATGATTACAATGTATATTGCTGAATGTACAGTATGCCAACAGTACAGCCCAAGACCTACATTAAAAGTAATAACAGCAACAATTCCCCGGTCGTCAGGTCCATTTAAAAATCTACATTTAGATTTTGTTGACTTGATTGATAGATGTAACAATTATAGGTGTCTAATAGTTGTGGTCTGCCCTTTTTCAAGGTGGATCGAGGCATGACCATATGTCCATAATGATGTTAAAGCAGCAGCTAATTTTTTGATAAGAGAAGTAATACCAAGATGGGGAATAGCAGAATCAATTCGATCAGATAATGGCAACTATTTTGTAAACATCCTTTTTCAACATATTTGCACTTCTCTGGGGATAAAGCTTAAACTGTCATCTGTCTATCATCCCCAAAGTAACGGACTACTGGAACGCCTCAATGAGTTATTGAAAAATAAAATAAGTAAACTGTGTGCTACTTTGCATACAAAATTGGTTCCATTGTCTTCCGTTGGCCTTGTATGCTCTGAGAAATACCCCAGGAAGAGACCACCATCTCACACCGCATCAGATAGTGACAGGACGCCCTATGCCAACTCCTTTGACAATAGCAAAGCACAGAATATATGCGCATAAAACTGCTGAAGTGTTGGGGGAGGAAATTTATGGGTATTTGTCTCAATTGTTGAAATCTGCTAAGTTCTTCTCTAAACAGGTAACTCAGCAGCAGAAGTGCACCACTGCAGCCCAGCAGATCAGTCCAATTTCTATGGGACAATTGGGATATATTCGGAATTTTGTACGAAGATGGAAAGACAGCAAATTCAAAGGGCCTCATTTGGTCACTCAGAGCACCCTCATTGCAGTAAAAGTGGTGGGCAGGAAACCATGGATACTTTTGTCGGACATTCGACTGGCTCCTGCGTTGTGTCAAGCGTTGCCATTGAGACAGGCACTTTTGCAGGAAAACGAGCCAGTAGAGAAATAACAGTATACTTTTTCAGAGAACGAGTAGAGCATCATATTAGTTCCGCCCAAAGACTTTTCTGGATTGTTTTTGTGTTTGCCTCTTTAAGTTTTTCCTTATTTATTGCTGGTTTGAAATAGTATTTTAGTCCATGTATAGAATCATGCTCAAAGGTGACATATTCTAAAAGAAATGTGTATACAAATAGATCTCATGTTATACATGATAGATTAACTGACAATGCTTGGTATCGACACATGATGGAAATAGGTATGCAAAGTACTAATGAATCGTGTTTAGTATGTTCTTTGATTCCACATGCTAGTGATTCAGATAGATTGCATTAATCTAAGGAAGTTTCATCTAATGTTACACAGTGGCCCTCATTACAACATTGGCGGTAAATGCTGCTTATCGCCGTGCAGAAGACCCCCAACACATTGCTGAGCAGCAGAATTCCGCTACAGCTATTACGACCCACAGCTCGGAATCAGCCATAATCCAGACACCCACACAAGTCCGCCACACCAAAGGTCAGTGATAAACTGGCAATAACAAAACCGACACTGCCACGCCAACAGGAATACACCCACACTATCACGACCCACGAATCAACGCGGCGGTCTTTCAACCACGGTATTCCATTGGCGACACACACCGCTGCGCTCAAAATACACACACATTTACAAACCACAACCACACTGGACAATTCAAAATACACACACTTGATACACATGCACACACCACTCCCACACACCCAATACAATATAAAACACACACCCACATCACCACCAAACCCTTACTACCAAATTTTCGAAAGAAGGCCAGAGAGATACACCACCAGAAACAACACTAGCGTCCACAGACACACAACATCATCACTCACACAACATCCATGCACCTCAAACAACACACAACAAAACATCCCCTCAAACATCACAACACACACCACCTCACACATCACCCACACCACATCATGGCACCTCAACGACATCCCAGGTTCTCTGAGGAGGAAATCAGGGTCATGGTGGAGGAAATTGTCCGGGTAGAGCTACAGCTATTCGGATCACAGGTGCAGCACACCTCTATTGCTAGGAAGATGGAGCTATGGTGCAGAATCGTCGACAGGGTCAACGCAGTGGGACAGCATCCAAGAACTAGGGATGACATCAGGAAGAGGTGAAACGACCTGCGGGGGAAGGTGCGTTCCGTGGTCTCCAGAAACCAGATTGCAGTACAGAGGACTGGCGGTGGACCCCCACCTCCTCCCCCACAACTAACAGCATGGGAGGGGCAAGTCTTGGCTATACTGCATCCTGAGGGTCCCGCAGGAGTAGCAGGAGGAATAGACCCTGGTAAGTCAACTCTTAACTATTTTATCCCCCACCCTACCTGCATGCCATCTCATACCCCCACCCTCACCCCATCACTCCAGCACCTCACATATGTCCCACTATCACAACCCACCCATCCCAACACCAAGCCCTGCATGCAAAACCAAAGCATGGACATCCATCACCAAAGCATGTCCACTACAGATACCCACAGACCCCAAACCAAATATCACACAAGGACCTAGACAAGAATGCAAGCACTGGAGTACAGGGTCACTCACCCATTGCACACGATGGCACACACAGATGCAATAATCATGCCTTTACACCCCTGCAGGATCCCTACCCAACGTCACCGGACAGGAGGTTCCAGACATATCCAGTCCCCGGACAGAAGAGGCCCACAGTGATGACAGCAGCTCTGCACAACTGGATCAAGATGACCAGCCCAGCCCATCTGGGACCTCGGGATAGTCAGTTCCACTGACACTGGCACAAGCCACCACAGAGCCTCCCCCCTCAGGAAACACCACCACAGCACCCACCCAGCGGGCACCTCCCTCTGTCCCCAGGAGACGTCAAGCAGCAGTGTTTCCACCACTACAGGGAACCCAGGCAAACCCACCACCCCAAGAAAATCAGGGACCTGGGGGCAGTGGCAGTGGGCACACGGTTCAGAGGACAGAGGATCAGGAAAACAGGGGAACTGGGAGGAGTGCTGTGCGACAGGGGAAGGACAGGCCCAGGGAACCCACTCTCCACGAGGCCCTCTCCAACATCATGGGAGCGTACCTTAATTCCCAGGAGACGATGGCAACGGTACTGGCCAACTTTCAGGAGACCCAGTGGCTGCAGGAGGAACACTATCTGGGGATCAGGGAGGAACTGAAGTCCATTAACACCACCCTGGTCACCATTGTAGGGGTGCTGCAGGACCTTGTCAACACCAGGAGGGACACTGTGGCACAACAAGGGGCCCCTGACACTCACCTGGATGATGAACAGCCCTCCACCTCCGCCGGTGCTATTGGACAGGAGGCACTACCACAGGACTACAACACCAGCACCCCACCCCCTGCAGATGGAGAGCCAGCCCGCAAACGGTCCCTGAGCTCCAGAGCATTGCCAAGACCCCCGCCAGGAAATGAGACCCCCCTGAATGTCACCCTTCTGTCCTACTTTCTCACCCTGTCCATCCTTCAACTGACATTGTTCCACTTCCAATGCCCCTTTGGACAATGCACCTGTGAAACAAATAGACTGGACTCTGCCATGGAGACTCCTCCACCATCACACTTGCCCATTTTACAACCCCCTCCACTTATTTGCACAGAAATAAACACACATCAATCACAAAACAATCTGGAGTCAGTCTGTGCTTTCACAAATGTGTAATTGCAATAACTATTGAATATAGCAATGTCAATTTAATTGTCCACATACTGATGAAACACAGCTGTAGGGCTGGGGGAAATATAGCAGAGGTCACAAAGTGGGACCCACATCTGTTAAATGGAAAGGCAAAGTGACAGGTCAGGGTCCATACACTGAGTGAAAATGACAGACTTATGATAGCTCAAACAATAGTATGAGATGTGTAAGGCAGTGACATCTTCTTACCTGTGTCTCACTGGAAGTATTGCTGGAAAACGTTGTTTTTTGTTGTTGATATCCTCTTCTTCTGCCTCCTCTTCTTCACTGTCCACAGGCTCCACAGCTGCCACAAGACCTCCAGCTGCACCATCCTCCTGCAGAAAAGGCACCTGTCATCGCAAAGCCAGGTTGTGCAGCATACGGCAGGCCACAATGATCTGGCACACCTTCTTTGGTGAGTAGTAGAGAGAACCACCTGTCATATGGAGGCACCGGAACCTGGCCTTCAGGAGGCGAAGGTCTGTTTGATCACCCTCCTAGTTCACCCATGTGCCTCATTGTCGCGTTCCTCTGCCCTTGTCCTGGGATTTCTCACTGGGGTCAGTAGCCATGACAGGTTGGGGTACCCAGAGTCACCTGCAAATTTCGAGGGACAACTGTTAGACACACATTAACCCATAGGGACAACCCCATACCCAGACAACTATTAACACTCTATAGGGCCCTGGTCCTCACCTATTAGCCACACACCGTGCCTATGGAGTTGACCCATCACATAAGGGATGCTGCTATTCCTCAGAATGTAAGCATCATGCACTGAGCCCGGAAATTTGGCATTCACATGGGAGATGTACTGGTCGGCCAAACACACCATCTCCACATTCATTGAATGGTAGCTCTTCCGGTTTCTGTACACCTGTTCACTCCTGCGTGGGGGTACCAAGGCCACATGTGTCCCATCAATGGCACCTATGATGTTGGGGATATGTCCTAGGGCACAGAAGTCACCTTTCACTGTAGCCAAATCCTCAACCTGAGGGAAAACGATGTAGCTGCGCATGTGTTTCAGCAGGGCAGACAACACTCTGGACAGCACGTTAGAGAACATTGGCTGGGACATCCCTGATGCAATGGCCACTGTTGTTTGAAATGATCCACTTGCCAGGAAATGGAGTACTGACAGGACCTACACTAGTGGGGGTATCCCTGTGGGATGGTGGATAGCTGACATCAGGTCTGGCTCCAACTGGGCACACAGTTCATGGATTGTTGCACAATCAAGTCTGTAGGTGACTATTACGTGTCTCTCTTCCATTGTCGACAGGTCCACCAGCAGTCTGTGCACCGGAGGATGCCGCCATCTCATCACCTGCCCCAGCAGACGTGCCCTATGGAGGACAACAGCGGGCAGAGGGTCAGCCAACACTGAGGTATCACAAAATGTCATTTGCACACATTTATTAATCCGCAATGTGCCTGTTACTGTGTGTATGCAAGGCCTAGATAGGTGTGACACAGTTATTATCAATGCCATGTGGCCCCCCTGAAATGGCGGCTGCCTGACCTGTAAGGTGGGACAAGTAGATATGAGGTAACTGCGCTGGCATTCTACACCATCGCGGTCGGCGGTAGAAGACCGTGGCGCAACCCTGCATTGGTTAACATTGGACCCTATGGTTCCCAGGAGCCAATGGCGACGTACGCCGGCGGTGACGGTACGCATCGCCGCGGATGTGACCGCCATTTTCTGTCTGTTCACTCACTTGATACCTGACCTTCAACAGGAGAGGACCTACATTGCAAGTGCTGCTGTGACCTCAGTCTGGAAGCGACGATGGCTCATGTGTCTACCTTCCTTCACTTCGGAGGAGTTAGAGAAACTAGTGGATGGGGTCCTCCCTCAGTACACACAACTGTACAGTCCTCCAGAAAAACAAGTGAGTACACTGTGAGCATGCTACATGGGCAATGCCTGTTTGGAGTGGTGTGCATGGAAGATTCATGGGTGGGGGGGACTGAGGCCTGCATGAGCGGACGGTGAGTGTATGTGCGTCAGGGCAAGGGTGGGAACAGGGGGCAATGATTATGACGGTCCGGACGGGTAAAGAGTTTCCTTTTCCCCTGTACTATTCCTCTAGGTCAGCACCCACCAGAAGAAGGATATTTCGCGTGCCATCGCCAAGGACGTCCGGACCCTGGGGGTCCACCACAGACGGAGCACCCACTGCCGGAAAAGATGGGAGGACCTTCGCCGCTGGAGCAAGAAGACGGCAGAGGCCCAGCTGGGGATGGCCTACCAACGTGGGAGGGGCACCTGTTGCACCATGACTCCCCTGATGTCCTGGATCCTGGCGGTGGCGTATCCGGAGTTGGAGGGGCACTTGAGGGCATCACAGCAGCCACAAGTGGGTGAGTACAGTCACATTCATATGACTCTGCGCGTATTACGAGGTGTCTGGTTTGGGGAGGTGGGCAGTGGGTTCCCCTAGGTCAGGGCGAGCTTGGTAGGCAAGGTCCCTTGTGATGCAGGTTCAGTGGAACCCCAATCCCACTAGTGGTAGGTGCCATCTACACCTAGTTAGGCTCCTGTGACTTCCATGTGTGCAGCAATCGGGTCTAGGCCTTGTACCCCATGGGCATGTGAATAATCTAGGAACTATGGGCCAGATGTAGTTAGCTAAAAAATTGCGAGTCGTAAATTGCGAGTCGTTGCGACACGCAATTTCCGACTCGCAATATGGTATCCAACAAGGAAAAGCGACTCCATTTTGCGACTCACAAATGAAGTCGCACCGCAGATTGCGAGTCCGCTGTTTGCGATGTCGCTTTTTGCGACCACGGTAAAAACAAACACGCAAATTGCGAGTGGGTGTCGCAAATTGCGACTGTGCCACAAATTGAATGCAGGTGCAGCAGAACACTCTGGAAAACACTTCCTGGCTCTTGATGATGACATCACAACCAGGAAGTTTACTAATACACCTGGGAGGAGGGAGGACCACACCCATTTCCAACTGCTGAACAGCCAACAGGAGGAACAGCAGCTACAATGGAAGAAACAGCCAGGAAGAGAAAGATAAAATTTGCAGAAAAAGAACTGGAGGTGCTGACCGACGAATGCTGCCAGCACCATGATCAACTCTTTGGGAGAGCAGCCCTCAGTGTGCCAGAGCAGGAAAAAAGGAGGATTTGGAGTGAAATCCAAGACAAAGTAAACTCAATGGGTGTGAGCCACAGGAGCATTGAGGAACTGAAGAAAAGGTGGTATGACCTGTGCTCCCGGACCAAGGAGAGGGTGGCAGAGCGCCTACGGGAGATGAGGGGCACTGGAGGAGGACCATCTACCATACCACCACCCACACCCTTGGAGGAAAGACTGGAGGAGACCCTGGAGCCAAAGGAAGTGTCCGGAATAGGAGAGCTGGACACGTCAGCGCCAGGACCATCAACCAGTGAGTACCATCAGACATGCATGTACACCCATATCTGCAATACCCCCACCCACCTAGTACACAGCAGCATGCACAACCAAAATAGCTCCATTTCAGAGTAGCAACCACCTGAATGGTGCATTATGGGCAATGTAGTCAAGTAGGCAGCTGATAGGCAACAGTTTATTAGGAAGCATATATCAGATGGTAGATACTGACAGTGGGTTCCCTATGTCCCAAAGGTCTCCCACAAGACACCACCTCAAGCCACACCGTCCAGGGGCCACAGGTCAGCCACCAGGCAGCACAGGTCCCAGGAACAGGTACCACAGGGACCTGCACCACCCAACCACAGTCCCCTCCGGATGCACCAGTGGCCATACTGGAGATTGAGGCAGCACCCGGGCCCAGCCACAGTGCCAGCGTATAGGACACAGAACCACCACTGCATCGCAGGTGACGTCTCAATGTCCCTACAGTGTCACAGGGAGCAGTAGGGGACGCCTCCATTTCCGCCGCCGAGGCTGCACTCATCCATGGTCAGAGCCTGCAGACAAGGGAAATTAGACTTATTTCAGGGGCCATGCGGCGCATGGAAAGAAACCAAACAACAGGGCTGCAACAGGTCCACACAGAGCTACAACATCTAAACAGCACTGTAGGTGACCTTGCACTCTCACTCAGACAACTGGTGGCTGAACTTGTCACGGAGAGAGAGGGTGCAAGGCGCCGTGACTGGCAGCTCATCCACCTCCTAGACCGCATGGATGCCTCCATCGTCCGGCTGGCTGTAAACACCACAGGGCTGTCACGCCGCACAGTCAGCCTACAGGTGGACATGGGACACTTTGCCAGCGATGTGGCTCATGGGCTGGGACACATTAGCCACGCAGTAGACATGATGGAGGCACGACAGGTGGCTAGGGGCGTGGCAGACACGCCGCAAGACAGTGAGGAAGGCTCTACGATAAGTAGTGCATCTGCCACAGACACCAGGGTGATGCATAGTGGAAGTGCACGGCAGGGCACTGCAGACGCTCCAGGAACCAGCCATGCTGGGCGAGCACGGCGTAGGGTGTGAGCTACGCACTGACATACAATGGAGGCACATGAGGTTAATGTGTCCTCATAGCAGGTGGACTTTTACAGCCCCTGATCAGTAGTTTCTGTAAATAGTTTATTGGTTCACATCATTAAAGTTCTTGTTTGTTCCACTTCACACCTGGGCTCTTTGTGTGTGACATTCATGTGTGTGGTGACAGTTACCACGTACCTTCCAAAGTATTGGTTTGCAATGTGGTCCCGTCTCTGTCTGACTTGATTTGAAATGCTTCTATCCCCATGATGGGGATGTGGTAGCTCTTGCTCATCATCCTCCGAATCTGAGTCTTCAGGGGTGATATGTAGCCCACGTCTGGTGGCAATGTTGTGCAGTATAGCGCATGCGCCAACGATCTTGAATGCTGTTATTGAGGCATACTGGAGGCATCTGAATCTTGCCTTCAACAGTCCAAAGGTCCTCTCTATAACATTTTGGGTCCTCCTATGTGCACTGTTGTATCGCCTCTCATTCTCATTGCTGGGTGTTAAGTACGGGGTAAGTATCCATGGTCGTAGTGCATATGCACTGTCACCTGTTTGGCAAAAATGAACAGTGTTAGCTGGGCATGGATGGTTTCCACATTGACCTGTGTGTATGTCTGCAAGGTGTATTCAGCTATACCTAGGAGATATCCGTCTCCAAACTCCCCACGTTCTAGGCGTTGGTGTATCCCACTGTGCCTGAAAATGTAGGAGTCATGTGTACTCCCTGGAAATTTGGCTACCATGTCAGTTATAACATAATGGGCGTCACATACCACCTGGATGTTCAGTGATTGGGTACACTTCCGGTTGCGGAACAGATATTCCAGATTTGCATGAGGGCAGATTTGTATATGTGTCCCGTCTACACACCCTATTACATGAGGGAAGTTGGCAATCCTGTAGAATTCCAACTTGGCGCTGTTGATTTCTGCCTCATTCCTGGGTAGGTATATGTATCTGGACATGTTTGTTTGAGTATGGCATCTAGGAATGCTCTGAAGAACCGTGAGAGTTCACTTTGGGGTACCCCACCTGCCAACAGCAATGACCCCCTAATAGCTACCCGAGGCCAAGAGGTGCAGTGAGCATAGCACTTGCACGCGTGTGGGGATGGCGCTGCCGCGCACAGTCTGGCGTTGAAGCTGCGGATTGAGTAGATCTATTAAATCTAGTATTGCTGCACTGCTAAGTCTGTATTTATCATATATCTCCTCCTCAGTTTGTTGGAAAAGTGTCTGTCTGGATCTGTATATCTTCACCTGTCTCTGGCTCCTCCTCCTCATCTGCTGTGCGGCATGAGTTCTCCTCCTCCTCGCTATCACATATATCTCTGCCATCTTGAGTGGCCCAGGTGCCTTCTGGGTCCCCTTTTATATTTTGGTTATGGTTACCACCTGCTCTGAGTTAGTGGTAAATTGGAGGTGCAAAAAGGGCTTTTTGCGACTATTCGCAATTTGTGAGTGGCTATTTCATATGGTTTGCGACTCGCAAATTGCGACTTCCTATTTGCGGGTCGCAAAATGGGGTCACTATTTTTGCAAGTCGGTAATAGCTCGCATCACAATTTGCGATTCAGAAATGGGATTTTTGCATCCCATTTCCAATTTTGCGGGGTCGCAAATTGCGAATCGGGCCATTTGCGACTCGCAAAAGTTTGCTACATCTGACCCTATAAGTGCATGGAGTAGTGCAGAGGGCTGCTGTGTCTGTAGTGTCCACCAAAAGTATTGGTGTTGCATGCACCGAACATGTCTTTCTTCTGTCTCCCCCCCCTTTTTGTGGTCTCCCTGTTCTTGTGTGCAATAGCATCATCAGGCAGAGGAGCAGTGGCACTGGAGCAGGAGGGAGCTGCATCCCACTTGGCCCTGGAGGGCGAAACAACGGAGCCTGAAGCCACCAGTGGTATGGCGGGCAAGGGGAGATCCACAGCAGGGACAGGAGGTGACAGCAGTGACAGCGACTCCTCCTCTGATGGGAGCTCACTTGCGGTGGTGGGCACCTCTGTGCCCCCCGCATCAACAAGTACAGCCGCCAACCCCCCTACCAGCACCACCCTCCCAGCAGCCCCTCAGCGTGTGTCCCGTGTCCGCTCACCCAGGAGGGTGGGCATCTCCTTTGCCCCAGGCACCTCAGGCCCTGCCCCAGTCAGCCCTGCTGACCTCAGTGAGGAGGCTATTGACCTCCTGGGATCCCTCACTGTTTGGCAGTCTACCATTGTGAATGCCATCCAGGGTGTTGAGAGACATTTGCAACAAACAAATGCATACCTGGAGGGCATTCATTCTGGCCAGGCAGCCCAACAGAGAGCATTTCAGGCTCTGGCCTCAGCACTGATGGCAGCCATTGTCCCTGTGCCCAGCCTCCCCCTCCCACTTTCTCCACCCAAACCCAATCCCCTGTGCTTCAGCCTATCCCAAGCACACCATCAGACCAGCATGCACACACCTCAACACACAAAAGTGGCTCAGGCAAACATAAGCACCACACATCCCACAGGCACTCACACAAGCATCATATCCATGCAGACATACCAACATCCACTGCCTCCACTGTCCCCTCCTCCACGTCTCCCTCCTCCCTCCCAGTCTCGTCTCCACTCACACCTGCATGCAGTACATCTTCAGCCACTAGCTCCATCACCAGCACGCCCATCACCACACACTGCTCACGTGCACTCACCACCCCCACTACCATTCACACATCCCCTGTGTCCTCTCCCAGTGTGTCAGTGAGCCCTCCTTCCAAAGTACACAAACGCAGGCACACACCCACCCAACAGCCATCCACCTCACAACAGCCTCCGGCCCATGCACCTTCACCCAAATTCAGCAGACGTACACCTCCTACAACCACTACCTCTTCCTCCACTCCCAAACCCCCTCCATCTACCCGTCCCAGTGTGTCTAAAAAACATTTCCTGGCTAATATTGACCTCTTCCATACCCCTCCAACGCCCCATCCGTCTCCTAGGGCCAGGCTTTCCAGGTCCCAACCCAACACCTCAGCCACCACATCCCCAGGCACAGTGGTGCCAACAACTGCGGGCTATTGGAGTGTGCCAACCATCAGGGCTGCCAGTGTGCCACGGAGAGAGGGCAAGGACATTCCGCCACCTGCCAAGATAAATAAATTGCCCACATCCCGGAGGGAGAAACAGACAACACCTGCCACCAAGGGGTCAGGGAAAACGAAAGGGGATAGTGGCAAGACAGCTGTGCCACCATCAAAGGTGGGGAAGGGCCAGAAACTGAAGGTCAGGTCAGGAGAGGGCATGGTGGCACCGACTGAGGGACCAGTGCCACACCTTCTTTCCATGTCGACACCAACCTGTACGGCGGAGAAGACCGCCACCTGCACCACCAACAGCACCGCCGCCACAGACCCCGCCGCCAGCACTGCTGTCACAGACCCCGCCACCAGCACCGCTGTCACAGGCCCCGCCACCAGCACCGCCGCCACAGACCCCGCCACCAGCACCGCCGCCACAGAGCCCGCCGCCAGAACCGCTGTCACAGACCCCGCCGCCAGCACCGATGTCACAGACCCCGCAACCAGGACCACCGCCACAGAGCCCGCCACCAGCACCGCTGCCACAGACCACGCCGCAAGCACCGCTGCCACAGAGTCCGCCGCAAGCACCGCTGTCACAGACCCGCCCACCAGCACCGCTGCCACAGAGCCCACCGCCAGCACCACTGTCACAGATCCCACCGCCAGCACCGCCGTTACAGACCCCGCCACCAGCACCGCCACCACAGACCCCGCCCCCAACACCGCTGCCACAGACCCCACCACAAGCACCGCTGCCACAGAGCCCGCCGCAAGCACCGCCGCCACAGAGCCCACCGCCAGACCCGCAGCCACAGAGCCTGCCGCAAGCACCGCCGCAACTGACACTGCTGCAAGCACTGCCAGAGGCCCCGCCACATCCTGACCCAGTGGCACCACCGCAGACATGGCTGCCATCCCCAGTGGTCAGTCGTCCGAGGCTGGTGGTGAGTTCCAGGAGCCTGGCAGCGTCCATGAAGCATCACTTTCAGTGGAGAAAGGCATCCACTACCTCAGTCCTTGGCAGGATGAAGCACTCTGGGCACCAAGCCCCCTCCAGAACCAGTGGAGAGATACATCTACTACCTCAGTCCTTGGCAGGATTAAGCACTCTGGACACCAAGCCCCCTCCAGAACTAGTGGAGAGATACATCCACTACCTCAGTCCTTGGCAGGATGAAGCACTCTGGGCACCAAGCCCCCTCCAGAACCAGTGGAGAGATACATTCACTACCTCAGTCCTTGGCAGTATGAAGCACTCTGGGCACCAAGCCCCCTCCAGAACCAGTGGAGAAAGGCATCCACTACCTCAGTCATTGGCAGGATGAAGCACTCTGGGCACCAAGCCCCCTCCAGAACCAGTGGAGAGATACATCCACTACCCCAGTCCTTGGCAGGATGAAGCACTCTGGGCACCAAGCCCCCTCCAGAACCAGTGGAGAGATACATCCACTACCTCAGTCCTTGGCAGGATGAAGCGCTCTGGGCACCAAGCCCCCTCAAGAACCAGTGGAGAGATACATTCACTACCTCAGTCCTTGGCAGTATGAAGCACTCTGGGCACCAAGCCCCCTCCAGAACTAGTGGAGAAAGGCATCCACTACCTCAGTCCTTGGCAGGATGAAGCACTCTGGGCACCAAGCCCCCTCCAGAACCAGTGGAGAGATACATCCACTACCCCAGTCCTTGGCAGGATGAATCACTCTGGGCACCAAGCCCCCTGCAGAACCAGTGGTGAGATACATCCACTACCTCAGTCCTTGGCAGGATGAAGCACTCTGGGCACAAAGCTCCCTCCAGAACCAGTGGAGAAAGGCATCCACTACCTCAGTCCTTGGCAGGATAAAGCACTCTGGGAACAAAGCCCCCTCCAGAACCAGTGGAGAAAGGCATCCACTTGAGAGACTGTGGCTTTGAACTCCCCAGGATGCAGCAGTGGGCAAACCACCCACTGGAGAGACTTGAGAGACTGTGGCTTTGCACTCCCCAGGATGCAGCAGTGGGCAAACCACCCACTGGAGAGACTTGAGAGACTGTGGCTTTGCACTCCCCATGATAAAGCAGTGGGCAAACCACCCACTGGAATGACTTGAGAGACTGTGACTTTGCACTCCCCAGGATTCATCAATGGGCATGGAGCCCCCTCGTGGAGCAATGGCAATGTGCGTTCATCAGGCTGAGGTGCCCCCTCTCCCCCTCCCCCTGAGGTGCCTGTATATTTTCTATGTGATGCCCCTCCAGTGTTCTCTCTGTTTGGAGTCAGGTATCTAGTGTGGGCCTCGCCCATGCACTTTGGACCCAGTGGTCCACGGACAATGATTGGTGCACTATCCGGACTTGTGTAGTTGGTGTACATAATTGTATATACTGAATTTTGGGTTTTGACTGATGGATTTTTTTTATTACAATTGTTCAAATCATTTCCTTTTGTCCTTGCGTTCTTCCAGAGGGGGTGGGGAGGTGTATATGTAATGTTGCAGCATGTATTTGTGTGTATGGTGTTGTGGGTGAGGGTGGCGGTGGGGGTGTTGCGTGTTGCGTGTGTGTGTCACTCTCTTTTCCCTCCCCCCTCCTCTGTGTTTCAGGTGCAGTACTCACCGTGGTCATCGCCGCCGTCGTTGGAACTCCTGATAGAGGAGCAGGAAGACCATCGCTGGCAGGATCTGCTGTTCTGGCTCCATGGTGTCCTGGTTCCTTGTGGGATGTGGAGAGGTGAGTGTTTTCCCTTCTGTGTACTGTTTCCGCCATGTTTTTATTCGCGTTGGTTCCGCCCCGGAAAATGTGGTGGATAGCCTTGTTGTGATAGGTTGGGCGGTATATTGTCTTCCACCTGTCTGTTGGCGATGTCCGCCGCGCTGTTTGTTTGTACCGCAGTGGCGGTCGGAGTATTAAAGTGGCTGTCTATGTTGCCGGTTTCCGCCACGGTCGTAATCACATTTTTTTTTCTGCTGGCCTGTTTGCGGTATTACTGCCGCTTTAACACCGACCTCCAGGATTGTAATGAGGGCCAGTGTCTTCTCCATCTTTTTCTATGTAGAATGAGGGCTCGGATGCAACCTTCACAATTGCAGCAGGGAACATTTTTAGTAAACATCACACAATACGAAAGAGGGTTAGCTGACATAACGAATGTTTTGACTGATCGTAAGGACATAGAAACGAAAATAGAAGCAATGTCAAGGACAGGAGCCTTAAGGTACAAGGGAGGTAGATGGAAAGCCAGGATAATAGGACAAGGATTTTTAGGAGTATCACGATCTACTCTCTGATGCAGAGATTATACAGCCACACACGGCCTTATGACTGTCAAGAGAGACCTTATCTTAGGGTAAATGGGTCAGTATATGTCCATGGTCAATGGCACCATGGTGCAGTATTTGGATGTAGAGCTCTCTCCTTATGGGATAAAAGTGGGAAAAGCATTAATATATAACAAGATTGTCAGGTAATATGGAATGAAAATATACAAAGTTTAACCTGGGTAGAAACACCTACAACTTTTCGAGTGGGTCGAACACCAAGTGTATTCTCCTTGTGTTTTAAGGGTAATGAAACAATTTCAGTAGGGACAAACGTTAATTGTATCACCACAAGATATAATGAGGACATGCAATGGGGCCCCTCTAGTCTAATGGACTATTATTGGCAATGTGGAGAATGGCTATATACTCGCCTTTCCGCAGGATGGAATGGTCTCTGTTCTTTAGTTACTGTGCACACCCCTTCCTTAGTAATTCCCGAAGTGGATGTTTTAGAGTTACATGAGCATCCTATGAGCCGTCCAACAACTTTGTTACACCATCATCGAAGGGGAAGAACTGCTGAATATTTTGGCACTGCAACATGGGCCGATATTCCACAGGGATATCGACTGTTCAACGACGCCCAGGTGTTTTTTGGAAGCATCCTCCCATTCATTCAGGCCAAAGCCGCTGCTCGCTGGTTGCATATAACTCGTTGTAGCTTATGAAAGCCATCAATGCAATGGAAGATGGTTTCAATGCAATCAAAGAAGAATTGAGGGCAGTGCGAGTAATGCTTATGCAACATAGATATGTGTTAGACTTGATGACGGCAATGGAGGGTGGGGTTCGTGCCAAAATCGGTACGCCGTGCTGCACATATGTGCCGGCTAATGATGCGGACAATGGAACGATAACAGAGGCTATACAAACTTGGTAGAAGAGTGGGGTGCCTCCAACGAGTGGTTTCAAGGGTTGTTTTCGTGGATGCCGGCCTGGTTACCTGAACTGTTTAAAGGACTTCTTCTAATCCTTGTGATGATTCTTTTAATGTACTGCCTAGTTCAGATTACTGTAGGGTGTTGCAAATCAGGTAGTCAAAAGTTAGGGGGAATGTTTACTAATAGATTAGGTAGTAAAGAGTGGAAGGAGAAGCAAAATGCCTACACTGAGATGGGTATATTGGGTAGGAAAGGTGAGCAGGTAGTTGAAAATTCAACTAGAGGGGGGAATGTAATAGGCTTAAGAAAACTACAGAGGGCCTACTATGGTCAACACACGAATTAGAAAACAAAGGTGCAGAAGTCTATATTATACGTGAAAAGTACAGGTCTCAGTTTGAACATAATGGTCAATAAGGGACGCAGGGACAGAAAGGAGAATGAGGAGAGAGGCCAGGTGCAGGGTAAAGCAGTTACGATTCAGCCCAGCATACCACAGATAACTTACAAGGACGCACACACACAAGGGAGAGTTTGAGCTACTTTCTGATAGCAGGAAAGGAGAAGGGTACATCACGACAGACTTGAAATGGACACGGTGTTAGATGTTTGTGTTTCAAGGCTGGCAGAAGGGGGGGCTTGTAGATGTGTAGGGGGAACATATTGGTAGAGGTCACAGAGCAGGATTGAAGGGCATTGTGTATGTTAGATACTATGTATGTAGTAAATCTGCTAGGACTGTATTTTTGTAACAAGCAGTCAGATAACGCTTAAAGAATTATCGTTTTTGTTAATTGTAAGTGGGTGGGTTTTAAGCGCCCACTGAAGGTATAAAAATCACTGTGTGTAAGAGCTGAGTTGAGTGTGGCTTCAGTTGCAGAACTGTGCTGTGATCCCGGCCGTATTGTATTCTGTTTATTTTGGTTATATAAATACACAATTATTACTAGAATTGTGTCACTTCTTTATTATTAATGAGAAATTTGATTACATTTGCAACACAAAAACTGTCACTAAACTGCAGTGTCCTGCATGCTCACAGCTCAGCTTTTGCCACTGTATCGTTCATTGATTTTACCAACATTCAATACCCAAAGTATCTGAGATATAGGACTGTCAATGTGGACTGTTGGACCTAACATCACAGCTACCAAGGCCCATTGCATGCCCGATGTTGGAATGGTGCCCGTAAGTGTTTCAATATCAAAAACTCATCCCAGAAATCATGGTATGTGACCTGAGTGGAACTCCCAGGAGGCCCTGTTTCTGCCACTCCAACCACCAGCCCATTGTTCACTTGCCCAAATACACTTGTTTGTAATCTCTCAAATGCTATTCACTCACCTGAGAGCATACCATTTGTCACGTGTTGGGAACTAGAGGAACTGACCTGACTGCAACTCCCAGGTGGCCCTGTTTCTGTGACTCCAACCACCAGCCCAGTGTTAACTTGCCCATATACACCTGTATGTCATTTCTCAAATGAAGTTCACTCTCCTGGGAGTATACAATTTGCCTAATGTGTAAAGTAGTGGAGTGACTTGACTGCAACTCCCAGGAGGCCCTGTTTTTGTGACTCCAACCACCAGCCAGAGTTCACTTGCCCAAATACACCTGTTTGTTTTTCCTCAAAGGAAGTTTACTCATCTGGGAGTGTGCAATATACAGACCATGCTCAACTCAGAGACATGTCTGTCTACCTACCTCCATCTTGACTTGGTATCCAAAGATTAAACTATTGAGGACACGAATGACAACTTACCAAGTGTGTACACCAAGTATACCTAAGGCCTCAAGCTGCATCAGCAGGTTGGCAGTGGAAGCACACACATTGACACAGCACTTCACACATGATGACTTCAGATACATATACAACAAAGTTGTGTATTTGCCTGTATCTCACTCAACAAGGCCTCAGAATGGTCAAATGCATGTGTTGCCTCTCCACTGCATTAGCTTCACTGCTGGTAAGATGTAATTTACACTCCATCATCAAAATTGCAACTGATCAGCACATCTACTGAGCTGCTTGCGTCTAATAGTTTAGGCAAGTTTCAAACGTCATTCAAATACTCCAATACCATGGTAACGTGGCACAATAGGCTAACCTACCACTTAAGAATGTCCAATATCCCTACTTACTGTAACACAAAACTTTGGCAGTAGTTGTCATATTTCAACCAATAGCAATGTACTCTATTTCTCAACAGGTCGAGCTGGCACAGCTCCTGGGCAGATCTCGTCCACTGACCAGGCTCCCACTCCACCCTTGGATAAAGTCCTCAGTGACAACACTCCTGGACTTCTGGACATGGAGGATGGTCCTGGCACATCTGGGCAACCTGGTCAGATGGCAACAGTGAGTCTCACTGTGCCAAAAATGACACTTCCCAGCCCTGTTGCGTCAACATCACAGGCAACAACACCCCCCCAAACCTGTGTACCTAGAAAAGTTTTATTCATCTTGTACCCCCAGTCCTAGATCCTGAGGTGCAACCCAACCCTCCTGACACTGAGGGTCCAGGACCCAGTTGGCGAGGACACCCTGTGCCAAGGTCACAAGCTCATGAGGGTAGGGTTTGTGGAAGAGATGCTCTGGGCCAGCAGAGTGAGGCCACTGGGGATGCTGATAACGAGGATAACATCAGCCACATCTTGGGGGTCTATCAGGAGTCCCAAGGCGTGATGGGCCAGGTGTTAACGCAACTCTGGGAAATGAAGCAGCTGCAGAGGGACATGATCCAAAAATTGGATGACCACAATTCTAATATGGTAACCCTAACAGGGGTGCTGAGCGGCATCCACACAACCCTCAGCATGGCTGTTCCACCACCATCCACTCATTCCTGTGGGCCAACTACCTCAAGCCCGAGTACATCGGCGGCAGCCATAGGAAGGGAGACCCTGCCAGAGACACAACCACTATCAGACACTTCTGCCTCTGCAGCAACTGATCCCCCCTCACAAGCAGGGTTGTCCATGCAATAATCCAGGATGCACCAATGGTAAGACACCCACCTCTGCCAGAAAGAAATCTGTTCCTTAATGTCCTCTTTTGTGTGTTACACATACTCTTTGTAGACTGATCCTGAACCACATTCCAGCTCCAATAGGAGGAGTACTCTGGACTTTCGACTTCCAATGGTCTACTCCAATGATTTCATGCACTATGATTGTCCCCTTCACTTTACTTTTTTGTTTCTTTCTGTCTCAATTTTTTTCTATGTTAGCATTGTAGTAAATTAACCTGTCACAGACTCATTGTCTGCTGTCCATGTGAACAATATGATGAAGATGCAAGCTACTTGTTCAAGCAGGGATATGGTGCATGTACACAGAGCAATACACTGTTCCAACCCTATTCTGAGGTGAGTCTTGTAGTTCTTGACCTCCTCGCTGTTAGATATATTGTTAGAGAGTGGTGGAGCATCATCTCTATCTCACTCTCCTGGTAAATGTTTTAACCTTGGCCATCACCCCACACAGACAAATAAAGATAGTACTTAGTGAGGGTCCTGAGCCAATTTTACCCTTTTTTCCTTTGAACTCTCCCCCCTCTTCCTCTCCCTACTCATTTGCGGGATAGAGTGGCATCATCGAGAAAAAATCTCTGGCAAAGAGCCCCCCGATGGGTGGTGCCCGTCAGACATTGCAGCGCCGGTCTGACGAGGAGCTCGTCCGATGATGAAGCATGACACCCAACTGGGTGTGTGAGGACTCTTGCTCCTATTAGATATAATCCCCTAGTACTCACCCTGTCTCTTCTTTTTCTTTTGGAACAGTGTATTGCATTATTAAGTAACTTTCATTGGAGGGTATACACTGGACCTTTAATCCTCCGAATCCCCCTCGTGTTTTGATGCATGTACACAGTGTCCAGCTCAGGATTACAACCATTAAACACAAACACATACATACAAGTGTCTTGTTTCAGAAGAGGTTTTATTTTTTATTACATTGCTCAGCACATCGGCTGTCAAGATGTCAGAAACATACAAATTCAGACATGACAGTATGAGACTCTGTACGTCACCAAATATACTAGTGCAGACCCCCAGAACATTTTAGGAATGGACATATCAGACATTGTCCTGTTAAATAGGCAATAACTGACATGGTTGATGTCATCAGCTGGAGCCATATCCTCTAGCTCTCAAAAGGAAGCCCACCGCATAGAATGCAACACCCAGACAGATGGCAGGACAAAAGTCCCTGATCACAGGGTCAATACAATCCAGTGCTACTACTTCTCATGGTATGACACAAACAAATGTAAGTAGTGTGCCACAGGCACTTTGTCCTACAATGATGAAACACATTAACAGCTACAAACAGTCACGCAAAAGAGTATTTAGCCAATGTAAACAGGAGCTGACATGAATTTGGCCTACTACAAATTTTTTACTGATCACATGATGAGACAAGTGATGCATCATGGCTGTCACACAACAACGAACAAGTCCAATGGAGTCTTCTGCACTTCCATCCTGCTGCTGTGCAAGCTGTCTTGACACACATCTTCTACACCCAAAGTATGTGAAATACATTCCCGGGAACAATCCATGTCGACTTTGTATGTCCCAACAGCACAATATACCTGCCAATGTCAAAACTCTCAATTGTCCAAATGAAGATCTAATGGTTAAGGTACTGGAACAAAGAACAAAACCAGGAGTAAAGTTTGGAAACCATACATTTGACACAAGTCACATAGCAAAAGTCTGGAGAACAAAGTCCATTAGAAAAATTTGACACAAACAAAGCAACATCATCAAAATGTGAATATGTCAAACGCTTCCTCATGAAACACCTTTTGCCACATTTTGCTAAGCATCAGCTTCCTAGCTATTTCCAAAAATATACTAATCACATTATCACAAATACAGTTGATTGTATAGTCAAAGTCATGACATCTTATGACATACTCACACCAGATATGTTAACTGTATGTTGGAAGGATACTCTGGACAGGAAGTGTAATACTGCTATTAATTTCACAATGGGTGGTATGCATGTTGGATTTGTGTTTTCGGGCATCAGATCTGCCTCCAACTGATGATATAAACCCACAGTAGTTTGCCTATTCAGTCGGAACTGTTTGATGATGTGACGTTCTTCCATGGTTTGAAGGTCGGGCAATGGATGGTACACTGGAGCTTGTTTCCTTCTCCAACTCCCAGGCTACCTACTCGTGAAATTAAATGAGTTAGAATATTAGTCACTGTGTCCACCCCAACATACATGATGAATAGGACCCAAATCATGGGACAAAGCATGACTGACAGGAAAAACATTTCACCCATTAAAAATCAAAGCTGTC
The DNA here is from genome assembly GCF_031143425.1 of Pleurodeles waltl. NCBI lineage: Eukaryota > Metazoa > Chordata > Amphibia > Caudata > Salamandridae > Pleurodeles > Pleurodeles waltl. The sequence continues at coordinate 582,951,642 of NC_090440.1, read as the reverse complement.
TAATACTCAAGGCCCAAATGAGACCCCCATGGTTGTCTACACATGTGTCTAAAAGATGGATCTGGGCATTACTCAACTATCTTCTCCTTATGTGCCCTTGAAAGTTTAACAGTCTGTTCCTACTGCCAAAAATACAGTCACCGACGGTGGACAGTGCATCGCCGTATTATGCTATCTGTGACCACCAACACACTACACTGGTGATTGTTTAGGAGAACCTACACAACAAGGCTGCTTTACATTGTTTGAGATGATCAGACACATATCAAGTTGTGGTGCATTTAATAGGGCCCAATACTGTAGTTACAACCGCCAAAATGACCGATGCCAGACCCAGCTCACTGGACCTTGGGAACTGCATGCGGCTGCCGGCGGAAGTTGACGTGCGCCAGGCGGTTTCAACCACAGCAGACACAGCCATAAGCTAACGTTGATGACTGTGATGGTCGCAGCACAATGGCTGTGGCCTTCCACGGGGATGACCCCATACGTGGTGTACATGTGCGCCATGCTTTGCTAAATCACTCACTTGACTCATGACACTGCTCCCATCAACACCTCCAGCACTTCAGCTGCTGTGTGCCCCCTCTGGGAGCAATCATGCCAGGCCAAGCAGGGGAAAGGGCGTTCTCTCCTGAGGAGCTGGAGAGGCTAGTTGAGGATATCCTTCCCCTGTATGGTCAGTTCTATAGCTCAACAGAGGAGCAGTTAAGAATCTTGTAGGCGTTTTTGACTCTGTTTGACATCATCTTTTCCTTCCTCATAGGCTACAATGTGCCTTTGAGTGCTAGTGAGACTTTTTTTGGGTGCCTGTTGTCACATTTTGTGTTCCATACATAGGATGTACATGGTGCTGGTAGTGAAGACAAGTACTCTATGTATTTCACATTAACATTGTGTTGTTTGATGCGTGATAAGCCCTAGATCCTCCTCCTGTTTCATTCAAATTTCCAGGCAAGGAGACTTTACAGCCATACAATGACACATCTTTGGATATGTTGAGTCATGTGAGGATCTCGCTGGCAATGTGTACAGTCCCACAGATCACTCAGCCCACATCTTGACTTGCCAAACTATTGCCTGAGAACCATGTAAAACTCACTGTGCCCTTCAGAGTGGCACATACCCTGAACCCACAGAGGATGGGCACAGGATGTACTGTCATGGATGGAAGTGATGGAAATGTGAGTGTCATGTAGGTTGTGTATGCTCAGCCTGCAGAGACCAGGGCCTGTCATATGTATCTCCCAGTATGGGACATAGAGCAGGCTGGAGTAGAGTTACTGTGGCTATGTATCTGTGGCACCAGGCCCACTCCCTGTAGACTTGCAAATCCTTGGAGGTGGCCAAAGTGAGTCTTCAGTGGCAAGACTTGGCCTGAAGGCCTTTGTACATTGACTATATTAGTAATTGGTAGCTCCTCGCACTCAAAAAGGGCACGATCACTAACTGTACTTTAATAGATTATGAATCTCCATGGGCCAATATGATGCTCAATTGTCATAATTGTGGTCTATGGGTAGCTTTAGAAATGCTTCTGGCCAGATTCTCGCAAAAGGTAGCCTCCTAAAAATGGACACCAACACTCAGCAAAGTCTCAGTAGCAAGTGACTCCACACACACCTTATCATGTGTACTTATCAATGCCAGATCTTTAGTAAAACACAGTATGTGGGCACCGCTAGCAGCTGGCAGCCCCGACTACCTATCAGCATTACCCCAGGGCTACTCCATCATCAGACATGCCAGGGAACATAAGTGAGGAGGAGGTTTAGCAATAGTACACAGCATCGACCTAGCAGCCAAGTCTAACTCTGTTCTCTCTCATCACTACAAAGTGGTCTCCTTCAATATAGCTCTATCAAATACGCAATCCTTTAAAGGCATGCCAATCTACTGTCCACCAGACCCGAGATAAGTCTTTACGCAGGAGATCAGCTGCCTTCTTGAATGGCACATTCTGGCCGCTAACTTTACTTTGCTTGGAGACTTCAGCTTCCATTTAGAAGCACTCCATGACACTGACACCTTAGCTCTCCTTCAGACCATAGATGGGCTCGATCTCGCACAAATTGTTACCGGCGCTACCCATCAGGCCAGCCACACCCTCAACAAGATTTTTACCAATAAGTTCAAAGACAACATAAATATCATTCCTTTTGTCTGGTCTGATCATAGTATGGTCTTTTTCAATATCGCTTGTAAACATACCAGCCCTAACTTCATAGACACGGCTATCACTACTACAGCCCTCATTTGGCATATCATCCAAACAGACCTTTTAACTAAAGTTTTAGGAGAGTCTATGTCAAGACTAGAGGGGAGGATTATGCTCAATCTTTCTTTCCTTTTTTTTAACAGCAGATGTTCAAAGTGAACCACTTTTCCCAGGACTCCATGGGAAACAAGCATTTGCAATGCAACAGGTCTCACATTTCTCCAAGTTAGAGCTGTTAGCAGTTGTAAACTCCCAACCGGACTTTTCTTGCCACATTAAACCTATCTGCAAAAGTGCAATTATCTACGTAACAGGCAAAAGCACAATTAACTATGGAACAGGGTAGATGTCATGCAAAGCGCTCGACTTCTGCCAAGTGAGATCGCGCTGCGAAAAAAGATAAAAAGTAGTCCACAAACCGGATGGAAAACAGCAAGCCTTGCATGTCTTTAGTACTTGGTCGCTGCGCTCGAGGAGGGCTAACCCCCGGAAAAGGCCTGACGTATGCATGCCTTCCACTAATAAAAGCAAGCAGATTTTGAAAGGCAAGCCCACGAACCAATGAAAGACACTGACCTGACATGGGCGGGGCTCCAAGCCCTTTTCTAACTACTAATGTGTCTCTCAAGCGAAATGCATGCGCAAGCACATGAGACGCAGACTCGACCCTAAAAATGGTGCTTCATGTGGGTTGGGGCATTGGACCTCCGGCAGTGAGCGTATGTCCAACTTCCCAAGGGGAGCCTGTGCAGGTGCGATTAAGAGTAGCAGGCTCCGGGCGGTGGGCTTGGTGAGCAGAAGAGAGCAGAACCTGCAGCTTTTCCTGCCTACGGTTATACCACCCTGAATGTGCCCGATCTCGGAAACTAAGCAAGGTCGGGCCTGGTTAGTACTTGGATGGGAGATCGCATGGGAATAACAGGTGCTGTAGGCATTTTGCCTCTCTCAGACACTAGGTGCTGCACGTCTTAGCTCAATTACACAGCTTCCTCTGTAATTTCATTTTCCACTTTTTATTTCCTTCACTCTTTTTTTTCCTGTCTCAAAAAAAGAAATAAAAAAGAACAGCAATAACACTAAAATACACACTTTCCAAAGGAAAACTTACAATTATTTTGCACTTTACAGTCGTCCCAAGCTGAAGAAAACATTTGCTCCTCGACGGGCAAAGGGATCCCTAGCTAAGGCTTTGCTTTCTTGCGGTAAGCATATGCGTCAGGTGTTAAGACCAGATCTCACTTCTTGTGATGTCATTTCCTGTCAGGTCATGGGTTGTGATGCCACTGCCTGAGATTCCAGGTGCGATTTCACACGCCGTGGTGCCATGTGCTGTGATGCCACTTGCATAGTGTCTAACCTGGTCAGTCCCCCCACTTATTTTCTTTAAGACTTGTTCATTGAATAAGCCTTAGCCCCCAGGAAATAGTGCTTGAGCCCACTATTGGCAACCAAATGGAAAAAATCAGCACAGTGTGTCGGAAATATGATAAAACGATGATGGTGTATTCGGTGTGGAAGAATGAAATGAGTTGCAGACGCTAGTCTAACAGAGTCCAAACGCAGAGCATTAAAGAAACAGGGACTAAAAAGAAGAAAGGTGCGTGCAATTTGAGTTGTAAAAGCATTCTAAAGCATTTTCCGGCATTTCATGGCACTGTAACAGGTGTCATTAACTTAACGATACACTCGGCCCAAGCTGAAGAAAACATTTGCTCCACGACGGGCAAAGGGATCCCTAGCTAAGGCTTTTCTTTCTTGCGGTAAGCATATGCGTCAGGTCTTAAGACCAGATCTCACTTCTTGTGATGTTATTTCCTGTCAGGTCATGGGTTGTAATGCCACTATCTGTGATTCCAGGTGCGATTTCACACGCTGTGGTGTCATGCGCCGTGATGTCACTTGCATAGTGTCTAACTTGGTCAGTACCCCCACTTATTTTCTTTAACCCCTTGGGTGCGGGCGTCAGCCAGTACCTCCCTGGTGCGCGTCACGACCAGCGGCCGACACCAGGGAGGGGGGTTAATAAATCCCGAGGATTTTTATTTTATTTTTTATTCCCCGGGAGACACAGAAGCTTTTCTGTGTCTCCCCCAGCTCCCCACCCGCCCCTTTGTGACGTCAGCGCGCCGCGAGGCGCACTAACGTCACTTTGTGTATTTCCCCATCGGAGCAGGAAGCGGCCGCAAACGGCCACAAACGGCCTTCCCCACGTTCTGGAAGGCCTCGTAAGAAAGGGGAGACTCTCCCCTTTCTTACGAGGCCTTCCTGAAAGTGTTTCCTGGCCACCGATCGCAGCACCGCTGCGATTGGGGGCCAGGAAACACCACTAGACACCAGGGATTTCATTCGGGTGGGTTGGCCCCCTCGGAAAACGGGCCGCCCCCCCCTCCCATGGGGGCATATTTAAAAATAAAAAGCAGGTGCAAAAAAAAGAAAGAAAAAGTAATGGACAGGGGGTCGCCCGTGGGCAGGGGGACCCCCTGTGGGGGCAATAATTTTTTTTAGTTGTTGGCCCCCAAGGAAACCATACAACAACTAAAAAAAATATAGATCTCTCTCTCTCTCTATATATATAGATATATCTATCTACATGGATATATCTATAGATATATCTATCTACATGGATATATCTATATCTATAGATATATATATATATATATATATATATATATATATATATATATATATATATATATCTCAGATATATATATATATATCTATGTAGATAGATATATATAGAGATATATATATATATATATATATATATAAATCACTTTTGTCAATACGTGTGTGGTTTCCCTAGGGGCTGCGATTGCGGCCCCCAGGAAAACCAGACCCACATATAAAAGTGATATATATATATATATATATATATATATATATATATATATTTATATATTTGCCACCAGTTTTGCAGTTGCAGCTTGAGTCTTCAAAGCAATGCACATACTTCAACTGACGCTTTTCAACTGTAGCTTTTAGGCAGCAATAAAAAAGTCAAGTAAGTATTGTGATTATGTTTCTGCTACAAAAGGGTCAGACTTGTCTAGTGGCAGGTTTAGTGCCATAAAGAAGCTCAGAAGGTTTATATGCCTACTGCAAAGAGCAAATATGTATTTTATGTAAATAGCTGAGTACATTAGTAAAGTCAGCCATTACCTGCGCTATAATACAAATGAAATGTATGTGCGGGGTGGAGGGTGGCTATGGAGAGATGAAGGGCACTTTTGCTGGGTAGTAATGAGGGAATCCGAGGAGGAGGGAGTGGGAGCACCAATAATGATTGTTGGACTGGGCGCAGGAGGTGCTAAAGACTGTGACGAATGGTATGTGACAAGGTGTTTTTTGAGTGTCTTGAAAGAACGTGCTGATTGAGGGAAGAAGCGCAGGTAAGATGGCCTCTACAGTTGCACGTATCTCACACACACCATCGATTTTGTGACTGTCTACGTAGGCTAGTGTTTTACAGCAACAGTTTAGCCAATAGCAGAGATGGAATCTTGATGGATGACTGCTGCCGTCACTCGGGTTATAGAGGACAGATCTGACATAGGATCAGAGACTGAGAAATCAGATACTGAGGCAGCATCTGAGGGATAAGACAATGGCGCAGACTCTGGGAGTGATTTTTCAGTCGGAGGAGTCCCATTCGATAACTCCTCTTCCAGTAAATTATGAGGGAGGTGATGAGGACAGTCCTGCTGTCCCTTCGCAAGCACAGTCTGTGCAATGGGGTAATAGTGGGTTAGCCCAACCCAGAGAGCAGGTGAATGCGGCGGCAAGCAGAGAGAGAGAGTGCTCTCTTGGGAGCTCCCCAATTTAGTTCAGCCCCAAATTCCACCGCCCAAATCGTATTGTGGAGACATCAAAATTATCTATCGCAAAACAAACTGGTTTTGTAAGGCAGGCACCTGTGTTTTTGGTTCTGGGTTCGGCGGCCATATAAAGAAACACACTAAACCCAAACATTTCTGGAAACTAGACATTCGGGGGAGTCCACAGAGGTGTGACATGTGTGGATTCCCCAAAGTTTTCTTACCCAGAATACCCTGCAAAGCTGAAATGTTGAATAAAAACTCTATTTTTCTCGCATTTCTGTAACACAAACTACAGGAATATGCTGGGATCCACAAAATTCCTACCACCCAGTGATTCCTCACCCATCTTGATAAAAACACTACCCCACTTGAGTGCCTACACCTAGTGCCTGCGTCAGGAATGGATCACCCCAGGGTCAACAGCTGCCTCATGTAAGGACCAACATTGACAGTTGTGTGATCTATTCCTGTCACCGGCACCAGGCCTACCCACACAAGTGAGGTACCATTTTTATCTGGGGACTTGGGGGAGCACTGGGTGGAAGGAAATTTGTGGCTTCTCTCAGATTCCAGAACTTTCTGTCACCGAAATGTGAGGAAAATGTGTGTTTTTAGCCAAATTTTGAGGTTTGCGAAGGATTCTGAGTAACAGAACCTGGTCAGAGCCCCACAAGTCACCCCACCTTGGATTCCCCTAGGTCTCTAGTTTTCAAAAATGGACAGGTTTGGTAGGTTTCCCTAGGTGCCGGCTAAGCTAGAGGCCAAAATCTACAGGAAGGCACTTTGCAAAAAAAACCTCTGTTTTCTGTGAAAAAATGTGATGTGCCCACGTTGGGTTTTGGGCCATTTCCATTTGTTGGCGCTTGGCCTACCCACGCAAGTGAGGTACCATTTTTATTGGGAGACTTGAGGGAACGCTGGGTGGAAGGAAATGTGTGGCTCCTCTCAGATTCCAGAACTTTCTGTCACCGAAATGTGAGGAAAATGTGTTTTTTAGCCAAATTTTGAGGTTTGCGAAGGATTCTAGGTAACAGAACCTGGTCAGAGCCCAACAAGTCACCCCATCTTGGATTCCCCTAGGTCTCTAGTTTTAAAAAATGCACTGGTTTGCTAGGTTTCCCCAGGAGCCGGCTGAGCTAGAGGCCAAAATCCACAGGTAGGCACTTTGTAAAAAACACCTCTGTTTTCTGTGAAAAAATTTGATTTGTTCACGTTGTGTTTTGGGCCATTTCCATTCGTGGGCGCTAGGCCTACCCACGCAAGTGAGGTACCATTTTTATCGGGAGACTTGGGGGAACGCTGGGTGGAAGGAAATTTGTGACTCCTGTCAGATTCCAGAACTTTCAGTCGCCGAAATGTGAGGCAAAGTGTTTTTTTGACCAAATTTTGAGGTTTGCAAAGGATTCTGGGTAACAGAACCTGGTCAGAGCCCCACAAGTCACCCCATCTTGAAATCCCCTAGGTCTACAGTTTTTAAAAATGCACAGGTTTGGTAGGTTTCCCTAGGTGCCGGCTGAGCTAGAGGCCAAAATCTACAGGTAGGCACTCTGCAAAAAACACCTCTGTTTTCTGTAAAAAAATGGGATGTGTCCACGTTGTGTTTTGGGGCATTTCCTGTCGCGGGCGCTAGGCCTACCCACACAAGTGAGGTATCAATTTTATCGGGAGACTTGGGGGAACGTAGAGTGGAAGGAAATTTGTGGCTCCTCTCAGATTCCAGAACTTTCTGTCACCGAAATGAGAGGAAAATGTGTTTTTTTAGCCAAATATTGAGGTTTGCAAATGATTCTGGGTAACCGAACCTGGTCAGAGCACCACAAGTCACCTCATCTTGGATTCCCCTAGGTGTCTAGTTTTCAAAAATGCCAAGATTTGCTAGGTTTCCCTAGGTGCCGGCTGAGCTAGAGGCCAAAATCTACAGCTAGGCACTTTGCAAAAAACACGTCAGATTTCAATGTGAAAATGTGATGTGTCCATGTTGCGTTTCCTGTCGCGAGCATTAGGCCTACCCACGCAAGTGAGGTACCATTTTTATCGGGAGACTTGGGGGAACACAGAATAGCAAAACAAGTGTTATTGCCCCTTGTCTTTCTCTAAATTTTTTCCTTCCAAATGTAAGACAGTGTGTAAAAAAGACGTCTATTTGAGAAATGGCCTGTAATTCACATGCTAGTATGGGCACCCCGGAATTCAGATATGTGCAAATATCCACTGCTTCTCAACACCTTATGCCCATTTTGGAAATACAAATAAAAAATAATTGCTGTATGCCCGGTATAGAATGAAAACCCATTGCAAGGTGCACCTCATTTATTGGCTCTGGGAACCTAGGGATCTTGATGAACCTACAAGCCCTATATATCCTCGCAACCGGAAGAGTCCAGCACACGTAACGGTGTATTGCTTTAAAACATCTGACATTGCAGGAAAAAGTTACAGAGTAAAACGTGGAGAAAAATGGCTGTTTTTTTCAGCTTACTTTCAATATTTTTTTATTTCAGCTGTTACTTTCTGTAGGAAAACCTTGTAGGATCTACACAATGATCCCTTGCTGAATTCAGAATTTTGTCTACTTTTCAGAAATGTTTAGCTTTCCGGGATCAAGCATTGGTTGTACACCCATTCCTGTCACTAACTGGAAGGAGGCTGAAAGCACCAAAAATAGTAAAAATGGGGTATGTCCCAGTAAAATGCAAAAATTGTGTTGAAAAATGTGGTTTTCTGATTCAAGTCTGCCCGTTCCTGAAAGGTGGGAAGATGGTGATTTTAGCACCAGAAAGCCTTTGTTGATGCCATTTTCAGGGAAAAAACCATAAGCCTTCTTCGGCAGCCCTTTTTTCCATTTCTTTAAAAAATAAATGAAATTTTCACTGTATTTTGGCTAATTTCTTGGCCTCCTCCAGGGGAAACCACAAACTCTGGGTACCATTAGAATCCCTACGATGTTGGAAAAAAAGGATGCAAATTTGGCGTGGATAGCTTATGAGGACAAAATGTTATGAAGGCCTAAGCGCGAACTGCCCCAAATAGCGCAATCGCGCTGTGTTTGTTTTTCATTTTTCATTTGTGTGGCAAGAAAAGTCAGGTTAGGAGTTTACAAAGCTGTGGGTGGGGTGGGGGAATGTAATGCTCTCGTGTTTGCTCAAGTTAGAGTTCCTAGCATTGTAAATTACTGAGTGGACTTTTCTTGCCACACAGACTGAAAATAAAGAGAGCGAGGGTGAGCTGGCCCTGGAAAAGCCCCCCTCTGATGTTGGTTTATGTTTACAGAGGGAGCTGGTGGGAAGGAGGGACTGATCAAGCACCCACACTGTTGAGGTGAAACAGGCAAATGCCAAAAAAAAGCCCCTTACAGAAGACATAAACAGGATTTAGCGTAATTACACAGTACTTTGTGCTGCTCCCAAAGTGAAAAAAGGCAGGACAAAGAGGCAGAACTGACCACTAGCAAGCAAGGATTTTTGAAGGGCACTGCAACTAACAAATCAAAATGCTGGAACTCACTCTGTAGTATACTTTAGTATACAGCAGGCCGAAAGCTAACGCTCAACATAAAAAACTACAAAATGTTCAACAGCCAGCTAATGCACTTCAATAGTCCAATAATATGCTCTGTTCTCTAAGGCACTTTCTCTTTATTTCGTGCTTGGAGAAAAGTCACTGATCTTTGGTGCGGCAGACTTGTGTGGGTGTCTGAATTTTGGTGGATTCTGAACTGTGGGTCAAAATAGCTGTGGCGGAATTCCGCGCCCGCGGCGGTGTGTTGGTGGTCTTCTGCACGGCGGTAAGCAGCTTTTACCGCCAATGTCATAATGACCTCCTATATATTTAAATATATATATATATCTATATATATATATATATATAGCTATATATATATATATATATATATATATATATACACACACACACACACACACAATTATTGGGAATTAGCATATAGAAACAATAGAAACAACAAGCATTGGCAAAAGTTAGTGAAAGATAGTTTGGGACCTATGGCGGGGCTACTAAAATAGCAGAATGCAAAGTGAAGTCTCTCACCCAAGGATATGGAATAGTTAGAGGGGAGCTGGGAAAACTCAGGACTCCAAGACGTGAATATATAAGTGACCCACAGCGAGCAGGAGAGCAGAGGGAAGTACCGGGGTCTTCCCAAGGACTAACAAGAGGACTTAGAAAGAGGAAGGTTGCAAGACTAGGACCAGTCCGGTGGAACCCAACTCTGGATTGCGGAAGAAGGGGACCTCGAAAAGAAGGGGACAGAGTCTGTTCCACTCAGGGGTGTCCAGGTGGGCAGGAGCCACTACCCACCCTTCTCTGGATGAAGATCAGGGTGGACGAAGGAAGATGAGGATCAGCTGTGGAGTCCAGGAGCTGAAGAGAAGTCCTTGGAGTCATGCACATGATGTCCCACGTCGGTGTCCGGGTCGCAGTTGGTGACCAGACAGGAGAAGCACCAACAAGCCTTGGCAAATGCAAGTTGGAGCAAAAGAAGATTTGCAGGGATGAAGAGGACCAGCAAGGTCCAGAGGACTCGAACCTTGGAGGGGAGTCCAGGATGGCCGTCAGCAGTCGGGAGAGCCATCAGAAGCTGTTGCAGCCCCCACAGGCAACCCACTGGCAGCAGGCACAGTAAGTCACAGTAAGGCCCAGTCAGCACACCTGGAGAGGAGTCCCATGTCGCTGGAGCAGCAGAGGAGAGACTGTCCTTGCAATGATAAAGTGCTGGAGGCCGGGGCTACTTGGAGCCTGAAGATCCCTTGAGCAGGAGACAACAAGCCTTGGTTGCTGCAAGAGTTGTGGTGCACAGGGGTACTGTCCTGCGATGAGAGGCAAGTGCTCACTGTCTCCCAAAGTGGACAGAGGGCAGAGAAGACAAAGAGGACCACTCTGGACCACCACCTGTCTTAAAGGATCCATGTAGTTCCAGTGGAGGGCAGATCCACGCAGCCGGACGTCGTTGCCTTAGGTGCCTCAAAATGCAAAAGAGTGACTCCTTCACTCCAAGGGAGATTGCTTCTTGGTGGAGCTGAAATCTTGCCAGACCTAGAGGATGCACAGCCTGGAAATGTTGCAGTTGCTGGAAGGAGGCAGGGAAACAATATTCCAAGGCGAGGGTGTCTCGGGAGTTGCAGCCTTGTTTGGTTCCTGAAGAGCCCAGTTGTGGTTCCGGTGGACAGCAGCAGAAGAGGTCATTGCAGAGGAGTCCTGCAAGAGATTCCCTAATTAACAGAGGGGTTGGTCACTTTGCATGGTGACCACCTATCAGAGGGGGTCGCTAACATCACCTGCCTGACCTGACCACTCAGATGCTCCTCAGGGCCTCTGTACATCTTGTTTCCAAGATCGCAGAATAACGTGGCCACCTGGAGGAGCACTGGGCACCACCCCTGTTGTGGTGATGGACAGAGGAGTGGTTACTCCTCTTTCCTTTGTCCAATTTCGCAACAAATCAGGGTCCCTGGTCTGGTGCAAACCAGTTTATGCAAGGAGGGCACCCAATGTGCCCTTCAAACCAAGCCAGTGGCTTGGGGAGGCTACCCATCCCCAGCCTTGTAACACCTATTTCCAAGGGAAAGGGTGTTATCTACCTCGCCCACAGGAAATCCTTGTTCTGACCTCAGCATTGGGGTATGATTCCAACATGTTTGATTCCAAACATGCCTATGTTCGGAGTTACCATTGTGTAGTTGTACCACACGAAGTGACTTGTGACCAGTACACAGGTAAAATGGCTTCCCCACAGTTATGAAGTACAGTACATTGGAACTGGAGTTCCTAGGGGCATCTCTGCTCGTGCAGGGGTGCCCTCACACTCAGTCACCTGCATCCTACCCTCTGGGCTACGAAGGCCTACCAGAGGGGTGACTTAACAGTGACCTGGTACAGTGGCCAGCTGTGAAAGGGTGCATTCACCTTTTCACGCAGGCTGCAATGCTGGGTGGCATACTAAGTGCTGTAGCCCATAGGGACCCCTGGTGTGCCAGTGCCCTGGGTACCTAATTACCATATATCAGGGACTTACAGGGGTACACTAGTATGCCATTTGTGGGGTGTAAAGGGTACCAAAGTAACCACTTTTGGAGGAGAGAGCACAATCCCTGGGGTCCCTGTTAGCAGGATCACAATGGAGACAGTCTAAACACACTGGTAAACAAGCAAAAAGTGGGGGTAACCATGCTAAAAAGAGTGACTTTCCTACACATCCTCCCCCAAACTAAGAACAATAAGACAAACCTTGCCCAGCTGAGTCTCCATTTTCCAAGTGAAAATATCTGAAGAGTCCATCTGCACTGGAGTGGTTACTCACAGGTCTATGTTCAACTGTATAGTCCATTCCCTGTAGGAAGATGGACTACCTCAACAATTTGGGATTTTCACCTTTCATTTGTTTAAGCCATAGGAGAGGCTTGTAGTCTGTCTGAACAAGGAAGTGAGTGGCAAACAAGTATTGTCCCAGCTTCTCCAAGGCCCAGACCACTGCAAAGACCTCCCTCTCGATGGCTGACCAATGTCACCCTTCTATTAGAAAAGCAACAGGTTGATGCTGACCCTCTTCATTTAGTTGTGAAAGAACTGCCCCTATCCCTACGTCAGAAGCATCTGTTTGGACAATGAATTGTTTGGAGTAATCAAGACGTCTTAGAATTGGAGCAGAGCACATGGCCTGTTTCAGGTCATCAAAGGCTTTCTGGCAACTAGCTGTCCACAAAACTTACTTTGTCATCCTCTTGGATGTGAGGTCATTTAGGGGTGCTACAATGGAGCTATAACCTTTGATGAACCTCCTCTAGTGCCCAGTCAGGCGTAAGAAGGCTCTGACTTGGGTTTGAGTAGTAGGGGCAATTGAGTCCAAGATTGTCTGGATGTTGCCCTGGAGTGAATTAATTTGGCCCCTACCTACCAGGTGGCTCAAATAAACCACTTTTCCTTGCCCTATCTGGCATTTTGATGCCTTGATAGTGAGGCCTGCCTTTTCCAGGGCCTCCAGTACATTGCCAAATTGGACCAGGTGATCCTCCCAGGTGGAGCTAAATACAGCTATATCATCTAGATATGCTGTACTACAGCTTTCCAGGCCTTGGAGAACTTTGTTCACCAAATTTGAAATGTTGTAGGGGCATTCTTCAAACCAAAGTGCATCACTGTAAAGTGATAATGCCCACTAAGATTAGAGAATACTGTCTTAGGTTGAGCATCCTTTGACAATTTGATCTGCCAATATCCAGCAGTCAAACCACATGGACTTAGATATGTGGCAGCAGCCAGAGTATCTATCGGCTCATCTGCTCTAGTGATGGGAGGAGCATCAGTCCTCGTGACTGTTTTGAGGCAGCTGTAGTTAACACAGAACGTTATCTCTCTTTTAACATTTTGAGAGTGGGGTTTGGGCACCAAGACTACAGGACTAGCATAGGGGCTGTCTGAAGGCTCAATTACTTCTAGGTCAAGCATCATTTGCACTTCAGCTTTGATGCATTCCCTGACATTATCAGGCTGCCTATATAGTTTACTTTTTACAGGCAGACTGTCACCTATGTCAATGGTGTGTTCACACCATAGAGTTTGACCAGGAGTGAGGGAAAACAGTTCAGAGAACTGACCCAGGAAATTCCTACTGTAACCCTTTTGCTGGTCAGAAAGGCACTCAGCAAGAACTACTGCCTCTACTGAGCCATCTACTGGCTTGCTGGGGAATAGGTCAGGGAGAGGGTAACTCTCTTCCTCCTGACCTTCATCAGTGGCCATGAGCTGTGTCATGTCAACCCTTTCATAGTAAGGCTTCAGGTGAGTCACATGAAGCAGCCTGTGGAGTCTTCTGGGAGTGCCTAGGTCCACCCAGTAGGTGACATCACCTTTTTTCTCAACAATAGTGTGAGAACCACTCAACTTATCTTGGAGTGGCCTGGGAGCCACAGGCTCCAGGACCCACACTTTCTGTCCTGGCTGGTAAACAGTCAGCAAGGCCTTCTGGTCATGCCACTGCTTCTACAGTTCTTGGCTGGCCGGAAGATTTTTAGATGCCCTCTTCATGTATTCAGCCATTCTGGATCTTAGGCCTAATACATAATCTACTATGTCCTCTTTGGGGAGTTTGAGAGGTTGCTTTCAACCCTCTCTTACCAAGGCAAGTGGACACGTAATAGGATGTCCAAACAAAAGCTCAAAGGGGCTGTAGCCCATTCCTTTTTGTGGAACTTCCCTGTAGGCAAAGAGGAAGCAAGGCAATAGGACATCCCATTCCCTCCTGAGTTTTTCTGAGAGTCCCATGATCTTGCCTTTGAGGGTTTTATTGAATCTCCCAAGTAACCCATTAGAGCGATAAGGGGTAGTGAATGTGTATGTTACACCACACTCCTTTCACATAGCTTTAAAGTATGCAGACATGAAGTATGCACCTGTGTCTGATGGCACCTCTTTAGGAAAATCCACCCTAGAAAAGATTTCCAGGAGAGCTGTGGCCACTGCAGGGGCTGTAGTGGTACTAAGAGGAATTGCAGCTGGGTGCCTGGTGGCATGGTCTGCCACTACCAGTATAAACCTGTTTCCAGATGCAGTTGGAGGGTCAAGGGGGCCAACAATGTCTACCCCTACCCTCTCAAAGGGTTCCCCAACCACTGGAAGTGGAATTAGTGGGTCTTTGGAGTGCTACCTGTCTTGCCACTGGCTTGACAGGTTACACAGGAGCCACAAAACTCCTTTGTATCTTCAGACAAGTGGGGCCAGTGAAAGTGAGGGACAAGTCTGTCCCAAGTCTTGCTTTGTCCCAAACGGCCTACAGTGGGGAATGTCATGTGCTAAAGGCAACAGAAACTCCCTAACCTTGAGAGGAATGACCAACCTCCTGGTGGCACCTGGTTTGGTATCCCTTGCCTCAGAATAAAGGAGACTCTTGTCCCAGTAGACCCTCCGGGTCCCATTGACATCCCCTGCTTCCTGAGCTACAACTTGCTGCCTAAGACCCTCTAGAGTAGGACAGGACTTCTGCTCTAGACTAAGTTCATCCCTGGTGGGTTTCCCTACACCAAAGAGCTCAGCTGTATCAGTCTTAAGCTCCTTTGGTATAGGTTCCACCCCAGGGGAAGGTTCATCTCCCTCAGGAGTGGGATCCTCATTGAAAGTCTGAACAAGGGGCAACACTTTACCCTACTTGTCTCTTTTTAGTTTTAGGAGCTTCTTGGGCCATTATTCCAGGATCCAGTGCTCCTTGCTCCCTTTGCTTTTTAGCCTTGTTCTGGGTAAAGCAAAGATATGCCCAGGGATGCCAAGCATTGCTGCATGGGCCTCCAACTCCACTTCAGCCCAAGCTGAAGTCTCCAAATCATTACCTAACAGACACCCTACAGGATACCACACCTTTCTTTGGGCCAGTAAACCCTCTTAGCTAAAGTCAACAACAGCCATGGGATGGCACTGACTGTTGTTATGAGCATGAGTGACTTGGTACGTGTGACCAAGTAGGTGTTGTTCAGGTGACACCAGTTGTTAAAAATGGGGTATTTGGTTGTCAGTCCGGTTGCCCCCTGTCCAAGCAAGGACCCTCACTCCAGTCAGGGCAAAGGAGAAACACGCCTGGTTAACGCTCCAATCACCCTCTTGATAGCTTGGCACGAGCAGGCAGGCTGAACTCAGAAGCAACGTGTAAAGTATTTGTACCAACACACACAGTAATACAGTGAAAACACCAAAAAATGGACACCACACCAGTTTAGAAATATAGGTAATATTTATCTAAATCAAGCAAGACCAAACCAAGCAAAATCCAACATACACAAGTTAAAATATGAATTTTCAAAAGAATAAGAATCTTACTCCATAGAAAACAATGGATAAAAATAAAGCCGCACGGGCGAGCGTGTGTCAGAAAAGGCAGCGATGCGTCAGTTCCTTTCTCGCAAGGGAGGCCATGCGTTGTTTCTTCCCCCTCACAAGAGAGTAATGCGTCGATTTCCAGATGGGGCACTTCGGATCCGTGCAGTCAGGTTGCCTTTGATGCCCAGGGGTGATGCGTGGAAAATCCGGTCACACTATGTTCGAAAACTGCGCTGCTTGGGGTTTGCATCGTTATCAGCAGCCACAAGTGGGTGTTGTGTGTTGTTTCTCCAGCCGCAATGCATTGATCTCCCAGCCGTGATACAGGTGGAGTGCCGATTTCAGCCGCAAAGCCGTCTACGCATCGTTTATCAGCACTGTTGCAGATGGTGCGTTGACAATTTTCCCCACTGTGTTCTGTGCGTGGCTTTTCAGCTCTTGTTACCCAACTTCACCTTTCAAGGGCCCAGGGACTGGATAGGACCCCACTTGGCAGGGCAGGAGTCTCCACACAAAGTCCAGATGTTAGCAGAGGAAGTCTTTGATGGCCCTGAGACTTCAAAACAGGAGGCAAGCTCAACTCAAGCCCTTGGAGATTCTTCACAAGCAGTAATACACCTCAGAGTCCAGTCTTTGTCCCCTTTCACAGGCAGAAGCAACAACTGCAGGATAGCCCAACAAAGCACAGTCACAGGCAGGGCAGCACTCCTCCTCAGCTCTTCTCCTTGGCAGAGGTTCCTCTTGGTTCCAGAAGTGATCTAATTTTCAGGGGTTTTGGGTCCAATACCTATACCCATATCTGCCTTTGAAGTAGGCCTACTTCAAAGGAAAGTCTCTGTTGTTCACCAGATCCTGCCTTGCCCAGGCCAAGCCCCAGTCACACACCAGGGGGTTAGAGACTGCATTGTGAGAGGACAGACACAGCCCATTCAGATATAAGTGACCACTCCTCCCTCCACCCTAGCATATGATGGCTTATCAGGATATGCAGGTCACAGAATGGTTTAAGCAAGAAAATGCCTACTTTCCAAAATTGGCATTTTCAAACTAACAATCTAAAAAACAACTTTACTAAGTGATATATTTTTAAATTGTGAGTTTAGAGACCGCAAACTCCATGTATCTATCTGCACTTTAATAATATTTAAAGTCAGCCCCCATGTTAACTTATGAGAGGGATAGGCCTTGCAACAGTGAAGACTGAATTTACCAGTATTTTACTGTTAGGACATGTAACACATATCATTACATGTCCCACATTTAAAATACACTGCACCCTGCCCATGGGGCTACCTAGGGCCTACCTTAGGGGTGTCTTTTATGTTGGAGAAGGGAAGGGTTAAGCTTGGCAAGTGGGCACACATGCCAAGTCAAATTTACATTTTAAAACTGCACACACAGACACTGCAGTGGCAGGTCTGAGACATGATTACAGGGCTACTTATGTGGGTGGCACAACCAGTGCTGCAAGCCCACTAGTAGCATTTGATTCACAGGTCCTGGGCACCTCTAGTGCACTTTACTAGGGACTTACTAGTAAATCCACAACCAGTGCTGCAGGCCCACTGGGAAGCAGAGACAAAACGTTAGGAGAGACCACGCCAAGAATGCCAAGTCTAACACCAGTATTTCAGTCATCATTGTGAGACCGGCACCTGTGTCCCTGTAGGCCTTAGCCTCAGCACCATTTATCAGGGAATGCTGACTGTAATTATCCATATTAAAGGGACAAGCAGCTAGGGTTGCAAGGTCAATGCCACCCTCAGAGATCAAAACTGCCTCAGTGATCTCTCTGACTAACCTAGAGCCAACTACAGTCCCCCAGGGTGAGCCTAGCTACACTCTTGGACTGACTACAGCTTCCACCATTAATTGTACTGCTAAGGTAGAAGATGGTATTGGTAGTAGCAGGGTTGGTGTTTTTTTTTAGGACAGGTGCTGTCACCTGCCCTATGGCCTTTCTGTCTCCATATGTAACACCAAGGTTTCTTGGGGAAAGAGGAAGAGGGCTTAGACCCAACCCGATAAGAGTTATGTGGGCCTGATGAAGACTCTTTCGATTTTTTAGATTTGTCACCACCCTTGTCCTGACTCTTGGAAGAATCCTTTTCTTTGTGGTCATCTCCTGTGGAAGTTTTCATACCCACCCTGGTGTGGACCCATTTGTCTGCCTTCCTACCCAATTCTTGGGGAGAATTCAGATCTTCATCCACTAGGAACTGATGCAATCTATCAGATGTGCAGTTATTAAGAATGTGCTCTCTCACAAAAAGATTATACAAGCCCTGGAAACCATGCACATTGCTGCCATGTAATCAGCCTTCCAGGTACTTTACAGAGCAGTCCACAAAATAAACCCAATCCTGGGAGTACTCCTTCCTGGTCTCCCTTTTACTCTTGTTATTAAGCCAAATACATCAAGGAGTGCATTCTGAAGTGCCTGATAGTTATCAGCATCCTCTTCTCTGACAGTGAGGAGTGTGTCCCTGCCTTTATCAAAAAGACAGAGCTACAAGATGGCTGCCCACTGTCTTGGAGGGACCCTCTGAACTTTACAGGTCCTCTCCGTGTCACAATCTGTCTTCTGCTTACCGCCCGGGTGAGATGAAACTGGAGTGAGACCTCAGTTCTTGTAGGTTCTGCTCTGGCCGAGGTAAGTGCGACCCCTTCCCGTAGCCACAATGCTGCTGACAATGGTACTCCACAACAATCTGTGCCCTCCAGAAGGAGTCCCAGAGGAAAAACCCCTAAGGGAAAAAACCTCTTTGACAGCAACTCCCTGGAACAGAAAAAAGGACACGTCAAAAATCTGACTCTGAGCACTTTTTCAATGCTAACCAGTGCTAAAGTGCATGTGCTCTCCCTTACAAAATTGGTATGATTTGATTATGCCTAATTGGCATATCTAATTTACCTATAAATCCCTTGTAAAATGGTATCTCTATACCTAGGGCCTGTAAATTAAATGCTACTAGTGGGCCTGAAGCGCTGCTTGCGCCATCCACTGAAGTAGCCTGTCAAACCTATCTAAGGCCTACTAGCGCAGGGCCTGTGTGCGCAGTTTTCAGCCACAGGGACCTGGCATCTAAATTTACTTGCCAGGCACAGAACTCCGCTTTTACTACATGTAAGTCACCCCTAAGGTACCCCCTAGCTAGCCCTTTGGGCAGGGTGCTATGTATGTAGAAGGCAGGACATGCGCCATGTTGCATGGCCTGTCCTGGTAGTGACAAACAGCCTAGCTTGGTGTCTCACTGGTGTGAGTGCTGCCTTCTCATAGGATTGCATTGGAAATGCCCTGCCTTATGTGCAAGGGGTATTGTTTGATTTATGAGGGTAGCGCAGGAATGTTTGGTATGGTTGTGATACTGGTGAGAAATGCTGCTTACTGGTGTAGGTGTATTTTTTATTACTATCACAGAAATGCCACTTCTTGTCAATACCAGGGCAGTGCGCGCTCTATTGGCAACTAGAATGCAAAAACCCAGCACTCTCAAAACAACATAATTTATGCATTGTGCTGATCTGTTATTGTTTAACCTTTTGCATTGCAGAGTTTAATCCTGAAGACTTATTTTTAATGTGTTTACAAATACTGTTCATTTGCAATGTATTGATGCAGGCTTTCAGAGTGTGTTAGGGTGTGGTCCCTTTCCAGGGCCTTCCGGAGACTTTCCCTGCAGCATGCCTGGGTGTGGTTGTGGGCTGGGCCAAGACTCTATAAAAGGGAGCCAGCCCAGCTCCAAGTGCTCGCTATTCAGAGGTCCTGGTGCAGAGCAGCAGCTACTTCCTGAGCTCCTGTCCCAGTGGCCTATTTGATCTTCCAGGCCTCTGCCCTTCATTCTTCATTGGTGATCCTTGTTCTGGGTGGTAAGACGGTGGCTGGGCTGGCCTCCCGACGCCGTTATCGAGAACTTTCATATTCTTGGCTTAATTCTTTAATGATTAACAGATTACTTTGTGCGCTACCATTCCTTGACATTTGTATGGTGGCTTGCGAATCGGCAAGACGCGCAATTCGTTTCGTGGTGCTTTAACCTTGTTGTTCATTGCGTGCTACAATTTTTTTACATTTGCATGGTGGCTTAAGAATCTGCAAGACGCACAATTCATTTCATGGTGCTTTAACCTTGTTGAACCTTGTTATTCATTGCGCGCTACCATTTCTTGACATTTACATGGTGGCTTAAGAATCGGCAAAAGACGCGCAATTCGTTTCATTGTACTTTGATCTTGTTATTCATTGTGAGCTGTTATTTCTTGGCATTTACGTCGTGGTTTACGAATTGGCAAGACGCGCAATTCGTTTAATGATGATTTGACTTTGATAGTCATTGCGTACTACCATTTCTTGGCTTTTTACATGGTGACACTCGAATCAGCAAGACGCACGATTCTCTCCTCAAGTTTAATTCATGTTGTTTATTGTATGCCACTATTCTAAGATGTTTATCATGTAATATTCGAGTTGACAAGTTATGTGATTTGTTTTTCCTGAATCCATATTGTGTTATTCATGGTGCACAATCCTTTTATGGTGTTTACTATATATATATATATATATATATATATATATATATATATATATATATATATATATATATAAATCTACAATACGCGCAATTTGTGTTGAAACATTTTAAGAGTACACTGATCAGAGTTTATAGATGCAATATTGTATGGTCCTAGTATGCATTCTCAAAAAAGGATTAATATGACTGGTTTAAAATTTAGTCAGAATGTTTTTCTGATTCTCATGTAAAGGAAAGTACTTGAATAAGAAAGTTTTCATTTAATCCATCTTGATTCCCTTACAGGTATCCGGCCATCTTGAAACTTAGGGCCAGATGTAGCAAAGGTTTTTACCCATTCTGTGTCTATGGGAAAAAGTGTTCGTACATATGGCCCTTAGTCATTTTAAACTTAATTCTTAGATTGTTCATGTTTTCAGAATGACTATGCTTAGAATCATAGTCTAGCATTGATTTCAGGAGATATAATTTTCATATTGTGTGTTCTAACCTTTTTCTTACTACAGGTCTCCTTCCCAGCTGTTTCCCATCCTAATCCCCTCTTCCCCTCTTGAACTCTCTTAGCCTCTGTGATTTATCTATCAGAGTCTTGGAGCTGTTCAGTGGTGGACGTGTTGGGAACGGGCGCAGGCCCCGAGGATCTGGTGACTCTGACACTTCTAGAAAGTGTGCATTTATCTGTGCTTATTACTTTGGTGTTTTGCAGCTTGCCTCCAATCCATGTCTGGGCAGACTGACAGTTGGGGCTTTGTGCGTACTTCTCAGACAGCCTGAACACAGGAAGGGTGGAAGTGTCACAGAGGTGCATCTACATATTGTAAAGCCTTCCTGGGCTGAGAGAAATGAGAGGTGGGGCACACCTGCATTTGTAAAGGCTGTGCCCTGGCCTCACACAATAGGGCTGTTTACCCCCCACTGATGTTTGGAGCGTGTGCTGGAGGAGAGAAAGGGGCACTCCCAGAACCAGTTGTAACTGGTTGGAACCCCCTCTCCTGGCCATTGTAAAACACACTGTAAACCTATCATAAGTACAAGGGATTTTCCCCCACAATTTAGACACCTTTGTGGACATTCTTTGGATTCCAGGAACCTTACCTGGAGCTGGACAGGACGCTGTTGAAAGGACTCACCAGGATCACCGTGGACTGCTGCTGCTGTGCTGACTTGTGACCTGCTTGGTCATCAGGAGGAACTGTCACTGCTGGCACCCCCTTGTTGTGCTGACCTGCTGCTAGGTTCTCCAGCCCTGCGCCCCCCCTTGTTCATCAGTTGTCTCCAGAGGCAGGGTGCTGTGGCCCCTGACCTCTGAAAAACTCTCCTCAGCACGAGGGGTGCTACCTCGGCTGTGTAGCGCCTTGAGGACTGCTCTTTTGTGCCTGGGAAGTGCTTTTTCTAAAGAGCACTTTTGCCTGCTGGAGAGAATCACCGCCGCAGCCCAAGCTGCAGATTTAACCTTAGCGCTTTCAAAAGCGCACTGTTGGTGCCCTCAAATCACCGCCGCAACCCGGGCGTCTAATTTGTGTTTAGCGCGAGGACCGCGCTCCACCCAGTGCCCCCGGGGCACTTGAAGAAGTAAAGCGGAGCAAGCGTGCTCCTCTCGGTGCCCCCAGGACTAGGTCCGCTCTTGTGAGCGCCCCCAGGGCACCAGCTGCCTCTGATCTTCCTGGGATCACTGCAGCGGCCCGGGAAGCTCCTCCAATCACTCATGCACCGCTTCGGGTGCAGGCAAGTGTTCACTCGGGCCGCAGGAGGGGTCCGATCCTTACGAGCCTCAGAGCAGGACTCGGGGAAGGGCATGGGGAGTGCCCCTTTTCCCCGGTCTCTGCAGTAGGAGCAGAATGCTCCTTTTCTCTTTATAAAGAAACGGGCATTGTTGGGAAACCGGAAAGGGAGACCGCAACAGAGGTCCCGCACCCCTAATTGTTGCTGGGCCTCGCCTGGCCCCCACCCTGAGGACAGTGAGCCAAGTATGGACCTAAGGGAATTTCTATGTTTTTACCTGCTTTTCCTGCCAGTACACATATGTGCTAATGTTCCTTTTATGGGCATGATTTGCTGATATGTATTTATGTGACTTTTGAGATGTTTTCTAATGTTCCTTTTATGGGTATTTAGAAATTATTCATGACTAGTGCATAGAATTCTTACTGCAATTCCTGACTACTGCTTATGTTGCAGAATCCTGAGTACTCACTTGTTCTAATGTGACAACTGCGTGTTCTTGCAGAGTATTAGTAACTTGTGTAACGTTCTGACAACTGCTAAGGTGGCAGGGTATTACTTAAGTGTAATGTTGGTCTAATTATATTTTGTGAAATACAGTTTATTTTTACATAGCTCAGTGTTGTGTTTACTTTGTGGTGTACATTTTGCATCACGTGTGTTGTGTGTGTTGTGCAAACGCTTTACACATTGCCTCTGGGATAGGCCTGACTGCTCGTGCCAAACTACCAAGGGGGTGAGCAGGGGTTATCTTGGACGTGTAACTCCCTTGCCCTGACTACAGTGGGTAGGTTCTGCCTGGCTGAGGTGCATACCCTAGCCAACCAGAAACCCCATTTCTAACACTGGAGAAAACAGGAACAGAACTGGAATCAGAAAAAAACAGCCAGAGCGTGATCACCACCAAGGGAAGTGTTTCAATGCAAAGAGAACAAGAATTTGATCCCTTATGTACCACTCAGCAGGAAGTGACATGCAGGAAGAAGTAAGAACACCATCTTACATTGGGAAAAGTGCTGTAAAAAAGGCAGAGAAGGCACCATCATGTAAAAGGAAACTGATGCATGCAGGGAAAAAATTAGAACTGAATGCTGGGAAGGAGAGAACATGGCCCTATAAGGGAAGAAGAAAAAGGAAAAAAGGAAGAGCCCTAGTTCAGGGCACCAGGTAACTGAAGGACTGGGGACGTGGGGACACCATGCGGTGAGCGCCCACGCCGTGTATTGACCACGGCGAGGACCGGCACCCAACTCTCGTCCTTCGTCCTTGCTGCGGGCAACAATTCATGGTGCGGCTGAGGAAAAAGGCCGCGGCAAGCCCCGCGATCTGTAAAACGCACCGCTGACCTCACTTCTGCCCGATTAGAGGATGCCGTGGGAGCCCCCGGCGTGACACTCCAAGGCAGTGAACCACTTCTGGATATCATCCCCTAACTTGTAAGGTTGGTCAATCTGACCCTGGTGTCCCTAAATTTGTTGCTGCCACCATGGGGTGTTAGCCCCAAGCTCTGGGGGTCATTGCAACATTGGCGGTAAAAGACGCTTACCGCCGTGCAGAAGACCGCCAATACACCGCCGCGGAAATCCGCCACAGCTATTATGACCCACATCTCGGAATCTGCCGAAATTCAGACACCCACACAAGTCCGCCACACCAAAGGTCAGTGATAAACTGGCAAAAACAAAACCTCCACCATCACAGCAACAGAAACAGAAACATGCTATCACAACCCACAAATCCACGCAGCAGTCTTTCAACCGAGGTATTCCATAGGCGGTACACACCACCGCGCTCAAAATACACACACATCTCTAAAACACCGCCACATTGGACAATTCGAAATACACACACCTGATACACATACAAACACCACTCCCACACAATCAACACTATATAAAACACACACACCACATCACCCACAAACCCCTACGACCAAAAATTATGACGAAGGCCAGAGAGACTGCACAGCATAGACGACCCCACCACACAGAGGCACACAACGCCATCACCCACACAACATCCACGCACAAAACACCACACACCACTACACATCACCACACTCATCACCACATACACCACCCCACACATCACTTACACCACCCCATGGCACGACAAAGACACCCCAGGTTCTCTGAGGAGGAGCTCAGGGTCATGGTGGAGGAAATCGTCCGGGTAGAGCCACAGCTATTTGGACCTGCGTGTCCTTTCTCCTCCTCTGTACTTTTCTCTGCGTGTTCCTTCTCTTCCTCTGTGGCCTCTCTTCATCTACTGGACGCTTCCCCTCTGCTTCTCAGGTCTCTCCTCTTCTGACTGACTCTTCTTCTTCTTGGCTCTTCTCTCTCCTCTCCGGACTCTTCTCCTCTTCTTCTTGACTCTTCTCTCTTCTCTCTTGTCTCTTCTCTCTTCTTTACTCTTCTTCTTGACTTCTCTCTTTGGTTCTTGACCCTTCTCTTCTTCTTTACTCCTCTTCTTGACTCTTCTCCTTCTCTGTTCTTCCTTACTCCCCTCCACCTCTGTAACCCCCCTCCCCTATCTTTTCTCCCCTCCCCTCTACCTGACCCCCACACCCTCTGCTTTCCTGCCGCCACCTCCTGCTCGGCCCCGCCCCCCCGCTCCCATTCGTCGAACCCCTCCCACCCCCTGCCCCCAGCTGACCCCTCCTCCCCCCTCCTCCCTCTTATGGCGGCCGCTGCGCCCGTCTGCGCCTGTCTGCGCCTGGACCGTGCCCAGCACCACGACCCCTGGTCCCCAGCACTCCCAATCCCCACAGCACTGCTACGACCCCTACACCCTCCGCGCCCTCAACCCGGGGCGCTCCAGTCCTGCTTCCAAGCCAACCCTAAATGCACCCAGGGACCCTTTGCATGCCACACCTGCAAACTCACCTTCCACCGTGAAACCACCCCGTCCGCCAGCCCACGCGCCAACAACCACCTCAAATGCATCCTGATCAACGCACGCTCTGTCCACAAGCACGCCATTGAACTATGGGACCTCCTGGACTCCACTGCACCGGACGTCGCCTTCATCACTGAGACCTGGATGAACGCCTCTTCGGCCCCCGACATCGCCATAGCCATCCCCGACGGCTACAAGATCTCCAGGAGAGACCGCTCCAACCAAGTCGGTGGAGGAATCGCCATTGTCTTCAAGGACTCCATCAACGTCACCACCTCCACCGAAGAAACCGCCCTCGCCGGCGAACACCTGCACTTCCAGATCCACACCGACCCCAGGACCACCCTCAGAGGAACCCTCATCTACAGACCCCCTGGACCACACGCCCTATTCAGCGACTCTATCACTGACTTCATCTCCCCGCACGCCCTTGCCTCGCCGGACTACATCCTCCTCAGTGACCTCAACTTCCACCTGGAACAGAACAACGACCCCAACACCACCGCCCTGCTCGACAACCTCGCCAACCTCGGTCTCAAGCAACTGGTGAACACCCCCACCCACAACGCCGGACACACGCTCGACCCCAACTTCTCCACCAGCAACCACGTATCCTTCAGCCACTCCTCTGTAATACACCGGACCGACCACAGATGTGTCCATTTCACCTTCCGACGCGAGACTCGCCACCTCCGCACACAATCCATCCCACGCCGACATTGGAACAAAATCCCCGCAGAACAGCTTCTCTCCACTCTCAGCGACAACCAACCCACCTTCTCCACCGACCCCAACGACGCAGCCCTCAGCCTCAAGCATTGGATCACCAACTGCGCAGACAACGTCGCTCCCCTCAGACGCCTCCCAAGACAGACCAACACCAAAAAACCTCTCTGGTTCACAGACACCCTCAAGGAATCTAAAAAAAACTGCCGCACCCTCGAGAAAGCCTGGCGCAAGGACCACACCACAGAGAACATGGCTGCCCTCAAGAACGCTACCCGCGAACACCACCAACTGGTCCGCGCCACCAAAAGAAATTCCTGACAGACTGGACAAGAACACTCACAACAGCAAAGAACTCTTCAACATTGTCAAAGAGCTCTCCAACCCCAACGCCAACGCCATCACGCCCTCACAAGACCTCTGCAACTCCCTCGCCACCTTCTTCCATTGTAAGATCACCGACCTACACAACAGCTTCGGACGCCAGACCCAGCCAACCACCACAGAACCTGCAACCCCAGCCTTCACCCTCAACGCCTGGACTCACATCAACACGGAAGAGACCAAAGCCACCATGAACTCCATCCACTCCGGTGCCCCCTCGGACCCCTGCCCACACTTCATCTTCAACAAAGCCAACAACATCATCGCCCCGCATCTCCACACCATCATCTACAGCTCGTTTGCTTCTGCCACCTTCCCGGAGAGCTGGAAACACGCCGAAGTCAACGCCCTACTGAAGAAACCTACGGCAGACCCCAGCGACCTGAAGAACTTCCGTCCCATCTCGCTCCTCCTCTTCACTGCCAAAGTCATAGAGAAGACCGTCAACAAGCAAATTACCAACTTCCTTGAAGACAACAACCTACTCGACCCCTCTCAGTCCGGATTCTGAGCCAATCACAGCACAGAAACCGCCCTCATCTCAGTCACAGACGACATCAGAACTCTGATGGACAACGGAGAAACAGTCGCCCTCATCCTCCTCGACCTCTCGGCTGCCTTCGACACCGCCTGCCACCGAACCCTAATATCCCGCCTCCGCTCCACCGGGATCCAAGGACAGGCCCTGGACTGGATCACCTCCTTCCTCTCCAACCGCTCCCAAAGAGTCTACCTCCCACCTTTCTGCTCAGACCCCACCGAGATCATCTGCGGCGTCCCTCAAGGCTCCTCGCTCAGCCCGACTCTCTTCAATGTCTACATGAGCCCCCTTGCCGACATAGTACGCAAACACAATATCAACATCACCTCCTACGCCGACGAAACTCAGCTGATACTCTCCCTCACCAAGGACCCCACCAGCGCCAAGACCAACCTGCAAGATGGAATGAAAGACGTCGCAGAATGGATGAAACTCAGCCGTCTGAAACTGAACTCAATCAAAACGGAAGTCCTCATCCTCGGAAACACCCCGTCCGCCTGGGACGACTCCTGGTGGCCCACGGCCCTTGGCACCGCACCAACCCCCTCAGACCACGCACGCAACCTCGGATTCATCCTGGACCCACTTCTCACCATGACCAAACAAGTCAACGCCGTATCATCCTCCTGCTTCCTCACCCTTCGCATGCTCCGAAAGATCTTCCGTTGGATCCCCGCCGACACCAGAAAGACAGTGACCCACGCCCTCGTCACGAGCCGCCTGGACTACGGCAACACCCTATACGCAGGAACCACCACTAAACTCCAGAAACGTCTGCAGCAAATTCAAAACGCCTCCGCCCGCCTTGTCCTCGACATACCCCGCAACAGCCACATCTCCGCCCACCTGAGACACCTGCACTGGCTTCCCGTCAACAAAAGGATCACCTTCCGACTCCTCACCCACGCACACAAAGCCCTCCACAACAAGGGACCCGAATACCTCAACCGTTGCGTCAGCTTCTACACGCCCACCCGTCAACTTCGTTCCGCCAACCTCGTGCTCGCCACCGTCCCTCGCATCTGCCGCACCACGGCAGGTGGGAAATCCTTCTCCTACCTGGCGGCCAAGACATGGAATTCCCTCCCCACCAACCTCAGGACCACCTCGCATTCCGGAGGCAACTCAAGACCTGGCTCTTCGAGCAGCAATAACCCCATCCCTCTAGCGCCTTGAGACCCGCACGGGTGAGTAGCGCGCTTTATAAATGCTTGTGATTGATTGATCACAGGTGAAGCATACCTCCATAGCTAGGAAGATGGAGCTATGGCGAAGAATAGTCGAGAGGGTCAACGCAGTGGGACAACACCCAAGAAATCGGGAGGACATCAGGAAGAGGTGGAACGACCTACGGGGGAAGGTGCGTTCCGTGGTCTCCAGGCACAACATCGCGGTACAGCGGACTGGCGGCGGACCCTCACCTCCTCCCCCACAACTAACAACATGGGAGGAGCATGTCTTGACCATTATGTATCCTGAGGGCCTCGGAGGAGTCGGTGGAGGAATGGACTCTGGTAAGTCAAATCTTAACTATCATGTCACCCACCCTACCTGCATGCTATCACAGACCCCCACCCTCACCCCCTCCGCTATCACTCCAACTCCTCACTAATGTACTAATAACACAAACCACCCATCCCAACACCAAGCCCTGCATGACACAACAAAGCATGGACACCCCTCACTAAAGCATGCCCACTGCACATACCCATAACACCCAACCAAGCATCATCACACAAGCCCCCGCACAGGAATGCTAGCACATGGGTACACGCTCACCCACCCTTTGCACACCATGACACACACACATGCAATAATCATGCTTTTACCCCACTGCAGGACCACTACCCAACGTCACCAGACAGGAGGGTCCAGACATCTCTACCCCACCCACAGAAGAGACCCACAGTGATGACAGCAGCTCTGGCCAACTGGATCCAGATGACCAGCCCAGACCATTGTGGGCATCGGGACAGTCGGTTCCCCTCGCACAGGCACAGCCCACCACAGACCTTCCACCCTCTGGTAACACCAGCACAGCACCCACCCAGCGGGCCCATACCTCCGTCCCCAGGACACGTCAATCAGCTGTTTGTCCACTACTACAGGGAACCCAGGATAACCCACCACCCCAACAACAACAGGGACCTGGGGGCAGTGGTAGTGGGCACACGGTCCAGGGGACGGAGGCCCAGGAACACAGGGGAACTGGGAGGGCTGCTGTGCGACAGGGGGCAGACAGGCCAAGGGAACCCACTCTCCACGAGGCCCTCTCCTCCATCATGGGAGCATACCACCACTCCCAGGAGACGATGGCTACGGTCCTGGCCAAGTTTCAGGAGACCCAGCGCCTGCAGGAGGAACAGTATTTGGGCTTCAGGGAGGAACTCAGAGCCATCAATTCCACCCTGGGCACCATTGTAGGGGTGCTGAAGGAGATACTGAACACCAGGAGGGACACCGTGGCACTCCAAGGGGCCCCTGACACTAGCATGGACGATGAATTGCCCACCACCTCTGCCGGCGCTAGTGGACAGGAGGCACCGCCACAGGACCACCCCATCAGCACCCCACCCCTTGCAGACGGAGAACCACCCCGCAAGCAGTCCCTGAGATCCAGGAACAGGACAGAGCACGATGGCAAGACCCCCACCAAGAAATGAGACCACCCTGATTGTCATCCCACTGTCCCACTTTGTAACCCTGTCCATATTGGAACTGCCCCAGCTCCACTTCCTATGCCCATATGGGCAGTGCACCTGTGAGACTAATAGAATGGACTCTGCCATGGACATTCCTCCACCATCACCCCTCACCATTTTACCACCCCCCTCCAATATTAAGCACTTCAATAAACACCCTTGAAGCACAAAACAATCTGGAGTCAGTCTGTGATTTTGAAAATGTGTATTAGCAATGACAGTGACAAAATCCGTTCTCAAATGTAATGTCAACATACCTATGTCACACATCACAAGTCGATGAAGAATGTAAGCAGATGACACACGTTGGTAACCACACCTGTGAAACCATAATGGAAATGTACAACTCAGTTACCATATACTGGTTGAAGTTGACAGACAGGATAGAGTTAGAAGTGTGAAATTACTTGTAGTAGGCAAGAATGTGTTCTCACCTGTGTGTCACTGGAAATATTGCTGGATAACCTGCAGTCCCTGTTGTCAATGTCTTCTTCCTCTGCTTCCTCCTCATCACTGTCCACAGGCTACACAGCTGCCACAACACCGTCATCTGGACCATCCTCCTGCAGAAAAGGCACCTGGCGTCGCAAAGCCAGATTGTGAAGCATACAGCAGGCGATGATGATCTGGCACACCTTCCTTGGTGAGTAGAATAGGGAACCACCTGTCATATGGAGGCACCTGAACCTGTCCTTCAGGAGGCCGAAGGTGCGTTCGATCACCCTCCTAGTCCGCCCATGGGCCTCATTGTAGCGTTCCTCTGCCCTGGTCCTGGGATTCCTCACTGGGGTCAGTAGCCATGACAGGTTGGGGTAACCAGAGTCCCCTAATAGCCACACATGGTGCCTCTGGAGTTGACCCATCACATAAGGGATACTGCTATTCCGCAGGATGTAGGCGTCATGCACTGAGCCAGGGAACATAGCATTTACCTGGGAGATGTACTGGTCTGCCAAATATACCATCTGTACATTAATCAAATGATAACTCTTCCGGTTCCTGTACACCTGTTCACTCTTATGGGGGGGGGACCAGAGCTATACGGGTCCCATCAATGGCACCTATGATGTTGGGGATATGTCCAAGGGCATAGAAGTCACCTTTAACTGTAGCCAAATCCTCCACCTGAGGGAAAACGATGTAGCTCCTCATGTGTTTCAGCAGGGCAGACAACACTCTGGACAACACGTTGGAAAACATAGGCTAGGACATCCCTGATGCCATGGCCACTGCTGTTTGAAAAGACCCACTTGCAAGGAAATGGAGCACTGATAGCACCTGCACTTGAGGGGGGATCCCTGTGGGATGGCGGATAGCTGACATCAGGTCAGGCTCCAACTGGGTACACAGTTCCTGGATTGTGGCACGGTCAAACCTGTAGGTGATGATTAAACGTCGCTCCTCCATTGTCAACAGGTCCACCAGTGGTCGGTACACCGGAGGATTCCGCCATCTCCTCACATGTCCCAGCTGACGGTACCTAGGAAGGACAACAGCGACCACAGAGTCAAACAACTCAGAGGTATGTACCCACAGTCTACACAGAACACAAAACATAATCCAAAAAGTTGTCTGTATGTGTGTTGAGTCCAGGCCTAGGTATGTGTGACGCAGTTGAAAATGAAGCCATGTGGGCACCTGAAATGGCGGCTGCCTGACCTCTAAACTGGGACAATGGGATGTGAGGTAACTGCGCTGGCGTTGTACACCGTTGCAGTAGTCGGCCGAAGACCGTGGCGCAATGCTGCATTGGTTAACATTGGACCCTATGGGTCCCAGGAGCCAATGACGAAGTGCGCCGGCGGTGATGATACGCACCGCTGCGGACTTCACCGCCGCGGACGTCACTGCCGCGGACGTGACCGCCATTTTCTATCTGTTGAATCACTAGATATCTGATCTTCGACAGGAGAGGACTTACACTGCAAGTGCTACTGTGACCTCGGTCTGGAAGAGACAATGGCTCATGCGTCTGGGGAAAGGGCCCCTGCCTTCACTGCACAGGAGTTGGAGAAGCTTGTGGACGGGGTCCTCCCCCAGTACATGCTACTCTGCGGTCCTCCAGACCAACAGGTGAGTACACAGGGAGCAAGTGGTATGGGCTATGCCTGTGTGGGGAGGGCTGGTTGTAAGAAGGAAGGGGGCAGAGTTCTGCGTGCATGAAGGACTGTGAATGCATGTGCCACATGGAAAGGGTAGGGATGTGGGCCACTCACTTTGACGGTGCAGTTGGTAATGACTTCTCTTCTTCCCCTGTATATGTCATGTAGGTCAGCGCCCACCAGAAGAAGGATATTTGGCGTGCCATCGCCAAGGACATCCGGACCCTGGGGGTCCACCAGAGTCGGAGCACCCACTGCCGTAAAAGATGGGAGGACATTCGCTGCTGGAGCAAGAAGACGGCGGAGGCTCAGCTGGGGATGGCCTCCCAACGTGGGAGGGGTGCCCGTCACACAATGACCCCCCTGATGTACAGGATCCTGGCGGTGGCATACCCTGAGTTGGATGGGCACTTGAGGGCATCACAGCAGACACATGGGGGTGAGTACAACATCATTCTGCGGACTTTTCGTGCAGTGAAGGTGTCTGGGTGGGGGAGGAGGGCTGTGGGTTTCCCTAGGCCAGGGCGAGTTCCGTAGGCTAGGCCCCTCCGTAATGCAGGTCATGTGGCACTCCACCCCACCTCTGTAGAGTGCCAAGTACAGGTATACATGCCCCTGTGTCATCTATGTGTGCTTATATCCACCATAGCCATGTAGGCCATATCCCAGGAACTGCATCAGTAGAGCCCAACAGCGCGGCGTAGTGCAGGGGGCTTCTGTGTCTGTATTGTCTGCCAACGGTAGCGGTAAGCCATGCACTCAAACTGTCTTTCTTCTGTCGTCCACCCCCCCTTTTTGTGCTCTCCCTGTTCTTGTGTGCATCATCATCATCAGGCGGAGGTACAGTGGCACCGGAGCACGAGGGAGCTGCATCCCACATGGCCATGGAGGGCCACACCACGGACTCTGAATACACCAGTGGGACGGAGGGCGAGGGGAGCTTCACGGCGGTCACAGGATCAGCAACCAGCGACACGGACTCGTCCTCCGATGGGACCTCCCTTGTGGTGGCGGCAAAATCTGTGCACCCCACTTCTACAGGTACAGCCACCACCCCCCCTACCAGCACCGCCCTCCCAGCAGCCCCTCAGCCTTCGTCCCGTGCCCGCTCACCCAGGAGGGTGGGCATCACCTCAGCCCCTGCCCCTGTCACCGCTGCTGCCCTCAGTGAGGAGGCCATTGACCTCCTCAGGTCACTCACTGTTGGGCAGTCTACCATTTTGAATGCCATCCAGGGTGTAGAAAGGGAATTGCAACACACAAATGCATTCCTGGAGGGCATTCATTCTGGTCAGGCTGCCCTTCATCGAACCCTGCAATCTCTGACCTCAGCACTGATGGCAGCCATTGTCCCTGTCTCTAGCCTCCCCCCTCCAAATTCCTCCACCCAGACCCAATCCCCTGTACCCCAGCCTATCCCAAGCACACCATCAGACCAGCCTGCACACACATCAACACACAAGGGAGGCTCAGGCAAACATAAGCACCACACATCCCACAGGCACTCACGCAAGCATCACACACATACAGACACAGCAACATCCACTGCCTTCACTGTGTCCCCCTCCTCGTCGTCTCCCTCCTCCCTCCCAGTGTCATCTACACTCTCACCTGCATGCACTACCACTACAGCCACTAGGTCCCGCACCAGCACACCCACCAGCACACCCACCAGCACACCCCGCTCACCTGCACTCACCACCCCCACTACCATTTACACGTCCCCTGTGTCCTCTCCCAGTGTGTCTGTGACACCCCCTCCCAAAGTACACAAATGCGGCCACACACCCACCCAACAGCCATCCACCTCACGAAAGCCTCCAGCGCATGCACCCAAATCAACAAAAGTTACACCTCCTACAACCACCTCCTCTTCCTCCACTCCCAGACCCCCTCCAGCTACCTGTCCCAGTGTTCCTAAGAAACTTTTCCTGAGCAACCTTGACCTCTTTCCCACCACCCCTCCTCCAATTCATAGGTCCCGTACTAACACCTCAGCCAAAAAATCGCCGGTACCAGTGGTGCCTATTAGAGGTATGTGGAGTGCACCGGCCACCAGGGCAGCCAGTGTGACACAGAGCCACAGCACAGCCATTCCCCCCCCCCATGTGAAGCACCAGAAGTTGGACAGTGCCTGGCGGGAGAGGGGGAAGACTCCAGCCAGCAAAGCTGCCCACAAGGGTCCCCAGGGGAGGGTCCACTCAGCTGTGACTCCGCCCAAGGTGGGGAAGGGGCAGAAGAAATCGCCAAAGTCTGGGAAGAGCAGCACGGCGGAGAAGACCGCCATCATCCCCGCTGCCCAGGAGGCCACCGCCAGAGTCAGTGCCCAGGAGGGCAGCACCATCGTCACTGGCCAGGAGGCCACCGCCAGAGTCAGTGCCCAGGAGGGCCCCGGCAGCCACAGCCCAGCTGGGCAATGAAGGACCGCCATGGCAAGCACCGCTGAACAGGGCACAGACCGTCCACTCAGCTGTGACTCCGCCCAAGGTGGGGAAGGGGCAGAAGAAATCGCCAAAGTCTGGGAAGAGCAGCACGGCGGAGAAGACCGCCATCATCCCCGCTGCCCAGGAGGCCACCGCCAGAGTCAGTGCCCAGGAGGGCCCCGGCAGCCACAGCCCCGCTGGGCAATGAAGGACCGCCATGGCAAGCACCGCTGAACAGGGCACAGACCGCCATGGCAAGCACCGCTGAACAGGGCAAAGACCGTCATGGCAAGCCCTGCTGAACAGGGCACAGACCGCCATGGCAAGCACCTCTGAACAGGGCAAGCACCGCTGAACAGGGCAAGCACCGCTGAACAGGGCAAAGACCGCCAAGGCAAGCACCGCTGAACAGGTCAGAAACTGCAAACTCAAGCACCGCTGAACAGGGCAAAGACCGCCATTGCAAGCACCGCTGAACAGGGCAAGCACCGCTGAACAGGGCAAAGACCCCCATGGCAAGCACCGCTGAACAGGGCAAGCACCGCTGAACAGGGCAAAGACCGCCATGGCAAGCACCGCTGAACAGGTCATAGACAGCAAAGCCAAGCACCGCTGAACAGGGCACAGACCGCCATGGCAAGCACCGCTGAACAGGGCAAAGACCGCCATGGCAAGCACAGCTGAACAGGTCATGGACAGCAAAGTCAAGCACCGCTGAACAGGGCACAGACCGCCATGGCAAGCACCGCTGAACAGGGCAGGCACTGCCAACTCAAGCACCGCTAGCCCATGTGCAGCAGGGGCAGTGACGGAACTGGGACCGTCACGGGGAGAGTGATGCACTCTGGGCACCAGTCCCCCTCCAGAACCAGTGGAGAACAGCATCCACTCGGTCTGTCCTTAACAGGAATGAAGCACTCTGGGCACCAGTCCCCCTCCAGAACCAGTGGAGAACAGCATCCACTCCGTCTGTCCTTACCAGGATGAAGCACTCTGGGCACCAGTCCCCCTCCAGACCCAGTGGAGAACAGCATCCACTCCATCTGTCCTTACCAGGATGAAGCACTCTGGGCACCAGTCCCCCTCCAGAACCAGTGGAGAACAGCATCCACTCCGTCTGTCCTTACCAGGATGAAGCACTCTGAGCACCAGTCCCCCTCCAGAACCAGTGGAGACTGTTATCGACTTGAGAGACTGTGGCTTTGCACTCCCCAGGATGTTACAGTGGGCAACCCACCCACTGTAGAGACTTGAGAGACTGTGGCTTTGCACTCCCCAGGATTGAACAATGGGCAACCCACCCACTGTAGAGACTTAAGAGACTGTGGCTTTGCACTCCCCAGGATGGTACAGTGGGCAACCCACCCACTGTAGAGACTTGAGAGACTGGTTTTGCACTCCCCAGGATAGTACAGTGGGCAACCCACCCACTGTAGAGACTTGAGAGACTGTGGCTTTGCACTCCCCAGGATGGTACAGTGGGCAAACCACCCACTGTAGAGACTTGAGAGACTATGGCTTTGCACTCCCCAGGATGGTTCAGTGGGCAACCCACCCACTGTAGAGACTTGAGAGACTGTGGCTTTGCACTCCCCAGGATATTACAGTGGGCAACCCCACCCCCTGTAGAGACTTGAGAGACTGTGGCTTTGCACTCCACAGGATATTACAGTGGGCAACCCACCCCCTGTAGAGACT
Source organism: Pleurodeles waltl (assembly GCF_031143425.1). Lineage (NCBI taxonomy): Eukaryota > Metazoa > Chordata > Amphibia > Caudata > Salamandridae > Pleurodeles > Pleurodeles waltl. The sequence goes on along the minus strand of NC_090440.1, from coordinate 582,916,062 downwards.
TGAGAGACTGTGGCTTTGCACTCCACAGGATATGGCAGTGGGCAACCCACCCACTGTAGAGACTTGAGAGACTGTGGCTTTGCACTCCCCAGGATGGTACAGTGGGCAACCCACCCACTGTAGAGACTTGAGAGACTGTGGCTTTGCACTCCCCAGGATACATCAATGGGCATGGAGCCCCCTCGTGGATCTAGCGTGGTGCACTCATCCGGCTGAGGTGACCCCCTTTCCCTTCTCCCTGAGGTGCCTGTTGTATTTCTATCTGATGCCCCAGCAGTGTTCTCTCTGTTTTGCTCAGGTATCTGATGTGGGCCTCGCCCATGCATTTTGGGCCCAGTGGTCCACAGACATTGAATGGTGCATTACCTGCACTACTAATCGTGATGTATATTTTGTTGAATGTGTATATTTATCTGTATATATTTGGTTAGTGTATTTTGATATATTACAATGGTTGCACTCATTTCCTTTTGTCTTTGCATTCTTCCGGGGGGTTTGGGGGTTGTTACTGTAATGTTTGGATATGCATTGGTGTGTGTGTTGTAGTGGGTGAGGGTCGGGGTGGGGGTGTTGCGTGTGTGTCCCTGACTTTTGCCTCCCCCCACCCCTATGTCGTAGGTGCAGTACTCACCTTTGTCTTCGGCGCCGGCGTTGATGATGGACGTACAGGAGCAGGAGACTATCGCAGGGAGTATTTGGAGTTCCGATTCCATGGTGTCCTCCTTCCTCGTGGAGTGTGTAGAGGTGAGCGTTTTCCCTTTGAAATGGCTGTTTCCGCCGTGTTTTTATCCACAGTGAATCCGCCCCGGAAAAGGTGGCGGATTGGTAGGTTGTGATACTGTGGGCGGTACTTTGTCTTCCGCCTGTCTGTTGGCGGTGACCGCTGCGCTGTTTGTCTGTACCGCTGTGGCGGTCGGAGTGTTAAAGTGGCTGTCTTTGTTGGCGGTTTCCACCACGGTCATAATTCCAATTTTTTTTCCACCGGCCTGTTTGCGGTCTTACCGCCGCTTTAACACCGTCCGCCAGGGTTGTAATGACCGCCTTTGTCTTTCCCTTTCCACTGCCAAGGCTTCCCTACTTATGGCTAACTGTTGCTGCTGCAGCCTCATTTTGGCCTTCTCTAACCTCAGTTAACTGAGTTCCCTACATAAGGATTCCCCTCGGGGTTAGAGAGGTGAGTCCCATCAGATATTGATGAGACATGGGTGTGGAAAGATGAGGATGATCTATCTCTCCTGGAGACCCTTTGCACCAACCCCTGGAAGTAAAAGTGGACCTACTTATGTGTCCCCCGTCTAACTTCCATGAGTGCTCCCTATAGGACTGGAGTTTTCCCCATTTTCTTCCTGACCCTCCCCAGTGAAGTCTAGGTCTACCCTATCTAAGAGTGGGGGATCAGTCTCTACCTCCTGCTCTTCAGTGCTCTGATTATCAGCCTTAAGGAGCAATCCTACGAGAAGAGTTTTTAGGGATTTCTCTGTCTTCAGCTTCCTAGAAGTACACATCTCCCTTAAATCCTGAAAAGTGAGGCCCTTATACTTGGAGTCTTAGGCCCGAGCTGTGCTTTTCACTAAAGACATTTCCCTAGAGTTCTGTGGGTGTACCTACCTACTCTAAGCAACTAGACTTTCTAAATAGTTTGGAGAAGGGGCGATGCTAGACCCCCACCAAACCTAAACTAGAAGTCTAGTGATCCTACTTACTAAGTGTAGTGTCCCCAATAGGCGAGTGTCGGACTTCCCTATGGAAAGTGACTAGAGACAGAGTGGTAAGGCAATTGCAAGTGTCTTATCCCACCGCTGTACCACCATTGTTGGCCTGGTATGTGGTGGACACCTATGCTGTTGGCACCTTATACCAGGTCCAGACAATTCCTGTTAGTGGAGTGGATGAAGACAGTGTCCAGGAAGCCAGGGCTCTCTAGTGGTAGCTATAGTGAGTACTTATCTAGGAGGAGTGTAAAGCACTTACAAAACAACAGCAGGCTCACAGCAGCTTATCACACCGAGAAGGAACCACACAGTATTGCAGAAAATAAAGATACTTTACTATAGTAACAGTGAACTAGATCACTTATAGGCAATCCCACAACTGGAGGTAAGTGCACAGTACATATATATATATATATATATATATATAAATATATATATATATATATATATATATATATATGTATATATATATATGTATATATATAAATATAGATAGATAGATAGATAGATAGATAGATAGATAGATATAGTAATTATTAGGAATTATTAAATAGAAAAATAGTTACGCCCAGGGCCAAAGCATGTACTAAAATAGTGGAATGCGAAGTGGAGTCCCCCACCCAAGGCTATGAAGTAGTTAGAGTGGAGCTGGGAGAACTCGGGACACCAAGAGGTGAGTATCTAAGTGACACCTAGTGACCAGGAGCACAGAGATCTTCCCAAGGACTAACAAGAGGACTTAGAAAGAGCAAGATAGCAAGACCAGGACCAGTCTGGATGGATTCTGTAAGAAGAGGACCTGGAAAAGAAGGAGACAGAGTCCAGTCCACTCAGGAGTGTCCAGGCGGGGCAGGAACCACTACCCACTCTTTGGTGGTTGAAGATCTGGGTCGACAAGGGAAGATGAAGCTCAGCTGTGGAGTCCAGGAGCTGCAGAGCAGTCCTTGGAGTCATGCAGATGATGAGCCACGTTGGTCACCAGGTCGTAGTTGGTTAGTGGTCAGGAGGACCTTCAACAAGCCTTGGCAAATGCAAGTTGGAGCAAAAGAAGAGTTGCAGGGCTGAAGAGTACCAGAAAGGTCTGGGGGACTCCACCCTTGGAGGGGAGTCTGGGCTAACCCTCAGCAGTTGGGATAGCCAGCAGAAGCAGTTACAGCCCCCACAGGCAACCCACCGGCAGCAGGCACAGTCAGCACACCTGGAAAGGATTCCTACATCACTGGAGCAGCAGAGGAGATGAAGTGCTGGAGGCCGGGGCTACTCAGAGCCTGAAGGTCCTTTGAGCTGGAAACAACAAGCCTTTTGTTGCTGCAAGAGTCGTGGTGCACAGGGGTACTGTCCTGCAAGGAGAGATAAGGGCTCACGGTCTCCAAAAGTAGACAGAGGGCAGAGGGGACCAAGCGGACCACTCTGGATCCCCAGCTGTGTTGGAGGATCCACACAGTTCCAGTGGAGAGCAGATCAACGCAGCCAGACTTTGTTGCCTTAGGTGTCTGCAAATGCAGGGGAGTGGCCACCTGGAGGAGCTCTGGGCAACACCCCTGGAGTGCTGATGGACAAGGGAGTGGTCACTCCCCTTTCCTTTGTCCAGTTTCATGCCAGAGCGGGGACCGGGGGGTCCCTGGGCTCGTGCAAACCAGTTTATGCAAGGAGGGCACCAAATGTGCCCTTTAAAGCAAGCCGGTGGCTTGGGAGGGCTACCCCTCCCCAGCCATGTAACACCTATTTCCAGGGGTGAGGGTGTTGCCTCCCTCTCCCACAGGAAATCCTTGTTCTGACATCAGTACTGGGGTATGATTCTGACATGTTTGATACCAAACATGCCTAGGGTCAGAGTTACCATTATATAGCTGTACCACAGGAAGTGACCTGTGACCAGTACATGGGTAAAATGGCTTCCCCACACTTACGAAGTCCAGTACATTGAAACTGGAGTTCGTAGGGGCATCTCTGCTCATGCAGAGGTGCCTTTACACTCAGACACTTGCACCCTACCCTCTGGGATAGAAGGACCTGCCATAGGGATGACATAGAGTGACCTGGTGCAGTGACCCACAGTAAAAGAATGCATATACGTTTTCAAGCAGGCTGCACTGGCAGGCCTGCAGACACAGTTTGCATGGGTTCCCATTGGTGGCATAATACATGCTGCAGTCCATAGGTGACCCCTGGTGTATCAATGCCCTGGGTGCCAAGGTACCATATACTAGGGACAGTGTGTCAATTGTGGGGTGTAAAGGGTACCAGAGTGACCATATTTGAAGGAGAGAGCACAATCACTGGGGTCCTGTTTTGCAGGATCCCAGTGGAGACAGTCTAAACACACTGATAAACAGGCAGAAAGTAGGGGTAACCATGCCAAAAAGAGTAAATTTCCTACAATGAGGGTGATTCTCAAGGCAACTCCAATGATGAGGCGGGCCCGTCCAGGCATTGGAGACCAACCCAAAGCCACTCTGAGTCTCCCCAGATAGCAGGATCATCTGACTTGATAGACCCGGATGACTTAGCCCACTCCCAATCCTTAGTGTGGTTTCCTTCAAACAAGGTCAATACACATATCGCTGGCCTCCTGCAGAATCCCCTGGAGAAGGACGTTTGTGCAAAAATAAGGGCTGAATGCCCCTGATCCTTCCTGCCTGGCAAAGTCTCTTCCACTCCAGATATTGACTCAAAAAGGGCCACATTCCTACAAACGTTTATTTGAGACCCAAAGAATGGGATTGATAGGTCGTGTAGGCCTGTCAAGATAAGCTCTTGGATATCACGGGGCCTCTCACAAAAATATTGAAATTGGCTGAACAAGCGTCTGTATAAGGATGGGCCAGGAGGGCGATTATCATTCTGGGGAATGCTAACTGTGCCCTCTCAGCCTCTCTTGATACCAAACTGTGGGACTTAGCATCAACTGAGGCAGGGGCAGTGGCGCAAGGGGGCGTTTTCGGCGAGACGTTCATCAAAGAGTTGTCTAAATTTGCAGCCACATTCACATTCCTTTAGAAGGCTCAGTCCTCAATCAAAAAGGTTTTTCAGCTGCACCTTTTCATCGTGGCCAGTCATGGGAGAGGGCTCTTGACCGGCTGATTCTACATACAGAGCCCCACCAGAGGACAAGCCCCACGTAGGGGCTAAGATCAACATATTATAAATAATTCTTCCCCACCAGACGAGGCCAATGGGGCAGAGGCACAAAAGTGGACATTCCGAAGGCAACTCCAGGGATCTGAAACTGATGAGTGTTCTATTGGTGACGTTCCTACCAGAATGGGGGCACGGTTAGCTCAATTCACCACCAACTGGGAAACCCACCCTGGTGCTTCACCAAGGTTATAAAACTGGTGATGGAAAATCTCAGGGCAAGGGGTTTCCGATTGATCATTTATCTTGACAACCTCTTGTTGATGGATTAATGTCTATACATACTGTGAGACCAATTGCAGTACACCATCTCCCTTCTCGAGAATCTGGGTGTTCTCATCAATGTCAAAACATCACTGCTGATGCCCTCCAGACAAACTATCTTCCTGGGTTTTGTCATCAATTCAGTGGACAAGACTTTCAGTTTGCACTCATGGAAAATATCCAAAAGATATTCCCCAGACAGTCAACTTCATTATGCCAGAGAGCTCAGATAGTGGGCCTCGTAGCCTCATCTATCCAGGCGATCTATCCAGGCCCTCTACATTACAAGGCCCTTCAATGTCTCAAAACCTTCCACTTATGCAGGGGTCTCACATACTTAGAAACTCAATTCAATTTGGGGTCCTTTTACTATAGATCTCTTTGCATCTCAACTGGACCACCAGATTCCTTTATATGTCAGCTGTAAGCAGGACCTTCAGGCCACGGTGGCAAAAGCCCTCCTTCAGAACTGGTCAAAGGAGAAGATATATACCTTTCCTCCTTTTGCCATGATCATGTCTAGCAACCCAAGTGCACAGCAGAGGGCACAAGTGGTAGTGATCACAATGGGGCAATGTGGAGATCTCAAGTGTGGCTTCCAGTACTTCTGGACCCTTCCTGGGATTTCCCAATCCCTCTTTCCCAAGAACCAGTTATTCTGAAGGATCGCCTGGATCAGAGTTACCAGTTGGTCCTTCATCGCCGTCTTCCACCCAAGGCATGGAGAATTTCTGGGAAACTGGAGAGTCCTGGGCCTTTCATCGGACACTGAAAGACTCTTGGCCATGGCCTAGAAAGACAGCACCTCTAGGAGGTATAATTCTGCATGGGCAAAATGGGTACGCTGGTGTATTCAATGCAAAGAAGATCCCATAGGGTGTGATATTGTCCCTAGCCTGAATTTTTTGGCTTCTCTGGCATCTAAGGTTATGGCTTTCCGCACAGTGAACTCCTACCAGTCCGCTGTATCTGCAGGACATTTCCTCATTCAGGACCTTACAGTAGGGCAACGTCCTCTGGTCTGTAAACTCCTGCATCGTATTTGCCTTGCTCTCCCACTACAACCTAGATACTCAAACTTGTGGGACGTTAATACGGTTCTCAACCTCTCCAGTCATGGCAGCGTAATGAACACCTCTCGCGCAAAGAATTGTCAGCAAAACTGGCAATGCTATTGTGCCTAATTTCCTGCCAGGGAGTCTCTGATGTCCGGACTCTGGATATCTCGAGCAAGGTTTTTATGCCGCAAGGAGTAACCTTTCATGTGTCCAGGAGAACAAAAACTGATTCAAGATTGATATCTTACTCTGCTTTTGACAAAGTCCCTACAATGTGAGATGCTTGAAAGTGTATGAACATGCAACAGAGGACCTATGCCCCCCAGGGGAACGTCAAATGTTGATATCCACTAAAAAACCTTTTAAAGCGGTTTCCTCTTCCACCATATCCCAATGGGTCATGCAGGAGGCAGGTACCAATGATGCGTTGTTTGGAGCTCATTCAATTAGACGAGCTATGGCCTCTAAAGTTTTTTCCCTCTGGGCCAGACTGGAGGACCTTATTCATGCAGCTGATTGGTCATCAGACTCTCTGGGGGTCATTACAACCTTGGCGTTAAAAGGCGGATACCGCTGTCAGAAGACCGCCAACATACCGCCGCGGCCATGGTAAACCGCCACGGTCATTCTGACCAACAACACGCAAACCGCCAAAATACAGACATCCACAAAAGTCCGCCACACCAAAGGCCAGCGAGAAACTGGCGATAACCAAACCGACACCGTCACGCCAACAGAAATACGCCCACACTATCATGACACACGAATCCACGCGGCGGTCTTTCAACCGCGGTATTCTATTGGCGGTACACACCGCAGCGCTCAAAATACACACACATTTACAAACACAGCCACATTGGACAATTCAAAATACACACACCTGATACACATACAAACACCACTCCCACACACCCAAATAAATATAAAACACACACCCACATCACCCACAAACCTCTACTCCTAGAGAATTGGGACCACACACAGAGAAATAGAGATCTGAGCACCCAGACGCGCATATTACCATCACCCAGCAATATTACCATGCACTTCACACAACACACTAATACACATCACCACACTTAGCACCACACAATCCACCCCACACATCACCCACACCACCCCATGGCACCGCAAAGACACCCCATGTTTTCTGAGGATGAACTCAGGGTCATGGTGGAGGAAATCGTACGGGTAGAGCCACAGCTCTTCGGAACACAGGTGCAGCAAACCTCCATTGCCAGGAAGATGGAGCTATGGAGCAGAATCGTCGACAGGGGTAACGCGGTGGGACAGCACCCAAGAAATAGGGATGACATCAGGAAGCAGTGGAACGACCTACGGGGGAAGGGGCGTTCAACGGTATCCAGGTACAACATCGCGGTTCAGCAGACTGGCGGCGGACCACCACCTCCTCCCCCAGAATTTATAACATGGGAGGAGCAGGTCTTGGCGATCCTGCATCCTGAGGGCATTGCAGGAGTATCTGGAGGAATGGACTCTGGTAAGTCTCATCTTCACTACTTCATCCCCCCCACCCCACCAGCATGCCAACTCATACCCCCACCCTCACCCTCACCCCCATCACACCTCGTCCTTGCAAATGTCTCACCATCACAACCCACACATCCCAACCCCAAGCCCTGCATGCGACCACAAAGCGAGGACACCCATCACCAAAGCATGCCCACTGCACATCCCCATCCCCCCCCAAACCACCTTCACAAAAGCCCCCACACAGGAATGCAAGCACTGGGGTGCACGGGCACCCACCCATTGCACACTATGGCACACACAGATGCAATAATCATGGTTTTATACCCCTGCAGGACCCGAACGCCACGTCACCACGCAGGAGGGTCCACAAATGTCCACTCCACCCTCAGAAGAGGCCCACAGTGATGACAGCACCTCTGTCGACCTGGATCTAGATGACCAGCCCGGCCCATCGGGGACCTCGGGACAGACGGTTCCCCTCAGACAGCCACAGGCCACAGCAGACCTTCCCCCCCTGGGAACACCAGCACAGCACCCACCCAGCGGGCCCATCCCTCTGTCCCCAGGACACGTCAATCAGCGGTGTGTCCACCACTACAGGGCACCCAGGTTAACCCACCACCCCAACAACAACAGGGACCTGGGGGCAGTGGTAGTGGGTACACGGTCCAGGGGACTGAGGCACAGGGAAACAGGGGAACTGGGAGGGCTGCTGTGCGACAGGGGGGGGACAGGCCCAGGGAACCCACTCTCCACGAGGCCCTCTCCTCCATCATGGGAGCCTACCATCATTCCCAGGAGACGATAGCAACAGTACTGGCCAGGTTTCAGGAGATCCAGCTCCTGCAGGAGGAACAGTATTTGGGGTTCAGGGAGGAACTACGAACCATCAGTTCCGCCATGGGCACCATTGTAGGGGCTCTGAATCTGGTAGTCACCACATTGCGGGACACTGTGGCACCACAAGGGGCCCCTGACACTAGCATGGACCAAGAACTGCCTACAACCTCTGCCGGCGCTAGTGGACAGGAGGCCCCACCACAGGACCAACAGGCCACCAGCACCCCACCCCCTGCAGAAGGAGAACCACCCCGCAAGCGGTCCCTGAGATCCAGGAAGAAGACAGAGTAAGATGCCAAGACCCCCACCACGAAAGGATACCTCCCTGATTGTCATCCCACTGTCCCACATTGTCACCCTGTCCATCCTTAAACTGCCCCTGCTCCACTTTCCACAGGCATTTGGACAATGCACCTGTGATACAAATAGTCTGGACTCTGCCATGGACATTCCTCCACCATCACCCCTCACCGATTTGCAACCACCCATCAATATAGAGCACTGTAATAAACACAGTTGTTGCACAAAACAATCAGGAGTCTGGCTGTGATTTTGAACAAATGTATTAGACATTACCGTGCCAAAATGCTTATTTACATTGTGATGCCAACATACCAATGTCACACAGCTGTAGTCCATGGGGAAACAAAGCAGATGTCACACAGTGGGGTCCACATCTCTGAAATCGGAAGGGAAAGTCACAACTCAGTTACCATACACTGGGTGAAAAGGACAGACAGTAGAGAGGTAGTAGTGTTTAAGTATATGTAATATGCCGGTGTGTATTCTTACCTGTGTGTCATTGGAAATACTGCTGTATTACTGTGTTCCTGTTGTCTATGTCGTCTTCTTCGGCTTCCTCGTCTTCACTCTCCACAGGCTCCACAGCTGCTACAACACCAGCATCTGGACCATCCTCCTGCAGAAAAGGCACCTGTCGTAGCAAAGCCAGGTTGTGAAGCATACAGCAGGCTACGATGATCTGGCACATCTTCTTTGGTGAGTAGAATAGGGATCCACCTGTCATATGGAGGCAGCAGAACCTGGCCTTCAGGAGGCCGAAGGTCCGCTCGATCACCCTCCTAGTTCGCCCATGGGCCTCATTGTACCGTTCCTCTGCCCTTGTCCTGGGATTCCTCACTGGGGTCAGTAGCCATGACAGGTTGGGGTAACCAGAGTCACCAATTAGCCATACACGGTGCCTCTGGAGTTGAGCCATCACGTAAGGGATGCTGCTATTCTGCATGATGTACGCGTCATGAACTGAGCCAGGGAACTTGGCATTAACATGGGAGATGTACTGGTCTGCCAAACACACCATCTGCACATTCATCGAATGATAACTCTTCCTGTTTCTGTACACTTGTTCACTCCTGTGGGGGGGAACCAAAGCCACATGGGTCCCATCAATGGCACCTATGATGTTGGGGATATGTCCAAGGGCATAGAAATCACCCTTCACTGTAGGCAAATCCCCCACCTCAGGGAAAACGATGTAGCTGAGCATGTGTTTCAGCAGGGCAGACAACACTCTGGACAACACCTTGGAAAACATAGGCTGGGACATCCCTGATGATATGGCCACTGTTGTTTGAAATGACCCACTTGCTAGGAAATGGAGCACTGACAGCACCTGCACTAGAGGGGGGATCCCTGTGGGTTGGCGGATTGGTGACATCAGGTCTGGCTCCAGCTGGGCACACAGTTCATGAATAGTGGCTCGGTCAAGCCTGTATGTCAGTATGACATGTCTTTCCTCCATTGTCGACAGGTCCACCAGCGGTCTGTACACCGGAGGATTCCTCCATCTCCTCGCATGTGCCAGCGGACGGTGCCTATGAAGACAACAGCGAACACAGAGTCAATCAACCCACAGGTACGTAACCATAGCTTGCACATAACACGATTCTCAATCCATTGAATGGTTTGTATGGGTGTTGATGCAAGGCCTAGGTATGTGTGACGCAGTCAAAATTAAGCCATGTGGGCCCCTGAAATGGCGGCTCCCTGACCTGTGAAGTGCGACAATGGGATGTGAGGTAAATGCGCTGGCGTGGCACACCGTGGCGGTAGGCGGTCGAAGACCGCGGCGCAAAGCAGCATTGGTTAACATTGAACCCTATGGGTCTCAGGAGCCAATGACGATGTGCGCTGGCGGTCGCGGTACGCACCGCCACGGTACGCACCGCCGCGGGCATGACCGCCATTTTCTATCTGCTTAATCACTCAATACCTGATCTTCGACAGGAGAGGACCTACACTGCAAGTGCTGCTGTGACCTCGGTCTGGAAGAGACAATGGCTCATGCGACTGGGGAAAGGGCCCCTGCCTTCACTGCTCAGGAGTTGGATAAACTTGTGGATGGGGTCCTCCCCCAGTACGCGCTACTCTACGGTCCTCCAGACAAACAGGTAAATACACTGGGAGCATGCTTTATGGGCTCTGCCTGTGTTGAGTGGGGTGGATGAAAGATGGTGGGGAGGGGAGCTATTGAGGCATGCATCAAACGATGGTAAGAGCATGTGCCACATGGCAAGGGTAGGGATGGGGGGCCAGCCACATTAAGGGTGCAGAAGGTGATGACTATTCTTCTCCCCCTGTACATTTCACATAGGTCAGCGCCCACCAGAAGATCGATATTTGGCGTGCCATCGCCAAGGACATCCGGACCCTGGGGGTCCACCACAGACGGGGCACCCACTGCCGGAAGAGATGGGAGGACATCCGCCGCTGGAGCAGGAAGACGGTGGAGGCTCAGCTGGGGATGACCTCCCAACGTGGGAGGGGTGCCAGTCGGACTTTGACCCCCCCTAATGTCCCGGATCCTGGCGGTGGCCTACCCCGATTTGGATGGGCGCGTGAGGATATCACAGCAGACACAAGGGGGTGAGTACACTCCCATTCTGTTGACTTTGCGTGCAGTGGAGGTGTCTGCGTGGGGGATGAGGGCTGTGGGTATCCCTAGGCCAGGGCGATATCTGTAGGCTAGGCCCCTCCGTAAGGCATGGCCCTGTGCCCCCGCCCCCCACCTCTGTAGGGTGCCAAGTACAGCTATTCATGGCCCTGTGTCATCGATGTGTGCAGATGTCGTCCATAGGCTTGTAGGCCATGTCCCACGGACTGAGTAGTCGACCCCAAGTGCGCGGCGTAGTGCAGGGGGCTTCTGTGTCTGTCCTGTCCGCCAATGGTGTCGCCAATGCATGCACTCAACATGTCTTTATTCTCCCCCCCCTTTTTTGTGGTCTTCCTGTTCATGTGTGCATCAGCATCATCAGGCGGAGGAGAAGTGGCATCGGAGCACGAGGAAGCTGCATCCCACATAGCCATGGAGGGCCACGCAACGGACTCCGAATTCACCAGTGGGACGGAGGGCGAGGGGAGCTCCACAGCGGGGACTCGGGCAGACATCAGTGACACCGACTCGTCCTCTGAAGGTAGCTCCCTTGTGGTGGCGGCAACATCTGTGCCCCCGCAACAACAGGTGCAGCCGCCACCCACCGCACCAGCACCTCCCTTCCAGCAGCCCCTCAGCGTTTGGCCCGTGCCCGCTCACCCAGGAAGGTGGGCATCTCCTTCGCCCCAGGCACCTCAGGCCCTGCCCCAGTCACCCCTACTGCCCTCAGTGAGGAGGTCATTGACCTCCTGAGGACGCTCACTGTTGGGCAGTCTACCATTTTGAATGCCATCCAGGGTGTAGAAAGGGAGGTGCACCAGAGTAATGCATACCTGGAGGGCATTCATTCTGGTCAGGCTGCCCTTCAGCGATCGTTCCAGACTCTGGCCTCAGCACTGATGGCAGCCATTGTCCCTGTCTCTAGCCTCCCCCCTCCAACTTCCTCCACCCATACCCTATCACCTGTACCTCTGCCTTTCCCAGACACACCATCAGACCAGCCTGCACACACCTCAACACCCAAGGGAAGCTCAACCAGACATAAGTACCACACATCACACAGGCATTCACACAAGCAACATCCACATACAGACATACCAACACCCACTGCCTCCACTGTGTCCCCCTCCTCCTCGTCTCCCTCCTCCCTCCCTGTCACGTCTCCACTCACACCTGCATACACAACATCTTCAGCCACTACGTCCCTCAGCAGCACACACACCAGAACCCCCCGCACATGTGCAGTCACCACCCCCACTGCCATTTACAGGTCCCCTGTCTCCTCTCCCAGTGTGTCTGTGACCCCCTCTTCCAAGATACACAAACGCAGGCAGCCACCCACCCAACAGCCATCCACCTCACGACAGCCTCCAGCCCAAGCACCTGCACCCAAAGACACCAGACTTACAACTCCTACAACCACAACCTCTTCCTCCACTCCCATACCCACTACACCTACCCGTCCCACTGCTCCTAAAAAGCTTTTCCTGTCTAAACTCAACCTCTTTCCACCAACTCCCCCACCCCGTCCATGTCATAGGACTACAGTCAGCACCTCAGCCACGACAAAACCGGCCCCTGTCATCACAGTCTGCCATGGACTGTGGAGTGCCCCACCCTCCAGGGCAGCCAGTTTGGTGCGAAGCCAAGGCACGGGCAGCCCACCCCCGGAGAAACATCCCAAGATAGGCAGTGGCCGGCGCGAGAGGGTGAAAATACCAGGGACTAAAACCCCTACCATGGCTCCGGCAGGACGTGTAGAGAGAGCTGGCACACCGCCCAAGGTGGGGAAGGGCCACAGGCGATCAGGGAAGGCTGGGAAGGGCAGCACGCCCGACAACACCACCATCAGCCCAGATGGCCAGGAGGGCCCCGCCAGCCCCATCCCAGGTGGGCAGGAGGCCACCAACAGGCCCGGCACAGCTGCCCAGGAGGGCCCCGCCAGCCACAGGACAGATGGCCAGGAGGGCCCGCCAGCCACAGGACAGGTGGCAAATGACCTCCCCACCATGGCCGGAACCGCTGAACTGGGCCCTTCATCTCAAGTATCGCTGCACTGGGAACCGCCGTCTCAAGTACCGCTGCACTGGGCACTTCAACTCAAGTACCGCTGCACTGGGCACCGCCGTCTCAAGTACCGCTGAACTGGGCACTCCATCTCAAGCACCGCTGCACTGGGCCCTTCATCTCAAGCACCGCTGAACTGGGCACCGCCGTCACAAGCACCGCTGCACTGGGCACCGCCGTCACAAGCACCGCTGCACTGGGCACCGCCGTATCAAGTACCGCTGAACTGGGCCCTTCATCTCAAGTACTGCTGCACTGGGCCCTTCATCTCAAGTACCGCTGCACTGGGCACCGGCGTATCAAGTACCGCTGCACTGGGCACCGCCGTCTCAAGTACCGCTGCACTGGGCACTTCATCTCAAGTACCGCTGCACTGGGCCCCGCCGTCTCAAGTACCGCTGAACTGGGCACTCCATCTCAAGCACCGCTGCACTGGGCCCTTCATCTCAAGCACCGCTGAACTGGGCACCGCCGTCACAAGCACCGCTGCACTGGGCCCTTCATCTCAAGCACCGCTGAACTGGGCACTGCCGTATCAAGTACTGCTGAACTGGGCCCTTCATCTCAAGTACCGCTGAACTGGGCCCTTCATCTCAAGTACCGCTGCACTGGGCACCGCCGTATCAAGTACCGCTGCACTGGGCACCGCCGTCTCAAGTACCGCTGCACTGGGCACTTCATCTCAAGTACCGCTGCACTGGGCACCGCCGTCTCAAGTACCGCTGAACTGGGCACTCCATCTCAAGCACCGCTGTACTGGGCCCTTCATCTCAAGCACCGCTGCACTGGGCACCGCCGTCACAAGCACCGCTGCACTGGGCCCTTCATCTCAAGCACCACTGAACTGGGCACCGCCGTCACAAGCACCGCTGCACTGGGCACCACCGTCACAAGCACCGCTGCACTGGGCACTGCCGTATCAAGTACCGCTGAACTGGGCCCTTCATCTCAAGTACCGCTGCACTGGGCACTTCATCTCAAGTACCGCTGAACTGGGCCCTTCATTTCAAGCACCGCTGGCCCATGAGCGGCAGGGGTTGGCCCGCATCTGTGTCGGGCAGGGCTGCACGAGGCACTCTGGGCACCAGGCCCCCTCCAGAGCCAGTGGAGACTGTTATCCACTTGAGAGACTGTGGCTTTGCACTCCCCAGGATGTAACAGTGGGCAGCCCACCCACTGTCTGGACTTGTGAGACTGTGGCTTTGCACTCCCCAGGATGTAACAGTGGGCAGCCCACCCACTGTCTGGACTTGTGAGACTGTAGCTTTGCACTCCCCAGGATGTAACAGTGGGCAGCCCACCCACTGTCTGGACTTGTGAGACTGTGGCTTTGCACTCCCCAGGATGTAACAGTGGGCATCCCACCCACTGTCTGGACTTGAGAGACTGTGGCTTTGCACTCCCCAGGATTGAGCAGTGGCCATGGAGGCCCCTCGTGGATCTGGCATCGTGCACTCATCTGGCTGAGGTGCCCCCCCTTCCCATCCCCCTGAGGTGCCTGTAGTTTTGCTATCTGATGCCCCTGCAGTGTTCTCTCCGTTGGAGTCAGGTATCCTGTGTGGGCTTTGCCCATGTGATTTGGGCCCAGTGGTCCACGAACAATGCCTGCTACAATGCTCGGACTTGTACATTTATGTATATAAGAGTTTTTGATGTGTATATATATATTTTTGGCAGTAATACAATATATTCCAATGTTTAGAATCATTTCCTTTTGTATTTGCATTCTTCTAGGGGGCTTGGGGGGTGTCACTCTGATGTGTTGCTATGCATTGATGTGTGTGTTGTAGTGGGTGAGGGTGGGGGTGGGGGTGTCGCGTATGTGTGTACCCGTAATATTTTCCCCTCCACCCTCCCCTGTGTCGTAGGTGCAGTACTCACCGTTGTCTTCTGCGCCCTCGTTCCTGCTCCTGGTAGAGGAGCAGGAAGACTATCGCTGGGAGTATGTGGAGTTCGGGTTCCATGCTGTCCTGATTCTTCATGGGGTGTATGGAGGTGAGCGTTTTCCCTTCGAAATGGCTGTTTCCGCCGTGTTTTTATCGGCGGGGCTACCGCCCCGGAAAAGGTGGCGGATTGGTAGGTTGTGATACAGTGGGCGGTACATTGTCTCCCGCCTGTCTGTTGGCGGTGACCCCCGCGCTGTTTATTTGTACCGCCGTGGCGGGCGGTGTGTTGATGTGGCGGTCTCTGTTGGCGGTTTCCGCCAGGGTCGGAATTCCATTTTTTTTTCCGCCAGCCTGTTGCCGGTTTTGCCGCCGCTTTAACACCGACCGCCAGGGTTGGAATAACCCCCTATGTTTAAAAGGTTCTATTTCAAACCAGTAATTGACATGGCATCCTTGGTTGCAAAATAAGTTTTAAACAAGCATAATCCTTGCCTCTGGTCCTGACATAGAATGAAAAATTTCCTAGCTATCAGAATGGAAAATTTCAATTCTATTAGGACACAGAGGTGAGGATTATTCCCTCCCAGGAATTACATGAACTATTTCTGCCCAGGAAACAGTATAACATTAGAGACAAGGTTATGAGTAAGTATTAAATATCTTCCTTTACAAACTGTATACATGATGATGTTCTGTCATTGAGCACAAGTATAGCTTTGAGTTGTTAACTCTATCTTGCTTATTGCAACAGATATGAGTTGTTTCATATCGGTTTTGTTTTCTTAATAGAGTTTGTGTTATATTCTCTCCAAAGCAATAAGACAAAAAAAGGTGAATAACTCAAACACTGTTTTCACCTCATATCAAGAAAGAAGAAGTGCTTGAGCGGATGGAGCATATTATTGGACTGTTGGGTAGCATTCATTGGCTGTTGAACATATTGTAGTTTTTTTCCTATGGAGGTCTGGGAAACGTGGTTTACTTTGAACATCTGCTGTTAGTAAAAAGAAAAGAAAGATTCAGCATAATCCTTGCCTCCATGTCCTTAATAGAATTGAAACTTTCCATTACGATAGCTAGGAAATGTTTCATTCAACTCCAATGCTTTCCTCAGACTTAGACACAACAGTCAATTAACATACTTCATGGCTAGACACTGCAGCCAACCAAGTAGAGCCAGGAAAAAAAAATGTTTTTAGACCAAAACATAACACCAGATCAGCTCCTTGGTTTTCCACTGAGCTTAGAGCACTCACACAATGCTGTCACAGACAGAAAAGGAGATGGAGGGATGATTAGGATTCCGACAAACAATCCAAATACAAGGTATGCTTAGCCAACTACAAGACGCTTGTTGTCATGGAAAAGGCTGCATACTTAACCAGAAAGATAACAGAAGCAACAAATTCTACTAGAGAATTGTTTCAAACAGTCTCCATGTTGTCAAAGAACTTCCATACTAAGTCATGTCCTATGACTCAATCCTTCTGCAACTCTTGGGCCACCTTGTTTAGGAATAAGGCGGAGGCAATATACAATAATTTCGCATTTCCCACCTCCTTCAACGTTAACAATAGTCAAGTCTTATCTTCCACTGAATTAAAATGTTTTAATAAATGTACTTGACCCTTAGTTGAGGGGGTCTCTGGGCTAATATGTTCCACATCCTCCGGCCCTCCCCTTGATCTGTGCCTCCCTAAAGAGGCCAAGCTTGGGACAAAGAGTGTTGCTCCTTTACTCAGTACCATTTTTGGTCATATGTTTCAGTCTTGGATTTTTCCACAGGCTTGGAAAAAAGCCTTAGTGCTTCCCTTATTAAAAAAAGATCCCTGGATCCCAAGGATCCAAATAACTACCACTCAATTTCATGTCTACCAGTGCTTGCTAAAATTGCTGATAAAATTATGATTATTCAACTGAGTACATCCAATATCACTATCTTTTGGATGCCACTCAATTTGGTTTCCGCAGTGATCATAGCACGGAAACAGCCTTGAGTAAGGCCACCGAGGAAATCAGGCAGGCATTAGATAAGGGAAGGAAAGTGGCACTCTTACTACTAGACCTCTCGGGGGCCTTTGACACGGACAGCCACCTGCTGCTAGTAGATCGACTGGCCAAAATCAGAATCAGTGTCTGTACTTGGGATCTGCTGAATTCCTTTCTTTCTGGCCGAAAACAATCAGTAAGAGTTATAGACCTAGTCTCTCATCCTTTTTTTCTTCTTTGTGGGGTCCCGCATGGATCCTCGCTTAGCCTGACACTTTTCAATGTTTATGACACCCCGCTCGGCAAGCTGGTACACTCCTTTGGCTTTACCCTAACTTTCTATGCAAATGACACGCAAATTGTTCTCTCATTATCCAACGACGAGTCAGGAATGTATGAAGGCAGATAACCGATGGATGGGCAAGAACTGCCTGTAATTAAACTCAGATAAGACCAATGTGATTATTTTTGGTGCCCAACCCTCTTTGAGGTCCCCAACTTGCTGGCCACAAGACATGGGTTCCCTAACCATGCCCGTGAAGAAGGCACGCAATTTAAGTATTCTTACTGATGACACACTAAGTTACAGTGATCAAGTCAATGCTGTGACATCTTCTGCCTTTCCCTTGCTTAGAGTACTAAAGAAGATATTCCCATATATTCCTAGTCATTTCCCAAAAACTTTGGTTAACTCACTAGTGCTGGCTAAATCGGACTTCTGTAACAGTCATACGTATATGCTCGCCAACACATCTTAAATAAATTGCAAACACTACAGAATGCCACAGCTAGGCTCTTCCTAAAGATCCCAAAATACCATTCTATGTCAGACTCACCCAGAAAATTGCATTGGCTGCCTATAAGACAGAGGACCTCTTTCAAATCACTCTTTCAAAATCTCTTCAAGGCCCTGGCTTGGAATTTCTACAGAACAAATTCACTAGGTACTCCCCAGGCAGAACCTTATGCACGACTAATTCTGGACTGGTCATAGTTGCCAGGTTCAATTGATTAGCTTGGGGTGGCAAGAGCTTTTTAGTAGGCACCTTGAAAGCCTGAAATGCACTTCCCATGGATTTTAACAATGCCCCCAACTTATTAGCCTTTCAGAAACTGTTAAAGACATGCTTTTTAACTCCCCATAAACTTAGTCCCCCTCTCTGCTCTTCAATCTCAATTAGCTAGTGCCAAGACACCTCCAGGTATTTGTTGCCATTTAGAAATTCTCGTAACATACTGAGGTAATCCCCTGACCTAGCACATATCTGTTGACCCTCATTGGTAATGTGTGTCACTGACTTATGACAGGTCCCTTACTCCCACAGCTCTGTTGGCACCTTTACACATGTCATATTTGTACAATATAGGAGTATTGCAAAAGTGGCAAACCTGCAGTACAGACAGTTGGTTAATTCAGGAGAGGGAATGACATGTGACTAATTAGGTTAGTTACGTGCAAACAATCAGACCAAACATACCTTATTATGTTAGATTGCAGCCTGCGTGAAAAGGTGCGTGTACCCTTTCACCACAGGTCACTACACCAGGTCACTGTAAGTCACCCCTATGATAGGCCCTCCTAGCCCAGAGGGCAGGGTGCAGGTCCCTGTGTTTGAGGGCATCCCTGCACGAGCAAAGGTGCCCCTACGAACTCCAGTTCCATTGCACTGGACTTCATAAGTGCGGGGAAGCCATTTTACACATGTACTGGACACAGGTCACTTCTTGTGGTCCGCCTACAGTTACATAATAGTAACTCTGAACCTGGGCATGTTTGGCATCAAAAATGTTGAAATCACACCCCAATACTAATGCTAGTATTAGTAGTATGATTCCATGCTCTCTCGGGGCTCCTCAGATGACCCCCCAGTATTGCTCCTAGCAGTTTTCTAAGGTTTTCCAGGCAGCTCACGCTGTTGCCATCCCTCAGGCAGGTTTCTGCCCTCCTGCTGCTTGATCAGCTCAAGTAGGGGAAGGCAGACCAAAGGATTTTCTGCAGGAAAGGGAGGCAACACTCTCTCTCTTGGCAATAGGTGTAACAAAGCTTGGGAGGGGTAGCCTCCCCAAGCCACTAGTTTTCTTTGAAGGGCACATTTGTTGCCTTCCTTGTATAAACCGGTTTGCACGAGTCCAGGAAGACCAAGCACCTGCTCTTGCGTGAAATTGGACAAAGGAAATGGGAGTGACCACTCCTCTGTCCATCACCACCCCGGGCTGGTGCCCAGTGCTCCTCTCATGTGGCCATTTGATTCTGCCCTCTTGAATCCAAGGTGTTGCAAGGCCCCTGGGAGCATCTGAGTGGCCAGGTCAGGCAGGTGATGTCAGATACCTCGCCTGATAGGTGTTCACCGTGCAAGGTGACCAAGCCCCGTTAGGGCTATTTAGGGACTCCCTTGCGGATGAGTCCCCAGATTCAAAGTGCAGGACTCCTCTACATCATTTGCTTCTGCTTCTGGCCACTGGAACCGCAACTGGACACTTCCGGAACCCACAGGACTGCAACTCCTGAGACAACCTCGATTTGCAACATTGTTTCTCTGGCTCCCTCCAGCAACTGCAACATTTCCCTGGCTGTACATCACCTGGGCTTGGCAAGACTTCAGCTGCACTAGGAAACCAGAAGGAATCTCCCTTAGAGTGAAGGAGTCACTCCCCTGCATCTGAGACGAACCTACAGCAACAACAACTAGCTGCGTGGATCTGCTCTCCTCTGGAACTACGTTGATCCTGCATCACAGTTTGTGGTCTGCAGTGTTCCCCTTGGTCCTCTCTCCTCCCTGTCCAACTTGGGACATGGTGAACCCTTGCCTCTCCTTGCAGGCCAGCAGCCCTGTGCATTGTGACTCTTGCAGCAACGAAGGCTTTTTGACTCCTCCTCCAGGGGATCCTCAGGCTTCGAGTAGCCGCAGCCTTCAGCACTTCATCCTGCCAAGGCCAGTCTCCTCTCTGCTGCTCCAGTGATGTGGGACTCATCTCCAGGTGTGTTGAGTGGGTCTCACTGCAACTTACTGTGGCTGCTGCCAGTGGGTTGCCTGTGGGGGCTGTGACTGCTTCTGCTGGCCCTCCCAACTGCTGAGGGTCATCCCAGACTCCCCTCCAAGGGTGGAGTCCCCTGGAGCGTGCTGGTCCTCTTCAGCCTTACATCTCTTCTTTTGCTTCTTCTTGAATTTGCCAAGGCTTGTTGGTGGCTCTCCTAAACCACTGACCATCTCTGACCCGATGACCAATGTGGGACACCATTTGCACCACTCCAAGGACTTCTCTTCAGCTCCTGGGCTCCACAGCTGGTCTTTTTTTTCCCCTTTCAACCTGGATCATCCACAGAAGGCTGGGTAGTGGCTCCTGCCCTGACTGGACACTCCACGTGGACTGGACTCTGTCCCCTTCTTTTGAAGGTCCTCCTCTTCCAGAATCCACCTTTGGATTCCTCTGGTCTGGTTCTGTTCTTGCACAATCCATTTTCTAAGTCCTCTAGTTAGTCTTTGGGAAAACCAGGTACTTATCTCTGCTCTCCTGGTCGCTGGGGGTCACTTAGGTACTCACCTCTTGGGATCCCTAGTTATTCTAGCTCCCTTTTAACTACTCCATATTCTTGGGAGGGGAACTTCACTTTGCATTCCACTACTTTAGTATATGGTTTTGTCCTCCCCTGGGGTCCTAACATTTTTTGCTAATTCGTACAAATGCTTGTGGATCTCTCTCTCTCTCTCTCTCTATATATATATATATATATATATATATATATATATATATATATAGTGTGTATTTACCTCCAGTTGAAGGACTGTTTATAAGTAATCTAGTGTGGTGTTGCTATTATAAAATACCTTTATTTTTGTAACACTGCGTGGTTCCTTTCATGTGTGATAAGTTACTGTGTGACTATTGTGATATTGCATAAGCTTTACATGTCTCCTAGATAAGTCTTGGCTGCTCATCCACAGCTACCTCTCGAGAGCCCTGACGTCCTAGACACTGCCTACATTCATTAATAAGTGTTGCCTGGACGCGGTATGAGGTGCCAGCTCCATAGGTGTTGACCACAAACCAGGCCAGCTTCCCACAATTATCATCTTCATTTTTTTCCTCCAGTGGCCACTCCCTAGTGGTGTTGGACCCATCAGGACCTGTACTTGTTCCGTCCTTGTCCGCCACCCCCAGTTCCATTTCCACCCTCCCTGTTGCTCTCCACCAAGTTGGCTGTGATCGCTCACCCAAGAGGGTGGGCGTGTCCTTTGCAACTGGCACCTCACCTTCTACCCCAATTACCTCTGCTGCCCTGAGTTAAGAGGCTATTGACCTCCTGAGGAGTATTTCTGTGGGTCAGACTGCCATTCTGAATGCCATCCAGGTGCTGGGCAGCCAGCTTCAGCAGGTGATTGCGTACCTGGAAGGCATTCGTAGTCACATGTCTGGCCTATAGAGGTCTCTTCAGGCTCTGGCCTCCTCACTCATGTTAACCTTCCATCCTCCCTCGCCCAGTCCCCCCCACCACCTACCTCTTCCACATCCAACACCCACATCCACATGTGCCCAACTCAATACACACAAGCAGCACACATAAGCACAAACACAAGACACACCCAAAATTCCTTCAGACACCACCCCACCCCACCCCAACAAACCTACACACACCATACACCAGACACTACGCCAACACCAACAGTCCCACACACACCATACCCCCAGATACCATCAACACCCCTACAGACCCACACACACCATACCCCCAGACACCATCCAACACCCACAGAGCCACACAACACACACACTATACCCACAGACACCACCCCAACACCCACAGACACAGCCACTGCCTACACCAAACCCCCAGGCACCACCCCAACACCCACAGGCACAGCCACCACAAACACACCATACCCTAGACACCACCCCTACACCCACAGGCATAGCTACCAGTCCCACCTTAGCCTGCACCTCCACCTCACAGCGCAGATATGCAAACATCCACACTCACACATGCAACTGACACCATCCAAACCCAAGCATACCTGAGACACACACACACCAGCATCAACAACACCCACAGCTGACACAAGCACTTCCTCAACCTCCCAACCCATAATTCCCTCTGCAGATCCAACCCATTTTCCCAAAGAAAGTTTCCTGTTTGACCTTGCCCTTACCCCTGTGAAAACCCCTTCCAAAACCAAAAGGACCCTGCCCACATCCCAACCCACCCCTTCCACATCCAAGACCTCCCCTGATACACCAGCCCACCGCCCGCCCTGAAACCAGCCACACCCCTCTGACCCCCAAGAAGAAGCCCATCCCTCCCAAAACCAAACCCACCCATCTTCAATTCGACCCCACTCCACCCAAGGGTGATCATTGAGGTGCCTGGCATGCCTTCCTGATGCCTCTTTCCTGTGGAGGTTCCTATGGCAGTGACAGTGATCAGAGAGTCACATTGTGGTGCACAGCAGTGTGCAAAAACTATTATTTTTGGACTGGCCATTGGCCTCTACTCATATTCGGGCTTCTTTAATAAACCCAAGCTGTTGTTTTGGTACGCATTTGTCCTGGCATTACTTGACTACCTTTTTGCTGTTCCTGGGTAGTTTTTGACGTAGGCTCTCATTATTCTAATGGACTACTGTTTTTGAGCTGCAGAATCGCCTGCTTTGTGAGAGTCTTAACCCATTACAGGTGACACCTGTCACCCTAATCCGGATTTTGCTCCAACTAACTAGCAGTGCCTCATCTCTACCCAAGAGCAGGGATGATTGGGCAGCCAAGCACATGACACTATTGACTCCTCAAGGAAATCATGGTCACTCAGATCTCATCCGTTTCGCTCAGTTACATTAGTCTCACATATACAAGGACAAGTTGAGGCAGTATATGTTTCAATAAGGTTTTAATGAAGAAACTGCATCTTAGACAATAAAGCATGTACTGCAATAACCAGGGCGATAAAGCTTGACAAGATTAAGATTGTGACAAGGAAAGGAAAGTATAGAAATAATGCTACCATATTGTCACTACAGTAAAGTCAATAGACTAATTCCTACCTAGGCTATATTAGAGCACAGCATGTTAAGCTCTAGTTCTGCCCTTCAGGTTCCCCTGGGAAGATATCAACCCCCATACCAGGGCAAAGGCCTGAAGTCTACATAAGCAGCTGTAGCGAAGTGTTCAGCAATCAGCATACAGTTGTGGTCATCTGGCTGGAATCTCCCTCTAACTTGTATGGTACAGGGAAGTGTTTTTATAATAAAACGATTGATGTTTTGAGAAAATGTCCCTCGTTAAGGATGTGTGTATTTTTATGAATACCAGAGACAAAACATTACTACGTTCACCAGCAACATATCTTACTGTAGCCTTGAGAGACGCACAGAGTGCTTGTTTAAGAACACAGTGCTGGCCTAAGCAAAGAACAGCTAAATAGAGTGAAATGAAATAAGACCGCAATGTGGATATTGTTAAAATAATAAACGAAGCAGAATAAAATATATCTAGGTTAAAGTGCACAGCGGCAGGCCTAGTGTGCTAAAAAAACATGCATGGAGCTATAACTAAAATGGCTACACAACGTCCCTACAGTTGTGATTAATTCACCCTGATTGCTGATCCATTTGCTGTGGCAAGCAAGATCTGACTTTGGGAGCAGTGCTGGTGTCAACCAGGACACAGGGAGATGTTTAATTGATGGATATGTGGCTGGTAATCCAATTGGGGTGTCATTAAATTGTGTTGTTAATATGGTAATTATTTAATCTTGGCTTGGTCAATGTCAACATCTATTGGGTTACATTTGTTCCCGTGATGTAGATTGAACATTCATATCATGTGTGCAATCTAGAGTTTTGTTTGTTCACACATGGAGGGTGTTCAATTGGGCTATCTTCCTATACACTTAGCTGACCATGTGTACATTTTCATGTGTGTACCTTCCAGCTACTTCATCTTCATGTGTGACTGATGCTGTTGTATTTGCTTTCTTGACTTGCACTAACACATTTGGCACATAGGCATGGTGCGTGGTTATACTATTGGTTGTCCTTGAGGTACATGAAGACCCAGTTCCTGTACAAATAGTGTTTTAGGGGTATGTGCAAAGTGAAATGTGTCCCAGGACAGCATCCTTCCTGGGGTTCCCCTGATGCCGCCATCCATATTCTGCAAGTATTGTTTACATTGTGAGATTTGGATATTTTTCTCACAAACTATTGAGCTTCCCATTTACCTTACATTCTCTTGTAACGTGGGTGATATATGTGCGTCCATTACAGGGATAGTGTATGAAAGGGATGTTTGGGTTAAACAATACATCCATACAGATGTGCTTTCAATATCACGATTGGCCATGGAATGTGGGCAATGTGAGGGTGTCAGTTCAATTGGTAGCTGTGATATTGATGTGTTGTTGCTATTGTGTGACACAATGTTATGTACACTTCACTGTCCCTGAAACTGGGAGGTGCAAACATGTCTGTTTTTTTGGAGTGTGGCAGTGCAATGTCAGTGACCTGTCCAAAGTGGGCGTCATGGGGCTGTGATTGGATCTTATGTTGTGTACAACTCCAGCCTGGGACACAAAAAAGTATACTTGGTCCATGGAGCACAGCCTCCATACCAGGTTCATGGTGGCATGTCAATTTGCTGTTGAGCTTGGGGACATGGGTAGTTGTGTGATCTTACCGTCTGTTGCATCTACGACGACATTGATTTTGGGCTTCTTCTATCAGTAGCAGCAGACGCAGTTTGTGTAGGATCAGCTCCATGGCAGCACAGGATGTGTGAAGGTGCTGACAGGTGAATTCCTGCCTTATATGCCTCCATTTCCGCCAGCTGAGATGTGGTGGTTGGACCGTCACAGTGATGTCAGCAGAAAGCAGCATCATAATATGTCCGGCAGAAACACTAGCGGTCTGTCCTCTGACAGCCTCATTGGCCTATCTCACCACCGTGGCAGTCTGCGCTATCTGGTGGTGCTGGTGCGACTCCAGTGGTGTTTCATCTATGGAACCTCATGTATCATAATACGGTGGTCTGACCACCAACCCGATGGTTGTCGGACCGCCGCTGGCATAATGGCAGTCCACAGACCGCCAAATCGTAGTCAGGCCCTAAGTGTTGCGGATGGTCATTGCTGTAGTGCGAAGAGCCAGTTGGGTGTCAAGGGTGGTCTTTGCTGTATCATGAGGAGTCGGTCAAGCATGACAGATAGTTGTTGTTGGCACAAAGAGCAAGTTTTACTAAAGCCTCATGTTGGCAGTCGCGGGTGGCAGAGTTTCGGCACAAACAGGCCCATTGGAGTCCTGAGGAGCCCAAACTTCAGGATTTTCACCATTTCTTCCTTGGAGATCAGGCAACTGACCCTTGGGGACACTCTGGGTAGCCAGGGAGAAAGGCTAGCAAGTCCAATCTTCCTTCTCAGACAGCATGGCAGTCCTCAAGCAGCAGGGCAGACCTACTTCTCTAGCTTACACAGGTCCAGGAATGTTCTGAAGAGGTGCTCTGAATGTTCAATATTTATACCTGGTGTATGTCTTTGTGTGAGAGGACTCCCTTGCCTACCCACACATCTGGTTCTGTAAGGTTTTTCCCCTGTCAAGTCTCCAAACTGTCTAGGGTGACAAAAGAGAGGGCAGGCCTGGTTTCAGGTTCCTTTGTGTGTGTGCAAGAGGCAAATCCCTTTCAAGTGTAAGTGGGACTGGGTGCAGCCCCTCCTCAGTCATCCTGCCAGATTGGCCCATCCTGTCCACTTAAGCCCCCTTTGTGTTACTGTCTGAAGAGAATACACAAACCCCAACAGCAGAGCCATTCAGTCATGTGATCTAGCACACTGACAGAGGGCAACCTGGCTGGGACAAGAAAATATCAACATTATAAAAGTGGCATTTTCAGAATTATAAATTGAAATCTGACTTCATCATTAAAGAGGATCTTGAATAACAATTCTCAATCTGCTCACAAACTAAAGTTAGCACTCAAAAAATGTAATAATGAAACCCACTGTTAGTCAATGGGAGGGGTATGCCTTACAAAAGTGAAAGGTGACTTTAGGTGTTTTCCACTGCCAGGCCATGGAAAACCTAAGTGCGCATGTCCTACTTTTTAAATACAATGCACCCTGCCCTGTGAGCCTTCAGGGCCTAACTTAGGGGTGACTTAAAAGCATTAAAAATGAAGGTTTAAGTCTGGCAAAAGGTTTATTTTGCACCATCAGAATGTCAGTTTAAAATGCACTACAGGCTGCAGTGGTAGCCCCAAGACATATTGGTAGAGTGCTACATTAGTGGGTAGCGCAATGAGTGCTGCATGCCCACTAGTAACATTTAATTAACATTTTGTACCATTTTCTAAGGGGCTTACAAGTTAATTAAATGTGGTCAATTTTATCATGTTCGAAGGAGCAAACCCAAGCACTAAGCACTGGTTAGCAGGGGTAAAGTGCACAGAGGCCTAAAGTCAACAAAAACGAATTCAGCAAACAGGAGGTGTGAAAGCAAAAGGTTTGGGGAATACCACACCAAGCATGTAAGGTCTAACAATGGGGGTGCTAAATTTTTGGCACCTTTGGTAAGTAGAGGTAAATCATACTGGTCCATTAATGGGTATAGGTCAGCAGTGTCAGCAAACATCAAAGAGTCGAGGGTGAACCTGCTGGGGACCATTCTCCTGTGTGCAGGATACTGAAAGGTGATATGGTATATAAATCCTCCAAAGTAGTTACACTACTATGTGAGATGTTGATTTGGTATTGCCTTTGTTTGAATCTTGATAGGACGATGAGTATCCATTGGTTGCTCCCGCTCCGCCGCCCAGCGCCATCCTCACCGTCTTTTCCTTTAGTCCAATTCCCCTGCCGATGCATCCCCTGTGTCCCCTCCCCCTCCCCACTCCTCTCCACCGTCTCTTCCTTTTCCTTTAGTCCAATTCCCCTGCCGCTGCCATCCCCTGCGGCCCCACCCCCCCAGCCATCCCATTCGCCCTGCCCGCCCTCCTCCCAGCTGCCACTCCCACCCTCCCCCCCATTTATGGCAGCTGCAGCGTGCTAACAAGGAGCAACCCTTGACCCTGCTTCTGCAGGTAGGTCGCTCCCCGCTCCGCCGCCCAGCGCCATCTTCACCGTCTTTTCCTTTAGTCTAAATCTCCTGCCGCTGCGTCCCCTGCGGCCCCTCCCGCCTCCCCCCCTCCTCCTCACCTCCGTTTCTCTTTCTTTAGTCCAATTCCTCTGCTGCTGCGTCCCCTGCGGCCCCTCCCACCTCCCCCTCCTCTTCACTGTCTCTTCCTTTTCCTTTAGTCCAATTCCCCTGCCGCTGCGTACCCTGCGGACCCTCCCGCCTCCCCCCTCCTTCTCACCTCCATTTCCTTTTCTTTTTTTCAGCTGCTGCCATCCCCTGCAGCCCCACCCCCCCAGCCTTCCCATTCACCCAGCCCTCCCTCCTCCCAGCTGCCACTCCCACACTCCCCCCATTTATGGCATCCGCGGCACGGTAACGAGGAGCAACCCTTGACCCTGCTTCTGCAGGCAGGTCGCTCCCCGCTGCGCCGCCCAGCGCCATCCTCACCGTCTTTTCCTTTAGTCCAATTCCCCTGCTGCTGCGTCCCCTGAGGCCCCTCCCACCTCCCCCCTCCTCCTCACCTCTGTTTCTCTTTCTTTAGTCCAATTCCCCTGCCGCCGCGTTCCCTGCAGCCCCTCCCACCTCCCCCTCCTCTTCACTGTCTCTTCCTTTTCCTTTAGTCCAATTCCCCTGCCGCTGCGTACCCTGCGGACCCTCCCGCCTCCCCCCTCCTTCTCACCTCCATTTCCTTTTCTTTTTTTCAGCTGCTGCCATCCCCTGCAGCCCCACCCCCCCAGCCTTCCCATTCACCCAGCCCTCCCTCCTCCCAGCTGCCACTCCCACACTCCCCCCATTTATGGCATCCGCGGCACGGTAACGAGGAGCAACCCTTGACCCTGCTTCTGCAGGCAGGTCGCTCCCCGCTGCGCCGCCCAGCGCCATCCTCACCGTCTTTTCCTTTAGTCCAATTCCCCTGCTGCTGCGTCCCCTGAGGCCCCTCCCACCTCCCCCCTCCTCCTCACCTCTGTTTCTCTTTCTTTAGTCCAATTCCCCTGCCGCTGCGTTCCCTGCAGCCCCTCCCACCTCCTCCTCACCGTCTCTTCCTTTTTCTTTAGTCCAATTCCCCTGCTGCTGTGTACCCTGAAGCCCCTCCCGCCTCCCCTTCCTCCTCACCTCCGTTTCTCTTTCTTTGGTCCAATTCCCCTGCCGCTGCGTCCCCTGCGGCCCCTCCTTCCTCCCCCCTCCTCCTCACCGTCTCTTCCTTTTCCTTTAGTCCAATTCCCCTGCCGCTGCTTCCACTGCCGCTGCTTCCCCTGTGGCCCCTCCCGCCTCCTCCCTCCCCCTCCTCCTCACCTCCGTTTCTCTTTCTTTAGTCCAATTCCCCTGCCGCTGCGTCCCCTGCGGCCCCTCCCGCCTCCCCCCTCCTCCTCACCTCTGTTTCTTTTTATTTTTTTCCTGCCGCTGCCATCCCCTGTGGCCCCACACCCCCAGCCTTCCCATTCACCCAGCCCTCCCTCCGCCCAGCTGCCACTCCCACCCTCCCCCCCATTTATGGCAGCCGCAGCGCGGTCGGGCCACGTCTGCGCCCATCCGTGCCAAGACCGCGCCCAGCGCCAGTCCCCCTGGCCCTCTCAGACAAACCTACTCCCTCCTCACCCTCCACTCACTCAACCCAGGCCCCCACCTCACCTGCACCCTTTCCAGCCCCACACACACTCATGGCTCCTTCACCA
This sequence comes from Pleurodeles waltl, assembly GCF_031143425.1. Classification (NCBI taxonomy): domain Eukaryota; kingdom Metazoa; phylum Chordata; class Amphibia; order Caudata; family Salamandridae; genus Pleurodeles; species Pleurodeles waltl. The sequence goes on along the minus strand of NC_090440.1, from coordinate 582,886,951 downwards.
GCCACACCTGTCATTTCTCCTGCTCCTCATCCCTCACACCACACACCAACCATAGCGACCCCCGACAACAAACACAACACCCCCAACGCAATACTCACCTGCTCTGCCCCCACCCCAACCAACCAGCCCCACCGCACACCAGCCCACAACCAGAACACACCCCGCAACCACACCCTCATGCACCACACCAATACCACCCACCACAACCACCTCAACTGCCTGCTCCTCAACACCCGCTCCCTTCACAAACATGCCATAGAACTCTGGGACCTCATCACATCACACTCACCTCCATTTCCTTTTCTTTTTTCCTGCCGCTGCCATCCCCTGCGGCCCCACCCCCCCAGCCTTCCCATTCGCCCAGCCCGCCCTCCTCCCAGCTGCCACTCCCACCCTCCCCCCCATTTATGGCAGCTGCAGCGTGCTAACAAGGAGCAACCCTTGACCCTGCTTCTGCAGGCAGGTCGCTCCCCGCTCCGCCGCCCAGCGCCATCTTCACCGTCTTTTCCTTTAGTCTAAATCTCCTGCCGCTGCGTCCCCTGCGGCCCCTCCCGCCTCCCCCCCTCCTCCTCACCTCCGTTTCTCTTTCTTTAGTCCAATTCCTCTGCTGCTGCGTCCCCTGCGGCCCCTCCCACCTCCCCCTCCTCTTCACTGTCTCTTCCTTTTCCTTTAGTCCAATTCCCCTGCCGCTGCGTACCCGGCGGACCCTCCCGCCTCCCCCCTCCTTCTCACCTCCATTTCCTTTTCTTTTTTTCAGCTGCTGCCATCCCCTGCAGCCCCACCCCCCCAGCCTTCCCATTCACCCAGCCCTCCCTCCTCCCAGCTGCCACTCCCACCCTCCCCCCATTTATGGCATCCGCGGCACGGTAACGAGGAGCAACCCTTGACCCTGCTTCTGCAGGCAGGTCGCTCCCCGCTGCGCCGCCCAGCGCCATCCTCACCGTCTTTTCCTTTAGTCCAATTCCCCTGCTGCTGCGTCCCCTGAGGCCCCTCCCACCTCCCCCCTTCTCCTCACCTCTGTTTCTCTTTCTTTAGTCCAATTCCCCTGCCGCTGCGTTCCCTGCAGCCCCTCCCACCTCCTCCTCACCGTCTCTTCCTTTTTCTTTAGTCCAATTCCCCTGCTGCTGTGTACCCTGAAGCCCCTCCCGCCTCCCCTTCCTCCTCACCTCCGTTTCTCTTTCTTTGGTCCAATTCCTCTGCCGCTGCGTCCCCTGCGGCCCCTCCTTCCTCCCCCCTCCTCCTCACCGTCTCTTCCTTTTCCTTTAGTCCAATTCCCCTGCCGCTGCTTCCCCTGCCGCTGCGTCCCCTGCGGCCCCTCCCGCCTCCCCCCTCCTCCTCACCTCTGTTTCTTTTTATTTTTTTCCTGCCGCTGCCATCCCCTGCGGCCCCACACCCCCAGCCTTCCCATTCACCCAGCCCTCCCTCCGCCCAGCTGCCACTCCCACCCTCCCCCCCATTTATGGCAGCCGCAGCGCGGTCGGGCCACGTCTGCGCCCATCCGTGCCAAGACCGCGCCCAGCGCCAGTCCCCCTAGCCCTCTCAGACAAACCTACTCCCTCCTCACCCTCCACTCACTCAACCCAGGCCCCCACCTCAACTGCACCCTTTCCAGCCCCACACACACTCATGGCCCCTTCACCAGCCACACCTGTCATTTCTCCTGCTCCTCATCCCTCACACCACACACCAACCATAGCGACCCCCCGACAACAAACACAACACCCCCAACGCAATACTCACCTGCTCTGCCCCCACCCCGACCAAACAGCCCCACTGCACACCAGCCCACAACCAGAACACACCCCGCAACAACACCCTCATGCACCACACCAATACCACCCACCACAACCACCTCAACTGCCTGCTCCTCAACACCCGCTCCCTTCACAAACATGCCATAGAACTCTGGGACCTCATCACATCACACTCACCTGACATCGCCTTACTCGCGGAAACCTGGACCAACCCCTCCTCAGAACCCGACATAGCCATCGCCACCCCCAAGGGATTCAAACTCCAACGCAAACACCGCTTCAACAGGCCAGTTGGTGGCACCGCCATCCTACACAGGGACACCATCAAAGTCACCACTATCTCCCAAGACACTATCGACAACACAGAACACATGCACTTCCTGATCCACATTAACAACAACTCCACCCTCAGAGGTACATTAATCTATAGACCACCAGGATCACGCCCCGCCTTCTGCGACACCATCACCGACACCATCTGCTCGCATGCCCTCACCTCCACAGGCTACATCCTCCTCTGTAATTTCAACTTTCACTTGGAGAACCTACAAGACCACAACTCTACCTCCCTCATAGACAACCTCACCAACCTCGGACTCAAACAACTAGTCACCGCACCCACCCACTCAGCAAGACAGTGCTTGATGCAATTTTCACCTCAAGCCAGCACAGAGCCTACACCCACACCACCGAACTCCTCTGGACTGACCACCACTGCGTCCACTTCACCAAACCCTCCACACACCACCATCAACACACCACACCCTACTGCATGTGGGACAAGATCCCCACAGAACGCCTGAACTCCCAACTGGCTCATAACCCCCCCCACACCAACGACCCCAACACAGGAGCATACAACCTCTCCAAATGGATCACCACCTGCGCAGACACACTAGCCCCCCTCAAAAAAAACATCGCCACCCGCAACATCAAGAACGCCCCATGGTTCACCCCCGAACTCCAAGACTCCAAGCGCAAATGCTGCCACGCTGAGATAATATGGTGGCTAGAACCCTCTACAACCAACTTCTTCACCCTCAAAACCACCATTCGCACCCATCACCAACTCATACGCACCGCCAAAAGAGATCACTACAAGACACGCCTTGACAACAACTCTCAAAACAGCAAAGAACTCTTCACCATCATTAATGAACTTGCCAAACCTAAAGCCAGCAACATAAACCCCTCACACACACAGCCCCTATGTGATGCCCTCTCCAACCACTTCCACCACAAAATCCTGGACATCCACAACAGCTTCATACCACACACACCCACCACACACTCACCGAACCCAACCCCCACTCATGACTCCCCCACCACACTCACCACCTGGGCCCCCACCACACACGAAGAAACCGAAAAAACCATGAACTCCATCCACTCCGGATCCCCCTCCGACCCCTGTCCACATCGCATCTACAACAAAGCCAGCCCAACCATCGCCCCCATGCTCCGCGACATAATCAATTCCTCTTTCGACTCCGCCACCTGCCCAGATCCTTGGAAGCATGCGGAAATCACCGCTCTCCTAAAAAAAACAAAGCCGACCCGGGGATCCTCTCCAACTATCGCCCATCTCCCTCCTCCCTTGCCCCGCCAAGGTTGCCGAGAAACTAGTCAACGCACACCTATCCCACTTCCTCGAAGCAAACAACATTGTTGACCCCTCACAATCCGGGTTCCGCAAGAACCACAGCACGGAAACCGCCCTCATCGCATGCACTGACGACATCAGGACCAAAGTCGACAAAGGCGAGACCGTTGCACTCATCCTCCTAGACCTCTCCGCAGCCTTTGACACCGTCTGACACCACACACTCCGCACATGCCTCCACAACATAGGAATTCGCCACAAAACCTTAGACTGGCTCACCTCCTTCCTCACTGACCGGACCCAGAGAGTCCGCCTTCCACCTTTCCACTCCACCGTTACCAAGATCATCTGCGGAGTCCCCCAAGGGTCCTCCCTCAGCCCCACACTCTTCAACATCTACATGATCCCCCTAGCCAACATCCTCCGAGCACACGGAATCACTATCCTCTCCTACGCAGATGACACCCAACTCATCCTCTCCCTCACCCGCAACCCCACCACCGCCAAAACCAACCTACACTCTGCTCTCCTCGACACCGCCAACTGGATGACTACTAACCACCTCAACCTTAACTCCAACAAAACCGAGATCATCATCTTCGGCCCCAACAAAACCACATGGGACAACTTCTGGTGGCCCACCGCCCTAGGCCCCGCACCCACCCCAGAAAACTACGCACGCAACCTCGGCATCATCCTGGACCCGTCCCTCTCCATGACACAGCAAATCAATGCTCTAACTTCCTCCTGCTTCCACACACTCCACACTCTAAAAAAATCCTTCAAATGGATTCCCCCAGATACCAGGAAGACAGTCACCCATGCACTCATCAGCAGCAGACTAGACCATGGTAACGCCCTCTACGCCGGCACCAAACTCAAACTCAAACGCAAACTCCAGGGAATCCAGAACACAGCCACACACCTCGTCCTTGGCCTCCCCCGCCACGAACCAATCTCATCACACTTCAAATTCCTTCACTGGCTCCCCATAGACAAGAGAATCACATTCAAGATCCTCATCCACACACACAAATCCCTCCACAACACCGGCCCAACCTACCTCAACGAAAGAGTGAACTTCCACACTCCCACACGCAACCTCCGATCAGCCGACCTCACCCTAGCCACAGTCCCCCGCATCCAACGCACCACCACAGGAGGCAGGTCCTTCTCCTACCTCGCCCCCAAAACCTAGAACTCCCTCCCCACCAACCTTCGCAAAACCAAAGACCTCCTGCTCCTCAGAAAGAACCTCAAGACATGGTTGTTTGAACAGTGACCCTCCCTGCCCCCCCCCCTTGACCCCACATAGCGCCTTGAGACCCTCACGGGTGAGTTGCGTGCTCTATAAATTTTTTTGATTGATTGATTGGTAAAACTGCTATCTGTTGATCTCGTACCTCTATTATGCTCAGTTTCCTTTATAAGGCTAGCAGATGGCATTAGATGTTTCTGCTATGTAATTCACAAGGGTCAGTGTTCATTTTCATTTTACACAGGATTATGCACCTGCCTACATATGTGAAATTCCCCAGTTTTTCTTCGCACCCAAAGCTTTTTGTAGTGAAGTGCTTCAACAGGTATAGCCACGTAATGAAGGAAATGAGAACTTCTGCATCTCAGTTATTACCAACTTGAGGGAAAACGTTTGCCCCAGTAACATCAACAACTTTGAGTAGATGAGTATAGGAGATAATTTCCATGGCAGGCATTGATATAGGCAATTTGGGGCGCATTCAGCCATGGGTACCAAGGCTTCCAAGGCGTTCTGGGCTGATACATGGCTAGAGGGCATCTTGAAATCTGTGCATTGGTCTAGAGTGTTAACTTTTAAACCATTTTATTGTAAACATGTTGAACATGCTGCAATGACAGTTGTTAACATGCGTTGAACATGTATGGCATGAGTCTCTGGACCTGTGATAAAATTGTATATTGTTTTAGCCAGTTGTGAAGAAGTGTCCTAATTTTAGTAAATACAATGAAGGTAAATATTATCCCACCACTGTGACTTACCCACCCTGAGGATGGTTATGTGTGTTATTTTGGCTCTCCTGAGCTTCTCAGGCAATCGACCAGGTGTCCGCATGAGGTATCAGTCCCTGTGTGGTCTGGAGGAGTGGACAACTAGAAACTGCTTTCCTGTTGCATAAGAAGATGTGCCATTTGCAGTAAGACTTAATATGACTTGTCCTTTTTGATTTTCGACTTTCCACTTCACACACAGACCCTGAACACTCATGGGGGCATCAAGAAAGGAGGAAGACATTTGGGGATTGGTTCTAGATCTACTGTAATTGATTGGTTGTATTTTACGCCAATCCCTGCTGGGTCTGCAGGGTTATTGGTACTGTAGTGTGTGTAGTGTGTTTAAGTGTTGTGGAAAATAAACATAATGAAAAGAGACTGCATAATATGCGCATCCGTTGTCTTTACTAAAATCAGAGTCACTTTCAGAACTGACTAGTAGAATCTGAAATTACATTTCTTTCATCCTGCCTTGACGTACTTGAATATTATCTGCCACATAATTGCTCTATAAAGAAGATCTATAACTAAACCTTACATTATGGGAAGTACAATTGAACATATTGATCTCTAACAAATTAATAAAAATCAGCTGCAATACTTGGAAACCTATTCTCAACACAGACAATACATTGATACGGGAACAACCTGAAGATTGTTTCATGCTTCGGATTCATTTTGAGAAAAAAGTTTCTCTATCGTATCTGCTCTTGGCATCAGTGAGATAATACTGAAAGCCCTTTGTACCTGGGCAGCGCAGAAGTTCATTAATAAACAGCTAATTACAAAGCAGCTTGAAAGGTAAATTATACCACTGGAATAAATAAGCAGGTTGTGAATGGGCCAAGTCTGCTACACAGGTCTGTGCAGAATGAGAAGAAGCGCAAGTAGGTCATGGTTAAGTTTTTAGTGGCCGAAAGCAAAATAGAGAGAAAAGAGAGCAGGTCAAAGTAATCAGCCAGAATGGGCACACCGTTCATCAACAAATGGTTAAAAAAGCCGACTATTAACACGTTGGAGTCAGTGTTCTGTTGAGTGACATTTTGGATAAAAACATTTTAGAAGAGGCATTATTTTATTGTAGAAACTAAAGTATAAAAAGTACAAAATACTGTATTTCTCCAGTCAATAATATTAGGAGCTGTTTCCACCTAGAACAACTTGTCTCCTAAACAGTGTTATTGTTGACTGACACACAGATAGCGCACAATACCGTTTGTGCATTATCTGGTGTTAAAACGTTTCCATAGTCCTGCGCCTTTGGAGTTACATTGAGGGGTCGAGTAAGAGATACATTGGAGAGCATAGCACAAAGTGAAATGGGCCTGTTCTTTCCAATCACTCCTTCACCCTTTATATAGTTCTCCCCAAACAGTGGAAGTACCTGGTTTCTCTTGCAGCCTTCACCATCGCTCTAATGCTACTGATAACGCGTCCAGCCCTTGTAAATTACCTGTACCTGGACACGCTGGAGGTTGGTGAACCTTTTAGCCGAGTTGGGCTCTCCTCATCCTCGAATAGTTGGGTCACTTAAATCAATAATCAATAACTATTGTATCCGATAGCCAATACTCAATTAATAGATTGAAATAACACATTAGGAATCAATAACAGTTGGTATTTCGACTCACCATGACCTTTCAGTCATGAATAACCACACAGGTTTATTAAAAGTTAATGAGTTTATTTCCCTATATTAACAAAGCTAGCACAATGTATATAAGTCTCAAAACCAAATGATATATGTATACGAACATTACTAGCTGTCCATAGCGGCGGAAGACACGTAATCTACGCAAAATCTGAATTATAATACATTCAGTTATAGCAGTACAAATCACTAATATACGCAACTGAATTTGACTAATTTCATACATCGGTCAGCATAACAAGATTTCAATTTAGCATGGTGCATCAAATGAATACCTCGACTAGCCTCTAATTAGCATTGGCATGTGGGGCTTCATGCAAAATGAATTTAGTCAACACAAATTTAGAAAACTTCTAGCTTGGGCCCTATAAAAATAGCAGTTGGTACCTAAAAGGAAAAACACAATGCATAATACAATTATCCTTTCATAATTACCAATTACAATCAGTATTCAAGAAAGTCTTCGTCCTTCAGGTACCGGTTCGATCAGCATGGGGCAGATTTCAAGGGGCAAAGTTAAGGACAAGTTTCCTTGCAGCAGCAAGGAGAATGGGGCAAAGTTACTGCATGGGAAAGACGGGGACAAATTAAAGTTAAAGTCTCTAGGGTGAGAATTCTCAAAGTCTCTTTCTCTGTGATAGAGAAAAGGGTATCAAGATGTCGTCTAAGATGATGGCGTCTGGCATTTGGCTTCAAAATGGCATCAAGGAAAATGGCTGACTTCTCTTTGTCCAGTGGGATTAAGTAAGAAACATTCCAAATTCTGCAGGGTCTTCCATTGGAGGGTTCATAGGGTGGCTTCAATTTGACCAATGGAAAATGTCTTTCTCCTAGTACTCATTTATGCATACATTGTCCTTGGAGCCTTGGAACACAAGTTGCAACACAGTTTGCCAATTATTTCGATATCAGTACTCTTATTGTCCGCACCTGCAGAGACTGACCTTGCTTCAAAGGGGATGAAACTTGCCTAGCACGAAACCTTGGAGATAAGTATGTTAGTCATCCCTACTGGAAAAATACAACTTCAAAGTAAAATATTCATTTTATTAGTTCAAGGAAAAGCCACGCAGTTAGAATTTGAGACCAGGCAACTAGGCCAAAGCCTCTACTAAATTTAAGCTAAGCACACACAGTTTCAATAAGAAATCATGGCACACATTTGTAATTATGACGAATTACTACAATTTTCAATGCTTCATGATTAATAAAGCTCGTTTATAATATTGGCGAACTACTCCAAGGGCACAATTTCCCACGTACATTATTTTCTTTACTAAAATCACACTACATTATACGATTTTGGTTACATGATATATGAATATATGTTGGTCCTTCTTTTTCTGCGTCATCAATCCCTCCTCTGATGACTAATTATGTCATCACACCAAATCTTCCCACAAATTTTATTCCATTAAAATTCTGTTCTAGTAATTTGGCACTTCAGTCAATTCCCTCTTTCTTTTGGTTCCCTTTGATTTTTCTCTGTATATTTCTACTATTTTGTTTTCTATTTTCTCTTCTTTTTTCCTTTTGTTCCTTATTTTCAATATTTTAATAGCTTTCCATATTCCCCAAATACCTAATAAACAAATTAATATTATTAATATTCCTTTTACTATTTTCAGTAACAATCCGTTCCAAACGTTGCTGAGCCAATTTCCCACAGAAGCAAATCCTTTTCCAACCTTCTCCCATACTCCTGGTTCTTTCAATTCCTTCAAATCTGTACTTTCGTTAGTTAAATTTGTAAGCATCTTTCTAATTTGCCCACTGCTGTCCGGTATATAAGTACAACAGTGACGTGTACCAAGCATTTTGCAAACGCCGCCATCCTTTGCTAAATGAATGTCTAAGGCAAGCCGATTTTGAAGAGTCATAGCGCTTTCTGCAGCAAGTTCAGCATCCATCAGGATTATAGCTCCTGAGAATTTTGTCAGCATGTTATCCACAATAGTAGACAACTTTCGTATTTTAATTGAATTCAAGATAACTCCCACTGAAGGAATCAAAGCTCCAAATATATCTCCTACCACACCAGAAGCTGTCTCCCTCTTCTGAACATGATGTGATTCAGACAGCTTTGGGAATTTCTTTAAGTCGCCCAGTTGATAAACCTTTGGGAATATTATTCCCAAATAACATCTCCCATACCATCCTTTAGGAGGACAATAATAGGCGTTAAGTCCACAAATGTAATATACCCCTGGAATAACTGGGTCTTGTCCATTCAGCATGAACGTCCATTTAGGTTGAAACAAAAACTTATGTTTACATTCACTCGTTCCTACAAAGACTGTGTCATAATATGATTTATGTCTATGTATACAGAATCTCCCTACGTGTAATGTATCTAAAGCTATTTTTCCTTGTGTCTTTATCGCGGCAAAAGCATAGTTATCTACAGATGTCCTCTTATGTAATTCCCTTTCTAATTTCTCCTTCACCTCTTTCCTCCTATTGTCAGTGTTATCTAAAAAACGTATTTCCATTGGTGAAAGCACGCATGTAAGGTTCTCTCTATGTGCGTGAACTGTGTGAAAAGGTGACAACGGCTCAAAGAAGCCCGTCATCAATTTTATAGAGTAATCTCTCGCTACTTTACTCAGGTACTCGATTATGGGGATATATGCAAATGTAACATCCTGATTGGAATAAAAGTAGTGAATATACTCCTGCCCATAAAATCTGGTCATTATTAAACTACACGTAATCCTGTACGTAAGAGGCATGCTATGATATGTCACCCCTTCCACTACTGAGGTAGGTATTTGTGTGCATACATAACAATCTTTCGCATCCATGGTCTCAACATACTCACTCAGCAATCGATAGAAAACATTGGACGAAAGTTCCTTTTTATCATGCAGATGTCTTTCGTCATGTTCGAGTTTCTTTAAAGGTGTTAGTTCAGTCATAGGCTTAGAAGTAGAAGCATCATTCGTCTCTTTCTCATCCTTTCCATGCATTCCAAGAACTATTGCTACAATGATTAGTACACATGCAGTTATTAGACCTATACACACGTATTTACAACACTTCATTGTATGCCCCTGTGTAGTGTACCCTGTCATGATCTATATAGAATCAGAAAGTTGAAGACACTTTATCAAATCAGGTTTGCTGATATATACAAAGCTGAACGAGTTCAATGTTCACACGGTTTTCTTTAGCAGCTTTGTCTTTTATCGGTTTAGCAGCTTTGTCTCAAAATCGGTTTCAAAGTCAATCAAGTTTAGCAATGTCTTAGCCGGTTTAAAAGTCAATCAGGTTATTAATGTCTTATTCGGTAAAGTTCATGGAGCTTCACTTCTCAAGTGCCAAAGTGAAGTTCTGCCTCTTCGTTCTCAAGACTGAGAGATACGAATTCGTCTGACCAATCGTTAGCGGCTATGTATGCCCATTCCGGACCGGAATACCTTCTGCTCGGTATTCTTTTCCTTTTCAATTTTGCGTCTCCCTTTGATTCTCTCTCACCGGTGCTTTCTTCTTTGGCTGTGTCTTTCTCTTCACTCGATGTTGCTGTTTCGACAGACGCTTCTTTTCTTTTCTCTTTCAACTTTGGTCCTTCACTTTCGTTTAATGTTTCTCTGATCCTTAACTTCACTGGCGATATGCTTTGTCTTCGTTTTGCACTATTTTCACCTGATGGACCTGCAACCGCTTCTGGAAGGGTTTGAACAGTTTCACTCTGTCCTGTCTAGTCTTCTCTCTCTAGGACGTCAATCAGGTTTTCCTTTTCTTTTCCTGTATCGTCTGCTTCTGGGAAAGCCCTCCTCTGATCAGGGTCTCCTGCTCCTTCACCTTTCTCAGGCCTTTTGTCTCCTTCACTTGTCTCAGGCTCTTTGTCTCCTTCACTTGTCTCAATCTCTTTGTAGCCTTCAGGACCTTCATCACTTCCTGAGACTTCTCCTTGGTCTTCCTCAAATGGATCGGTTGTTTCTTCCTCAGAAAATATCTCTCCTTCCTCTATTTCTACCTGTTCGCCTCCAGGTTCTCTTTGTTCTGTCTCGGTGCCTGGTACTCTCTTGTCAGACACTGGCGATTTCAGCGCTTCAACTTCCTCTTCTGTGGGGCACGTCACCCTTTTCGTGTGACTGGCGTGAATCCAGTTGGGAACTCCCGCACACTTCACAGCGGTAGAAGTTGTCAGAATCACTTGGAAAGGTCCTTTCCAACGGGGTTCCAGACACGACTTCCTCACGTGCTTCTTTATCACGACCCAGTCACCTGCTTTCAGGGCGTGTCCTGGACCTTGGATCGGTGGCAAGGTGGTTGGCTCCACCTGGTGAGAAAAAGAGCGCCCCACATCAGCTAGACCTTTTCAGAAGTCCAACACCATATCATCTGTAATATTTAAAAGAGCATTGGCAGGAACTGCTGGAAGCCTCATGGCTCTGCCCATGAGGATCTTGTACGGGGACAGTCCAGTTTTCCTATCAGGGGTGTTTCTCATTGACATTAACACCAAGCGCAATGCGTCAGGCCATTTTAAGTTTGTTGAAGCACATATTTTCGCCATCCTTGATTTCAATGTTCCATTCATTTGCTCCACTAGACCTGAGGCTTCAGGGCAGTAGCTACAATGCAATTTTTGCTCAATGTTCAGCACTGCACAAAGCAATTTTATTACTTCGTTATTGAAGTGACTTCCCCTATCTGATTCTAAGGAGATCGGGAATCCGAAACGTGGTATTAGTTCTCTCAAGAGTAGTTTTGCAACTGTGAGACTGTCATTTCTGCGTGTAGGGTATGCTTCAATCCAGTGACTAAAAATACACCCAATCACTAACACATACTTCAAGCCTCCATGCACAGGCATTTCAATAAAATCCATTTGCATCCTGCTGAATGGACCTCCAGCCCTCCCAATATGGCTCAGGTTTACTACTGTTCCTTTCCCTGCATTCATTTGTTGACAAATGATGCAACAATGGCAAACTGCTTCAGCAACTTGACGGAATTTGGGATTAAACCAATCAGTTTTGAATAGTCTAACCATGGCGTCCCTCCCAAGATGGGCTTGTCCATGGTAGAATCTGGCCAATTGCGTCAACAGACTGTTTGGCAGAACCAATTTCCCTTCACTTGAAACCCACAAATCATCTAGTTTCTTTACGCATTGCAATTTGGTCCATGAGAGTTTCTCATCTTCACTAACATCGTTCTGTAAGGACTTCAATTCATCCATTGTATCTACAACCTTTAGAGCAAAAGCTTCACTTGGTTCAAGTTCTGGCTCATTTATCAAGTTCCATTCATCTCTGAGCAATATACAGTTCAATGCGCAAAACCTTGCGACTTTATCTGCATATCCATTTCCAAAAGATATGTAATCCTGTGATTTCGAATGTGCACTGCATTTTACCACTGCTACTTCTCCTGGTAACTGGATGGCATGTAACAATTCTCTTATTCTTTCACCATTTTTCACTGGAGATCCTGAAGAGGTCATGAAGCCTCTCTGTGACCACAACTGTCCAAAGTCATGCACTATTCCAAATCCGTACTGACTGTCAGTGTAAATAGTGACTTTCATCAATGCGGAAATTTGGCAAGCTCTAGTAAGTGCTACCAGTTCCGCTACTTGTGCAGAGTAAACTCCTTGAAGCCAAGATGCTTCCAGAACACCTGTTATTGTACATACAGCATATCCTGCTTTCAATATTCCTAGTGCATCTCTTAAGCATGAACCATCAACAAAAATAACTTGATAATTTTCTTCCAATCGGGTGTCTTTGATATCAGGTCTTGGTTTTGTACAAAATTCAGTCACCTGAAGACAGTCGTGCTCGATGTCTTCAGCGTTCTCAATTTTGGCATTTTCACTGGGAAACAAGGTTGCTGGATTCAACGTAGTGCACCTTTTCAGCTGCACATTAGGTAAACCCAGGATTATTGTCTGGTACCTTGTAAGCCTAGGACCGGTCATGTGCTATGTTCGGGAACGTGTCAAAAGTATCTCGACTGAGTGAGGGACCATGACTGTTAAAGGATGTCCCATAACTATTCCTTCACTCTGATTTAAACTGATACCAACTGCTGCTACGGCACGCAAGCACCCTGACAGTGCTGCTGCACCCGGATCCAAAGTAGCTGAAAAATATGCTACTGGTCTGTTTACGCCACCATGGGCTTGAGTTAAGACAGACAAGGAACATGCATCACGTTCATGACAAAACAATGTGAAAGGCTTTGTGTAATCAGGCATACCTAAAGCTGGAGCCCTGCACATGCATTCCTTTAGTTCAATGAAAGCATCCATCTCATCTCCTTTCAGCTCTATTTCATCCTGCGCATCTTTCTGGGTCAGTTTCAGTAAAGGTTTTGCTAGAGTTGAGAAATTGGGAATCCATTGGCGACAATAGCTCACCATTCCCAAAAACTTTCTCACCTCTCTTCTCGTCTTTGGTGGACTCATTTGAAGTACACTTGTTATTCTTTCTTTCATAATTCTTCGTGACCCTTTCTCTATTTGGTGACCCAAATATTTCACTTTCTTCTGGCAGAATTGTGATTTTGAAGGGGACACTTTATGTCCGTTCCTTCCCAAATGGTTCAATAGGGCAATGGTATCAGCTGTACAGTCACTTTCTGTCTTAGATGCGATTAGCAAATCGTCAATGTACTGCACCAAGGTTGATTCAAATGGTAATTCCAACAATTCCAAATCTTTCTATAGAATCTGATGGAAAATTGATGGTGACTCCGAAAACCCTTGAGGAATTCGACACCAACTGTAGACCCTGGCCAGGAATTTGAAACAAAAGAGAAATTGGCTGTCCTCATGAAGAGGCACAGAAAAGAATGCTTGTGACAAGTCGATGACTGAGAACCACTCAGCATCACAGGGAACTTGAAACATTATCACAGCTGGATTTGGTACTACGGGACAACATTTGACCATTATGTCATTTATCTTCCTCAAATCCTGAACAATCCGGACCTTTCCACTCGGTTTTATCAGTCCCATAATTGGTGAATTACATGGACTGCTTAACACTTCTTTTAGTACTCCCTGTTTTACAAACTTATCAATGAGTTGGGCGACTTTTATGAGGGTGTCTTGCTCCATATGGTATAGTGGGGTCTGGGGAAAAGTTACATTGGGTTTTACAGTCACTTTCACTGGTTCTACTCCTTTGACCAATCCTACTTCTTTCCCTGTCATATCCCACACTTCCTTACCCACTGTTTCCTGTAACTCAGCAGGAATATCTGCTTCAGTGAGCATTGGGTAAAGAGTAATCAGGGGATACTCTTCATCGACAGTTTCCACTTCGTCCCCTCCTACACCGTCCTCTTCTTCCCCATCACTGTTTGTCTGGATTTTAATTCCATCATTTGAACACATAATCGAACACCCCAATTTGCACAATAAGGTGGTCATTCTGACCCTGGCGGTCTTTGACCGCCAGGGCGGAGGACCGCGGGAGCACCGCCGACAGGCCGGCGGTGCTCCAATGGGGATTCCGACCGCGGCGGTAAAGCCGCGGTCGGACCGGCACCACTGGCGGGGTCCCGCCAGTGTACCGCAGCCCAATTGAATCCTCCGCGGCGGCGCAGCTTGCTGCACCGCCGCGGGGATTCCGACCCCCCCTACCGCCATCCAGATCCCGGCGGTCGGACCGCCGAGATCCGGATGGCGGTAGGGGGGGTCGCGGGGCCCCTGGGGGCCCCTGCAGTGCCCATGCCACTGGCATGGGCATTGCAGGGGCCCCCGTAAGAGGGCCCCTACATGTATTTCACTGTCTGCTGCGCAGACAGTGAAATACGCGATGGGTGCAACTGCACCCGTCGCACAGCTTCCACTCCGCCGGCTCGATTCCGAGCCGGCTTCATCGTGGAAGCCTCTTTCCCGCTGGGCTGGCTGGCGGTCTGAAGGCGACCGCCCGCCAGCCCAGCGGGAAAGTCAGAATTACCGCCGCGGTCTTTCGACCGCGGAACGGTAACCTGACGGCGGGACTTTGGCGGGCGGCCTCCGCCGCCCGCCAAGGTCAGAATGAGGGCCTAAGTCTCTCCCTAATAATGATATTGGGCTTGAGTCACACACCACAAATTTATGTGACCCTTGATAGTTACCAATTCTGACTTGCACTGGATCTGTGACTGGGTTTGTCAGGTACCTATTTGCCACTCCCACTACTTGAACTGTTCTCCCAGAAAGTGGCAAATTTGGTACTTCGATGCTCCTAACAGTAGAGCGTGTAGCTCCTGTGTCAACCAAGAATGAAACGCGATGACCCATAACTCTTCCTTCCACATACGGACCCTTTTGATCAACTTCCAAAGATGCTGCAAGCATGCAATTTCCCTCCTCATCTGAACTTTCACTCTCCCATACATCGTTTATTAAATTCTCACTGTGTAATGGGAATTGGTGTACTGTGTCATTTTGGTTCATTCTTTGACCCGTGACCTGTTGAGGAAGCATTAGTTGTTGCTGATTCATTGGTGCTAAGGGTATTTGCATTTGCTGATTAGGTACCATGGGAAACTGCTGTTGCATTGGCTGCAACTGCGCCATTAGTGCATGGGGCATTTGCACCTGTTGTGGTTGTATGGGTTGTAAACCCTGCATCTGATTTACATTATTCTGAAAATTTGGATTTGGACCTCTCAATTTCAGTCCTCTCATATTCTGAAATGCATTGACATCATTGTTTTGCTGACCTACACCTTCCTGCACCATCATTGGGCACTCCCGTTTCCAATGCCCGACGATTCCGCACGTGTGGCATGGCATCACCTTCTTCATTGCCTGTATACCATTTGGAATCATAACAGTATTTAAGTCAGGACCATTATTCACAAAACCTCCTCGACCTCTGCCTCTCATCTGCGGCTGAAACATAGCATTTCCCTGCTGTTGCTGCTGCGGCATCTGTTGTTGAAAACCTTGCAAACCTTGCAAACCTTGCAAACCTTGCAAACCTGTCTGAGCTGCTCTAAGCTGCATCACCATCACCTTTTCTTTCAACCTTTTCTGTTTTGTCTCAATCTCATCACTGCAGTATTTTGCATAGTTCAACACTTCATCGATCGATTTTGACTGCCAACAAATCAAATGCATTTTAATCATCTGACTGACCTCGGGTCCCAACCCTTCTACAAATCTGAACACGAAATGGAGCATGTCCTTTGCTTCAATCGTTTCCGTGCCACTGTAATTTTTAAACGCTTTCAACAATCTCTCATAGTACGCATGTATCGACTCTTTAGCCTCTTGTGCTGTTCTGTCAATCCTCTGCCAATCCACATTTTTCGACGCAACCTTGGTTTTCATGTGCTCAATCACCTTATGGTATAAACTCGTTACCGTAGGCGATGGTGCACCTGTGTCCCTATCTCTTTCTGGTTCACTTGTCGGCCAAACTACGGCCCTTTTACAGTCTTCCCATAAATCTGCCAGAACCACAATTTCAAAAAAGGTATTCAGGTCTTCCCAGTAACATTTTGCGAGTTTCACAAATCTATCTGTTTGTTGATACCATTCGATCGGTTTCTCTCTTAATTTGGGGAAATCATCCATGAAGGATTGAATGTCACATCTGTGCCATGGTACATGTACAAGTTTTCCCCCTGCTGTCTCTCTCATTGGCAACATGGTTATCAGATCGTCATTTTGTTGTGCTTTTTCGTTCCGATCTGGGGTACTTTCCTTCTTTTTGTCCTTTTTCTTAACCCACCTGCTTTCCCACTTATCTAGACATCTCCAGACCTGCACACTCTGCAGTATCTCCTTAAGGTGCGTTTTCATCCCTGCAGATCTCATGTGTTCAAAATCTTTTGTCTCAAAGTCTAGCCTATAACTTCTGCTCAAGTGTTTAGTTTTATCTATATCGATCTCATTTCTGTCTGCAATTTCTTGTAACTTCTTATGTATGCTGCTCACTTCTCTTGTAATCCTAGGGCACATGTATCTCAGCTCTTCTTCTGTGTATGATTCTAACCTGTTCAGACCCATTGTTCCCTCCACTAGTTCATCTGCCTCCATGCCCAATCTTATTTTATTCAGGTATTCTTCTCCCTTCCCGCGGGATGTACTCTGTGGGGAGTTCAGACTGTTGAACCATTGTGTTAGCTGTTGTGCGTTCAGTCCCATCAATGTAGCACTTACATCAACTGCTACTGATGGTTGCTGTAACGTTTCAGTCTTTGAAGTTAACGGTACTAATAGTGGTGGATTTGACCTTACCACAGTCGACGGAGCACAAATTGGAATTGGACTAAATCCCGACAAGGACCCAGATCCATTTGGCAGTGTTGCTATCGGAGTCATTTCTGGAGTGTTTTCTATGCATCTTCTCCCTGTCTCACTTTGTGTCATTACCCCTTGTTCGCATACATTTGAGTTTGCCTGTATATACAATGGCACTGGCGGACCCACAGTGATAGGCAGAGATATTGCGTCTTGATTCTGTCTGTTCCCCGAATTCTGTGGCATGTTAATCCCCACATTATGGTTCATCATTGCTGGCATACCTAACTGGCCCTCTGTTACTCGAGTGTACCTCAGCACTTCTTGTACCTACTTTTGAGGCATCAAAAATTGTGTTGATTCGGCTTGAATCAATGTCGGTCTTTGATAACTCTGTCCTCCCTGGGCCACTAAATCAGAAGTAATTCCCAAGTTATGCTCATCACAGCAGTGCCTTTGAACCTGCGGCTGATAAGTATCGACAGGTTTCAATTTAGGCACGTCAGGATATATTCTCTGAATTTGTGGTATTTGTGGTGAAAAAGGCATATCGGAACCGTTCTGCCTTTGTGATATTCTCAGATTCGGTGTTACATTACCCTGTGTTGGTTCTGGAGGGGCAGTACTAATGCTTGAGCCTTTTTCGCTTTCCACGTATGGTGGTGGGCGATCATTTAGCAATTGTATAATGAATTCCTCATCGTCTGACTCGTCTGACCTTTTCAAGTTTCTGTTGTTCTGTCTATCTCTGGACTGACTCCTGTTTGTTTTATAGGTAGCTTTCCTTCCTTCCGTCTCTGCTTCATCAGTAATTGCTGGGAACAATTTAATTCCCAGCAATACATCTGATCTCCAAACCTTTTGTGTGCTATCCCATCTAGCATCCGCTAGTGTCTTTTCTACTTTTCTTATTCTTGTCTCAAATTTCTTTTGTTGTTGGTTTCTAGCTATTAGCTCCCAAATTGCTAGTGCCTCAAACTGTGCTGGCCTTGGAGGTACTTTCATGTCGTATAGCGCAAATCTTAAATTCTCCAAGACTCTTAGATTAAACGATCCATGGATAGGGAACGCTACACTTCCATGCTTTTCTGTTAATTTGCACCATTGCTTTAGCCAAAGACATGGTGCTACTCCCTTTTCTTCAATCACGATATAAGCTGGTGTACCCTCGGGTGGTGTTTCTTCTCCTACATTTGCTTTAATATAAACATCTTCCGTCATGGCACTCTTAAATGCTTTAAAAAATTTCATCTTTCCGTCTTTTATTTTTCTAAAATATGTAATCAATAAGTGACTTTAATTCCCGGAATACTCTTCGCTTGCCTTTCTCCACCAATTGCGCTTCACGGACTGTGTCCAGTCCGTGCGCGACCCTTCTCACCAACCAACCTATCCCAGCGCGGCTCCTAGTGACGTCACACTTACACACTGCAGCTGACAAAGTCCCGCGGTTTGTCCTCCTTCATTCAGCTTCACTCAACTAATTTCTGCAATATATCGCGAGCACTAACCAAAAAGAAGAAAACAAATCTGTCGGTTTACTACAGGAGGGGTAATACAATCGCTTCAGAAACCTTAGGGATTTTTCACTAGCCTCGGCAGTTATTCCATTTTTCTCGGTTTCCCACTTTCGCAAGCAAAAGTTGACCCGCAAACTTTACTCTCAACTGATCAATGAACTATTCTAGCGTGCCTTAGAATTCGTCAAATCTCAAAGTCGAAAATTTTCTTTCATTCCTCAATACTCACACTGACTCGTTGACCACGCCTGATCAACCTATTAAACCATACAGATCACAACATCAATCAAGTGTCTCATACACTTTTCAACATACTCCAGAGTCTCTTGACCTCCCAGGGCCCGTCTCAACATCAACAACCATGTGGGCAATTTTTCTGCACAAAGCGCTACACACATGTGAAGTTCAACGACTTCCCTACTCTCACACTTTGGGGTCACACTCCTCTAAAACTTCAACTGGAGTTCGTAACCCCCCCCCTAAAATCCTCACAAACTTCTCAATTAATCTGCGGCAATAAGCTATGCAAGCGCAAAACCCTAACCTCACTCATACCTTCACTAGAAATGCCGAAAACATTCTTACACCTCCAAGTCCTCCATTCGCAAGCTCCGAGATCCCGGGAAAGTCATTGGGGACTTAGGGCATCATCATCTCTCCAACTTGTTTTATCAAAGAAAATTCTAACTTAACTCCGTCTATTGCTCGGATGGGGTCCCAAAGGGCGAAACCATCAATCTCTGCTACCATCTACTGATAACGCGTCCAGCCCTTGTAAATTACCTGTACCTGGACACGCTGGAGGTTGGTGAACCTTTTAGCCGAGTTGGGCTCTCCTCATCCTCGAATAGTCGGGTCACTTAAATCAATAATCAATAACTATTGTATCCGATAGCCAATACTCAATTAATAGACTGAAATAACACATTAGGAATCAATAACAGTTGGTATTTCGACGCACCATGACCTTTCAGTCATGAATAACCACACCGGTTTATTAAAAGTTAATGAGTTTATTTCCCTATATTAACAAAGCTAGCACAATGTATATAAGTCTCAAAACCAAATGATATATGTATACGAACATTACTAGCTGTCCATAGCGGCGGAAGAAACGTAATCTATGCAAAATCTGAATTATAATACATTCAGTTATAGAAATACAAATCACTAATATAAGCAACTGAATTTGACTAATTTAATACATCGGTCAGCATAACAAGATTTCAATTTAGCATGGTGCATCAAATGAATACCTCGACTAGCCTCTAAATAGCATTGGCATGTGGGGCTTCATGCAAAACAAATTTAGTCAACACAAATTTAGAAAACTTCTAGCTTGGGCCCTATAAAAATAGCAGTTGGTACCTAAAAGGAAAAACACAATGCATAATACAATTATCCTTTCATAATTACCAATTACAATCAGCATTCAAGAAAGTCTTCGTCCTTCAGGTACCGGTTCGATCAGCATGGGGCAGATTTCCAGGGGCACAGTTAAGGACAAGTTTCCATGCAGCAGCAAGGAGAATGGGGCAAAGTTACTGCATGGGAAAGACGGGGACAAATTAAAGTTAAAGTCTCTAGGGTGAGAATTCTTAAAGTCTCTTTCTCTGTGATAGAGAAAAGGGCATCAATATGTCGTCTAAGATGGCGTCTGGCATTTGGCTTCAAAATGACATCAAGAAAAATGGCTGACTTCTCTTTGTCCAGTGGGTTTAAGTAAGAAACATTCCAAATTCTGCAGGGTCTTCCATTGGAGGGTTCATAGGGTGGCTTCAATTTGACCAATGGAAAATGTCTTTCTCCTAGTACTCATTTATGCATACAGTGAACACAAGTTGCAACACATTTTGCCAATTATTTCGATATCAGTACTCTTATTGTCCGCACCTGCAGAGACTGACCTTTCTTCAAAGGGGATGAAACTTGCCTAGCACGAAACCTTGGAGATAAGTATGTTAGTCATCCCTACTGGAAAAATACAACTTTAAAGTAAAATATTCATTTTATTAGTTCAAGGAAAAGCCATGCAGTTTGAATTTGAGACCAGGCAACTAGGCCAAAGCCTCTACTAAATTTAAGCTAAGCACACACAGTTTCAATAAGAAATCATGGCACACATTTGTAATTATGACGGATTACTACAATTTTCAATGCTTCATGATTAATAAAGTTCGTTTATAATATTGGCAAACTACTCCGAGGGCACAATTTCCCACGCACATTATTTTCTTTACTAAAATCACACTACATTATACGATTTTGGTTACATGATATATGAATATATGTTGGTCCTTCTTTTTCTGCGTCATCACTACCCAACATATGAGTCAACTTGACATTCTATAGTTGGGGGATACACGATAGGGTACAAATTCCTTTAGAAAAGCGAGGTCGTCAGTAACTGGACTTGCACTACTAAGAACATGTCAATGACTAAGTAACAATTATGTGCTTTTGGTTCATTGCATAATCAAATTCTTTGATTCCCACAAAACATGGGGCTGTGCATCAGTGTAGCGAGATCTGTGACATTTTCAAAGCATTGAGTCTCACTGATATTCGTGGCCTGTCCATAAGAGCGAAGGGGCCCCACAGCCTTTGTCTCAACCTGATGTCACAGCCCTGTGAGCGTGGCCTCCTCAGCCCAGCAGCGCACCAGAGAACCTCCGCTGCATGACGACGGGGAGCGTCACTGATAACCTTGGACCTAGGTGCTGGTCACACCTGGTCACAGACTGGGGCGGGGTCAGCAAGTCTCACTGAACTCATTCAACTCTGACGAGTATAGGACTGTTGCCTGCTCTCATTGGTTGACCAAAGGTCTGCCAATGAAATTAGGCAGCAATTCCAAAACCTCCTTGGACATTGGATGCTTTCCCCCTGTCATCTGAGACATTGCAGCTGGTAAGTTTTATGTTTTTGTAATGTTTGATGCATGCATGTGTGTATGTAAAAACGTATGTGTATATGTTGTGAATTTGCATGAGTGTGAATGCATAGGTGTGAACGAATGTGCATGTGTACATTATCCACTTAAAACAACACACTTTTTTTCATTATAACCAGACTACTTGTGGGACTTACACTTCGCCTTCATCAGCTGTCCAATAAAATAATTTCTTACCTGCGAAAAAAATATGGATTGTTTAGAACAAAGATTTACTTTTTAAAGAAGCAGTTTACAAAACTGATTATGAGAACTTAAAATTAAACCTGGGGATTATCCTATTGTCTCATGAACATCACATTCAGCTTACATGCATGAAGATGCCGATTATATGGAAATCACCACATGTAACACATGCTATGTGTGACAAACACTAAGGTACTTGCATGGCCACGTATATGTCTGGAGGTGAATATTGCAATTGAAAAAACAAACATAACATCCAACACCTGAATCATATGAATCACTGTCACTCAGATGCACTACATAATAATACAGAAACATGTTTACTGCTTCTTTCACCCAGCAATCACACTTTGGCAAAGCCCTATAATCTCCCCTATGTGAGAACTATTGGCTTTGGTGGTGTGAAGAGGAATGGAGTGGAGTGGCATTGTGGGCGTAGAGTTAAGTGGAATTGAGTGGTGTGGTGTGGAGTGGCAATCTGTGGTATGGAGTGGCATTGAGTGGGTGGACTACAGGAGCATTGTGTGGTGTGGACTGGCATTGTGTGGCATGGAGTGGCACTATGAGGCTTGGAATGGAGTGGAGTGACATTGGCCCTCATTCTGACCTTGGCGGGCGGCGGAGGCCGCCCGCCAAAGTCCCGCCGTCAGGTTACCGTTCCGCGGTCGAAAGACCGCGGCGGTAATTCTGACTTTCCCGCTGGGCTGGCGGGCGGTCGCCTTCAGACCGCCAGCCAGCCCAGCGGGAAAGAGGCTTCCACGATGAAGCCGGCTCGGAATCGAGCCGGCGGAGTGGAAGCTGTGCGACGGGTGCAGTTGCACCCGTCGCGTATTTCACTGTCTGCGCAGTGGCATGGGCACTGCAGGGGCCCCCAGGGGCCCCGCGACCCCCCCTACCGCCATCCGGATCTCGGCGGTCCGACCGCCGGGATCTGGATGGCGGTGGGGGGGTCGGAATCCCCGCGGCGGTGCAGCAAGCTGCGCCGCCGCGGAGGATTCAATGGGGCCGCGGTACACTGGCGGGACCCCGCCAGTGGTGCCGGTCCGACCGCGGCTTTACCGCCGCGGTCGGAATCCCATTGGAGCACCGCCGGCCTGTCGGCGGTGCTCCCGCGGTCCTCCGCCCTGGCGGTCAAAGACCGCCAGGGTCAGAATGACCACCATTGTGTGGTGTGGAGTAGAGTGACATTGCGTGAGGTGGATTAGAGTGCAATTGTGTGGAGTGGAGTTGAGTGACATTGCCTGGAACAGAGTGGATTTGCATTATGTGGCATGGAGTGGAGTGGCATGCCTCAAACCCCTTCAATGCTGTATAAATACAACTGAGTGGAGTGGAGTTAAGTAACTTTGAGCGGAGTGGTATTGTGTGGTGTCAAGTGGCATGGAGTGGTTTGGCTTTGTGTGGAGTGGTGTGTCATTTAGTGGAGTGGACAAGCAATGAGTGAAGTGGAGTGGCATTGTGTGGCATGGAGTGAAATTGAGTAGAGTTGAGAGGCATTGTGTGGCACAGAGTGGAGTGGCAGTGTGTGGCATGGAGTATAGAGGAGTGGCATAGAGTGCAGTGGAAAGGCATTGAGTGGAGAGGCATTTGTGGTGTGCGGTGGAGTGGCATTTTGTGGAGTGGCATTGAGTAGAGTTGTGTGGAGTGGAGTGAAGTAGAGTGCCATTGTGTGGCATGGAGTGCTATTGAGAGGAGTGAAGTGGCATTTTGTGGAGCACAGTGGCATTGTATTGTGTAAAGTGAAGTGGCATTGTGTAGAGTGGAATTGTGTGGCTTGGAGTTGAGTGGAATTGTGTGGCATAAGAGAGGAGAAGAATTGTGTGGAATGGAATTTAGTGGTGTGAAGTGCAGTGGAGTGGAGTGGAATTGTGTGGTGTGGAAGGGAGTGGAATTGTGTGGTGTGGTGAGGTGTGGAGTGGCGTGAAATTGTGTGGCATTGAGTAGAATTTTGTGGTGTAGCATGGAAATGTGTAGAGTGGAGGTGCATTGTTTAGCGTGAAGTCGAATTATGTGGAGTGGAGTGACATGTAGTGGAATTGTGTGGAGTGGAGTTAAATTATGTGGTGTGGAGTGGAATTGTGTGATAATGAAGTGGAATGGAGTGGTTTGGTGTGCAGTAAAATTGTGTGGCACAGACTGAAATTGTGTGGCATGGAATTGTGCAAAATCAATTGTGTGGCATGGAGTGGAATTGTGCGGAGCTGAATTTTGTGGCTTGGAGTGCAGTGGAATTAAGTGGAGTGGAGTGGCATTGTGCAGTGTGGAGTTGGGTTGAGTAGCAGTAAGTGGCATAGAAAGTTGCCCGAGTTACCACTGAATTGCCCTATCATTTCTCCTGCTTTAGACATGCAATTATAATACAATGTTACCAATTATCCAGGCCTACAATCTATGTAAACATCTGATGCCCTTGATCTAATGGAGGAAATTGTTAGTATGTAGATCACTTCTGTGAGAACCTTCTTTTTTACAAACAAATATGTTTTAGACCAGGAGGGGCTAAAGGGGAAGGGAGCAAGACATATTGTAGCAGTTGGGGATAAAGGAGACGGGTCAGGTGTCAAGCTACAAATGTTAAAATGCTTTTCCCAGCAGAAGGAGCAGACGTCCTCAGTACTCAACTATGATGGAGAATAACTGAGCAGCAATCACCTTGTTGTAAGAAGACATAAACAGAATAGACTGTCGGAGGTTTAAACCAAAAATATTACCGAGCTGGGAATTGGGGAACTTCAAGATGACTCTCTTGATGCTGTGGTGGGGGTGAGTGGTGGTGGGGGATGAAGCACCACAGATAAGGGGGGTAATAAGAAATAGTACCTCAATCACAGCTTGAGCAGTGGATGGACACTAATTTAGATGACTAATCTGTGCTTGCCCCACTGAAAGAACAGAAAGTGATGCCCGCCATGCACTGACCAAATAGGAGGCAGTAAAGAAGAGTGACTAAAATGTCATGAATGTTATGTAATGCAATGGGCGAGCTCCAAGCCCTTCATAGTAAATAATACTCCTTCCAGCAGACAGTGCATGCATTGTTGGCAGGCCAGACCTAAAAAAACTTGTGGCTCATATGACGAGTCTTCAAGTGTCTTCGAGCCCAGAATTAGGCCTGCAAAGTCTGGACCTCATAATTCCTGACTCAGAGACCCTAGACCCAAACCGTACCCTGCTTTGCCTGCCCACTTACTGCGTTATGGGGGGAACAGCAAATGCTCCACCCAGCAATAACTTAAATTATTCTGCTCTCTTGCTATCCCCTAGAATGCAATGCCCTAGAAATAGCCCTCATACACATTTGCTATCTGCTCCAACTAAGTAAAGAAAGTGCCTGGATTTGGGCCCATTAATTTCGAAGGGAGAAAACATGATGATCGGGCCAAATATTCCAGCTTTGTGAGTTATTACCTATTTCAGGGGAAATAACTTGCAATTCCCTGATAAGGCCAAAGATTCAAGCTGTATGGTATCTGCAAACCTAAATCCGGGAAACTCGTGATGAGGCCCTATGTGTAATTATCAACTATAGCAACAAAAACAGAATAGGCTTATATGCCATGTGAAAGTAGTTTTGAAAGGAAAAAAAGGGGGAACAAGAGCAAGTTGGGAAACCAACGTCCCAAATGAGGCAATTCCATCCCTCCGGAATTGAAAAAACCCTGTATTTCACCTCAAAACCACCACCACCACCACAAAAACAACAAACTCTTATACTCAACTCAACTAACACACTTTAAAAGAAGCGGTAGGACACATACTGACCAGCATGCACCCACCACAATCACAGAGGGGATGTGATGCACAATGGAACTCCACCTTCAGCTGCTGCATATCCACATCAGCTGAGCCAGAATAATGGCAAAAGCGCACAGGACTCGTAGAATCCAACAACAAAACACATCACAGGGCATTGGTGACAGGACTTTATTCAGAGGTATTATCCTACCAAATACCTCGACAAACATACCTCCTTTTACAGTGGTAGAGTGTCTAGCTCTTAAAGCCACCAATAGGCCACCAACAAAGTGAATGCTCACTACTGCCTTGAAGAAGCACAATTTTCTCACTAGTATAAGAAACATACAAATATAACATTCCTTCACAAAAACAGTGTGATGCAAGTGCTGAGAACAGGCAGGAACTGCAGTTTTCACTGAAAGACAGTATTGAATGAGACATAACGCAGAAAATGTCCCTGTTCAAAACATTCTGCTATCGATCTCTGTAGCTACGGCAGCCAAGGCTTTCATAAACAACTCAGTGCTTTCCAAAATGTTCACAAAGGCTCTTTATGTCAAACAAAATCCATCAAGAACTTGTGTAGTACCGATATCTTCATTGGATTCTTCTTGGTCAAGCTGACTGAGAAAGCAGTGTTCGAGCTGCTCTCTAAATTTATCGAACATTAATGACTGTCAGATGCTCTGACCAGGTCTCGAACCACCTGGAACTCAGAATCATCACTCGCGGCATCGCGGATGATTCAGTGACAATAGTGGGACAAAAAAGGATAGTAGTACCTTTCCATCTTCATTCCTGTGTAGCCCTTGCGATAGTGCTTAATCCTACTTTGCTGACCAGACTGGGGCACCTTGGAATCCAAGGACTCAACTTGAAGTGGATTAATTCCTATCAGGAAAATTACAAAATACCACTCACCAAACTTTGAGTCCTCCTCATTTTAACATCAAATGTGGATGTCATCAAAGATACAACAATTAAACAGCCGCCAGCGCCTCTCATCAAGCTTAATAAACTATATGACATTGGGACTGCCTGCCTGCTCACGACCTGATGTTGGCTGGTAAGTGGATGGACGGTAATCACCTTAAAGTCACTGCAGAAAAAAACGAAATTCTGACATGTGGTGAATGATCCAGCACGCAGCAAAGCACAGTGGGGCCCAGAAAAGACAGAAACCAAGGTTGGACACTTTGGAGCCATCATGTATACAAAACCATCTTTATCTTTAAAGTTAACCGGATAGTTAATGTAGTCTGATCATTCTTCTATGAACCTAAAATGCTATTTTATGTGTTTTTGGTGCTAACCGCAATGAATAATCGCCACCATTGCCCTGCTCTCTTGAATCTTGACTACTCAATCGACCTTTACCTTGGGGCTCCTGGGTGGCTTCTTAGCAGTCTCTAAAGGATTGAGTACCATTCTCCCTACTGACTCTGCACCTCTGGCCACGGAACAAGGTCAAAGCGGCCTTGCAAGCCCTTCTCCATGTCCCAGTAGCCGAACTTGATCTCCTTCAAGACCCCACCATGTGCATCAATCCTTGAATGGCATGGTGCACTAAGTGCTTTTAGTCGGGTAATGTGACGTGCCTGTTAGATTTCACTGGACTTCTTACATGCCCACACTGACAAAACACACACACACGCTTTCCTATGTTTTAAAGGTTTTAGAAAATGTTGATTAGTTTGAAAAATATTGTTTTACCTGCCCTAATAATCAGCCATCCCCTCTTTTTCCAATGATCCTTCAGCCCCCCTCTGCTTCTCACATAAAGTGTTTTAACAAGATGCCCCTGTATCAGTCAATCGATCAATCAATCAGATATTTGAAGAGTGCAGCTTATCTCCTGGGGGTCTCAAGATGCTGGTGGATGGACTCAGATCAGTCAAAGAGCCAGGTCTTGAGGTCCTTCCTGAACTGAGCCAGCAAGGGGGACTGCCAGAGGTTAAGCGGCAGCGTGTTCCAGGTCTGCACAGCAAGGTAGGAGAAGTATCTTCCTCCAGCTGTGTTCTTCTGGGTCATAGTGGTGGTGGCGAGGGCCAGTTAGGCAGAGTGGAGCTGTCTGGGGGTTACATAGAAGGAGAGGCGGTGGTTGAGGTAGGCAGATCCAATGTTGTGTAGGGCCTTGTTAGCGTGTCAGGAGTTTGAAAGTGATGTGTTTGTTGATAGGGAGCCACTGCAGGTCTCTCAGGTGGGCAGAGATGTGGCTGTGGTGGGGGATGTCGAGGATGAGTCTGGATGCAGCATTCTGTATTCTCTGGAGTCTTGTTTAGAGTTTCTTGTTAAAGCCGACTTAGAGTGCATTGCAGTACTCAAGTTTGCTGCTGACCAGTTCATGGGTGACTGTTCTTCTCATTTCAATGGGGATCCACTTGAAAATCTTCCAGAGCAGTTGGAGTGTGTGGCAGCATGAGGATGAGATGGAGTTAACTTGGAGGAACATAGACAGCGAGGAGTTGAGAATGATGCCGAGGTTGCATGTGTGGTCAGTGGGAGATGGCGAAGTTCTGGGAGCAGTGTGCCACTAGGAGTCATCCCAGATGGTAGGGGTGGTGCCCAGGATGAGGATCTCTGTCTTATCAGAGTTGAGCTCCAGGCAGCAGTCTTTCATCCAGTTGGCGACTGCTTTCATCCCGTTGTGGAAGTCGCTTTTGGCTGTAGATGGTTCATCGGCGAGGGAATTAATTAGCTGTGTGTCGTCTGCATATGAGATGAAGTTGAGCCCGTGGTGTCTGGTGAGGAGCTCGGCAAGCGGGGTCATGTAGACATTGAAGAGGGTCAGCACAGAGAGGAGCCCTGGGGGACTCTGTTGCTGGTTTCCATCGGTTTCGAGGTGAAAGGTGGGAGCCTGACTCTCTGGGTTCGGCGGGTGAGGAAGGAGCGGAAGACTTTGCCACGGATGCCAGCATTGTGTAGTCCGGTGCATAAAATGGTGTCAAACACAGCCGAGAGGTCGAGGAGGATGAGGGCAGCTGTTTTGCCATGGTCCAATAGGGTGCGGATATCATCCCTGGCTGCAAGAAGTGCGTTTTTTGTGCTGTGGTGGCTCCTGAATCCATATTGGGAGGGATCTAGGATGTGGTTTGTCTCAATGAACTCGGTGAAGTGTGTGTGATCGCTTTTTTTAATTACCTTGGCTGGGAAAGGGAGCAGTGAGATTGGCCTATAATTTTCCAGCTCCATCGGGTCTGCGGAGGGATTCTTCAGTAGGGGGTTTATCTCTGCATGTTTCCAGTCATCTGGGAATGTGGCAGTCTCGATGGAGCAGTTGATGGTTTTAGGAAAGTACCCTCCTTTTGGCATGTTACCCCCAATTTCTGCCTGATGTCAGTGTGTTTTGACTGTGTCACTGGGATCCTGCTAGCCAGGACCCCAGTGCTTATGGTTCTTGGCCTGCTTGTCAGTATGTTTCACTGTTTTTGAAAGTATGCTTGACTGTGTCACTGGAGTCCTGCTAAACAGGACCCCAGTGCTTATGCTCGCTCTGTTTCCAAATTGATCACTACATACAAGTGACCCAGTATTTCACTCCAAATTGGCATACTGGTCACCACTTATAAGTCCCTAGTATATGGTACTTAGGAACCACAGGCATTGGGGATCCAGGCGATCTCTATGGACTGCAGCATTTCTTTTGCCACCCATAGGGAGCCTATGCAAAGGCTTCTGCAAGACGGCCATTGCAGCCTGTGTGAAATGGTGCATGCACCCTTTCACAGCCATTTTGATTGCACCAGCTCACCTTTAAGTCACCTATATGTCAGGCCTTCTAGCACTGAAGGCTATGTGTAAATTACCTGTGTGTGAGGGCACCCCTGCCCTAGCAAAGGTGCCCTCACATAGTCTAGGCCCATTTTCCTGGACTGTGTGAGTGCGGGGACACCATTTTAGGTGTGCACTTGTAATAGGTCAATACCTATCTCTAGCTTCACAATGGTAACTCTGAATATGGCCATGTAAGGTGTCTAACAAATTGTGTGTTTCATGAAACTTACTGTGATTTATTCCTGTTTTCCTGGGCTCTGGGGTGGGTTCTATTACTTACCTTTGGGGCTTTCTAACCCTCCCAGCACCCCTCTACACACTACACTTGCGTAGGTGCGAAACTGACATTTGCATTCCACTCTCTTATATATGGTTTGTGTTCCCCCTAGGTCTATTTCTAACTATTGTGATTTTCACTATTTGCACTGTTTTCTGAGTGTTTACTTACCTGTTTTTGGGTACTAGTGTATATATTGTGTATATTACCTACCTCCTAAGGAAGTGTAGCCTCTAAGGTATATTTGTCAAGTGTGTCACCAAAATAAAGTACCTTTATTTTTGGACCACTGAGTATTTTCTTTCATGTGTGTAAGTACTATATGACTGTAGTGATATTGCATGAGCTTTGCATGTGTCCTAGTTAGGCCTTGGCTGCTCATCCACACTACCACTAGAGAGCCCTGGCTTCTAGACACTGACTACATACACTAATAAGGGATAACTGGACCTGGTATAAGGTGTAAGTACCTCTGGTACCCACTACAAACCAGACCGGCCTCCTACAATGGTATGGCATAGTTTATGGGAAATGGTAGCGCCAGCTTGGTTAAAGATGTGGTGGGGGAATGGATCCAAGGGTGCCCCAAAGTAGATAGAACTCATGAGCTTCAGGGTGTCTTCCAGGATGAGAGGGGTTCAGAGGGTCAGGGTAGGTTGGAGGTTGGAGTCCGTGGTTGTGCTGGTGGGCGTTGGCCGGTCTTAGCATGCGAATCCTTCGTAGATGGATTATTTAGTGAAAGAAGGTGGCAAGGTTGTTGCAGAGGTCTTGGAAGGGGGGATGTTTGTGGTGTCTGTGCCAGGTTTTGCAAATTCTTTGACAATGGTGAGGAGTTCCTTGCTGTTGTGTGCGTTGGTGGTGATGCACTCCTGAATGACTGATTTTCTAGCTGATCGGATGGGCCGTTGGTGTTCTGTTGTGCTCTTGCTGCTTTTCCACTTTCTCTTGAGTCATCTGCAGGTGCGCTTTGGTTTTTGCAGGTCTGGGAAGAACCAACTGGGTTTCCTGTGGCGCTGATTGCCAGCGGGCTTCCTTAGGGGTACTAGAGTGTTGGCACAGTCGATCCTGCATGATTGTAGAGAAATCTGAAGCTCACTTTCCCATCATACTGACCAAGATAAGTCCCTGGGTCCAATCAATCTTCCACTTTTCTCACATGACAGCCACCCTTGAAATCTGATCTGTTTGCTTTGAAAGCGCATCCCGCTTGAGCTCCTATTGATGAGAGGTGCATAGCGCTCAGAGACTTGTGTTTGGTGAGGTGACTCTACAACCTAATGCTGACAAAGTTTTTTGTCCCCAAAGAATAACCAAAGCATCTTGACTCTATTTTCAAGTACACAGCTGTTTTCTGTTTGCTATACAGTTTTTCAGAGATTAGTCCGCATCCTCATCCGCTGGAGAGACGAGAATTATGGAAGCTACAGGAATGATCTGCCTCCTGCCTCTGTAGGGTCAGACCTTGCCCGTTTACGCCTGTTTTCAGGAGCTGAATCACAAACACTGAGGCCCATATTTATTCTTTTTTAGTGCCGCATTTGCGTCATTTTTTGATGCAAAAGTGGCGCAATACAATTGTATTTTATAAGTTTGTGCCGCATTTGCGTCAAAAAGCGGCGCAAATGTGGCGCTAAAAAAGTATAAATATGGGCCTGAATTTTCATCTGGCTTTATGTTTACAGTGGTTGGGATGGAGCACATTCATCCAGCAGGTGCATGTCAGCTGTGTAAGCTACAGGGGTTTGATGGAATGACTTTCGTATAATATAGGCTAGTAAAGGATCACCTTCTGACCTCATTCACATCTCTAAAAGAAACAGGTACACAAAAAGCTATCACAGGTTCTTTAATCCTGATTTACAGAATCAAGATCCACAAAATGTATAGATCTGGATGGAAAAAGCATGCCCTATAGTTTTTATGCAATGCTGAGTTTAGAGTTAGCAATGTGCGGTTGTGTGGGATGGGGATGGTGCGCAGGGTTTGAACGGTTACGGTGTTTGGTAGAGGTGGTGGCATTGCAGAATACATTAGTATTCACAACCATTTTGTATTGTGTTTTCTACCATGGATGGAAACAGTTGTAATTGTGTTTATGGGGTGGAAGTAGGAACGCATGACTCCCATTTGTCATTAGACTATAGGAGAAGGGTATTCTCCATTGGGACGAAGTAGACAGTTTTTCTCCAGTAATTTACCAATCTGATGCACTAGTTCTTGTGAACTGTGTATTCCATGGCTAAACCTCTGAAACAAGTGCTAACAATGAATATGCATGGAAAACTAGGATATACATAGACATAGCCTTCTATGGATAGACCTGAGGATAATCATGAATTTCCAGAATGTCAGAAATATTCACAAATAATAGACGTAATCATATAACTGGTAGATGTTTGACCTTCGTCAAAAAGTTTGTTTGTTGTGCCCTTGGTTTCAAATGCTCAGGGAGATCCTGGCATGGCGGTGTCACTGATGAATACAACCCCGTTACCAAAGGCACTATTACATATTTTAAGAAGTACCTATATCTAAGCATGTAGCATCCTACTGACCGTACTGGTGGGCAACATTTGTCGTCAGTTCAGTTCAGTTTTGCCTTGAACTGAAATGGCGCTCCTCAATGCTGACCCTCATGGACCGGACGAACCTGACTGTCCACATTTTCTACTAGGTGCACGATAAAATACTGTCTTTAGTTTGCCTACTTCTTGATCTGCTTTAGATGAGAGTTTCAGTATCACGCATAAGGCTGCCAATCAGTTTCTTATCTGTGACTTGAACTGGTTGCTTGTGTATCGGACGCCGGTTTGACTGCCAGCCTTATGCTTACGAGCTCGTTATCATATGAGATTTTGGTGATGTGATGATCTGTTTGCTGTGCTCTCATTTGGTTAAATTTTAGATTTGTTTCACATCCATTTGAAATGCCAAGAGCAATTTGTATTACACAAGGATAAGTTTAATATGTACTGTATGATAATCAGTTTCGAAATTTACAATATAAACCTATTTTTAACAGACATGAGTTCCCTATGTATGAATAATAAATGGACCCACAAGGCTCTGCCCCTCTTATAATGGCAGTGGTTCCGATTCCACAATTACGCCACTTACTGAAATCAATTAGCTACTCGAGTAGTTCCGCAAGTTTTTGTGTAAATGGATGATTGAATGACACGTACGTCTGGATTGGTATTTGTTCAAAGCATCCTACCTGGGTATAAGTTTTTTATGTTTGCAGCCCAAGATGCCACCCTACTTTCTTTACTAATGTTCAGAATCATGCAGATATTAGCTGTATAACAACACATTTCTCTAAGCTTTAACATTGCGATACCATTTGGTAAATACCTTTGGTGGTGATAGATCTATAAGACATTTGGCAGTTTAATACTTCAGATCACTTTAAAATTTGAATACAGTGTCTGCCTTTGAAACAACTGCCATTTTAAGGTCGGACTTAGATATAGCTTTGGCTGTCTCTTCAGCGCCATGTAATAAAGAAAAACAGTGTATTTATATATATACTTATAAAAGTGTGCTTTGGGTCAGTTCTCTTTATCCACTGGTCTGTCATTCACATTTCCTTCCACTCACAAAAGCATACAGTATGGATGAATAGTTCAGCCCTTTTCAGCCACTGGATCTCTTGAACAGTGAGTGAAGGTATTTTCCTCATCAGCTATGCACACAAGCTTAAAAGGATGAACACTTCAATGCCAGGTCTGGTGGACCAATAGTTTACCTTGCCAATGCTATTTTGTGTTTATTCTTTAAAGGTGTTTTAATCATCTCGAAACAAAAAAAGGGGTTCTACATGTGTTCCAGTACCTCTGCCTTCTAGAAAGCATTGATACTGTTTCCTTAAAGATACATGAAATGGTTGTTTCTCACATGTAGGCCTATGTACTAGTTAGGAGCAGAATCTCCGAATACATATTGCTGTTTGTTTGAATAACAGAACATTCTTTATCAGCATAGTACATCCAATATTGTTCTACACTGGACATAATTCGATCGTGTGCTCTTTTTCTCTCTATGTGCACATTTTGGGCCTTTATTCCGTGTGCAGAAATGGTGACCTGAGCCCTAGTGCTAGCATTGAAAATAAGCCCTTACATCTGTTTTCATAGTACGACAGTAAAAGGAGGTGCCCCTGTGATGTGAAGCAGAGAGAGGGGTAGAGAGTTAAAAGGAGAAACCTGCTACCTGAAAGAAAT
Organism: Pleurodeles waltl; assembly: GCF_031143425.1. Lineage (NCBI taxonomy): Eukaryota > Metazoa > Chordata > Amphibia > Caudata > Salamandridae > Pleurodeles > Pleurodeles waltl. The sequence goes on along the minus strand of NC_090440.1, from coordinate 582,853,040 downwards.
GTAAATGTGTGCAATGGTTAATCACCTTACATAAAGGCTGCCTTGGAGCCAGTATACACTTTAATTGATGGAGTTACTTGAAGCTTCATGATGACAAATATTAATTGTTTTGAGAGGTAATATAAAGGTGCTATTAGCAGATTTCTGTAGCTTGTCCTTTTAATGGACACTTAAAAATGTTTGCACTAGATGCAGTTTGATTACTTATTACATAAGTGTATATTTCATAAAGCACTTCTTTTTAACTTAAACACTATATTTTGTGGACGCCTATTTTAAACTGTTTAATATAATCTTAAAAGAATGATATTCACAGTGCTTTCTGTCACAGGCTAGGGCCTTATATTACTATAAATAAACAAGTCAATAAACAAGTTATTATTCTTCACTGCACCAATCAGGATTTAATTACACACACAGACATATGCGCAATTACATTAACTAAATGAGCTTTCATAACTTAAAAAAGTACATTTCCCATCCATTAGCTAAATTTCCATTTATTTTTCATTTAAGGTGTGTGCCTGTTAGATTATATGCAGGTAATTAAAGCTGAAAGCAACAGAAAAATGCTAAATATGTTGTTCTTTTTAGCCACTTCTTTGATCCCATCTCCACAATCACTGACCCTGCCCTCATTGTGACCCTGCCCTCATTGCACTAAGGTGTATATTCCCAACACACTACTTTTTACACTTCAACTGCTTCATGTAAATGAAGACAGCCGGGAAAAGCACCAGTGGTGCTCCCAGACTATCTTAATTTACAGGTAAAAGCATATGTATTTCTCTCCCTCCCAACTACCCCTCAAGGAATGGAGCCATGGAACCCTAGTGGGGCGTGACCCACACTTTGAAGACCTCTGGCCTAAGGTATCCAAAATCTGCCACTTACCAGTAAATTAAAATGAAAGGTCTTCCAAGGTTAGCTGTTAGCCAAAGGACGCTTGGGTGCACGTCCCACCATCAAATGGCTATGCTTCTGTGCTTGTACATCAGTCAGGTCTCAAGTGATCAAACCCGGCATGAAAGAAGATGGGTAACTAGTAAACCAGTTTTGGAGAGCTGGGTCAAATAATGCAGGCAGAACTTTGAAGAAATATGATCATATTGCTATCTCCAATAAGTTCCATTGGCTCTCCCATCTGGCCCGCATCACTTTCAAAACCAGCTGCATCATTTACAAAGTCACAACCACCAGCACCCTCACATCTCATGTAGTCAAGCTTGCCATTTTTGGTGGTTCTCGGCACACCCACAGACTACAGGCTAAGAAGTATAAAAGAAGGAAAAAATGTCAGCAGGCCTTTTCCTATATATGCACCTAGGATTTGGAACAACATCCTCATGTCCATGAGGGACCTCCCAATCCTGCTCAAACACTACATCACAATGCATTCACAGTCCACAATCATCTACCTTTCCTATCAGTCGTCAGGTTTAAGCTTGTCTTTGACACTGTATAACACTCTGCTGCATTTTGGCTATGTTTCCAATCTAGAAATACTACATACATACAAACTGTTAACCTTCACTGTTTGGGAGTTCCAATTTCACAGAAGCACATCCAGATGAGAAACTGGCAGACACATAGGGGGTCATTACAACATTGGCGGTAAATGCCGCTTACTGCCGTGGAGAAGACCGCTAACACACCGCCGGGGCCGTGGAATTCCGCCACAGCTATTATGACCCACAGCTCGGAATCCGCCAAAATTTAGACACCCACACAAGTCCGCCACACCAAAGGTCAGTGATAAACTGGCGATAACAAAACCGACACCGTCACGCCAACAGGAATAGGCCCACACTATCATGACCCACGAATCCACGCGGCGGTCTTTCAAGCACGGTATTCCATTGGCGGTACACACCGCCGCGCTCAAAATACACACACATTTACAAAACACTACCACATTGGACAAATCGAAATACACACACCTGAGACACATACACACACCACTCCCACACATCCAATACAATACAATTCGCACACCCACATCACCCACAAACCGTTACAACCACAATTGCGACTGAAGGCCAGAGAGAGACACCACCATCTACAAACTAGCATCCACAGGCACTCAACACCATCACTCACACAACATCCATGCACAAAACACCACACATCCCTAAACATCACCCCAAACATCACAACACACACCACCCTACACATCAAACACACCACCACATGGCACCGCAAAGACACCCCAGGTTGTCTGAGGAGGAGCTCAGGGTCATGGTGGAGGAAATCATCCGGGTAGAGCCACAGCTATTCGAATCACAGGTGCAGCACACCACCATAGCTAAGAAGATGGAGCAATGGCGCAGAATCGTGGACAGGGTCAACGCAGTGGGACAGCACCCAAGAACACAGGATGACATCAGGAAGAGGTGGAACTACCTACGGGGGAAGGTATGTTCCGTGGTCTTAAGACACCACTTTGCAGTTCAGAGGACTGGCGGCAGACCCCCACCTCCTCGCCCACAACTAACGACATGGAAAGAGCAGGTCTTGGCTATACTGCATCCTGAGGGCCTTGCAGGAGTAGCTGGAGGAATGGATTCTAGTAAGGCAAATCTTAACTATTACATCCCCCACCCTACCTGCATGCTATCACATACCCCCACCCTCGCCCTCACCCCCATCACTCCAACTCCTCACATACGTCCTACTATCACAACCCACCCATCCCAACACCAAGCACTGCATGCAACACTAAAGCATGGACACCCATCCCCAATTCATGGCCACTGCACATACCCACACACACCCCTAAACAATTATCACACAAGGCCCCACACAAGAATGCAAGCACTGGGGTACAGGGTCACCCACCCATTGCACACCATGGCACACACAGATGCAATAATCATGCCTTTACACGCCTGCAGGACCCTACCCAACGTCACCGGACAGGAGGGTCCAGACGTGTCCACTCCACCCACAGAAGAGGCCCACAGTGATGACAGCAGCTCTGTCCAACTGGATCTAGATGACCAACCCGGCCCATCTGGGACCTCAGGACAGTCGGTTCCCTTCACACTGGCACAAGCCACAACAGAGCCTCCCCCTCTGGAAACACCAGCACCCAGCGGGCCCATACCTCTGTCCCCAGGACACGTAAAGCAGCAGTGTGTCAACCACTAAAGGGAACCCAGGCTAACCCACCACCCCAACAACACCACGGACCTGGGGGCAGTGGTAGTGGGCACACGGTTCAGGGGACAGAGGCCCAGGAACACAGGGGAACTGGGAGGGCTGCTGTGCGACAGGGGGAGGACAGTCCCAGGGAACCCACTCTCCACGAGGCCCTCTCCAACATCATGGGAGCCTACCACCATTCCCAGGAGACGATGGCATCGGTACTGGCCAAGTTTCAGGAGACCCAGCGGCTGCAGGAGGAACATTATTTGGGGTTCAGGGAGGAACTCAAATCCATCAACACCACCCTGGGCACCATTGTAGGGGTGCTGAAGGAACTCGTCAACACCAGGAGGGACACTGTGGTACAACAAGGGGCCCCTGACACTAGCCTGGACGATGAACTGCCCACCATCTCAGCCGGCGCTAGTGGACAGGAGGCACCGCCACAGGACCACAACACCAGCACCACATCCCCTGCAGATGGAGAACCACCTCGCAAGCGGTCCCTGAGATCCAAAGACAAAGACAGAGAACAATGCCAAGACCCCTGCCAAGAAATGAGACTACCCTGATTGTCATCCTTCTGTCCCACTTTGTCACCCTGTCCATCCTTAAACTGCCCCAGCTCCACTTCCCATGCCCCGTTGGACAATGCACCTGTGAGACTAATAGACTGGACTCTGCCATGAACATTCCTCCACCATCACCCCTGACCATTTTACAACACCATCCAATATTTAGTCTGTGCTGTCTAAAATGTGTATTTGCAATAACTGTGTAAAAATGCTATATCCATTGTATTGTCAACATACCTATGTCACACAGCTCGAGTCCATGCGGAAACAAAGCAGATGTCACACAGTGGGACCCACATCTGTGAAACTGAAATGGAAAGTGGCAACTCAGGGTCCAAACACTGGGTGAAAGTGACAGACAGATGAGAGGACGAACAAATATATCAGATGTAGCAGGCAGTGATGTCTTCTTACCTGTGTCTCACTGGAAGTATTGATGAATCACTGTGTTTCTGTTGTTGATGTCCTCTTCTTCTGCTTCTTCTTCTTCACTGTCCACAGGCTCCACAGCTGCCACAACACCTCCATCTGGACCATCCTCCTGCAGAAAAGGCACCTGTCATCACAAAGCCAAGTTGTGAAGCATACAGCAGGCCACGATGATCTGGCACACCTCCTTTGGTGAGTAGGGAACCACCTGTCATATGGAGGCACCTGAACCTGGCCATCAGGAGGCGGAAGGTCCTCTCTATAACCCTCCTAGTTCACCCATGGGCCTCATTGTAGCGTTCCTCTGCCCTTGTCCTGGGATTCCTCACTGGGGTCAGTAGCCACAACAGGTTGGGGTAGCCAGAGTCACCTTCAAATGCGAGGGAAATCTGTTAGACACACACTAACTCTTAGGGACATCCCCAGACCCAGACACCTAGTCTCACTGTATAGGCTCCATGTCCTCACCTAATAGCCACACTCAGTGCCTCTGGAGTTGCCCCATCACATAAGGGATGCTGCTATTCCTCAAAATGTAAGCGTCATGCACTGAGCCAGGACACTTGGCATTCACATGGGAGATGTACTGGTCGGACAAACACACCATCTGCACATTCATTGAATGGTAACTCTTCCGGTGTCTGAACACCTGTTCACTCCTGCGGGGGGTACCAAGGCCACATGTGTCCCATCAATGGCACCTATGATGTTGGGGATATGTCCCAGGGCATAGAAGTCACCTTTCACTGTTGGCAAATCCTCCACCTGAGGGAAACAATGTAGCTGCAAATGCGTTTCAGCAGGGCAGACAACACTCTGGACAACACGTTGGAGAACATAGGTTGGGACATCCCTGATGCTATGTCCACTGTAGCTTGAAAAGACCCACTTGCCAGGAAATGGAGTACTGACAGCACCTGCACTAGAGGGGGGATCCTGTGGGATGGAGGATAGCTGACATCAGGTCTGGCTCCAACTGGGCACACAGTTCCAGGATTGTGGCACGATCAAGTCTGCAGGTGACAATTACATGTCGCTCCTCCATTGTCGACAGGTCCACCAGTGGTCTGTACACCAGAGGATGCCGCCACCTCCTCACCTTCCCCAGCGGACGTGCTCTATGGAGGAGAACAGCGAGCAGAGAGTCAACCAACACTGAGGTATGTAAACAACTTTATTCCTCAATTTTTTCAAACCGCTATGTGCCTTAGTGTGTATGCCAGTCCTAGATATGTGTGACGCATTTAAAATTAATGCCATGTGGCCCCCTGAAATGGCGGCTGCCTGACCTGTAATGTGGGACAAGGGGATATGAGGTAACTGCACTGGCGTCGTACACCGTCGTGGTAGGCAGTCGAAGACCGCGGCGCAATCCTGCATTGGTTAACATTGGACCCTATGGGTCCGAGGAGCCAATGACGATGTTCGCGGCCGTGACGGTACGCACCGCCGCAGCCATCACCGCCATTTTCTCTCTGTTCACTCACTTGATACCTGATCTTCGAGAGGAGAGGACCTACACTGCAAGTGCAGCTATGACTTCAGTCTGGAAGAGACAATGGCTCATGTGTCTGGGGAAAGTGCCCCTGCCTTCAGCACAGAGGACGGTGCCTATGAAGGACAACAGCGAACACAGAGTCAACCAACTCAGAGGTACGTACCCATAGCTTACATGGAACACGAATCATAATCCGAAATTTGGCCTGTATGAGTGTTGAGGCAAGGCCTATGTAGGTGTGACGCAGTTAAAAAATAAGCCATGTGGGCCCCTGAAATGGCGGCTGCCTGACCTGTAAAGTGGGACAATGGGATGTGCGGTAACTGCGCTGGCGTTGTACACCGTCGCGGTAGGCAGTCGATGACCGCGGCGCAATTCTGCATTGGTTAACATTGGACCCTATGGGTCCCAGGAGCCAATGACGATGTACACCGGTGGTGATGGTACGCACAGCCGCAGACGTGACTGCCATTTTCTATCTGTTCAATCACTCGATACCTGATCTTCAACAGGAGAGGACCTACACTACAAGTGCTGCTGTGACCTCGGTCTGGAAGAGACAATGGCTCGTGCGTCTGGGGAAAGAGCCCCTGCCTTCACGTCGGAGGAGTTGGAGAAACTCGTGGATGGGGTCCTCCCCCAGTACACGCTACCCTACGGTCCTCCAGACAAACAGATAAGTATACTGTGAACATGCCGAATGGGCAATGCCTGTGTGGAGTGGTGTGGATGGAAGATAGGTAAGGGGGAGAATGAGGCGTCCATGAAACAACAGTGAGTGCATGTGCGTCATGGCAAGGGTAGGGATGCGGGTCAATGACTGTGACGGTGCGTACGGTTATATCTTCTCCTTTTCCCCTGTACTATTCCTGTAGGTCAGCACCCACCAGAAGAAGGATATTTGGCGTGCCATCGCCAAGGAAGTCCGGACCCTGGGGGTCCACCACAGACGGAGCACCCACTGCCGGAAAAGATGGGAGGACATTCGTCGCTGGAGCAAGAAGACGGCGGAGGCCCAGCTGGGGATGGCCTCCCAACGTGGGAGGGGTGCCCGTCGCACCATGACCCCCCCTGATGTTCCGGATCCTGGCGGTGGCATATCTGGAGTTGGATGAGCGCTTGAGGGCATCACAGCAGCCACAAGGGAGTGAGTACACTCTCATTCAGCTGATTCTGTGCGCACTGGAGGTGTCTGGGTGGGGGAGGTGGGCTGTGAGTTCCCCTAGGCCAGGGCGAGTTTAGTAGGCAAGGTCCTGTCGTAAGGCAGGCCATGTGGCACCCCACCCCACCTGTGTTCAGAGCCATCTACACCTAATCAGGCTCCTGTGTCTTCCATGTGTGCAGCAATCGGGCATAGGCCTTGTACCCCATGTCCCTGTGATTAATTAGGGAACTCAAAGTGAACAGCGTAGTGCAGGGGGCTTCTGTGTCTGTAGTGACCGCCAACGGTAGCGGTATTGCATGCACTCATCATGTCTTTCTTCTGTCTTCCCCCCAATTTTTGTGATCTCCCTGTTCTTGTGTGCATTAGCATCATCAGGGGAGGAGCAGTGGCACTGGAGCAGGAGGGAGCTGCATCCCACATGGCCCTGGAGGGCAACACAATTAAGTCTGAAGCCACCAGTGGGACGGAGGGTGAAGGGAGCTCCACGGAGGGGACAGGAGCTGAGACCAGCAACACGGACTCCTCCTCTGATGGGAGCTCCCTTGCGGTCCTGTCCTTGTGTGCATTAGCATAATCTGGCAGAGGAGCAGAGGCACCGGCGATGGAGGAAGCTACATCCCACATGGGCCTGGAGGCCGAATCCACCAATGGCTAGGGCACCAGTGGGACAGAGGGCGAGTGGAGCACCACTACGGAGACAGGAGGGGACACTTCTGACAGCAACACCACCTCAGATGGCAGCTCCCTGGCGGTGGCGGACACCTTTGTGGCCACCCCAACGACAGGTACAGCCGCCACCCCCGTACCAGCACGCCCTCCCAGCAGCCCCTCAGCGTGTTCTTCGTGGACGCTCACCCAGGAGGGTGGGCATCTCCTTCGCCCCAGGCACCTCAGCCCCTGCCCCAGTCAGCCCTGGTGCCCTCAGTGAGGAGGCCATTGACCTCCTCAGGTCCCTCACTGTTGGGCAGTCTACCATTTTGAATGCCATCCAGGGTGTAGAGAGGCAGTTGCAACAGACCAATGCATACCTGGAGGGCATTCATTCTGGTCAGGCAGCCCAACAGCGAGCTTTTCAGACTCTTGCCTCAGCACTGAAGGCAGCCATTGTCCCTATGTCCAGCCTCCCCCCCCAACTTCCTCTACCCAGACCCAAACCCCTGTACCTCAGCCTATCCCAAGCACACCATCAGACCAGCATGCACACACCTCAACACACAAGGGAAGCTATGGCAAACATAAGCACCTCACATCCCACAGGAACTCACACAAGCATCATACCCATGCACACATACCAACATCCACTGCCTCCACTGTGTCCCCCTCCTCCACATCTCCCTCCTCCCTCCCTGCCTCATCTCCACTCACACCTGCATGCACTACATCTTCAGCCACTACGTCCATCACCAGCACACACATCACCACACCCCGCTCACGTGCACTCAGCATCCCCACTACCATTCACACATCCCCTGTTTCCTCTCCCAGTGTGTCTGTGAGCCCACCTCCCAAGGTACACAAACGCATCCACACACCCACCCACAAGCCATCCACCTCACAACAGCCTCCAGCCCAAGCACCTTCACCCAAAGTCAGCAAACGTACACCTCCTACAACCACTACCTCTTCCTCCACTCCCAAACACCCTCCATCTACCCGTCCCAGTGTGTCCAAAAAACTTTTCCTGTCCAACCTTGACCTCTTCCCCTCACCTCCCCCACTCCTTCAGTACCCTAGGGCCCACCTTTCCAGGTCCCAACCCAGCACCTCAGCCACAACATTAGCGGGAACAGTGGTGCCAGCAGTAACCAGCTTCTGGAGTGCAGGGCAGCCAGTGTGACAAGGAGCCAGAGCACAGACAGTCCCCCACCTCAAAAGCATAAAATGTTGGCCAGTGCCCGACGGGAGAAAGGCAAAACATCTACCACCAAAGTCTCTCCCAGGAGTACAGTTGGGAGTGGGAAGACAGCTGCGCCACCATCCAAGGTGGGGAAGGTGCACAGAAAGACAGGCAAGTCGCCGAAAACCTGCACGGCGGACAAGACCGCCACAAGCACTGCTGCCAAGGACACCGCCGCCACCAGCACCGCTGCCAAGGACACCGCCGCCACCAGCACCGCTGCCAAAGACACCGCCACCACCGCCACCGCTGCCAAGGACACTGCCGCCACAAGCACCGCTGCCAAGGACACCGCAGCCACCAGCACTGCTGCCAAGGACACCGCCGCCACAAGCACCACTTCACAGGACACCGCCACCACAAGCACCGCAGGCCAATGAGCAACAAAATCTGCAGGATGAAGCACACATACACTACCTCAGTCCTTGGCAGGATGAAGCACTCTGGGCACCAAGCCCCCTCCAGAACCAGTGGAGTATCACATCCACCACCTCAGTCCTTGGCAGGATGAAGCACTCTGGGCACCAAGCCCTTTCCAGAACCAGTGGAGACTGTTATCCACTTGAGAGACTGTGTCTTTGCACTCCCCAGGATAAAGCTGTGGGCAAACCACCCACTTGAGAGACTTGAGAGACTGTTGCTGCACTCCCCAGGATAAAGCAGTGGGCAAACCACCCACTGGAGAGACTTGTGAGACTATGGCTTTGCCCTCCCCACGATAAAGCAGTGGGCAAACCACCCACTGGAGAGACTTGTGAGACTGTGGCTTTGCACTCCCCAGGATAAAGCAGTGGGCAAACCACCCACTTGAGAGACTAGTGAGATTGTGGCTTTGCACTCCCCAGGATACATCAATGGGCATGGAGCCCCCTCGTGGATCTGGCGTCGTGCACTCATCCAGCTGAGGTGCCCCCCCTACCCTTCCCCCTGAGGTGCCTATTGTATTTCTATCTGATGCCCCAGCAGTGTTCTCTCCGTTTTGATTGGGTATCTTGTGTGGGCCTCGCCCATGCATTTTGGGCCCAGTGGTCCACGGACTTTAATGGTGGAATACCTTGGACTTGTATTCTTGGTGTATATATTTGTTTATAGTGTATATATATATATTTTTGAGTACTGGATTTTAATAGATTACAAACGTTCAAATCATTTCCTTTTGTCTTTGCATTCTTCCGGGGGGGTGTAACTGTAATGTATCATGATGTATTAGTGTGTGTGGTGTCGTGGGTGAGGGTGGGGGTGGGGGTGGGGGTGTTTTGCGTGTTGCGTGTGTGAGTCACTCTTTTTTCCCTCCCCCTCCCCTGTGTCATAGGTGCAGTACTCACTGTGGTCTTCACCGCTGGCGTTCGTGCTCCTGGTAGAGGAGCAGGAAGACAAAGGCAGGGAGTATCTGGAGTTCCGGTTCCATGGCGTCCTGGTTTCCTGTGGGGTGTGTGGAGGTGAGCGTTTTCCCTTCCAAGTCCTGTTTCCGCCGTGTTTTTGTTTGCGGTGAATCCGCCCCGGAAAAGGTGGAGGATTGGACTGTTGTAATGCTGTGGGCGGTACATTGTATTCCGCCTGTCTGTTCCATTTTTTGAACCCCTGGCCTGTTGGCGGTTTTACCGCTGCTTTAACACCGACCGCCAGGGTTGTAATGACCACCATAATCTACAGCAGACAAGGCTTCCAGTTGGTGAAATCTTACAGCTAGTCTGTTTGCTCTGTTGAAAGATGGAGGCATGTGAGTGAGAAAGCAAGTGCAGTAGATTTTGGATCTTGCTGCTCCAAGCTATTGGCTATTTAAATGATCTGTGACTAGTTTAAAATCTAGACTGGCTCCAGTAACAATAGTTTCTTGCCGGTTGATTTTACAAGGCCTGAGCATCTCTTAAACCTTTCTTGGATCCCCATACTACAACAGTCATCCATACTGAAACAGGGTGGGAATTAATCTACACCTTAGAGCCTGATGTAGCTCCTGGCTGTGGGATTACTCCATCACAAATGTGACGGATATACCATCCACCGTATTACGATCTCCATAGTATATTATGGGATCGTAATATGGCGGACAGATATCCATCACATTTGTGGCAGAATATTCCCTGCCACCAAGATCTAAATCAGGCCCTTAGTCTCTCTCAAAGAAAGCTAACCTGTTTGTGGTAACAAAAGTGGCACTGTTCACTTGGGTTTTGGTAAGTATTCAAAGACCTTGGCCCTTCTACGATCCTCCTCAAACCTCTCCCCCCACAGCCCATTCCCTTTTAGCTCTGCTCCAACGTTTTCCTAAGAAGTTGAATGTAGCGGAGGCATGCAGGCAGTTTGGTGGGGGCCCCCCTGCAAACCAGGCATTAGGAGGCCAAAATGGGAGAAATCCCTGGCCCTTTGGGCCAGTCACAGCCCTCAAGCCGCTCCATGGCCCTCCTGCCTGCCACTGGCAGCTCTGCCCACATTCCTGAGCCTGATTGTGACAGCTCCGTCCTCATTCCTGAGCCTGACTGCGACAGCTCAGCTACATTCTTGAACCTGATTCAAACAGCTTCACCTTCATTTCTGAGTCTTATTGCAACAGCTCCTCCTGCATTCCTGAGTATGATTCCATCTGCTGACGCCCCTGCCGATGCCTCCTTCTCACCACTGTTGCTCCCACCATCCCACGTCCCACCTCCTAGGACAAATAATGGAGGCCGAAGACATGGCTGCACAGTGGACACGAGCAGCGGGCACGCCACTGATGGCCCAAATGCACGCAAAAGGAAGGCCTGTCTGCATCCGTCCATGCCCGGACCATGCCCAGCGCCAGGACCCCTGTTCCTCCTGCCCCCCACTGCAACACCACCAAAGAGCTCCAGGACCTCAATGTCAGACACCCCAACAGCTGCTTCACGACCTCCACACACTCAACAGAAGGACTCTTCACCTGCCTACACTGCCATTTCTCCTGCAACACAGGCCAACCTGTGTGCACTAACACCTGCACTGCACCCACACAGAAGACTACGAACAACCAAGCACCACTCTAGTGCATCCTGCTAAACGCACACTCCTTATGCAAACACTCCATGAAAATCAAGGACACTCTCATCACCCCGACCCGGATGTCTCCTTCATCACCGAAACATGGCTAAAACCCTCCTCAAACCCCAACGTCGCCATGGCCACCCCTGACAGCTACAAGATAATTCACCAAGACCGCACCAACGAACATTGCAGGGGCATCGTCTTCAAGGAAACCATCCAGTGCACCATCACCAACGATGACCCAACGCCCCTCATGGAGCACCTAAACTTCTGACTCCAATCCGATGCCAACACCATGATGCAAGACTCCCTCGCATACAGACCCCGAGACCACGCCATCTGAGACACCATCACTGACCTTAACGCCTCCCTCCCCACCGACTCTCTACACTGCGTCCTACTCAGCGATCTCAATTTCCACCTTAACGACCCCAACAACACCAATGCCACTTCCCTCAGAGAGAACCTCAGGAACATCAGCCTCATCCAACTAGTCACCAAACCCACACACAAAGCCAGACACACACTGACGCCATCTTCACTTCTAGCAACAGAATCAATTTCACCCACATGACTGAACTCACCGACAGACAACTTCATCATCCCCATAAACATCTCCAATTCCCAGCACACCATCTCCAAGCACCTCATCACCCCTCACCGAAGCTGGGGCAAGGTAATCGAGACCCTATCGTAACAGACCCTAGGCACCGCACAACCTACGCCCATGGCAGACCTCGACCTCAGCCAGACCGTCCAAAACTCCACCACCTGGATAACCAAATCTGACACCAGAGTCGCCCTGCTGAAACCAGCTAAAACAAATAACACCTCCAAGCCAGTGAGATGGTACACTTTGGAGCTCAGAAACTCCGAACATGACCGAGAAACAATGGCACGTGACCAAGGACCCCTCCACCACATTAAGGCAGCAAAAAGAGCTGTAATCACTGCCCGCATCAGCACCGCATCCAACCACATAAAAGAAGTCTTTAGAATCATCAAGGAATTCTCTAACCCAAAAGCCACAGAGACCACCATCTAGCCATCTCAGGAACTCTGCAACACCCTCTCAGACTACTTCCACAGCAAGATCACCACAATATACAACAATTTTGACCCCCAACCCTCCACCTCCAGCCTAGACAACATCTCTTAAGCAGCCAACTCCAGTCAGACAATAACTCCTGGTCCCCGATTACCACAAAGACCAACACAGACATCCTGTCATCCATCCATTTTGTGGCACCCACTGTCCATGCCCCCACGGCTTTTCAACCTCGGAGCCAACACTATTAGCCCGGAACTAACCTGCATCCTCAACACCTCCATCTCCACTGCAACCTTTACCGATGAATCGAATCACGCAGGTCAGACCCCTCCCCAAGAAACCTTCTGCTGACCCCAGTGACCTAAAAAATACAGGCTGAGCTCTCTGCTTCCTTTCCTGGCCAAAGTGCTTGAGAAAGCCACCATCCAACAGCTCACGGACTACCTCGATTGAAACGACCTTCTCGACACCTCACAATCAGGATTCCAGGCTAACCACAGCATGGAGACTGCACTGATCACTGCCACGGATGACATCAGGACCCTCCACAACCAAGGACAGTCGGCAACCCTGATCCTTTGTTACCTCTCCACAGAGTTCAACATAGTCTCCCTCGACACTCTCCTCAACAGACTCCACAACATAGGCATTCAACAAAACATCCTTAAGTGGGTCGCCTCTTTCCTCTCAGTCCCTACGCAGAGCATCCACCTTCCTCCCTTCTCTTCTACACCCAAGAACATCACCTGCGGCATACTCCAAGGATCTTCCTCAGCCCAACCCTGTTCAACATTTACACAACCCCCTCACAGACATCGTCATATCCTATGGACTCAATATAGTCTCCTACTCTGATGTCACTCAACTAATCCTCTCAGTCACTGAAGGCCCCCACAAGGCCAAAGCCAACTTCCCCAACGCCATGACCAACGTAGCAACATGGATGAAAAAAATCTGCCTCAAACTAAGCACTGACAAAACGGAAGTCCTGATTTTTGGGAAGAACACCTCTGTGGGTGGCCACAGCTGTTGACCAGCAGAACTCGGACCAACGCCCTCTCCATCAGACCACGCACGAAACCGTCGCTTCATTCTAGACTGCCAACAATTCATGAATCAACATTTAAACTCAGTCACCTCTCCTGGTTCAACATCCTTCCTATGCTCTGCCGATTCTTCATATGGATCCCTACCGACACCAGAAAGAGAGTCATGCATTCCCTGGACACCAGCCACCTCGACCATGGCAACGCTCTCTTTGCTGGAGTATCCTCCCAGCTACTTAAAAGACTCCAGACTCTACATAACACCGCAGCCAGACTCATCCTCAACCTCCCCAAGCGCTCAAGCATCACCCCACAACTCTGGAACCTCGACTGACTCCCCATCTAGAAGAGATACCAATTCAAAATCCTCACACTTGCATACAAGGATCTCCACAACCTAGGGCTGTTCTACATCAACCATCAAATGAGCTTCTACCTCCCAACAAGACAACTACACTCTGCCTCACTAAACCTCACATACACACCCCGCATCCATCACAGCTGCAGCGGAGGCCACTCCTTCTCCGACACAGCAGCCAAGTCCTGGAACAGCCTGCCCTTCTATCTCTGAACAGCTCCCTCCCTGGTGGACTTCAAAAGGGGACTCAAGACATGGCTTTGTGACAGTGACACAGCATCCTTAGGGCCCAGATACGCTTAGGGGTAATAGTGCTGCGCTTTACAAATGCTATGACTGATTGATTAAACGTTAACCTCGCTGAGGATCTGGTCGGCAAAAGCATTTACACTGTGGAGGTGGGGGTTGGATTGCAAAATGGTAGGCCCCAGGCATACCCCCCCCTTCTCTATCTGCATGAGGTCAAGGGTGCCAAAACTGAACTCAGGGGTGTGGAAGTCCAGCCAATGGCCTGTGGGGTGACATCTGAACTGTCCAATAGGCAGGGGGATGACCAGGTTATAAGCACCTGGGTGAGGGCATTGAACTAGTTAGCAGGACCAGCACAATGAGCAGAAGCAGAGATAGGGCAGCAGAAACTTGGAAGTCCTTACCCCCAGCACAACACATCACAGCTCTGGCACTCACCAATCACAGCTGAAGAAGACACAAAGAAGACCTAAGAATCATGAGACAGTAGCTTAATAGCTTCATTTTAACAGGTTGTAGGGCAGCCTCTTTGCAGCAGTACGTGACTCAGCCTCTAGAAGGGCCTACCTAAACTAAAGACTCAAGGATTCTGGATGACTGGCATCAAGGGAGCTGGGTCAAGGGAGAGCTGCATTCTGCGGCGATTCAACTTGGCCCCCAGAAGAAGCCTGCACAATCCCGGGTGTTTTACCAGTGCGGTGCCTAAAGCTGCAGGAGAAGTGACAGCAGAGGGAGGGGACAGCCTAAACAAGGCGATGTGACCCACCCCTTGGCTGCTATCCTCACCACTGAGCAAGAAGCAACACTTTCCTTTTCTGCATTTTCCCCAGAAAGAGGAAGACGCAGGAACAGCTGTAAGGCAATGAGACGCAGCCACCTGAGGGCCCCAAATGCCAGGATTGTGGATGAAAGCCTTAAAGCGACACAAACTGCAATCCCCTCCCACTCAAAACAAGGGTAACACCAAGCTGGACAGAGCACGCAAACCCACGCAGGCTGAGGGCAAGAGCCAAGCGGTGTGCCAACAGAGTTCCCGCAGAGGCAAGACGGACATGGATGGGCAGGCGCAGACAAAGAGCTTGGAGAAGCTGTGGCCAGGCATGGGAAAGACTGGCTGATGAGGCAGCTAGGGGATGAGCAAATGGAGGCTCCAGGTGACCAGCACGGCAGCCCAATCCCCTGGGACAGTTGTGAGACAGATGTAATGGAAGAACTCAGCAATGACCTCGACATGAGGGAGAAGCCACATAAGCGGAAGAGGGCATGCAACACAGACACAGTGAAAGCAGCCAGGAGTGGCTTGCCAATAGCCAAGCGCAGCAGTACTAAGAGCACAAACGGTGAGCAAATCAGCACAATTGTTAAAGAGTTTCTGAGATTAACAGTGTTAATGCTGTTCACAGGCCAGTCAAAAAGCCTCACTGTGGAATTGTGTGCGACCACTAACAACAATACCCCAAAGTTAATACTACAAACAGGGTCATGGGATAAATGAAGATAGAAGAGCAGATCCAATGAAAACCAGTATTGGGTGCAGGGATTTGAAGATTGCCACACCCAGTAGGATCCCCGCTAGCAGATGGCGAGGGAAGGGAGTCAAGTGAGGGGGAGCGTCAGGTGCAAAGGTAGGATGCCAATGGAAGTATTTGCTGGGAAGTGGAGGTGCCTTCATGGCCAACAACCCAGAACAAGTCAGGCAACCGGCAGCGGCATGCTCCAGGTGGGTGCCATGCCAGCCATCCATGTTGATGAGGGCCACGGGACACACCAGCCTGATCTCATTTGCAATCAAGGAGAGAACCTGGCTTAGGGAATTTATATATACCTTTTTACTCCTGGAAATACAGATAGTGGGGCTAGACTGAGCGACAGGGGATAAGAAGGAAGAGGACAGAAAAGTAGAAGAGTGAGGAAGGAGAGAAATTTAGATAATTGGATTGATGCATTTAGAATGATGGCTTGCATCATAGTTGAGAAATTTCCACATTACACCCAGGATTTGTGGCTGTACGATGCCAAAATCCATGAAGTGCCCAGCCGATGCATGGATTGCAATAAGGGCTTCAAGCTAAAAATGCAGACATACCCAGATATGATAAGAGATGAGGAAGGTACTGCAGGCTACATGCATGAATTAATGTTAGCAAGGGAGGCTAAGGAATGTTGGGGTGGAGGTGGGCAGTTGTTTCATCAGTCTGCATTCAAAGGGAAATAAAAGAAAAACAGAAGCCTTGCCAGGACCAGGCCTTGCACAAGTTGGAAGGCATCATCACAAAATGAAGAGGGCACAACTTTACATTAGAAATAGAAGAGAAAGGAATGTAGCTGGGGCCCAGCATGCAAATTTAGGCATGGTGCGGAGGCATTTGGCAGCAGAGTGTGTGAAAGTAAAGTCCTGTATCCCCAAGAAAGAACTGACCAAGAAGAGGCAGTGAGAACCTCGGCAGAGTGGGGGCCTTGGGGGTTTGTGCCAAGTTTGGGCTAGTAAGGTCTCCCATAAATAGGCCCAAGCAGGGGAATTGCTCAACAGTCACCACAACGGGGAGGATGCTCAGCTTCTAATGGAGGGCTTCGAGCACGGCTTTAACATAACTTTCGAAGGCAATATCAGCACTTAGACAGTAAAGAATTATAAATGAGCTAGCCAGCACCTAGAAGTGGTGCGGCAATAAACAGAGCAGGAGGTGAAGCTGGGCAGGGTCCCCTGAAGTACCCTTTTGCTTAGAACTTAATCATATCCCGACTGGGAGTGGTAACCAAGAAGGCACTGGATCAATACGGACTAATAGAACATCTAGCCTTCCCCAAGGATAAGTCGGTAAACAAAGGGATAGACTGCCCAAAAAGAAGAAGTGAGATAAGGATGAACAGTTCATGGAAGACAAAAAACACAACAATGAAGATAAGAAAAGGAACAGCCTACTCAAAGTGTGTGACTAGGAGTGCATTTGATTGTTCAGTATCTGAAGGAGGTTCCTTCTATCTAGGAAGTGATGATTGTGAAGCTATGTCCCCATTTCATGGAACGTTTAAAACTATACTTTGCCATTGTGCAGCATACAGAACTTGTACCAAGGTTGTCATACTCCAAACTATGTTTAAGAGGATTGTCCTAGGCTTGGCACACAACAGGCTAGACTTGTATTGTTAAAATGATGTGTACACTCGAACTTGCATGTTTTAGTCTGTCTGCCATTGATATGGAGCACTGTTTATAATGTTTTCTTTCTACAGTTTACATCCTCAGATTGCTTTCTACAGCTCACATGCTTGCTATCTTACAAAGCCATTTTACATTATATTCCTAAAACCAGGCATGACAAAACTGAACTTGACTTAATTCTACCAGATTCTTTTAAGCTTGATTCCTCTCCTTTCGTTCTTCAAAGTGACCCTCTTCTTAACTTCTATCCTATGCATGCTTTCCATTTCTGAGTATAGCTTCTTGTCACTCTGTCTGCCTTATTCTCTTATTGTAATTCTGCATAAGGCTGACACATCATTTCATAGATCACAACCGCTACTGCTTTAAAAACCTCTCTCTGCAACCTCACATTACCTAGCCTCCCCAGCCTATCTCACCAACTATTCACCTGAAACCATAGTCCTAATTAATTATGTTATGTTATTTTATGCTATGTTATGTTGATTTGCAAAGTGCAATAATCAAGGGAGAGGGTATCCAGGCGATTGGGTAGGTGTGTCGTCCCAAGGTGCTTATATGAATAGCCAGGTCCTCAGCTTCTTACGGAATTCAGTAAGTGAGGAGGAGGCTTGGATGTGCCAAGGGAGGTTGTTCCATGTTTTGGGTGCTATGTAGAAGAATGAGCGAACTCCAGTTTTGCTTTCGCGGATACAAGGCCTGTGTGCAAGTAAAGCAAACCATAGGTGTCTGGTGGGTTAGTGAAAGAGTATGCAGCTGTTCAGGTATTGTGGTCCTGTGTTGTGTAGGGCTTTGTATGTGTGTGTGAGAAGTTTGGATTGGTTGCACTTGTAAATGGGTAGGCAGTGAAGCTTCCTGAGGTTGGATGTGATGTGGGTGCAGCGTGGGAGGTTGAGTATGAATCTTGAGGCTGCGACCTGAATGGTCTGGAGTCTGTGTAGGAGTTATTTTGAGATTCCTGTATAGTGGCTGTTGCTGTAGTCCAGCCTGCTGGTGATGAGTGCTTGTGTGACAGTCCGTCTGGTGTTCAGAGGCAACCATTTGAAGATCTTTATTGATAATTAATGATCACACCTAACTGGTATTAATATAATCTATCACAAAGTACTTGGAGTAAATGCATGCAATGTTTTTTGAGAGAGTACACAACTAATCACAGTAACCAACATTTAACAACAGGATTAACCACTAACCTGGGGTTCCAGAGTAGTGTGCTACTCGACATAAAGCATTTCAGTGCCTCATCAGGGGTAGTAAATATAAATGCAATTACAATTACTTTTCTCTCCTTTCCCATGAGCACCATCAGCAAACGCACAAAAATATACTCAGCAACTGCCCTTTCTACCTTTCCCCCTTTGTGACTGCTTCAGATACACACTCTTACACCATCTGTTTCTGTCTCTCAAGCACACACTCTTGTGGACCATACCAAAAACAGAGAGAGTGGGCTCAGAGCCTGTTGGACCTGGTCCTTTTTGCAGAGTAATCCCTAAACGTTTTGCCTCCTTCCTCCTAATTTGTATGACCAGTTGTGGTTGGCTTTAGGACTCTGGGCACTTTACCACTGCTAACCAGTGCTAAAGTGCATATGCTGTTTGTGTAAATTGTATGGGTGATTGGTTTATCCATGATTGGCATATTTGATTTACTAATAAGTCCCTAGTAAAGTGCACTAGAGGTGCCCAGGGCCTGTAAATCAAATGCTCCTAGTGGGCCTGCAGCACTGGTAGTGCCACCCACACGAGTAGCCCTGTAAACATGTCTCAAACCTGCCACTGCAGTGCCTGTGTGTACAGTCTTGCACTGCCAATTCGACCTGGCAAGTACACCCACTTTCCAGGCCCAAACCTTCCCTTTTTATACATGTAAGGTAGGCCCTAGGTAGCTCCATGAGCAGGGTGCAGTGTATGTTAAAGTTTGGACATGTACTGACGTGTTTTACATGTCCTAGCAGTGACATACTGCCAAATTCAGTTTAGTTTTCACTGTTGCAAGCCTATCTTTCTCATAAGTTAGCACAGGAGCTGCCTTTTAATATCTTTTAAGTACAGTTTCCCTTTAGGAGCAGATTGAATATGGAGTTTGGTTTCTCTGAACTTACAATTCAAAAATACATATTTTAGTGAAGTTGGTTTTTAGTTTGAAAATGCCACATTTAGAAAGTGGGCATTTTCTTGCTTAAACCATTCTGTGACTCTGCCTGTTTGTGGATTCCCTGTCTGGGTTAGACTGACAGTTGGGTTGTTTGTACATCCCCTCTAGACGGTGAGACTACGGGAGTTGGGGTATAGCCTGCATATCTGGTGAGCCATCTTGGCTAGAGAGGAGGGAGGAGTGGTCACTTACACCTGAATGGGCTGTGCCTGCACTCACACAATGCAGTCTCCAATCCCCCGGTGTGTGTCTGGGGCCTGGTTCCTTTGAAGTTTGCCTACTTCAAAGGCAGAAAGGGGTATAAGTAGTGGATCCAAAACCCAAGACTTTAGATTTCTATAAGATCAGTTCTGGAACCAAGAGAAACCTCTGCCAAGGAGAAGAGCAGAAGAGCTTAGGAGAAGTGCTGCCCCTGCCTGCGACTGTGCTTCATTTGGCTATCCTGCAGTTACTGCTTCTGCCTGTGAAAGGGGACAAAGACTGCTCTTTGTTGTGCATTCCTGCTTGTAGAAGAATCTCCAAGGGCTTGAGCTGAGCTTGCCTTCTGTTTTGAAGTATCAGGGCCATTAAAGACTTCCTCTGTCAGCACCTAGACTCTCTGCTGAGACACCTGCCCTGCCAGGTGGTGACCTATCCAGTCCCAGGGCCCTTGAAAAGTCACATTGGCAGAACAAGGACTGAAATCCATGCTCAGAATGCATCAACTGCAATGTGGCTGATAAACGATGCGCCACCCATTGTGCGGCTGAAATCAACCCTCAACCTGCATCGCGGTTGGGAGATCAATGCATCACGGCTGGAAAATGATGCAACACCCGCTTGCAGCTGCTGATAATGACGCAAACCCCACGCAGCAAGGTTTTCTAACACCTTGCGACCTACGCATCCCTTATCCGACAGGAAAAGAAACGACACACAGCCTCACTTGTAAGTAAAAAATCATCGCATCACTGACTTTTCTGACACACGCTCACCTGTGCAGCTTTATTTTTTATTCAAACCAGATACTTTGTGTAAAATCAACGTTTTCATTGTTTTCTATGGAGTAAGATTCTTTTGAAAATGTATATCGAGACTTGTGTATAATGGATTTTTGTTGTTTAAGTCTTGTTTGATTTAGATAAATATTACCTATTGTTGCTAAACTGGTGTGGTGTCCATTTTGTTGTGTTTTCACTGTATTACTGAGTGTGTTGGTACAAATACTTTACACATTGCATCTGAGATAAGCCTGATTGCTTGTGCCAAGCTACCAAAGGGGTAAGCAGGGGTTATCTAAGTGTGTATCTGCATTGCCCTGACTAGAGTAAGGGTCCCTGCTTGGATAGAGTGCAAACTGACTGCCAACCAGAGACCCCATTTCTAATAGAGCCCCTCTCCCCCTCTTATCTTTGGTTGGCTTTCTTGTCATTCTCATTTGTTTGGTTTTTACTCATTTGCTTTCCTTCCCTTTATTGTGGTGGTCATGACCCTGCAGCAGAATCTCTTTACCCTTCTTTTTATTAGCTGACTTGTCTCCTTCCACTGGCTGAATACAGGAAACTATTTTTTTCCTTTTGCTTAAGGACACCATAACCGGGCATGTTTTTTCAGTTCTCTCCCTCTTATGTTTCTTCCCTCCCTCCTATCAAATGAATAAAATAGTTAAATAAAACACCAAGGACCAGAGACGTGAAAAAAACATTAAGTGTCCCAGAAAGAACTCAGATTGTTGGACCCGCAAAGACCACACCATGAGCAGATAACAGAAAATTCCTGTGTGACGGCACCAGAGTGTGAGTAAATCAGATGTTCAAACGTTTTCAAACTAGGGAATTGACTACCAAAACACAGCAAATGGACACGTGTTGTTGTTCTTTGACAAGAAAGTACATGAACTTGATGTAGTGTCCTGACGGTCACATACATATCCTGTTGCATGTAGTTTGTCTCCAGCTACTCTCCGAAGGCTGGCCCTTCACATTTACCCACACCCATCCACCACAAGCATCACAAGAGATGTGGGCCTGTCAATAAAAGTGCCTGAGTGCACATGCTCATGGCTAGTTATGTGCATGTGGCTCGGTCATTTATCTGTATGAGGGCCTACAGCCCACATCATTACACTGGCGATGAGGAAGCAGAACCCACATGCCGTGCTGTCCCTGGCCATCCATCGTGCCTGGTGAGGAAAGCATCGACACTGCAGCTACAGCCAGCCACTAGAAGAGGGTGCATCACCTTAAAAGGAGGCTAAACCCTGTCCTTGCTGTGAAGGAACAGAGAGAGGAGACTGTTCATCTCCAGCACCTCACTACAACTGCTGCCGTCCAGCTGGAATGAGATGTTACCAGTCAGCATGCAGCATAGGAGAGTGAAAGCAGCGCCATCGGCAGGATGCCGATGTCCGACGCGCACTAGTTCATCAAGGGGTGACAGGGCCTACACCATCTCATGCCCCTTCCCAATGAGATGGACTGCGCAGCTTGTGCCGCTGCAGCTCCCACAATTTGGAGCTCCTGTGTAGCTCTGAACAACTTGTGAATAAAGCGGCACGAGCAGCAGGAGTAGACCGCACCTACCCAGCAAGCAACTGGCACTTACCAGCACAGGTAGAACCCCAGCAAAGCGCAGGGAGGTTGCACCTGCCCTGATTCACCCCCACACCTGCACTTACAGCACCCGTGTGGGAAACATGACCCTAAAACTTGCGAAACTGGCTCGGCCTCCGAAGGGGCTGAAGCGCCACCTGGCTGCTGCTCGCTGCACTACACCCAGGCAAGCAGAAACTCACATAAGGTGGTATGAATTAGGCAAACTCATCCATGAAGAGAAGCAGCCCTGCCCAAGAAGTGCCTGCAGTGCCACCTAGCGGTTGTTTGTTGCGTGCACCATGGCCCAGGACACAGAGCACATGAACTGTAGAGTATGCACCTGCAACATATAAGGTGCTTGAGATAGAAACTCACCACTGTTGTGCTGTGGAGCACAACTGCAGCTCAGGATTTCAATGAGCCCAAGGAGAATTGCTCCTGCCCCAGTTACCTTACACAGTTACCAACAAGCCTATCATGGACACGAGGAGCATTGTGCGCCACTTAGTGGTGGCCAGCTGCAAATCCGGCCGAAGAAGAACACATTTGGCCTATTGTAGCAACTTCCCAGTGGCAACAGTGTCTTCCCATCTTTCTTCCCCCGGACAGCACAAGAGTGGAAAGAAGTGCCCTATGCCACCAATGCGTACAGGTTTTGAGGAGCACAGCACGCCTTCTGGTGTCCACCTGCTATCAAAGAGAGCCCCCAAGCGAAGAGGAGGTGCAAGGAAGATTACCTATCATCCACAGAAAGGAGCACCAAGAAGACCCCTGAGGAGGGGATAAGCAAAGTATGGGTGGTTGCCACAACCATGGCAAGCAGAGATGCGCAATCCTATGAATGGGACAGGACCTGCGAGAGGTCCACTATTGGCAAATTTACACAGCCTTGCAGACAGGACAGGACCAGTGAGAGGTCTATGTGAAGAGAACTAGTGAGACGTGGCCTGACGCCACCTCGGAACATATGCAGAGAACACACGCGACGTGTGGCATTACATCATGTTGCAAGCAAGAACTGGAAAAGGAGAGGAAAGAAGTGTGAGTGACCAGACCTGTCCATCTGTCCTGTACCATACTGCAGATGGTCTCAAAAGACTGTGTCAGGGAGACCAGATCCTCAGGGTTTGCGCCTGTTCCCAATATGTCCGCCTCTTGGGAGCTCCAAACTCTACTAGCTATCATAGCACAGAGTTAAAGAATGGCCAAGCGGGGGATGGGGTTTTAGGCTGGGGAACAGCAGGAAGGAGACCTGTGGAAGCAAGAGTTAAGAACACAATAGCAAGATTATTCACATTGACTTTCAAAAACTTTGTTCCAAATATTTATATACTGATAACATGAATGATCAAGAGCTTTTCTATAACATGACCTCATTAGCTCTGGGTACCTGGAAAATAAAGAAGGATTATGCAAATTTTCATATGAGCGTTTTTAGAATAACATCTCATGCTCTGAACATTGAATAACACTCTGTTGGATCTGGGTTTCAAGAATACTATGAACACTGAATAACACTCTGTTGAATCTGGGTTTCAATAATAATCTGAACATTGACTAAGTCTCTGTTTAATCTACGTTTCAAGAATACTCTGAACATTGAAAAACACTCTGTTGAGTCTGGGTTTCAATAATACTCTGAACATTGACTAACACT
Source organism: Pleurodeles waltl (assembly GCF_031143425.1). NCBI lineage: Eukaryota > Metazoa > Chordata > Amphibia > Caudata > Salamandridae > Pleurodeles > Pleurodeles waltl. The sequence goes on along the minus strand of NC_090440.1, from coordinate 582,829,072 downwards.
CTGGTGGTCATTACAACCCTGGCAGACGGTGTTAAAGCGGCGGTAATACCGCTAACAGGCCGGCGGTAAAAAAATAGCAATTACGACGTGGTGGAAACCGCCAACAAAGACAGCCACTTTAACACTCCGACCGCCACGTCGGTACAAAGAAACAGCGTGGCGGTAACTGCCAACAGACAGGCGGGAGACAATGTACCGCCCACACTATTATGACAGGCCAATCCGCCACCTTTTCCGGGGCGGATTCACTGCGGATAAAAACACGGCGGAAACAGGAATTTCGAAGGGAAAACGCTAACCTCTACACACTCCACGAGGAACGAGGACACCATGGAACAGGAACTCCAAATCCTACCTGCGATAGTCTTCCTGCTCCTCTACCAGGAGCACGAACGCCGGCGGTGAAGACCACAGTGAGTACTGCACCTACGACACAGGGGAGGTGGGAGGCAAAAAACAGGGACACACACACGCAACACCCCCACCCTCACCCACTACAACACACACACTAATGCATATCAATACATCACAGTTACCCCCCCCATATTCCCCTACCCCGGAAGAATGCAAAGACCAAAGAAAATGAGTGTAACCAGCGGAACATATTACAAACAAGTAGGCAGAAATAAATGTATACATCATGTACAAAATATATACCAGGCATAGTAGTCCAGGTACTGCACAAAGAAAGTCCGTGGAACACTGGGACCACACGGTATGGGCGAGGCCCACACAAGATCCCCGACCATGACGGAGAGAACACTGCAGGGGCATCAGACAGCAACAAAACAGGCACCACAACACCACAGGAAAGGGGGGGCACCTCAGCCGCTTGAGTGCACGACGCCAAATCCACGAGGGGGCCACATGCCCACTGTTCAATCCTGGGGAGTGCAAAGCCACAGTCTCTCAAGTCTATACAGTGGGTGGTCTGCCCACTGTTCAATCCTGGGGAGTGCAAAGCCACAGTCTCTCAAGTCTCTACAGTGGGTGGTCTGCCAACTGTTCAATCCTGGGGAGTGCAAAGCCACAGTCTCACAAGTCTCTACAGTGGGTGGGTTGCCCACTGTTCAATCCTGGGGAGTGCAAAGCCACAGTCTCTCAAGTCTCTACAGTGGGTGGGTTGCCCACTGTTCAATCCTGGGGAGTGCAAAGCCACAGTCTCTCAAGTGCATAACAGTCTCCACTGGTTCTGGAGGGGGCATGGTGCCCAGAGTGCTTCATCCTGTTTAGGGCAGAGATAGTGGATGGATCTCTTCACTGGTTCTGGAGGGGGACTGGTGCCCAGAGTGCATCACTCACCCCGTGACGGACCCAGTTGCGTCAGCGCCCCTGCCGCTCATGGGCTAGCGGTGCTTGAGTTGGCGGTGCCCTGTTCAGCGGTGCTTGAGTTGGCGGTGCCCTGTTCAGCGGTGCTTGAGATGGCGGTGCCCTGTTCAACGGTGCTTGTGCTGGCGGTGCCCTGTTCAGCGGTGGTTGAGTTGGCAGTGCCCTGTTCAGCGGTGCTTGAGATGGCGGTGCCCTGTTCAGCTGTGCTTGTGCTGGCGGTGCCCTGTTCAGCGGTGCTTGAGTTGGCGGTGCCCTGTTCAGAGGTGCTTGTGCTGGCAGTGCCCTGTTCAGTGGTGCTTCTGCTGGTGGTCCTTCATGGCCCAGCGGGGCTTGTGCTGGCGGTCCTTCATGGCCCAGCGGGGCTTGTGCTGGCGGTCCTTCATGGCCCAGCTGGGCTGCTGCTGGCAGTGGCCTCCTGGGCAGCTGGGCTGGGGCTGGTGGTGGCCTCCTGGGCAGCTGGGCTGGGGCTGGCGGTGGCCTTCTGGGCAGCTGTGCTGGGGCTGGCCTCCTGGGCAGCTTGTCTGGGGCTGGCGGTGGCCTCCTGGGCAGCTGTGCTGGGGCTGGCGGTGGCCTCCTGGGCAGCTGGTCTGGGGCTGGGGGTGGCCTCCTGGGCAGCTGTGCTGGTGCTGGCGGTGGCTTCCTGGGCAGCTGGGCTGGGGGATGGTCTCCTGGGCAGCTGGGCTGGCGGTGGCCTCCTGGGCAGCTGTGCTGGGGCTCGTGGTGGCCTCCTGGGCAGCTGGGCTGGGGCTGGCGGTGGCCTCCTGGGCAGCTGGGCTGGTGCTGGCAGTGGCCTCCTGGGCAGCTGGGCTGGGGCTGGCGGTGGCCTCTTGGGCAGCTGTGCTGGTGCTGGCGGTGGCCTCCTGGGCAGCTGGGCTGGGGCTGGCGGTGGCCTCCTGCACAGCGGGGATGATGGCAGTTCTTCTCCGCCGTGCAGCTCTTCCCAGACTTGCCGGGTTTCTTGTGGCCCTTCCCCACCTTGGAAGGTGTCACAGCTGACTCCACACTCCCAACGGGACCCCTGGGAGCGGCTTTGGTGGCTGGAGTCTTCCCCCTCTCCCGCCGGGCACTGGCCAACTTCTGATGCTTCACAGGTGGGGGACTGTCTGTGCTGTGGCTCCGTGCCACACTGGCTGTCCTGGTGGCCGGTGCACTCCACATACCGGTGACTACAGGCACCACTGGTCCCGGAGATGTTGTGGCTGAGGTGCAACTTCGGGACCTATGAGATGGATGGGTGGGGAAGGTGTGGGAAAAAGGTCAAGGGTGGACAGGAAAAGTTTTTGGGACACACTGGGACGGGTAGCTGGAGGGGGGTTGGGAGTGGAGGAAGAGGTGGTGGTAGTAGGAGGTGTACGTTTGGTGACTTTGGGTGAAGGTGCATGTGCTGGAGGCTGTCGTGAGGTGGATGGCTGTTGGGTGGGTGTATGCCTGCATTTGTGTATCTTGGGAGGGGGCGTCACAGACACACTGGAAGAGGACACAGGGGACGTGTGAATGGTAGTGGGGGTGGTGACTTTACGTGAGCGGGGTGTGCTGGTGGGTGTGCTGGTGAGGGACGTAGTGGCTGTAGAGGTAGCACATGCAGGTGTGAGTGTAGACGAGACTGGGAGGGAGGAGGGAGACGACGAGGAGGGGGACACAGTGGAGGCAGTGGATGTTGGTGTGTCTGCATGTGTGTGTTGCTTGCGTGAGTGCCTGTGGGATGTGTGGTGTTTATGTTTGCCTGAGCTTCCCTTGTGTGTTGAGGTGTGTGCAGGCTGGTCTGATGGTGTGCTTGGGATAGGCAGAGATACAGGGGATTGGGTCTGGGTGGAGGAAGTTGGAGGGGGGAGGCTAGAGTCGGGGACAATAGCTGCCATCAGTGGTGAGGCCAGAGTTTGAAAAGCTCGGTGAAGGGCCACCTGACCAGAATGAATGCCCTCCAGGAATACATTTGTTTGTTGCAACTGCCTTTCTACACCCTGGATGGCATTCAAAATGGTAGACTGCCCAACAGTGAGGGACCTGAGGAGGTCAATGGCCTCCTCACTGAGGGGTGACTGGGGCAGGGCCTGAGGTGCCTGGGGCGAAGGTGATGCCCACCCTCCTGGGTGAGCAGGCACGGGGCAAAGCCTGAGGGGCTGCTGGGAGGGCGGTGCTGGTGGTGGGGTGGCGGCTGCACCTGTAGATGCGAGGGCACAGATGTTGCCGCCACCACAAGGGAGCTCCCATCAGAGGACGAGTCCGTGTCGCTGGTGTCAGCTCCTGTCCCCGCCCTGGAGCTCCCCTCGCCATCCGTCCCACTGGTGAATTCCGAGTCCGTAGTCTCGCCCTCCAGGGACATGTGGGATGCAGCTCCCTCCTGCTCCGGTGCCACTGCTCCTCCGCCTGATGATGCTAATGCACACAAGAACAGGGAGACCACAAAAAGGGGGGGGCGACAGAAGAAAGACATGTTGAGTGCATGGATTACCGCTACCGTTGGCGGACAAGACAGACACAGAAGCCCCCTGCACTACGCCGCGCTCTTGGGCTCGACTGTTCAATTCCTGGGAAATGGCCTACATGGCTATGGACGACATCTGCACACATAGATGACACAGGGGCATGAATAGCTGTACTTGGCACTCTACAGAGGTGGGGTGGGGTGCAACATGGCCTGCCTTATGGAGGAGTCTTGCCTACGGAACTCGCCCTGGCCTAGGGAAACCCACAGCCCTCCTCCCCCATCCAGACAACTCCACTGCGCACAAAGTCAGCAGAATTACCTTGTACTCACCCCCTTGTGTCTGCTGTGATGCCCTCAAGCACCCATCCAACTCCGGTTAGGCCACTGCCAGGATCCTGAACATCAGGGGGGTCATGGTGCGACGGGCACCCCTCCCACGTTGGGAGGCCATCCCCAGCTGAGCCTCTGCCGCCTTCTTGCTCCAGCGGCGAATGTCCTCCCATCTTTTCCGGCAGTGGGTGCTCCATCTGTGGCAGACCCCCAGGGTCCAGACGTCCTTGTTGATGGCACACCAAATATCTTTCTTCTGGTGGGCGCTGACCTACATGAAATGTACAGGGGAAGAAGAGAAATCATTACCAACTGCACCGTCAAAGTGATTGGCCCCCATCCCTACCCTTGCCATGTGGCACATGCATTCACCGTTGTTTCATGCATACAACACTCTCCCCCCTTCCTTCTTACATCCAGTCCACACAGGCATAGCCCATACAGCATGCTCCCAGTGTACTTACCTGTTTGTCTGGAGGACTGCAGAGTAGCGTGTACTGGTGGAGGACCCCATCCACGAGTTTCTCCAACTCCTCCGATGTGAAGGCAGGGGCCCTTTCCCCAGACGTACGAGCCATTGTCTCTTCCAGACCGAGGTCACAGCAGCACTTGCAGTGTAGGTCCTCTCCTGTTGAAGATCAGGTATCGAGTGATTGAACAGATAGAAAATGGCAGTCACGTCCACGGCGGTTCGTACCGTCACCGTCGGCGTACATCGTCATTGGCTCCTGGGACCCATAGGGTCGAATGTTAACCAATGCAGCATTGCGCCGCGGTCTTCGACCGCCTACCGCAACGGTGTACAACACCAGCGCAGTTACCTCACATCCCATTGTCCCACTTTAGAGGTCAGGCAGCCGCCATTTCAGGGGCCCACATGGCTTCATTTTCAACTGTGTCACACATACCTAGGCCTAGACTCAACACACATACTGGCCACCTTTTGTGTATGATTGGTGTTCTGTGTAAACTGTGGGTACGTACCTCTGAGTTGTTTGACTCTGTGCTTGCTGTTGTCCTTCATAGGCACCGTCCTCTGGGACATGTGAGGAGATGGCGGCATCCTCCGGTGTACCGACCGTTGATGGACCTGTCGACAATGGAGGAGTGCCACAATCTAGGAACTGTGTACCCAGTTGGAGCCAGACCTGATGTCAGCAATCCGCCATTCCACAGGAATCCCCCCTCAAGTGCAGGTGCTGTCAGTGCTCCATTTCCTTGCAAGTGGGTCTTTTCAAACAACTGTGGCCATGGTATCAGGGATGTGCCAGCCTATGTTTCAAACATATTGTCCAGAGTGCTGTCTGCCCTTATGAAACACATGCGGAGCTACATCGTTTTCCCTCAGGTGGAGGATTTGCCAACAGTGAAAGGTGACTTCTATGCCCTGGGACATATCCCCAACATCGTAGGTGCCATTGATGGGACCCATGTGGCTTTGGAACCCCCCCCACAGGAGTGAACAGGTGTACAGAAACCGGAAGAGTTATCATTCTATGAATGTACAGATGGTATGTTTGGCAGACCAGTACATCTCCCATGTGAATGCCATGTTCCCTGGCTCAGTGCATGACGCCTACATCCTGCGGAATAGCAGCATCCCTTATGTGATGGGTCAACTCCAGAGGCACCGTGTGTGGTTATTAGGTGAGCACCTGGAAGCAAGTCAGTGGGAATGGTTGTCTGGGTCTGGGGTTATCCCTCCAGGTTAGTGTGTGTCTAACAGTTGTCCCTCGCCATTTGCAGGTGACTCTGGTTACCCCAACCTGTCATGGCTACTGACCCCAGTGAGGAATCCCAGGACCAGGGCAGAGGAATGCTACAATGAGGCCCATGGGCGAACTAGGAGGGTGATCGAGCGGACCTTCAGCCTCCTGAAGGCCAGGCACAGGTGCCTCCATATGACAGGTGGATCCCTATTCTACTCACCAAAGAAAGTGTGCCAGATCATCGTGGCTTGCTGTATGCTTCACAACTTGGCTTTGCGAGGACAGGTGCCTTTTCTGCAGGAGGATGGTCCAGATGGCAGTGTTGTTGCAGCTGTGGAGCCTGTGGACAGTGATGAGGAGGAAGCAGAGGAAGAAGACACGCACAACAGGGGCTCAGTGATCCTGCAATATTTCCAGTGAGACACAGGTAAGAATACAAACCTGCCTACTACATGTACTTTGACACTACTACCTCTCTCCTGTCTGTCGTTTTCACCCAGTGTATGGTCACTGAGTTATCACTTTCCCTTACGATTTCACAGATGTGGGTCCCACTGTGTGACATCTGCTTAGAATCCTCATGGACTAGAGTTGGTGACATAGGTATGTTGACATTACTATTGAAAAAAAAAATTAGCACTGTAATTGCTAATACACTATATCGAAATCACAGACAGACTCCAGATCATTTTGTGCTTTAGGTGTGTTTATTTAAAATCTCAAAATTGGAGGGGGTAGTGAAATGGTGAGGGGTGATGGCGGAGGATTGTCCATGGCAGAGTCCAGTCTATTAGTCTCACAGGTGCATTGCCCATATGGGCATAGGAAGTGGAGCTGGGGCAGTTTAATTATGGAGAGGGTGACAAAGTGGGAGAGTAGGATGACAATCAGGGTGGTCTCATTTCTTGGCGGGGGTCTTGGCATCGTTCTCTGTCTTGTTCCTGGATCTCAGGGACCATTTGCGGGGTGGATCTCCCTCTGCAGGGGGTGGGGTGCTGGTGTGGTGGTCCTGTGGCGGTGCCTCCTGCCCGCTAGTGCCGGCGGAGGTGGTGGGCAGTTCATCGTCCATGCTAGTGTCAGGAACCCCTTGTAGTGCCACAGTGTCCCTCCTGGTGTTGAGTAGTTCCTTCAGCACCCCTACGATGGTGCCCAGGGTGGAGCTGATGGTTCTGAGTTCCTCCCTGAAGCCCATTTACTGTTCCTCCTGCGTGCGCTGGGTCTCCTGAAACTTGGCCAGTACCGTTGCCATCGTCTCCTGGGAGTGGTGGTAGGTTCCCATGATGGAGGAGAGGGCCTCATGGAGAGTGGGTTCCCTTGGCCTGTCCGCCCCCTGTCGCACAGCATCCCTCCCAGTTCCCCTGTGTTCCTGGGCCTCCGTCCCCTGGACCGTGTGCCCACCACCACTGCCCCCAGGTCCCTGTTGTTGTTGGGGAGGTGGGTTATCCTGGGTTCCCTGTAGTGGTGGACACACAGTTGATTGACGTGTCCTGGGGACGGAGGTATGGGCCCGCTGGGTGGGTGCTGTGCTGGTGTTTCCAGAGGGGGGAAGGTCTGTGGTGGCCTGTGCCTGTGTGAGGGGAACCGACTGTCCAGAGGTCCCCGATGGTCCGGGCTGGTCATCTAGATCCAGTTGGACAGAGGAGCTGTCATCACTGAGGGCCTCTTCTGTTGGTGGTGTGGACATGTGTGGACCCTCCTGTCTGGTGACGTTGGGTAGGGGTCCTGCAGGGGTATAAAAGGATGTTTATTAAATCTGTGTGTGTAATGGTGTGCAATGGGTGGGTGACCGTGTACCCCAGTGCTAGCATTCCTGTGTGGGAGCTTGTGTGATGATGGTTTAGGGGGGTGTATGGGTATGTGCAGTGGGCATGCTTTGGTGATGGGTGTCCATGCTTTGTTGTTGCATGCAGGGCTTGGTGTTGGGATGTGTGGTTTGTGATGTTGGGACATATATGTGAGGAGTTGGGGTGCTGGGGGTGAGGGTGAGGGTGGGGGTATGTAACAGCATGCAGGTAGGGTGGGGGATGTAATAGTAAAGCTGTGTCTTACCAGAGTCCATTCCTCCACCTACTCCTGCGAGGCCCTCAGGATGCAGAATCTCCAAGATCTGCTCCTCCCATGTTGTTAGTTGTGGGGGAGGTGGTGGGGGTCCGCCGCCAGTCCGCTGAACCGCGATGTGGTCTCTTGAGACCACGGAACGCAACTTCCCCCGTAGGTCGTTCCACCTCTTCCTGATGTCCTCCCGATTTCTTGGGTGTTGTCCCACTGCGTTGACCCTGTCCACTATTCTTCACCATAGCTCCATCTTCCTAGCTATGGAGGTGTGCTGCACCTGTGATCCGAATAGCTATGGCTCTACCCGGACGATTTCCTCCACCATGACCCTGAGCTCCTCCTTCGAGAACCTGGGGTGTCTTTACCGTGCCATGGGGTGGTGTGGGTGATGTGTGGGGTGGAGTGTGTGGTGATAAGTGTGGTGATATGTAGTGGTATGTTGTGTGAGGTGCGTGGAAGTGATGTGGATGATGGTGTTGTGTGCCTGTGGATGCTGTTGTTCTTGCTAATGGTGTCTCTCTCTGGCCTTCTTTCGGAGTTTTTTGTCGTGGGGGTTTGTGGGTGATGTGGGTGTTTTTTATATTGTAATGGGTGTGTGGGAGTGGTGTGTGTATGTGTATCAGGTGTGTGTATTTCGAATTGTCCAATGTGGCTGTGTTTTGTAAGAGTGTGTGTATTTTGAGTGCGGCGGTGTGTACTGCCAATTGAATACCGCGGTTGAAAGACCGCCGCATGGATTCGTAGGTCGTGATAGTGTGGGCGTATTTCTGTTGGCGTGACGGTGGAGGTTTTGTTTTCGCCAGTTTATCTCTGACCTTTGGTGTGGCGGACTGGTGTGGGTGTCTGACTTTTGGCGGATTCAGAGATGTGGGTCATAATAGCTGTGGCGGAATTCCGCGGCCGCGGCGGTGTGTTAGAGGTCTTCTGCATGGCGGTAAGCGCCTTTTACCGCCAATGTTGTAATGACCGCCTCTGTTTGATCTGGTTTCAAGAATACTCTGAACATGGAATAACACTCTGGGGGTCATTATGACCCTGGCGGAAAGCGGAAAAGCGGCGGTAAGACCGCCAACAGACTGGCGGTCTTTTTTGGGGAATTATGACCATGGCGGTGAAGGAATTCCTTCCCTGCCACTGATAGGGGTCTCATCCCCCCCAACCCCACCCCGACTCCCTCCCCTACACCCCCCACCACATCTGCCACCCCCCAAAGGTGGCAGGGCCCCCTCCCCACCCCGACCCCCAACATCACATTACTCACTCACACACGACATGCACGCAGGCACCACCAACACACATACACGCACACACACCGACATACATGCCAACATCCACACACAGTCAGACACGCACACCCACATTCAAACATACACGCACACATCCATACAGACATACCCACAGACATACACGCACTCATTCCCAAACACACAACACCCTTGCAAGCATACAGGCACTCACACACCCTCTCTACATACACACACGCACACCCCCATGCACGCACACAACACACAACACCCCCCCACCCCCCTCCCCTAACGGACGATCGACTTACCTGATCCGTCGATCCTCCGGAAGGGGACGGGATTCATGGGGGCTGTTCCGCCGACACCACACCGTCAACAGAACACCGCCACGCCAAATCACAGGATGTGATTCGGTGAGTGGTGTTCTGTTGGCGTGGAGGTGGAGCAACCTCCACTTCCCCGGCGCCCGCCAGTATGGCTGTTGGCGGCTCTCCATCCGAAAAAGGACGGAGAGCTGCCAACAGTCATAATACGCCGAGCGGAAGACCCCCACCACTGGCGGTCTTCAGCACGGCGGTCCCTCGGCGGTCTTTTAAAAAGACCGCCGAGGTCATAATGATCCCCTCTGTTCAATCTGAGTTTCAAGAATACTCTGAACATTGAATATCACTCTTTTTGGGTTTCAAGAGTCAATTGTTTAGAAACTTTTGCACACCTTAATGCCAGATTGTGAAGCTAGACAAAAAGGCCTGAAATGATCACGAACTCTGCCGATCAGTACTGCAAGGGTTAAATGCCATGAAATGATATTGCACTCTGCCGATCTGTACTGCAAGAGTTAAATGCCAAGAATGAATTGTGCACACTGTTGCCGATTCGTACATCAAGGTTCAAATGTCACAAAATGATTGCGCACTCTGTCGATCTGTACTGCAAGGGTTGAATGCCATGAACTGATCGGGCACTCTGACGATCTGTACTGCAAGAGTTAAATGCCAAGAATGAATGTCGCACACTATTGCTGATTCATACATCAAGATTCAAATGTCATGAAATTATTGTTCACTCTGCCGATCTGTACTGCAAGAGTTAAATGCCAAGAATGAATTGTGCACTCTGTTGCCGATTCGTACATCAAGATCCAAATGTCATGGAATGATCGTGCACTCTGCTGATCTGTACTGCAAGAGTTAAATGCCAAGAATGAATCGCGCACACTATTGCTGATTCGTACATCAAGATTCAAATGTCATAAAATGATCGCGCACTATGCCGGTCTGTACTGCAAGAGTTAAATGCCAAGAATGAATCGCGCACTCTGTTGCCGATTAGTACATCAAGATCCAAATGTCATGGAATGAGCGCACACTCTGCCTATCTGTACTGCAAGAGTTAAATGCCAAGAATTGAATTGCGCACTCTGTTGCCGATTCGTACATCAAGATTCAAATGTCATGAAATGATTGTGCACGCTGCAGATCTGTACTGCAAGAGTTAAATGCCAAGAATGAATCGCGCACTCTATTGCCGATTCGTACATCAAGATTAAAATGTCAAAAAATGATTGCACACTCTGACGATCTGTACTGCAGGAGTTAAGTGCCAAAAATGAATCGCGCACACTATTGCCGATTTGTACATCAAGATTCAAATGTCATAAAATGATTGCGCACCCTGCCGATCTGCACTGCAGGAGTTAAATGCCAAGAATGAATCGCGCACACTGTTGCCGATTTGTACATCAAGATTCAAATGCCATGAAAACAACCGTGATTAACCAAAAGGCCCAAAACTCAAATATTTCTGAAAACTGAGTCAGGGGCCCTAACCCGACCTCCGCCTTACCGCCCTGCTTGAGGATCACCAAGATAATGAGGACAGGGCCTGGAAAAGCCTAGGCAGGCCTCCGGAACAGGAGCTCAGGAAAATGCTGCTGCTCTGTACCAGGACCTCTGAATAATGAGCACGTGGAGCTGGGCTGGGTCCCTTAAATAGACCCAGACCCCGCACACGTGCCACACCCAGCCAGACTGAAGAAAAGGATTCTAGAAGGGCTCATAATAGGGACCACACCCTAACCACTCCCTGTAATCCTGCAGCAAAGCCTTGAAAATGAACACTACATTGCAAACAGCATTTATGATATTTCAAGATAAATCCCTGCAATGCAAAAGGTTAACATACTGCATCAACACACAATGCATTAATTATTACATTGCAGAAGGGTTGGCTTTTTGCATTACGTCGCCCATAGAGCGCGCTCTGTCCTGATGTTGACAGACTGAGAGACTCAGTGGAGCCTAATTTTCCTGCATTTATTTTTACAGGTTGAAATTGTTTTTGTTTTCAATAACGTTTAGGAGGGATGTAGTGTCCTGTCGGACACATACATGCCCTCCTGCACGTAGTTTGTCTCCATCCACTCCCCCTGAGGGCTGGCCCTTTACATCCGTCCACACCTATCCACCACAGGCATCACAAGTGAAGTGGGGCTGCCAATAAAAGAGCCAGACTACACATGCTCATGGCTATGTTATGTGCACAGTACCCATGTGTCTGGGTCGTTATTTTATCTGCATGAGGGTATAGGGTTTGCAACATTACACTTATATTGAGACAACGGAGACTTTCAAAATATATATGGCCTTGTATATAAATATGATTTCTCCTTTATACTTTTATCAGTATATGTTTCCCCATATTTCATACTGCGTTCATCATTAAATTAAAGCGTTTGCATCTGTATGTGCGATTTTGGTTGTGGAGTTTCCTCTACTTCCTTAACACAAGTATAAATATATTGATCTATTTGTGTATTGTTAAATAAATGCACCCCTCCTAACGACCTACAGTATGTACATACATGTATTTGCATGCACGCTGATATCACCTAATTTAAAATAAATCATAGATGTTTGTTAGGGTGTACATGCATAGTGTGATTTTGAATATAGTTTGCTACATTCTTTTTTACCACGTCAAATGACATTTATTTAGATGCATGCTGATATCACATAATTTAAATTTAATGTAGATATTTGTTTAAAGTGTGCACATGCATAATTTGATTTTGAATATATTTTTTGATACATTCTTTTTTACCAAGTCAAGGGATTTAGTATAAAATTGTGTAGAAAGCATTTACATATAGGCGCATATGCACAAAACAATGTGGTATGATAATAACAAACCTTTATAACAATGTCATATGTACTATTCTAACCATCACCTAATCATATAGTGACAACAAAAAGCTGCCAATTAAAGACTATTTGCTCAATATCCTTTCACTAAGCTAATTGGAACCTGCACATCTATTATCTCTCTCTCTCTCTCTCTCTCTCTCTCTCTCTCTCTTACAGTGCATAGTATGTTAACATACAGCATGAGCTGCAGTTCCAGACTCAACAAATTTCTCTTATACAGACTTTCTTTCACTGTTTACACGTAACAAATTTCTCTTATACAGGCTTTCTTTCACTGTTTACACTCTCTCACACACAGATTCTGTGGGCATGTCCAGCCTTATATTTCTTTTGATAATTTATTTAGAAGGTTAAACGTATAGGGTAACCATCAATTACCCTTAGAGGTCAACATGAATCTTTGACTCAGATGGGAGTGAGATACCATCCTAACAATCACCATGTAACAATTTCCAATCAATAAACATTACTTTCAATATTGGAGTCAGTAATTTATATGCACCATGGCCTATGTGGCCATGAATCACCACACCAGTTTAATAAAGTTCAAACATTTATTGCCTTTTAGATTAACAATTCTAAAATCATGTAACTCAAACGCAAGACCAAATGATAAAAGTACAAGAATAACACAGGCTAACCAACTCTTCTAAAAATCTTAGGGGGTTATTACAACTTTGGAGGAGGTGTTAATCCATCCCAAAAGTGATGGTAAAGTGACGGATATACCACCAGCCGTATTACGAGTCCATTATATCCTATGGAACTCGTAATACGGCTGGTGGTATATCCGTCACTTTACCGTCACTTTTGGGACGGAGTAACACCTCCTCCAAAGTTGTAATAACCCCCTTTAATATAGACAGAATATTTCTCATTAAGCATTCAAGAACCACTATGCAGAATAACAACAATAACAGGTGAATGATAGACACAGAATACATTTAGTTATCACAGATGAATCGTTTACAATTACTACTGAATTTTGATTTTGGCATTCTTAACTATTACTTTGATTTGATATGCATGTTTGGGCTTCATTCAAAAATAAAACAAGACAAAAATGAATTTGGAAAACATCTGACTATGGTGCTAGCCAAAAATAGCGGGTAGGTTTCTAAAAGTGAAAACATGAAAATCTGCATGCAAGACAAATGCACATTTGGTTATACCTCCCCTAAATGGATCAGCAAGCAGCGATGTCTTCATCAGTGGAGCATCTTCTGGTCTTCTTAATTGGACAATGACATAATAGGGAACAGTTCAGTAATATTTTACCTTAATGCATCTGAACTGTCAATGACAGAAAGCTAAGGACACAGCACTTCATTGCACTAGCAGACTAAAAGAATAACTACAGACAACTAAGACCTGGAAGGAACTGAGAAGAACTGACCTGACATCACTTCAGTCTGACTATATTAAATCCCTAGAAAGCAACTAACTACGTGCCATTGGTCAGTCTATGAGGTGCTTTAGGTCAGAGCCAATTACAATTATTCCACATTTCACAAGTATATTTTCTTCATTTTCTGCATTCACAATTGCCTCATCTTCTCTCACTGTGATCACCAGTTTCCACAGTAGAATCCAATTGTTGCAAGTTATACTTGAGCACTAAAGTCTATTGTCTACAGACAAATGTTACAACATAAGGACATAACTTTTCCACAATGAGCAAGTCACACAGGATGCTTGGAGAAACATTACTTTTCAGCGTTAATACTTTTAAAGCATTGCCTCTGGAAAATAATAAAACGCAAGGCCTTCTATAAACCTATGCTAATACATGAAGAATAAAACATTTCATAATATTTAAACTATTAATCCTTTTAGTACATATTAATATTCATTTTCAGTACATTTAAATATGAATAAACAAAATACATTTTCATTGGACATTTATTTTCATATTTATGCATGTTGTTTATTGTGTCCACCATAACAGCTACACATCTGTATTTAATAATACCATTTCAATTAAATATTTTAATACATGTTATTTCACACTAAATTGTATTAATAAAGTTTGCACTCTAACAATTCTCACCCCTCCAACACACAACTGTGCTTCTCTGTGTCTCTTTTACAAGACCATAGACATGCTCTTTAACTGTCCTTTTCTCAGATGCAGATCCACGCACATGTATTATTTTTAATCCCAAAGATTAAAGAATGTGTGAGGCATTTTGTGCATGTTAGGCACGTGCACGAAATGCCTCACACATTCTACACGCACTTCCTTCCCCACATGCACACTCTCTATTTGACTTCCATTGCTCTCGCTCTCACAATACAAGGACACACCTCTCTCTTTTCGTTCAGACTCTCCTCTCTCTTTCTCTTTCTTTCTCTCTCTCCCTCCCTCTCTCTTTCTCTCCCAAACACACACACACACACACAATCTGTCTCATATGTATTGCTGATATCCCTTTCAAGCACAGACTCTCACATCCACTTTCTTTCCCTCATACAATGCTGTATATTTCTGTTGTTATCACACAGACAGTGCATTCACACTCTTTCACATTCTCACAATTGCATACTGTCACGCACACAAACAAATGCATATTTTTGTCTCGCTACATAAACACAGAATACCTTTCTCGATCACTGTGGCCCTCATTACAACCCTGGCGGTCGGTGATAAAGCGGTGGTAACACCGCCAACAGGCCGGAGGTAAAAAAATCAGAATCATGACCACGGTGGAAACTGCCAACACAAACAGCCACTTTAACATACCGACCACCACAACAGTAGCAACAAACACCGCGGCGGTAACCGCCAACAGCCAGGCGGAAGACAATGTACCGCCCACTGCATCACAACACGCCTATCCACCACCTTTTCCGGGGCGGTACCAACAACATCAAAAGCACTGTGGAAACAGTACTCTGAAGGTAAATGACTCATCTCTCGACACTCAAGGAAGAACCACAACGCCATGGAGCCCGAGCTGCACTTCTTCCCAATGCTGGTGTACCTTCTCATACACCAGGAACATGAACTCTGGCAAAGACGACCACGATGAGTACTGCACCTAGCACACAAGGGAGGGACGGAGGAAAAAGAGAGTGACACGCAACACGCAAGACTCTACACTCCCACCACCCCCCTCACCCCCAACACCATACACACAAGTCAATGCAACAACATTACATATACACCCCGTAACCCTCAGGAATAACGCAAGAACAAAAGGAATGGAGTAAATATGAGTGTAATAGTACAGTCTTAGAAAAATACATACTTAAATCAAGAAACAGTATGTACAATATATACAATATATACAAAAGGAGGGACAATGCCCACTCCAAAATGCCCGTGGACCACTGGGCCAAAACACATAGGCCAAGGCCACACTTGTCTCCTGCCTCAATACGGAGAGAACACTGCAGGGGCATCAGGTCGAAAAAACACAGGCACCTCAGGGGGACAGGGAATGGGGGGGCACCTCAGCCAGAATATGGTACAACGCCACTGGCCTGGAGGGGGCTCCATGCCCACTGCTTGGTCCGGGGGAGTGCAAGGCCACAGTCTCTCAAGTGGGTGGTTTGCCCACTGCTTAGTCCTGGGGAGTGCAAGGCCACAGTCTCTCTAGTGGGTGGTTTGCCCACTGCTTGGTCCTGGGGAGTGCAAGGCCACAGTCTCTCTAGGGGGTGGTTTGCCCACTGCTTGGTCCTGGAGAGTGCAAAGCCACAGTCACTCTAGTGGATGGCTTCTTCCACTGGTTCTGGAGGGGGCCTTGTGCCCAGTGTGCTTCATCCTGGCAAGGAGGGGCTGAGTGGATGGCTTCTTCCACTGGCTCTGGAGGGGGCCTTGTCCCCAGTGTTCTTCATCCTGGATGGTGCAAGGTCACAGTCTCTCACCTGTGTGTCACACCGACAGGTGTTGCAGGGGCCAGGACGCACTGCAGTCCATGTGGTCACCACTACACACTGCTCGCCGGCGGTGCCGGCTGCTCAGTGGATGTCAGTTGCGCTTGAGGTGGCAATGCTGGCAACGGTGGTGGAAGCCTCCAGGCCTTCACCTGCAGCCTCAGACAACTGCCCACTGGGGCTGCTGCTGCTGGCAGTGGTGCTGCTGGCGGCGGTGCTGGATGCGGTAAAGGTGGCGGTGCTGCCCGCGGTGCAGGTGGCAGTGCTGGCAGTGGTGGAGGTAGCCTCCAGGCCTTCACCTGCAGCCTTGGACAGCTGCCCATTGGGGCTGCTGCTGGTGGCAGTGGTACTGCTGGTGGCGGTGCATGTGGCGGGGCTGGACGCGGTTGAGGTGGCGGCACTGGCCGCAGTACAGGTGGTGGTACTGGCAGTGGTGGTGGTAGCCTCCAGGCCTTCACCTGCAGCCTCGGATGGCTGAAGTGCCATGGCTGATGTGGTGTGCCCTTTCCTGCCCCTGGCAGATGGTGGTGCCTCCTTGCCTCTGCCACCTGGTGTCTTTTTCTTGCTGGCTGGTAGTGCCTCCTTCCCCTTGCTGGCTGGTGTCCCCTTCTTGCCCTTGCTAGGTGGCAGACCCTTCTTGGCCTTGGAAGGTGGTGCTGGCACACAGGCTGGGCTGACGGGTGCCTCCTTGGAGCGTCTCACATCTGCAGTAGCTGCAGAAACCACAGTGGCCGTGGACAGGGTGGCTGAGGTGCTGGGCTGGGTTCTGGCCACCCTGGCCCGAAGTGAAGGACGGGGGAGAGGGGTAGGGAATAGGTCAAGGGTGGTGAGGAAAAGCTTCTTAGGGACACTGGGACGGGAAGAGGGTGAAGGTTTGGGAGTGGATGAAGAGGGAGTGGTTGTAGGAGGTGTCAGTCTGCTGTCTTTGGGTGCAGGTGCATGGGCTGGATGCTGTTGTGAGGATGATGGCTGTTGGGTGTCTGTGTGCTTGCGTTTGTGTACTTTGGGAGGAGGGGTCACAGACACAGTGGGAGAGGACACAGGGGAAGTGTGAATGGATGTGGGGGTGGTAACTGCCAGTGAGGGGCGTGTAGTGATAGGCGTGCTGGTGATGGAGGTAGTGGATGAGGATGTAGTGCATGCAGGTGTGAGTGGAGACGCTACTGGGAGGGAGGTGGATGAGGAGGAGCAGGGGGACACAGTGGAGGCAGTGGATGTTGGCGTGTCTGCATGTGGATGGTGCTTGTGTGAGTGCTTGTGAGATGAAGTGTGGTGCTTGTGATTGCCTGAGGCACTTCTGCGTGTTGATTTGGGTGATTGCTGGTCTGAAGGTGTGCTTGGGATAGGCTGGGGTTGAGGGGATTGGGACTGGGTAGAGGAAATTGGACGGGGGAGACTAGAGACAGGGACAATGGCTGCCATCAGTGCGTTGGCCAGAGCCTAGTATGCTCTCTGGTGGGCCGCCACGCCATAGTAAATGCCCTCCAGGTATGCATTTGTTTGTTGCAAATGTCCTGCTACACCCTGGATGGCATTCAGTATGGTTGACTGCCCAACAGAGAGGGATCTCAGGAGGTTAATAGCCTCTTCAATGAGGGCAGCACGGCTGACTGGGGCAGGGCCTGAGGTGCTTGGGGCGAAGGAGATGCCCACCCTCCTGGGTGAGCGGGCATGGGAAACTCGCTGAGGGGCTGCTGGGAGGGCGGTGCTGGTACGGGGGTGGCGGCTGTACCTGTAGTTGGGGTGGCCACAAAGGTGTCCGCCACCACCAGGGAGCTGCCTTCTCAGGTGGTGTCGCTGTCAGAAGTGTTCCCTCCTGTCTCCGTAGTGGTGCTTCACTCGCCCTCCGTCCCACTGGTGCCCTAACCGTCGGTGGATTCGGCCTCCAGGCTCATGTGGGATGCAGCTCCCTCCATCGCCGGTGCCTCTGCTCCTCCACCAGATGATACTAATGCACACAAGGAAAGGGTGACAAAACAAAAGGGGGGGGAGACAGAGGATATACTTGGTCAAAGCCAGCAACAACACTACCGTTGGTGTACACAACTCTCAGGGAGCAGCCCTATTCACTAGGCCATGCACTACTAGTTACAATGCTAGTCACCAGCCCACTGGGTACAATGCCTAATGCCATTAGCTGCACACCTTAAACCCACAGCACCCTGCCCAGAAGTAGATGCCCACTAACATTATTGGGGTTGGAGTGCATCTGAGTTTGCCCATCATTGAACATACCCTGCCATGTTCACCCTGGCCTAGGGGCACCCACAGCCCACATCCCCCACCCAGGTACTACCTTAACGCGTGCAAAGTCATGATTCTGAATCTGTACTCACCCCCTTGTGGCTGCTGTGATGCCTTAAAGCGCCCATCCACCTCCAGATAGGCCACCGCCAGGATGCGGAACATCAAGGGGGTCAGGGAATGATGGGCACCCCTTCCTCATTGGGAGGCCAGCCCCAGCTGGGCCTCCGCCATCTTCCTTGCCCAGCGGCGCAGGTCCTCCCACCGTTTGCAGCAGTGGGTGCTCCGCCTGTCAAAGACCCCCAATGTCCGCACTTCCTTGGCGATGGTACACCAAATACCCTTTTTCTGATGGGCCCTGACCTGCACAAAAAATACAGCAGAAAAGGTATTAGTCATACCGTCCGGACTAGTATACTCATGGCCCAACATATCCCCCCCATCCCCTTACGCACATACATTGACCACCTGTAGGAGGCTGGACTGGCTTGTAGTGAGTACCAAGGGGTACTTGCACCTTGCACCAGGCCCAGTTATCCCTTATTAGTGTATAGGGTGTCTAGCAGCTTAGGCTGATAGATAATGGTAGCTTAGCAGAGCAGCTTAGGCTGAACTAGGAGACGAGTGAAGCTCCTACAGTACCACTTAGTGTCATATGCATAATATCATCAGAAAACACAATACACAGTTATACTAAAAATAAAGGTACTTTATTTTTATGACAATATGCCAAAGTAGCTCAGAGTGTACCCTCAGTATGAGGATAGCAAATATACACAAGATATATATGTACACAATACCAAAAATATGCAGTATAGTCTTAGAAAACAGTGCAAACAATGTATAGTTACAATAGGATGCAATGGGGACACATAGGGATAGGGGCAACACAAACCATATACTCCAAAAGTGGAATGCGAACCACGAATGGACCCCAAACCTATGTGACCTTGTAGAGGGTCGCTGGGACTATTAGAAAATAGTAAGGGTTAGAAAAATAGCCCACCCCAAGACCCTGAAAAGTGAGTGCAAAGTGCACTAAAGTTCCCCAAAGGACATAGAAGTCGTGAAAGGGGAATTCTGCAGGAAAGACACAAACCAGCAATGCAACAACGATGGATTTCCAGTCGAGGGTACCTGTGGAACAAGGGGACCAAGTCCAAAAGTCACAAGCAAGTCGGAGATGGGCAGATGCCCAGGAAATGCCAGCTGTGGGTGCAAAGAAGCTTCTACTGGACAGAAGAAGCTGAGGTTTCTGCAAGAACGACAAGGGTTAGAGAC
Source organism: Pleurodeles waltl (assembly GCF_031143425.1). Lineage (NCBI taxonomy): Eukaryota > Metazoa > Chordata > Amphibia > Caudata > Salamandridae > Pleurodeles > Pleurodeles waltl. The sequence goes on along the minus strand of NC_090440.1, from coordinate 582,809,367 downwards.
TTCCCCTTTGGAGGACGGATCCCTCACGCCGTGGAGAGTCGTGCAGAAGTGTTTTCCCGCCGAAAGATCGCCAACAAGCCTTGCTAGCTGCAAATCATGTGGTAAGCGTTTTTGGATGCTGCTGTGGCCCAGGAGGGACCAGGATGTCGCAAATTGCGTCAGGAGAGAGAGGGGACGTCGAGCAAGACAAGGAGCCCTCTCAGCAGCAGGTAGCACCCAGAGAAGTGCCAGAAACAGGCACTACAAGGATGCGTGAAACAGTGCTCACCCGAAGTCGCACAAAGGAGTCCCACGTCGCCGGAGACCAACTTAGAAAGTCGTGCAATGCAGGTTAGAGTGCCGTGGACCCAGGCTTGGCTCTGCACAAAGGATTTCAGCCGGAAGTGCACAGAGGCCGGAGTAGCTGCAAAAGTCGTGGTTCCCAGCAATGCAGTCTGGCGTGGGGAGGCAAGGACTTACCTCCACCAAACTTGGACTGAAGAGTCACTGGACTGTGGGGGTCACTTGGACACAGTTGCTGGATTCAAGGGACCTCGCTCGTCGTGCTGAGAGGAGACCCAAGGGACCGGTGATGCAGTTCTTTGGTGCCTGCGGTTGCAGGGGGAAGATTCCGTCGACCCACCGGAGATTTCTTCGGAGCTTCTAGTGCAGAGAGGAGACAGACTACCCCCACAGCGTGCACCACCAGGAAAACAGTTGAGAAGGCGGCAGGATCAGCGTTGCAGAGTTGCAGTAGTCGTCTTTGCTACTATGTTGCAGTTTTGCAGGCTTCCAGCGCGGTCAGCAGTCGATTCCTTGGCAGAAGGTGAAGAGAGAGATGCAGAGGAACTCGGATGAGCTCTTGCATTCGTTATCTAAAGTTTCCCCAGAGACAGAGACCCTAAATAGCCAGAAAAGAGGGTTTGGCTACCTAGGAGAGAGGATAGGCTAGCAACACCTGAAGGAGCCTATCAGAAGGAGTCTCTGACGTCACCTGGTGGCACTGGCCACTCAGAGCAGTCCAGTGTGCCAGCAGCACCTCTGTTTCCAAGATGGCAGAGGTCTGGAGCACACTGGAGGAGCTCTGGACACCTCCCAGGGGAGGTGCAGGTCAGGGGAGTGGTCACTCCCCTTTCCTTTGTCCAGTTTCGCGCCAGAGCAGGGCTAAGGGGTCCCTGAACCGGTGTAGACTGGCTTATGCAAAAATGGGCACCAAATGTGCCCATGAAAGCATTTCCAGAGGCTGGGGGAGGCTACTCCTCCCCTGCCTTCACACCATTTTCCAAAGGGAGAGGGTGTAACACCCACCCAGCGGGCCCATATCTCTGTCCCCAGGACACGTCAATCAGCAGTGTGTCCACCACTACAGGGAACCCAGGCTAAACTACCACCCCAACAACAACAGGGACCTGGGGGCAGTGGCAGTCGGCACATGGTCCAGGGGACGGAGGCCCAGGAACACAGGGGAACTGGGAGGGCTGCTGTGCGACGGGGAGGGCAGGCCAAGGGAACCCACTCTCCACGAGGCCCTCTCCAACATCATGGGAGCCTACCACCATTCCCAGGAGACGATGGCAACTATACTGGCCAAGTTTCAAGAGACCCAGCGCCTGCAGGAGGAACAGTATTTGGGCTTCAGGGAGGAACTCAGATCCATCAATTCCACCCTGGGCACCATCGTAGGGGTGCTGAAGGAAGTCCTCAACACCAGGAGGGACACAGTGGCACAACAAGGGGCCCCTGACACTAGCCGGGACGATGAACTGCCCACCACCTCTGCCGGCGCTAGTGGACAGGAGGCACCACCACAGGACTACCACACCAGCAACCCACCCCCTGCAGAGGGTGAACCACCCCACAAACAGTCCCTGAGATCCAGGACAAAGACAGAGAACGATGCCAAGACCCCCACCAAGAAATGAGACCACCCTGAATGTCATCCTTCTGTCCCACTTTATCACTCTGTCCATCCTCAAACTGCCCCAGCTCCACTTCCTATGACCATTTGGGCAATGCACCCGTGAGACTAATAGACTGGACTCTGCCACGGACATTCCTCCACCATCACCCCTCAGCATTTTACAACCCCCTCCACTATTGAGCACTTAAATAAACACCCTTGAAGCACAAAACAATCTGGAGTCAGTCTGTGATTTAGAAATAGTGTATTAGCAATTACAGTGTCAAAATGCTATTTCAAATGTAATGTCAACATACCTATGTCACACAGCTCTAGTCCATGAGGAAACAAAGCAGATGTCACACAGTGGGACCCATATCTGTGAAATCGTAAGGGAAAGTGACAAATCAGTGACCATACACTGGGTGAAAACGACAGACATTTGAGAGGTAGTAGTGTTAAAGTACATGTAGTAAGCAGGTTTGTATTCTTACCTGTGTCTCACTGGAAATATTGCAGGATCACTTAGTTCCTGTTGTCGATGTCCTCTTCTTCTGCTTCCTCGTCTTCACTGTCCACAGGCTCTACAGCTGCAACAACACCGTCATCTGGACCATCCTCCTGCAGAAAAGGCACCTGTCATCGCAAAGCTAAGTTGTGAAGCATACAGCAGGCCACGATGATCTGGCACACCTTCTTTGGTGAGTAGAATAGGGATCCACCTGTCATATGGAAGCACCTGAACCTGGCCTCCAGGAGGCCGAAGGTCCGCTCTATAATTCGCCGAGTTTGCCCATGGGCCTCATTGTAGCGTTCCTCTGCCCTTGTCCTGGGATTCCTCACTGGGGTCAGTAGCCATGACAGGTTGGGGTAACCAGAGTCACCTGCAAATGGCGAGGGACAACTGTTAGACACACACTAACCTGTAGGGATATCCCCAGACCCAGACAACCATTCCCACTGACTTGCTTCCAGGTGCTCACCTAATAGCCACACACAGTGCCTCTGGAGTTGCCCCATCATATAAGGGATGCTGCTATTCTGCAGGAAGTAAGCATCATGCACTGAGCCAGGGAATTTTGCATTAACATGGGAGATGTACTGGTCGGCCAAACACACCATCTGCACATTCATGGAATGATAACTCTTTCGGTTTCTGTACACCTGTTCACTCCTGCGGGGGGGGTTCCAAAGCCACATGTCTCCCATCAATGGCACCTATGATGTTGGGGATATGTCCCAGGGCATAGAAGTCACCTTTCACTGTAGGCAAATCCTCCACCTGAGGGAAAACGATGTAGCTCCGCATGTGTTTCAGCAGGGCAGACAACACTCTGGACAACACGTTGGAAAACATAGGCTGGGACATCCCTGATGCTATGGCCACTGTTGTTTGAAATGACCCACTTGCAAGGAAATGGAGTACTGACAGCACCTGCACTTGAGGGGGAATTCCTGTGGGATGGCGGATAGCTGACATCAGGTCTGGCTCCAGCTGGGCACACAGTTCCAGGATTGTGGCACGATCAAGCCTGTAGGTGATGATCACATGTCTTTCCTCCATAGTCGACAGGTCCAACAGCGGTCTGTACACCGGAGGATGCCGCCATCTCCTCACATGTCCCAGCGGACGGTGCCTGTGAAGGACAACAGCGAACACAGAGTCAACCAACTCAGAGGTACGTACCCATAGCTTACATGGAACACGAATCATAATCCGAAATTTGGCCTGTATGAGTGTTGAGGCAAGGCCTATGTAGGTGTGACGCAGTTAAAAAATAAGCCATGTGGGCCCCTGAAATGGCGGCTGCCTGACCTGTAAAGTGGGACAATGGGATGTGCGGTAACTGCGCTGGCGTTGTACACCGTCGCGGTAGGCAGTCGATGACCGCAGCGCAATTCTGCATTGGTTAACATTGGACCCTATGGGTCCCAGGAGCCAATGACGATGTACACCGGTGGTGACGGTACGCACAGCCGCAGACGTGACTGCCATTTTCTATCTGTTCAATCACTCGATACCTGATCTTCAACAGGAGAGGACCTACACTACAAGTGCTGCTGTGACCTCGGTCTGGAAGAGACAATGGCTCGTGCGTCTGGGGAAAGGGCCCCTGCCTTCACGTCGGAGGAGTTGGAGAAACTCGTGGATGGGGTTCTCCCCCAGTACACGCTACTCTACAGTCCTCCAGACAAACAGGTAAGTACACTGGGAGCATGCTGTATGGGCTATACCTGTGTGGAGTGGGGTGGATCAAAGATGTGGGGGGGAGATTGAGGCGTGCATGAAACGACGATGAGTGCATGTGCCACATGGCAAGGGTAGGGATGGGGGCCAATGATTGTGACAGTGCAGTTGGTAATAACTTTTCTTTTCCCCCTGTCCAATTAATGTAGATCAGCGCCCACCAGAAAAAGGATATTTGGCGTGCCATCGCCAAGGACGTCCGGACCCTGGGGGTCTACCACAGACGGAGCACCCACTGCCGTAAGAGATGGGAGGACATTCGCCGCTGGAGCAAGAAGACAGCGGAGGCCCAGCTTGGGATAGCCTCCCAACGTGGGAGGGGATGCCCGTCGCACCATGACCTCCCTGAGGTTCAGGATCCTGGCGGTGGCGTACCCAGAGTTGGATGGGCGCTTGAGGGCATCACAGCAGCCACAAGGGGATGAGTACACTCTCGTTCTACTGATTTTGCGCGCAGTGGAGGTGTCTGGGTGGGGGAGGTGGGCTGTGGGTTTCCCTAGGCCAGGGTGAGTGTGCTAGTTAGGTCCCCTTGTTCTGGCAGACCCTGTGGCACCCCACCCCACCTGTGTACAGTGCCAAGTACACCTAGTCAGGCTCCGTTGTCATCCATGTGTGCAGATGTCGGCCATAGCCTTGTAGGCCATGTCGCAGGGATTGAACAGTGGAGCCCAAGTGCGCGGCATAATGCAGGGGGCTTCTGTGTCTATTGTGTCCACCAACGGTAGCGGTAATGCAGGCACTCAACGTGTCTTTCTTCTGTCGTCCCCCCCTTTTTGTGGTCTCCCTGTTCTTGTGTGCATTAGCATCATCAGGCAGAGGAGCAGTGGCACCGGAGCAGGAGGGAGCTGCATCCCACATGGCCCTGGAGGGCGAGACAATGGACTCGGAGTTCACCAGTGGGACGGAGGGCGAGGGGAGCTCCACGGCGGGGACAGGAGCTGAGACCAGTGATACGGACTCGTCCTCTGATGGGAGCTCCCTTGTGGTGGCGGACACATGTGTGCCCCTCACGTCTACAGGTACAGCCGGCACCCCCCTACCAGCACCACCCTCCCAGCAGCCCCTCAGCCTTTGCCCCGTGCCCGCTCACCTAGGAGGGTGGCCATCACCTTTGCCCCAGGCACCTCAGCCCCTGCCCCAGTCACCCCTGCTGCCCTCAGTGAGGAGGCCATTGACCTTCTCAGGTCCCTCACTGTTGGGCAGTCTACAATTTTGAAAGCCATCCAGGGTGTATAAAGGCAGTTGCAGCAAACAAATGCATTCCTGGAGGGCATTCATTCTGGTCAGGCGGCCCTTCAGAGAGCTTTTCAGACTCTGGCCTCAGCACTGATGGCAGCTATTGTCCCTGTCTCTAGCCTCCCCCCTCCAACTTCTTCCACCCAGACCCAATCCCCTCTACCTCAGCCTATGCTAAGCACACCTTCAGACCAGCATGCACACACGTCAACACACAAGGGAAGCTCTGGAAAACATAAGCACCCCACATCCCACAGGCACTCACGCAAGCATCACATACATGCAGACACACCAACATCCACTGCCTCCACCGTGTCCCCCTCCTCCTCGTCTCCCTCCTCCCTCCCAGTCTCATCTCAACTCACACCTGCATACACTACATCTACAGCCACTACTTCCATCACCAGAACACACACCACCACACCCTGCTCACGTGCAGTCACCACCCCCACTACCATTCACACGTCCCCTGTGTCCTCTCCCAGTGTGTCTGTCACGCCACCTCCCAAGATACACAAACGCATTCACACACCCACCCAACAGCCATCCACCTCACAACAGCCTCCAGTGCATGTGCCTTCACACAAAGCCACCAAACGAACACCTCCTACAACCACAACCTCTTCCTCCACTCCTAAACCCCCTCCAGCTACCCGTCCCAGTGTTCCCAAGAAACTTTTCCTGTCCAACCTTGACCTCTTTCCCTCACCTCCCCCACCCTGTCAGTCTCCTAGGGCCGACTCTCCAGGTCGCAACCTAGGACCTCAGCCACAACATCTCCGGGACCAGTGGCGCGTGTAGTCATCGGAATCTGGAGTGCACCGGGCAGCAGGGCAGCCAGTGTGGCACGGAGCCACAGCACGGACAGTCCCCCACCTGTGAAGCATCAAAAGTTGGCCAGTGCCTGGCGGGAGAGGGGGAAGACTCCAGCCACCAAAGCAGCTCCCAGGGGTACAGGTGGGAGTGTGGAGTCAGCTGCGACACCTTCCAAGGTGGGGAAGGGCCACAAGAAAGTCAGTAAGTCTGGGAAGAGCAGCACGGCGGAGAAGACCGCCATCATCCCCGCTGCCCAGGAGGCCACCCCCATCATCCCCGCTGCCCAGTAGGCCACCGCCATCATCCCCTGCTGCCCAGTAGGCCACCGCCAGCAACAGCCCTGCTGCCATGGAGGCCACCGCCAGCACCAGCCCTGCTGCCCAGGAGGCCACCGCCATCATCCCCGCAGCCCAGAAGGCCACCGCCATCATCCCCGCTGCCCAGGAGGCCACTGCCAGCAACAGCCCAGCTGCCCAGGAGGCCACCGCCAGCACCAGCCCAGCTGCCCAGGACAGGACCGCCAGCACCAGCCCCGCTGGGCCAGACAGAACCGCCAGCACCAGCCCCACTGGGCCAGACAGGACCGCCAGCACCAGCCCCGCTGGGCCAGACAGGACTGCCAGCAGCTGAGTCACTGCCAAGGACCCCGCCGCCACAAGCACCGCTGAACAGGACACCGCCACCACAAGCACCGCTGAACAGGACACTGCCGCCACAAGCACCACTGCCAAGGACACTGCCGCAACAAGCACCGCTGCCAAGGACACCGCCGCCACAAGCACCGCTAAACAGGACACTGCCGTCACAAGCACCGCTGCCAAGGACACCGCCGCAACAAGCACTGCTGCGGACACCGCCTCAACAAGCACTGCTGCCAAGGACACCACAGCCACAAGCACTGCTGCCAAGGACACCACCGCCACAAGCACCACTACCAAGGACACCGCCGCAACAAGCACCGCTGGCCCATGAGCGCCAAGGGCACTGACGCTACTGAGTCCGTCACAAGCAGGATGAAGCACTCTGGGCACAAGGCCCTCTCCAGAACCAGTGGAGAGATAAATCCACTACCTCTGTCCTTGGCAGGAAGAAGCACTCTGGGCACAAGGCCCCCTCCAGAACCAGTGGAAAGATACATCCACTACCTCTGTCCTTGGCAGGAAGAAGCACTCTGGGCACAAGCCCCCCTCCAGAACCAGTGGAGAGATACATCCACTACCTCTGTCCTTGGCAGGATAAAGCACTTCGGGCACAAGGCCCCCTCCAGAACCAGTGGAGAAAGGCATCCACCTGAGAGACCGTGGCTTTGCACTCCCCAGGATGAAGCAGTGGGCAACCCACCCACTGGAGAGACTTGAGAGACTGTGGCTTTGCACTTCCCAGGATAAAGCAGTGGGCAACCCACCCACTGTAGAGACTTGAGAGACTGTGGCTTTGCACTCCACAGGATAAAGCAGTGGGCAACCCACCCACTGGAGAGACTTGAGAGACTGTGGCTTTGCACTTCCCAGGATAACGCAGTGGGCACCCCACCCACTGGAGAGACTTGAGAGACTGTGGCTTTGCACTCCCTAAGATAATGCAGTGGGCAACCCACCCACTGTAGAGACTTGAGAGACTGTGGCTTTGCACTCCCCAGGATGGAACAATGGGCAACCCACCCACTGGAGAGACTTGAGAGACTGTGGCTTTGCACTCCCCAGGATAATGCAGTGGGCAACCCCCCCACTGTAGAGACTTGAGAGACCGTGGGGGTCATTACAACATCGGCGGTAAAAGCTGCTTATCGCCATGCAGAAGACCGCCAATACACCGCCGCGGCTGCAAAATTCCGCCACAGCTATTATGACCCACATCTCGGAATCCGCCGAAATTCAGACACCCACACAACTCCGCCACACCAAAGGTCAGTGATAAACAGGCGATAATAAATTCTCCACTGTCACGCCAACAAAAACAATCCACGCAGCGGTCTTTCAACCGTGGTATTCCATTGGCGGTACACACCGCCGCGCTCAAAATACACACACATCTCCAAAACACCGCCACATTGGACAATTCCAAATACACACACCTGATATACATACAAACACCACTCCCACACACCCAACACAATATAAAACACACACCCACATCACCCACAAACCCCCCACGACCAAAAATTAGAGACGAAGGCGACAGAGAGAGAGCACAGCTATAGACAACCCCACCACACAGAGGCACACAACTCCATCACCCACACAACATCCACGCACAAAACACCACACACCACTACACATCACCACACTCATCACCACATACACCACCCCACACATCACCTACACCACCCCATGGCACTCCAAAGACACCCCAGGTTTTCGGAGGAGGAGCTCAGGGTTATGGTGGAGGAAATCATACGGGTAGAGCCACAGCTATTTGGATCACAGGTGCAGCACACCTCCATAGCTAGGAAGATGGAGCGATGGAGAAGAATAGTCGACAGGGTCAACGCAGTGGGACAGCACCCAAGAAATCGGGAGGACATCAGGAAGAGGTGGAACGACCTACACGGGAAGGTGCGTTCCGTGGTCTCCAGGCACAATATCGTGATTCAGCGGACCGGCGGCGGACCCCCACCTCCTCCCCCACAACTAACAAAATGGGAGGAGCAGGTCTTGACCATTATGCATCCTGAGGGCCTCGGAGGAGTCGGTGGAGGTATGGACACTGGTAAGTCAAATCTTAACTATCATATCCCCCACCCTACCTGTATGCTATCACACACCCCCACCCTCACCCCCTCCCCTATCACTCCAACTCCTCACTAATGTACTAATAACACAAACCACCCATCCCAACACCAAGCCCTGCAAGACAAAACAAAGCATGGACACCCCTCACTAAAGCATGCCCACTGCACATACCCATAACAACACCTAACCATCATCACACGAGCCCCCACACAGGAAAGCTAGCACTGGGGTACACGCTCACCCACCCATTGCACACCATGGCACACACACATGCAATAATCATGGTTTTATACCCCTGCAGGACCACTACCTAATGTCACCAGGCAGGAGGGTCCAGATAGCTCTACCCCACCCCCAGAAGAGTCCCACAGTGATGACAGCAGGTCTGGCCAACTGGATCAAGATGACCAGCCCGGACCATCGTGGGCCTCGGGACAGTCGGTTCCCCTCACACAGGCACAGCCCAACACTGACCTTCCACCCTCTGGTAACACCAGCACAGCACCCACCCAGCGGGCCCATACCTCCGTTCCCAGGACACATCAATCAGCTGTGTGTCCACCACTACAGGGAACCCAGGATAACCCACCACCCCAACAACAACAGGGACCTGGGGGCAGTGGTAGTGGGCACACGGTCCAGGGGACGGAGGCCCAGGAACACAGTGGAACTGGGAGGGCTGCCGTGCGACAGGGGGCGGATAGGCCAAGGGAACCCACTCTCCACGAGGCCCTCTCCTTCATCATGGGGGCATACCACCACTCCCAGGAGACGATGGCGACGGTCCTGGCAAAGCTTCAGGAGACCCAGCGCATGCAGGACAAACTCTATTTGGGGTTCAGGGAGGAGCTCAGAACCATCAGCTCCGCCCTGGGCACCATAGTAGGGGTGCTGAAGGATATACAGAAGACCATGAGGGACACCGTGGCACTCCAAGGGGCCCCTGACACTAGCCTGGACGATGAACTGCCCACCACCTCCGCCGGCGCTAGTGGACAGGACGCCCCGCCACAGGACCACCAGCACCCAAGAAATCGGGAGGACATCAGGAAGAGGTGGAACGACCTACACGGGAAGGTGCGTTCCGTGGTCTCCAGGCACAATATCGTGATTCAGCGGACCGGCGGCGGACCCCCACCTCCTCCCCCACAACTAACAACATGGGAGGAGCAGGTCTTGACCATTATGCATCCTGAGGGCCTCGGAGGAGTCGGTGGAGGTATGGACACTGGTAAGTCAAATCTTAACTATCATATCCCCCACCCTACCTGTATGCTATCACACACCCCCACCCTCACCCCCTCCCCTATCACTCCAACTCCTCACTAATGTACTAATAACACAAACCACCCATCCCAACACCAAGCCCTGCAAGACAAAACAAAGCATGGACACCCCTCACTAAAGCATGCCCACTGCACATACCCATAACAACACCTAACCATCATCACACGAGCCCCCACACAGGAAAGCTAGCACTGGGGTACACGCTCACCCACCCATTGCACACCATGGCACACACACATGCAATAATCATGGTTTTATACCCCTGCAGGACCACTACCTAATGTCACCAGGCAGGAGGGTCCAGATAGCTCTACCCCACCCCCAGAAGAGTCCCACAGTGATGACAGCAGGTCTGGCCAACTGGATCAAGATGACCAGCCCGGACCATCGTGGGCCTCGGGACAGTCGGTTCCCCTCACACAGGCACAGCCCAACACTGACCTTCCACCCTCTGGTAACACCAGCACAGCACCCACCCAGCGGGCCCATACCTCCGTTCCCAGGACACATCAATCAGCTGTGTGTCCACCACTACAGGGAACCCAGGATAACCCACCACCCCAACAACAACAGGGACCTGGGGGCAGTGGTAGTGGGCACACGGTCCAGGGGACGGAGGCCCAGGAACACAGTGGAACTGGGAGGGCTGCCGTGCGACAGGGGGCGGATAGGCCAAGGGAACCCACTCTCCACGAGGCCCTCTCCTTCATCATGGGGGCATACCACCACTCCCAGGAGACGATGGCGACGGTCCTGGCAAAGCTTCAGGAGACCCAGCGCATGCAGGACAAACTCTATTTGGGGTTCAGGGAGGAGCTCAGAACCATCAGCTCCGCCCTGGGCACCATAGTAGGGGTGCTGAAGGATATACAGAAGACCATGAGGGACACCGTGGCACTCCAAGGGGCCCCTGACACTAGCCTGGATGATGAACTGCCCACCACCTCCGCCGGCGCTAGTGGACAGGACGCCCCGCCACAGGACCACCACACCAGCACCCCACCCTCTGCAGACGGACAACCACCCCGCAAGCGGTCCCTGAGATCCAGGAACAGGACAGAGCAAGATGGCAAGACCCCCGCCAGGAAATGAGACCACCCTGATTGTCATCCCACTGTCCAACTTTGTGACCCTGTCCAGATTGGAACTGTTCCAGCTCCACTTCCTATGCCCATATGGGCAGTGCACCTGTGAGACTAATAGACTGGACTCTGCCATGGACATTCCTCCACCATCACCCATCACCATTTTACCACCCCCTCCAATAATTAGCACTTCAATAAACACCCTTGAACCACAAAACAATCTGGAGTCAGTCTGTGATTTAGAAAATGTGTATTAGCTATGACAATGACAAAATCCGTTTGAAAATGTAATGTCAACATACCTATGTCACACATCACAAGCCCATGAAGGATGCAAGCAGATGACACACGTTGGTAACCACACCTGTGAAACCGTAATGGAAATGTACCACTCAGTTAGCATATACTGCTTCAAATTGACAGACAGGATAGAGATAGAAGTGTGAAAGTAAATGTGATAGTAAAAAAATGTGTTCTCACCTGTGTGTCACTGGAAATATTGCTGTATGACAGAGCCCTGTTATTAATGTCTTCTTCCTCTGCTTCCTCCTCATCACTGTCCACAGGCTCCACAGCTGCCACAACACCGTCATCTGGACCATCCTCCTGCAGAAAAGGCACCTGGCGTCGCAAAGCAAGATTGTGAAGCATACAGCAGGCGATGATGATCTGGCACACCTTCCTTGGTGAGTAGACTAGGGAACCACCTGTCATATGGAGGCACCTGAACCTGGCCTTCAGGAGGCCGAAGGTGCGTTCGATCAACCTCCTAGTCCTCCCATGGGCCTCATTGTAGCGTTCCTCTGCCCTGGTCCTGGGTTTCCTCACTGGGGTCAATAGCCATGACAGGTTGGGGTAACCAGAGTCCCCTAATAGCCACACACAGTGCCTCTGGAGTTGACCCATCACATACGGGATGCTGCTATTCCGCAGGATGTAGGCGTCATGCACTGAGCCAGGGAACATAGCATTTACCTGCGAGATGTACTGGTCTGCCAAACATCTGTACATTCATGGAATGATAACTCTTATGGTTCCTGTACACCTGTTCACTCCTGTGGGGGGGGGACCAAAGCCACATGGGTCCCATCAATGGCACCTATGATGTTAGGGATATGTTCCAGTGCATAGAAGTCACCTTTAACTGTAGCCAAATCCTCCACTTGAGGGAAAACGATGTAGCTCCTCACGTGTTTCAGCAGGGCAGACAACACTCTGGACAACACGTTGGAAAACATAGGCTGGGACATCCCTGATGCCATGGCCACTGTTGTTTGAAATGACCCACTTGCAAGGAAATGGAGTACTGACAGCACCTGCACTTCAGGGGGGATTCCTGTGGGATGGCGGATTGGTGATATCAGATCTGGCTCCAACTGGGTACACAGTTCCTGGATTGTGGCACGGTCAAACCTGTAGGTGATGATTAAATGTCGCTCCTCCATTGTCAACAGGTCCACCAGCGGTCGGTACACCGGAGGATTCCACCATCTCCTCACATGTCCCAGCTGACGGTGCCTAGGAAGGACAACAGCGACCACAGAGTCAAGCAACTCAGAGGTATGTACCCACAGCTACACAGTACACAAAACATAATCCAAAAAGTTGTCTGTAAGTGTGTTGAGTCCAGGCCTAGGTATGTGTGACGCAGTTGTAAATGAAGCCATGTGGGCCCCTGAAATGGCGGCTGCCTGATGTCGAAACTGGGACAATTGGATGTGAGGTAACAGCTCTGGCGTTGTACACCGTCGCGGTAGGCGGTCGAAGACCGTGGCTCAATGCTGCATTGGTTAACATTGGACCCTATGGGTCCCAGGAGCCAATGACGAAGTGCGCCGGCGGTGATGATACGCACCGTCGCGGACGTCACCGCCGCGGACGTGACCACCATTTTCTATCTGTTCTCTCACTCGATACCTGATCATCGACAGGAGGGGACCTACACTGCAAGTGCTGCTGTGACCTCAGTCTGGAAGAGACAATGGCTCGTGCGTCTGGGGAAAGGGCCCCTGCCTTCACTGCACAGGAGTTGGAGAAGCTTGTGGACGGGGTCCTCCCCCAGTACACGCTACTCTACGGTCCTCCAGACCAACAGGTGAGTACATAGGGTGCAAGTTGTATGGGCTATGCCTGGGTGGAGAGGGCTGGATGTAAGTAGGAAGGGGGCAGAGTTATGCCAGCATGAAGGAGTGTGAATGCATGCGCCACATGGCAAGGGCAGGGATGTGGGCCACTCACTTCGACGGTGCTGTTGCTAATGACTTCTCTTCTTCCCCTGTACATGTCATGCAGGTCAGCGCCCACCAGAAGAAGGATATTTGGCGTGCCATCGCCAAAGAAGTCCGGACCCTGGAGGTCCACCAGAGACAGAGCACCCACTGTCGTAAAAGATGGGAGGACATTCGCCGCTGGAGCAAGAAGACGGCGGAGGCTCAGTTGGGGATGGCCTCCCAACGTGGGAGGGGTGTCCATCGCACCATGACCCCCCTGATGTTCTGGATCCTGGCGGTGGCCTACCCTGAGTCGGATGGGCACTTGAGGGCATCACAGCAGACACAAGGGGGTGAGTACACTCACATTCTGATGACTTTCCACGCAGTGCAGGGATCTGGGTGGGGGAGGAGGGCTGTGGGTTTCCCTAGGCCAGGGCGAGTTCCGTAGGCTAGGCCCCTCCGGAATGCAGGCCATGTGCCACTCCACCCCACCTCTGTAGAGTGCCAAGTACAGGTATACATGTGAGTTCCGTAGGCTAGGCCCCTCCGGAATGCAGGCCATGTGCCACTCCACCCCACCTCTGTAGAGTGCAAAGTACAGGTATACATGCCCCTGTGTCATCTATGTGGACAGATGATACTCATAGCCATGTAGGCCATATCCCAGGAACTGCATCTGTAGAGGCCAAGAGCACAGCGTAGTGCAGGGGGCTGCTGTGTCTGTATTGTCCGCCAACGGTAGCGGTAAGCCATGAACTCAACCTGACTTTCTTATGTTTCCCCCCTCTTTTTGTGCTCTCCCTGTTCTTTTGTGCATCAGCATCATCAGGCGGAGGTACAGTGGCACCGGAGCACAAGGGAGCTGCATCCCACATAGCCATGGAGGGCCACACCACAGACTCCGAATACACCAGTGGGACGGAGGGCGAGGGGAGCTTCACGTCGGTCACCTGATCAGCAGACAGCGACACAGACTCGTCCTCCGATGGGAGCTCCCTTGTGGTGGCGGCACCATCTGTGCCCCCCACTTCTACAGGTACAGCCGCCACCACCAGCACCGCCCTCCCAGCAGCCCCTCAGCCTTCGCTCCGTGCCCGCTCACCCAGGAGGGTGGGCATCACCTTCGCCCCAGGCACCTCAGCCCCTGCCCCTGTCACCCCTGCTGCCCTCAGTGAGGAGGCCATTGACCTCCTCAGGTCACTCACTGTTGGGCAGTCTACCATTGTGAATGCCGTCCAGGGTGTAGAAAGGGAGTTGCAACACAGTAATGCATTCCTGGAGGGCATTCATTCTGGTCAGGCTGCCCTTCATCGAACCCTGCAATTTCTGGCCTCAGCACTGATGGCAGCCATTGTCCCTGTGTCTAGCCTCCCCCCTCCAACTTCCTCCACCGAGACCCAATCCCCTGTACCCCAGCCTATCCCAAGCACACCATCAGACTAGCATGCACACACCTCAACACACAAAAGTGGCTCAGGCAAACATAGGCACCAGACATCCCACAGGCACTCACACAAGCATCACCCACATACAGACCCCACAACAACCACTGCCTCCACTGTGTCCCCCTCCTCGTCGTCTCCCTCCTCCCTCCCAGTGTCGTCTACACTCTAACCTGCATGCACTACATCTACAGCCACTAGGACTTGCACCAGAAAAAAAAACTTTTCCTGTCCAACCTTGACCTCTTTCCCTCACCTCCCCCACCCTGTCAGTCTCCTAGGGCCGACTCTCCAGGTCGCAACCTAGGACCTCAGCCACAACATCTCCGGGACCAGTGGTGCGTGTAGTCATCGGAATCTGGAGTGCACCGGGCAGCAGGGCAGCCAGTGTGGCACGGAGCCACAGCACGGACAGTCCCCCACCTGTGAAGCATCAAAAGTTGGCCAGTGCCTGGCGGGAGAGGGGGAAGACTCCAGCCACCAAAGCAGCTCCCAGGGGTACAGGTGGGAGTGTGGAGTCAGCTGCGACACCTTCCAAGGTGGGGAAGGGCCACAAGAAAGTCAGTAAGTCTGGGAAGAGCAGCACGGCGGAGAAGACCGCCATCATCCCCGCTGCCCAGGAGGCCACCCCCATCATCCCCGCTGCCCAGTAGGCCACCGCCATCATCCCCTGCTGCCCAGTAGGCCACCGCCAGCAACAGCCCTGCTGCCATGTAGGCCACCGCCAGCACCAGCCCTGCTGCCCAGGAGGCCACCGCCATCATCCCCGCAGCCCAGAAGGCCACCGCCATCATCCCCGCTGCCCAGGAGGCCACTGCCAGCAACAGCCCAGCTGCCCAGGAGGCCACCGCCAGCACCAGCCCAGCTGCCCAGGACAGGACCGCCAGCACCAGCCCCGCTGGGCCAGACAGAACCGCCAGCACCAGCCCCACTGGGCCAGACAGGACCGCCAGCACCAGCCCCGCTGGGCCAGACAGGACTGCCAGCAGCTGAGTCACTGCCAAGGACCCCGCCGCCACAAGCACCGCTGAACAGGACACTGCCGCCACAAGCACCACTGCCAAGGACACTGCCGCAACAAGCACCGCTGCCAAGGACACCGCCGCCACAAGCACTGCTAAACAGGACACTGCCGTCACAAGCACCGCTGCCAAGGACACCGCCGCAACAAGCACTGCTGCGGACACCGCCTCAACAAGCACTGCTGCCAAGGACACCACCGCCACAAGCACTGCTGCCAAGGACACCACCGCCACAAGCACCACTACCAAGGACACCGCCGCAACAAGCACCGCTGGCCCATGAGCGCCAAGGGCACTGACGCTACTGAGTCCGTCACAAGCAGGATGAAGCACTCTGGGCACAAGGCCCTCTCCAGAACCAGTGGAGAGATACATCCACTACCTCTGTCTTTGGCAGGAAGAAGCACTCTGGGCACAAGGCCCCCTCCAGAACCAGTGGAAAGATACATCCACTACCTCTGTCCTTGGCAGGAAGAAGCACTCTGGGCACAAGCCCCCCTCCAGAACCAGTGGAGAGATACATCCACTACCTCTGTCCTTGGCAGGATAAAGCACTTCGGGCACAAGGCCCCCTCCAGAACCAGTGGAGAAAGGCATCCACCTGAGAGACCGTGGCTTTGCACTCCCCAGGATGAAGCAGTGGGCAACCCACCCACTGGAGAGACTTGAGAGACTGTGGCTTTGCACTCCCCAGGATAAAGCAGTGGGCAACCCACCCACTGTAGAGACTTGAGAGACTGTGGCTTTGCACTCCACAGGATAAAGCAGTGGGCAACCCACCCACTGGAGAGACTTGAGAGACTGTGGCTTTGCACTTCCCAGGATAACGCAGTGGGCACCCCACCCACTGGAGAGACTTGAGAGACTGTGGCTTTGCACTCCCTAGGATAATGCAGTGGGCAACCCACCCACTGTAGAGACTTGAGAGACTGTGGCTTTGCACTCCCCAGGATGGAACAATGGGCAACCCACCCACTGGAGAGACTTGAGAGACTGTGGCTTTGCACTCCCCAGGATAATGCAGTGGGCAACCCCCCCACTGTAGAGACTTGAGAGACCGTGGGGGTCATTACAACATCGGCGGTAAAAGCTGCTTATCGCCGTGCAGAAGACCGCCAATACACCGCCGCAGCTGCAAAATTCCGCCACAGCTATTATGACCCACATCTCGGAATCCGCCGAAATTCAGACACCCACACAACTCCGCCACACCAAAGGTCAGTGATAAACAGGCGATAATAAATTCTCCACTGTCACGCCAACAAAAACAATCCACGCGGCGGTCTTTCAACCGTGGTATTCCATTGGCGGTACACACCGCTGCTGTCAAAATACACACACATCTCCAAAACACCGCCACATTGGACAATTCCAAATACACACACCTGATATACATACAAACACCACTCCCACACACCCAACACAATATAAAACACACACCCACATCACCCACAAACCCCCCACGACCAAAAATTAGAGACGAAGGCGACAGAGAGAGAGCACAGCTATAGACAACCCCACCACACAGAGGCACACAACTCCATCACCCACACAACATCCACGCACAAAACACCACACACCACTACACATCACCACACTCATCACCACATACACCACCCCACACATCACCTACACCACCCCATGGCACTCCAAAGACACCCCAGGTTTTCGGAGGAGGAGCTCAGGGTTATGGTGGAGGAAATCATACGGGTAGAGCCACAGCTATTTGGATCACAGGTGCAGCACACCTCCATAGCTAGGAAGATGGAGCGATGGAGAAGAATAGTCGACAGGGTCAACGCAGTGGGACAGCACCCAAGAAATCGGGAGGACATCAGGAAGAGGTGGAACGACCTACGGGGGAAGGTGCGTTCCGTGGTCTCCAGGCACAATATCGTGATTCAGCGGACCGGCGGCGGACCCCCACCTCCTCCCCCACAACTAACAACATGGGAGGAGCAGGTCTTGACCATTATGCATCCTGAGGGCCTCGGAGGAGTCGGTGGAGGAATGGACACTGGTAAGTCAAATCTTAACTATCATATCCCCCACCCTACCTGTATGCTATCACACACCCCCACCCTCACCCCCTCCCCTATCACTCCAACTCCTCACTAATGTACTAATAACACAAACCACCCATCCCAACACCAAGCCCTGCAAGACAAAACAAAGCATGGACACCCCTCACTAAAGCATGCCCACTGCACATACCCATAACAACACCTAACCATCATCACACGAGCCCCCACACAGGAAAGCTAGCACTGGGGTACACGCTCACCCACCCATTGCACACCATGGCACACACACATGCAATAATCATGGTTTTATGCCCCTGCAGGACCACTACCTAACGTCACCAGGCAGGAGGGTCCAGATAGCTCTACCCCACCCCCAGAAGAGTCCCACAGTGATGACAGCAGGTCTGGCCAACTGGATCAAGATGACCAGCCCGGACCATTGTGGGCCTCGGGACAGTCGGTTCCCCTCGCACAGGCACAGCCCAACACTGACCTTCCACCCTCTGGTAACACCAGCACAGCACCCACCCAGCGGGCCCATACCTCCGTTCCCAGGACACATCAATCAGCTGTGTGTCCACCACTACAGGGAACCCAGGATAACCCACCACCCCAACAACAACAGGGACCTGGGGGCAGTGGTAGTGGGCACACGGTCCAGGGGACGGAGGCCCAGGAACACAGTGGAACTGGGAGGGCTGCCGTGCAACAGGGGGCGGATAGGCCAAGGGAACCCACTCTCCACGAGGCCCTCTCCTTCATCATGGGGGCATACCACCACTCCCAGGAGACGATGGCGACGGTCCTGGCAAAGCTTCAGGAGACCCAGCGCATGCAGGACAAACTGTATTTGGGGTTCAGGGAGGAGCTCAGAACAATCAGCTCCGCCCTGGGCACCATAGTAGCGGTGCTGAAGGATATACAGAAGACCATGAGGGACACCGTGGCACTCCAAGCGGCCCCTGACACTAGCCTGGACGATGAACTGCCCACCACCTCCGCCGGCGCTAGTGGACAGGACGCCCCGCCACAGGACCACCACACCAGCACCCCACCCTCTGCAGACGGACAACCACCCCGCAAGCGGTCCCTGAGATCCAGGAACAGGACAGAGCAAGATGGCAAGACCCCCGCCAGGAAATGAGACCACCCTGATTGTCATCCCACTGTCCAACTTTGTGACCCTGTCCAGATTGGAACTGTTCCAGCTCCACTTCCTATGCCCATATGGGCAGTGCACCTGTGAGACTAATAGACTGGACTCTGCCATGGACATTCCTCCACCATCACCCATCACCATTTTACCACCCCCTCCAATAATTAGCACTTCAATAAACACCCTTGAACCACAAAACAATCTGGAGTCAGTCTGTGATTTAGAAAATGTGTATTAGCTATGACAATGACAAAATCCGTTCGAAAATGTAATGTCAACATACCTATGTCACACATCACAAGCCCATGAAGGATGCAAGCAGATGACACACGTTGGTAACCACACCTGTGAAACCGTAATGGAAATGTACCACTCAGTTAGCATATACTGCTTCAAATTGACAGACAGGATAGAGATAGAAGTGTGAAAGTAAATGTGATAGTAAAAAAATGTGTTCTCACCTGTGTGTCACTGGAAATATTGCTGTATGACAGAGCCCTGTTATTAATGTCTTCTTCCTCTGCTTCCTCCTCATCACTGTCCACAGGCTCCACAGCTGCCACAACACCGTCATCTGGACCATCCTCCTGCAGAAAAGGCACCTGGCGTCGCAAAGCAAGATTGTGAAGCATACAGCAGGCGATGATGATCTGGCACACCTTCCTTGGTGAGTAGACTAGGGAACCACCTGTCATATGGAGGCACCTGAACCTGGCCTTCAGGAGGCCGAAGGTGCGTTCGATCAACCTCCTAGTCCACCCATGGGCCTCATTGTAGCGTTCCTCTGCCCTGGTCCTGGGTTTCCTCACTGGGGTCAATAGCCATGACAGGTTGGGGTAACCAGAGTCCCCTAATAGCCACACACAGTGCCTCTGGAGTTGACCCATCACATACGGGATGCTGCTATTCCGCAGGATGTAGGCGTCATGCACTGAGCCAGGGAACATAGCATTTACCTGCGAGATGTACTGGTCTGCCAAACATCTGTTCATTCATGGAATGATAACTCTTATGGTTCCTGTACACCTGTTCACTCCTGTGGGGGGGGGGACCAAAGCCACATGGGTCCCATCAATGGCACCTATGATGTTAGGGATATGTTCCAGGGCATAGAAGTCACCTTTAACTGTAGCCAAATCCTCCACTTGAGGGAAAACGATGTAGCTCCTCACATGTTTCAGCAGGGCAGACAACACTCTGGACAACACGTTGGAAAACATAGGCTGGGACATCCCTGATGCCATGGCCACTGTTGTTTGAAATGACCCACTTGCAAGGAAATGGAGTACTGACAGCACCTGCACTTCAGGGGGGATTCCTGTGGGATGGCGGATTGGTGATATCAGATCTGGCTCCAACTGGGTACACAGTTCCTGGATTGTGGCACGGTCAAACCTGTAGGTGATGATTAAATGTCGCTCCTCCATTGTCAACAGGTCCACCAGCGGTCGGTACACCGGAGGATTCCACCATCTCCTCACATGTCCCAGCTGACGGTGCCTAGGAAGGACAACAGCGACCACAGAGTCAAGCAACTCAGAGGTATGTACCCACAGCTACACAGTACACAAAACATAATCCAAAAAGTTGTCTGTAAGTGTGTTGAGTCCAGGCCTAGGTATGTGTGACGCAGTTGTAAATGAAGCCATGTGGGCCCCTGAAATGGCGGCTGCCTGATGTCTAAACTGGGACAATTGGATGTGAGGTAACAGCTCTGGCGTTGTACACCGTCGCGGTAGGCGGTCGAAGACCGTGGCTCAATGCTGCATTGGTTAACATTGGACCCTATGGGTCCCAGGAGCCAATGACGAAGTGCGCCGGCGGTGATGATACGCACCGTCGCGGACGTCACCGCCGCGGACGTGACCACCATTTTCTATCTGTTCACACACTCGATACCTGATCATCGACAGGAGAGGACCTACACTGCAAGTGCTGCTGTGACCTCAGTCTGGAAGAGACAATGGCTCGTGCGTCTGGGGAAAGGGCCCCTGCCTTCACTGCACAGGAGTTGGAGAAGCTTGTGGACGGGGTCCTCCCCCAGTACACGCTACTCTACGGTCCTCCAGACCAACAGGTGAGTACACAGGGTGCAAGTTGTATGGGCTATGCCTGGGTGAGAGGGCTGGATGTAAGTAGGAAGGGGGCAGAGTTATGCCAGCATGAAGGAGTGTGAATGCATGCGCCACATGGCAAGGGCCGGGATGTGGGCCACTCACTTCGACGGTGCTGTTGCTAATGACTTCTCTTCTTCCCCTGTACATGTCATGCAGGTCAGCGCCCACCAGAAGAAGGATATTTGGCGTGCCATCGCCAAAGAAGTCCGGACCCTGGAGGTCCACCAGAGACAGAGCACCCACTGTCGTAAAAGATGGGAGGACATTCGCCGCTGGAGCAAGAAGATGGCGGAGGCTCAGCTGGGGATGGCCTCCCAACGTGGGAGGGGTGTCCGTCGCACCATGACCCCCCTGATGTTCCGGATCCTGGCGGTGGCCTACCCTGAGTCGGATGGGCACTTGAGTGCATCACAGCAGACACAAGGGGGTGAGTACACTCACATTCTGATGACTTTCCACGCAGTGCAGGGATCTGGGTGGGGGAGGAGGGCTGTGGGTTTCCCTAGGCCAGGGCGAGTTCCGTAGGCTAGGCCCCTCCGGAATGCAGGCCATGTGCCACTCCACCCCACCTCTGTAGAGTGCCAAGTACAGGTATACATGTGAGTTCCGTAGGCTAGGCCCCTCCGGAATGCAGGCCATGTGCCACTCCACCCCACCTCTGTAGAGTGCAAAGTACAGGTATACATGCCCCTGTGTCATCTATGTGGACAGATGATACTCATAGCCATGTAGGCCATATCCCAGGAACTGCATCTGTAGAGGCCAAGAGCACAGCGTAGTGCAGGGGGCTGCTGTGTCTGTATTGTCCGCCAACGGTAGCGGTAAGCCATGAACTCAACCTGACTTTATTATGTTTCCCCCCCCCTTTTTGTGCTCTCCCTGTTCTTTTGTGCATCAGCATCATCAGGCGGAGGTACAGTGGCACCGGAGCACAAGGGAGCTGCATCCCACATGGCCTTGGAGGGCCACACCACAGACTCCGAATACACCACTGGGACGGAGGGCGAGGGGAGCTTCACGTCGGTCACCTGATCAGCAGACAGCGACACAGACTCGTCCTCCGATGGGAGCTCCCTTGTGGTGGCGGCACCATCTGTGCCCCCCACTTCTACAGGTACAGCCGCCACCACCAGCACCGCCCTCCCAGCAGCCCCTCAGCCTTCGCTCCGTGCCCGCTCACCCAGGAGGGTGGGCATCACCTTCGCCCCAGGCACCTCAGCCCCTGCCCCTGTCACCCCTGCTGCCCTCAGTGAGGAGGCCATTGACCTCCTCAGGTCACTCACTGTTGGGCAGTCTACCATTGTGAATGCCGTCCAGGGTGTAGAAAGGGAGTTGCAACACAGTAATGCATTCCTGGAGGGCATTCATTCTGGTCAGGCTGCCCTTCATCGAACTCTGCAATTTCTGGCCTCAGCACTGATGGCAGCCATTGTCCCTGTGTCTAGCCTCCCCCCTCCAACTTCCTCCACCGAGACCCAATCCCCTGCACCCCAGCCTATCCCAAGCACACCATCAGACTAGCATGCACACACCTCAACACACAAAAGTGGCTCAGGCAAACATAGGCACCAGACATCCCACAGGCACTCACACAAGCATCACCCACATACAGACCCCACAACATCCACTTCCTCCACTGTGTCCCCCTCCTCGTCGTCTCCCTCCTCCCTCCCAGTGTCGTCTACACTCCAACCTGCATGCACTACATCTACAGCCACTAGGACTTGCACCAGAACACCCAGCACCACACCCCTCTCACCTGCACTCACCACCCCCACTACCATTTACACGTCCCCTGTGTCCTCTCCCAGTGTGTCTGTGACGCCCCCTCCCAAAGTACACAAACGCGGGCACCCACACACCCAACATCCATCCACCTCACGACAGCCTCCAGAACATGCACCTGCACCCAAATCATCTAAAGTTACACCTCCTACAACCACCTCCTCTTCCTCCACTCCCAGACCCCCTCCAGCTACCCATCCCAGTGTTCATCAGAAACATTTCCTGAGCAACGTTGACCTCTTTCCCACCCCCCCACCCCTCCAATTCATAGATCCCGTACTAGCACCTCAGCCAAAAGAAGTCCGGTTCCAGTGGTGCATGTTAGAGGTATATGGAGTGCACCGGGCTCCAGGACAGCCAGTGTGACACGGAGCCAAAGCACTGCCAGTCCACCCCCTGTAAAACACCAGAAGCTGGACAGTGCCCGACAGGAGAGTGTGAAGACTCCTGCCAGCAAAGCCGCTCACAAGGGTCCCGGGGGAAGTGCCGAGTCAGCTGTGACTCCTCACAAGGTGGTGAAGGGGCAGAAGAAGTCTCCAAAGTCTGGGAAGAGCAGCACGGCGGAGAAGGCCGCCATACTCCACGCTGGCCAGGTCGCCACCACCAGCACTATCGTCACTGGTCCGGAGACCACCGCCAGAGTCAGTGCCCAGGAGGGCAGCACAATCGTCACTGGTCCGGAGACCACCGCCAGAGTAAGTGCCCAGGAGAGGAGCACAATCGGCACTGGTCAGGAGACCACCGCCAGAGTCAGTGCCCAGGAGGGCAGCACAATCGTCACTGGTCAGGAGACCACCGCCAGAGTCAGTGCCCAGGAGGGAAGCACAATCGTCACTGGTCCGGAGACCACCGCCAGAGTCAGTGCCCAGGAGGGCAGCACAATCGTCACTGGTCCGGAGACCACCGCCAGAGTCAGTGCCCAGGAGGGCCCCGGCAGCCACAGCCCCGCTGGGCACTGAGGGACCGTCATGCCACACACCGCTGCACAGGTCAGAGACAGCAAAGTCAAGCACTGCTGAACAGGGCAAAGACCGCCATGGCAAAGCACCGCTGAACAGGGCAAAGACCGCCATGGCAAAGCACCGCTGAACAGGTCGGAAACTGCAAAGTCAAGCACCGCTGAACAGGGCAAAGACCGCCATGGCAAAGCACCGCTGAACAGGTCGGAAACTGCAAAGTCAAGCACCGCTGAACAGGGCAAAGACCGCCATGGCAAAGCACCGCTGAACAGGGCAAAGACCGCCAACTCAAGCATCGTTAGCCCATGTGCAGCTGGGACAGTGACGGAACTGGGACCGTCACGGGGAGCGTGATGCACTCTGGGCCCCCTCCTGAACCAGTGGAGAACTGCATCCACTACCTGAATCCTTCACAGGATGAAGCACTCTGGGCACCAGTCCCCCTCCAGAACCTGTGGAGACATGCATCGACTTGAGAGACTGTGGCTTTGCACTCCCCAGGATGGTACAGTGGGCAAACCAACCACTGTAGAGACTTGAGAGACTGTGGCTTTGCACTCCCCAGGATTGAACAGTGAGCATGTGGCCCCCCTCGTGGTACTGGCATTGTGCACTCAACCGGCTGAGATGCCCCCCCTTTCCCTTCCCCCTGAGGTGCCTGTTTTATTGCTATCAGATGCACCTGCAGTGTTCTCTCCGTCATGTTCGGGGATTGAGTGTGGGCCTCGCCCATGCCGTGTGGGCCCAGTGTTCCACGGACTTCAATGGAGCACTAACTGGACTACTATTCTTGGTGTATATGTTTGTTAATAGTGTATATATATTTTTGCGTCCTGGATTTTAATATATTAGAATGGTTACACTCATTTGCTTTTGTCTTTGCTTTCTTCCGGGGGGTTTGGGGGGGGTGTAACTGTAATGTATCATGCTGTATTGGTGTGTGTGTTGTAGTGGGTGAGGGTGGGGGTGGGGGTGTTGCGTGTGTGTGTCCCTATTTTTTCCCTCCCCTGTGTCGTAGGTGCAGTACTCACCGTTGTCTTCACCGCCGATGTTCGTGCTCCTGGTAGAGAAGATGAGGGCTGGCAGGATCTGGAGCTCGGGTTCCATGGCGTACGGATTCCTCGTGGGGTGTGTACAGGTGAGCGTTTTCCCTTCGAAGTCCTGTTTCCGCCGTGTTTTTGTTCACGGTGAATCCACCCCGGAAAAGGTGGCGGATTGGTAGGTTGTTATACTGTGGGCGGTACATTGTCCTCTTCGCCGGTCTGTTGGCGGTGACCGCCAAGCTGTTTGTTTGTACCACTGTTGCGGTCGGAGTGTTAAAGTGGCTGTCTTTGTTGGCGGTTTCCGCCACGGTCGTAATTGCAATATTTTTACCGCCGGCCTGTTGGCGGTCTTACCGCCGCTTTAACACCGACCGCCAGGGTTGTAATGACCACCTCTGTTCTCAAAAGTGCTGACCAGAGTGTTGTCTGCCCTGATGAAAGACATGCGAAGCTACATCGTATTCCGACACGTGGAGGATTTGGCCACAGTGAAGGCTGACTTCTATGCACTGGGACATATCCCCAGCATCATTGGTGCCATTGATGGTACACATATTGCATTTGTCCTCCCCCCGGAGAAATTAAGTGTTCAGAATAGAAAAAGCTTTCACTCTCTGAATGTGCAGATGGTGTGTTTGGTGGACCAGTACATCTCCCATGTCAATGCCAAGTATCCTGGCTCTCTGCATGATGTCTTTATCTTGAGGAATAGCAACATCCCATATGTGATGTCTCAACTCCTGAGGTACCAGGTGTGATAATAGGTGAGCTCATGGTCCCCACCCAGTTGATGTAGGTATATGGGTGTGGGGTTGGCCATAAGGGTGAGTGTGTGGCTAACAGGTATCCCTCGATTTTGCAGGCGACTCTGGTTACCCCAACCTCTCATGGCTACTGACCCCAGCAAGGAATGCCAGGACAAGGGCAGAGGAACGTTACAATGAGGCACATGGGTGAACAAGGAGGATCATTGAGCACACCCTTGGCCTCCTGAAGGCCAGATTCCGGTGCCTCCATCTGACTGGTGGATCCCTGTACTACTCACCCAAGAAGGTGTGCCAGATCATCATTGCATGTTGCACGTTGCACAACCAATGCCAGGTGCCTTTTCTGCAGGAGGATGAGCCTGGGGATGGTCGTGTGGCAGTGGTGGAGCCGGTGGACAGTGATGAAGAGGAGGCAGAGGAAGAAGATGTGGACAACAGGACCACACTAATTCAACAGTACTTCCAGTGACACACAGGTAAGACACTGTAACTTCACCTTCCATTGCAGTTTTGTGTTGGACATTGAACATGTCAGCCTGAATTCCCTATTTCTATGGCCACTTACTGTACCCTTTGGCATCTCTGGTGTGTTTACTGCTGCCCACTACAGGTCATACCTATGTAAATATTATAGTAAATTTGAATTTCAATGTTTACAGCTTGTGTAACTAATACATTTCTGAAACAATTGGCAGACTCGATATTTGATTTGGTTCCAAGGGTTTTTATTTAGGTGCTAATAAGTGGAGGGGGCATTGCAATGGACTGGGTTGATGATGGAGGAAAGTCCAGGGTAGAGTCCAGTCTATTTTTGTCACAGGTGCATTGTCCAATGGGGCATAGGATGGGGAGCAATGGCAGTTGAAGGTGGACAGGGTGACAGAGTGGGACACAAGGGTGACAGTCAGGAGAGTCTTATTTCCTGGCGGGGTCTTGGCAATGTTCTCTGGCTTCTGCCTGGATCGCGGGGACCGTGTGTGTGGTGGTTCTACTTCTGCAGGGGGTGGGGTGCTGGTGGCCTGTTGTTCCTGTGGCGGGCCCTCCTGTCCACTAGCGTCGGCGGAGGGGGAGGGCTGTTCTTCGGTTTGGCTAGTGTCAGGGACCCGTTGGTGTGCTCTGCCTCCCTCATGGTGTTGGCCATGTCTGCCAGCACCCCTGAAATGGTGACTAGGGTGGTGTGGATGTCCCTCAGGTCCTCCCTGAGACCCAGGTACTGTCCCTCCTGCAGCCACTGGCTCTCCTGCAACTTGGCCAGTATCTGGCCCATGGTCTCCTGGGAATGGTGGTATGCTCCCAGGATGTTGGTGAGTGCCTCGTGGAGAGTCGGTTCCCTGGGCCTGTCCTCCCCCTGTCGCACAGCAGTCCTCCCAGCTTCCCTGTTGTCCTGTGCCTCTGTCCCCTGAACCATGTGCCTATTGCCACTCACCCCAGGTCCCTGATTGTCCTGTGTTTGTGGGGTTGCCTGGGGTCCCTGTAGTGGTGGACACACTGCTGATTGACGTGTCTTGGGGAAAGAGGGATGGGTCCGCTGCGTGGGGGTCTTGTGGGGATGTAAATGCAGTGTTATTGTTTCTGCGTGTGCCATCTTATGCATGGATATGTTTCCCTCTATGGTTGTTATTAGCAAGGCACCTTTGGGTTGTGTGAGTTGTGATTGGTTTGGCTAAGTGATTGTCACTAGTGTGCATGCTGTGGCGATTGGTGTCCATGCAGGTTTGTGATGGGGGTCCATGCATTGGTGTTGCATGCAGGGCTTGGTATTGGGATGAGTGAGATGTGATGGTGGGGTATATGTGAGGTGGTGGAGTGATGGGGGTGAGGGTAGGGGTGGGGGTTTGTGATGTCATGCAGGTGGTGGGGTGATAGTAATAGAGATTTGACTTACCAGAGTCCAGTCCTCCTGCTACTCCTGCCAGGCCCTCAGCATGCATGATCGCCAAGACTTGCTCCTCCCATGTTGTTAGTTGTGCGGGAGGAGGTGGCGGTCCACTGCCAGTCCACTGTACAGCTATCTAGTGTCTTGCTACCACGGAATGCACCTTTCCCCATAGGTCTTTCCACCTCATCCTGATGTCATCCCTTGTTCTGGGGTGCTGTCCCATGGCGTTGACCCTGTCCACGACTCTCCGCCATAGCTCCATCTTCCTAGCAATGGATGTCTGCTGCACCTGTGATCCGAATAGCTGTGGCTCTACCCGGATGATTTCCTCCACCATGACCCTTAGCTCCTCCTCTGAGAACCTGGGGTGTCTTTGTGGTGTCATGGGTGTAGTGTGAGTGTTTTGTGTGAGGATGTGTGGGGTGATGTGTTGGGGTGTGTGCTGTGAGGTGCGTGGATGGTCTATGGGTGATGGTGTTTTGTGGCTCATATTCAGTGGGTGCTCCTGGCTTGTCTCTCTCTCACTTGCCAAAATCTTTGGGTCGTAAAGGGTTGTGGGTAGTGTGGGTGTGTGTTTTATATTGGTGTGGGTGTGTGGGTATGGTGTGTGTATGAGTGTCAGGTGTGTGTATTTTGTATTGTCCAATGTGGTGTAGTTTTGTTAGTGTGTGTGTATTTTGAGCGCTGTGGTCTGTACCGCCAATGGTTTACTGCGGTTGAATGACTGCGGCCGTGATTGGTGGGTCATGATGCTGTGGGAGTATTTCTGTTGGCGTAGCGTTGTGGGTTTTGGTACCGCCAGTTTATCACTGACCTTTGGTCTGGCGGACTTGTGTTTGTGCCTGTGTAGTGCTGGATTTCTATGTGTGGGTCATAATACCCGTAGCAGTATACCGCCGCTGTTGCGGTATGTTGGCGGCAGTCAGTATGGCGGTAAGCGGCACTTACCGCCACTGTTTTAATGAGGGCCTGTGTCTCAAACACATACACAAACTCCTTCTCTATTTCATAGACACTAATCTATTTTCCTCTCCCACACACACATACACAAACACACTCATCTCCTCTATCCCTGCTATCTAGGTCTGCTCCCTCAGAAACATAAAAGACATTAGCTACCTCATCTCTCTTGATTTCTCTGCTGCACACCCTTATATTTCACTCCTTAATCTCTTTCAATATATTTCTGTCACACAGACACACTGTAGCCGTTCTTGCTATTTATCTCACACAATGACACAGGCACACAAAATTTGCCTCTAGCTTTCCCACTCACACATACGCAACATCTCACGCACATAATTGTTTCCCATTACCCATCTCTTCATCCCTCACACACAGGTAGCACAAGCATACTTGTTTCTCTCACAGACTATATCACATTTGCCTTTGATGCTCTCATCTTCTATGTGTACTCACTCCCTCACACACACAAATCCCACCTATTTGTTCCTTTGCTCGGAGCATACGCACTTGCTGTCTCACATTTGGACAGAAACACACTATTTACATCTCTCACCTGTTGTCCCTTTCTCAACACACATGGATAAACACACACACATGCCTCAATAAATATAGAAACAGCTGTTTCTGTATTTTCTCATTCTGCCTCACTGTCATGTCTCAGTCACACAATCTTTTTTATAAATACAGTCTCACACATGGGCACATACTGTCTCACTCATGGACACAGATACTTTCATCAGTTACAAATACTATTTTATCCCTCATTCGTGTGATCTCTCCACTCTCCGACAATCACACACATATTTCCCTTTCATAAAAGCATACACACGTTTCCCACTTCAATCACTACCTCATACTCTGACACATTCTCTCTAACACCTCTCAGTCTCTCTCTCTCTTTCACACACACACACATTCTCTCATCTCATCTCGCTCCTGCTTTCTGTTGCTCATTTCACCTGCCTGGCTTAGATATAGGTCCTTATCCTGAAGAGGAGATGGGGCTTCGAAACCTATGCTGCTATGTCTGTATCAGGGCACAAATCCTAAAAAGAGAACTGGGGGTGTCTAGGCAAGTTAGGCAGTGTGCAAGTGGCATCACAGTGCATGATATTGCACGTAGCACCACAGGAAGTGACATCACAATCAAGGACTTTACACATCATGGGGCATATTTATACTCCGTTTGCGCCGAATTTGCGTCGTTTTTTTCGACGCAAATTCGACGCAAAACTAACTCCATATTTATACTTTGGCGTTAGACGCGTCTAGCGCCAAAGTTCATGGAGTTAGTGTCATTTTGTGGCGTGAACACCTTCCTTGCGTTAATGAGATGCAAGGTAGGCGTTCCCGTCTTAAAAAATGACTCCCAGGCATGTGCGTGGTATTTATACTCCCGGGCAAAAATGACGCCCGGGAGTGGGCGGGGCAAAAAACCCCGCATTTGCGCCTCTTTTTAACGCCTGGGTCAGGGCAGGTGTTAAGGGACCTGTGGGCTCAGAATGAGCCCAGAGGTGCCCTCCCCTTCCCCCAGGGACACCCCCTGCCACCCTTGCCCACCCCAGGAGGACACCCAAGGATGGAGGGACCCATCCCAGGGAAGAAAAGGTAAGTTGTGGTAAGTATTTTTGTAATTTTTTTTTGTGGCATAGGGGGGCCTGATTTGTGCCCCCCTACATGCCACTATGCCCAATGACCATGCCCAGGGGACATAAGTCACCTGGGCATGGCCATTGGGCAAGGGGGCATGACTCCTGTCTTTGCTAAGACAGGAGTCATGTTAATGGCGTCTGGGTGCCCAAAAAAATGGCGCAAATCGGGTTAAGACGATTTTTTTGCCTCAGCCTGACTTGCCCCATTTTGGGACGCCCAAACGCCATTTTTCCCTACGCCGGCGCTGCCTGGTGTACGTCGTTTTTTTTCACGCACACCTGGCAGCGCCGGTCGGCTAACGCCGGCTAACACCATTCAATAAATACGGCGCCCGCATGGCGCTTCAGAATGGCGTTAGCCGGCGCTAATTTTTTTGGCGCAAAACTGCGTTAGCGCAGTTTTGCATCAAAAAGTATAAATATGGGCCCATATATTAAGACCTCACACAAATGTCTAGCAGGTCCATCATGAGTACATTTGAGCGCATTACAAGGGTAGATGCAAACAGTCCAGATTTAGGTGAAAAACTCAAGTTTTTTAAATCTACACATTAAACAATGTTGCCTTTTGTCAGCGTACAGATTCCTTTACCCAAGGATTGAACAAACTAACTCTGTTGCCAGCCTACTCCACCAGGCATAATATTCCATATGCAGGGGCGTAGTTTGGTCAGTATGACTAGGTGGGGGTGAGCTTCAGATTTCCCAACATTCAAGCTGGGACATAACAGGGAGGTTAAGGGTTAGTGGAAAGAGAAAGGAGTGCAAACAGGTAGGGGTACTTTAAACGCAATATTTTTCAAACTAATCACCATTTTTAAAGCCTTCAAAACATAGATGAAAAAAGTGTGTGTTTTGTCAGTGCGGGCATATAAAAATCCCAGGTGAAATCCGACAGACGCTACAAATTACCAGACAGAAAGCACTTGTACCAACTACTTATTACAAACTATCGGGGTCATTTCGACCCTGGCGGTCATGGACTGCCAGGGCCGGGGTTAGAGGATGCACCGCCAACAGGCTGGCGGTGCATCAAGGGCAATTCTGACCGCGGCGGTGAAACCGGCGGTTTCCCGCCGGTTTTCCCCTGCCCCTGTGAATCCTCCACGGCGGCGCTGCAAGCAGCGCCGCCATGGGGATTCCGACCCCCTTCCCGCCAGCCTGGTTCTGGCGGTTTTCACCGCCAGAACCAGGCTGGCGGGAACGGGTGTCGTGGGGCCCCCGGGGGCCCCTGCAGTGCCCATGCCAATGGCATGGGCACTGCAGGGGCCCCCTAACAGGGCCCCTCATTGATTTTCAGTGTCTGCCTAGCAGACACTGAAAATCGTGACGGGTGCAACTGCCACCGTTGCACACCAGCAACTCCGCCAGCTCCATTCGGAGCCGGCTTCCTCGTTGCTGGTGCTTTCCCGCTGGGCGGGCTGGCGGCCTTTTGGCGGTCGCCCACCCGCCGAGCGGGAAAGTCAGAATTACCGCGGCGGTCATTTGACCGCGGTGCGGTATTCTGGCGGTGGAACTTTGGCGGGCGGCCTCCGCCGCCCGCCGAAGTTAGAATGACCCCCTATGTTCTTTAAGGGGGTGTAACAAACGCCCTCCCCTGGAGCTACTCGCCTGTCCATATGCAGCATTTTTCCATGTAGATGTGATTGGGTTGGCTGCTTGTGCTCTCCAGAGGTGAAACCACTCTCCTATGCAAAGTATGCTTTCTCAGCCCTACCCACCACTTAATGTGTCTGTGGTGGGCATCTGCACTTATTTTAGGAGACTGAGGCTCATTTTTCACCAACAGACCACAACCCAAAGGAAGACAGAAAGGGAAGAAAAGAGAAAGAGAGATTACGAAAACAATGGTGAAGGCAGAAAAGGAGGTGAAAAATGAACCTGCAAGATAAGCAAGTGTAGACTACTGAAAAAAAGGTTATGGCAACCTTGGCATTCAGCAATGGGACCCTAAGAAATAGTTTGGGGCTCTGCATTTATGTTTTTACAAATTACAAGCTGCTGCCTAAAACATTTTCTCCACATTTAGCAACAGACATCTCTCTTGTTCTTATAGATGGCATAATTATATCTAAGATAACCTCACATTCAAAAGTGCATCCAGACAGATCAATCTGAAATCAGTATAATCAAAACACCCACACAAAGAATGAACCATACATTTCAAATTAAGAGGGATCAGCAGTTCACATTAAAATATATGTAAGCCACCTAGTATCCATAAATGAGAAGGGAATGGTGACAAAGGTATCGCACGAGAAAAAGGACATGCAATTTCAGGCTAACTGGCACTTTCAAGAAGATAGTGGCCTTCAGAAGAAAATATTACTAGTTTGCATGGAAAAACTAACCATGTAGGGAGATGTA
Source organism: Pleurodeles waltl (assembly GCF_031143425.1). Classification (NCBI taxonomy): domain Eukaryota; kingdom Metazoa; phylum Chordata; class Amphibia; order Caudata; family Salamandridae; genus Pleurodeles; species Pleurodeles waltl. The sequence goes on along the minus strand of NC_090440.1, from coordinate 582,776,692 downwards.
GGAGCAGTGAGACACCACAAACTATGGCCAGTAATCAGAATCTACATTAAACTATGCTCACTAATTGTTTTTTTAAATATTTCTTTATTCTGGTTTTATTGAAAAGAAACAAAACCTTAATTGTACACTGTCACAGTCTCCCAATCTTGAGCTTTTCCAGGTACAGGCATTTTTTTTTCTTTATATTTTTTAAAGCAGTTTATGAATTTGACACATTACTTGAACAGCATCATGAAATCAGAGCCGTAGTATATCGTTCCAATACATCATTCTTATATTAATTCCCTAACAGGGGGTAAAATAAAACGTGGAAAAATAACAGCTCTTGTACTAATATTAACTTTAACATTGCTCTCATTTGCTATGAAAGGACTATTGAGGTGGAGGCTGGATGTCGTTTCAGTCAAAGACCTTGTCCCAGATGGGGGGAGAGTTTCCTGTGTGAGGGGCAGTAGCTCAGAGAGAATGAGCTTCTTGGGGGAATAACTGTACTCCTTTATCACTGTAGGATCAGTTCACATTTAAGGTAAGTATACATGTCTACAGTAGAGGTAAATGTAACAGAGTTGTGGTCATCAGGAATTCCTATGTTAATCCTTGGAGTTCAGAAGTATTATTGACCGTGAATAAATGAAAGAGGAGGTTGACTGTTTGACATCCTCCGGTGCATTAGTATAATGTTCAAGGAGGTCTATCGTCCGGCTTGGCCTCAACCTTTTCCAAAGAGCTTTGCCAGTCTGGGGGGTTGGCGCTGAGTATGTTACCTGAGTTGTGGGACCATAAGGCATATTGCTCGGCTATTATACTTGTGAGGAGGACCCTGAGCCATTTATGAATGGGAGGGGATGTTGAGGATATCCAGCACATGACAATACTTCATTTAGCCAATACCATTGCTAGATCAATGAATTTGTTGATCAATTTGCGAGCAGCTGTATGGGAGGTGAGTCCTAATAAGCAGTGCCTAATATCTGTTTGGATCATGGTGTCCACCATATCTGAGATGAAACATGTCACCACATCCCAGTATCTCTTTATTAGTAGACAATCCCATGTCATATGATTGAAATATGCGGAGGGTGCGTGGAAGCAGGGGCAAATGTCCGATGTTCCAGGGTACATCTTCGACAGTTGTTCTGGAGTGGGGTATGTATGGTGTAAGAAAGTGAATTGTGTGTATTTGAATCAAGAGTTTATGGAAATCAGTTTGGGGATCTCCGTGCATTGCCTCCATTGTTTGTCAGTTGTGGGGGTGTTTAAGGACTCATCCCAGTAAGCGTGTAGAGAAGTCAATAGGGATTATCTGTTTTCGTATATCGCTCTATAAATATAGGTAACCGCCCTTCGCCCTGTCCCAAGTGTCCGCAATATTTGAAGGGGTTGGGATGCGTCCGGCTCATCATGAATTTTGTTCCAGAGTGTATGGAGGAGACGAGTGACAGTAGCATATATCAGGAAGTAACCCCATGTAGCAATGCCGGCTTCTGTCCATGCAAATGTGTCGGGCCGTGCGTGCATTACTTGACAGTGAAGTGGTAGACAAAGGAGAAGTTAATGGGCAGAATGGGGGCTCCTTTCGCCTTCTGTAAGTATTTTGACCAACAGAATTTGGACACTTTCATTAGAGCATTGCCACCATTTTCGGGTAGCAGAGTCTCTGATCCTAGCAGCCAGTTTAGTATTCGGGGTGATGTTGGTCCCTTGAACCAGGGCCCCAATTCTGTTCTATTCTGACCAGCTATCCAGTGCATGGGCCATTAAAGTTGCGCAGCTGCATAGTAGTATTCGTAGTTCGGAGCCCCCAGCCCACAGTGGTCAACAGGGGCATTTCATTTGGATAACGCCACTCTTCTATGTCCCATACAGATTAATGTTGTAAGAAGGGTGCACATGTCCTTAATGATTCTTGCGAGTAGCCACAACGATGTAGCTGAGAAAAAGTATTGAAATCTAGGGAATATCAAATCTTGGAGATGGCTACCCTCCCTTCTGGAGAGAGCGGTAACGACATCAAAAATTGGAGTGAGGACCATGCCTTGGCCAGAGATTTGACTAAATTCTCCTCTATGAGGTCCTTATTTGAATGGTATACTTGCAGCCCTAGATATTTAGTGGTGGTGTGGGACCAAGGGAGCAAGGTGGCTGGTAGTGCTGTCAGCACAAATGGATATTATATGCCAGGAGCTGTCCACACTGATACCCAATTCAGGTGTGCGATGATGTAGGGTGCACGCAAGAGGCTCCGTTGCTAAAGCAAATATTATTGGATAAAGCGGACATCCCTGACATGGCCTTAGACAATCAGGAACGGATCCGATATAATATGACCTGTCTTCACTCTGGCCTGAGGTTGATTATTAAAAGAGCCACCCATTTTAAAAAGTTAGGGCCTATACCTATTCTAGTGAGGACTGTTTAAAGGTACCCCCGCCTGAGGGTGTCAAAGGCTTTCCCTATGTCCAGTGAGGTGACCCAGGGGTGAGTGCTTGAGGTTTTTGTCCAGTTCATTACCATGAATAATCTTCATAGGCTGATAAAAGTATTCCTGCCAGGGATAAACCCGTTTTGGTCCGTATGCACTATAGTTTGGGCCACGGGAAACAGTCTGTTAGCTAACACCTTCCCCAGGATCTCGTAATCTGAGGTTAGCAATGAAAGAGGGCAGTATGATTCTTTCAGTAGGGGAGTTTCTGCCCAGTTTCGGTAAGACAGTCAGGACCGCCTCTCGAAAAGATCGCAGTAGTATGCCCTGCATACAGCCCGAGTTGTACATTTTCAGTAGGCGAGGAGTGAGCATGGAGCTAAAGGCAGAATAAAAATATACTGGACTTCCGTCTTACCCTTAGCCATCTACTTAATTGTAGCTGCAACCTCTGACAGGTCTAGAGTGCCTTGAGCTCATCCCGTTGAGAAGTTTGAAGTTGTGGTAGAAGTATAGTGTTGAGTAATGAGGAAATGTGGGAATTTACGTCTCCAGTTGGCGCTGTGTATAGGGTCACATAGTACATGAGAAACATTTCCTTTATGTCCTTCTGTGTATCGAGTGTTTGGCTGCAAATGGTAGTAATGGGAAATCTATGCATATCAGATTTGAGAAGCCAGGCTGGCATTTTGCCTGCTTTGTCACCTCCTATGTGTTTACCGGCTAGATGTTCCTTATAGTCCAGTTTTCAAAGCTGGGAGGTGGTATTCAAGTGTGTCAACCGCTTCTCTGCTAGTACGGGGACGACTGTGCTGTCCTGTGTGATGATTAATTTGCACTTATGTATGTCTTCTTCCAATGTGTGTAATTCTCTACAAAGGGCCATCTTGGCACCATAAGTTATTTTAATGACGTGTCCTCTCAACACTGCTTTAAAAGTTTCCTACTCTATTTCGAGTTTGGAAGTGGTACCCTTGTTTTCCCTAAAGTACTTTGTAATGTGTTCCCCCAGTGTAGTACGAAAGCTGTCATTCCGTAAGGTGTCTACGGGAAGGCGACAAGTTGGAATACTTGAGCGGTTATGACCCCGTGTCAGTCGAAATTGCAGAGGGCAGTGGTCGGACATAGTGCCTCCCAGATTCTCCGCTCCCCTCACAGAGGTAAGAGCATTTGGGCTGATCGTGTAGCCACGAGTAGAAGGAGTATTCATCCAATAGTTGTCTTTGTGCAATCCAGCACTCGAGGTGTTGTGTCAGCGCAATCAAATGTGGTCCTGGGATCGGTGGGCGCGAACGGTCCTGGGGAAGGTCTGGGACATTCTTCCATGGCATGTGGAAGAGTGCAGGTGTGAAGGAGTGTAGGAAAGGTGCTTGATAAGCACTCGGGGAATAAAGTGATATGAATGCAACTGTGATACCATCTAGAACCCCTTCCAGTGCTGTGCCTCCGTGTCTATTTCGGTATTGATGATTTCAAAGGGTGTAGGAAAGTACCCTCTTTCTTGGCATGGTTACCACCATTTTCTGTCTGTTGTCAGTGTGCTTGACTGTGTACACGGGGATCCTGCTAACCAGGACCCCAGTGATTATTCTCACTCTATTTTAATTTGGTTGCTTGGACCACACACACCCCACGTTTGGCATACTGGGGCCCACTTGTAATTCCCCAGAATATTGTACCAGTCACCCAGGGCATTGGGGCACCAGAGGTTCCCCAGGGCGGCAGCATGTATTATGCTACCTACAGGGATCCCATGCAAAGTGTATCTACAGGTCTGCCAGTGCAGCCTGCGTTAAAGGATACATGCACCCTTATCACTACAGGTCAATGAACCAGGTCACTGTAAGTCACTCCTATGGTAGGCCCTCCTAGCCCAGAATGAAGGGTGCAAGTACCTGTGTGTGAGGGCACCCCTGAATGAGCAGAGGTGGCCTCACGAACTCCAGCTCCATTTTTATGGACTTGGTGAGTGCAGGGATGCCTTTTTACACGGGTACAGGACATAGGTCACTACTTATGTCCAGCTACATAATTGTAACTCCGAACCTAGGCATGCTTGGTATCAAACATGTCAGAATCATACGCCAATACTCTTGCCAGTATTGGAAGCATGATTCCATGCACTTTGGGGGGTCCTTAGAGGACCCCCAGCATTGATCATACCAGCCTTCTTGGGTTTTACAGGCAGCCCAAGCTGCTGCCACCCTCAGACAGGTTTCTGCCCTCCTACTGCTTGATCAGCTGAAGCCCAGGATGGCAGAACAGAGGATTTCCTCTGGGAGAAGGGGGTAATACCCTCTCCCCTTAGGAATAGGTGTTGCATGGCTTGGGAGGGGTAGCCTCCACAAGCCACTGGTATGGTTTGAAGGGCACATTTGGTGCCCTACTTGCATAAACCAGCCTGCACCAGTTCAGGGACCTCCAGTCTCTGCTCTGGTGCGAAAATGGACAATGGAAAGGGGAGTGACCACCCCCCTGTCCATCATCACCCCAGGAGCGGTGCCCAGAGCTCCTCCAGAGATCCCTTGATTCTGCCATCTTGAATTTAAGGGGGCTAGAGGCTTCTGGGAGCATCTGAGTGGCCAGGTAAGGCAGGTGATGTCAGAGCCTCCTCCTGATAGGTGGTCACCTAGTCAGGTGACCACCTATCAATCAACGTTGTAGGGCTATTTAGGGTCTCTCTCTTGGGTGGCTCCTCAGATTCGGCTTACAAAATTCCAGCGGGACTCCTCTGCAACCTCTGCTTCGACTTGTAGCCACTAGAACCGGGACTGAGCCCTCCATGAACTGACAATCTGCATCCAAGTCAAAGACTCTGCTTGCAACATTGTTTCCACGGCTCCTTCCAGCTTCTGCAGCATTTCCCCAGCTGTGCATCCTCTGAGGACAGCAAGTCTTCAGCCTGCATGAGGAGAAAGAAGGAATCTCCCTTGGAGTGAAGGAGTCACTCTCCTGCATCCGCAGGCACCAACAAAATGACGATGGGCTGCGTGGATCTTCTCTCTTGCTGAGCTGCATGGATCCTGCACCATGGGCAGTGGTCTGGAGTGGTCCCCTCGGTCCTCTCTACCAGAGGTTCAACTTTGGTGAAGGTAAGCTCTTGCCTTCTCACTCAGGACAGTACCCCATGCACCACATCTCTTGTAGCTACCAAGGCTTGTTGGCATCTCCTCCAAGGGATCTTCAGGCTCTGTGTAGCCCACAGCACTCTTCCCTGTGACGCACAGCTCTCTGCATTCCTCTCCTGTGGCGTGAGACGCTTCTTCAGTTGTGCTGCGTGGGTTCCTCTGTGACTTCTGGTTCCTCGTCCAGTGTGTCTCCTGTGGGGCTGCCTTTTTCTTCTGTGGACTCTGCCTTGCTAAGGGTCCTCCCAGCACTACCCCTGTAGGTTGAGTGCTCCTGGACCTTGCTGGTCCCTGCAACTCCACTTTTGCTTCATCGCAAGTTCTGCCTTTGCTGAGGCTTGTTTGTGGGGTTTCCACGCCACTAACTGACTGCAGTCCTCTATCCGGCATGGGATGTTGACTGCATCCTCCAGGAACTCTTCTCAGGCTCCAGGGCTGCATTGCTGACTGTCTTCGTCCTACCGTCGACCAACACCTGCAACCACAGATGGGTGGGTAGTGGCTCCTGCCCCCACGGGACACTTCTGTGACTTCTGGATTTGGTACTGATCTTCCACAGGTCTTCCTCTTCAGGAATCCACTGCTGGTTTCTCGCAGTCTTGTCTGGGTGGTGCAATATCTTCTTTTTAGTCCTTTTGGGTAGTTTGGGGAAAATCCAGTAACTTACTCCTTTCTTCCCGATCGCTGGGTGACACTGTGGTACTTATCTTTGGGGTTTCCTAGTTCCCCCAGCTCCCCTCTACACATTCCACTTACCTAGGTGGGGGTCCGACATTCGCATTCCATTTTTTCAGTATATGCTTTTGGCTTCCCCAAGGGTCAATATTGTCTATTGCTATTTGCAGTTTTCTATCAGTTTGTATGCCTATTACTGATTACTAGTGTACATATTTGGTGTTGGAGAATTACCTAAGTAGTGTTTTGGTACTGTGTTACTGCAATAAAGAACATTTATTTTCATAACACTGAGGGGGTCATTCCGACCCTGGCGGTCCATGACCGCCAGGGCGGAGGGCAGCGGAAGCACCTCCAACAGGCTGGCGGTGCTTCCTGGGCTATTCTGACCGCGGCGGTAAAGCCGCGGTCAGAAAAGGGGAACCAGCGGTTTCCCGCCGGTTTTCCCCTGGCCCAGGGAATCCTCCATGGCGGCGCTGCTTGCAGCGCCGCCATGGGGATTCCGACCCCCTTCCCGCCAGCCTGTTTCTGGCGGTTTACACCGCCAGAACCAGGATGGCGGGAACGGGTGTCTGCTTAGCAGACAGTGAAAATCGCGACGGGTGCCCCTGCACCCGTCGCACCCCTGCAACTCCGACGGCTCCATTCGGAGCCGGCTTCCTCGTTGCAGGGGCTTTGCCGCTGGGCCGGCGGGCGGCCTTTTGGCGGTCACCCGCCGGCCCAGGGGGAAAGTTGGAATGGCCTGCTGCGGTCTTTTGACCGCAGGGCGGTCATTCGGCGGTAACCGCATGGCGGGCGGCACCCGCCGCCCGCCGCGGTCAGAATGACCGCCTGAGTGTTTTCTTTCATGTGTGTAACTGCTGTGTGACTACAGTGGTATTACATGAGCTTTGTATGTCTCCTAGATAAGCCTTTGCTCCTCATCCATAGATACCTCTAGAGAACCTGGCTTCTAGACACTGCCTACACTACACTAATAGGGGATACCTGGACCTGCTATAAGGCGTAAGTACCTTAGGTACCCACCACACACCAGGCCAGCTTCCTACAGTCGGGATGGAGGAAGCTATCCAAATAAGTGTGCCTCTGGCATATCTTGAATATGTGGTTCCCACCAGTGTACCCCGCCAACACCTGCGTATGATTTCAAAATAAGACTGTGCGAAGTGCGTCTCCTGTAAGAGGATTATATGTATTTTGCATCTGCGCAGGTATTGATGTATGTGGTATTGCTTATTATAAGTAGCCATCCCCTTTACATTCTATGTCATGATGGAAGATTGGGATTCCATGTTGAGTTTTGGCATGAGAATTTGACATGTGAAATCCAAAAACAGTCTAGCAGCAGTAGCCTGCCCTTCCTGTCCGCCCCGTCCCCCATATTCCCTAATTCATCATCTTGCCTTGCCTTTTAGAGAGCATTCTAATAATAAGACAAAAGCATAAGAAATTGAATTGGAAATCAACCAAGCCCCATCCCAATATGCGTCCAGCCAATAGCACTATAATGCAACTATACAGTTAGCTCAAATAACATGTGTGATTACATTTATCATCGGGGTAGGCCTTCAAATCAAAGTCAATAGTACCAGGGCTAGTGTCTGCAGCCCACAGTCCAGTGCTTAATTTGTAAATAAAAAGGTGCTGGTGCCCAAAGCCCTCCTCTTAAACAAGCGGCTGCTGCAATTACATGTGTAAACACGGAATATTGAGGCAGCGTAATCCCGAAGCCCTCTCGGGCCTCTCCAATCTATTTACAGCTCTCCTAACCCTTCAGCTCACACCTGCAACTTTCTGCTTTCCCTCATTGTGACGCTTTTTTGTTTTTCTCTTCCTCCGTCTTTCCCAAATGTATCTTTTGCTCGCAGCAAATATTGAGGAAGAAGACTAAGCTCTGGCCCTCCAAAATAAGTGCCGGTGCTCAGCACCGGAAACAAAAAGCACAAATTAAGCACTGCCACTGTCTATACAGATGTGCTAGACCTCTAATCTGTGTTTTCAAATCCCCCGCTGTGCTGCGTCCAGGTAGAAAGAAACATTACCAGTAATCCCTCCCCCCGGCTATATCACCTCATCTGAATACTGAAGGGTAACTTTAGGGCCACCTCCCAGCAGTTCGTCAGCCAGTTCAAGGGAAGGGGACGGAAGTCCTGTTGTGGAGACAGTCTTGTCTAAGTGTGTTGGAGATGACGGCGACGTTGTTCTGTGTTCCACTTCCGCAACAACATGTGCTCTTTCAATGTCAGTGTTCTTTTGGGGGCCAAACCTTTGGCGTCGTTTGCGAGGATAGCGGCATTTCTGTTCCATCCAGATAGATGAGGATTTCCTGGAATTCGGGGAGGATTAGCAATTCCTTTCCGCTCAAGCCAGTTCCAGGCCTCTATAGGCATTGCACATAGGGTAGTAGCATCTCTGTGCATTATTCTTAAACTGGCCGGAAATTGGCAGTGCATACTTAAAATTATGTTTACGAAGGCAACTCTTTCTGACAAAAAGGATGAGAGTTGACGCTGGACATCCATAGTGTAGTCCGGAAATATATTGACTGCTGTATTGTCCACTGACCATGGGACCCGGGCTAATGTGACTTGTAGGATGTGGTCTCTGTTCCTATAATTGCACAGTCTTCCGACAACAGAGCGGTTTGGGCTATAGGAGGTGGCAGGCATCTTGGGAACCTGTGCGCTTATTCTACTGAAAATAAAGTAGACTGCTTACCTTGTAGGATTATTGTTGTGAACCACTCCTCCAAATACAATTCCATACTTGGGCCCTCCATGTGTTCTGATAGACCTACAATCCGTACATTATTACGGCGCGATCTGCCTTCTTGGTCTTCTGCGTGTTTCCGCAATGGTTCCACTTCCATTTGCAGGGCCTTGGTATGTGAGTCTGTGTCCTGAACTGTGGGCCTCAGAGAGGCAACTGTAGATTCCATTATTTCCACATGGTCTTTCAGTTTTTTGTGATCTTCCCTCATAAGGCACCATCAATTTGTAGTACATCTATCTTGGGTTCGAGTGAATATTTAATATTTAGTACTGCAGCAAGTATCTTGTCAAACCTGCACAAGTGCATGGCCAGGGTCGATTCTAGAGAATTACTTGTGGCTCGATGTGGGTCTTTGCCCCAAGATGTTTCTGAGGGACCCAACATCTGTTTTTTTTTTGTTTATTGAGGAGCATGGTAGTGGATCCGTGCGTCCGTTGATTGTTATGTTAATGTGCGCAGATCACGGGTTGCAGAGGTCTTTCAATTGGTACTGGTTGTCTAGGTCGTCTCAGTAGTTGTTGTTGGAATGAGTCCAAGAGAGCCAATCTGTGAAGATTAAGCAGGAATGTATCCCCTAGGACGTGTCGTGGGGGAAATAAGACAGGGTTTTAGTCTCTTATGGTTATGGCGCCTTCCATGCAGATACTGGCTTTGTTGTCAATTGCTTGCCTGGTTAGCTAGTAATGCAGCAGCTGATGATTTAGTGAGAGGGGCCCTTCCGTTAGTATGTTTGGAGCATTTTTATTTTGAGTGTAGCTTATGCAATTTTATTGAGCTGATCAGTATAATACATATACCGGACACACAATGCGTCAGCTCTTGGCACTCAAGTGGCAGGTTATTCCTCCACAATTACAGTTTGTGTCTACAGGCTTGGTCTTGGAGGGTCACATAATAGAAGGCATCATGAAGCGGGTGAATTTGTGCAGGAATTGTGATGGCCAGGGACAGTGCCTTAGTTTTACTCTGCTTCAGTCGCAGTGCGAGTTCAGCATACCTTCAAGCATTGCCTTTCTTGTTCTCTGCCTGGGACTGTCAGAGCCAAATGAGCCCAGCCAGTCACCGGGCAGGGTCCAATTGTCTGAATTGCTGGGGGGGGGAGGGTACCGCCTCTTGTTGTGCAGGAGAAGCTGAAGACCCACAGGCACTCGGTTGGTGCAGCGATGTGGAAGAAGGTTCCTTGATTCAATTTGGGCGTGTAGGGGATATAAAGACCAGGGACAATGGCGCACTTTAACTTTGCTGCACTCTTGGCGCAAGGTCACCATACCTTTAAGTGCAGCTTGTCTTGCTCTCTTCCTTGCACTATCGAAGCCAGCTGGGCACGGTCGCTGAGCAGGGCCCTGATGTCTGTCTTGCGGGAGGGGGTACCACTACCTGCCACGCGGGAGAGGTTGTGGTCCTCCGGGTACTGAGCTGATGCAACGGAAGGTTCCTGGACTGAACTCGGGAACGGGCAGGTAAGGCGTGGTGAGCTGTTAAGATGCGTCCACAATGAGGGTGTTTATGTCGGCTACCCGGACTTCCAGCTGCTGTGTCAGCAGCTGCAAGCGTATTGCTGCAGCATGATTTTCCAGTCGTTTGGAGAGATTAATTGGTGATACAGGATACTTTAATAGGCCGATGGCCGCAGAGGCCTGAGCCATGCGTCCTACTCGGTCGCCATCTTGGCCATACCCCAACTATGCTTACTAATAAGAAATGTACAAGTCCTACAATGGTGCACTAGAGATGGTCTATTATAGTAACACTGACCTGTGGGCTCGCCTATGCACTGTAACTGAAGACGTCAGCCCTATATCAGCACACATGATCTTTAATTTCATTCATAGCATAACCCTGAACTACAACATTCTCCCAGACCTAAGGGCATGATAACAACAAAGTTACCCTTTGTTATAATGCAGTACATCATAAACTTTGCAGCATCGCTTCAGTATGTAGGTGTGAGAAGGGCAAAAAAACAAGACCACCTGTATCCCCACAGGGCAAACACTTGGCAAAATGTAATGAAAATCGCAAAAGCTGATAATGTATGTGGAATATGTACCCTCACCCCACCTAGTTCCACAACATAGGTGCTCCACTGCCTGGGTTAACTGTTCAGATAAACCAAAATACAGCAGGGAATAATATACAAAAATAAGGGAGAGACTCTCTTTAAACAATAGCACAACTCTTAAATTGTCCAAGAAGCTAAATGTTCCATATGTTAAGTACAAACCAGTTAATCAATACTTCAAGTAGACAGATATTCATAATCAAAGGTATATTCTTTAGTCCTTTTTGGTAATATAGATTGCAATAACGGCCACAATGTGAGTGATAAACACAGCCAGCGCGTTTCAACATAAAGACAATGGGCTGATGAAAAACATAAAACTAAAATCCTGTTTACTGCAATCGTTTAGAAAACACATAAAAGAAACATTTTTAAAAATATGCATTGCTAAAAACATGGTACCTATACAGCTTACCAATTCACAAATAATCAAACTATCTTAGGGCCCATAACCACACATGGGTTTGGCCCTAATTAGAAGTAAGACATGCGCCATAAGTACAACTGTAATAAATAAAACGACAATGTGAAAGCAGAAACCTGGGATCAATCCCAGCTTCTCAGCGTGGCCAAATTTTATGATTCTAGGCAAATCTGTCTCTTGTGCTTGACTTAATTTTCTGTAATGTTGCCCCATGTATAATAAGAATCTAGGATGCACTTGACACTTGTCTTTTATGCACCAAGAATTAAAGACAGATCATTAACCTTTTATGTGAAAGGGGAGAAATAAAGAGATGCCGATTTAGTGGCTGAATTGCACAAAGTGAATGTCAAAAACCTGTGTGCTGCCAATGATCTCTGTATGCCATGTGAGGGCTGCGATGATTGAGGGCTGTCGTTTTGGTGCATTGCTCTAAGTAGAAAAGGGCCATCACCCTGTGCAACTCTGAGACCGGAAGGGGGCTGTATACCTGTGCGTGCTGTTATGAATCCCATATGCCAGGAGGGGTCAGTGATGTAGTGAAAGGATTGTCATCCTAAAGCAATGTGCAACTGTGAAGAAGAAACAAGCTATTATCCACAGAAGAAGAGCAATGATTCCAAAAACCCAACAATTCAGAAGGATACAAGACTTGACACCGAAATTCAGGAAGGTTAACTGCATAGGCAGTGGAGCACCTCTACTGTAGCATCCAGAGCCAGGGCACTCTGAACCTCTCCTCCAGCGAGAGTGGTAATATTGAATACTGGGCTGCCAGGCATGTGGACAACTTGCTCCAACTGACATGCTACAGCGAGGAGGCACTTTGACTTTCCCAAAGCCATCATGGAACTTCTAGGACTTGAAATCACTAGAGGGGCTTTGCTGGAATATTGCCTCACATAAAGGGGGAATAACCATAATTCTTTGACAGGGCAGTGGGAAGAGAGACCTAACACAGGGAAAGCTAGTGGGTCTGCCTTAGGAAGACTGTGTATATTATTTCTATACAAAATACATGGATGGATGGATGGGAACGCCTATGCACCACATATGTACTGCCTCCTTGATGAACAGTAATGTAAGGCAGTGTAATGTGCTGCCTTGCGTTATTTTTTTTGTTTGTTTACAAAGCCACACAAAAACTATGCTATGGGACTATTTCCTCATTGTATGTGTGCTGCTGAATGCAGCATGCATACCGAAAGGAAATAACAGAAAGAAATAAAGATATTTCTTTTTGTTTCATCAGCCTTAGGCAAACGCGTCGTTTGGTGCAAACCTATGCTTACAAGTCTTTGCAAATATAGGTTTGCGTTAAAATACATGGTTGGATGCACGGGAACGCACAGGCACCAAGCATGTAATGCCTACCTGGGCAATGTAACGGATGACAGGGCAATGTGTTTCCTGTGTTAGTTTAGTGTTTTTTTACAGAACCAAGCAAACAGGATTTATGTGTGGTACTGCAAATCCCAAAATGGATTTTGTGTCATAGTTGTGCGGGAAAAGTGACACAATCCAGAAGCAAAATCTGGGCCTCAACTTATACATTTATTTATTTTTTAAACTCTGCCACAAATAAAAAATAGGCAGCAAGGAGAAACATGACAGTACATCTGTTCTGCTTAGTTGGTTGCAAAGTCTCAATTTTAAAAATATATTTTCAGGTTAAAGCACATGCTGCAGAGATCTTGGTGTTCCCAGTAAATATGAAGGAATAATAATGATAGTAAGATAACTCAAGTGGTTAATGCAAGAAAGATCTGTGTTTTGTCCAGTCCCAGTGTTGACTCAAAGTGGCATAGAGGGTTAATGTGCGTCCTGCAAAGCACATCATGTGAAATGTAGGTGATAGATTTTTATTTTATGTACATAGGTAAGTGGGTTGTTGCTTTTAAAACAGAGATCCTTTTGTTACTTGTGGTTGCATTGCAATATAGGACAGTGAACTATGAACAATGATAGCCTGCACCTACTCCTTGTAGCCTTCACTGCCTTATGTAATATATCCTGTACATTGATTTACAAACCTGAATGATTTGTTGTCAATGTAATGTGTACGTGTGATGTAAATCGCTCTCACACCTTGCATTGGGATGAATAGCACTATAAATGAAATACAAAATAGTGAATTTAAATTATTATTTTGTGTAAATTGTTATTTTGTGTAAACACTGGGACAGAGCAGGATATCTGACATTCTTACAGTGCATGTATATACAGGGACTGAACAAAGTCAAATCATGCCTCTCTTAAGTAACTGTGAAATGCTAACAAGCTGTGTGCTTTTGTTTCCCTTCCACTGCATTTACATATAGATGCTGGGTCCCAGATAGCTCCAGGGCAGGATAGTCAACAGAAGGCTGGCTGAAGGCCCCTTAAATTCAGTCTTTGTTATGGGTGCAGCTGGAGCTTCAAGCAAGAAGGGCCCCTTCTTGCTCATATCGAATGGATGGCAGACAAGCAGCAGGCGTTGCTGAATGTGTCCCAGTGTTTCAAAATTACACTGGGATGACTTCAACATATTTTAAAGTGGGGCCCAACTTCTTGGCAAGGTGGACTGTGTCCACCATCTAAAAATAGTGGGTGGACGCTGTCCACCCGTGTGTACCCCCGACTTGTGCCCTGGTCTGTATAAATTAGAAAACATGGTAAATCAATATACTGTATGAAATATTGATCTACTGTGGTCAATATTCCACTGTTTCCATGTACTCCCTATGTAAGTAGCATTCAAGCACATGCTCAGCCTTCCCCTACCTTTCACTCTCTGAATATCCCACTCGCATAACACCACCATTATGTCACACACATGCGTCTTCCGCCATCTTTGTCTATGATATCTCTGGAGGGAGGGAGGGAGAGAGAGCGATATGTGTGTCACAAACAAAGCGTTGTTTATGTTTGGCTCTCCCAACATATGCAACTTTTATTCCCGGTATCTCTCGCTGTTACTCAATTTATATCTCTTATACACTCTGGCACACACACATTTATCTTGTGATCACATTCACAAACTATTTCATACAGTCTCCCCATCTTCCTCTTTCACACATATTCTCTCAAACATTCGCTGTCTATCCCTCCTGCTGTTCTTTCTGGCACAGACACACACACACTTGAAGTCACAAGCATACGCACACAATATCTCTGTCTCACGGTCTTTCTCTCTCGAGCATGTTCACTCACATATAAACACCTGGAGGCAGCTTGCTTAAGTATTTCTCATTCTACTGCGCTGCCACACAGATACTGTCACACACATACAATCTTTCCATCGAGCACATTCACACACATTCTCACACAAAATCATATGCTCTCACTCTATTAGACTTTCATATATGTTCCCTGTCTCTCTCTACCATACTCTCAACTCTGTCGCACATCACCTCCTTCTCACACTGCATAGATGCATTTTCCATCACCTTTTTTCACCGTCTGAACATACTCTCTCTACCCCCTGCAGCAAAACATCTTCGCCATCTTTTTGATTAGCTGACTTGTCCCCTTCCACTGCTGACTTTTAGGAAAAAATGTTTTCTTTTTTGCTAAGCACTCCATGAGAGTTCATGTGTTTTCTAATACTCTTCCTCATGTGCTTCTTTTGCTCCCCTACAAATTGACAAAAAGGGTTCAATAAAACACCATGGCTCAGATTTAAGAGGGAATAGCGCATCCTTGCACCACATTAGCATTATTTTTTTAACGTTAATGTGGCACAACGAGACCAAAATCAGTGCGTTAGATTTAAAAGTGGCGCAATGTCAGGCATCATGTATGCAAGGAGGTGTTCCCCCGTTAGGAGGGGGATAAAAGAAGCTCAAAGAATTCTAAAAGATTTCTATGCACCATTTTTTGGGGGGCATTTTTAACGCCTGCAAAAAGCAGGCGTTAAAAGGAGGCACACCATTACTTATAATGGGTCTCATTGTGCTATGCAGGACTAGCGTCAACCTTTTTGACACTACTCCTGCAAAGCACCAAACTAGCGTTAAAGTTTTTGATGCAAGTTTCCTAACTACCGCCATGGTGCGCCGTATCTTAAATACGGCACACACATGGTGGCATTAGGGGGACTCTAAGGGGCGCATGAAAAACGGTGCTGCATTGGATGCAGCGCCACTTTTCTTAAATCTGCTGCCAAGCATATGGTGTGAAGCAACAACATCATTACGTTTCAAGGAAATAATTTTGATCGTTTGATCTGCAAATGCCATAACACCATGAGGAAATAACAAAAACATCTAATGTGTGAAAGCATCAGGATGTGAGTGAATGTTATAGCCAATTAACACATTTAATTTACTTGTAAATAACTAGTAAAGTAGTATTGCCTGTACTCAGGGTATCTAAATTAAATGCTACAAGTGGGTCTGCAGCAATAATTGTGCCACCCAACTAAGCAGCCTTTTTAGGATCGAGCGTGCAAGCGCTCTGTCCCCTGTTTTAATCTCTCTGTGGGCTTTTAACCACGCCCATGTCACGCCCGTCACTTTCATTGGTTCATAGGCTTGCCTTTTAAAATTCTGTTGATTTCATTAGTGAAAGGCATGCATGGGTCATGCCTTTTTTCAGTGTTCAGCCCTCCTCAAGAGCACCGGTAAGCTACTGAAAACACACAAGGCTCCATGTTTTCTGTATGGTTTCTGGACTACTTTTTCTGTTTATTTCGTAGGCTGTGCAATCTTGCTGGGCAATATTTGAGCGCTTTGATACATTTGACTACGAGTGAACTTCTTTTTCCTTTTGTGTGGCTCCTTTGCACTTGAAATCGGTTCGCGTATGTAAAACTGTATTACTTTTCATTTTCAATCTATGTGGCAAGAAATGTCCGGTTAGGAATTTACATCGCTAATAGCTTTTTTAGTTTCACGGAGCCAGGGCACAGTTGAGCATGCTATGTTGTATGGGATTCTGTCTTCCTGTGGGGGGGTGGTAGCCAATGGAAAGCTTTCAACATGAGAGTGTTGTGGTCTGACCTCTTATTTTTTCCGGTGGCTTTGAATAGGGCAGCTCTCATAGAAGGCTGAGGGTTTCTTTTCGACCTTTCCCCCATTGAAGTGGGAGACAGGACGGCGGATCTGAAGTTTTAGGGTAGGATGGACGTCTTCAGTTTCAATAGAACATGGACTTGGTTCAGAAAAGTTTATTGGGGTTAAATGCCCCAGGATGATGGTATGTACCACTTGTGATAAATACGCCCTCGCCACCTCCCAAAGGCACTCAAAATCAGGGCCTAGGTATCACTTCTGCATGTGCTGTAGTAAACAAATACAGGTGGATGGCATCTCTGCATGGACAGTGTAAGTGTCCCTGGCTCTGTGCATTAGCAAACCTTTCGACTTTCCAGATTTAAGTTACTCTCATGCTGCGGAAAAAAACTTTATTAATCAGACTCATGTTGTTTACCAAGGTACAAGTTCCGGCAGTCAGAACGGTGTACAATATTGAAACAGGTGAAAAATGCAGGAGGCTGTTTGTGTCATGGGTCCTAGTGAAAGGAAGGAAACTGTGAAATACAGTAATAATCAGGGTTCAGTGGGCCCCGGTGCCACTGCACTTGCTGCACCAGTGGAAGCTACACCACTAACTCAACAGCCGTATGCTTTCTTGGTGTGAGGATGACATCTTCACAGTGCAAAGTGACACGTAAAACTGGTACCTAGGATCAGAGAGTTGTTAGTTGATAAGTAATTCTAAATGCGGAATTATACATATCTAGCACTGAACACAATACTCTTAGTGACAACAGTTGTCAAAGGAAAGCCCTCAGAACTAAAAACGCCCCCTACAAACCCCTTTGTATAATTATGCATGTCTTGGTATTTACATATCTCAAACCAAGCTGTACATTAATTGTGAGGAAACAAGAGGTGATCTTGCACATCGAGAGGGATTACACAATTAATTTAATTTTACAATTTTGTCCATAGCAAGTAATTGGCGTGGAGTCACACCATGTTGATCCAAGCGCCGAGATTAGAATTGGGACAGGGATCCACAGACTCCAAACTCGGCAGCTCTAGCCACTAAGCCACATCGCATCTAGCCAGCAGTGATGTAGGAATTTGTGGAACCTCAAACAAAATGACATTTTTTTCCGTTCGGGCACTCTCTTGTACCTAGCAAAGACTTTCCTAGAGTTATTTGTTGCACTGTGGGGCACTGCTGTGGCCATTTGTGCGAGCATCCCCAAATTGTATCCTGCAGCGACCTCAGTGTTGCACTGGCTCTGATTGCAGCATCACACCAGATTCCGGAAGTACTCCTCAAACTCTAGCGTCGCTTTCAACAACATATGCAAACCTGTTCAGGTTAACGAGCAAACATTAGCACTTTACGAAAATAAAAGACGCATTTCCGCAGCATTTATTTACCTTCGAGGCACCTGGTTGCTTCAGAATCAGTATTTACATGTCATTTTAGCACGGAGCCCACGCCATCCAAGCACATATAAAAAGAGATAATAACATTTTGTACTAAAATGAACAGCGCCACGATTCACATTCTAAGGATATTTATACATGTGTTTATATAGAGCAGTCTTAATAAGCTATGTCACATAGTCTAATTTCTTTATTTTTGTAAAACCAATCTAGCTCAGATCAAAAAAGTAAAAAAAAAACGAAGCACATGCTCTACCACGCACTAGCATGTCTAAGATTAATGCACCTGCGCTAGCAACATAATTGCACAAATATTTCTTTTTTTTAAAAAAAATGTTCCATGGTGCTCAGCATCCGTAAAAGATAAGCTTTTTGCCGATGCTGAACTGCATAAAGGTAAATGCATTTCAGCATGCAAAATTATGCTAGCATGTACGCCAGCGAAAATTCTATTGTCTTTGCACACTGGCAGCATTGTTTTTTATTTTTAGTGCAACTGAAATCTTCATGTGTAAAGATAATTTTCCTGTGGAGAACCCCCCTCCTCTACAGCCCTCCCTTTTATCGATGTGTTCTCTCTCAATTCCCACCCTGGAAAAGGATTTATTTTTTCAGCCTTTTACATGGTGTTTGAGTAACTCCGGTGGGTGCTCGCCAAAGCCCCTGGAACGTCCAGTTCCCACCCTCTCAGCGGGATTTACTCATCAGCAATACCACTACATTGTAGGGTGGCACTGAATATGAGTACACAGATTTAGGAGTGCAGGGTCACCCTGTGTGAATAGCTTTCACTCCTAAATGGAGACCATTATGTCTGACTTACACACACTGAGAGGCATATTTACAAGAAACTGGTGCATCAGTGCTGATGCGCCAGTTTTCTTGCATCACCCCTGCCCCACCTGACACCACGGGTGCACCATATTTACAATAGTGCATCATGGCGCACATTAGTCCAATAGCGTCAAAAGTTTTAACGCTATTGTGGCACTTTGCTGCACTAACGTCAAAACTGTTGACATTAGAGCAGCAAAGTGCAAGGAGGCCCATTGATTACAATGGGTGCGCCACTTTAATGCCTGCATTGAGCAGGCGTTAAAAATGATGCCAAAAATGGTGCAGTGAAATCTTGTAGATTTCACTACGCCATTTTGTGGGCCTCCTAACCCCAGATGCTCCCCATGCATACATTATGCCTGACACAGGCATAATGTAGCATAAGGGGTTGCAAAGAGGTGCAATCTGGCATGGTGAAAATTGCCTCCTTGAGCCACATTAGCATAAAAAAATGATGCAAGTGTGCCGCTAGGCCCTTGTAAATCTAGACCTAAAGGCGGTGTGTGGATCGAGCTCAGAACGCGCACGCACTCTAAGGTACTCAGGGGGACTGTATACAACACTACCTTGTGCACATACATAAATCCCTCTGTGCCTATAGAAAAGTGAAAATATACATTACACTGGCCTCAAAACACTGATTTCTGTTCATTCATTAATTCTTTATTTATTTACGGATTGTAAAATTGCATTATAATTTCATGTCTATCTAACTAACTTCTGAGTTCATTACATTATTTTAAATTTAATCCTGCAAAATTTAACCGAAGATCTGAATTATAATCACCGGGAAATATCTTACATTTTTATTTCTGGCATTAGCCATGCTCCTTGATTTTCAACACAAAATATATGTATACAATACACATTTAAAGGGGCTTTCAACCAGCTATCTTCATCTATTGGTCTGTTTGTATGTCATTCACACTTTGCTTCCACCCTCTACGGCATAGAGGAGGGGGCAGTGGTTCAGCCCCATTCAGCCACTGGATAACTTCACTTTGAGAGACTGCAGTTTGCTCTTTCACAAGGAGCACACAAGCCCACAGGCTAGTTCCCTTCTTGTTTCTAATTTATTACCTTTGATGTTTCCTTTGTGTTTAGAGTCTGATGTTAGACCAGGGTGCTTTATATCCGTGAGCCTGGTGATGGCACAGGCTACATTCAGCACTTTCTAAGTTCCTGTCTCTGAACAAATGTTGCTGTAAATTACTTTTGGAGTGTCCTTTATCTATCTGCTGGTATTCCACAGCTGAACAGATTGAATCCACTTGAAACTCTTCTGCATTGTTATCAAAAGCTTTAATATTATACATGTGAATTTAAAATCCGACAGGTCTTCGGACACCCTTATTGTGGGTGCAATTTCACCAATGGGTCTTTACTGAACTTTGCTCAGGAAAATAACCAGTGTTTATCATGTTAATATTTCATGCCCTCTTTTCTTCTTTTTGCTTTCTTCCTCTCCTGTCTTTCTTTCTTTCCCTCTTCCCTTCTTTCTTGCTTTCATTCATTTTCCTTCTTTCTTACATTCCTTCTTCTTTTTTGCTTTCATTACTTCTTTTTTCTTGCTTCCATTCCTCTTTCCTTCTTTTTACCTTTCTTTCTGTCTTTCCTTTTTTCAGTATTTCTTTATTTCTTTCATGCCCTCTTTTCGTCTTTCTAGCTTTCTATCTCTCCTGAATCTCTTTCCTTCTTTTCTTCTTTCCTGCTTTCATTTATGTTCCTTTTTTCTTTCTTTCATTCCTTCTTCTTTCCTGCCTCAATTCCTCCTTTTTTAGGTCGAGCGTTAGCGTTCGACCGGCTGGATACTAAAGTATACAATAGAGTGAGTTCCAGCATTTTGATTTGTTAGTTGCAGTGTCCTTCAAAATTCCTTGCTTGCTAGTGGTCAGTTCTTTCCTTTGTCCTGCCTTTTTTCACTTTGGGAGCAGCACAAAGTACTGTGTAATTACGCTGTGTCCTGTTTATCTCTCCTGTAAGGGACTTTTTTTTAGCATTTGCCTGTTTCACTTCAAGACTGTGGGTGCTTGTTCAGTCCCTCCTCCACACCAGCTCCCTTTGTAAACATAGTAAAACAGAGTGGTGCTTTTCCAGGGCCAGCTTGCTCTTCCCTCACTGTTTTTTTATGTTGTGTAAACATGATTCCCTTCCTCGTGCATATTTTTAAAAGGTCACGGTAAAACACGACCTTTGTGTTTTTGCATATTGAGCTGTACAGCTTTTGTTTTCATCAACTCCGATTACAATGGCATCTACCTTCCTGCGTGCTCTAGCAGCAGGGGTCCAAACGAGCAGGACAGGAAAACCTCGGGCGATTCACAACTTCACCTCCAATTCACGGACCTTCCGGTATTTAATCTACTTATAAAGTGCTTCAATGAACTCCTCTCTGCATCTGTCTTTCTGTGCCTCTGCCGTGTCTGGTTCTGTTTGAGTGTTACGTAGATAATTGCACTTTTGCCTATAGGTTTCACTACAAGTTAACTGTTGCAGCGTTAAGTGTAGTGCAGCTGGTTCAGGGTTTTCATGGTGTTTTCTCTTTCCCTCTACGCTCTTCTATTCACACAATGTGCGTCAGAAATTCCCAGCTAACCAACTGCCTTTCATCCAGTGCATGTTTACAGTACACGCAATTCTCCGTCCTTGATATGACTGTCTGCATGCATCTTCTCGCCCTCCTCTTCTCCCATTACTTCATGATGATCCTCGCCCATTACTACCACCTCTACTCCATCCTCATCCTCAGCTTCTTTTTCGTGCTCCATCGCCTCCCTAAACTCCCCCACCTTCCCTTTTCTCACCTCCCTCTTTTCTCTTTTTCCCTCCCATACTCCCTCTTCGTCCATCGTCCTCACCTCATTTGCAGGCCCCCCTCTCTTGCCCTGAGGCTCGTGGCCCAAACCCCTCTTGTCTGTGTATGCTGCTACATCTTTGTCGTATTTCTCCTTTAGTGTTGCTGCTCTTAGTTCGTACGGCAGCCTGGCTTTCGGGGTCTGCTCTGACCACTTCTGCCCCAGCTTCTTAGCCGTCTCTGGAAAAGACAAGCCTGACCAGGCAGCTCTGATTTTAGGTCGATGCTCAGAAGCGAAGAGAAACAAGCATTTTCAATGCAACTGGTCTCACATTTGCTCGAGTTTGAGCTATTAGCTTTGTAAACTCCTAAATGGACTTTTCTTGCCACACAAATGAAAAGAAAAAAAAATGCAGCGCAATCGCAAGCGCAAGCATGGAAAAAGCCAATAAGTCTCACATATGAGATCTACTGGATTTTGCAATGTTTAGTAGTTATGCTGTACAGCAGTGCAGATGCTTTGCAATTTGGATAAAACTACATTTAAAAAAGGCTATGATGCAGTCAGGGCTAACACACTTGTGTTTTAAAAGTGCATTAGTGCTGGATGCTTCCATAGTCCTTTTTTATTATTCTTTTTAGCATTGCTGAAAAACAGCCAAACTGCTGTACAGCATGGCTACAAACCATTGCCAGTGCCAGCAATGTCCATGCTGTGCAAAAGCCAATATTCTCAAAGGCAATAACTACTGGCTTTGCCACTGCTTGTTAGGTATTAGCACAAACTCTTGTGATCCTGAGAAAATCAGTTAATCTCCACATGTGTGAAAAAATGACATCTGGTAAAAATAAATCCTATCACATAAAGAAAGCAATTGTGCCTCATATCCATGTGTTAATAAAAATACATTTGGAAGCAGATAACACCCTTAAGAATATGTGCCTTGATAAGTACACTAGGCATCTCTGGGTCATGTTTCTTGTACCGAATATGAAGCAGGATTAAACTGGTCATTTAAAGATAGGCGGTAAAAGCCGCCTACTGCTGCAGTGACGGCTGCCAAAATACCGCCACTGTGGCTACCATCCATCCGCCAGATTATGAGCACTGCTGGACTTCCGCCACAATAAGGGCGGAAATCTGTCAGTGATCAGACTGGCTGATGGTGATAATCTGGGGCTGCTCCACCAGCACCGCCACACCTGTAGAACGCTGCCAGCTGGATCATGACCTGTGATACGGCCTCGCAGTGTTTGATAAGCGAGCGCTGTGGGCGGTAGCGGCATCCCTTCCCGTTCCCTGTCGGACGACCTATTCGGAGCAGGTAAGGTGATCATCCCACAGGAAAGGGGGGCTGGGAGGTTATGGGGCATGTTGTGCATGTGCATGTCTGGAAGAATACGTGTATGAATGCATGTATGCCATTGTGTGTATGAATGTGCGTATGGATGAGTGTCAGTGAATGGGTGTGTGCGTGGTTCGTGTGGGTGTCTGTGTGTGTATGTATGG
Source organism: Pleurodeles waltl (assembly GCF_031143425.1). Classification (NCBI taxonomy): domain Eukaryota; kingdom Metazoa; phylum Chordata; class Amphibia; order Caudata; family Salamandridae; genus Pleurodeles; species Pleurodeles waltl. Next base: position 582,753,682 of record NC_090440.1, on the reverse strand, counting down.
GGGTGGGGGCCTGTGTGGATGAATCGGAGGGGGTGGAGGCTTAGTGTGTGTATGGGGTGGGGGTGGGGGAGTGTATCTGAATGTCGGGGTAGGGGGGTTAGTGTGTGTATGGGTGTGGTTGGGGGGCTGAGTTTGGGTGGGGGGTGTCAGGTGAGTGTTGGGGGAGCCACCTACCTGCGACAGGGAAGGAAATTCTGTGTCACCGGTAGGACCTACTGTCATGATGTTCTTGGCGTTACTAACGCCACAGAAAACATGGCGGTAAGTTGCCTCGGAATGCCAGGGGCGGTACTCTCTCGCCCACCGGGCTAGGGATTCACATCCCTGGCCTGGCAGCTCATACCGCCATGGCGGTATGAATGGTAAATTGGAAGGTTGGCTGCAGCAAACCCACCAATCTCATAATGTGGCGGTATGCACAGCCAGCCTGTTGGTGGTACTACTGCCACATTAACCGCCAGGGACATAATGAGGGCCTAAGTGTCTTTTCTCACTTGTTCCATAATGTATCCATAACTCTGACAATCCTTGACTTATGTAAATTGCAACAAATATAGGTAGCACAATAATAACATCTGTGCCATTTTGAACAGCCCACTCAACATGTGGAGCAACACGAACGTCAGCTTCCTCCAATTTGCTGTTAAGATCTTGAACATTATGGCCCATAACTTTTGAATATATCTCTGTAGGCACAAAGCCTCATTGACAATCATTCCATTTGCAATAATTGGAAATTCAGTGTTCACTGAAGTATCAGCAATGTTTTGGAGAGTTAACATCTCCAAGTTCATCTTGTTCGATGTTGATGACCAGAATTTATCGAGTTGCCCAGGTATAGGTGTCAAATTTGTGAAGCAGGCAAGGTCAATTGTTCCACTTGTACACATTGGTTTGATTCTTTCACATTCTTTGACAGATAGTTCAAGATAACTGTCAAAGACAATGTGTAGTTCTTGCAAGGTGCACGCTGACTTTGATATCTGTAGAACAGTATGAACGACCTCTCCGATGTTTTGCATGGATGAAATCTTTGCCATTCGCAGTTGTGACATATAGTCCACAACAACAGCAGTTTTCAATGAGGTCACATTTTTTAATTGAAATTCTTCAGGTGAAAGGTTTTTTATGAGTTTGTGCTTCAGTGATTTGGTTGCAGCATCTCCATCAAATAATACCTTAGTTGGAAGAAGATCATGCAAAGAATGTCCTTGATAAATTCACCCCTTTCTTTTGCTACATACGTCTCTGTATGTGCTTGCAAATGTTGTTATTTTGTAACCTGTTTTGAAGTGGCTGGTTGGACGAAACTCTTACTATGGCAATTAATACGTGGATGTTTAGCTTGAGTGATTATGTCAAACAGCTTTTTCTCTTTCATTACAAATCTCTCCTGGTTCAGTTCTGTGTATATTTTCAATCCATTTTCAAGGACATCTAGTAGACGTTTCTTTATATCATTGTCCGCGTATTGTTTGGTCACAAAGTTGTGTAATCGCACAAGTTCAGTCACTTCAAAGCGGTTTCCTTGCTTTTGAATGAAATGAAGAAGGCAGTCAACATGTTCATTAAAATGTTCCCCTCTATTTCCCACAAGTTTATGGTGAGGAACAGTTTCATGATGGTCCATTCATTTTGAACTTGCCATCTCTCTGAAAACATTGCAAATAGAAAGGACGTCATGGTAAATTAGCTGCCATGGAACAACATATTCACTTTTACGTGTCTGACCAACAATTCCCTTGGAGCTTTTCTGTGATCTCAGGATCGCCTGTTCTGGAGCCACAGCATTGAACATTCCCTCTCTGTCTTTCACCACAAAATGTCTTTGGATTGATTTTCGGTAAAGGTATGGTTTTTCCACCTCTAGCTTCTTCACTGTTTGCAAATACCAGGACAAGTATCTTGGGTAGTTTACGCAATCAAATTAGCCAAACACAGTAATCAGTGACTCCACAGTCTTCACATGCAGCTCTCAATCAACTTCCCAATCAGCATGTACCAAGTTTCTCACTAGAGCTATCATGTGTAGAACACTTCCATAGTATTTGCAAAGATCTGATTTTTCTTCACATTCTTTGACAAAGTCTATGAACTTGGTTTTCAGGTTTTCTGATTTTGAACTGAGTGTATTAAACTTTGCCTGGCTTTCCATTATGTCTTTTGAATGAAGTGTACCCTGTGCCTTGTTCACTTCTGAGATAAGATATGCAAAACCTATTTTTTAGTTCTTGTTCCAGAAAGCATTCCAACGCAATGTTTCTATAGCCTCAAATATGATGACCATACCTTGTAACAAATGAACATAATGAGTTCCGCTCAATACTGACTGGACAGATTTCAGCCTCAATAGGCGCATTGTCTATGCCACATCCACGCAGATAACCTCCTGCACACCGCAATGCAACTGTTGTCACGTGGAAAAAGCCCATCATTGGATAAAGATCATTACATTGTACTGGATTGCCCATAAAAATGTCAGCTACAATACGGAAAACACACTCATTGCAGAAAATTGGCAGGAGAGGCTGGTCTTCAAACTGAGCATGCACATTTTGGAATTTGTTTAGAGCTGTGTATACTTTTGCCTAGTATGTCATTGGAAATGGTATTACTGGGAAAACCCAAGCTTCTTCAGTGGGATGGTGTCCTGGGAGATCAGAGCATGATTTATAGCCTATGGAGCAACTGGCTTTTCTTCATCCTTCAGTCCACAGTGAAAAAGCGATGTGATATTATATCAGTTTTGCAGACTGCAGCATCAGGTAGAAGGAGAGCCATGCCCTCAGCCATTTTTAGATTTTCTGGTAGACTAGGACGTGTTGATGTATTGTAATATTTTTGCACACATTGGCAAACAGTTGGGTTATACGTTTGCAGCTTCCTTTGTTTATGCCTACAGCTGACACAGCTTGTTTTCCAGCAGCTACTTCATTGGTACAGTCTTGAAAAAGCACCATGGCAGTATCATGTGTGCTGGATGTTCCAGAAAAAGAAGAGCTGTCTTCAAAATCAAACTTATCCAGAGCAGCAAGTGTAAATCATTTCCTGGTAAAGTGACTTGGAAGTAATATACTATCAGATTCACAAGATTTTACAGTATGAGCTTCTAACAAATTCCTGCACCATACTATGTCATTATAACTTGTTGATACACCAATCCTATTCATTAAAGTGATCAGCTCTCTACTTTTCCAGTTGTCATAAATTGCACGGTCAGTCAACATGTGTAGCTAAGTTTTCTTTTTGCTTTGATGTAATTCATAAAACATGATTTAGAAAAGACTGTACATTAGCACATCAAAAGCCTTTCGGTTCATGGGATCACTTCCACTACCTTGCTTACATCTTCAAAGCCATCACCAATGTAAGCTCCTGTTCCGAACTCAAGAAAATTAGTTTGTAACAGTTTTGCTTTGCTGGTATTGAACAATGATGTAAAAAATGTTAAAACAACATCAGGCATGCTTGTTGACTCCCATGATTTGCGGAGCTCTAGGGCATCACAAAATTTGTCATTAAGTCTAAAATCGAAATCTTTCAGGACGCCACTTAAAATGGTTCCTGCTCATTTTACTGCATCCTGTGATCTTATTTTGGCAGCAAGAACTTCAGGAGTCAAATCAGCTGAGAACACTACACATGACTCATTCTTTTTTAAGACTGACAAAAACAAATTCTGACGTAGATTATCACCAGAAAAATCTTAATTTCAATCAATCAATATAGCTTTCTTAATGTTGACCATTATTTCTCTTATCTCACCGAGTGTGAACCTGTAGCCAGCACTCAAGAGTGGCTTGAAAACTTCATTTGCTTTTTCAAAAAGTATGAACTTAACTAAAAGCTGATGGTTACTTTGCATGCATGCAGTTCAGATGGACATACAAATCTTCTGAAAATATATTCACCTCGCTGTTTATATCAGCTACTCGGATGAAGACCTCATCTTGGAAGAAACTAGCTGCAAATAAAAACATGCTCGCCATTTGAGACTCACATACTCTGTACTTTATTATTTCGTCAATCCCTTGTTCTGGCTAGAGCACAGATAACACATTTAGGATCCTATGCTTTCTAGTCAGTTGTTGGAGTAGGATGAGGGGTAGCCATTGATCTTCTACGTGGATGGGCATTGGGATTGGTTGTTGTCGCTTGCTCAGAAGACTCTTGTTGTGATTCCTTGGATTCTGCTATTTTTTGACAATTTATTTCAGGCTTTTTTTTCCATTGTATACAACTTATAGCACTTGTTGTTACAATGATAAAATATTTCACCCATTAGTTTCAACCTTTTGTGATCTCCGTCTTGACGTATTTCTGCAGCATCTCAAACTCTCTGCTTTCCAGTCGCGGTTAATGTTAGCTTTTCTTTTGGATTAGTTTGGTATATGGTACATTTTTCTTTGTTGAAGGAGTCCTCAGATTTTGTGGGTAGCAACACTCTGTCAGGAGGTAAAGATCCTTTGCTACCACCTGCTTTGTTCATGTTTACAAATTTGAATCAACGGGAAAACTTGAAACAAATAGAATATTAAAAACAATTACCAATATGATGGCTATCATTATAGAGCCGCCATTTTGGGAAATGGCAGAAGGGTTGCTCTGAGGAGTTATTTTCTCTCTGAATAAAACTATGTGACCCCCACAACCTATATTTTGATACCAAAATGAAGTATATAGGTCTCATGGTTTTTAAAAAATGGTGTTGAGATAAAATCAGTCTGGCTTAGCAATGTCTACCCAATCTAAATTACTTCTCTAATGATACAAAAACACAAATCAAAAATGAAAATCTCTGGACATTTTTTTTTTTACACAGGTATATCAGGGGCCGTGATTAACTGGACCTAATTCAATCAAATGACTGTTTCCCGGTCTGCATGCTCACTTTTTTTCCTCTCTCCATGAGCACCATCAGCAATCACGAAAACACATACTCACCCACTGCCCTTCCTCCCTCTCCCTTTTTGTGTCTCTCTCACAACCACACACACTTCACCCCATCCCCCTTGTTACCCAGGCCAAAACATACTGAGGGCTTACAGCCTACCCTTTGCTTATCATTGGTTGGCTTCCTTGTCACTCTCATTTGTTTGCTTCTTACCCGTTGGCTTGCCTTCCTTTTCTTGTGTTTGTCTCTCCCATGGAATATAGCTTTTTACTATCTTATTGATTAGATGACATGTTTCCTGTCCTTCTTCACATTTATTGTGACAACTTATTTTGTTTTCATTAAACTAGTCATAAGAAACATACTTTGCCTTACTCTTGTTTTCATGTGCTACACCCCCTTCAAATATGTGGGTGTACATGGGTATATGAGCATGTTGCTGTGTTACCCCCACTCGCTCTCTAACTCATGCACTGCTTCTCCCATTGAATAACTGCTCCCACCCCAGAAACTCCAATTTGCTTTCTACTCCTACCCAACTTCCATTCCTACCTCCAAATCCATAAGTGTGTGCAGTTCCATAGTGCTCATCCAGCCTATCCATTATGACCAATTGGACCAATTGAAGTCATCAAAGGCAACTTTGTTGTGGAACACAAGTCCTCACCCATTAATTGGTGGCATGCCTCATCACTGGGCTGTGGTCCTCGTCAGGCTGATGCTGCACTGACAAGGATGTGTGATGGATCTGAACTCCTCTCTTCCCTCTTCATGTACTGAGCATTCCTTCCTCCAACTAGCTATTTTGTATTTATTCACCCTGGCTGTAAGTTCCTTCTTAGTTGCTCACCCACCCACTGCGCACACCTGCTCCTTCTTACTTTCCCCTCCCCTTACAGTCTATAAAAAAATGTATTTGTAAATTTTTGGTTTGGCCATAGCTGCCATTTGCTGCTGGGCCGTTCAGCTTTCAAAAAGCATGCCAGTAAAAATTATTTCTTTTTACTTACCACTCCAAGTGGAGTATGCCATTTTGGATACGTAAATAAAAAAAAAAGGGGCCTATGTTCTGACAGGTGGACACACCTACCTCATCACACATGCCCACACCTGTGGAACGATGCAGCTGCCAGCAGGCGTATGACAAATACTACACTTCATGTAGCCTTTTTTCTTGTTTTTGTTTTCTGGCTGATGCTGCAGAGAATCTCCTAAAACCTTTGGTAATGCCAATTGGTCAAAAAGGCAAGACTTTTTGGTTTTGCCCATGCTTTTTTGCCTATCTCAGATGTTGCTCCTAATTTGATGGTTTTCCTTCCTGCGCTCGTATTTGTATCAAACAGGGAGCATTTCAGTGTAACAGAGTTTTGATTGCATGAACTGTTTCACTCCACTTCTGAGCATGCATTGCAGACCAATTTATCTCTCTCTGTCTCTCACTCTTTCTCTTTTTGTATACGTTGCGTTGCTCTCGTTTTCTACCACACTTGCTTTATTTATTCATTAGCACCGTTCTGAGCCTGCTTGCCTAGCCACTTTGTGGTCTTAAGACAAACTTTCCAAGATGGCCACTCATGCTTGTACATGAAAAGTGGCCACCTAGAGCTAAACAATTGGAAAAACCAATAGGTCCGTGCTCCAGCGTTATGGGTGAAACCTACTGGCTTTGGCAATAAATTTTTGTTACTAAAGGCCTCCAACCAAAGGTTTAGCATATCCACCTCGACTTATTTTTGGACTCTCTTCCAGTACCAGTCTCTCTATTTTGTATTTACACAGCTGTAAGTGAGAACTCTTCTTTCCACGCTAAAATTTGAATAGCCTATGGCCTCTTCCCTTCCACACATTTTGATAAGATTGGCTCCAGTGCTTGAACGTCCACTATCGACTTTGATTAATATGTCTTTATGTTCTTCCCAAACAGTGTCATTTTGTAATCACTTCGAAAGAAGCCAAGTTTCGGCACCACAGTAGTTTGCTAATTTGTTACTGTTGACCACACCCTCCTTCTGTTTCATATCTATATCCAGGCTCTTGAATGGCTTATTGATCCATGGATTTCAATTTTACTTATATGTCTATGGCGCTGAATGTGCCTAGGCGACATGGCTGCACATTTCCAAACAAACAACGTAGACAAACTGATGTTCAGGGGATGGCAGCAAAAATATATAACAAGAAAGCCTTTCATTGTTGTCAGTCTCAATTTCTAATTAGTCGGTCCAATATAGTATTATTTCCCATCCGGGGCCGTATCAGGAACAGTTGCACTGTCATAGAGCAGAGCAACTCTCACTTTGTGTTTGCACTGCCAAAGGTGCATACATATATCTTGGGACGTTTTAGTGATGTAAATACCTTAGTATTTCACAGCTCAGTGATACTCAGGCCCTGATTTATACTTTTTGATGCAAAATTGCTCTAACGCTGTTTTGCGTCTAAAATGTTAGCGCTGACTAGCGCCCTTTTTTTAACGCCACTTTTATAATTTTATACTTTGATGCTGGGTGGCGCTAAAAAACGTTTAGAGTAATTTTTTACCACGTTAACCATTGTGCCTTGTCGTAAGGCAAAATGAGGTTAACGGATAAAAAATGACTCTAATCTGGTTAACGACATGTAAACATATTGCAAAATGGAAATGCACCATTTTTGCCTGCAGCAGCGTCAAAAACAGACGCTAACGGAGCAACCAGTGCAAAGGAGCCCCAAAATTCATCCCAGAAGCCAGGAGAGACCCAAGGAAGACCCCATTCAACCAGGAACCAGCCAGCAGGACACAGACTAGACCCAGGGGAGGGAGAAGAAAGACAGGAAGTGTTGTTTCAGCGCAGAGGAGCATGAAATACTCTAAATTGCCAATTGGAAGGAGAGAGACAATATGACAGCAGATTGTTGTAGGAGGCTGGACTGGCTTGTGGTGAGTACCAAGGGGTACTTACACCTTGCCCCAGGCCCAGGTATCCCTTATTAGTGTATAGGGTGTCTAGCAGCTTAGGCTGATAGATAATGGTAGCTTAGCAGAGCAGCTTAGGCTGAACTAGGAAACGAGTGAAGCTCCTACAGTACCACTACAGTAGTGTCATATGCACAATATCATAAGAAAACACAATACACAAATATACTAAAAATAAAGGTACTTTAATTTTATGACAATATGCCAAAGTATCTCAGTGAGTACCCTCAGTATGAGGATAGCAAATAAACACAAGATAAATGTACACAATACCAAAAATATGCAGAATAGTACTAGAAAACAGTGCAAACAATGTATAGTTACAATAGGATGCAATGGGGGCACATAGGGATAGGGGCAACACAAACCATATACTCCAAAAGTGGAATGCGAATCACGAATGGACCCCAAACCTATGTGACCTTGTAGAGGGTCGCTGGGACTGTAAGAAAACAGTGAGGGTTAGAAAAATAGCCCACCCCAAGACCCTGAAAAGTGAGTGCAAAGTGCACTAAAGTTCCCCAAAGAGCACAGAAGTCGTGATAGGGGAATTCTGCAGGAAAGACCAAAACCAGCAATGCAACAACAATGGATTTCCAGACGAGGGTACCTGTGGAACAAGAGGACCAAGTCCAAAAGTCACGATCAATTCGAGAGTGGGCAGATGCCCAGGAAATGCCAGCTGTGGGTGCAAAGAAGCTGCTACTGGACAGTAGAAGCTGAGGATTCTGCAAGAACGACAAGGGCTAGAAACTTCCCCTTTGGAGGATAGATGTCACATGCCGTGTAGAGTTGTGCAGAAGTGTTCTCCTGCGGAAAGACCATAAACAAGCCTTGCTAGCTGCAAAGCTTGTGGTTAGGGTTTTTGGATGCTGCTGTGGCCCAGGAGGGACCAGGATGTCGCCAATTGCGTCAGGGGACAGAGGGGATGCCCAGCAAGACAAGGAGCCCTCTCAGAAGCAGGCAGCACCTGTAGAAGTGCCAGAACAGGCACTACAAAGTGGAGTGAAACAGTGCTCATCCGAAGTTGCACAAGAGAGTCCCACGCCGCCGGAGGACAACTCAGGAGGTCGTGCAATGCAGGTTAGAGTGCCGTGGACCCAGGCTTGGCTGTGCACAAAGGATTCCCTCAAAAAGTGCACAGGAGCCAGAGTAGCTGCAAAACACACGGTTCCCAGCAATGCAGTCTGGCGTGGGGAGGCAAGGACTTACCTCCACCAAACTTGGACTGAAGAGTCACTGGACTGTGGGAGTCACTTGGACAGAGTTGCTGGATTCAAGGGACCTCGCTCGTCGTGCTGAGAGGAGACCCAGAGGACCGGTGATGCAGTTCTTTGGTGCCTGTGGTTGCAGGGGGACGATTCCGTCGACCAACGGGAGATTTCTTCAGAGCTTCTAGTGCAGAGAGGAGGCAGACTACCCCCACAGCATGCACCACCAGGAAAACAGTTGAGAAGGCGGCAGGAGCAGCGTTACAGAGTTGCAGTAGTCGTCTTCGCTACTTTGTTGCAGTTTTGCAGGCTTCCAGCGCGGTCAGCAGTCGATTCCTTGGCAGAAGGTGAAGAGAGAGATGCAGAGGAACTCGGATGAGCTCTTGCATTCGTTATCTAAGGAATTCCCCAAAGCAGAGACCCTAAATAGCCAGAAAAGGAGGTTTGGCTACCTAGGAGAGAGGATAGGCTAGCAACACCTGAAGGAGCCTATCAGAAGGAGTCTCTGACGTCACCTGCTGGCCCTGGCCACTCAGAGCAGTCCAGTGTGCCAGCAGCACCTCTGTTTCCAAGATGGCAGAGGTCTGGAGCACACTGGAGGAGCTCTGGGCACCTCCCAGGGGAGGTGCAGGTCAGGGGAGTGGTCACTCCCCTTTCCTTTGTCCAGTTTCGCGCCAGAGCAGGGCTGGGGGATCCCTGAACCGGTGTAGACTGGCTTATGCAGAGATGGGCACCATCTGTGCCCATCAAAGCATTTCCAGAGGCTGGGGGAGGCTACTCCTCCCCAGCCCTGACACCTTATTCCAAAGGGAGAGGGTGTAACACCCTCTCTCTGAGGAAGTCCTTTGTTCTGCCTTCCTGGGCCAAGCCTGGCTGGACCCCAGGAGGGCAGAAACCTGTCTGAGGGGTTGGCAGCAGTAGCAGCTGCAGTGAAACCCTGGGAAAGGCAGTTTGGCAGTACCCGGGTCTGTGCTAGAGACCCGGGGAATGTTGGGATTGTCTCCCCAATACCAGGATGGCATTGGTGGGGCAATTCCATGATCTTAGACATGTTACATGGCCATATTCGGAGTTACCATTGTGAAGCTATACATAGGTAGTGACCTATGTATAGTGCACGTGTGTAATGGTGTCCCCGTACTCACAAAGTCCGGGGAATTGGCCCTGAACAATGTGGGGGCACCTTGGCTAGTGCCAGGGTGCCCACACACTAAGTAACTTAGCACACAACCTTTACCAGGTAAAGGTTAGACATATAGGTGACTTATTAGTTACTTAAGTGCAGTGGTAAATGGCTGTGAAATAACGTGGACGTTATTTCACTCAGGCTGCAGTGGCAGGTCTGTGTAAGAATTGTCAGAGCTCCTTATGGGTGGCAAAAGAAATGCTGCAGCCCATAGGGATCACCTGGAACCCCAATACCCTGGGTACCTCAGTACCATATACTAGGGAATTATAAGGGTGTTCCAGTATGCCAATGTAAATTGGTAAAATTGGTCACTAGCCTGTTAGTGACAATTTGTACAGAGAGAGCATAACCACTGAGGTTCTGGTTAGCAGATCCTCAGTGAGACAGTTAGGCATCACACAGGGAACACATACATATAGGTCACAAACTTATGAGCACTGGGGTCCTGACTAGCAGGGTCCCAGTGACACATAACAAACATACTGAAAACATAGGGTTTTCACTATGAGCACTGGGCCCTGGCTAGCAGGATCCCAGTGAGACAGTGAAAACACCCTGACATACACTCACAAACAGGCCCAAAGTGGGGGTAACAAGGCTAGAAAGAGGCTACTTTCTCACAATTGTGGATAAGATCAACATTGTGGCAGAGGTTAGGAGAACTGTGACTGAGTGCAAGAAACACTGGCATGACTGCAAGAGAAGGGCCAAGGAAAAAATGGCACAGAACAGGAAGGCAGCACTGCAAACAGGAAGTGGGAGTCCAGCACCGCAAGATGACATGGATGAGATGGTGGAGATGGTTGCAGCGGTCATCCCAGAAGAAATCATCTCAGGGATACCAGGACAGGACAGTGTAGAATACTAGGAAACACCGCAAATGCAGGGTAAGTTGCATGGGGGAAATATATGCATAAATGTCAAGTGAAGAAGGGGGAGGCACATAGGACTCACACAATGTATGTCAAAGGAGCGCAGAGGGATACAATGCACATTAAGTAAGCACCATGCCAACGTAAGCTTACCCATGTATCTGGGAGAGCCATGCACCAATGGACTGGTATCATTGGTAACATGAAACTACCCAGACCAACTAAACTGAAGTTGTGTTCAACCACGCATCTTGATGGTGAACTGACATGTGCCACTACAGAAAATATGTATCACAGATAGCAAACAGTAGGTCACAACAGTCATAGGCTGAGCCAACAACTATTTGGACACAACCATGTCAGACACATGGGAATGGGGAAATAAACACACACATAAAACACATGGGCTATGGCTGTCACATAATGGCAGTTAATTCCACATCAACTGGCGGGGGATGGTGCATGTGCAAGCCCTGTGTTGATAAGACTGCCAGTGCAGTGTACCCATTGCACTTGGCAGTATGAGTCACACATTGGATGGCAGCTGGTAATATGTCTGCACATGGTAGCTCTGTGGTGCACTTACTAGGCATTATAGATGGATCAAATAGAGTCAGTGCCAGTTGTGGCCTGCATTGAGTATAATGGGACACGCTGCACTCAGCCCTGCAAATCAGGCAGTGGAAAGGGCAAAGGGCCAAGGTATGGGACACCCTGCACTGCCCATGCCAAGTGCATGGGCTGTGCAGGGGCACCTGGGGCCACACCACACCACTTCACCAACAACCATTTCATGGGGGTTACACCGCCATGCAAATGCTGGAGGACATTTGGAAATACACCTGGAGGGTAGTGTTGAATGTATCACTGGTCTGGTGTCACAGGACAGGTGCCATAGGCAGTCTGTCAGTTGCTGGTAACCTGCCATGTCCAGGCAATTGGCCTATGGGCATTACACATTGATAACAGTTGCCACTGTGCTGTAGGGGGTGAACAATTACACAGTGACAGTCAGGTGCTCCTTGGACTGATGCACATGAAATATGAACCTACCTCAGGCCGTGAAGTACAACTCCTCTGAATTGGCAATGTCCAGTGACACATTTACCATCAGGCACTGTCACATACAGAATGATTTTGTCACATGAGCTGTACTGTCACCATGCTGCTGTCATGTATCATAGTGCAAAGAGGGCTGCATTGAGGGGGAGGACATAGGTGTTTAGTAAGGTAAACAACCTACACTGACAGGAGTTGAAACAGTACTCTGCCAGGTCCATGAGTACTATGCAAAGTAGCACACAAACACAAATGACAACATGAGGAGACAAGACAGTGGGAACAAGAGGACAGTGTTGCGAATATGCCATCCCTGGGGTGGTGCAAGGTCTCAGTACAGCATGGGTGTATGTGAAACATGTAAGACTGGGACAGGTGAAAATTGCCATATGTGGTGCTGTGGCATGAGCACAGCAACACACATTGCAAGGCCTGACCCTGCAAATGGATGCAAAGGGAGGGCAGAACAAGATAAGAGGCCGACAAGACACAAGAAGGATAGACAAAACACTCTTAGAAGATATGATGCAGCCAATAGTGGCAACTGGGCTTCCATTCATGTGACATGCAGGCTGGGCATAGGTCTGTAGACTGCAGCTATGACGTACTGGAACAATCCATTGGATCTAATGGGCGCCTCATAGGCCCCTAGCACCTCTGGAGCGTCACTTTCAGTGATGCTCCTGTGGTGCTAAGCACTGTGCTGTATTGACAAGGTAGCGTTAAGCCACATTTTTTGGCATTATGTCACCTGACCATGACTGTGCGTGGAAGGTGGTGCACTGGGTTTTGCTGTGGGCATGCCACAGCAACATACATTAAATTTCTATGCTGCCTCAGATAAATGGAATACTGTAAACTTGAGGTAGGGCCAAACCTATAACGCCAGCCCCAGGGTTGGCATTAGCAGGGTGCAACGAGGATGAATACATTTATACCTCCTTCATTTCTGATTTTCCAATGTGTGCTGCATTCTGCAGCATGCATAGGAAGAGCAAAATGCCAGAAATGATTTATTATGAGCGTGAAGGTGTTCCTTCATGCACATAAACAATCATATGTAAATGACGATTTGGCTCTTCCGAGTGTGCTGCATTCTACAGCTCACACAGAAGTGCCAAAGCGCCATTGGTGATTGTTAATGTGCATGAAGGGACACTTTCACACACATAAACAGTCACACCCCTCAACACATACATCCTTGCACAATGGTGCAAGGATGCCTGCTATGATGCTGGCAGCTGAATCTTGCAACAGCATGAGGGACAACACAGGGGTGCCCTGTATTCACTTACATACGGTGCTTTCTTATGTCACCAAAGTGAAGCAGTGCAGCACTGATTATTATTGCACAGCACCGTACTGCACCACATTTACATCAACATAGGCCTATTATGACAATGAACCTAAAATATCAAGTCAGTGACGTGACTTGTCAAATGCCACAACAGAGATAGACTGATTTTACACCATCTCATTGCAGAGGGTGATGGCTCTCCTGCGGATCTGCCTGTCCTGGAGTACCCTGGTGACCTGAGTGACCAGCTGGCAACTATCAGCCAAGATACCTTCCTAGAAGTCCTTGTGAACATGCAGACTCCACCTCCAGTCGCAAGGAGGAGTATTGAATTAGCAGACATCCCACAGGCCCCACTTAGCACCCCACGAGTACGACCTACCAGCACTGACACAGCAGAGGACCCCGACAGGCACCAGCTTTGAGAGGACAGTAGTAGATGTCCAGCAGGAGCTGGACAAGGAGGTGCAGGTGGGGATGCAAACAATGGCAGCCAGCCTTGAGGGGATGTGGACGTGCATGGTCACGGCAACAGAAAAGACTGCGGCCAACCGATGCACACACTCCCCAATGCATGGAGTCCAGGAGTGTCTGAGGGATATACCTGCTGCCCTGAGGGAGAGGCCACAACAATTGCCCTCCCAAACTGGCAGCAGTGTGCCTGAGGACAATAAGGACTGCATGCACCGGGAATTGGTCTCCTCAGGGCAGACATGGCTGCCTACCAGAGGGATGTTGCAGCTATACTTAAAAACCAGCAGCTCTTTGCTGTAGCGATGCCATATGTAGTGCCACAGATGGCAGCTGCAGGCAATTGTGAGTCCACATCTGCAACCACTGAGGTGTGCGTGACCCCCTCTACCTACCCACTACCACAATCAAGGGTAGAGGAGGCACCACACACATCAGAGGATGAAGATGGGGAACAGATCATCTTCACCCGTAGGAGTTCCTCGTAGCACCAGCCCATGCCACATGGGCAGCGTTTTCCTTTGTCCTGTGCTTGACATCATGCCAGTGTTGGCACTCTGACAGATATGCACTCCTCCTTAACACACTGTTGACCTTTCTGCTATGGATTGCTATTATCACTAACTTTCCATTTGGTAATTTATATTCTCATGCACTGAAATACACTTTACCCAAGCATGTCCCATGACATGTACCTCAACCCTGGACTTGTGTAGTGTTCCAATTGGATGGATTCCACGAATGGGGTCACAGACCTAGACACTGTATATATTTAGCACTGTTACACTTGTAAGTAAACACCACCTCCACAATTAGCATGTTTATATGTGTTGTGACACTTCTATTGTGCCTAGTGTTTGTGATGTGTGTTACATGTCTCAAGTTACAGAGTGTCAGTACAAGAGTGCATGAATATGTGGGCACATATCTATGCACATGGTACCTACATGTTGTATGTCGATGTTGGCCTCATCCCCTACAAGCAAATCACTGAATATGTGATACATGTTGAACACATGTATGCTACACCCACTACATACTGCAAGTATTGGAGTGAAACAATAATTGGGCAATATCGCCAGCTGGGAGTACCAGTAGAACACATTGGTGTGAGACAGATGGACTCAAACTCATCCATTGTTGTCACTGCTCAGTTTAGCAGGATAGGAATGATATGTAGGATGTTGTAATTTGTCCCACAGTACCCAACATTCCAAAACAAAACCCATACCATGTCAGCTGAATTCCCACACCTACCCTGTCCTATACATGGTCAACATAGTCAGCTTGAGTGGTGGGAACACTGGATGGCAGGTGCTCAAGTAAGTAGATGTGTTGTAGCTGCCAATGTGACATCTCAGTCATAAGGAGGTGTTGAACATGTTAAGAGAGGGATTAGGATGCCAGACGGAGTCCCCAGGACAACACACAATTTGCACTGTATACCCATGGGAAGACCCTGAGACCCAAGCATATGACACATGAGGTAAGGGAGTACGTAATAATTTTTATCTTGATAATCAAATCAATAAAACAATAGTAATTAACACCTATCATAATCTAACCTAACCTAACTATACATAACCCACAACAGACCCTAACTACTATATGCTACACTTACCTCACACATTTAAAGACACACTCTAAACATTCTCCCCCTACGCCCCTTATATCACAGGACACACGCAGGACAACATACACTAAACTACACATTTACTAACTATGACTAGACACATATATATATATGTTTTTGTTTTTTTTAAATATTTTTTTTGTATTTTTTTGTTTTTTGTTTTTATAACATATAAGAGCCCCAAAATCACCCTCCACCCACATAGTAAAACATTAAGATTAGAAAACCCATCCCCAAACCTACTTAACCTAACTAACCCACTAACCTATAGTAACCTACAACTAACCCCCTACCCACAAAAAACCTAGAAAAAGAAGAGATATGGGAGTTAACCTGGGAGGAGTGACATAATGCCATTCAGAGGTTGGCCCTTTTCAGTCTTTTTTTATATTCTTGAGGGCCTTGCTATTTTTGGCCACCTCCTTCTCAATGAAGTCCAACTTTTGGAGGACCTGTTGTACATCCCTCTGAATATCTGTAATGGCACTTATGTCCATGGCAGCAGATGTGGTTGGCTGTGTGATGGTTCTTGTGGGTGCAGCAGCTGGAGCAATATTCATGTTGGCAACTGTGGTGCTTGGGTCGGCCTGTGTGGGCAGTGTGGGTCCCCCTTGGCGGAATGCCTCCCACTCACCAGTCGATCGCTTCAAGCGATAGCAGCGTGCCATCCTCCTGACCCAGATTCTACTGCCAATATGCAATGCCCTCTTCTGAAAGGCACGGAGTTGGTCGTTATTCATGTTGGCAGCTGTTAAAATGAGACAGGCAACCGTCAGCATTGTGTGGAGTATGTACAGTAAATAAGCTTTCTATCTACATCGAAAAGCACATGCACTCCTACTCACAATCCAGATGATACAATGGCCCTGATGGATGAAACGACAATGCTGCCTTAGCACCATTTCCCTTACACCATAGCCATCTACAACAAGATTAGGTAACAAACTAATTTAGATCTGCTTAGACTTTGCACCATGTGTGACAATGCTAAGGCAGCGTCCAATTCACATTGATCAGGACCACTATTCCTCTTCATATGTGTCAAAGTTTCTAACATACATCACCTGAAACTTGATGCTGTTATTGGGAGTCTGGGATGCTGTTGTTTACCATAAGGGTTCAGTGTTGATCGGTACACATGCAAGCCTGATCAAAATGACTGTCACCTACACTGTGAGCATCACATCTACCTACACAATTGTTGATCCCACCTGTGCCTCAGGGGTATGGCCATGCAGATCAACATCTCAACTGTCCAGGTCATCCACCAATGCATGCCCACTCATACATGGAGTCAGGGAGTGGACCATAATTTAGCTGATGACAAAACTGAAGCTGGTATCCATAGGTCTACCACTTCTACATTCATGTGTCCATGTGTAGATGCCCATCAATACCTGATCAGCCAATACCATTCCTCACACACCCATAACCATGCCCGCATGCAAATGGACTTGACCTGAATGCACACCTATTACATTCCATATAGTTGTCACATAAGTGGACTTCAAAATTATTGGCACCATGCGGGGGGACAAATGCCCAAACAATCCTACATGTACATTACAATACAGGGATGTATGAATTTGTGTCCAAAATGGTGCATCACTGTGTTGTGGGAACGACACTGTGTTCCAGTGACATTATATAAACAACGGTGCACATCTAAGCCACATATGGAGCTACATGTGGCTTCTCATCACCTTGTTTACACAATGCTGGCCATTGAGTGACAGAAGCATCACAAGATATGACTCTCTGCACGTGCATGGGGAACCACTTAAATGTGACAAAGTGTCACCATCCAGCCTACTTTGAATTCTGATAATTTTACAGCTTATCACTTCTAGCATTGGGTGCTGAACTCATGAATCACTCACACTAAACACTCAAACACTACACAGGACAGACAATATCACACTTACTGGATACATCTGAGTCCTCAAATCTTACCACTTCGCCTATGGTGTAGGAGGGAGGTCCACCTGAAATATATTGATGGAAAACCATGGTTAGTATCACATCAGTGTCACTACTAGTGGACAACATATGGCAAGATGTACTATTTCAGAAGAGTGAGGAAATCATCCAGGTTGTGGCAGTGCAACAGACACACCACTGCAAACTCACAATGAGAAAATCACTGTGGTGAATGAGAGCCATATATCTGCACTCTTACACTGCGCCTGAGACTCATGTAGTACTACACCCTGCAACAACCATGTGTGGCAAATCCGTAGAAGATGGAACTCCATGGAATGAGGGAGAGTTAGGTAACAGATAAATGACACAACCCTTGTGCTCTGTAAGACAACTGATTCACGCATTCTGGCTTGTCCTGCAAGGTACACAGAAGCACTTTATGGAGGGCCAGGGACTAAATAGTCAGTCTGCAATATTCATGCATTGAGTAATCCATGACTGATGTGTCACAGTTGGGTGATGGCATCAAATGGGCCATTGCCAGTGCCCCCTAAGGCGGGTATTCACCCTTTGTAAACATAATGGCAGGGATGATGTATGTGAAAATCTGACATTATTGCACCATACATGGATTGTCAAACTTAGTTATCACAATCCACTTACAAATGGTATGCTGGCAGTGTCTTGGCTTATCATTCATGACACAATGCTGGGGCACAGATTTTGCCATGCCCCCTGAAATTTGTGGCTTAGTGATGGATGCGCATGACTCTCCTAACTTCTGACTTGCATTGGTAAAATGGTAGGATATGTGAAACCCATGTCTACACTGGCAGAGTGACACTTCATTCTGGTTGCATGCAACCTGTCCACAAGCATTGCATGCAGCACGCCAACACATCTGCTACTGTCATTCAAGTGCAGTGAACACCAATTAGTTAGCCAATAGGGTACTCAACAACAGGGCCATCACCACACCAAGATGGTCCAGATGATCCTGCTCCCTGGCCACAAGATCAGCCCAGCGATGCTTCAGCTGATGGTCATTGCGACTGCTTTGGTACACCCTCTTCAGGTGTTGGAGCACCCTTCCCCACTGCAGCTGCCTTGCCTCCATACGGTAGCCCTGGATAACACAGCCACCCGTCTCTAGCATCAATGGGAGATAGTGGGTTACCAGCCAAATAAAGCCTCCCAGCTCCTCCTCCCCCATTCTGGTCTGCCTACCCCTGCCAGACATTGCACTGGAGTACACGTTGAAAAAATGTAAAAAGTAGTAAAGAGAAACAGAAATAATGAAAGGAAACGTAACACCCAAAAATACACTAATCCAACTAACCCACACATATAACTAACCCAGATAGACATCCCACACCACAAGTACAAGGTAAAATACACTAGACACACAGATTCACAGACACTGGGACAAATTACAATCTAATACAACAGTAAACACAACAGGAGGGACAGCACAAGATACACTAAATAGCAGGAAGACACCACCAACCCCAAAACACAACCAAACAGTCAAAAGAGGCACAGACTGTAAAGAGAAAGTGAAAGTACACCCACTATACCACTCCTGTGAACAGAATATCCTATTAAGTCACTTCCTGTGCCACTGCAACACGTTTCTTGGTATGAGTGTATTTTTTTGACGCATCTAATATTTGTGTGAGTATTTCTGATACATTACATACGTGCATCTATTTACATTGTCGCATTACCCTTATGCTTTGGTTTAACAGTAAATCAGCATTGCGATGGGTGGGAAGGTGGAACACACGCTAAAGGCCCATGGGTCATGTACTTTGCGTTTGCAGATTTTTTTTTTTTTTTTACTCTAATCCTAATTGCGTGATTTTGACATTTGTTAATGTGTGCATCCTGTATCAACATACAAATTGTATGTGCTGGGCTGCAGTATGGCATTTTGTGTAGGGCCACATGTGGTAGTCCATTGTGCAATGTGATTTGTGTGCGATTGGTCTGTTACACCAATGTGCGTGTTACAGAATCAACAGCATGCAAATGTATACACGTCATGCACATGTCTTTATGTGTGACAACAGTGTATCCACATATGTATGGCAGTCAGTACTATGCAAGCGTCATGGTATGTGATTGTGATTTGTGTTCACTTATGTGCTGTGTGTATTTGTCTTACAGAGCATCACATTTCATGCAACATTCACAGCTCAGGGATTGTTGATGAAGGCTGATGAATGCTATTTGGAAAATGATACCTGACAAATGTCGCCATATTCCAACCATATCATGTATTGAACACAATGGACAGTTGAAACTTATAACATTTTGCTTTGTAATTACCATTACTTTATGGTGGACCTGCAGCCCTAGCTGCATATGTTCTCATCCATTTTGATGTGCATTCCATAGCCATGTCTGTGCAAAATGTGAGGTCATGTGGGGACATGTCCTAAAGTGGTTCACGGAGTTCTTAGACGCAAGATCATTCCAGGTACTCGACCGCTCTTTCTACTCAAGTAGTTTTAAGAGCCATTGGGGAGTTCCTCAGGGTTCCTCTTTAAGCCCCACACTATTTAACATTTATATGTTACCACTGGCAAGGATATGGAGCCATTTGACCTGTCGCTGATATCTTACGCAGATGATACCCAGCTGATAGTCTCATTCTCCACCTCGCACAACTCTTTTGACTCTCGGCTTGCTCCCTGCCTACGGGCAGTCTTCAATTGGATGGCGGAATGTAAACTTAAGCTGAATGGAGATAAAACAGAGGTCATGATCATGGGCCATCATCCACACCCACAAAAAGCGACACCTACCCTGCACCTGTTAGGAGATCTCCATTGTCCAGGAATCACATTAAGAGCCTTGGTGTATGGTTAGATCCATGGCTTACCATGGACCATCAGGCACAGAAAATATCTTCCACCTGTTTTGGGATATTCAGACTTCTTACGAAAGTCTTTAAAGTTCTCCCATTTATTGCAAAGAGACTCATTGTACAAGCATTAATTATTTTACGTCAGGACTACGGGAATGCCCCGTTTCTGGGGTCCCCAGATTATGTCAAGAAGAAATCGAAGGTGATTCAAAATACGGCTGCCCGCCTTCTTTTTCATGTGCCCAGACACCAATCAGCCAAACCTGCCCTCTTAGCCCTACACTGGCTACCAATCGAACAACGAGTTCAAGGCACTTTGTTGTATTCACAGAGCTCTCCATGCTAAGGGGCACCTTAACTACTTTTCATAAGTCAATCAGACATCATAGGTCATCAGCAGCAGTATTAGCAGTGATTTGACTAATAAAAAAAGTTAAAAGGGGCGGAAGATCCATGCCGTATCTTGGTTCTAAACTCTGGAACTCCCTGCTTCTTTCTCTACGGCAAACTAGCTTGTTGGCTCCTAAAAACGTGGCTGTACCAACATCTGACCCTCATGCTTAGTTGTTGGAGATTTCTGTACAGCGCTGGGAGGCCTCAGGGTAGCTATGCACTTTATAAATTTACATAACATAACATAACATGTGTACCCTGTGACAGTATTGGGTCCCATGGCAGTGGCAGGAGTGATTTCCATGGATTTACTGCGCATGCTCCATTTCTCCCATTGCTTGTCATGCCTAGGCTAATCATGTTAAGCATTGTCACCAATGATGTCCCCATGTTGTCACACATGCTCCATGCAGCAATTGCAACTCTCACACTGAGTTGTGTTAGTGGTCTGTTCAAAGTTTACAGTCTCACCATATTTGGACATCCACTGCCTCATGTGTGGGCCCCTTATTTAGGTCATTTTTAGACATGTTGTTTTTGGGTATGATGAGCTATTGTTATACAAGTTGGCAACGTGGATGTAATTAATATGTTGTGGTCCATAAACTGTGTCCTTCAGTTGTTACATTCAAGTGAAGAGGCTAATTGTGATGTGTGTGATGATAGCAGTTCACTCTTACGCTTTACATGTGATGTTGCTACAGTACTCTTCAGATTTGTATTTGTGACATGCTCCATGAGGTTAGACTCATAATCCTAAAGTATATGTATAAGGGATTGAAGACATAAAAGCCAGATTGTGTAAATGAGTTAGATGTTATTGATAAAATTTACAAGGTGAGTTACGTGATGATTATGTGAAGAAGTTCTTTACAATGTGCAGTCTGCAGCATATCTCAGCAGCTGTGTTGTGGACTTCCCTCTCATTTTCTTCTCCTCCATCCTCCTCCTCCTCCTCAGGCAGGTCATCAACATGCTAATATAGTGGTACATTCATCCGTACACATACAGGATAGAACAAGTCAATATGATTTTGCAGACCATTTGTGGGGCATATAGTAGGCTGCCTCCTGTGATGTCCATGCACCTGAATTTGGACTTCAGGATGCCAAATGTCCTCTCCACAATGGTCCGTGTCCTCCGTTGTCCCTCATTATATGCACGCTCTGTTGCTGTGCTTGAGTTGTGAAATTGGGTCATTATCCATGGCTGTATTCCATAACCCAGATCCGCTGCAAAAGATTTCAGGAGTAATTTGTTGTAAGTGCTTGCAACAGGTAAGTCATGTAGCAAGGCAGTTGACTTTAGGATCTGGTTGTGGCTCATGTGTATTTGTGTTTTGATGTGAGTTCCCATTCCTTGTGTGATCCATCCTCAGTACTAAGTTGTTGGACATGACAATCTTGTATTTGGGTCAAGGACCTAGAACACTTGATTAGGATCCCACACTGATGGTCATTATGTATGTACCATGCGTTGTGTAGTGCATCTTTGTATCAGTGTGCTATCAATAGAGGGGACATGACATATCCTAACACAATGGGGTTAGATGTAGTGGCAAAATTGTCGCATTACAGTGACTGGACATTCCATCCCTTTTGACATGTGTCATTGCAGATGATGTGTGACACTTAGAGCCGATGAAATTGGTAGGTGTGAATGCACAACATGTCTCCTAAATTGGCTGCTGTGTCCTGCAACATTTCAACTATGCAAGAGTGCCCCATGTGTGACATGCTACTTGGCAACCTTTTGTTGTCCCCTGCACCAGTCGCTTATGTGTAGCCGTACACCAATGCTACCTACCCTACACCAGGGTACTTGGCTATCTTCCTTGTGGAGGTGGATGTATCTGTGCTGGAGGGTACACCGTCCTGGATATATGCTTCTTTGATGGCCAATTGGCTCTTTCTGTGTGTGCAGCCATGTTACTGTATAAGTGCTCTGTTGCTGCAGGTGGTTCGAGCCGGACATGGGTGCAGTCAATTGCGCCGAGCACATGCGGGAAGCCATGGATTTGATAGGACCCCTGTTTGTTTTCCTGCTGCTTTTGCTGGGTGTTGGGGAATCTGATGTGGTGGGGTGTCAGGGAGATGATGGCGTCTAACACCTTTGGCAGAAATGCAGAGAACAACAGCTGTGAGACACCAGCAACCAGTGCACTGGTTGTTTGGAATGAGCCACTTACCAGCATGAGCAGGACAAGGAGCAGCTTTGCTATAGGTGGTAGGCTGTGTGGGGTCTGCAGGCTGGCTGCAATTTGTGGCTCAATGTGGTGCAGCAGATGTAGTATGGCTTGCCAGTTGAGCCTATAAGTCATAATTATGTCAAGGTCCCTGAAGCCAAGGAGGGTTGTCCTGGTTCTGAAGACCCTCTCCTGCCTTATGCGTTGCCTTTGTGGGCTGTGTTGTCATGCTGGTGATTGCTGGTGTGGTTGCTGTCCTCTGTGCCATCTAGCAAGCTGTCTCAGGGGGTCATTACAACCCTGGCGGACGGTATTAAAGCTGCGGTAATACCGCACACAGGCCGGTGGACAAAAAAAGGGAATTATGACCCTGGCGGAAACCGCCAACAAAGACAGCCACTTTAACACACCGCCCGCCACGGCGGTACAGACAAGCAGCGCAGCAGTCACCGCCAACAGACAGGCGGGAGACAATGTACCGCCCACAGTATTACAACCTACCAATCCGTCACCTTTTCCGGGGCGGATTCACCGTGGATAAAAACACGGTGGAAACAGCTTTTGCTATGGGAAAATGCTCATCTGAGCATATCCCGTGAGGAAGGAGGCCACCATGGAGCCGGAATTACACATACTCCCTGCCCTTGTCTTTCTGCTCCTCTACGACCAACAGCTACGTAGGCACCGAAGACACCGGTGAGTACTGCACCTACGACACGGGGGAGGGGGGAGGCAAAGTTAGGGGGACACCCACCAAACACCCCCACCCCCACCCTCACATATTACAACATACACACCAATGCATTCACAATAAATCACAGTAATAACCCACAATGTAATGTGCCAATATACATGTCATACAAAAATATACAGATATATATTTCAAATTCACTCATAATTATAGATACAATACGAGAAGTAGTGCAGATATGTACACAACAATGTCGGTGCACCAACAGTCCAAAAATGCATGGGCGAGGCCCACAAACGATACCTGACCACTATCGGAGAGAACACTGCCGGGGCATCAGATCGAAATACTACAGGCACCTCAGGGGGAAGGGAAGGGGGGTGGCACCTCAACCAGATGAATGCGAAGCCAGATCCACGACGGGGCTCCATGCCCATTGATGTATCCTGTGGAGTGCAAAGCCACAGTCTCACAAGTCTCTACAGTGGGTGGCTTGCCCACTGTGCCATCCTGGGGAGTGCAAAGCCACAGTCTCACAAGTCTCTACAGTGGGTGGGTTGCCCACTGTGCCATCCTGGGGAGTGCAGAGCCACAGTCTCACAAGTCTCTACAGTGGGTGGGTTGCCCACTGTTACATCCTGGGGAGTGCAAAGCCACAGTCTCTCAAGTAGATGCAGTTCTCTACTGGTACTGTGTGGGACTGGTGCCCAGACTGGATGAGTCTCCCCGTGAAAGTTCATGTCCTGTCACTGTCCCAGCTGCACATGGGATAAGGATGCCTGATGTGGGGGCCTTTTCATTCCTACACGGTGCTTGCCCTGTTGAGTGGTGCTTTGCCATGGCGGTCTTTGCCCTTTTCAATGGTCTTCACCATGGCGGTCTTTGCCCTGTTCAGCGGTCTTCACCATGGCGGTCTTTGCCCTGTTCAGCGGTGCTTTGCCATGGCGGTCTTTGCCCTGTTCAGCGGTCTTCACCATGGCGGTCTTTGCCCTGTTCAGCGGTCTTCACCATGGCGGTCTTTGCCCTGTTCAGCGGTGATTTGCCATGGCGGTTCTGATATGGACATTGGTGTGTGGCATGACGTTCTCTACACTGGGCATTGGTGTGTGGCATGACGTTCTCTACACTGGGCATTGGTGTGTGGCATGACGTTCTCTACACTGGGCATTGGTGTGTGGCATGACGTTCTCTACACTGGGCATTGGTGTGTGGCATGATGTTCCTTCATTGCCCAACGGGGCTGTGGCAGGCGGGCCCTCCTGGGCTGTGACTCTGGCGGTGGTCTCTGGACCAGTGACGATACTTGGGCCCTCCTGGGCTGTGACTCTGGCGGTGGTCTCTGGACCAGTGACGATACTTGGGCCCTCCTGGGCTGTGACTCCGGCGGTGGTCTCTGGACCAGTGACGATACTTGGTGACGATACTTGGGCCCTCCTGGGCTGTGACTCCGGCGGTGGTCTCTGGACCAGTGACGATACTTGGGCCCTCCTGGGCTGTGACACCGGCGGTGGTCTCTGGACCAGTGACGATACTTGGGCCCTCCTGGGCTGTGACTCTGGCGGTGGTCTCTGGACCAGTGACGACGGTGCTGGCGGTTGTGTCTGGTCCGCCGGAAATGATGGCGCACTTCTCCGCCGTTATACTCACAAGAGGCTGGGCAGACTTCCTCTGGACCTTCCCCACCTTTGGTGGAGTCACAGCTGACTCACCAATCCCCTTCAAACCCATGTCAGTTGTTGTCCCACCAGGAGTCTTAACACGGTCCCGTCGTCCACTCTCCAATTTGAGAGCCTTTACAGGGGGTGGGCTGCCAGTGCCTTGGCTCCGGGTCCTACTGCCTGCCCTAGTGGCCGGTGCACTCCACAAGCGTTGAACACACACCACTGGTATTGGAGGCTTTTTGGCTGAGGTGCTACGATGGGACTGATGAATTGGAGGGGGGGGCTTGGGGGCAAAAAGGTCAATTTTTACAGAGGGACAGTTTCTGACGAACACTGGGATGGGTAGCTAGAGGGGGTCTGGGAGTGGAGGAAGAGGAGGTAGTTGTCGGAGGTGTCACTTTAGCTGTTTTGGGTGCAGGTGCGGGTACTGGAGGCTGTTGTGAGGTGGATGGATGTTGAGTGAGTGATTGCCGGAGTTTGTGTACTTTGGGAGGGGGCGTCACAGACACACTGGGAGAGGACACAGGGGATGTGTAAATGGCAGTGGGGGTGGTGAGTGCAGGTGAGCGGCATGGGGTGCTGGGTCTCCTTGTGCGACTCATGGTGCCTGTAGATGTGGTACATGCAGGTGTGTGTGTAGACGAGACTGGGAGGGAGGAGGGAGAAGAGGAGGAGGGGGACACAGTGGAGACAATGGATGTTGCTGTGTCTGTATGGGTGTGATGCTTGTGTGAGTGCCTGTGGGATGTGTGGTGCCTATGTTTGCTTGAGCTACTTTTGTGTGTTGACTTGTGTGCATGCTGGTCTGTAGGTGTGCTTGGGATGGGCTGGGGTACAGGGGATTGGGTCTGGGTGCAGGAAGTTGGAGGTGGGAGGCTAGACACAGGGACAATGGCTGCCATCAGTGCTGAGGCCAGAGATTGCAGGGTTCACTGAAGGACAGCCTGACCAGACTGAATGCCCTCCAGGAATGCCTTACCATGTTGCAACTCTCGTTCTACACCCTGGATGGCATTCACAATGGTAGACTGCCCAACAGTGAGTGACCTGAGGAGGTCAATGGCCTCCTCACTGAGGGCAGCAGGGGTGACTGGGGCAGGGCCTGAGGTGCCCGGGGCGAAGGTGATGCCCACCCTCCTGGGTGAGCCGGCACGGGGCGAACGCTGAGGGGCTGCTGGGAGGGCAGTGCTGGTAGGGGAGGTGGCGGCTGTACCTGTTGAAGTGGGGGCACAGATGGTGCCGCCACCACAGGGGAGCTCCCATCGGCTGACGAGTCCGTGTCGCTGGTTGGTGATCCGGTGGCCGACGTGAAGTTCCCCTCACCCTCCATCCCACTGGTGCATTCTGAATCCGTGGTGTGGCCCTCCATGGCCATGTGGGATGCAGCTCCCTCGTGCTCCAGTGCCACTGTACCTCCGCCTGTTGATGCTGATGTACAAAAGGACAGGGAGAGCAGGAAAAGGGGGAGGAGACAGAAGAAAGAGAGTTTTAGTGCATGGCATTCCGCTACCGTTGGCGGACAAGACAGACGCAGCAGCCCCCTGCATAACGCCGTGCGCCTGCACTCTGCACATGCAATTTCTGGGTTATGGCCTACATGGCAATGGGGGACATCTGCGCACATGGATGCCACAGGGGCAACTATACCTCGACTTGGCACTCTGCTGAGGTGGGGTTGAGTGCCACATGGCTTACATTACGGAGGGGCCTTGACTACCTAACTCGCCCTGGCCTCGGGACACCCTCAGCCCACCTCTCCCACCCAGACACCTTCACTGCACGCAAAGTCAGCAGAATGAGGTTGTACTCACCCCCTTGTGTCTGCTGTGATGTCCTCAAGCGCCCATCTAACTCCTGGTAGGCCACCGCCAGGATCCGGAGCATCAGGGGGGCCATAGTGCGACAGGCACCCCTCCCACGTTGGGAGGCCATCCCCAGCTGAGCCTCCGCCGTCTTCTTGCTGCAGCGGTGAATGTCCTCCCATCTCTTCCGCAGTGAGTGCCCCGTCTCTGGTGGGCCCCCAGGGTCCGGACCTCCTTGGCAATGGCACGCCAAATGTCCCTCTTCTGGTGGGCGCTGACCTACATGACATGCACAAGGGAAGAGGAACAGTCATTACCAACTGCACCGTCGTTGTGAGTGGCCCCCTCCCTACTCTGGCCATGTGGCCCATTCATTCCCATGCATTAATGTTCTATGAACTCTGCCCCCTTCCCTATTCCACCCAGCCCTCTCCACCCAGGCCTAGCCCATACAACGTGCTCGCTGTGTACTGACCTGTTGGTCTGGAGGACCATATCAATCAATCAATCAAATTTATAAAGCGCGCTACTCACCCATAAAGGGTCTCAAGGCGCTGGGGGGGGAGCGGGGGGGGTCAGTGCTCGAAGAGCCAGGTCTTGAGCTGCCTTCTGAAGGGGAGGTGGTCAGGTATGGCGCGAAGGTGGCTGGGTAGCGAGTTCCAGGTCTTCGCTGCCAAGAAAGAGAAAGATCTTCCTCCGGCGGTGGCTTTGCGGATGCGGACCATAGAGTAGCGTGTACTGGGGGAGGACCCCATCCACAAGTTTCTCCAACTCCTGTGCAGTGAAGGCAGGGGCCCTTTCCCCAGACGTAGCAGCCATCGTCGCTTCCAGACCGAGGTCACAGCAGCACTAGCAGTGTAGGTCCTCTCCTGTCGAAGGTCAGGTATCTAGTGATTGAACAGATAGAAAATGGCGGTGACGTCCGCAGCGGTGCGCATCATCACCGCCAGCGCACCTGTTCATTGGATCCTGGGACCCATAGGGTCGAATGTTAACCAATGCAGCATTGCGACGCGGTCTACGACCGCCTACCGCGACGGTGTGCAACGCCAGCGCAGTTACCCCACAATCCCATTGTCCCACTTTAGAGGTCAGGCAGCCCCCATTTCAGGGGCCCACATGGCTTCATTAACTTCTGCGTCACACATAGCTAGGCCTACACTCAACACACATACAGGAAGGGTTTTGTGTCTGGGGTTGTCTTGTGTGTAACTGTGGGTACATACCTGGAGCAATAGTGACTGGTTCTTCGCTGTTGTCCTTCTTAGGCACCGTCAGCTGGGACATATGAGAAGATGGCGGAATCTTCCGGTTTACCGACCGCTGGTGGACCGGTTGACAATGGAAGAAAGACATGTCATCGTCACCTACTGGTTTGGCCGTGCCACTATCCAGGAACTGTGTACCCAGTTGGAGCCAGACCTGATGTCACCAATCCGCCATCCGACTGGAATCCCCCCAGACGTGCAGGTGCTGTCAGTGCTCCATTTCCTTGCAAGTGGGTCATTTCAGACTACTGTGGCCATGGCATCAGGGATGTCCCAGCCTATGTTTTCCAACGTGTTGTCCAGAGTGTTGTCTGCCCTGCTGAAACACGTAAGAAATACATCATTTTCCCTGAGGTGGAGGATTTGGCTACAGTGAAAGCTGACTTCTATGCCCTTGGACATATCCCCAACGTCATAGGTGCTATTGATGGTACCCATGTAGCTCTGGTCCCCACCCACAGGAGTGAACAGGTGTACAGGAACAGGAAGAATTATCATTCAATGAATGTCCAGATGGTCTGTTTGGCAGACCAGTACATCTCCCAAGTAAATGCTATGTTCCCTGGCTCTGTGCATGACACCTACATCCTGCGGAATAGCAGCATCCCTGATATGATGGGTCAACTCCAGAGGCACTGTGTAGGGCTATTGGGGGACTCTGGTTACCCCAACCTTTCCTGGCTATTGACCCCAGTGAGGAATCCCAGGACCAGGGCAGAGGAACGGTACAATGAGGCCCATGGGCGGACAAGGAGGGTGATCAAACGCACCTTCGGCCTCCTGAAGGCCAGGTTCAGGTGCCTCCATATGACAGGTGGATCCCTATTCTACTCACCGAAGAAGGTGTGCGACATCATCATCGCCTGCACCATGCTCCATAATTTGGCTTTGCGCCGCCAGGTGCCTTTTCTGCAGGAGGATGATCCACATGACGGTGTTGTAGCAGCTGTGGAGCCTGTGGAGCCTGTGGACAGTGATGAGGAGGAAGCTGAGGAAGAAGAAAACGACAACAGGGAGTCAGTCATACAGCAATATTTCCAGTGACACACAGGTGAGAACATTTTCAGGTTTAACATTACATTAACTTTCACACGTCTACCTCTATCCTGTTCCTCCATTTCAATCACTATTTGTTAACTGAGTTGCACCCTTCAATTTAAGTTTCACAGGTGTGGTAACCTACATGTCAACTGTTTGCATCCTTCATGGGCTTGTGATGTGTGACATAGGTATATTAGCCTTACAATGGTACAGCCATTATGACACTGTCATTGATAATACAAAGTACCAAATCATAGACTGACTCCAGATTGTTTTGTGTTTCAAGGGTGTATATTTAAGTGCTCAAAACAATGAAGGGGGGTTGTAAAATGGTGATGGGGGATGGTGGAGGAATGTCCATGGCAGAGTCCAGTCTATTAGTCTCACAGGTGCACTGCCCATCTGGGCATAGGAAGTGGAGCTGGGGCAGTTCGACTATGGACAGGGTAACAAAGTGGGACAGTGGGAGGACAATCATGGTGGTATTATTTCCTGGCGGGGGTCTTGCCATCTTGCTCTGTCATGTTCCTGGATCTCAGGGACCGCTTGCGTGGTGGTTGTCTGTCTGCAGGGGATGGGGTGCTGGTGTGGTGGTCCTGTGGCAGGGCGTCCTGTCCACTAGCGCCGGCGGAGGTGGTGGGCAGTTCATCGTCCTGGCTAGTGTCAGGGGCCCCTTGGAGTGCCACGGTGTCCCTCAAGGTCTGCTGTATGTCCTTCAGCACCCCTACGATGGTGCCCAGGGCGGAGCCGATGGTCCTGAGCGCCTCCCTGAACCCCATATACTGTTCCTCCTGCAGGCACAGGGTCTCCTGCAACTTGTCCAGGACCGTGGCCATCGTCTCCTGGGAGTGGTGGTATGCTCCCATGTGGAGGATAGGGCCTCGTGGAGTGTGGGTTCCCTTGGCCTGTCCGCCCCCTGTCGCACAGCAGCCCTCCCAGTTC
Organism: Pleurodeles waltl; assembly: GCF_031143425.1. Classification (NCBI taxonomy): domain Eukaryota; kingdom Metazoa; phylum Chordata; class Amphibia; order Caudata; family Salamandridae; genus Pleurodeles; species Pleurodeles waltl. The sequence goes on along the minus strand of NC_090440.1, from coordinate 582,723,322 downwards.
TCCTGTGTTCCTGTGCCTCCGTCCCCTGGACCGTGTGCCCGCTACCACTGCCCCCAGGTCCCTGTTGTTGTTGGGGTGGTGGGTTACCCTGGGTGCCCTGTAGTGGTGGACACACCGCTGATTGACCTGTCCTGGGTAGGGAGGTTTGGGCCCGCTGGGTGGGTGCTGTGCTGGTGTTACCAGAGGGCGGAAGGTCGGTGTTGGGCTGGGCCTGTGCAAGGGGAACCGACTGTCCTGAGGCCCACGATGGTCCGGGCTGGTCATCAAGATCCAGTAGGGCAGAGCTGCTCTCGTCACTGTGGGCCTCTTCTGTGGGTGGAGTGGTGTTGTCTGGACCCTCTGGTGTGGTAACGGTCCTTCGGGTTCCTGCAGGGTTATAAGAGCATGATTATTGCATGTGTGTGTGTAATGGTGTGCAATGGGTGGGTGTGTGTGTACCCTAGTGCAAGCATTCCTGTGTGGGGGCTTGTGTGATGATGGTTGGGGGGTTGTTCTGGGTATGTGCAGTGAGCATGCTTTAGTGAGGGGTGTCCATGCTTAGTTGTGTCATGCAGCGCTTGGTGTTGGGATGGGTGGTTAGTGTTATGGGTAGATTAGTGAGGATTTTGAGTGATAGGGGAGGGTGTGAGGGTGGGGGTGTGTGATAGCATGCAGGTAGGGTGGGGAATATGATAGTTGAGATTTGACTTACCAGTGTCCCATCCTCCACTGTCTTCTCTGAGGCCCTCAGGATGGAAGATGGTCAAGACTTGCTCCTCCCATGTTGTTAGTTGTGGGGGAGGAGGTGGGGGTCTGCCGCCAGTCCGCTGCACCGCGATGTTGTGCCTGGAGACCGTGGAACGCACCTTCCCCCGTAGGTCGTTCCACCTCTTCCTGATGTCCTTCCTATTTCTTGGGTACTGTCCCACGGCGTTCACCCTGTCCACTATTCTGCGCCATAACTCCATCTTCCTGGCCATTGATGTGTGCTGTACCTGTGATCCGAATAGCTGTGGCTCTACCCGGACGATTTCCTCCACCATGACCCTGAGCTCCTCCTCGGAGAAGCGGGGTGTCTTTGGCGTGCCATGGGGTGGTGTGGGTGAGGTGTGGGGTGGTGTATGTGGTGATGAGTGTGGTGAGTGTAGTGGTTTGTGGTGTTTTGTGCGTGAATGTTGTGTGGGTGATGGTGTTGTGTGCCTCTGTGTGATGGGGTTGTCAATTGCTGGGCTGTCTCTCTGGCCTTCTTTCAGAATTTCTGGTCGTAGGGGTTTGTGGGTGATGTGGGTGTGTATTTTATATTGTGTTGGGTGTGTGGGAGTGTTGTTTGTATGTGTATCAGGTGTGTGTATTTGGAATTGTCCAATGTGGCAGTGTTTTGTAGATGTGTGTGTATTTTGAGCGCGGCGGTGTGTACTGCCAATGGAATACCACGGTTGAAAGACCGCCGTGTGGATTCGTGGGTCGTAATAGCATGGGCGTGTTTCTGTTGGCGTGGAGGTGGAGGATTTGTTTCCGCCAGTTTATCACTGACCTTTGGTGTGGCGGTGTTGTGTGGGTGTCTGAATTTCGGCGGATTTCGAGATGTGTGTCATAATAGCTGTGGCGGTCTACCGCGGCGGTGTATTGGCGGTCTTCTGCATGGCGGTAAGCGCCTTTTACCGCCAATGTTGTAATGACCCCCTCAGTATCACCTCCATCTTCTCCTGTGGGTTGTAATGTTGCTTCGGTGTGTTTTCCTAAAGTAGTAGTGTGTTTGCCTCATCTTAATGCCTGTCCTGAACCAGGCGTTAAATTTTGACGCAAATCAGTGTTAATGTAATTTTTTGGGTCCGCCTCCCACCCAGGGTCTTTTTTGCCTGGGTGGTTAAATATGGCACTAGGTTGTTTGAGTAATTTTTGGGACGGGAACGCCTACCCTGCATCTCATTGATTGCAGGGAGGTTTCACGCATCCCAAAAATTACGTTAACACCAATATTTTGACGCTAGATGGGTTTAGCAGCAAAATATAAATATGGCGTTGGGTTTGAAAATGTACTCTAATTCAACGCAAACAGAGTATAAATATGCCTCTTTGTTTATCTACCTCACATTGAAGAAATCCTGATTTGGCCGTACTGATCTGTAACCATTCTATAACCTGCAAGCTGAATATAGATCACTTCACTGACAGCTGTATCACTGGCTGACTAAATCCCCTCAGGGTATCCAGGACTCTGTCAAACGGATCCCTTCACCCTCCCTAACTTAGAATGACATGAGCTGGTCACTGAGGGTGAAGGGAGATCCTATTAATGGACATTCTCATTAGCCTAGTTCCAACTATGTGTGCCGGCTGGCAGGCATGCAGGGGCCTGCATCCATCCTACTCCTGGCTCATCCACCACAAGTGTGGGCAGATACCATAGGCTCCCTCGCAATACTTATGACTACAAAGAAAGAGTGCCATGTCTTTGGGACTGGTCAATATCTCCTGGTCTCATCAAGAACTAGCCGTAGAATGACCCTGCTTTGTTTTTCATGACAGGAGGAAATTGGAGCCAACCAAGCGCCTAGCAGCGAATAGTCAGAGATGTCTAGTGACAAAAGAAGTGGGGCCACTTCTGCTCCCCATAAGCCTCCTCTTCTTTGTTGAAAGAGAATCCTCCATTAAACTAAACGTGGTAGATGCTATTGACTACACTATATTAATGTTCTTACCTGCTCCTTCACTTAAAGCTACAAGGTACATCAAAAACAGCAAATTAATAACGAAACATGCAAAAATAAGGAGCTACTAGAAGTGAGCTAATGCACCCATGTACTGGACTAACCAATACAAAAGATGCCTGCTTTGGCTGCTGGTGGGTCAGCACCTCAACTTCACAGCCTACACATCCTTGTAAGGGCAGATGATGTATTGACAAGCAATCGGGAATGCCCTAATACATTACCAACACACTGTAGAGGACTACAGTAGGGCACTCTAGCTAGTGAAGGCCCAATGGAGCAGGGTTATGATTGATAGAGGTTGACATAGATGAATGTGAAATTAGATTCCATTCTTCATTGTTTAAACTGGGCAAGTGTTCATATCAGTACTTTGTTCACATGCTTTTAATGTCCTTTTTTGTTTTCTGGTGTGTATTTTTTTCAGTTTTATTACAACAGACTGTAACTCGGGCAACTAAAAGATCAGCCAGGTAAAAGAAGTTGATTTGAAAAAAGGTCATAAGGGGTATCAAATGCTCGGAACAAACAACTCTGCAGAGATCAATGTAGGAAAGGTTTCCAAAGAAGGAAATTGGAGATCAAATGGGTAAATGAGGCACTGTAACCTCAGTGCATGTGCTCGTACATTTTAACATTGTTGGCACAAAAAGGTGTAATTACAAACCAGTCACCAAGCTAAAATATAATTAAAGTTTTTATAATTTTGGTTTGTGAAGATGAAAAGACATACAATTTAAATGAGGTATGTGAAGCAAACAAAGAGTAGTCTGGTTGCAAATATTGAAAGACTTCAAACTTGGCAACCTGTCTAGATGAGTTGCAGAAACTGTCTCGAAATGTTTGGGGCCCAAGCCAAGTTGAAGTGTGTGCGTGTTCTAGCGAAGCAGTCAAGAACGTTCCAACAATTTTACATCTGTTATGCAGAATAAGACAGTGTTATATTAGCCTCAGGAAAATCAAAAATATTTGCAATTTAATTAATTTAAAAATAACATTGCAACTGGCCAATCCAGCAGAAAGGCACTGCACAAAAGGTTTGGAAATACAGGAGAATATTATTGAGAATTCCCAAAACCATGTAAGCAGAAGCAACTCTAAACGACGTGAATCCCTCTGTAGACTTGAGGAGCACAGGACATCTAAGGTGTGGTGAGAACAAGAACATGGCGAGATTGAGTGTGGAAGGAAAGAATTAAAATGGAAGAAAAATACCATGTTGGAGATGGGAGGAAAATAGTTGAAAAGAACAGTAGGCTAGGGGAAGCAGCGATTGCACAAAGAGGCACTGGAGGACTCTAAAGCAAGGGTAGTTGTTGGAATGAATCTACATTTGTAAAAATATCTACTGGTGACCTTTCAGCATTATCTGGGACAATAGGGGCACTCATCAAGGCATTAATCTCGGAATTAACGTCGTTTAGGTATAGAAAAGGGGGACAACCTCACCAGAGTTACATTTGTTTGGATGCTGTGTCAATACTAAAATGTACAAAAGTGTGTTGGCACAGTATTGGTGATGTTTCTCTTGAGCTATAGACAAATGTTTAATTACTCGTAAAGTTGCAGATGCGACTTGGTTTAATAATGTATACTGACTGACTACTGACTGGCTGTGACTAAAAAAAAAAATTCTAATCAGTTTTTTCGGCTTGTGATCGTCAGTAGTTGTTTTCTATGACCGAGTGGGGACTCTCCATTTTCTTCTATACTTTCAGTTTTTGATAACATCATAGAAAGGTCTATGATGATAAGTAAAATATATTGAATGTCGGTCACAATATTGAGTAACACCATATTGTCCTGCCATAACATTGTGTGCAGAATATTAACTGCCTCTCTATTGTGAAGTATCTAAAGGTAAGTCTACATTTACTGTTCTAAACTCCACATCCCCACATCTATATACCAGTCGGAAGTTATGGTTAGGACCTAGTTTTCATAGCAAAAGTGTTTATTGACTTGGCGATTTCTTTGGCTCCGTTTGATGAATCTTCACGAAGTTTTCCCACAAAAAGTGAGCTCCTCATGCATGGAAAGTCAAGTGAAGGCCGACAAAAAGGGGGGGAGGTGGTAAAAAAAAGTGTGTTTCTCATGATAATTCCATAGGGATTTTGAGCACAACTATAACCCGATTCGCTTCCAGATTTGGCAGGAAGGTAGGTCTTGTTCCAGAAAGCACGCTTTTTGTTATTTAGTGTAAATCTGTTCAGTAGTTTTTAAGTTATTAAAGAAAAAAAAAATTATATCTAGGAACGCAGATTCTCCGCAGAGCCAACAGGTCTCATGCTGAGATCTGATCAGCTACCAACACTTCAACCAGGAAGTGTTTGCAGCCATTTTGGGACTTGGAGTCAGCCCAGTCCCAAACAAAAAGATAAAAAATAATGAAAAAGGGGCAGGGTATAAATACCCTGAACTTCTGGCCTTGGTGCTTGGCTTCCCCTGAGCCGCCGCCAAGGCAAAAAAGCATTTTATTTTTGCCAAAGTTTGTAGTGAATTCACAGCACAAATTAAAAGAAAAACAAGTGTGGGCTCCTTCGCTTGTTTAAAAAAAAAACCTGGGTGGACCACGACCAGGAGGCATGGGCATATCTTAAAACATTAAAGGTGGGGTACACAGGACTCCTCCCTCCTGAGGCTTTTATGAACTCTAGGACCTGTGGCCAACCCCAAACATGGATGGGCAAAGGCCGAGCGTGACAAGGGGTTTGTGCTTATTAGGGGTAGGCCGCATAGCCTGTGGCCACGCCCTGCAGCCAAACCTCCGCCGCACACATCCCATGGCCATGTACGATGTAGGATTTGGTGCTTCTAGGGGGTTGGCCACAGGGCCAGGCCACAAGCCAGATCCTTCAACCAAACCAAAGGCCGTGCACAGCATAGTTGGATTAGCGCAAAGTAATTCAAAGTACATAACATTAAAAAAAACATAGAAGTTATCGTTAGGAAACCCATAGAAATTCACTTTAAAAAAAACAAATGTTACAGGGATGTAATAGTTAGACTCACATTTTAAACTTACCAAACCATAGAAATTCAGCAGTTATAGTTATGGTGTCGTAGTTTGGACTCTTGCTCTGAGCAAGACTGCTGGTTTAAGGATGACAGTACTTTTGTTTCTAGGCGACTACGTCTTTCCTACAACAAATCGCAATTGTTGTCCCAAACTTACCGGCTCACTAGCAGCACCTCACCAGAAACACAATAGTAAAAGGTGATTTATGGCAGCCGTTACGCATGGACTCGAGAATAAGATATCTCAGTGAGTGTCGTGGTTAAACGGAGATTACCCTTTTCTCACAGATATATTATGTGTCATACAAACACAGGCAATGACACAGATGCAGTAGAGTTACAATAGTTTTTATTTAACATAACTGCAATTTGTGATAATTTGCATGGGCTGCAATGATTAGGATAATGAATAAAGCAAGAAACAGAATTGTGAAGACAAGAGTGTAGGAGGCTGGCCTGGCTTGTAGTGGGTGCCAAGGGGTACTTACACTCTGTACCAGGTCCAGTTATCCCTTATTAGTGTAGAAGAGGTGTTTCTAGCAGCTTAGGCTGATAGAAGGTAGATATAGCAGAGCAGCTTAGGCTGAACTAGCAGACATGCAAAGCTCCTACTATACTACTGGTGTCATATGCACAATATCATAAGAAAACACAATACACAGATATACTAAAAATAAAGGAACTTTTTTTTTATGACAATATGCCAAAAGTATCTCAGTGAGTACCCTCAGTATGAGGATGCCAAATATACACAAGATATATGTACACAATACCAAATATATGCAGTAATAGCAAAAGGAAGTAATGCAAGCAATGTAAAGTTACAGTAGATTACAATAGGAGCATATAGGTATAGGGGCAACACAAACCATATACTCCAAAAGAGGAATGCGAAACACAAATGGACCCCAAACCTATGTGAGCTTGTAGAGGGTCGCTTGGACTGTAAGAAAACAGTGAGGGTTAGAAAAATAGCCCACCCCAAGACCCTGTAATGTAGGTGTAAAGTGCACCTACAACCCCCAGAGAGCACAGAAGTCATGATGGGGGGATTCTGCAAGGAAGACCAACACCAGCAAAGCAACAACAGTGGATTTCGGGACCTGAGTACCTGTAAGACAAGGGGACCAAGTCCAAGAGTCGCAACAGTGTTGAGAGTGGGCAGATGCCCAGGAAATGCCAGCTGAGGGTGCAAGGAAGCTGCCAACGGATGGAAGAAACTTTGTGTTCTGCAAGAACGAAGAGGACTAGGAACTTCCCCCTTGGAGGATGGATGTCCCACATCGTGAAGAAGCTTGCAGAGGTGTTCCCACGCAGAAATACCGCAAACAAGCCTTGCTAGCTGCAAGGGTCGCGGTTAGGGTTTTTGGATGCTGCTGTGGCCCAGGAGGGACCAGAATGTCGCCACTTGGATGAGGAGACAGAGGGGGCGCCCAGCAAGTCAGGGAGCCCTCACAGAAGCAGGCAGCACCCGCCGATGTACCGGAACAGGGACTTGGAAGAGGAGTGAACCGGAGTCCACCCGAAGTCAGAAAAGGGAGTCCCACGACGCTGGAGGACAACTCAGAAGGTTGTGCACTGCAGGTTAAAATAGCCAGAAAAGGAGGTTTGGCTACCTAGGAAGGAGGATAGGCTAGTAACACAGGTAAGAGCCTATCAGAAGGAGTCTCTGATGTCACCTGCTGGCACTGGCCACTCAGAGCAGTCCAGTGTGCCAGCAGCACCTCTGTTTCCAAGATGGCAGAGGTCTGGAGCACACTGGAGGAGCTCTGGGCACCTCCCCTGGGAGGTGCAGGTCAGGGGAGTGGTCACTCCCATTTCCTTTGTCCAGTTTCGCGCCAGAGCAGGGCTGGGGGATCCCTGAACCGGTGTAGACTGGCTTATGCAGAGACGGGCACCATCTGTGCCCATCTAAGCATTTCCAGAGGCTGGGGGAGGCTACTCCTCCCCAGCCCTGACACCTTTATCCAAAGGGAGAGGGTGTAACACCCTCTCTCTGAGGAAGTCCTTTGTTCTGCCTTCCTGGGCCAGGCCTGGCTGGACCCCAGGAGGGAAGAAACCTGTCTGAGGGGATGGCAGCAGCAGCTGCAGTGAAAACCCAGGAAAGGCAGTTTGGCAGTACCCGGGTCTGTGCTAGAGACTCGGGGGATCATGGAATTGTCTCCCCAATCTTAGACATGTTACATGGACATGTTCGGAGTTACTATTGTGACGCTATACATAGGTAGTGACCTATATATAGTGCACGCGTGAAATGGTGTCCCCGCACTCACAAAGTCCGGGGAATATGCCCTGAACGATGTGGGAGCACCTTGGCTAGTGCCAGGGTGCCCACATTCTAAGTAACTTGGCACCCAACCTTCACCAGGTGAAGGTTAGACATATAGGTGACTTATAAGTTACTTAAGTGCAGTGGTAAATGGCTGTGAAATAACGTTGAAGTTATTTCACTCAGGCTGCAGTGGCAAGCCTGTGTAAGAATTGTCAGAGCTCCCTATGGGTGGCAAAAGAAATGCTGCAGCCCGTAGGGATCTCCTGGAACCCCCATACCCTGGGTACCTCAGTACCATATACTAGGGAATTATAAGGGTGTTCCAGTATGCCAATGTGAATTGGTGAAATTGGTCACTAGCCTGTTAGTGACAATTTAGAAAGCAGAGAGCGCATAACCACTGAGGTTCTGGTTAGCAGAGCCTCAGTGAGACAGTTAGTCATCACACAGGGAACACATGCAGGGCACACTTATGAGCACTGGGGCCCTGGCTGGCTGGGTCCCAGTGACAAATACACTAAAACAACATATATACAGTGAAATATGGGGGTAACATGCCAGGCAAGAAGGTACTTTCCTACAAAGAGTCATTGTTATAAAAACCCCCACCATCTTGCAATATGTAGGAAAAATATATGAGATGTAATATGCCCTAATACCCTAATGTGAAAAGGCCTATCCTCCTACCTAAAGGAGAGTTGGGTTTGTTAAACCTAGTCTACCAATGCCATGTCCATGAGAGGAGCCCCCAACCCTCGTTACCTTGGAATGAGGTCTCTGTCTCAGACTCCGCAGGGAAACGAAGACTGGGTCAGCGTCAAGACGACTGCAGCATCAGTATCAGCGATGGTGGTGATGCACTCTGGTCGAAATCCCTCTGATTATCTGTATAAAGTGTGATGTATTTATACAGATCTACAAGGACCCCTGACGTAGGTGTGTTCCTAAACAATAGATAACAGACATGCTTGGGACGGCAATTAATATAAACAATCCCTCGGAAGTATAGAGAGGGAAAATCCCTAAGTGTGAACACCTACTGTTTGTTTGTCTTTGGTGCTTGATCTTGACGCCTTGGCACGGTGACACTGATAATGTTACTCATAACAAGTGGCCTAACTATAAACAAGGCAGCCATCTTAGAAGAAATAAATATTTAAACAGGCTAAGACAGTGTAAGCTAAGTAGGTTAAAAGTCACTAGGTGACGGGGGCACGAGTCTGCAAGCCAAAGGCTAAGCTAACTCCAGTTATCCCATTAAAACGAACTAGGATTCACTACAATGGTTATCTCAAATAACTATAACTCATGCCCTCGGCATGCTCTGCTAATTACTCCACATATTATATCACTGATAACATCTTCTATGACATCATTGCTAATATCACTGGAAAACCTGAGGTAAAATTATTGAGGTGAAAACTGTTCATGGCGGGGGGGCGAATGGTTAACCCAGCTGAACATGGCTGAAGCTGTGCACAGTGGGGGATAGCGCACACAGAAAGTTTGAGCAATATTTGATTTAAAAAATCACTGAAAGAACCGAAGGCTACAGTGAAATTATGGTTACTTTTGGTTATAACACCTCAAAGTATGTTTAAAAAGTACATCAGAAATTCCAGAAATTCACCTAAAAACACAGCTGCAGTGCAGTTATGATTTTGAATTAAAAGCAGAGAGCCATAGAAGTTCACAAGTTATAGATAGGAGCACAATCTATAACTTTCACAACAGCCAGGCAAACCATAACTCACACATCAAATTCAATGAACATTTTGCTCTTGCCTGGCAGGAATTCAGTCGAGCATGCTGAAAACTGGATTGGTGAAATTTCCACACCCTACCCAAAAGCTATTGCTGTCTCTAGATATAATTTCCTATTAAAGTCCGAAGGTGACAAATCAGTGAGTTTGTGAGGTAGAAGTGGAAATCAGGGCTGGCAGTCTGGTCACACAGAATGGCCTCCCTTCCCAGAGGTAGTGTGTTAAAAACATTTGACATATATGGTATTTGAGGAGGTTAATGTTGTTGGTGCCACCATCACATTGCCATAGAAAATATTATTTGCTGGATGTCAGTTATGATTGAAGTTAAATACAATCTTTAGCAGAAGATTGCTGCTGGGGTGTTGTTTAGCACAACCTGCTGTAGAGTAGTGATGACTTGGAAGTGCTAATGGTGCATGTTGCACATTATGGCGATCGTGGACCCATGAAGGAGGTGTGGCTGTGCACATACGACTTCAGATCATCAATATTCACTGTGAAAATAACACCTCAACATCTTTTTCTTTTAAATTTGAACCAAGTACCAATCAACTCAAGTTCTACAGCATTTGCCAACTACAAATGCCCCTGTGGTGTTTTTGTAAAGTGCATTAACTAGAAATCAAGAGAGTTATCACATTCTATTAGTCCTTAAACCTATTTGACAACCAGGAATGTTCAGTAAGAGCAATGATTATGTGAGTTGCCACAACTAAAATGGATATATTATTGCTAGGAATGACTTTGAAAATGTACTCTAATACTTTAAAACTGCTTAGCACAGTTGACCAGAAAGGCTCTTATTAGAATACATAAAAACCTAAGATTCTCTTGACAACGAGGTTAGTTTTAACCACTCTAGTGGCATAATCAGATTTGTTCATTTTAACAGTGAAGTTAATTGTATTTAAGTTTACTTTGTTTATATATCTGTTACTATAGAACTTACTTAGAAAGTTACATTTTTGCAAGAAGACAGTCTAGGTTACATTGAAGCTTGCTTTTGACTAACTACAATGTCTTAGGGTCTGGTGGATCTTCAGAATATGCATCCAAGGTTATAGTGACCACACATTACCATCAAAGACATAATGAACAAGGAGCTAATTGTCCCAGACATCACTTTAAACCTGACTAGTGGTGCCAATATTTCACACTGAGGGGGATAGTCCTGCAGCATGAGATGAATTTTTAATTAATAATCATTTCCACTCATGTCTCTAAACCCCATGACAAAGCTCATGCATTGTGACTAATTTCTAGTACACCTAATGAATTATTGGTGAGCCATGGGCAGACTGTCATGCACTTCTTCATTAGTCCAAAGACTAATCACTCAGGATCTCATATTTTCACACCTGGACTATGGAAATATCCTCTATCTGAGTTCACCTCAATATGTCCTAAAAAGACTTCAGGTGGTGCAGGACGCAGCAGCACGCCTACTTATAAAGATTCCAAGACACCTGTCTGCAAAACCTGCTTTAGTTTCCCTTCACTGGCTGCCTGTGGAACAACGGATCAACTTCAAGGCCCTCTGCACTTTCCTCAGAGCTCTGCATAATAAGGGCCCGGCCTTCCTTAAACAGATTGTAATGCCCTACATCCCTTCAAGGGCTCTTAGATCCTCAACGGCCTCAATAATTAACGTTCCACGGATTAAGAAAGCAAGATGGGGAAGTCAATCTTTAGCATTTGGAACCTCAAATCTCTAGAATTACCTTTGTAGGAGGCTGGACTGGCTTGTAGTGAGTACCTAGGGGTACTTGCACATTGCACCAGGCCCAGTTATCCCTTATTAGTGTATAGGGTGTCTAGCAGCTTAGGCTGATAGATAATGGTAGCTTAGCAGAGCAGCTTAGGCTGAACTGGGAGACGTGTGAAGCTACTACAGTACCACAAGTGTCACTTGCACAATATCATAGCCCAGACCACAGCAAAGGCCTCCCTCTCTATGGCAGACCAACGCTTTTCTCTAGGGGTCAACCTCCTACTAATAAAAGCAACAGGTTGATCCTGGCCCTCAGAATTAAGTTGTGATAGGACTGCCCCTACTCCTAATTCAGATGCATCAGTTTGGACATAGAATTTTTTAGAGTAACAAGGGCTTTTCAGGACAGGTGCAGAGCACATGGCCTGCTTCAGCTCCTCAAAAGCTTTCTGACAGTTTGCTGTCCATAATACCTTTTTAGGCATTTTCTTGGATGTGAGGTCATTAAGAGGGGCTGCAATGGAGCCATAGTTCTTAATGAACCTCCTGTAATACCCAGTGAGGCCTAGGAAGGCTCTCATCTGAGTCTGAGTGGTAGGGGGAACCCAATCAATAATTGTTTGGATTTTCCCCTGAAGTGGTGCAATCTGTTCCCCACCAACAAGGTGTCCCAGATAAACCACCTTACCCTGCCCTATCTGGCACTTTGAAGCCTTGATAGTGAGGCCTGCCTTTTGCAGGGCCTCCAAAACTTTCCATAGGTGGACCAGGTGATCATCCCAGCTGGAGCTAAATACAGCTATATCGTCCAAATATGCTGCACTGAAAGCTTCCAGCCCTTGCAGGACTGTATTCACCAACCTCTGAAAAGTGGCAGGTGCATTTTTCAAACCAAAAGGCATTACAGTAAACTGGTAATGGCCTCCAATGGTTGAAAATGCAGTTTTAGGTTTAGCATCTTCTGACAATTTGATCTGCCAATACCCTGCAGTCAAATCAAAAGTGCTTAGATACTTGGCAGATGCCAGTGTATCTATGAGCTCATCTGCCCTGGGTATAGGGTGAGCATCAGTTTTGGTTACCAAGTTGAGACCTCTATAGTCTACACAAAACCGCATTTCCTTCTTTCCATCTTTGGAATGGGGTTTTGGTACAAGTACCACAGGAGAAGCCCATGGACTTTCAGAGTGCTCAACCACTCCTAGTTCTAACATTTTCTGGACCTCTTGCTTTATGCAGTCCCTGACATGGTCAGGCTGCCTATAGATCTTACTTTTGACAGGTAAACTGTCTCCAGTATCTATAGTGTGCTCGCACCAAGAAGTGGTACCTGGCACAGTAGAGAAGAGTTCAGAGAATTGATCTAGGAGATTTATGCAATGGTCTTTCTGCTCAGCAGTAAGACAATCAGCCAAAACTACACCTTCCACAAGAGCATCTTGTTCTGTGGAAGAGAAGAGATCAGTTAGAGGATCACTGTCTTCTTCCTGTCCCTCATCAGTTGCCATGAGCAGGGTGAGATCAGCCCTGTCATAGTAGGGTTTCAGGCGGTTGACATGGAGCACCCTAAGGGGACTCCTGGCAGTGCCTAAGTCAACTAAATAGGTGACTTCTCCCTTCTTTTCAACAATTGTGTGGGGTCCACTCCATTTATCTTGGAGTGCTCTTGGGGCCACAGGCTCCAAGACCCACACTTTCTGCCCTGGTTGGTACTGAACCAAAACAGCCTTCTGATCATGCCATTGCTTCTGGAGCTCTTGGCTGGCCTGAAGGTTTTTGATGGCCTTTTTCATGTACTCAGCCATCCTTGATCTGAGGCCAAGTACATAATCCACAATATCCTGCTTAGGAGCTTTTAAAGGTTGTTCCCAACCCTCCTTTACAAGTGTGAGTGGACCCCTAACAGGGTGTCCAAAAAGAAGTTCAAAGGGGCTGAAGCCCACTCCTTTCTGGGGTACCTCCCTGTAGGCAAAAAGGAGGCATGGTAGAAGGATATCCTATCTCCTGTGGAGTTTTTCAGGGAGACCCATAATCATGCCTTTGAGAGTTTTATTAAATCTCTCCACCAGTCCATTTGTTTGTGGATGATAGGGTGTTGTGAACTTGTAAGTTACACCACACTCCTTCCACATGGCCTTTAATTATGCAGACATGAAATTGCTTCCCCTGTCTGATACTACTTCCTTTGGGAAGCCCACCCTAGAAAATATTCCCAGGAGGGCCTTTGCCACTGCAGGTGCTGTAGTGGTCCTTAAAGGAATTGCTTCAGGGTATCTTGTGGCATGGTCCACTACCACCAAGATAAACCTATTGCCTGAAGCAGTAGGAGGGTCAAGGGGGCCAACTATGTCAACCCCTACCCTTTCAAAGGGAACCCCAACCACAGGCAGTGGAATAAGGGGTGCCTTTGGTGTGCCACCTGTTTTGCCACTGGCTTGACAGGTTTCACAGGACTTACAAAAATCTTTTGTGTCCTCAGACATCCTAGGCCAATGAAACAAGGGAACAAGTCTGTCCCAAGTTTTCATTTGACCCAGGTGCCCAGCTAGGGGAATGTCGTGGGCAAGAGTTAGGAGGAACTTTCTGTACTCCTGAGGAATCACTAATCTCCTGGCAGCTCCAGGTTTAGGATCCCTATGCTCAGTGTACAAGAGGTTGTCCTCCCAGTAAACTCTGTGAGAGTCACTGACATCCCCATTAGCCTGTTTGACAGCTTGCTGTCTGAGACCCTCTAATGTGGGACAGGTTTGCTGTGCCACACTCAGCTCCTCCCTGGCAGGCCCCCCTTCACCCAAAAGCTCAGCAGTGTCTGCTTCCAGCTCCTCTGGTGTAGGTTCTGCACAGGGAGGGAATTCTTCTTCCTCAGAAGTTGAATCCACTGTAGAGGGAGGGATAGTAGGAAGTGGTTTGCTTCTACTAGCCCTAGCTTTAGGGAGCACTTGGTCCATTGTTCCAGGATCCAAGCTTCCCTGTCCTTTTTGCTTTTTGGCCTGAGCCCTTGTCAAAGCAAAAATATGCCCTGGGATGCCCAGCATTGCTGCATGGGCCTCCAACTCCACATCTGACCAAGCTGATGTCTCCAAATCATTTCCTAGTAGACAGTCTACAGGTAAATCTGTGGCTACCACAACTTTCTTTGGACCAGTAACCCCCCCCCCCCCAGTTGAGATTAACAACAGCCATGGGGTGGCTAAGTGTGTTGTTGTGAGCATCGGTTACTTGGTACTGGTGACCAAGTAGGTGTTGTTCAGGGTGGACCAGTTTCTCTATGACCATAGTCACACTGGCTCCAGTGTCCCTGTAGGCCTGAACCTCAACACCATTTATTAGGGGTAGCTGCTTGTACTTATCCATATTAAGGGGACAAGCAACTAAGGTGGCTAAATCAATAGCCCCCTCAGAGACTAACACAGCCTCTGTGGCCTCCCTAACAAGGCCAACCCCAACTAAGTTACCAATAGTGAGCCCAGCTACTCCCTTGGATTGGCTATTAGTAGGTTTGCTCCCACCACCACTGCTATTAGTAGGGACACTAGGGGTAGCAGTAGGGGTTGTAGTGGTAGGAGGCTTGGTGCTTTTCTTTGGACAACTGGGATCTGTTGTCCAATGGCCTTTTACTTTACATAAATAGCACCATGGTTTCTTTTCCTTGTTTTGATTAGAAGAGGATTTGGGCCCACCCCCCCCACCAGAGTTTTATTGTGGGCCTGATGAAGACTCATTTTTAGATTTGTCCCCACCCTTGTCAGAAGACTTACCATCCTTCTTCTTGTTGCCATCTTTGTCACCCCCTGTATGAACTTTTCTGTTCACCCTTGTTCTGACCCATTTGTCTGCCTTCTTTCCCAATTCTTGGGGAGAGGTCAGATCAGAGTCCACCAAGTACTGGTGCAACAAATCAGACACACAATTATTAAGAATATGCTCTCTCAGGATCAAGTTATACAGGCTGTCATAATCAGTAACTTTACTGCCATGTAACCACCCCTCCAAGGCCTTCACTGAATGGTCAATGAAATCAACCCAGTCTTGTGAAGACTCCTTTTTGGTATCTCTGAACTTTATCCTGGACTGTTCAGTGGTTAAGCCATAACCATCCAGGAGTGCATTCTTAAGAACTTTGTAATCATTAGCTTCATTTTCTTTTACAGTAAGGAGCCTATCCCTACCTTTTCCACTAAATGATAGCCATAGGATAGCAGCCCACTGCCTTTGAGGGACATCCTGTACAACACAGGCCCTCTCAAGTGCAGCAAACCACTTGTTAATATCATCCCCCTCCTAATAAGGGGGAACTATCTTGTGCAGATTCCTGGAATCATGCTCTTTTGCAGGATTACTATGGGGAATACTGCTGCTGCCACCATGGGTTTCTAAACCCAACTTCTGTCTTTCCTTCTCTAATTCTAATGACTGTCTATCCAAATCCAGCTGTTGCTTTTTAAGCTTCAGTCTGGTTTGTTCCACCCTCAACTTATTGAGTTCCCTCTCTAACAATCTGTCATCAGGGTTGGTGGGAGGGACATTCCTAGATACAGAGGTATGATGGGAATGAACAGAAGGAGACCTGTCCCTTACAGAGGGCACCCTAACAGCTTGGCTAACAGAAACATCAGTACCACTGTGGTGAGAATAAATGCTTTTGCTATGATGTGAGACAACACTATTTGTATGGTGTGGCTCTTCATCATTACCAACTATGCTAGACTGTCTAGTAATGGGCAGGCTAGGAAGTTTCTTTCCTGAACTTTTTCCTAGGGGAGTCCCTGGATCAGATTGTGAACCATTAGCTACTTTTTCAACAGATGGGGCACTTTTAGCCTTATCTTGTTCTCTAAGCATGTTAAGTAACAGTTCCAAGGAAGGATTCTTCCCTACACTCAAACCTCTCTCTATGCAGAGACTCCTTGCTCCTTTCCAGCTAAGGTGATCATATGCAAGTTTGGACAGATCAACATTTTGGCCTGTGCCAGACATTTTTAGAGAGAGTTAAAGTGATAGAAAAAGAGAAAAAAGTTTTCAGAACTTTTTAGAAAGACAGAAATTTTTTTTAAAAACTTTTTAGAACTTTTTAGAAAGTTTAGAAGTACTTTTCAGCACTTAGAAAAGAGTGAAAAGAGGAAATGCTAAACTTTTTGGCTATGTGTATATACACTGAACTTGTTTTGTATATTTTTCTCTTATGAAAAGTACAATGACAAGAGTGGTAAGTAGTCTCAAAGCACTTATCCTGAATGAATGTAGGAGGCTGGACTGGCTTGTAGTGAGTACCAAGGGGTACTTGCACCTTGCACCAGGCCCAGTTATCCCTTATTAGTGTATAGGGTGTCTAGCAGCTTAGGCTGATAGATAATGGAAGCTTAGCAGAGCAGCTTAGGCTGAACTAGGAGACGTGTGAAGCTACTACAGTACCACATGTGTCACTTGCACAATATCATAAGAAAACACAATACACAGTTATACTAAAAATAAAGTTACTTTATTTTTATGACAATATGCCAAAGTATCTTAGAGTGTACCCTCAGTGAGAGGATAGGAAATATACACTAGATATATTTACACAATAGCAAAAATATGCAGTATAGTCTTAGAAAACAGTGCAAACAATGTATAGTTACAATAGGATGCAATGGGGAAACATAGGGATAGGGGCAACACAAACCATATACTCCAAAAGTGGAATGCGAACCACAAATGGACCCCAAACCTATGTGACCTTGTAGAGGGTCGCTGGGACTATTAGAAAATAGTGAGAGTTAGAAAAATAACCCTCCCCAAGACCCTGAAAAGTGAGTGCAAAGTGCACTAAAGTTCCCCTAAGGACAAAGAAGTCGTGTTAGAGGAATAATGCAGGAAAGACACAAACCAACAATGCAACAACGCTGGATTTCCAATCTGGGGTACCTGTGGAACAAGGGGACCAAGTCCAAAAGTCACAAGCAAGTCGGAGATGGGCAGATGCCCAGGAAATGCCAGCTGCGGGTGCAAAGAAGCTTTTACCGGACAGAAGAAGCTGCGGTTTCTGCAGGAACGCAAAGGGCTGGAGACTTCTCCTTTGGAGGACGGATCCAGCTCGCCTTGTAGAGTCGTACAGAAGTGTTTTCCCGCCGAAAGGACGCCAACAAGCCTTGCTAGCTGCAAATCATGCGGTTAGCGTTTTTGGACACTGCTGTGGCCCAGGAGGGACCAGGAGGTAGCAAATTGGACCAGAAGGTAGAGGGGACGTCGTGCAAGACAAGGAGCCCACTTAGCAGCAGGTAGCACCCGGAGAAGTGCCAGAAACAGGCACTACAAGGATGCATAAAACGGTGCTCACCCGAAGTCGCACAAAGAAGTCCCACGTCGTCGGAGAACAACTTAGGAGGTCGTGCAATGCAGGTTAGAGTGCCGTGGACCCAGGCTGGACTGTGCACAAAGGATTTCCGCCGGAAGTGCACGGAGGCCGGAGTAGCTGCAAAAGTCGCGGTTCCCAGCAATGCAGTCTAGCGAGGTGAGGCAAGGACTTACCTCCACCAAACTTGGACTGAAGAGTCACTGGACTGTGGGAGTCACTTGGACAGAGTTGCTGGATTTAAGGGACCTCGCTCGTCGTGCTGAGAGGAGACCCAAGGGACCGGTAATGCAGCTTTTTGGTGCCTGCGGTTGCAGGGGGAAGATTCCGTCGACCCACGGGAGATTTCTTCGGAGCTTCTAGTGCAGAGAGGAGGCAGACTACCCCCACAGCATGCACCACCAGGAAAACAGTCGAGAAGGCGGCAGGATCAGTGTTACAGAGTTGCAGTAGTCGTCTTTGCTACTATGTTGCAGGTTTGCAGGCTTCCAGCGCGGTCAGCAGTCGATTCCTTGGCAGAAGGTGAAGATAGAGATGCAGAGGAACTCGGATGAGCTCTTGCATTCGTTATCTAAAGTTTCCCCAGAGACAGAGACCCTAAATAGCCAGAAAAGAGGGTTTGGCTACTTAGTAGAGAGGATAGGCTACTAACACCTGAAGGAGCCTATCAGAAGGAGTCTCTGACGTCACCTGGTGGCACTGGCCACTCAGAGCAGTCCAGTGTGCCAGCAGCACCTCTGTTTCCAAGATGGCAGAGGTCTGGAGCACACTGGAGGAGCTCTGGACACCTCCCAGGGGAGGTGCAGGTCAGGGGAATGGTCACTCCCCTTTCCTTTGTCCAGTTTCGCGCCAGAGCAGGGCTAAGGGGTCCCCTGAACCGGTGTAGACTGGCTTATGCAGAATTGGGCACATCTGTGCCCAAGAAAGCATTTCCAGAGGCTGGGGGAGGCTACTCCTCCCCTGCCTTCACACCATTTTCCAAAGGGAGAGGGTGTAACACCCTCTCTCAGAGGAAGTCCTTTGTTCTGCCATCCTGGGCCAGGCCTGGCTGGACCCCAGGAGGGCAGCTGCCTGTCTGAGGGGTTGGCAGCAGCTGCAGTGAAACCCCAGGAAGGGCAGTTTGGCAGTACCAGGGTCTGTGCTACAGACCACTGGGATCATGGGATTGTGCCAACTATGCCAGGATGGTATAGAGGGGGCAATTCCATGATCATAGACATGTTACATGGCCATATTCGGAGTTACCATTGTGAAGCTACATATAGGTAGTGACCTATATGTAGTGCACGCGTGTAATGGTGTCCCTGTACTCACAAAGTTCAGGGAATTGGCCCTGAACAATGTGGGGGCACCTTGGCTAGTGCCAAGGTGCCCTCACACTAAGTAACTTTGCACCTAACCTTTATCAGGTAAAGGTTAGACATATAAGTGACTTATAAGTTACTTAAGTGCAGTGTAAAATGGCTGTGAAATAACGTGGACGTTATTTCACTCAGGCTGCAGTGGCAGGCCTGTGTAAGAATTGTCAGAGCTCCCTATGGGTGGCAAAAGAAATGCTGCCGCCCATAGGGATCTCCTGGAACCCCAATACCCTGGGTACCTCAGTACCATATACTAGGGAATTATAAGGGTGTTCCAGTAAGCCAATGTAAATTGGTAAAATTGGTCACTAGCCTGTTAGTGACAATTTGGAAAGAAATGAGAGAGCATAACCACTGAGGTTCTGATTAGCAGAGCCTCAGTGAGACAGTTAGTCACTACACAGGTAACACATTCAGGCACACTTATGAGCACTGGGGCCCTGGGTTACCAGGGTCCCAGTGACACATACAACTAAAACAACATATGTACAGTGAAAAATGGGGGTAACATGCCAGGCAAGATGGTACTTTCCTACACCCTTCCCTTGGAGCTCCGCCAGGATAGTCAAGAAATTTCCTTTCGTAAGAATTTGAAGAACCTTCTGTTCACAGCATAAATTGCCTCCTTGTCGTTCTGCTTCCGCTCTAGCACTGGGAGGCCTTCGGGTAGTCATGCGCTGCACAAACTCATAAACTAAACTAAACTTCTAGAATGTTGAACCCTGACAATACGCAAATAGATAACCTTTTCAAAGACTGTTGAGTAATTTTAAGTGAAACTGACTAACCACACAGTAAGTAAGAACTTTCAAAAATTCTCTCAATATCTCTTTGAGATTGCAACAATTACCTATGATGACCTTTACAAGATTGTATGTTCACAATTGTCTTGATTTTAAATGTTTGCTCATCTTGGTTAGCGACAGGTGTTGATCTCTTAATTTATAGTACATGCAGGACCAGTTTCAATAAAACAATATGAAAAACAGGTTGAATTTCTAAATCTTTAGGCAGTAGAATCTGTGTCATAAGTACTGCTATGACAATGAAGCACTTTACAATGATCCCTTACAATTAACATGACATTTTATAACTACAAAAACAATATCCTTTACAACCAATTGATCCTTAGTATCCCTCGCTTTTACACAACTTAACTTTCACACTATTCTACCTTATACTTTACTTAACTCTAACCACAATTGTATCTCTTTGCAGAGCCCTAATATAATCCTGACCCTAACAATAAAACCCCACCCTCACACTAAAGTTTATTCTGCCAATCTTTAATTTTTATTGCAATAGCCCTAAATCTTACATACCTCTTATGTTAATCCTAAACCTATCCTATCCCTTATAACAACACTATACCAAACCATATCTGTGATTTATCACCTTATCCTAAATATAACTCAGTAATGGACATTAATAGAAGGCCAAAATTTACCCATAGATGTTAATGCTTCAAAATCTTTCTGATAAAGATTTACCGGAAAGTTGCATTGTAATTGCGTTTCGTTGCAAGGATTCTCTGCTGATGAGATGTCATGCAGTAATTCACAAGCAATTTAACTTTAATAGAAATTTGAATTAGCTGTCCTTGAATCTATAAATTGAGGCTCTGTGTAGTCATTAGATGGCACAATATATAATTTCCCACCTGATTAAAAGGAAGTGGCAATTTTAATCTACATCTATCTCCAGATTGCCTTAGCCTGCTCCAGATTATTTAATCCAGTTTTGGTTATAAAATTGCCTATTTTATTTGAGAGTTTCTTCATTGTCTCAGTATGTCAGTCTAAACATGCTAAGTTGTGGATTGGTGTGTTTTCATTTGTAAAATTATACTAAAGAATACAAAGAATCTTCAGTGGGTGAGCAGTAAATGAAGACTCTGTTAGTTATAAGAGAATAGAGTGTACCGTGAACGTGTACCACATGCTGTAGAAAAATATGTCTTACCAGACTCACAGCTAGAATGCCTTTTAAAAGCACAATCACAGTATTATAAATTTAACCCTGTACACAGGGATAAGGAATATACTAGAGTGTAGATGGTGTTGATTAAGGTTATAGCAAACTTTTATTCTTGAATGATTGGGCTTAGCTCTCCTGCATATTTGACATTCCTGGGCATTCTGGTATGCACTTTGAGCCATATTTGATCATCAAAAAAACACCAATGATTACATCTTATGTCATCATTGGTGTTCTACTTACATTGAATTATACTAATATGTATTTATGCTTTACATCAAGCTATTGTTTACATGCACTTAGTTATATGCATAGACTGAGACATTGCTAATTGGACCTAAATCACATAATCCAGGCTTACATCATCTCTTCCACAATGTATTACACAATCTGTCTAATCAAAGAACTAGAGGCAATATCTGGGCTAGTGTGTTGATGAAAAACCTCTCCAGGGATCCAATGGCAAAACTACAACAAAAACGTTTTTTTTCATTCAATATGCCAAAAACGTATACTGTTAATTTCACATAAGACTTGATAGAGTCTGATAGGGTCAGAAGTCCATGCCGGACATGACTATAGTAATACTTTATATTTAGGGATTAGCACTGATGAGCTAGCATTTCTCCAAGGAGCTCAGAACATGTGTGCCTGCCTGGTAGCAGGCCAAAACGGAAGAGGTCCTGTTTCATTAACAAGAGTCCTCCACTTGTTTCCTGTGAAGACAAGGGTAAAGTTCCAATGCTGTATATCTTATTTAGAAACAAAGAAGGCCTATCTATTCATTAGTCCATCAACAAGATTACACCATATAGGTACCAGGGTATTTCTGTTGGGCGGAAGTCATTTTTGAAGCCAAAATAAGTATAAATTGGCGTTGGAGTGAGGTCGCATACTGGTCTATCTGGGGACACATTGGTGAAACTACCTCTCAGTTAACGTCAGACAAGAAACAGACCTTCTAAAATGTTTGCAAAAAAAACTAAGAATACGTCTTTAGGCCCTCTTCTCTCTGACAATGTGTGGTTAGACACAAATGGTTTTGCAGTGATCGCCTAAAAATGCCCTAATAATAATGACAACAATAGTATTAACGACAAAATTATGTGGCGATTAATCCACTCAATTGAATACATTATTTAGTAATCTTGATATCTTTAAATGTTGAAAGGGTATTGAAAAATGTAGAATGCTTCTATATGACGGAACTACTAAAAACAATTTGTTTAAGAGAGATGTTGAAGAGAGATTAAAAAAATAAGCAAATTATGCTGCTCTGCCCAACAGAATATATTTTAATAACTTTGCATCCAAGAACATATTTTCAAACATTATACATAACAGGGGGTATCCTCTCTCTCCCGCCGCCATTTGCTTACGTACAGAACATCTGGCAAATCACATTATAGGAAATCAGAAAATAAGCTCCATTCAGTTACAGAAAAATAACTAATTAGAGGCATTACGGACATTATTTTAATGATGATAAGAGATGATAAGGACATATGAAGCATTTCCTTTTTATATTGTTCTCCCTTGGCAACACTACCATTCACTTTCATCTTAACAGTTTTGTGCAATTTTCCCCAGACATATTTGTTCCTAGTAAAGAAATCATTGAAGTCATATTCTCCAACCCAGCTCTTGATAACTCTTCTATCTTTGAGAACAGATTTAGCATACAGTCTACTGAGACAGGTCAGTTCTTTATAGTCTTAATGATTAATGATAAATGCTAAAATGGCAGTTTATGACCCTATGAATAGTAAAGTTAGTGAATGATCTGCAGTTATGCAAGATATCTTCGCACTGCCATTGTTTCCATTACTTTTGACAGTCACATCAAGCTAATTGCCTCATTCAGCAATCTTAAGTGATCCACTAATATTTGACAAAAGTTTCCTTCCGATGCAAATGTTTCTTGATTTACTGCAATTTTTAGTTTTCTAATACTTTGTCTTACACTTGTTAAATTTTTTTTGTTTTGGTGAAATAATCAAGTAGCTTAACAATGTAGAGTGAGGCTTAATCTGTCTTTGTTGCACAGAACATTTCAGAACCAAATGTAAACCTTTCTCTCCAGGGCCTGAATGTTTTCTAACAAAGAGTCACTGACACAACCAGATTACCCTTTTGAAAATAGGACCTGAACAGCAAGTGGGGAAGACATGAAGTGGACTTCCGACAGCCAAGAAATGTGATACTTGATTGATGCTCCGTCAGGCATACGCCTGCCCGGTCAATGTAGCACCTTAAGTACTGTAGCAATATAACATTAATGTTGTGCTTGAGTACTTGAGGTAGGTCTCCATTTGTGACTAGAAAGAAGAAGTGACTTGGAAAGAGTTGCTATCAAGGGTGTTAGATACTGGAAAAGGGACGGTAAAAGTCATGTTGGCTAAACGCATCTGGGGGGACAAGGACATAGGAATGTCAGGACTGCCCTTTTAAGAGGACAAATTTGCATTAGCAGCCCAAATAACCAATGCAAGACACGGACTGAAGGAAAGACTGAAAGAGGTGGAATCCATCCACTGGCATGCTCTGTATTGCTGTGCAGTGGAACCACACTACATTTCAAATTGAATAGGTTTGATGTTGCCTCTACTCTCTAATGTCATGTACCATGAGCGGTAGGTCATCCAATGCAAGCCTTTGTCTCCATGTTTTACCCCGGTGTTATATTTAAACCAGGATTCTGGACGACAAAATACTTGTGGCCCCTGTCTGCTTGTAACATTCACAGCCCAGATAACATGACCCATATTGGGTGGGTCATCTTCTTCAAGTGCCTTCTCTTTTTGAGCCTTGTCAAGCCCTGTTCAAGGAGCTGCAATTCAGGCCAGGACTACTTGGCTTCAACCAGGGTTGTTGAGGGTGTTTGTCACTCGTGTTCTGAGGTCTGTTCTACTATGTCTCTGCAAAGTAGGTCAAGTTTAACCCTTTCAGCGGTTGATTCTCAGAACTTAACAACCCACCAACAAAGACAATGACTTAAAAGTCCATCCCAGTGCCATTTCAGAAAAGAAAGCATATTTCAATACAAAGCAATAGTAAATACTACACTGTTCGATGTGGTTTACAGGTTAGTGATCTTGGTCACAACTCTCTGGTAGAATTACAATCTTTTTTTCCTCTATCTGTCTTCCTCCTGGATGAAACTGGCCCCTTGTAGTTTGTGGTAGGAACACAAATAAGGCTAGAATGCCGATTTTAGTGCCCCACAAGTCAAATGTGCAATCTGTTCACTTGTTTGCTCAAATTTTCCGGCCATGTGGTGCAGCGAGTATGAAGTCAATCTCTTAGTCCTTTGAGCTCAGCTAGTGTGAATTGGCAGCTTGGTCCCGCCACAGGCAAAGCCCATTGAGGAGGCTGGACATGGCCCACATTCATCTGTACCAAGCTCCCTGGATTAGTCTGGTTTGGTTTGGCAGTCTTAGTACCACTAGACATGCAATTGTTCAACAGCTGCAGCCTCGTCCTGGCTATTGAGGCCTTCCAGGCAGATGCAGCCCCTGACTGGGATGATGCAAACTCTATGGCAGTTTCATCCATGACTGAGCCGAGGCAAACACCACTACGTTTGCAACCCAGTCCAGGCTGATATGCATACCAGGGCAGCTGGTACTGGGCCGATGCAAATACCAAGGCAGTTTCTGGTTTGACCAAGCTGATGCAACCACCAAGACAGTTGTAGCCTTGTCTATGCTGATACAAACACCAAGGTGGCTGCAGTCCCAACTGGGCTGATGTGTGGAAATACGTAGAACTTTTCACACTTCTCGAAGTACACATTTCCTAGACAGGAGAACTTGTTCTCCTTCAAGGGTCCTTCACAGTCTGCTTCCAAGACACAGATCTTGTGTAAAGTGATGCTTATCACAGCAGGTAGCACTGGGATTGTCTCCACCTGGACTACCCACAAAATGGGCACAGTGAAGTGTGAGATTTCTAAACATAGCTGGCAACAGCCTCTCTGTAACAGTAATGAGTGATAGACAAAAGGGCAGGCCTGATCCTGGAATTTCTAGTGCTCAGGAAGAACTAATCTGCAGTCCCTTACTAACGTTTTGTAATTTCTAATGATGGCACTGTCTCCATTCTCTTCACTTTGGTGCCTGGATCTTCACCCTCCAGGCACACCAATACAGTCAATGCAGGCAGTATCCAAAATGAATCCCACTGGTTCCAGTCCTCTGCCTCATACACACAGAGTCCTAAAACTGTGCACATGTCACGTGCACATGTTCTAAACATGCACACAGGGTGTCAGTGCAAGGTTGTAGGTATTCACATAACAGAGGATAGTTACATAAGAGGATTAGTAGGCCACTCTCTCACTGGCTAAAATAGAAAGGCCCAGTAACATTATCAATCTCAAAACATGGTATACTACCACCACCACTTTATGAATTACCCTTCGGGACAGGGACAGTTTCTGCCCACTATGAAAGCACACTTGGTGTGCCCATTCAGGTCACAGGACAGGTCATGGCCCTCACAAAGTCTGGGGCAGGTCTAGACATCTGTGCACAGACTGGATTAGTGTGATGGCAGGGCCAAACTAAAAAGCAGGATATCCGATGAACATGCAGTTGGGCAATCAGGGCATGGGATCATCAAGAGGACATTCCTGTACAGAACAAGACTGGAAGCAATTAAAGTTGAATCGGTTTGCAGTATTTCACTAAGTCTGGTCATTGACTCACATACTCACAGGGTTGTTTTAAAGCCTTGCCTGCAGACAACTCTACCTGCTTGTGGTCAAATAGAGCAATTGTATTAAATACAGAAATAGAGTGGGTTTTGGCCATGAACCTTGTTCATGGTTTGATAGCTTACTTTCTTATCTCAATGCTCTGCTCCTGATTTAATGATTTTCTTCCCTATTCTTGAATTTGTTTGACCTAGGGGGCATTTCTGTCACAGTTTGCATTGTCTGTTGGATGAGTTGTAATTTTACACTGCTGACATCAGGACCTTGCTTGCATTTAAGTGCATGAGGGGTTAATCTCTATCTCTGCTTGGGCTCCCTGTTCCTCCTTCCCTTTCCTGCCCCCACTTTCTCTATTTTTTACATTATTAGCTCTTCTCCAGCGTTATTTGAATCCCACCTGTGCTCTATCCACTACCCATCACTGTATTGGCTGGCAGTCATCTTTAATTGGTTTTGAAACCATTCTTAGATGGGCAGGCACAACAGTTATCACGGAATGTTTTTTCTTTTGCTTTATTATTCCAAGATGACTACCAATCTCGCGCACCCACAGGAGCTATCTTTCACAGCATACCATAAATGATGGCAAAGCCAAAAAAGCACTTGGAAAGCTATTACATTTGCACCCCGGTGTCATGGACGAGACCTATTGGCTTTGCCAATGCTTGGTATATGTATTGTAATATGTCTGCAAAATTCTATCCTTTGCATTAAGTGTATGCTGTATATTGTTGCTGTGCATACAGTGCAGTTATGTTGAGACCTGGTGTTACCACACTGAGTCCTTGTAAGAAGAATCTTAGGGCTATTCCACTGGAGGTAATGTGTTCCTCCTGGAAGGTTTTATTGCTATTTTAAATAAATAACTGTTGCTCAGTTGATAACTGGTGACACTGACCTGACATGTATTGCCACCTAAAGGGGAAAGTATTGATGCTGCCAATAAATGTGTTGTGGTCCTGGACACTGGTTAATGTCCTAAAATTAAGCTGCAAGTTGCTTGTATTCTCCTCCCATCAAAATCTAGTTCTCCAGTGGACTGACAAAATGTGTCCGTTTCAAGAACTGATTCGCATCAAAGTGATTCATTTTGACTTTACCAAAGTAATCACAGTGCAAGACCTTAGAATCACAACATGTATTTAGACAGATTTGGATACCATTCATACAGTTGATGAATGCCTCTTTTGTAAATTAGGATGCTGCACTTAATGTAAAATGTCATAAACGTTTGATAATTTTTAGGTGTAAAACACATTAGTACCTCTTTACAGAAAGCTATGTACGTTGTTTCGTAACAGACGTAGCTGCATTGTATTTACGGGCTAGACACCGAGATGCTGTCTTATCCTGTATTCTGCAGAACCACTAGAAGGGCAACATTTCAATTGAAATAATACTTTTATTGCTGACCTAAAAAAAAGTTTTTCCTCACAAACATCATCTGTACCAATTCCAGCAGTGGTTTCAGAATCTAAGGTCTGGTGTACAAAAAAGTATAATAGTCTGTCCATTGTTTCTGCCTACCAGTGATCAACAGGCAACACAACTTTTCCGGTGTATGGCAGATGTTCTAGTTTGTGTCAGTTTAGTAATACCAAGACCTGAATTAAGGGTTTCATTATCACAGCATTTACATATTTATATGATCCGTTTGCAAATGGATTCCTGCCGACATGTGGTAGCAGATGGGATTGTCAAGGCCAGCATAACACAAAGTTAGGGTCTGATTCATTATGGATAACATTTGAATGCACGGCATGTCCATAAGCTTTTGGACTTCTCTTGCAAAATATGTGGGAGTATGATTCTCTTTCCAAACAATTCAGTGATCATCGTCTAGATAATATCAAAAATACATAATTTTGCTAATACATCCTTGTTGAACATTTCTTAAAACACTCTGAATGGCAGTGAGAAACCACTTGATACAAAACATCCCCAGAAAATGTCGAAAAATAAACTGAAAAACACACAGTCCTACAAAAAAACAACCTCCTATAGAAAATAGTTACACTCAAATTCATTCAGGAACACTGAACAATTCTTGGTACATACCATTTATCAAAAATATATGTTTGCTTCTCCTAGCTAGGATCTTCACTTATATGAATTTTTAGAAATTAAATCCCCTTTGCTCGTTCCAAATCGCTTCTGAAACAGTAATAAGGTTCATGCAAGCAATACCCGGCCAGAAGTAGCCATTCCAACCTCATCGAATGCTAACTTTTTTGTATGCATCTCCACCTTCTTGAAAGAATAAATATCATATGTGCACATGAGCAAAATTGCTGGCAGTCAGAGTGGTCTACGTACACATGAACAGTAACCCTAATAGCAACAAAGTGCACACGTTTTCGCTGAATAAATACCATAAGTATACATGATTGATAATGCTGCCAGTAAAAGGATAGCATAATGACCATTCATTGCTTATACATTAGGTAATTGCAAAAACAAAGAAGCAATGGCAAAGCCAAATGAATTCGTCTTTGGGACCTACTGGCTTTGCCAATGGTTTTAGCCATGCTGTACAGCATCCTGGGTGCAGCATAGCTAAAAAAAGAAGGAATAAAAAAAGCCTATGATGCAGCCCTCCATGTCATTTTGAAGATGCATGCGCCTACAAAATGCTGTGGGTACCTTTTTAGGGTCGAGCCTGCGTTGCATGCGCTCGCGCATGCGTATCGCAGGGAGACGCTTTTGTATTTAGAAAAGGGCTCGGAGCCCTGTCAACTTCACGTCAGTGTTTTTTATTGGTTCGTGGGCTTGCCTAATAAAATCTGCTTGCTTTCATTAGTTGAAGGCAAGCATACATCATGCCTTTTCCGGTGGCTAGCCCTCCTCGAGCGCAGCGACCTAGTACAGAAAACATGCGAGGCTCGCTGTTTTCTGTCAGGCTCGTGGACTTCTTTTTCTCTAATTTACAAGCGCGATCTCGCTTGGCAGAAGTCGAGAGCTTTAGATAATTAATTTCACTTTTTCGGGTTGTGTACAGAAATGCACTTTTGCCCGATAGGTGAAAAGTCGGGTTAGGAGTTTACAACGCGATCAGCTCTAACATGAGCAAATGTGAGACCCATTGCATTGTAAATGCTTGTTTTTCTTTTTATTTACTGATTCAAGTTGGAGTGCAAAAGTTTTTTTTTTAAAGCGGTTGACAGAAGCAATACGAAGGGCAGCAGCAGTGGCTGAAGCAACACGGATGATGCGGATGGTCGGAATGTGCTTGGATTCGGTATTGACAGTTGGCTAGCAGCCTTCCTCCCAGTACAAGGTAATTCAGTAAGTGGCGAATTACTTACCATGTGTTCCAGTTTTTTTCAGTGGTGATTTACAACAACTAAAACTGCAGTCAGAGCACCCAGAGGAGTGACAGCATAGAAGAGACAGTTGTTTCAATGACAGCCAGCAGCTGAGAAAAGACATGAGTAAAAGCGTACCCAGCAGGCTTATGTCGTGTTGCAGCATCGATTAACAAAGGGTGAGCTTTCAAGGAATTCCCAGGGTCGATTGTTTTGGTTCTGGGACACCATGGACTTTAGAGCAAGCCATGCTCAAGTACACTGCATGATCTCTTTGGGGGATACAGGGTGCCACATCGCGGCTGTAAGCAACTGCGTCATCTCAAACCTGGTGAGATCCCCGTTTGAGTCTACAGCGCAACACCGTGAAGGAGTGCATCAAGTTTGCAAAGTTGTGTCACTGGTAATTTAGTAGCTTGCTGCTAGGAAATGCAAAAACACAGCCAAGCAGCCGCCGCCCGTACTTTAGGGCGGAGGGGCCATGCCCCCCCCCACCATTTGCCCCTCATGAAGAGTGTCCGTCAGGCTGAGCAAAGGTCAGCCTGACAGATACTCTTCATGTTCAGATCAGGCAGCCAGGAGCGAGACATGCGCGAATTGCGCAAACTCCTGGCTGCCTTAGCTGAATTTTGCTGGGCTGAAGAGGTCACAGCTCCTATGGTCGTAACCTCCTCAGCTCAGCAAAGGTGCCTTGAGGCCCTTTCCCTCAGTGATGAGGGGAAGCGTCACCGATTGACTTCGACCTGGGTGCTTCAGGTTTAAACCCTGAAGTGCCCAGGGCGAGTGTCAATCAGTGACACCTCGTCACAGAGTGGGGAGGGGTCAGAAGTCTCACTGACCCCATCCCACTCTGTGACGACGTTGGGACTGCTCCCTTCCCTCATTGGCTGACCTAAGGTCAGCTAGAGAGAAAAGGCAGCAGTCCCAACCCTCCTGGGACCTACGAGCTGAAGGTAAGTGTGTGTGTGTGTTTTTTAAATGAATGTTTGGTGCGTGTATGTTTGAATGTTGAAGAGTGTTGTGAATGGATGTGCCTGCATGCGCGCATGTGTGAATGAATAAGTGTGAGTGTGCTTCCCGCCTGCCCCCCTCCCTCCTAAGATTACCGGCCGCCACTGCAGGCAAGTGCTGCCAAATTTAAGGAACTACGCACCATTTCACCATGAATAATACATCCAGGCACTGTAAAAATGTATATTTTTTGAAGAACACATAACAATCCATAATATTATTAGAAGAAGAGGAAGAAAATAGAATTGGAGCTTCAAAGTTGCCACTGCCAGCATCTCACATCCACAATTAAAGTATTAATTCTGCACTTGGTGCACCTGGGACATTTATCAACCAGTGAGATGGAAGACATATTGGCACCTATGTTTTCATGAAGCAGTCCTGGAGAGCTGTCTTTAATATGGGAAGTATGGCATGAAAGTGTAAAGCTAATATAGAGGCAGATGGGGGATGGAAGGCATTTTTACTGCTTTGAGGAAAATGGCAATGCTCAAATTTTGTTTGGGTGCAGAGTATTAAAGTAACTTACACCCCCACCTGAAGAAGATGAAGGCAATGTAGAAGTGGACGAATGTGACACAGCACTATGAACGCTGGATATAAACTTTGGGAAGAAAAAAAATGAAGTGGTGGAAAGATTTCAGTTTTTAAAGAGAGGGCAGTTATCTGGTGCGTCTGTACAAAGCTACATAGCAGGTTTAAGGTCACTAGCGGCTACTAATTACAAGAGTTTCCTTGATAAAATATTAAGGGATCGATTAGTACTGAAAGTCAATCAAAGGAGGGTGTACAATAAGATGCTCCACACGGAGAACTTGATGTTACAAATAGCTGTAGATATTGTGAGCAGGGCAGAGAACACAGATGAAGGTTTTAAGAAGTTGTCTTCGAGAAACACTGCAAGAGTGGAAGAAGTCCAAAAAGCTATCCACAAGATTAATGTTGAGGCAAAAGAGTTATTCTTGCTATTGATGTGTTGTATGCAGCGACAAAGGAAATTTGAGCTGTTACAAATGTGGTTTGAAGGGTCCTACAGTAGGCCAAACATGAAGGAAGTGTAAACTGAAAAGAGACTTTGGATGGCAGCCTCTAGGAAATCAAATGTTTCTATTAATAGCCCTGGCAGGGAAAAATAGAGGGTGCAGAAGAGGAATTCATATTGCATGGCAGTAAGGTGCGATGCGGAGAGAGACAATCCCTTTCGCACCGTTAAAATAGATGGAGAAAATTCTAAGGTAATGGCAGATTCTGGTGCTCACTGCACCTTAATAGGTGAGGAACATCTTGCCAAATTTCAAATGCATCGTTTGAACATGCCAGACATCTAACTAGCAGAAATAAAAACAAACGTATTGACTTTATGTGCAATATCAAGGAACATCTAGCGTTCCAAGGAAAAAGGGTCACATCTAAAGTTTAAATTGCGAAGGACGGTTATTGTCAGTCTCCCTCCCAGTAGGATGTAACTCAATAAATTGGCAAGGTATTTATTGTATGCTCCAGTTCTTTTCAGAGGGACTAACACAAGATGAGGATATAAAGTCCACACAAGCAAACAAATAAGAAGCAAGAAAATGACAGTGACAATAAATCAAACAAATGGTACGCAATGTCACTCAAAGCCCACGGTAGGTTGCCGATAGGACTTTTCGGCAGCAGATAGTGGGTGAGACCTAAAATGTGATTGCTAAAAAAAATGAATTAATCTTAGCCACAGATCAATACTTCAGCCTGCATTACTCCATTACTTTTACGCTCACTACGACTCTCCAGATCAGCCAGATGCAAATCAGACTTGGTTCAGTGCCTATAGGAACAGCCCTGTCAGAACTAGTAAGTCATATATTCTTTAGATGGGAGCATAAATACCCTAAAACTGGTTTTAGCATTCATTTGCCTTTTCAGTGCAATACAGCCTGAGTCCAATTGCACCGTGAGCATAGGACAAATGGGTACAGCCGTCGTACTTAGGGAGTCTTACTTGAAATAAAAACAAAATATAGTCTATGAAATGCTTGGAATAGTTGCTATCAACTACTGGTTATTACTCAGGATCAATTCAACACTACCTTTTGTGGCTATTATGCCACTTCAGGCCCAGACGATTAATATGAAAATCAGATTTGATCCTTCTCCAGCAGGAACGGTTGTGCTCAAACTGCCAGGTGAAGTCCCGAGGGAACACAGAGGGAGCAAAAAAATGATGGTCTGGAATGTGCCCGAGTAATTAACAATAGCTGCGATTATTTCAAGCATTTTATCCATCACTTTGTAAATTTTGCACCATTATCGAATGAGGCCCCAAAGATCCTGTGCATAGGTTCTTCAATATAGGCCTAGAATTTCTGAAATAACTTCAGGGAAGCTCTCTTGCAACGGTTCTTTTGTTCCAGACATATAGTAAAAAAAAAAAAACAGAAGACAAGACAAACGAGGTATAGGAAGAAGCGAAAAGCTTAGCTCAAACTTTTTTTTAAAGTGTTGTTATTATTGAACTTGGGTAAAAGCTGCGAAGCCTTGAATCCGACCACATGCCAAGCATGACACACGATAAAGTGCAGTTTCACAGTGGCTGGATTCCATTCCAAATGTACCTGTGTTTGTGTGTGTGTGTGTGTGTTTGAGTGCGCATGTATGTGTGAGTCTGTGTATCCCTCCAGTGTGATCTCCTAAATCATGAATGTGCAATACTCCCGTCTAGCCTACAACAAAACAAGCAAACAAACCTACACAATGTAACATAAATACTGCATCTGATCATTCGTGGCAGTCTGTGTCTGGAGGCATACATAACACATCTGCGACTTTATTGGCGGAAGACTCTGGAGCAACATTTGCTGTTACATATACAGTCAGGGAGGCTATTCCGGAATGTATTCACGGTACGAATTGAAACTTAAACTTCTGCCACTTGAATTCAGTGCCGAATTAGCATACATTTTAGGTATCTTCTCCATCAGTTTCGACACCGTTTTCTTCTTGCTGGGGGCTCCAGTGGAAAAGTTGCCTTGTTTTAACAGTTCATAGTAAAGTGCATTGAAAACCATCACGGTCTCCTCGTAGCTGTCTCTGGTGGAGATCTCGTAGCACGGATATTTCAACGCCTTTGAAAGGCTGTCACCGTCCTCTGTAGACACCATCCTGTCAAACTGCAGGTCCTTTTTGTTGGCAACAATCACAACGGGTGGTTGGTCGCAAGTGCCTCGTTTTGTGTTGGAGTGAATGTGGTTAATCAAGAAACACAGCCGCATCACCTCATCAAAACTACATCTGTCTGTCACGGAATAAACCACTGCAAACCCATCACCCCACTTGATCTTTTCTTCAATTTGCAAAGAATCTTCTTCCTGTAGAAAAAAATCCAAATGACATCGTCACATAGGGAATTAATTATTGTAGACAAATTCGTGCAGGCAACAAAAACAGAAACAACGCCACTTTGCTGTTGATTCAATAAATTCATATTAGTAAGCTCCAAATATAAATACATGTGACACTTGGCCCTAATTATTTTCACTCTTCTCTATTAGGATGAGGAAACCCAGATTTAGTTAAGATACATGCAGATTTGAAATGCATTAGTTTAAAGGGCCAGTTTATAGGAGGCTGAATCAAAAATTCCAAAAACAAACCAGCTCTAGATTTGGCATACATTGCATGAAAATATCACCACGTTCATTGGTCAAACATGGTTGCCCCACCTACTGCAACCCTGCCAGTTGTTCTGCTGAATTATTGGAGAGCAATAGGCCAAGCTAGAAGTGCTCAACCCATCTGTGTAAAAAATGTCCACTGCACATGACATGGTGAATGAGTTACTCTTGTAAAGACCACAACACAACATGGCTGCTCTGTTGCGCTCACCTAATGAAAGCTTCAGAGGTGTTAATGCTTGTCAAGCTGACAAGTGTCTAGCGGATTATGCTACTCATTACAAAACAACATATGGCAGGGCCAGTGACACAACAGCAAGTGTGTTTACTATATATGAATATGGCAAATACATAGTACATACACAGAAAATGGTGTGTAGCTACTGCTCCAATATCAACCAAGAACCCTGTGTACATCTGCCACCCTTGGGCACTATCTGCAAAAACTGTAAATGTACAGTAGGAGATTTGCCTCTCCCCCTGAGTGTATAGCTGATATCTCTCCTTTAGTGATTGGAATAAATAAATTCATTTATACCTACAAGACTTACCTCTCTCCCGAGAGTACATCCGATCTCCCTCCATTAGTGATTGGAATACATAAATTCATTTATATCTACGAGCTATTCTTCTGTGAATTCCTAGCAGGTGTAAATGGGCAGTGTCACACACAGTAACAAAAGAATAGGCAGATAGGTCTAAATGTCATGGAGTGGGCAGGAAACAGTTTTCCCCACTTCAAAGGTATAAGTACCTGATTTCAGACCCCACCAAATCAGTACTCTTGGGACCTGTGGATACTCTGCCAGGAAGAAGGAATGCTGTGCTGCCAGGAGGTACTGCCACTCTGCTACCTGCATTGCTGTGTTGGCCTACTGCCTGCTGCTTTTTGCCTGGCGGTGAAATGGAATGGACCTACATCTTTACAACCCAGAACCCAAAGTGACTCCAAGGATCAGCTGACTAGCCTTCTGTTTTCCGAAGTCTTCAGGATACAAAAGACTTCCAACCAACCTATGCCTGCACCTGGGCTGTGCCTTCTGTGAGTTTGCCTTGCCAAGTGGTACCACCCCAGTCCTAGACCCTTGGAAGTGGGCCTAAGGTGCTCTGCCCTCTGTGGTCCTCACAGGAACCACCACAAAGCCTTGCAAAGCAAAGCTGCACAGACTAGGCACCAGGATTTAAGGTACTGTGTTCAGTGGGCCTCAGTGGGTCGCTGTATACGGCCCGCGCTCTATCATGTTCAGCCTGAACTCCTGACTTTGTCCCAGTCCAGTGCGACCAGAAAACCACAGTTGGTGCTTTGTGCTTTTATGCAATATTTCACAGAAATATTTTAAATTCTCAGGATGTACTTATTGAATTTTTGTCATTTCGGTCTTATTTTACTCGTATAAATATTCTCTATTTTTCTGTAGAGTCTTTTTGTAGTGTCTTACACTGTGTTATTATAATTAAGCGTTGCACAAATACTTTACACATTGCCTCTAAAGTTAAGCCTGAATGCTCTGTGCCAAGCTAACAGAGAGTAAGCACAGCTTCATTTAGGGTGTGTATTTGACTTACCTTGACTAGGATTGTGGCCCCTACTTGGACAGGGTGCACACATCTGCCAACCAGAAACCCCATACCTAACAATGCACAACACAGCTTTCAGAATGTCTGTTGTCATTTATTTGACTGACTGACCTGGTCTGATACAGCAGTCAATATATGGCATTCCCAGCTGTGAGGGATGTCCTCCAGAGGAGGAAGGGCAAATAAATAAGTGCTGAATGCCTAGTGTCCCAGGTTGGAGTGGACTGATGCATGGTGGTTCAGATGCCAGCAATAGGATGAGTCAAGAGGTTTGAGAAAGGAGGAAGGAAAACAATTGTCTCATATCATATTCTTCCAAATAGCCACTATTCAACCCTATGTGAACGATACCTGCAAGCAGAGCCTCCAGGCAATGAATGCTGCAATCTGAAACAGGTATTGTAAATAAGACAGCTGTTTACTACCAAGAATACTACATTTTGATTGGCTCCTAACTGGTCTATATCTACCCCGGGGATTCATAGCCAGTACCTAGGACAAGCCTCATTACAGTATCATTCACATATCACTATGCAATCTTCCCGTAATAGCTGTCTGAGAAGATCACAGAGTTCTAAAATGGAACTAGCGTCTTTGCCTGTTTTACATAATATGAAAGCATTAAGAGGCATGCTGCTGGAGAAAACAACTTCATCAAAAGAAGAATCAATATAAACATGCAAATGGATCTCATTCCTGCTGTTACAAGTTTCTGAAATTAATGAGACCTCTTATATGTTTCTTTCCATGTGCTGGTATTATATATTTAAAATGTTCCCAATCTTTGATAACAGTATGTCTATGACCATTTTCAAATAGAAGCCATTTTTTGTTTGATTTACAATGCTCATAATTCTAAAATATATTTGTAATAATAATCTGTATGTGCATTTGCAAACCACAAAAAATGTATTTTTACAGACAATAACAAACTTGTTACTCACTTGTAGGAGTAGTTTTGCAGCATTAATAGTTTTCTGGATTCAAAGGCGGTGCATTATTCCTAGTAGTTGAGTCCGGAATTGTTTATGTTTCCCTTTTTTTTTCGGGGCATGGTCAACCACCATTTGGTGTTAGGAGTGCCCCCTGTCTGACGTCAGATGGTGTCCTGGAAGTTACTGTGTGTGGTAGCCATCTTCAGATTCTTTTTTCTTTTTGTTTCCTTTTTTTTCTTCCTTTTTGTAAACAGTCTATCTTTATGTATGACTTCTTTCCCACCTGTTTGTCTTGTTTCCCATTTCTTGGGAAGTGGGTGGGTCACATGTGAATCCACAAAACTACAAACTGAAAAACTACTACTACTAGTAAGTAACCATTTCATTTTGCATTATGAAATATTTTCTGGATTCAAATGTTGTGCGTTAGATTATGTAGCGGTATCACCTTCCTTTGGTTGGATGGGGTGAAATGAGGATGAACTTGCAAACAGAGGATATAGTACTTTTTGCCCCACATCAGCTTCCTTGTTCATTAATATGTCTACACAACAATGTCTTGTGAATGTGTGTGGATATTCCCAGGTTCCTGCTGTGCATATAGTGTCTATGGGCACATTCATGAGAAATGCTAGAGTTACACCCTTTTTCCTTGTTGAATGCACTTTAAGGCATGAAGGTATAGTCTTCCCTGCTGCTGAGTAGCGTATTAGTATTGTTTCCACAATCCATTTTGTGATTGTTCCTTTTGTAATGGGTGATCCCTTGCTGGATTTTGTGTTAGATAAATAGTTGGTTTCCCTTGTGAAACTGTTTGGTCTCTTTTAAATAGTACATTAAGGTTCTCCTTAAGTCAAGGGTTTGTAAGGTTCTTTCTAGTGGTTTTTGTGGGTTCTTAAAATACATTGGTAATAGAATGCTCTAACTGACATGAAACAAGGAATTGAGGGTTCATTCTGCGAACCACATTGTCCTTATATATCTGCATGTATGTTCCTGTATTGTCAATGTCTGAAGTTCACTCACTCTCCGTAGTGAAATGATTGATATTAGGAAGGTAGTTTTTACTGTGATATATCGGAGTTCTGCCTTGTGTATAGGCTTGAATGGTTTTGTCATCAATTGTGCCAGTACTGGATTTAGGCTCCACATACGTACCAGAGCCTTCCTGGGGGAGCAATTCTCTTGGAACCCTCTAGGAACCTTTGACCACTGGTGAAGTGAAAAAACCTTTACATGATGCTCCCCTGGTGTAAGCTACAGTAGCTGACAAATGAACCTTGAGTGATGAATAGTTTATACTGCTGTCCAGCAGATGGGTAAGAAAGATTAATACTGTATCTTGTTTTGCTATTGTTTCCATCACATTGTTTTTTTGTGCACCAATGGAGATACCTTCTCCATTTTTTTGAATAACATTTTCTCATGGTAGGCTTTCTTGCCTCCTTTAGTATTTCCATGGTTCTAGGTGGCACGTTTAGGTGTCCAAATGCGATGTATTCGGGCACCAAGCTGCTAGACTGAATGTTGCTGGTTCCGGCTGGAACACTTTCCCTTTCTGCATTGTGAGAAGGTCAGATTCCTCCTTGATCCTGATCATATGTCCTTTGGACAGCTCAACTAGGTTTGAGTACCCGGTCTGTTTGGTCCATTGTGGGGCTCTCAGGATGAGGCCTGTCCCTGGCTGTCTGGCTTTCTCCAGTACCTTTGAGATTAGAGGAATCAGTGGAAAGGTATAGGTGAATCTCTTTGACCAGTTTAGTGACAGGGCATTCTCTTCTGATTGGTGGTGTTGAAACCTGGAGGTGAATAATTGGTATGTCTTGTTCTCTGCTGTTGAGAACAGATCGATTGTAGGTGTGCCCCATTACCTGAAGATTTTTTCTAGGGCTCTTGTTTTATTTCCCAATCATGTGAGTTGCTTTCCTTTCTGCCTCTGTGTTCTCCTTCCCCAGTAGGTGGATTGTCTGTAAGTTGATCTTCTGTTGTATCAGTCATTGCCATATCTCTTGGGCTAGGTTGCTTAAGGTGAATTACTTTGTGCCTCCTTGTTTGTTCAGATAACACATTGTTGTCTTATTATCTGTTTGGATCAGTATGGGTTTCCTTGGTATGTGTGTCTGAAAAGCCTTCAGAGCCAGCAGCGCCATCTTCATCTATATGAAGTTCATGTGCTTTGTTGCATCTGTGTTCCTCAACTGGCTGCAAATCTTCAGGTTGCCCGTGTGTGCTCTCCATCCCTTGTGGGATGTGTCTGTTATAATGGTCACTGATGGAGTTGGTGTTTTGAAAGGTCTACCTAGAATTATGTACTTTGATGTCCACCATTGTACTTCTTTCTGTATTTTTGCTACTACAACCAGTAGATCCTCCCAACTCCTGGTGGCGTGTGACCAATTGTTGCATAATCATTCCTGGAATGGGCATATGTGTAGTCTTGCATGCTTTATGAGTGGGATGCATGATGATATCATGCACATCAGCTTCATGACTGGGCTCACAGTCAGAGATTGCCCTCTCTGTTAAAGTTTGCTTCATGATTGCCTATATTCTCATCTGAGTTGGATATACTTGTGCTGCCTTTGAATCCAGTCTTGCTCCTAGGTAAATGTTTTCCTACTTCAGTTATGGGAACAACTTCTTGTGGTTTATTGAGAACCCTAGGTTCTGCAGGGTTGTGATCACTGTTTGAATGTCCCTTTGACATTTCTGTTTTGTCTTTGCCTTCACCAGCCAGTCTTCCAGGTATGGGTAAATGTGTATGCCCTTTCTTCTTAGGGATGCTGCGACTGTTGCCAGGCATTGTGTAAAAACCCTTTGTGCAGACTTCATGCTGAATGGTAAGACCTTGAATTGATAATGCACCTTTTCAAGCACAAATCTGAGATTCTTTTTGTGTGCTTGATTCACAGGTATGTGTAGCTAGGCATCCTTTAAGTTTATAGTTGCTACATAGTCCCCCTTTTGTGGGAGTGGGATTACCTCTTGCAGTGTTGTCATTCTGAAGTGCTGTGTGTGAATGAATTAATGAATCTGAGGTCCAAGAGTGGTCATAGAGTGATGTCTTGCTTTGGCACCAGGAAATAAGGTGAATAATTTCCTTTGTTCAACTCCCTTATTGGTACTCTTTCTATTGCTTGTTTTTGCAAGAGTTCTTTCACTTCTTCCCTTAGTTGGACAACTTCCACCTCTTGGTGCGTTTTCTTTTTTGGTAGATTTGGTGGTGGAGTCTTTGTTAGTTCTAAATAGCAGCCATGACGTATCACATTTAAAACCTAATTGTCCGTAGTGATTCTCACCCATTCTTGTGGGTAATGTTCTATTCCATCTCCCACTGGTGTTTTGTGGGGGCCTGAGTCTGTTCTCATGCCATTTGGTACTTGCTCCTCCTCCTCTGGAGGTCTGTCCTTTACTCCTTCCTCTACCACAAATGGCTGCCTCACACTGTGTTGCGACTGTTCATAGGTGGCTTGCTGGCTAACCTGTTGTGGACCACTTTAGGTTTGTTGTTGCTTCACTGTTGTGAAGGAATCTCTTCCGGTGCGCCTTCCGGCAGTATTTTCTCTGCTTCCGAAGTACCTCAATCCTGTAGGACACCTATTGCTTTTGCAGTTTCATTGTCCTTTTCTATCTGTTGTAAGGACTCCCTTGTCTACTGCTTGGCCAAAAAGTGCATCCCCAGTAAATCCCTAATTTATTAACAGACGCTTGGACTTCTTGTTTAGAACCTGAGATCCTGATCCAGACATGTCTCCTTAGAGTTGTGCCTGTACACATCTGTCTGCTGGCTGTGTCTACTGCATCCAGTGCTGATTTCAAGCAAGTGTAAGCAATGTTCTTCCCCACTTTAATAATTGCTTTGACTAATTTATTATCCTCCTCTGGGAGCGTTCTCATAAGTTCCCTCAATTTCGTCCCATATTTGTGGCCATATCTGTTAAGGAGAGCAAAGGAATTTGCAATCCGCCATTGTGTTGCTGCTTGCCTGTCCATCTTTCTTCCTACCATATCAAGCCTCTTGCTTTCTCTTTTTGGAGGTGGGTCTTTTTCTGGCAGCTGTGACGATGATGGAGTCTGCCATTGCGTTACATAGGATGTACTTGAGGTCCTTTGATGAAGGCTTAAATTTTTTCTCTACCTTGTGGGTAACACCCTTTGTTGCAGCTGGTTCATTGGAGGCCTCCTTGCCTTAGTCCAGTATGCTAGGCAGCATTGGGAGATACAGATTCCCCTTGCTTGAAGGCATAAGAGTTTCCGGAAACAAACATGAGTCTCCCTTTTCCTCCTCTAGTGGCACTCCATATGTTTCTGCTGCCCTGTCATCAGGTGCCAATGGGCTTGAGGGGCATTTCTCAACCTCCTTTTTCTGGACTCTCAGTGTTGAAGTCCTTCCACTCATCCTCAAAGCCTCCTGCTGCCTCCTTCCATTCAGGGTCATAGAATTCTTCCTCAGTCTCTTCCTCATGAGGTTCTGGTGTCTCCTGGGATTCTAAGGCTGCTTCCTCCTCCTCTACAATACTTTTGCAAGTTCAGGGAGACCAGAAAAAAGTCCTCACATGATTGGATAGACTTTGTGGACTGTTCTGTTAAAGCTTTGGAAGGCTGGTTACATGGCAGCAAAGTGTCTGATTATAAGGGTTTGCACATCTTAATTCTGAGTGAGTATGTATTTAATAATTGTGTGTCTTATTTGTTGCACCAGTACTTGGTAGACTCAGATCTGACCTCTCCCCAAGAAATGGGAAAGAAGGCAGACAAATGGGTCAGAACAAGGGTGATCATAAAAGCTCATACAGGGGGTGACAAAGACAAGAAAAGGGAAGGTGGTAAGTCTCATGACAAAGGTGGGGACAAAGATGAAAAGGAGTCTTCATTAGGCCCACAAATCCCTTCTGGGGTGGGTCTAAAATCTCTTCCTCTCACAATCAGGTGAAAACGCCTTGGTGTTACATATGTAAAAACAAAGGCCATAGGCCAGGAGACAGCTCCTGACCTAAGAAAAACACCAAGCCTCCCACCACTACAACCCCCACTCCTACATCTAGTGTCCCCAGCAATTGCAGTAGTAACAATAACCAATCCAAGGGTATAGCGGGGCTAACTCTGGGAAGTGTAGTGGGGGCTGGTTTAGTTAGGGAAATCACTGAGGCT
Source organism: Pleurodeles waltl (assembly GCF_031143425.1). Taxonomy (NCBI): domain Eukaryota; kingdom Metazoa; phylum Chordata; class Amphibia; order Caudata; family Salamandridae; genus Pleurodeles; species Pleurodeles waltl. The sequence continues at coordinate 582,681,846 of NC_090440.1, read as the reverse complement.
GTTTTAGTCTCTGATGGGGACATTGCCTTTGCCTTCCATGTGTCCTTAACATGGATAAATGGACCAATTCCCCTTTCAGGGCTATTTAAGGTCTCTCTTTTGGGTATTTCCTCAGATTCGACCAACCACAAATTTTGCCTGTGCCAAGGCTTGTTGGTGGAATCCGGACACGCAAATCTGACTGCAATCTTCCTCCCGGCATGGGACATCACCTGCATCTTCCAGGAACTCGACTACGACTCCACGGCTGCAGTACTGGCTCTTCTTCCTCACGGTCGACCAACTCCTGCAATCCTAAGCCTGGTAGGTAGTGGCTCCTGCCCCCACTGGACTCTGCTGTGTCTTCTTGACTTGTTCCCCTCTTTCCACAGCTCTTCCTCTTCAGCATTCCACCATTGGTTTCTTGCAGTCATCTCTGGGTTTTTCAGTTCTCCTCTTTTCTTCTAAGTGGGTGTTCTGGGGAAATTCTAGTAAGTTACTCCTGCTTTCCTGGTTGCTTGGGGGTGTTGTGGTACTTACCTTGGTGCTTTCCTGGTACCCCCAGTGACCCTCTTCACACTCCACTTACCTGGGTGGGGGTGACACTCTTGCATTCCATTTTTTAGTATATGGTTTGTGCTCCCTCTAGGTCCACTATTCTCTATTGTGTTTTACCCTACTTGCACTGTTTTTTAACTAATCCTATGCCTTTTTCTGACGACTAGTGTATATAACTTATGTATTATTTACCTCCTAAGGGAGTATTGCCTCTATAATACTTTTGGTGCTGTGTTACCATAATAACGTACCTTTAGTTTTGTAGCAGAGTGTATTCTTTCATGTGTGTAAGTGCTGTGTTATTGCATGAGCTTTGCATGTCTCTTAGATAAGCCTTGGCTGCTCATCCACAGCTACCTCTAGAAAACCTGGCTTCTAGACACTGCCTACATTTCACTAATAGGGGATACCTGGACCTGGTATAAGGTGTGAGTACCTTAGGTACCCACCACACACCAGGCCAGCTTCCTACAATTTGTTCATTAGAAGTCTGTGGTGAGGCTACAGTAGATCACTGCAGAGTCATCTGACTGCTGCTGAAAGTACATGCTTCACTCACATGAAAGAGGTGATATTTGAGAATTGATAGCAAATGTGCCCTCACCTTAGTGTTCTGAAGCACCGAACATAATTTCTATGACAAAATAAACTCCCTCGTTATATTCATTTACTGAAGTCTCCTCAATTGGAAATGCTTTCAGTTCTACAGCTCTAACTCTGGCAACATGTTATTCAGATGTGCTTCAAAATTGTCATGAATATAGAATGTAAGCACTCTAGTTATTTAATAGACCTCTTTGGTGAAGCTGCAGTAGAATAGTGGAAAACCCACTGACCAACTGCTGTTTTAGGTAAGTGTACTATTCACCATTTCAGACTTTTTTCTCAAATGATAAGGAAGATATTTGCAGATTTATAGAAAATGTGTTCCCATTGCACCTCCGGGGACCACCTTCCATAACCTCTATGAACACAAATTATGAAAGTAAACTGTTTTCTCTCAAACATGGTTCATAAAATCCCAGCAGAGGATCAGCATTTTTCAAAGGGTAAAATCACCTTAGAACTCACCTCAATTTCTAAAATTAATAGGATACCACCAACAAAATATTAAAATTTAAAATTTGGTATCATCCTTTATATTTGTTCCCTTTTGCGACCACTCCAAACCAGGCACTAATCACAATGCATTTCAATGGGACAAAAATGGGACAACCTTTTCACCAAAAATGAAATCAATAAATATGCTTCTTGTGACATTCTACCTAAGTGGTCTAAGGAAAAAGACACATTCTAATTACGTTTTTTGTTAATTTCACCCCAAATTCTAATTCTAAAGATTTGAATAGCAATATTATAGGAGAGAGAAGAGAGTTCTAGTTATTGACTGCCTCTGAACCCTCTGACTCTACCCTGGTCAATAACTACCTTGGGGTGTCCTCACTCTTGGGTACATTGCTTAATAAGCAGTTGGTGAGGCACCCATCATATTAGAGTGCCATGTTAAGTGCACAGTTCTTTTTTATGTTTTTTCTTTCTGTCTTTATTTCTTTGTTCCTTTCTTTCTTTTTTCAGCACACTCTTCACTCCAATGTCTCAGCTCCAGTAAGAGGCATTACTGCAAGTATCATCTGTAAGAAGTGAAATATGTAACACAAACTGTAAAAGGCAGCATTATATAACCCTGTATGTTACCTTAGAGCCAGGGCTGCAGGGTTGTTAAATAGTATGCCCGAGTGGTTGGCATGACAGTCTATGGCCTCTTGAAGGGCTCAGGCTAGATCTATCAACTTGCCCTCCCCGAATTTTCATAGTAGCTGATTATCACAAAACATTAATTCTGCTAGATCGTTATTCTGGAAGGTCACCTGCTAAGGAAATTCATAGTTATATGTTGGTGAATGTTTAGTTGACAAAAAAGTACTTTCCTGTAGTTTTATTTAAGAAAACAATATTACATACAAGCTCAACTGGATTGTTTTTGGAACAAAGTCACTTCAATGTCTCAACTCAGGTATGATGCCATCAGTAGTATCAGAGCATTTGGCAATGTGTGTAGAATTCTGTTGGAAATGGCCCTTTTTGCAGGGTTATCCCCAAACCTTTTGCCTTCTTCCTCCTATTTTTTTTAGGTCTGTTTTTGCTGGTTTATTGTCTCTGCGCACTTGACCACTGCTAATCAGTGCTAAAGTGCAAGTCCTCCCTATTGAAATTATACTGTTGATTGGTTTATCCATGATTGGCATATTTGATTTACTAGTAAAGTGCACTAGAGGTGCCCAGGGCCTGTAAATCAAATGCTACTAGTGGGCCTGCAGCACTGGTTGTGCCTCCCACATTAGTAGCCCTGTAAACATGACTCAGACCTGCCATTGCAGTGTCTGTGTGTGCAGTTTTAAACTGCCAATTCGACTTGGCAAGTGTACCCACTTGCCAGGCCTCAACCTTCCCTTTTACTACATGTAAGGCCCCCCTAAGTTAGGCCCTAGGTAGCCCTATGGGCAGGGTGCAGTGTATGTTTAAGGTAGGACATATACAAGTGTGTTTTATATGTCCTATCAGTGAAATACTGCCAAATTCGGTTTTCAAGGTGCAAGGCCTATCTCTCTCAGAGGTTAACATAGGGGCTGCATTTAAATAGCCTTAAAGCGCAGATTCCCTTTGAGAGTAGATAAAAATATGGAATTTAGGGTCTCTGAACTCACAATTTAAAAATACATCTTTTAGTGAAGTTGGTTTTTAAATTGTCTGTTTGAAAATACCACTTTTAGAAAGTAGGCATTTTCTTGCTTATACCATTCTGTGACTCTGCCTGTTTGTGGATTGTCTGTCTGGGTCAGTTTGACAGTTGGGCTGTTCGCACCTCTCCTCTAGACAGTGACACCAAAGGGAAGTGGGGGTGTAGCCTGCATTTCCTGATGTGCTATCTGAGCTAGAGAGGAGGGAGGAGTGGTCGTTCATACCTGAAAGGACTGTGCCTGCGCTCACACAATGCAGTCTCCGACCCCCGGGTGTGCGTCTGGGGCCTGGCCTGAACAAGGAAGGATCTTGCAAACACTTGAGATTTTGCTTTGAAGTTTGCCAACTTCAAAGACAGAACTGGGTATAATAAGAAGACCCAAAACCCCAGACTTTTAGAATCTTTCTGGAATCAAGAGGAACCTCTGCCCAGGAGAAGAGCTGAAGAGCTGAAGGAGGAGTACTGTCCCTTTGCTGTGTTGCTTTGCTGGACTGGCCTGCAGTTGCTGCTTCTGCCTGAAAAGAATGCAAAGGGTGAACTTTGCTGTGTGTCCTGCCTGAGAAAATTCTCCAAGGGCTTGGAGTAGAGCTTGCCTCCTGTTGGAAGTCTCAGGGACACCAAAGACTTTAGTTTCCTCGACCTGCAGCACTGGGATCAGTGTGTTTTATGCTGTTCAAGAGGAGAAACCACTGTGACGCCGCCAACGACGCCACTGGCCTGCACCGTGACCTGCTGACGCCACACGGAGTCGCATTGCCCCGCTTGCACCCCGACCCTGGTCTCACCAACGCTGTCATCGGATGACTTCACGGAGCCGCTGCTCGCACCGCGACCTGTGGGCCCCGCACTCCAGCATCGCCTGCTCACACCGCAGCTTGGGCATCCCCGACAACGACGCTCCTGCTGACACCGGCGCCGCTGCCTGCACCGTGGCCTGTGGACACCACTCGTGAGGTACACAAAGCACTGTCCCATCCCGCACCGCAGCCCCGGTCCACCGACGCAAGCACCATCGACTCCTGTGTCGTCCCCAAGCATCCTGCCTGCACCGTGGCCTGTGGACACCGCTCATGAGGGTCACAAAGCACCGTCCCCTCCTGCACCGCTGGCTTGGGCCTACTGACGACAGCGCTTCAGCAACGACGACGACGCTGCCTGCAGCATGACCTGTGGGCACCGCACGTTGCATCGTCCCACTTCGCACCGCAGCCCCGACGCTATCCACGCCAGCGCACCTGACTTCATCAGCCTGGAGTTCGATCTGCTACGCGTCTGACCTCAAGGGCCCGACGACTCCTGCACTGACTCCGGACCCAACATCGCGACGTAAGTGATGCCACCCTCCGGAACTCACCACGAGGATCACGACGCCCTGCAAATCCAATGTACTGTTTGCGAGTCTTCCCGACACCGTAGCTGGCCCGCAACACCGAGGCCGACCTGAACTGTTGCTTTTGTTGATCACGACGCCGTTATAGCCCCAGGTGGAGCTATCGACTTCAATGAACTGCAGTTTTGAGTAAATCTTGCAGAATTCATATTTTTCTTACTGTATGTCGTATTTGGTCTTGTTTTATATAGATAAATATTGGCTATTTTTCGAAAACTGGTGCGGTGTCCTTTTGTAGTGTTTTCACTTATTACTGTGTGTTATGTGCAAATGCTTTACACATTCCTTCTGAGATAAGCCTGACTGTTCGTGCCAAGCTACCAAGGGGGTGAGCAGGGGTTATCTGAGCGGGTATCTCCCTTATCCTGACTAGAGTAAGGGTCCCTACTTGGACAGGGTGCAAACCAACTGCTATCTAGAGACTCCATTTCTAACAAATGCCAAACTGGTCTGCCACTGCTTTTCCCAAAGTAGACTGTTGTCACTTTTATTAATTCGCTCCTAGAGAAATACATGAAAAGGGCAGTCGATTTGTTTGAGATTAACTCTGACACTGTCTTGCCAGAGGTTGGATGTGACGCCTATGACATGAGGTGATTTAATATTACTTTCCATAAAAAGAAGGTGCCAAACAGCCAGGTGCTGTGGAAAAAGTGTCTCTTCCTCAGTAGGAAAAATGACAATAAATCCAGCTGATTGGATGTTCCTGTCTCTGATAAACCTAACAGAAGTGAGTGTTCCAGCAGATTATGCGCCAAAAGGTATATGAAGAAGAGAAAAAGGTTGGTAAGATACTGATATGGAAGATAAAATCACTGGGTGTACAAATCCGGGTGGAACTGAACGTACCATACCCCAGGATATGAAAACCTGTGTAACTGACATGGTGAGATCTTCTTAATTTTTTATCAGAAATTATATACTCAAACCTTTGTACTTGAAGCTGATAAAAAATAGAACGTTTTTGATGGCAGCTATACAGGATAGAATGACAATGCCCAACAATATTGCCTGAATTGTGTGTTATCTGAGTTTACATTGCATGGACATCCCATCTGGCACAACTACTGGGAAGATGCTCCTCTGAAGAAAATGTATATCTTACATATGCATAATCTGGCTTCTGTGCTAGTTTGATTGATTAATGCAATAGAAGAAGGTGGTGCTGCACTTCGAACGTTTCGTTTGGGCAATCTTGTAGCATTATTGAAGCGATGAAGGATCCGCACTTGTATGGATTAGTTGAGGCCTTTTTCTCTGCTATATACAATTCTCATTTTGTGGTTTGGTGATGTGATCCACAGAATAACCCATAAGAATCAAACTGAGTTTATTCTTTATAGGCCCGTAATATTCAATACACACTATTATAGATTCCTGCCAGGAGACAATCTCTGTTTTGGCTACTTTTCATTTAGAAGCTGAGGAGGCTTCTGATCTGGTAAACTGGCTAAATGACAGGGCAATAATGAAAGATATGAACTTCATACCCTAATTTACCAGGCTGATGATGTCTCCCTAAAGGGGCAACCAAAAGGTTGATCCATAATAGGAATTCTGTGGATTCTGTGGATTTGATAGGTAGGTTTCTCTCTCACCCTTAATTTGTTGTTATCGTTTTGGAGCTTTTAGTGAGATATATTCTCCAGGATAAGGGCCTGAAGGCTAGTCCTAATAGCCTGGTAGATGCATAAATTCAACTTTGTACCAAAGCTAGTGCTCTTTTTGTTGTCACAAGAGGCTGGTGATATTTATCATGAGAGATTTTAATGTAGGAGATTTCTCCATAATCCATGGCTACAGTGTTAGTAAGGATAAAACTGACACTATTCCGTGTAATGTTGAAAAGCAAGGTTTGCCTATAGATCAAAAGGGGTATGAGCCTATGCATTAAATATCTGTGAATTTGGGCATTGAGAACACAGATGAGATGCACAGGCTGACACCTGGTAGGAATGCACTTCATGGCAACACATAATTGCTGGATATATAAATATTATACAAATGGAAGCTATGCCACAATGTTGATTTTACTCAGTATTCTTCTCTAAATTGTAGTAGTAATATTCATCTGGGCCACAATCCCACAGGCGTCACAGTAATACCTCTGTGCCAAAATAAAGGGAGGCGGATGGGCGTACAGTGATTTTCAGATTTACGATCTAGCGATCATCTTATGATGCTTTAGTGCATTGTAATCCTGAAAATGAATGAATTTGGCAGCACCATACTGCAGGATTGTAGTAGCAATATTCATCTGGGCCACAATCCCACAGGCAGCACAGCAACACCTATGTGCCAAAATGGAGGGAGATGGATGGGTGCACCATGATTTTCAGAGTTATGATCTGGTAGCCATTTTATAATTCTTTAGTGCATTGTAAACCTGAAAATTAACTTTGAATTTGGCAATACCATATTGGGGGAGATGAATGCAATAGATTGTTAGGCCTATATGGTTATACATCAAACATAAAAATCCAAGATTCGTTTGGCAAATTGGATTCCACACTTTGCAGGTGTTTTGTCAGTGATATGGTGCAAGGATGAGTAAACTGTTCGTTTGTGAAGAAATCCAGTTTTTGATGCAGAACCTACGTCTGTTGACCCTGATTGGGAAATAAAACTTAGAGGAATGATGCAGTTATTTGGTCTAGAAGTTCCACTTTTTGCCACCAGTTAACGGAGGTATAGGAACACTTTAGATGACACTTCATGAGAACTATCAGTTGCAAAGTATTTAAATATTAGGAGGGTGTCCATGGGCTTAACATGTATAATTGCAACCTGGCAGATCTCCAGTAATGACCCTGCTTCATGCATCTATGACAGTTTGTGTTCATTGAACTGTTAAATTCATGAAGACATTTGGGTTAAAAGGGGGTCTCTCACCTTAGCCAAAGTATCAGAAGAAGCTTTGAAAATGATAAATTACATGATTTATAAGCTTCCAACAGGTCCAATGTCTAACGGAGTTTCAGATATGTCTGTTTGCTGCCAACCATTTGTCGGTACATGGCCCCTTCAGGTGTGGATGTGTCTTGTGCTGGAAGAAGTTAGGTGTTTTATCTTTTTCAAGATGGGTGAACGTATTCAGGTTAAGCTAGCATCCAATATGTGTGTGGCTTTGTTGGGACACTGCTGGGATTTACCACCCTTCCCTTATTACCCTTCTCCCACCAAATAGAGGGAGCTGGCCATCTTGAAAGTCGAATTTTTATATTTCACAATGGCCTCCTGTCAATGGCTTTGCCACCACCAGGGCCATCTTGACACATTTCGGGAATGCTACTATGCTGCTCTTAAGGGGTGTGTCACGAAGATGTGGTGTTTTCCTTTAGCGTTTCTGTGGGATTTAGAGCCTCCTCACATTTTGCCTTTTTTTGCATGATCTATACTCACCCAAAATTGCCCTTTGCTTGCTTCTAAAATTCTAACAATTCATTACTCCATACTAATGATGCTTGTAGCTCTTTGCATACTTCTCATAGATCTGGTCGTCTTGTCATGTAACATGAAGGGTAGGGTTTTGTTCTACACAAACTAACATGGCCATCTATGCACTCTCTGTCAATTGTCTTTTCCCAAACAATAGTGGCTGCGCAATTTCCTGTTTGTCACTTCCTGCTTCTCCTACTCTTTAACAACGTCATGTTCTTCCCTATGTAAAGAATGTAACCATGCCAGTCCATGTGTCACAAAAGCTCCAGTAACTCAGCTGTAGTGGTGGGTTTCTCCCTTCTGGTTCCTTGATTCTGCTTTCCTGTGCTTTCCTGCCTCGAAGAATCTTGTTCCATCTCCTAGAATCTCTCTTTCATTTCCTGGAATCCCTACTCCATCTGTTGTTTCTTTTTTGCTAAATCTCCTAAAATCCTGTTCTATTTCCTGGAATCCTACTCCAGCTGGATCTGGTCCACATCAAATCCAATCTGGGGTTTGTATTATCTACTTGAAATCCCCTGCCTGCCTAGAGGGTTTTTCATGCTGCAATGATCCCAACCCCCCCCCCACTGAATGGCCCTTTAAAGAGGCACCTCTTGCAACGTGGAGGCCATCTTCAGACCATTACAAATATACTTCCAAGATGGCTGGTCCCTGCTGCTGACTTTGCAAATGCCTGCATATGCAATAAAACCATCTTGCACTGGCAAAGTCAATTGAAGTGACCAAAAAGCATGTGAGACTGATTAGCTTTGCAATACTTGTTATTAGTTGTATATCTGTAAAGTGGTTGGAGGCACAGATTGAATGTGTGTGTTCACCACACTAACAGGGGCACATTAGCAGGCACTTTGGAACCAGCAGCACTTTGATCCACCAACTTCTATGCACATTTCCCACTGTTGATATTTTAGAACAGCAATATTCTACAATTGATAGGCAGACATAAGAGGGTACAGCTTATGGATGAATATTTCATTACCAAATATGATTCAAACTAACCTGATTTGATGTATTTATACTTAAGCACACATTTACCACAGAAGGCTTCTCTGTTCTAGTATTGCCCTATTTGGGGAGACTAGTTTGAACCTACCCTTGCTCACTGTGAAGAAATGGGATTTGAATGTTTTTTCGTATGTCTAATGATGGTAAATGCTATATGGTCGTAGTGAAATGTGATGGTAGTAATTGTGTCCAATTTTCTATACCTTACAACTTCTATCACGTGCATGACAAGATGAGGGATTGAGGTTTGCTTCAACATGTGTATTCTGCAGGTTATCTTGACTCCCTGCCACACTGCAACTCACCACCTTCATAGGTACACCCTGACTTCATGGCACTAACACTGATCCTCTCTACTTCTTCAATGAGTTGTATGTTTATCTTTCATCCAGTCATATAAGTTTGCAGAGAACAAACTTCACAACTCTAGATATTCTCTCCACACTGTGTGTCAAGACGTTTTCCAAGTATTTGGTATTGTGTTTAGCAGTGGTCCCGGATATAATATTTTGATTAATTCTGATAAAGTGTTTTTAAATACAAAACATTAATGCCATAATGTGCAGAATTAACATGTAGGCCTTAGAAGAAAAACAATGCTTTTAAATCTTGGGAAATGCAGTATGCTGGCACAATTACATATATTAGTCTTGAAAAGCAGAAGTAGTATTTTCTCTAAAACTGACCTACGTTAAGAATGTGAAATGTTTATTTTCTGACAGGCTGACGTGCTTGTGAAAGCAATGACTTAGTGTAAAAGGGGTTAGTTTTGACCTTCCCCTAGGCAAATTTTTCATAGAATACAACAATGGTATTAAAATGATTTTGTTTAACTCTGCAAGGTATTTCTAATCATACAAGACCTTGTAGAGTGAATGAATAAGTAGCTTGTGTTTTAGTGAAATAATGTCGAAGCTTAAACATTAAACAACAGTTTTCTTAAGGAAAATACATTATGAGAACCCTTGTGGATCTATACAAAGTAGTTGAAAAAATGATTCACTTAAACATTGCTGCCTGTGGCTATTGTTTTCTTGGTGAGAAGACAACAAAAGGTTCCTGTTCCTACTAAGACATTGAAAGCTGATTGGCTGACTGGAGAAAGAAGAAACATGTTGCAAAGGCTTATATTATGATGTTTGTAGTAATGCAAGTTCATAGAGTAGGTCAAACTTATTGCTCTTCATTGAACTTTCCCTGTCCGAATGTATGCTGCTCTGAGACTCTACTGAGTTTCTTAAACTTCTCATCCTACTGATTTGGATTGCCTGAGTCTTTTTTACTTGGTGTATTTGGTCTTACAATAGATGTCACTTCAGACATGGTACAATATCTGTGACTTTCAGTGCCGATTTTAGCATTGGCAGATTTAGTGCTAACTGTAATATATCATGATTAATGTCTGCCATCACATGAATTTGTGGCAGTTGAATTTGCTCTGGCAGAAATTCCACTGTGCCTTATTGATGGAAGTCTCCTCAAGAGGCATAATTTCATTTATCAACCAGACGCATGCTCAATCTATGCCTAGTGCACTGTGGATGTTTTCGACAGTTGGACCCTAAATCAGGGCCACAGACTTTTATTTAGATTGCTTTTTAGAGGTTCAGAGAGGAGAGAAATGTGAGACACACAACAGAGAAGATCAGAGACAAAAGGAAGATTGGTAAATTTTGGAAAGGCATTGCTTTAGGATTCATCTTTTTCTCATTCTGTATGCACTCCCTCATGTCTACAATACTGTGCCTCCAACATCAAGTACCTAGCATACCCCCATCTCGCTTTATGACTGCCCCTGTTAGACTCCAACAATTGACAGCTGTGTAGTTGTGTCTGAGTGTGAAATGTGTTCGGACCCAAGTAGATTAATTTGTGATGTAATATGTAGAATTATGCTTTGGTTGGAACTTATTGAAGGTTCTCCTGAATGACAGTGGACTGGGTATTTGGCGAGATAATACTGTGACTTGTGCCACTCATGGCATCTTTTTTATAGTAGTATTGCTCCATTGAGGCCTTGTCTCCTCACTGCTTTTGTGGCTCTTCTCCATTTCGCAGCATGGTTCTCCCATTGACATATCAGTTATAGGAATCTTTCCTGATTCATCCCACAATCTTCCTATTCTCTTACCTTTACACATCAAAGGCAGTCTTTGGCTGCTTATACCTGTCCAGTCTCTAATATGCATTCTGTGTATTTCAACATTCTGGAGGTGGACCAACAGGAACATCATGTGGCTTCCATTGATGGACTTATGTTCCTGGGGCTCTGCATACTTCTTTTACTTTGTACAATGCCCTCTCCTGGGTATTTAATCTTCTTCCCTTTCTGCTGATACTTATGTTTTTTTTAAGTCTAGGGTTGTTCTAGACTCCATGGGCCTGATTCCAAAAGATAAACTTGCACTTTAGTGAGACTTATTTTACCAAATGTATCTTCACAACTGCGGAGTCTCCACACTTGTGGTTTGTGAATAGTGAAAAAATTGTAAACTTCCACAGAAGTTTACGTTTAGCGTGAATCAGGTGGAAGTAGATAAGAGGGAGGGGTAGACTTGCTTCAGGTTGTAGATCCAGGCAGGGCCTTTCAAAGGTCGGAGAAAATCGCATCACTGTGCTCCTGAACGTCAATTCACCAAAATGCCAGAGGTAGCGGAAGTGACATCAAACACCCTTTGACCTTCAATTTCACTCACACACACGTTTACATATACACACATTTACACTTATACACATGCTCTCTCTCAATAAAACACATATTCACCCAGAAGCATGCACACAACACACATTTAAAAGCACTTTTTTTACTTAGTTTAGCTGCCAGGGAAGGCCACATTCCAGCTGATTGTTATAACTTTTTATTACAATAACAAAATGAAACACTATTCACTATTAGTGTAATAAAAATGTTGAAAGAAAACAGAGAGGGGAGCTCTAACTGACATCCATAAGGACGAAATGCCACTTTGTTCCTGGCACTGATTGTGCCACCTCTGAGGACTGGGGTTGCAAAGTCAGTGCCAGGGGTCACAAAAGTCAAGCAAAGGGTTGCAACTGCAACCCCTGGTAACTCCTAAATGACGTCCATGACTGTGCTTGCCTCTTCTCAGTTAAATCTTTTGTTAGATGTGAAGGTTTGGTGCCTCTCCTTGTAGTAAGATGAAGCCCAGAGGACTCTAAAATTGATCTGTGCAAGGCAGGACTGGTTGTACCTGCCATCTAGTTGAAAGGGTGGGGGCCACTTTTGTTATTGGGGGCAGTTCTATAGCAGTGCAACAGTTTTAAAAGCACTGTAGAGTTACTTTTATATTCAACAGTGTTAAGACAGCAATAAAAGTGCTGTGATAACTCTGGTGATAAATGGACTTGCTAGAGAGAGATTGAGGTTTTGTGTAGTTGCAGTTTAGACTTATCAAGGTAGTGAAGAGGGTTAATATGCCGGCTGTAAAGAATGTATACTATGCAGATCACAGAATAGTGTTTTATGTGCATATCTCATCGGTATACTGCTTTTGCCACAGGGCTCCTTTTCTTACTGCGCAGTTCATAAGATACAACCATAATCTAGCAAGGTGAGCTATGAACGGCCATCAAAAAGCTGCATGCAAACTGCATGGTATAAGTTAGAAAGTTATGTTTTATTCCGAGTCTTTTATTATCCTAATTTTGTTAAAAGGGCTTGTTTGGGTAGAAATAAATTATTAGTAAAGTCATCCCTAACCACTGTGTTACATTTGGAATCCTGTGTTTATGCTTCCCCAGGGGAAGCAGTCTTATAAACCGCCTACCACTATGGATGACATATGAATCCTACCCCTTGTAGTCATGTTTATCAACATGTTTTATACACTGGTTTACACACGTATGATTCATTGTCCCTGTATGTGTGTGTAATGTAAAGTGCTCCAACACCCAACGCTGGTAATAAAGGCCCCATAAAACAAATGCAATACATGTTAGAGAGGGGCTATGGAGAGATGAGGGGCACTGTTTGAGGGTGATGGTGTGGAATTCATTGAAGAACCCCAGTAAAGATTGCTATATTGGTACACTTAAAGGTCATCATTTACTATGCTTTAAAAACGAAAATAAATGAATATACAATGAAAATGTAGAATGTGCAGTTTTTGCTATTTTGTCCCAATTTTCTTTTTGGGGGGAGGACCCTTCAAACTCCTATTGTAGTACTCAGGATCGCTCGCTATACAACCTCTGGGGGCTGGTCTGACAAACCTTGGCAGAGCTGCTTTGAGTTCCCAGTCCAGCCCTGATTGAAAGATAAGTAAAAAAATGTGACAGGAACAGTCAGGTGCTATAGGAATGAGTACATGGGCATAAGAGGTTACGTGGTGCCAGTGCCAGAAACTGTACTAAAATGTATTGTCTCTCTTTGATCTATATGCAGTGGAGACAGAGGGGCAACAACATTCGGGGCCCATTACCAAAGCAATTTCCAGTCATAAACGTACATGCACAGCTCGAAATGTCGCCATTTACCCATGTCAGTTATCCACAAAAACTACCCAAAAGGCATTTACTACTGGGTACAACTACAATTTCATTTGAGAGCTTGTGAATGCCCAGATACCTGGGACATTGTGGATTCCTTTCCTACTCTTTCCTACCTGGAAATTGTCAGAGATTTGCTACAGAAAAGGACTGAAGTAACTCCCCTTTCTTTGCAGGAAGGTGTATAGATTACCCTCAAAGTTGACGGAACGTGGTTTCTACATGGAAATCGCTTTCCCCAAGGAATAATAGAATCGGTGTGTAATTGTACACCATGCATAATTCCACACTGCAACACAGTAGCAACCTTGAAACAAAAAAACACATGATTTACGGGAATTATACTCCGTATGCACTTGGGAAGCTGCAGTTGATGTGCTACTGCTAAGTTTTGTGAACAGGAAAAAAATGAAAATCTGCACCTGTGTTCAGTATGTGAATCAAACCGACAGATGTTAATACGTGCAGACAGGAAAAGATTGGCGTCATACTGCTTTATAGTTGTGGGAGCTAGGCCTACAAGTCGCACCCGGTACAAATCTAAACACTGCGTTTCATGATGAGTCCAAAACTGCATTGCATGCCACTGGGTTGAAACCAGAAACATATTTGCTGATTACTGTACCTGCCCTGCTGTATCAAGGATTTCAAAATGGACGAACTCCCCGTCTATGGACGCAGTGTGTCTGTAAATCATTTCTGTGGAGAACAAAGAATATCAGTTGGCTTTTGATCTTGCGACAAAGGAAGTGTACAGTACCTTACATTTGTAAATATCTGCGGCGTAGGTAAAGTCATACAGGTGTAGCCGCGCCTCCGTTTGATGTCAGTTCTGTCCTAGACCTCTATGCACTTAGGCAGTTTGCATGCCCTAGCATTCAAAAAGAAGCATTCCATCGCAAGGACTATTGACTAGTTATGTTTTCTGGAAGTGCTCTATCGTGGCCTGGCTTCTTTCTGTTTATATATCCTCATTGGCCCAGATTCTGGTGACAGATGGCTGATGGAGCTGAATTCTGGTCAGTTGACCAAGACTATGTGCCTGCATCTTAGTGGAGTTTGTAAGGCTCAGAATAAAATTACTTACACACTCTCCTGGGGTATGGCATCTCTTTGGAAGCCTTTAACTTAATATATATATATTTTTAGTACAGAACTGTTATAATTCATCACCAGATGGTACAATTTTAGGTGAATAAGACAAACTCTCTCTGTGCCATTAGGGACAGACACAGCATCACGTCCTGGGCTTTTCTGTGTTGTCATAATGGATTGTGGGCGTTGTAGTCTTAGACTTAATGACCTGGAGTGAGCGGGTCACACTCACATTCGGTGAGCATGAGGATTGATCCTGTGGTTAGAGAATGGCTAAAACTGGAGGTTACAAGAGTACAAGAGCACAGCCTTGTTCAACAACACTCAGGGCAGTATTGTGATGGAGAATGAGCATCCTGCTATAGGAAATACTATACCAATATTGAAAGCTAGATTTGTATTCGTATTTGTTTGTTTGCATAGCATGAGGAACAGAAACTCTGTATAAAGGTTAACAACGAAACATAGGAGTTTAACCAGGGTTTGGTGAGAAACACCAGACTGAATGGTGGACGGAGGGCAGTGAGATGTGGCATGCTGAAACATGGTCACAGTGAGCATTACAGATGTGAGGTGGACCTTAGTGGACAGAGTTTGGGAGACTGACACTACTCCATTTGATGGGGATAGATTTGAGGGCATTTCTGATAGTACCGAGGGAACTGGCATATTTTAAGTCAGGGTGGGGACCAGAATGGCGAAAACCAGAATTATGGCGAGGTGTAGCATATCTGGAGCTGTTGATTTGGAAATAGTGATGTGTCGTTGAGTTTGTGATCACCTGGGATGTGCTGTATTTATTAAGAAGAGATCACGTGTAAAGAGTAAGGGGTGCAAGTCATAGGTGGATAGAATTTGAAGCTGAAGTCAAAAATGAAAAATGATTTGTGGTTCCCAATGAAGCAGCATGCCTGGTGTCCGGAGTAAATGAGGGAGGCATATCTGCTACGATCGAACTGGGTATATTGCTGTCAGTGCTTAGAACTCTTTGAGAGGGCTGCAAGGAACAGGAGGAGAATATTGGCTTCCCATGGTGAATATGCGCCCTAAAGAATGGGGAATTAACTACGGTACAAATCGTACATCCTGAAAGAGCTGCTTTAAAAATGGTTATGCGCCTCGAACATTGTAATGAATAATAAATGATTGGGCTGTGGGAATTGCCTTGAATAGAGGGTGGTGCTGACATGATATAGAAATTACAGTAAGCTGCTCTATCGTTTCATCAAAGGTAGAGAGGCAAGGGGTGATGTCCTGTGCCTTTACCAATGGTTTCTAAGTATTTCAACCTCACAGGGCCCACAACCTGCTAACATAAATCAAAAAGGTAATAAACTTGTCTATTCCTTACCTCTCATGTTCTCTTTTACCATCCAATTGCCCGCCCAACTTTCACATACCTTATGGTCCCCACTCAGTTTTCCCATTACATACATGTCCTACATGTTACATACATAGCCTTCTGCTTTTTCAGTGCTGAAGAACTACGGGAGAAAACAGAAGTTACATTTTCAACATGAGTCTGTGTATGTGGGACAGCAAAAAATGTTTATTGCTGGGGTCTCCTTACCACAAGTTTAAAAACAGGAAGGCAGAGCAACAGACTCTACTTCTCTTTTCCATCAACATTTTTCGGAGCTCGAATATTACCCCTATGGGCTCAGGGGTCTTACATAGGAATACAAGTATCGTTCAAACACTGTGAAATAATCCCTACTTCATAGGGCATGTTCGCCAGCCTCAGAATGGGGAGCAGGAGCGATGAGGAAAAGTTATTTTTGTCCCATTCCTTGAAGAGATCTTGCAACATGCGATTGACAAAGCTCTCAGCACATGTAGCACATTTCACAGGGCGAATCACTGTAATCGCAGTCCGCACTATGAAACAGGCCATGGCCATGCTTCCAAGCAACACTCACAGCCGACTAGGTGTGGGCAGAGGGTGTATATAGGCCCTGCGACTGCAAACTACGTGCCCAACACCAAAGCATCTCCTGCCTCGCTATTAGTGTCAATAGTGCAATGGAAGTGAGGCAGTGATGGCCAGGTCCCATACATCTCTGCAGCTCCGTCTGTGTTGTAGCCTGTCTGGAAGAGCAGCGCCATGAAGGCTGAGGAGAATGGTTCTTATCTCATCATGGACCTCCTACACTGCTGCATGACCCACTGAGTGCCACTTTATAACTATTATATAACAAACTAGTTTTTTTATTGTATCACTTTAGCACCTACGATTATATCTCTGCCCTGAGTGGCCTTTATTAAAAATTTTGAACCACTCCCTTTCTTGTGTGACAATTTTATTAATGAGTCAAAAGGCAATTCAGTTTTCTTGTTTCTTCAATATAGGCCTTTATATTTTATAGAATGGAGCAACTCTATGGTCTATTAAACCAAGACAGATAGTTCTACAAAGTGCACCCTGAACTTTTTCAAAGGTGCTCTCAAATGTGATGATCATGAAGAAGTAGGGAGAATAGTAATAGCATAAAGCCACAGTGTTTGGTCATAATTGGAAAATGGGATGCAGTGTGCAATTCAGTTCCTGGATGGACTTCACATTGTTAAACGCTTGCAACTGGCCTCAGCATGTTATACAAGAGCATTCAAAATATCTTTGTTTTTTTTAAAAGATGGGGAATCGCTTCTTCTTCAAGGAACAGGTACACCTTGGGCAGAAACAGTAAAAGCTTTCCTCCTTCAGGGGGCAGCAGTTGCAGCTCACTGGAGTTACAGGGGGTGGGGCAGCCTGAGCAGGGGCCAGGGGAGGCTTGGGAATAATAATAAATTTAACACAAAAATAAACTGACTTCTGCTCTGCGCCGCCACTCCTCCCTCTCCTCAGCAGGCAGGCATTGGGTACTCCTCACCTGCCCTGTGGGCAATCCTGACGCTGCCCAGCCAGGGTGCTCTCAGGTGGACTGGAATCCTGTGCCTGCTCTCTCCAACCCGGCAACACAGGGCCAGCTGGAGAGAACACAGTGCGCATGTGTGTTTTTCCGGCCTGAGAAGGCCGGCCCAACATACATGCGCACTGAGGGGAGTGCTCTGTGCACTCCCCTCCATGGCTTTCATCTCCAATGCCCCCCCCTTTTACTACAAAATGATAAAAAAAACATAGCTTATGATCGTTTTGTGGTAAAAGGCTTGCAGCTGCTGCTGCTGGTGGGGGGAGATGCTCCTCCGCCATAGTGGAGGAGCCGCAACTGGAGGACAGGTACAGCTAGGGGAGCATCAGTACAAACTTTTCCCATCATAGATCCAGCAGGGCAGAGTTGTACAAGGTTTCATTGCCTTTAGAGCAAGTATACTTAGGGCATGAGTAACATGTAATTTCCAGACACCTCTGTGGAGTGGGTGCTTAACTCACTGTGAGGAATGAATGTTCAGGAGTATGAGTGAGTTAATATGCACGTTTTTTGGTGCCATTCTCACGTGATACTACACATCAACACTCTGAAAGACCTGCTGCTTCGGTTGATTCATTAGTTCCCCATGAATAGGGAAATTGAAGTAACCTAGTAGTAAAGAGTTATTTTGAGCAACCTCACCACAGCCACTATGACTATGCTGTAGACAGGTACACAATCGCCAACCTCTTCGAAAATGTTTTGAATGGGTGAGCATCAGGCTCTGTGAAATCCCAGCCTGAGTGCTGTACCAATTCACAAGGTGGAGGGCTGACAGTGGATCTACATACACTTTATAAACAACAGCAGCACAGGTCATTTTGATTTAATCCCCTGGGTGCCTGGGACATAACTGTTATGTCCTGCAAGGGCCAGGTCCAGGACCTCGGGTGCCCAGCACATATCAGTTACGTCCTGCACATGGCCCTCGGAGGGAGTGCTAGCGCTCCCCCCGAGGGCCTCCCACCACCTCCCAAGGGCAGGGCTGGAAGTGGAATCGCTTAGGCAAGGTTCACTTCCCAGGGGGCCATTTTTGTTTTATAAGTCTTTTTCTGCTCTATAGTAATTAGGCCAATCTGCCCCCCTGGGAGGCAGAAACCACTAGACACCAGGGATTTATTTCTTTTGCACCAAATTCATGCAGGGGGAGCAACTTTTTAGGCAAGGGGAGTTCCCTTGTGGGGCAAATTTAGTTATAGGCCATTTCTGTCCTCCTTGGGGGCAGATGGTCCTATTTCTGTAAGGCTCATCTGCCCCCCAGGGGGGCAAATGGCCCACCAGACACCAGGGAAGAATTATTTTTTTTAAAAAGAGGGAGGGGTATGGCCATGCCCCCACCCCAAATAAATGGGGACAAAGTTGTTCTGCCTACCGGTGGGCAGATGGGTCAATTACTACCAATCCACTCCCTGGGAAGTGAGGGGGGGGCAGAAAGCCTACTAGATGCCAGGGAATAAAAAAAAAATATTGGGGTGGTGGCTACCAAAACAGTATGGGCATGGTTATGCCCCCACCCCAACTAAAGGGGTAACAGTCTTTCAGCACTCCCCCCGCACACCAAAACATCTTATCCCAATGGCAAGCTAGAGGACATTTGATTATTTTGGGTTTTGGTTTTACATTTGGGCCATGAGAGCTTGTCTAACTTTCAAAGTTGTCCCACTGAGAATGGTGAGGGCTGCACTTTTTTAACTTTGGGGATGCTGCCATGCAGAAAATCTACAAGACCTAGACGCATCTGAAAACTAAACATGTGGGTGAGTCCAGGGTGGTGTGCTTCACATGCACCCGCACCATTTTCCTACCCACAATGCCCTACAAACCTCCAATTTTGCTGGAAATCATGCATTGTCCCCACATTTCTGTGATGGAACCTGCTGGAATCTGGAGGAATTCACAAAATTTCTACCACCCAGCACTGTCGCATCTCTATCGATAAAAATTCTGCCCCACTTATCGGCCTAAAAACATTTTTTTTAACTGCCCATTTGCACCAGCTTTGGTTCCTCCTCATTTTCAACATGTTTTTGGCTCTTCCCTGTCACAGGCACTTGGCCCACCTACACAAATGAGGTATCATTTATCGGAAGACTGAGGGAAATCTTAAGTTATAGGACATTTGTGCCAGTGTGAGGATCCCACAACACATGTGATAAAAATTCGATTTTTTAGCTAAATTTGAGGTTTGCTGAGGTTCTGGGTAAGAAAACATTCGGGGATCCACGCCAGTCACACCTCCCCGGACTCCCTTGGGTGTCTAGTTTTCAGAAATGTCTGGTTCTGGTAGGATTCCCTGGATGGCTGCTGAGCCCAGGACCAAAGACGTAGGCACCCCCCTAACAAAAACAGATAGTTCTGTATTTGATCATTTTGATGTGTCCAGTTAGTGTTTTGGGGACATTTCCCGTTGCGGGCACTGGCCTACCCACACAAGTGAGGTGCCATTTTCATCGGGAGACATGGGGGAATGGTAGGTGGAAGGGAATTTGTGGCTTGTCTCACATTCCAGAACTTTCTATCACAAAAATGTGAGGAAAACATGTTTTTTTGCCAAATTTTAAGGTTTGCTAAGGATTCTAGGTAACAGAACCTGGTGAGAGTACCACAAGTTACCTCATCCTGGGTTCCCCTACGTGTCTAGTTTTAAGAAATGTCCAAGTTTGGTAGGTGTCCCTAGGTGCTGGCTGAGCTAGAGGCCAAAATCCACAGCTAGGCACTTTCCAAAAAACAAGTCTGTTTTCTTCGGAAAATGTGATGTGTCCATGTCGTGTTTTGGGGCATTTCCTGTTGCGGACACTAGCTCTACCCACACAAGTGAGGTTCCATTTCTATCAGGAGACTTGGGGGAATGCTGGGTGGAAGGAAATTTGTGGCTCCTCTCAGATTCCAGAACTTTCTGTCACCGAAATGTGAAGAAAACATGTTTTTTTTACCAAATGTTAAGGTTTGTAAAAGGTTATGGGTAACAGAACCTGGTGAGAGAAACAAGTCACCCTATCCTGGATTCCCCTAAGTGTCTAGTTTTGAAAAATGGTAGGTTTCCCTGGTGCCAGCTGAGCTACAGGCCAAAATCCACAGCTAGGCACTTTCCAAAAAACATGTTAGATTTTACTGTAAAAATGTGATGTGTCCGTGTTGTGTTTCCTGCTGAGGGCATTAGGCCTACCCACACGAGTGAAGTACCATTGTTATCGGGAGACTTGGGGGAACACAGAATAGCAGAACAATTGTTATTGTCCCTTGTCTTTCTCTACATTATTTCCTTCCAAATGTACAACAGAGTGTAAAAAAAGACTTCTATTTGAGAAATGCCCTGTAATTCACATGCTAGTATGGGGACCCCGGAATTCAGAGATGTGCAAATCACTGCTTGTCAATACCTTATCTTGTGCCCATTTTGGGAATACAAAGGGTTCCTTTATACCTATTTCTCACTCTTTATATTTCACCAAATGAATTGCCGTATACCCAGATTACAATGAAAACCCCTTGCAAGATGCAATGGGTACCTAGAGTTCTTGATGAACCTACAGGCCCCATACATCCCCGCAACCATAAGAGTCCAGCATACATTACGGTATATTGGTTTAGAAAATCTGACATTGCAGTAAAAAACGTGGCGAAAAATGGCAGTTTTTTTTACCTCAATTTCAATATTTATTTTTTTCAGCTGTTATTTTCTGTAGGAAAACCTTGTAGGATCTACACAAATGACCCTTTGTTGAATTCAGAAAGTTGTCTACATTTTAGAAATGTTTAGCTGCCTGGGATCCAGCATTGGTTTCACACTCATTTCTGTCACTAACTGGAAGGAGGCTAACAGCACAAAAAATAGTAAAAATGGGGTATGTCCTAGTAAAATGCCAAAACTGTGTTGAAAATGTGGTTTTCTGATTTAAGTCTGCCTGTTCCTGAAAGCTAGGAAGATGGTGATTTTAGCACCACAAACCCTTTGTTGATGTCAGGGGAAAAAAACACATGCCTTCTTCTGCATCCCTTTTTTCCCATTATTGTTTTTAAAAAACGAAATTCTTGCTGTGTTTTGGCTAATTTCTTGGTCTCCTTCAGGGGAACCCACTAACTCTGGGTACCTCCAGAATCCCTAGGATGTTGGAAAAAAATGACACAAATTTGGCGTGGACAGCTTATGTGGACAAAATATTATCAGGGCCTATGTGCAAACTGCCCCAAATAGCCAAAAAACAGGCCTGGCACCTGAGGGGGAAAAGGCCTGGCAGCAGAGGAGTTATACAGACAATGCACATGACCTAATACAACCTATGGATTGTATCACCATTAGTTGCAATCTTCTCTCTTTTTTTTTGCAAACGTATCTTCTCGCCCCATTTCATGAACAGTGAGTAACACGCTCCTGTGACAAGGCAAATTGGACATTTCTATTAAGTTACACACAAAAAGCTGTGCGTTTGTCAAACTGAGCTGTTTTCTATTCCTCAACAAGATCTTTTGATTGCTCATTCAAGGATAAGACACATTTCAAAAGCGGCCCTCATGTTTCCATTGATAGGTTGTGGACCGAGCAAAAGGTGTAGCAGCCGACAGCCTGCATGGTGCCATTCCACTCACGCCTGAGCGTTACTGATGTCCCGCATTCCCGGCAGCGACTGAGGCGTACAGCACGCATTCCCTCATGGAACCTGGGGGTACCCTCAGAAAGCCCTTCCGAAAGTGGCATTTGTGCAGATTGACATGAGATGAAAGAGCAGTTCTGCCTTAATTTCACTTGGTTACAAAATGGCGTTTTCTATTTCAGTAAAAATTCCCGCATTGCTGTTTTTTTAACTGATTTGATGTTTTTATATCATTATCATTTTTTTTACAAAGTTTACAAACATAAAACACTGTTTTATACCTTACCCTTCAGTAGCTTTACAGTTACAAAGCGAGTGTATTTGCTAAAGTAACCAGTCCATCTTCTTTCTACATTTACAATAGGACTGCTATGTGGAAATGTTGCTTGGTTCCAGTTTGGCCGTCAAGTTGTGTTGTTTCACTATCTTTCGGCTCACATGTTAATGTCCGACCACGAAATTTCCTCTTACTCTACAAACCAAAACCCTTTTAGGCGTGTGCGGATGGTCCCTCGACTTCGTTTTGAAAAGCGAAGAGACCAAAGGGGAAGTCCCTGGAACATGAAAGAAACAAGAATTCAGAAATATGCCTCGCCCTTCTCGGAAGATTTTTTTTCCAACTTTTCAGTTGCAAGCCAGGAAGTAAACATTATTGCAGTCCTTGGGTAGCATCATCTGTTAGCGTCAGAAGCCGTCCCTCCAACCAGCACAACACTAGTCATTTCCTTATCTTGGAGGAAACAAATCCAATTAAAAACTGATAAAATCAACAACAAAAATGGTGGGCACATTAGATAGTTCACACAGGGCGACAATTGCTGGGTGATCTAAGGCTGCCCCTATTTTGTGAGTGCTAGGACTGGTGCCATATCTGCTGCAGGTGCCTTCCTCCTTCGCCTCTGTTAACGCAAAAATCTTGATTAGAAATTATTAATGAATGTTTATGTATTCTGAATAACATAAAATGTAGAAAATGATTAACTTAGAAAAATAATGTACACGTTTGAAATTGTTCCCTCGGTGAGTGACTACCAAGTTCACAAATTATATTAAAAGAGCAACTAACATATGTGAAATGCTAAAAATATATTAAAATAATGTAGTAGTATGTCATATTGAGAGATATAACTTATGTTTTGCATTATACTGTAGAGCTTAATTAGCCAAAGTCGTGGCCGAGTTTTGCCAGGCCTCGTGCAGAAGCTGAATATTAAGAAGCTGAATATTAACGTTCAATGTAAGATAGTGACGGCTGAACTAACCGTGAACTGCTCATTGTTTAATAAAATCTGCTTAGCTGAAAAACTTTACGTGAACCGACAGACAGGAGATGATGGAATAAAATTGTAACAGAAAGTGTGAAAAGCATACTGAATGTACTTTCCCAGGACTCGAACAATAGAGACACTGACTGGAGAAGAAGATGCAACATTTTCGATACCAGACGAGCTGGATGATGAGAACATCATACAGTGAACCAATCAACAATCTGAGAACTGTGTAATATTAGAATTCAGAGATTTGAATTACAAAGTTCATCGTTTAGGGTAAAATCGTGTGATTAATTGACCAATTAGGAATTGGGGGATAGTCTGGGTGACTTTAATATGATGACGTGACCAAGGGAGAAAACTTCAGATAGACTGAGAGATATAGATGGAGATGGATGGAGATAGATGTTAGGAGAGAGACCCTATTCTAAATTGATGAGAGATAGAAGAGATTCCAGATTCTATCATTGGGCTCTTGAGAGCCTGATGTGATGCTGATCAAGTGATGACCTGAAGACGAAGACTGACTTTGTTGCTGATCCATACTGTGGATAGGTAGTTATGACAATGTGACTGAATTACCTTTCTTTGCCTTGTTCTTTCTAGGTACCAACTGCGCTGCTAGATGTTTCCAAATTCATGTTCTAAACTGTTTTTCGCATGAAATCCCACATGATAATGCTAATCTGGATTAGATGAGGTTCCTATTCTAGGATACTGACAACTACAGAGACTAATGTTTGACGGTCTGATTTGCTGAACTCTGCTACTTATTTTGACTTATTCACCTTTGATCCATATGTTGACTTATGCTAATGCTTTAGAATGTATTATGTCTCAAGTTTTGATTGGATTATATTATTTGTGGTTAGTAATGAATTAATCTTGATTTGAGTTGAATAACGTTTGAAATAAAGTTTGAAATAATCTCATGATTTAGTATTGTAACTAACAGGCAAATACATTACTAAAACATATATTGAGTTGTGGTTATTCATGATTGAAAGGTCATGGTGTGATGTTATTAACTGCTGTTTAATGATTTGCTTAATGGTTATTGATTTTGTGTATTGATTATTGAGAACATTGGTCACACCGTAGCTAGGATACTCCATGCGAATCAAAAGGTTCATCAACCTATGCGGGTCCCCTTGCAAGTTTACTTATTAAGGACCAGGCGCACAAGCACCTCCCTTGCATGCAACAGAGTGTGGTAACATAATGGACAAAACAAGTTCCCAGCTTTCTAGAGATTGTTTACTGAATAGTAATACACATTTTACTGGTGGGTTAGCTGAAGATCACCCCTTGATAGTTTCCGGGTACAGTTGGAAGACAGGCACCTAAGTGATCACTTTCATCAAGTATCTGAAGATATGCAAGTTTAAAAATGGTTCAGTATTTGTGACCATTGTGTTTCTGAAGTTCCCTAATTGGGATTTTTACATTACAGAGAAACTTTAAAAAATAAATTAATTTACATAGAGATTTGTTACAGATAAAAGCAATTGGAGGAAAACACTTGTTCAGAGAAAGTACTGTCGGGAAAATGTTTAAGAAAAAAAAATATTTTAGATTGCTACAATGTATAATACACCTATTAAATTATTATTATCATTTTTATTTTCAAACTTGTAAAGGACACAGATGCCCAAGGGTGTGCCATTGATGAAAACGTAAAGTAGCAGGAGACAAAGCTATGCTAAAGTTTCATTTAGCCGTAAATAAAAGTGTTTGCATCAATCTTTTTGAAAGCGGCTTCATCGCTGGCGTAAGAAAGGCATTCGCAGCCCCTGCAGTGTGGGAGGGCCCCCGAGCTCCAGGGGGCCCACTAAGCACAGTACACTTTGCACGGGCACCGGGCACCTGGCTTGAGCGCTCATGACTGGGTGGGTGGGAGGGGGCCCCTCCATGTACTTTGCAAGGGGGCCCCCTCAAGTTTTGTTATGCCACTGGACTTCATTTGCTGTGACTGCATACCAGGTCAGAAAAATAGAGAATATTTATCGGAGTAAAACAAAAACAAAACGCTAAAAGTCCAATAAGTAAAAGTCGAGATATGAATTTTTAAAGATTAAATGTGAAAACAGTGCTTAGTCACTAGCGGTCAAAAGGTTACTTGCGGTCCTGAGGGACCGGTGCAAATACAAAATCCAGGCCGACCACGATGGAGTGTAGGCCGGTTACAGAACCCATGAAGAAAATAGTACCTGGGATGTAGCAAAGTGTTGACGCAGAGGGCATCATGCATCAGTATTTTCCACCCAGTCAGGTCATTGTGTCATTGTCAGGCTCCACTGAAGTAAATGCGATGTGTCGTTGTCAAACCCCATAGAGCGTCCCCATTGGGCCATGCAGGCTATGAATCTGCTGTCTCAAGCAGCCTCTGTGTCAGTGTCAAGGGAGCGATACGTCAGAATTTCTCCTGCACTCACTGTGCTGTCGCAGTGTTTACAAAAATCAGCTGCAGAACCCATTTCTGAGCCCCAGAACTGGAGGGGGCACCTCAGGAAAGGGTAGGACTCACAGATGGCAGTGTCCAGCAGCAACAGAGAGTCGTGGGCAGTCTCTGATGTCCCTTAGACTGCAGAAATAGGGGGCAAGCCAACAACCTCTTGGAGAAGCTTGGGTTCAAAGGCGTAAAGAACAAGTCCAGTCCTACTCACTGCAGGCAAAAAGCAGCAGCCCAACATAGCAAAACAAGTAGCAAAGTGTCAGTCCCTCCTACAGCACAGCACACAGTAAGCAGTAGGCCAACACAGCAATGGAGTTGCAGAGTGGTGGTCACTCCACACAGCACAGCATTCTTTCCTGGCAGATTGTCATTGGTTTCAGTAGAGTTCTGATTTGGAGGTGTTTGGGATCTGGTTCCTATACCCAAACGTGCCTATGAAGTAGGGGGGACTTTAAAGAGACCTTTGAAAATCACAAGGTCCCTGCCCTTCCTTCCCTCGCTCCAGGCACTCTACAGGAGGGTATGCTTCCCTTTGTGTGAGGAGAACCACTATGTATGTGTAACTGTCAGCTTCCCCCACCCATCTAGCCCAGGTGATGGGTGGTGATCAGCTTTTTCATTCAGATTGAGAATTTCAGACCAAAAGAATGTGCTTATCCACGTGCTCTTATTGCTTAACCTCATTGCAGGTTTAGCTTCCTTGGACTGTGAAGCCTGTTGCCGTTGGCCACTATCTGCCTGCCCCATGAGTACATCCTCATCTTCACACTTATATGCCTGAAAAGTGGTACTAGGGACTGTGACCCTCTTTGAATGTCTACTCAGAAACAACCATGCCACTTCTCAACATCCTTTTCAGGCAACCATCCCCAAGGTCATCCTGTGTCATGATGAGACCCTTGTATCTTTGGTAGGGTCGAAACACCATCGACATTGAAAAAGACAGACACCACAATTACTTATCTCACAAGGGTAATTGCCATGTGGACATATTTGTAGAACTATAAGCTGTGGCTGTCTTTCTTCATGTACCAATACACCAAGCATTGTTTTTAAAAGAAATTGAGATTCCAATTGTTAAATTTGGTATGTTTTTCTCTTGGGGTGCACTTTGTCACTAGCATGATTTTGGCACCAATGCAATTCTGTGTGTGCTTATTGGTTTGCAAAAAATAAAAGTGTAATTTGGACCTATATATCAAGTTCAGGTATTGGTTGCATTTCATATTTTGGACATATGCCTGACAGATTTAAAACTGGCTTAATGTTTAAAATAATTGTATTCAATATGATTTATTCAACAGCAGTACTTCCTGCCCAAATATATATTTATGACATGAGCTTCATGTAAATGTTTGTGTCATGTTAAAGTATTTATATCCATGTTCACGTGAACATTTGGGTTGCTCTTGTGTTTAACTAGTTCAGTCTGGTGACGGGCCATCAGGATACAAATGTCACACTCAAGCTCCCTTTGTGTGTGACTATCTTGAGGGAATAGACAAAGCCCAGCTGTCATCCGACCCAGACATGTATTCAGAGACAGGCAGAGAATGGTTAAAGTAAGAGAATGGCAACTTTGTAAAAGTGGCATTTTCAGACTTACGATTTAAAATCTGACTTCACCATGAGTTATGATTTTAAATTGTGAGTCCAGAGACACCAAATTCCATATTTCTATTGTTTCTCAATTGAAAGTTACACTTCAACGATGCTTCAAGGTAACCATGATGTTAACCTACGGAAGAGATAGGCCTTGCAGTAGTGAAAAAATAATTTAGCAGTTTTTCAGAACCTGAACATATAAAACTTAAAAGTACATGTCAACATTTTTAAATACATTGCATCCTGCACTTGGAGCTAATTAGGGCCTACCTTAGGGGTGGCATATGTAATAAAAAGGAAGGTTTCAGCCTGGCAAGTGCCATTTTGACCTGGACCTAGATAAAAGGCTTGAAGCGAACCAAGCAGTGGAAGGAGATAGTCTCATATGGTGAACCAGTCTAGCTGGAGCTAGTTTCTCAGTGGCTGCAGAGAGCCATATATTTATCTGATCAACAGCCTTATCCTATCAGTCATTAAGAGAGGGTTTGGAGTTGGCCAAAATTTTAGAGAACTCAGATTTCTCTATTTTGTACCAGGGCAGAGATTTTTAATACACAAAACGTTTGCATAAATAAATTAGATTTATCATGAGATTATTTACAATGAAAAAAAGCAATTAAAGATGGAGTTAATATATAGGTTAACAATGTAGGTGTTCAGTTTACAGTTAAGTTTAAGGTTAGGGCTAGAGGTAAGGTTAGGATAAACGTTTTTGTGTGGATTTGGATAAGGGGCTGAATTAGGGTTACAGCAAATTTAGGAGTGGGGTTATGAAGTGCACTTTCACTATAGAGCAATTCACTATAGCACATTCATTTTAACTGTCCACCTAATCTTGAGGGAAACATTTATCTTGAGTTTTCTTCATAGTGTTTTTCCTGTGAAATTATTTCTCTGTAAGTTAGTCTTTGAAATAATATGGCTCAACCTTAATATATCCAATGCTGAATCCTTCAGTCATTTTTTTTCTGTGAGGGTTTCAGCATTTCAAGAGATCACACTTGTGTCTTGAGCCAACGAGAGATGTCTAAACGGTCAAGGTTGGGTTTAGCTCATCTATTGCAATCCAATTTCTATTCAATGCTGGAAATAAATCTTAAGAGTGTACACATGCTCACAATACTTTCATATTTTCAAAGAGACCTTATAATTTTTGAAAATGCTAGATAAATATAATAGCGATTCACTGTCATTTTCAATTGAATTTCATCTGGCATTTAGGAAAGAAAACATCACTTTCCAACTGTTATTCATTAAACGTTTCCTAAATTCACTATCTTGATAAACAACCACTCAATGCATTTTGACACTCTGATAAAATGTCTCTTCATCAGTAAAATCGAAAGGCTGTTCATAACACTGTTCCGGCAAATCATAAAAAGTAATTATAGACATTGGTCTGAAACATAATCTGAACACAAACAAAATAATAAAAAATAATCTGTTATCACCTTCCACTCTAATAGTGTGCGCCCTGAATTTCGAAATCACAGTATCAGTGGGACAATATATTGAGGAAAAAATATCATTAAAAAATATTCACAGGTAAGTAAGTATAACATTTTTATACCTAAGTTCACATATAAATACCTACGTGGTAGATAACTATTTAAGGTACATAGATGTGGGGTTAGGAATAGTAAATCTATACTTCCATATATACACTTATCTTTTGTTATATTGGGCCAGATGTAGCAAGCATTTTGCATGGTGCAAACAGCGAAAATCGCAGTTTGCGCCATGCAAAATGCACATCGCGATGTACATTCACATTTTGCGAGTCGGTACCGACTCGCAAAATGTGAATGCGACTCGCAAATAGGAAGGGGTGTCCCCTTCCTATTTGCGACACGCACCGCAATGCCAAATTGCTTTGTGACAGTGAACGCGGTCGCAAAGCAATTCGCAGTTACCACCAGTGTCACACTGGTGGTAACTCATTCGCAAAAGGGAAGGGGTCCCCAGGGGACCCCTTCCCCTTTGTGAATGTTGCCTAAAAGGTTTTTTCAGAGCAGGCAGTGGTCCAATGGACCACTGCCTACTCTGAAAAAACTAAACCAAATGGTTTCGTTATTTTTTTTATTTTGCAACTCGTTTTCCTTTAAGGAAAACGGGCTGCAAAATAAAAATAAAAAACTGCTTTATTTAAAAAGCAGTCTCAGACATGGAGGTCTGCTGTCTTCAGCAGGCCACCATCCCTGTGAGTGCAGGGACTCGCTATGGGGTCGCAAAATGCGACCCACCTCATTAATATTAATGAGGTGGGTCTTTGCGACCCCATAGCGAATTGCAGGCGGTGTCTGAGACACCGTTCTGCATCCGCATTTGCGATTCGGAAATTGCAAGTCACACAGACAGACTCGCAATTTCCGAATCGCAAATGCGGAAATTGCTACATCTGGCCCATTGTCTCTCGTTAATCTGGTGTCTCGATATTGTTGGTGTCAATATTTAGTAGTGCAACCCACCCTGATATACCATATGATCATATTTAGCGCAATGTATTTCTCTTAAGAGTGAGTTGCAATTGTTTTCCAACTTCTTACCAGCTGCAATTTATGCTCAATATCTTCCTGTAGGTGTGATTAACCATTCTTTATAATAAAGAGCCATTTAAGGTATCCTGTTCTTATTCATGGTGTTACTGTTCCAAATCTATTCTTTTGCCTTATTTTAGGTCTGCAAATTAAAGACTTTTAAATAAACATCTCACTGATAAAGATGGCAAGTACTATTTTCAAGGAAAACACTAAGGCCCTCATTAAAACCCTGGTGGTCATGCCGATATTACCTCCAACAGGCTCGCAGTACTACAACCCACATTATGACTGTGGTGGTCTCGCCATGGTCATACGGTCGGGACCGCCAGGCTACTGCCATGGCGGTCCCGGCGGTTGTAATCCACAAGGGCAGCGCTGACCTGGGGATTACGAGTCCCCATCCGCCAGCCGTTCCATGGCGGTAAATACTGCCATGGAACAGCTGCCGGAATGGGTGACTTGGGGGGGACCCTGAGGGCCCCTGCACTGCCCATGCACTTGGCATAGGCAGTGCAGGGGCCCCCATGCACAGCCCAATCGCGCAATCCACTGTCCGAATTACGGGCAGTGGATTGCGCGACAGGTGCTCCTGTACCCGCCGCACCACCACATTGCCGCCGGCTCCATTAGGAGCCAGCTGCAATGTTATGGCTGTACTCTGCTCTGGGCCAGCGGGGATGTGAAATTACAGCCAGTGGATTTCAGGCCGTCTTAGCGGCCTGCTGGCGGTACAATATTTGTGAAACGTTGTAAAGAGGGCCTAAATATCTTGAAATTCATTCATCAATTGTGGATAAATATAATATTTATTACATGAAGGAAGAATTTCATTTTTTGATGAAGGGAGATAATGGCATGTTAGGTGTTGTTGTGAATAATCATGTGGACAAATAAAACAGCAGTGAACATTAAAACATTGTTATTGCCTTCATTTTAACATCTCAAAATTTATGTGCAAATTCTTAGCATTATTGCAAAATATTTTAGGAAAGTTTATTATGTTTTAGCTTGTGTTTTGTGAAATACTATTCACAAATAGTTTATTTTACTTTGACTATTATTGTAATCCTGAAAGATTATAAAAAGAAGCCCAAGAACATGGGATTCCAAACAGAGAAAGGTGGCTTAAAGTAGACAAGCAATCTACATAGCTTAAGTAACAGACAAGGATCAAAATGATTCCAGAGACCTCAGTCTTTATAAGATTTACAGATACACAAACAATGAAATGAAATAAAAGCAACTTTGTAAAGTATGTATATACCAGAAGCCATCAAGGCACTATACCCACTGAAAATACAGAACCCGGAAAGATCAGGAGCAGGCAGCCTGAAAAACCTTGAGGCCTTAGGAAGCAAAAAGACACTTTTTGAGACCTTTTCTAAAGGTCAAATTATTCTTCAATCCTGCTAGGTCCTGAGGCAGATTATTCCACTGTTTAGCTGTGGCTACAGAAAAAGGTTTGCCACTCCATCTGCCCGACAAATTCTCGGAACCAATATGAGGTTATGTTCGGCTGAATGAAGTAGCCTGGTCGGAGAATACTGTTAAAACTTAAATCTAATAAACCTAAGCCCAATATTGTGCCAAGCTTTATGAGTAATACCGAGGGTCTTAAAGATAATTGTCTTCCTAATCGGAAGCCAATGTAGCTTAAGAAGTACACCAGAGACTAATTGGTACTTGGGAATATCCAAGATAATCCTAGTGGCTGCATTTTGGACAGTTTACAGTTTTTTTTAAACAAAATGTATTAATGTCCAAGTAAAGGGCATTACAGTAGTCAATCCATGATGAGATCATGGCAAGAACTGTTTTCTCCCGTATCGCGTGTACGGTCTGCTCCTCCTTTTGGGTTCATGGTTTTGGTCTGACCCCCTAGACACAGTCCCTCATCTTCCATTTTATTTGACATTGATCATGCCTTCTATTGTGCCTCTCCTCTGTACGCACATGATCGAGGATGATCTCTGCGTATGTATGTACTGCAGTCAACTGACACAGAGATGCAGCCTTTATTAAGCATGTCCTCTATAGCCACATTGCTTGGCTTCATTCTCCTATCGGGGAGAAGAATATTGACCGGTTGATTGCTGTTGTACCTTCTTTGGATTTCCTCTTTTTCCTTATCACTGGCTGGATGGATCTCAAAGACAGCCCTGCTTCTGTTACTTGTATTTTTGTTTTTCCTATCTTCAAAAAAGAGTTAAGTGCACTGTACCAATTAGCCTGTTTGTAGCAGGAGTTTTTTACCTCATTATTTTGCTTTCCTGGACCAATCTTTAAATTTCTTTTCTTTTGGATGTGCTTTCCTGTGAATCCTCATTTGTGTTACTTTGCTCATACAAGACTTTACCTTGGCCATAGGAAAGAGGGACGTACACCAAGACTTTATTGGATTTTCTTCTATGCTATCTCTTAAATAGGAATAATTGTCCCTTACTTCCCTCAGTTCTGAAGTTCTTGAAGAGGGATAAGAGATGCATAGTGGTAATTGGATTGGAGAGTGCATTTTTGAGCTTGTATACTTGTGCTGCTGGGGTGTTACCGCATAATAAAGTGGTTACTTACCTCTTCTTTTTTGTTTGTGTGTTTTAGAGAGGTATCATCCGGAAAAACATCTATGAATTGGTGTTACTTTCCTAAAGACAAGACCAACCCCTCGCTTGAGAGCAGCACTGATTTTGGAACACTTCCTTCTCCCTATTTCTTTTACTCCCTTTCCCCTTAGGGATGATCACCTGCAATTTGATATCAGGTGTGAAGGGCTAGCCTGGAGGTGAAAGGACGGACTGTCTCAGTTCCCGCAGATCCTGTTGTTCAGGTTAGTGGGATGGTGATAGAAAGCCGAGTCCATTAAATTATATTCTGTCCAAACGGAGATGGATCAGGCAAAGTCAGCTGGTAATCAGCCCTTTTATGGAGATAGAGGCCCAACTATTCAGGATCTTGCTACTGCTTCGTCTTCTATACAAGCAGAAGTACAGGTCCTGAGGCAGGAAAAATAGGCCCTTAAGAGGGAACTAGCCAAACATAAGAAGGTATGGGTTCCTTGGTGGCATCTGTCTGGGGCAATTTAAAAAACCCAGAAACCCATACCACAACCAGCTACCTTCGTATTTGACAGAACCTTACAGCTTGGTGGTAATCCACCCCTGAACCTAACCATGGTAACACCAGTGGCAGTTCCATTGGCTGCCCCGGAAAGATTTAATGATGACAGCGATAAATATAGGATATTTATGAACCAATGCCACCTGAAGTTTCTTTGCAGATCTGTGGCTTTCCTAGATAATGTGTCAAAGTAGCTTTTGTCATTACCTACTTGGTTGGCACTGCTGCTAAGTGGTCTATCCCATTATCCCGTTGGTGAAAGATGACAATCCGCTTCTTTATTATTTTTCAGTCTTTAAAGAACAAATGAGGTGTCTGTTTGCTTAAGACTCATTCATGCAGGCTAGTGATACAGAAGTCTTAAACCTTAGGCAAAGGAAACATGACATAAATAACCAATTTCAATAGATTAATAGCTGAGACATACTGGCCCAATGAGAAAAGAACCTCTTTGTTTTATCGAGGGCTTAGCGGTGAACTTAAGGATGTCTTATCTCAAATAGTCGACCCTCCCAGAGGAATGTGTGGACTTCATTGACTTGGTGGTCACATTAAACCATGGAGTACATGAACACTGGGATGAGAAGGAGAAATATGGTGTGAGACACAGCATGATGTGCAAGAGTTTGTATATTCCTGCCCAGTTTGCACTGCCCATAAAGCTTACTATGCCTTGTCTTCAGGTCCCTTGTTACCTCTCCCGGTTCCTCCCTATCCATGGCATTCCGTTAGCATGGGTTTCATTACAGACCTACCAAAAGATAGTTGTCAAACCACCATCTTTGTAGTGGTTGATCTGTTCCCTAAACTGGGCCATTCTGCCCCTATTCCTAAGATGCCCACAGCCAAAGAGTTAGTGGCTATTTTTATACAACCTATCATAAGGCCCCATGGTTTACCTTCGGTGATCATCTCAAATCGGGGTACCCAGTTCATATCCAGATTCTAGCGGATGGTGTGCTCAGTTCTTCATATGGATATCTGTTTGTCATCAGCATACCATCCTCAAAATGATGGACAAAAGGAGCAGACCAACCAGTCCACAGAACCATATCTATGCTGTTTGCTGGCTACTACAACAAGTAGTTGGGTTAAAACATTACCAGTGGCAGAATTTGCTTATAACAATAGTTACTGTTCCGCCTTGGGAATGTCTCCTTTTTTTTGTACCATGGGTTTTCATTCTAAAACATCCCTATTCAAGCTCCTCATAAGATCCTTGCAGTAGGCACTGTTTGCACCACCCTACTAGATATCTGGAAAACTGCACAGAAACAGTTACTCCTAGCAAAAGAAACAATGAAAAGACAGCCAGATAATCACTAATGTCCAACTCTGTCTTATGCCCTTAGTGATTTGGTCTGGTTGGCTACAAAGAATTAATGTCTAGCAGGTATCAGAAAACTGCAACCCGGATTTGTTGGGCCCTTCAAGATCATAAACCTCATAGCCATGAAATTAGATTTGCCTGCTGAATACCAGGTCCACCCTGTTTCCCACACCCCTCTTCTCAACCCCTTTGTACCTACTACACATGCCCTTCCCCCACCACTACCTTTGATTGTTGAGGGACATGAGGAGAATGAAGTAAATCATATTCTGGACTCGTAGAAATGCCGGGGAAAGCTGTACTATCTGATTCACTGGAAGGGTTACCCGGCCGAAGAGCAGTCGTGGGAGCCTTCCACTCATGTGCATTCCCCTCGCCTTTTGCGTCTGTTCCATTTTCATAACCCCACTAAGCCACAGCCCGTTAGTCGGCCTTTGTGGGGGGGAAGCTGTTATCTCCCGTACTGCAGTCATGTGACACAGAGGCGCAGCCTTTCTTAAATGTGTCTTCTCTAGTTTTGTCGCTTCGCTTCATTCCCTTATCAGGTAGAAGGATATTGACTTGTCAGCTCCGGACTTCTGTTTATAATTGATTTTCTGCTCCTGACTAACATAACCAGTTGTTTGCTGTCGTGCCTCTGCTAGATTTCCCCTTTATCCTTGTCAATGGTTGCATTGATCTCAAATAAGATCAACACTTAAGCAGAATCACAGCGGATGAGAAAAAATAAAACATCCCTACTGAGAAGCAGGCAAACCAAAATGAATAATTGAAGTTAGAGCACATATGTAGGTAAAAGGGCACAGGCCACAGGCCTAAGCTTAGCTAAAATATGTGAGCCCAAGCAAGGTCCAAAATGAACCCACGATTTCCCTCCCCATTGTTGAAACAAGACTGCAAATTCTAAAATTATAAAGTTCTAAGACTAAAATACTAAAAGCATATTAAAATATACATAAAAGAGATTAAAATGTTGACGTTGACAAGCATGGCAGGCCAACAGACAGGCCATTTTAAAGGGCGATATAGTATTTGAAAAAATTTCAATGGCCGATTCTCAACAATATTAATGGTCTTGCAGGACATCTCTGACGACTTCAATGGTGATGGAAGCCAAGGATTCCACCTTGGCATGCAACAAGTTGACTAGCATATTAATGGAAGGATTCACACAGCATATGTGTGCAGATGCCTCGACATTAGGACCAGCTGAGGGGCCACATTCCTCGCAGTGGCAGATGGAGATGGAGCCAGGAAATCCACAAGTGGTGGCTCATAAGATGCCTCGCGTATCAACCGTGGTCTTGTGAAAACTGAATTAATTACTAGTAAATTTGCATTGATTAACAGTTAAGAAATTGCATGTTTTAGGTTAATGTAGAGTAAATTGTGTGTCTTGGAAAATATGCCCACTTGAGTGGCCAACATAACTTTTACGATAATTAATAAAGTATTTGCACTTATAGTTTAAATAATGTGCACATGTAGAATAAAATGTATTACTGGATCATACTAATGTATTAATGTTATGTATTTGTTTAGAATATATAAGAGCATTGATTCATTTTGAGGCTTGGGCCAAGTCGACAGAGCCTCATGCTAAGTTTCATGGTATTAAATAAATGTTCAAAATTGTTTTCTGATGCAAGGAGGGAAGTTTTACTGTTCATTGTTCCTTGTTCACATGAGGTTGACCAAACCGGGTGTAATGTTGCAATGTTAAGTTAGCTAATTTCATAACTTTCCCATGGGAACTGCTTGCTGTAATGCTCTGTACTAGATGTTGATACTTTGTAATTTTGGTGTGTGAGAAGCAAAGGTTCCCAGGAGCTGACAATGACCGTACTAACAAGAGATGTGAAGTGCAACAAAAGTTACTAGAAGAAAACTGGTGACAGGAACAGGAGAAGAGGAGCCAATCATTGACGTGTGAAAGACTGTCTAGTTATTTCATAGATTTAGAATTTATTTATTGGTTCTACAGTGAACAGATGATATTCTGACCAATGGCGGCGTGAGAAAGTACTTTATGGATTTTAGTATATCCAAACTACATTCTGCAGAAACTTGGGCAGTCATTCTTTCATTCTTGTTAGAGTCTCGTTCGAGAAGCTGAGTAGGTCCCAATGCTTTCTCTTTACTTTAGCTTCATTGCTTAATTTGTTAATGATTGATTCCAGTCCCTTAGCTTGATGCCCTTGCTAAGTTGGTTCAATTAACTTAAAGCCCAATTGTTGCTGTGCCAATCCCCTTTCTTTTCCCCATGCTGACGCTGACCAGACGGATGTCAACTAACGAAGAAATCACTGCTTGCCGATCCATTCAGGAGAGGTATCTGAAATGACAATGTTTCTGTTGTGGATTTTGTTCTTTTCCCTTAGGTACCAACTGCTATTTTGATAGAGCCCTAGTTGGATGTTTTCAAATTAACTTCTGACTAAAATTACTTTTTGCATGAAGCCCAAACATTCCATTCTAATTGGAGGGTTAGTTAGTATGCCATGTGTTAACAAATGTGATTAACAAGGTATTGATTTTGTTCACGTGTTGGATCTAAACCTATGCTATCTCCATTGTTCAGTTATTGATGTTATTAATCTGCACTGTAACTCTTGAATGTTTGATAATAAATGTTCTAGTTAGATTGAGATTTTTTTTCGCCGCTTTGCTCAGCCTGTGCTGTTTGTATACGCTTATCATTTGGTTTGGAGACTAATTTACGTGATATTAGCATTGTTAATATAGGGAAATAAACATTTTCATTTTACTAAAAGGTGTGGTTATTCATGGCAGCATGGGTCATGGTGCGTACAATTATTAACTCCAAAATAGTGTTGATGTTCAATTGAGTATGTTGTTGTATTGCTGATTGAAATTATGAAACATGGTGAAATCACTCTAAGCATAGTCATAAGGTCCATTGAACCTCTAACGTGTCCCCTTATCTACAAATTACAAAAGCCCAAATAAGGCCAGATGTGCTCACAGTCTCAATGGGCATGTTCGTGAATTAACCCTCATCGAGAACATTGACAGATTCTTGTCCACAAAAGGCATAGGCTGCACGGCAAGACACACCTTTGATGCACACTCGAAGAAAC
The DNA here is from genome assembly GCF_031143425.1 of Pleurodeles waltl. Classification (NCBI taxonomy): domain Eukaryota; kingdom Metazoa; phylum Chordata; class Amphibia; order Caudata; family Salamandridae; genus Pleurodeles; species Pleurodeles waltl. The sequence goes on along the minus strand of NC_090440.1, from coordinate 582,644,209 downwards.
ACCACAAGCAGTGAAAAATCAGCTGCACACAGGTCAGTATCGGTCAGAATGTCAATGACCAATTCAGCTCAAGCTCCTCCAGCAGTGAAACCCCAAAGTACTGCATCATGCGATCACAACACAGGTGCGCTGGTGGGATCTTCAGTACTCCATTTTGCTGAGATGGAACAGCTATTGCGTATCAAAAATAGCAACAGCAGAATGCTGCCAACCAATTCCAAAGTTATAGGGAATCCACGAAAGACACTTGAGAAAAGTGAGTGGATGGCTGAAGGTTTTACTCTAAGTACAGCTGGGAAGGTGCTAAAAAATCCAGAACAGAAAGCCTTAAAAACTGTAAAATACCCGCAGTATTAGATGCATTGAAAATCCTGCTCACCAACTCTCCAAAATGTTTGGGGAAGTCGATATTTAACAATGACTGTATCTCTGCTAATGACCTTGCTGGTTGGAAGTGATAAGTCTCTCTGGCTGATATCAGAGCCACATGTTTATGAAAAAATAGCCCCTTTAGTTTGCTCAGCTTGTCAAAATTTACATTTGAAGTAGCAATGTGCAGCTACATTTCTACTACTTTTATCTCTTGTTTGGGAGGAAATAACATACGGCAGAATCAAGTTCCAATTTGGAAAACCGAAATCACATAGGTGATTCCAGGTTTAGTCCTGCAACAGATTTCACTACTCAGCATCACATAACTTCCATTTGAAAGTATCTAAAATACTGGGCGAATCAAAGAGACAGGCGTACCTTTCAGATAGCAAGCCAAGTTCGATATGGCCGGATTAGAAGTGCAGTGCAAGGACACCTGCATACAAATCATAGAATGAGTAACATCAGCCACATATTTGCGTCAGCTAAGAAAGACCTCTGTTTCGCTGTTTAGACATTTGTAATCAAAAGGTAACTCTCACACCTTGTGGATGTAACTGTCCCCCTACTGCTCAAATCTGCAAACTACAAAATGTTTAAAACGCTTGAAATATGGAAATGGGTAAAGTAATCGCCCTGTGTATTAGCCATACTGCTGATCAGTGCTTAATTTGTAAATAAAAACGTGCCGGTGCCCAAAGCCCTCCTCTTAAACATGCGGCTGCTGCAATTAAATGTGCGAACAAGGAATACTGAGGAAGAGTAATCATGTAGCCATCTCGGGCCTCTTCAATCCATATAAAGCCACTCCCTGTCCCTTCATCTCACTCCTGCAGCTTTCTACTTTCTCCCATTGTGAAGCTTTTCCGCTTTTCTCTTCCTCTGTCTTCCCCATATGTGTCTTTTCCTCGCAGAAAATGCTTGAGGCAGAAGAATAAGCCCCGGCCCTCAAAAAAAAGTGCTGGTGCTCAGCACCGGAAACAACAAGCACAAATTAAGCACCGCTGCTGATGTAATTTCCGCTACAGGAAAAGGCAATTTTTCTGATTTCTTGATGGTAAGCATGATGTAACACTTCTTTTTTACCCAATTTCTGTTGTCTTGTCAATTGAACACAGCAAATAACTCAGTAGAGTTAACATGGTGCCAAGGCACACAGTCACTTTTAAGAACCTGCAATGTACCACCCAGCTCCATAATGCACCTACGTTGGCTCTGTCCATGATGTAAAAATGACATTTAGGGAGTCATTTTGACCTCGGCAGTCTTTTGTCAAGACCGCCGAGGGACCGCCGTGCTGAAGACCGCCAAGTGGTGGCGGTTTTCCACTCGGCGTATTATGACTATTGGCAGCTCTACGTCCTTTTACGGACGGAGAGCCTCCAACAGCCATACTGGCGGGGAAGTGGAGGTTGCTCCACCTCCACCGCCACGTCAACAGAACACCGCCCACCGAATCACGTCCTGTGATTCAGCGTGGCGGTGTTCTGTTGACGGTGTGGTGTCGACGGAGCAGCCCCCATGGATCCCGTCCCCTCCCGGAGGATCGACGGGCTAGGTAAGTCGATCGTCCGTTAGGGGAGCGGGTAGGGGGGTGTTGTGTGCGTGCATGAGGGTGTGCGTGTGTGCATGTAGGGGGGGTGTGAGTGCGTGTATGCTTGCGGGGGTGTTGTGAGTTTGGGAATGAGTGCGTGTATGTCTGTAGGTGTGTCTATATGGTTGTGTGCGTGTATGTTAGAAAGTGGGTGTGCGTGTCTGACTGTGTGTGTGGATGTTGGCATGTATGTCGGTGTGTGTGCGTGTATGTGTGTTGGTGGTGCCTGCGTGAGTGTCGTGTGTGAATGACTGATGTGATGTTGGGGGTCGGGGTGGGGAGGGGGGTCCTGCCACCTTTGGGGGTGGCAGGGGTGGTGGGGGGTGTAGGGGAGGGAGTCGGGGTGGGGGAGACCCATATCAGTGCCAGGGAAGGAGTTCCCTGGCACTGATAGTGCTTATCGCCATGGATTTCATGGCGGTTCCAAACCGCATGAAATCCATGGTGGTCAGCCGGGTCCAAATACCGCCGGCGGTATAGTGACGACCGCCAGGCTGAAGACCCAGGTCTCCAGCCCAGCGGTCGTCTCCGCCCTGGAGGGCGGAACGGAGAAGCGGCGGATGACCATGGCGGTAACCACTATGGTCATAGTTGCAAAAAAATGACCGCCGGCCTGTTGGCGGTCTTACCGCCGCTTCTCCGCCGTCCGCCAGGGTCGTAGAGCCTTTTCTATGTTTTTTTCATCAATCTGCCTTAAACATGAAGCAGCTTCTATTTGCAAACGCTTACAAATTTTATTATGTATGGGGTATAAAAAATGTTTTGAGTGTGGGTTTCTAGGACCTGGAGACTAAGGTGTTCTTTGACAGCTGCTAATGTGGAAGAACGTAACCACTGTTGGCAAAGTTTACCCACACTATATGTTGTAGTGATACATGAGTGTTTAGGTGTGACGTAGCGAGGGTTCGGTCGGCTTGCTCTGAAACCCTGTGTGGAATTTACAAAATGTGCCTGACAACCATTTGTGTCTACTGGCCACAATAACCACCCACCTGGACTTGAAAGTGAAGAGTTAAAGGTAATATTCTGAACCAAACAAGTGCTATTTAAAAGTGTCTGCCGGGGGCGTGGCCACGGACGTCAAGATGGTGGTCGCACTCTAAGAGTGCTTAGGACCCCTCAGTCATCCATCCGGAACCGGCCACCTCAGCTAATCCTTCGAGTCCCCGGTCGTGGTGTGGGGGCTGCCTGGGTGCTTCCCGGCTCCCGTTGGTCCGACTCCGAGGCTCGGGGAGGCCGAGGCGGCGCCAGAGGAGAGGGGGCCGCCCGGCGCTTCAGGCTGGGGCGGATCTCCTGCGACTGCGGAGGTCGCGGCGAGGGGTGCCTTCCCCCCTCGGCGCACCTGGAGAAGCCGCGGCTGTTTGCGGCCGCGCGGGGGAGGAGTGAGGCCGGGACCGCAAGGGTCTGCGGCCGGCACGTGAGAGGATGAGCAAGGTCCCGGGGCCCGGACCGCGGGGTGCCCGTGGACCGGATTAAAAAGGACGTCGCCCGGGGCGATGCTGCCCGACAAAGGGGAGAAAGGAGTGGTCGCACCCCTGGGGCCGGAGCCCCCGGGGTCCCACAAGGACCTTGCTGCACGGCGCCGCCGGCCCGGCCGGGCGCGGACCGGGATGAGAGGTGCCCGCTCGGCGGGAGGCACTACCAGACCGGCGCCTGAAGTATAGAGCGCCCGGGTCCGGCTCACCACAACGCGGTGGGCGAACATAAAGATCTGCCTAAACACATGGATGAGGAAGAAAGTAGGGAGCGGAGGGGAGTTTACACTGTTCTAAGACCAAGAGAGACTCTGCACCAGCCCGATTAAAGTGAGAATGCTAGAGAGGAGCGGGGAGTCGCAGGAGACCGAGGTGACCGGGGCCCGGGCACTGGAGGGGGCTGCCTGGTGATTTGCGCCCAACGAGGCACCGGTTACCCCAGACTGGCCTTGAGGCGGTGCACACCGAGGGTGCAGAGACAATAGTGGGGACATCTAAGGAGGGACCGAGGCGCCTGAGAGGCCCAACGGCTCACCAACCCACCCTGCCCTGCAACCGGAGGAGGGGGAGGCCTCCCGCTGACCATCTTGGTCTTGGAGCCACCGTGTGATAGCACGATTAACTCCAATCCTCTCATGGACTGGCTGGAGACCCTGGTGCCCCCCCCCCGGGGTGGTCGCCCAGCCGGGGGACCGGGTTCCGCCCCCGGGGGTGATCAACTAGATTCGGAGCTGCCTCAGACAGAAGGGACGCGAGATCCTAGCCGGGACCGGGCCTCACCCTTGCGGGGGCGTAGCTGTGCCTGCTCTGCAATGCTGACAACATGGGAAAGGACAGAGCCCCCAAACAAACACAACCATCCCAGCAGAAAATTGACCAGTTCACCACTCCGGCGGCTCCCGAAACCGGAGGCGATGCCCCACCCACTGATCAGGCCGCAGAAGGGGTCAACACCATCCTGCTCGCAATTCAAACCTCACAACGTGCTGTGGAATCCAAAATTGGAGGGGTGAGAGAAGAGATGGGCCTCGTGAGGCAAGACCTCAGAAATGCGGTGGGCCGAATCACAGAGGTGGAGACCCGTGTCTCGCAAACCGAGGATGACCTGGCTGATCTAAGATCCAAGGTGGCCCAGCTGCAAACGCGGACCGGAGAACTCCATCATAGAGCGGAGGATGCTGAGAACCGCTCCAGGCGCAACAACCTGCGCGTCGTTGCCATGCCAGAGGGAGCTGAGGATGGCAGGGCCGCTGAATTCCTGGAAAAATGTATTAAATCCTGGATGCCAGAGAACTCTCTTTCACCATGGTTTGCGATAGAGCGAGCGCACAGGGCCCTGGCCCCGAGGCCCCCACCGGGGGGCCCCAGGCGACCCCTGATTGCGCGCTTTCTCAACTTTAGAGACCGTGATGCCATCCTCAGGGAAGCCAGACGCTCCCCCAACCTCCTTTGGGATAGTCAGAAAATCTTAATTTTCCCAGACTACACACATGAAGTCCAAACTAAACGTCGATCGTACGAACAAGTGAAACAGAAGCTGAGAGCGATGCAACTCTCATATATGCTCCTCTTCCCGGCACGCCTGAAGGTGATCCTGGCTGATAAAGCGCATTTCTTCGAATCACCCGAGGAGGCATGGAACTGGCTGACGGAAGAGGGTCTGGGAAATCGCAAAGGCCCGACTGGTCTGCCCAAGAACTCCAAGGGGACGCGTCCGAGTGTGCAAGTGGACGCGAGGATGGGTCGGAAGTGTACAAGATCCAGGCGTGGTAGACCCAGAAGTCCCAGCATCCGAACAGAAGGGGAAGCCTGTGTGACCCAGGATCCCCCGCCGGGGGGGGATCCGACCGACTGCCCGGGAGACCGGGCCACGAGAGAGGAGAGGACAGATGGTCGTCTGAGCCAGTCCCCCGACCTTGGTTGATGGAGATCCCAAGCATACTGAACTCCAGCTCACTGGGACCTGCGGGCGGTGCCGGGTGGCGCCCCGCCCCGGTGGAACGGAGGTACGCAGGGGTCGCTACTCTGTTGTACAGCCCCGTGACTTTATTAAAGGTGGGGGTTTCCTGCTAATTTAATTGCAATTGATCCGACATACAGGAGGGGTCCACCACTCCACTCAGTGGCAGCCTACATGGCTGTATTGCCCCGGTTGGGCTCTAGGGCGACAGATGCTTCAAGGGTAGAAGTATGGGGTGGGGGGAAGTTGGGATGTTTAAAGCTCACGTTAGGGCTTAGTGTAGTGGTTAGGATAAATTACCGTAACAGCACCAACACATATCGTTTAGATCCTTCTCAATCAGTATGTCCATCACTGGATCCCAGTTTGAGTCCTTGTTTCCCAACGCGCAGATATGGCACGGGTGGATTCCCCACTGACACAGATTCTATCTTTGAACATTAATGGCCTCCTAGATAAAATCAAAAGATCTGCAGTGTTTAGCACGCTGCGCAGATACGCCCCCACAGTGGTCCTTCTGCAGGAGACCCACCTACTTGGAACCAAATGCCCCATCCTGGCTCATGGAGGTTTTGACAAGGTTTTTCACGCAGGCTTCGCAGGGGGTTTTAGGGGGGTGGCCATCCTATTCCACCGCTCACTGCCAATAGTAGTTGCCTCCACCACTTCGGACCCGCAGGGCAGATTCGTAACAGTGACCGGTACGTTACGCGGTTCAACGGTTAACTTTGTATGTGCATACGCTCCCCCAACCAGCTTCGACGCCTTCTTACTAAATCTACGCTGGACGCTCATTGCCCTCCCGCAGGGACTCACACTCATAGGGGGAGATTTTAATTTGGTCTTAGATCCCAAACTAGATGTGTCCGGACCTGTCTCCTCCGCCCGAGCGGGGAGAGCATCCGTCTTGGGCGGGTGGATGATAAAGTTGGGATTGTGTGAGGTGTGGAGGACATGGCACCCCAGGGCACGACAGTACACCCACACCTCAGCGGCCCACCACTCACAGGCAAGAATTGACCTGGTGTTTATGCCTGCTTTGGACATCTCTAGAGTCACCGGCGCTGAGATACTGGCCCGAGGAGTCTCAGACCACTCTCCAATACGCATCCGACTGGGGAGCGTAACCCCCAATCAGCGGCCTACGTGGCGCATGAATGCATGGTATTTACAGGATGATGACTACACCCTGGAAATAAGGGACTACCTAACCCAATATTTTTACCATAACCTAGGGTCAGTAAAGTCTCCGGGCACGATCTGGGCAGCATGTAAGGCCACACTTAGAGGCTACGCGAAGCATTGCATTCGAGCCCGAGAGAGAGCTCGGACCGACAGGTGACAGCCCGAGAGGCCAGAGCCCTTGCACTGGAGCGCTCTATGACCACTGCTGCATCAGCTTCAGTTCTGAGACGCCTAACGGTAATTAGGGAGGAAATAAAGCAACTGGTACTCGAGCGCGCAAAGCATGCTTGGAGGGCATCGGCGGCTCGCGTGTATGGATGGGGTGATAAAAACGGCAAGCTCCTTCACTGGTTGGCCACGCGCCCACTAGCCAACAGAGTTATCCCCGAGGTAGTGGATGAGGCAGGCCTGGTCGTGAGAACCCCCAGTGAAATTGCAGGGAGCTTTGCTTCCTACTACGCTCATTTATACGCACTACGTCACCGCCCGCTAGTTGAAAGGGAGTCCCCTCTCCTGAACGACATTACACTCCCTAGCATCCCGCATACGACTAGGGTGACCCTGGATGAAGCCATAAACCTGACCGAAATTACAGCAGCCATAGCTGATCTGACGTCAGGTAAAACACCCGGACCGGACGGGTTTCCGGCTGAGCTCTACAAAAGATGTGGGGACATCTTAGGCCCCCACCTACTTAACATGTTCAATGAGGCAGAGAAGACCGGCCGCTTCCCCGCTGGGATAGACCAAGCCACAATAGTGGTGATCCCAAAGACTCAGCCACCCTCATGCAAACTTTCGGCCTATAGACCAATCTCCCTGCTGAACGCGGAGATTAAGGTACTATCAACGCTACTTGCTACAAGACTGAAAGCAGTGCTCCCCACACTGATACACCCAGATCAATGTGGTTTTATGCCCTCCCGCAGCACCAGGCATTGCATTAGGAGACTACAGGTTGCACTGGCTCAGCGAGACACTCTGGCTGAATCCCCCCTCGCTCTACTCTTAATAGATTTTGAAAAAGCCTTCGACACAGTGGACTGGTCATATCTAGAACAAGTCTTAAGAGGGAACGGATTCGGACCCAAATTTCGAGGCCTTGTAAAATTGCTCTACTCCAACCCAACCGCCCGTATTCAGGTGAACGGGGTGACCTCCGATCTGTTCCCTATCTGTTGCGGGACCCGTCAGGGATGTTCGTTGTCGCCGCTGCTCTTCGCCCTCGCGATTGAGCCGCTGGCCAAACTATTGAGAGAGGACCCGCTGGTAACGGGCTGGGTGTAGCCCACGGGCCCGGAAGACCGAGTAGCATTGTATGCAGATGACGTCCTCCTTTACCTTTCTAACCCAGCGAGGAGTGGCCCTCGTGTCATAGAACTCCTGGACCTCTTCTCGCAAGCCTCAGGTCTAACCCTAAATCCCAGTAAATCCCTGCGGATCCCCTTACACCCCTCTAGAGACTGCATAAACTGGCAGGAAAACATCCCGATCCGTCGTAACAGTTTTAAATATCTAGGAGTCCACATAACTCTGCTCCCCGAACTGACATGGGAACTCAACATCACACCGCTTCTTGGGAAGGCTAAAAAAGACCTTCAGCGCTGGCGAGATTTATCACTCAACACACTGGGTAGAGTTGCACTATACAAGATGATGATACTCCCCAGCTTCCTATACCAGTTGCAAAGTTTCTCACACCCAATCCCCCGGAAGTGGTTTAATGAAATCGAGTCGACTGCACGGCAATTTCTATGGCACGGCTCCCGATCTAAATTATCCCTTGCTACATGTCAAAGGGACATTAGTGAAGGGAGTATGGGAATGTCCAATATTTATTTCTACTATCTGGCCATGCGCCTACAGGTGATTAACGACTGGCTGTCGGGAGGCTGGACGGACCCCGCGTATAGACTGGAGCTCCAGTCGCTGGGATACAACGGGGTTTTCGATGCTCTGTACGGAGGAGCGATTCCACAGACCAACCCTGAGATTACTAGGCTGGTATTGACGGGATGGCGAGCGGCACAGAAGACCACGGGGTGATGGCCTCGACTAACTCAGCAGACACCTCTTTGGCAGGGGAGATGGCTGAGGGAAGTTTCCACGCTGGAGGGGTTCCGGAGATGGGACATTATAGGAATATCCACACTGGGTGACATTTGGGGGGAATCACAAATCCGGTCCTTCGAGGAGCTTCAGAAAACACACTCTCTAAATAAGACCCAATTTCATAAGTATTTGCAACTTAGGCATGCCTTATTAGTACACCTACATCCCGGGGTTAGCATCCCAGAATACAGCCCACTCGAGGTGAAGATTATGATGGGACACCTAAACAAAAGAGGGATCTCTCAGATCTACCGAACTATCCTTGCAAATTCAACCCCCCGCCCCCTTGAGAAGCTTCGCCAGAAATGGGAGGGCTGGGTGGGCCCCATAGAAGACCTAGATTGGAGAGAAGCAATAATAGCCCCCCGGAACCTGGCCATATCTACACGATTTCAGCTCCTACAAACCCTCTACCTACACTCAGCTTACCTCACCCCTAAAAGGCTCCACCAAGCTAACCTCCGCCCCACAGACGAATGCCCCAGTTGCTTTCAACCAGGAGCCGACTTCTTCCACATGATTTGGTCCTGCCCAATTATAGAGTCATACTGGGGGGCAGTCTTGGAGGATATCTCCGAGGTCCTACATACTGAGATAGAGATATCCCCGATTCCAATTTTGTTAGGAGCCATGGGCGAGACGGGGCTAAGCAGAGCGAATCGAACCTTCCTGGGGGTGGCCTGCTTGGTGGCGAAGAGAGACATCATGTCAGACTGGAAGGCCGTAAAAGCTCCGACCCTCGCCAAATGGAGACGAGGAATGGACTGGTGTGCAAGATGTGAAAAACTTGTATATGAGGTGAGGGGGTGCCCAGACAAGTACAATAGTGTATGGGGGAACTGGGACAGTTTACTGGCCACCTCATTAACGTATGAGAATAGATCTCTTCAGAAACTCTCGGGAGACACCCCATGGCTGGTGGGAAGTGGCGTAAGGAGGGAAGGACCAAGCCCACTAAGGGCGGTGTGAAGACGAAGCCGAACTTTATTGATCAATGTGATAGTGGGGACTGCAGAACCTGTGCTCTGGAGATGGGATCATGCCCAGACTCTAACCCCTATCCCAACTACATGGAACTCATGAGGGCCTACAAGATCATTAGGGCAAAAACGAACAAGTCAGATGTGACAGGAGTTATATCCCAAAGATAGTGTTGAGTTGTCAGTATTTGTATTTGTACCTATTGTTATAATGTGTTTTTATTGTTTCTTTTAACCAAAATAAATAAAAAATCTTTATAAAAAAAAAAAAAGTGTCTGCCAATTGTTATATTTAGCTGGTGTCGGGATACTGGGTGCATTCAGTTCTATAATTTTTTCTTATTCACAGGCAAGTTGTTTGCTGACCTGTGTCATTCAGAAATATAATTTGTAAAGGAATAAGGCATGCTCTAGCTTCCCTACCCTGTATTTGCCAATCTCGTGTTCAGCATCCACTCTTCAAATCAACAATGTTTTCCCAAACCTCACAGTCCTTAATGACCAGCTGGGAAACAAGGGAATCCAAATAGATTAATTTTGTGTTGGTTAGCAATCAGTGCTTTCTCAGTTTAGAAGGAGGTAATTTGAAGTAATATGAATCTGCGTTCTTAGCATCATGCCCAGAAAAATATGCAAACTCTTCTCCATATGTTTTGGAACTCCCCATTGGTGGAGTTGGGGAAGGCTCCAAGTGTGTGTAATTAAAAAGTGATCTTGGAGTACTAGCTGGGTGCAGTGTTTCCCATAATGATGGTAACAAGAACATTTCCCCATAATTCGCTGAGTTCACATATACAGCTTCACTTTCAAATACAGTACTGTTTTAACATTTCAGTCATCATAAACAACCCTGATGTAATAATATAATTCATAGAGACTTTGAAGACATATGGAAATTGAATGACCTAAGTAGGTCTGAATATATCGCACAGCACTTTATCCCACACAATCCCAAAAGGAATTACAACAGCTGAAATGTTCACAAGGGACAATTCTCTTTGAACCTTGTGAGAAGAAAGGTAAGGTGTCAAAATCTGAGCCACCAGTTCAACAACAGAGTGTTCAGGAAGATCATGACCATTTAAAAGTAAAAAGAAAAAGATGACAAACCCAATCCAAAGCAGGAAGGCAAGCAATGTCAGCAGTATCGATAGGTAGTACCATGGATGAACCAAATAATTGTTTTTAAGCCACTTATACAGCTTACACGATCATGAGACAGGTGCAGCTGCAGATGCAGAGGAATTTGAAGAAAAGCCATTAATATTGACAAAAGAACCAGAAGTAGTCTGGTCAAAAACAGGTGCCGGTGCAGAACTGGTAGATGGTAGGTGGTGGTTCACAATAAACTATTGTGGGAAGTTGGCTCTGTATGCACTATTTCAAAGTAAGGAATAGTATGCACAGAGTCCAAGGGTTCCCCTTAGAGGTAAGATAGTGGCAAAAAGAGATAATACTAATGCTCTATTTTGACGTAGTGTGGTCGAGCAGTAGGCTTATCAAAGGAGTAGTGTTAAGCATTTTTTGTACACACACAAGCAATAAATGAGGAACACACACTCAGAGACAATTCCAGGCCAATAGGTTTTTGTATAGAAAAATATATTTTCTTAGTTTATTTTAAGAACCACAGGATCAAGATTTACATGTAATACTTCAAATGAAAGGTATTACAGGTAGGTACTTTAGGAACTTTGAATTAGCAAAATAGCATATACAGTTTTCACGTAAATCACATATAGCTATTTTAAAACTAGACAGTGCAATTTTCAACAGTTCCTAGGGGGAGTAAGAGTTTGTTAGTTTTTGCAGGTAAGTAAACCACCTACGGGGTTCAAGTTTGGGTCCAAGGTAGCCCACCGTTGAGGGTTCAGAGCAACCCCAAAGTTACCACACCAGCAGCTCAGGGCCGGTCAGGTGCAGAGGTCAAAGTGGTGCCCAAAACGCAAAAGCTTCAATGGAGAAGGGGGTGCCCCGGTTCCAGTCTGTCAGCAGGTAAGTACCCCCGTCTTCGGAGGGCAGACCAGGGGGGTTTTGTAGGGCACCGGGTGGGGCACAAGTCCACACAGAAAGTACACCCTCAGCGGCACGGGGGTGGCCGGGTGCATTGTGCAAACAAGCGTAGGGTTTTCAATAGAAAGCAATGGGAGACCAAGGGGTCTCTTCAGCGATGCAGGCAGGCAAGGGGGGGGCTCCTCGGGGTAGCCACCACCTGGGCAAGGGAGAGGGCCTCCTGGGGGTCACTCCTGCACTGGAGTTCGGATCCTTCAGGTCCTGGGGGCTGCGGGTGCAGAGTCTTTACCAGGCGTCGGGATCTGAGGAGCAGGCAGTCGCGGTCAGGGGGAGCCTCGGGATTCCCTCTGCAGGCGTCGCTGTGGGGGGTAAAGGGGGGCAACTCTGGCTACTCACAGTCTCGCAGTCGCTGGGGAGTCCTCCCTGAAGTGATTGTTCTCCACAAGTTGAGCCGGGGGCGTCGGGTGCAGAGTGTCAAGTCTCACGCTTCTGGCGGGAAACGCAAGTTGTTTCAAAGTTGCTTCTTTGTTTCAAAGTTGCAGTCTTGGGTGAACAGGGCCGCTGTCCTCGGGAGTTCTTGGTCCTTCTAGAGCAGGGCAGTCCTCTGAGGATTCAGAGGTCGCTGGTCCCTGGGGAAAGCGTCGCTTAAGCAGTGTCTTTAGAAGTGGAGAGACAGGCCAGTAGAGCTGGGGCCAAAGCAGTTGGTGTCTCCGTCTTCTCTGCAGGGTTTTTCAGCTTAGCAGTCCTCTTCTTCTTAGGTTGCAGGAATCTGAGTTCCTAGCTTCTGGGGAGCCCTTAAATACTAAATTTAAGGGCGTGTTTAGGTCTGGGGGGTTAGTAGCCAATGGCTACTAGCCCTGAGGGTGGGTACACCCTCTTTGTGCCTCCTACCGAGGGGAGGGGGGCACATTCCTATCCCTACTGGGGGAATCCTCCATCTGCAAGATGGAGGATTTCTAAAAGTCAGAGTCACCTCAGCTCAGGACACCTTAGGGGCTGTCCTGACTGGCCAGTGACTCCTCCTTGTTTTTCTCATTATCTCCTACGCCCTTGCCGCCAAAAGTGGGGCCGTGGCCAGAGGGGGCGGGCAACTCCACTAGCTGGAGTGCCCTGGGGTGCTGTAACAAAGGGGGTGAGCCTTTGAGGCTCACCGCCAGGTGTTACAGTTCCTGCAGGGGGAGGTGATAAGCATCTCCACCCAGTACAGGCTTTGTTACTAGCCACAGAGTGACAAAGGCACTCTCCCCATGTGGCCAGCAACATGTCTGGCATGTGGCAGGCTGCTAGAACTAGTCAGCCTACACGGATAGTAGGTTAAGGTGCCCTCTGGGGTGTATGTTACAATAAAATGTACACTGGCATCAGTGTGCATTTATTGTGCTGAGAAGTTTGATACCAAACTTCACAGTTTTCAGTGTAGCCATTATGGTGCTGTGGAGTTCGTGCATGACAGACTCCCAGACCATATACTCTTATGGCTACCCTGTACTTACAAAGTCTAAGGTTTTGCTTAGACACTGTAGGGGCACAGTGCTCATGCACTGGTGCCCTCACCTATGGTATAGTGCACCCTGCCTTAGGGCTGTAAGGCCTGCTAGAGGGGTGACTTATCTATACTGCATAGGCAGTGTGAGGTTGGCATGGCACCCTGAGTGGAGTGCCATGTCGACTTACTCGTTTTGTCCTCACCAGCACACACAAGCTGGCAAGCAGTGTGTCTGTGCTGATTGAGGGGTCCCCAGGGTGGCATAAGACATGCTGCATCCCTTAGAGACCTTCCCTGGCATCAGGGCCCTTGGTAGCAGGGGTACCAGTTAAAAGGGACTTACCTGGATGCCAGGGTGTGCCAATTGTGAAAACAAAAGTACAGGTTAGGGAAAGAACACTGGTGCTGGGGCCTGGTTAGCAGGCCTCGGCACACTTTCAAATCAAAACTTAGCATCAGCAAAGGCAAAAAGTCAGGGGGTAACCATGCCAAGGAGGCATTTCCTTACAACTATGTAATCTGTTTGTGTTGAATTGAAATCATAAAGATCCATATTTTGGATGTTTCTTGTTGGTGAAGTGGTGACAGGAAGAAGCAAATGTGCATTGCCCACCCACCCCCCCAAACTCGGAGAGGCAATTGTGGCATTAGTACTTGAAGAAGCATTGGTGAGTGCTTGAAGAGGTATATCCCATTGGGTAGTGGGGGGGATGCTAGGGAACTACCCAGGGATCCTCATGGTATATTGTGCAGGATCGGCCATATGGTGCAATTTGACATTGTCAATTGAAACAAAGCATTTTTCTTTAGAACCAGGCAGCGGTGGTATGATGGGAGTTCTGGTACCATTTTTTCCCAGGACTGGAATCAGTGCTCTATATGATGGGCCAAACTACTTTTTCACAGTAACCTTTTCTTGTACTAGATGCCCAAATTTAAGAATCTAGCCAGTAGAAGTTGTTGGCAAATCCCTCACGCCCAAGGTGGTGGCATAGGCAAGTTCATTTTCATTATGGAACTGTTGTATTTCCTGTAAAACAGAGACAAGTTCATTAATGGCAAAAGGTGTTTCTGCCGCCACTGCACCAGGGCCATCAAGATCTGAGACATGCATAGGTATCTTAAATAAGACCTTGTAAGGGATGCATCCTTCCAAGGATGTTCTGGGCAGATAATTTAGTGCTCTCTGGACCCCATATAGGTGATGAAGCTAACTATGACCAGAACCTAATACCCTAGCTCTTAAGGATTGCTTTAAGTCTTGGTTCTTCCGCTCCACATCAGGATGATATGGAGACGCGAAATGGAGTTGAACACTCATCAATGCCATGGTGTCTCTGAATGCCTTGGAGGCAACGTCAGGACCCAGGTCCAAGTAGAAAGCTGCAGCTGCAAAATATACCAATGAAGACTTGCAAATCTTTAATAAGAGTTCGAGCATCAGCTGCTCATTGTGGCCAGACCCATAGGAATCTAGAACACGAATCAACAGTGACTAAGATGTATTTCTATACACCATCAGGTTCTAAGGGGCCCCAAGGGTTCAGGTATACATATTGTAGTGGCTTGATGGACATTAAGAAGGGTTTCTGCAGTGAACGTTTGAAGGTGGACCCTTTAATGTGTTGGCAATGTAACAACAAAAGGCATACTGCTTGTTCTGTTTGTAAAGAACTACCACCAAAAGCATTTTTGTAGTAGGGATACAGTAGCCTAACCAGCATGGGCAGAAACAACACCCTCATGCACTGCTTTAATGAGATCTGATCTTGGTTGGGGATCACACAATCACCTATCCCTGGGATAGTGTCAAATGCAATATTTTGGGCACTGAGGTGGTAAATATATTTAGCAGTATGCTTTTGGTAAAGGCTAGCAATCAGTAGAAGCTTTCACTGCAGCCAATGTCTCATTATCCAATCTCATATGAGAACGAGTAATTGCAGCAACAGAAGCCATAGTTATCATAGATTTGGCAGCTTCATTAGCCAAAGTATTTCCTACTATGCATACTCCTACATGTTGATGGCCCAATGTATGTACTACTTTTGGCAGTCTGTCCTTAAAATCTGCTGCCTTCCCCCACAAGTTTTTTGTGTTTGTGTTCTCTTTTGAGTCTCTGAACCCGTTCAGGTGCCAATAATGTAAGTAATCATTTTAGGACAGGACACAGTAGCACAAATCACACAATCAATGTAGAATGTTTCAGTGCAAACATTAAAGCCTTAAGCTTTGCAAGTTGTGCTGTTCAGTCCTTAGGGTCTGTGTGTAGCTATTGTTGAAGGTAGAATGTACCATCCCTCATTACTCCGCTAACAGCTGCACACATGGCGGAGTATTGGTGTTTTGTAGCAACCGCTAGTTGTGCTGCACCATCAGTGTAAATGATTGTTCTATACTGATCAAGAGGCATGATGTTAGAAGGCACACGGTACTCAAGTTCATGTTGAAAAAATTCTTGGATCTGTAGTTTGAGGTCAAAAACATAACTCACATAACTGGCAGTCAGGGAAGTTGCCCATTGAATCCAACATGGATGTAAGGCTTTTGCGTTTGTAATACTAGCTTTGGTAACCGCCTCAAAGGCTGGTACTGGGGTAACAACAACAATGCGTTTCCCTTGGGCAAGTGACCTCTCCTTAAAGACAGCCATCTTTACAGCAGTCAGTATTTTCTTTTGTTGGTGCAAATCGTTGTTCTGCATTTGAGTTTAAATGTGATTTGGATGATATAGGTACAATGTCACTTGCATTAAATGTGCCATAGGTGAACCCGATGACACCAGGAATTAGTCTCATGACCAAATTTGTTTTATTGTCACGTGTGTGTGTAAGTGCGGTCCTACTAGCATGTCCTATTGTAAATTTATGAGTATGCGTATATGTTCTGCTGTCCAGTGTTTCCTTGGAAAATCTAGACAACTTAAATCATAAAGTGATTTTATACATTGTGCATAGTCAGGAATGTACATTCTACCAAAATTAAAGAAACCCAGTGATGACTACTGTTTCTTGATGGTATTTGGGGGTTGAAGTTAAGTGCATTTTCCAAGAAAGGGCAGGGCTAGGTTCTTGCCCTCATCACATAGTTTGTATCTTAAAAACAGAACACTAAGAAAATCAATTTTGTTTTTTTTTTTAATTGAATTTATAGCCTTGGGCAATGAATACTATAAAAATGCAATCCACCTGGGCCAAATGTGCATTAAGGTTGTCATTTGTGAGATAGATGTTATCCACATAGGAAAAAGCCTTGTGATCAATATCATGTAATATTGATATTACACGGGCAGAAGACACCCCAGGGCTGTTCTTATACCCCTGAGGTAAATGGCAAAAGCACCCCTAGAGCCAAGCACTCTGAAAACACCTAAATCCTGGCTTTCAGATGCTACATTTTGGCAGAAGAAAACACTGGAAATGTCCAAGGTTGTTATATATTTTTTACGCACTATATTGTTGATAAGTGCTGTACTGTGTGCATTTTGGATTGCAAATGTGGGTGTATAACTGTTTAAATGTCCGTAATCTAAGACTATTCTACATGAATGGTCAGGATTTGCTACAGGGAATAGCAGGTTATTCATTTTATATTACTCCCTGGTACTCAAGTTGTGTGAGAATCTCTCTCACAGATGCTTTAGCTTCATGTTTAATTGGATATTGAGGTTGGATCTGCGGAGCTGATCTAATTGGGATTACATGGTGGGGGGAATTTCTATCCCACCCTATGTGGTTCTGATACAGTGCAGGAGCCTGTGCCCAGGCCCAATCGACACCTTAGGCTTCCTTTACTACATCTGGAACTGAGAAAGAAGGCAAAATTACATCTTACTCTTGTGGGAGCAGGCGGACAAATTCAGGTGGCCAATCTTTTTCTGCCAATAATACATCATAATTTATTGTTAATCTTCTCCAGAAGATAACTTTAATAGTATGCACTATGTCTCCCTCAATCTGAATATTTAGTTTGTATTCCCTGTCGCTGGGGAGACGCGCCTGTCCACTGTTTCAGTTTTAAGGGAGACTTTATTCTGTGTCACACCCAGAAGATCTATAAGACTCTGGCACCATATTGTGACCTCTGTCACACTGTCTAGCAGAGTCACTGCCCACGTCCTGTTCTTCAACAATGTTCTCAACATGAGTAGCATCTTTGACTGGTACTGCTGCCACCTTTTTCTTTTTAAATTGGGGCTTTTACTGTGGAGGTGATAGAAATGGGGTCTTTGGTTGGCAGTCAGGTTACCCCCTGTCCAAGCAAGGACTCTAGTCAGGGTAAAGGAGAATCACCCTAAGCTAACCCCGCTCACCCCCTTGGTAGCTTGGCACGAGCAGGCATGCTTAACTTCAGAGTCTAGGTGTAAAGTATTTGTACCAACACACACAGTAACTCAGTGAAAACACTACAAAATGACACAACACAGGTTTAAAAAAATAGGAAATGTTTATCTGAACCAAACAAGACCAAAACGACAAAAATCCAACATAAAAAAGTCAAGTTATTCATTTTAAAAGCAAAAGAGTCTTAAATCCTTTTGTAAACAGTAAAAACACTGTTAGCGTTGAAAAGTACCTGGGTAGCCTCAAAATAACACACACAGGTGAGTGTGCATCGAAAAAGGTTTGCGATGCGTTGATTTCTCGCCCGCAAGTGAGACCGCGCGTCGTTTCTCCTTCTCCGGTTTGGTCGGCATGTGTTGTTTTCCCTCTCCTCAGGAGAGTGATGCGTCGATCCGGGCAAGCATTCGGGTCCGGGCAGGCGTTGTGGCGTTTTTCTGCACCCAGCAAGGTTTGCATAGAAAATCCTGCCGCAAGGTATCAGCAAAACTGCACTATGTGGGTTGCGGTGTTATCAGCCTCCGTCAGCAGGTGTTGCGTGTCGTTTCTCCAGCTGCGTGCGTCGATCTTCCAGCCGCAATGCTGGTGGAGCATCGATTTCTGCTGCAAAGCCAGTTGCGCGTCGTTTTTCAAGTGTGTCTCAGAAGGTGCTTCGATTTTTGCCCCCCCACGGCGGTCTGTGCGTGGATTTCCAATCTTGGTCTGCCAGCTTCACATGTCAAGTCCCTAGGAACTGGTAGGGCACCAATTGGTTTTGGGTGCCCGCCTTATACCCATTTTGGCCTTTGAAGTAGGCTTACTTGAAAGGTAAGTCTTTCTTGTTTGTGAAATCCTGCCTTGCCCAGGCCAGGCCCCATACCAACACCAGGGGGTTGGAGGCTGCATTGTGTGAGGGCAAGCACAGCCCTTTCAGGTGTAAGTGACCAATCCTCCCCTCTATCCGCATATGCAGGCTACACCCCAGCTCCCTTTGTGTCACTGTCTAGAGAGAGGTGCAAATAGCCCAACTGTCAAACTGACCCAGACAGGGAATCCACAAACAGGCAGAGTCACAGAATGGTTTAAGCAAGAAAATGCTCACTTTCTAAAAGTGGCATTTTCAAACACACAATCTTAAATTCAAGTTTACTAAAAGATGTATTTTTAAAACTGTGAGCTAAGAGACCCTAAACTCCAAATGTCTATCCGCTCCCAAAGGGAATCTATGCTTTAATCATATTTAAAGGCAGCCCCCAGGTTAACCTATGAGAGGGATAGGCCCTGCAACAGTGAAAACCGACTTTGGCAGTATTTCACTGTTAGGACATATAAAACACATTAGTATATGTCCTACCTTAAACATACACTTCATCCTGCCCATGGGGCTACTTAGAGCCTAACTTAGGGGTGTCTTACATGTAAGAAAAGGTAAAGTGTTCAGAGTTCAAAAGCCAACAACAACAGGTCAAAAACAATAGGAGGCAGGAGGCAGGAGGCAAAGAGATTGGGGATGGCCCTGCATAAGGGAAAAAGTCCAACAGGAGGTTTCTCTTCCTTTTTTGTGAGAGTTTTTTCAGAATGTCGTGAGTCCTTTTTCAGCTTCAAGTAGTCCCTTCTGTGTTCTAATCACCCTCTTCTGTCACTCTGTTTATCCGGTGTGTCCTAAAATGAATGAGATGGGCATCTGTCAGTATATTGATATCTATCAGGTGTTTTTAAAGTTTACCTTTTTCTAAGGTTGTATTATTTCTCTGAGGTCTAGAGGAGGAGATTCTCCTTTTTGCATTATTCTATCCTTGTTTTGTTTTGTTTTTGTTTATCCCAGAGATTTTTAGAGCTCTCTTGTGCTTGCTTAGTACTCTCCTTAGTGGACGTACTCTTCAATTGAGGTTTAGTTGGTCTGGTATGGTCCACAGACTAACCCCACCAATACTAGTGTAAGTTTCAGAAATAATCTTTGGCAGCTTGTGCTCCTGATCCAGTTGTGGAACGTCTCTCAGTCACTGACGAATTGCCAGTGCCATGGCTTCCCTTTTAATATTGCTTGAAATTACTGAGCACACTATGTCAAAATTGCACATCAGTTTCATCCCCTTGCCCAGGGCTGGGGCCATCCCATGATATTTTTTTTTTAAATTCCAGTTAATTTGTAAGTGTCGGTGTACCATGCATAGTGGTATATATTGTGGCAAAGACTGTTCCCCAAGTGGCACAGTTCTCTATTGAGGGAACCATTCTGAATGGCAAGCACGTTGTGAGAATTCTATGTTTATCTATGGGGAAACACTACTTTCAGCTGCTTTGTTTTTTCAGCAATCCAGAACGGAATCTTCTCCCACTCATGAGTGCTTTGCCCATTATTGAATGGACAGTTTCTGCATTTATCCCTATAACAGCCAATTGTTTTATAGCTGGAGCAGCCTTAGCTGGGATGGTTTTTAAGGTCCACATTACGAATTGTATTAAGCACCTAAATATTGCTACTAGCTCATGTATAATGTGCGTACTTCAGCAACCTGCATTGGCTGCACATTGAGATGCATTGTATATGTGGCCAATGTTGGTCAGGTTGGGCCGTCATTTCTTAAAGGACATGGCCTAATAAGTTGTATTACATGTGGAAGGGCAAAATTGAACCAATCATGGTGCTCTTAATCATTTAAAGGTATGTCTAAATATTGGTATGCTCTGTACTGTGGTGGTACATTTGCTATTCTGTGTGTATGAAATTTATTTGAGTCTGTGTTTATTGCAGGAAATGTGACCCATAAGTAAAATATTTCTGTTCTGTATGTGTTGTGAGCTTCAAAGACGAATGTGGCATTCCTCCCCTCATTTGTTAATCTATTAGCTGAAAGAAACTGTGTGACACATTGTCTACAGTTCTCTAGGATATTTACTGGTTGTGCCATATTGAAGAATGTGTATCAGAGTTGGGAACATAAACAGGGTAGTCCTTTTAAGGTTCAAGTTTGAACAACCTACAGCTGAGATAGGTGCACCCACTTCAGTTGAGGAGGATTTTTCCTCTGAGACTACAGACTCTCCATAACATTGTACTTAGGATACCTTTAGCATGTGTGAGATATGGATACTCAGTACATGTGTGAGATATAGATACTCAGTAGACTTGTATAATTAGTGCATTGCGAACATTGGTGTCTCCATGTTGTAGGACTATTGGAATGAGACTGCTGGATTCGGGGCAGCAACACCACCGTTTGTGGGTGATTGAGCCAATCCCACACCGAGTTGGCAGCTGTCGGACCAACCCTTTCGACTAGCGAACAGCACCTCACCCAAACATAGAAAACAAAGGTGATTTGTGGCAGCCTGACGCATGACACTCAGTGACCTCTCAGAGAAGTCATGGTCGACAAATCTCACCCCTTTCTCTCGTTAGCAAAAAGCCTCATACACACACATAGGGCAAAGAAAAGATGCAGGATGGTTTTCAATACATTTATTGAAAGACTGCAATCTACAATACAATATATGAGCTGCAACTATTAGGGCAATACGACATAGCAGGATTAGTATTGTTATGACAAGTGAGAAGAAAAGAAACAACTCAAGCATATTGGAATAACATGCACACATGAAACAAACCTAACCCCTAACTCCTATACAAGAGCATAGCGGTGATAGCCCAATCTGTCCATGCTTAGTCCATCAGAGGAGCACCCATCCCCATTACCTGGAAAATAGGGGTCTGCCCACTGTCTCTTTAGCTGGTTGTAGGGACAAGGCTGAGGTCAGCAGTGGAATACCATACAGCGTGGATGGATATCCTGGCCAGAATGACTTCCCTTTGTTTTCCCTTTGGTCTGTAAAATGTTTTTGATAAGAAACATATTTCTGTTCCATGAAATAGGCCTCACGTGGGCATGTATCTAAGTGTCAGACTGTTTATGTACTCTTGTGGCAACAATGCTAACTGGATTATCATGTACTGTTCTTGTCAGCCTTAGACAGGGGTACATGGCGAAGTGTCATGCACAGAAATAATAACAATGTGTTCACACAATCACAGCTGATTAGGAAAGATAAACCATCCCCACTGAGAAGAAGACTAACTAAAATGAATAAAAGAAATTAGGGCACATATGTAGGTAAAAAGGCACAGGCTGCAGGAATAAGATCTCAGTGTACTCTGTAAGCATCAAAAGGAAACACTCTCCCTCGAAAACCAAACAGCTTATCGCAACAAAGAAAACACTAAACCAAGAATACCGTAATTTAGAAAAATATAATTTTAATATTTTTTATCACAAGAAGGTAAGATCCCTGCTTCGGAACTATAAGCAGGCAGTTTAAACAGCTAAAAAATACCTTTTGGATACATTCGGCGCTAGGGTGCTCCAATCATGTAATTAAGTAATCCTGAAGCCTTTTGGAAAACTATAAAACGATCCTGACGCTTCGTGTAACATGAAAATTCCTGAGGAATCCTGGGTGCAGCATTTGAAACAGCAATACTTCATCACATATGCAGCACAGTCTAATAAAAAATGACATGGCACTCATCTGCACTGTAGGACAGAACACTTACCAGAGCCAATAGCACTGTCCAACAAAAAGTGAAACCAGCAAGGCCATAGTTTGATAACCAGGCAGGACACATACCCAGGCGACGCTCACACTGGGACTGCATTAAACAGCTGTCTACCATGGAACCTTGATCGAAATTCAAGTGCCTTAAAAGCATTGTAAGAAAGATCATAGAAGAGGGCGCCCCTGATTTTAACGGCCTGTCTGAAGCCCTCTTCAGGTCAAACAGAATATTCGGAAAGAAATCAACACCTTATAGAATTCAGGAGTAATCCAGCTAACTATTTACTGATAGTATTATTACACATAGATTCTAATTACTTTGCAAGCCTTGTCCTGCAAGATCTTGCAGCATGGGCAAACACGTGGGACCTTATTCCATTTATTCCATGGAATTAATCAGGCTTCTGTTCAGGGCAGCGCACATTATCAAATGTAGAATTTGAGCTGTTTGAGAACTGCCTTCCCTTCAAAATCCATGCTTTATGCCTGTTTTGTTGAGTTCAAGTCAGTTTTGATAGGGTCCTGCGTGGCCTACTTTGTCAAAATTTAACAGATGCTGGGATCCCTAGCACCATACAAAGAGCAATCCAACTGTTGTATAATGAAACATGGCTCCACATAAAGTTAGAAGATGGCACGCAGCTCCCACAGAAGATATACACGTCAACAGGATTGAAGCAGGGGTGTGTTCTCGTCCCTCAGCTGTTTAACATTTATATTTCAGGTCTGTCACATATTTAAACTCTTTAAGTACACAAACTGCAAAACTCTATGGTCTTCCACTGACTCACATCTTATATGCCGACGACCTGCTCCTACTGAGCTTGACACCTGTAGGGCTGCAGCACCTTTTAAATGGACTCTTCACTGACACAGTTGAATAAATTAGAAATAAACCACACTAAAACCAAAGTGGTTAAATTTACAAAGCGATTTAGGGTACCCGGTGCTTGGAACAACTGTCTCCAGCTTGCCTGCGCTTCACAGTATAATTATCTGGGAGTGGTCTTGAACTCCAGAGGCTCCTTCATCCCTCACATGGAGGCCATGAAATCGAAGGCAGGCTCCCTAACATCAAGATTCAGATTCTTCTGAAAAACCTTGCATGGCCCTATTCTGGGGCCTCTACAAGTCAACTCTTACCTAAAATAGCACACGGCTCCGAAATTTTAGCAGGCAATGTGGCAAAACCTCTGAAAGGTAAGACTTATTGGCTTAAATTCAAGATGCTAAACAACGCAAACAGGCCCAGCTGCACCTAAAGTTAGGCCTTACAAAACATGTCTGGGGCCTACATAATGCCATCCTTTAGTTGTGCCACAGTTTCTGTCTGGCAGCACTGTATCAGTTCGGGTCTGGTGGGATATAAATAATCAGAAATCGAAGGCCAGACTGATTGACTTATTAAAAGACAAAATTCAATCTCTTCATGCAGAAAACGTATGAAATGTTCAGGTATTACTGTGGAAGGTGCCTGAAGGCTTGGTGTTTTTTCAACAAGCTCCCTCGAACTATTAAACGTGCATGTGCCTGTGTGCTATGCTGAATATAATAATCAAATGACCAGCTCCTGCCAGGGCGACCTTACGCTCAGGTAATTATGAAGATGTACTTTCTCCCATAATATCAAGCACACTTAGGGGGTCATTCTGACCCTGGCGGCCGGTGGCCGCCAAGGCTACCGACCACGGGAGCACCGCCAACAGGCTGGCGGTGCTCCCACGAGCATTCTGACCGCGGCGGTTCAGCCGCGGTCAGAAGTGGAAAGTCAGCGGTCTCCCGCCGACTTTCCGCTGTTCGGGGGAATCCTCCATGGCTGCGGTGGGGATTCTGACACCCCCTACCGCCATCCTGTTCCTGGCGGGTCTCCCGCCAGGAACAGGATGGCGGTAGGGGGTGCCGCGGGGCCCCTGGGGGCCCCTGCAGTGCCCCTGCCCATGGCATGGGCACTGCAGGGGCCCCCGTAAGAGGGCCCCGCAAAGTATTTCAGTGTCTGCCATGCAGACACTGAAATACGCGACGGGTGCAACAGCACCCGTCGCACCCCTGCAACTACGCCGGCTCAATTCTGAGCCGGCGTCCTCGTTGCAGGGGCATTTCCTCTGGGCCGGCGGGCGCTCTTTTGGAGAGCGCCCGCCGGCCCAGAGGAAATGTTAGAATGGCCGCCGCGGTCTTGTGACCGCGGTGCGGTCATTTGGCGGCGGAACCTTGGCGGACGGCCTCCGCCGTCCGCCAAGGTTAGAATCAGGCCCTTAGTTTCGAGGGAACAGAGTTTAATACATTAATTTATCTCATTTAGGGATTGTAGAGAAGTACCGTTTCTAGCACTAAAGAAAATACCTCAGAGAACAAAAAAAATTCTCCCCGTTTTTTGGATAAAGAACGCATTTATAAAGCAATGATGGTGTCGTTTCCTCCAGAAAGTATTGCTCACTTAATGAAGCTCGGTACTTGTTTCATAACTATGCTCCAGTTATCCTCACTTTCTGACGTGGCCTTTACGATGTTTGTGTGCACACTGCACTTTAGACAGCTTCTCGGGTTACAGAGGTGTGTCAGACATCTCGTCTGTGCTTCCAGCCAAATACACCGGGTCAATTGTGCGCCTCTGACAGACACGGCGGACAGACTGACTTCTGAGAATGAAGCTCACGCCTGACCTGTCAGTCAAGTAGATAAAGAAAGACCCAGAAGAGGAATGTGACACTTTATTCAATTGAAAACTGCATTTTACCTGTTCAATCCGGTTCATTTTTTAACATTTGTTAAGTGCATAGACAACTAATCCACACTATGCAGCATAAAAAAGTGATTATCACTTCTCCGTAATAAATAATCAAACATTGGTTTTAGAAATTGCAAACCCAATGCACTAATGCAGTCTTCTACGGATTAATGTGCAACGCTGGGAACTCACATTTGTTTTTAACCGCGAGGCTCTCATGAAATCTGATAAACAGAATGTTTCCTTCCAGCAACCACTTCATGGTTACGTTCGAAGCCGGCGCCACGCAGCGAAACTTGGCTCGTGAGACATTGCCCTAAAGTGTACGCTTCCTTGCAGAAAAGTACGATGTCTGAGATATCTTTAACCATCCTCAGAATACAGGAGTAAACCCCGTCCAAATGACAAACACAATCACAAAAACTAGTAAAATCTAATGGGTCAAAGACAGTTCCTCCAGTACTTTCAGGACACAGCTGAGTAGAGCAGTTAACGCTATCTCCAGACTATCTCCACAGTTTTACTCAGGCACTGGCGCTTAGAGCTTATGCCATCCAACCATATCAATAAAATAGGTCATGCCAGTCTGATTTTCTTAAAACCAATTTCAAAATTGTTTTGAGAGAGTTTGCTTTACTGGCTGCCAAACTTTCCATAATTGCATCAACCCGATCTTGAGGCCAACTTCATGCTTGAATCTTATCTTGGCTTTCGCTGCCATGATGCCTTAGGAAAACTGTTTTCACGCCATGCTTGTTCTTGGATTTTACACCTGTATGTTTCGTCGAAGCGGCTCTTTCTCTGGCACTGAGCACTTGCTGTTGCACATTATCTGCCATTCCAAGGGAAACGCATTTTAACTCTTTACATAAACACGGAGGTATCGAGAGAGTGAGAGAAAGACAGAGAGAGTGTGTGTGTGTGTGAGGGCGCATACTGGGTAAGGGGGTTGGTAGCATGGTTCTATTTTGCCACTGAGTGGTGATGGTGACATCATACACCACGAGAAGGAAGACCGAGTGTTTTATAAATATCAAGACAACACCGAGATGGCAAGGTACGCCCTTATTACACATTGCACTTTAGATGTGTTTCAACTGGGGACCTTTTATTGACAATAAAATGGACTATAAATATGTAGTTAAGAGTTTCGTGTGCTTTGTTACAAAAATACAATCTTTCTCTAGAGGTGTGATTTTTTAAAGAAAAAGCGAACAATAGCCCCTGTGTGCAAATGCAACGCTAAAGATTATATGTCGATTAAATAATGGATGATAGTAAAGCTTAGAAGAGAGGTTTGGGGTTGTCACTATTGAAATCCGCTGCCATGATTTGAGACTAATTAGCTGGAAGAAAGGAAATCAGACTGAGATGAGCCTGTAATTGAATTCTATATTTATCAATAATTATGTAATTTCAGAGAAATGTGGAAAATATTTGCAGATTTTATATTGTCCTGTGAAATATGATATCACCAAGTAGGAGGGATTATAGAGCGAACGTAAATGGGCCTAGAACTGAACCTTGATAGGTACCACTAACTAGATCACTGGGCTTGGCTAACTTGGAGTGAATGGTGCCTGAAAAAGATCTATCAGAAACATAGAAGAAGTTAAGGGAGGAAAGTAGAGTAGGGTTATGTATTGTGTCAAACACGACAGAAAGGTCAAGGAGGTGGAGGATGGATGACATAATTATGATGGGCAACAGTGATGAAGGTGGCAGTATGTGTGAGCACAGTTGCTTTGGCATGTAATGCAGGAAAGCCAGTCCGAGCAGGATGGAGCATGTTATTAGAGAAGTGTTCCAGATTATGATGGTCAACAGGAAAGGCATTTCAGTGTTTGAAAGAAAAGAGGTAGCAGAGACATTGGGCAGTAGTTGGGGGGTTAGGGTTTGTTTTAACAAGATGTTTCTTGCAGGTTTGAAACGCTGTGAGTATACGCTAGGTTAGAGAGAGTAGTTCAAGAGAGATAAAATGCATATAAAAGCTTTAGAGGGACAGCAAGGGGTTTGATGGTTCTTGAACTTAAAGGACCAGATGGAAGTAAATAAATATTGCCTAATTTGATTATAGGGATACCCTTCTCAAGTAAATTGGTGGTTAACAGCGAGAGCAAAAGGAGGTATACAAGGGTGAAAATGATGCAAGTGACTCGCCTAGCAAAGGTTTTACAAATAGTTGTTTTAATAAATTACCTCAAACACACAAAATGTGATGAGAGGAATGCTTGCAAATAGTGTAACCACTGTAAATCACTCAGGACAGTATTCCACCTTATCTTTTTTTGCACCCCATGCCACCTCAGATTGGACCCAGCCATATGCAAATCAGGCCTATTTTGTCACAGTGTCCCACATTTCCCTATCTGGTGTAGCTGGCTTTAGGACAAATTATGCTTGCAAAACATCCATATTTTACAGGCTCCTTGAAGCAGTTGGTAACTCAGTCGCAAATGGGAAGGGGTCCCCAGGGAACCCCTGTCCCTTTTAGAATGGTAAACAAATATATTTTAAGAACAGGCAGTGACCTACTCTTAAAAAAATGAAACTTCTAAGTTTCATTTTCTTTTTCTAAAAGCATCCTGTTTTCCTTTAAGGAAAATTGGTTGCATTAAAAAAAAAAGATTTCTTTATTAAGAAGCAATCAGACATGGTGGTATGCTGACCCCTGCAGGCCACCAGCCCTATGATGGCTATCATTCCTAATGGGTTGCAAATTGCGACCTACCTCATTAATATTCATGAGGTAGGTTTATTTGTGACCCACTAGGAATCGCTATTCATACATTAGGAATACTGATTTTGTAATTTAGATTAGGAGAGAATCGCAATTAGGAATCCAGTGTTCCTAATGTTAGCACATCTGGCCCTAATTTCATAACCATATCAACCAGACATGCAACTAATTTAAGATGGATACTGTTTGTAAAGGAGGAGTTTACATATTTTAGGTCTAGCTTGCCAGCACAGTTGTCACTATACCCTATATGATTAACAGAAACAAAATGTAAGCACTACTGAGAGTGGGGCTTTCCCTCTACTCAAATGTTGACCATCTTAAGTTCAGATTTTGAATGGGCAGAAGGTGTGTGCTGCCACTTAAACAAAGTGCTTGTTGTACATATTTTGACTTGTGGGGAGCTTATACTCAACACAGCAGGACAAGCTTGTTACAGTTAAAAGCCATGCATCAAATGAAGGCTAAATGTGTGATCTGTTTATTATGAAAAGTAATGACAATGGTAGGAGGCCTGTCTTATTTATTGTGAAAAGCGTATGTTAAAGCAAGTAGGCCATAAAGTGTAGATTGTCATTGCACTGTGTTAAATCTTGTAGACAAGTATTTTGTTACACACCGTCTCACAGATTTCCTTAATAGGTAAACGGTTTGGTGTTGATTACCTCCTGTAACAAACCTCATTGTAGAAGATTTGCTCCTTGATAATCCTATGCCATTTTAAGGAGGATTCTATATTGATTTGTCAACTGTAATTGTGTACACATTTGTAGTTTAATGACTACTGAGAAAGGGGATTTCACTTCATCCAAATGTTGTTTACCTTGAGTACAGATTTGATTGGGCAGAAGATGTGTTCTTTCCCTGAATATTAGTGTTTGTGTTGCACTATTTACTGTGTGGGAAAGCGTATGCTCAATACAGTAGGGCAATGTTGGTTATGGCGACAAGCCACTGATCAAGGCTTTAGGCCAGGCCTGTTTCTTACAAAGCATTATCACACAGAATAGTAGCTATCATTAGGCAGTGGGGCTTGAGGGGCCATTAAACCCAAGTTATGGCTTCACTACCACACAGAGGTGGGCACGGGGATCTTTTTTCTTGCTTTGCTTAGAGCCTGTAGTACCCTTGCTAAGGCATGGTTCAAATTGAGACTTTGAAGGGGTCTGGGCTACACTGCTTCCCTACAGGTTCGTTAAGCAACAATCACTGCCATCCACCCAATCTAAAAATAAATCCCATGGATTCCTAAGTGTCACTTTGATTCTTGTGTGGTCATTTACAGACCAATCTTCAGATGATCCATCAATTTATGAAAGTAGGGACAAGAGGTGCAAGCACAACAAGAAGTGTACACCTTATCGCTTTGTCTAGAATGTACTGTCTCACTGTGTGCCTTGTTCCTCCTCCTGCGGATTGTAAAACCTGTCTGCTTTGAGATCATGGTAGGAGATGTGTTTTGAAGTGCGTATATACGCCCTGCTTTTTGGCACTGAACATTTTTTAATTAAGTGTTGTTTGTGAAGATCAAGAATGTGAGCAGGGCTTTGGCTCCCGATGGTTTGTTAGATGCCTCACCACCATAAACTGTGCAGAAACACAAGCATAAGGCACATTTTCATAAGACTTGTATGTCATGATCTAAGCAGCCTCCAAACATCCCAGCCCGCTCGAAATCCAGCATCTGTGCTGCCACAGCTGTGTACGGTTGTACTTCGGAATTTATAGCCTCATTACAGCCGTTTTCGTTTTAAATTACATGTATTTAAATCACGATTATGCACTATCACCCAGAAGCCAGGCTGCTCTTTACTCTTTTTTGTAAGTTTGTGGTCTAGCTTGAAAATGAAAATTATTGAATAGCAGGACATTTGATCCTATAAATATTATGTCACATATTTATCACAAACTATTATGTCACGGGCTGATCAATTCATTACAATTACTTTTCATGTACTTAAAACAATTTAAACTTTAACACATTACTTGTATTTTATTCATGAAAAAAGACAACACATAAGTACTCGAGTTTCAAGCATAAGATTCAAGGTGTTTATGGTATTTGGCATGTGGAAAGGATAGCATCATGAATTATGACAGTCAAATGTATGACAACCAGCAGCACTAATAGGGACTGGTGACAAAAAAAGTCAAAGTCAGCCACTGCGGGGGAGGGGGTGGCATCGCAAGAGGAGTGAACACGCCTTAACTGAGAGGCAGCATAGAATAGTCACGGTGCTCAAAAGTCAAACGTAAACCTCGCCAATCTAGATGGTCTTACCCACCGATACTAGGTTCAAACCGGGCAAATGCAGGCCCTCCTTCTTAGGAGGCTCAGAGTAAGTTAGCCTGAGATGAGCTCCTTTTGTGTAGAGGCCCGGCTTCAGAGTCCTTTGTACTCCACTCGCCTTAGAGATTCACCTTAGAGATTCACACAACCCTTATGGTTTGATGACTCACAGGCACCTCTCCTTTTGAAGCCAGACCGACTGCGTGGAAGAACTCATGTTGGCTGCTATATGCTGCCACCGGTGACCTGCTGCGCCCGGCCAGAGGTCCACGAGTAGCTACTACCGAGGCACCCTTGGCTTCCCTGCTCAGGACACTCTACATAGCACCGGCAGTGAGGAGGGGAGGCACAAACCGGCTCCTCCTTTTGGTGGCCACTTCTTTGTTGCTGCCCCTCACCAAAAGTTAATATTATCTTTTTGATACTCAAATGTTATACTGTAGTTAATGAAAGACATCTACATAAAGCATTAATTCCATAAGCATGGTAAGTAATGTGTGAATGCCTTTCTTCAGCTTTGGTATGCTAACTCTGAAATCTTTGTTACTATTTCAAACGTGTTTGGTTTGCTTGTGAATATTTTTCGTAGTTGAGTCTTGAGCTATGCTCACAATGTCTTTTACAAATACACTTTTCCATCGGGTCGGCCAGCTTCCCGGCGTTTTTTTTTTTGCCGGGGGCTCCCTAGCACAAAGAAATATAGGCCTCTGCTTTTTATACTCACATACAAATGTTTGCACTGCGTGTTAGGAATGTCATATTGTATAGACTCGCTAAACTTCAAGACCATGAATTATTGCCGTCTTTCCTTACCGATTTTTAACACTGTAGCGTTTTGGCGTGTTTTGAAGTGCTCTCTTCAAGAACGCAAAAAACAGGCCCATTAATTTAATAACTGTCCAGCACATTTTATATCTAGCATAAACCATTTCAACAGAAAATAAGTTTGACTCTGAAATTAACCCGTTTTAAAAGCTGCCGAAGATATACTTGTGCTATATTAAAGTACGCACAAAATAACTTGCATAATAGCGACGGTGGTCCAGTACTTGTTGCCTAATTTTAAAGCCAAGGCATGAGATAATCTCAACAAAATTTAAAGATCCACAAGTGAGAAAGTGAAAATTGGATTTCACCCTTCAAACATTCATTGCCAAAAAAAAAAAAGTTTTTCTGTATTCTTTAAGGTTTTTACACACTTAGCAGGTGTGCAAACAAAAAATAACTAACATTGGCAATAGGTTTCACCTATACTAGTGTTATTGGCTTGGCAACGTGTTTTTGACATGTTGTATTAAGCATGGCTAAAAGTTAGTGGCATGGAACGCCATAGAGTGGAGTGGGAGAGTGGTGTTGTAGAGTGGATTTGCTTGAGAACAGTGTTGTAGAACTGAGTAGGAGGAGAGAGGAGACCTGTGGTTCAGTGGCAGAGTATCATAGAGTGCAGTGTCGTGGGGTAGGGTGGATTGGATTGGGGTAGAATGGGGTGGATTGATTGGACTGGGGTGGACTGGTGGGAGGTGGGGAGGATTGGATTTACTGGATCGGAATGGGGTGGATAGGACTGTAGTGGGGTGGACTGGACTAAAGTGGTGTGGATTGGATTGGAGTGGTGAGGAATGGACTGGAGGAGGGTGGTTTGGATTGTACTGGTGTGGATTGAACTGGCGTGGGATGGAGTGGACTGGGGCAGAGTGGGGTGGATTGGAGTAGACTGGATTGGAGTGGGGTGGATTGAAATGGAGTGGGGTGGACTGGATGGGGTGCATTGAATGGGGTCGACTATACTGAAGTGAGGTTGATTTAAATGGGGTGGGTGGCCTGGAGTAGAGTGGATTGGATTGGAGTGGGGTGGGTGGAGTGGAGTGGAATGGATTGGATTGGGTTGAGTTGGATTGGGAAGGATTGGATTGAGGTAAATTGGAATGGGGTGGGGAGGTTTGGAGTAGGATGGATTAGATTAGAGCGGGGTGAATTGGATTGAGTATGGTGGATTAAATGGAGTGGATTGGAGTGGGTGGACCGGAGTGGGGTAGGGTAGGGTAGAGTTCAATGGAGTGGGTGTATTGGACTGGAGTGGGGTGGATTTGAATGGGGATGATAGGATCAGGGTGGACTCAATAGGAGTGGGATGGATTGTAGTGGATTGGACTTGAGTGGAGTGGGTGGATTCGTTTGGGGTGGATTGGATGGGGCGGGGTGGGGTTGACGTTTTGGAGTAGGGTCGATTGGAGTAGGGTGTATTGGATTGCTGTGGGTGGATTATACTGGAGTGGGGTGAATTCGATTGGTGTGGGGTGGACTGGAATGGGCAGGAGTGGGTTGGATTAAGGTAGTTTGGGGTGATGTGGATTGGATCGGAGTATGGTTCATTAAGGTGGGCTGGATTGGACAGGAGTGGAGTAGATTAAGGTGAACTGGACTGGAATGGGATGGATTGGAGTGGGGCGGATGGATTGGAGTGGGTGGTTTGGGTTGTGGTGGGTTGGAGTAGGGTGGATTAGATTGGAGGGGGTGGATTTCAGTGGGTGAGTTAGATTGGAATCGGATAGGTTGGACTGGAATGGGGTGGATTGGACTGGAGTGGTGAGGAATAGACTGGAGTTTGGTGGCCTGGAGTGGGTTGGATTGATGTGGGGTGAATTTGACTGGTGTGTGGTGGATTGGATTGGAGTAGGGTGGATTAGGGTGGAGTGGGTGGATTGAATTGGGCTGGATTTGGGGGACTGGATTGGTGAGGGGTGATTGGATCAGACAGGGTTAGATTTTGGTGGACTGGAGTGGGATGAGGTGGATTGGATTAGAGTGGGGAAGACTGGAGTGGGGAAGATTGTTTTGGACTGGAGTGCAGCAAATTGCTTCGGATCAGAGTGGGGCGGATTGTTTTGGACGGGAAGGTGCAGACTGGAGTGGGGCAGATTGTTTTGGAGTGGGGCAGATGGATTGCATCAGAGCAGATCGGAGTGGGGTAGACTGGAGTGGGGTTGATGGTTTTGGACTGGAGTGGGGCAGATTGTTTTAGACTCGGGTGGGGCAGATTTTGTTTGGATTAGAGTTGTCAGATTTTTTGGATTGGAGTGGGGTGGATTGTTTTGGAGTGGGGTAGATTTTTTTGGAGTGGGGTGGATTGTTCTGGATTGGAGTGGGGCAGATTGAAGCGGGCAGAGTGTTTTGGACTGGAGTGGGGCAGACTAAGGTGGGGCAGATTGGAAAGGGGCAGATTGTTTTGAATTGGAATGAGGCAGGCCGATTTGGACCAGAGTGGGAAGATTGAAGTGGGGGAGATTGGAATGGGGCAGATTGTTTTGGATTGGAGTGGGGCAGATTCTTTTGGACTGGAGTGGGGCAGGTTGCAGTGGAGTGGGCAGGTTGCTTAGGATTGGAATAGAGCAGATTGGAGTGGGGTAGATTGGAGTAATGCAGTTTGTTTTGGATTGGCATGGGGCAGATTGGTTTGGGCTGGCGTAGGGCACTGTTTTATTGTAGTGGGCAGATTGGTTTGGGCTGGCGTAGGGCACTGTTTTATTGCAGTGGGGCAGATTGTTTTGGATTGGAGTGAAGCAGATTGTTTTGGATTGGATAGGGGCATATTGTTTTAGACTGGGGTGGGTCAGATTGTTTTAGATCAGAGTGGGGCAGATTGTTTTAGATTAGAGTGGGGGAGATTGCTTTGATTTGGTGTGGGGCAGATTGTTTTGGATTGTCATGGAGCAGATTGCTTTGGATTGGATTGGGGCAGATAGTTTTGGACTGGAGTGACACAGATTGTTTTTATTACACTAGGGCAGATTGTTTTGGATTGGATTGGAGGGGAGAGATTGGAGAGGGGCAGATTGGAGTGGAGCAGACTGGAGTGGAGCAGACTGGAGTGGGATAGATTGCCCTAGACTAGAGTGGGGCAGATTGTTTTAGATGAGCATGGGGCAGATTGTTTTAGAATAGAATCGGACAGATAGTTTTGGATTAGTGTGGGGCAGATTGGAGTGGGACAGATAGTTTTTGACTGGGATGGGGCAGATTGCTTCGAATTGCTTTGGATCTGAATGGGTTAGATTGGAGTGGGAACTTTTGTTTTGGATTGGAGTGGGCCAGATTGTTTTGGAGTAGGGCAGATTGTTTTGGATTGGCGTGGTTCAGATTGTTTTGGATTGGAATAGGGCAGATTGTTTTTATTAGAGTGTGACAGATTGTTTTGGATTGGAGGGGCAGTTTGGAGTGGGAAAGATTAGAGTGGGGCAGATTGGTGTGGAGTAGGTTGTTTTAGATTAAAGTGAGGTAGATTGTTTTAGATTAGAGTGAGCAGGTTGTTTTGGATTGGCATGGGGCAGATTGGAGTGGGTCAGATTGCTTTGGACTGCAGTGGGGCAGAATGCTTTGAATCGGAGTGGGACAGATTGTTTTAGATTGGAGTCTGTCAGACTGTTTGGGATTGGAGTGGAGTAGATTGAAGTGAGGCAGATTGTTTTGGATTGGAGTAGGACAAACTGGAGTGGGACGGATTGTGACGGATTGTTTTGGATTTTAATGGGGCAGATTGTTTTGGACTGAAACGGGAAGACTGGAATGAGGCAGATTATTTTAGAGTGGAGTGGGGCAGATTGTTTTAGATTGGAGTGGGGCAGATTTATTTGGATTAGTGTGCGGTAGATTGGAGTGGGGCAGATTGTTTTGGATTGGAGTGGCGCAGATTGTTTTGGATTGGAGAGGGAAAGATGAGGCAGATTTGATTGGGGTGGGTTGGAGTGGATTGGGGTGAGTGTTTTGGATTGGAGTGAAGTGGATTGAATTGGTCTGGGGTGGATTGGATTGAGTGAGGTGGATTTGTACGGGTGAGGCGAGGGACAATGTTGCTTTGCAATATTTAGAACAAGATAATTGTAAACGTTTGAGAACAGTGCCCACATGCAAAAGCAAAACATGACTGCAAACTACAAAGTGAGAAAAGAAGACTTGGCAACATAAAATAAATGACCTAACCATAGAAAATAAAACTTTGCAATTTGGTTTGTCCTACTGGGTACATTTTTGCCACTCACGCACATTCTGTTTGCAGGGCCGTAAAATTTAAAAAGAAGTACCTCAATCACACTGGGAGCAGGGTACGGGCACTGATTAAGTTGAACCAATCAGTGTTTTGTCCCTGCTCCACAAACAGGAACAGAAATCATGCTAGGCCAGCAGTGACCAATTATGAGTCTGTAAAGACAAGTGCCATGCAAGCCAACAAATGGTAAGCAACTGGTGGGCTCTAAACCCACAATGTAAGATTACAATAGTCTTGCAGAGAAAAGGGATGCTATTTCCCTCTGAGACCTATAACGCAGTTTTGTGAGGATAAAGGGTCAGATGTATCATTTTTACCAATAGTGATTACTAAATTGTGTTTTTTTGCACATTGCAATTAAGTAATCGCTATTGGAATGCATGAAACTCCAGGAGTTTCATTAAGTGATTCGCAAGGGCTCGCAAATGGACCTACCTCATTAATATTCATGAGGTAGGTCGCAATTTGCGAGCCATTGCCAATGGCTACAATCACAGGGATGGTGGCCTGCTGGGCTCAGCAGACCACCATGTTCGTGCTTGCTTTTAAATAGAGCAATCATTTTTTTAATTTTTTTAAATGCAGCCCGTTTCCCTTAAAGGAAAATGGAATGCATTTAAAAAATGAAAAATACAAAGTTTTCTTTTCATTTTTACGGGTAGTCAGTGGTCCGTGGGACCACTGCCTGTTCTTAAAAAATGTTTTCTCATGCATTTGCGAATGGGTTACCACCAATTTGAAATTGGTGGCAACTGTGACTGTTTTGCGACTGCATTCACGGTCACAAAACAATCATAAATACCTCTGCGATTCGGTCTTAGGAATGGACGTCCTTGGATCGCCCCTTCCTAATACCAAATCAGTATGTAGTCACTAATCCAATTTGTGATTGTGTAACAAGTTACTGAATTGCAAATTGGATTTGATACATACCAAAATGCATTTTTGCGATCACAAACGGATCGCAAAATTGATTGATACATCTGGCCCAAAATTCCTTTCCTGAGCCACGGAATGATAAATTTTGTACCTTTATTCTTGCAAAATGTCAGCTTAGACACACTTAGGGTTAGGAAGGGGTTTTTGGTCATTGTTTAATGGGACCACAACCTCATAGGGTTCTGGATAATTGCCTTCTTCCATTGGCATGTAATTTATCACCCAAGATACACACTCAAATGTATTGTTGTTAAGAACAGGAATTAAGAGCCGCATTGTAAGGGTTGGAAGGAGAGGGGATACATGATAGGTAAAGAACATTTCCACTGCACTCAAAGTTCTCAAAACGCTTAAATAGTTTATTAGTTGCATTTTAGATCCCCTGAAGCACAATGGGGTGTATAATGACAAAACGCTGATAAAAGCAACATGATAAAGGCAACAAGCTTCCATCCACATGCTATAAAAACAGTTTGTCATCTCGCCAATTACTATGAGCAAATCATTTCTGATCCGGAAATACATAAAATATATAAACGAGAAAAAGGCAACAGAACTTTCAAAATCAAAAATATTCTGACTCTATTTAACAGAAAACAACTCAGAGGCTACTGAAATTGGTCGTGATGATGTTTTGCATACCAACAAAGAAAAAAAACATGTTTGATTAATAATGCCATAAAGTAATCAATCAACAAAATAACATATTATATGCAATTGGAACATTCAGAATAATTACCAAAATTTGAGCTGTTTTGTCATTAAATATCACTAACAGTTTATGCTAGGAAAAAGAAAACTAAAACTGTTAGTGAACGTAGAGTGGAGTTAAAGGATATCCACTCACTTAGAAATATGGTAAAAGGATGAAACGACCAGGGTTATCACTTCCATGTACAGATAATTACACAGAAGTTAAAACATGTCGGCTATTGAATCACAAAATTGCGTATGTTACAATAAATAACAATGTTGGAAAGACTATACCAGTCAGACCTTAGCAAAACTAAAAACCCCAATAGATGAATATACTTTCAGAACACAAACTAAAGATATCAGATCAGATCTAGCACAAACACTTGACCGAATAGAGCTATAATCTGTCACAATTGGATTTGTGAATTTATAACTAAACTATGCAAAGAGGATGATATGCCAACATACCTATTACAGATGTCCCGGTGAAAAGGATATGTGGATTCAGAACAACTGTTATATTTAAATGATATGTGGATTTTAGTTGTTTTCTATGAAGGAAGGACAATTCTACCTCACTAAAATGATGTTCAAAAACAAAGAGAAATCGGACATTTAGAGATATTAAGTTTTTTTTACCTATATTCACATTTATTTCACATAATTTGTTGCACATTCTCAAAAGGAATGATCAATTAATACGTGAACTGCACTCAGAATAAATGTACTGTGTAATGTTAACATATGTAAAATTAGATAGACTATATATAGACCATTCAAAGAATCAACATTTCTCAATTAACCTGAAATAAATTATAGAACATTTGTTTGAACAAATTAAAATAGAAGAAAGAAGGCACGCCCAATTTTCCATGGTAGGGGTATTTTCAATTGTATTATATTTTGTTATGTTATCTTAAGTTATTGTGGATTTTTTGCAGCGTGCTTATTTGCCCGCTGGATCACTTGAGTACAATTATGCAAGCCGAAATACTTCACACATTTAAGTCTCCTGAAAATTTGGGACTTGCAAACAGGCATTTTTTGCGAATTGCAAATAGGCAGGAGAATCTGCCACAAACATAGGAGTACCCATAATGGACCACATTTCTAACATTTCTTCTGGAGATTTTTTAAAATGGACCATATACGTCAGAAAATTTCCCATATATAGCCTTTTTTAAGGAACGTTACCTCACAAAAGAGGTACAATATAGAAGACATAGATTGAGGCCGAGCATGTTTTTCAAAATTCCTTTTAAAGAGAATGCAATGTGAAATCATTACATCCAAAAAAAATTGTTAATTTGAAGCTAGTCCAGTACTAGCAGAAATAGGGTGTCCTGCCAACAGTGAATCTAAGTGACGTGGTTTTACTTTGGTTATGACCAGCAATATGCTTGGATAGCTATGTCCAGAGCATTTGTCCCGGATGGTCAAGGTAGGACGTAGTGTGCTGTTTTTGACCTTCAATAACAGAATAAAAAGTAAAAGGGCGGCAACATAAAACCTGCCAAATGTCAGTAAATATGGTAACTCCACTGAATACAGCAGTAGCAACAATTTAGAATTTTGTCAACCAATGGTGATACATCTGCGATCTTTCTGCCATTTCCAAAGATAAATGATTGTAATACTGCTGTTAAAGGTAATGATAAATCCTCCGTATCTAGAGATTCACTCTGTAAAATGGTGACCAGATGGAAAAGGCAGAAACAGGAAACTCTGCAATCATACGTTTCGAGGGAAACTACCTCAGCTGACTATGTAGACACTAGAACTGTATCTCCTTTACTGAACTGCATTGGAAGTGGCTGGAGAAACAGCAGTATTTTCTCCAAAGAGATAAAAAATTCACAGAAATGACACCAGTAGAATTGCCATTAACAGAAAATTCACTAGAAAAATGTTCCCAATTTGGCCAACACTGCACAGCTGTTGTAATAATGGCAATGTGTAAATACGGCACATTTTTCTCCACTGAGTTGTAAAATCTGCCATCGACAGACAAGAAATTCTGCCCAATAAACTTAAGGAGGTGCAACAGGCCCTCCAGGAACATTATCCTTCTAATCAAATTAGACAGTAATGCCCCAGTTTAGACCTTGTCACGAGCTGTACCAGCAACAGAGTCCCTGGATTTCACTTTTTGTCATGGGTAATTGTGTACCCCATGGAACAGAATTTTATGGATTATCACAGTGCCATGGGCCCCTGGCCACCGGGAATACATGGAATCCATTCCAGCACTACTGTAAATTTAGGGCCAATGTGTCTCCGCCATGTGGATTAGAAACATCAGAAACCCCAACCATACCTATAATTGAGTAGAAACTACAAGCAGTGGTTGTGACTAAGGAATGATGGTCTAGACTTCACTTCTTTATGGATGCACTTACATTGTATTGTACTACAATTGTAATAGTTTTTATATAGCGCTTACTACCCCTCACAAGGGGTCGGAGCGCTTTTCGGCAAGTAGCACGCTACTCCGGAACCCAAGAGAAATTAGTGATGGATTATTATAGGGAAATATGAGTTCAGTTTTAGTACTTTTATGAGTTAATTTGAGCAGAGGATATTTGAGGTTAATTTTAACAGAGGATATTTGAGTTTATTAGTTGGATTGACTAGAGTAATGGAGGGATAGAGGAGGGAAGAATCCAGAAGTGTTAATTGGGAGTTTATAGTAATAGGATGAGGCTTGGGATGAGTAAAGGAGAGATGGAGGAGGGAAGAGTCTGTGGAAAGGGTTAGGGGGATCATAGTAGTAGGAGGGGTTTTGGATGAGTCAAAGGTGAGATACATGAGGGAGAATTTAGGAGGGTTGTTTGGGGGACCATGGTAGTAAAGTGAGGTTTGTGTGAGCTAGATGTGGAACAGGAGGGAAGAGCTTGGGCAGGGTTATTTTTGGAGATGAAAGTGGTAGAATGGGTTTGGGATGATTGAGAGTGGGGATGGAGGATAGATTGATAGAGACATGTCATAAGGTGATGGGTAGACAATGTAAAGCTTACAAGAGAGTACATTTATATTATTTTCATGTATTTATAATTGTATTTATATACATACATATATGTATATGTATGTGTATATATATATATATATATATATACACACACATTTTTAAATCATTTTTGTTTCTTTAATTTATTTATTCATTATTATAATTTTTAATTTAGTTTACTTATTTATAATTTGAATTTTATTTAGAGATTTTATTTTATTTATTTATTTTTATTTATACACGCACACACACACACATATATATATACATATATATATATGTATATATATATATATATTCACATACATATTTAATCATGAGTAAATATACATTTGTTAAACAGGTTTAAAGATTATGTGTGTACTTAATGTTATGACATAGTAGCGATACATATTTCCTAAAGAACTATACATATCTAAAATATACAAATATTCTGATTACAAATATTTATCATCACAGGCATATGCAGTCCATTGCTTTTTTAATATGGTGGTTATGAAGGAAAGAGCGAACTCTTGAGTAGTCTTCTGAAGACAAGATAGTTATTCGTGGATCTTATATTTGGGGGTAATGAATTCCATAGTTTAGGTGCTTGAATAGAAAAGGATGTACCAACTGTGAGAAAGTAGCCTCTTTCTAGCCTTGTTACCCCCACTTTTGGCCTGTTTGTGAGTGTATGTCAGGGTGTTTTCACTGTCTCACTGGGATCCTGCTAGCCAGGGCCCAGTGCTCATAGTGAAAACCCTATGTTTTCAGTATGTTTGTTATGTGTCACTGGGACCCTGCTAGTCAGGACCCCAGTGCTCATAAGTTTGTGGCCTATATGTATGTGTTCCCTGTGTGGTGCCTAACTGTCTCACTGAGGCTCTGCTAATCAGAACCTCAGTGGTTATGCTCTCTCATTTCTTTCAAATTGTCACTAACAGGCTAGTGACCAATTTTACCAATTTATATTGGCTTACTGGAACACCCTTATAATTCCCTAGTATATGGTACTGAGGTACCCAGGGTATTGGGGTTCCAGGAGATCCCTATGGGCTGCAGCATTTCTTTTGCCACCCATAGGGAGCTCTGACAATTCTTACACAGGCCTGCCACTGCAGCCTGAGTGAAATAACGTCCACGTTATTTCACAGCCATTTTACACTGCACTTAAGTAACTTATAAGTCACCTATATGTCTAACCTTTACCTGGTAAAGGTTAGGTGCAAAGTTACTTAGTGTGAGGGCACCCTGGCATTAGCCAAGGTGCCCCCACATTGTTCAGGGCCAATTCCCCAGACTTTGTGAGTGCGAGGACACCATTACATGCGTGCACTACATATAGGTCACTACCTATATGTAGCTTCACAATGGTAACTCCGAATATGGCCATGTAACATGTCTATGATCATGGAATTGCCCCCTCTATGCCATCCTGGCATAGTTGGCACAATCCCATGATCCCAGTGGTCTGTAGCACAGACCCTGGTACTGCCAAACTGCCTTTCCCGGGGTTTCACTGCAGCTGCTGCTGCTGCCAACCCCTCAGACAGGTTTCTGCCCTCCTGGGGTCCAGCCAGGCTTGGCCCAGGATGGCAGAACAAAGGACTTCCTCTGAGAGAGGGTTACACCCTCTCCCTTTGGAAAATGGTGTGAAGGCAGGGGAGGAGTAGCCTCCCCCAGCCTCTGGAAATGCTTTCATGGGCACAGATGGTGCCCATTTCTGCATAAGCCAGTCTACACCGGTTCAGGGACCCCTTAGCCCTGCTCTGGCGCGAAACTGGACAAAGGAAAGGGGAGTGACCACTCCCCTGACCTGCACCTCCCCTGGGAGGTGCCCAGAGCTCCTCCAGTGTGCTCCAGACCTCTGCCATCTTGGAAACAGAGGTGCTGCTGGCACACTGGACTGCTCTGAGTGGCCAGTGCCAGCAGGTGACGTCAGAGACTCCTTCTGATGGGCTCCTTCAGGTGTTGCTAGCCTATCCTCTCTCCTAAGTAGCCAAACCCTCTTTTCTGGCTATTTAGGGTCTCTGTCTTTGGGAATTCCTTAGATAACGAATGCAAGAGCTCATCTGAGTTCCTCTGCATCTCTCTCTTCACCTTCTGCCAAGGAATCGACTGCTGACCGCGCTGGAAGCCTGCAAAACTGCAACAAAGTAGCAAAGACGACTACTGCAACTCTGTAACGCTGATCCTGCCGCCTTCTCAACTGTTTTCCTGGTGGTGCATGCTGTGGGGGTAGTCTGCCTCCTCTCTGCACTAGAAGCTCCGAAGAAATCTCCCGTGGGTCGACGGAATCGTCCCCCTGCAACCGCAGGCACCAAAGAACTGCATCACCGGTACCCTGGGTCTCCTCTCAGCACGAAGAGCGAGGTCCCTTGAATCCAGCAACTCTGTCCAAGTGACTCCCACAGTCCAGTGACTCTTCAGTCCAAGTTTGGTGGAGGTAAGTCCTTGCCTCCCCACGCCAGACTGCATTGCTGGGAACCGCGACTTTTGCAGCTACTCCGGCCTCCGTGCACTTCCGGCGGAAATCCTTTGTGCACAGTCCAGCATGGGTCCACAGCACTCTAACCTGCATTGCACGACCTCCTAAGTTGTCCTCCGGCGACTCCTTTGTGCGACTTTGGGTGAGCACTGTGTCACGCATCTTCGTAGTGCCTGTTCCGGCACTTCTGTGGGTGCTGCCTGCTTCTGAGAGGGCTCCTTGTCTTGCTCGACGCCCCCTCTGTCCCCAGACGCAACTGGCGATATCCTGGTCCCTTCTGGGCCACAGCAGCATCCAAAAACCTTAACCGCACGATTTGCAGCTAGCAAGGCTTGTTGGCGTTCTTTCTTCAGGAAAATACTTCTGCACGACTCTCCACAGCGTGTGGGATCCATCCTCCCAAGGGGAAGACTCTAGCCCTTGTCGTTCCTGCAGAACCTTCAGCTTCTACTGTCCAGTAGCAGCTTCTTTGCACCCCCAGCTGGCATTTACTGGGCATCTGCCCATCTCCGACTTGCTTGTCACTTTTGGACTTGGTCCCCTTGTTCCACAGGTACCCTCGACTGGAAATCCATCGT
This sequence comes from Pleurodeles waltl, assembly GCF_031143425.1. Taxonomy (NCBI): domain Eukaryota; kingdom Metazoa; phylum Chordata; class Amphibia; order Caudata; family Salamandridae; genus Pleurodeles; species Pleurodeles waltl. Next base: position 582,601,670 of record NC_090440.1, on the reverse strand, counting down.
TGTTGCATTACTGGTTTGTGTCTTTCCTGCAGAATTCCCCTATCACAACTTCTATGTCCTTTGGGGAACTTTAGTGCACTTTGCACTCACTTTTCAGGGTCTTGGGGTGGGCTATTTTTCTAACCCTTACTATTTTCTAATAGTCCCAGCGACCCTCTACAAGGTTACATAGGTTTGGGGTCCATTCGTGGTTCGCATTCCACTTTTGGAGTATATGGTTTGTGTTGCCCCTATCCCTATGTGTCCCCATTGCATCCTATTGTAACTATACATTGTTTGCACTGTTTTCTAATACTATTACTGCATATTTTGGTATTGTGTACATATATCTTGTGTATATTTGCTATCTTCTTACTGAGGGTACACTCTGAGATACTTTGGCATATTGTCATAAAAATAAAGTACCTTTATTTTTAGTATATCTGTGTATTGTGTTTTCTTTTGATATTGTGCATATGACACTAGTGGTACTGTAGGAGCTTCACTCGTCTCCTAGTTCAGCCTAAGCTGCTCTGCTAAGCTACCATTATCTATCAGCCTATGCTGCTAGACACCCTATACACTAATAAGGGATAACTGGGCCTGGTGCAAGGTGCAAGTACCCCTTGGTACTCACTACAAGCCAGTCCAGCCTCCTACACCAACCTATAGTCTTTTTCATCTAAGGAGGGATGCCAATCATGAGCAAGGTTTCTTTGTTGAATGTATTTGGTTATTTTCTTTCTGATAAAAAGTGGTCCTGTTCCATGTATAGCTTTGTGGGTGATACAAAGCAGCTTGAAGTTGGATCATTTGGCAATGGGTAACCAGTGTAATGCTCTCAAGGCAGGGGAGTTGTGGGCTTGTGGTTTTACATGTAATAGTGGTCTGGCAGAGGAGTTTTGAATACGTTGTCATTTTTTCATTATAGATAGAGATGATCCATGGTAGAGGCCATTAGCATAATCCACTTTGGATCGTACAAGAGAGATAGTAGTTTGCACCTTGTGTGGTGGAAGATGCGTTGCACAGTCTTCAAGGTGATGAAGCTTGTTCATGCAATTTGTCCACTTGAACATTCATTGTTAACTTAGAGTCCATGGTAATTCCAAGGTTTTTAACTTCCTCGGATAACTGAGGAGATTGTCCGAGATCTTCAGCGCAGGAGCACAGTGGGTCATAATTTTTCCAGTCACCACATATGAGCATTTCCGTTTTGGAGGCATTTAGTTTGAGACGGCTTCAAGTCATCCACTGATCAACAGCTCTGAGGCAACTGAAGATTTGTGAGTTTTAATGTCTTTGCAGCATTCCAATGTAAGTAGTATTTGTGTGTCATCTGCATAGTTGTAGCATGTGAGTTGAAAATCATTGATCAGTTCTGGTAATGATATCATGTAGATGTTAAAAAGCAAAGGCGAGATGACTGATCCTTGAGGGACCCCTGCTTTTGTGAGGTAGGGTTTGGAGAAGAAGGGGGGAGAATAGATAATATTAGTTCTGTTTTGATGGTAGGATATTATCCAGTCAAGAGCAGTCCCTTCTATACCGGCTTTGTGGAGTCTTTGAATTAGGGTGTCATGGTCAACTGTATCGAAGGCAGCCGAGAGGTCCAAGAGAAGTAGTGCAGCAACCCCATTACAGTCGACTGTGTTTTTAAGATCATCCCAGATTGCTACAAGTGCCGATTCAGTGCCTCTTCCTGGGTGAAATCCAGTTTGGCAGTCTGAAAGTATGGAATTGTCTTCAATGAATTTCGACATTTGGGTGAGTGCTGCTCTTTATATCAGTTTGCCCAGGGAAAGGTCCATTTGTAATTGGTCTGTAGTTGGTGGGGTCCTGCGGGTCTAGGTTTGTTTTCTTTAATAACTGATGATTGTATGCCTTTTTCAGGTCTTCAGGAAAAGTTCCTGTAGTTAAAGAGTTGTTGATGATTCTTCTTACAGGTGTGGCAGCAGAAGTAGATAAAAGAATGTTCTTGAAGATGTGTGGTGGACAAGGGTCAGAAGGGAGGCCAGAAGGCCTGCTTGCTTTACCCAAATCCATAAATTTACCTTGCGATATTTGTTTGAAGGACTGTGGAGGCTGCATTTATTCTTAGAGTGGATTTTAGGAAAGGGGTTGGTGCTGATGGTTGTCTTCTGTTTTAAATAGGAGTCCAATGTGTCTGCCTTGGTTGTGTAATGAGTTGCCAGTTTGTTTGTGAAATCTTGAGCAGTGGGATGACTTCCTTCCATGTATTTAGGTTTTCGAAATTCATTAAGAATTTTATAAAAATTCTTTGGTTGCAGATTTAGCATTTTGTATTCTGTCTGAGTAGTGGCTTTTTTTTAGCTTTTTTGATTGATGATTTGTATATTCTGTTAAGTTTGCGTAGCTGCAGTTTGTCTCGAATGTTGTTTGTTTTGAGGCACGTCCACTGAAACCTTCTGATTTGTGGCTTTATCTTTTAAAGTTCTGTGTTTCTCCAAGGTGTTGGTTTTCTTTTGTCCTGTTTAGTTTTTCTGAGTGGTATTGGGATATGAAAAGCTTCCTGTAGCCACTCATAAAGTTTTGAAACAGAATAAATTGTATCTAGATCTGTGTTGGCTGTTAGTTGTGTTGCTAAGTCTTCACAATTGAGTTTGTTCCATGGTCAATAGGGGCATGTATGCAAGTAGTTGTGGGTTGTGTTGATCTGTGGTGTTTTATGTCGGAAAGTTATCAAATGGTGGCCTGACCATGTGATTGGCATGATGCTATGAACGGTAACTAGTTCAGGAGTAGCAAACATTACATCTAGGATGTGTCCAGCGATGTGTGTAGGATTGTGTACAATCTGATGTAGATTCAATGCGACTAGGCCAGTGGTGATAGCTTTTGGATGGGGCATATTGGGTTTGTCAAACCAAATACTTAGGTCCCCAAGAATGTATAAGTTTGAGTATAATGTAATAAGGTTTGAAACTGTATCTAGAAAAGTGTCTGGGAATGTTGAGTTGTTAGGTGGGTAAAGGAGAAGAAAGTTACAGGAGGAAGTTGGAGTAAGGTGGCATCTGGAGAGGAGAGCTTCACAACCTTGTATGGCAATGTTGTCTGTTATACTGAGATGTATTGCTTGTTTGAATATTATTGCTAGTCCACCTCCTCTCTTGCCTATACGGTTTTGTGTAATGGTTTGTTAGCCCGGAGGAACAGCTTTATGCAACACTCGGGCCATGTCATCTCCCAACCATGATTCTGTTATGAATAGTAAGTCAGGTTATGTGTATGTGAGCAGGTCGTAGATGTGGTGCTTGTCTTTTTGAGAGTGGTCGAGCATTTAAAAGCTAGCAGTTTAGAAAAAGTATATTAGTGGCGGTATTGTTTTGTTTAGGTAAAGGGTGAGCAGTATGTGTTGAGCTTGTAGCAGGTGTGTTGTTAACTGTGTGAGGGTCACAATAGTCCTGTTTTTCAGTATAGTGTTCCTCTTCCAGCAGGCTTAGGAGGCATTTTGTTGGGTCTGTGTGTGTCGGTGGTGGACTTGGTGGCTGAGAGAGACACGAAGAGTGTACATTTTTTTGTACGTTAGCCTTATTATGTATTAGACAAAGGGATGCAAAGTTGTTAAAAGTGGCATGTTGTTTATTTTGTTTGTGTCTGTTTACTGTGGAAGGAGTATGGGTTACGGGTGGTGGAGGAGCATGTGGATCATAATGTAAGGCTCTAAATTGTGCAATGGATGAGATGTGGGTGAATGAATGTTGCAGTGTTGGGGTGCTTGTGGTAGATGTTTGTAAAGAGTGAGAATGTAGGGGTAAAGATAGGTCAGGATCTGTATTCTTTGTGTAGTCATGAGGGTGGGAGTGGGTGTGATAGAAAGTATAATGACAGTTTGTGTTATTTTGATGTGCTGATGTGTGTGATGTGTATTGTTTTTGTGGACTAGTGCGAGGGGATATTGATGTAGTGGTTTTCTGTGAAGGATTTGTATGGGAGTTAGTGTTGGTGAGTGGTATTAGAGTATTACAGGGGGTGTTATTGTGTTTTGGAGACGAGGGTATGATGTGTGTAAGAAGGGATGGATGTGTGTCAGGGGAGTGAGTGTTAGTTGCGATGACTGGAAGAGGTAATATGTGTGGTGGAGTTGAGTGTGAGGATTGTATGGTTGTGTGTAATTGGTGAAGAGAGGGCGAGGGTGTTTGTAGATATTTTTTTGGAAGGCTGGGTTTAGGTATTGTCAAGATAAAAGGGGGTCTGTGTGGCGCAAATAGTTGACAGTGATGCTGGTTTGTATGAACAGGGAGTGTGTACCTGGATGGCTGAAAGTAATGTATAATGTGTGTTAGAAATGGGGTTTTTGGTTGGCAGATAGGTTGCCCTCTGTCCAAGCAAGAACCCTCACTCTAGTCAGGGTAAGTCACACACAATCCAAAATTAGCCTGTGCTCACCCTCCGGTAGCTTGGCACGAGCAGTCAGGCTTAACTTAGAAGGCAATGTGTAAAGCATTTGTGCAATAAATCATACAACACCATAGTATAACACCACAAAAATACACCACACAGTGTTTAGAAAAATATAGAATATTTATCTGGATAATTGTAGGTCAAAACGATCAAAGTTGCAATACGAATTTGTAAAGATATCACTGAAAAGTGATATTAAGAGTCTTTAAGTCTTTAAAAAGCAATAAAGTGTCTTTCAAGCACAGAGTACCTGGTTTCTGGTGGGAAATCTCCTCAGAGGGCCACAGGAGAAGAGATGCGTGGAAAAAGGGGTGTGTGCGTCGTTTTCCGCTCAGCACACACAGACTTGCGTCGTTCTTTTCCACGCGGGGAAGTCGGGCGTCGTTTTCCGGCGCGCAGACAGTCTCTTTTTGTGGATCGCGAGGATTACCAGATGTCCCGGGTCTGTGCGTGGATTCTCCTGCTTATTTTCCGGCTGTGCGTCGTTCTGCGGGGCTGCGCGTCGAAGTTTCGATCTCACGGTAGGCGTCGCGTCGATTTCTCCTTGGAAGTCGGGCGGCGTTGTCCTTGCGAGGCCGTGCGTTGAAATTTTGGTCTCACGGCAGGCGTCGCGTCGATTTCTCCTTGGAAGTCGGGCGGCGTTGTCCTTGCGAGGCCGTGCGTCAAAGTTTCGCACTCACGGTAGGCGTCGCGTCGATTTCTCCTTGGAAGTCGGGCGGCTTTGTCCTTGCGAGGGTGTGCGTCGAAGTCTCGATCGTCCCGAGGGCGTCGCGTTGATCAGCGTCGGTGTGCGGCGTTTTTCTCGCCGCGAAACAAGCTGTGCGTCGAAATTTTCGGCGCACGGAGCGTCCACGTGAAAGGAAGAAGTCTTTTTGGTCCTGAGACTTCAAGGAACAGGAGGCAAGCTCTATCCAAGCCCTTGGAGAGCACTTTCACAGCCAGACAAGAGTTCAGCAAGGCAGCAGGGCAACAGCAAGACAGCAGTCCTTTGGAGAAAGCAGACAGGTGAGTCCTTTGAGCAGCCAGGCAGTTCTTCTTGGCAGGATGTAGTTTCTGGTTCAGGTTTCTTCTCCAGCAAGTGTCTGATGAGGTAGGGCAGAGGCCCTGTTTTATACTAAGTTGTGCCTTTGAAGTGGGGGTGACTTCAAAGAGTCTCTAAGAAATGCACCAAGTTCCCTTTCAGCTCAATCCTGTCTGCCAGAGTCCCAGTAGGGGGTGTGGCAGTCCTTTGTGTGAGGGCAGGCCCTCCACCCTCCCAGCCCAGGAAGACCCATTCAAAATGCAGATGTATGCAAGTGAGGCTGAGTACCCTGTGTTTGGGGTGTGTCTGAGTGAATGCACAAGGAGCTGTCAACTAAACCTAGCCAGACGTGGATTGAAGGGCACAACAAGATTTTAGTGCAAAGAAATGCTCACTTTCTAAAAGTGGCATTTCTAGAATAGTAATATTAAATCCGACTTCACCAGTCAGCAGGATTTTGTATTACCATTCTGGCCATACTAAATATGACCTTCCTGCTCCTTTCAGATCAGCAGCTGCCACTTCAACAGTGTATGAGGGCAGCCCCAATGTTAGCCTATGAAAGGAGCAGGCCTCACAGTAGTGTAAAAACGAATTTAGGAGTTTCACACTACCAGGACATATAACTACACAGGTACATGTCCTGCCTTTTACCTACACCGCACCCTGCTCTAGGGGTTACCTAGGGCACACATTAGGGATGACTTATATGTAGTAAAAGGGGAGTTCTAGGCTTGGCAAGTACTTTTAAATGCCAAGTCGAAGTGGCAGTGAAACTGCACACACAGGCCTTGCAATGGCAGGCCTGAGACAAGGTTAAGGGGCTACTGAGGTGGGTGGCACAACCAGTGCTGCAGGCCCACTAGTAGCATTTAATCTACCTGCCCTAGGCACCTGTAGTGCACTCTACCAGGGACTTACAGGTAAATTAAATAGTCAATCATGGATAAACCAATCAATAGTACACTTTACACAGAGAGCATATGCACTTTAGCACTGGTTAGCAGGGGTAAAGTGCTCAGAGGTCAAAAGCCAACAACAACAGGTCAGAAAAAATAGGAGGAAGGAGGCAAAAAGTTTGGGGATGTCCCTGTCAAAAAGCCAGGTCCAACATGACCCCCCACCAGCCTAAAGCCAGGGGAGAACAATCACTATCCTGATGTACTTCCCTGTTTGAGGCGACAGAACAAGGACCCAGGCCCACAACAGCAGGGGCATGCTCCAGTTCTTCGCCTTCCTGACTCCCATTGGATCCCTCTGTCCATACTCTCAGGGCCCACTAAGCCCATCCATGGGGAACCTTTCTCCTTTCCTGCGGATCCCATCTGTGCAGCACCTAACCTTACTTTGCTCACAGATGTATCCCAGGAGCAGGATAGTACCACCATGACCAACATAGTGGGGTTGCCCACTCTACCCCTGGGGTGTGACACTTGTCCCCTCCCCAGGGATAACTCTGTCCACCCGGACAGCAAGCCACAGTGATTACTGACAGCTGCCAGGGATGAGAGCCAGGCCCCAGGCCTCTCAAAGCTCTCCAACCACTGTGGCTGTGGAGAGTGGGGGGCGGTAGCCCCAGGTGCTGGGCACCCTTTAACCACTCTCCCTTCCACCAGGTCAGGGATGACAGCCTGAACCTGGTCCTCCCCTCTGGGGCTTTGTACCCTCCCTCCTGGAGCGGTACCCCCAGAGTCCAACATGGTCAGGGTGCTTACAGAAGTCACCCTGTACCATTCCTCCACCAGTGCAGGGCTGTTAACCTGTAACTGGCCCTCCAACCTGGGGCCTGTACCTTCAGGTTGGACTAGGGCCCGGGGTGAGGCTTCCCTCATCCTGCCCTTCCTTCTGGGGTCCAGCACCCTCCAACTAGGAGTGGCCTCCTCAGAAGACAACATGGTAGGGGCACTGTTATCAGTAGCCCCTCCCTCCAGGTCCGGGGGGACACCCTGAACCTGGTCTTCCAGCCCAGGGTCTGTACCCTCAGACTGGATCACTGCCTGGCAAACCAGGACTTCCTGGGAGGCACACCTACCCCCCACCAGGTCCGAGTTTAACCTCTGCACCTGCCCATTCAACTCAGAGTCACCACCCTGAAGTTGAACAATTGCCTGGCACGCCAGGACTTCCTGGAGGGCACACTGACCCTCCACCAGGTCAGAGTTTAACCTCTGAACTTGGCCATTCAACTCAGAGTCATCACCCTGAGGTTGGACAATTGCCTGGCACAGCAGGGCTTCTTGGGAGGCACACCTACCTCCCACCAGGTCAGAGTTTAACCTCTGAACCTGGGTATCCAACCCAGAGTCACCACCCTGAGGTTGAACAATTGCCTGGCACGCCAGGACTTTCAGGGGGGCACACCTACCCCCCACCAGGTCAGAGTTTAACCTCTGAACCCGGTTATTCAACCCAGAGTCAGTACTCTGAGGTTGAACAATTGCCTGGCACGCCAGGACTTTTTGGGGGGCACACCTACCCCCCACCAGGTCAGAATTTAACCTCTGAACCCGGTTATCCAACCCAGAGTCAGCACTCTGAGGTTGGACCACTGCCTGGTACACCAGGACTTTCTGGGGGGCACGCCTACCCCCCAACAGGTCAGAGCTTATCCCCTGAACCTGGTTAGCCAACCCAGAGTCACCACCCTGAGGTTGAACCATTGCCTGGCAGGCCAGGACTTCCGGGGAGGCACACCTACCTCCCACCAGGTCAGAGTTTAACCTCTGAGCCTGGTTCCCCAACCCAGGGTCACCACCCTGAGGTTGGGCAATTGCCTGGCACGCCAGGACTTTCTGGGGGGCACACCTACCCCCCACCAGGTCAGAGTTTAACCTCTGAACCTGGTCATCCAATCCAGAGGCAACACCCTGAGGTTGGACAATTGCCTGGCACAGCAGGACTTCTTGGGAGGCACATCTACCTCCCACCAGGTCAGAGTTTAACCTCTGAACCTGGGTATCCAACCCAGAGTCACCACCCTGAGGTTGAATCTTTGCCTGGCATGCCAGGACTTCCTGGGGGGCACTCTCACCCCCCACAAGGGACACACTGTCCCCAAGGGCCACACAAGAGTCTGGTTGGCGCAGGTCTTCCGACCTCTGCCCATCCGGCAGAGTCTGGGTTTCCCCCAAACCAGAAACGGTTTCACCTGGGTCATTCCTGGGGGGCTCTGCTCTCAGAGCTGTCCCCTGACTCTCCAGGTCCTCCACTGGGGTCTGCAACCCCCTCTCAACCCTATGTCTGGACTTCTGCACCCCCTCACTAGGAGGGGTACTGCCAGACACCAGAACTGTTGGGATGCTGGCTACAGTCACCCCCCCAAGTTCTTCTGACACTGCGGGGCTTCCCTCAAAAGGTGGCCCTACGGTACAGGCTAGGCTTCCCTCCTGGTGTTCCCTCATGGAACCCTCTAGGACCTGGGACCTACCTGGGACACTACAATCCTCTCCCACCACACTCGGTTGGGAACCACCTAGACCACTCCCTTCAGGAGCACCCCCAAATGCCTCTTCAGACTCTCTGGTACTCACCCAGAAGTCTGCCTCCATTGTAAGTTCCCTGGGGTCAGAGAACTCACACTCCACCTGGTGTTGGCGTAGCTCTGGAAAATAAGGACCAGACATATGCTCTCCAGCAATTACATCACTCTGCCCTTCACATGTATTAACCACAGTACCCTTCACCCAACCACCTAGTAACTCAGCCTTGGAAAAGCACTCTACATCACCCTCTTGAGACTGGTGAGACAGTTTCTGTCTGTCCCTGACACTCAACCCAAACTCTTCTGGGATGTCTCTACACTCTATATCCAGGACATCCACCAGGGGGGAACCCTTTTCTCTGTCACTCTCTGCTAGAGTCAGTAAAGTGTCCCTCCCCCCAGGTAGGAATATGACTCCCTGTGCCAGTTCCCCAATCCTTCTCAGGGACCCTGTGCATAACGGGAACTACCTCATACCCTTGAACTGCCTGGGGTGTGTCAACTCCCTTCTTCAAGTTGGGCACCACATCTCTGGGCTTGTGCCCTTCTTCAGCAGTACTAGATGCAAGATTTTTGCTGCCACCATCTGAACTGGACTCAGCCCTTCCGGCCTCCAGTTTCAGCTCTTTACAGCTCAGCTCTTGAGCTGCAATCTTTTCTTCTTCCAGGGCTAAGAGACTTGCTGCCTCAGCCTTTTCAAGAAACTCATCTAGCTCTTCCATCCACCGTGCTTGAGCCATGAGCCATTCTTTTTTCACTGGGTCTCTTTCCTCATCTGAGTCGTCTTCCTCCTCATGTGAGTAGTCCTCCTCCTCCTCTGAGGGGTACTTAGTCATTTGGTTTCTTGCTGCCTCTCTCTCTGCCCATCTGTCTTCCTCCCAGACTATGTAGGCATGTAGCATCTCTGCTTTAGTAGATCTCTTTGCTACAGGAAGGCCACATTCTCTGCAAAGCTTCCTTAGGTCAGCCTTAGTGAGGTAGTCAGTAGGCAAAAAGAATAAGTAGGTAAGCGATCCCATTCTGATAGGATCTTACCAGCAAAAACCAAAATCTAAAGTCCAAAATATCAATAGTATATCCAGGGGGACATCAGAGACCAAAAGTCAAAAGAGATGAAAAATCAAGTTGACCTTCAACTGTGGGTAGGTAGTGAAATACTTAGCTACTGTATGTCACTGCACAAACACAAGTCCTATCCTCACCGCTGATCACCAATGTTAGAAATGGGGTTTTTGGTTGGCAGATAGGTTGCCCTCTGTCCAAGCAAGAACCCTCACTCTAGTCAGGGTAAGTCACACACAATCCAAAATTAGCCTGTGCTCACCCTCCGGTAGCTTGGCACGAGCAGTCAGGCTTAACTTAGAAGGCAATGTGTAAAGCATTTGTGCAATAAATCATACAACACCATAGTATAACACCACAAAAATACACCACACAGTGTTTAGAAAAATATAGAATATTTATCTGGATAATTGTAGGTCAAAACGATCAAAGTTGCAATACGAATTTGTAAAGATATCACTGAAAAGTGATATTAAGAGTCTTTAAGTCTTTAAAAAGCAATAAAGTGTCTTTCAAGCACAGAGTACCTGGTTTCTGGTGGGAAATCTCCTCAGAGGGCCACAGGAGAAGAGATGCGTGGAAAAAGGGGTGTGTGCGTCGTTTTCCGCTCAGCACACACAGACTTGCGTCGTTCTTTTCCACGCGGGGAAGTCGGGCGTCGTTTTCCGGCGCGCAGACAGTCTCTTTTTGTGGATCGCGAGGATTACCAGATGTCCCGGGTCTGTGCGTGGATTCTCCTGCTTATTTTCCGGCTGCGCGTCGTTCTGCGGGGCTGCGCGTCGAAGTTTCGATCTCACGGTAGGCGTCGCGTCGATTTCTCCTTGGAAGTCGGGCGGCGTTGTCCTTGCGAGGCCGTGCGTTGAAATTTTGGTCTCACGGCAGGCGTCGCGTCGATTTCTCCTTGGAAGTCGGGCGGCGTTGTCCTTGCGAGGCCGTGCGTCAAAGTTTCGCACTCACGGTAGGCGTCGCGTCGATTTCTCCTTGGAAGTCGGGCGGCTTTGTCCTTGCGAGGGTGTGCGTCGAAGTCTCGATCGTCCCGAGGGCGTCGCGTTGATCAGCGTCGGTGTGCGGCGTTTTTCTCGCCGCGAAACAAGCTGTGCGTCGAAATTTTCGGCGCACGGAGCATCCACGTGAAAGGAAGAAGTCTTTTTGGTCCTGAGACTTCAAGGAACAGGAGGCAAGCTCTATCCAAGCCCTTGGAGAGCACTTTCACAGCCAGGCAAGAGTTCAGCAAGGCAGCAGGGCAACAGCAAGACAGCAGTCCTTTGGAGAAAGCAGACAGGTGAGTCCTTTGAGCAGCCAGGCAGTTCTTCTTGGCAGGATGTAGTTTCTGGTTCTGGTTTCTTCTCCAGCAAGTGTCTGATGAGGTAGGGCAGAGGCCCTGTTTTATACTAAGTTGTGCCTTTGAAGTGGGGGTGACTTCAAAGAGTCTCTAAGAAATGCACCAAGTTCCCTTTCAGCTCAATCCTGTCTGCCAGAGTCCCAGTAGGGGGTGTGGCAGTCCTTTGTGTGAGGGCAGGCCCTCCACCCTCCCAGCCCAGGAAGACCCATTCAAAATGCAGATGTATGCAAGTGAGGCTGAGTACCCTGTGTTTGGGGTGTGTCTGAGTGAATGCACAAGGAGCTGTCAACTAAACCTAGCCAGACGTGGATTGAAGGGCACAACAAGATTTTAGTGCAAAGAAATGCTCACTTTCTAAAAGTGGCATTTCTAGAATAGTAATATTAAATCCGACTTCACCAGTCAGCAGGATTTTGTATTACCATTCTGGCCATACTAAATATGACCTTCCTGCTCCTTTCAGATCAGCAGCTGCCACTTCAACAGTGTATGAGGGCAGCCCCAATGTTAGCCTATGAAAGGAGCAGGCCTCACAGTAGTGTAAAAACGAATTTAGGAGTTTCACACTACCAGGACATATAACTACACAGGTACATGTCCTGCCTTTTACCTACACCGCACCCTGCTCTAGGGGTTACCTAGGGCACACATTAGGGATGACTTATATGTAGTAAAAGGGGAGTTCTAGGCTTGGCAAGTACTTTTAAATGCCAAGTCGAAGTGGCAGTGAAACTGCACACACAGGCCTTGCAATGGCAGGCCTGAGACAAGGTTAAGGGGCTACTGAGGTGGGTGGCACAACCAGTGCTGCAGGCCCACTAGTAGCATTTAATCTACCTGCCCTAGGCACCTGTAGTGCACTCTACCAGGGACTTACAGGTAAATTAAATAGTCAATCATGGATAAACCAATCAATAGTACACTTTACACAGAGAGCATATGCACTTTAGCACTGGTTAGCAGGGGTAAAGTGCTCAGAGGTCAAAAGCCAACAACAACAGGTCAGAAAAAATAGGAGGAAGGAGGCAAAAAGTTTGGGGATGTCCCTGTCAAAAAGCCAGGTCCAACAATGTGGTTTTGTTTTGTGTGGGCGATGGCAGGTTATGCTAGTGTGAATCGAAAGAGTAGTGTTTGCTGTAAGAATTAAGGTGCTTTACTGCTGTAGTTGTGGTGGATATGTGTATAGATGTGGTATACGGGGTTTTGTGTTGGTTGATGAGACATTGCAATCTGTATGAGGTCAGTTTGTGATGCAGGAGTTGGATGTCTTTGCTGATAATGTGTATGCATGTTGATGGATGTGTAGGAAGCATGTTCCTTTCTAATAAATGGGAAATTGGGTGGCATTTTATGCCCTAGGCCCGACTAGTCCCGAACAGGCCCAAACAGGCAACTGCCCTTGTCCTCTCTGTCGTTAGCCTTGAAGCCCGCGCCTAGACGCCCTGAGCCCTAGGCTTAAATAGCCCTACTGGCCAATAGAAACCTATTCCTAACCCTAACCAATCAGATTTGTAACCCTAAATCCCACAACCAATGGGAAACCCAACCCTATTCACCAATCATAGCCCTAATCCTGACAGCCAATCACAACCCCAACCCTAAAACCAGGAGCCAATAGGAATCTCAACCCTAGTAGCAATCACAGCCCCAACCCTAATCCCTAACACAATAGAAAGACCAACCCCAACAACCTATCATACCACCATATGCAACTAGGAGGGAAATTTCAAACAGTCACGGATAAATAAGTAGCACTTCAAAAGCCCAAGCTGCCTGAAACACAGAGTCTACAGTAAACAGGCACGGGTAGCAGTAGAAAACACTTTTAACAAATAATAAGATTTCCCAGAAACGTCTGGGGCTCTTTACCTAGGTCTCCTAGGAATCCTTGAACACTGGGCTGTATTAGGGTGCAGGGAAAAAGCTGGGCTCACAAAATGGAGGTGGCTGTTTTGGGGTTCCCTCCACAAACGTAAGGGGCCAGGGCAGGTGTGGGAGGAGGGCTCAAGTTGCCTGGGACTCAGAGAGCCAATCAGCAAGGCCCAGTCCCTGTAGGAAGGGAGGAGGCAGCTGCTGCTCTATTCGGAAACTTCTTGGATAAAGACAGGCTGAATCCACACTTACAAGCTAGCAGAGTCTACTTTACTAGTTATAAGCAGTGGGAAGAATTACGACAGCCACCGCGTGACTACAATTTTCCTGCTTGGAACTTAAAAAAAGAGACTAGTCTTCTTTTTGTAAAACATTAGAGTTTCTTTTTTAAAGCAGAGGTGATGTCTTGTTTGAGAGCCATAATGTTAAATAGAGTGAGCGTTCAGGTTGGAATTTTGACTCCAGACTTGTCCAGGCACCTCAATATGAATGAAACTGGAGGGAGATGTTCTGGCAGCTTTCACTAAAATATGCTTTGTGCAATGATCTGCCATTCCAGGCAAGGCTATTTGGTGATTGAAAATATGCTGCTGTGCTTTTTATGGTCATTATCCCAACTAAAGGGACCGAAGCACTGCAGAGACATTTAGATTAAGGCAATATGCATCTTAAAGAGACATTGTTTTGAAGGTCAATGGAACTGAAAAACACAAAGAATTAACAGAAATTAATTTTGCACTTTGACATTTTGTGCATGTTTTTATTCCATGTGTCTGATCAAACGTGCCACATATAAGCAGAAGCTCTGTCGGATTTGCAAGCATAGACGGTGTGCCCTCGCAGGATGCGGTGGTGAGGGCCCATTAGCAATGTCTAGGGAAAAGTCAGGTCCTCACAAAGAAAAAAAAAAGTTAAAAAACAGAAGCAAAGTAGTAGTAGTTGTTGTTTTTTTTTTTTAAAGCACGTTGCCCCATCAATCCCTAGTACTGAAGGGAGCCATATTCTCTTCTCTGCAGGTGACAGCATTGTTCTTGGGCAGTATGCTGTCCCTCACACAAAAGGGAACCAATAGCTGAAGTTGGCAGACCATTTGTCCACGCTGTACGTTGTAGTAGGCAAAAAAAATTTTTTGAATGACAACAACAGATCAAAGAACGAAGAGGACTGTCTGAAAACTCCTGTTTCTAAATGTATGTGTTTCATAAGGTCTCGGTTCACGTCACACCTAAAAATGTGCCTTAAACCGATTTGTGAAATGTTGCTCAGTAAGAAGATTATTCTACAATAGTTATGAAGCAGACTTATTCTATGTATCAATACTTTGATTTTTTAAGACATTATTCCATTGTATAGGAAAATCATAAAAATTCTAAGTATCTATTAATCAAATTAGGACGTGTGAGGTCATACGACTGAATCGGCAAGTGTATTAGGCATCCCGTTGACAAACAGATTATATAGATTTTTTGGCTCTCGTCAGATTTAAACTCATACAAAAGTATTACTTTATTGTGGCGACACTGAAAAATACGTTATATATTTACTGAAGGATATTTCCAAGGAAATGCTACTACTGACAGGTACTTGATAAATCAAGAACTGATGCATTATAACTCAAAGCGTGGAGTCAGTATATTTTGGTTCTATTTTAATCACTGTGGAATACATATGAATAATTTGTGAAACTACAAATTTCAACGATCAATGCAATTTATCGCTTGGTTTTATGAAATCCAAAATTAATATGTTATTTCATAATAATATGGTTTGTAACATCTGCAATAGCCTCTTTCACTTTTAAAGCAAGTATATTAGATTAACACCCGAAATGTCAGTGAAATTCTCTCTGCTTTAAATCGACACTGACAGATTACAGCAGAAAATGATCCATTTGTTGGTTGCAACTTTAACTACACATCACATTTGTTTAAGTGACCAACCCATAAGAACCACAAATCGGTTAAATACACAATCTCTCGATGCCTCCATCCAAGAATGTACCTATAAAAAGATCATGCGGATGTTCTGTTCATCTGGAGCCGTTTTATACTGTACAAAGTGCCCCCAGGGGGCAACAGGCATGTGCATCAGGTTTACGCACCCCCAGGGCACTTTTGTATTACAGAACGGACCGCAGACTCTTGTGCGGCCCTTTCTGTAATAAAGATAGCGCTGGTGCACATATACCACCAGTGCTATCACCAGAGGTGTTCCTCATTTGTATGGAGGACTTGGCCCCATGCAAATCAGGGAATCTAGGGCCATATGTACGAACACATTTTCCCATAGACACAGAATGGGCAAAACTGTTTGGTACATCTGGCCCCTACTGTGGAGGTGTCTTATTATAGACCCTGTAAAGTACTGAAATTGGAGACACTGTAGTAAATGACAACCTTATTGGCAGACACAAGAGAAGCATGGTCTCCGACACATCCATTCGGGTTGTGACGCTGATCATCTGCTCAGGATGGGCGAATTGTGTCTGGGGGGAACGTTTTGCTTTATTGTGAGTGGTCTGTTATATTGCAATCCATTCACAAACACTTGTTTGCACCTGGATGGCACCAACAAGTGGTATGATGTTAACTACACCTGGTAATTATCATGCGAGATAGACATCGTACTGTTTATTATATTTCTGCAGATCAAACTTGTTCTTGTCATGGTTATGTTTTTATTTTTCCATAGATTGTATTTCTATTTTTTAGAAACGCAATGAACAGGGTTTAAAAAGGACATATGCCACCCCTCCACCTGCCTGCGCACTCCTCTAATCTTCTAGAGAAAATGATTTTCTGTGAAGATTCAACAACTTTAACAGCGGTAAAACAACCGTAGTAATCACATGCCCAACAAAAACTAAAGCCTACTAACAAATTACAAAAGGCAGGAAAAACCTTATAGCTCTCGTTTAACTCATATTTGAGGAAAAAATGCCAGAATTACGCCACTTTTTTAATTCCCTGAATATCATAGTTTTAACACACTTACAGATTAGACAAAAGTGTATCTTAATTTTTACTCCTAATTAATAAATGGGCTTGTTCAACAAACAAACAAAACGGTTCCAACACTTACCCAGAGTAGGGTCATAATCCCCAATAAACCTCCTGGTGATGAACCGCACAGTCAATGCTGCGTGGGGCGAAAAACAAAACCTTTTGTCACAATGTGGTCTACAACCGGCCTCCATCAACTTTTGCCTTATGATGAAGAAAAACTTAACTACACAGGTTTTAAAAACATTTTCCATCATAACATAAATAAATCATGGTGACACATCATGCTGAATCCTGGTTGTATGACTGTGTAGGACATGAAAGGGTACTGCCAGTTAAAGTTGCAAATCTATCTTTACTGCAGAACCTCGAAATGTTTAAATCTATTGGGGGCACATCACATTTCATTCTGAAATGATTGTAGACAGGATACATCCCATGTTAGGCTGGGACATCTGTGATGCTCTGGAGGGCGTGTTGCACTGCTAGTTACTAGAGTGTTGCTGTAGTTTTTTTTATTTATACCTCATAACTGCGTATCCACTGAGGGTCTCCCTGTACACATGGATTGAGTCCCTAAGCTTGGACCTCAGGTTGAGGGAGCCTGCGAAGAGCACCCTCTTTTACAGAGGGTGGTTATTGCCCTCTCTACTCAGGCTCTGGTAGAATGTCATGCATTTACCACGCCTGCCTTTACCATGCATGGAATATAATGCACTGCCCTTTGCAATGCATTGCATTACACCATAGACCAATACCACAAACTCCAAATCCCATTTTTCTTGTCTAACCTCCCTTTAGCCTACCCTTCCTGACCCTAAGTTGAACCCTTAGCTCCCTCTACTTACCCCAAACCTTAAAATTACCCATAAAGCCCTTTATTTCAAACCACCCTCAAACCCTATATTAAACCTTACCTCCCTCCTTTACCGCTGCCTTCCCCCTAAACCTAAAATTACCCATACCTCCCTTTATCTTTACCTAACCGTAAAATTACTCTTAACACCCTTAGCCTCTACCCACTCCCAAACCCTAAAATTACTCTTATCACCCATTACCTCTATCCACCCCTAAAACGTTAAATTAACTATATCTCGCATTCCCCCTACCCACCCCTAAACCCTAAAATGACATTTACCTCTGTTTATCACTACCCACCCCTTAGCCTTAAACTTACCCTTAGCTCCCTTTACCATTACCTGCACCTTTACCCACCTTTAAAAAAAAAATAACATTAACACACTGTGGGGGTCATTCTGACCCTGGCGGTCCAAGACCGCCAGGGCCACGGACGACTGAAGCACCGCCAACAGGCTGGCGGTGCTTCATAGCCCATTCCGACCGCGGCTGTAAAGCCGCGGTCGGAAAACCGGGTCCGGCGGTTTCCCGTCGGATTTCCCCCGGCTGGGCGAATCCTCCATGGCGGCACTGCAAGCAGCGCCGCCATGGGGATTCTGACTCCCTTCCCGCCAGCCTGTTTCTGGCGGTTTTTACCGCCAGGAACAGGCTGGTGGGAACGGGTGTCCTGGGGCCCCTGGGGGCCCCTGCACTGCCCATGCCACTGGCATGGGCTGTGCAGGGGCCCCCTAACAGTATGCTTTTCACTGTCTGCCTAGCAACTGCACCCGTCGCACACCTGCAACACCGCCGGCTCCATTCGGAGCCGGCTTCAGTGTTGCAGGCCTCTTTCCCGCTGGGCCGGCGGGCGCTATATTGGCTAGCGCCCGCCGGCCCAGCGGGAAAGTCAGAATGGCCCCAGCGGTCTTTCGACCGCAGAGCGGCCATATGGCGGCGCCCGCCGGGGTCGGAATGACCCCCTGTGTTATTTAAAATAAAATACTTACCTGGTTCGCAAAGTACAGTCTGGTAAAAGACTCATGGTAAAGGTAAAAACCTTCACCCTGTACTTAACTGCATGGTACTTACCTGCATGGTAAAAACTGTATTATAAACGTCATGCATCGTAAAGTTAGTGCTGTAAAGCCTGTCTGACCCATAGTAGACATACAATAGGGGTAACATTAACTTGTACTCAGGGGTACTTGTAACTCTTAGGAGGGGTTGCCCAGAGCTCCCTCCTGGTACACAGTCTACGTAGTATTCCTTACCAGGGTCCGTTTTGCCTCTATTATTTCTGGGAAATGTGTGTTGAGAGTGTGCTCACTGTGTGAGGATGGATTGGTGAGCAGGACATTCCAGCTCCCCCTGCCCAACCCTAGTCCTTGTAGAAGTGTGGTGGGCTGGGGAAGACAACAGCTTTTATCTGTGTTTAGCTCTGACTAGCTCTCCTGGGACGTCCCTCTAATTTTGCTGGGTGTTGGTCAAGGACTTCTGGCCTAGAGTTAATTGACATTCCTCCTAAGTAATAGCATAGATAGGTACTAAGAGACTTTGATAGAGGGCAGCAGGCTCTGCTCATGTACAGATCATGCTGTCAACATGCAGGAAATATTTGCCAGGTTTAGAGGGGCATCCAGGAATCAAAAATAGCAAACTCCCTGATTGAACGAGCCTGTCCATCAGGAAATGGTAAAAGAGTGGCCTCACTGGCCAGTGGATTGCTCTATGCAGCTCTCATTTTTGGAGAAGACCACACACGCCAGCATGGTTAAGCACATAGAAATCTAAGAGTTGAATCCAGGAGTTCGATTTCAATTCATCCTACCAGATCTGGAAACAGGGTCTGGGCATGAGAAGGTGTTTTGGTAATCGATCTATCTGGCAAAAAAAAAAAACTTAGCAGTCTGACAGAAGGAGCTGGGTTTAGGCTCATCAGGCAGCATCCCAGCAGGGAAAAAGTCATCTATGAGAAGAAAAGTTGTTACACATCAACATCAATTATTGTGATTGCGGGTGAGAATACTTCACCCTTACCCCCTCCCCTGTGTTGCGGGAGCCTGTCGGTGCTTTCAGTTACCATCTGTAGCGGGAGAAGTGTGCCCTGAACGTACTGCTTGAACCCTTGGTCTCTGCTTCCGGGACTTGCATAGCTTCCAACTTTGTCCTAGCTTGGTGTGCACTAGTAGCAAACACAGCTGTCCCTATGGGTACCCTTTTATTAGAAACTCTAGACTGTGACCAGACCCTGACACCACCAAGGCAGTGTCCTCCTTAATGAAGTGTGAGCACTGCTATGGGTGGTGGAACAGCAGGAAGACCAGGAACATTTGAGTTCATCTCAACTGCTGAATCAAAATCACTGGTATATCAGATTGGTGCTGTTGTTCCAGCTTTGAAGAGTAATCCTGTGCTAAATGGCCTGTATATTGCAATGTTAACTGTTGGGGTCAAGATTCTGGCTCAAAGGATCGTAGAGACTTTTGGTATTCACTGTGTATCTTAGTTGATTATGCAGTATATTTTCCTTTTTGTATCAAAGTGCTTTTCTTTTTTAAAGTAAAACACTGACTTAACATTGATCATATTGGCTGGTATAATAGTGTAAATTATAATATGAATGTCTAATACACCTCACCTCCTTGAGAAAGCCTTGAACTAATCTGCCTGAGTACCCTTCAAGACACAAGTACTGGAAAGGAATAGTTGGTTATCCAGTGTGGATTCCAATAGTGCTGTGGCTCCAAGAAACTAGTGGTGAATGACTCCATTTGAGGCAACCAGAGCCCAATAACCCTTGATTACCCTGGTGCCCCATAGCACTCAAATGACAATCAACATATTAAACAATGTATCCATTTATTGGGGGATTTCACCCCTTTATCAAGGTTCATCTGAATTCAGTGGGTATGCTAATTTTCACTATTTGTCTTTAATCATTCAAAGTAAAATCTTGATGTATTTCCTGGTACTTAATGGTGACTGTTATACAGTTCCTACAAATATAGCAGGACTGTTTATTAGACCAACACAAACTTCACAACATATAGAAACAGGTCCCATATATCATCAGTAAGTGTTGGCGTATCTCAGTTAGATCACTTGAACGGCATTGTATTCCTAAATGTACAACCCTGGAACTACCAGACCACAGGGCATCAGTGCCTATCAGAAATGCTCATAAAGCACATTCATTCTTTAAGGTGTGGAAAAGGTTACCATGAAAAAGAGATGTCAACTCAAAGAGTTGAATCTAAAATGGAGAGTACATGCAAGCCGTGCAACCTGACCTAAGTGCACAAAACCCCGTGGTGAAAATCACAGAGTAATGTCCACCAGGCCCATCCATCCTTTGAAGAACTGAATTCCACACTGCTCCTGGTGCAAGTTCTCCTTCCAATTATCATGCACATCACACAACACCACATCCATTTCTGAAACTGTATATTGCCCAGAATGTAGAAGGTGTGGCTATAACTGTATCTGCCCCCACAGCAGACTTACAATCACGGTGGGCATCTTGGGGAAAAGGCCCACTGCCCTTTTCTGGTGTTATGTCTGGGTACTCATCCTCAGAGCCATGCTGTTGAAATGGAATCACAAGAAAATGCCTACTAGACATGAGGCAAACATATATTCTTCTAAAGTGCCCACCACACTCCTGTCTCTTGTGAAGAAAGAGGATGACACTTCTTATTTTTGGCACATGAGACAGGGGCAATCAGACCCGAAAGATATAGATACAAATTCACAGATATTAGTGCCCATAAATATGTTTATGGCTGAAAGTACCTCTATGTACGCCGGCCAAGACTTCACAAAATGATTTATGAAAGCACAAATGGATTTCTTACTGCAGATTTCTCCACCAAAAGTATAGAGACATTTGCAGTAGTAACTCCCTCTCAAGGGATGGTAAGTTGTCTTAAAAGGCATGGTTAGTCTTGCAAGTGCAAGAACGCTCACAAACATGTACATTTATGGTATTCACAATCTGACCCTTTGCCACCCTGGAAATGATCAGAGACTTGCAAAATGGGAAGAGACAAGAGTTACCTGCAGTTTGATGGAAGGGATGGAAGGGAAGGACTTTCTCCATGGGGAAGAATTAAAGAAAATTCACCAAAA
The DNA here is from genome assembly GCF_031143425.1 of Pleurodeles waltl. Lineage (NCBI taxonomy): Eukaryota > Metazoa > Chordata > Amphibia > Caudata > Salamandridae > Pleurodeles > Pleurodeles waltl. The sequence continues at coordinate 582,580,521 of NC_090440.1, read as the reverse complement.
GGGAAATAAGCAGCCCTCAAAGTCACATGATGAGTCCAAAAGTCACATGATGGAAACAAGAGTCTGCTGCAACATTTCAGGCATAATAGTACTCTTGTTTGGTGAATAGCAAAAATAAAAATACCAAGCATTGGTAAGGCTAATAGTTCTCCCTTTGGCTGCCAGCTTTTTGTCTTCACCAATGCTCTTTTGTTTTGACATGGCTTCAATAAAATATTATTGTTGGGGAGCTTCCAGGTCCTCACCAGTATAAAAACAAATGGCTAAACATCAAAAATATGTTTTTGGTCTCAAAAAGCACACATTATCACTAGTATCTGGCACTTAATGTACCTACTTAATTTGTAGATGTGCTCCTTGCAACAGGGCAAAATGTAATCATTCACTGTAAAGTTAGCCAATGGCTAACGTGACCTGACCCATTACTGCATGCTGTGATTGGTGGAAGGAAAATGTGAAAGACACAATAACAGACTAACAGATTAAGGAGGTTGGTTGAAAGCCCGAAGCAGAAAGTATCTTATAATATCATTCTAGTAAAATCAAAAGGTCTTGGCTGACACCAGACCTAACAAGCATTTGCAATGCAATAGGTCTCACATTTGCTTGAGTACGGGCTATTGGTGTTGTAAATGCATAACTGGACTTTACTTGTCACGTAAATTGGGCAACCATGCCACAAAATTTGGTCCTCTCTGCCACATAATTCCAGTGGCCCAGCATATAACTAAAGCACTTCCACTTACCTTCTTCCTCTATCTACAGCAAAAATTTTAAATGTTGCCATTATTTACTATATTGTTTTATATTATTATTTTGGGGTCCCCCAACATAGTGTGGGGACCCAGAGATGACCTAGACAGAAAGGGCAAGTTGTAGGATGAGCTATGGGCAAAAATATTGTAAAAGAATTGACCCACAAAGCGTTTTGGGAGGAGTTTCCGAGTGCAGCGAATATTGTAATATCTTGACTGTAATGCTCAGATCAGCCACTAGAGGGTACCACTATAAAAATAGCATTTGTAAGAAATATGGTCATGTAGCCATATAGTCAGCCCATAAAGAGAATAGCCACATGAAAATAGAATGGCAGAACTTAATGCAGTGTAACCATATATTTAGCCCCTAGAGGGCATAGTGCAGTACATATTTTCAGGCCCAGCAGGCCTACTGGAATATTATTACAAACAAGGCCCTTAAAACACAAACTACTCCCAGTAATAAAACAAAAGTTCCAGCCATGAGAGAACTTAAAAAGGCACTGACTGGTGGGAGGGGTTATTATTTTGGGGTCTGTCCCAACCTAGAGAGGGGACTCAGATATGTCCTAGACAGAAAAGTGTGTTGTGCTGAACATTTTGATGCTGGTCCCATTGTCCTAGGGCCACCACACAGTGAGGTATGGGCAAAAATGTTTTGCAAAAGCAATGCCCTGCAAAGCATTATGGGGCAATTTTTCAAGTGCAGTGAATATTGTAGTATCTTTACTGTCATGCTCAGAACAGCCCCTAGAGGACACCATGATAAAACTAGTATTTGCATGAAACATGGTCATGTAACCATATAGTCAACCCCTAGAGGACATAATGACATAAAAACATAATGGCAGAAAGTAATGCAGTGTAACCATATATATCTTACAACTGTTTATATTCTTTGTAAAAATATTTTTGTTATATTTAGTCAGTGACTCTAAAGCAGATTTGTTTTACCCCAACAATATGTTAATACATACCCTGGGGGACCCCACTTGTTGAATAATTGCAGTGCCTCCTGAGAAGCATAAGCGCAAATATTGTGAGTCTAGAGGGAGACATCAATGTTATCCAATAACAGGTGCCCCACAGGTATACATTAACATATTGTAACACACCTATGGATTTGATATTCATAGTAGCATTCTAATTGCTTTTAAATTCAATAATAAATATTTCAAGAATCCCCCTTATTGCCCGCAAGCATAGTACAAGGGCCCATTGTCATTATACCTTGCGAGATCTGATTAGCTGAAGAAGAAGAGAAGCCCTTGGGGAGTGTGCAGTCTGGCTCCAGAAGGCGGTGTGATGGGACACTCTGCATAGAGCGTACCCAAGTGAGTCAGAATGCGCCACCCAGCTGCTAAACTTGCCCGCAGCACATTTTTCTTGATCAAAGGCATGTAATCTCAAAACGTGAAAAATGGCACCCTCAAACGCAATAGCACAGTAATTCATTAAAAGTCTTGTTCAGGATTAATTTGAGCTGGAAAATTAAAGGATAGCTCATTAAGTATAATTAATTGGAGAGTGAATTGGAATCCAGGTTAGCATTAACATTTTTGTTAGCTGTGTAGATTTTCTATAGGCTAAGGATGACCTTAGGCCACTGAAAGTTCTGTAGGCGGTGAGACATGAGCCAGCATGTCATCCAGTCATCAAACATGTACTTGATTTTGAGGTCTGAGGAAGGCCTAGATCCATACACTGTATCACCTTGGAGGCTGTGGGTGTTTAAGTGCCTCACTGGGATCTGAAGCCAAGGGGAATAAATATTAAATTAATGAAGCAAAACATACTTTGTTTTCTTTTGTGACTATCTAATGCATACAATTATTTTGTGCTTTATTTATGATCTGTAGATCCTAAGACGCCATGATGTGTTCCAGTTTCTTCTATGTTTCTGTCACAACCACAGGAGAAATATTTATCCGGGAATAGGAACGAAAAGAAAAATGCACTGTGATTTGACAATTATTTTATGAAACAGTATTGAGAAGTGTGAGGCACGCAGATGATGGAGGGACTGTTGCAGACTATGAGGAAACACCAGACAGCCTGGCGCTACGGTGAGGCTGCAGACTAATTCATGTTTTGTATTTGCTCTGGTGTTTTGAAGAGGCATTGCAAAGGCAGATGTGGCTTTCAGTGACTAAATTTGTCCTTTCTCAGACCGAGCCACAGGACTGCTTCAAAAACAATGCAAAACCTATTAAAACAAGCTCACCAAAGATTTCTTTCATTGGTGGCATCTTGCCTCTACAGCAGCAATGTGACATAAACAATAACAAGATTAAGTAAAACATGTGAAATGTAAGCAGGAACAACATGGTTACGTTAACGCTTTAACACTTATAATATGATGGCTGAAAAAAACATGTAATATTTGCTGCTCTAATGTGCACAAAGCATGGAAAGGGTGTGGTACCCCAGGTTGTCCCTAGATGTCCCTTGGGACCTCTTTTGGCCACATAAGGTACTGCACCCTGCAATCGTGAATTGAACACATCCCCAATGACTTTCAGGTGCCGTGCTGAAAAATGAAGCACAGCGTCCATTTTGTGAAAAGTTTTACGCTGTGCATTCAGGTTATGCAGGAGGGGAGACAAGAGTAGTATGCTGGCTGAAAACAAGCAAACACTCATGGAAAATGCTAGATTAAGTAAAGCATGTCAAATGTAAGCAGGAACAAGATGGTTATGTAAGCTGAGAGCAAGAATGTTGTGGAAATAAAAGGGAAGCTTCACTAGACACAAGAAGGAAACCAAGAAAAAACAAGTCCCCCATAGAACAGATAAGCATGACAAAGCGTAAATATATTGTAGTTAAGCATGACAAAGCATAAATATACAGTAGTTAGTCCCTACTCCCAAAGAGAAAAAGGATAGACAAAGAGGCATGACTGACCACTAGCAAGCAAGGATTTTTAAATGACACTGAAACGAACAAATGAAATGGCTTTAATTCCACAGAAGTATACTAAATGTATACAAGAGGCTGTATGTATATGCTCAACCTACAAAGTGTAAAAGGAAGATACAGATGGAGTTGCAGAAGTACTACTGTACTGTTACATAATTTTTCTGAATGGACCACCAGTTTTTCTTTTGCTGGAGGTACTAGAATGCCACTGAAAATATATCACCTATTGAAGAGTACCCAATACAGAATCAATATCTTAAGGATAATATCTTCAGAAAGAGAATTGAAAGGGGACATTATTTCTACTGTGATAACATAGCCAACAGGTTTTCCTTTTCTGTAGTCATGTACCTGAAGACACACAGTATCCTTGTACATATGCATTCAGATCACACAAACATGCACATATACAAACAGAGCACCATATCTATAAATGTGCAGACACACAGAGGAGCACAGCCAGACCCCACACAGACATCACACACAAAACACCAGACCCACTTGCACCTATGCACATAGATCTATAGTCACAAATGAACACAGATCACCAAGCCTTCAGGCACTTTTGCCCATGTATCACCTAACATGTTATCTGTCATGCACACATCCTAACAGGCAGACAAGTACCCATGCCCAGAAAGGTCCACACCCACAGTGAAAACACATGGACTTTCATTTAAGCAAGGGTAAAGGCACTATCTCCACTCAGGCAAACATTCTGTCACAATTCAGCCACACGGTCCATGACCACTGCCAGTAATTGACCTGGATTAATGCGGCAGATGAGTCATGGCTGGTGATGATTTTTATTTTCCCCTGGCAGGTGAGCATGGCCGCCTAGCAGGATTGCCTCACCACAGAGCCACCTAGATTCCAGGCATCCCCGTGGATCACCTTGCCAGAACTGAGATTTCACTTGATATCAGCAAAAGCAACCCAGGGAATTATCAAGGCCCTGGGAATCCCAATTGCTCTAGTAATCCCTATTACAAAGAGATACATTTGCCAGCACTGCATGCATGTGCAGTGCAAGTGAGGATTCCACTTTTTTACTGCATGTCTTCACAGCACAAACGTAGATCCCAATGTTGTATCACTCACAATTGAACCATACATGTGTGCTGTCAGCAAGAGTATCACCAGTATTCCAGTTTTTTCAGGAGGTGCATGCACCACCAGCGAAGGTAATCCTCAGTATTACCAGTGTATCTTGAGGTGCAAGTATGGAGAGAACCATCCCCAGTTCCTGGTTCTGTGTGAATACCTGGAGATTTCCCCTGCTTACCAGGAATGTGTATCAAGCCTGTGGTGCACATATGATCACGGGTTTAAAGTTAAAATGTAAAGACATTTGATTGGACCACGGTGTTTTCCTGTCCATTTCAGATCCTTGACAGTGAAAGCAGGAAGGCAGACCAGAAGGCTCTGACTGGCTGACTGCAACAGAAAATGTTCTCTTCCACCTGCCATTAAAGATACATGGCACAGTCCCTGCATTCTGAAAAAAATGAAAAGCCACATAAGGGGAAAGGGTGGACACTGTACTGAGTTCTACAGGCAATGTATCTTATTGCTCCATATTGAGCCCTCTTTTACAGTTCAGACAGGATTTTAAGAATGCAAAATATTGACATATGAGAGACACTATTAACACATGAGAGAGACATTAAAAAGTTACAACTAGAGCATGTCCTAAAATAATTGTTGGATTAGGAGTGGAGTGGGGTCAGATTCCGTTTTGGGGAGGAAGTATTCAAAGTGAGCTTAACATTTCGGAAAATATTCTGAGTCTACGGACTTGAATCTGAGCCTCAGCCACCGGCGATTACTTTGGCCTGCTTTCCATTCCATCCTTTTTGGCTTATCTGTGCCATTAAAACAGGAACCAGCCATAAGTAAATGAATTATGATCTGTAGTAGATTGGAAACACATTGTTAAGGCTAATTCATAGAATATTACCAGAATATCATGACTAGAATATTGGGATGAGTTTGTGTGGCCAATGGAAGCATTGTAGGTTTTGGTACTGGCACATCCCTTTAACAAATGTGTGACTAAAGGAGTCTCCACTTCGTGCCAAACCATGAAATAAATTAAGGCCTGCATAAAGGTTGGCTCATGTAAAGGGTGAAGTTCGGAACGTCCTGTCTCACCTGGTGTGTTTTTAAAGAGCATGAGCATATAGATATCTTGTACAGCCACGATGAATGCCTTGACCACCCCTTAGTCACTCGTAAGAGCAGAAACATATTGGCACCTGAAAAGGATAACAGCCTTGGTACCCATAACCAATGTGAGAGTAATTTTACTCTTTTAATTATACCTAGGGTACCACCTAATAAAAGACTCTCCTGTGGTATACTCTAAGGAATGTTTAACTCTATTTGGATGTCTTATCTTATCCAGGCTTATGCTTATATCTAGAACTCCCTCACAAAAGAGGTCAACCGCCCTGGTAGTGCCATCTTACCAGGGTGGGTTGAGATCGCCGATGATGAACCATGCCACATAATGTGAGCGAGGCCTCCTTATAGAGAAACAACTGGTTTCTGCTTTTGCCCTTAGAGTTTTGATTGGCTAGGAAAGTACATACAATCTCTGTTGTTATAAACCGTACTCTCTGTGTTTTGTGGAATATTGTGAAACCCAACTATTGTGGCCAAAATGTACCTGACACATGTATGAATGACCAGTGCAGGACAGGTGATGTATGTCCCAGACCTCACTCTGCATGCAAGCGTAATCTCAACAGCCAACTAATAAATGAAAGTAATTAGAAATCTGAAGCACAGGGTAATGGACTAGGGTCCGTAAACATCTGGCACTTTCCTTTCCCTTCTGCACCTTTCTGTCCCCATAGATGAGCTTCAGTCCATGGAAAGTGTAGTGAAACTGACAGCTTGTGTAGAGCATGACAATCACGAGTGTGGATAAACACCAGTCCTGTACACTAGTGCTGGGTTTGAAATAAAGGCACGAGTGCAGCAAGTTCAGGGCACAGGCAGATCCAGCACATTGAACTGTCACCCAGGCTAACAAGCTGACAAAATAGAATAAACTGCTGTCCCCCATGTACTGTAATAAACACAAACCTAAAACATTCCTAAAGAAGGCTAAACCCGCATGGATACACTACTGAAAGGCACCCATCTTCACGTAGCCTAGCTTTTCCGAAACGCCACTTCAGTCAGGGCGAACGCAAAGCAGCACAATTTAACACTACGTAAACAGGGGTAGGCCCAGTGCTTGAAACGGAAAAATAGATGTATCAGAGTACCTGCTTGTTTCTGAAATGTGCAATGTCCAATTAAAAGTATTATGTTTTTCTTGAGAATTGCAGGTACTCTCCCTCTCAAAATAAAAAAGTGCTGGTACTCAGTACCGGCCCATTTAAAGCACTGGGCCATCTTGAGGCCTGGGACTCAGAGCTAAAAAATGTACACATTCTTATCACAAAGTGTCTCATCTGTTACAGGGGTGTTGATAATGACAGGTATGCGTGCTAATAATAGAACTTGTATTCAGCGGGTAGGAGACCACGCGTAAACATTGGCCTAATATACACACAGCTCCATACCTCGTCTCCCACATAATCTAAGGGTTAAGGGCGCGTGTGTTTTTGTGTGTGTGAGAGAGGAGCGCCGACAGATGCTCAGCAGCCCCTTCATGTGATAACGTGGAATGTCGTCCCCTAGCCTTTGCTCCTCGTTAGTTTATAAATATCCTGCAAATCACTTGCTCCAGTAAACGTGCCCTTGGAACGCCAGCGCTCACTGCTTTTGCCTGTGAGCATCACACATTTCACCTGATGTCAGGATGCTGTAGTTCGTCTGTTTGCGCCCGAGGTTGAGCCCACGTTAACGCCAGGCTCGCCAGAACCGGAAAAGGCGATACAATCCAATCGGTATGGGCGCTACAGTTATGACCAAAAGGGACCTGCAGGTTGTTGGATATGAGGAGGCGTCATCCCGGATTAGTCCAGATTAAAATGATCCTTCTAATATGACCTCTCTCGCCTGTCAGACTGGAAAAAAGTAACTCATTATGGTAATTGTGAAAATGTGCCAAGGAATACTGTATGAACGGGTATTTTTAGGAAGGAAATATGCAATCCATGCCGTCGCACATCTACCTCCCGAGCTCTTGGCTCTGAGCGCACGTCCAGGCTTTTTCGCTGCATTCATTTCCTCGGAAGCAGAATAAATGAGGCAGTGACCCCTCATCAGGCGTCCCTTATCTCATGCAGAGGTCAATACTCTGCCTGTTCCAAACCACTGGCTAAACCGTGCTCTGCCCAGTCACGTCTTCTGTTCTCTGCCCTTTGACACAGGAACTCCCACTGCATGCATAAACACATGTGCACACGCACTGAATGCCGGAGGAAAGACAAATGGCATGCATTGTATCGAGCGCTCCAATACAGCGGGCCTCTCACCACCTCCCAATTTAAGCTCCTTGACAAAAAGAGGGAGGAGAGGTTTCAACTTCTGACTTGTACTGAAAGAAAACAAATATTTCAGACTTTTATTTTCGACCCCTGGAAGCTATTGCAGAGTCCAGGTGTTTTACCAACTCGAATGGATATGTTACCGTTTTTAACTTTGTTTTCAGTGGCTTTTGCGTTTATTAGATTTGCTTTTCAATGACATTTTGAAACTTTAATTTTGATTTATCTATGAAATTACTTAGTATGCCGGGATTCGTGAACAGTGTGATTTATTGAGACGATACCGATGGCGCCCGTGCACATATTTCTTATTAAATTCGATTTTCTTTGTCGATTTTCTATGTTGACATCACCAATATAACACGGTGTGTTTGACAAAATGTTGACACGTGATCAAGGCTGCTGGGTTGCCCAAAAGCATCACGGTGCTGGACCAGATCGGATTTTCACTGCATAGCTTGTTCTGAGTGAGCATGTTATTACAAGTGTGTGTGCGTATATACAGCGAAAAAACTAAGATTACAGGGAATTATAGTTAGGTTCAGATTTTACACACACAAAACCATAGAAATTCAGCTGTTATAGTTATTTCAGATGACTATAACTCGCACTATCACCATGCACAGTTCTATCATCAATCATTTCACTGCAAATGTTACACTAATATTATCCTTGATGTCATAGAAGATGCATGCCCCATCTCCCCAAGCACAAATGGGCCCTGAGGCTGCATCCCCCAGGGCTACAAATTAAATATAGGGGAGGGGGCCCTCAACCTTGAGCATTAACAGGCCTGGGGATACCACCCCTCAGGAACAAAAACAATTTCTTTTAGCGAAGGAGGCACGTGTCCCCCTTTCCCGAGCCCAAAAGGGCCAAAGAGTAATAGGGCAGGGCATGCGCCCCCCTCTCTGAGCCTTAATAGGCCCCAGTACTCTATCCTCTGGGTCCGAATGTATTTATAAAAAAGGAAAGGTGGGCTGGGCAGCTCCCCTGCCCGAGCCTTATTAGGCCTTGAGGACTCCACCGTCGGGGCCAAATTCTATTATTAAGGTGAGGGGGGCATGAGGACCACCTTCCTGAGTCTCCTTGGGCCCTGGGAATCCATTCCCAGGGGACAGAGGTGGGTGCCCTGCTGCGCACCAGGGGAACCCAGAAATCACTAATTGGGGTTGGAGGGGAGTCCCAGCCTACTCCCATCATAGTGCGGAGGGGAATTGTTCCTGCCCAAAGGGAGCAACTACCTTTTCATGCTCCGTCCGGGCAGGAGCAATATTGGTTTCCCTGCCCACAGGAGTGCAGGAGTGGAAACAGGATACTGCTCTTCCCCAGCGGGAGCATTTTTAAATCTCCCTCCAGCTGTGAGGAGACAGGCCTTCCCTACCTTCACTACTTCAGGCAGGGAAGGCATGTTTGCTTGCTTCAGTCCGGCAGATTTAAAAATGGTCTGCAGGGTGGGAGCAAACATACGTTCCCTGCACGCACTGACAGGGACAGTAAAAGTACTGTGTCCTGGGAGTGAGCCTCCCTGGGACAGAGTAATTGAGCCAGCCTGAGGGATGGAGTTCCCAGGGCATTTTAAGGTACAGAGAGGGGGGCCATGTGCCCCCTCGCTTTAAAGGTAATTTGGGCCCTGAACTCCCCAGAACTTTTTAAGTCTTAGGAGAGGGGCTGTGTGGCCCTTCTCCCCTTTTTTACACCAGTCAGCTCCGGGAGATAGGGTCCCCACAGCCTCTGAAGGCTCAAGGCGGGGGCCACATATCCCTCCCATTTTTATGAATTCAGCCCCAAGGAAAGGGGTCTCTCAATACTAATAAGGCTCAGGAGGGGGCCAAATGCCTCCACTCCTTATTAAATTATTAAAGGTACTTAGCCATGTGGGATGGGGTCCCCGGGCCCCAAAATCGGGTCAGGGAGAGGGCTCCCAGTCACCCCTTCCTCCTCAATAAATGTATTTAAAAAATGGCAGGTCGTCATTAAATTTTTTTTTTTGTTTGATGGGATTCCGTGGAGACCTGTGAGAGAGCACCAAAAAGGCAGATTTTTTGTTTACTTTTTGTCCATGGGTGTTCCTCTGGGTCACTCCCCCCCCCCCCAGGGCCTAGGGGGGCAGGGTATCTCTACCCTGCCCCCTTATATTTGCTTTACCTTTTTACTGCAGGGCAGGGAACTACGTCCATGAGTCCTGTAGTGCTGCCAGCAAAATTTTTCTTCATGTTGTTAGCAGCCAATCAGAGTACTCACTCCTGCAGGAGCCTTGCTCCCACAGGAGCAAATTGGCCTAAAGGTAAAAAGGCCCCCCTGGCCAATCAGAATAGTCTATTTTCTGGTTTGAGGGACTCTTGAGAGAGTCTCTTGAACCCAAATGTCCAGATATACAAATGGTTTTAGAGCTTAATATCTCCAGAATTACAGAACACATTTACACTAAATCACAGAAAGCATGCTTTCTGGACCAAGATCTAGCTTCCTGTAAGGTTTGGTGTAATTCCATTCATCAGTTTCTGCGGTAGTGATTTTTACAAAAGTCTATGGAAAATACATGGGTATTTAGCGCTTTGGGACCCCCTTTAGTCTCAGCCCCGGCTTGACGGATCACCCTGAAAATCTCCATGCACAGACTAGCCAAAAGCAAGAAACATTTTGGAATGTTTTGTAAAGATTCATCAAACAGCATCAAAGTTATTAGCAAAACAAAAAAAGCATTTAACTATAACTACCAAGTGGCAACTGCCACTGGGCAATATATATTATATATATATATATATATATATATATATATATATATATATATATATATATATATATATGAGGCAATAGTGAGGTTCTGAATTTACTTGTACAAGACCATAGAAATTCAGCAGTTATAGTTATAGTTCTTTCAAGTAACTATAACTCATGCCCTAAGGTAACTATAACCCGCGCCCTCGCCATGCACAGCTGTCTCATCAATAATTTTATTGCAAATGTTGCAGTGAGAATATGAAAGATGGCACAGAAGATGTCATCAATGATATAATATATGGAGTAATTGGCTCTGCATTGCTAAGGCACGAGTTATAGTTACCTCAGGGTATGAGTTATAGTTACTTGAAATAACTCTAACTATAACTGCTGAATTTCTCTGGTTTGGACGAGTACATTCAGGGTGTGAATGCGCTGTTAGTGCGTGCATGAGGGTCTTAGTGGGCCTGTACGTGGGTGTGTGAGTATCTGACTGAGTCTGTGAGTAGGTGCATAAGTGTCTGAGTGGGTTAAAGTTTGAAAGAGAAAAAGAGAGAGAGAGAGAGAGAGAGAGAGGGAGAGAGAGAGAGCGAGAGAAAGAAAGGGAGAAGGAGACAGATAGTTTTTTAGGCTTTGATATTTGACATATTCACAATGTGATATTTCCAGACAAATTAGAAAGAAAAATGTATTTGTTATTTAAAAAGAGTAAGATTACCTTTCAGTATGAGCCTTAAGAATTTGTAGTAAAAAAAAAAGAGGGAACCAAGTCCACCAGGACTTGTACCCTCACACTGAGCTATTGCCTTTTTTTGGTTAATTTTATTTGTAAGCCCTTTATGGGCTATCTGAGCCCTCAAGGGCTTCCCCGCGGTCCCTACATATTTATTCATTTATTTTTTTTATATGCCCTTTACAGGCTCTCTGGCACCTCGGGAAAAGCCTTAAGGCTTCCCTCGCAGTGCCATTTACTTCAGAAAGCACAGAGCTGCTTTAACAGCAGTTCCCTGCTTGCTGAAGCATTTTATCTCTGTCCGACTGCGACAAAAGCTCTGGTTTTCGACAGAGGGAACTGCTTAACAGGTCTGGCTGTCAAAAACCAGAGTGTTTGCTGTGGCTTCAGAGCTGCAGCCAAGCTAAAGCAAAGAGCTATGTCCCGGGGGTGGGCACTTTGGGATGTATCAGGAGCCAGCTGGGGGGGGGGCACCCCTACAACATGAAGATAGGCCCAGGGAGGTGGTGATCTCCAGGGCTAAAAGGCTCCAAAATGGGCCCCCTTTCTATTTTGTAGTTGCTTTCCCCGGGACTGTGGTGATCTCTGGGGTTGCGTGGGAGCCGTGCGGCTACCCTTCACCTGGTTTGCGCATGGCTCCAAAGAGGTTGTGATCCCAATGGCTGCGGGAGGGACTGTGAGGCCCCTGCACTGATTTAAGAATTTGCGCTGGGGAGGTGGTGGTCATCAGGGGGACATGAGGCCCCCATGCATCAAATTAAGAAACTGCCCTGGGGAGGTGGTTGTCCCCAGGGCTCGGGGGCAGTGGCCCCACATTTATCATAATGAAAGCCCCAGGGCGGAGGTGGTTCCTGGGACTGTGGGTGGGTCAAGAGGCCCCCCACAATCAAAATTGTTAATGCCCCTAGGACCTGGCCCACACGAGGGCCTATCAAAAAAACAGCACACATGTTTTTAAAAAAAAAATTGCTGGGAATTTGTGGCAAAAAATAATTTAAAAAATGCGTTTTTGCTCAGGGATGGAAGGGGGGGAATCAAGGTGTCTCTACCCTGGCCTTTTTGGCCTTTTTTTTTTTTTTTACTTTTTTACTGGGACTTTGCTGAAGCCGAGCGTGAACCGGCACAGCAAACCGGTAAAAATCCAGACAGCACATAACAGTGATAAACGCACACTCAGGACGTAAGGGACAATAATAACGTGACAAGTATAATTCCAAAACACAGCGCGTTTCAGCTGAATTCTACAGCCTTGATCAGTCCTGTTTCTATGTGAATTAACATTTTGTATTTTTGCCATTTGGACTGCTTGACAAGTGCACGTGATCAAGGCTGTATAGGTCAGACGAAACGTGTTGTGCTTTGGGATTAAAAAATAATAAGGAAAAAAACTTACCTTACTCGCAGCCTCCGCTCCCCCGCACCCCTCTTTGGTCCTCACACACAGCAGGGACAGGCTCCCAGCCTGGGGCCAGTCCTAATGCTGCTCTCATGCTGCTGGCAGCATAAAAGCAGCATTAGGATTTGTGCTCAGAGGCAGACTGGGAGCCTCTGCCTGCTGTCTCCAACCCGACAAAACAGCGCCAAGTTGAAGAGAGCGCAGTGCGCTTGTGTGTTTGGCTGGCCCAAGTCAGTCGGCCAAACACACATGCCAACTGAAGGAATTAAACATTATTTATTATCGTTTTATTTTTCAATTTGCAGCTGCTGACAGTGGGGTAACGCTCCTTCTCCATAGCGGAGGAGCCTCGCTGCCCTGTGGTTGAATATGCTAGGTCAATCAGATGCATCACATTGTGTTAAATATATTCATTTTAACATCCTTACCAGAAATTAATTAGTGTCTGACAGCTATTTAAGATATACCCTGCTGCCACATCAAAGTGCTCAAGATGTTCACGTGACATGGCTGGCTTCTGTTTTGGGGAACTTATATTGTGGCATAACTGCCAGAGCTACTGACTTTGGAGCTGGGAACCAGGTTAAATTCTTGGCGAGGGCTCAACATTCTGGGCAAATCACTTAATCTACCCGTGCCTACCAACAAATAAATGTGCCCTTGTGTAAAGTAACTGGTGCTAATGGAAAGCGCTCCAATACTTTTGGGTCAAGTTTGCACAATATAAAATCGCCTAAAAAAATGCACAGTTATAGTTGAATATTGGACACGTATGCTGATGTTAGAACATACCTGAATGTAAAGGTGATTTTGGGGCCAAACGGATTTTGTGGCCCCTGTTTGGAAAAGCTTTGAATTTATTATCCAATTACAGCTCTATCCTGTCTTCTTTGGCCAAGTCACCGAAAGTGCATAGGTACACTCATCCAAATTCTAGTTGTGTTTACATCTAATCAGATATGGTGAGGTGTGCTTTAAATATTGTAACACAGCAGCAGCTCACTATTATTACTGCAATTGATCTCTGGGACACTCTCCCATTTCTCATATGTGAGGTCCTGTTTTGATCTACAAGAAACCTTTTTAAGGATGCTACATGAAACACAACCTTTGCAATAGACTCATACATCATCCACATTTAAATAACTTAAAGGAAAACGGTACTTAAAACAATCTGTTTAAGAATTATTCAAGGCTATTAAGGCAAGACACTCTGCAGAACAGAGCTGGTTCTATCATGGGGCCCCTGAAAGGCTGGGGCCCTGGGCCAGAGCCACGTTACTCATGCCTTAAAACGTCTCTGCCTGAATGCTGTCTGTTGGGGCTAATATGCTCAACCAGCGGCTGGTATCTTGTTTTTTTCTAGTAGCAAAATGTACGCTAGGAAGTCAAAAGACACAGTGGACACCATATCAGGTGATGGCAATTATAACTCCATAAATGGGCTGAAGCTGATGTTGTATTGCTGCGTTTAGAAGAAATTGAGAGTTTTAGGAAGATTTCAGTGTCAGATCAATGGGAGCAAGGGCATAGCTTCATGGTGGGGTGGTGTTTGGGGTGTTATACATCGACATTATTCAGGGGTTGTCAGGGGTCACAACTGCGACCCCCAGCTTGCCCTTTGCTACTCCGGCACTGCCTTTGCGACCTCTGGCCTCAGAGGTGGCAAATTCAGTGCCAGGAACACAGTGACAGCTCATCTTTATGGACGCCAGTTGAAGTTCCACTCTCTTTGTTTTCTACCAATTTCTATTACCCTAATATTGAATAATAACATATTATTCATTGTTAGGGGAATAAAAATGGAGTACAGTTAGCTGGAATATATCCTCCCAAGGCAGCTGAGGTAAGTAAAAATGCTATTAAATAAATGTGTATGTGGGTGAGAGTGTGTTTATGTGCGAGAGAGTGTATGCACATGCACCTTTGCGTGTATGTGTAAGAATGCGTGTGTAAGTGAAAGCAGAGGTCAAAGGGAGTTTGATGCCACTTCCGCTACCCCTGACATTTTGGTGAATTGACATCCATGGTATTATATCCCCCTAATGTATTTTCTGCTTAATAGTTGTGTACAGGTACTTTCAGTTGTGTATGATGATGTGTCCGTTGGACTTTACCAGGAATTTTGAAACACACAGAGACAAAAACGCACATCCACAGGGTGTTTTCAAAGTCTTAAAAAATGTTGGTTAGTTTACAAAATATTGCTTTATTCCTCACCTAATACCCTACCAATCTGCATTCCTCTTCCTTTCACTGCCCCTTTATTCCCCCCTCATGCGCTGTGCTTGTCATATAATGTATTTTAACATTATATGCCCCTGTGATTGTTGGAAACTCTGGAGCTCACATCCCCTCAATCTTACTGGCCTGAATAGGATGAATAATTGGCCAAAATGGGTGAGACTAATAAGCATGATACATTGCCCCCTTAAACCACTCTGGGCAGCCCGCACATTTTATAGTATGATGTATGATGAAATTATGCATATAAATACAAAAAACATGGGTAGTAACCTGAGGCCCAAAAACTAAATGGCCCATAGATGAATACTACATGTTAGCATACTTAGGCACCCTTAAGCACAAGGTAGCTGACAACGGCACTACAAATCTGATTTAATTGTGTATGCACTTTCACTTGTCAGAATTGTCAACTTGTTATTAATCATAATCGAATATTTGGTTTCAATATGGTTTAATAGGTTACCTTGTTTCTTGTCCTCCATACAACTGCGTGGCAGTGGCAGATTTTTTTTTACTGTAATTGTTATATGCATAAATCTTGCATCAAGATACAAACTGACTATACAAGAATGATCCGTCTACACTTTAGAACTTTAGAGCTAATAATTGTAAGAAGAACATTATGGCCCTCATTATGACTTTGGCGGTCTTTACTGAAGACAGCCATGGTGGCGGCCGCCAAAAGATTGCTGCGGAGGCAGCAATCTACTCGCAAGATTATGAATCACAAACACAAAACCCCAGAAAGCAGTCAAAACTACAATCCCACCAGACCCAACAAATGTTTGAAAGTGTCAGTCCCACCACCCTCCCCGCCATGCCTACAACACACTGCCCTCCAAATAATGACCCATGAATCACCACAGTAGTCACTCAACGGTGGTCACCCATTGGCAGTGCGGACTGCTGCAGTTGATTTTGCCGCTCCACACCAACAGAAGCCAACACTGTCCAGACTGAAGAACACACACCTGACATATATACACAAACCGTACCCACCCACCAGCAGCACTATAAAACACACCCCCACACAACCCACAATTCTTTGCAAACTCGAAAATCTAGCTACACGTTGACAGCCCAAACATTTCCAGAATTGCACACACAAACCAGAACCACCTATACACCTGTCACGCATCACACACCATACACCATACCTCACACATAACACACACAAAAACCCAGGACACAATCACTACGTCACAGCATCCCACATACTCACACACCCTGCACCCCGACCAAACATTCCACCCTCTGCACAACACACACTACACCCACTACACAATAGGCATGTCCCCACATAAGAAACCCCGTTTCACTGATGAGGAGTTGCGGGTCATGGTAGACAAAATCATATGGGTAGAGCCACAGCTGTTCAGTGCACAGGTCCAGCAAATCTCCTTTGCCAGGAAGATGGAGCTATGGCGGAGAATCGAGGATAAGGTGAACTCTGTGGGAACCTATTCGCACACAACGGATGACATTAGAAAGAGGAGGAACAGCCTACGGGGGAAGGTGCGTGCAATGGGATCCAGGCACCATATTTGCGTAATGAAGACTGGTGGTGGACTCCACAGTTGACAACATGGGATGAGAAAGTCTTGGCTAGCCTGCATCCCGAGGGCCTCACTGGAATCACTGGAGGGCTGGACACTGGTAAGTCACCATTACTTCCCCATCATCAGCGACACCTGCATGGCATGTCTCCCCGTCACTCTATCTCCCTTCACCCCACACCTACACCTCCCTCAACCACTCCTTCTACCTCCACTCCCAAACCTCCTCCCACACTCTGCCCCACTGTACCTAAAAAACGTTTCTTTCCCGCCCTGACCTCTTCCCTATTCCTGTCCCACCTATGTTGTCCCGAAATGTAAGTTCCCGCTCTCCCAGCCCAGTTGCTCCATCTCCCAGTGGTCTCATGGCCCTCCGAGTGTTGCAAATGTCCCTCCCCCTGCTAAAAAAATGTCCACCACAGGGCAGCCACTCCGACCCCCCGCTCCAAGCCCACTCCTCCGCCCCCTCAACAGAGGAGCAAAAGTTAGCCCCCTCCCAAATCAAAATCAAAAGACCCCCGCTTCCATGAAAAAAACACCCCCACGCCCCTTTTCCCCCTGATGTGCCTGCCTTACACATTGATGTCCCTGCAAGTTGGGCCTCACATGTTGCCCTGTCTAGTGGCATGGACACTTTTGGACTGGCCAATGGCCCTTTATGTATATAGTTCCCTTTATTTATTGTGGTCGCTATTCCCACCCGAATACAATGGTTGGACCAAAGGTATTTGTCCTGGCTTACTTTTCTTCTGCCTTATATTGTTGTTGTACTTTTCAGCAGATTGTTCTCCTTGTGTGGTATGTGTGTATGGTGTGTGTTGTGCGTGTTGGTGTGTCACTCCACCCCCCCTTTTGTGTGCTAGGTGGCTGTACTCACCGTCATCATCTTCGTCGACGCGCTGTTCCTGGACTCCCATTGTGTGGTACAGCATCGGCAGGACTTCCAGTTCGGATTCCATGGCAGCCGCGGATTCCTCTGTGTCCCTGGAGGTGGGTGTCTTTTCTTATATGGGTCATTTTTGCCATGCTTTATGTGGCGGTGGTTTCGCCCAAGAAATCCTGGTGGTCTGCTATGTCGTTATATGGTTGACAGTGTATGGTGTTCCACCGGCCTGAAGATGGCTCGCCGTGGTCTGTGGCTGGGACGCACTGGCAGTTCAAGCAGTACATTGGCTGTATATGGGAGTGATCACCACTGTGGTCATAATATGGCGATCTACACCGCCAGCCTGGCGGCAGTACTACCGTCATTGCCGGCATGGCGGTCAGCTGACCACCAAAGTCATAATGAGGGCCTATGCACCATGTCAAATTTGGTCATATGGTACTAGTTGGTGTAGGGAAGTGTAGTTGGGAAAAACAACATATTATGTTATTACAGGTTGAAAACGTGTTTGTCACTGTCATACTGCTATAAATGGCAGAATAAAAATTATGTAAACAAAAAACAGATGGGTAACACTAGTTTTGTTTTTGGAGTGGGTATGTCCAGACTAGGACCCGTTTCTCATAGAGTCAAGGTGCATCTGGCTTTGCTTGTTGCGGGTGCAGAGTGACTGAGGCCCGACTGTGCTCGGGACTCATTGTTCAATTTGCAGTGACTGGTTGGATTAATTTCCACCAGGTTTATCGCTATCTGGAGACATTCCTGGTGCCTTAGAAGTGCTGACTCACGCATTCCCATGTACCCCAAAAAATATTAGGAGGTCTAGTGAAAAAGGAACTAAATTGTTACCCTCATTATGAAATATAAATATGCAAAAAATGAGATCTGCCAATTCTCCGCTTCAGGACAGTGTCGTCCGAGCTTTGACTGGTTTTCAGGTATGGAGTAAAGAGGGTTTATTATTAATATTGTTAGAGGCTTATTACTGCAAAAAATAAAACACAGTGTTCGAACCTAAGATATACTCTTTAAAACAAGCATTAGCAAAGCAAGTAGGTGTGGTTTTGGCCACCAGCTTTCTGGCAATTATTATTTTGTTTTCTTCATTGGTTTTGCAAAACTTAATTGTCTGGAAATATACTAGTTCCCCATCAATCAACAAAAAAAATTAGCTAAAAAAAACACACATTACCATAGTACCCGCCGCAACTGAAGGGAACTACTATGTGTGTGGATGTGTTCCTTGTGAAAGGGCAGCATGCCATAACTTGCAGTGAAGTTAGCCATTCGCTGAAGTAGGCTGATACACTGCTCCTTAATGCATGCTGGAATAGGTGGAAGAAAAATGTCACCAACCACAGACTAATGGATAAAGTCCTGTCAGAAACCCCTATAGTTAACTAAATTATACTAAAAACTGAACCACTCTGGCATTAGCTGCAAGCTTCTTGTTTTTCAAAAAGAAAGAAAGACAGAAAGAAAGAAGGCAAGAAACAAAAGAGGAGAATGAAAGAAAGAAAGAAAGAAAGAAAGAAAGAAAGAAAGAAAGAAAGAAAGAAAGAAAGAAGGAAAGAAAGAGAGAAAGAAAGAAAGAAAGATAGAGAGAAAGAGAGAAAGAGAGAAAGAAAGAAAGAAAGAAAGAAAGAAAGAAAGAAAGAAAGAAAGAAAGAAAGAAAGAAAGAAAGAAAGAAAGAAAGCGTGGGTGAGAAAGAACAAAAGAAGGCAAGAAACAAAGAGGAAATATAAAGAAAAAAGAAAGAGGGAAAGAGAAAGGATGAAAAGGAAGGAAATACAAAGAAAGAGAGAAGGAAAGAAAGAAAGCAATAATGAAAAAAGCAAGGGAAAGAAAGAATGAAAGAGATAGAAAAAGAGAAAGAAGAAAGAAAGGGAGAAGAAGAATGAAAGAAAGCAAAAGAGGAAGAAAGAAAGAAGAAAAAAGAAAAGAAAGAAAAAAGAAAGAGAAAGAGGGAAAGAAAAAGTGGGAAGGAAAGATAATGAAAAAATGAAAGAAGGCAAGAAGGCAAGAAGCAAAAGAGGAAAGGGAAAGAACGAAGAAAAACAAGAACAGAAATAAACAAATTAGGAAACAAAGAAGGAAAGAAAGAAATAAAAAAGTAAAAAGAGGATAACAACACCGAAAAGTTTCAGATGGACACAACCTAGTATGCTGTGCAACAGTATCAGTCAGAAAAGCAAAACACTTCAAAAGGAATTTACAGCAGCTTTGGCAGGAGATGGGATTTGATAAAGATGGAAAGTGCATCCTAAACATCCTGCTATCACATCAGGCTCTAAAAAAATGCTACACTAAAGTAAATATGAAGTATAAATAAAAACAATGGCCCTCTAGGGAACTAGCTTGTGAGTGGATGTGCTTCTTGAGAGAGAGGAAAATGCAGTCAGTCAAAGTGAAGGTAACCAGTGGCTTAAGAATGCTAAACCACTGCCTCTGGCTATATGCTGTAGTGGGCAGAATCAAAGTTGGAATGACACAGCAACTGACCAATGAATAAAGAGAAGTGGCTAAAAGCCCCTATATATAAGTATATTATACACATTTTAGTAAAATCAAAAGGTCTTAGTTAGAACCAGACCTAAAGAAAGGTTAATCACAGACCACTGTGGAGTTACATTAAAATCTCAATATCCATAAAGAAAGTTACATATATTAAAAAATATTATCACTTCATTAAACCATTTAACAAACTGCCATTCACCACTAAAGGGGAATATCTGTCTCCATAACAAAAAGTCATTAAAATGCCTATACTCTCAAACTCTGATCAACAGATGGATTTATTTGGAAACATTACGTACATCTTTCTCCTCCTATATGAACCTACTTTTGAGACCTGTAGGACTTTTTTTCGTCCAAGACGAAGAACCCTGCTACTGATGGTACTCCTTTCAAAGTAGAAGGAGTGAGGCTTGTGAAACTCCAGGGAGGTGACACATGAACACCTACAATCTATTCTTTCTTTTCTTGTTCGACTAATGGATCCGCCTCTTACATACACCGCTGCATAACAAGCAGACTGCCATTTAATTTTATTCTTAACACTAACCAGTAGTCAATAATATTTACATATTATTATTCTTAGTGAATTACTTTTAAATAGAGAAATCCTATGACGGTTTGTTTTGTGCACGAAAGGCAGAAAGTGTTAAATGTGCCAAATAGTAAACTATGCAAATGGTTGATTACCCCCCAGTGGTATAATTGGTACCAGAGTACCCCACATATACATTTGCCAAAGCAGATTTTTTTTTGTTCCCAAGGATAACTCATAATATTGCTGCCCTGCTGTGAAGCGCAGTGGTGTTGTCTCCTCAAAGCTTTACATCTCACTCAAGCTTGTCCTAATAACCATATGCCACGGGCAAATATGTGTATTATGAATTGCTCGAGGTGGCGGATAAAGGGTGCCCTGATGATACGCAGTATGATGCTGAAACATGTCAACCCTACATTACAAAACGGTGTAACATTTTAAAGTTTAATTCATGAAAAGGTCTTAGACTTAACCAAGAAAAGTTACATATTTTTTACACTTTCATACATTTTTAATAGAGCCACTGAACTCGTGTAAACAATTCATAGTGCTATGAATTACACATATTTCCCAAGGACATATGGTTCTAAGGGCAAGCCTAGACAAGTTGGAAGGGTTTGAGGCGGCAGCACAAACACTCTTCATCCTGCAGATGACAACATTAGGAGCTATACGAAGAGACAGAAGCTTACAAATGTGAGCATTATGTATGTGAGATTGTTTGCTACTCAGAGCTGGGATGACATCTGCCCTGACGCAGACTATAGGACAGTTTTGATTCCGGGTTGGTGGCAGGTGAGGGGGGGAGTCTAAGGCATGGGGTGGGGGTTGTATGGTCAAGTATTTCCATCACATTCTGTGTTTTGCTCGTTCTGTTGATAACGGTGCTCTAAAGCCAACTATAGAAGTGCAGGTACTCACTATGTAGAGTACCTCTTTGCTCCTAAGAAGTCCCAGTGTTCCCCCATTAAAAGTATTGCAGCAGTGCTCAGAAGTTTATACACTATCTATCCTGTTTACATTAAAGTGCTGGTACTCAGTAGAGGACAGCACCTCCCCATTTAAAGCACTGACTGATGATGTTATAAAATAGGTGAAGAAAGGGCTTGTCTAGAAAGCAGGAGTCCACGTATTACATCTGTGTTTGTTATGTATAGGCTGCATCCTCTATTCAGCAAAGGAAGTGTTTTTCATTGTTTGGGGTTATGAATGAACCACTCAATTGAGATTTTAAGCACAATATCCAGGGTAGTAGATTGACAAAGAAAACATCTCTTTACTAATAGATACACCGCCACCAGTGGGTGGTTTTAGTTGGAAATACTGCCTGTCTCACATTAAATGCAACTAATCGTATACCTTTCTCAATTTCACTGTTACAAAGAGAATATTGTGGTGAAAGAAGAGCATGTTCCACCTCATCATTTAAGTGCATACAGTATGTGTTGGAGGGATGAAGAACATCTAAAAACAATTACTGTTTCCTGATTTGAAACAGTTGGAAAGCATGCACATCAGTCCCTTATCTCAACTTTCCAGCAATTATCCTGTGTAGCCTGACTGCATCAGTGTAAAACCTACAGCATGACCTGTCAAAATAACCATTTTGACAGGTAAAGACCTCCCTTTCAAATATCAATAAGTCATCACTATATAGGCCTTGCAGCCCACAAGAAAGGAAACATGGTATTTGAAAATGGAAAATTAATGTTACAGTGATACTACAGTGACAAGGCTCACAACTCTGATTTTTACTGTGGCAGGCCTAGCTGTCCTCTGTCGAAAACCAGAGTTCAAATTAAAATACTAATACTGCTAACTCGGAAATGAGACCAGCTAAAAAATAATTAAACCACCAAATTAATAGTTATTATAACCCAATCCAATAGTGAAGTTGAATTATTAGTACATGTGAAAGAAATGTAACTTCTTGAAAGATAGATTTAACCTGCCTGATGCTCCTACAGGCTAATTTACATGAATCCTCCAGGAAATCCCAGACTGCACCTGACCTGAAAGATGTGTGAACTTTCTCTCAGGAGATATGTAATGGGACTTTGATTGACAGGTTGACCTGAATGGGCAGGGATGCCTCCTATGAGCTCTGTAGACCATTCAGATTGGGGATTGTGAGCTTCCTGTTGACACACCAGTGTAAAATCCTCCCCAACAGGTCTGTCTGAATTACACATAAAAAATGTGTAGTCTAAAAGGGATCAAACAGGACAAGAGAACACTTTGGGCCTGATTACAACTTCGGCGGAGGGGGTTAATCCGTCCCAAATGTGACGGATATCCCGCCCACCGTATTACGAGTTCCATAGGATATAATGGACTCGTAATAAGGCAGGCGGGATATCCGCCACATTTGGGATGGATTACCCCCCTCCGCCAAAGCTGTAATCAGGCCTTTATTATGTATGTCCTGTATCGTGAGGGATCATGCTTCATTTCAGTAGACATCTGTCTCTTGGTTTGTTATGGGTCAAGGGCCTGCTTCAAACTAGATGTAAGTGTTAGATGTGGGAGGAACTGATGATTTCTCTATGACACCCCCACACAAACAGCCCTCGCATCCCAAATGTAGTGGCATATTTTCAAAGAAGTGGTGGAGAACTGCATCATATTTTCGAAGAAATAGTGCAGTTTGGTTCTCTCCATGCTCTGGTGCACTTGTAGCTGCCTAACAACAAAGCAGGCACCCTTGTGCCATAGTGCACTGACATCTTCACTATGGTCAGGATAGTTTTTGTACAGGAAGGGGTTCCATTCTGCACAAAAATATCCTTAGAGGCTTTTTCCTCGTTGTATGTGTGCTGCAAAATGCAGCACATATGCAAAGAGGAAATAACAAGGAAAATAAAGACATTTCTCCTCTTTATGCCAGACTCAGGCAGACTCAATATTTGAGCACAAGCTGATGTCTACAACTTTTCGTAAATATGAGTCTCAAAATCCATGGGTAGATGCATGGGAAGGTCCAGGCACCACCCATTAAATGCTTCCCTGACATAAAGTACGCAAGGCAGCTGCATGACGTTACTTATTTTTTCCCAAAGAAACGCAAATCCACATTTGCTTTGCTTTGTAAATAACAAACTGAATTCTCTGTCAGGTCTGCATAAAAAATGTTACGCAAGCCAGTCACAAAATCTTTTTAAATCTGGGTGCATGTGTGGCTGAACTCTTTTGCCATCTGGACACATGGTAATTTGGGCCTGTTTGCAGTGTAGCAAACTTGTTGTTTCCGACCATGGCTCCAACGTAGTTGGCCTCCAATTATGCCTATGCCCCGGTCTACAACTCTCAAATACTATTGTTGACCCTTTGTGCTTTCTGGCGCTATTTGTACTTAAAACTTTAAAAATTCATATCTCTGCTTCTCCTTATTGGACTTTTGTAAGTTTGGTGTCATTGTGTTAATTTTATTTAACTCTTTGTTTCTAGATCAGTTTGGATTTTTTATTGCTTGGTGTTTTGACTTTATTACTTTTTTGATACTGCAAAAATATTTTGCCCTACGTTAAGCCTGTCTGCTCTGTGCTATAGCTACCAAGGAGTTGAGCTTTATTTAATTTAGAATCTTTGAGGGTTTACTATGACAAGAGGTGTGATTATTCCTTGAGATTGGCAGTCACCCACCCCAATAATCCAATTTCCTACACTATTTATAACAGTTTACTCTTCCATTGGTTTGGGACTCTGAGTTTTTCTGAGGGTATACAAGCACAGGCAGCAAACAGATTGGATCAAATGAGGAGATTTATTGGTTCTTTCCTACAAAGATATTGGTACAAGGCTAGGCTTATGTGCCACAAAAGACAGTTGGGCAATAGCTCATGGCTTGGCCATTGATATTTCCAAAGTTGGTTGTTCAGGTTTATTGGATTGTGTCTGTATATGCTTTAGGTATGTGAAGTTATGAGTATTTGTGGAACGCACAACTCAGCAGGGAGGGTAACCTGGTACTGAAAAGCAGGAGCGACATGGATGAACAAGGGCTGAGGCTGGCCGAAGAGCCATGTCTTCCATTTCTTGTGCAACGTAAGATCCTAGGAAGAGGATCGGATGTGCAGGGGTAAGTTGTTCCAGACTTTGCGAGCGATGTAGGAGTAGGCCCTGTATCAGATCTGGTTCTGCATATGTAGGTGATGTGCAAGTTTGAGTCTGGCCAACCAAAGGTGTTTGGGTAAGTATGTGGAAAAGAATGTGATTGTTGAGGTAGATGGGGCCAATGTTATGCAAAGCTCTTTATGTGTGTTTGAGGAGTTTAAAGAGTGCTCATTTGTGGAGTGGGAACCAGTGGAGGTCTTTCAGGTGTGCTGTGATGTGGGCATAGGAGGAAGTGTGCGTATGGCAGATAAACAGTGTATGTCTGGAAACTTCTGGGCAGTTGTGCATTGAGCCTTAAGTAGAGTACATTGCCATAGTCCTGGTGTAGTTGCTGGTGATGAGGGCCTGGGCGACTGTTGAGCATCTTCAGAGTGTGGAAACATGAGGCGTAGACTGCATTGGCCTTTCATAGTTAGCTGCTTGTTGACTATTATTCAGAGGTTCTTCACATGGTTGGTTAGGGTGAATGTGGTCTGAGCTCAGAAGGTAACCAGGTGAAGTCCTATACTGAGGTGTCTTTAAGAAAGATGACTACTTCTGTCGTTTCTGAGATGAGCTTGAAGCAGTTGGTGTTCATCCATCTGGTGACTCCGGATAAGCAGGATATGAAGTTGGTTCGGATGTTTGATGTTTTGTCAGAGATGGAGAGGATGAGTGGGGTGTCACCTGTGTAGTACATAACGTTGAGTCTGTGGGTGTGAAAGATGCTGTTGAGTGGGACCATGTAGGCATTGAACAGCATGGGATTCAGCGAAGATCCAGGTAGAACTCTGCAGATGGGTTTGGCAGTGGTTCAGGTGAAATGAGTCAGGCTGACTGACTGAGTGAGGTCTGCAAAGCAATGTAGATGCTTGTTTCATCTTACAGAGCTTAAACAAACACAATACTTAGTCAGAAGTTGTTCCCGTTTCTGGATCCAATATTTTAGAATTCGATGAGCATCCGTGAAGAATTTAGATTTAAAATAAAATCCACTTCACCTACAACAAAAACACCGCACACCACCACAGCCGCCAACTCCCCTGCCGCAACTGGGGCAAAGTCACCAAAGAACAACTTCTCAGCACCCTCTCCCAGAACCCACCAAACGAGCCCACCGACCCAGACACCGCGGCCTGTAACTTCAGACAATGGATCAACAACTGCGCCAACATCCTCGCCCCACTGAAGAAACCCCCCAGCAACCCTGCCAGCAAGAAAGCCTCCTGGTTCACCGACGAACTCCTGGCCTCCAAACGTGCCTGCAGGAAACTGGAAAAGAAATGGCTCCAAGAACGCACTCCGGACAATCACGCAGTCCTCAAAGACGCAACCCGCCGACACCACCACCTCATCAGGACCACCAAGAGGTCCTCCTTCAAAGACCGCCTAGACAACAACGCACATGACAGCAAAGAGCTCTTCCGCATCGTGAAGGAACTATCCACCCCCAGCACCAAAGTCAACGACATCCCGCCCTCTCAGGAACTCTGCGACTCCCTCGCCGCCTTTTTCCACAGCAAGATCGCCGACATCCACAGCAGCTTCAACACCCCGACCGCACCCACCTCCGTCACAACCTCGTACCCTAGCATCACCAACCCCATCACCGCCTGGTCCAACGTCGACGACGACGCAACACGCAAAATCATGAACTCCATCCACTCCGGATCATCGACTGACCCCTGCCCCCACCACATCTTCAACAAAGCTGACTCTATCATCGCGCCCCAACTCTGCAAGATCATCAACGCCTCCTTCGAAACAGGCACCTTTCCAGAAAGCTGGAAGCACGCAGACATCAACGCCCTCCTCAAGAAACCAAAAGCCGACCCCAAGGACCTCAAGAACTTCCGCCCCATCTCCCCCCTCCCCTACCCAGCTAAAGTCACAGAAAAGATCGTCAACCTTCAACTGACACGTCACATCGAAGACAACAACGTCCTCGACCCCTCACAAACCGGATTTAGACGCACCCACAGCAACGAGACCGTGCTCATCGCCGCGACAGATGACATCAGACGCCAACTCGACCGCAGCGAGACCTCCGCCCTCATTCTCCTAGACCTCTCCGCGGCCTTCGACACAGTCTGCCACCGCACCCTACTGTCACGCCTCCAAGAAGCCGGCATCCAGGAAAAAGCCCTAGCCTGGACCTCATCCTTCCTCTCCGGAAGAACACAGACCGTCCGCCTCCCACCCTTCCGCTCAGAAGCCAACAACATCATCTGCGTTGTCCCCCAGGGCTCCTCCCTGAGCCCAACGCTGTTCAACATTTACATGGCCCCCTTCGCACAAGTGGCCCGCCGTTTCGACCTCAACATCATCACCTACGCCGACGACACCCAGCTCATCCTCTCCCTCACCAACGATCCTGCCACCGCCAAAGCCAACCTCCACGAGGGAATGAAAGCAGTCGCCGACTGGATGAGAAATAGCCGCCTGAAACTCAACACCGACAAGACAGAAATCCTCATCCTCGGGACATCTCCCTCCGCCTGGGACGACTCGTGGTGGCCCACCACCCTCGGAACTGCCCCGACGCCCACCAGCCACGCCCGCAACTTGGGATTCATCCTCGACTCCGCACTCTCCATGGACAGACAAGTCAGCGCCATCACCTCCTCCTGCTACAACACCCTCCACACCCTCCGCAGGATCTACAAGTGGATCCCGACCGACACCAGGAAGACAGTGACCCACGCCCTCGTCAGCAGCAGACTGGACTACGGCAACGCACTCTATGCAGGAATTCCAGCAAAACGCCTTCAGAAGACTCCTCAAGACCTGGCTCTTCGAGCAGTAGTAGTCCCCTCCCCCCAGCGCCTTGGAACCCTAACGGGTAAGTAGCGCGCTCTATAAATATCTGTGATTGATTGATTGAAAATATCTGTTCCTCACAAGAGCTCTGTGTACAAGATAATATTGAGCTTTGACCTCTTGTTTGACATAAGATTCCTCTTGTTCATCAGTCTTCATAAACTCACATGAGGAAACACTAGGAGAGATACCAACCCACAGGTTTCATGCTGGTCATCATGCTAACCAGTCATCTTGTCTCAAGGGCAAAGGCCATTGAAACAGACATACTTGCTTCCAATGGATCAATCTGATCAGGCCCAGAGGCAAATCAATAGAATTATTCAGGAGATTTATGTCTGCCAATAACCAGATGATGACTGGAGCTTAAATAGCCAGACTGGAGCAGATCAGGAAACATCTGACTGGAAGGAGCACGCTTCAGAAGAGGAACCACACTGGGCTGGTCCCAGAAATTAAATCACCTGACAGAAAGTGGTTGGTCATGACAAATTCATGTTTATGTTTGGTGGTCATCTTGGAATTGAGCTGGTGTATGGTGGCCATCTCATGATGAGTTTGCATTTCTCAACCTTCTTAGAATGGACTTTCACTCAAGTAGAATTAAACTGAGGACTTACACATGTGCCTGTCTTTGTCTTGGATTCATAACAGTTTAACCACAACAGTTTACCACCTTATGACATGCAATTCTCATGAGAGAAGGTTGAACTCAAACTATAACCCTGGAAACTCAATTAATATAGAGATTGTGGTATACAAGCAAGAGCAAATCAAAAATAAAACAATGATTGTGTGTGGCAATGAGATCAACTAAGACTATGTTCTTATGGTCTTCAAAGGTCACACATAATGGCGTTGTTTGTACATTTACAGGACCTAAAGCCAGCATCATAGCAACCCTCTGCTTGTACCAGTCCTCTCTTTTTTTTTCATAGCTCCTGAGTCCAGAAGTTCTCACACTTGCCTAGAGAACTAGGAATCCACCTAAACATATACTAAGCAGAGATACTGCAGAAGCACTAATAACATTCATATATTCTCCTCCAACATGTCCTCTGGATGTTTTGAAATGTCAAACTGGACATAAAGGAATAACCTGAAGCTGCTGACCACAATAAAGATCAAGCCCAAACAACACCTATGACAAAGTTCTATGTGATGTCTAAACATTTTCATAGCTTTTTAAGACAAAGGGATAGTGAAGTCAGGAACCTCAGCTGATTGGCCAGTTCATGACTACAGATCGAGGTAATCTGGGGTAGTACTTCATGCACTCATTATTTTTTCTGATGTTCATCTGTACTATTAAGTCAGTTAGTTCACTCAAGAAAGTGGGACGGGGTACAGTAATTCATCTTTAATTTATTTTCAAGGTATTCCCCACTATTTTGCATGCATTATATCACATGACACTGATATTGCAATCAAAAAATCATAATAGCACTAAATCGCTAGTTAAT
This sequence comes from Pleurodeles waltl, assembly GCF_031143425.1. Lineage (NCBI taxonomy): Eukaryota > Metazoa > Chordata > Amphibia > Caudata > Salamandridae > Pleurodeles > Pleurodeles waltl. The sequence goes on along the minus strand of NC_090440.1, from coordinate 582,551,426 downwards.
TATGAATAAGTGTAACAGGGAAATACAATAGCTAAAGATTAGGTACATGATGTAAAGGTAAAAATAATTATCAAATACTTATAATAATAATAATACCTGTTTAACAAATGTATATTTACTCATGTTTAAGTATGTATATGAATATATATATATGTATGTATACATATATGTATACATATATATATACATATATATATATGTGTGTGTGTATGCATGTGTGTATGTATGTGTATATGTATATACATATATACATGTATATACATATATATGTACTGTATATGTTATTCTATGCTTAACATGCTTATATGTCACTGAGTAGCTCCTAGATAAGTTGTTATATTAGATACTTATGAATCCCTGCTCTTTCACTATTCAAAAATTGAGGAAAGAAATAAATGTTAGAAATTACACTTATTAATTAACTTCAAATATTACAAATCTTGAAAGTCTGTGTTCATACAATACTACTTTTCTTCTCATACTATTATACTCATTATTATCCATTATTATATTCCTTGAACATATATTCCCTTACTATGTATGAACATATCTATTTATTTATTACTCTAGTCCTACTGTACTAGAGAAAAATTAAATAAAAATAAATACAATATATAAATAAAATTCAAATTATAAATAAGTAAATTAAAGTACAAAAAAGAAAATAATAATAATGAATAAATAAATTAAAGAAAAAGAAAAATAATGATTGAAAAAAGTATATATATAACTACAATTATAAATAAATAAAAATAATATAAATCTACTCTTATGTAAGCTTTACTTTGTCTACCCATCACCGTATGTAATGTCTCGCTCAGTCTCTCCTCCATCCCCACTGACTCATCCCAAACCCATTCTACTACTTTCATCTCCAAAATAACCCTGTCTAAGCTCTTCTCTCCTCTTCCACATCTAGCTCACCCAAACCTCAGTTTACTACCATGATCTACCAAACAACCCTACTAAATTCTCCCTCATTTATCTCACCTTTGACTCATCCAAAACCCCTCTTGCTACTGTGATCTCCCTAACCCTTTCCACAGACTCTTTCCTCCTCCATCTCTCCTTAACTCATCCCAAGCCTCATCCTATTACTATAAACTCCCAATTAACACTTCTGGATTCTTACCTGCTCTATTCCTCCATTACTCTAGTCAATCCAACTAACAAACTCACATATTGTCTGCTCAAATGAACTCATAATAATACTAAAACTGTACTCATATATCTCTATACTAATCCACCACTAATTCCTCTTGGGTTCTGGAGTAGCTTGCTACTCGCCGAAAAGCACTTCGATGCCTCGTCAGGGGTAGTAAGCGCTATCTAAATACTACTATATCATATTGCATTACATAATGATGATGTAGTAGCAGACTATGCAACAAATAAGGTAAAACTGTACATCAATATTATAGGCATATAGGCCCTCATTATGACCCTGGCAGTCAGCAGTAATATAGTGGAAAGTACTGACAACAGGCTGGCTTCACTTTCCACCATATTATGACATTGGTGGTTTGGCTGAAGTACCACACCGACCACCACGGAGGTAACAGCCGCCGAGCTGGAGATATCAATCTCCAGCCCGGCGGCTGTCACTGTACTCCCTGTGGGTTAATGACCCCGTCTACCGCCATGGTTTCCGTGTCTTCCTTAGCACCACGAAAACCATGGCAGTAGGCACTATCAGTGACAGGGAATCCCTTCCCTGTCACTGATAGAGGTCTTCCCCATCCCATCCCCCTCTCCAGATATCCCCCCACACCCTTATTCCTCTCCAAACCCCCCCTACATTCACGACCCCCTTTTACACACATACACATGCATCCATGCATGCATGCATACATCCATACACATACATCCGCAGACACTTTCATACATACACGCAGACACACATTCACAGAACATAACATACACGCACTCACACCTCCAACACGAAACACACACCAGCATACACACACGCACAAACATTCACACACACACACAACAACCCCCTCCCCTGTCGGAGCACCCACTTACCTGTGTTCAGGAGGTCCTCTGGCAGGAGGCGGGACGCTGCTGCTAGCAGCAGCATCCACCAGCAGAACACCGCCTGGCCATATTATGGGTCATAATACAACTGGCGGCGGTCTATTGGCGTGGCGCTGCTGGTGGCAGGAGCGGCAACCTACCGCCATCCGCCAGCTTGGCCACAGCTGGATTTCTGCCATTCTTCTGGAGGAAATCCGGCTGTGGTCATATTACGGCAGACGGCTGGTAGCCGCGGCAATGGTCTTTTGGCAGCCGTCTCCATGGCGATAGGCGTTTTTTACCGCCAATATCATAATGAGGATCATAGTGTTAGATATCCCTTCTCAATGAACCACTTCTGAGAAGTGACTTCAGGGTTCTTTCAACATAAATGGACCGTGTGACTATCTGTTTGAATGGGTTAACATTTGAAACCATATTGACTTGCTGGAGGTGACAAAGTACTTTTTCTCGTGAATCTTCACTGGCAAGGAAAACAATGCTGAATTTTAGACAATGCCACAATGGTAGCATAATAATCCAAACTGTGATCATCAGCAATTGCAAGGGTGATTACCTGGGCTTAATCTGAGTCCATAATGCTGCTCATAAAGTATCACATCTTAGCATGATCCAAGCGAAACTGAACGGGATGAAATGCCAACTGAACCAAAAGGGCTTACAGAAATTCTTTCACTTTTCCTGGGATTCCCAGTTAATGTGGGCCAGTCCTGGATTGGCCTCAGGAGGGTCCAAAGCAGAATATGTGGCTAAGGTTTTCATTCAGCAGAGTCGGAATATGAGCTTCCTGATGCTAAATGGTAAATAACAAATCCTGATGTTGACTGAATTGAGTCAGAGGGATTAGAAACTTTTTCCAAGTACATAGGAGTTGGTCCTTTGTGCATGGCACTTGTCCTTTTGTTGCAGCTGGAGCAGGGTCTTTATACAAGTCTGAAGCCATCCCGGTAGGAAGTAAGTTCTTTATTTCAAGTAAGGCCCATAGGTTACAACAATATCACGTAAGCCCCATCGGGGCTCCATCCTCCCTCCAACTGCCCCATCTCTTAGCTTCCACTCCAGACCACACACAACATTCTATTATAACATGCACTCATAGAATTCCAACCATCAGCTCAGAGATACAGGGAATGGGGACAGAGAGAATGCTACACTCTTTTTAAACATGGGCTATTGAGAAGATGCTCTTTAGAAAGTAGGATGTGACAGCAACAGGAGGAAAAAGCCCAAAGGCACAAAGGGCCAGATGTAGGAAAGTCTGAGTTTGCGACTTGCAAATTGCGAGTCTGAGCGACTCGCAATTTGCAAGTCGCAAACCCGGATGCAGGATGGTGTCCCTGACACCATCTGCGAATCGCAAGGGGGTCGCAAAGACCCACCTCATTAATATTATTGAGGTGAGTCACAATTTGCGACCCCCTTCCGATTCGCAGCACTCACTGGAATGTGGCCTGCTGGAGACAGCAGACCACCATGTCTGTGACTGCTTTTGAATAAAGCAGGTTTTTTTTTGTATTGCAGCCCGTTTTCCTTAAAGGAACGTTTTTGTTTCATTTTTTCAGAGCAGGCAGTGGTCCATAGGACCACTGCCTGCTCTGAATTTTTTTTTACAGGGCCATTAAGAAAGGGGAAGGGGTCCCAGGGGGAACCCTTCCCTTTTGCAAATGGTTTACCACCAGTGTGACACTGGTGGTAACTGTGAATTGCTTTGCAGCAATTCTACATCGCGATGCGAATCGCAAATAGGAAGGGGAACACCCCTTCCTATTTGCGAGTCGCATTCCCATTTTGCGAGTCGGTAACCAGGGTACCGACTCGCAAAATGGGAATGAGCATCGCGATGCACTTTTTGCTTGGCGCAAACAGCGAATGTCGCTGTTTGCACCATGCAAAAAGCTTCGTACATCTGGCCCATTAAACATCCAAGGTGCTGGTCTTAAATGCAAGGTTGTTCTTGCAAGGTTGGACTTTCAGACCTAAGCAAGACAAAGACTGGAGGGCTAGAGAAGAGCTGGAGAGGATAGGACTGGAGCAGAATTGACATGACTAGATTAGTGCTGACAGGTCTGGATCAGGAATGAATATTCAACAGCAGGAGCAAGCACACGGAGCTGGGATGTACTGGTTTAATGTCCGGAGACCAATTATAAATGCTCTCCACCAGAGAGGATGGGGTTGGTCTCAGAACACTTAGCCACTAGTGTAATCCCCATTTTAAGATTTGCGTAGAGCTGCTTTTATCTGAGGAAATAGAATCAGTAACTTTCATTAGTAGTATTATAATGGAAATGCCTGGAAATAATGCATTTATTAACTTAAGTAATTAAAACTAGGGATGTATACAAGAATGAAGTATCCTTAAATATGGCCAAGACACACAACAGGACAGGGTTCATGGAAGTGTACAGAACATTCCAAGATATTAGTTTAGGTCTCATAACTTAATTATTTACCACTTAAGCTAATATTTGAAGAACTTTTTAAAAAAAAGATCACGCTTTGGCTTGCAGTTGCTTGTGCTCTCTGCTTTCTAGCAATGTTCTGAGAGTTCTGTGCCAAGACATGTCATTGCGTGATGTATTGAACCGCATTTTCAAATGTTCTCTGGTATTTGGCACAACATATTTTCTGACCCTGTGGCTGGTGAATCTGTTAATTGTTTGTTTCTGTAATGGGTAAGGTCTCTGCAAAGACTGAATCGCATGATAGTAATTGGCAAGAGAATCATTGTATTATTGTGTAAATTAAAATTATTTGTTCTGATAGTTTCTTCTTTCACGGGAAACGGATTTCAGATACAAGGAAGTAATTATGATAAACTTAAGCTTGTGTACTGGGTCACAGGGACCCGCTTGAGGGTAATAGCCCCAAATTAACGAAGTGTTTTTGACAAAATCCTGTTTAAAAGCAAAAGTACTAGTTTAGAAAGAGATTAGCTCTCTATGACCCTTGGATTAATATCTGGGACTGGTACTTTCTCACATTCAGTCTGGTACACAACGCAGGTAGTCTGGCACACAGTGGCCTCCGTTAGCAGCTGGATAATACCGGAAAGCTGTAGCCCTCTCAGCAGATCACCCTTTGAAATTAAGTAGGACGTTCACAAGGGCACGTACACTGTTGATTTTCTCTGTGAAATAAATGTTTCATTTTTGTATTTAGTAAAGGCGACTTGTGTAATTTTCAGTTTCGTATTTGGTTACACTATGTACCATTTCAAAACATTTATTTAAAAAACGATCTTTCATTTTGTATTCTTATGTGAATTAAAAAAATATTAAGGTTAAATATATATTTGTTTTCTGTGAAATATAGCAATAAAATAATAGTACACTAGGAGTGCACACAAATGTAACTAGAGAAGATGCTAACAGAAAGCCTTTTCTGTTCCTAAATTCTACTAGTACAAAAAAGTTTGCTAATCAGTCCTTTAGTGAGTAAAGGGAGTCAAGATAGGATTTTGATGGCGCAGACGGATGTGAAACCTCGGCCAAGAGGCCCTTATTTACACAAACACTTGATGAGGCCAAACCGTGTATAAATGCAAAATAGCGACATCTAGAATGTTAGCATGTTCCAGCCCTCAAGAACTCCAGAGTATAAAGTTCAACTACTTTATTATGCAAAGGAATAAAGGTTTCTAAATGACAGTGAACAATATGACAGTAAACATAGGAAGCTTGTTTTTAATGTAAAATGTTGATGGCTGTATGTCCCGTTTGATGGAACCATCCATCAAATCTTTAGAGCATGACATGAACTGCGTGATGCAGTTACTACCAAAGAAGTGATTTACTCCACCACCCTGACAGGCATACAAACATTCTCCAAACCCTAAATCAAGCCCAAAATCTGGATCTTCAATTGTTGCAAACGTAAATAGTTCACTCTCAGCTCCTGTCCACATTATTAGATCTTTCCTATCCTCTACGCAAAGTGATCTGAAAACATGGATGTTTAAATTATGAAGCCCAGGCTTTGACTGACTAGTTCCGCTAAAAAAAAGGTTAATGCTTATCAGTATATTGAGGAACTCAACACACACTTAACTTTGAAAGCATGACTTGTCTGCAGTCAATTTTAACCTTTCTGATCAGGGCCGTTCCCAGGAAACATGTTTAACTAGAATAAATGTGCACAATGTTTAAGGTTGATGGCTTAAGGAACCTTTTGGAATTGTATGTTTAGACCAGTGGTCCTCAAAGTATGGCCTGGTGGCCGCATGTGGCCCTCCTGACCTTAAGATGCGACCCCCTGGTCAACAGCAGCTCTGTGCTGTTGTTTACTCGAGTCAGCTCTAATATTAAAAATATGTTAAATACATGGAAAAGCAATTATTTTGCAGGTTAATTGAAGTTAAATTAATTACGTAACTAAGGCTTCCTGCACAATTTAACTTTAGGAACACATTCAGTTTTTTAAGAGGTCGCAACAAACAAATGAAAATATAATAAAGTCTTTTCAAAATTCAAAAAGTGCATTTCATTAACAAGCAGAACAATTTCACCTTAGTACATCATATTATATTAGTGCTTTGAGAACTGTTTTTATTGATAAAGATATATTTTTAAACATGAATTTAAGAAACATTTGTGCTTCCTTCCCCCCACACTGATAACACTTGTAATAGTGAACTAAGAGGCAAGTTGCTTATGTGCACTCGGTGGGTGACCTTAGTAGCTAATATACATTAACAACATTATAGTTTATTAAATCATACATAGGATAAGGTTTTGTACAATGCAGCATCATGAAGTCGTGTATTTCAAGGTCCTTTTATATGTGCTAATGAAGAAAAAGGAGGTAAAGTGAAATAAACCAATTGCCTAGAATCACACAATTTGGTCAAGTAGGGGAATCAGGATCAAGCCCAGGTTTTTGGTTTCACATTGTGCAATTCAACCACTAGATGTACATGCTTCACTTCCACTACACCCACTTCACAGTCCCCAGCATCCATAATCACCCCCTCCCTCCACTGCCACCCTGCTGGCATCAATATGGCCCTCGGTTACACCACAGACCAAACCTTTCAGCCCTTGGGAAAATGTTTGCGAGTACCCATGGTTTAGACTCTCATTACAAGGTGCTCCGTTGATTGCGATATGTGCAGTAACTACTCCTACCAATCATATTACAACTATGAGTTTAGCCTTTAACACTTCAGTCTTTTATTTTTCCCCTCATGAATTTCAGCAAGTTTGCCCTTCGGTGAAAAATGGCCAACAATTATCAGAACATTCAGGTTTTGGTGCCCAAAGCACCAACATCTGCATGTTATTCCCCCTTTTCAGGGACAAACTCCCTACTGGGAGTTATTTACTAGACATGATAAATTCCTACCCAACAGAGTTTATCGGGTCCCATAAATACCTTAGTGCACGAGTTACTTGAGATAATAATAACTATAATTGGTGAACTTCTGTGGTTGTCTGTGAGTAAGATCTGAACCTAACTATAACATCCCTGTAACCTTTGATTTTTCAGTGAATATACATACTCACTGAGAAAACAAAGTTTAAAGTGGATGTTATTTTTAGGTGAAAATGTCAGTGAAAACACTACATTTTAAAATAAAAGCAACTGAAATTCACCAGTTACAGGTAAATGAAGTATCTATAACTCACATTCTCACCATGCACAATGTTGTCATCAATGAAATGATTTAAAGTGTTGCATAGATGTTATTAATGATATCATAGAACATTCCATGACTGATATAATAAGGATACAGGCACTAGTTATAATCACTTCTCTTAAATATAACTGATGAACTTTAGTGTTTTGTTTGGGAGAGGTTGTGGCATAATGGCCAGAGCTGATGATTTTGGAACTGGGGAGCCAGGTTTGAGTCTTGACACTGGCTCCATTTCCTGTGAATATAGACAAATCACATAATCTCCCTGTGTCTACAAAAAGCCAGAAATTATTGTGTCCTTGTGTAATGTAACTGGTGCTCATGTAAAGCACTCCAATACCTTCTGCTCGAATTTGCGTTACATCAAACAAAAAAGAAAAAAATCTAACTATAATGTCACTTCAATCTTTGTATTTTTCAGTTTTTTTTTTTTAGGAAAAGTAAAACATATAACCATGCCTAACTATAAAGTCATTTTAACCTTTGATGTTTTTCAGTGAAATTCTAGGATCCTTTTAACGGAAAGTATTATTTTATTACCATGCCTAACAAGGCCTACCCTAGGCCGCACACAGCCTTTGACTGAGTACAGGGAGGGCACAGACCCTAGCCACAGGTCCGGTCGTGCATCCAACCCTGCATGCACCCAACCTCCCGGACATGCATGACCTTCAGCTGTGCACAGCATGGGGTCAGCCATAAGGCCTGGGGGCCAGGGTACACCTACCCTACCCCATTATTCCTTATTTTTAATGTTTTCAATGACACATGTACTCAGTCTCTGAGTCAAAAAAAGGCGGCTGCAGCTTTTCTCTTCATGTTGCGGCCAGCCATCCAGACCGCATGGCAGGGGCAGCTGGAAACCTTTGAAAGTGTCGGGTCAAGCGAAGTGCCCCCCCACTTCCAAAAAAACAAACTAAAATGCCCACCCTCCAAAAGTCCATAGTAAAACATCCCCTCCTTCCCAAAGCCCAAAATCAACCCCCCTCCCCAAAAGCACACAATAAAACAACTCCTCCCTCCAAAAGTCCAAAACAAAACTATACTAAAATTTAAAATAAATACAATTAAAATGGTACTTACCCACTGCTGTACAATCTCCTCGGTGTTCAGAAACTAGAGTCTAATATGGAGTTCTCCTAACGGATCCAGATGCTGCTCTCATGATATTAACCAGCATGAAAGAAGCACCAGGATTGAATGGAGTGGGTTGGCCGGACACTCTTTCAGGCCCTTGAGGGTGGTGCTTGCTCTCCACCAGGCAAAGACAGCTCGAGATGGAGAGCTTAAAAGTTTGTTTGTCAGGCTGAATGTCGCAAGACAGCCAGCCAAACTGACATGCACACTTTGGAGCATCAGGCCAGCTACTGCTTCAGTCCCCTATGCTGCCAATCGGCAGCAGAAGAAACGCCTCACATGTTTCTTGGCTCGGAGACGCTGTGGCATGCACATCTATACAAATTAAAATGGTAATGAAATAATTTCATTGCCAGTTTATTTTTTCATGAGTGGTTCGCAGCGGGCGGTGGGGGGCAAGGCTACCCAGCCCTTGTGAAGAAACCGCTGCTCCTGCATGGTTTCAGCTCTTTGCACTGAGGTACTCTGTGGTGGTAAATTGTAGCAATATATAAATATGTTTTTCTTCATTTCTCAAAATCTACTGAACAGATTTACATCAAATCACAAAAAGAATGCTTTCTGGGTAAGGATGTAGCCTTGTGCCAAATTTGGTGTAACTCCGTTCAGCCATTTTGGTTGTAATGCTGTTCAATTTTCCTATGAGAAGTTGCATGGGAAGAATGCATTTTGGGGCTTCCCCTTTTTCTCAGCCCTCACTTGACAAATCACCCCAAAACTTCCAGGGAAGGAGCATAGGTGGATGAATCTTTTTTTGTTGAAGATTTTGTGAAGATTTATCAAACGGCGAAGTTCTTGCCAAGTGAAAAAAAAACAGTAATTGTTGACTAGTGGTTCATTAAGCTGTGAAATTAATTGTGAAAGTTACAAAAATGTTGACACACAAAAATAAATTATAAATCATTGTTTTGTATAATTGGAGCAAATGATTGTAAACGTACTAATAATGAGTAAGGACTACCGCATGTAGTGTGTAAATGAAGTTTGGCCTACCGTGACACATAATTGCACTACTTGCCTTATCTCTATGAAATTATATATACTTCTGGCATGCATTTGTTGTGCTCATTAATGTTAACATTCTATTCCCACGCGGTGCTCGGGCTTCAATGGCTAAACATAAACCTGTACAGTGGGAACTGACAGCCATTAGAGACTTGCATGTCTGTGGGGCTCGAATCAAGTCTGTGTCCGCAAATAAACACATGCCAAACTTGGGCATGGGATCCAACGTTTCCACAAGTTTGGAACCAGATGTTTTCCCAGAGGAGATGTGCATCGCCACCATCATTAAACACTTGAAAGGGAGTGGTAAATCCTTTCCCTTTAAATTGCTGAGTGAAGGGAGAAGTTAGAATCAAAAAGAAATCATACCGTTGATGTACATGGCATCACGCTGAGAGAGGGCGTTTAAGGTGAATGAATGTAAGCCATTAAATCATTTGCATGTGACAACAGTAGCCATTGTCTTGCGTAAGAAAAGTGGCATTTGTCGAACAAAACAAAAAAAAAAATGTTAATTGAGGCATTCAGCTAACAGCGTCACGAGGTTTTCAGCTGCTCTCATTTCAGAAATACTCAAGCTTTATGGTTGCTGGTTGGGCTTCCAAATGATTTCGTTCTACAGAAAGTAAAAGTGCACCTGTTCAAAGGTTTAGAATGTCATTTTTGTGGCTGCCTTTGAGGCGGGGCGCTGTTGGTTTGGAGAAGTGTGCGCCTGTATACCGTTTGTGCTTCCTAAAAGTTAAAACAATCGCAGAAAACTAAGACAACCAACAATGAGACTGAGCCACTGATACAAAGTTAAAACTAGGAGGCAAAATATGTTACTGCAAAGGGCATACTGCTGGGCGCGTGGTACAAAACCAGACATATTTAGACATTTCCACCTCTTCAGACCAGTGGCTGATATTGCAACTCTATCGGGAAATGATGGAAAACTCATTTTATGAAGGAATATGGTTTCTTCACTTGCATTACCCCTTCCTTCATGACTCTTTCAACTGGATTTCAGAAAACATAAATATCCTGCATCGTCTTGGTTCAGTCACATCAGCTGACAAGTTGCATGTGGTCTGTTTATATGTCGAGGGCGCAAGTGCTCTGACCTGCCGTAATCTGTGGTCTTTAAACCACACCCACCCCACGCCCATCACTATCACTTGTAAGTGGCCTTGCTTTTCAAAACTCCTTTGTTATCATTGGTAAATGCTTTACGTTGGTCCCTCCTTGTGGCAGTTTGGTTACAGTCTTGGACACCGACCCTGTAACATGGATAATTGCACTTTTGCCGATACGTTTGACTGCAAGTGAACTAGTTTTTCCTTTTGGGTCTCTCCTTTGTGCTCATGCTCATGCCGGCCGTGGCGCTTTGAATCGGCTCACTTATGTCAACTGTTTTACTTTTCATTTTCAATTTATGAGGCAAGAAAAGTCCAGTTAGGAATTTCCAAAGTTAACAGCTCTAACTCGAGCAAACATTGCATTACAAATGTTTGTTTTACATTTGCATTGTGTAGAGAGCCACCACGCCCCAAACATACAATGTATGGAGCATGCATCCCCAGGGTCGGACGTCGCCTGAGGGTTTAAATAAAAGTGGAGTAGCCACTCATGACTACTTCACGTAACCCCTTTGCTGAGTATCCTTGTGTCGTGTCCCCCCTGCTGTGTGAAGTCCCCAGTGTCAGAAAGCACTGTATGCTCGCCTGTTACATTGGCTATGAGGTGGGTCCTCGTGTGCAGTGAAGAGGCAGTACCTTCCTCTCTTTTTGATGCCCGGCGTAGGTCCTGGCTGGAGAAATAAGGACAGGCTGTCTGCCCCGTCAACACATTCGCGCCAGTGGTGGTTCACCCTCACCTCCCCGCGATGTTCGAGAAGTTTTGCGACAAGCCGAGAGGCAAAGAGTGGCCATGTTCAGCTGCGTGATTGATGGTGGTGTCCTGTCCCTCTGTCGGGAGGCTGAGCGCAAATCAGTGCACTTGTAGTCTGGGCTCGCTCGGTGCTTAATTTGTAAATACAAAGGTGCCGGTGCCCAAAGCCCTCCTCTTAAACATGCGGCTTCTGTAATTAAACGTGTGAACATGGAATACTGAGGCAGCATAATCCTGATGCCATCTCGAGCCTCTTCAATCCATATAAAGGCACTCGCTGCTCCTTCAGCTCACTCTAGCAGCTTTTTGCTTTCTCCCTTTGTGACGCTTTTTAATTTTTCCCTTCATCCGTCTTTCATAAATGTGTCTTTTGCTCGCAGCAATTTCTTGAGCCAAAAGAATAAGCCCCGGCCCTCAAAAATAAGTGCCGGTGCTCAGCACCGGAAACAACAAGCATAAATTAAGCACTAGGCTCGCTACCGCACTGAATGACGGGAAGAGAGGCAGCGTTTGTGATAAGGCCGAGACAACAGGCTGTGAAGAGCTCCAGTGCCAGGTAATGGTGGTGCATGAGCGCATGCCTGGCAACATGACTGTTCTGCCTGAGGTGGCATGGGAAAGGCATCTGAGGCCCCAGGGGAGTGCTTCATGTGGCAGAAGGCTACAGAAAGAACGTTGTATTCTGGAAGCAGAAGGGACACACAAAATACAATTGAGTCTAAAGAACATTTAAAAAACACTGAAGAAAGGTGAGAGGAAATGATTAAGGGGGGCATTATCAGCGGCTAGCAATATAAGGCGAGAAAACCAAAAGGTAGAAGGACAGTGTACAAAAAAAAGAAAGGGAAAGAAGGGTATAAGTAAAATGAACACTAGCCTAGCCAAGATACAGCGAAACAACATCTGCACCACCTCAAGGAGCTGCACCTCGAGCACAGTAGCACTGTGCACATGTGCCGGTCACGGTGTTACCACCATTTAGTCAGCATGCGGATCCAGTGATCGCTGCTCCGAGATTGCATCAGTGATTTGGGCAATTAAAGCATTAATTTCACATGATGCATGAAACAGAAGGAGCCATTAAGAGATCGCTTATGCTACACATGGGAGGAGATGAATTGTATGAGCTGTTTGTAGATTTGCCCAACACAGTTGGTGACAATGACTTTGATGCCGCAGTAGAAAGTATTTTGATCCACAATTGAATCCGGATTATGAAAGATACAAACTCCAACAGGCTGGTCAGGTGGAAAGAGGGTCTATACATTCTTCAAAGGTTGTGCAAGTTGGCGGCACGTGTACAGGAATAGATAAGCAAGATGAAATCTGTGCTCAACTGATTCAAGGATGCAGGTCGCCCAACCTACAAAAGTTGTTCTTGAGGCAACCAGGCAGCACGCTTGATGACATATTGATTCTAGCGAGGTCCCATGAGCTGGCTGACAAGTGAGGCTGGAGAAATGCAGTCAACTCTCGCTCACAGATCAAACATCCCCATGACATCCAGTGCGGCAAAGGTCAAGGAGAAGCAGAATACAGCAATACAATGATGCCCTATGGGAGTTCAAGGGGCTGTCAACAACACAGTGAACACTAAGGCATGTGGGCTGAGGCACGGCTCGCCATGTGGCTCAAGGAAATGTGGCCAGCAAAACCATTTTGCAAAAGCCTGCTGTAGCTCCAAAGCTGGGGTGACTGCTAGCATAAAAGGGAGGGAACACATAAATATACGCCAGCTATTTCCAGAAAACACCGGAGATGACCAGATGAGGTTGAAATAGCATGGATACCAGGGGTCCTGAATACGATGATGATAAGGAGGTATTCACTAGATCATTCACTAGGCGTGACAGTCAGTGCAGGAGGCCTCCCCTGTTGTGCCAAGTGGACGTTGGTGAGATCCAGATCACAGCTCTCATTGATACTGCCACTTCGGTAAATTTAATCGACAGCGAACAGTTCCTCAAGCTAGATCCGAGGCCGGAGATCCACCCAACAAAAGCTAAGATTTACATCTACGGAGGCACAGACCCTATTCTGCTGAAAGGCATCACTGAGTTAGAGGTGGTGAATGAAGACATAAAAACACAAACCAAATTTCATGTGATGAGGGGTGACACCAGCACCTTGCTTGGCTGTCACTTGGCTGAAGATTTAGGCTTGATTTTCTTTGCAAGACAAATACATCATGGCGACGATATGTTAACTGATTTCCCAGAACTGTTTAAGGTACTCAGTGCCAGAAGGGCGTCCAAGTGAGACTCCATATTGATGACACTGTGAAACCTGTGGCACTGCAACATAGAAGACTGTCATTTCATCTTTGGCCTGTTGTGGAGAAAGAGATGGAACTGTTGGAGCAGGCCAGAGTAATTGAGAAGGCGACAGGTCCAGCTCCCTGGGTGTCACCATTGGTCATTGCTCCAAAACCGAAACAGCCAGGTGTGATAAGACTATGGCCCTCATTATGACCTTGGCGGTAAATACCGAATACTGCTATGCTGACTGCTGCCAGTATACCGTCGCAGAGGTGGACATCTGTCCGCCACATTATGAAACATACATACAAAATCAACAGAAAACCAACACAACCACAAATCCGCCAGACCCCTTGAACATGATAAACTGTCGGTGCTACCACCCATACCGTTACGCCACCAATACTACGCCCTCCAAATAATGACCCACCAATCACCACAGCGGACATTCAAAAGCGGTAAACCATTGGTGCTGATCATCACAGCAGCGGATAAGGCTATTCAAAGACAAAACAAGTCATTCGCCAGAACAAAAAACCCACACCTGACACAATTACACACACCCCACACACCCACCAACAGCACTATAAAACACACACCCACATCACCCACAATCCTTTGCCAACACGAAAAGCTAGCCACACAAATCACAGAGACAACTTCACACACACACAACCACCCATTCATCCTTCACGCACCACACTCCACACCCCACCACATTACTCAACACCCTCTGCACAACACACACACCACACAACACCCTTGTCCTCACAAAGGCACCCCAGCTTCACTGTTGAGGAGTTGTGGGTCATGGTTGAGGAAATAGTCAGGGTAGAGTCACAGCTGTTTGGAGCACAGATCCAGCAGATATCCATTGCCAGGAAGATGGAGCTATGGCGGAGGAAAGTGGACTGGGTGAACACCGTGGGACAGCCTCCACAAACAAGGGACGACATCAGGAATAGTTGGAACAACCTACGGGGGAAGATGTGTTCCATAGCAGCATGGCAGCAGCTCTCCATCCAGAGGACTGGCGGTGGACCCCCACTCCCTCCCCCACAGCTGACAGCATGGGAGGAGCAAGTCTTGGCAATCCTGCATCATGAGGGACTCACTGGAGTTGCCGGAGGACTGGACAATGATGAGTCAACATTTACTACCTATATATCCCCCATACCTGCATGTCACCACCACCCCTCACCCTGACAACCTTCACTCCACTCCATTCCACACAGTGCAACACCACAATGAACAAACCTAAATGCCAAGCCCTGTATGGCATACTGACTGCATGCACATCCCTACCAGCCCTGCATGTACACCCACCACCAATGCACGCACAGCATGGAGAACTAACAATCCCACAATAATCACCATACACAAACAAAGGTGGCAGGGCAACAATAACAATATAGGGGAAGCTAGGGATGCAGAATAAATCACAGACACCACTTACATCGGGAAACATCCTTTTTTACGACTTTTTTTTAACGAAGGTCGTGGTTAACGAAAGCGCAACAACGCTTTTTTTAACCACGACTTCGGTTTTTTGTGCCTTAACTACGTATGTTCTGAATAACGAACAGAACATGCGTGGTTAAGGTACAAAGAAGGGACTTGGCGAAGGTAAGTGGTGGGTTTAGGTTTTGGGGAGGGGGTGGGGAGTCAGGGAGTTTTAGGTTTTGGGGTGGGGTTGGGGGGGTGGGGCATTTTTGGGGAGTGGGTGGGGGGTCAGGGAGTTTTAGGTTTTGGGGTGGGGTTGGGGGGTGGGGCGTTTTTGGTTTTGGGGAGTGGGTGGGGGGTCAGGGGGTTTTAGGTTTTGGGGTGGGGTTGGGGGGTGGGGCGTTTTTGGTTTTGGGGAGTGGGTGGGGGGTCAGGGGGTTTTAGGTTTTGGGGTGGGGTTGGGGGGGTGGGGTGAGGGATGTAGGGTGAATGGTGCCTATTGCTAATGATTTTATCAGGAATGCCTTTACAATGAAATATCGTTGTTAAGGCATTCGTGGTAAAATCATTAGTAGTAGCAACGAGGTCGGTGTTCCGACCTCGTTGTTAAGGCAGTAGTTTTTTTTGCAGTCGTTGTTTCGTCGTATATTCACTTACATCCCTACAGGTGCCCCAGCCAATCTCAGCGGTGAGGAGGTGCCATGGCTACCCAGTCCCCCACCAGAAGATGCCTCCAGTGATGACAGCAACTCTGGAGTTCTGGATCTGGATGAACTCCCTGGCCCATCAGGGACCCCTGGTCAGTCGGCTACCCCAGCCTACACGCAGTCCACCACAGAGCCTCCCCCTTCAGTTTCCAACACCACAGCAGCCACCCAACGTTCCCAGGACTCTCTCCCCGGGACGAGTCAATCAGCAGTGTGCCGATCTGTACAGGGACCCCAGTTCACACCTCACAGGCAAGAAAATTAGGGTCCTGGGGTCAGTGGCAGTGGGCACACTGTTCAGGGGACACAGGCACAGGGGGCCAGGGACACTAGGAGGACAGATGTCCAGGAGGCACTCACTAATGTCCTGGGGGCTTACCAACAATCCCAGGACAAGATCGGTCAGGTGATAGACATCATGCAGGAGAAACAGCGGCTGCAGGAGGAACACCCAGTGGCGGCTCCTCCGCTAGGGTGGAGGAGTGTCACCCCCCCGCCAGCAGCGACAGCTGCAAAACTTTTAACAGGAAATGAGCCCCTCCTGAATGTCTATCTTGTGTAACACTGTGTCACCTTGTCCAATTTGAACTGCCATTGCTCCCCTTCCTATGGCCCCTTGGACACTGGACCTGTGCTACAAACAGACTGGCCCACTACACTGGACTATTCCCAACCATCACCCAACTCTACTGCACTTCCCACTGTAAAACAATTTTCAATAAACACCCTTGGACACAACTTGAGCAATAGTGCTTTATCTACAGGTAATGTACAATGTAATGAACTGTAAAGGACTGCATGATCATGTGTAAATATCCATTAACATATAGATCCAGCCCAAAAAATTATCTCAGTAGTCTGTACACATCACAGCAGTACACTGTTGGAACAACACCAACATCTGCAATAAGGGAAGGCATAGGTGACAGTCAGGTGGGATGCAAAAGGAGTGACTGGCGTTATGCTGCAGTTACACAGTACAACATTAAAATGTAGAAATGTTTAGTTCAACAGTCTTACCTGAGTGTCATTGGAAGTACTGCTGGATCAAATGTAACCTGTTGTCCACATCCTCTTCCTCCTCCTCACTGTCCTCAGTGTCCAGTGCTGCCACAGCTGCATTGTCACACCCCTCCTTCTGCAGATAGGGTACATGCCGTCTGAGGGCCAAATTGTGCAACATGCATCACATAACGATTCTGCAGACCTTCTCAGGGGAGTAGCATAGGGATTCACCTGTCAGACAGAGGCACCTGGACCTAGCCTTCAGAAGCCCGAAGGTCCTTTCTACAATCCTCCTGGTACGCCCATGAGCATCATTGTACCTATTTTTAGCCCCTGTTCTCGGATTCCTAAAAGGGGTTATGAGCCTGGACAGGTTTGGGTAGCCGGAATCACCTACAAGAAGTAAGGGACGCAAATCAGCCCTGCACAATGTCATGGGCTATGACTCCTGAAGACATACACTCACAAACATTGGGTGGAGACACAGGCTCACCTATAAGCCACACTCTGTGCCTTTGTAGTTGTGCCATCAGCTGTGGGTCACTGCTATTCCTCAGGACAAAGGCATCATGCACTGAACCTGGATACTTGGCAGTGACGTGGGAGATGAACTGGTCAGCTAAGCACACCATCTGGACATTGAGTAAGCGGAAACTCTTCCGATTCTTGTACACTTGTTCATTCGTCATGGGGGGCACTAAGGCAATATGGGTTCCGTAGATGGCCCCAATAACATGAGGTATATGTCAGATTGCATAGAATCAAGCCTTCACAGTGGGTAAATCATCTACCTGTGGGAATGCGATGTAGCTGCACATGTGTTAGAGGTAGGTAGACAAAACCCTTGCAAGCATATTAGAGAACATTGGCTGTGACATCCCTGCAATCAACCCCACTGTCACCTGAAAAGAGCCTGTTGCCAGGAAATGGAGCACTGAGAGTACCTGCACAAGAGGGGGGATTGCTGTGGTGCGGATAGCAGGTAGCAGATCAGGCTCCATTGTTCACACAGCTCTGCGACTGTGGCCCTGTCCGGACGATAGGTGAGTATGATGTGCCGGTTCTCCATTGTAACCAAGTCCACAAGGGGTATGTACACCGGTGTGTGCCTCCTCCTGTTCCTCCACAGTAGTTGGTACCTAAGGGAGCCAAATTTAAGAAAGGAGTGACAACAGGAACCATTAGCACACCACAGCAGTCTAAACAGAGCATGCTTGTATGTTGGACACTGGAATTGTGTAGATGAGTACATTTGACTACAATTACGCACTAATTCATCTGTACATGTGTACGAACATAAGAAAATGGCACCCGCCTGTCCTGTATTCATAGACAGGTGGAAGTGACCTCTCTCAGCTGGAGTTCGCGTGATGGCGGAAGGCGGTCTGCACCGCCGTGCAAGTCCTCATTGGCTAACATGGCCCTCTATGGATAATGTGAAGCAATGATGATCAGCGCCGGCAGTGATGGTGTTTACCACTGCATACGTGACCGCCATTTCATTTCTACCACTTCACTTGATTCCTGACTTTCCACAGGATGACATCTCCACTGCGTGTGCTGCTGTGACCTGTTTCTGGAACCTGCCATGGCTTGTGTAACAGGGGAAAGGGCCCCAGCCTTCATGTCGGAGGAGTTGGAGTGCCTCATTGACGGGGTCCTACCCCACTATGGGCAGTTGTATGGGCCTCCAGACCAACAGGTGAGTACACCATGGGTACATTGCATGCAACATGACTGCATGGAGATGTGTGTGTGTGTTGGCAGTGTTTCAGAAGGAGTACGGCTGGTGGCAGCGTTAATGCAGGGGTACGGGTCATGTGTGTGCCTGATGAGGGGAAATGCTTCTTGTGGACTATATTTGTGACAGGCTGGATTGTCAGGTTCATGGTGTCCCGCCTTCTGTGTTTCCTCTGCAGGTCTGCACCCATCAGAAGAAGGGGTTGTGGCGTGCCATCACCAAGGACGTGCAGACCCTGGGGGTCTATAGCAGGCAGAGCACACACTGCAGAAAATAGTGGGAGGACCTCAGACACTGGGCCCGGAAGATTGCAGAGGCCCAGCTGGAGATGGCCTCCCAACGAGGGAGGGCTGCCAGTCAGAACCTGACCCCCTTGATTGCCCTCATACTGGTGGTGACCTACCCAAAGCTGGATGGGCGCTTGAGGGCATCACAGCAGCCACAAGGGGGTGAGTACAGTGTGTTTGTCAACCATCTCTGTTGCCTGGCATGGGAGTTTGGTGCTGGGTACTAATCAGCCGATGCCCTAATATGCCAGTTCAGATATTGCTGCATGGTCCAGCTCATGTTAATGGAGTGGAAACCATGTCTTAGATAGCTAGGTAGGTAGCTTTCCATGTCAGACACGGCTTAGCTGGTCCCAGTTGGTGTGTAGCTGGCAGTGTTTTGGCTCCTACCTGCTGTGGTACTTAGCCAATGGGATGCCAGTGTGGTCCATACTGCCCATTCTCAGTGTCAGTGTGTGACAGTGATGTGTCTGCCATCTGTGCTGTTGGTGCTGATATTGACCCTGTGCTCCCTTTATCTCTCTCCCCATCTCTCTCCTTTTGTCATCCTTTCCATGTGTGCATTAGCATCATCTGGCGAAGGAGCAGGGGCACTGGCGAGTGAGGAAGGTGCAGCCCATGGGACCCAGGAGGCAGAGTCCACCGACGCCGAGGGGGACCAGTGGGACGGAGGGCGAGAAGAGCACCACGGTGCGGACAGGAGGTGACACCACTGACTCTGATTTGTCCTCTTATGGGAGCTCCTTAGTTGTGGCGGCCCCTCTGGGGCCACCCCAGCTACAGGTTCTACCGCCACCCCCGTACCAGCACTGTCCTCCCAGTAGCCCCCCACGAGTTGCCCGTGCCCGTTCACCCAGGAGGGTGGGCATCTCCTTCACCCCAGGCACCTCAGGCCCTGCAACAGTGAGCCATGCTGCCCTCAGTGAGGAGGCTATTGACCTCCTGAGATCCATCCCCTGTAGGGCAGTCAACCATAGTGAATGCCATACCGGGGCTGGCATTCCAGATGCAGCAATGCAATGCCTTGCTGGAGGGCATCCACAATGAGTTGGCGGCCCTACAGATATCGTTTCAGGCTCTGGCCTCCAGTGACGGAAGCCAGTGTCCCTGTTTCATCCGTTGCCTCTCCAAGTACCAATACCCAGTCCCAGTCTCCTCACCCCCAACCCATCCCTTGCACACATTCTGACAAGCATGCACCCAAAACAACACACAAGACTCGCACAGACAAACACAAGCAGCACACTTCAGTCCACAAGCACTCACACAGCCAACACTCAGATGCACATACATCTCCACTGCCTCCACTGTCTCCCCCTCCTCCTCCCTCACAGTCACATCTGCACTCACACCTGCATGCACTGCATCAACAGTCCATGAACCTGCCACCTGCACAGCCTCGCCCACAGTCACCACAACAGCAGACCCGCAGACATGCACCCCACACCACATAGGCAATCACCACCTCATGCAGCAGCCCACCTCACTTTCAGACACCACCACAACATCCATCCATGTGTCATGTTTGTCATCCCCCACCATGTCTCCCCTCCTCCCGTGACACACACAAGCACACACTCAGACCTCCAACAGCCATCCACCTCGCAAATGGACACTGTCCATGCACCTGCACCCAAGTCCAGCACACCTCCTCCTCCTACAACCACTCCCTCTACCTCCACACTCATCCCTCCTCCCACATCCTGCCCTATTGTCCCTAAGAAGCTTTTCCTTGCCCGCCTTGACCTCTTCCCTCCCACTCCTCCCCTGTCCTGCCTATAAGAGGAAGGTCACACAGCCCCAGCCCAATACCTCAAGCACCCATTCTGACACAGCTCCACCCCCAAAGTCTCCAGCTGCCACTAAGGGGAACATGAGTGAGAAGCCGTCCCCTGCCCGAGGACACTCCTCCCCCCGCAAACAGAGGGCTAAAGTGCCGTCCCCTCGCAAACAGACTGGCAAGACCATAGGGCCACCTACAAAACCTAGGGCCAAGGAGGCCGCACCCAAATCCCAGGACAAGGAGGCCCCACAGTAATCCAAGGCCAATGTGGCCCCCCAGAAATCCAAGGCCAAGGAGGCCCCCCCAGAAATCCAAGGCCAAGGAGGCCTCACAAAAATCCCTAAACAAAGAGGTCGCCCAAAAAATCCAAGGCCAAAAAGGCCCCCTAGAAATTCAAGGCCAAGGAGGCCCCACAGAAATCTCTGGACAAGGAGGCCTCCAGAAATCCAAGGCCAAGGAGGCCCCACAGACATCCCTGGACAAGGAGGCCCCAACAAAATCCCGGGACAAGGAGGCCCCAACAAAATCCCTGGAGCAAGAAGGCCCCAACAAATTCCCTGGCCCCCACTCAAAATTGTGGCCAAGGAGCAGCATCCGGTACCAGAGGCCATGGACCAGCATCTGGAACCAAGGGCCAAGGAGCAGCATTCGGAACCAGAGGCCAAGGCACAGCATCCGGAAACAAAGGCCAAGGGGCACCATCAATAACCAGTGGGCAGACAGCCCCGCTCCTGAACCAGTGGGCAGACAGCCCCCTCCAGAACCAGTGGGCAGGAAGCCCTCTCCTGAACCAGTGGGCAGGAAGCCCCCTCCAGAACCAGTGGGGAGGAAGCCCCCTTCTAGATCCACTGGGCAAGAAGCCCCCTCCAGAACCAGTGGGCAAGAAGCCCTCTTCAGACCCAGTGGGCAGGCAGCCCCCTCCAGAACCAGTGGGCAGGCAGCCCCCTCCAGAACCAGTGGGCTAGGAGCCCCTTCACAATGAGGTGCAACCCCCACCCCCTCTGCCCCCTGAGGTGCCTGCCCATTTCCAACATGATGCCCCTTGAACAATGGAGTCTTGATGTTGTCAGGAATCAAGTTGGAGCTTGGACTTTGCCCTGTGGGCACTTATGACTTTGGACTGGCCTTTGGGTCTGCATTTATTTATTTCTGCAGTTGTGCATGTTTTTGCATTTTACATGTTCATACAAAAGGAATACAGTGGTTGGAAATGTGTTCTTGACTCCGGGGTTCTGTTTCTGTTATTTTCCTCTGCATCTGGTTCTGGGTGTGTGGTGTGTATGTATAGTGTGTGTTATGCGTGTGTGTGTGTGTCACTCCCACCATTGTGTGCCAGGCGGCTGTACTCACCATTGTCGTCTTCTTCGGCATTGGTGCTCCAGGACGGCCATGGCGTGGTACAGCATCAGGAATACTTGCAGTTCAGGTTCCATGGCGGCCGGTGACTCCTGAGTGTCCCTGGTGTGAGTATCTCCTTTTAAATGATGTGTTTCCACCAGGCTTTTGGTGTCGTTGCTACCGTCCCGGAAATTGTGGCGGTGTGCTATGTCATAATATGGTTGGTGGATCTTTGTCTTCCGTCTGCCTGTAGGTGGCTACCGCCGTGTTCGGTGTTTGTACCAACCTGGGGGTTGGTGTGGTACATTGCCTGTCTATGGGAGGGATCACCGCCATGGTCATAATTTGACGGTCATTAACGCCAGCCTGTTGGTGGTGATACTGCTACGTTAACCCTGGAGGTCAGAAGACCACCAGGGTCATAATGACCACCTATGTGTTTAAATGAGACTGCCTAATAAAACCATTTGCCAGAGAGATACATCACCCCAAACCTTGATTAGATTGTGGCTGATCTTAATGGTGTGAAGAAGTGTTCCAAAATTAATCTAAACTCTGGCCACCTCTAACTGGTGTTGGAGGAATTGAGGCATTATATCACAACATTCTCCATGCATGTGGGCCCACAACAGTTGAGTTTCAGTGTATCATCAGCAGCGGATGTCTTTCAAGTCACCATAAAAGAAGTGCTGTCTGGTTTGGTGGGAGTACTCAATGTCAGTGAGGACATTTTGATATTTGCTAGCACCCTCGAAGAGCATCAGGCCCAGTTACGGGCCACTCTGAAATGTTTGGTGGAGTGTGGGCTGACTCTCTACTGCCACAAATGCTCCTTTTACACCAACGAAGGCTACAGATTCTTGAAGGAAGGGTTACAGATGGATCCAAAGAAGGTCAAGGTGATAAGGTCAGCAGCTGTAACCCAGAATCTCTTAGAAGTGCACAGCATTTTGGGGATGGCCAACTACTGTGGGAGGTTTATCTCCAACTTAGCCACCCTATCCGACCCATTGCAGCTTTTGATGAAGAGGGACATCAAGTGGGAGTGCAATATTAAGGCGGTGCAGGCCTTCAAGGACATCAAGAAGGCCCTCCTCATGATGCCACCATGGCCTACTTTAATTCCCATCACAGATCAGAACTTGTTGTGGATGCCAGTCCAGTGGGGCTGGGTGTGCTTCTGCTACAAATAAAGAAAGACAGAACATGAGTCCCTGTCGCATCCGCAAGCACAGCTATCACGGAATTGGAAATGCATTATACACAGATAGACAGAGAAGCCCTTGTAATTAGATGGTCCTGCAGACATTTTCACCTCCACCTCTGTGGTAAACAATTTCAAGTGGTAAACAATCACAAACCAATGTTTGCTGGCACGGCAAGAAATGCACCCCCACAGATCGAAAGGGGCTGTACAGCTCAGGCAATATTTGTTTTATGTAATTTATCAGCCTGGAGTGAGCAACCCCACTGACTATCTGACACACCATACCCTGTCATCCGGCCTGTGTGAGACCCGGGAGGAAGACTCAGGAGTGGAAGAATTTGTAAAGATGGTAACTGAGATGGCATGTCTGACGCTCTGTCCCTAGGTGACACTGCAGAAGCGACCATGTCTGATGTCTGTCTGTCCAGGTCAAAAGAAGCTTTCCAAGGACATCAATGATAGAATTTTCTAGATGGAACACGAGGTTTGACTGTTGAGGAGCAGGAAGCCCGCACACAGAAATGGAGATGTCGGGATAAGCTCAGTGTGAGTGAGGAAGGACTGGTACTTTGAGGCCATCAGATTGTCATCCCTCACAGTTTATGGTAAAGAACAGTAGACTTGGTGCACCAAGGACATCTGGAAATTGCTAAGATGGAGGCCCACATGAGAAGTAAGGTCTGGTTCACTGATGTGGACTGATGGGTGGAGGAGAAGGTGAAAAGCTGCCACTCCCGTATCATCAGCAGTGGTGAACCTCTTGTGGCTCTAGTAATTACAGAGGTGGCCAGCACTCAAATGTGGTTGTCTGTGACCATGGATTTTGGGAGTTTTCCTGACAGCAGGCTCATGCTGGTAGTCATGGACGTTGATGATCTACTGTGATCTACAGCTTTTGAGAGTGAAAAATTGGCAGTGAGGAGGATGTTTGCATTGCTGGGACTACAGTATGAAGTCAAGATGGAGAATCGTTCACCTTTTCAAGGCCAAGAGTTTCCGGAGTACCTCCACCATCTCAATATCCAACATCAAAGAATAACCCTGCAGTGGCCCCAGGCAAATGGGGAAGAAGACAAATGTATGAGGACACTGAACAGAGCACTTCGGATTGGTGTGGAAAGGGGGGAATATCTTGAAAGTTGTTACACCAATTCCTTCAGGCCTATCAGCAAACTCCTCACAGCACAACGGGGTGTGCCTCAAGCAATTTATTGATGAGGATAGGAGCATGCGACTTGATCACAGCCAGTCCCAAGTTAAAGCCTGCCATCATTGATATGAAGGCGGCTCAAGAAAGAAGAAGAGTTACCAATCAGAGAGCCAGCAAGAACAGAAGGGCTGTTGAACCTGACTAACCAGTGGATGACAAAGTGGTCATAAAGGATCACCATCTAGGCTGGAAATTTCGTACCCCTTTCGAGAAAGAGACGTGGAGAGTGGTGAGGTTAAAAGGAACCATGGTGATGGTAAGGAAAGGAGAGTCAGAGATTTGGAGGTTCAAAAGAATCTCCTAAAGCCAAATGGATCATGAAGAAGAGGACAAGACCTATGGGGAGGAAGAGTTTGCCAGTCAGAGCTCTTAGCGCAAAAATGGTTACAGCAAGTAGCCCGGGAGAGTACAGTATACCTCCAGTGGTGCAGCATGGCAGCATGAATCAACAAACCCGGAGCCAGCAGGTGAACAGTCACAGATATCCATACCAGTTGAGAGCGAATCCGAGACCTAATCAGAGGCTGAAAGATGTTGTTTGCTAATGGACAGTGTCCTGGGTGTTTTGCACTCTTTTTTTTTTTTGTGACTTTATGTGCATTATTTTTGTTCGTTTTGAAAGGCTTGAACGGATGTGGAGAGCCAAACAGTATCTACTATGCAATGTATGCAGAACGCATCCCGAGAGCCAGGCAGCGGGCCAATAATTTGAATTAAGGTGGAGAAGCCGCTTGTGACTACTTCACGTAACCCTCTCACTGAGTGTCCCTGTGTCAAGTTTCCCCGCTCCTGTGTGAAGGCCCCAGTGTTAGAAGGCCCTCTGTGACAGCCTGTAACTCATTGATATTTAATCAAGCAGTCCTGTGGCATAGCTCTACAAACTGAAAACATATAAACACTAGGAAAATACCAACAACATGGGATGTGTTGCCTGGTGTTTCCTCAATCATGTTTCCACCCATCGTAGCCTAATTACTGTAATTTGGTCTAAGTCAAAGCTGAGACACCATTCTGTACCTTATATACCATTGTATGCCCTGCTTGATTTGAAATGTACTTCAGGCTTTTCGACTACCAAAACACCTGTAGAACCAGTCAAATGATGAAGGGAACCACATAAAAATGTGCACTTTTCTACACAGTATTTGATTTGATGGCAAACAGGTGGGTTTCTAAGGCTTGAAGTTGGGATTACTCTGTGGTGCATAAAAAGTGTTAGGCTTAATTTGAATGGGAGAGGTAGAGGAGGCCATGGCCACCACTGAAATTCCGAGTAAGGGTTTCTTGTAGAAAGAGGCTCGGAGTTGCTTAATAAGAGATCCATAGAGGACAGCTGTGAACCATGAGTAAGAAGTGAGATGTCTACTACCCATGAGTCAATGCAGTATCTTGAAATTAAATATGTTGATACCGTAGTGAGGTACAGAGGTGCTAGAAGGCAAATATTCCCTTTTATCGGTTGCTTCTAGAAAATCAACCCCAATTCTGAAAACAGCCCTTGCAGTTCCATGCCTGGTGTGGATAACCAGCTTACAGAGTGAGAAGACCCTGATTTCCCATATGATCCTGCATTTGGGTAACTATGTTTTTCTTAAGGATTGCAATCAGAAATTGCACGGATTTTATTTTCCAACCACTAATACTCAGATGACCTAAAGAGTTTGCCAATGACAGGCAACGTTGTAATGTAGAACTTGAGAGGCCCTTAGGTGTTGCTAAGCAGGCTTTGTAGGGCAAGGTTTGACAATCATCTGTTTCAGTGAGGCTGGTCTACAGAAAAGATTATTTGAAGGTCTGGTGTATGAGGTGAGTTATGGGCAGGACCAGAATGTATACTTTTGTTGCCAAGCCATCACATAGAATTCTAAAGATGTTTGTGATCGTTAGAAAAGGCAAGGAATGGAGGTTGGTTTGTTTTCTCACTCTGTATCGGGGTGTAGGTTTGGCAACAATTTGACCACTCTCTTTAATGTTATGACAGATTTTTGTGATTTTGTTGATTAAGGTTGGAAACTAATATTGCGTCCGGAAGAACAATGCCACAAATCAATAACATACTTAAGATACGTATATAATGCATGGGGTTACTAGGAGGCACCCAATAGCCACAGCGGCCAGAATTCAAATGCGAAAGATCCTGAATATTCAACCAATTTATGGTGACATACTGACATTACATTCAACATGACAATCAACCACTTATCACTCACGTCCCCCTTTACAACCACACACACTCATACATGCTCCATTAACACAACATAGTTAACACAGGAACTACTAAAATGCAAAGTAGGACTACAAGATCTATGTACTGCAGAACTTCACTTCATAGCACCATCATTACATAGCATAGGAAAACTCCGAATTCTACCATTACTGCCACAGAACTTACACTACTTTCCTCAATTGATCTGTCACACATGGGAGTTATCTGTCGCCTTACATGCATTTATAAAGAATAACAGTTCTAGCTGAAACTTCTTTCATCGTTTTTTAAACAAAGCGGACACAATCGACAATAATAGTTCCTGTTGAGCACATCCTTCACAGACAAAATGTTTATGTGATTGAGGTACTATTTTCTTCTTTTTAACTTTTAGTGACATGCAAACAGAAGGCCTGTGCCTGGCAAAAATGTGCTCAGCAAGACAAACAAAAGTGCAAAGATAGATTTTGTATAGTTAACACTCTTTTATTTTGCCAAGTCTATTTTTTCTCAATTTGCGCTTGTGTTTTCTTTTGTTTTAGCTCGAGGGAGATGTTCTCCGAAGATGAGGATTATTTTGTTCTAAATATTGCAAAGCAACATAGTTTTTTTCTTATATGTAATTTCAGAAATGATGCTTTAACACATAATAAACCCCACTTCAATCCACGCCAATTTACCCCCCTCCCCACACCAATGCACCCCACTCAATATAATCCACTGCAGACCAATCCAATCCACCCTAGACCAACCCAATCCACACCACTCTAATCCAAACCACTCACCCCAATCCAATCCAATCTAATCCACTCCAATCCACCACACTCCAATCTTCCAGACCCACCCCACTCCAATCTGCCCCAATACAATTCGCCCCACTACAATCCAAAACAATCTGCCCTACTCCAACCCATCCGTCTCCAATCTTCCCTGCTCCACTATAAAACAATATGCCCCACTCCAATCTCCCCCACTCTAATCCACCCACTGCAATCCAAAACAATCTGCTCCACTCCAATTCGCCCCACTCCAAACTGCCCCACACCAATGCAACACAATTCTGCCCACTTCAATCCACCCCACTCCAACTGCCCCAATCCAAATCAATCTGCCCTACTCCAATCCATCCCACTTCAATCTTCCCCACTCCAGTTCAAAACAATCAGCCCCACTCTAATCTACCCCACTCAAATCCACCTCATTCGAATCTGCCCCACTCCAGTCTGCCCAATTTCGATCCGCCCCACTCCAATCCAATCCTCCTCACCCCAATCCACCCACTCCACCACAATCCACCCATTCCAATTCATCCCACTCCAATCCATTCATCACCAATCCAATCTACCCCAATTCAGCCCAATCCATACCCACTCCACCCCAATCCAATCTACACCACTCCCTCCCCTATCCACCCTACTCCAATCCAATTCTTCAGAATTCACTCACTCCAATTCAAAAGACTCTTCCCACTCCAATCCGCCCTACATCAATCTTCTCCACTCCAATCCAAATCAATCTGTCCCACTACAATCTGCCTCACTCCAATCCAAAACAATATGCCCACCCCAATCTGTTCCACCCCACTTTGCCCCACTCCAATCCACGACAATCCAATCCACTTCACCCCAATCCACCCACCCTATCCCAATTCACCCCAATCCAATTCAATCCACCCACACCAATCCAGTTCAAACCAATCCAGCCCAATCAAATCTAGCCCACTCCCTTTCCACTCCACTCCAGTCCAATCCACCAAAATCCACCCTACTCCAATCGAAAACAATCTGGCCCACTCCAATCTGCCCCACTACTATCCAAAACAATGTGCCACATTCCAATCCAAAACAATCTGCCACATTCCAATCCAATCCAATCTGCCCTGCTCCAGTCCAAAACAATCTGCCCCACTCCAATCCAAAACAATCTGCCCTACTCCAACCTGCCCCACTCTAATCCAAAAGAATCTACCCCACTGCAATTTGCCCCACTCTAATCCAAAACAATCTTCCCAACTCCAACCTGCCCCACTCCAATCCAAAATAATCTGCCACACTCCAATCCACAACAATGTGTCCCACTCCAACCAGCCCTATTCCAATCCAAAACAATCTGACCCACTCCAATCAGACCCACTCCAATCCAAAACAATCTGCCACACTCCAATCTGCTCCAGTTCAATCCCAAACAAACTGCCCCGTTCCAATGCGCCCCACTCTAGTCCACCTCACCCCAATTCAATCCACCCACACAATTCCAATCTACCCCATTCCAGACAAATCCAATCTACCCCACTCCAATCCACCTCAACCCATTCCACTTCAATCCACCTCAATCCAAACCACCCCAATCCAATCCACCACAAAGCAATCCACCTCAATCCAATCCACCCCACTGCAATCCAATCCATTCCAATCCACCCCACCCACACCAATCAAATCCACCTCATTCCATTTTCACCCCACCCCACTCCATTCCACCTCACCTCACCTCACTCCATTCCATTCCACTTCCCTCCAATCCACCCCATTCCAATCCACCCCACTCAATCCATTTCACCCCACTCAGATCCGTCCCACCTCAATGCAATCCACCCCACTCCAATCTAACCCACACACCACAATCCAAACCAATCCATACAACTCCAATTCACCCCACTCCAGTCCATCCCACTGCATTCCAATCCAGCCCACTCCACCCCAATTCAATCCACCACACCCCACCCCAATCAAATCCATCCCATCCAGTCCACCCCACTCCAATTCATCCTATTCCAATCCGCCCTACACCAATCCACCCCCCTCCACTGCAGTCCAATTCAGCCCACTCTACTCCAGTCCATCCCACTCTACCCCGATCCAATCCAATGCAATCTAACCCACCCCAGTTCAATTCACTCCACTCAATCCAATCCCTCCAGCCACTCCACTTCAATCCACCCACCCTACTCCAATCCATCATACTCTAAACTAGTCCACCCCATGCCACTCCACCCCACCCCACTCCACTCCACCCCACCCCACCCCACTCCATTCCAATCCACCCCACCTCCAATTGAGCCAAAGCCACCCACTCCAGTCCAGTCTAAGCCAATCCAGTTTAATTCACTACACACCAAACCACCCCACTCTAATTCAATGCATCCCACCCCAGTCCTATCACTTCAGTCCAAGCCACCCAATTCAAACCAATCTAATCCACACCTCTCCATTTCACCCTACTTCAATCCACCCCAATCCAATTCACCTCACCCCATTTCAATCTACCCAACCCCAGTCAAATCCACCCATCCATTTCACTCACTCCAATCCATCCCACTCCACTCTATCCAACACACTTCAACCCTCCAATCCACCTTAATCTAATACAATCCAGTCCACCACACTAACTCAATCCACTACTACCCACACCACCCTATTCCACCCCACTCCATTCTATGCCACTCCGCTCTACACCACTCCACAACACGGCACTCTATGACACTGCACTCTATGACACTCTCTGCCACTGAACCACTAAACCCAATTCCCCTCTACTCAACTCTACTCCACTCTACTCCCCCACTCCACTCTACAACACTCCACTCCAACACATCTAGTATACAACACTTAGGTGTTTTAATTATGGCATCAACTAAACATTTGTTTTGCTTTATTCCTCGGTCCCAAATTGTATGACTAAACAATTCAAATGAATTTCAACAGAATTGGCACCTTGAGAATAACTTCAGAATAATTAATTTGCTTTCTACTATGTATAGTACTTACTGCAGCAGTGGCCAGCACAAATCTTAAGGGGAGGGGCAGGAGGGGCAGGCGAGGGGGTCGGATGTGGGAAATAAAAAAATAATTTAAAAAAAAGTTACCTTTCTGGCGCGTTGCTCCTCTTCTCTCCTGGTGTCCCAGCAGTCCCTGGGACACCAACACGGGCTCCCGATGCAATCCTGGCACTGGTCTCATG
Source organism: Pleurodeles waltl (assembly GCF_031143425.1). NCBI lineage: Eukaryota > Metazoa > Chordata > Amphibia > Caudata > Salamandridae > Pleurodeles > Pleurodeles waltl. The sequence continues at coordinate 582,520,598 of NC_090440.1, read as the reverse complement.
CTATGTCTAGCAAGAGATCAGCACCAAGATTGGTCTGAGCGGCTTTTTCTGCCACTCAGACACTGCATGGAGTCTGTGCAGTTTCTCCAACCTGTCTGTGCAACTCAGCCGAGTTAGAGAAACCTAAGTGCGCATGTCAGCTTGGCATGCCTGAGTTCCCCCTCCCCATGGACCAGCTGTGCCAGCAGATGAAAAATAAAACAATAGTATGATATAATTTAATTTTCCAGCTGCTGGCTCTTAGCCAGCTGGATGGCGTTCCTTCACCATTGCGAAGGAGCCACCCCTGACTGATTGCAAATTTGAGTCCAATTCTTCCTCATTGATTCCTTCTTGTTGTTTTTCCGTGGAATGGCAGATACTTCCAAAATGAACCATTAAACTTAGTTATTAACACGTCAATAATGTTTAGTTTTTCTCACCGGATATTTTTTCCTTTAAATCTTTTGCAATAATTGAGTACCATACACTATATCCAAAATTCAACAGGGCATTTACTTCGGCCCTATTTACATAAATATTGCAATGTGGTAAACATTTCTCAGATTTGCTTCTGCCAATAAAACCACATTGCAACTATAACAGTTTAGTTCTTGATTACCAGGTTCACCCAACACACAGCTAACACTGGGCATGATGAAATCTTTACAAATGCCGCCAGAATCGAAATTTATTGTATGACTTATTAATGACAGAACATTACCTATAATTTGCTAAATGCGATTGGCTGGCACAGCCATGATAAACGTCTTTTCTTTTTTCTCTTAGCTTTAGCTCCTGAATCTCCTGTTTTCTCTGAATGTTGTTCCTTAGTGGCTTGCATCTCTTTCTGTTTCATAAGCAACATTCACATCAACACTACCTTTTTGCAAATATTTCTTCAACATGTTTATCTGATTCAATAACCTACAGAGATATATCATCCTGTCCACCGACTCTCCTGAACCTTTTTATTGCAGCTTCGTTGAGAGGTGGTCTCTTAGTACATATTCGTAATTAATGTTTGAAAATCGCTCAATGAGGTCAACAATCTTAATATTTCAACATATTTATCAATACGTTGTACTTCTTTTTCACTATAAAAAAATATGTGTTTAGTGCCAACAAGGTATTCATTTTTTCCATGTCTTTCTTCCACTTGGCAAACAGCATAGTTATAAACTTTCAAATCTCTTTGTGAGTCATAGACACAGACTGAGGGCCTGATTTAGAACTCGCCATTGCGGTTACTCTGTCACAATGGTGACAGATATTCCGTGGACGAAATCTAAATCCCATTATATTTTATGGGATTTAGATTTTGGTGGATGGGATATCCATCACTGTTGTGACGGAGTAACCTGTCTGCTGAGGTCTAAATTAGGCCCTAAGTGTTTGAATTCTTTAATTTTGGCTACCAAACACAGCTTTAGCAACAAATAATTTCCTAATAATCACATGAGAAAGCCTCTTAGATGTATACAGAGGTTTCAAATAGTTAAGTTCACATAACTTGTTCAACACTGAGGTTACCTGGGCACTGTAAAAATGCGGAAGGAGCTTGGATTGTACACACTATGGGCCAGATGTAGGAAACACTTTGCGAGTCGCAAACGGCAAAATCTGCTGTTTGCGACTCGCAAATGCGTGTTTCCTATGCAGAAATGCATTTTGCGAGTCGTTACCGACTCGCAAAATGCATTTCCGAATCGCAAATAGGAAGGGGTGTTCCCTTCCTATTTGCGAGTCGCAGTGGTATGCAACTCCATTTGCGACCGCGTACGCGGTCGCAAATGGAGTCGCAGTTACCATCCACTTCAAGTGGATGGTAACCCACTCGCAAATTGGAAGGGGTCCCCATGGGACCCCTTCCAGTTTGAGACTGGACCCCAAAACATTTTTTCAGGGCAGGGAGTGGTCCAAGGGACCACTCCCTGCCCTGAAAAAACCGAAACAAAAGGTTTCGGATTTTTTTGAAATGCAGCTCGTTTTCCCTTAGGGAAAACGGGCTACATTTAAAAAAAAAAAAAATGCTTTATTGAAAAGGCAGGTCGCTAACATGGAGGCCTGCTGACGTCAGCAGGCCTCCATGTTAGCGAGTGCCTATACTCGCAATGGGGCCGCAATTTGCGACCCACCTCATGAATATTCATGAGGTGGGTCATTGCAACCCCATTGCGAGTTGCAGACGGTGTCTGAGACACCGTACTGCATAGCAATTTGCGACTTGCAAATTGCGAATCGCAGGGACTCGCAATTTGCAAGTCGCAAATTGCTCTCTTCCTACATCTGGCCCTATACATCTAACAGCATGAACAATTCACTTTTATCTAAAGTGTCAATCAGAAAAACATAAATACATCAGGTGAAAAATATTGTGTGGACAAAATATTGTGTCAAGAATATTGAGGACAAGAATATGGTGAAGGTAGGTTTCTATGGGTATGCAACGTTTTACTATACTTAACTCCACGTTTATGTATCTTGATGATATATATATATCTTCAAGGTACATAGCTGTGGAGTTAAGAATAGCAAATCTATACCCACCTATTTGCACTTATCTTCTTCATATTTTGATCCTCAATATTTTTGACACAATATTCCATCCACACAATATTTTTGTCCTCAATATTCTGTCAGTGATCCCAGACAGGCAACTCCATATTCTTCTCCCACTCGTCTCCACTGTTGCACTGGTAAGAATGACATCACACACAGTGGGTAGCGAATAACTTGTTTATTCCAAGGAAATAAGTAAATAACAGATGGGACGGTGAGGAGGAACCCGCTTTCCAAGCAGCCAGCATTCAGCTGACAAATAAATCCTGAAAATTCAAACTTCCATCACAGAATTCTAATTCAATGCATATTCTCTAACACAGTCCAATCACCGAACATACCATGCAACTTTTGCTGACATTTTAACATTCCTCTTATTTAGATAACTGACTACCTCTTGCACTTCATTACCGAACTATTAAAATTAAATTTCTGTAGAGATTAAAGAAATGGACAGTGAGGCTGGAGCAACTGTCCATTCGCCTCAAGTACACAAAATGATGAATGCACTAAACAGCACTCCACTCGAGCATCCAGCTATCGTTCCAGTGTAAATCAACAACTCACTACTTCTCTGGTTCTACCCCTTCTATTCTTTTCCCACAGACTTTCTTCACACTTTTATCCCGTGCAATCAGCTTGGCAATGATTATGATTTCTCTCATTCACAGGAAACAGAGGCAGCCAGACTGCTCTCTTCTATGTGGTTCAATTTCTTTTGCCAGTTACCATTAACTATTTAATTTCCGTATCATATTTGCTTTTCTTACTTTTTATTCATTAAGTTGCTCATTCAAACTCTCATCTTCTCATGTCTGGAGTGCTAGCCGCTGTTCTTGTTTGATCTCTTTCTGTATAATCTCTCTCTATATACCCATTACAAAGTATTCTGAATGCAGTTAATGCTACTTCATTTGAGCTTCTCTCCACGTAATGTTCTTTTTCCATTCTTGCGTTCTTTTATTGTTTCAGCTGTTCGGGTTGAAGTGCCTTTGTGGTCTTGTACCCTTTGCAGAGAAAACCGCTGTTAGACCTGACAGCCTTAGGGTGGTCTTCCCCCAACTTTACTTTTTGCCTTCCTCCCTCCATTTTTATGATCTAATATTTGCTGGTTTTAGGACACTGTGCACTTTACCACTGCTGACCAGTGCTAAAGTGCTTGTGCTCTCTCCCCTAAATATGGTAACATTGGCTCATACTCAATTGGTTTATTTAATTTACTTATAAATCCATAGTAAAGTGCACTACATGTGCCCAGGGCCTTTAAATGAAATACTACCAGTGGACCTGCAGCACTGATTGTCCACTTCTGGACCAACAACTGGACTTTGTCAGAGGGATGGCCTTGATTTCCAAAGGACTCATCTGGGCTGCTTTTCTGGAAGGACTACTCTCCTGCTTGTTGCCCTGCAGTCTGCTGGCTCCTGACAAGGGTTTGGACTGAGCTTGCCCCTTGTTCTGAAGTCTCAGTGCCATCAAACACTTCATCTGAAGGGGAAAAACCACAGTGCCAGAAAACAACGCCGCAACACCTGCAAAATTCGATGCAACGCCTGCAGAATCGACACAGCTCCTATCTCTCCACTCAAAAGTCACCACATTGCCTGCCAGATTGACGCAGCACCTGTTGCCTCCTCACAAGGCATTTTAGATTTTCCATGCATCATCCCTGGGTGTCAAAATATCTGCGCAGAGCAGTGAGGAGCCAAGATTGGGCTCCCAGAAATCAATTGTGGAAAGAAATGCAACATCACCTTTGCCGCACCGGAAAAACCAAGGAACCAAGATTGGGCTCCCAGAAATCAATTGTGGAAAGAAATGCAACATCACCTTTTCCGCACCGGAAAAACTGGCACATTGCTGTACTTTCCAATGCATCTCTTTTGTTCTGATAAATATTATCTATTTTGTAAACTGGTGTGGAGTACTTTTTGTGTTGCTTTCACTGTGTTACTGTATATTCATCATCTCTTTATTTCGATGGCAAAGATCATAAAAGTACAAAACGGTTAAATAATAAACCTACAATACTTAAAAGCACATTAAAGTCAAAAATACAATATAATAAAATCTTGTTACAGCCAAGCCTTTTCCAATGATAAAGTGACCACAGGAAACTAGAGGTAACTTAATATGGAATAACTGCAATAGCATAGGTTGTCCATAACAGAGTATTACGTATGCCCATAATAGTAGTATATGAAAGGGAGTATGCCTAACATAAGCACTATAAGAGCCAAAGAAAGGAGGTGCAAATTACACTAAGTTCCTTCTATCTAGGGGAAAGAATTTTAAAAACAAGAATCTACAAACACTCAGCTAAAAATAGAAATCAACAGCAACAAAGTGTGCGAGCAATTCAAGATATCAAATAGTCTTGATTTTAGCATAATACATCCACTCCTAGGAAATATCAAATTATGATCCATGTTGTCAGATGGTAGCCCAACGGAGCCAATGCTCATCAGGCTTTGGCCTCAGTACACTTCTTAGAGGCTCTCTAACTGTCAATCCGTGTGGGAACTCAGTGCAGTTGCCAAACTTAAGAAAGACCATAATTTACTACCCTCCTAGGGCTTACAGAGAGTTTTCAACCGTCACCCCCTTCCTAAACAGAATCATGTTTCTTCTAGTCCATGCTCCCAGGTGAAATTGACTCATTGGGTAAACTATGGTCTTATCTGTACTAGCCCTGAACAGGCGCAACGCCACTCAGTACTCCTCCATCCCTAGCGCTAGATAGACTGGCCTAAGCCACCGCCGCCTAGAAGCTCGGTGACCTGGGCAGACGATCTTAATGTGGCTAACCGTTTCAGGTTTTGATTTCCGAAAGGGCATAAGACAGACGTCCTACTCCCTCGTCAGGAACTAAAAAAAGCATTCACCGACAAACAGCCATATCTAAAACGCAAATACAGACTTTTAGCCCTCGGGGTAACATAATCCAAAAAGTCTTCATATTTTGCCATCACTTTAAGCTCCAGATACAGTTCTGTAAGGCGACCCTGGTTAGCCCTGGTCTTTTGCCACTCCCTGATATATTGCCAGTAGGCTGCCTTGACAACCTGTCTGTCTTCTCTACAAAGCAGATCTGGCCGGTCCCAAAATATCTCGAGTTTCAGCTTTTTATACCAATCATGAATGAAGCTCAGACATGGAACTTTCTGGGCTGTATCCAGCTTTACTAAGTGGCCTAAACACAAACTGTATGTGGGCAAGTCAGGGGTAGACCAGACCCATACCCAGTAGAGAAGGGGTTTTAATTGTATAAGCCAGTCACCCTATTAATACCCATATCATATCTCAGGGGAATAAGTGGGATACTAGTTGGTACGGCCACTATCACCCTAATAAAGCTATCTCTAGCCTATGACTATTAGCATACCCCTAGACTTCTGCACCATAGGTATCTGCAATCAGGGCCTTAGTTCGATAAGCCTCAAGAGCTGGTGAAATAGAGCGGGTTTCTGTAGCCCTAAAAAAGCAAAGATTAGCACTAAATCTTTGCGACAATGATAGGGAGCTTTTTATTACTTGTGAATCCCAATTTTATTTTGGAGACAAGGTAATTCCCAAATAGTCAAACTCCAACACCCTATCAAGAGTGGAATCACCCATTCTTATATTCCTCATTCTTGCTGTGTGGTTCCCAAGAACCATATGCTTGGTTTTGGAACAGTTGATCTCCAACCCCCTATTTCTACAAAAAGACCCAAACTTTACCATCAGATTTTGCAATCCTATTGGAGACTTGGAAATTAGCAATGAATCATCAGCAAACAAAAGGGTAGGAATTTTCCCTCCATTGGTAGTGGGAGAATCATTTATGCTTTGCTCCAGGTATTCGGTGACATCATTCATATGTTGGGAAAAAAGTGTAGGGGCCAACACGCATCCTTGGCATGCCCCCGACAAATTGGGATCCAGGATGTCTCTTCTCCATGCCCCCACTCAACAGAACTGTGTGTAGTTCTTGCTGTGTAACCTGATTAAAATGTCAACCAAACTGATAGGAACCCCCATCTTCCTTAGGGCTTCCCACAGGTAGTCATGTGGAATTAAATCGAAAGCAGTGTGTAAATTGTCAAAGGCTACATATAGCCTCTGACGTTGGAGGAGAACCTGCTTCCAATACAGCACTACAAACCTCAATACCAGATCGATGGTGCTAGTCTTAGGCTGGAATTCTGTCTGCAGTGGAGTAAAGACCTTTTCGCTGTTAGCCCAGTCCAACAGTTTGTCGAGTACCGGCCTAGCAAATATCTTTTTAAGATTATCCAGCAGACTAATGAGGCAGTAATTGGCGGGGCTGCTTGCATCACCTTTCTTATACACTGGGATAATTTCAGCCTCTTTCCAAGTGGCCGGGATTTTGCCCCTGCGTGCTGCTGCATTCAATAAGAGATTTATATACACAGCCCACACTCGTGGTTCAGATTTATACAAATCCCTAGGAATTCCATTGAGGTCAGGAGCTTTTAGGGGTTTCAAGCTGTCTATGGCTGCCAATGTGTCTTCCAGTGAGAAGAAAGATGTAGAGCCCTCTACCACACCTTCCTCTTCCAAAGCTATGCATGAATTCTCTACTCCATCAACTGTGTTAGGATCTACTATGGGGCTCTGTACGTGTTGATATAAAGAACCACATGGACCCTTCCCCACATCATTGGAGCTCCCCGAATATAAAGCACCAAAATGATCCTCCCACTTGTCAGGCACGATATTACAATGCCTTGAAATGCCCGAACTACCAGTTCCACCAGAAATTATTTCCCAAAAGGCTTGATTGTCTCTTAATTTTAGGGCCTGAAGTAATTTGCGCCAGTTATCTTCGTCCCACTCACCCCTTGCCACTCTTTGGGCCTTTTTATATCTAACTTGAGCATGCTTGATATCTGCTTGATTACCCTCCCTAACAGCACATCCCAACTCCCACTTGGCCATCCTACATTCCCGGTTAAACCAGTGGGGAAGTTTCACACCCAACCTTTGTCTGCCTTGCTGTTCTCTGAAAAAAAATGTTTTAAGTTTGTTAAAATGTAGGCAATGGGTTTGTAGGAAGTGGTTGGGGTCTACAGGCTGATCTTCTAAATTAGCTATGTACTGTACATACCACTGATGGATCTCCGCATGTGTATCCCGGTCAGCCAAGACTCTAGGCCACGTTACTCATCGTAGGTTGCTAGAGAGGCTTGGTTCTGGCAAGGTTGAAAATTCCAGAGCAGTTGACCTAAAATAGCTCCCTCCATTGAGCGTTACCACTAGTGAGCAATGGTAGTGCTCAACACCTCCATATCCACCATGTCTGGCCATGACTGCACAACCAACAGGATGTAGTCAATAATGCTTCTCTGATGCCCCCATCTAAATGTAGATGCTCGCACTTGATCAGATCTAGTCCTCCCATTACAGGCACGTATCCCATGTGCCACTACCATCGCCGCTAGCTGTAAGGCCTTATCAAAGAGTTGACCTAAAGGTTTGCCAATCAGCTGGGGAACTCCCCACTGCTCGTCTTCCTCCCTGGTTACCAGGTTAAGAACAAGGCAAGGTTAGAATTGGGTATTAAAATCACCGGGCACTATTATTCTAGATTTACATTCGCAGGTCTCTATAAGCTTCCCTAGCATGGATAAAACTGGGGACTCCCTGTTTGCTGGCATAGAGCGCGCATACACATTTAATATCACTAGAATCAACCCCCTGGGGAAGCTCAGTCTGATGCCCATTAAATCAGGGGAGTCTATCCTCAACTGTATAAGTTATTGCAGCACAAATACCTTACACATTGGCTTCTAAGTTGAGCCTGGCTACTCTGGGCCAGGCTATCGGATGATGAGCCCAGGATAATTTAGGTTGTGTTGTGACTTACCCTGACTAGGATTGCGGTCCCTACTTGGACAGGGTGCATACCTCTGCCAGCTACAGACCCAATTTCTAACAAACCCTTTCTATTTCCTGCATTTTCCATTGTTTTATTATGTACTTTTAATTTTCCTCACCTTCAGTGTATTTGACAAGCTCTCATTCTGACATCAGTCCTAAGGTATTTCATTTCTATGTTGGGTAATGACATGGCATGTCATGAAGACACTGAAAAACAGTAACATGTTGAATCATGGGAGTTGCTCAGATAAATAATTTTCAAGAACTGAAAAATGTGACTTCTGTTTCTGTGTGCAAAGGAAAGATGCAACCATGCATCAATATCTTGGTTAGGTGAGCAACAAGATTGTTAAAGTACTATCAGAGTCCGCTCCACCTTCTCCCTCCTGAGTAGAAGCCTCCATGAAATTGCATGATAGTGAAACAGTATGTATCTTTCACCATCGAGGGAGGCACGGATCCAAGCTGTAAGTGTTTGGCTGCAAACTCAACAGCAATATTGATAGGCCTGGTCTACAGCTGCACTGACTCAATGCCGAGCTGACATGTTAATTTTAATAATTTAGTTATTCGGGCCACGGTGAGATGAGGAGTAGGTTTTTGGCGGGAGTGTCGCTTTGAGGAACGTGTGACTATAAGCACACCCCCCTCCCAGAGGACCTATGGCGCAATTAGCATAAACACTGAAAATTTGCCCAGCAGAGCATTGATACTGATAGGTAGCATTTAATTGCAATTAATTGGTGTTGGACCTGGCTTTTTGACAGGGTCATCCCCAAACTTTTTGCCTTCCTCCTTCTCTTTTTCTGACCTCATTTTTGCTGGTTTTTAGACTCTGCGCACTTTACCACTGCTAACCAGTGCTAAAGTGCATATGCTCTCTCCCTTAAAACATGGTAACCTTGAATCATACCTGATTGGACTACTAATTTACTTATAAGTCCCTAGTAAGGTGCACTTTATGTGCATAGGGCTGGTAAATTAAATGCTACTAGTGGGCCTGCTGCACTGGTTGTGCCACCCACTTAAGTAGCCCCTTTTCCTTGTCTCAGGCCTGCCATTGCAAGGCCTGTGTGTGCAGTTTCACTGCCACCTCGACTTGGCATTTAAAAGTACTTGCCAAGCCTAGAACTCCCCTTTTTCTACATATAAGTCACCCTTAATGTGTGCCCTAGGTAACCCCTAGAGCAGGGTGCTGTGTAGATAAAAGGCAGGACATATACCTGTGTAGTTATATGTCCTGGTAGTGTAAAACTCCTAAATTCGTTTTTACACTACTGTGGGGCCTGCTTCCTTCATAGGCTAACATTGGGGCTGCCCTCATACACTGTTGAAGTGGCAGCTGCTGATCTGAAAGGAGCAGGAAAGTCATATTTAGTATGGCCAGAATGGTAATACAAAATCCTGCTGACTGGTGAAGTCGGATTTAATATTACTATTCTAGAAATGCCACTTTTAGAAAGTGAGCATTTCTTTGCACTTAAATCTTTCTGTGCCTTACAATCCACGTCTGGCTGGGCTTGGTTGACAGCTCCTTGTGCATTCACTCAGACACACCCCAAACACAGGGTACTCAGCCTCACTTGCATACATCTGCATTTTGAATGGGTCTTCCTGGGCTGGGTGGGTGGAGGGCCTGCTCTCACACAAAGGACTGCCACACCCCCTACTGGGACCCTGGCAGACAGGATTGAAATGAAAGGGGACCTGGTGCACTTCTTAGCCACTCTTTGAAGTCTCCCCCACTTCAAAGGCACATTTGGGTATAAAACAGGGCCTCTGCCCTACCTCATCAGACACTTGCTGGAGAAGAAACCGGAACCAGAAACTACATCCTGCCAAGAAGAACTGCCTGGCTGCTCAAAGGACTCACCTGTCTGCTTTCTACAAAGGACTGCTGTCTTGCTGTTGCCCTGCTGCCTTGCTGAACTCTTGTCTGGCTGTGAAAGTGCTCTCCAAGGGCTTGGATAGAGCTTGCCTCCTGTTCCTTGAAGTCTCAGGACCAAAAAGACTTCTTCCTTTCACTTGGACGCTCCGTGCGGCGAAAATTTCGACGCACAGCTTGTTTCGCGGCGAGAAAAACGCCGCACACCGACGCTGATCGACGCGACGCCCTCGGGACGATCGAGACTTCGACGCACAACCTCGCAAGGACAAAGCCGCTCGACTTTCCAGGAGAAATCGACGCGACGCCCACCGTGAGTGCGAAACTTTGACGCACGGCCTCGCAAGGACAACGTTGCCCGACTTCCAAGGAGAAATCGACGCGACGCCTGCCGTGAGACCAAACTTTCGACGCACGGCCTCGCAAGGACAACGCCGCCCGACTTCCAAGGAGAAATCGACGCGACGCCTACCGTGAGATCGAAACTTCGACGCGCAGCCCCGCAGAACGACGCGCAGCCGGAAAACAAGCAGGAGAATCCACGCACAGACCCGGGACATCTGGTAATCCCCGCGATCCACAAAAAGAGACTGTCTGCGCGCCGGAAAACGACGCCCGACTTCCCCGCGTGGAAAAGACCGACGCAAGTCTGTGTGTGCTGAGGAGAAATCGACGCACACACCCCTTTTTCCACGCATCTCTTCTCCTGTGGCCCTTTGAGGAGATTTTCCACCAGAAACCAGGTACTTTGTGCTTGAAAGACACTGTATTGCATTCTAAAGACGTAAGACACTTTACATCACTGCCCTGTGATATTTCTACAATTTTCCATTGCAACTTTATTCTTTTTGACCTACAATTATCCTGATAAATATTATATATTTTTCTAAACACTGTGTGGTGTATTTTTGTGGTGCTATATGGTGGTATTGTATGATTTATTGCACAAATACTTTACACATTGCCTTCTAAGTTAAGCCTGACTGCTCGTGCCAAGCTACCAGAGGGTGGGCACAGGATAATCTTGGATAGTGTGTGACTTACCCTGACTAGAGTGAGGGCTTTTGCTTGGACAGGAGGTAACCTGACTGCCAACCAAAAACCCCATTTCTAACATTGGTGATCAGCGGTGAGGATAGGACTTGTATTTGTGCAGTGACATACAGTAGCTAAGTATTTCACTACATACCCACAGTTGAAGGTCAACTTGGTTTTTATCTCTTTTTGAAAATCCGTTTTTTTCCTGACAATTTTCAAAAACTAAATCCTCACTCAACATGTCTCTGACTGGGTCTCAGACAGGGGACTTTGACCTAGTCCAGTTGGATACATACACGGTCAAACAACTAAGAGGATTCTGCAGGGCATTAAGGGTACCCACCCAAGGGGCCTCCAGAAAGGAGGACTTTCAAGTGGCGCTGAGGGCCTGGGCAGAAGCCCATTTAGAGGATGATGAGGAAGAGGAGCCAGAAAATGGCCCCTCAGAAGGATTTTCACTATCTATGGATGGTGTTACCACTGCAATTGTGCACCCTTCCAGACCAGGGAGCAGTGTCTCCATGCAAAGCCTGACCGCAGAGGAAAGGAGAGAGGAAAGGGAGTTCCAATTGCAAATGGCAAAACTGAAAATTGAGGCACAACAGGAGGAGAGGAGGGCAGAAAGAGAAGCCAAACAAGCTGAGGCTGAAAGAGCAGCCAAACAGATTGAAGCTGAAAGAACAGCCAAACAGATTCAAGCAGAAGCTGAAAGGGCAGCCAAACAAGCAGAAGCTGAAAGAGCAGCCAAACAAGTGGAAGCTGAAAGAGCGTTGGCTGAAAAGAAACTATTGTTGGCTCATGAACTGAGTCTCAAGGAGCTGGAGATCAAGGCAAGACAGTCTGAATCCAGCAATAATGGTGGCAGCATACAGACAGGACCTGCTGGAGAAAAGAAGGTTCGTATACCCAAAAATGTGGTGCCCAGTTTTGTGGTGGGAGATGACATAGATAAATGGTTAGCTGCTTATGAAGTTGCACTAAGGGCTCATGAGGTTCCTGAAGGGCAATGGGGGGTAGCTATGTGGGGTTATGTGCCGCCATTGGGGAGGGACACACTTCTCACATTGGATCCACCGGATCAAAACACATACCCACTCCAGAAAGCCACTTTACTTGCCAAGTTTGGGCTGACCCCTGAGGGATACCGTCAGAGGTTCAGGGACAGCACCAAACAAACCACACAAACATGGGTAGATTTCTTTGATTTCTCTAGTAAGGCACTGAATGGATGGGTGCGGGGCAACAAAGTAGCAGATTATAAAGGTTTATATGACTTGATCCTGAGAGAGCATATGCTTAATGTTACTTATACCGATTTGCGCCAGCACCTAGTGGATAGTAAGCTGACTGATCCCAGGAAGCTTGCTGAGGAGGCGGACCTCTGGGCAAGCACCAGAGTGTCCAAAAAGGTATCTGGGAGTGACCCCGAGAAGGGTAGTTCCGGTTCCCCCCAACAAAGTGAGGGGGATGTTAGAGATGACCCAGACGAGTTCCAGAGTAAGGGGGGAAGACAGGGTTCCCATACCCCCTCTGAGAAACAGGGTGGGGGTTCTGGTGGGCAGTGGCCCAAAGCATCCCATTCCCAACCCCGCTGCTTTGAGTGTTCCCAGATAGGACACAGGAAGGGGGACTCTGTCTGTCCAAAGAACTCACCCAATATTGGGACCTCTACAGGGGTGGCCAATGTGGCGTTAGGGGAATGTCGTCCCCAGGGGCAGGTCGTAGACCATGCCTTCATCTCCTTCAGTTGGGAGGTGGACTCAGAGGGTAAACTGGTGATCCCTGAGGGTGGGAGTCGTCACTTCCACCAGGTGGGAGTGAATGGCATCCCAGTCACCGCTCTGAGAGACACGGGGGCTAGTCTTACCATGATTGTGGAGAGACTAGTGTCACCAGAGCAGTACACCGGACAGGTGTGTAGAGTGACTCCAGCCATTGGGGAAGATTTCTTCCGCCCCATGGCCCGGGTGTCCCTAGAGTGGGGTGGGGAGGTGACCCAGAGGCGGGTCATAGTTAGTCCCCAGCTGCCCATTGACTGCATTCTGGGGAATGAGTTTCCCTTAGTGTCAGGAGAGCTGAGAGGGCCGACCCCCAAGGGTGCGCTAACAGTTCAGATATCTGGCGGTACCACTCCCCAGAGGAGGGTATGGAAGCCCAGATGGGGAGGCACGGGGAAAAAGGACTCACCCCTGTCCTCTGTTCAGCCTCAGAGTAAAGACCCTGGGCTGAGGGACCAGTATCAGGGACCCACCCCTGACCTGGTGAGAGTGGAGAAGGGGTGCCAGACCCCTGGGGTTACTACCCCCCATTCTGGGATGCTACAGGAATCCCTGGGGAGCTCCCTACCAGCCCCCCAGCTGGAGGAGAAGCTCAGCCAACGGCCCCCCTCCGGGTCTCCACCTAGCAGTGGATGGTCAGGGGCCTGGCTCATAACACTGACAGCTGTCAGTGGCATCTATTGGTTTCTGTCCTTGTGGGCAGAGTTTTCCCTGGGTTGGGGACAGAAGTCAGACCCAAGGAATGGAATGGGCCACATCACTTTGTTGGCCATGGTGATACTGTCTGCATACTGGGATACATCTGTAAGCAAATTAAAGTTAGGAGCTGTACAGATGGGGTCCTCAGGTGATGAGAAGGGTTCCCCATGGGCCAGATCAGTGGCCCCAGAGAGTATAGACAAAGAAGCCTCACTGAGTTCGGAAAGGCGTAGAACTGGCGAGTGCCCCTGCAGTAGTGGGCCATTGTCCATGTTCTATCGCCTTAAGCAGGGAAGTCCATCAGAGTGTTGAATAGTCTACCCTGGCTTTAGGCTGGGAGGGGGTCATTTTGGACCTGGCTTTTTGACAGGGTCATCCCCAAACTTTTTGCCTTCCTCCTTCTCTTTTTCTGACCTCATTTTTGCTGGTTTTTAGACTCTGCGCACTTTACCACTGCTAACCAGTGCTAAAGTGCATATGCTCTCTCCCTTAAAACATGGTAACCTTGAATCATACCTGATTGGACTATTAATTTACTTATAAGTCCCTAGTAAGGTGCACTTTATGTGCATAGGGCTGGTAAATTAAATGCTACTAGTGGGCCTGCTGCACTGGTTGTGCCACCCACTTAAGTAGCCCCTTTTCCTTGTCTCAGGCCTGCCATTGCAAGGCCTGTGTGTGCAGTTTCACTGCCACCTCGACTTGGCATTTAAAAGTACTTGCCAAGCCTAGAACTCCCCTTTTTCTACATATAAGTCACCCTTAATGTGTGCCCTAGGTAACCCCTAGAGCAGGGTGCTGTGTAGATAAAAGGCAGGACATATACCTGTGTAGTTATATGTCCTGGTAGTGTAAAACTCCTAAATTCGTTTTTACACTACTGTGGGGCCTGCTTCCTTCATAGGCTAACATTGGGGCTGCCCTCATACACTGTTGAAGTGGCAGCTGCTGATCTGAAAGGAGCAGGAAAGTCATATTTAGTATGGCCAGAATGGTAATACAAAATCCTGCTGACTGGTGAAGTCGGATTTAATATTACTATTCTAGAAATGCCACTTTTAGAAAGTGAGCATTACTTTGCACTTAAATCTTTCTGTGCCTTACAATCCACGTCTGGCTGGGCTTGGTTGACAGCTCCTTGTGCATTCACTCAGACACACCCCAAACACAGGGTACTCAGCCTCACTTGCATACATCTGCATTTTGAATGGGTCTTCCTGGGCTGGGTGGGTGGAGGGCCTGCTCTCACACAAAGGACTGCCACACCCCCTACTGGGACCCTGGCAGACAGGATTGAAATGAAAGGGGACCTGGTGCACTTCTTAGCCACTCTTTGAAGTCTCCCCCACTTCAAAGGCACATTTGGGTATAAAACAGGGCCTCTGCCCTACCTCATCAGACACTTGCTGGAGAAGAAACCGGAACCAGAAACTACATCCTGCCAAGAAGAACTGCCTGGCTGCTCAAAGGACTCACCTGTCTGCTTTCTACAAAGGACTGCTGTCTTGCTGTTGCCCTGCTGCCTTGCTGAACTCTTGTCTGGCTGTGAAAGTGCTCTCCAAGGGCTTGGATAGAGCTTGCCTCCTGTTCCTTGAAGTCTCAGGACCAAAAAGACTTCTTCCTTTCACTTGGACGCTCCGTGCGCCGAAAATTTCGACGCACAGCTTGTTTCGCGGCGAGAAAAACGCCGCACACCGACGCTGATCGACGCGACGCCCTCGGGACGATCGAGACTTCGACGCACAACCTCGCAAGGACAAAGCCGCTCGACTTTCCAGGAGAAATCGACGCGACGCCCACCGTGAGTGCGAAACTTTGACGCACGGCCTCGCAAGGACAACGCCGCCCGACTTCCAAGGAGAAATCGACGCGACGCCTGCCGTGAGACCAAACTTTCGACGCACGGCCTCGCAAGGACAACGCCGCCCGACTTCCAAGGAGAAATCGACGCGACGCCTACCGTGAGATCGAAACTTCGACGCGCAGCCCCGCAGAACGACGCGCAGCCGGAAAACAAGCAGGAGAATCCACGCACAGACCCGGGACATCTGGTAATCCCCGCGATCCACAAAAAGAGACTGTCTGCGCGCCGGAAAACGACGCCCGACTTCCCCGCGTGGAAAAGACCGACGCAAGTCTGTGTGTGCTGAGGAGAAATCGACGCACACACCCCTTTTTCCACGCATCTCTTCTCCTGTGGCCCTCTGAGGAGATTTTCCACCAGAAACCAGGTACTTTGTGCTTGAAAGACACTGTATTGCATTCTAAAGACGTAAGACACTTTACATCACTGCCCTGTGATATTTCTACAATTTTCCATTGCAACTTTATTCTTTTTGACCTACAATTATCCTGATAAATATTATATATTTTTCTAAACACTGTGTGGTGTATTTTTGTGGTGCTATATGGTGGTATTGTATGATTTATTGCACAAATACTTTACACATTGCCTTCTAAGTTAAGCCTGACTGCTCGTGCCAAGCTACCAGAGGGTGGGCACAGGATAATCTTGGATAGTGTGTGACTTACCCTGACTAGAGTGAGGGCTTTTGCTTGGACAGGAGGTAACCTGACTGCCAACCAAAAACCCCATTTCTAACAATTGGTATATATAACCTTACCACAGTAAATAGTAAGAGTACTTCCACTAGTGGTAGGCGCACGAGGAGTGATACTAGGGAGATCACTTTGGTCCTGAAGAGGAGCTTAGGGGTAAACTCCAAAACATGTAGACCACTAAGGAGTACAGAGGGGGGTATTTTTAACTTACCAAGACCCCTCCACTCCTATCCTTTTCTAGCATCCACATCGCTGATACCAACAGTGCTCCCATGTATTCCGTCGGTCGCAGCACGCCTCGTTCTGCAGCAGAATGGGAAGAATCCCAATGATGAAGCATGCCACCAAGGGTAACCCTGGTGGGTAAGGGTTTTTCAAACAAAAAAACTTTTTTTTCTGTGGAAGTTTTCCCTGTCTGGTTGGGTCTCTAAATACGTTCATTTAATCATTCAAACTTCTTTACAACATGACAACATTGTATTTGATTCGAAATTTAAAAAGGAATGTCTCATTATGACTCAGAATACAGGGTACACAAATGTTAACAGATAGTTTTGGATTTCATTTGCAGGTTTTTTCTTGTTTCTTTTTTCACTTCACTTGGTATCTTTCGTTTTTAGGTGTGACTTTTGCCAGCGCAGCTAGAGAGACCTAATGGTAACATTATACGCATAGTGGGCTTTAGGTCCGCCTCATTGAACCATTTGACTCATCCAGCCTTGGTTTGAGACTGTCAATCATGCCTTGGCTCATCTAAGTGGATTATTTATCTCTCACCTTATGCCATTGGTTGCTTGGATGCATCCTTCTGCTGCTACTTGAGTGCTTGCATCGAACTGGTTGATGTATTACTTTACGACTATAGCCTTTCCTGCGCCTGCTGGCTCCGCCTGTTTGTCTTACTCTAATGTTCTCGTGCTGCATGTGTTAGCACATTAAACCTAGATCTGGTGTCAATGCTTACTTTACCAGCATGTACATTTTGCTTATTAGCTTTTAGTATTACATCTAGTAACGCTTTCTCTCTGCTAACTTGTTTTTATTTTGCTTTCGCCACCTTTTGGTGATACTCTTTTCTTTAGAATCGGACCACACACATTAAGAATAAATTCTTTACACTAATAGTAGAAGCCTGAAAAGATGACCAATTGACATAGGCAATGAAAGCATAAAGAATATTTCATGATTAGTTCCAAACAGATGCGTAGTTGCTTTAAAGAAAGATACACCACATGCTGATTTTAAATGTCACTCTGTTGTGATTACTTTGGTGTGGGCTTAAAGGCCTATGAATTGTCTTTTTCAGGGTGCATTACAATTAAGATAATGCAAGGGTGAAGACAGTTTTCTTATTTCTTGTTTGTAAATATGGTTATCCAGGTTAATACCTTTGTAAGTTGACAATCATGGCGACACATGGAAGGTCCTGGTCAGGCCTGCCCATTCTTAAGCAGGTTAGTGATCGAAAAAAGGGCTGAGCATACTGAGTGGCTCCATAATAAAAAGTAAGCTGCAGACAATCTCATTGTTCCCTAGCCCAAATCGGTTCTTGCAATTTTCAAACAATATTGCTTCAGAGCTAGTGAAAATACCTGCAACTATCTTGAAATCGCCTTTCCTCTATTTAGCACATGTCTGCCCCTGATGGCTGTTAGAAAGTTTGGATTGTATAGTGGATTTTACTGGTGACCTGTTGCACAGATTGAAGGGCCTATCCCTTCTCAGCAACCAAATATCTTCCAAATTAGCTCCACACAATACAATATGATCCACGTGGACCCACTATTTGTGGTTTGTGTATAAAGGATAAGTAACAAGTTTGCTTGGGGAACTGTGAGATTCCACAGTCAATGAGTGAGACTTTAGATCATGCATCTGTCCTTTTGCAGCACATCTATCAGGTTAAAGACACTGTTTGAGGGCTTCATGACTACAAGAGTATGTGAGACCTGGTGTCGGCCATGTATAACCTCCGTACAGCCCCTAAGCTTTTGCAAAAATGGAACTACATGCAGATGTGGAAGAGGAGCTTAGGTGTTTAAAATGACCTTTTCACATCCACAAGAAGTGGATGTGAAAATGAGGGCAATTTTGCTGTTTATGCATCTGCCTCCCACAAGAATTCCTCATTCTGGGCAATGAAGAATGCAAGGAACAACAGGATTATTGCGCTGTCTAGCACTATCAGGGTCAGCCAACCATTTCAAAAGGTGAAGCAGAACTCTATCCTTTGATACCTTAGCTAGCAATGCCAGCATCATTTGAATCATTACCTGCCAAATGAATGTCCAAAGGTGTCTCTGTGGTCTCTAAAACATACTACTCATTCCTTATTAGGAGGACTAAATAACTAAATACATTGAGGAAACAATGGACCATGGTGATGTTTTAACAGCTGATATGTTCTTCCACCTTGAGACAAATGATTTCTGCCATCAGGTCAGGTTTGACCTTATATGCTGCACAATTTTGGGTATGTTATCTCCATGCAGGCTCCCCACCTCAGAGTCATAATAATTCCTCAGTACTTAACCAATTTTCCCACTATTCCGAAGGAGACTGCCCACATATTTCTGACACATCCTTATCCTTTAGGTTGAATGGTAGGAGTCTGGACTTCTTCCCATTGATATTAAAACACACTGCAGCGCAGTTGACGCAAAGTACCTCCATTAGGACTTGAAGAGATGTGTACTGTCGTGAGGTCTTCTTGGGCCCACTTTGGTTCTCCATCGTAGCTGAGCCTTATATTTGATTTTTTATATGTTTTTAGCTGACATTGCATTAGCAATTACGTTTTACACACTTTATGCTTGCATGATACTACTCAGGTCTCTGTTTTCCATAACCTGGCAGTTGGCACACCATATCAAGCCATAATCAAAGACAAAATGGTCATTGAGGCCAAGACTCAATAGCGTGCAACTGAGAAGCTTCCAACCCAACCATGCAAAAGCTTCTTCCGTATTCACCAAAAGCAAAATCATGATTGACTTTCCTGTACATTGTACATGCTGCTTGTTTTTAGTTAGCTTTTCTCAACATGTAATCTGTACACTCTGTTCAAGGCTAAGAACACAGTACAAGATATCCAAGAGCCGTTCGGAGTCAGCTTCTAATATCTAGACATATCATTGCATCAGAGCTGTACCTCTATCTCAGGGTGGGGTTGATTATTTAATCTGTGCACTGCCCCAGAGGGGTGAGAGAAGCACTCTGGATGCTACTGTCCTGGAACAATTCCTGTTTGACATGCAGCTCTGATGACGCTAATCTCTCACCTTTCAGAGAAGATTGCCAACTTCACTATGGCCTGGCACCCTGGCTCAGCTCTCCAGGTATGAGGGCCTTAGTCTATTCCATTAGATCAGGGACAGGCATAGGGTACACCCACTATGCTCTCAGATTATAGATAGTTCTAGGTAGGAAGATAAACATCTAAGATCACCATGGTTAGACTGTTCATTCTTTTCACCATGTTAGTAATTCTGGTTGCAATGCTTTGTTTCATCTGAATAATAATAACAGCTCATGCTGTCTATTGAAGAATACAATTATTTCAATAAATGTTGAAAACATTTATTCATATCTTTCTTCTGTTTACTCTGGGCAGGCATGAGTAAACAACGAAAAGGGTAAAATCTGTTTCCACAACTTTCTTGGGAGTCAGAGTGTCATGTTCGAGGTTGCTGTAATCATCTGTTACCCTGGGAAGATTGGGGTTCAGGTGAGGCACTGTGAGCTAGCTAGGAATTGGGTCAGCAGTTACTGATGGTGTAGATGGACTCAGTCCTCCTGTCCTGAAGATAGTCCTTATATGAAATCCTACCTTTTTAGTGGGAACCGTATAACAATTCAAGTACGTGAGAGACAACAGAATATCACCTGTAAATGCCAAGTTTATATAGGTTCTTTCCCCCCAATTGTAGTGCCCCATATCCTGGTATAATATGCATTCAGCTAGGAGTTCCGTGGCCACAGCAAATAGGAGAGGGGAGATTGAATACTCTGGTTTCATGCCACTAACCAACCTGAAGTAAGATGAAAGGTCTCTGTTTTCCATAACCTGGCAGTTGGCACACCAAATCAAGCCATAATCAAAGACAAAATGGTCATTGAGGCCAAGACTCAATAGTGTGCAGCTTATTCTTCCGTATTCACCAAAAGCAAAATCATTATTGACTTTCCTGTATACTTGGTGTGGTTTCCAACAAGAAGCAGCAACTTCTGTACATTCTCATATGTCTGGCTCCGGCAAACAAACATAGCATGATTGGGAGAACCAATGTCTTCAAATTCAAGACGGTCATATAGACTTTCACATGCATATTCAACAGTGTAATGGACATATATCTATAAAGTGCATTTTTCCTTTTCTTCCTGGTAAGAGGCTGGCCAGTCTTGTAATGGTTACCAGAGGTACTTACACCTTGTACCCGGTCCAGTTATCCCTTATTAGTGTAGAAGAGGTGTTTCTAGCAGCTTAGGCTGATAGAAGGTAGCTATGGCAAAGCAGCTTAGGCTGAACTAGGAGACATGCAAAGCTCCTACTATACCGCTTATATCATATGCACAATATCATAAGAAAACACAATACAAAGAGTTACTAAAAAAAAGTTACTTTATTTTTATGACAATATGCCAAAACTATCTTAGTGAGTACCCTCAGTAAGAAGGTAAGATATATACACAAGGTATATGTACACCAACCAAAATTAGGTAAGTAAGAGCAAGAAAAGTAATGCAAACAGTGTAGAATTACAATAGTTTGCAATAGGCAAGCATAGGTATAGGGCCAACACAAACTATATATTCCACAAGTGGAATGTGAACCACGAATGGACCCCAGACCTATGTGAGCTTGCAGAGGGTCGCTGGGACTGTAAGAAAACAGTGAGGGTTAGAAAAATACCCCACCCCAAGAACCTGAAAAGTAGAAGTAAAGTACACCTACTACCCCCAGAGAGCACAGAAGTCGTGATAGGGGGATTCTGCAGGAAGAACAAACACCAGCAGTGCACTGACAACGGATTTCTGGACCTGAGTACCTGTAAGACAAGGAGACCAAGTCCAATAGTCGCGACAGTGTCCAGGGGGGACAGGAGCCCAGGAAACCCCGGATGAAGGTGCAAGGAAACTGCCTCCGGTTGGAAGAAGCTTGGAGTTCTGCAAGAAAGAAGAGGACTAGGAACTTCTCCTTTGGAAGATGGATGTCCCACGTTGCGATGAAGCTTGCAGAGGTGTTCCCACGCAGAAAGACCGCAAACAAGCCTTGCTAGCTGCAAGGGTCGCGGTAGAGGTTTTTGGGTGCTGCTGAGAACCAGGAAGGACCAGGATGTCGCCTTTTGGAGGAGGCGACAGACGGGGCGCTCAGCAACTCAGAGAGCCCTCACAGAAGCACCCGCAGAAGTACCCCAACAGGCACTTGGAAGAAGAGTGAACCGGAGTCCACGCGAAGTTACAAAAGGGGGTCCCACGACGTCGGAGGACAACTCAGAAGATTTTGCACTGCAGGATGGAGTGCTGGGGACCTGGGCTAGGCTGTGCATGAAGGAAATCTTGGAAGAGTGCACAAAAGCCGGAGCAGCTGCAAATCACGCGGTATACAGCTTTGCAGTCTAGCGTGGGGAGGCAAGGACTTACCTCCACCAAACTTGGACTGAAGAGTCACTGGACTGTGGGAGTCACTTGGACAGAGTTGCTGTGTTCCAGGGACCACGCCCGTCAGGATGAGAGGGGACCCAGAGGACCAGTGATGCAGTCTTCTGGTGCCTGCATTAGCAGGGGGAAGATTCCGTCGACCCATGGGAGATTTCTTCGGAGCTTCTGGTGCAGGGTGAAGGCAGGCTACCCCCAGAGCATGCACCACCTGGAAACAGTCGAGAAAGCCGGCAAGATTAGGCGCTACAATGTTGCTGGTAGTCATCTTGCTACTTTGTTGCGGTTTTGCAGGCCTCCTGGAGCAGTCAGCGGTCGATCCTTTGGTAGAAGGTGAAGAGGGAGATGCAGAGGAACTCTGGTGAGCTCTTGCATTCGTTATCTGAGAATTCCCCAGAGGAGAGACCCTAAATAGCCAGAAAAGGAGGATTGGCTACCAAGAGAGGTAAGAGCTTATCAGAGGGGGTCTCTGACGTCACCTGCTGGCACTGGCCACTCAGAGCAGTCCAGTGGCCCCCAACACCTCTGTTTCCAAGATGGCAGAGGTCTTGGACACACTGGAGGAGCTCTGGGCACCTCCCCTGGGAGGTACTGATCAGGGGAGTGGTCACTCCCCTTTCCTTTGTCCAGTTTCACGCCAGAACAGGGCTGGGGGATCCCTGAACCGGTGTAGACTGGCTTATGCAGAGATGGGCACCATCTGTGCCCATCAAAGCATTTCCAGAGGCTGGGGAAGGCTACTCCTCCCCAGCCCTTCACACCTATTTCCAAAGGGAGAGGGTGTAACACCCCCTCTCAGAGGAAATCCTTTGTTCTGCCTTCCTGGGCCAGGGCTGCCTGGACCCCAGGAGGGCAGAATCCTGTCTGAGGGGTTGGCAGCAGCAGCAGCTGCAGTGGAAACCCCAGAAAGGCAGTTTGGCAGTGCCCGGGTTCTGTGCTGGAGACCCGGGGGATCATGGAATTGTCCCCCCAATACCAGAATGGTATTGGGATGACAATTCCATGATCTGAGACATGTTACATGGCCATGTTCGGAGTTACTATTGTGACGCTATACATAGGTAGTGACCTATGTATAGTACACGAGTGTAATGGTGTCCCCGCACTCACAAGGTCTGGGGAATTTGCCCTGAATGATGTGGGGGCACCTTGGCTAGTGCCAGGGTGCCCACACACTAAGTAACTTGGCACCCAACCTTCACCAGGTGAAGGTTAGACATATAGGTGACTTATAAGTTACTTATGTGCAGTGAAAAATGGCTGTGAAATAACGTGGACATTATTTCACTCAGGCTGCAGTGGCAGGCCTGTGTAAGAATTGTCTGAGCTCCCTATGGGTGGCAAAAGAAATGCTGCAGCCCATAGTGATCTCCTGCAACCCCAATACCCTGGGTACCTAAGTACCATATACAAGGGGATTATATGGGTGTACCAGTGTGCCAATCAGAATTGGTGAAATTAGTCACTAGCCTGCAGTGACAAATGTAGAAAGTAGAGAGAGCATAAACACTGAGGTTCTGGTTAGCAGAGCCTCAGTGATACAGTTAGGCACCACACATGGAACACATATAGGCCACAAACTTATGAGCACTGGGGTCCTGGCTAGCAGGATCCCAGCGACACATAACAAACACACTGACAACATAGGGTTTTCACTATGAGCACTGGGCCCTGGCTAGCAGGATCCCAGTGAGACAGTGAAAACACCCTGACATTTACTCACAACCAGGCCAAAAGTGGGGGTAACAAGGCTAGAAAGAGGCTAACTTCCTACATTCCCTTGCTTGTGGATCACAGTAAGGCACACCCTGGACATTGTAGGTGTGACAGAATTCTCTAATATAAATTAAGTGAATAGGTCTATTAGCACAGGGTTATCAATGGACTCAGAGTTATGTAAAATGCGCCAAATAACCCATCTGGCCAGGTAGTTTATTCATTTTCAGCGCCTCGCTGCAGTTTTCATCTCATCCTGTGTGATACTGACACTCAGCTTTCCCTTGACCCACTGTCACCTCAAAGAGTTCCAGTGTTCAGAAATTCTCTCTAGACAGTCCTGATCTGTTTTCCCCAGACTGTACACAGATCCTGATAAAATGACGTCAATAAAACAGCTTTTTACTGTCAAACACAGGTTCACTGTTGGTCCCGCCATATTCCCACTGTATGCTCTGTTAACCTCAGCCTTTATTTTACAAATCAGCAGTAAAATAATAGTATCCGCTTTCTTATGGAACATCTATTTCAAACTCAGTAAGGCTCTCTCTGACATCGATAAAATGCAAACCATTAAGATGGCCTTTAAATCTCATAATTTCCCTGCAGGCCATAGCTTTGAACTTGCTTCCAACATGGTAACTGCCTGTTGTACACACAGCGGAGACCTTCCCCGTCTAGCAGCCATTGTTTATTTAAGATATGAACATGCCCCATTAGGATCACGTTCATTAGAACCCAATTTTACTATTCCAACCTGCAGTGTCCTATTTAAATCCAGGCATCCATGATAAACCTCCTAATTTCTGGTCTGTTGATCACATCTTTCAGAATGTTTTTGCCCAGCTTCCATTTCCTAACCCTTAGCACCGTAGTCTTGAAGTAAAGTGTAACTGCCTGAGATAATGATCATAATCATTTCGGCCCTCTGACCCACCTATTCATTTAGCAGACACTAGTATGTCACTTATTCTGCTTACGCTATAAAAGAAACTGTGAACAAATGAATAGATTGAAAAATGGTATTCTCCCTACTGTGACCCAGCCAATGCTTTTACCAGTTCTTATTTGGAAAACCCTGCAACTTGATCAGAAACATATGGTATCATTGTTTCGGGAAATAAGCCACCACCCATGTAATAGCTTAATATCCGACCACACTAGTCAGCAACAGATACCTGTCCTCCTTATCCACTACACTGTCCATTATGGTGAAATTCGCTCACTTATGAATCAGATAAGCAATCTTACATGTCTTTGTTTTTGCTGTGGCATGGTGCTTTACGACGTACCAATTCCTGGAAAAACTATGCATATCTCCTCCCAAAAATGGGCTTCTCATATCGCCACAACATTTGTGTTCTCTTTTTTTATAAGGAGGGTATCCTAGACTTCTTAGCTGGGGAGTTTAGCCCCTTGACATTTAGTGATAAGGTATTGAAAACAGTGAGATGTAGAAGAATCTACTATCACATTTCCAATTTGAGCACTACCGCCCACTTGCACTCCATTTCCCAACTGACCAAAGCAACAAAGTACACAACACAGCAGAGTATTAAACCTTATGGTTGAATGTTCCCAAGATTAGCACTGTACCACCTTTGCACGAAAATTAAAAACATCACACATCCATTCTGCACCAGTTCCTTCCCTCAGGGGCTTACTGTCTCACCTTGCCGTATCACAAGTAATACAAGGGCGCTGAATACATGATCACCATCTGTATCAAATCTCAAGGGCACCCTTGAGAAGTGGGTTCCCTGTGGTTCACATGGTCACTCAAGCATCCCTCCAGTCAAGTGGCTCAACAGGTCCCCAGATGACAATAGCCAGGAGCCTGTCCCCTAGGAGTTAGTCCCAAAATAGATGTGGACACAAATGACACATACTATATCAATAAGTCACACCTCTTTTCATTCTTGAGGATATTCCAAGACACCCCATTAAGTTCACAAACTCCTTGCCTGCTTCAGGCTTTTGATCCAAAACCTTAAGTTCAGGAGAAACCAGTTGATTTCAGCCATCCCATAAAAGTGATCTGGTGTTCCAGTTCTAGGGGTCCTCTCCTCCTGGAGTGCTAGTGTACCTCCTTCACGGGCTACACTCCAACAGACTGGTCAGTCTCCTGGCTCAATGAACTTGTGTGGTCGCATTGTGAATTGCATTTACTCTACTTTGATGTTACATGATGACCTACATGGTTAAGCTGTAATTGCTGGCCACTTGTCAATGTCCATCTAAGGAACATCATGCTGCTCTTGAGAATCCCCAAAACAGACTTTAAGGACTTCTTCTTAAACAACATACTCAGTACCGTTCATGCTTTTCTTAGGATGGATTCCTTCTGCTGAAACAAGTACAGTGAACAAGGACGTCTGAGTTCTCCTGGCAGACCTACCCTTCTTGGATTGGATTCTTGGATGGCGCACTGTCGATGTGGATCATTACTTTTCCTTCATGTGCCTAACTTGAATGAAGATAAAGCCCATATAGACAGAACATCATTCTTATTCTACCTCGTACTTGACATTACAGACTCTTTTAATGCCTCTTCTTGCTGTGTTCTTCTGATTCTCACACGTGAGGTTCAGCAATTCACTATGTGCCTTCACTGACATCATGCATAATTCAGTGATCCTGCTCACATTCTACACCTCCTGCAACTTCTGTACAGTTTTTGCTCCAATCTGCGAAATGACCAACCAGAGAGTGAGGATAACCACTGAAAAGCTCTTCCACACTCCTTCCATTTCTTACTTAAGATCCTTCTTCCTTCCTTTCTGTAAATACAGAGGGCAGGACTTGAGATGCAATATGTTCAGTGATCATAATCTTTCGTTTTCTAATTACCAAATCACCTTCACAAGTCTAACTGTCGAGTAACTTTCAATCACACTTTGTCTCCTTTGTCTTTCTATGTGTAACATGCAGAGATAAGGGCT
The DNA here is from genome assembly GCF_031143425.1 of Pleurodeles waltl. Taxonomy (NCBI): domain Eukaryota; kingdom Metazoa; phylum Chordata; class Amphibia; order Caudata; family Salamandridae; genus Pleurodeles; species Pleurodeles waltl. Next base: position 582,493,893 of record NC_090440.1, on the reverse strand, counting down.
GTGTCAGCTGCCTTACGGTTAGAGTGCTCATTGTCAGCATACAGCTTTGTCCATGTTCAGGAGCATTAGTGGCAGGATGGCTGTTTACAGTTGACCAATCTTATCCACAACTGGGGGGATGCATTGTCCCCCAAGACCTTTATAGTGCCCGGGAGCAAAGTGTATGGGGATAGGTGCAAACAATCATGTCTTAATGTATGCCACAGCATGAATGACCTTCACTACACCCTGTGTACAGGGGTAGAAAAGGGTTGCAGTCCCGCTTACTATGTCCTTCCTTCAGGTGTTGGAGGCCATACAGAACCATCACGGAACAATGCAACCCATGAAGATTCCATCTAACAGCAAAACAAAGCATAATTCAACAGTCATAATCCTCAAAACACCACGAAGGCTTCCCCCATTACCAAAGTTCGTCTGCAGCCTCTGCTCTCTTTCCACAGCCAGGTGGTGGGGTAATGTTCAGGCATTTACACCACATCTTCCCGAGTCAGGGATCACTGGAAAGAAATGAATGAGCAGGACAGAGCTGCGAGCCATGTCACCACTCAAGGAGCACATAGATATCTCCTCAATCACATCACATTTATGACAGTGGCATACCATAAGCCCCAGACGCCTCTGCGGTACGGGGGGCCCTGAGCTTCAGGTGGCCCCCTCAGCAAATCTGGTGGGTGCTGTGCTGGGGAGGGGGCACTCTCCATGTACTTTGCAGGGGAGTTCCCTCAAGTTTTGCTATGGCACTGACTTATGATGTACTATGACTCCACCAGTCACCTATCTATACCCTCAAGCCTGACAGTTCTCAGACTCGGGTCTCCCCCTTCTCTTCAAGAGCAATTGTGAACCACAAGTGGGGTGGAGCAGAATCTGCAAATGTCTTTGCCCTGGAGTTTGACATAAACTCGTTCTCCTAATCCACCCATCCCATTTTCTCACTCAGTCCACTCTAACCTGTCAACTGTGGCCCCACTGCACATCTCAGCAATAGGTCCTCAAAGTGCCAGCATGGTCACCCTATCTGAGACAGAGTCCTCCATGTCACCATCTTTTCAGCTGCAAATTATGCACAGGATAGAGGAGACAGTCGCTCTCAATAGAGCAGCTATTCAATGGAGCTCTTCGTACCATAATCCTGTCAATTGCGTCTGACCTTTTGACTGTGGATTTTTTGTAAATAGCTGTGGGAAAAGAACTTGCATCGAGCTAGAGTATCCTTAGCATAGTGTGCATGAACTGTGTTCACTTGGATTGCTAATACAATATTGATTTTACTAGGCATTATAAGGGTGATTTCTGGTTCCCCTGTTATTTACAGAATCACGCTAAACCCGTAAACCAAGGAGTCTAATCACCTTACTTATACAAGAAGTAATCTCTATCAAGTGACCATCTACCTATTGCAGAACAATTTTCCTGGCAACTATACAAAGGACAGCTGTCACAACAGGTGTAAGGTGCATTTTTTTCAATATTGCTACTACAATGCATGCTCTTTGCACAAAATCTCAGTTTTGTAGACTCATGGAAATACCAAGGGAAAAGAAAAAAACAAAGCCAATAACTTTTTATTCCAAAGAAATGTTTTCTCAAGCTTCTCTATTACACAGAGAACAGCTATGTCATGGACAGAAGAATTGTTATCGTACCTCACCCGCAGACTGGGAATGACATGAGTAGCAGCTGGTTTCTTTCACACACACTGAAAAGTACGGCATTGGCAGCAGAAGTGCATGTTTTTCTCACATAATGATCAAGGCTAGCTTAGGAAGCATTAGTACACACTGAGCAGGAATAGCACGGCCGCATCAGTGCAAACATAACCCTTCTTCTCCACACATGGACACTCAACAGGTATAACATGTGCACATGGCTTGCCATCTTTAGTGAATCACAAGGCATATGAATTCATAGTGTAAAAAAGCAGATCTCTTGCTATTGGTTTGTGAATTGATTTTGTGGTATGAGTAGTATTTCTGTAGTACTAACTTACGTACTACTAAATGTTGCTGGGAAGTTGGGAACAGGTTGTCAGTGCAAGGTTCTGACCATTCACATATCAGTGAGATTTTACACACAAGAGTGACACATTTTCAGTCCAGTCTGGGCTGCAACTGCCTTTGTGAACGTATCAGCCCAGTTGGGCAGTAAGTGTCCTGGTAAACCTATGAGCGTGGTTGGGGACTGTATCTGCGCTGACGATGGCTAACATCACAGCATGACCCGCATCTACCTCAATGACCCTTCCTATCAACACCTGCTTTGAAGAGCATTGGCAGTAAATCTACAGTGGACTGAAGCCAGGTGGCTACTTGAGAAGAGATGCAGGAAAGGTCCGGGTACTTCAGTGTCTTCTGAGGAATGTCTCCAACTACAATCTTTATCTACGGGAGGGGCATGACGATGGTCAGACCAGGCTACCAGATCCAGGCTAGTAGAGCATAAGAGACTCAAAAATTAACTAGGAGATTCAGAAATTAGCTGAAATTCCAACCACTGAATGACAGTCCTTTGGTTTCATCCAAAACGTGAATGACACTGGAAGCTAAATTAATCGCTGAAAGGGGCTGATCCATAGCCAAATCTATGCGTGCTATACTATGGCTGATCCTAAATGTTAATGACAAGCCAAGCAACCAGTGGATGAAGGAGCTGACCAAAAGAGACTGTGTCTGTATATATGTAATATTATGCTTTATATTTTATTGAGTACATTATGTCTGGCTAGGAAGCTAAGACTATCTCTGGCCCAGACCTAAACAACGACTGGCAAAGCCAAAGGATCACGCGTACAGAAGCTGGTGTGATTGTTATTATCTTTCTTTCTTATTGGAAAGACATGTCACAGAAAGAAAAAGAAAAAAAAACAGGCCACAATTTAAACATGGAAGTCATATGGATGGAATAAGTATCGGCATTGAAAAATTAACCACTACATATTATTTTAACAGTAAGGATGTTTCCTATCCTAAATTGTACTTAGAACACGTCTGAAACCTCGTGTACCTTTAATGCACATCACAGGAAAAAAGGATTCTTGAAAGGCACAAAGAAACGCTCCAATGGCTTTGAATTGTCGTAGCCTGAAGGCATAGTTTAAATACATAAACAGGACTATAAAAATAATGAAACGATTAAAGCATGGAAAGAAACAAGCATTAGCAAAGTAAAGTATTGGCCCATCAATCCTGGTAGTAAAGTGCACATCCTTGCCCTATGCAGTACGCTACGGTAGGTGGGAGCAAAATGTGAATTACACCTGCACAGACAACGAAAGAAGAGGGCTGACCCAAAGTCTATATGTTCGTGTGCATTTTGTTGTTGTTATTGTTTTTATTACATGGTGCTGGTAGGGAAGCTGAAGCAGGCTCTATGGCACACTGAACAATGAGCTTATTATTAGGACTATAAAGTGAGTTGAGTGGTAATTGTGGTCTGAACATCTGCACCTTTATTTGTTCCACACAATGCCTTTTGATCATTGCCAGCATGGCATGTACGTACCCACTTCCAAAATGAGACAGCCAAGAGGTGGAGCAGAGGGGTGTCGGTGGGGGATGGGGTGGGGGTTAGAGACAGAGACTGAGAAAAAGAGAAACAAAGAGAGAGAGAGTTAGGGAGCGAGAAAGAACGGGCAGAGAGAGAGAGAGAGAGAGATCGATCGGGACAATAGAGTGCCTCCAATACATGGATGGAAGAGTTATGTTAGATGTCCACTGGCAACCCTCTGTGGCATTATGTGGAAGTTGTTTAAACAAGTACTAAATTCTGCGCTGATCGGGACGCAAGTGATGGGTGAAAGGTCATCAAAGGAGACTGGCGACGTTAACACCCGTTCCTCAAACCCTGGGAGCCAGATCACTGCCAGCCTCTGTACTAGCATCATGAGTCTGAATAGTACAATGCCCATCAGTACAACTTTGGTACACCAGTACACATGATTAGGCGATTCCAGCCCCATGTGAGCTGAGGTTTTCTGAACCAGGTCCCATCATTCCCATGTATCCAACAGACAGAGTTACATGAAGGGCATTTACCCCATGAGGTACCCCTCTTTTTCCATGTGAACTACAAATGTGGCAAGACGTGGTATGCCATTCCTCAATGTGCAGGCTGGAACTGGCAGACAGGTACATCTACAATTGAGCAAGGCCATACTCTTTTTAATCATTATGTGATGATTTATTGTCTTACAAAATAAGCAGAATTCGGGAGAACAGGATGACTGAAGAAGACAAAGGAGTCTATCAAGTGTGAGATTACATGTTTAGATCCTTAAGAGATTTCATTTAGGCTCTGCATGGGGAAGGGTGCATGAGTTTCTCAAAGTGATTGGATAAACTTAAAATCTTCTTTAAATACGTTTCATTATTTAGAAAAACTAAGTATTTTACAAAGGAAATACCTATAATTCTGTTTGACAGGGTAATAGAGGAGGGAAAGTAAACACTAGTAAACCCAAGAACAAGGACTCTTGAAGAATAGTGTAATGGAACAGCTTCTTTAGCGTATCATTGATCCATTAAGAAAGGTAAATCAATTTTGAATTAAAAATCGTGATAAGACAAATTCCGTTCCTAATAAGTAGTTGATGCATCCATTAAACAGTACTAACAATAAGGAAAGCATGACTGATTTCAACTCAGTAATCACAGCCATGCTGTAATAGGCGGTATGCCACAACATCTCCTTACAATACACATCCTTGTGCTGAAAGCATGTGTATTGTGCATTACATGTATAATGTCTGTGTCTGAAATTATCAATCCTTAGGGCAGTTTGGAAATTGGGTAGAGCACGTGGTACTGAGGGTGGACATACAAGCACATAAAGATGAGGTAGCACAAAGGGTAAACAAAGAACACACAGGCAAGCCCCACCACCACACAAATAGTGACCAACAGCAACAATGAAAATCTTTCACACTGTCGTATTTGTATAGCACTTACACACTCAAGTATCAGGCCAAACAGAAATAGCAACTGTGTGCTACAATAGGATGCATGACAAAGTTATGTATAAATATCTGTAATAAATATAGGTTGCACGTGTGGGAACCAGGACAGTCAGGAGTCTCTGGGCTCCGATTTTATCGAACACAGTGTTTTTTTTTTACCAATGGTTACCTGGTGTTTAACATCATTTTCGAACCAAAACTGAGTGCCAGGTACATCACTTTAGCACCTGACTCTCAGGCTGGTAAAGTCGCACAGTGCAAGACTTACTCCGGGAGGTGGTTTGGTGTAAGATACTCGGAATTCCAGAAACAACCATTACCAGTTAATAATTAAATGTCCTACCAACTGTTGCTCTTTTAAAAAAGATGTATAAGTACTCAAAACTCACACCAGGAAATACTGAATATAACTTTTCAGAAGCATTAAATTATACCATATAGTACTAATACTCTTCAGTAAGCACTGGGGATACAACCTATGATGATCCAATGGGATAACCTCGTGGGCCTCCAGGTGAACTCTTTGTTTGATAGTTCAAGTCTCTGGGGCCTCTTTTGGCTGGGTTTATTGTCTGGAGGGTCCGTGGGAGTGCTTACCAGGTTGTGGGTCAGTATGTCAGAATATATGTTGCTTGGTAGAGCTTCCATCCACCCCCTGAATGTCCCAGACAGACACAGTAACCTTTCTGTTGTCTCTATCCATTGGCAATGTAGACTGTGACTGCATACTGCATACTGCTGGAGGGGCTGTTGCTGAATGTAGTGTACACTGCACTGCCTATGGAGCACAAAGGGCGGTGTCAAAGTTATATATTAAATATGACTTTACAGTGTAATATCCCTAAAAGTTATTTTTACTGTAGCAGGGTTGGCTGTTCCATCAGAAAGCATTGGGATACAATCTTTAGTTTAATAAATAATATCTCACAAAAAACAGCAACACAGTTAATTTATGCACTTTTTGAAATATTTATTACAAACCCAATTTACTGGTGGACTGGGATTTGAAAAAAATATTTTGGAAAGGGTTACTTTTCTAAAAGTTACCTTTGCCCTATGTGAAGTTCCTGCACGCTAAATCTGCTTCTACCTCTTCTGCCAGCCAGTAATTAGTATCTGAATAGGTGTGAACAAGGTGTGCACTTGCTGCCAGGGCAGGGACAAAGGGCTGTGGGTGTGGGGAGGTGTTCTTGTGCCCCTGACAGGTGGGGCTGTAGCCTGGGCTCAAGAACTTGATTATCTTCAACGAGGCCTACATTGTCACAAGCAGATATAACTAACACCCAGGCCTGCACCCTTCCTTTGTCCCCCCAGCCAGACCGACCTGCGTCACAATGGGCTTCTTCTCATCATCGTGTCAGATCCTGTTGTAATGGTGTCAAGAACTGCTTCACAGAGGTTTACACATCACGTTTAGGGTGCACTTCAGAAGGCAAAGACAGGATGCCAAAACGGTTCTTGTGTATCCCATGTCAGGTCCTGAAAAGCTCAGCTTCTTCTACTTGACTTATGCCATGAGGTTGTTGTGGGTATTGGGACCGCTTTGACCTGGATAGCGGTATTATATGTGGGAGGTAAAACATACCGGAACCCAAAGCTCAATTAAATGTGCGAGCACTGAACTCTGAGGCAGAATAATCCTGAAGCCATCTCCGGCCTCTTCAATTAATTTGCAGGCACACCCTGCCCCTTTAGCTCACTCTTGCAGCTTTGTGCTTTCTCCCTTTGTGGTGCTTTTTTGTTTTTCTCTTCCTCCGTCTTTCCCATATGTGCCTTTAGCTTGCAGTAAATGCTTGAGGCAGAAAAATATGTGCCACCCCTCAAAAATAAGTGCTGGTGCCCTGCACTAGAAACCACTGGCTCAAATTAAGCACTGGTGGGAGGACACTAGGATTACCACACTACACTCCCCTTACAAAGACCCATCCACCAGAGTCCAAGTTTAGTGTGGACAAAGACTTCGGACACCTCGAATATGTTCAAAGTCGGTAGGGTTAGTCCTGGGAACCAACCTTTACCCCATTGGTTAGGACATCCCCAGGGGTCCCTCTCCTTCCATTAGCTCATGCCATACATAAATGTGGCATTTCTAGGCACCCATTTTAGAACGCTCCTTGACCCGAGGAACATCAGAAGACTAATGAACCTGTTGCGTGCAACCTGAGAAGATCCTTGGAGGAAAGGATCCCCTCTCTCTCGTGTATCCAGGAAAAAGAAGTGGACTCCAAGGGTTATTAGGGTGGCCTACTGTTCAAGCTACAGGAGTACAACAAGCTACAAGAAGCCTTTCTCACAACTGCCCAGATGTTCAGTGGCAACTTGAGCTGGACTGGACACTGCCAGCAACCATGCGATTCTCTAAGTGCCTCCCCTGAGGTCCTAGTAGGATTTGGAAGTGTACTCCTGTAATGGATTGAGACATAAAGGACTAAAATCAGAAGGCAACATTTTTGCCCAGGACAAACCTGAGAGTCAGCTTCAAATTGCTACGCCTGGGCGAAATTTTAATTACGCCGGAGTAATCCGAGTAATCTGAGTAATTTCTTTAATTTAGTTTTCCTCCTGTGAGGTAAAGCTACCAAAAATAATGCAATTATACCCATTCACATAATTGTAGTAATTTAAGGCATCAATGTTTAGCCAAGTGCACAGGAATAGAACACTAGCTGTTGTTCCTGCTCTGGTGCATTATCCATATTTCCGTACTAAAAAATACATCCTCAGGCTCATTTTGGACACAAGTGTGCATTTTACATTAAGAAAATAGTGCTGAATCAGAGTCACGCTACTTGCATAAATCTGCGTAATCTTGTGTAATTTTGCTGTAATTTCACACAATTAAACAACAGCAAATTACACAAATTACACCCACCCCTACAAAATACCCATAGGTCTTTTACTACCATTGCTGTTGACGGTCATTGGCACACTGGACATCTTGGTCATATTTTGATTTCCAGCATTAAAAATTCATATTTCAGGTTCCCATAATTCGATTTTTGGTGTAATTTTGTTTATTCATTTTTACTCTGTTATCCTAATTTGGTTTGTGATTTTTATTGTCTTGCATTTAGACTTTATTTCTGATTTAGTACTGCGTACTTTACACATTACCTTCAAGTTAAGCCTGCCTGCTCTAAACCATTGCTATCAGGGAGTTGAGCCCAGGTTAATTTAGTGACTTTGAGTTCACCATTTGGTGCTACTTGGAGGTAGCCGATAGAAAATGAAATCTTAGTGACTAAGGACACATGTATCACATACTCTCAATACATGCATCTTCTACACATCCAGAAAGGTGCATACATACAACATTTATTTTCAAAATGGATGGATGACATACCCGAATGAAGTGGACTGGCAAACTAATTTACAAAAAGTTGGGAGACCAGTAATTGACTCTCGCACCCACAGGTAGGTAAATAGTCATGTTTTCCAACATAAAGAGTATCACTGCCACCACTCTCAGTCCTCTACATCTCTGGGACCTGATGTTAGCCAAGCTCAGCAAAAAGAGGGCGCACATAATGTACCTCACTAGACCTGCTCTGGGTCTCAATCCATGTCTCAAAAGTCCCTCCAACACACACGTCTGATTGTCATATGTGCAGAGGTGGGGGTCATAGCTTGCTATGACAAAATCAAGGTAGCAGCGCATACTCTCCAGTGGATCTGTCTTTCCCAACTGCAAGCTATAAAACCATGTATGATCTAAATGTCTGTATTTGCTTAGCAAAGCTTTACAATGTTTTGGGTGGAAGTTTGAATACATGTGTACAATAACAGTTCTTCCTAAAAGATATGGAACATATTACACCAACTTCACTATTATTTGCTTTCCTACAGGAATGTACCAGTAAGTCCTTCTCATGGATCTATATAACAAAAGATGAATTGGGACTGCGTTAGTGGTTGACATACACCTGAGGAAGTGGATGGCGCAGATGGATTTGCAGCTATCCTGTTAGTTGTCTCTCATCTGGAAGCCTTTACACGTTGAACGCAATAAAGAATTTCAGCAGGAAGGCGTCACATTCTTTCCCTATTTGCGAGTTCCAGAGGTCAGAGGCAGCAGACAGATATTGGAGGATTTTGTGTCCTGAGAACCGTACATGAGAAGTCTGCCCAGTGTCTGACAAGAGGGGTACTAACTTCAACTCTTAGTGCACCACGAACCTCTGAAAGTTCAATGTTAAACTATCTTTCTCAGGTAAACCATGGCTATTAACTAAACCGGGACAACTTAGGTTGTTGGACGGGACCATTTCTCAGTTATCACATTTCCTGTGTATAAAGGGCTCTTTGAACTTTACCCCTTTTGACATTTACCTGTTCGAAGCCAAGAGACCACAAGCAATTAACATTTGTTTATATTTCAAGGAAATCTACAACATGATCCATTTTTGTAAAATCTGCCCTTTTGCATAGAAAAATTAGTGGCAAGTGAATTCGCTACCTAGAGGAAATAAATAGTTAACAAAAAATACAAAAATTGACACTACGCTATCTTGGAGTCTCCCAGTTCACAGACAGAGGTGGGTAAAAGGCTCTCTAGGACACACAAACCCAAAGGCTCTTCCTTGCAAGTGGAGGTGGGGGACACTTAAATCATCAGGGCTAGTGCAATATCAACTATCGATATAGAACTAAGGGCCTCATTCTGAGGCCGGCGGGCGGCGGTAGCCGCCCGCCTGGCGGGAACCGCCATATGGCCGCTCCGCGGTCGAAAGACCGCGGAGGCCATTCTGGCTTTCCCGCTGGGCTGGCGGGCGACCGCCAGAAGGCCGCCCGCCAGCCCAGCGGGAAACCCCTTCCCACGAGGAAGCCGGCTCCGAATGGAGCCGGCGGAGTGGGAAGGTGCGACGGGTGCAGTTGCACCCGTCACGAATTTCAGTGTCTGCTAAGCAGACACTGAAATTCTTTGTGGGGCCCTCTTACGGGGGCCCCTGCAGTGCCCATCCCATTGGCATGGGCACTGCAGGGGCCCCCAGGGGCCCCACGACACCCCATACCACCATCCTGTTCCTGGCGGGCGAACCGCCAGGAACAGGATGGCGGTATGGGGTGTCGGAATCCCCATGGCGGCGCAGCGGAAAACCGGCGGGAGACCACCGGTTTTCCTGTTCTGACCGCGGCCAAACTGCCGCGGTCAGAATGCCCTGCGGGGCACCGCCAGCCTGTTGGCGGTGCTCCCGCCGACCCCGGCCCCGGCGGTCCTTGACCGCCGGGGTCGGAATGACCCCCTAAATGTGTATACAAAGAGAAACATAAATCAGTAAAAATGGAGTAAATAAATTCCACTGGAGGTTGATGGCTGAAATTAGAAGCAACAGGAGTACAAATGAAAGCAAGAATGGCCAAGTGCTAATGTCCTTGACAAAACATTTCTTAAACTGTGCCACTAGACTTTTGTGGCAGAGGAGGACCACATTTTTAAAACTTTTATTTACTTATTGTCTTACATAACACAAAATCCATCACAACAAGTTTCAGAACGCTGTACAGTGTGTACAATGCATACAATGTATATTTAGAAACAGAAAATCACCTACTTATCGCTTGTGGTAGCATATGAACAAACATCAGTGGTATATATGCTTTTCTCACATTTTTACAGAGGCTATATTTAAAGCACAAGTGACATGCACATAAAATACAGAAGGAACAACTATGCTACAGTGAAAACAAAACGGAAGGTACAACTATACTGAGTTGAACACCAGCACATTGGTCTTACACACACTTCAGGTATCAAGTAATTATATGGGAGAAGGTGAGATATGTACATTGCAGTCGGTTGTAGAGCACCAACAGGAAAACATATGTGGTCGCAAGTGGTTGGGAGACAGAAACGTTAGAGATGCATTGAGCAGAAAGGTGCAAAAAGCAACAAACCAGCATATGATGGCAATAGCATTATACAAGTTGTTGTGCTGAGTACAAGTAGAGAAAGTCTTCAAGGGATGAAGATAAAACAGATAAAGATATTACGTAATGACACAACAGGATCTACCTACTTAAAGACATATAGGGGAAGGGTGGCAACAGAAGCCTTTGATGATGGAAAAGAGCAGGGTATCTCAGAATTATACAATACAAGGCAAGAGAAAACAGAAGTCAGTTTGAGAGCAGCAAGAAGGATCACATACTAGGCTGCAAGTGGATGAGTGCAGAAAAAGTGGATAGAAGAGTGAAGACAAAAGGTGACAAACTGAACATGCAGTTGATGAACAGCAGAAACAAGCACATACTGCAGAAGCACGCACAAGTTGACCCTAGTGTTAGGCAGATACATTCTCAAGCTGAAAACAAGTGGAAGGCATCTACTATGGTTGAAAGTAGATCAGACAAGGGAAGGGATTGGAGCTCAAATTTGAGATAGACAATAACATTTTCCAAGACAAGATGATAAATACAGAGTGACGAAGAAGACTATGAGACTGAAGAAGCCTAGGCCTATTGGAAAGGTAGAACACAGTGCAAAGTGTTGCACTGAGAGTCGTGAGGTTATAATTCTGAGTACATATATTTCCCAAAGAGCATGTTACAAGAAAGGATATGAATCTCTGAAAGGGGGGTGGAATTTGTGGAGTGAGAGTTGCTGGAAAACGATCTCAAAAGTGTGGAATTCTTCTTAAAGTATGGGGTGACATTTTCTAATTTTGCGGCAAAAGGAGTGAAAGTCTCCCATTACTCATAGCTTCTGGAGTGATATTATGAAGTTTGGATTTTTATAGCTTTGTGCATGTGGTAGGCATTTCTTCTATAGCAATATGCCTTCATTGGGAGCAATTGTAAGTAGGTAAGTAGAAGGGTGAATAGAAGAGTGATGTGGCCCAGTTTCTTAGTGTTCTTGAGAAATCAGGCACCAGCATCAAGAACAGCTGTACATGAGGTCAATCTGCTTTTCAGGAGACTAGTGAGAAGGGCATAACCATAGATAAAACAGAAGACTACCATAGACTCAACTGGTAACTTCAAATCATGTGAGGAGACTCAAACCAGATAAATACAGTTGCTGGGTCACAATTGAGGGTAAGGAGAAGAAAATCAGTCTTCAAGGCATACATTTTAGATGATTTTGCTCCATATATTTGTCTCAGGGAAGTGTAATATGATATAAACCCCGAACTCATGGGTGTATTGATGAAACATGATGCCAAGAACCTTAAATATAAGAACATAGGAGGGAGAGAGAAGCAATCAAAAAATGGACCACCCTCAACTTCCCTTTAGTATTACCATCCTTTACACAAGAGAGGGGAGCCTCGCAGATAGCAAACTCTAAATGTTAATAGAGTTTCCAAGTCACAGGTCTCAATACATACCAATGTGGAAAGGGATCTGCACCCGGGTAAAACAGTGTAACCCTTGCATCACATGTGGCATTGTTTAGTAAATTATGTGTCAAAGAAAGCCAAATAATGGTGACGACTAAGGCTAATTATGTGGTATATTACTTGATTAAGGTGAATTTGTGCAACAAATTCTGTGAAATTATCATCCAGCTATTTTAACAAATTCTCATTTTAATGCAAGTGGGATCTCAGCACTGATTCCTTAAAAAGAAATGTACATTCAACAGATATTCTTAAAATGTTCCTGCACGAAGCCCGGAGGATTTTATTGAAACTGTCCTCTCCAGAGGAAAAAAGACTGTAAAACATATCCATTGTTGCACTCAGCATAACATAAACCTACATACTTCTCATAATTAAAGGTGTGCCTATTGTGTCTGCCCATGCAAGTTGTGTTCTAAAACGTTAATAAGTTTAACGTTCACTTTACATTCGCATGACGTGGCCTCTGTTTGTGTTACTAGTATGCACCTCAGGAATCAAGTCATACAAATGAACACTTTCAATAGGGAAACAAACATTTGCATAACAACGAAGAAATAATTCTTTGCAATTCGAATTACCTTAAGTAAATGTGTATTGTCATGCTGCAAACAGAAGCCATTGCCCCACCCCATCAACCAAGTGGGGTGACACTAGTGAACAAGTGTCATCTCCTTAAATATTTGGATAAAGCAATCAATAGCGCAAAAACTAACTAGGTCATGTTTGCAAACTTTCAGTGACCGAATTGTATCACATGGGCATGATGGGTGATTTTAACTTTCTTCTTTTAACCTGATGGATAGAATTTACAGGTAACCAGATAGTTGAGCTTGCCTAAGATTATAGTCTTTATTTCCCTGGGGATTTAAATAAATATATGCCTTCCTTTTTCATTATTTTGTAATAAATCGTGCATACAAAATGTGTTAATCAAGTATAGTTAAAAGCTGACTTGTTTATCGATTTATTTATTGAAATTGTGTACCATTGCGTAGTCTTCCTTTTGGGTAGAAAAATAAAATAAAAAAATGAAAGTCTTTTGGGCTGTTCTGCTACAGACATAATTACTTTTTGTCAAAACCTGCAAATTATACAGCAGAGTTTTAACTATATGGCAAGTGTAGCAAATGCATATTTCTATGGAAAAGCAAGCACTGGGAAAGCCAAAAGGTCTTGCCCTTGGGAAGTATTGGCTTTACCAATACCTATTAGCCATGCTGCATTCGAAGAAAACATTTTTGCCGATGCTGGGCAGTAAAGACCAAAACAAAATAACAAAGAAAAGACTTGATGATGAAGCAGCTAATCATGATCGCAGCATTTCACAGGTGCATGCATACAGGATGAAATATGGGCACGCACATGTCATCACTCAAATGGACATGCTTCACCGCTTGTGTGCGCGCATACAAAAGGATATGTACACCTTTTGTTTTTTATTTTATTTACCAATCCAAGATGGATCAGTAAATCAAAAACATTTAATTGAATAGCGTGAAAGTGCTAGTTGTTTAAGCCAGGAAGGCTGGCAGCAACTTATATAAAACATAAATAAGTACAAAAAGACCAGTGGGGTTACAGAAGAGCAGTAGGGTCGAATCAATAGGGAGTTGGAGAGGGGGAGCTAAAAAAATAAAATCAGAAGGGGGAGGAGGGGAAAAGTAGCACATGAGGGAAAGCATAGCACAGTGGTGGATTGGAAAAGCAAATGAAGGAGAGAGCAACATGGAACGCGGGGCATGGTGAGAAGCACATGATGGAGAGACACAGAAAACACATGCATTATCATAATCAATAATCAAAAAGAAAAAGCAGCTACCTAAAAGTGAGCAGTGGAAAAATATGTTAGAGAATGGCGATTCTCCAAGTGTAATGAAAAGAGAATCTCAACTTTAATGCCACTCCAAGCAGCAGTCTTTTAAAGAACACAATAGAACATTCCAGAACAGAACTCTTAACACATAAATAGTCCAAGAACAGAATCCACGTCCGGCAGATTGTCCCCTTCTGCCAGCCCTTCCAAAAATACTTCCACCATACATCCTACACATATTATACTGTGCCTTGTCCAAAGCAGTAAACATAGAAACATATTTCCTTATATTCTTAACCAAATGTTCACCAAACAACAACCCTTTGTGGTCCTCATTACTCTACTCATTGGCAAAATCACTTAATTTAGGATTAATCCTCATCAAACTTGCTTTTTTTGCCTCTCTGCATTCAGTGCTGCATGAGCACTGCCTAAAACAAATGAGGCTCTTTGACTCCATTAAGTCTAACAAACTTCAAATCCAATGGAGACTCATTTAAATAGGCCTATCCAGGATTTGTACCAGAGGACCTAATACACTTACAATCTTGTCCTGAACTTGTTTTAGAGAGCTTTCTAGTTCCTTTCTTGGATCCTTTCCCATCTTAATGAAGTATGTTATTAATTATGGATCCAAGTTCACAGTCACACAAGGCTTTCCATCAAGAACTGGTCATCAATTTTCAGCCCTTATAACATTTCTCACCTCTTTGTCCAAAGGGGCTTAAATCCATTTCCTTATAAAAAGTGCCTTATGATCCAATGGCCACCAATCTGCATTTTTAGGGTGGTCGAATCTCAAACGGAGAAAATATCGCCTCACCAAGGGGATTTTTGATCCCGTCCTTTAAATTAGAAGGACCTTCATCCACCTGTAACCATTCATCCTTTTTTCTGTCAGCAAAATCCAAATCTAAAACATACTCATCAACATTTTCATCATTTTTTTCTGAAATAAATTCTGAATTCACCTCATCACTCTGTGAAATCATCTCTTTCACGCTGGAAAGGACACTGTTTCTATTTGTGGTGTGAAGAACACCTTTCTTCTGTTGTGTGTCACTAAGGACACTTCCCATATGTTTGGGACTCTGGCCAACCATTCTTTCTGAGCCTCTTGATGCCTCATTCAATTAATTAGATTTAATCTTTTTCTTATCTTGTTTTACAAACTTGTGCGTATCCTCAACTGAAAAAAAGACCAAAACGTATTCCCTGAAGCTGTCTTCCTCTTAGACTGATCCATTACCTTCTCTATAGTTTCTTGAATGCAAGTTTTTATCTCAGATTGAATAAAAAAAATTATCAACTCCTCACTAATCTTGCTTTCAGGAATTTCAACCGTGTCAACATCAGAACCAGACATCGTTAACTCAATTATCAAGTCCTAACCATTAAAGGAATATTGCAGGCACACTTTCCCCTCACAAGTTAAATCCACCAACTGACAGAAGAAACAAAAAGAAAAATGTATCAACTGTTACCTTAAGAACTCTCACAAAATGCTTGCACACCTCACAGTAAATTGAATATAAATTGTCCCAATCTAATATGGGGGACAAGTGGAATCCTCTACCCATTTTCCTCTAATCCAATGTACGTGTAATCGGGACACGCAGAACTTCACAAAAACCCACACTGGAAGGGAATTGTAGGAAAGTGTCCCTTTCGGCATGGCTAACCTCCCACTTTTTGCCTGATATTGATGCTGACTTGACTGAGAGTTTCCTGGGATCCTGCTAAGTAGGCCCCAGCAGCAGTGTTCTTTGCCAAAAAATGTACCATTGCTTCCACAATTGACACACCGCTGGCACACAGTTATGTCCCTTGTAAAAGGTACCCATGGATCCAAGGGCCCTGTGGCCAGGGAAGGTCCCCAAAGGCTGCAGCATGTATTTTACCACCCTGGGGGACCCCTCACCAAGCACACACACACTGCCATTGCAGCTTGTGTGTATGCTGGTGGGGAGAAAAAGACAAATTCAACATGGCACCCCTCACAGGGTGGCATGCCCACAAACCACTGCGTGTGGCATAGGTAAGTCACCCCTCTTGCAGGCCTTACAGCCCTGAGGCAGGGTGCACTATACCACAGGTGAGGGCATAGTTGCATGAGCAATATGCCCCTACAGTGTCTAAGTCAATTCCCCAATAATGACTTCACTGAAGTCTGGGAGGTTTGGTATCAAACATCTCAACACAATAAACCCACAGTGATGCCAGTGTTGGATTTATTGAAAACTGCACCCACAGGGCATCTTAGAGATGCCCACTGCATTTTACCCAAACATCTAGTGCAGGCCTGACCAGTCTGTGCCAGCCTGCCACTTCCAGACAGGTTTCTGACCACATAGGGTGAGAGCCTTTGTACTCTCTGTGGCCAAAAAGAAAGCATGCACTGGGTGGAGGTGCTTCACACTGTCGTAGTTTGAACTCTTGCTCTGAGCAAGACTGCTGGTTTAAGGATGACAGTGCTTTTGTTTGTAGGCGACTACGCCTTTCCTACAACAAGTCGCAACTGTTGTCCCAACCTTACCGGCTCACTAGCAGCACCTCACCAGAAACACAATAGTAAAAGGTGATTTATGGCAGCTGTTATGCATGGACTCGAGAATAAGATATCTCAGGGAGTGTCGTGGTTAAACGGAGATTACCCCTTTCTCACAGATATATCATGTCTCATACAAACACAGGCAATGACAAAGATGCAGTAGAGTTTCAATAGTTTTTATTTAACATAACTGCAATTTGCAATAAGTTGCATGGGCTGCAATGATTAGGATAATGAATAATGCAAGAAAAAGAATTGTGAAGACAAGAGTCATTATTACAAAGACCCCCACCATCTTGCAATACGTAGAAAATATATATGAGATGTAATATGCCCTAATACCCCAATCTGAAAGGCCTAACCTCCTACCTAAAGGAGAGCTGGGTTTGTTAATCCTCATCTGCCAAGGTCATGCCCATGAGAGGAGCCCCCAACCCTCGCTACCTTGGAATGAGGTCTCTATCTCAGACTCCGCAGGGTCATGAAGACTGGGTCAGCGTCAAGACGACTGCAGCATCGGTATCAGCGATGGTGGCAAAGCCCTCTGGTCGGAATCCCTCTGATTATCTGTCTAAAGTGTGATGTATTTATACAGATCAACAAGGACCACTGACGTAGGTGTGTTCCTAAACAATAGATAACAGACATGCTTGGGACGGCAATTAATACAAACAATCCCTCGAAAGTATAGAGAGGGAAAATCCCTAAGTGTGAACACCTATTGTTTGTTTGTCTTTGGTGCTTGATCTTGACGCCTTGGTGCGGTGACACTGATAATGTTACCCATAGCAAGTGGCCTATCTATAAACAAGGCAGCCATCTTAGAAGAAATAAACAATTAAATGAGCTAAGACAGAGCAAGCTAAGTGGTTAAAAGTCACTAGGTGACAGGGGCACGAGTCTGCAAGCCAGAGGCTAAGCTAACTCCTGTTATCCCATTAAAATTAACTAGGACTCACTACACCCTCCCCATTGCCGTAACAGGTATGACGAAGGTACATGACCCCCAAATGCTAAAACTTGCTCCGAACTAAAAGCTGAAAGCAAAAAACAAGCTAAAAAAATCTTTGGAATATGTTAAAAAACATATTAAAACAAATCTGCTAAAAATCACATACAGAGATGTTAATGTCAACTACAACAAGCACAGCGTGCAAAAGCAAATGTCAATTTAAATGCATAATTTGGAATCGGGAATGGCAAGTCAATTCATCAAATTATTTGCTGTACGGGTGATCTTGAAGCATGTCATCGAAGTCACCAACCAAGGACCTAAAAAATGAGTCAACATCAGCTGATGTTAAGTCGAGTGCTGGGCGGACAAACGGATCCACACAGCAGAAGTGAGCCGTATTTCCTGGTGCATCGTTATCCGTTGCAGTGTCCTCATCCATGGTAGATCTCAAAACGGAAGGCTCATAGGTGGCCTTGCAGAGCAACCTCAGTCTCAAGGGGCATGACCGTGTATGAACCCTCATCGGGGACATCAGCAGTTCATGGTCCACAGGAGATGTCGGTGCAACAGCAAGAAAGACCATAGGCAGATGTTCAAAGAGACACCATATGCAGCGGAAGAATGGTTGCACGCACCAGAGAAGGGGACGAAATGACAACGACCAGTCATCCTCCAGTTCCACCAGCAAAGGTGCACCGAAGATCCGAACCATGCGCTCACGGCACAGTGGAGTTGGTGGGAGTGGCTCCTTTGCTCTGTGTTGCTGGAAAGAAACAACCACTGCAAATCAGAAGAAATAGCAGTAGTAGTCCCCCAATCAAAGCCAAAATAATCGGAAAGCCACAAAACACACTTGAAAAGAGAGAATGGATGGCTGATGGGATGACTCCGAAGACAGTCTGGTAGATGGACACGAAACCAGACCCGACAGCCTTAAAGAAATGAACAATCCCAGTGGTGCTCGAAGCATTGAATATTCTGGATACCAGTTCTCCAAAGGGCTTGGGGAAGTTGGCATTTAGAAGGGATTGTATCTCGGCTGATGATCTCGCAATCTGGAGAGCATACCTCTCCTTTGCGGATGTCAAGGCGACCTGTTTCTGAAACAATAGCGACTTCAGCCTACTCAGCTTGTCATAGTTCACATTAATAGTATCTATGTGGGGCCACATGTCAGATACTTTAATCTCTCGTGTGGGGGGAAACAAAACATGTTCACAACACGTAACGACCTTTGAGACCGAAATTGCGTAGGCAATGCCTGGTCGCATGCCGCAACAACTTTGATAGTTCAGTACCACATAACTTCCATTCTTAACCGCGGCTAACATGTTTGTTTGTACCCATTGCTGGCACAGCTTATCCACACTCTATGTTGTAACTATATCTGTATGTTGACCCAATATAAAGCGAGGGTCTGGCCTGTTAATTGAAAAAAAACCTGAAGAGTTCAAAAAACGCGCTTGACACTCATTAGTGTCAGTGGGCCATATTAACCACCCGCCGGGACTGGAAAGTGAAGAATTATAGGTACCAGCCTTAACCATTGCATCTAGCCTTTCCTCTGTGATATTAAGGAAGTGTTGCCAATCTTTAAACCTTGCCGGAGTAGGGATATTGGGCGTGTTCAGATCCTTAATTTTCGCTAACCCCAGACAGGATGTCTGCTGAATAGTGTCATTTAAGAAAATCATTTGCACAGGAATCAGGCATGCTCGAAATAAAGCCTCCCCACCCTGTATTTGCCAATCTTGTGTTCCCCATACACTTTTCAAGTCAATAGTGCTCTTCCAGTATTCGTAACCCTCAATTGCGAGCCAGGAAACAAAGGGATCTGAATAAATCATTTTTGTTTCAGTTAGCAAAATATTCCTAATTTGTGCCGGAGGTAATTTAAAATAATACGACTCTGCTTTTCTTGCATCATGCCCAGAAAAGTATGTGCATTTATCGCTATAATACTTTGGACTCCCCACCAGTGGTGTAGAACAGTGTTCCCACTGTGTGTAGTTCAATACTGGCCTGTATCTAGTGGCACGGTGTAGGTAGTGATGTCCCCAATTGTTATAGCAGAACATTTCCCCATAATTCATTGTATAATCATATACATCATCACTTTCAAAAGAGGAATAGTCCTTCATTTCACTCTGCATGGAATCAACTGTTTGGACATCCCAATCATCAGAGACAACATCAGGTGTAATTACATCAGTCATTGAAATTTTGAACACGTATGGTATTTGAATAATTTCTGTAGGCCCGTATATATCGAATGGAACTTTGTCCCACACAATCCCATCAGTAATCGGTATTGCTGTAATATTTACAGGGGACAAATCTCTGCGGACCTTATGTGAAGAATGATGTGGTGTTAAAACTTCATCAACAGGCTCCACTGAGGAGCAGTCAGGAATATAGTGACCATTTATAAGCAAAAAGAAAACAGTCACAAAACCAATCCATAAAAATAATGCAAAAAATGTCAAACAGAACCACAAGTAGTTCCATGGGTATATCAAATAGTTATTTTTAAGCCATCTATACAGCTTACTACGTTTTGAGACATTGTCAATCACAGTAGTGGATGAATCTGAAGAAAAATCATCAATGTCAATGAAATAGCCAGAGGTAGTCTCTGCAAACACAGGAGCCGGTGTACTCTGGTCCCCTCACGTGGAGGCTCTTGGTAGACAACGTCATCAGTCGGTGATGTGTTTGTGTAAAATACATCTAAATTTTGAAGTGGGTTGGTCACTGAAGATGTGACTGGAACCAACAAGAGTTCATTTTCCGCCCTCCCCATGGTCGAGGAGGTGTCTGGAACAGCAGTTGACATTGTTGCATAGTCTGTAGTAGTGATGTTCATCCTACTATGTAGATGGATGTCCTGTTGGGTAGTGAGAGGGGATCGGGAACCACCCAAGGGACCTCCTGGTCTACTGTGAAGGATCGGCCACATGGTGTAGTTTGATGTCATCAATGGAGATGAATCTGTTCGTCTTAGAAAAATACATTGGTGGTAAGATGACAGTCCTGGTGCCTTGTATTCCCAAGACTGGTACAGGCGCTCTGTATGATGGACCGAACTCCTTCTTCACAGCGATCTTCTCATGAACCAGATCCCCAACTTTAGGAATCCAGCCAGTTGAAGTTTTCGTCAAATCCCTTATTCCTAAGGTGGCAGCACTTGCAGATGATTTATCATCACAAAATTGTTGAAACTCCTGTAAAACAGTGAGACGTTCGTTTATGTCAAATGGTGTTTCTGCTGCCACCATACCAGGGGCATCAAGATCTGGGACATACATAGGTATCCCAAAGAGAACCTCATATGGAGAGCGTCCCCCCAAGGACAGTTTTGGCAGATTATTCAGTGCTCTCTGGAGCCCATATAGGTGGTGTAACCAACTGCGGCCTGAACCTAATACTCGAGCTGTTAAGGACTGCTTTAGATCACGATTCCGCCTCTCCACAACCGAATTTGCCTCGGGATGGTATGGTGAGGAGTAATGGAGTTCAACACCCATCGTCCCCATGGTGTCACTGAATGCCTTAGAGGCAAATGCAGGGCCTTGGTCCGAATGGAATGCTGCAACCGCATATTTACCAATAAAGATCAGCAAATCTTTTATAACAGTCCGGGCGTCAGCCGACCACTGTGGCCATACCCACAGGAATCTAGAACAGGAATCTACAGCTACTAAAATGTATTTGTATGCACCATGAGGCTGTAAGGGACCACAATGTTCCAGGTATACACACTGTAGTGGCTTGTTGGACACTAAAAGGGATGTCTACGTTGGGCGTTTGATATTAGAGCCCTTGATCTGCAGGCAAATGTCACAGCAAAGGACATACTGCTTTGTTCCTCTGCATAGACCAGGCCACCAAAAGTGTTGCTGTAGGAGTGTTATTGTGGCCTGTACACCAGCATGTGCAGAAGCGACACCCTCATGCGCTGCTTTGATTAGATCTAATCTTTGGTCTTCATTGGGGATCACTCGATCTCCAACCCCAGGAATCGTTGTGTAAGCAACATTCGGTGCACTGATATGGTAAGTATAGTTTGTAGGGTATCCTTTCGGAAGGGGCTTGCCTGCAGCCGAAGCTTTAACGGCAATCAATATTTCATTATCCATTCTCGTTTGTGAACGAGTCACTGCAGCCACAAAAGCCGTAGCCACTGCTATTTTGGCCGCTTCATCAGCCAGTGTATTACCGGTAACGTGTACTCCTACACGTTGGTGTCCCAATGTATGGACTACATGGACACACGGTAGCTTATCCTTAAGATCAACCACTCTCCCCCACAATGTCTTGTGTTTAATGGTGTTCCCTTTAGAATCTCTAAACCCGTTCAGTTTCCAATGATTGAGATATTCATTGTATGACTGGACGCAGTAATATGAGTCACAGACTATCAAAGTCTGGCATCCTGTCTCAGTATGTTCGAGCGCTAGACTAAGAGCTTTAAGCTCAGCCAACTGGGCTGTGTAGTCCCCTAAGGTCTGCGTGTAGGTATTGTGAGGGTGGAAAACTCCATCTTCCATCACTCCGCTCACGGCTGCGCAAGCTACCGAGTATTGATGTTTAGTACCTACAGACGGTTGCACTGAACCATCAGTGTATATGACAGTATGATAGCTGTCTGGTGGCAAGATATTTAGAGGAGCGGGATACTCTTGTTCATACTGGTGAAATTCCTGTGTCTGAAGTTTTGGATCAAATATATAATCAACATCAGTGGCGGTCAGAGATGTAGCCCATTGAATCCAATGCGGATGTAATGCTTTAGCGTTAGGAACGCTTGCTTTGGTGACAGCCTCTAAGGCCGGCACCAGGGAGACAACAATAATACGTTTCCCCTGGGCAAGTGGCCTCTCTTTTATGACGGCCATCTGAACTGCCGTCAGAATATTTTCTGTAGGTGCAAAACGTTGTTCAGCATTTGAGTATAAATGTGATTTATATGCTATGGGTACCGTGTCATCCTCATTAAAGGTGACATAAGAAAATCCAATGGCACCAGCAATTATTCTGATGACCAACTTTGTCTTATTGTCACGTGTATGTAAGTGTCTAGCTTCTAGCATGTCCTGTTGCATGTCCCTAAGGATGTGCGTGTGTTCAATTGTCTAGTGTCTGCTAGAAAATTTGGGCTGAACTAAGTCATAAAGTGGCTTGATGTGTTCTGCATAATCTGGAATGTGTGTTCTGCCAAAATTGAAGAAACCCAATAATGACTACAATTTCTTAAGTGTGTTTGGAGGCTGTAGTTGAGCACACTTATCTAGAAAATGCGGGGCCAGGCTCTTCCCCTCGTTTGATAGCTCATATCCCAGGAATAATACGCTAAGAAAGGCTAGCTTGCTTTTCTTAAAATTTAATTTGTAACCGAGGTCTGCAAATCCCAAAATGATCCGATCGACCCTCGCAAGATGAATGTCCAGGACGTTGTCTGTGAGATACATGTCATCCACATAGGACAATGCCTCGGAATCAATATCATGTAATATTGATGTTACACGGGCTGAAAATAGTCCTGGGCTATTTTTATAGCCTTGAGGTAAACGACAAAAGCGTTTTTGAGAGCCAAATGAGAATGCACTCAGGTCCCGACTTTCATGTGCTAAATTCTGGCAGAAGAACCCAGTAGATATGTCTAATGTTGTTTTATATTTTTTACACACTATATTGTTTATCAGTGCTATGCTGTGTGAATTTTGTATAGCATACGTGCGTGTATGACTATTTAAGTGTCTATAATCAACGACTATTCTATATGAATGGTCTGGCTTTGCAACGGGAAATAACGGATTATTCATTGCAGATGTACATGGCTCAATTACTCCCTGGTACTCAAGTTGGGTGAGGATCTCATTCACTGGAGCCTTCGCTTCATGTTTGACAGGATATTGTGGCTTTGGTTGGGGTGTAGACCTAACGGGAATAATATGACAAGGAGACTCCTTGTCCCAACCTACATGATTGTGATATAGCGCAGGTGCCTGCGCTAAAGCCCATTCAGCAGCATAGGCTTCTTTTACTGCTTCCGGAACAAGATCAGAGAAAGAAGGCAAAATTACATCTTCCCCATTGCGGATGTATTCAGGGGGCCAGTCTCTTTCGCCCAATAGGATATCACTAGTAAGTTCATCCCAAAATATCACACCAATAGTGCGCTCCACGTCTCCCGCTATCTGAATTTATAAATCATAAACCCTATCGGGGGGAGAACGCGGCCATCTGCTGTTTCAACCGCGATGTAATCTCTAGTTGCTGTCGAATCCAGATGATCTTTCAGACTCTGGCGACATATCGTGACTTCTGCCGCGCTGTCTAACAGAGTCACTGCCCACTTCTTGTTCCTCAACAGTGTTCTCAATTTTACTGGCATTTTTAACTGTCAGTGCTGCTACCTTCTTCTTTTTAAACTGTGGCTTTTGCTGAGGAGTCTTTTCTTCTTTTTTAATGGTAGCCTGTTGTGAGTCTTTCTTCTCTTTCCAGAACTGTATTTGTTCCCGTTCCGTGGGCACTTTACCCATATTAGTATGCACTGTTTGCGGATTAATCCCAGTAGCCAATTGATAACCACCAGCTACTGGCGGTGCTGGACGCGCTGGTGTTCAATGTTCGCATTACGAACTGGACTAATCGTCTATATAATGCCACTAACTCATTATATAAAACTCGTACATAGTCTGTATGCCTGGGTGAGGTGTGTATGTGGCAAACATAGGCCACGTAGGTCCATCATTACCTAAGGGACCTAACTTCACTCTTCGTAGTACATGTGGTAGGGCGCCTTCGAACCAGTTCTGATGCTCCTGGTATGTGAGCGATATTTCATGATACTGGTATGCTTGGTACCGTAAAGGTACGTTTGCAAATTCATAGGTGTGGAATGTGTTTGTTCTTTGGTCAACCTCAGGAAAGGTGACCCAACAGTAAAATGTTTCTGTTTGGTATGCTTCAGTAGCTTCTATTATCAGAGTAACATCTCCGCCCTCATCTGTAAGGCCATACGTTAATATATGTTGTGTTAGTGCTTGTCTAGCATATTCAGGAATGTCAATGGCATCAGCCGTATTTGTTTAGAGAAACGGAACACCAAAAATGGGAAGTAAAGTCCTTTTATGAGTTCGAGCTCGAACAACTTACAGCTTAATCAGGTGTTACCTTTTCAGCTGAGGAGGATTCTCCCAAAGACCACAGACGGCTCCGTATAATGGTACTTAGGGTACCTGTTGTCTGTGAGACAGTGATAGTCAGGGTATCCGTAAATTAGTGCCTAAACACCATCGTTGGTGGCGCCATGTCGTAGTTTGGACTCTTGCTCTGAGCAAGACTGCTGGTTTAAGGATGACAGTACTTTTGTTTGTAGGTGACTACGCCTTTCCTACAAGTCGCAACTGTTGTCCCAACCTTACCGGCTCACTAGCAACACCTCACCAGAAACACAATAGTAAAAGGTGATTTATGGCAGCCGTTTCGCATGGACTCGAGAATAAGATATCTCAGGGAGGGTCGTGGTTAAACGGAGATTACCCCTTTCTCACAGACATATCATGCCTCATGCAAACACAGGCAATGACAAAGATGCAGTAGAGTTTCAATAGTTTTTATTTAACATAACTGCAATTTGCGATAAGTTGCATGGGCTGCAATGATTAGGGTAATGAATAATGCAAGAAACAGAATTGTGAAGACGAGAGTCATTATTACAAAGAGCCCCACCATCTTGCAATACGTAGAAAAGATATATGAGATGCAATATGCCCTAATACCCCAATCTGAAAGGCCTAACCTACTACCTAAAGGAGAGCTGGGTTTGTTAATCCTAATCTGCCAAGGCCATGCCCATGAGAGAAGCCCCCAACCCTTGTTACACTGGAATGAGGTCTCTATCTCAGACTCCGCAGGGACACGAAGACTGGGTCAGCGTCAAGACGACTGCAGCATCGGTATCAGCGATGGTGGCGATGCCCTCTGGTCGGAATCCCTCTGATTATCTGTCTAAAATGTGATGTATTTATACAGATCTACAAGGACCCCTGACGTAGGTGTGTTCCTAAACAATAGATAACAGACATGCTTGGGACGGCAATTAATATAAACAATCCCTCGAAAGCATAGAGAGGGAAAATCCCTAAGTGTGAACACCTACTGTTTGTTTGTCTTTGGTGCTTGATCTTGGCGCGGTGACACTGATAATGTTACCCATAACAAGTGGCCTATCTATAAACAAGGCAGCCATCTTAGAAGAAATAAATAATTAAATGAGCTAAGTAGGTTACGGTGTCCAATGGCCCTCCAGCTTGGGGAGATGCCAGCCCCCTAAACAAAGTCCCACTTTTGGCGCAAAGTCCGGTGGGAAAATTAGGGAAAACAAGGAGAAAAATATCCCCTCCTTGCAAAATCCTCCATCTCGGTTTGGAGGACAGAGACCAATTGCTTTAGGTCTGTGTCCTCCTCCCCAAAGGGAGTGGACACCGGAAGGGTATAGTCACTCTCAGGGACAGTAGCCGTTGGCTACTGACTCCTAAAATGCCCCGAAATCCAGGATTTAAGGGCTCCCCTGAACCTAGCTCGTCATATTCCTAGCAACCTCAAGAAGAACACAAGAAGAAAAAAGATGGACTGCTAAGCTGGCCCCCAGCAGAGAAGACTGAAGGCACCAACTGACTTGGCCCCAGCCCTACAGGCCTGTCTCCAACTTCCGAAGCCCTGCTACAAGAAGACAACGCATCTTGCAGGACTAGCGACCTCTTAAAAGCCTCAAGAGGACTGCCTCCACCCCAGAGGACCAAGATCTCCCATGGACAGCTGCCCTGTCCAAAAAGAAACTCCAATAAAGGACTCAAGAACTGCCCCGGATCCGCAAGTCCTGCCCACTCTGCACCCGACACCCATGGCTGATGTCCAGATGGCCCAACCGACTAGAGCTGGTCCCTAGGCGATTGTGACCTAGTGTCTACCCTGGATTGACCCCTCCAGTAGACCACAGTGATACCTGCAGCCTAAATCCGGAGGACCGCCTTGACAGTGAGAGAATCCGACAAAGATACCCGACGCCCAAAGGTACCACAGCACCCGCAGCCCCCTTGCCTTGGGGACTTCGACCACTGGTCCAGTGACGTCCAGCAGGCGGCCCTCCTCCTTGTCCAGATTTTGGTTTTCCGAAACTGACCCCCTGAACTTAGCCTGCAGCATCTTTGTGACCCCCAGGGTTCCCTATTGGAAAGTATTGGGAGCCCGACGCTGTGTTTGCACCCTGCACCCCGCCGGTCCTGCGCCGCTGAGGGGGTGTGTTTGGTGCTGACCTCTGGCTTCCACGGTGCTCCTCTAAACCCCCCAGGTCTGCCATCCGAAGATGCAGGTACTTACCTGCAAGCAGGCCTGATTCCTAATGCCCCCAGTCTCCATAGAAGCCCATGCTAAATCTATCTCAACTTTGACCTCTGAACCTGGCCAGCCCGTGTTGCTGGTGGTGGGTGTTTGGGGTTAACTTGAACCCCAATCTGTGGACAGGCTAACCCCAGAGACTGGAGCTATAAGGCTTGTACTTACCTTGAAACTGTGCTAACTTTTCTTCCACCATAGAACTGTTTCTGAAAATTGCACTGTCAACTTTTAAAACAGATATTTGCTAATTTTTTGAAAACCGTTTAACTTACCAAATTGAAACAAAGTGGTGTTGATACATATGTCTGATACGTACTTACAAATGTACTTACCTGCAAACTGAATCTTGTGGTTCTAGAAATAAAGTAACAACATATATCTTTGCTGTATAAAACCCATTGGCCTGAAGTTAGTCATTGAGTTTGTGCTTCATTTATAGCCTGTGTGTGTGTACAACAAATGCTTTGCACTACCCTCTGATAAGCCTAACTGCTCGACTACACTACCACAAAAGAGAGCATTAGTATTATCTACTTTAGTCTCTGTTAAGCCTCTGGGAAACCTCTGGAATGTGTGCACAAAATATATCATTTTGATATAGTACATACAGAGCTGGCTTCCCACAAGAGAGTCCTCAAAAATATGTACCTAGTGCTCTGAAGACATAACCGCACGATCCGACTACAAAAACTTGCTTTGGCAGCGAAACTGCAACTGCCCAGCAACTGCCTGGTCCAACAGCAGAATATTCCTGGGCAGCCCAAGAGAAAACATCAGTACTTGGCAATGGAGCCTGCGACCTGGAACCCAGGTAAGGCCAGGCAGTGTGAGCACTGTGGTGCTAGTGTGTTTGCTAAAATGAACTCTGCCATCAATCCTTCACCAAAAAGCAATCTTTTAACAAAATAACCCAATCAATTGAAAACTGACATTAACAAACATACAATACCAAGCAGCAGTCAACAATACCAAACTCAACAAAATATACCTTGATAACCTAATTCTGAACTGAACTATCAAATTCAAATTCTATTGAAAACCTAATAAAAGAATCACATTTCCAAAAGTTGGAAAGTTTTATCAGAGAAGTAAGCACATTAACCAAAACACATTACTCAGAAAGAACTGCTACTTACCAGTTCAGGAGCAGTGATTAAAGGAACTCTATTCTAGAATGTTCTATTGTGTTCTTTAACCCATTCGCTGCCAGACCTTTTCCCCTCCTGTGCCGAGCCTTTTTTTTGCTACTTAGGGCAGTTCGCACTTAGGCACTCATAACTTTTTGTCTACATAAGTTATCTATTCCAAATTTGCCTCCTTTTTTCCAACATCCTAGGGATTCTAGAGGTACCCAGAGTTTGTGGGTTCCCCTGGAGGAGACCAAGAAATTAGCCAAGATACAGCAAAACTTTTTCAAACAAATGGGAAAAAAGGGCTGCAGAAGAAGGCCTGTGTTTTTTCCCTGAAAATGGCATCAACAAATGGTTTGTGGTGCTAAAATCACTATCTTCCCAGCTTCCAGGAACAGACAGACTTGAATCAGAAAACCCAATTTTTCAACACAATTTTGGCATTTTATTGGGACATACCCTCTTTTTACTATTTTTTGTGCTTTCAGCCTCCTTCCAGTCAGTTACAGAAATGGGTGTGAAACCAATGTTGGATCCCAGAAATCTAAAAATTTATGAAAAGTAGACAAAATTCTGAATTCAGTAAGCGGTAATTTGTGTAGATCCTACAGAGTTTTCCTGCAGGAAATAACAGCTGAAATAAAAAAATATTGAAATTGAGGTAAAAAAAACAACCATTTTAATTGATGTTTCACTCTGTAACTTTTTCCTGCAATGTCACATTTTTTAAAGCAATATACCGTTATGTCTGCTGGACTCTTTTGGTTGCAGCGATATATAGGGCTTGTAGGTTCATCAAGAACCCTAGGTACCCAGAGCCAATAAATGAGCTGCACCTTGCAATGGGTTTTCATTCTATACTGGATATAAAGCAATTCATTTGCTGAAATATAAGGAGTGGAAAATAGGTATCAAGAAAATCTTTGTATTTCCAAAATGGGCACAAGATAAGGTGTTGAGAAGCAATGGTTATTTGCACACCTCTGAATTACGGGGTGCCCATCCTAGCATGTGAATTACAGCGCATTTCTCAAATAGATGTCTTTTTTACTCACTGTCTTACATTTGGAAGGAAAAAATGTAGAGAAAGACCATGGGCAATAACACTTGTTTAGCTATTCTGTGTTCCCCCAAGTCTCCCGATACAAATGGTACCTCACTTGCGTAGGTAGGCCTAATGCTCGTGTCAGGAAACGCAACATGGACACATTACATGTTTACATTGAAATCTGAAGTGTTTTGTGAAAAGTGTCTATCTGCAGATTTTGGCCTCTAGCTCAGCCGGCACCTAGGGAATTCTACAAAACCTGTGCATTTTGTCAAACTAGACACCTAAGGGAATCCAGGATGGGGTGACTTGTGGGGCTTTCACCAGGTTTTGTTACCCAGAATCCTTTGCAAACCTAAACATTTGGCCAAAAAAAACACTTTTTCCTCAATTTCGGTGACAGAAAGTTCTAGAATCTGAGAGGAGCCACAAATTTCCTTCCACCCAGCATTCCACCAAGTGTCCCGATAAAAATGGTACCTCACTTGTATGGGTAGGCCTAGCACCCATGACAGGAAATGCCCCAAAACACAACGTAGACACATCACATTTTCCCAAAGAAAACAAGCTGTTTTTTTAAATTGCCTAGCTGTGGGTTTTGGCCTCTAGCTCAGCCGGCATCTAAGGAAACGTCCCAAACCTGTGCATT
Source organism: Pleurodeles waltl (assembly GCF_031143425.1). Taxonomy (NCBI): domain Eukaryota; kingdom Metazoa; phylum Chordata; class Amphibia; order Caudata; family Salamandridae; genus Pleurodeles; species Pleurodeles waltl. The sequence goes on along the minus strand of NC_090440.1, from coordinate 582,464,042 downwards.
TTTTAAAAACTAGACACCTAGGGGAATCCGACATGGGGTGAGTTGTGTGGGCTCTTACTAGGTTCTGTTACCCAGAATCCTTTACAAACCTCAGAATTTGGCCAAAAAAACACTTTTTCCTCACGTTTTCGTGACAGAATATTCTGGAATCTGAGAGGAGCCACACATTTCACCCAGCATTCCCCCAAGTCTCCCGATAAAAATGGTACCTCACTTGTGTGAGTAGGCCTAGTAGTCAGGAGAGGAAATTCCCCAAAACCCAACATGAACAGATCACATTTTCGCAAAGAAAACAGAGCGTTTTTTTGCAAAGTGCCAAGCTGTGGATTTTTGGCCTCTAGGTCAGCCGGCACCTAGGGAAATTTACCAAACCTGTGCATTTTTAAAAGCTAGACACCTAGGGAAATCCGAGATGGGATGACTTGTGGGGCTCTCACCAGGTTCTGTTACCCAGAATCCTTTGCAAACCTCACAATCTGGCCAAAAAAACACTTTTTCCTCAATTTCGGTGACAGAAAGTTCTAGAATCTGAGAGGAACCACAAATTTCCTTCCACCCAGCATTCCCCCAAGTCTACCGATAACAATGGTACCTCACTTGTGTGAGTAGCCCAAGTGCTCACGACAGGAAATGCCCCAAAACACAACATGGACATATCACATTTTTCCAAACAAAACAGAGCTGTTTTTTGCAAAGTGCCAAGCTGTGGATTTTGGCATTTAGGTCAGCCAGCACCTAGGGAAACTTACCAAACCTGTGCATTTTTTTACAACTATACACATAGGGGAATTCAGGATGGGGTGGCTTGTGGGGCTCTCACCCGGTTCTGTTACCCAGAATCCTTTGCAAACCTCAACATTTGGCCAAAAAAACACATTTCCTCACATATTGGTGACAGAAAGTTCTGGAATCTGAGAGGAACCACAAATGTCCTTCCACCCAGCGTGCCCCCAAGTGTCCCAATAAAAATTGTACCTCACTTGTGTGAGTAGGCTTAGTGCCCATGAAAGGATATGCCCCAAAACACTATCTGGACTCATCAAAATTCTCAAATACAAAACTACCTGTTTTTACGGGGTGGGCACACTTGCATTTTTTGGGTCTGGGCTCAGCAGCCATATAGGGAAACCTACCAAACCCAGACATCTCTTAAAACTAGACACCCGAGGGAATTCAGGGAGGTGTAACTTGCGTGGATCACCCAGTGTTTTCTTGCCCAGAATCCTAAGCAAACCTCATATTTAGCTAAAAAAAAAACATTTTATCACATTTCTGTGTGGGATCACCGCACCGGGACAAATTTCCTACCACCCAACATTCCCCTCAGACTCCCGGTAAAAATGGTACCTCACTTGTGTAGGTGGGCCAAGTGCCTGTGACAGGGAAGAGCCAAAAACATGTCAAAATTGAGGGGGAACCAAAGTGAGTCCAAAAGGGCAGTTTGAAAAAAAAATGTTTAGGCTGACGAGTGGGGCATAAATTTTAGCGGTACAGATGAGACAATGCTGGGTGGTAGGAGTTTTGTGAATTCCTGCAGATTCCTGAAGGTTCCATCACAAAAATATGGAAAAAATGTGTGATTTCCAGCAAAGTTGGAGGTTTGCAGGGCATTGTGGGTAAGAAAATGGTGCAGGGTGCATGTGAAACACACCACCCTGAACTCACCCAGATGGTTAGTTTTCAGATGTGTCTAGGTCTTATGGATTTTCTACATGGCGGCGTCCCAAAGTCCAAAAAGTGCAGCCCTCACCATTCCAAGTGGGAAGATTTTGAGAGTTAGCTAACTCTCATGGCCCAAATGTAAAACCAAAACCCAAAATAGTCAAATGTCCTCTTGCTTGCCATGGGACAAGATGTTTTAGTGTGCGGGGTAGAGGTGAAAGGCTGTTACCCCCTTCAGTTGGTGTGGGGGCATAACCATGACCTACTGGTTGGTAGCCACCACTACACTATTTTTAAAAAAATCCCTGACATCTAGTAGACTTTCTGCCCCCGCGGGGTGTGGATCGGGGGTAAGTGCCACATCTGCCCACTGGTGGGCACAACAACTTTGCCCCATTTATTTGGGGTGGGGGTATGGCCATACCCCCACCCTCTTATTTTGAAAAAAAATTCTTCCCTGGTCTCTGGTGGTCTTTCTGCCCAGAGGTAGATAGGCTTTCCAAAAATAGGCCAATATGCCCCCAAAGGGGGCAGATATGGCCAACAGTAATGTGCCCCCATGGGGAGCGACCCTTGCCCAAGGGGCTGCCCCCCAAACAAAACACATACATACACACACACCAATACCTGGTGCCTAAGTGGTTTCTGCCCTCCCCCCCGGGGGCAGATCGGCCTAATAGAAATAGGCTGATCGGGAGCAGAAATAGCCTAAAAACTATTTGCCCCCTTGCCTATGGGGTCGCTCTCCTTATCAATATAAATAAAATACAAAAATCCTCGGTGTCTACTGGCTTCTGCCCCCATGGGGGGCACATTGGCCTAATTAATTTAGGTCAATCGGCCCCCAGGGGGGCAGAAATGGCCTAATAAAAAACATTACCCCCTGGGGAGTGACCCTTGCCTAAGGGGTCGCCCTCCTTATCAATATAAATTTTTAAAAAAACATCCCTGGTGCCAAATGGCTTCTGTCCCGCCAGGGGCAGATCGGCCTAAATAATATAGGTTGATTGCCCCCCAGGGAACAACCCTTGCCTAAGGGGGTTGCCCCCTTTATCAATATAAATAAAAATAAAAAATCCCTGGTGTCTAGGGCTTCTGTCCCCCTTGGGGGCAGATTGGCCTAATTAATATAGGCCGATCTGCCCCCAGGGGGGCAGAAAAGGCCTAATGAACAAAATGCCCTAATGAACAAAATGCCCCCCTGGGAGCGACCCTTGCCTAAGGGGTCGCTCCCCTTATCAATATATTTTTTTTTAACGCATCCCTGGTGCCGAATGGGTTCTGCCCCCCCTGGGGTAGATCAGCCCAATTAATACAAGCCGCTATACGATCGTGCTGCAGGAATACTCAGAGAGACATGAAAAGGGAAGGAAAAGCCTTTCCTTCCCTTTTTATGCCTCTGCCTCCCCTGCACCTCGTACCGAAGAGAAACTAATCTGTTTCAAGGGAGTTGACCTCATCAGACTTCACTGGGGGTGTTGGGGGTGGAAGGGGTAGCGATTCCCCTTCCAGCCCTGCCATGAGGGGGTAGCAGGAAGCCCACAGAGGAGCGCTCCCTCTGAGCTCCAGTGCCTGGACGTAATGGTTACGTCCTGCGGGATGGGACCATTTAGTTCGTGGCACAGAACCAGTTAAAAGACTGCTGCTTGAAGTGGCATTAAAGGATACTCATGCATAACGATAGCCTCTGGTCTTGCAATGAAATCAAAAGGATGGTAATGAGACTGTGCTTCAAGGGAGGGAGAAACACAAGATCGACATGATAGGACAATGAAAGCCATTAAATCAAAATCAATCAAGGCCAACCAATGGTAAGCAAAGCCTGGGCTTTAAGTCTGATATAAGTACTTGGTAAGCCCACAGTAGTTCTTTACCAACCAGACAGCTTGACCTGTCGAGTAGGTGCGAACTAATCAGCAGCTGCAAAACGGCGTTTTTCCGTGGTCTAGATTAAAGAGCCACAGTAAGGCCTACAAGTATTACAAAAGTTTCAACCATGTTTTAATATCTTTATTGGTCAGTTATGAGAGAACAGAGGTCAGGTTGGGTCACAAAGGTGCCTGGTCAGCCTGCAATGTTGGTCTGGTCCATGGCGAAAAATAGTTTCTTTGAATTTAGAAGACATTGGTGCTCGGCCCAGTTAATGGATAATGGGGAATAAGCAAAGTCAGAATCAGTTTATGCTGTCTGAATTTATCTTAGTCTTTTTCGTGGATTATTGTGATGGTATTTCTAGGAAATTATGCGAAACGGGGTTATCCTTGCTCTTCCGTCACAAAATGTGAAGCACTTAATCACTCAGAATGAGATCTTTCTGTTTTCCAAAAAGACAAACACTGATTCCTACTAGAGAATTATAGTTAACTTAAAGCAAGCATTGGGAAAGCCAATAGATCTCAGTTCAATGTGCTAACACATGCAGCTTTACCACACTAATGCAAGACACATAGGAGGGAGCAAGTACGAGCAGAAAAAAACGCCTGCAGCTGTACAGTAGGACTTCATACGGTTCAAAACAAGCACTTGAGTGGAGGTGGAATGATATACATCCAAACATCAAATATTAAATAGCAGTTAAGATGTGAACGACAAAGTTTAAAGTCTGAAAGAAGCTGGCAGAAACCCATTGGTTTAAAGCGCAAACCCAAAGCCCATTCAAAGGTCAGTGTAACCAATAGTCCTTATAGACGGCTGGGCTGGGCTGTCAAACCCCAATCTAACATGCCTGGACACATTCATTAACGTCTCCGGGAGAAGAAACTTTGGCCCATATTTATACTTTTTTTGTGCCGCATTTGCGTCATTTTTTTTAAGCAAAAGCGGCGCAAAATTACAAAATATAATTGTATTTTGTAAGTTTGCACCGCTTTTGCGTCAAAAAGTGACACAAATGCGGCGCTAAAAAAGTATTAATATGGGCCTTTGGGCCGTATTTATACTCTGGTTGCGCCGAATTTGCGTCGTTTTTTTCGACGCAAATTCGACGCTAAACTAACGCCAACTAACGCCATATTTATACTATGGCGTTAGACGCTTCGGGCGCCAAAGTGCCCGGAGTGTGCGTCATTTTTTAGCGTGAACCCCTTCCTTGCGTTAATGATATGCAAGGGAGGCGTTCCCGTCTTAAAAAATTACTCCCAGGCCTTTACGTGGTATTTATACTCCCGGGCAAAAGAGACGCCCGGGAGTGGGCGTGGCCAAAAACGGCGCATTTGCGCCGCTTTTTAACGCCTGGGTCAGGCATGGCGTTAAGGGACAAGTGGGCTCAAAATGAGCCCAGAGTGCCCTCCCCTGCCCCCAGGGACCCCCCCTGCCACCCTTGCCCACCCCAGGAGGACACCCAAGGACGGAGGGACCCATCCCATGGACATTAAGGTAAGTTCAGGTAAGTATTTTATTTTTATTTTTTGTGGCATAGGGGGGCCTGATTTGTGCCCCCCTACATGCCACTATGCCCAATGACCATGCCCAGGGGACAGAAGTCCCCTGGGCATGGCCATTGGGCAAGGGGGCATGACTCCTATCTTTACAATGATAGGAGTCATGTTGATGGGGGATGGGCGTCGTTAAAAAATGGCGCAAGTCGGGTTAAGACGATTTTTTAGCGTCAACCGGACTTGCGCCATTTTAAGACGCCCTAACGTCATTTTTTCCCAACGCCGGCGCTGCCTGGTCTACGTGGTTTTTTTCCACGCACACCAGGCAGCGCCGGTCTGCTTGCGCCGGCTAACGCCATTCAATAAATACGGCGCCCGCATGGCGCTTCAGAATGACGTTAGCCGGCGCAACATTTTTTGACGCTAAACTGCGTTAGCGCAGTTTAGCGTCAAAAAGTATAAATATGGCCCTTTGTTCGCAAGAGGCTGCATCAGACTGACAATCTTCTAGAAAGTACAAAAGGGAAGACAGGTTTCAATAACAAAATTCTAGACATCTCATTAAAGAAAACAAAGCTGCTTCACAGGGATATGGTGAGAAAATATATTATGCCACAATGAATCAAAATGCATTGTTTCAATTTCATAAGAGAGCCAGTTGCTTCAGTTCTGACACAGATGTTTCAGCTGCACTGTATTGATTTGAGGGCTATGTATCTTGTGGTCTGTGCATTAAGTAAACCCAGCTGGCATGCTCTTGTTTCATTCGTGCACTACGAGAAAGCAGCACATTACATTCTCAAACGTACAGAAAGGTTACGGATACATTGTGTGATATGTCAGAGACTGCACAATCCGTGTGAAGAATATACAACCGCAGTGCGGGCGTTCATTTGGGTCTCTCTTTTGTAAAATCCAGTGCACTCCCACAAAACTCTGTTTCTGAGTATTCGTGTCCCATTTACATGTAGATTCTCACTATGGCGAAGCAAGCGTACCTACTCCAGTGAAAGGCAAAAGTACGTACTTTTCAGGGAGGGAAGGCGAAGAGATGGCTTCCGCAATAAATCATGATAAAAAAAAAAATCCCTCTGAGGTTAAAAACAGAAAAACATTTTGTGCGTAGTGTACTTTCTGCATTCTTCAGCAGAATCGTTCACTGGGGAAATTACAGAGGAGTGACTTCTACAGATTGTAATAGTTCTAGGAAATGTATGATTGTTGTATATTTCCAAAAGCACTCATGAATTCGTGCGACTTTCATAAAAGACAGAATTTTCATGTCATACAATGCTTCAGAAGTTATTTTCTGAATGTTCAAGCCAGCTCATCGCGCACCTTTTGTATCTCCTGACAAGCACAATATAAGACCTCCCACCTGAGTGGCAACGCAAGTACAAAAAGCCGAATAAGTTTTGATTTCACAGTCTGTAAATTTTATCCAATGAGCACCAAAGAAAGAAGATTGGCAAGAAGCACAAGCTGGATGGAGGTAAAATATATTACCTCACACACCTGCAGGGCGAGCACTACTTCCTTATTTATTTCTGTGTTTCTGTCACGCAATGTTCACTGATTACATTTGTATCTTTGTGCTCACTGAAAGTTAATATTTAGACCACATTGAACACTATATTTGCTACACTAAATGCTGACGAAAAAATCTGCAGTCCTTACCAGAGAACCAAGGACTGATTACCTCTCTGGTATGAGATAAGGCTAGGAAGCCCGCCCCTGTGGTGAAGAAGCTGCTTCTCCAAACACTTTTAGGTGCGTCTGTCTCTTTAAGGATCAATCATTTATTATTTGCAGAGAACAAGACTGGACCATCTCGCAGCACCTGGGGCCGTACTACAAATACGGAACCCTGATCTGTTTGTGAAGTGGCACACACTGAAATGAGTGCCCTAGACATGAACAGGAACAGTGTTCCCGCTTACCATCAATGCTCGGCCCTCAGTGCAGATGCGAACTCGCACTGGCCTGCGGGTAGCGCATTAAAGAACTGCAGATCGGGTGCTTGAGGCGTCCTTCACTGTGCGGGTGACACCCACCTGCACTTCAAAGGGGCAGAGACACACCTGTAGGCGGGTGCAGAGAGGGAATACACACGCCTGCAGGAGAATATCAGTGGGGGGTTCGCGGGACCCTCTTTCCTTTCTCCAGAGAGCAGCCCTCAAGGGGCTCACCAACTGCACACCACCTTTTTGTGACAGTCAGTCTCTGCTGCGACAATACAGTGCGGTTGCAGAAGGAACATGTTTCCCTCGTTTGCATGAAGGCACATCACCATGTGTATGAGGGAAGCACATCTCAAGAGAGCGCCAGTGCTGTGCCGGTGCCATCTGTATTACACAAGGAGACTCACAAGCACAGTGCTTAATTTGTGCTTGTTGTTTCCGGTGCTGAGCACCAGCACTTATTTTTCAGGGCTGGCGCTTATTCTTCTGCCTTAAGCATTTACTGCGAGCAAAAAACACATGTGGGAAAGACGGAGGAAGACAAAAACGAAAAAGCTTCACAATGGAGGAACGCAGAAAGCTGCAAGAGTGAGCCGCGTGTTTAAGAGGAGAGCTCTGGGCATCAGCACGTTTTTATTCACAAATTAAGAACCCTACAAGCATATGCAGGGCCCTTATGTAATAATACTATACCCTGAGGGTGCAAAATCGGGTGTACATGACCATTGCGCTCATGGATCCCCAGATCGAATCTCCTGTTATACAACCACCAAGTGTCATGTCTGTACACGTGTTGCTATATCTACCTTAGTATGTGTCACTCCTCAGATGAATGTTTCGTTTCACAAGCTGTCACTTTTAACTTGATTTCTAAACAAGAAACAGACGTGTATCAAATGTCAGACCCCAAGTGTCTCTCACTAACCTGTCATTTGCAGTCTTTTGAGATAATAATTCATTTGCAGAAAATAGCCAGCAGAGAGGATTGTAGAGGCCGGAGTTTTAGCTGCTTCAGATAACCTTAATTGGGAACAATCAGAATACACTTTTACCTCTTCCTAGTAATTTGTTTTGCTCAGCCTTCATGAGGGTGTAAGTTACAAATACTCAGTGGACCATTCCAAGTCTCCCTTTATTCAAAGGGGTCAACAACTGCTTTAGTGATCTACAATCACCACTGAACCAAACCCTGATATTTGTCCTTTGGGTTTGCAGTATGGCTAGCGATCCTCCCTGGCCTCATCCTTATTATTTATAATGGTGCGCTGTCTGACAGCCCAGTCTTCAGGATTATCTCTTCAATTGTCACATACATGCCATTTTCACATTTTCTACTACCCTGTATTACTTCATCTTTAATAGATTAGTGCCATAAAAGTGTAGATTGTTGGTGGCTCTGAGATATTGTCCAGTTAGACACTTTAGTAAATCCTTCTGCAGCTGGTCCCTTGCAGCTCCCCTTAATATTCAATACAAGAGCCATTTGCCCAAATAGGAAGAAAAGTGTACAATGCTTAAAACTCAAGGGTCAATCTATATGTTTGTCCAAATCACACCATGTTAATCATTGAAAAATAGCTTGACCTACATTGCCTCTCTTACCATCGCACAATGTATGTGTTGTTATCAATGCTGAATACTCAAATTAGGCATTATTGTGTCCTGCTTACAGTCAATAAGCAGTACAGGGAGGTAAGGTACTAAAATACGGCGCTTGGCTCCTCAAAATGTAGATGAGTTTCACCACAAATGGTCTGATAACCTACATCTTTCATGGGAAGGGAAATGGTCAGCACATTTATTGGTGTTTGCTATGTTTACATTTGGTGAAGTCAAGCCTATTGCCATTCAGTAAGGCTGAGGTCCAAGAACATACAAATAATAAGTACATATATTTATCTCCCTGTGGTGTTCCCTTCTCCCTCTCTATGTTGCGTGTATAGGATTCCATTAAATGTACCTAAAAAAGCAGGTCGCTTGATGGTTTTACCACAAAATGGGTAGACATCACTGTGTAGGAGCAGGAACAAGAAATATGGGACACGTCTCAAAGTTCAGTCAGTTCACTTCCTTTGAAAAATCAGATGCCGTGTACAGTAACAGTAACAAAATGGGCCAATCAATGGCTCAGCAATTTGCACAGGCTGGCTTGCCATCATCCCTTGTGTGGAAGATAGATGCAACATTTCCGAAACAATACATTTCCTTTTGTCAACTGTTCGATTGTCAAGGATGAAAGGACACTCAGTTTGTACTAAAAATGAGTTTGAGAAAAGTTGCAGTGACATCAATCCAGGAGGTTAGAGCCTTGAGAAATGCAGGGCTCTGGCTGAGTCTCATCTAACGTGACGCTGCTTTTATATTACAAGCATGCACTTGAAATCCATGAAGTTAAAATACAAAAGTTGCTCAGTTTAAATGTGTTTATAAGAGAGGAGAGGATGTAGCCTTACGGCCACAGCTGCCAGCGTCGGACTGGCTTCTAGGGCAATCGGGCAGTGCTCGAAGGCTGGTCTGACAGTGTGTGGGCTGTGTTTTGGGTGCTTGTAGGCCTGTTTTTATGGTTTTTATTGTTCATTTAACTGCGAATAAAATAAACATCTCCTGCAAGAAACTCAGATCCATGCAGTTTTACATACCTTGCTACACAACTGTACAGCTGTCTTTACAAGTCTGAAACTTTCCTAATTTACAAGCACAGGTCACTTTTTCTGCTATCTCATTCATTCAGTAATTGTGGCCTCTTTCATTTTGGTGTCTAGGTCTATTTTCTGTCCTAGTGCGATTCCAGGAGCTGCAGACTTTGCAACTGGGAAATCAGGCAAGTCTCAGCCTGGGCTCAACATCCTTTTTTTCTGGGCAAATCGTGTAATATCATCACCACCTACAACTAATGGCACAAATTAAGCACTGATTAAACACATTGTTCTTGTGTGTTGATTCTGTGTTGAAGGATTTAAACAATGTGTGTAGGTGTCCACGGAGGATTGGTCCGGTTCACAAAAACGTTTACAGCCCTATACATGTATCGAAGATGCAACATTCAGTTTCTCAGACGTAGGCAAATGTCAGAAGTTACACTGCGCAACCAGTGTGCAACTACACATTTGTGAATGCTGACTACTGCTGCATTTTCACATACTTTTTTCCATTACATGAAATATATATTTCCTTTCCCCTGCAAACACCCTCTATCAATTTGGGGGTGTTAGAAATGGGGTCTCTAGTTGGCAGTCGGTTTGCACCCTGTCCAAGTAGGGACCCTAACTCTAGTCAGGATAAGGGAGATACCCGCTCAGATAACCCCTGCTCACCCCCTTGGTAGCTTGGCATGAGCAGTCAGGCTTATCTCAGAAGCAATGTGTAAAGTATTTGCACATAACACACAGTAATAAGTGAAAACACTACAAAAGGACACCACACCAGTTTTAGAAAAATAGCCAATGTTTATCTATATAAAACAAGACCAAATACAATAAAAATCCAACATACAGTAAGAAAAATATGAATTCTGCAAGATTTACTCAAAACTACAGTCCCTTTAAGTCGATAGCTCCACCTGGGGCTATCACGGTGTTGTGACCAACAAAACCAACAGTTCAGGCCGGCCGTGGCGTTGCGGGACCTCTACGGTGTCAGGAAGACCCGCAAGCAGTACCTTGATCCTCACGATGAACACCGGGGAGCGGCGTCACTGACGTCGCGGTGTCGGTTCCGGAGTCGGAGCAGGAGTCGTTGGGCCCTTGAGGTCACACGCGTTGCAGATCGAACTCCAGGCTGATGAAATCAGGTGCACCGGCGTGGATGGCGTCGGGGCTGCGGTGCGAAGCGGGACGATGCGACGTGCGGTGCCCACAGGTCATGGTTCAGGTAATGGCTCGGTGACGGTGCCCAGCGGCGTTGGTGAGACCAGGGCTGCGGTGTGAAGCAGGGCGGTGCGACGTGCGGTGTCCACAGGTCATGGTGCAGGCAGCGTCCTCGTCGTTGCTGAAGCGATGTCGTCGGTAGGCCCAAGCCAGCTGTGCGGGACGGGACGGTGCTTTGTGACCCTCACGAGCGGTGTCCACATGCCAAGGTGCAGGCAGGATGCCTGGTGAGGACACAGGAGTCGATGGGGCTGGCGCCGGTGGACCGGGGATGCGGGACGGGTTGGTGCTTTGTGGACCTCACAAGCAGTGTCCACAGGCCATGGTGCAGGCAGTAGCACCGGTGTCAGCAGGAGCAGCGGCGTCGGGGATGCCCAGGTTGCTTTGTGAGCAGGCGATGCCGGAGTTCGGGGCCCACAGGTCGCGGTGCGAGCAGCGGCTTGGTGAAGTCATCTAATGATGGCGTCGGGGAGACCAGGGTCGCGGTACGAAGTGGGGCAATGCGCCTCCGTGTGGCATCAGCAGGTCATGGTGCAGGCCAGCGGCGTCGTTGGTGGCGTTGCAGTGGCTACTCCTCTTGAACAGCACAAAACACACAGTTCCCAGTGCTGAGGTCTTTGGTGTCCCTGAGACTTCCAACAGGAGGCAAGCTCTACTCCAAGCCCTTGGAGAATTTTCTCAAGCAGGACACAAAGCAAAGTTCACCCTTTGCACTCTTTTCAGGCAGAAGCAGCAACCGCAGGCCAGTCCAGCAAAGCAGCACAGAAAAGGGACACTACTCCTCCTTCAGCTCTTCAGCTATTTTCCTTACAGAGGTTCCTCTTGATTCCAGAAAGATTCTAAAAGTCTGGGGTTTTGGGTCTTCTTCTTATACTTATTTCTGCCTTTAAAGTTGGCAAACTTCAAAGCAAAGTCTCAAGTGTTTGCAAGATCCTTCCTTGTCCAGGCCAGGCCCCAGACGCACACCAGGGGGTCGGATATCTGCATTGTGTGAGGGCAGGCACAGTCCTTTCAGGCGTGAACGACCACTCCTCCCTCCTCTCTAGCTCAGATGGCTCATCAGGATATGCAGATTACACACCGCTCCCTTTTGTGTCACTGTCTAGAGAGGTGCAAAACAGCCCAACTGTCAAACTGACCCAGACAGACAATCCACAACCAGGCAGAGTCACAGAATGGTATAAGCAAGAAAATGCCTACTTTCTAAAAGTGGTATTTTCAAACAGACAATTTAAAAATCAACTTCACTAAAAGATGTATTTTTATATTGTGCGTTTAGAGACCCTAAACTCCACATTTCTATCTACTCTCAAAGGGAATCTGCGCTTTAAGGATATTTAAATGCAGCCCCCATGTTAACTATGAGAGAGATAGGTCTTGCACAGTGAAAACCAAATTTGGCAATATTTCACTGCTAGGACATATAAAAAACACTAGTATATGTCCTACCTTAAACATACACTGCACCCTACCCCAGGGGCTACCTAGGGCCTAACTTAAGGGTGCCTTACATGTAGCAAAAGGGAAGGTTGAGGCCTGGCAGGTGGGTACCTTTGCCAAGCCGAATTGGCAGTTTAAAACTCCACACACAGACACTGCAATGGCAGGTCTGAGTCATGTTTACAGGGCTACTAATGTGGGTGGCACAACCAGTGCTGCAAGCCCACTAGTAGCATTTGATTCACAGGCCCTGGGCACCTCTAGGGCACGTTACTAGGGACTTATTAGTAAATCAAATATGTCAGTTATGGATAAACCAATCCACAGTACAATTTATATGGGGAGCACTTGCACTTTAGCAGTGGTAAAGTGCGCAGAGTCAGTAAACCAGCAAAAACGGAGTCCAAAACCAGGAGGTCGGAAGGCAAAAAGAGAGGGGACATGCCAAAAAGCTGCCAGGTAAAACAGGGGGATGTTCCGAATCCCAACCCATTCCTATCCAGAAGAGAGATTTACTCTTGCAGTAAATCTATAACTGCGTACTGGGTGGCAATGCATCTTGGGAAAGTTACTGGTGTAATATTACCTGTGAGTAAATTGGTTTATAAGTGCAACAGTAGTTTATTCATAAAATCATCCACAGGGCAGCTGAGCAATCTTTTTTTCTTAGTGATGATCGCGTTACAAGACAAAGCTGAAAATACCGCCCCCGACACTTGAAAAAAACGACGTACGTGAGAGACGCGTGTACAGTACATGGAGTCAAACCAGAGACCACTCGTTCAGAGGCTGGTGAACGGAACACAATTACGCAGGTGCTATTGTGGGAAACTCGCTAATCATGCAATATGATATTTAGGGCACAATGTCGTTTGTGACCCTGCGGTCACACATGACGCCTCCCCTCCTGGGTACACACAGTTTGGGAGCTACTCGGAGTCCAATTAGAACAATTAAAGAACAGACAAAGCCTAGCTGCCCAAGATGGTTGTCAGTTATCCCAGGACAAGAACTGCGTCAGCAAGGGAAGTAAGGGTGTCTGTTCGAGAACCAGCAAAAGCAAGCATTACATAGGAATGACAATTGCTTTTAACTATTGTTTAGGCGCTGTGGCAACCGGTACTTTACGTCGAGTCACAAAACCCTTTTGCAGTTGTAGAAATCGCACTTAGGAGAAGCGCCCCACAAGTGCAGACTTGAAAGTCTGCTCTCTGAAAAGAGAGAAGACAAACATTCTCAAAGAGATGTATCATTTAGCCAAGGACAATTAGCAGGGGATTAGAAAAGGCTACTGCTCGCTATTTTCTCTGCCTGCATCCTGAAGTCTGAGTTCGGACCTCTTTTCCCAACTAGTATTTCTAAGAATTCATAAAAGTACAAAATCTTGAACGCAAGAGAGGTGGTTTACACTACGTTTCACAGCTTAGGCCCACAGAAAAGATCCTGCTGTTTTCTCCAACATAATTAGGAAATAAGCTGTCGTTCCTGGAACATACGTCTTTAATCTTTTTCTTTCTCAAAAACTAACAGCAAAGCCTAAGGGAACAAATTAAAGGGTTACCGCAGGTCTTATCTCTGGTTAACCTCTATCCCTCAACTCTTTAAGGAATGACGTTTTTACTGACAGGCAGAAAAAAGCTGAATACAAACCACTTGTAGGAACACACACTACCCCTGATCCGATAATCTACCTTGACCTTCCCCAATGATTGTATTTTCCCAGGGCAATGTCCCCTGCTCAGTCCTCTGTTGGTATTCAGCTAGGTTCAAGCTCTACAAATACCAAACATATACAGTATTCAAAACATTTGTGTTTGCATAGTGTCCATGACTTGCTTGGGCTACTTGTCCAACATTAAGTCATTGCCTTGCGGTAACTGTAAATTTTATCACTGAAAGCACCAAAATTATAACAACAGGCAGGATCTCAAGTGAATAGAAATCTTTAGTAAGGGTGATCTTTTTCCTATCCAGTGTCGCCTGTCTCTATCATCCTTCATGCCGCCTTGGAGGTAATGTGATGTGGCAGTACCGATTGCGTAGGAATAACCTACCTCTTAAATAGCGTGCATGTAATGTAAAGTTGGTGGGTTGAAATAGTGCGACCTGGAATGTCATATAATCCTTCAGGTAAACCTAACCTTTTGTTTACTAAACCTGTAATAGTGGTGTGAAAGCAAGAGCATCCTCTTTCTCCTTGTTCTGAGATTTTTGTTTTACCATACCAACTTTCCTCGTTGAGTTTCCCAAACAGACTATGTGAAGTACCCAATGGCTGAGTTTAAGGAACTATGTTTGGAGGATTGATAGTTGCTGTCCATTTCCTCTGTCACTGGAACGGACCTGCAGCAACTGACCACTGCTACATCGCAGTTCAGATGTGCTGGTTAAAACAGAGCAGGAACCCAGTCCAACAGGACAAAAGTGTATGTTCAGAGGGTTACCCAGCATGCATTGCCCTATGCTATGGAAGAGTCAAACATGCACGAAAGAGACAGGCTGTGGTCTTGTTTTAGAAGCCTGAGAAGTTGTCAATCTCCTTTTGAGAAACAATGAGATAACACTTCTACAAACAGAAGCTCAAATTTGCATTGAACAGGCCAGTATCAAATGAAAGTTGCTTTATTGCCAACAGCATACATACCTCCCTGCCACTTTGAAAAGAGGAAAGAAAAACCTGAGAAGCAGAGACAATCTAAGAATGACATTCATAAAATGGAATTCCCACCACGCTTACAGCTCCTAGGTTGTGGAACCAGCTCTCTTGGGTGTCACGATGACAACCTGCAGTTTAGGGACACATCAATACTCTATTCTTTAATCACTGTATATGCAATCATGCCTAGAACCTTTCCATCTTGCTGTTCTCCCTGACATTCCACTGCAGACAGCCCTTCTAATTTACCACTACCAAAGCCTAATCTACCAAAGTCTATCCCACTATTCAGTTTTAACTTTTGTTTTTCAACGTGTGTATGTCTGTAGTTTCTTTATGGTTGTTGCTATAGAAAGTGCACTAGTACACATCCTGTGTAAAATAGAAATTTGAAACAAACCAATAAATAAATACAATATATGTACCAAAGAAATAAAATTGCCTTGAATTTCCTGAGAATTAAAATCCCAATTCTGCCTACAAGATTGTAATAAAGATTTATAAGATAATGTTA
Source organism: Pleurodeles waltl (assembly GCF_031143425.1). Taxonomy (NCBI): domain Eukaryota; kingdom Metazoa; phylum Chordata; class Amphibia; order Caudata; family Salamandridae; genus Pleurodeles; species Pleurodeles waltl. Next base: position 582,448,566 of record NC_090440.1, on the reverse strand, counting down.
TAGCATTGATTGAAAACTTGCAAGTGGTGGAGATTGATTGTTCAGTACTAAAGGATTGTAGTCCAAGATATTGTATATAGAATATTGAGTGCCACAATATTGTGACCTAAATATTGAAAAATGAAACATAGAGGCGGTATAAACATAGTGCATATAGATAAGTATAGATTTACTATTCTTAACTCCACATCTATTACCAAGGAACTTGCATATGTAGTTAGGTTTAGCAAATCTGTACATACTTACCTGCCCATGTTCTGGTCCTCAATTCTTTGATCCTGATATCGTGCTATTCTATATTCTAGGCTTGATATTCGGGATCTACACAGCAGTTAAGTGCAGTTCAGCACAGCTTCGAGATACAAAAGAGTAATATAGAAACAGATCTGATCAGTATTGGCTGGGTCCAAAAATGCAATTTAGACTTGATTAGTTTACACTTATAGTCGCTAATTAATCATGATGTGAGAACCGAAACACATGCCAGAAACACCATTTCTAATCAATGGATAAAAATTCCTAATGAGGTTCCAAAAGGAGGAAGTTCAAACATCAAATATCTGCTAAGGTTTTTGTGTCAATTCTCTCATATCCACACATGAGCCAAAGAGAAATCATTACATTAGCGTAACTATACCCTGGTGCAGCCATGTTTTCTTGCTCATGCTAATGATGCTCACTGGAACTGCTTGTTTCTGGCAGTACTGGGTGATTCATAGATTAGTCAGTTTTTTGTTAAAAAACCCTTTCAGTCTCTGATTGGCTTGTGAGGAGATTTTCTTTATTTCCCCTGGTACATATAAACTGTTCCAGCAGGTATAGAGTCATTAAATATTGCAAACTGAGTTTATAAAAATGAGAATAGCAAATTCTTGGAATATTATGGACATATGAAATCACCGCTCTAAAAGATATAGATATAAAGACATGATTGTTATAAATGCATATTTCCTTCCTATAAGAACATTGTAAAAAAAAAAAAAGTACAATTGCACTATAGATCCAGAGTGTGTTATAACCACAATTTATATTCTCATATAATATTGAAATCAAAAGTGTTTCTAAATCTGAAATTGGAGTTAGAGACTAGACTATTCATGCATCAGTTACTATGGGACTGATTTAGAGTTTAGTGGAGGGGGTTACTCCGTCACAAACCAGATGGATATCCTGTCCGCTGTATTACAATCCCATAATAGCCTATGGAGATCACAATACTATGTACAGGATATCTGCCACGTTTGTGATTGAGACACATTGGCCAAGTTCTAAATCAAGGCCCATATCTCTATTAACCAAACCTAAGGATTGTGCATAGTCAAAATACCCGAAAATGATGATCATCAGCAAGAATATTTGAACTATTTCAATACAAGAGAAATGATGAACCTTATGAAAGTAACAACCAAATCAAACTAACAAAAGAAACAAGCATTTACAATACAATAGGTCTCGCGTTTCCTCGAGTTAGAGCTATTAGCGTTGGAAATTTCTAACTGGAACTTTCTTGCCACACAAACTGAAAATAAAAAGTAAAAAAGTTGACATAAGCTAGCCCATTCAAAGTGCCGCCGTGAGCGCAAAGGCTAGAGACAAAAGGAAAGAGAAGTTCGCTTGCAGTCAAAGTTATCAGCAATAGTGCAATTATTCATGTAACAGGGTCGATGGCCAAGGCAGTAACAAAACTGCCCCCAAGGTAGGACAAACGTAAAGCAGTTACCAACAAAAACAAAGGATTTTTGAAAGGCAAGCCCATAAACCAGTGATAGTGATGGGCGTGCGGTGGGCGTGGTTTAAAGCCCAGATACATCCCAACACGTTGGAAAAGCAGCGCTTGTGCGCTGCTATACTCAACATAAAAAAATAGGGGAATCTAGAAAACATAATAAATGAATGCATTTAGGGTTTTCCCTGGTCCTCACACCTGATATAATAAATATGAGAACAGGAACAGGTAGTGACTTCCAGATAATAAAAAAAATGAAAGATGCAGCTCTATCACTTGTGAACAAGAAACAGAATCCCTAATAAGATTTAAAAAACTGAAACTGAAATATATACTAACCATGTAATTCAAAACCAGTGATGGGTTTGATGTATTGCCTTATTTTAAAGAAAAGATGTTGAGATTGAAACATCTTCTGCATGCTATACAGTAGTGTTCTCCTATCCTGAATGCCCAACCTCAGTCTCTGGTACCTTGTTTTTTTACTTTTGGCCCTTACTGCACGCTAATCTACCATGTGTGCATAGGCCTAATTGTGTGAGGTTGACAAGTGTGAGGGCTTGGGCCTGTCCTGTGACCAGGAGGGGTGTACAAATTATGCCCCCATTTACTGACTGTAGTTTCTATAGCACGTTTAGCATGTAGAGCAGATCCTAATGCTAATATCTCAAGTGTATGTTACATGTGTGTGTGTGTATGTGGCCTGTGTGGTAAACACATGGTGCTAATGAGTGAGCCAGCGTAGTAGAGGCCTGTGAGTTTAATTCTGGACACCTTTGGCCTCTTTCTATGCACAATAGGCAGGTGGGGTTGTTTTCCGGGATAGTGGAAGTGTATTGCTGACATTCCTGGAGCTGGAGAGCAGAGAACTTGGCAGTGAATTGAGGACAGAGAAGGCAAGGCTAATTTAGAATTCAATTAGTCCTTTTGCTCACAGGAGCTGTTGATTAGTCTTCCAGTAGTGCAGCCATTTGATAGATGGTGTGAGCGAAGGGTGGCATTACAGTCTCTGTTGTTAAGGTTAAAGGGACCTCTTTAGGTGAGGCCAGTCTTTTGTCTCTTTTCTCTCCAATGCTCAATTAGGCTGTTGATAGCCAGGTGCAGAAGGCTCACACCTTCTTGTGGCGCTGTTGTTGGTGCTTGACACTACTCTGCTGTGAAGAGTATTGCTCCACACAAAGGCTGGGTTGCTCATTGCCCTGGGCACAACTCTAGGGTGGCAACACAAGCACAGGGAAGATTCTGCAATGTTGGATTTAGGTAGAGAAGAACACTGTGGAATTGTTTGCAGTATGGCACACAGGAACCGCTGCAAAAGTGGGTAGGGTTACCTCTAGCAACATTATCCCTATTGGTTAGGAAGGGGCCAGGAGTCACCCTAAGTCACAGGCAAATGAGAGGCATAAATGTGGCACCCCTGGGGACCCTCTTCAGAACTCTATTGGACCTAAAGAAGACAGATGAAGGACTACACCTACTTTTGAGTCCTGTGAGGAGACCTAAAAGGCTGGACCTGCTCCGATTTGTACCCAGGACAAATAAGTGGACTCCAAGGGTCATTTGACTGACTTCCTGTTAAGCTGCATGGACACTGCTAGAAGCCTTTTTCTGGAAGAGACCAGCTGACCAATTAGACAAGGGCTTGCCCTAGACCCTGCTGGTGGCTTCTGCTGCAGTGAGTCTTGACCCCCAATTGTGCTCCTCCTAAAATCTTGAGAAATCTGGGATTTAGAACATTCTGACTCCAAAGACCTCCAGAAGACTCAGCCAAATCTGTCAAATCAGGTGTGTTGCAGTAGGGCTAAAGATTCCAGTTGCTCCTGCTCAGAGCTTTTCTGGAGCAGCATATCAGTTTAATCAGGAAGTCGCTGAGAGGCTATCCAGCCTTGTTGAGCCCTCTTCAGCTACAGCTTGCAGCCTTGCCCTTCTGGAGGAATCTGAGATCCAACAAAGTGACTAAGTCTGAACTTAGAAGTCTTCACTGGGCAAAGGCATCAAAAGGATTGGGCCAATGATGGACAGTCTTCGGGCATGAATTTAGAATTTCTACCTATTAAAGGCTTCTGACCAAAAGTAAACAGCTTCACAGGGACTTCATCACATGGCTGTCTGGTCTCCTGAAGCCCTACTCAGCCACAGCCTGCTGCCTTGCACCGATGAGGATTTCTGACTTCCATTTCCGGGAAGTCGGAAGTTAAAACATCTGACCCGGATGAGCATGGTTGTTGCAGTTGATGTGCGCTCCATTGAGGCTTGCCTCAGATCATGCTTAGGTTCTAGTCAAGTACAACCAGATGACAGCAGTTGACACTTAATACTTTTTGCACTATTTTCATTTTAAATTAAAAAAATTCATATCTCTGGTTGCCCTTAGTGGACTTTTGTCATTTTGGTGTCATTCTGTTCAATAAATTATTGTCTATTTTTTTTTTTTTTATTGGAGTGGGATTTTTATTGTGATGTGCTTTCTACTGTTTAACTGTTTAGCTATTTAGCTACTTCTAAATTCTTTACACATTTTCCTAAATTATGCCTGTCTGCTCTGTTCCTTAGCTACCAGGGGTTGAGCTGAGATTTAATTTACTGAAATCTTTACACAACCTAACAAGAAAGGTGCCATTATTACTTGTGAGGGACTACGTTCCACCCCAACTAAAAATCCACTTTCTCACAAAGTCCATACCTGTACCTATTAATTGGCACAAACAGATTCAATTTCTGATTATTCCCATTAGGCTAACTCCTGAAGATAAGATAGGTTGATGCACTACTCCAGGGATTCGCAATCTCCTGCACTGGGATTCCAGTGGGGTCGCCTGAAGGCAGTGATGGGAGCTTCTGGTGGGACCAGATCAACCAAGTGTAGTTCATAACCATACTTATCACGAAATATTTGTCCTTGTTATTTTGCTGAATTCTATTGGCTATGGGATCCTCTTGGCTGTGAGCCATTTCATTTCTATTTATTCATCACCGAGACATGAGCTACCTAACTAGCTCGCTTTGGACTCTCAGGTCCTGAGTAACTCGCCATCTTCTCTGCCAACGGACCGCCAGAACGACCAGGACAATACAAGCTGCCTGGTGTGAGCCTGCAGACATTGCAGGCCTGTTTCTCATGGCGGTCTCAAAAAGCGTGTTCCCTCCTGGGATGAATGAGCCTTTTCTCTTCTACTATTAAACAGAATGCACTGCATTGAGGACAGAACTACATCTTTCGAATGCTGGCATCTACCCAACGTCCAGTCTTTTGTGTTCGGCATCTTGAACTGTGTCTGAAACATTGCGTACCAGCACTACCAGTGACTGAGCTGGCTTTGTCGCGGACTCCAGAGACCGTCCTCTCCTCACAAAATGAAAACATTAATTTGCTTCGTGGACCAAAACGTAAACACAGTATTACAAATGCTACTGGTCCGGAAGTGTATGCACTGTTTGCCAGGATTATTCCAAAACATAAACTAAACGAGAAACAAGTACAAGTGAAAAAGAATGTAACGCCAATTGCTTTGACCTGTTATAATTTCTGCATAGCGTTACAGGATTCTTATCATTGCTAACAGAAGAAATCTCTGAGCTGCAACAACCCCCCACCCGCACCGTAAACTTCCATTCACTAAAGATTGAACTAAATTACTAAATGAGTTCGTCAAAAGAATAACTGACTACCAGATGTATGAAGTTCCCTTTTTTGGTTACAATGGGTGCACTAGAGCCTACAAGAAGTAGTTTATACCGAGAGGTGGTCTAGTTATGTACTGTGGCCAATAACAAATTTGCTACTTGGTACACTATGGCTAGAGGAAAAGTGTGAACATATGCGAGCATTACCACAATCATACTAAAAAACTCTGAGCGTTAAATATATGATTGGGGGTCGCCATACGTCCTGCCCCTCTAGCCCATGAGGTCTTGCAGAAACCTTTTTTCTCTCTCATGTCAGGAGTATTGCTTTCAACTATGTCCCTGAGTATGAGTTTAGGTGCTATTTATGGCACCTGATAAATAACAGTACCATAGGCTATGTTACTTATCAGGTGCAATAAATTGCACCTATTACGAGTTTAGGGGGGATAACATGCATATTTTGGTGTTTAATACACTAAATCTGCATGATGCAGTAACTACTGTATGCTTTACTCCATTACATTTTGACAGGTTTAACTCGTAATTCCGACCCATGCGAAACAAAGAATTTACACACGGGTCAGAATTAACCGACTCACTCGTAATCAGGCCCTTTACCATTAAGGCTTTAGACCATGATTGGTAGCAATAGCCTTACTCCTTTAAATTCCGGCAGGTTTGACCAGCTGAAATTTAACAACCCTTAAACTCATAATTCTGACACATGCGTAAACAGGGATTTACGTACCAGTCAGAATGCCTGACCCACTCATAATCAGGCCCTTTATCTTTCAGGCTTCAGAACATACTTGGTAGCCAGAAGAAGGGAGGGGGTCATATGACAAAGCCAACCTTAAAGAACTTTGGTGACTGTCATGTTTATCCTCCATTTTTGCAATCTAGGCTGTAGCAGAGAAAACAGAGGTAGAAGAGGTATGGCCTGAAAGCTGAAGGCCTCACATTTTCAGGGGTATTGTTCCAAAACCAAATCCTAACACAAGACTGTGAGAAAGATGAGGTCTACGAATGAAGCACTAAACCAAAGGGCAAAGGATGGACTCTGGAGCCATGCAGTTACAACCTTCCTAAAAATGCAGTGCCATTCCCTTTTTGCCTCATATTAAGAGCATTTATATATTGCTACATCCCTACTGGATTGTTTGTCAGTGAGGAGATTCCCTCTGTGTCTAGTTCAAGGGAGGAACAGATTGATCCTGGATTACTCACTAGGCTTGTTCTAGATGGGTGCGGCTATGTGCCAAAAAAGAACTGTGGAGGGTACGCAAAAAACAAGAGTGTGTTTAGGCAATGTTGATTTTGGAGCTATAGAGCTCACTATACTGAGGATGGTGAGCTGTTGCAAGGTTATTTGTGGCTACCATGGAAACAAGTTGAGATGTCATAGGATTTTTTGTATTATACAATGAGAATTTTCAGTAAGGCCGTGAACAACATGTTGCGGTATTTCAGTTTGCACTGACTATATCGTGGGTGACTGTGGCCAGATAGTTTTGAGGCAGAAACAGCTAAAGTAGCATAGTAGTGGTGAAATGAGGCCCAATGGTGATTAAGGTTATGATGTTACCCATTGCATTTTCACTTGGTTCACAGTATAAATGCCATGGGATGATGCTAGAGTGCTAATTGGAGCTCACATATTTTACCTAGTGTCCAGAGGTGTAGGAGGCTGGCCTGGCTTGTAGTGGGTACCAGAGGTACTTACACCTTGTGCCAGGTCCAGTTATCCCTTATTAGTGTAGAATAGGTGTTTCTAGCAGCTTAGGCTGATAGAAGGTAGCTATAGCAGAGCAGCTTAGGCTGAACTAGGAGACATGCAAAGCTCCTACTATACCACTGGTGTCATATGCACAATATCATAAGAAAACACAATACACAGATATACTAAAAATAAAGGTACTTTATTTTTATGACAATATGCCAAAAGTATCTCAGTGAGTACCCTCAGTATGAGGATGACAAATATACACAAGATATATGTACACAATACCAAAAATATGCAGTAATAGCAAAAGGAAGTAATGCAAGCAGTGTAAAGTTACAATAGATTGCAATAGGAGCACATAGGTATAGGGGCAACACAAACCATATACTCCAAAAGTGGAATGCGAACCACGAATGGACCCCAAACCTATGTGAGCTTGTAGAGGGTCGCTGGGACTGTAAGAAAACAGTGAGGGTTAGAAAAATAGCCCACCCCAAGACCCTGTAAGGTAGGTGTAAAGTGCACCTACAACCCCCAGAGAGCACAGAAGTCGTGATAGGGGGATTCTGCAAGGAAAACCAACACCAGCAATGCAACAACAGTGGATTTACGGACCTGAGTACCTGTAAGGGACCAGGATGTCGCCACTTGGATGAGGAAACAGAGGGGGCGCCCAGCAAGTCAGGGAGCCCTCACAGAAGCAGGCAGCACCCGCAGAAGTACCGGATCAGGCACTGAGAAGAGGAGTGAACCGGAGTCCACCCGAAGTCAGAAAAGGGAGTCCCACGACACCGAAGGACAACTCAGAAGGTTGTGCATTGCAGGTTAGAGTGTCGGGACCCAGGCTTGGCTGTGCACGAAGGAAATCCTGGAAGAGTGCACAGGAGCCGGAGCAGCTGCAAATCAAGCGGTACCCAGCAATGCAGTCTAGCGTGGGGAGGCAAGGACTTACCTCCAACAAACTTGGACTGAAGAGTCACTGGACTGTGGGAGTCACTTGGACAGAGTTGCTGAGTTCCAGGGACTACGCTCGTCGTGCTGAGAGGGGACCCAGAGGACCGGTGATGCAGTCTTTTGTTGCCTGCGGTTGCAGGGGGAAGATTCCGTCGACCCACAGGAGATTTCTTCAGAGCTCCTGGTGCAGAAAGGAGGCAGGCTACCCCCAGAGCATGCACCACCAGGAAACAGTCGAGAAAGCCGTCAGGATGAAGCGATACAAGGTTGCAGTAGTCGTCTTTGCTACTTTGTTGCGGTTTTGCATGCGTCCTGAGCAGTCAGAGGTCGATCCTTTGGCAGAAGGTGAAGAGGGAGATGCAGAGGAACTCTGGTGAGCTCTTGCATTCGGTATCTGAAGAATTCCCCAAAGCAGAGACCCTAAATAGCCAGAAAAGGAGGTTTGGCTACCTAGGAAGGAGGCTAGGCTAGTAAGAAAGGTAAGAGCCTATCAGAAGGAGTCTCTGACGTCACCTGCTGGCACTGGCCACTCAGAGCAGTCCAGTGTGCCAGCAACACCTCTGTTTCCAAGATAGCAGAGGTTGGGGCACACTGGAGGAGCTCTGGGAGGTGCAGGTCAGGGGAGTAGTCACTCCCCTTTCCTTTGTCCAGTTTCACGCCAGAGCAGGGCTGGGGGATCCCTGAACCGGTGTAGACTGGCTTATGCAGAGATGGGCAGCATCTGTGCCCATCAAAGCATTTCCAGAGGCTGGGGGAGGCTACTCCTCCCCAGCCATCACACCTATTTCCAAAGGGAGAGGGTGTCACACCCTCTCTCAGAGGAAATCCTTTGTTCTGCCTTCCTGGGCCAGGGCTGCCTGGACCCCAGGAGGGCAGAAACCTGTCTGGGGGGTTGGCAGCAGCTGCAGTGCAAACCCTGAAAAGGCAGTTTGGCAGTACCCGGGTTCTGTGCTAGAGACCCGGGGGATCATGGAATTGTCTCCCCAATGCCAGAATGGCATTGGGGTGACAATTCCATGATCTTAGACATGTTACATGGCCATGTTCGGAGTTACCATTGTGACGCTATACATAGGTAGTGACCTATGTATAGTGCACGTGTGTAATGGTGTCCCCGCACTCACAAAGTCCGGGGAATTTGCCCTGAACAATGTGGGGGCACCTTGGCTAGTGCCAGGGTGCCCACACACTAAGTAACTTTGCACCCAACCTTCACCAGGTGAAGGTTAGACATATAGGTGACTTATAAGTTACTTAAGTGCAGTGGTAAATGGCTGTGAAATAACGTGGACGTTATTTCACTCAGGCTGCACTGGCAGGCCTGTGTAAGAATTGTCAGATCTCCCTATGGGTGGCAAAAGAAATGCTGCAGCCCATAGGGATCTCCTGGAACCCCAATACCATGGGTACCTCAGTACCATATACTAGGGAATTATAAGGGTGTTCCAGTATGCCAATGTGAATTGGTAAAATTGGTCACTAGCCTGTTAGTGACAATTTGTAAAGCAGAGAGAGCATAACCACTGAGGTTCTGGTTAGCAGAACCTCAGTGAGACAGTTAGGCATCACACAGGGAACACATACATATAGTCCACAAACTTATGAGCACTGGGGTCCTGGCTAGCAGGGTCCCAGTGACACATAACAAACATACTGACAACATAGGGTTTTCACTATGAGCACTGGGCCCTGGCTAGCAGGATCCCAGTGAGACAGAGAAAACACCCTGACATATACTCACAAACAGGCCAAAAGTGGGGGTAACAAGGCTAGAAAGAGGCTACTTTCTCACAAGAGGTCATCAGAATAAATTATATTGTCACCCATTAGGCACCCAGGTGCATTTTCTCTTCATAGAGTGTTCTTGAATGAGATCTATTTTCCATATGCACTACCCTTAGATGTTTTCCTTACTGTACCCCGTTTTCTGGTCATCACCTAAAGCCTGTGTTATTTTGCCTTATCATAATTTGTTTCAGTTTGAAAGACAATGTATACATTGATATAGAAAGGCAAAGGATGCAGACACATTTTTCTAGTGGCACAATGTGACTTGTAAAAGGTCAGAAATGGTGGTGCCGTTGCAGTGACATGTATCAAAGTTTACAATGTACCTCTGTGCAGCATCAGCCTAGAATGCAACTTATAGGCCATACTGCAAAAACTAGGCTCTCCATAGGGAGGCTTACATTTTAACACCTTTTGCCAGGTAGCTTTGACCTTTGCAATATTTTATTGTCGTCATGTTTTGCGTATAAAAGGAGACACCTGAAACTAAAGGCTCTATAGTGATTTGATACTGGGTAAAATCTAGTTACCTGATAAAGCAAAATCACCCTCGGCACCTATAGCTTCTTCTAAGACTGAATTCGGTATTTACCACAAAGCTGGAACCCCACTAGTTATTTAATAAACAACTAAAGTATCACAAATTAAAAATCAAGTAATCAGATCTTAAATAATGAAACAAATTATAATTTTAAAGTTAAAAAACAATTTCTGCATTTATGATGTCAGAGTTCCCCCTCTTGATGAACTTCATCAATACTAGTAAGTACCAGCAAGAACATCAATCATCTTGTGTATGTGTTACTTAATAATGAGGCATGCAGTTTATATTTGGATACTCTCTCAGGATTTCCTTCCTCCATTGATGTTGAGTAGTTACCATATTATGCAAACATTACTCCATTTTTACGTTCTGGCCCAGATAATTTATTATGACTTTGGAAGCATTGAAAGGTGTCAGTTCCCAAGACAGTAAGAGAAAGGCTTACCTTTAACTATGTTCTAGACCAACCAACGTCAGATTAGAATTACTACAGATGATGACTTTTGAATAACACATGGACAAAGTCAACTTGCTAATGATATTTTTCAAAGCCTATGAGAAAATATTATACTACATTGTAGTGTGACACACCTTGTTGATGATATAAAGGTGATTATAGGCACCCTATAATAGAACTACCATAAGGTAAATGACAAGTCTATTTTTATTTTTCCCTTTTACTCCTGATCTCTTGGTGGCATTTACTTTTTCCATGTTTACTGTTAAGAGGAAGTAATTTACTACCAGGTGAAGGGCTACTACTAGAAGTGAGCTGTGGAGGCGTTACGTCAAAAGAGCTCTTGCCATGATATTCAGTTTTCTCTTGGCCGCGGGACTGGAGTAAGACCTACTAGAACTGAGAAAGGCTGAAATAGCATCTAAGGAATAAAAAACATTTAAGAGACTAAGAAGAAAGTCAATGGCTCTTAAGCAACGTCTTAGTAAATATTTTCCTTTTTTATATACTTTCATTTAAATGTACAAACAATTTATATAACAGAGACTTTCAGCAGCAGTCTCCTGAACTGTGATTGCAGTGTCTTTCACATATTAAACGATGTGGCAAGGGACTGTGGATCTTAGTTTCCTATGATGATTGCCTTTCACGATTGTCTTTCTAGGGTGTTGCAAAGCAGGTAATCAAATTCTTCAACTAAAATGCAGTGAGTCATCTGTTATGGTGTACTGCCTATGAAGCTGGGGACTTTGCTCTGTTCATTTTGATTTCAGTTACACCAGTTACATGTATGCGGTTCCTGGCAGCCTTTCTTAATAGGGCTATCCATATATGATGTTATGTGGCCATCCTCGACCAATTGACCTCAAACCAGCCAAACAGATCAGCTAAAACTCTAGCTTATTTCAGCCGCTCTGATTTTGCTTCTCTGCAGTCAGTCTGGGCGGATCCTCTGCCAAGGTAACCTGACTGGACATGAGTTAATCAAGTAAATTGAGTGATATGGTCCTGAGCCTGTCCAGACCTGCTTTGTGGTCCGAGAAGGGTCCAGGCTGAGCTGTCAGCCTTTGAGAGGCCTTTTGTACTATACTGGCATTCTGCTCAGCCATTGGCTGCATACCACCTGATGCAGAATGCTCGGAGGTTGGCAGAAACATATCTTTTCATTTGTAAACTATAGTCCATCTCTGTCCTGTCACCTGCCTCCAACATCATCAGGAGGTTATTTATTTTGGAGCTCTGACTCTTTGTGGACTTCCATGTCTATCTGATCATACGCTGGCTGTTTTTCACCCATGCCACAGTATTGAGTCTATTCTTACCTCTGTCCTGGACTACTAGTGCTTGAATCTGGATGGCAATGGTGGTACTGCTCTTATCTTCCTGGATCTCTCCACAGCACTCAACATGGTCTCTCACCCCATCTTATTGCAACAGCTTGCTGTTTTGTTAAGGAGTGAACGCCTTGGGTTAGCTTGATGCTACTTTCTGACCGTGACATGTTGTTTTCAACCTCCCCCCTCCTTTTCTTATGATTCTCAAACCTTGGACTATTGGACTATTGGTGCCTCAGGGATACTCCCTCAGTCCCATCCTGTTTCATTTTTATGTTCTCCCTTGGCAATGCTCATTCATTGTTTTGTTTTAACAACTTTTGCTCTGCTGATGACATTTAGCTGATTCTCCGTTGTAATAAGTATGTTTTATCCACGCAATCTTAGTTGCAGGATTTTCTCACCTCCCTAAATAAGTGGATATCTTGCAACGCCCTCACACTGAGGTCTTCATTCTAGGAGATCTTTCTACATTGATAAGGAAACTCATTGTAGGACCTGGGGGCCCTCCTGGATTTTATATGCAGGCTCCTTGATGAACAGAAGCACTGAGCTGTTATTTGCTTGACTGAGATCTAACCGTTTAGAAACATTCAGAACATTAAGACAGATGTTAAACAAAAGGGCAAGCATTTACTTACATGTTAATTGAAGTAAAGTAAAAGAAGCACAGAAGGTGTCCTATTAGGAGCACCTTGATGTTTAACAACATTGTGCAACACACATATAAAAATATGATAAAGTCTCTTCAATATTTAAAAAGTGCATATCTCTACCTGTGGATTCGTCTTACTACATTACATTTTATCACTGCATTGAGTGGCATTTTTACCATTGATAATTTTCAAACATGAACGTAGAAACATTCATGCACTCCCCCATCTCTGAAGCTAATGCCATTAGAGAACCAAGAAGCAAGTCAATTGCCACCCTGAATGTGGTCTACATTGTTATTATACAAAGAAATACATTATAGTTTACTAAGTCAAACACAAGACAGCATTTTTGTTCAGTACATATCCCGAGCTTGTGTTAATGAAAACAACTGAGGCAAGGTGAAATAAAACAGGGTCGCAAAGTTTGGTCAATTGGGAAAGCTGGGATTGATCCAAGTTTTTATGTTTCATATTCTGCAATTCAGTCACTAGATGGGTATTTCTTTCTCTCTCTCGTTTAACATAAAAAGTGAATGCATTGTTTTTAATTCTTGGAGCATGAGGTTAGAGCGTGTGCAGCAGACAGAAGCCACGTGAAGGCTCGGTTTATTTTGGGCTTGGGAATCAAAAAAGAATCTCGAGCTAAGCCAGAGCCAAGCATGGTTTGAGCCTTAAATGGCTTGCCTATTTATATCACATAATGGAAATTATGGACAAAATCACAGGGAGGTCATGATATGACAATGATCAAAAGTTTGGTGAAGCAAGAGTACCAACACCACTGTCCAGGACTCTGTGTATCAAGGTCTGTCATTTTCTCACTACATAGGTAAAATCAAATGATTGTTGTGTTACAGTCCTTTTGTATTATCACATACTTACTGCCAGTGTTTAGTTTGATGTAAATTTGTCCCTTCTGTATAAAAAACGAAACTGAGAAATATGTTCAAAATATGACTGCCCAAAACTACACAAAAGTTCCATATTTTCCATCCTGCTCATAACACAACAACTGGATTGTGAGTGGTTCCAATGAGAAGACTTGGGAACTACTCTCACCAAAGAAATGCCACTGTGTTGAGGAACCTGCCAAAGTCTTTTAATTCAGAGTTCACATCCAGCATATTGGTAAAGCTGTGGATTAAATGTCAAGTCTCCCTTGTGCCATGGCTAAAACGTTCGCACTATACCGTATCTAGCATTTGAGGTTGGGTGTTTATATCTACCACCAGAGTAAATTGCTCACCTTCTTGGCGAGTCTTTTTCAAGGATTTTCTACATCACTATCTTAACTGTGCAGATTTCTAAGCACTTCCACTGTTTACAGACAATAGACTAAAGGCACAAGGAAATTGCGAGGCTTACAATTCTATTTTCTTCCAATTCTATAATCAAGTTACTTTGTTTCCATACATGACTCATCAAAGGTAGAGACAGCAAGCAGAGAAGGCATATTCCAAGATACAGTAAATGGAGAGCAACTCACACTAAAGTCAAATCTATGACTTTTCTGAAGACATGGAGCTTAATTTAAAAGGTTGCAGTGAATGAAAACCTCAAAATAACTCCACTTCTCATAGTTAACACCATGTACAGGCTTCACTCCCCCTGCACCCACCTAACACCTGCCTCCCCGGCCACCACCCTACTGGCATCAGTGTCACCGCTCAATCACGCCACAGACCATACTTTTTGTACCCTTGGAAAATGCAAGCACACATGTCCTACAATATGGTCACGTAGCTGGTGGCCTGCTTTCATGTGTGAGCCCTGTTACAACAGAGGAATTTTTGAAACTTTTTGGACTGCAATCTCTTGTTTCAGAAAATTACATCTTCCTGTTCTTCCTGTGCCGGATTCCTCAGGCAAATTCTACCCTGTTTAGTCACTTGCTCTCATATTTCAGTAGTACAGGCAGTAGGGTATTTTCCAAACATATGACAAGACATCATCAGACCGCCAGACACCTCCGTAGTCTCCCTCACCAGGTTTTATTTGCCAGTCTGCTCTTCTAACGGCAAAGATGTTTGAGCAATTATCACTGAGCCATCCATAGTGTAACTTGCCTTAATCTGGCCATGCTGCTTCCTTTAGTAGCCCACCAACCAGCTCCATTCCTCCTCAACTTCTTGTTTCACCTTCCTAGGATTTGTAGGATGCACTGTGGAGGTCAAGCATGTGGCCATCATGCCGCTAAGATGTGTAACTCTCTCCTTGTTAGTCTTGATCTTCAATCTTCCTTTGACTTCCAGTCAAGCACATCTTGGACACCGAGCTTGGGAAAGCTGGAGGTAGGGAGCAGGGACGGCCTTTAGCATGAGCGAGCTGGGTCCACGTCCAGGGCACAGAACTCTACAGCGGAACAGAAGCTGCCTGCAGCAGTCTTCTTCTGATGCGGCTCCAAAGAAAAGTGCATTTAATTATGGTTACTGGAGGCTGCTGGTGCCCGCGTCTGCATTTTGACTGCTTTTCTTATCGTGGCTCGCCATTCTCTTGTCCCCCTCCCGGTTCCCAACCCCCATATTTTTTTCATCACACCGACAGTTAAAATGATGAAAGGGACTAGCCATCGATTTTGGTTCAGGCCGGGAAGCGCTGGGGGGGCGCAGGCATTAAAGACGAAAGTTTAGCAACTGAAGTGCATGGAAAGGCAGCGAAAGCACCTATGTCTGCTCCCTCTCTCCGTCACAACCGTTTCATGCACCCAGGTAACATTTTGGTGCAGTTCAGACATTTCAGAGGCATTTTTGTCAGCTGAGCTCATTTGAGGGAGTAACCTGGGCCGCCAGTGTTTGGAAACATGTCACACACACCATATATCATGAAATAAAAATCAGGCAAGTTCAGAACAATCAGTTAAAAGGGAGTGTGCTGCTGAAAGAAGAGGTGGGACGGCTTCTGTGGCCCTTAGGCAGTCTGTGGGCAAGCTGGTGCCATGAACACGTTACATCAGTCAGCAGCCCCCTCATTCAGATAAGGCAAGCCTTAGTCTGGGCTATCCAACACAAAGTTGGTTCCCCGGCCTTTCTTATTCTACACTCCTGCTTGATGTTTTGAGTTTTAAAACCATACATTATACATTTTAATGTTATATAAATTGTTATGGCTTTTCCTTCAGCAATTGAGTTAGCGCATTTTTAATCCGTACCAAAGAAGGGAAAGCCGCGGTACTCGAGGCCGGCTCGAGCCTAAAGCCTGGCTCTGGCTCAGCTCCAGGTCTTGTTGAAACCATGAGCCAATAGCGAGCTGAGCTTTCGTGCGGCTGCTTCCTAGCACTCTCCCGCTACCCAGGTGTCATCGCCAGAGCTGCAGACTTAAGAACTGGCGAACCAGGATCGAGTCTCGGCGTCGGCTCCACATCCTGCGATCCTGCGCAAAGCACTTAATATCCCTGTGCCTGCAAAATATTAGTGTGCTATTGTGTAATGTAACTGGCAAACCGTTTAGGGGCTGGGTTGTACAAAGAAAACCTGGATAAATTGCGGCTGCACGATCAGATTGTACGATCTTCGGCAAATGTTTCACTTCACCAAAAGTCCCTTTTCTTCTGTATCCTGTATGAAAGGACTTTCAAATATGTGAGCACAGAATAGCTGTTACACAAAAACCTACTGTGTTTGATTTAATTGCGCTATAATAAACTGCGAAATGTACAGGTTTTACGTGACAACTGTCTTGCCTCTCAGCTCACTAATAGCGAACATGTTCCGGGTTTTGCTCGGGCCGAGCCAGGCCCTTGACTGGGCTCTGGCTCGGGTCTCCATGTTAACTTGTTGGCTCGGCCAACTCTATACGTGCTTCTGATGTTGAGCTATGGAAGGGAAATACAGCAGAACTGCTGTAACCTTGCAGAAGGAGATGTAAAGCTCAAACTGGTTAGTTAGCTTTTACAAATACATTTAAGTCATACGATTCTGTACACAAGAGACCTTGTAGGTGCAGGTGTTGTCCATGGTATGGCAACAAGAAACCAGTTATACTTGTGTGAAAAAAAAGCAATGCAGTCAGTTGTATGACCATGTTCTGAAACACATGTTGCTATCCTTTTTGTCTAATCATGTTACAGTATGTCTTGCATTTTGCCCATGGTTTTGCTATTTTTGCCCAATTCCCTTGTACCTTTTTGACTGGATTAAAGAGACTGATTCTCTCCTACTTCTGGACTCAAACACTCCTGCGTGTATAAAAGGTTTTGCTTGGAAGCAGTTTCAGATCAATGCATAACCTGTTGCTGTCTGTCTACCCCCTTAAGAGACTCGCCAAGTGTAAAAAAAACATGTTATAATTGATGGATGGAACATAACTCTTCTAGGGCAGTAAACTCGGTCTCCTGTGTACGCCATCAGTTTCGTGCTCCACATGTACCCCAGCAGACTGTCATTTGCAAAGGACGCCTTAAGACGTTCTCCAACTAATAGCAACTTTGCTGTTGCAGTAGAAAAGATCACAACGTTAAACGCCCACAATTGTTTATTTGAGCAATCAGTTTCTGGTGGGGTCCACCGGCATGTATTTTTGGGGACCAGCACTTAATTTTCCTTATCAGACATTGACCGAGAGCACGAGAGGGAAAGACAGCGAAAGGGGAAGGAGGAGGAAAAGAGAAACGCCAAAACCGCCACAAAGGGAGAAAGCAGGAACCTGAAAGAGTAAGATAAAGGGTCAGGTAGTATATGGTTGTGGATTAAAGAGGTACACAGCCTTGATATTTGGCACTCCCACTTTGAATAATGCAGGTGTGCCTCCTGAGCAGATATTCGGGGACTGGCACTCATTATGTTACAAATTAGGCACTGCCAAGACCTGCTTAAACCTCGAAGTGTCCTCAACCCACAACAATTCCAGAACCTTGGCTATCTCTTCATACTGCAAGCTCTTACATTTTTATATCAATAGCACACATTATATAATAGCCCAAGGGACTCTGTGCTCTGTGTAAAAGTATGGAATGCTGTCACACAGTGAAGTGATCCAGTGGCAGGAGTGAGCTGACCCCCTGTCACAAGCAGTATACTGCAGTAGGTAAAACAAAAATATGAACAACACACTGTTAGAAATGGGGTCTCTAGTTGATAGTGGTTTGACCCTGTCCAAATAGGGACCCTCACCCTAGTCAGGGTAAAGGAGCCACACAGCTATGATAATCCCTGCTCTACCCTCTTGGTAGCTTAGCTCAAGTAGTCAGGCTTATCTCAGAGGCAGTGTGTAAAGTATTTGTACACACACACACAGTAACACAGTAAAAACACCACAAAAGTACTCCACATCAGTTCAGAAAAATGGGCAATATTTATCTGAGTAAAACAAGTCCAAAATGACAAAAATCCAACACACACAAGCAAAGATATCACTTTTAAAAGAGTAAATGCAACTGTAGTTCCTTGAAATCAATGATGCACTTGACTGAGTCAAAGTGCCTTGGATGCGTAAAAAACAAAGACAATGCGGACCACAGGGGAGGTGATGTGTCGAAAGAGCTAGAGATGCATTGACTCCTTACTGTCACAAGGGAGATGATGAGTTAGTTCCTTACTGTTAGGCAGGGGAGGTGATACATCGGTTCCTTACTGCCACAGGGGAGATGATGCATCATTTGCAGCACAATGCACCGGTTTCCTTACTGTGGTGCAGTGTTGATATAGAAAATGGTGCCCAGGAACAATGCGTCAGTGATGCATCAGAAGTCAAGCCGCGATGCATCAATCTCACAGCAATCAAGCAGGCACTGCATCAGAGTGAGGGTGGAGCTTCAAAGACTCAAATGATGCGTGCTTGAAACTCACTTAGCAGTGGTTCTTCTGACGTGCTGCAACAGAAAGCTTGGGCCTATGTGGAAAACTGTGGTTGTTGCTTCAATTGGGGACCACGCTTTGGTGCAGTCAGTGGCAATGTGTTGAATTCTTGCAGTGATTCATCGGTTCAGAATGACACAGTGAGTTAATGTGTGGAGTTTCTTCTTGCAGCACCAAAAACCTCCTATAAGGGCTCAGACTGGATTTGACTCCACTTGGCAGGACAGGACTCTCAGCAGAGGAGCCCAGGTGCTGGCAGATGATGTCTTTGATGTCCCCAAGACTTCTTAACAGGAAGCAAGCTCAACTCAAGCTCTTGGAGAACCTTGGAAAGCAGGATGTAAAAAGCAAACTTCAGTCCTTTCACTCCCAGGACAGAAGCAGCAAGCAGCAGGCCAGCACAACAAAGCAACAGGCAGAGTGGCAGTCCCTCCTACAGCATCCAGCTCTTCTTCCTGGCAGAATGTCCTCAGTCCAGAATTGTTCTGTGTGGGTCAGCAGTCCAGTACCAATATCCATTTCTATCTTTGAAGTAGGCAAACTTCACAGAGAAGTCTTTATAGTGCACAAGACCCTGCCCTTCCTGCCCTGGCCCCAGACACACCCTGGGGGAATGGAGACTGCTTTGTGTAAGGACAGGCATAATCCTCTTCAGGTGCAGGTGTCATCTCCTCTAACCACCCTATTTCAGAACAAAAAACCATCATGATATGCAGGGATCACCTCAGCTCTCTTTGTGTGACTGTCTAGAGTGAATTTGCAAACAGTCCAACTGTCATCCTGACCCAAACGTGTATTCCACATCCAGGCAGAGACACAGTATGGTTAAGCAAGAAAATGCCCACTTTCTACATGCTGCATTTTCAACCTTACAATTCAAAAACCAACTTCACCAAAAGATGTGTTTTTGAATTGTGAGTTCAGAGACCCCAAACTTCACATCTCTATCTGCTCCCAATGGGAAAATACTCTTAAAAAATATTTCAAGGCAATTCCCATGTTACACTATGGGAAAGATAAGCCTTGCAACAGTGAAAAACGAAGTTCGCAGTACTTCACATTCAGGACATGTAAAACACACCAATATCTGTCCTACCTTTTACATAGACTGCACCCTGCCCATGGGGCTGCCTTGGGCCTACCTTAGGGGTGCCTTACATGTAGTAAAAGGGAATGGTGGGCCTGGCAAGTGAATGCACCTGCCAGGTCGAAATGGCAGTTTAAAATTCCCCACACTGACACTGCAGTGGCAGGTCTGAGGCATGTTTACAGGGCTACTCATATGGGTGGCACAATCAGTGTTGCAGGCCCACTAGTAACATTTGATGTACAGTCCCTGGGCACACATGATGCACTATACTAGGGTCTTACTAGTAAGTCAAATATGACAATCATAGACAAACTAATCACCAATACAATTTGGAAAGAGAGCATTTGCACTTCAGCACTGGCCAGTGGTGCCCAGAGACCCAAAGCCAACAAAAAAGAAATGCAGCACAGGATCAAAAACAGGTCAGAGACAAAAAGGTTGTCGATAACCATACAAAAAGAGTCATTTCCAACACACACTCACAGACCAATTGATAAATAGAGCTGGTTGAAAGCCAGTATATTATAAATATACTTTTATTAACATCAAAAGGTCTTGGCTAACACCAGATTGAAAAGTCAAAGCCCACATCTCTCCTCCTCCATCCCCTCTTCTCATTAATCCAAGATCCCAAATTGGTGCGATGTTTCTTAGTGTGCCGTCTCTCAGGAGACAAATTGCTTTGTTTTGGGGGAAGTTCTATGAGTGATCTTAACCATTTATCTGGTACGCTCTTTATATATGAAGGTCTAGATTCTACAATAGTCAGTTATTAGT
This sequence comes from Pleurodeles waltl, assembly GCF_031143425.1. NCBI lineage: Eukaryota > Metazoa > Chordata > Amphibia > Caudata > Salamandridae > Pleurodeles > Pleurodeles waltl. The sequence goes on along the minus strand of NC_090440.1, from coordinate 582,428,098 downwards.
GTGAAGAGCACGATGAGGTAACTTGTCCAATACTTCTGTAAGTTAAATAGATATATATCCTTATTGTGACAACTTTCATGAATGAATGACATTATTCATATAGAATCTTGATTTGATTTTTAAAATGTGAGACAAGGAATTTTAATAATGCAATGAGATTTTGCAGATTGACTCAAATGTCATTAGCTCAAGTTGCAAGGGAAAAAAACCCTTTGTTTTTCATGGAATGTCTATTTTTACACATATATATATATATATATATATATATCAAAACATTTTAGACCAATCATAACCTTTTTCAATGTACTTCCTGCATCTATTTATTAGGATGATTACTGGCAAATATTGTGAAGCTTTGAAAAAAGTTTTATTTTTGATAATTTTCTGCATATTCTTGTGAAAAAGCATGTCTAAAAATCCTAGAACAATGAGAATAGAATGAAGGGTTATTATATTTTATATGTTTCTCTATTTTAAGTGTTTAGATTTAAACCAATTTTAATACAAAATGCTATAAATTAGTCTATCATCTTATGGAGTAACAAGCCAAAATACACAAGCTGATTAAGATGGAAAAAGGAAGTCTAATTAACGTATGAACTGACCATGGTTTAGGACCAAGTTTTCAGAGGTAAAAATGCATGCAGCTTGTCAAAGGACAGTGAGATAATTAAAGTTAAGAAAACATGCCATCTCTCAGCAATTCAAATGAACACAAAGACACTTAAGTCTAATCTTTTCCTTCCTTTTCAGGTCTGTGTTAGCCAATACCTCTGATTTCCACTAAAGTTATATGTATAGTATACTTAGCTTTTAGCTAAACCACTTCATCCACTGTTCTGTTAGTGTGTCATTCAAATTTATTACCACTAACTACAGCATACGCCATAGGTTAGTGGGTCAGCCCGCTTCAGCCATTGGCTAATTTCACTATGAGTGATGGCATTCTGCCGTTAACAAGGAGCACTTACACACACAAATTAGTTCCCTTAGGTGCCAGGGACTGCTATAACAATGAGTGCTTTTCAAGGCCAAAAATATTTTTGCTTTTAGCCAATGTTTTCTTAGCTTAATGAGGGCATAACAGCTTCCTCAGCAATAAAGGTTTGCAAAATAAAACAAACATATGACTCTCAGTGTACTGAGCCTACTCCGACCGCTCAAGAGGCTGACAGGCTTATAATAAACTGGGATGAAGTGAAACGTGCAATGTTATCCGTAGGCAAGGCCGTGAGAACTAATAGGGTACCGGAGGATTTGCAGAAGTCCTTATTGGACTTGTGGGCACCTGTTATTAACCTTCACATAAACACAGCTATTCGCTTATCCTTACCAGAGTCCTGGCGCCAGTCTGTAATAGTGCCAGTGTCCCAAAAAAAGGGACAGTGCTGATACTGCCTGCTACAGATCAATTTCGTTAGTGGATGGAGCAGTAACATTTTTAGGATGGATCAACCTGGAGTGATTGACTAGCTGGGCCAACATACACAACATCTTTTCTGATCTACAATATGGGCTCAGGCAGGGGAACAGTAGAGCAGAACTTACATTTATATTAGCTCATTTCCAAATACACAAAAGCTTGTGCATCTGGCCTTCATGGACCTCAGCTTAGCCTTTGACAAAGTACACAGAGATAAGCTCTGGGTAGAGCTGGGGTCCTTGGGGGTTGGATCAACCCTCATCACCTTCTTGAGATATCTCCACAACAGTCTCACATGCATAGTAAGATATGGAACCAATAGAGAATGTACTTAGCCTTCAACTTAAAAAGAGGTGTTCATCAGGGATGTACCTTTTCGCCTTTTCTGTTTATTATGCATATCAACCCGATAGAGAGGGTGTTATCTGGTGGAGGTCTTGATGACCACACAGCAGGTGAAAGAGAGATCCCTGCTCTCTTATATGCTGATGCCACTGTGTTATTAGCTCCCACAACGAGAAGCCTTCAGCGCCTTTTAGATATACTTATTATTTTCGTGGACAATATGGACATGTGAACCATTTAAAAAAAAAAACAGTTTTATGGTGGTTGGCCCTAGGAATACCAAAACATCTAGTATTTCAGCCCAGAGACAGAAACTAAGCAGGGTGGATAATTTCTCAGAGCTGGGGATCTTTTGATCTCAGCTGGCAACTGCTGATTAAGAAAAATATAGGGAATTTCAAGAGGGCTATCTGTGGTTTAAATGATTTTGCTAACTAGCTATGACATAAGCCGCCACAATTATTGAGAAAATTATATAAAGCCAAATGTATTCCTCGGGCTACCTTTGAATGTGAGATATGGGGATATACTTCTATTGATCAAACCCAGCTGCCAGAAAACACGTTTATGAGGGGCCTTTTGGGTGTGGGGTAGGGTACGGCAGCTGAGATCATACACGAAGAACTGGACATGAGTTTTATTACACATTTTATCTGCCATCATCCTCTTTAACTCTGGTGTAATGTTTGGTACAATGGAGAATTACAATTTGTCAGAAATGCCCTTTCTGCAGGGTTAGCCCTAAACTTTTTGCCTTCCTCCTTCTCTTTTTCTGACCTCATTTTTGCTGGCTTTAGGATTCTGCACACTTTACCACTGCTAATCAGTGCTAAAGTGCATATGCTCTCTCCTTAAAATATGGTGGCATTGGATTATACCCAATTGGCTTATTTAATTTACTTGTAAGTCCCCAGTAAAGTGCACTACATGTGCCCAGGGCCTGTAGATTAAATGCTACTAGTGGACCTGCAGCACTGATTGTGCCACCCACTTAAGTAGGCCCCTAACCATGTCTCAGGACTGCCACTGCAGTGCCTGTGTGTGCAGTTTCACTGCCGCTTCAACTTGGCATTTAAAAGTACTTGCCAAGCCTTAACCTCCCCTTTTTCTACATATGTCACCCATAAGGTAGGCCCTAGGTAGCCCATAGGGCAGGGTGCTATGTAGGTAAAAGGCAGGACATGAACATGTGTGTTCTATATGTCCTGGTAGTGTAAAATCCCTTAATTCGTTTTTACACTGCTGTGAGGCCTGCTCCCTTCATAGGCTAACATTAAGGCCTACCCCCATATACTGTTTGAGTGGTAGATCCTGATATGAGAGGAGTAGCCAGGCCATATTTAGTATGGCCAGAATAGTGATACAAAATTCTGCTTACTGGTAAAGTTGGATTTTATATTACTATTTTAGAAATACTACTTTTAGAAAGTGAGCATTTGTCTACACTTAAATCCTTCTGTGCCTTCCATTCCATGTCTGGCTAGGTTTAGTTGAGAGCTCCCTTGTGCATTCACTCTAACAACCCCAAACCCAGGATGCTCAGTCACACTTGCATACATCTACATATTGAATGGGTCTCCCCGGGCTGGGAGGGTGGAGGGCCTGACACTTACATGTCAAAGGAGAGTAGCCTGCCTTCACACAAAGGACTGCTACACCCCCTACTGGGACTCTGGCAGACAGGATGCAACTGAAAGGGGACCGTGTGTACTTCTAAGCCACTCTTTGAAGTCTCCTCCACTTCAAAGGCATATTTGGGTATTTAAGCAGGGTCTCTGACCCTACCAACTTAGACACTTCTGAGGTAGACACTCTACTTCATCAAGACACTTCCTGGAGAAGAGAACCTGAACCAGAACCTGCAACCTGCCAAGAAGAACTGCCTGGCTGCCCAAAGGACTCACCTGACTGCTTTTTGTGAAGGACTGCTGCCTTTCTGTTGCCCTGCTGCCTTGCTGTTCTTTGGCTATGCTGAGAAGTGCTCTCCAAGGGCTTGGATAGAGCTTGCCTCCTGTTCCCTGAAGTCTCAGGACTGAAAAGACTTCATTCCTGCAAGAAGAACTCCCTGTGCGACAAAAATCGACGCACCGCCTGCAGAAAAGACGCACAGCCTGCATTGCGGTGAAAAATTCACCACACCCCGAACCAGACGCAGCCAGACTTCGGAACGAGAAGATTGACACAGCGTCAGTGTAGCGACTGGAATTTCGATGCACGGCCTACTGGATTGACACACAGCCGAGCCGGAATGACGCAGCCCGACTTCCTGAGAGGAATTGACGCAGCGCCTGCAATGAGGTATAAATTTCCACGCAACACCCACCGGATCGACTCAGCCCCTGTGAAATCGTCCTGCCAGTGCAGGAATTCAACGCATCATCCCCGTGGCATCTGAAAACCCTGCAACCTGAAGAGGATCCAAGACCGAGCACCGGAAATCGACGTAAAGCCTTCCCTGCATGAAAAATAAATGATGCATCGGCATGTGCGGCCCGTGAAATCGACGCACACCTCCCTGTTTTCCTCCTCTGCGGTTCCTTGTGGACATTTTGTATGCAAACCAGGTAGTTTGTGCTTGCAAGAGACATTTATTGCTTTTAAGAGACTAAAGACACTTTATATCATTTTTACAGTGATAGCTCAAAATATACTTATTGCATTTTAATCGTTTGACCTGCATCTTATCAGATAAATATTATATATTTTTCCAAACACTGTGTGGTGTATTTTTGTGGTGTTCTACTATGTTATTGCATGAGTTATTGCACAAATACTTTACACATTGCCTTCTACGTTAAGCCTGACTGCTCAGTGCCAAGCTACCAGAGGGTTGGCACAGGATAATTTGGATTGTGTGTGACTTACCCTGACTAGAGTGAGGGTCCTTGCTTGGACAGGGGGTAACCTGACTGCCAACCAAAGACCCCATTTCTAACAAAATTCAACAGATTAATTTTCTGGGACTGCCTGACATTGGATACTATGCTTTATATACCTTGGCTCCAGTACATAAAGACTAGCTTTCAAGCTCTAGGCAAACCAGGGTTGTTCTCTGATCCTGAAGGCATAAAAAAAAGATCTTGCTTGGGTTATTCAGGCCTTCTCCCTCAGGGTGGCAGCACAGAGGTAGACTTCGGCCCTAACCAAGCAGTCGATGCACCCGTTTTTTATTGTAACGTCAATCGGTGGTCTCCTTCTAGAAATGTCCAACCACCATCTTCATTTACTGACTTATTTCAAATTGGGCATATTTCACCAGTTATTGTTTACAAAGGGTGTTTGGTATAAACCATTTAACCTGCCGCCCTGTACATATGATAACGTTTCCGTCTGTGATACTATGCATATTGTTCTTATGTGTACCAGAGTTGTTCCTCTCCGCCTTAAATACATAACACTCCTCTTGTTGTCAACGGATTTGAGGAAGGTCAGACAAGCATGTTTATATTTGCAACTTTTACATGTACCTAAAATGTGTTTTAATGTGCCCCGGTTTCCGGCTGGTTCTTATAGTGCAATCTTTTAGCCTTTTTGTCAAACACATTTTAATCTTAACAGCTGTCCAGGTTGTTATTTTCTTCTTTATTCTGATTTTTAGGGTCGAGCCTGCGTTGCATGCGCTTGCGCATGCGTATCGCAGCGAGACGCTTTAGTTATTAGAAAAGGGCTCAGAGCCCTGTCGACTTCACGTCAGTGTGTTTGATTGGTTCGTGGGCTTGCCTAGTAAAATCTGCTTGCTTTCATTAGTGGAAGGCATGCACACGGCATGCCTTTTCCGGTAGTTAGCCCTCCTCAAGCGCAGCGACCAAGTACAGAAAACATGCGAGGCTCGCTGTTTTCTGTCGGATCGTGGACTACTTTTTCTCTACTTTCTTAGCGCGATTTCGCTTGGCAGAAGTCGAGCGCTTTACACAGTTAATTTCACTTTTTCAGGTTACTTACATAAAAGCACTTTTGCCGATAGATGAAAAGTCTGGTTAGGAGTTTACAACGCGATCAGCTCTAACATGAGCAAACGCGAGACCCGTTGCATTGCAAATGCTTGTTTTATTATGGTTGCCTGTCGGCTCTTTTAAATCCCCTTATTATTGTTCTTATCCTTGATGAAGTATTTTTCGTACAGTTTTTTTTAGATATTTCTGTATTGATGTTAGATGAAATGTGGTTGAACATGATTGATTTTTTTGTTTTAAAAGTCCAATAAAGTTATATGATGATGACGATAAAGCACTGAAAAAGCCAAAAGATTGACGGTCAATGCCATATCTATTGGCTTTGTCAATACTTGTTTACTCTTTACTTTTATCTATTTATTAACAGAATCACACTATTTATATCATTGCTTTTTCCAAGACTTTTTAAATATTTATCGTTTTTTTAAACGTTACATAGCGTTAAGGAAGGTAATAATCCATTTAGAAAAAGAAAACAGGTGTGACAGATGCCCCCGAGCCCATCAAAGCATTCCCACATTGTTCTTTATAGTTTAGAAATTCACCAGACCTGCATATGTGGTTGGCACCTCGAGTCCCAAATTGGTCTTACAGAGAGGTTATTGCAGACCCATCCATCAACAAGTGCACCATTTCCACTCCAGTTCCCGTGTAATTATGTGATGCAGACACATCAAGTAGATAGCCCCTTAAGGGGTCCCAAATTTCCCAGGGTCGGGAGGAAGGAGGCAGTATTTATGCATAAAGTTCAAGCTGTTCGTTGCAGTATACAAGCGTGTCTAACCATTGTTTGTAGTTAGGAGATCTCCCCCTCCTGCAACAACACGCCACCTGCCTTTTTGGGAGCAAGGCACCACTGTGGTGAACCATCTTAGGGGCAAAAGGACCTCTCACACTAAGTTCAATAGCGCAGGTAGAGGGACAGCGGAGAGGGCAAGAACAGTTATGCATGATAGATAATGCAGAAAAACTTCCAGTATTTGGAAGCTTTAGGACAGGACCATAATAAATGTAAGAAGTCGGCCTCTGGGTAATTACACCTAACACAATTTGACTCCTCTCTTAGGCCAAACAATCTCAGCGCCTTGGCGTAGCACGTCATTTTGGGGACAGCATTCCCATTTGTGTGCAGCAGTATGACCAAATTGTGTCTGTGATAGTTTATCCTATGTCCCCCTCTCAACTAAACCTAACAGGGTCTGATGTGAGGGGTGTTTTCTAGGGTTGTGCAGTATAGCCGACATATCAGTTGTTTAGTAGAGGTGGCTGCTACTATGACCTTTAGCTATCTGCATGTCCTAGGCTATTGTGGGAGCTGCAGTTTTAAGTGTGCTGCATAGGAAGTAACAACAAAAGGTGTCTAGTGGTGTACGTGGTGCGGCCTCCGAGAAAGAATTGAGCGTGTGAAATTGCTGATTTCTTTAGAGATCCCCCCATATAAGTAAGCCTCACCTGGTAAGCTGCTGTATTACTCTTGGTTCATGCGTCACAAGAAGTAATGGGTACTAATGGGTGCTATGCAAGAGAAAGGTCAGGGGACTTCAAGATCTCTAGCTCTGCTCTGCTGTTCATTGCAGTGCACGACGTGGTGGCCATGTTGCATGTATATCACTTTCATGGGCTGCCCAATAATGACCGCATTGGGGTACGATGAGCTCTATCAGTCTCCAGATCTCTATGGGGTAGATATGGAGTGGGGTGTATCCAGTAATGCGCAAAGCGTGACTGCACACAAAGATAACAGAGATCTAAACCAGGGGCCTCAACCCCACCACTTATAAAAATCGGAGAGTCAGTGTTTCCAAAAAGAGCTGGGATGTTTTTCTGCCCAAGCTAGTCTAAGTAACTGTCTGCAAAGCTGATGAAAGAAGGATTTGGTGAGTGGTTGTGGGATGTCAATAAAGAGATACAGCAATCTGGAGAATATGATCATCTTCATGAGACAAATACCACCTGCCAATGACAGCGAGAGTGGTAGCCAATGTGTTATGGTGTGATCCAGATCGCTTAGCTCTGTGCCATACTTTTTCCTAATCACCACCTTGTTGTTGCGATGGATACAAATGCCCAAGTATTTCAAAGAGCCCTCACACTAGGGGACTTCTTGTTTGAATGTATGTGTGTTGTCTGTGAGTGGGAAAATCATTGATTTACTCTAGTTAATCTGAATCCCTGATAGCTGTCTGAATCTAATATGTTCTCCAAGTATCACATCTAGGTCTTCTTTGGAGGTTCTGAAGTACAGGGTCATGTTATCCAAATATAAGGAAATTAGAACGTGACAGTGGGTATATCTTAAAGCATGGTAATGCTTCCTGAGCCTAGCAGCGAAAGGTTCTAAAGCCAACACAATGCATGTAGGAGAGAGGGAGCAGCCCTGCCTGGTGCCTTTGGTTATGTCCATGAGGGTGGATAAGTAGCTGTTTATAACGCACTCGAGCTGAGCCAAGGTGTAAAGAAGTTTAATCCATTCTACAAATACTGGGGGTAGTCCGACCCTAGCTTGTATGTGAAACAAATAGAGCTAATCCACGGAATAAAAAAGCCCTGGAAGCATCCAGGAAGATCGCCACTGCGTCTAGTTCAGGATCTAAGTCAGCATAAGGGCAAATAAAGTGCGAAGGTTATGAGCCATGTGTGGCCTTAGTCAAACCCAGTCTGATCTGGCCACACTAGGTCCGTTCTCAACAGAGCTAGATGATAAGCAGTCAGTTTTGCCAGGATCTTGGGATTGCACTTGACTAAGGACAGCGGCCAATAGGTGTTGCAGTGCCATACTGGTATCCCAGGCTTTAGAGGGGTGACAATTACAGCCTCACAGATGAAGGTAAAGTGTCCACCTTATGTGCTTCTTCAAACATTGTCAGCAAATGTGGTGCCAATGCATCAGCATAGCATGTATAGAATTTAGCTGGCAGACCATCCGAGCTCAGAGCTTTACAGGTAGACAGCCACCTATAACCTATCATAAGTCCTCTAATGTGAATGGCTCTACCAGGAACAGGCACTGTGCACCTGTATCCCATCATACGGCTGTATCCCATAAGTATTCTTCTATGTCTGACTCGGGCACTGATTCTATTGAGGTGCAGAGTGTACCATAGTAGGTATGAAAGGCGTGAAGGATCTGAGATGCACCCTGGTGGGAAACCCCATACAAGCCTGCTATATAAATAGTAGTAGCAGCTGCCCATAGGCATCTGATCAGAGCTGCCAGCAACTTAACAGGTCTACCACCCTCAACATACATAATTGCCCTGGCATATCAACCCCGGAATTTACACTCTCTCTTTGCGATTTTGTCATAGTCAATAATCTTGTCCCATATGTGCACTTGAACCATTTCATCAGTATTGGAACTCAGTGAGACCTCCAAATCATGCAGTTTGTTTTCTAGGCACAACAGGTACTCACAGAAGGATCTCAGCACTCCAGAGTGCTTGGCTATACAGTGTTCATGGATGGTCACCTTAAACCTTCCCACACCGTGCTTATATTGTCCACAGAAACCAAATTAAGTTTAAAGTATTCAGAATATCAGCTCACAACTCTGCTCGGAATGCATTGTCAAGAAGAGCTTCTGCATTCAGTCTACATCCTTTGCGCACAGCCATTGCAGCGGGGACCAGCAGCTGCAACAGAACTAGGGAGTGTTCAATGTACGAGCCAGGTGGCTCACACCCGTAACCCACAGCCCCAAATCTCTTGTCACCAATCAGAATAAACTCCTGGAGCAGTTGCCATGGACTGTAAAAAGTTGGTTGATGCTGCCTTCAGACGTCTGACGGCTGTGTTGACTGAGAATATCTTGTGTGTGTTTCTCTGCTGAGGTGCTCCCACCCAGTGAAGGGCGTCACTTTTATGAATTGTAGGGTACAATTGATATTGCCCCCCCCAAAACCACAGCACCAGGGCTAGTGGACATTAGGCTCCCCAACATCCTGTTGTAAAATTTGGGGTCGTCTATATTGTGTGTGTAGTAGCTGACTATTGTGACGCGAGAGAAGCCCAATGTGTCCCACAACACAGAATATTGACTCTGGTCATCCCTGAGGGACCACCCTCCAATAAAGGGCATACCCTTCTTTTTCAAGATGACCAAGCCTCAGGATTATAAGGAATATGAGGAGGCTATGCTATGTGATGCTCAGCACCATGCAAAAGATGATTCTGACTGTGGGGTAAGGTGCGTCTCTTGGAGTAGTGCAATTGAGAAATTATGTCTATCAAGAAATATATCACCTGCCATTTGTTTTAGGGTTAGCAAGTCCTAGGACATTCCAGGTTAAGCAGGGCATTGTTTTGAGCTTCTTGTGGTCAGCCGTGGTCAGAATTGGAAGATAATTGCTATCAGGTAACCATGATGTGATTGTGAAAGATGGGGAGTCCCACCGTGCCCAATAAGTCCAGGAATGAGATAGAAAGCAGTGGTGCCATTGACATGCAACAGAGCAGGAACAATCTCCCAAACTATTCCCTACCTCGCTCACGGCCCAATCCCATCAGGACAACTCTCTCTTCCAACTTAGTCAACATAGCATGAAAAATATAATCTGACCAACTGGGCAAGTACTATTTGACTTAGGATTCAAAACAGTAAATGGTAATCAGGGAGTAACCTGCAAGGGTAGCCAGAGAAGCTAGTGGGGTGTCTTCCTCCAAAGCAGTTGCCTACAGAGGTGACAGGGGAGTAATTACTGCACAAACGGCACAGCACAAGTCTCATGGAGACTGGTATAATTTGTCGGTCAGAGTCAGAGTTCCGTGATGGGGAGTCCATGCCCCCAGGCCAAGCTTATTTCTCCATGTGGATCGCGGAAGTGCCTTTCAAAAATCCATAGACTGGCGCTACCCATTTCCCTTCATGCCCGATTTTCAGGTGAGCTGGGAAGTACATAACATAGGGTTTTGTTTACCTTTAGATCCGCTGCTTGACCTACACAAATTTTTATTAAGGCTCCTGTACTACAGCAGTGAAATCAGGGTTTAGTGACACTTCTAAGCACTCAAAAATCAGCTTCTGTTTCCCTCTGGTAAGGCACAGGGGTGTTTTCCTGTCTCAAAAGTTAAGCAGGCGAGCTCTGATGGGGAGAGCAAGGGGTGCACCATTAGGAATCTAGGGGACCTTTCTACCACAAAAAGGGGCAAGAAGGTGTCTGCCCCAAGAACTCTTATAAGCATCTGTTCTATGTTGTCCTCAAGTCTTTCCATGTTTGCGGATTCCAGAGCTGACACAATACATATGTTATTGTTGCAGGCGTGTGCTTTGAGGTCTTTATTCTTAGTTGTGATGACATGAAGCACCTTTTTCATACTGATCAGCATCTCGATTTTGTGGACAGGTTGTCTTCAGATGAAAGATTCTGCACTTTGCCTCCCTTACCCTAACTGCTTCTCCAGTTTTCTGGAAATGGAGTCCATGTGGGAGGTGAGGGCCTCCATTCTGGTATCGATCGACACTAAGCGTTCCTGCATTGCTTTTAGTAACACGTTCATGTCATACTCTCCATCACCCACGGCTGGGGATGTAACTTGAGTCCCCTCCTTGTTCCATCCATGAATGCCAGGTGTGAACTGCAACGGGCCATAAATTGGAGTTTGGTTTGGCAGTTGTCCATTTTACCCATAGTGAATTGACTAAAGAGCACTGACAGCGTGTGGTTCCAACACGCAGGATAAATCTTGTAGTCAAATAAGAGATGCAGCAGGCTCTCACTTGGTAAGTAGCGTTGAGGCTCTGTGCGGAGTAGGGGCTGTGAGAGCTTAATCAGCCCATGAGGTCCCTCAGGAGCCAGACGTACATCCACCTGGCACTGCAATAGTCCTGGTGCCGCTGACGAGTCCTGCTCTACCCCCCCAGCCTGATCAAACCACAGCATCTCCGAAGAGAGGGGAGGAGCATGAGTAGACTTAAGTCTGGTTTGTCAGACACTCTCTGTCACACGATCAGTGCTAAGCCTCACCAATCTCTCTGTCACTAACAGACTCGCCCTGCCTCTCCGATCAGCACACAGTTCTCACTGCAGCACGTACCATTACAATGTCTCTTTAATACTCATCAATGTGGGTTTAGTTGATTATGCAGTCTTGTTTTGAGGGTGACCACTCCTCTGCTCAGTCCTGCAGCTTCACGGACCGGCTCACCAAGGTGCTCCAGAGCCACCGGTAAGCCCTTTCCTAACCATCATTTGTACATCATAGTTTCCCTGCTCACAGCATGGCCACCAATGATCTAGCACAGCAGTCCCGGCCAGTCACCATCACCGCCAAGTGATCCCAACATAGGCAGACATAGGCACTCCAATCTATCACTGGTATAGGTGTATTGTAGGGACCTAGGGGGAGCGTGGCATCATCTGATCTCCCCCGAGGGACTTCTCATTAGTGGCACATAAGAAAACAGTACCACATGCAGATGCGCAGCAAGGTGGTCCGGTCATAGGGGATGCATCTGCAGTAATGATAAACAAGCCTCTGGCAAAGAGGAGGCGAGCCGTAGGTGGAACCAGCTGGGCAGGGCAAGGCAAGCGGAGGGCAGGACTTGGGGGGAAGGCATTCATTTAGAAAAATAAGGCCCCAGTTCCTCACAAAAGAGGAGGGACATACAAGAAAATATAATGAGCAAAAGAAGATCAGAGAGGAAAGGACAAAGAGGAGCAAAAACAAAGCATGATGGGAATTGTAGTCTCATCAACAGTTAAAACATTTATCGGCTCCACAATATTAATTCCTGTGTCAAACAAAAGGTAACAAGTGGACTTAATTACAGATAAATCCAACAGAAAACATACAGAGACACTGATAGAAGATGATGAGTTAGAATATGATGAAATAATATGATAACAACATATGAAAGAGAGTCATGTGCAGAAAAATATACAAAGAAGGCAGAAAAAGACCCAAGGGACAGTGACAGGGAACAGTGGAAAGACAGACCAGTAATGAAAGAGCAGGAAAATGGATTTGGGTGGAGGAACAAGAGTTAGACAGAGGGGTAAAAAAAAGCTGAAGAGGCCTGCGATGCCCCGAGTAATAATGTGCTTTCAGGTCTGATCAGCTAGAAGGTATTGAGCACGTCAAGGTGGCAGAAGGTACCATGCAAAGGAATCTGAGAGGACAACCTGTGGCTCTAAGACGTTTGCCTGAAAAAGGGAGGTTTAATACGGACTTTCTTTCAGTGAGGAGCACTAATAAAATAATGTCTGATTTGTAATGGAAAGCAAATGATGGAATAGTTGGTGATGGTGAGAAACTAGGTGTGAGTGGTATGACACAAATAGAAGATGAATTTGAATTGGATTATGATGATGACAGTGTAGAGTTGGAGGAAGGGGAATTGAGAGAATGGGAGTGTGACAGGAATTTGAATGGTGTGAATGTGAAATAAAAGAAAGAGAGGGAACTAACTAGGCAGAATTATTTTTGGGATATATTGCAGAAGTCTGGAGCAGATGGAGCAAACATAGAAAAAGAAAGCAGGCAAACAACAAGAATACACTGCAAAAAGGAAGTCAATCATAATGGCTTATTTGGGAGAGACACGAGAAATTGCCTAAGACTGCAAAGTTCTTACTTGGTGCGTGACAAGGAAAAAATAGAAAAAGAGGGTTTATTGGGGAAGTCTAAGAATGATGACAATAAAATGGAACATGGCAAAGGGGATAAGAATGTTACAGTGAAGAAGGCAATGTTTGGCAAAGAAATACAAAGTGATTAATATGATGATTCAGATAAAAAAGAAGATCTGTGAGGATATTGAAAAAAACAAAAATGTGTACAAAAGATTACCATCCATGGGAACTGCAATGCCTTTATGGTCATGTTTATCTGATAAAACAAAGAACAAAAAATATGGAAACATGAATTTGTAGATGCATTCAAATTACTGTATATGGATATTCAAGCAAAAGAAGGTTTGAAGGAAGAAGAATAGGAACTGGCTAGAAGAACCAGGGTACCTAAGACTATAGAAAACTGGACATCTGCATTCTTAATTTATGCAAGTATATACTGTGAAAAGCATGATAGCAGAGCACTGGCTATTTTCAAATATGTAGCTATTATAAGAAAAGCCCAAATGCATTTTGAAGGATATGCATGGTTGAGCTATGATGAGAAATTCAGAGCAAGGGCCAGTGTGAATAATGACAAACCTTGGAGAGAGGTAGATTCAGAGCAATGGTTACAATGGCTGTCATCCACAGAGTCTTCAGCAACAACACATACAGCCAGTGACTTACCAGTCTTTTCAATATTGTCCCGTCCAGCATCAGATGGGGTGGTATGAAAAAGGTAAAGCAACAACAGCGGCAGCTTGTTGGGGATTCAATAAAGGTTTTTGCAAACATGGATGTTCGAAATGTGCGGGAAGACATCCTCTCACACAATGTTTCTCAGAAGCCATGTGGATCAAAGGAGGTAACAAAGGGGAAGACATCAACAACTACAGTGTGCACAGAAAGGCTCATACTACCATTAAAATGAAGGTTTTACAACAATGGTTGCAGTTTTACCCAACCAAAGATGCAGCAATTACACTATTTTAATGGATTTGAACATGGTTTTCGACTACAGTATCAAGGGTCTAGGCAAAAAAGATGGTCAGACAATTTAAAATCTTCAAAAGAATTGCATGATATAGTTCAACAAAAATTGGAAAAAGAACTAAAAGCAGGAATTATTGCAGGCCCTTTTTTTACACTGGCCATTAGACAATCCAATTATGTCCCCTTTAGGTGTCTTTCCTAATACAACAGCAGGTGAATAGGGGCTCATGCACCATTTATCTTTGCTGGCTGGAAGGACAATCCATTCATGATTTAACTCCCCAATAGATTCTAGTGGCACACATGCATCTGTAGATGATGCTATGAAGAAGGTAAGGGCTGGGGAGTTGCAGCAAAATTAGCAAAAAATGACATACGATCAGCATTCAGGCTCTTACCAATACATCCTGCAGATTTTGCTTTTGCTGGGTATGAAATCTGGGGGAGCCATATATGTGGACAAAGCATAACCCATGGATTGTTCCATTTCCTGTGCACTGTTTGGAGCATTTAGCATCTTTCTGCAATGTTTCTTTACATGCAGAAGCAGACATATGTTGGTATGCCATTATATAGATGAGTTTGTGGGTAAAAAGAAACAGGGCAATGTCTGAAGACTAGGCTCACATTCTTAGGAATAGAAATAGATAGGGTACAGATGATAAGACTTCCCCAAGGTAAGGTGGAGGAAATAAAAGCCTTTCTAGAGATGGCTAGTGAGGAGGAGACCTGGGGTTGGGAAAAGTTCAGAAATTGTTGGGTTACTTAAGTTTCATATGCAGAGTAGTGAAAGCTGGGAGAACATTTTGCAGACGCTTAGGTATGGCAATGGCTCGAGCCACATTACCACATCACAGACTAAGGATCTCAACATGAATAAGAGCTGATTATGCATTTTTTTGGAAAGTTTAAGTGGAGTTCCATTACATTTTCTAGAAGAAGATACCATTTGGCAAATACAGATTTACTCTGATGCCGCAGGAGCACAAGATTCTGGAATTTTCTGGGAGGGTAGATCGAGCGCGGAGAGTTGGCCAAAACATTGGTTGCAATAATGAAATGAAAAGCGAATTGTAAAGCACTCAACCTGCAGGGATTAATGCGCTACAACTAAAGAACTCCAAACCCCTATAGGGCCATTATATCCTGCAAAGCCCCAATTAAAGTATAGTTTTAATCTTTCCTACCGGTCCATCTAATAAGGGGATACCTTTGGTCCGGATGCAGAATTTTTATCTTTAGGTTATGCCCCTTGGGTAATTATCTTGTAAGAGCTCCCTAGAATATGGTTGAGGTCATCCTGACCTTTAGGAGTCAGGGTGAACCCAATGATGAACCAGGCCACTATTAGAGTGGGTGAGAGTTATATATAAGAAGGAATTCTTCCTTTCCCCACATCCATAAGTATGAAATATAGATGTACCACGATATACATCCCCGTGTTGCATTACATTTCAGACTTACTAATATCCTGTGGGGTACTCTACAATAGTACAATAGTAGTCTTTTGTGATAAGGGTCTCCCCACCCCCCAAGGTAAGAAGCTTGTCTTAACCCTCCATACCTTAGGTTGATGAGTGAAACCTAGCTTCCCTATAAGCTCTACTAGCAGGGTAGTATCTTTGTTGGAGAGATCCTCCACAGGAAAATTAAAATCACCTATAACAGTAAAATGTGCGTGCAAGATGTATGGTTCCAGCATCTGGACCCAGTTAGTGAGAAAGTGCATTCGTGAGGCAGGAGGACAATATATCAACAGGCCTGTGAAAGTAACTTTTGCATGGGGTTTACATCCAAAATGTGCTGCTTCACACACCTCAGTCATTACTATTTGCTCCAATGTACAGTTAAGAAATGCTTTACTAATTATAGCCAGGCCTCTCCACCCCAACCAGTTCAATCTAATCAAGAGATAGTGTACCCCCTGGGACTGCATCTGCTAGATCCAGTCCAGAATCTTTCTTTGCCCAAGTTTATCTAAGGAAAAGACAGCCTAAATCATAATTACAATTCAAATCATTTGTTTCTTGTTTATGTTTAATAAGTGACCGTGCAATGATAAGTGCACCAGCTACATGCAGCATGGCTTCACTTTCCCCCCCCCCCACCCCCCCCCCACAGGTCACATCATCCTTGTTGATGCTAGATTTACAAACATTGCAGTTATGCCACATCAGATTTGTCATGCTACCGGGGAGATCATATGGTAAGCCATAAGCTTGGGACGCATCTTGACTAGCTGATCTCAGGAGTAGGTAGCCCTACCATGTGCAAAAGATTCTGCCTTAAAATGGAGAGCACCCCTGGCATCTGGCACTGTCCAGGAGTGGATGGGTGCAAATGGGCTTGCCTTTGGTGCACCTGTGGAGGACCCACTCCGCTACAGCATCAACCCCTCAAAAACAGCATCTCTGATTGGCAACCAGGAAGAGAAAAAGCACCAATGGATCATTATCATAAAACGTAAAAGTTAATAAATAAAAATCTTTAAAACAAAATACTTACTGTACAGAAAGTGCCTTGTGCCTAGTGTAGTTTAAAACTCACCCCAGACAAAGTTATTTTTCCACTAAGAGTAGTCAGAGTGCAGTGTAATCTTTGTGAACAACTCACTCTTACAAGATATAAAACAAACAATTCTGAAGTAAACAGTTATATACCAAAAAATGTACAATTCAAGATTACCCCCAAAAAGGAATTCTGCACAGCCGCACTGCAGCCATATTTTTAAGAGCAGGGCTCATTAATTTGAACACCTGCACCTGATTCCTGGGAAAAACAACCACTAGAGCACCAACTCATCTAAAATGACTTCTCTGATCGGCAACCAGGAAGAGAAAAAGCATCAAGGTATCATTTTCAGAAAACTTCAAAGTTGATAGATAAAAAACCTTAAAACAAAATACTCGCTGTAGAGAAAATAGCAGGAGAGGGAGTAGTTCTTTACTAAAGTACCCAGTGCCTCACTATGTAAGTTTAAAATCTCACCCCCATAGGAGTAATTCTCCCACTAACAGTAGTCAGAGTGCAATGTATTGTTTGAGAAACCACTCTCTCTTCACAAGATCTAAAACAAACAATTATGAAGTAAACAGTTATATGCCAAAAAACGTACAATTCAAGATTATCCCCAAAAAGGAAAGGCACAGAATTGCATTTCTGGAACTTCTCCCTTTGGTGGTGGCATTGTACACACGGGGGATGAACTAAAAAATAGGATAGTAATGTTCAATGTGGATAACATGGCAGTAGTAGAACTAGTGAATAAACAGAAAGCAAGCGATTTAAGAGTGCTAAGATTATTACGGGCATTCATGATAAAGTGTTTGCAGCTCATCATTATTTTTTTAAAAGACATGCTTCTGGGGTCAGAAATAATATAGCAGACGCTTTATCTCATTTTCAGTGGCAGAGGTTTCTGTATGGCCCCACATGCAAAATGCAACAAGATAGAGCTACGGCAGACCATTTGGGCATAGTGGTATGAGAATAGCGAAGTTGTTAGAAAAATAATTAGCCCCATCAACAACAAGAAGCTCCCAACAGGCATGGCAAGACTTTTTAATTCATTGTAATATCAGGAATCTGAGAAAAAATGACATAGTTGCAAATGAGCAGGCAACTTTGTCATTTGTGATATTCCTGATTGATAAGGGGTTATTGCACACAAGTATATCTGGGAAATTGGCATGGATATCATTTTATGGAAAATTGGGGTGGGGATATGACTCAGTACAGGATACAGGGTTATTCAGTGAGAAACGTTTTGAAAGGTTTAAGTAAAGAACATGTAGACTTCCAAAGTTAAGGCAACCTATAACATTTGATATACTGAAGAAACTGGGAGCACAATTGACTTGTTGATGTTATGATGACCTTGAGGTACTAATTTTCAGGTTATGTATGTTAAGGATATTTTAGGGGTATTTAGAGCATCAGAGCTTCTAGGTTTAAAGGGCAGTGTGGCATGTAGAGTAGGGAAATCTTTTTTGAAAGTCATAGATTGAGGAATTTTGTTGAGAGCATCAAAGGCTGACCAAGCAGGTAGATGAAAAAGGGTATGGATGAATAAGAGGAGGGTAGCAGGATGATGTAAGGTTGAAGAATCGTCAAGTTTCCAAACCCAATTTCAGATGCAAGATAAGAAAATATTTTGCTACAAGAACTATCAAAAAATTACTGTATCCAACTGATTGGGAGTAGTATGTTAGGCTCTGAACCAAAATGGCCAGCCCCCTGGAATTTGTGGGACACACTCATTTCACATAGGGGCAGCAACTGAAGCAGCCAGATTGGGTTGGTCATGGACTGATTGAAAGAGAACTGGAAGATGGAAATCAAAATGCTGTGAAAGCAAAGTGAGGAATTAGGATGCAGAAAGCAATAAAGAACGTTTATGAGAAATGCATCCTCTAACTGGTTATTTCTATCACCTTAGGTTATATACATGGTCCAAATTCAGTTCAGAT
This sequence comes from Pleurodeles waltl, assembly GCF_031143425.1. NCBI lineage: Eukaryota > Metazoa > Chordata > Amphibia > Caudata > Salamandridae > Pleurodeles > Pleurodeles waltl. Next base: position 582,409,362 of record NC_090440.1, on the reverse strand, counting down.
GATTTCGTGGATTGTGGGACATTCAATTGTAAACTGGACAGCGTCATATGCAGACCTAAAGACATATGGTTGTTCCCTTGGACTGCCAAATAGCAGACGCAAAGTGGTATGGAAGGGTAAAAGTGGAACGCGTTGGGGCAGACTACTTCCAATATTAACAGAACTTTTCTCCATCAGACTGAATCCAAATATTTTGGTGATACATTTAGGAAGCAATTATCTGGTCTCACATTAATTAAGCAAATGAAAGAAGATCTCAGAGTAATAAAGAGGAAATGGGGATGTGCATTGTATGGACAGAATTCTTACTCGGAAAGCATTGGAGAGGGGCAAAAATACATTTGATCAAAGATATAGCACAACCTATGTTAAATAGAGCTATGCACCTTTTTTGTGCACAAGTTGGAATTTAGGTTTTGTCTCATAAAAACATAAATGAAATGGATGATCATCTTTTCCGGTCAGACGGGGTACATTTATCTAAATTCGGGCAGGTATATTCCCTTCTTGAATTACAGGAAATGTTTCAGCATTTGTGAAAAGAAAAATTGTGGTATATTGAATCCTCACACTAAATATTAGCAGGTGTCTGAGTAAATTAGGGCAGGAAAACACCCACAGGTTTTCCTGGGTGGCAAAATTTTTGGGGGTGGAGGGTCTGGAGCAGAAGTATCAATCCTTCGGGGAGGAGGGGAGAGTACAGGGGAGGGGAAGAATACCATCTGTGACTTTGAAACACAATAGGCAAGTTTGCTTCAGGATGCTTGATGGCGTATGATTGAGAGAGACTGGGGAATGCAAGAAACATGTGGTGAGTGGAGGAAGAAAGGGAAGAGGGGGAGAGCTTGGGGCTTTATGGTTGATGCAATGTTCCTAAACTTGAGAGTTTTATGGGTAGGGGGAATGACAGAAATTCAGTGTATCAGTATAGCTGTTTTTTTTTCAATGCTATGTAATGTAATGAATTGATGCTATGAGCCTGTCTTAATAAAGTGGCCTTTTGGCAAAACTAAGGCATTTGAATGTTTTAATTATACGAATAGGCAGAATATGGCGGATTATATACTCTGACTGCATATGCAAAGTAGAATCTATTTCCCAGAAAAAGAATTTCAAACTAAGTCTGAACAATTTAAAACGTTATAATGGTCATAAAAGCATCAATACGTTCTTCAGCATTTGGTTTTCTGGCAATTCGACTATAATGTGCGGTCCAAAATATATTTTGATGTGCGGAGACTGGAAGTAGTATGTGTGGAGAGTGACCGATCTGCTGTCTCGAGTCCTGCCAGCATAACGAACCAGGTGCTGCTTTACATCACTGGTAGTTATGGTGTCTTTTGTGCATCAGAACATTCAGTTCTGTACACATGAGCATGAGGTCCTAGTGAACGTATCTGCTATCCTTATCAACTTGGAGTCGCTACCTTTTGCTTAATAGTGAAATTTTGAATCCTTTCTCCTGCCCTCTGTTTCTTGAAATATGGCCAGTCACAGCATTAGCTGCCTCACCAGCCTCATTCAATCAGATTACTATATAACATATACATAATCGATCTGTTACACTCGCATTTATATGTTGTTCCTTCCACCACAGCATAAATCGTGGGACGATGGGTCAGCCCACCTCAGTCATTGGCTGTCAGACATGGCACTCTGAGTGATGGCCTTATCACGTGTGTACATTTACCTAAAAAGAAGCGCCATGCCTGGGGAACAATACTATACTTTGCCAATGCAATTCATTTTCTATTCTTTATCCTTTTCAGGTCTCGCCTACACACAACTTTAGCTGTCGGAAGGACCTCATGGCTTTCATATGCATAGAATGTTTAGGATTTTCACATTCTGTTCAAGAATTTTCAGTATTAAGAAAAGGAATGTTCTAAACTGAAATGTGGTGGTGAGTTTGACTTTCATTGGACGGTGTTGTCAGCTGCCTTTGGAGTTTGGAATAATATGATTTGTCTCACTATAATGATGCTGTTTTAATAATTCCATGTAAAGTTACATTTCTCTATCAGGGTTTCTGTTACCTTTGCTTTTGGTGATGGGCCAGTAAAGCGACGCTTACCTACGTTTATTTGTATCCCTCGCTGCAAACTCGTTCTCTTGTATCTCACTCATCCTCCCCATCCTTTCCTCAATTAGATCTCCGTTTAATATCATCTTCCTCATCGTCCTCACTCAGAGAGCACCGACACCACTCTTTTCTCCCCCTCCAGACTCTGAAGATAGCTACAGCCTAGTCCAGGAGACCTGCAGCTTCCTTCCATGACCACCGAGTATAGTATCCCGCTGGGGGGAAGGAGGGAAGAAATAACACTATGGGGGTCATTCCGACCCCGGCGGGCGGCGGGCGCCGCCCACCAGGCGGAAACCTCCAAAAGACCGCACCGCAGTCAAATGACCGCGGGGGTCATTACAACTTTCCCGCTGGGCCGGCGGGAGATCTCCAAAAGATCGCCCGCCGGCCCAGCGGGAAAGCCCCTGCAAAGAGGAAGCCGGCTCCGAATGGAGCCGGCGGATTTGCAGGGGTGCGACGGGTGCAGTGGCACCCGTCGCGATTTTCAGTGTCTGCAAAGCAGACACTGAAAATCTTTGTGGGGCCCTGTTAGGGGGCCCCTGCACTGCCCATGCCAGTGGCATGGGCTGTGCAGGGGCCCCCAGGGGCCCCACGACACCCGTTCCCGCCAGCCTCTTCCTGGCGGTGTAAACCACCAGGAACAGGCTGGCGGGAAGGGGGTCGGAATCCCCATGGCGGCGCTGCAAGGATTCCCTGGAGGATTCCCTGGGCCAGGGGAGAACCGGCGGAAAACCGGCGGGAAACCGCCGGTTCCCCTTTTCTGACCGCGGCTTTACCGCCGCGGTCAGAATGGCCCGGGAAGCACCGCCAGCCTGTTGGCGGTGCTTCCTCTGCCCTTCAAACCGCCAGGGTCGGAAGGAGAGCCTATGTCTTTTCCAGAGAATGAATGGTTGCCCAGGAGGCCACAATCACCTGCGCCCATCAGGCCATGTGCAGTGGCGTAATGAAACTGGAGCCCCCCCTCACCGGCAAAGAACATGGAGGAGCCCCCATCTGGGCTCACTCAGAAGCTCTCAGGCCAGGGTGCTATGCTGAAGGGACCACCTGGAGCTTGGGAGCCACCGCACCGCAGAGGCTATGGGGGCCTTTGTTACACCCATGACCATGTGCATCAAACAGTAAAATAAAAATAAACAGCTGAGAGGGAAAGAAAATTCTTCCCAGCCTACAGATGCATTAAAGAAACTGTTGCGGGCTAAGGGCATGTCACATATGGTCTTGAGGCGAACTTAAAAAGTAGCAAATTTGCATATATTTTCTTGAGTTACCACAGTAGGGGTGGTTGCTGGTTCGTAGGGCGCTGCCTGGAGATGCAAAGACCTCCAAAGTAACCTATGCAAAGGAGTAAAAGGAAGGAGCCTGTGTGATCCCAGAAGAACCCTAACATTTCCAGTGCTGACCTTTAAGTGCAACCGGGGTATGCAAAGTTATGGGTTTTGAGCCCTGAGAAGCTGCAAGTCAATCTAGTTCAGAGGTACAAATATAACCTTAGCCTAACATTTCAATGTTTGCTGATTGACACATTTTCAAACGAAAATACTATCAAAGTCAACAGATACGACTTTTCAATACTAAAAGCAAAATATGTCTTTAGTATAATGTGTAATAGAATACCAAATGATTGATTATGTGCATATATGAGTCGTTGTGAATTTAGGAGTTGGGTCTGCTGACCGTAACCAGTTAACAATGCCTCAGGCTCATGGGGTGAAGTCTGTATTTAGAGGGTAACTTTGCTTCTATGAACTTTCTTTACTGCGCACCTCCTGCAGTATGTAAACCCCTTTATAGGATGTTCCCATTGATTTTCCATACCGTTTTGGAACTATTTAGAAGTCTGCCGTATTCAGTTTTTACGGATAAATAACTGACTGGTATTTAATTTATTATACTATTGCATTGTTAAGCCATGAGTTTCTAGCCCACAGCACCTCTGTGATTAAGCACTGTAAGGCTCTACCTGACTATGTTGAGTGTCAAGTGCTAAAAGGGGAGTTTGGCCCTCAGGCTGAGTTTCTGCTGTATGCTGTCTATAGTACACCAAAAGCAAACAAGCATTTGCAATGCAATGGGTCTTGCGTTTACTCGAGTTAAAGCTATTAGCGTTGTAAACTCCTAACCGGACATTTCTTGCCACATAAACTGAAAATGAAAAGTAAAACAGTTTCACATAAGCGAGCCTACAGCCACCATGAGCGCAAAGCAAACACACAAAGGAAACAGAAGTTGGCTTGCAGTGAAACATATCGGCAAAAGTGAAATTATCCATGTAACCTTCAAAAGTGCAAATATCCATGTAACACAGTCAATGTCATAGAAAGCGCTCTACAAATGCCCAGCGAGGTCGCGCTGCCTACGAAATAAAGAGAAAAAAATAGTGCCGAAACCATACAGAAAACATGGAGCCTCGTATGTTTTTAGTAGTTGCCCAGTGTGCTCGAGACGGGCAAAGCACCGGAAAAGACATGACATTTGCATGCCCTTCACTAATCAAATCAAGCTAATTTTAAAACGCAAGCCCACGAGCCAACCAAACTGATGGGCTTGACATGGGCATGGTTAAAAGTCCACAGAGAGATTACATCAGGGAAAGAGCTCTTTGCACTCGACTCTAAAAATGATATGTGAGTGGTCACACAAGCTGTCATGTAAAATGTACACTTAACATATTACATCATAATACTGGTGTTAGTCTGCGGACTGGGCAGTTCTGTCACTTTGGTAGTTGTTGATTTTTATGTTGGTTTGTTTAAAATAGTGATATCTATGCACTTTGCTAATTTGTGTTTATTTTGTTAGTCACAAGTGCGTATTTAAACTATTTCTTCTGGGTCTTTGGACCAATAAGTATTACATTTAAAAATATTTTTACATGTTCTAATTACATATGCCTATTTGGATGCAGCAGAACTATTCAGTCAAAATACTTATTTTTTCTGCTTTTCATCTTCGTGACATATGTTTACAATAAATGTGTTTTTTTATATTTACCATCACCCCAGGTTCCCAATGCCAGACCTCTTGGAATTGCCAATGCATGTCTCTTTTGCTGCTGGATATTCTGTCACCTGTGTTAAAGCATTTTTCAATGAAAATCCGGGTGAGTGTCCTATAGGAAATGTGAGTAGACTCAAACTGCCTGCTTTATCTTTTGGACCTTTAAATTGTCTGCATTAGCTTCTGGTTTCCCAATTTTACTTCTTAAATCTTTCACTCCTGGTGTATTTTTGCACCATTGTGCAGCATTAGTTCATTCAAGCACCTCTTTGGTCTACTTGTCAGCCCATACTAATTATTTGTTTTTTCTTGCAAACTCAGTCTATATATTAGTGCAACCTTTGCAGCAATTGCAGTATGAGGATAAAATGAAAAATACAGAAACAGTTTCGTTTTGTCAGTCCTTTTTTCCATTTCACAAACGCACAAACATAAATCCCAGAATGCTAACCAGTAAATGTTTCCCTGAATGTCTGATATCTGGCAATACCAAACATGTATGGGTTTTCCTAGGAATTACAGTTTGCACAAGTAATCTTCTAACATTAGCGCAGATCACAAAATTAGCAGAACCGCTGTTTATGAAACAATGTTAATTTAATGACAGAAATCAAACACAGAGCTATACTTACAGTATAAAACATATATTTTCTAATTCTGCATGAATTAAGGAATCTACTGGTGCAAGCCAGAACTACATGGCCCTTACTGACTGGCCAGTAAAACACTGTAACATGCATTTGTCAGATTTTTGGCAGTTGTTTTACAAAACATGTTAATTCCCTATAGTCGCACTCACTCAAGAAAATATCCCTAACAAGTCTTGACCACCATCCTTGTCTCCATGGGAGTGCCAAACAGGCATAGATGTTCTATGAGTTCAGGGTGCCAAAGGCACAGGTAGAGTGATTTGGAAATTTGGAAAGCTAGGGCAGGCAAACTTCCAGTTTAGGCTATGTGTCATTTGATCACAGGTATCACCCCCTGGGATGTGTAGAAACCTACAACTATATTTTTTAATTTCTACACATCATAAGGTTTTGATCTGTATGAGCACAACCTACCTCACCCTGATCGACTGGATGGGAGACAATTCTGAACATAACATTTGTCAGATTTTAAGCGCAGGTTTTCCAAAATATGCTAATTCCCTTCATTCTCTCTCATACATAACCCTGCCAATGCTTGAAACCAAACGTTGTCCCTCCTGGTAACCTGAGAATGGAGGTACCAAACATGTATAGGTTTTCTAAGGACTCAGGGTGCCCACATGCGATAAATAAGTGGAGTCCATTTTGGAAATTTGAAAGGTTACTGCAAGCGAAAATCTGTTTAGACTGGGTCGCAGGTATCACCCTTGATTTGTGTGGAAACCTATCACAACCATATATTTTAACATATACACATTTTAAGTTTTCTATCCCTGGGAGAACGACCTCTGTTACCCTCGTTGGATGGCTTCGAGATCATGGTGACATGACATTTGTCAGATTTTTAGAATTTTTAAATTTTTCCACAATACAGTAATTCTCTCGAGTCTCCCTTGAGTAGGAATGTGCACAGGAACCTTCAAAGGCTTGGCCCCAAACGTTTGTTTTGCTGGATCTCCTTGTGATGAGAGACGTGTATTGAATTTCTGAAGATTCACAAACTGGGAGCAGGGCATTGTGGAAATGTTGAAAGCAGCCAAGCATAATGTCTTTTGGTGACAGATGTCACCCCTGGATTATAGGAAAACGTATCACAACTATACATTTTTAATATTTACACAATATAAGTTTTCTATTGCTCGGTGACAGACCACCTTGGCAGTGACTAACTGACCAGAACAACACTCTGAACAAGAGATGTTAGATTTGTCTCCTACATTAGGTAGTTTCAATCTTGTTCACATAGAAACTTATCCCTCTCAAGGCTTGTTTCAAATCTGTGTAGGCATAGGCTTTTTAAGTGTGAAGTTATCATACATGGGTCGGTTTCCTCGGGATCGAGCAGGGATCCACAGACTAGAGACCAGGGAATGTTTTTGATGGATGAGATTCTGAGGGGGATGTCTGCAGCATTTGGGTGAAGGTTTGGCTGGCATTCATGGAAACCTACTGACCACAGGCATTTATACAAATTAGAAACAGGAAATCCACATTGATGTGACATGCATGAATCCCAACATGCGTTATTACCAAGAATTCCTTGCAAATCTAACAGAAAACTCCAGAAATTCAGGTAAATGGCAAAATCCTACCATTCAATGTTCCAAATTATTCTACTGATAAAAAACAGTATCCCACATGTGGGGTGGACCTATTGCATGGAACTGGAATAGGCCAAAATTGTGGCAGTGTGAAGATCAAATTGACCCTGTACTGACTTCACCTGGACACATATTTGGTAGGTTTTTGTCAGCTACAGTAAGACCGCTCCCACATGTGAAGTACTGTTTTAATTGGTAGAAGCCTTGGGACACTAGATAGTGGAAGATATGCTGTTCCCCACACATTCTGAAGCCTTCCATCACATCATTTTGAGGAAGTCCTATTCTTACTCTGAATTTGACCTGTTCAGGAAATTCTGTGTATCCATGCCAAGCCACATGGACTTATCCAGGTGTCTTGCATTCTGAAACCTCTGAGTTTGGTAGGTTTCCCAAGGTGCCAATGATCCCAGGACCAGACAAGTGTTTCTGTTCTCCAGTTATGAGCTTATTGCATCGTTTTTCAGTCTAAGCCAATAACTTGGCTTAGACTAAGAGATGTGGGCTGTTCAAGTTAAATCAGTGTAGTCCGTGACATCTGGCCCCAATTTTCTTTGTGTAAATGTCATGTGCCTGTCCAATGAGGAGTGAGTACCCCACTTTAGGGGTCTCTCTGTATTGTATGGAGCCCCAAGGTTGTAGGGTGAGCCATAGGTTTAGTAGTAGTCATAAATTTGCTGATTTCCATTCCCTGCATAATCCCCTATGCTCCTCCCACATCATTCCTGCTCCATCCATTGTTACATTGTAGCATATGTGTATTGTTTTGAAATTCAGCTCCTTAAATAGCACAGAAAGAAGGTGGGTTATTTCTGTCTACCTTCTCTGGATCAAGCCAGTTCTAGCAGGTCAGCCTATGGTCGGAAGGTGAGTCACCAGAACAAACAACTGTTGCCAATGAGATGAACACTGCAATGGACATTCTCAAAGGAGACTGGGTGCCTCACCACCACCACATCCTGTGTCCAGAGTTGCAAACGAAACAGGAGTTCAGCAGCACCCCAACTGACTAGAGGTCATGTAGTGATACAGATAACACCAGATGTCTGCTAGACATGGCAGGTATCTCCTGGTTAGTTGGTTTTGAAGGACTTTAAAGATGCAATTTGTCTACCAAAACGTTTGGGGACAACTTAGAACTTGACTGTCCAGGTGGTCTCAATGGTAAAGAATGTTGCTCAAGGGGGGTGTATGGGATGAAACACTCCCTAATAATTTCCTAGTCGGGTGTTGGCCAGACAATGACAATTAGATCAGCTAAGAAAATACTTGCTAAATAAATCATTCAACAAACATGCAAAAATATGATAAAGCCACTCCGAATTTCAAAAAGGTGTATTTCTTTAACATGCAGAAGTGTTTTACCTTGGTACTTCTGATAATATCACTGCATTGAGAAGCATTTACTACTTTGATAGTTTTAAAACATTAATGTAGAAATACTCATGCTTCCTCCTGCCCTTATGACAATGCCATTTGCGAAATCAGAGGCAAGTCAGTTGTCATAAGTAACCAGTATGTGGCCTAGAATCTTGTTATAAATGGAGCAACATTATAGGTGTTTAAATCAAACCCAAGGGATTTGTACAGCAGTCTTATATGTGACAGTGAAGAAAAAAAGAGGCTCTGTGAAATAAAATCGGATCATACACATTGTTCAGGCAGGGAAGTCAGGATTTATCTCATATGTTTTAGTCTTCCTTTGTGTAGTTTAGCTGTGACACTGGTATCTCTTTCTGTTGCACATTTAACATCAAAGGGTACCGCTCTGTTGTTCATTCTTGGCACCTGAGATTAGAAGGTGGGGGCAGGTAGATGGCAGATGAAACCACACCTTGTTTAGAGCTTGAGGAACCAAGCAGACCTCGAGATGAGCCAGTCAGACATCTAACTTGAGCTTTCAGTGGCTCGCCCACCTCTAAGACAGGGCGTGGGACGGCAGAGTGACTGACAAAGATGTGTATGATACACAGGCAGGGCAGAGGGCACAGATCTGATTGTGCCCCTACTTGTCACTCACCCCATATCAGTGTGCTAACTGCATGGTGTTAAATGGGTCAGGACCTGCCAGGTCTAACATGCAGAAGTGATCCTAAATTGCCATTTAAATGAGTCCCTATTGGGCCATAAATGCATGTCCCTTTGTAGACAGAAACAATGCTTGCATTCCGAACAACGACTGTAGCAAGCCTTGAGGTAATCCATAACAACTATGCAGTCGCTCTTTCCATTTCATTTCAACAGCATCTTGTATTCCATGAGAGTATTAGTTTGTTCCCATATGTTGTGTTTCTGTAGTTTTTCATGTTACATATGTCCCTTTTACCTAAACCCAGTCATCTCTAGGCATCTGGGTGCATTCTGTTTGTGGGTGAGTGTTCATGACAGGGCATGAGTGAGAGGTGAAGCGAGAGTGCAAGTGCAAGTGTGGAGGAAGTGTGACTATTTCACAGTGATGTTAGTGTGTGCTCAGAGTTTAGGCACATGCAATCCTTGGCCTCCTTGCAGAGCGCACAGAATGATGGTCATATACGTGTTAATTGTAATTGTGATTACATAGCAAAGTGTGTGAAGGATTTACACAACCTAAAATATTGACAGTTCCAATGGCAAATAAAATGGAGTGATTAAGTCTGAGTTATGGGTTCTGTGTGAGAAGGTTGCTGAAGGCAGCAGAGGAATAGAAGTATGTGCAGACGACGAGAGTGATAAAATATTTAAAAGAGGAATATGATGATGTGTGGGATACACAGATTATTTCAGAAACATGTGGGAAGAAAAAGCGAGATAGGGACAGATGTACGTAGCCTTTTTTGGTTACAAAAGGTCCGATTGGGAGAACAAACCACAAATTACCATGCTAATGAATCGCAATTTGGGTTTGCGACCAAAGTCCGAATTGGAATTTGGAAGGGGGTGTTTAGAGCGTCCCTTCCAAATACCTATTCACATTGGTATTTATTAATGTTTTGCAAACAAATTCCAGTCACAAAACATTAATCTTTTATCACCTTAGCAAAGGAGGTGTTAACCCCTCCTCCTTTGTGAATGTGACAAGAACTTTTTTCCGAGTATGTGGTGGTCTTATAGACCACTGCCTACTCCTACAAAATGAAACTTATACTTTTTACTTCTTTAACTCACGCTATTTCTAAAGAAAACTGGATGCATTTAAAAAAATATTTTATTTAAATGCAGTCATCAACATGGCGGTCTGCTGAACCCAAGAGGCCACCATCCCTGTGATAGCTGCAATTACTAGTGGGTCGAAATTGCGACCTACCTCATTAATATTCATGATATAGGTTGAATAGTGACCCACTCGGAATCCGTAATTTGAGAACTGACCTATTCGTATGCATGTCAGTTCGCAAATGACCACTAGTCACCAAAGTATTGGTCGCATTTTGCAACCAATGCTAAGTACCTCTGGCCCTAAGTGTGTAACAGACTGAGAGCAAGCAGAAAGAAGTGGAGTGAAAGGAAACAAAAGTGATTGTGACACTGAAAATCATCCCGTCTTCCACATGTCTTAGCAATGTTTAAACAGGCTCACACTTTCAAAACCGAAACATCTTCAATTTTAATTTTTTTCAACAAAATCATGGGTGTTACTCATTTATCTTATACTGCTAAAAGGCACTGGCAAAACCAATAGTTGAGGTTTGATTTTATTATGCTATTATGTTACATATCTGGATTCAATAACCTACAATTCAGAGAGAGGCACCCAAATACTGGCCAGGTAGCATGATGTATAAAGCAAAGGAGGTTAATTTTCCAAACACTTAATCATACAGACCATGCCTCTAGAAAATGATTCCTATAACACTTCTTTACCAATATCTCTCGTAAAGAAACACCCCACTTGTTTCATCGTAGTTAAAACAATGGCTACCTGGGATGATGACCACAGTGATCGGATGAAAGCAGCCATATGTGCGCGCTTGGACACTTAGGACACAGCGCTTGAGCAACTGAAGTTGGTTCTTAAATTGCATTCCCAGCTTCAGCATCCGTTTTCTTTTACATGAAAAGTATATGAGAGGTGACAGACACAAAATCTGCATTCCAGTGATTTCATCTGGTGCTGTCAGGTCCTAATAAAATCCAGCCTTATTCACTTTCACGAGATTCAAGTTGGATTTTCACAGCCACCAGCACAGCATCACCTACTTCCCTTAGACTCTGCCTGAACTGTCACCCATCTGCCTCTGCAGTATGAGAGTGGGTCATAATGCCAGTATTTGTAGTAGTACTCAAAGAATATCAGTGCAAACAGGTACACTTTACTAACACGTCATTGGCATCCCAAAGCTTTTTATGTTGTGTCATAATGTTGTTATAAATCAGGGTACACGGTAAATACAATTGCTGGTGTCACAGTTGCATGAGTGGGCTTTGAATTGCAACCTATATGTCAACAACATGTGTTTCATTCTGACTGTTATTCACTCAGTTATAGGCTTCTCTCACAGACATCAGTGGCTAATTCACAGTGTCATAACAGAGGCATCATGTTTGTCGTTGCACAATGTTGAATTACTCGAGTTTGACTCCCACATACACATAAGACAACTGCTACTGACAGTGCAGTAGCAGGATTCTTGATGAAATTTCGTAATGATGCTTCCCGATCACTGACATTTCTGGTGTTGTGTTGCCCAGCCGGTAGATGTACACGCCTTTCAAAATAATTACCACTTTTTACGCTCAGTATGTGCACAAGGAAACCAGCTCCAAATGCAGCAACAGCAAGGTTATTTACACACATCAAACCACATATACATACATCTGGGCACACATCCACACTCACACACAAGACCACCCATAGGTACATATATCCATACACACACCAAAGGTATAGACATATACCAAATACACAAAGTGATCTTTAAGCCACATTCGCCATTCATGTATGCATCCATCTGTTCACACAAATTCAGGATTCATCTAAACATAAATTCGACCTCCCACTCATCCAACTGTCCACCATCTGACACCACCACTCATTTCTCCATCCATTTACTCATATATCAATACAACCATTCACCCCTCCACACATAACATAACATAATATGACTTGACATGTGTATCTGTAAGTGAACATTCATGCATTGTGGCATCTTGGTGTTGAAATAACAGATGTTTATACACAACCATCAATACTGAACCATTTTACTGGCTCAACCATCCATGCACTTACCAAACTGCATAACCATACTGAAAGATTTGCATCAAATAGGCAAGGGTGCTTTCTGTAGGATGTGCCGTACTTTTGTTTGAGAGAGGAGGCTTCAATGATACTTCCTGAGTTTTACTTCTTCCATGCCAGAACGAAGCTTGTACTGTTGTCTTTGTGTCAGAAAGAGACGCTTGCACTGCTTTTAGCGTGAGGTATTGTGAGAAGGTAGCCTCTTTCTAGCCTTGTTACCCCCACTTTTGGCCTGTTTGTGAGTGTATGTCAGGGTGTTTGTCACTGTTTTTACTGTCTCACTGGGATCCTGATAGCCAGGCCTCAGTGCTCATAGTGAAAACACTATGTTTTCAGTATGGTTGTTATGTGTCACTGGGATCCTGCTAGTCAGGACCCCAGTGCTCATAGGTTTGTGGCCTATATGTATGTGTCACTGGGACCCTGTCACACAGGGCCCCAGTGCTCATAGGTGTGCATGTATATGTTCCCTGTGTGGTGCCTAACTGTCTCACTGAGGCTCTGCTAACCAGAACCTCAGTGGTTATGCTCTCTCATTACTTTCAAATTGTCACTAACAGGCTAGTGACCAATTTTTACCAATTTACATTGGCTTACTGGAACACCCTTATAATTCCCTAGTATATGGTACTGAGGTACCCAGGGTATTGGGGTTCCAGGAGATCCCTATGGGCTGCAGCATTTCTTTTGCCACCCATAGGGAGCTCTGACAATTCTTACACAGGCCTGCCACAGCAGCCTGAGTGAAATAACGTCCACGTTATTTCACAGCCATTTTACACTGCACTTAAGTAACTTATAAGTCACCTATATGTCTAACCTTTACCTGGTAAAGGTTAGGTGCAAAGTTACTTAGTGTGAGGGCACCCTGGCACTAGCCAAGGTGCCCCCACATTGTTCAGAGCCAATTCCCTGAACTTTGTGAGTGCGGGGACACCATTACACGCGTGCACTACATATAGGTCACTACCTATATGTAGCTTCACCATGGTAACTCCGAATATGGCCATGTAACATGTCTATGATCATGGAATTGCCCCCTCTATACCATCCTGGCATAGTTGGCACAATCCCATGATCCCAGTGGTCTGTAGCACAGACCCTGGTACTGCCAAACTGCCCTTCCTGGGGTTTCACTGCAGCTGCTGCTGCTGCCAACCCCTCAGACAGGCAGCTGCCCTCCTGGGGTCCAGCCAGGCCTGGCCCAGGATGGCAGAACAAAGAACTTCCTCTGAGAGAGGGTGTGACACCCTCTCCCTTTGGAAAATGGTGTGAAGGCAGGGGAGGAGTAGCCTCCCCCAGCCTCTGGAAATGCTTTCTTGGGCACAGATGTGCCCAATTCTGCATAAGCCAGTCTACACCGGTTCAGGGACCCCTTAGCCCCTGCTCTGGCGCGAAACTGGACAAAGGAAAGGGGAGTGACCACTCCCCTGACCTGCACCTCCCCTGGGAGGTGTCCAGAGCTCCTCCAGTGTGCTCCAGACCTCTGCCATCTTGGAAACAGAGGTGCTGCTGGCACACTGGACTGCTCTGAGTGGCCAGTGCCACCAGGTGATGTCAGAGACTCCTGCTGATAGGCTCCTTCAGGTGTTAGTAGCCTTTCCTCTCTCCTAGGTAGCCAAACCCTCTTTTCTGGCTATTTAGGGTCTCTGTCTCTGGGGAAACTTTAGATAACGAATGCATGAGCTCAGCCGAGTTCCTCTGCATCTCCCTCTTCACCTTCTGATAAGGAATCGACCGCTGACCGCGCTGGAAGCCTGCAAACCTGCAACATAGTAGCAAAGACGACTACTGCAACTCTGTAACGCTGATCCTGCCGCCTTCTCGACTGTTTTCCTGCTTGTGCATGCTGTGGGGGTAGTCTGCCTCCTCTCTGCACCAGAAGCTCCGAAGAAATCTCCCGTGGGTCGACGGAATCTTCCCCCTGCAACCGCAGGCACCAAAAAGCTGCATTACCGGTCCCTTGGGTCTCCTCTCAGCACGACGAGCGAGGTCCCTCGAATCCAGCGACACCGTCCAAGTGACCCCCACAGTCCAGTGACTCTTCAGCCCAAGTTTGGTGGAGGTAAGTCCTTGCCTCACCTCGCTGGGCTGCATTGCTGGGAACCGCGACTTTGCAAGCTTCTCCGGCCCCTGTGCACTTCCGGCGGAAATCCTGTGTGCACAGCCAAGCCTGGGTCCACGGCACTCTAACCTGCATTGCACGACTTTCTAAGTTGGTCTCCGGCGACGTGGGACTCCTTTGTGCAACTTCGGCGAGCACCGTTTCACGCATCCTCGTAGTGCCTGTTTCTGGCACTTCTCCGGGTGCTACCTGCTTCAGTGAGGGCTCTTTGTCTTGCTCGACGTCCCCTCTCTCTGCAGGTCCAATTTGCGACCTCCTGGTCCCTCCTGGGCCCCAGCAGCGTCCAAAAACGCCAAACGCACGATTTGCGTGTAGCAAGGCTTGTTGGCGTCCATTCGGCGGGAAAACACTTCTGCACGACTCTCCAAGGCGTGGGGGATCCATCCTCCAAAGGGGAAGTCTCTAGCCCTTGTCGTTCCTGCAGTATTCACAGTTCTTCAGCCTAGAAAGAGCTTCTTTGCACCAACCGCTGGCATTTCTTGGGCATCTGCCCATCTCCGAGCTGCTTGTGACTTTTGGACTTGGTCCCCTTGTTCCACAGGTACCCTCAGTCAGGAATCCATCGTTGTTGCATTGCTGATTTGTGTTTTTCTTGCATTTTCCCTCTAACACGACTATTTTGTCCTTAGGGGAACTTTGGTGCACTTTGCACTCACTTTTCAGGGTCTTGGGGAGGGTTATTTTTCTAACTCTCACTATTTTCTAATAGTCCCAGCGACCCTCTACAAGGTCACATAGGTTTGGGGTCCATTCGTGGTTCGCATTCCACTTCTGGAGTATATGGTTTGTGTTGCCCCTATCCCTATGTTTCCCCATTGCATCCTATTGTAACTATACATTGTTTGCACTGTTTTCTAAGACTATACTGCATATTTTTGCTATTGTGTATATATATCTTGTGTATATTTCCTATCCTCTCACTGAGGGTACACTCTAAGATACTTTGGCATATTGTCATAAAAATAAAGTACCTTTATTTTTAGTATAACTGTGTATTGTGTTTTCTTATGATATTGTGCATATGACACTAAGTGGTACTGTAGTAGCTTCACACGTCTCCTAGTTCAGCCTGAGCTGCTTTGCTAAGCTACCATTATCTATCAGCCTAAGCTGCTAGACACCCTATACACTAATAAGGGATAACTGGGCCTGGTGCAAGGTGCAAGTACCCCTTGGTACTCACTACAAGCCAGTCCAGCCTCCTACATTGGTTGTGCAGCGGTGGGATAAGTGCTTGAGACTACTTACCACTCTTGTCATTGTACTTTTCATAAGAGAAAAATATACAAAACAAGGTCAGTGTATATACACATAGCCATAAAGTTTTGCATTTCCTCTTTTCACTCTTTTCTAAGTGCTGAAAAGTACTTCCAAACTTTCAAAAAGTTCTTAAAAGTTTAAAAAGTTTTTTTTCTGTCTTTCCAAAAAGTTCTGAAAACTTTTTTCTCTTTTTCTATCACTTCAACTCTCTCAAAAAAATGTCTGGCACAGGAAAAAATGTTGAACTGTCCAAACTTGCATATGATCACCTTAGCTGGAAAGGAGCAAGGAGTCTCTGCATAGAGAGAGGTTTGAGTGTAGGGAAGAATCCTTCCTTAGAACTGTTAATTAATATGCTTAGAGTACAGGATAAGGCCATAAGTGCCCAATCTGTAGAAAAAGTAGCTAATGGTTCTCAATCTGATCCAGGGACTCCCCCAGGAAAAGGTTCAGGAAAGAAACTTCTCAGCCTGCCCATTACTAGACAGTCTAGCATAGTTGGTACAGAGGTTGAATCACACCATACTGATGATGTGATCTCACATTATGCTGGTAGCCAAGCTGTTAGGGTGCCCTCTGTAAGGGACAGGTCTCCATCTGTTCATTCCCATCATACCTCTGTATCTAGAAATGTCCCTCCCACCCACCCTGATGACAGATTGTTAGAAAGGGAGCTCAATAGATTGAGAGTGGAACAAACCAGACTGAAGCTCAAGAAGCAACAGCTGGATTTGGATAGACAGTCTTTAGAAATAGAGAGGGAAAGACAGAAGTTGGGTTTAGATACCCATGGTGGCAGCAGCAGTATTCCCCATAGTCATCCTGCAAAAGAGCATGATTCCAGGAATCTGCACAAGATAGTTCCCCCTTATAAGGAGGGGGATGACATTAACAAGTGGTTTGCTGCACTTGAGAGGGCCTGTGTTGTACAGGATGTCCCTCAAAGGCAGTGGGCTGCTATCCTATGGCTATCATTTAGTGGAAAAGGTAGGGATAGGCTCCTTACTGTGAAAGAAAATGATGCCAATAATTTTACAGTTCTTAAGAATGCACTCCTGGAGGGTTATGGCTTAACCACTGAACAGTACAGGATAAAGTTCAGAGATACCAAAAAGGAGTCTTCACAAGACTGGGTTGATTTCATTGACCAGGCAGTGAAGGCCTTGGAGGGGTGGTTACATGGCAGTAAAGTTACTGATTATGACAGCCTGTATAACTTAATCCTGAGAGAGCATATTCTTAATAATTGTGTGTCTGATTTGTTGCACCAGTACCTGGTAGACTCTGATCTGACCTCTCCCCAAGAATTGGGAAAGAAGGCAGACAAATGGGTCAGAACAAGGGTGAACAGAAAAGTTCATACAGGGGGTGACAAAGATGGCAATAAGAAGAAAGATGGTGAAAAATCTCAAGATAAGCATGGGGATAAGGGTAAAACCAAAGATCCCACTTCAAATCTTAAACACTCTTCAGAGGGTGGGGATAAAACAAATTCTTCCTCTTCTTCCCAACCTGCACACATTAAAAAGCCTTGGTGCTTTGTGTGTAAAAATAGAGGCCATAGGCCAGGGGATAAGTCCTGTCCAGGTAAACCCCCTGAGCCTACCACCACTAATACATCAAGCTCTAGTGCCCCTAGCAGTAGTGGTACTAGTGGTGGGACTGCTGGCAACAGTCAAGCAAAGGGTGTAGTTGGGTTCACTTATGGGTCCATAGTGGAAACTGATGTAATCAGTCCCAAGACAGTTTCTGTCACACCTAGTGGCATTGGCCTTGCCACACTGGCTGCTTGTCCCCTTACAATGGATAAGTACAGGCAGACAGTTTCAATAAATGGTGTTGAGGCCTTGGCCTACAGGGACACAGGTGCCAGTTTCACTTTGGTGACTGAAAACCTAGTGCCTCCTGAACAACACATCATTGGACAACAGTATAAGATTATTGATGTCCATAACTCCACTAAGTTTCTTCCCTTAGCTATAATTCAGTTTAGTTGGGGTGGAGTTACTGGCCCTAAGCAGGTGGTGGTATCACCTAGCTTACCTGTAGACTGTCTCATAGGTAATGACCTAGAGGCCTCAGGTTGGGCTGATGTAGAGTTTTATGCCCATGCAGCCATGCTGGGCATCCCTGAGGAATTGTTCCCTCTCATTTCTACTGAAATGAAAAAGCAAAGGAGAGAAGGCCTGAAAACTCAGGATCCCTCTCCATCAACAGGTAAAAAGGGTATCACAGTATCCCCTAACCACCCTACCATTCAGGATACCATTCCTGTGGTGGGAGAAACCTCTCCTGGGGTGGATCCTGTTCCAAGGGAATCATCAGCTGGCAAAGCTGGACTCCCTGAGGTAGAAGTACCTCTCTGTGGGATAACTAACATTGGTGAGAAAAAGAGCACCATTTTAGTTAACATGGAGCATCCCTCCAACCCTCCCAGAGAAACTTTAGTGCAGAAACTCTGCACTGCCTCACAACACTTAGGACAGCATCCCTGCCCTAGTGTGGAGCTGATAGGACAGCATCCCTGCCCTGCTCCAACTCAAGAGAAACAGCATCCCTGTTCTCTCTTCCAGCCAGATGGACAAAGTTTTTGCCCAGCTATGGCTTTTCTGAGACAGCATCCCTGTCTGGCATTTCCATCACTACAAATAGGTTCAGTGGACAATTCCCACTGCTCTAAACTAAAACTTACTGATAGAAACTCTGAAAATACATCTTCACATTGTTGCTTAGCTAAAAAACTTCAAACAGGGTGGTTTACATCCCCACAGGGAAGTAACCATATAGTGGATGATAAAGGGAGTAACCAGTCTATTGCAGAGCTACTCTCTACTTATCACCACTTAGACAATAAAGTCTCAACTGGCCAAGGTTAGCCTTATTGTCCTTCGTTTGGGGGGGGGTTGTGTGAGAAGGTAGCCTCTTTCTAGCCTTGTTACCCCCACTTTTGGCCTGTTTGTGAGTGTATGTCAGGGTGTTTGTCACTGTTTTTACTGTCTCACTGGGATCCTGATAGCCAGGCCTCAGTGCTCATAGTGAAAACACTATGTTTTCAGTATGGTTGTTATGTGTCACTGGGATCCTGCTAGTCAGGACCCCAGTGCTCATAGGTTTGTGGCCTATATGTATGTGTCACTGGGACCCTGTCACACAGGGCCCCAGTGCTCATAGGTGTGCATGTATATGTTCCCTGTGTGGTGCCTAACTGTCTCACTGAGGCTCTGCTAACCAGAACCTCAGTGGTTATGCTCTCTCATTACTTTCAAATTGTCACTAACAGGCTAGTGACCAATTTTTACCAATTTACATTGGCTTACTGGAACACCCTTATAATTCCCTAGTATATGGTACTGAGGTACCCAGGGTATTGGGGTTCCAGGAGATCCCTATGGGCTGCAGCATTTCTTTTGCCACCCATAGGGAGCTCTGACAATTCTTACACAGGCCTGCCACAGCAGCCTGAGTGAAATAACGTCCACGTTATTTCACAGCCATTTTACACTGCACTTAAGTAACTTATAAGTCACCTATATGTCTAACCTTTACCTGGTAAAGGTTAGGTGCAAAGTTACTTAGTGTGAGGGCACCCTGGCACTAGCCAAGGTGCCCCCACATTGTTCAGAGCCAATTCCCTGAACTTTGTGAGTGCGGGGACACCATTACACGCGTGCACTACATATAGGTCACTACCTATATGTAGCTTCACCATGGTAACTCCGAATATGGCCATGTAACATGTCTATGATCATGGAATTGCCCCCTCTATACCATCCTGGCATAGTTGGCACAATCCCATGATCCCAGTGGTCTGTAGCACAGACCCTGGTACTGCCAAACTGCCCTTCCTGGGGTTTCACTGCAGCTGCTGCTGCTGCCAACCCCTCAGACAGGCAGCTGCCCTCCTGGGGTCCAGCCAGGCCTGGCCCAGGATGGCAGAACAAAGAACTTCCTCTGAGAGAGGGTGTGACACCCTCTCCCTTTGGAAAATGGTGTGAAGGCAGGGGAGGAGTAGCCTCCCCCAGCCTCTGGAAATGCTTTCTTGGGCACAGATGTGCCCAATTCTGCATAAGCCAGTCTACACCGGTTCAGGGACCCCTTAGCCCCTGCTCTGGCGCGAAACTGGACAAAGGAAAGGGGAGTGACCACTCCCCTGACCTGCACCTCCCCTGGGAGGTGTCCAGAGCTCCTCCAGTGTGCTCCAGACCTCTGCCATCTTGGAAACAGAGGTGCTGCTGGCACACTGGACTGCTCTGAGTGGCCAGTGCCACCAGGTGACGTCAGAGACTCCTGCTGATAGGCTCCTTCAGGTGTTAGTAGCCTTTCCTCTCTCCTAGGTAGCCAAACCCTCTTTTCTGGCTATTTAGGGTCTCTGTCTCTGGGGAAACTTTAGATAACGAATGCATGAGCTCAGCCGAGTTCCTCTGCATCTCCCTCTTCACCTTCTGATAAGGAATCGACCGCTGACCGCGCTGGAAGCCTGCAAACCTGCAACATAGTAGCAAAGACGACTACTGCAACTCTGTAACGCTGATCCTGCCGCCTTCTCGACTGTTTTCCTGCTTGTGCATGCTGTGGGGGTAGTCTGCCTCCTCTCTGCACCAGAAGCTCCGAAGAAATCTCCCGTGGGTCGACGGAATCTTCCCCCTGCAACCGCAGGCACCAAAAAGCTGCATTACCGGTCCCTTGGGTCTCCTCTCAGCACGACGAGCGAGGTCCCTCGAATCCAGCGACACCGTCCAAGTGACCCCCACAGTCCAGTGACTCTTCAGCCCAAGTTTGGTGGAGGTAAGTCCTTGCCTCACCTCGCTGGGCTGCATTGCTGGGAACCGCGACTTTGCAAGCTTCTCCGGCCCCTGTGCACTTCCGGCGGAAATCCTGTGTGCACAGCCAAGCCTGGGTCCACGGCACTCTAACCTGCATTGCACGACTTTCTAAGTTGGTCTCCGGTGACGTGGGACTCCTTTGTGCAACTTCGGCGAGCACCGTTTCACGCATCCTCGTAGTGCCTGTTTCTGGCACTTCTCCGGGTGCTACCTGCTTCAGTGAGGGCTCTTTGTCTTGCTCGACGTCCCCTCTCTCTGCAGGTCCAATTTGCGACCTCCTGGTCCCTCCTGGGCCCCAGCAGCGTCCAAAAACGCCAAACGCACGATTTGCGTGTAGCAAGGCTTGTTGGCGTCCATTCGGCGGGAAAACACTTCTGCACGACTCTCCAAGGCGTGGGGGATCCATCCTCCAAAGGGGAAGTCTCTAGCCCTTGTCGTTCCTGCAGTATTCACAGTTCTTCAGCCTAGAAAGAGCTTCTTTGCACCAACCGCTGGCATTTCTTGGGCATCTGCCCATCTCCGAGCTGCTTGTGACTTTTGGACTTGGTCCCCTTGTTCCACAGGTACCCTCAGTCAGGAATCCTTCGTTGTTGCATTGCTGATTTGTGTTTTTCTTGCATTTTCCCTCTAACACGACTATTTTGTCCTTAGGGGAACTTTGGTGCACTTTGCACTCACTTTTCAGGGTCTTGGGGAGGGTTATTTTTCTAACTCTCACTATTTTCTAATAGTCCCAGCGACCCTCTACAAGGTCACATAGGTTTGGGGTCCATTCGTGGTTCGCATTCCACTTCTGGAGTATATGGTTTGTGTTGCCCCTATCCCTATGTTTCCCCATTGCATCCTATTGTAACTATACATTGTTTGCACTGTTTTCTAAGACTATACTGCATATTTTTGCTATTGTGTATATATATCTTGTGTATATTTCCTATCCTCTCACTGAGGGTACACTCTAAGATACTTTGGCATATTGTCATAAAAATAAAGTACCTTTATTTTTAGTATAACTGTGTATTGTGTTTTCTTATGATATTGTGCATATGACACTAAGTGGTACTGTAGTAGCTTCACACGTCTCCTAGTTCAGCCTGAGCTGCTTTGCTAAGCTACCATTATCTATCAGCCTAAGCTGCTAGACACCCTATACACTAATAAGGGATAACTGGGCCTGGTGCAAGGTGCAAGTACCCCTTGGTACTCACTACAAGCCAGTCCAGCCTCCTACAGGTATTAGTTCCCTGAAGGAGGAAATCTTGGACTTCTGCTCACGCTGCACCTGTTTCATAAGGAATGGAAGCCTTGCACTGTTAATGCCCGGCTGTACCTCTTTGTGCAAGGGATGTTATGGTGCACTTTTATGTGAAGATGGGAAGCTTGTCAATTGATGCTCATGGTCTATTTGTTATGTGAGAGTGGGAAACCTTCACAGCTAATGCCTTACATTGCCTGTTATGTGAGTGACACTTGCACAGCAGATGGTGTATTGTACCTATTCCGTACAGGAGGAAAGCTTGTACTCTTACGTTTTAGTGGCATTAATCACACACTGTTGTGTACCTGTCTGTTGATGCCATTGGGATGAATCTGGCTATGGTTTCTAACCATGATTCTTTGTGTTCTTTGAAAACCTGCAGAAAAGGTTGTCGCATTTCCCAGATAAAAATACCCAACATTTCTGAGTACACTGAGGTGATGGAAGAGCCAGGGGATGATACTAAAATAGTAGTTTCTGTAAAACTCTCGGTAGCAGATTTACAAAGATTTTGTGTTGGGTTTGCATCACAAAAACAATACAAATCTGCTCATACTTGGATTTACTTTTCCGCTCAAAACGTCTTCACTGGAAAGTTGCCTGAAAGGCTTTGCATTACTTTGCATCATGGGGGTGGAACAAGGGCATTCCCATGTAACCACCTACAGTTTTTGAGGCAAAGCCCTATCTATTAACACCCCTAGAAAGGGATTTGAGCCAAAAAATAACACTTCTTTGAAGTCGACATAGAAAAAGGAGAAAGGCTTTTATTTCTCCCAACTTTTGTCACTTTGCACTGTACAGCACACACTTAGAATTGTAAAACTTTTGAAGTTACTCTAAGCATAATAATTTGTATTGAAATGGTAACGTTCCGGTACAAAACCTATACAAGACATGAAACAGACACTGTTGTACTGTGGTGCAAAAGTATGCGTGCGGCACTGGGCAACCTTATTGTATGCTAAGTGACACTAACACATCACCCTGCAACAACAGTGCACATTAAGCACAATTCCTGACACCATCATGTGCACAATACAGCTCAAAGTCATATAGGGCCATATGTACGAAAGCTTTTTCCCATAGACACAGAATGGGTAAAATCCTTTCGTACATCTGGCCCATAGTGTTTTCTCCCTCGGTGGTGCATCCTTTCAAGTTATACTGCCAAGTGATATCCTATCAGTAATCGACATATCTATAAAAAGTTAGATTAAACCTACTACATTCACAGATACTTAGAATGGCATTAAAGCCACATAATTAGAAAAGGTAGCTCCAAATTTAACGACCACTTGAAGCCAAGCAATGGACAACTGCACACACCAGCAGAATAAAACAAACTGTAATGTCCTTCAATACATGAACGAACGCACATAATCTTCATATCTTTAAATTTGTGATACCATTTCAATAATTCCTATTAGAAGGGAGAAAGAAACGGGGATCACTGGTTCCTTGCTGTGAAGACCACCATAGTTTACAAGGGTGTTATGGTCCAATTAGCTTCAAACTTTCCTTTGCTGGTGTTATATGTATCTAATGTCATTACACACTACTATGTATTCTGCAACATTTTCTACTATTTTGCAGTTTTAACCTAGCTGCCCTTCCTGATTCTTCTTTTTTTCCTATCTTAGCCTGCTGCTGGGCTAGGGGTGCTGAAAGGTTTGCTCTTACTGCCTATCCTAAGCCTGGTTTGCTGATGTTAGGTATGAGCATATACTAGCTTGCCTTCCTGGACCGCTCTACCCAACATTGCTGTGAAGAGGAATGGGACTAGAGTAGACAATGTAGTCCAGACAACCTCACTCTTCCTTACTCTGACTGGCCTTACTTTTCCAAATAATTGAAAAATAATAGCCCATAGTCCTGTCTGTTACACCCTCTTATATTATTGACTAAGCTACGCCCCATCAGCTTTCACTGTTTTAGGCTATGAACAGGCCCAGTGATCCAAATTCAAATTTTTGCTACTAGGAGCTCTGTACACCACTATACAGTAAAAGACTGCACCAGTGACGAGAAGTTTAGATGTTCCCACTGAAAGAGTTCAGACCAAATTCCAGACCTGAGAAAGAAAAGCCTCTACTGCTGACACCAGAGCTGAGCTGAGATGCTGTCTGTTCTTGCTGCCAGATGTGTCACCTGCTGTCAAGTGAACAGCCTAAGGAGCTGCCAAGACTGGCAAGCAACACCTGCTTCATAGCCACATCCTTGAAGTTCACGTTGAGACAAATTATGGCCTGTGGGTCTCTCAACAACATTTCCTATTTTTGAAGAAGGCCCTGCCATGCGAGGCACTGCTGATGAGAAAGACAGCTGAAGAACCAACTGAGTGAGTTTGTGTCACACTCAACTCCAGATCTACCTGAAGTGTGCTCATTTGCCATTAGTCATCGTTGGACTACTATTCCTGAGCACATCATTATATTGTATTTATGTAGCACTTACTACCCCTGACAAGGCGTCTAAGCGATTTTTGGCAAGTTGCATGCTACTCCGGAATCCAAAAGGGTTAGTGGTGAATTAGTATAGGGACATATTAGTTAATTTGAGTGGTGGACATGTGAGTCAGTTAGTTTGACTGAATAGAATAAAGGAGAGATAGAAGAGGAAAGAGTTTAGAGGGCTATTTGGGAGGTCATACTAGTAAGAAGGTTTGGGATCAGTAAAAAGGAGAGATAATGGAGGCAAGAGTTTGTATAAAGGGATTAGGGAGTTCATGGGTGTAAAAAGAGGTTTGAGATGAGTCAAAGGAAGGATACGTGAGGGAAGAATTTACGAAGGGTTGTTTGGGAAATCATATTAGTAAAATGAGGTTTGGGGTGAGCCAGGAGGGATAGAGGAGGGAAGAGTCTAGAAATATTATGAGGATACTCAGAGTTTATAATTATTCCATACATTCTGCATGCCTTCACAGATAGTGAACAGAAGTGGTGTTTGCCCTGCGCTGGCTAATTAGGAGGCAACAGAAGGAACAGATGTGGTCATTGTCGCTGCGCTGATTAGAACTGATAAACCACAGACCATGAAGGCTCTGTGATATTGCCCTCACAGAACACCGCTTGGGTCCCCAGTGCACCCAGGGCATAATCAGCATGTCATCCATATTGTCTGCCACCACACAGGGTAACATTGTCTCTTAACTGCTAGCCGTCCCATCTACTGTTCTATTACATTTACATTGAATTACAGTCCTATTATTTGTTAAATGAACTGGAGGTGACTGGATACTCAAATGCATTATGCATTATTTGAGTATTTACTGTATTTACGTCCCACCCCTCAACCAGCTTCAGGAGCAGGCCTTGACTACTCGATTGCACTAATCATTAAACACCAAAGCCAAAAAAGAAGGCACTTGGTAATTCAGTGAGCTTGTGGTGGTTGTTAATGAAACTCTTTTAAGCACTTGTGTTTTATGTAATTTCTAAAAGCATTCCATACATTTGAACCGGCCAGTTCTTTTGGAGTCCACTTGGGCACACATGCAGGATTTCGGAAATAATCAGCCTACAAAATATGTCAGCTAAATCAACAAGCGTTTGCTAACAACAAACTTAAACAAATTTCAATTCAGCCTACTTACATACTTGTGCCATTCAGAAGTTTTACTTTATTTATCACATTATATATTTGTATCAGAACCGTAAATGTTCAATAGAGGGCTTCTTTGAATCTATGCCTCTCGGAGCAAATCATACTCCTCGTCAGAATATACACTCTTCAACCTGTTAATCACAATGACAGTTTTACAAAGAAGGCACAATTAAAAATAAATCAACATTGTACCACAGTATAATATATGTATATCGATCTCTGACTTAA
The DNA here is from genome assembly GCF_031143425.1 of Pleurodeles waltl. NCBI lineage: Eukaryota > Metazoa > Chordata > Amphibia > Caudata > Salamandridae > Pleurodeles > Pleurodeles waltl. The sequence continues at coordinate 582,383,516 of NC_090440.1, read as the reverse complement.
AGCGCTATGAATACTTATTTTCTGTCAACCACTATAAATCATCAAGTAAGAGAAGAATGAAGAGACTTTTCAAGGTATAAGCCAGTATATGCCCTACACTATGTGGGACTGTAATTCTTGTATCAATCAATGTACTTTCCCACTTAAGTAAGTAGTCCACAAGCAGCTTCTTTTGAGACTGAAAGCTAAACCATACCAGCACACAGCATTGTTTGGGGGTCAATCCAACTGCCAACCTGCTCCTAAGTTTTCATTTGCTATCTCGTAGCAACAGAAGGGCAGTAAACAAAACTGATTATTGGTTACTGTCCCACACTGTGCTAGCCCCCGTATGCCACAGTGTGAACGAAGCTAAGGGTTTTCTGCTTCCTTGCCTTCTAGCCATGGTCGGGGTGTAAATATACTCTGGAACTAATTATGGGTGCCCCAGTCTCACATGGGTCTTTCTACTCACTATCCCCTGCTGCAGAGAAAATATGGTGAGAAAGGAGTGAGGGAGTTCATCAAAAGGTATTCTTGGGCTTGAGAATGCTAAGGGGGACATACCCACCCTTTACTCAGTGCCTCCCTACTCACCCAACTGAGATCACCGGATCTACACACCTCTTTAATACCACACGAAGGGACACAGAGAAGCCAGATATTTTATAAAGAATAAAATACTCCAAGTGGTACATTAAAAGGGATGTTGCAGATCACCTCAGTGCCCCATGACACTACAAACCACACTTAACCTGCGGGGTCATGTCTCCTTTTAGTTCGTGGAGCTCTTTGGTGTCTTTTAATATCCTTATAATGTAGAGTTGGGGGAACCTCATCCCATATATACCCCCAGTTTAATTCCTAAATACTCTTACCTGTTGTTTAGGTCTATCTAGGCTGATATTGATAACATGCCATCTCCAGCCGCATTCAAAAGCATGGTACCACAAGGCCTTATGTAGTGTTGCTTATTCTTGCCTTACCGTTCCTAACTCAAGTTTTAATCAACTCCTTTCCTTCCACCTGAGTGCTGCATTCTTCATTACTTCAGGTGATTCTTCATAGCATTTGAAATGCTCCTCATCTTGGATACACAGAACATTTAGAGTGCTGTCTGTATTGGCTCATACATCATGACATCATGTTTCCCCATATAGATCAATTGTATTGGCTTAGTTAAGCATGTCATGCTAGCTCTGTGCATTCATGGTAATAATATGCCATTTACTCAGAAGGATCCATCTTTCTGCTCCACTGGTTCATGGTCTGGGGTCCTAAATTAACTTTCAAGAATCAACATTTCTTTAATATAGCCCTCTCTTTACTGGAAAATAACGAATTCATAATTAATCATTTCCGAGCAACAAATCAAATATTAGTGTTAAAAAGAGCAGGGCTTTAAGGGTATACTAGAGAGCAGTGGCGGCTCCTCCGTTTGGGCGCAGGAGCGTCGCCCCCTGCCAGCAGCAGAAGCTGCAAACCTTTCACACTATGTTTATTGTCCCTTCCTTGTGAAAGGGGTGAGGCCATGGGGTGACGAGCAGTGAGGGGAGTGCATGCGCACTCCCCTTACTGTGCATGTATGTATGGCCGGCCGGCGTGGGCCGGCTAAACACACGTGCACAGGGCTCTCTCTAGTTGCCGGGCTGGAGAGAGCCTGCACAGGCTCCCAGTCTGCCTGGGAGCGCCCTGGCTGGGAGCTCCCAGACAATCCTGACGCTGCTCTGAGCAGCATCAGGCTTGGAGCAGGGCAGCATGAGAGCCTGTGCCTGCTGCAGGACGGAAGAGAGGAGCGGTGCGGTGAGAAGCAGCACGGAGGTAAGTTTATTTTATTTTTATATTTTACTTAAAATTTCTTTACCCCCGTGCCTCCCCACCACGCGCGCGCCACCCCCTGTAACACTGGCGAGCCGCTACTGCTAGAAAGCAATTCTCAGTGCCCATGCAGAGCTTAAAATCCCCTGACCTTACCAGTCAGTGCAATTTAGAGGTCAACACCAACTGATCCAACCAATCAATTGCTAATATCTGGATTTATTGTTGTTTTGATCTCCTCCACAACGTGTGGCACTTTGTAGTGGTTGGCCTGACAAAATCAAATGTGAACAGCCTTGTTGGCTAACAATTGTTCCTGCTGAAATAGTACCCGTTCTCTGTTCTACAAACCTGTTATCTGAGAGATGGAGATATAGAGACTATTTACTACCGTAAAAAAGGCGAATGACGATTTAAGAACGTAAATAACATTCTGTAACGGGGCAGTGACAGTGATTTTATGCCATACATTTTTGGCTTTCTAGCTGGACTCTCGAGAACTTATGATCGTTTGATAACAGGTACAGAGCTAAAACTATTGGTGTTTGTATATAAGATGATTCTTGTTCTTTCCTGTGCATCAGATAAAATATTCTCCAATATCTTAGAACAGTCTCCAGAGTGATGTGCGCCCTTTAACTCTCAGTGTGCCTCCTGAATAATAATTATTTATCAGTACTGAGAATAAAACCTCAACACCTAACTTGCTCATGAATTTGAAAAGATTCAGAGGCAATGGGGAAAAAACTTGCTTAGCATTTCTTAATTGGCATTGATCCTCAACGGTCCCAGAGGACTGACTTGACATTGGTGGCAAGTGCTGATTGATGTGTAGGATTTTGCAAGGCAGAGTTAGTGGCTGAGCTGATAACATGGCAAGAGGCCCATCCTGTGTACAATACAGAGACCTAAGTGGGAGTGGCCCCCTCAGAAGGAAATCCATTGACAACATCGCTCTCTATTTGTTTTCCTTGGTCCCAAGTTTTGTCACTAGCCACATACGTGGCTCCTCCAGTGAGACCGGCAGCCAAAGACACCTCAAAGCCAGCACTTAGAAGGTTTGGAAGCTAAGAACTGCTGGGGAAGACAGAGTTTCTAATTTGGACCTAATTTGGAACTCGAGGTGGCAGGAAATTATAGACCCATGTCCCTGATTCCTGGAGTCAGTAAAATCTTAGAGAAGATTATAAATAGGCACTTGGCAGAATACTTAAGAAGCTAACAACATCCTGCACCCCACACAAACAGGTTTTTGTGCAGGCAGTAGTACTGAAATAGCACTTCTGTTAGCTTCTGAAAACCTTAAAAAGGTTTTGGGCCAGGGTGAATCAGCAGCACTGATTCTGCTTGATTTAAGTGCTGCATTTGTAACTGTTTCTTATCCCATCCTCTTGCACGGTTTCAAAGAAGCATGCAAAACGAGCAGCGCCCTAAATTGGCTTGAACCATTCCTGGAGAATCGGAACTTTCAGTTCAGTGAGGGTCCATTCTCTTCTGCAAAACAAGTGTTGGAATGTGGAGTTCCGCAGGGCTCCTCTTTGAGCCCCACGCTTTTCAATCTTAATGTTCAACCTCTTTCAAATACCAGCTGCTCATTTGGTTTTTTAAAGGTCTCTTATGCCAATGATAAACAGATCATCATCTCGCTATCTCCAAAAACAGAATCCATCTCCCTAAGACTAATCAGTTGCCTGGAGAAGGTGTCCAACTAGATGGCAGCTAGATGCCTAAAACTAAATGGGGATAAAAAGGAGGTCTTGGTAGTTGGTAATGACCCAACACTCTGGGAGCAAATTAATTGGCCTCTGTCCCTTGGAGGGAACCCCCGAAACTCAGAAGTCAAAGAGCCTAGGGGTCATACTGGACCATCATCTTTCTATAACATCACTTTCATAAGTTGGCTGCCAGTTTGTTTGGCCTCCTTAGAGCTTTAGGAAGGAAGGTACTAAAATGGCTCCCATCGGAGGCCCGCAAGACTGTGATTCAGGGGCTTATTCTGCCTCTTTGATTATGAGAATTCGCTTTACCTGGGTAGCCCAAAGGTGTGTCTTCCACCAGCTGGCCACTTCTTATCAGCTCAACAGGTATCTCGGATCAAATAATTCAGGTTTCCTGGTTGTCCCTCAAGTCAAGACAGCCAGAGGTGGAGGTTGCTCTTTTATGTACCTTGCCACTAAACTCTGGAACTCTTTACCTCGCAACCTGAGATTAAATGACAATCTAACAAGTTTCAGGACACACCTAAAAACTCATTTTTATCTTTAATTTATTTATTCCTCTCTCTCTCCAACGGGGACTGTCAGTACTGGGAAGCCTGCCACTGGTAGCCAAGCACTTTCACAAGCCTTGTGTGTGAATAGAATAGTTTCTGGTAGAGAGTCAGGCAAAATGTGCTGCAAATGAGAGGCAAGTCAGAGAACAAAGAATGAGACAGAAGGAAAGGGACAAATAGAAAGAACTAAAGCATAAAGATTAGGATAGACGTTTGATAGAAGAGACTTGTAAAATTTCTGGAGTTGAAGAAGCTTGAGTAAGAGACTACACGAAGCACCTCAATTAGTAGGGAGCACTGCACCTCAGAAAAGCATTGGTCTACGCCCTCACATCCCAGCATTCTCAACAATAGTCTTGGGGTTGACATGATTTCATAAAAGAATGGCTTTGACTGGGTATGAATTATGCAAGTGAGAATGAGAAGGTGTCTGCTTTACTAAGTAGATTTTGCCTTTTGAGCAAATTAATTCACAACTGAATGACACTAACAGAAAGACGTTTGAGTGTGTGAAAGGTGCTAAAAATCAAAGAGAAGTGCTGTCTCATGACTGTCTCATGCTCCGTACTACAAACGGTGTAGAAAGAACACTGGGAGAAACGTCTCCATGGTATTCGTATGAGTTTAAGTTGGTATGTGAAAGCAAAAAAGAGGGGTTGCTTAATCTTCTGCTAACAATAGTTTGGGGTTTTAGCCTAGCAAAGCTGTGACATCATGGGACTGGTTTGTAGCTGAGTGACCTTTGGGAGCTTGCAGCACGTGCAGGCAAGTGACCTGAGTAGCAAACTGTATAGGACCGTACAGAAGGTGTGAGGTAGTCAAACGGCTTAAGTCCATGGTGGCCAACTCCAACTTTGAACAAGCATTGGTAAAATCAATAGGTTTTGCCTATGTGAACTATGGTTTTTTAGCGCTGCTGTACAGCACCTCTTTTGGCTGAAGAGAAACTGAAAAAGAAGCCTTCCACGTGGCCCGCCGCATTATGTTTTTACACACACATCAAATGTAACTGTCCAAACCTAAGCAGTACAGCAGGGGCTTAACTTACTGTCCAGTTTGGAAGAGTATTGATCCACTGGTGATCCACTGGTGAGGAATGGGCCGTAAAATGTCGTTGCAACCTTTAACTGTAACATGACATTTCTCCATGTAAAAATGTTGTGTATAGGTGATCTATTCTGCACACTTCTTCGGTTTTCTAGAATACTCTCGTATGCATGTTTGCAATGTTCTGTTAGGCTTGACAATCAATATAAGCTGAGACTCCTGTTGCTAATCTTGTGACATTAATTACACAACTTGCATTCTTGTACTTTGTACGTATTCGTTATGCCTTTTGATTGTGTTGTCAGTGATCAGATTGTTACAGATACCGCTTCCAGTGTTTCACTTTAAGTACCCCTTGCAATCCTCAAACACAAAGCTCACATCAGGTGCCCATGCAGATGGACAGACCAGTCCGAAAGCATGATCTGGCTACTGGTTGGACTATCCTCTTCTCACTCTGTTTCTCTACAACTGCAACACATATGCTGTTTTGTGAATGAGAATTTTGTTTTTTTCTGAACACCAGAAATGCATTAGTGATTGGCTTGTATATTTCACATATGTAGTGCAGTGTTTTTATTCACATGCATAACTTGATACTATGGATTTTGCTTTCTAGTAACATCTTGAGTCACTTTAATCAGACCACCATGACCCTGCTTGACAACGTTTGGCCTGAGCTACGGGTATTTTTACAAACTTAAGAACACGATGGTCACTGCTGTAATAAAACAGAACTGCAACAAACATTACAGGTGTGCTACTTTATTTGAAATATTCTTCTATCAAGTTATGAAGAGAATGCCATCATATCCTTGGGAGCAAGAAAGGGGCAAACAGAAGCCAGAGAGTATGCACTTTGCTGCCTCTCTGAATACAACCTAATGATATTGTGACAAGAATAAAGATCTTAGGATAGGAGCCATAAGTAAAGAAGCTTCTGAATATTAGGACAGATGTTCAAAGCTGAGGGATCACCTTAAGCACAACCGTCTATAGCGATATGTCTATCTTGGTAAAACTGTATTCACTTAGCTCCTGCACCTACCTGCCGGTTTAGCTATCATTATATCTATACATGATGAAGACACGCATGGACAAACTTGTAGCAGCCGGTCACGGCCATTACAAGCCTGTTTATCTGTCTGAGATGGTTTTGAGTTGTTAAGAAGGGCTTTAAGGTCAAGAGCCCGAAATATATATAGGATTGGGGAGTGAAGCAAATGCTAACAACAACAATAGACTAAGTAAAGTAATCCAGGAATAAATTATTTGATTTTCACTAAATTTAACATGAATAAAAAATGTGAAAAATTGATACGCAGTCGACAACACAACCCATTACACAAAATACAAGCCATACAAGCATTTGGACACAATCAAGAAATCAACCAACTCTGGAAAGTAGTGTAAACTAGGAGGACACATAACTTTGGTTCTATCTATGTATCTATCTATGTATGTATCTATCTATCTATCTATCCATCTATCTATCTATGTACCTATCTATCTACCTTTATCGCTACCATCAAGTGGATATAGGTTGTGTATTTTGATACTTACTATGTCAACTTAGACTGCCAGAGAATGTGACATACTGTAAAGAAGTTCGCGCTCACGAGGGACAGGGGGCTGTTACAAATGTGAGCTACTTAAGAAGGCTTGCTGCCAAAAGAAGGCCTTTAGGCTCGTCCTAAACACTTTAAGGTTTTGCGTCCCCTGGAAGTCAGAGGGCTGGTGATTCACTGAGGCGGGCCCTGAACTGCCCGGGTCCTGCTGCCATGCCATTCCACTGCTTGTTTATACTTAGAATGGCAAAAAGGCAAGCTCGAGTAGGCATAAGACCAGGATTTTTCTTACTATTTTCTTGTGAATCAAGTAGGGATCCACATGTTGATGTACCTCTATAGGCGGTTTAACACCCTAAGATGACTTCGGCTCTCGTTGAACGTTTTAAACCAACCTTGGGGGAAACAGACTTAAGACTTCAACCTGTGTGACAAATCTGGTGCAGGCTGGCCACAGCCTACGCAATTGGGCATCCTGAGACTCGTAAAAACGGGACTCACTAGCCGCGGCTCCTAATACTCAGCAGGTACTGTTAGGATGGGGGGCTTCCCCCACTGACCTCCTGCCAAGGTTTCATCTCATCTCCATACCAAAGCATTGCATTTAGCACTGGAATGGGCACACCAGCATCTCTCTCGCTCTCTAATCTTCACGACTGCAGTGCTTCTCCTTCATAGCGCTCCGAGACAGCTCTGCGGCGGCAGGTAGCGCTTTACAGTGACCCTTGAGTAAATAAACACTTGGAAATCAACGCAAAGCAGTGTTTCTGTTTGACTCACCGCCTGCACAGTTGCTCTCTGAGGCACATTTTTTTTTAACAGAGAGTTCTCTCTTCTTCTCACTGCTTGCTTACTGAACAATTCCAGGCTTGGCGAGTCTGTTAACTTCATAAATAACTCGCTCCTGAATCCGATAAAATAGCTCACAGAATAAGATTCCTGCACGCGGAAGAATCAGTTTCCCCCTAGGTCTGGTCATATAATCACTGTCGAAGATCTTGAGCACAAACTTGTAACTGACTCACTTTTAGTTTGTTGAGGCCAAGAATTGTTGTTTTTCCTGGTTATTTCGAGTCATGACCGACTGCTGCAACTCTCTGGCAGTGCATTAGTAAACAATTAACACCAGCGTGGCCTGTGCATGATGCCGCATAATAACGGATGCTGAGGCAGAGAGTTGGGCGGGGGGGCGGGGCGCCTGCGTCATCCCAGCACGCAGCACAATGCGGCGTGATTACCACTGTCTGCTAGAGGGCCCAAGAATGAACGGCATTTTAAACCCCACGTTTGTTGTTCCTGCGCGAACATTATTGCTGCTCCGATGACATCAACGTCCCGAACAAAGGAATTCTTCAAAGAATAGCACCATAGTTCGGTTTGGTACTGCTCGAAACGGTAAATAAAATCTGTAGGGCTTGCCAGGCTGCATTCCCTTTTCCTGAATTGAGTGTGGAGCCGTGTTAGTGAACTTTTATGAAAGTACGACAGGCTGGAAAGCTGCTGAGACCTGCCGGTGGTGCCTGCCGCATCAAAGTCCCAATAAAGGATGCTGCCCCTCTGAGAAGCCAGTCAGTCCCATGTAAGCCACGCCAGCGCGGCCTGTCCTGCTTTGAGGACAGCGGGCTAGCTCGTAAAGAGCGAGATTACTTATTGGATGTATGCATGCCCGGTCTGTATAGATGGGTATCCCATTCAAGGCACAGCAGTATCCTACACAGCAGCTCTGCTGAGAGCACAAAACTATATTTATCATTTAACAGCCCTGCTGAGAAATGACGCACCGTGTTGCACTGGGCTTGTGTACGCCATGTAAACAGTTGTTAAAAGATCTGCAGCTGTGCGCAGCCGCTCTCTTGAGAAGTGCAGGCACTGTTCCTTTAAATGCAGCAGGCCCGATGAGAAGTACGGATACTGTCCCACTACATTATGCCCTGCTGCCAACTGCAGCACTTTCTCATTAGGCGTAAAGGAGCCCTGGTGAAAAGTGCCAATGCTGTCCCATTGCATGGATCTGGGAAGCGCAGGTCCTGTGTCTTTAAATAAATGCCTTATGATAATATGTGCAAGATAACACAGTTAAAGAATCCTTCTTGTTACCTTGTAATCTGCAGAGCTCCACTGTTCCCTCCCGGAGTTTGTGCTTTATTAATACCAGTACATTGATAAATGCATAGCACTGCTGAGAAGTGCTAGTACTATCCCGACAGACACGTTTCAGCCCTGCTAGAAATCGTAGTACTGTCCCATTACAACAGCCCTGCTGAGAAATACAGGGGTGGTCCATTAAACTAACCCCTGGAGAAAGGTCTGAGCACTGCTGTTTTAAAGGTAGCCTCTTGAGAAGTGCATGAACAGTCCTGTGAAAAATATCCCTGCTGAGAAGTGCATGAACAGTCCCATGAAAAAATGCCCTTGCTGAGAAGTGCATGTACAGTCCCATGAAAAAATACGCTTGCTAAGAAGTGCATTAACAGTCCCATGAAAAAATACCCTTGCTGAGAAGTGCATGAACAGTCCCATGTAAAATACCCTTGCTGAGAGGTGCATGAACAGTCCCATGAAAAATACCTTGCTGAGAAGTGCATTAAAAGTCCCATGAAAAAAATACCCTTGCTGAGAAGTGCATGAACAGTCCCATGAAAAATACCCTTGCTGAGAAGTGCATGTACAGTCCCATGAAAAATACCCTTGCTGAGAAGTGCATTAACAGTCCCATGAAAAAATACCCTTGCTGAGAAGTGCACGAACAGTCCCATGTAAAATACCCTTGCTGAGAGGTGCATGAACAGTCCCATGAAAAATACCTTGCTGAGAATTGCATGAACAGTCCCATGAAGAAATACCCTTGCTGAGAAGTGCATGAACAGTCCCGTGAAAAAATACCTTGCTGAGAAGTGCATTAACAGTCCCATGAAAAAAATATCCTTGCTGAGAAGTGCATGAACAGTCCCATGAAAAATACCCTTGCTGAGAGGTGCATGAACAGTCCCATGAAAAATAGCATTGCTGAGAAGTGCATGAACAGTCCCATGAAGAAATACCCTTGTGGAGAAGTGCATGAACAGTCCCATGAAAAAATACCCTTGCTGAGAAGTGCATGAACAGTTCCATGAAAAATTCCCTTGCTGAGAAGTGCACATACAGTCTCATAAATGTATTCTTGGCGAGAAGTGCATGTACAAACCCATGAAATGTGGCTTTGCTGATAAGCACATTAACAGTCCCCTGAAATATACCCCTGCTGAGAAGTGCTTGAACAGCTTCATGAAAAATACCCTTGCTCAAAAGTGCATGTACAGTCCTATGATATATACCCTTGCTGAGTAGGACATGTACAGTCTCATGCTAAATACCCTTGCTGATAAGTGCATGTACAGTCCTATGAAAAATTCCCTTGGTGAGAAGTGCATGAACAGTCCCATGGAAAAATACCCTTGTTGAGAGGTGCATGAACTGTCCCATGAAAAATACCCTTGCTGAGAAGTGCATGAACAGTCTCATAAATATATTCTTGCAGAGAACTGCATGTACAAACGCATGAAATGTGGCCTTGCTGATAAGTGCATGAACAGTCCCATGAAATATACCCTTGCTGAGTAGGACATGTACAGTCCCATGCTAAATACCCTTGCTGATAATTGCATGTACAGTCTCATGAAGTGTAGCGTTGCTAAAAAGTGTGGCTTCTATTCAACTAGACAAAGAGGAGCCCTGCTGAGCAATGAAGGTACTTTTTAGGTCGAGCATAGCAGTGCGCAAGCGTTGCTTTTCCAACGTGTTTGTATGTATCTGGGCTTTTAACCACGTCCACCATAACTATCACTGGTTCATGGGCTTGCCTTTTAAAAATCCATTGTTTTCGTTGGTAACTGCTTTACATATGTCCCTCCTTAGGGCAGTTCTGTTACCGCATTGGCCATCGAGCCTGTTACATGGCTAATTGCACTTTTGCTGATAACTTTGACTGCAAGCGCACTTTTGTTTTCCTTTTGTCTCTCTCTTCGCGCTCACGGTGATGCTTTAAATCGGCTTGCTTATGTCAACTGTTTTACTTTTTATTTTCAGTTTGTGTGGCAAGAAAAGCCCAGTTAGGAATTTACAATGCTAATAGCTCTACCTCCAGCAAACGCGAGACCCACTGCATTGCAAATGCTTGTTATTTTTGTTTTCTTTCTGTAAACCACAGATCAGGGCACAGCGCAAACGCAGTCCCCCAATACCAGAAATTATTCAGTTGAGTATCCTGCATATGGAGGCATCTCAGGGGTCAGGACATCTGAAGTGCAATGGATGAGCCTCACCCTGGAAGAACCTTTTTTTAAATTTCAAAAACCTTTATTCATTAAAAAGGGCAGAATGCCTGTTAGCCAATCCATATTTCAGGTGGCATGACATTTAGACCAGGTGAAGACCATACACAGTGCCAAGTGCCGATGCATGAAATGGAGCTTTGCTGAGACGTGACCTCTGTTCAATTAGACAAAGAGCAGCCCTGCAGAGAAGTGCAGGTACAGACGGTCCATTAAATGAAGCCCTGCTGAAACGTCAGGGTACTACTCCATTAAATGTAGCCTCTTAAGAAGTCGGGGTATTATTCCATTAGATATACAGAAGCCCCTCTGAGAAGTGCATGTACAGTCCCATGAAACATACCCCTGCTGAGAAATCCATGTACAGTTCAATGTGCAATGTACATGTACACTGTAGTCTTGCAGAGAAATGCATGTACACTACCATTAAATGAAGCCCTGCTGAAACGTCTGGGTACCACTCCGTTAAATGCAGCCTCTTGAGAAGAGGGGGTATTATTCCATTAGATATATGGCAGCCCTGTTGAGAAGTGCATGTACAGTCCCATGAAATATACCCCTGCTGAGAAGTGCATGTACAGTCCCATGAAATATAGCCATGCTGAGAAGTGCATGTACAGTCCCATGAAATATACCCCTGCTGAGAAGTCCATGTACAGTCTCATGAAATATACCCCTGCTGAGAAGTGCATGTACAGTCCCATGAAATATAGCCATGCTGAGAAGTGCATGTACAGTCTCATGAAATATACCCCTGCTGAGAAGTGCATGTACAGTCCCATGAAACATACCCCTGCTGAGAAGTGCATGTACAGTTCAATGTGCAATGTACATGTACACTGTAGCCTTGCTGAGAAATGCATGTACACTTCCATTAAATGAAGCCCTGCTGAAACGTCTGGGTACCACTCTGTTAAATGTAGCCTCTTGAGAAGTGGGGGTATTATTTAATTAACCATACAGGAGCCCTGCTGAGAAGTGCATAAACCATCCCGTGAAAAAAACAACTCTGCTGAGAAGTAAATGGAGAGTTCCATGAAATGTAGCCTTGCTGAGAAATGCATGTAGAGTTCCATGAAATGTAGCCTTGCTGAGAAGTGTAGCTTGTAGTCAATTAGACCAAGAGTGGTCCTGGTGAGAAATGCAGGTACAACTAGTCCAATAACAGAGCTCTGCTTAAAAAGCTGGCTCCTGAACCACTACATTTAGCCCCTCTGTAATTAAGGCGCTGGTCTATTAAAATGTAGGGCTGCCTTGCTAGTAAGTGGTGGTGCTATCCTATTACAAGGAAAACAGGGGCCTGTGAATAGACTTTTTTCACTTTCACAAAGGCTCCGAAATGGAGTTTGCAACAGCAAAAAAAGTTGTTCATACCTATTGACCTATTAATGGGAGCTGCTATAGTTTTCTCGACTCTTAAAACGGGGTTGCGACTGGAAATTGATTTGATGTTGGGAGGAGGCGTTTAGTGGGTGTCTCCTCCAATTACTGAATTGGTATCTAATGTATCAGTGGTTTACAACCAAGGCTCTGGCACAAACTATTGAAAATGTACCAATTCACAAGTGAGTGCCATAACTGATTCTCAAAGGGGAATGTGTTCCATTTTCTCCCCTTCTCCTTTGTGAATTTTTGTAACTTTTTCAGGGAGAGGAGACAGTGGCCCAGTGAAAATGTATTTTTTCAAAAGCAGTTCAGTTTGCTTAAAAAAAACATTATTTAAAATCAGTCACAGACATGGTAGTCTGTGGTCCCTTGCAGACCACCATATCTGTCATTTTGTCAAATCGGAGCGCATCACAATTTTTAATCTACTTTATGAATATTAATGCAGTAAGTAGGTCTGCGACCCCCTCCGACCCTGCATTTACAAACCAATCTAAAAGTTCATGGGTCAGTTCACAAAAATCAGTGTTGGTCTCAAAAAGAATGATTGCAAATTACGACTACTTTTTGCAACCAGTAAAATCGACATCTGATCCAAAATTCTGCTGAGAAGAGCAGGCACTGCCCCAAATGTAGCCCTGCTGAGTCCCGCAGGTGCTGTCCCGTGAGGCACAGCAGCCTTGCTGAGAGGTTCTGTCTTTTGAAACACAACCCGGCTGAGTAGTTCAGGTGATGTCCCTTGAGACAGCTGCCATGCTGAGAGCTGCGGGTATTGTGCAGTTATACACAGCGCAGGCCCGCTGAGAACCACAGGTGCTGCCCTGTTACGAACTGCTGAGACGTGCATGTGCAGTCCCAGTAAATGTGGCTCTGCTGAGATGTGCAGCTGCTGGCCCGTAAGACGCAGCAGCCTTGCTAAGAGGTGCGGGTACTATGCACTTGTACGTACAGCATCTCCGAAGAGAACCACAGATATTTTACTATTACAAACTGCTGAGAAGTGCGTATGCAGTCCCAGTAAATGTAGCCCTGCTGAGAAGTGCAGGTGCAGTCTCTTTTGAGACACAACAGCCTTGCTGAGAGGTGCAGATACTATGCAGTTTACACAGAGCAGACAGGCTGAGAAGCGCAGGTGCTGTCCTATTACAAACTGCTGAGAAGTGCATATATAATGTAGCCCTGCTGAGAAGCGAGGAAACTAGACCAAGAGGCACAGTATGTGTCCTTGCTGAGAGGTGCACGGGTGTCGCATTAAAATATAGCAGAGCTGCTGTTAGCACAGCCCTAACACTATCATATCACCCGTTTAGAAGGTATGATAAGAGTCTAACATTATCTGACCATGTGAATAAATACACGTTACAAATATCAGCCCTTTATGTGTGAGACTTCAGGGGCACGTGAGGTTATGCAGCACAACAAACAAAGCAGCGTTTGACAGAGCGGATACCCAGAACTGGTGCTGTCTCGGGCTCACTCTGGCTTACATGGCAGACAGCACCCGGTGGCCGCGTTTCAAGCAAATAAACCAGCAAATGGTGAATAAACGCACGCAGCTGGCAGCGCGTTACCTGTCTTTCCGACGGCGCTCTGCCCCAGCACCACCAGACGCACGGTGCGAGCGGGGGCCAGGCTCCCGGAGCGCCGCAGGGGCCGGGGCAGAGGGAAGGGCGAGCTCATGGTGCCCGGGCTCAGTCTGCTTCTCCGTCCTCGTGTCCCCGACCTCTCCGCTGCCTGCTCGTCGCGTCCCTCCTCCGGACCCCCGCACGCCGAGCTCTCCTCAGTCTCCGATACAGAGCGCACTCTGTCTTTGGCTCAGTTCCATGTCCCCGGCTCCGGCGCCTGCACCCTTCCCGTGCCAGACTCTCTGCTCTTGTCTCTGGGTGTCAGAGTGGCAGGTCGGATCCAGCACCCCTCCTAGCCCTGGATGGCGGCACAGCCTCCGAGACAGACAGGCCGGCAGGCGCGCGGGACTTCTTTACAAATCCCAGAGGAACCCTCAGTGCGGGAACTGCCTCCGAAATCAGTCACCCGAGGCGAGCGGCTGCTGTCCCAGCTCAGCCCCCTGCCGTCCACACCGCTGCTCCTGCTGAGACGCACCGAGTGAGATGTGCACTTCCATGCACTCTGCAGCAATTACTACCGCACATGTAGAAATCCATCCCCATCCCCATGCCCATAACCGGTACAGATACACACACTGACCCATCAGAACGTGTAGTAACAGTATTTCACCATCACATTCACACCAGGGTAAATGAGAGTGGAACTTGAAGGGGCCAAATTCCACTACTTAATTTTTGCTGCTGAATAAATTACACCACTTTTCTTAAAATGTCTTTACAGTTCCGTTACTTTTTGTTTTGCATTTTTAGCAAATGTTAGATTTTTCAATTGTACATCTCATTTTCTTTAAAGTGAATTGTTTCAAATGTGCTCTTGATGAGCTGAGAAATATCTATACTAAAACTGACCCCTTTCCAGCATCCTTTTTGCGTCCCACCAGGTACAAAGCTAATGTCACTACGACGTGACAAACAGCTTTCAAAGAAATTGCAAAACATCAGACATTTTATAGATGCAGGAAGTTTTTTTTTTATTTCGCAGTATGTGGAAATAAGTACCCATAAGATTCCCTTCCGCATAAAAACAAAGAAAGAAAAAATAGCCCAACAAAGCCAAAAAACTGAGAAGTAACTGTTTCGGGTAGGTCCTTCCGGGTATTACAGGTGGTTCTGATAACGCATCCCAATCTAGATAATCTACTCACTCTGGGACTCGTTTTAGGCCAATGAATCTTTTGACCCTGATTGAAGACGCCTTAAGACGAGATAACTAATCAACATGTTAATCAATAAGTTAATAACGTCATCAATAGTCACCATAACAAATCAATTAGATTAATCAATAACATTAATAAGACTCGGAAACCACCATGACCTTTCAGTCATGAATAACCACACCAGTTTAGTCCAATTTTATGATGCTTATTCCCTTTTGATTACAATTCTACTAGTAAGTTTATTAGTCTCAAAACCATGAAACACATCAGCATTGTCATAATATGGCAACTCGAATAAGATTTTATCAAAGCAAAGATTACGAATATTAGAACATAACACAACGTTAACATAGGTTAACCTTGGCAGAGTATCATTAGCGCATTATTCAACAAAGCATTGATTCAGTCACTTGTCTATTTGCGTCCGTTTAGTGAACCCCTTAACTAACCTCAAATTAGCATTGGCATGTTGGGCTTCATGCAAAACAATTTAGCAACACAAATTTAGAAAACATCTATCTATGGTCTCTGTCAAAAGAAGCAGTTGGTACCTAGAAAGGAAAGTCAAACAGACAATTACAATTTCATCATCATATAGTTACCCTACGTAATGGGTCAGCATACAGAGTCAGTCTTTGTCCTCAGGACATCAGTTGATTCACCATCAGCCAGGGAACACAGCAAAGTTCAGCAAGACGGGGTAAGTAGGGACACTTCCCTCATAAGGAGGAAAAGTATAGAACGGGCAAGATAAGGGTGAGGATGGTTTGAAGAACCAAACAGCAAAGTCTCTAGGCAGAGTGACAAAGTGTCTGGGTCATAGCAAAAGTTTGCAATGGCATCTCCTAATGGCTCCTCGTGTCAAAGGTTTTTATCCCTTTTCTGTTGTACAGTCCCCTAATTTCTAATTGGGTAGGCTTGGCACCCCACTATCTCCATCCAATGGGTTTCCAGTTGTACCACCAAAATTGTCACCTCATAACAGTTCTCACGTAGTTTATTGGTTCTTGTGATTGACGTCTCCACCGGGTAGAATGTCCGGTATGATTTCATACTCTCGTGGTCCTCTCCCGTTTTCAGTCCATTGTCTATACCGGTTTAGGCGACCTTGTACCTGTAATGAGTCTACACTGTTGCTTTCAGCAAGAATGTTTCCTTGAGCAAGTCGAGTTTCATGAGAACGGATCTACTACGGTTACACTCATCTTCTAGCTTCTGGAAAAATACAATTACATGTCCTTCAGCAAGTCAGCACACTGCACGTTAGAAAAACACATTTAATATGAAACCGGGCAGCTAGGCCCCGACTCATGCTAACTAAGGCCTAATTAATTAATTAGCAAAACCTTAATATATATCTCTTAATACTAATACAAAATCATACATTAATGCATTAATAACTAATTTTTAGTCACTTTGATTAGTCCCCGTATATATTGATGGCCACTCCCCATGGGCACATTTCAGACTTACGTTTAGTAAAACATATTAATACATTTTCTGTTCGGCATTATTACGCCTCAGTTCATAAACATTTCATGTTAATTTTGATTATAGGAGCTACGCTCCATCAATCCCTCCTCTGATGACACTTGTCATCCAGTGGCGGCCGGCAGCTTTGGGAGGGGGGCGGGCGGGGCACACACACACACACACACACACACACACAAACACACACACACAGACTCATTCTTTCACACACAGACACGCACGCATGCACGCTCATCCATTAACAACACTCATTCCATTCAAACATGCATGCACGCACCAAACATTCATTTTACAAGATCACACACATTAATTCTTTCACACACGCACGCACATCCATTAACAACACTCATTCCATTCAAACATGCACGCACGCACCAAACATTCATTTTACAAGATCACACACATTCATTCTTTCACACACACACACACACACACGCACGCACGCACGCACGCACGCACATCCATTAACAACACTCATTCCATTCAGACATGCACGCACGCACCAAACATTCATTTTACAAGATCACACACATTCATTCTTTCACACACACACACGCACCCACTCACGCACATCCATTAACAACACTCATAACACTCAAACATGCACGCGCGCACCAAACATTCAATGTAAAACATAACACACATACATACACACACACACACACACTTACCTTTAGCCTCCAGGTCCCAGGAGGGTTGGGACTGCTGCCTTCCCTCATTGGCTGACCTGAGGTCAGCCAATGAGGGAAGGCAGCACTCCCAGCCTCGTCACAGAGTGGGATGGGGTCAGTGAGACTGCTGACCCCACCCCACTCTGTGACGAAGTGTCACTGAATGACACTTGCCCTGGGCGCTTCAGGGCTTAAACCTGAAGCGCCCAGGGAGAGTGTCAATTGGTGACGCTTTCCTCGTCACCCAGGGGAGGGCCTCGAGGCACCTTTGCTGGGCTGAGGAGGTCACGCCCATAGGAGCTGTGATCTCCTCAGCCCAGCAAAGTTCAGCTCAGACAGCCAGGAGTCTGCGCAAATCGCGCATGTCTGCTCCTGGCTGCCTGACCTGAACATGAAGAGTGTCTGTCAGGCTGACCTTTGTTCAGCCTGACAGACACTCTTCATGGGGTGGGGGGGCGTGGCCCCTCCGCCCTAAAGGACGGGCCGCCACTGTTGTCATCACACAAAACATTTCCCTTCACAACCTTTCACTTTCTTAAATGATGCATTTCAATTTCTTCCCCCCTCCTTAGTTTTTCATAGTTTTCCTTGAATATTTTCTCCTTTTTCTTTTCTTCTTTTCTTTTATTGCGTTTTGCCAATTTGTCTCTAATTCTTTTACTAATTTTGCATGATAACCATAGTCCAAATAAACAAGCTAGAACAATCAATATGTCCCCTATTATTTTTGCAAGTATCCCATTCCAAATACTACTAAACCAATTCCCTACTTTAGCAATTCCTTTTCCAACCTTTTCCCAAACCCCAGGTTCCTTCAGCTCCTTCAAATCTGTACTATCTTTTGTTAGGTTAGTAAGCATACTCCTAATCTTATTACTATTGTCAGGAATGAATGCACAGCAGTGGTGCTCATTAAGCATCCTACAGACTCCGCCACTCTTCGCTAAAAGAATGTCTAAAGCAAGCCAGTTTTGAAGAGTCATAGCTCTCTCCGCAGCAAGTTCAGTATCCATCAGGAGTATAGCCCCTGTGAAGTTTGTCAGCATGTTATCCACAATAGT
Source organism: Pleurodeles waltl (assembly GCF_031143425.1). Classification (NCBI taxonomy): domain Eukaryota; kingdom Metazoa; phylum Chordata; class Amphibia; order Caudata; family Salamandridae; genus Pleurodeles; species Pleurodeles waltl. The sequence continues at coordinate 582,365,131 of NC_090440.1, read as the reverse complement.
AGAATACTTTTGAATCTTTATGGAGTTTAAGATAACCCCACTGAAGGAATTATGTCTCTCTCGTTTGTCTAGTACAGTGATACTCAAAGTACGGCCCGGGGGCCGCATGCGGCCCTCTTGACCTTTATATGAGGCCCCCTGATCAACAGCAGCACCCGGCAGCTGTTTACTCGCTTCGGCATAAAAAATAAAAATGAACAGGCAAGTATTTCTTTAAAGATTGATTGAGGTCTTGTCCACACACTGACAACATTGCCAATAGTGAACTAAGAGGCAGGTCTGTTGTTATTTGCACTCATAGGGTGGCCTGGGTTCCTATTACACATGAACAACACCCACCTTACCGTCTCCCCCTCTCTCCCCCTCTCCAAGACTGCCACTTTGCTGGCATCAATGCGGCCCTCGTCGCATCACCAGACGAAACTTTGCGGCCCCTGAAACAATGTTTGTGAGTATCAATGGTCTAGTATGATGTAATTCAGACATTTTAGGAAGTTGCTTTAAGTCATCAATTTCGTAGATCTTTGGGAAATCTATTCCCAAATAACATGTCCCATACCATCCCTTCGGAAGACGGTAATAAGCATTAAGTCCACATATGTAATAGATCCCAGGGATCGCTGGATCCTGTCCATTTAACATGAATGTCCACTTACCCTGAAACAAAAACACATGCCTGCACTCACTCGTTCCCACAAATAAAGTGTCATGCTCAGATTTTGGCCTATATATACAAAGCTTTCTTACGTGTAATGCATCTATAGCTAGCTTGCCTTGCGCCTTTATTGCACTAGAAGCATAATCATTTGCAAACGTTCATATTTGTAATCCGTTTTCTAGTTTTTCCTTTAACGCTTTTCTTCTATCATCAGTGTGATCTAAAAAGCTCTTCTCTACAGGCGTTAGTAAGCAGGTTTGATTATTGTGGTGCGCATAATCTGTCCCAAATGTCAGTGTTGGCTCAAAAAAAAACCTAACTATTTTTATGTTATGTTCCTCAGCTGTTTTATTTAGAAATTCAATTATAGGCACAAAAGAAAACACTACATCTAAATTAGAATAGAAGTATTGAACATGTTCTTGATTATAGAATCTTGTTAATAGCAAACTACAGCTTATTCCATACGTAAGCGGCAAACTATGATAAGTAACCCCTTCTTGTACTGACAAAGGAATCTTTGTGCACACATAGCAATTCTTCGCATCTATTGTTTCAACATACTCATTCAGCAAGCGATACAAGACATTAGTAGATAGTTCCTTTTTCGTACTAGTTCCCTCATGCAAATACTTCGTATCCTGCTCAAACCTCTCCCATGGTGTTAGTGCAGCAGTCCCAGGAGTTGGAGCATTGTTAGTCGCATTCTTATCCACCAATGGCATTCCCACAATCACACCTATAATTATTATTGCACACGCAACACCCAAAATGACACTCAACCATCCACAAATCCTACCCCTAATATTATTATTTCTAGTGTTACTCATGATCTGTAAAGAATCAGAGAGCAGAATAATATAAAGCAAACAATCAACTTGAGAAAGATTTAAAGGCTCCTTTTTTTTTTTTTTTTTTCTTGTGCAAAGTTTCTCTCTTGGCAAGTATTTACAGCATTTCACTCACTCCCAGGACCCTTTGTCAAATCAGGTTAGCATCTTGTCATAATCGGTTTTCAGAGTCAATTCAGGTTAACAGTGTCACATCTGGTAATTTATCAGTCTCTTTCCTCAGGTTCCTTTCTCTATTTATTTTCAGCTTTAACACAGTCTCTTTCTATGGTTGAATTCAGGTGCTGTGGTATTGACCTGGGATTTCTCGATCAAAACAGAAAGCCAAGAATTCTTGTTGCCACTCAGCTGATGTCGCTTAAGCCCATTCAGGGCCAGCGTACCTCCTATTGGCAACTCTCTTTCTTTTCAGTTTGCGGGCACCCTGCAACTCTCCTTCACATAGATCTTCTTTCCTTGTTGTGTAAATTTCTTCTTCTATTGTCTCATTAAGGACCACTTTCTCCTTTGCAGCTTGTGGTTCCGGCCAATTATCTCCATTAAGTGTTCTCCTGCCGATCGGCCTTTCAGGATGTTGAACAGTGCCCTCCTCTTGTACTATGGTGTTTTCTTTTGATGGACCTGCAAGCGGCTCAGGAGGAGTCGGAACACTTTGACCTCCTTCCTCCTCACCTCCTCCGCCTTCAGGGTCTGTCAAGGGCTCAACTTCAAACCCATATCCGTCTGCTTCTGGGAGAACCTCTCTTTGGGTCGGTCCTCCTGGCGCCTCAGTTGAGATAGGCTCACCATCACCCCTCTGGATTTCGTTTACTGTTTGAGTGACCAAGCCGTCCTCAACGGGCTCTCCTTCAGTCTCAGTTCCCCTTTGATTACTCTCCGGCCCTGAGACTTCCTTCTCTGCAGCTTCTATTTTCGACAATTCGAGTTCCTCATCAGTTGGACACGTCACCTTCTTGGTGTGACTGGCATGGATACAGTTTGGTAGTCCTGCACATTTCACAGCAGTAGTAGTTGTCAGTATTACTTGATACAGCCCCTTCCAACGTGGCTCCAAACACGACTTCCTCACGTGTTTCTTGACAACCACCCAGTCACCGGCTTTTAGGGTGTGACCTGGATCAGTTATCGGTGGCAATGGGGTAGCTTCCACCTGGTGAGAGAAAGAGCGGACCACGTCAGCCAGACCCTTGCAGTAGTCCAACACCATATCATCCGTGATATTCACAAGAGCATTTGCAGGCACTGCGGGTAATCTCATAGCTCGGCCCATAAGAATTTCATGAGGAGACAGTCCTGTTTTCTTGTCAGTTGTGTTTCTCATTGACATCAGCACTAAGGGCAATGCATCTGGCCATTTCAAATTTGTGGCTGCACACATCTTTGCCATTCTCGACTTCAAGGTACCATTCATCTGCTCCACTAGTCCTGATGCTTCAGGGTGGTAGCTACAGTGTAACTTCTGTTCAATGTTCAGGGCAGCACAGAAGAACTTAATCACCTCATTGTGGAAGTGACTTCCCCTATCTGATTCTAAAGAGATCAGGAACCCGAAACGTGGTATCAACTCCATAAGCAGCAGCTTTGCTACTGTGAGACTGTTATTTCTATGTGTAGGGTAAGCTTCAATCCAGTGACTGAAAATGCACACAATCACCAACACGTACCTCAGAACTCCACATACAGGCATCTCAATAAAATCCATCTGCATTCTGCTAAATGGACCTCCTGCTCTCCCAATGTGGCTCAAATTCACCACGGTCCCTTTCCCCGCATTCATCTGCTGACAGATAATGCACCTGTGACAGATAACCTCTGCAGCTTGCCTGAATTTTGGATTGAACCAATCGACTTTGAACAACCTGATCATTGCGTCTCTCCCAACATGTGCTTGACCATGGTAAAACCTCGCAAACTGTGACAAAAGACTGTTTGGCAAAACCATTTTCCCCTCCTCTGAAACCCATAGATCATCAGATCTCTGTACGCATTGCTTTTTGACCCAGGAGCATTTCTCCTCTTTGCTGGCACGTCCCTGCATCGATCTCAACTCATCCAGTGTGTCAACCACCCTTAACGCATACCCTGAGCATTTTCACTGTCAGTTTCAGGTAACAATTCCCACTGGTCTTGAAACAATATACAGTTCAATGCACAAAACCTTGCGACTTGATCTGCATATCCATTTCCCATTGACATAATGTCTTGTGATTTAACATGAGCACTGCATTTCACCACAGCAATTTCAAGAGGTAACTGAATCGCATGCAACAATTCTTTAATTCTTTCACCATTTTTCACTGGAGAACCAGAAGAGGTCAGGAAACCCCTGTGTGACCACAGCTGGCCAATGTCATGGACAATTCCTAATCCATATCTGGTATCAGTATTAATAGTGACTTTCAGGTTCTCAGCAGCGTGGCATGCCCTAGTAAGAGCAATTAACTCAGCCACTTGAGCAGAGTATACTCTTTCGAGCCAGGATGCTTCTAGAATACCAGATATTGTACACACAGCATATCCAGCTCTCAGTACTCCTACTGAGTCTCTCAGGCATGAACCATCAACAAAAATAATGTAATCATTTTCTTCCAATTGGGCATCTTTAATATCAGGTCTCGGTTTGGTACACATATCTGTTACCTCAAGATATTCATGTTCTACCTCCTCAGCATCATCAATGTCTGCATTTTCAATAGGGAGCAAAGTTGCAGGGTTCAACACAGTACATCTTTTTAAAGATACATTAGGTGACCCCAGTATAATTGTTTCATACTTAGTGAGTCTCGCATTTGTCATATGTTGAGTCTTTGTTCGGGTCAACAGAATTTCAACTGAATGTGGGACCATTACTATTAAGGGATGTCCCATCACTATACCTTCACACTGAGTGAGGCTTTGACCAACTGCTGCAACTGCACGCAAACAACCCGGTAAGGCTGCTGCAACTGGGTCCAAAGTAGCTGAAAAATATGCTACTGGGGGTTTGCACCTCCATGGACCTGTGTCAGGCAGACAAAGAAGAAGCATCATGTTCATGACAAAACAGTACAAAAGGCTTTGTGTAATCAGGCATACCTAAAGCTGGTGCCCTGCACATGCTTACCCTCAGTTCAATGAATGCCCTCATCACCTTCTCGGACATGGTTATGGCAGCGGGCCGTCTTGAATTCCTTTGATCATCAACCTCACCAACGATTTAGAGATAATCGAGAAGTTGGGAATCCACTGACGACAGTAGCCCACCATTCCCAAAAACATCCTAACGTCCCTCTTGGTTGTCGGGGGATTAATCTGCAATATGGCTGTCACCCTTTCTTTCGATATTTTCCTCGACCCTTTTTCAATCAGGTGACCCAAGTACTTCACTTCTTTCTGACAGTACTGTAGCTTCTTTGGGGACACTTTATGTCAGTTCTTTCCCAAATGATTCAGTAAGGCAATAGTATCGTACCTGCATTCATCTCTCGGTTTGGACTCAATTAACAAATCATCAATGTACTGTACTAGAGTCGAACTAAAAGGCAATTCTAATGATTCCAAGTCCTTTTTTAATATCTGATTGAAGATGGAAGGTAATTCAGAAAACCCTTGAGGAATTCGACACCAACTGTAAACCTTGTCCAGGAATTTGAAACTGAAAAGAAATTGGCTGTCCTCATGAAGAGGCACCGAAAAGAATGCTTGAGACAGGGCCACGACTGTGAACCATTCTGCATCACACAGAACCTGAAACATAATCACGGCTGCATTTGGCACTATGGGGCAACGTTTTACCACAAGTTAATTAATTTTTCTCAGGTTTTGAACAATTCGAACTTTCCCACAAGGCTTTTTCAGACCCATTATTGGTGAATTACACAGGTTGCTCATCACTTCTTTTAGAACCCCTTGCTTTACAAAATCTGCATTTATCTGCGTCACCTGTATAAGAACATCTTGTGCCATGTGGTACTGCGGTACCTGGGGAAACACGGCATTTGGCTTCACTTCTACCTTGACTGGCTCCACTCCTCTTATTAATCCCACTTCTTTTCCTGTCAAGTCCCACACTTTCTCTGTCACTGTTCCCTGTAATTCAGCTGGGAAATCAGTCACTGTGAACATCGGGAAAAAGGTTATCAGAGGTTACTCCTCATTTGCGGTCTCCGTCTCCGTCTCTGAGATCTGACCATCCGTCCCCTTCATCATCACTGTTTGTCTGCACCTCAATTCCTCCATTAGAACAGGTAATCGAACACCTCGTCTTACACAGTAAGGGGGTCATTCTGACTCCCGCCGGACGCGGTCACCGCGCGCCCGGCGGGAGCCGCCAAAATACCGTACCGCGGTCGGAAGACCGCGGTGGGTATTTTGAGGTTTCCCCTGGGCTGGCGGGCGGCCTCCAAAAGGCCGCCCGCCAGCCCAGGGGAAAACGTCCTTCCCACGATGAAGCCGGCTCGTAATCGAGCCGGCGGAGTAGGAAGGTGCGACGGGTGCTACTGCACCCGTCGCGTATTTCACTGTCTGCCAAGCAGACAGTGAAATACTTGTAGGGGCCCTCTTACGGGGGCCCCTGCAGTGCCCATGCCAATGGCATGGGCACTGCAGGGCCCCCCAGGGGCCCGCGACCCCCCCTACCGCCATCCGGTTCCCGGCGGGCGGACCGCCGGGAACTGGATGGCGGTAGGGGGGGTCGGAATCCCCTCGGCGGCGCAGCTAGCTGCGCCGCCTTGGAGGATTCCAATGGGCGGCGGTACACTGGCGGGAGACCGCCAGTGTTGCCGGTCCGACCGCGGCTTTACCGCCGCGGTCGGAATGCCCTGCGGGGCACCGCCGGCCTGTCGGCGGTGCTCCCGCCGACCCTGGCCCCGGCGGTCTAAGACCGCCGGGGTCAGAATGACCCCCTAAGTCTCTTCCCAGTAGGGATACAGGACTCGGGTCACAGACTACAAATCTATGTAATTCCTGGAAGGTACCAATCTCAACTTGGACCGGATCTGTAATCTGATTTGTCAGGAGCTGATTTGCTACTCGTACCACCCTTATGGTACACCCCGAAAGTGGCAATTTCGGAACCTCTGCACTTCTGACTGTAGAGCGTGTAGCTCCTGTATCAACTAGGAATGAAACCTTATGACCCATCACCTTTCCCTGAACATAAGGACCCCTCTGATCTACTTCTAGGGATGCTGCAAGCCTGCACTCCTCACTATCTGAACAATTATCCGACCATTCATCGTTTATTCCATCCTCACGACGCAATGGGAACTGTTGCACTGTATCATTTTGACTCATTGTTTGACCTGTGACCTGTTGAGGAAGCATCACCTGTTGCTGTCCTATTGGAGCTAGTGGTAACTGCATTTGCTGTCTAGGAACCATGGGAATCTGCTGTTGTACCTGCAGCATCTGTGCTGGTTGAACACGTGGCATTTGCATTTGTTGCATAGGCTTGAGACCCTGCATCTGCACCATGTTATTCTGGAAGTTCGGATTTTGACCCCTCATTCTTGGACCCCTCACATTTTGAAATGTACCGACATCATTGCTTTGTTGAACAACACCTTCCTGCACCATCATTGGGCACTCCCGCTTCCAGTGTCCCACGCCCCCACACGTGTGACATGGTGACCCCTTTTTCACACCTTGCACATCATTTTGAACCACCACGGTATTCAAATCTGGACCACGGTTCACAAAACCTCCCCGACCTCTGCCTCTTGTTTGCGGTTGGAACATCCCGTTCCCTTGTGGCTGTTGCTGTGCCACTTGCTGTACTCCATTTCCCTGCATCCCTGCTTGAGCTGCTTTAATTTGCATCACCATTACCTTTTCTTTCAGCTTTCTCTGCTTCAATTCAATCTCATCGCTACAGTATTTTGCATACTGCAACACTTCATCAATCGGCTTTGCTTGCCAACAGATCAAATGATTCTTAATCATCTGGCTAATCTCTGGTCTCAACCATTCAACAAACCTGAACACAAGGTGATTCATGTCTTTCAGTTCTATGACCTCAGTGCCACTGTAGTGTTTGAAGGCCTTCAGCAACCTCTCATAGTAAGCATGTATTGACTCTTTGCCCTCTTGTGACGTTCGATCAGTTTTCTGCCAAACAGTCACCTTCGGCAACACATTCTGCTTCAAAAACTCAATCACTTTATGGTAATATCTCATTACTTCATAAGACGGTGCTCCAGTAATCTTGTCCCATGCAGGTTCCTCTGTCGGCCAATCCACACCCCTCTTGCACTCAAGCCATAAGTCAGCTGGGACTATGATTTCAAACAAAGTATTCAAGTCTTCCCAAAGACATTTCGCGAGATTCACAAACCTGTCCGTCTGCTGGTACCATTCTATTGGTTTCTCCCTTAATCTGGGATAGTCATTTGTAAATGACAGAATGTCACCTCTAGACCACGGTACATGGACTAGAACCCCTCCAGCTGTTTCTCTCATTGGTAACATTTTTATTGTTCCTGTGTCTGGTGTAGCTTTTGCCTGCTTCGGTTCTGGGCAGTCACCTTTCTCTTTATCTCTCTTTTTTGCCCATCTGCCTTCCCACTTCTTTAATGCTCCCCAAATTTGAGCACTCTGCAATATCTCTTTGAGATGCACCTTCATTCCGGTGGATCTCATGTGATCAAAATCTTTAGGTTCAAAGTCTAACCTATAGCTCCTCTTCAAATGCTTAGTATTCTCTAAGTCTATGCAGTATTTGTCCACTAGGTTTGCCAACCTCTGATGCACCCTGCTCACTTCTTTGGTTATTTTGGGGCACAGATACCTCAATTCTGCTTCCGTGTATGACTCCAATCTGTTCACCCCCATTGTTCCTTCTACTAGTTCTGTGGCTTCCACACCCAGCCTCACAAAATTCCGGTATTCCTCTCTTTCTGATCTCTCTGCAGTCACTGTAGTAGTCTGCGGAGTGTTGAGCTTGTCTAACCACTCATTCAATTGTTGTGCTGTTAAGCCTTGCAACAAAACATTTCCTGACTGTATCATTCATGTCTGTGACGTATTTGCACTCATCACCTGTGGGGTTAGTGTACCCAATCCTGCTTGCCTCATTGTCTCCAAAGGACTGAAATCCAACAAGGATCTAGACCTTTCAGCTGTCTGTCCCCCCTGTGTTATTCCCTGCAAGTTTCCTGTGAACCCTCCTCTTATCGCCTCTTGGGTCATCCCTTCTTGATCACATATGCTATGCTTAGCTTGCGCATACAGCGGTACTGGCGGACCAACAGTAATTGGCAATGATATGGCAGCTGGTGACTGTCCAATTCCCAAACCCTGTGGAGCATTAACTCCCACAGCTTGATTCATCATGGGTGCTGTAGCTACTAACTGCGGTCCTGTGACAGAAGTGTAATGCGGAACCACCTGTTGCTGCGGCTGAGGTAGCAATGGTGGAGTTGGCTCAATCTGCACTAACTTTGCTCTCGTATATACTGGATCAGGCAGCACCATCAAACTCGTAGTAGTCTCTAATACTGGGACATCAGGATAAAGCCTCTGAATTTGTGGTGGCTGCAACTGTATCTGCGTGTCTGGTGCAGTGGGTACACTGACACCATTCTGTATCGGAACTGTATTGCCTGTCTGTACTGTATTCGCGATTCCCTTCTCTTGTGTTGGATCTTCAGGACCCGCACTAATACTCGGTCCATTATCATTCATGGCATATGGTGGCGGGCGGTCATGTAATAACTGATTAAGAAACTCCTCATCGTCTCAATTATCTGCATCTGTCCAAGACCTCAGAGTCTCCTTTGGCTTGGTCTGTATTATCAGTGGCCTTCTTTCCCTGTGCCTCATCTTCTTGAGCTATTGCCGGAAACATCCTAACTCCGTCAACTATTCCCCTTCTCCACATCTTAGTCTCGTTATCCCATTTAGCCTCCGCTAGAGTCTTTTCTGCTCTTCTCATTCTCCTCACAAATTTCTGCTGCCTATGTTGTATGGCCATTAAATCCCAGACAGATAATGCCTCATACTGAGCTGGTCTCAGGGGCGGTTTTTGCTCACTTAACACCCTCCTCACATTTTCCAAAATTCTTATATTAAACATTCCGTACTCCAGGAAACGTTAAACATCTTTTTCTGTCAATTTGCACCACTGCTTTAGCCAAAGACATGGCGCGACTTCCTTCTCCTCCATTACGGTATAAGCTGGAGTATCCTCCGGCGGTGTAGGCTCCCCCACACTCACTGTAATGTATGTATCTCCCCTCAAAGCACTCTTTAGAGCCTTGAAAAACAAAATGTTTGCGTCTTTTATTTTGTTTAGAATCTAATCAGGAAGTGACTTTAATTCCCAGAACACTCTTCTTCTACCTTCTCAACCAATTGCCTCTCACGGACGGCTGCCAATCTGTGCGCGACCCCTCTCGGCAACTGACCTATCCCAGCGCGGCTCCAGTGACGTCACACTCACACACACTGTGGCTGACAAAGTCTTGCAGCTTGTCTTCCTCACACAGAAACTAATGCAATACAGTATATTGCGAGTACCTCAACAATAAACTCAAATTTGCCGGTTTACTACAGGAAGGGTAACACAATCGCTTCAGAACTTTACAGAGATTTAACCTGAAGCCTCAGCCGCTACTCTCTCCTTCTCAGCTTCCACACTCGCAAGCAGAATTTGACCGCAAATCCTACTTTCGACTTGTCAATGGTTTGTTCTAGTGCACTTTAGAACTTGCCAAATCTCCATCGAAGGTTTCACTCACACAATTTGACTCAAACTCGACTTGTCAACCACCCCCGATTGACCTATTAAACCGCACAAATTACAACATAAACCAAGTGTCTCATACACTTATCAATATACTCTGGAGTCTTAGACCACGACGGGTCCGTACATCACCAACAACCACGTGGACAATTTTTTAGCACAAAGCGCCACAATCACATGAAGTTCGCCGACTTCCCTATTCTCATACTGCGGAGTATGCCCACTCCTACTAAAACATTACCTGGCCTAAATTCACACAAACTTCACAAATCACCTGCAATATGCATAATCTGAGCAAGCGCAAATTCTATTTCACACATATTAGAACGCCGAGAACATACCCAACTCACTTAGGCAAGCTCCGAGATTCCGGGAGAGTCATTTGGGACTTAGAGACACATCATGCCTTAAATTTGCATTAGTTTGAAAAATTCTTTTTTTTATTTTTAAAAATGGTCTCTCTTCCTGGGGCCCCCAAAGGGCCTAAACCGTCGCTCTGCTACCAGAACCGATAACGCGTCCCAATCTAGATAATTTACTCACTCTGGGACTCGTTTTAGGCCAATGAATCTTTTGACCCTGATTGAAGACGCCTTAAGACGAGATAACTAATCAACATGTTAATCAATAAGTCAATATCATCATCAATAGTCACCATAACAAATCAATTAGATTAATCAATAACATTAATAAGACTCGGAAACCACCATAACCTTTTAGTCATGAATAACCACACCAGTTTAGTACAATTTTATGATGTTTATTCCCTTTTGATTACAATTCTAATAGTAAGTTTATTAGTCTCAAAACCATGAAACACATCAGCATTGTCATAATATGGCAACTCGAATAAGATTTCATCAAAGCAAAGATTATGAATATTAGAACATAACACGACGTTAACATAGGTTAACCTTGGCAGAGTATCATTAGCGCATTATTCAACAAAGCATTGATTCAGTCACTTGTCTATTTGCGTCCGTTTAGTGAACCCCTTAACTAACCTCAAATTAGCATTGGCATGTTGGGCTTCATGCAAAACAATTTAGCAACACAAATTTAGAAAACATCTATCTATGGTCTCTGTCAAAAGAAGCAGTTGGTACCTAGAAAGGAAAGGCAAACAGACAATTACAATTTCATCATCACATAGTTACCCTCCGTAATGGGTCAGCATACAGAGTCAGTCTTCGTCCTCAGGACATCAGTTGATTCGCCATCAGCCAGGAAACACAGCAAAGTTCAGCAAGACAGGTAAGTAGGGACACTTCCCTCATAAGGAGGAAAAGTATAGAACGGGCAAGATAAGGGTGAGGATGGTTTGAAGAACCAAACAGCAAAGTCTCTAGGCAGAGTGACAAAGTGTCTGGGTCATAGCAAAAGTTTGCAATGGCATCTTCTAATGGCTCTTCGTGTCAAAGGTTTTTATCCCTTTTCTGTTGTACAGTCCCCTAATTTCTAATTGGGTAGGCTTGGCACCCCACTATCTCCATCCAATGGGTTTCCAGTGGTACCATCAAAATTGTCACCTCATAACAGTTCTCACGTAGTTTATTGGTTCTTGTGATTGACATCTCCACCGGGTCGAATGTCTGGTATGATTTCATACTCTCGTGGTCCTCTCGCGTCTTCAGTCAGTGGTTCCATGGTCTATACCGGTTTAGGCGACCTTGTACCTGTAACGATTCTACACTGTTGCTTTCAGCAAGAATGTTTCCTTGAGCAAGTCGAGTTTCATGAGAACAGATCTACTACGGTTACACTCATCTTCTAGCTTCTGGAAAAATACGATTACATGTCCTTCAGCAAGTCAGCACACTGCACGTTAGAAAAACACATTTAATATGAAACCGGGCAGCTAGGCCCCGACTCATGCTAACTAAGGCCTAATTAATTATTTAGCAAAACCTTAATATATAGCTCCTAATACTAATACAAAATCATGCATCAATGCATTAATAACTAATTTTTAGTCACTTTTATTAGTACCCGTATATATTGGTGGCCACTCCCCGTGGGCACATTTCAGACTTACATTTAGTAAAACATATTAGTACATTTTCTATGCGGCATTATTATGCATCAGTTCATAAACATTTCATGTTAATTTTGATTATAGGAGCTATGCTCCATCAGTTCTCTCTGGCGAAATGAGCTCCATTAAAAGCCCACGAACTCGGAGAAATGCCTAGCTTGTCGGCAGTTTGGCAATTCTTGTGGTTCTAACTAAATCTCATTTTGTCAGAAAGAACTACAATCACTCCCCGAAAACTTAACTATTTTGTCGGATTCTTCTGTGGCACAGATTTGGGCAGTTTTCCTAGTCCACTTTTACTCCGTAGGTGAATTAAAAAGACACAGTATGTTTTTTGTCTATTTCGTGTTATTTTTCGTTTGCCTCTTGCGTTAAACAGTTGATACGTACTGACTCGTGGATCCTGAGTGCGGTCAATGCTACCCTTTACTCTGTCAGGATAACGGCCAGGTGCAGAGATAGATCACTTGGTCCAGGAGGCCAATTTTACGCAAAAGTATGGTTTTCCTAATTAGGGAAAATTCCTTTGTGTCCATCAGCTCAAGGATTAATGGGGTTTCCTTGAACACCCCCATCACTCATTGACCTGTCTAAAGAATACTAAACACTACCACTCACCAACATCACAACATTAAAGACATCTGCAATGCTAGTCTAATATTAGGCAGTACTTGCCCTTGTAACCATCAGCTAATGCTGATTCATGGTGTAGTTTCTGGGGGCGACTCTGATGGGACAGCATTGCATGCGGACACTCCAATAAATCTTTGGTGCTACCTATCTGCTGGTATTCACTAACTGAGGCTCCCTCCAGCATGAAATTCCTGCTGACATCTGAGCCTGCAAGGAGCACTTCAGCCTCTGTAATGCGAAAGTGAGAGAAATAATTTTTTTGCTGCGTTCCCTGTATTTTGTTAAAAAATATATACCCTGGGCATCTGATATTTGACCTCGGATTTAACTGGACCTACTGATCATACCTCCATATGCATGAACTCAGTCTTAAAAACAAGCACTGGCAAAGTCAATTTGTCTCTCCTTTGGAACGTAGTGGCTTTGTCAATTGCTTTTGGTGGTGATTTGCAGCAACAGGACATCATAAATAAGTGTGATGGCAGTTAGGTCACCCCACTGACGTATCTACATTTTGAGATATGAACACGGAAGTAGAATGACACAAACTCCATTTGGTTTCATATTTTCTTGACTGATACAAGATGGCAGATGTAATTTGGGTCAATAAATAAATAAAAAAATTTGTAGCGGGGAAGCATCAAGTAAAAAACAAAAGAGACGCTGATGTTGAGGTGTGGGGTGATAATGAAGGAGAAGGTAGGTGGAAGAAAGGGGGAAAGCAGCATGTGGAGGACAGGGGGAGAAGGACAAGAGGAAGAGAACACTACAGAAGCAGATGGGTAAGAGATTAATAAGGAGCGCAGGGTCGGCCCAAAGAAGCATCTAGATGAGCGGCAGAAGTGTAGGGGAATGAAAAACAGACAAAGAAAGCAACACAGAGCACTAAGCAGAAGAAACGCACGCAAGGGAAACAGCTGAAAAACATATGCATATGTGGAGTGCTAAGCAAAAAGAAGCAAGTGAGAACATGGACACGAGAAAAGCAGCTGAAAGAAAGAGAGCAATACAGAATAGAAAGGCTAGAGAGATGCACAAGAGGGAGATGGCTGTAAAACGCATGCACTCTTGTGCAGTGCTTAAGCAAAAAAGTAAAAAGTAGTTCCCTGAAAGTAGGCAGTTGAAGGACGCAAGTAAAGAGAATATGCTCCAGGGGAAGGACAAGGGCAAAATGCACTACACAAGCCATCAAATGAGAAACAAGCAAAGGAGAGTGTCAATAAAGCCAACCAATGGTAAGTAATGGGTGGGCTGTAAGACCACTAAAAGTTCACAATAGGTCTTTCACAGCCAGACAGCTATCCCTGTCTGGTAGGCTCATACTAATGAAAAGATAATTTTCATTTAAAAATGACACATTTAATACTTTGGGAAATCAGCTGTAAACTGTGCTAAAGTTCTGAAAGCTATACAAAGTATACAAATATGGGATCAAATATGAAGGCAATATTTTTCACACTTACATAAAAAAGTGTAATTGCGGTTGTTTTGCAACAGGATTCAGAGGCCTGGGTTTTAAAACCTTAATACAGGAAAAACATTCGTTTTTTACTATCTTTAAGGACAATGATACATTTTCAAATTCCCAGCATAAGGGTAAATAAGTATGACAAAACAGAAAAATAGTGTTTCTGTTTTGTCATACTTATTTACCCTTATGCTGGGAATTTGATTGGGGGGCATGGCCTGGCAGAGTATGGTGGCGGATGTGAAGATTAAGCGCTCCTGCTCCATTACAAAAATCCTGCACAAACCTTAAGTCCCTGAGGGGAAAAACCCAGCCATCCTTACATTCGCCTCAGGCATCTAGTCAGCCTCTGAAGAGGGAAAACACAGCAGTGTCTAGCCCCTCTGAATTGGCGGGAGACTGAGCCACACCAGGTAGTGAACAGCACCCGCTGATGCAACTCTTGAGATGGCTGGGAATAAGTGGTGGTGGAAGGATTTGGAGAATGGAGGAAGCATGCCCTGGCACCTGATTGGTGCCGGAGCCTGGCACAGAAGGATTGTATGGCCTGGGGTAGCCTGAAATTCTGGGCCTTGAGCCAGGAGTGATGAGTCCTGTAACTGCGTGGCGGGCATAGAGGCAGCCCTCGAGGGAGCACACATCAGGCCTGAAATAGGCCTCCCAGAACTGGGTCGACCATCCCAGTACCTGGACGGTTGTAAGCGGGAACAAGTTCATGGAGGGCAGGCTCCTGAGGGCCTCTGGGGAGCCTGAACCGCAATGAACTGGGGATAGTCGATGCCATCTAAATCATTGCAGCTGCTGGAGAGCAACAACGGCTGCTCCTTGCCAGGGGATTAGGAGGTACATGTTGGTTCCCAATGGTGGCTCGGACCTGGGCTGATGGACTGGATGGCTAGGAGATACTAAGCCCCTCTAATTTGAGGAGCAGGATCCGCAACCGAGAGGCACTTAAAGGCCCTCCATAAAAACTGCATACCGGACCTACAGTCGGACTGGCCCTGTGCCCCTGTTCCTTTTGTGCCCTAACCCTCCTCACTGCTGAGAATAGGAGCACACACACTGCTGCCTGAGGTCCGAAGGCCCACACAAAAGCCCTGGGATGGGGACCCTTTACACCACCTTGAACCCTCAAAAACTCCTGGTCCCTACATGAAGTACTCTGTGGGTCACTCTGGAGTGTTTCATTAACCACAACAGGCACTCCCGCCCACGTGCACGGGTACCTGGTGCCCCAGGAACACTACCAGTCGCAGAGAGACAGAAGAGTTGGAATACCTACAAATTAAGGTGCTAACAACGGCATACAGAGGGAGAATCTCCAAGCTTGGCAGATCACAGACGGTATGCTGGCCCCCACAGACATGAATATGGAGACACCGATGGGCATCCCAAATAACAACATTACTGGGCCATACTACAGGCGATCATGGAATCCTGCACAGTGCTAGAACAGAAAATAGATGCCATAGCATCCTCAGGGAAGACATAGGAAACTGGCAGAAAGAGGAAAGGAGAATGAGTTCAGCATTGCTGCTACGAGACCAACGGTTTCCGCTTTGCAGCAACAGATGGAGGCCATGTGCCGGACCTGTTAACATTACAAGAACTAGCAGAAGACACAGAGGGTGAATTGTGCCACATGAACATTAGGATAGTGGGGTTGCCAGAACACATAGAAGGCCCTGGGAGTTTGAAAGCCACAAAATCCACCTTTTCCCAACTACATGACCCAGGTACAGTAAAAACGGCTAAGCTTCTCAGGGCCCAAACAGATGCTAAAAGATTTCACCTATGGATTAATCTACCTGGCAAAGCTCCTTATAACAACAAATAACAAGACTATTAGCTGAAAGGACACATATTGTGTGCGGATAACCAAGCCAGATACTGCTTGCAAGCGAAGACCCAGGTGAATTAGCACACGACTATCACTTGTAGTCCCCACAAGTGAACACGCGGCAAAAGTCTGGAGAGACCTTCCCACCATGCTTGGCACAAGTGATGCAGAAAAAGCAGAGGGTGGTTTGGACACAACATTGACTGGGAGACCGGCGTCCCCTGTGAAAGGCCCCTTGTCACTTGCCCCACTCCAGAATTGCTGATGATTTGATTTAATGAATGTGTATCCACCATGAATGTCTCCGTGGTCCAAATGATTTCCAATATACAAAGTTCTGACAAGCTAGAGACATACCTCTATCCTCGTTGGGGTGGAGAGGAATATAGCAGTCATATTCACTCTGAAATGTACCCCCTAGAAACAAAGCAACCATACAAATAATCAGGAACTAGGTTTGAATTGTTGGGTCTGTTTTTGTTGATATATTTAAAATGGACAAAGTATGTTGCACCTTGACCTGGGGAGGGAGACACTTTCACACAACCAGTATGCACTCACTCCTACCGGATCAACAGTACATATTGCAGGAGGCCTTCACTGTTTCCTCACAACCCTTCTCTGCATGATTCCACACAATGGTACTATGGCCTTAGCCCGATTGTATGGATAGATATCACTTCCTATCATGGAATATTAGAGGTCTGGGTATCCCAGCAAAAAGACACAAAATCTACTCCTTCATTCTCTGACACAAAATACACATAGCCTATCTGCAGGAAACACACAATAGATCCTGGAAGTGGAAAATGCTGAAGCGAAAGAGAGTGCAAATATATGGCAAAGGATAATCAGCATATGCTAGAGACATTCTGATATGGATCAAACTGGGGGTCCCACTCACTTTCTCACTCACAGTCATTGACCCAGAGGGCAAGTACATAATACTGGACACCACACTAGATGGGAAGTTGCTCTCATGCACAAGTATATACATCCCTAACACCAAACACTTTCTGGATACCCTGTCCCGAATCTCCATAGATAAATTGGCACACACAGACTATGGGCAGTGGACTGCAACCTAGTCTTAGACTGTGATTTAGACTGATCGCTGCCGCTCCTCCCATCAGGTCTTAGTGAATAGCTGACATGGTGTTTACAGAAGTGGGCTGAATAGTGTGAGCTAGCAGATTTATGAAGGGAATCCCATCCGGAGGATAGAGAATAATCTTTTTACTCTTGGAGTACACAGGCACATACAAAGCTGATCAGGTTTATGGGATCCCTCGAACTAATACCTACCATCTACAAAACATAATACCTATTTGCACTGCCTCAGCTCATAACCCCTTCCTTCTACTACTTAGACTGGGTAGGGTACTGACAGCGGGAGCAATAGATGAATATTTCAGGGACAATGAAGGCATGGCCACTTACACAAATTTGGACTGGAACACTTTCAAAGTCGTAATCCAGGGTATGTGCATTAAAACTTTCTTTGGGGTTAAAAAGACACTATTGAGAGAGATATTACAGGCAGCGATGTAACTCGGTGACCTTGAACTCTCCATAGTGCAGAACCAGGCAGCTAAGCCGAGACTATCGGAACTGACTTAAACATATCAAACACTGATGTATGCACTACAAATCATATCTCACCCATCAACTCGGAGAAGGAGATAGGGGAGGCCACCTTCAAGCATGGTTGATGCGGTCAGATACACCATAAAAACATATTGAGGCCATACGGACGCATAGAGAGTGGGACTTCACCACTCAGCCAGACATTAATGAGGTATTTGTGAAATATTATAAAACATTGTACGAGCCTGATGGGACCTCCCAACCTGATCACCTTGACCAGTTTATGGCATCTGTACAGCTGCCGATGCTTACTGCAGCACAATCAAGGGCCTTCAATGTAGATCTGGAGGTGCAGGTATTCAAACTGGCCATGATAGGTTACCAAGCAGAAAGACACACGGAATAGATGGGCTCCCATCCAAGTTTTACACTACTTGCAGTTCTAGGCTGTAGGAAAGTACCATCTTGCCTGGCATGTTACCCCCATTTTCACTGTATGTATGTATGTTTTAGCCACTGTGTCACTGGAATCCTGCTAGTCAGGACCCCAGTGCTCATAGTATGTGCCCTGTATGTGTTCCCTGTGTGGTGCCTAACTTTATCACTGAAGCTCTGCTAACCAGAACCTCAGTGTTTATGCTCTCTCTGCTTTCTAAATTTGTCACTGCAGGCTAGTGACTAAATTTACCAATTCTCATTGGCACACTGGTACACCCATACAATTCCCTTGTATATGGTACTCAGGTACTCAGGTACCCAGGGTATTGGGGTTCCAAGAGATCCCTATGGGCTGCAGCATTACTCTTGCCATCCATAGGGAGCTCTGACAATTCTTACACAGGCCTGCCACTGCAGCCTGAGTGAAATAACGTCCACGTTATTTCACAGCCATTTTTCACTGCACATAAGTAACTTATAAGTCACCTATATGTCTAACCTTGGTTGGGTGCTAAGTTACTTAGTGTGTGGACACCCTGGCACTAGCCAAGGTGCCCCCACATCGTTCAGGGCAAATTCCCCGGACTTTGTGAGTGCGGGGACACCATTTCACTAAACATAGGTCACTACCTATGTATAGCGTCACAATGGTAACTCCGAACATGACCATGTAACATGTCTAAGATCATGGAATTGTCACCCCAATACCATTCTGGTATTGGGGGGACAATATCATGATCCCCCGGGTCTCTAGCACAGAACCCGGGTACTGCCAAACTGCCTTTCCGGGGTCTCCACTGCAGCTGCTGCCAACCCCTCAGACAGGATTCTGCCCTCCTGGGGTCCAGGCAGCCTTGGCCCAGGAACGCAGAACAAAGGATTTCCTCTGAGAGAGGGTGTTACACCCTCTCCCTTTGGAAATAGGTGTGAAGGGCTGGGGAGGAGTAGCCTCCCCCAGCCTCTGGAAATGCTTTGATGGGCACAGATGGTGCCCATCTCTGCATAAGCCAGTCTACACCGGTTCAGGGATCCACCAGCCCTGCTCTGGCATGAAACTGGACAAAGGAAAGGGGAGTGACCACTCCCCTGACCAGTAACTCCCAGGGGAAGTACCCATAGCTTCTCCAGTGTGTCCCAGACCTCTGCCATCTTGGAAACAGAGGTGTTGGGGGCACACTGGACTGCTCTGAGTGGCCAGTGCCAGCAGGTGACATCAGAGACCCCCTCTGATAAGCTCTTACCTCTCTTGGTAGCCAAACCTCCTTTTCTGGCTATTTAGGGTCTCTCCTCTGGGGAATTCTTCAGATAACGAATGCAAGAGCTCACCAGAGTTCCTCTGCACTTCCCTCTTTGACTTCTGCTAAGGATCGACCGCTGACTGCTCCAGGACACCTGCAAAACCGCAACAAAGTAGCAAGGCGACTACCAGCAACACTGTAGCGCCTCATCCTGCCGGCTTTCTCGACTGTTTCCTGGTGGTGCATGCTCTGGGGGTCACCTGCCTTCACCCTGTACTGGAAGCCAAGAAGAAATCTCCCGTGGGTCGACCGAATCTTCCCCCTGCTAACGCAGGCATCAAGAGACTGCATCACAGGTCCTCTGGGTCCCCTCTCATCCTGACGAGTGTGGTCCCTGGAACACAGGAACTCTATCCAAGTGACTCCCACAGTCCAGTGATCCCTCAGTCCAAGTTTGGTGGAGGTAAGTCCTTGCCTCCCCACGCTAGACTGCAAACCTGTGTACTGCATCATTTGCAGCTGCTCCGGCTCCTGTGCACTCTTCCAGGATTTCCTTTGTGCACAGCCTAGCCTGGGTCCCCAGCACTCCGTCCTGCAGTGCTCAACCCTCTGAGTTGGCCTCTGGCATCGTGAGACCCTCCTTTGTGACTCTGAGCCAGCTCCGGTGCCTGTTCGGGTACTTCTGCGGGTGCTACCTGCTTCTGTGGTGGCTTTCTGAGTTGCTGAGCGCCCCCTCTGTCTCCTCCTCCAAGGGACGACATCCTGGTCCTTCCTGGTCCTTCCTGGTCCCCAGCAGCACCCAAAAACCTCTACCGCGACCCTTGCAGCTAGCAAGGCTTGTTTGTGGTATGTCTGCGTGGGAACACTTCTGAAACCTTCATCGTGACGTGGGACATCTTCCATCCAAAGGAGAAGTTCCTAGTCCTCTTCGTTGTTGCAGAATTCCAAGGTTATTCCATCCAGGAGGCAGCTTCCTTGCACCTTCAGCCGGGGTTTTCTGGGCTCCTGCCCCCCCTGGACACTATTGCGACTCTTGGACTTTGTCCCCTTGCCTTGCAGGTCCTCAGGTCCAGAAATCCGTCTTCAGTGCTTTGCTGGTGTTTGTTGTTCTTGCAGAATCCCCCTATCACGACTATTGTGTTCTTTTGGGGTAGTAGGTGTACTTTGTTCCTACTTTTCAAGGTCTTGGGGTGGGGTATCTTGGACACCCTGACTGTTTTCTTGCAGTCCCAGTGACCCTCTACAAGCTCCCATAGCTCTGGGTTCCATTCGTGATTCGCATTCCACTTTTGGAGTATATGGTTTGTGTTGCCCCTAGACCTATGTTTGCCTATTGCATCTTATTGCAATTCCACACTGTTTGCATTAATTTTCTGACCCTTACTTACCTGTTTTGGCTTTTTGTACATATAACTTGTGTATATTGCTTACCTTCTTACTGAGGGTACTCACTGAGATACTTGTGGCATATTGTCATAAAAATAAAGTACCTTTATTTTTAGTAACTCTGAGTATTGTGTTTTCTTATGATATTGTGCATATGACACCAGTGGTATAGTAGGAGCTTTGCATGTCTCCTAGTTCAGCCTAAGCTGCTTTGCCATAGCTACCTTCTATCAGCCTAAGCTGCTAGAAACACCTCTATTCTACTAATAAGGGATAACTGGACCTGGCACAGGGTGTAAGTACCACAGGGACCCACTATAATCCAGGCCAGCCTCCTACATTGGTGGTGCAGCGGAGGGATAAGTACTTGCAACTGCTTTACCACTTTGTCATTTTGTACTTTTCATAAGAGAATCATATACCAAACAGTTCAGTATATGTACACTTAACCAGAAAAGTTGACTTTTCTATTCTAAAACTTTTTACAAAGTTCTGAAAAGTCTCTTAAAACTTCTAAAAGTTTTCTCAAAGTTAGAAAACGTTTTTTTTGTGGTTTCAAAAGTTCTAAATCTTTTTTCTTTTCTCACTATCCTTCAACCTTTACTATCATGTCTGTTGTAGAGTTCACTCTCAAGACTGTTAATGCAACATATGAGAGTTTGAACTATAAAAGTTTGAGGGGTCTCTGCCTGGATAGAGGTTTGAGTATAGGAAAGAACCCTACAAAAGAGTTTCTCTTTAACATGCTTGTTGTGGATGACCAGAACCAATCTGGACCATCAAATGAGAGGTTAGAAAAGGGAGAAGCTTCCCAGTCTGATTCAGAGGAGTCCCCTGGAGAAGCTGGGGAGGGTTCTGACAAGGGTCTGCCCCCTAGCAGGGCACCTAGTGATGCTGGTAGTGATAGAGGTTCCCATAACAGTAGGGCATCCTTTATCCCCAGAGGCCAGATTACCAGGGTCCAGACAGTTAGGGACAGGTCCCCCTCTGAAGTTTCCAATTTGTCATCTGTGTCAAAGCATTCCCAACCCACCCACCCTGAGGATAACTTGTTAGACAGGGAACTCAAAAAGTTGAGGGTTGAAGAAACCAGACTGAAGCTTAAACAGCAACCGCCTGCCTTAGCTAGGGAATCCCTAGACATAGAGAAGGGAAGACAGATGTTGGGGTTAGTTCCCCATGGTGGCAGCTCAGTATTCCTGATAGCAATCCTGTTAGACAGCAAGATTCCAGAAATCTGCACAAGATAGTCCCCCCTTACAAGGAGGGGGATGACATTATTAAGTGGTTTGCTGGACTTGAGAGGGCCTGTATGGTACAGTTGGTCCCTCAAAGGCAGTGGGCTGCTATCTTATCTTGTGTCTATCTTTCACTGGAAAGGGAAGGGATAGGCTCCTTACTGTTAGAGAAAGTGAAGCCAACAACTACAAAGTTTTGAAAGATGCACTCTTGGATGGATTTGGCTTAACCACTGAACAATACAGGATTAAGTTCAGAGACACCAGAAAAGAGTCTTCTCAAGACTGGACAGATTTTGTGGAGGCCTTGGAAGGGTGGTTACATGGCAGTAAGGTATCTGACTATGGAAGCCTGTACAATCTTATTCTGAGAGAGCATATTCTGAACAACTGTGTGTCTGACTTGTTGCACCAATACCCAGGGGACTTGGATCTGACCTCTCCCCAATAATTGGGAAAGAAGGCAGACAAGTGGGTCAGAACAAGGGTGAACAGAAAAGTTCATTCAGGGGGTGACAAGGAGGGCAAGAAGAAGGATGGTAAGTCTTCTGAGAAGGGTGGGGACAAAAGACATTCTGAGACTTCATCAGGCCCACAAAAATCCTTTGGGGGTGGTGGGTCCAAATCCTCTTTTAATAATCAATCTAAAAAGCCTTGTTGTTATTTGTGTAAAGTCAAAGGCCATTGGTCAACTGATTCCAGCTGTCCAAAGAAAAACACCAAATCTCACACCACCACAACCCCTGCTGCAAATTCTAGTGCACTTAGTAATAGCAGTGGTGGTCTGAAATCTAATACTAATAGCCAGTCCAAGGGTGTAGCTGGGCTCACTATTGGCAATGTAGTTGGGGTTGGTCTTGTTAGGGAGACCACAGTGGCTGTTTCAGTCTCTGATGGTGGCATTGATTTTGCACCTTGGTTGCTTGTCCCCTTAATATGGATAAGTACAAGAAACTTCCCCTAATAAATGGTGTTGAGGCCTACAGGGACACAGGAGCCAGTGTAACTATGGTGATAGAAAAACTGGTCCACCCTGAACAACACCTACTTGGTCAGCAGTACCAAGTGACAGACGCTCATAACAACAGTCTTAGCCACCCCATGGCTGTTGTGAATCTCAGCTGGGGGGGGGGGGGGGGCGGGAGGTTACTGGTCCAAAGAAAGTTGTGGTTGCCTCAGATTTACCTGTAGACTGTCTACTAGGGAATGATTTAGAGACATCAGCTTGGGCAGAAGTGGAGTTAGAGGCCCATGCAGCAATGCTGGGCATTCCTGGGCATACTTTTGCTTTAACCAGGGCTCAGGCCAAAAAGCAAAAAGGACAGGGTGACTTGGATCCTGGAACAATGGACCAAGTGCTCCCTAAAGCTAGGGGTAAAAAGGGTAAATCCCTACCCATTATCCCTCCCTCTACAGATGATTCCCCTTTTGAGGAAGAGGAATTTCCTCCCTGTGCAGAACCTACACCAGAGGAGCTGGCAGCAGACACTGCTGAGCTTTTGGGTGGAGGGGGCCTGCCAGGGAAGAACTGAGTGTGGCACAGCAAACTTGTCCCACATTAGAGGGTCTCAGACAGCAAGCTGTCAAACAGCAAAATGAGGATGTCAGTGACAGTCATAGAGTATACTGGGAAGATAACCTCTTGTACACAGAGTCAAGGGACCCAAAACCTGGAGCAGCCAGGAGATTGGTCATTCCCCTGCAGTACAGAGAGTTTCTTCTCACTCTAGCACATGACATTCCTTTGGCTGGGCATTTGGGCCAGACGAAAACTTGGGAAAGACTTGTCACCTTGTTTCACTGGCCTCATATGTCAGAGGACACTAACGATTTTTGCAAGTCTTGTGTGACCTGCCAAGCCAGTGGCAAGACTGGTGGCACTCCAAAGGCCCCTCTAATTCCACTTCCAGTGGTTGGAGTGCCCTTTGAAAGGGTAGGGGTTGACATAGTTGGCCCCCTTGACCTTCCTACTGCTTAAGGCAATAGATTGATCTTGGTGGTAGTGGACCATGCCACAAGATATCCTGAAGCCATACCTTTAAGGACCACTACAGCCCCTGCAGTGGCAAAGGCCCTCCTGGGAATCTTTTCCAGGGTGGGTTTTCCTAAAGAGGTGGTATCAGACAGAGGTAGCAACTTCATGTCTGCATACTTAAAAGCAATGTGGAAGGAGTGTGGTGTTACCTACAAGTTCACCACCCCTTACCATCCACAAACAAATGGTCTGGTTGAGAGGTTTAATAAAACTCTCAAAGGAATGATAATGAGACTTCCTGAAAAACTCAGGAGGAGATGGGATGTCCTGTTACCTTGCCTCCTTTTTGCTTACAGGGAGGTACCCCAAAAAGGAGTGGGCTTCAGCCCCTTTGAACTCC
The DNA here is from genome assembly GCF_031143425.1 of Pleurodeles waltl. Taxonomy (NCBI): domain Eukaryota; kingdom Metazoa; phylum Chordata; class Amphibia; order Caudata; family Salamandridae; genus Pleurodeles; species Pleurodeles waltl. The sequence goes on along the minus strand of NC_090440.1, from coordinate 582,340,662 downwards.
TCTTTGGGTACCCTGTAAGAGGTCCACTCACTCTTGTAAAGGAGGGTTGGGAACAACCTTTAAAAGCTCCTAAACAGGACATAGTGGATTATGTACTTGGCCTAAGATCCAGAATAGTTGAGTACATGAAAAAGGCCAGTAAAAACCTTCGGGCCAGCCAGGAGCTGCAAAAGCAATGGCATGACCAGAAGGCTGTTCTGATCCAGAACCAACCAGGACAGAAGGTGTAGGTATTGGAGCCTGTGGCACCAAGAACACTCCAAGACAAATGGAGTGGACCCCATCTAATTGTTGAGAAATAGGGTGAGGTTACATATTTGGTAGACCTGGGCACTGCCAGGAGTCCCCTTAGGGTGATTCATGTCAACTGCCTGAAACCCTACTATGACAGGGCTGATCTCACCCTGCTCATGGGAACAGATGAGGGACAGGAAGAAGAGAGCGACCCTCTCCCTAATCTCTTCTCCACCACTGAAGCAGATGCCTTAGTGGAGGGAGTAGTTTTAGCAGATTGTCTGACTGCAGAACAGAAAGACAACTGCATCAATCTACTAAGCCAATTTTCAGACCTCTTTTCACTTGTACCAGGTACCACATCCTGGTGTGAACACACAATGGACACTGGAGACAGCCTGCCTGTCAAAAGTAAAATTTATAGGCAGCCTGGCCATGTCAGAGACTGCATTAAACAAGAGGTGCAGAACATGTTGGATTTGGGGGTGATTGAACCTTCTGAAAGCCCATGGGCTAGCCCCAGTGGTGCCTGTGCCAAAACCTCACACCAAAGATGGAAAGAGGGAGATGAGGTTTTGTGTAGATTACAGAGGGCTCAATCAGGTAACAAAAACTGATGCTCACCCTATACCCAGGGCAGATGAACTCATTGATACACTGGCTTCTGCCAAGTATCTTAGCACTTTTGATCTGACTGCAGGGTATTGGCAGATCAGATTGGCAGAAGATGCTAAACCAAAGACTGCATTTTCTACCATAGGAGGGCACTACCAATTCACAGTAATGCCCTTTGGTTTGAAAAATGCACCTGCCACTTTTCAGAGGTTGGTGAACACAGTCCTGCAAGGGTTGGAAGCCTTCAGTGCAGCATATCTTGATGATATTGCTGTCTTTAGCTCAACCTGGGATGAGCACCTGGTCCACCTTTGGAAAGTTTTGGAGGCCCTGAAAAAGGAAGGCCTCACTATCAAGGCCTCAAAGTGCCAGATAGGGCAGGGGAAAGTGGTTTATCTGGGCCACCTGGTAGGTGGAGAACAGATTGCACCACTACAGGGGAAAATCCAGACTATCATGGATTGGGTTCCCCCTACAACTCAGACCCAGGTGAGAGCCTTTTTAGGCCTCACAAGGTACTACAGTAGATTCATCAAGAATCATGGCTCCATAGCAGCCCCTCTTAATGACCTCACAAGCAAGAAAATGCCTAAGAAGGTGTTATGGACATCTAGCTGTCAGAAAGTTTTTGAGGAGCTAAAACAGGCCATGTGCTCTGCACCTGTCCTAAAAAGCCCATGTTACTCCAAGAAATTCATTATTCAAACTGATGCATCTGAATTAGAGGTAGGGGCAGTCTTATCACAACTGAATTCTGAGGGCCAAGATCAACCAGTTGCTTTTATCAGCAGAAGGTTGACCCCTAGAGAAAAGTGTTGGTCTGCCATAAAGAGGGAGGCCTTTGTTGTGGTCTGGGCACTGAAAAAGTTGAGGCCATACCTGCTTGGCACTCACTTTATTGTTCAGACAGACCACAAACCTCTACTTTGGCTAAAACAAATGAAAAGTGAAAATCCTAAATTGTTGAGGTGGTGCATATCTCTACAGGGAATGGACTATACAGTGGAACATAGACCTGGGAGTACCCACTCCAATGCAGATGGACTCTCCAGATATTTCCACTTAGACAATGAAGACTCATCAGGACATGGCTAGTCTTATTGTTCTTCGTTTGGGGGGGGGTAATGTAGGAAAGTACCATCTTGCCTGGCATGTTACTCCCATTTTCACTATATGTATGTATGTTTTAGCCCCTGTGTCACTGGGATCCTGCTAGGCAGGACCCCAGTGCTCATAGTATGTGCCCTGTATATGTTCCCTGTGTGGTGCCTAACTGTATCACTGAGGCTCTGCTAACCAGAACCTCAGTGTTTATGCTCTCTCTGCTTCCTAAATTTGTCACTGCAGGCTAGTGACTAAATTTACTAATTCTCATTGGCACACTGGTACACCCATATAATTCCCTTGCATATGGTACTCAGGTACTCAGGGTATTGGGGTTCCAGGAGATCCCTATGGGCTGCAGCATTTCTTTTGCCACACATAGGAGCTCTTACAATTCTTACACAGGCCTGCCACTGCAGCCTGAGTGAAATAACGTCCACGTTATTTCACAGCCATTTTTCACTGCACATAAGTAACTTATAAGTGACCTATATGTCTAACCTTCACCTGGTGAAGGTTGGGTGCCAAGTTACTTAGTGTGTGGGCACCCTGGCACTAGTCAAGGTGCCCACACATCGTTCAGGGCGAATTCCTCGGACTTTGTGAGTGCGGGGACACCATTACACGCGTGCACTATACATAGCCATACCTATGTATAGCGTCACAATGGTAACTCCGAACATGGCCATGTAACATGTCTAAGATCATGGAATTATCACCCCAATACCATTCTGATATTGGGGGACAATTCCATGATCCCCCGGGTCTCTAGCACAGAACCCGAGTACAGCCAAACTGCCTTTCTGGGATTTCCACTGCAGCTGCTGCTGCTGCCAACCCCTCAGACAGGATTCTGCCCTCCTGGGGTCCAGGCAGCCTTGGCCCAGGAAGGCAGAACAAAGGATTTCCTCTGAGAGAGGATGTTACACCCTCTCCCTTTGGAAATAGGTGTGAAGGGCTGGGGAGGAGTAGCCTCCCCAGCCTCTGGAAATGCTTTGATGGGCATAGATGGTGCCCATCTCTTCATAAGCGAGTCTACACCGGTTCAGGGATCCCCCAGCCCTGCTCTGGTGCAAAACTGGATAAAGGAAAGGGGAGTGACCACTCCCCTGACCAGTACCTCACAGGGGAGGTACCCAGAGCTCCTCCAGTGTGTCCCAGACCTCTGCCATCTTGGAAACAGAGGTGTTGGGGGCACACTGGACTGCTCTGAGTGGCCAGTGCCAGCAGGTGACGTCAGAGACCCCCTCTGATAGGCTCTTACCTCTCTTGGTAGCCAATCCTCCTTTCTTGGCAGCCAAACTCCTTTTCTGGCTAGTTAGGGTCTCTCCTCTGGGGAATTCTTCAGATAATGAATGCAAGAGTTCACCAGAGTTCCTCTGCACTTCCCTCTTTGACCTCTGCCAAGGATCGACCGCTGACTGTTCCAGGACGCCTGCAAAACCGCAACAAAGTAGCAAGACGACTACCAGCAACATTGTAGCGCCTCATCCTGCCGGCTTTCTCGACTGTTTCCTGGTGGTGCATGCTCTGGGGGTCACCTGCCTTCACTGGAAGCCAAGAAGAAATCTCCCATGGGTTGACGGAATCTTCCCCCTGCTAACGCAGGCACCAAAAGACTGCATCACCGGTCCTCTGGGTCTCCTCTCATCCTGACGAGCATGGTCCCTGAAACACAGGAACTCTATCCAAGTGACTCCCACAGTCCAGTGATCCTTCAATCCAAGTTTGGTGGAGGTAAGTCCTTGCCTCCCCACGCTAGACTGCAAATCTGTGTACTGCGTCATTTGCAGCTGTTCCGGCTCCTGTGCACTCTTCCAGGATTTCCTTCGTGCACAGCCTAGCCTGGGTCCCCAGCACTCCGTCCTGCAGTGCTCAACCCTCTGAGTTGGCCTCCGGCATCGTAGGACCCTCCTTTGTGACTCTGAGCCAGCTCTGGTTCACAAATCTTCTAAGTGCCTGTTTGGGTACTTCTGCGGGTGCTGCCTGCTTCTGTGGGGGCTCTCTGAGTTGCTGAGCGCCTCCTCTGTCTTCTACTCCAAGGGGAGACATCCTGGTCATTCCTGGTCCCCAGCAGCACCCAAAAACCTCTACTGTGACCCTTGCAGCTAGCAAGGCTTGTTTGCTGTATTTCTGCATGGGAACACTTCTGCAACCTTCATCGCGATGTGGGACATCTTCCATCCAAAGGAGAAGTTCCTAGTCCTCTTCGTTGTTGCAGAATTCCAAGCTTATTCCATCCAGGAGGCAGCTTCCTTGCACCTTAATTTGGGGTTTTCTGGGCTCCTGCCCCCTGGACACTATCGCGACTCTTGGACTTGGTCCACTTGCCTTGCAGGTCCTCAGGTCCAGGAATCCATCTTCAGTGCTTTGCTGGCGTTTGTTGTTCTTGCAGAATCCCCCTATCACGACTATTGTTTTCTTTTGGGGTAATAGGTGTACTCCTACTTTTCAGGATCTTGGGGTGGGCTATCTTGGACACCCTGACTGTTTTCTTACAGTCCCAGCGACCCTCTACAATCTCCCATAGGTCTGGGGTCCATTTGTGATTTGCATTCCACTTTTGGAGTATATGGTTTGTGTTGCCCCTAGACCTATGTTTGCCTATTGCATCCTATTGTAATTCTACACTGTTTGCATTACTTTTCTGACTCTTACCTGTTTTGGGTTTGTGTACATATAACTTGTGTATATTACTTACCTTCTTACTGAGGGTACTCACTGAGATACTTGTGGCATATTGTCATAAAAATAAAGTACCTTTATTTTTAGTTACTCTCTGTATTGTGTTTTCTTATGATATTGTGCATATGATATAAGTGGTTTAGTAGGAGCTTTGCATGTCTCCTAGTTCAGCCTAAGCTGCTTTGCCATAGCTACCTTCTATCAGCCTACGCTGCTAGAAACACCTCTGTTCTACTGATATGGGATAACTGGACCTGACACAGGGTGTAAGTACCACAGGGTACCCACTATAAGCCAGGCCAGCCTCCTACATAGGCTGCCTACCCAATTACACAATATGTAATTGGGAGCAATCCAGCAGGGGAAGCTCCGAGAATTGACAAGAGAAGCCACTATTGTGGTCCTACCAAATCGAGGTCGGGACCCACTTGATGAAAATCCTATAGACTGTTGTCTCTCCTAACAACCGAAAACAAGATACTGGGGAAGACTATAACAAATTGATTGCTCCCATATGTCCCAGGTTTGATACACTCAGACCAACATGAATTTGTCCCAGGATGGAATACACATGTTACCCTCCATATCATGGACCTGGTGGGTCACCATGCGGGGCCGCAGTTTGTGGCCTCACTAGACAGTGAAAAATCTCTCAACACTCTATTATTGCCCTACTTGCTTGCAGTACTTTGGGCTCTAGGTTTGGGGGAATAGGATGAAGTGGATGCAATTATCATACACAAAACCAGAATTTACACACAAGTGTTTTCGAACAGACACCAACTGCACCGGGGTATATGGCAGGGTTGTCCATTGTCCCCCATTTTGTTTGTACTTACACTGGAGCCCCTGCACACATTCTACGTGATAGAGGGCCAGAATGGGGTATCAAGATAGGAGACAGATATCATGCAGAGGCATGGTATGCAGATGATTCAATTCTATTTCTTAGAGACCTGGAAGAGGCCCTACCCCAACTAAAGGGGACTGCTGGGAAAATGTATGGGCGATATTGGGTCTATGGGTAAATTGGGACAAGTCCTGATTGTTTCCTCTCCACCCCACACCATTGGCGGAACGTGATTCATTCTTCAGAGGCTCCATGGGCTGGGAACTCACAGCCTTCAAATACCTAGTTATACAGATATAACATACAGACCAGGTCCTACGGGGAGGTAAGCTAGACAAATGTCTCACCAATATACAGGAAGCAATACCCTACTGACTCCACCTCCCCTGTGACCTCTGGAGCAGGAGGCCATATTCAAGATGATAGTCCTCCAAGATTGCTATGCCTCTTCATGGCCCGCCCCCTCAGCTTGGTGAGCACACTCTTCAGCCAACTGAGGTCTGTTTTTCAAAATTTATTTGGGGTGCCCAAAGACTGTGACTCTTCATGGAAAAGGCTATGAACCCCTTGGACCTGGGTATCATGGGAGTACCTAACCCAGGGATCTACTATGTGGCTGCACAATAGGTCTGAATGGCAAAGTGGTTGGTGGTGGAAACAGAACCAGAGAGTCAGGGCATAGTGAACCTACTAGATAAAGGGGACCTTTTGAGAAATATCCACCAAAAAACTAAACTTGCTGTCCCATACAGCAGGGAGACTCGAACGATAAAGGCTTGCTACAGTACTCACTCCAAGAAAGTGGGATTGAGAAACCCGTGTTCCCTTGGGCTGCCACTATGGGTGGCTCTGAAAATGGTGGAAGATGAAGAAAGACACACCACACAAGTCTGGCAGCAGGCCAGGATCACTACCACAGGGGATCTATACAACAGAGGCAAACTCCTTACATTTGACACCCTCACAGAGGGCTATTGGCTGCATGGGGGCCGGTTCCTGACTCACGGGCGAATGGGACAGTGATTGGTGACACATGGGCAACTGAATCTGAGAGAGCGGAGGCATTATCCACTCTATTAACACATGAGGTAAATCGAAAGTGGGTGACTTGAATGCACAGAGGACTAGCCCCTGTATTCCATGCCTTCACAGCTGCACTAAAAGCTAAACAGGAGCAGAAGATGGAAGGGAACATCTCTGACAAAGAGTAGGGTAAAATCTTGGAATACACTGAAGCGGTGAATAGAAACCACCACTTCAGGGACACACAAGTGAATTATTTCCAATCCACATACTCATCCCCAGCCTGACTAGTTAAGATGTACCTGGGGCTCCCCTCGGTATGTCCAAGGTGTCAGGAGACAGAGGCTGACATCTTTCATATGGTCTGGGACTGCACACATATTCAAGCTTATTGGAGGACACTAATAGACTTCTTTACGGACCTGACAGGTAGACCTCCAACCATGATGGTAGCAGGATAATTACTGGGGAGATTTGCGAGATCTGCAAAAGCCAAACACACAACGAAATTCTTGGACCTGCCCATACTTCTGGGAAAGCGGAGCATAGTGATGAACTGAAAGGCCACCGTCGCCGGGTCTCGAGATGGCTCAAGGCATTGATAAAGTGGTGTACCATGGAAATTAGTGTTTTGACCCGCATAGACAAACATTTGGGAAGTGGGACCCCACCACACAATGGCACATGCTGCTGCTGGCACTACAGTGTAATTCAGACAAGATACCACTGTAAGATACAGAGGGAACCACAGAATTGATATGCAACCAGGAGCGCCCAGGCCCATAACGACAGAACCCATCAAATGTTATGAGGGACCCATAACTCTATACAGACTGCAACACAAACAACAACGGGCAAAGACAGACACAATGGGCCTCATTCTGAGGCTGGCGGGCGGCGGTAGCCGCCCGCCTGGCGGGAACCGCCATATGGCCGCTCCGCGGTCAAAAGACCGCGGAGGCCATTCTGGCTTTCCCGCTGGGCTGGCGGGCGACCAGAAGGCCGCCCGCCAGCCCAGCGGGAAACCCCTTCCCACGAGGAAGCCGGCTCCGAATGGAGCCGGCGGAGTGGGAAGGTGCGACGGGTGCAGTTGCACCCGTCGCGAATTTCAGTGTCGGCTAAGCAGACACTGAAATTCTTTGTGGGGCCCTTGGCATGGGCACTGCAGGGGCCCCCAGGGGCCCCACGACACCGCATACTGCCATCCTGTTCCTGGCGGGCGAACCGCCAGGAACAGGATGGCGGTATGGGGTGTCAGAATCCCCATGGCGGCGCAGCTTGAGATTCCTGAGGGCAGCGGAAAACCGGCGGGAGACCGCCGGTTTTCCTGTTCTGACCGCGGCCAAACCGCCGCGGTTAGAATGCCCTGCGGGGCACCGCCAGCCTGTTGGCGGTGCTCCCGCCGACCCCGGCCCCGGCGGTCCTTGACCCCCTATGCCCTAATCAGTTGATTACCTATTGACGCAGAATAAAATGCTGTCAGTTTAGACATGTTTAAAAAGCGATAACCTAACCCAGAACAGGAGATCATACTGGAGTACAACGACTGTTTAACACTATAAGCGACATTCACACTTTTATAACCATGGTTTATTGGTGTGAAGTATTGTTTTTATTATTCTTAGCTCGAAGATGTAAACAGGTATGGACGACGCATAATGTCTAGAAATCTCTGAAATGCCTGTAGATATTACTATCTGGTAGGATGTACACATGAAGATGTTGACATGTATACCATAAAAAAAATGCCATTAAAGAGCTATGTAAAAAAAAAAAAAATGTTGATTATGTGCTCACATTGTCCATGGTTTGAGATCTGTCATATTGCCTGCCTCAAACTTAACAATGTTGTGAACACAGAGTTACTCTAACTTATCTTAAGCAAGAAATAGACCCACAAAACAGGTATGGATTTAAATCGAGTTAAATTATGGAGAAATTGTGGGAACTTTATTTTGATTTGCTTAGAGGTTATCTCAGATCACAGAGTAGTTTAGCCTTTCAGAAGCGCGACCCCTTCAGTAGAAAACTTAATAGTATAGATGAAGATAAAATGTCTTACCTGCATGCTGCTCTGCTCTTATTGCTGGATAACTTTTCTCCCGGTTTAGTGGTACTAATCCCTTACAGACCTTGTTGAGAAGCCTGCTATCATGTGGAACCTCTTTCTCTAAGCTTGAGGGCGATGGCCCTGGAGACAGAGAATCTGTGACTCTTTAAGGTAAACAATAGAGCGGTTGTAAGAGGATATTTCTTCAGCATGCCCATGTGAAATATCTTGCTTATACAGTGGAAGTGAATAATGTCGTGTGGGCTTAGGTAGAGTAGGCTGGAGCTGAAGCTGCTGTACAGGACTTGAAGTGGAGTTATGGTGACCTCTTGTAACTATGGACTGGCACCTGTGGAATCAGAGCCAAAGACCTAGACATTTCCTACCAAGTTATTGTTTAAAATAATCATTTACAATTGCTGCTAGAAGTAGCCAAAATCATAGTTTAAAAGGACACAAACATTTCTAAAAACGTACTTTCCTAAAAACGTTTCTTAGGAGACACTGATTTATTTCAGTGCCAAAAGTGAACTAATTGCTGTCCCTTTTGGACCATTTTTTAAAATTCGATTCAGCAGATTCTTGGTCTGAATTAGTTTTCCGCAATGTAAATTGGTTTTGGTTTAAATTTTGTGTTCTTCAGTATCTTAATTATTGTTGTTTGGGTCACTTGTCACACAAGCACTACACACATTTGTCTCAAGGAAACCTTGTCACTTCAGCCAGTTACTAAGGGAGGGCTAGGTTTTTTCTCACTGAAACCAGTTTACCTAATTGGAAGCTGATTTGAACTTTGTATAAGAGAAGTCATAGCTAACATCAAAACTGTGACCTCTTCCTGTGCTTGGTTAACAATCAGGTCTGCTGTAAGTGGCGGCTCATGCTTACTGTTAGTCTCAATTCTAATCTGCAGTAGAACACACACAAACCACCAACTACGCTACACATCCCACATTCCCCCAGATCCTTGTGCAGAGAGATTCAAAAGCTGAAGTTCACAGATCAAATATTCACCCATCATATCCTGATACCAGACACAGTTGATGTAATTGTACATGTAAAATAGCTGAAACTAAGACAACCACAAATGTTGTCCTATTGTAATAATCTCTTCTGATAAGAGGATCTCCATCACATCTACCAAAAGCAAAACACCAACAAACAAGAACAATAGCTTCAGTCTATCAGATTCACAATGATGTAGTTCAGCGGTTCTTAACATTTTGACTTCTGTGGACCCCCACTCAATCATTATTGGAATCCGGAATCCCACCCCTCTAAACTCAGACATATCTGAAATCCAGAGTCTCTCAAACAAATTTTAATGATTTCAACCTCATAACAATACACAAAAATGCAGAAAAAGCATTCAAACAAATATACAAATGATAAAATATTTAATCCACAATCATAGAAAAATTGAAAGTTTAATTTTAATGGGAATCGTGGAGCTCTTCTAAATTCAATTGAGGCCACCTATCATTTATACTACATTCAGTGAGATGTTTTTGCATTGCTCCCATGAATCAGTTTGAGAATACCAACTTAATTTTTAGCTCCTAATTTGAAATCCCTTCAAATTTACAGAAAGTGTTTAACATTTTCAATTTATATTTTGCTTCTTTATTTATATATACTTCATTAACATATTAATAATGTTTAATTTTGTAGTCATGGACCCCCTGAGTGGGAGCGCTGATCCCCAGAGGCCTGCAAACCACATATTAAGAACCACTGATGTAGGGGATGGCGATTGCACATTTTAAATACTTGCACAAGGAGCATGTGCCACCAGTAAAATCATATTAAGTGAATTTCTTGAACAATTTTGAATGTTCCATAAGCTAGAAAGTACTAGGCGTAATATACTTGCGTCCTGGTAATGGATATAGGACACTATTTTCCAGTGGTGGCTGGTCAACTTTGTAGCTTAAATGCATGTATCAAGTAGCACAAAGCAAACAAGGCCAACTTCCTACAGGTGGTTTCAATGGGGTTCTCCCCTCAAGAAAACATCTAAAAAAAAAGGGTGCATCTTATAACACAGTTTCAAAATGGTGTGCCAGCGAAGTCTTGCCTCCGGAGGGGGATGAGGTTTCACCTTCCAAAAAATCTCTGAAAAAAGGTCAACAGCCAGGAATGAATTTTCAGAGCAATTGGCATTATGGGGGTCATTCCGACCCTGGCGGTCCATGACCGCCAGGGCCGGGGACCGCGGAAGCACCGCCAACAGCCTGGCGGTGCTTCCTGGGCCATTCTGACCGCGGCGGTAAAGCCGCGGTCAGAAAAGGGCAACCGGCGGTTTCCCGCCGGTTTACCCCTGGCCCAGGGAATCCTCTATGGCGGCGCTGCTTGCCGTGCCGCCATGGGGATTCCGACCCCCTTCCCGCCATCCTGTTCCTGGTGGCATGGGCAGTGCAGGGGCCCCCTAACAGGGCCCCATAATGATTTTCAGTGTCTGCTTTGCAGACACTGAAAATTGCGAAGGGTGCCACTGCACCCGTCGCACCCCTACAACTCCGCCGGCTTCATTGTTGAGGGGGGTTTGCCGCTGGGCCGGCGGGCGGCCTTCTGGCGGTCGCCCGCCGGCCCAGCGGGAAAGCCAGAATGGCCGCCGCGGTCTTTTGACCGCGGTGCGGTCATTCGGCGGTGACAGCATGGCGGGCGGTGACCGCCGCCCGCCGCGGTCAGAATGACCGCCTATATGTTTACAAAATGTAGGCTATGTAGTCTCACATGTTCTATTAGTTTCTCAAAATGTATAGATCGTATTTGTACACTGCTGGATTCCTCTTACTTCTTATGCCAAGAATAATCACAAATATGGCAGGTATGTGTCCAATATGTCAAGGATTCTATTATTATTCCAGGGTCACCATAACAGATAAAGGTGGGGGTGCACCTTTTTTTAGTGCAACCATTCCACCAGGAAAGTTGTCCCCCTCCCAAACACATACACAGCTTTTAGACCACAAAACACACATACTCACAAGTATGAAAAGACTTCGTGGGCACCTCAGTAGCATCCTTTGAAAGGGTATGAACCTATACAATATGATGAGACATTGAAGAAGTGATGCAGCAGAGACATAGCTGCTACGTTGGCTTCACAGAAATGTTCTATATGTGTCCATATTTTCATTATAATCTGTGAAACTCTAATATGTTAATTGTAATGTGGTGCACTGAAAGCTTATTTTGATGTGTATTCACTGTAAATTATCCACCTAACTTGATGCGGTAGAGCAATTTTATTCTTGGTATAATCATTCGTTTTGATTTCATATGATACTTTTTGATGTTAAGAATCAGATTTCACTAAAACGATAATTTTTTTAAAGTTAATGCTGAATAGCATATGCTAATGATTGAATAATGCAGTTCTCTGTTACATCTATCATTGTGATTTTGTAAGTTATTTAGTTTCTTTGCAACTCGATTGTAACATGAATCTAGAATGAGAATTACTAATGAAAGATCATACGTTTTACATTTATGTTTTATTTGATTTGAATAAAGTGTGCCATTTAACTCTATTTGCTTAGTTTAGCCACAATGATTTGCTAGGCCTTTGACTTTGCCGAAACATGAGAAAGCAGTTTTTTCTTTTGATAATGTTTTCTTTTTTTCAGAGTCCGTTCCCATAGAATGTCAACTTAGAAATAGATCTCCTATTGTTTTATGCATAGAGAGCCTGAGAAAGTAATATTGAATCTACAGGAGAGGAAGATGGATGTCTTTCCCATGTTAGTAATGGGAATCCTTCCTAATGTTGAAAATGGCCATCATGAGATGGACAATGATTGGACAATGGAATCTTTCAATCCCCATTCCATTAATGATGAACAAATCAGAACATTCTTTAAATTAATTTACCATTCCCTGATGAACTAGCAGCACTTCTTTGTTTGCTTTACTCAAGCACTCTTCAATTTATTTTCCTTGTACACTTTGGGCCTTATTACGGTTCGGCAGATGGAAAAGCCCATCTGCTGGAATCCTAATGGGGAGGTTTCCGCCATTGTGTCTGCCTCCCCATTGGGCCCATTACGAGTTGCCCACAGGCCCGGCGGGAAATGGCCCACAGCATTGTCTCCGGCTCATAAAACAGTCGGCAGCAATGCTGTAGTGCTCAGGGTGCACCAGCACCCTTGCAATGTTCACTGTCTGCAAAGCAGACAGTGAACATTGCAAGGGTGCTGGCCAGGGGGGCCCCTGCACTGCCCATGTCAAGTGCATGGGCAGTGCAGGGGCCACCCTGGGGCCCCCTGCACCTGTTCCTTGCAAGCCTTTTCATGGTAGAGCTACCGCCATGAAATCGCTGGCATAGAACGAAGTCAGAATCCCCAAAATGGCAGATTAGGAATGCCATGACTGCCGGACCACCGGGATGACTAATCCTGGTGGTGCTGGGGGGCCCAACGCAGCCCGACCTTCACAGTCGTAATATGTCGCTCAGACCACCACATTGGCCATGAGACTGCCAGGTTCGTAATGAGGCTCTTTATCTCCTGCCATTTGCCACTTGTCAGAGAGACATTGCTTGTGCCTTGTGCCTCCTTGCCACATTTGCTGATGACTTCTGCTTGGACTTTCATATGGACTCTAGGAGGTACAGACCTCAATGTTCTTGTTCCTCAGCCTTTCTTAAAATATGGATGGAGTAGATTTAGATTTTTGACCCTAATTGAGAAGACTCTGGATCGAGCTTCTAAATGCTGATACTTTCTGTTTTTTCTTACTTTGGTTAGTCTCTATTTGGCCCAGTTATCGTTTTTCCAAATTATTTTTGTCCTTTTTATCTTTTGTCCTCAAATCAGATAGCTCAGCATATGTTAGTGATTTGTCCTTGAAGAGATTTTTCTTTTGCTATTTACCTAACTTGAAGCGTTTAGATTGTCTTCATGTTAAGGAGCGCTGGTCAGTGTTTGTTTTCTGACCATCAAGTAGTTCTTTTATTTTTGTGTAGCACTGATAGAATGCTTAGTATGTTTAATGTTGATTAAGCTCTGATTCTTTCAACACCTGCAACACTCCATAGTGATTGTGTACCTTTATAGATTGATTTTGATACTTGTCTATCAATCAATCAATCAATCAAGTTGGGTGAAAAGATCTGTCGACCTCGTCTAAAGCATACCTTGAAAATGTTTTATCATGAGGATTTCAATTTTCTGTCTACTTTCTTGTCTTGACTGGTAATACAGTTTTTTTCAATTTTCTATGAAAAGTCACCTGGTCTGAAGCATGATACTTTCAGATTTTGCCTCTAATACAATGACAGGCCGTGTAACTTCTAAACCCTATTTTCAGCATTCTGAAAATATTGCCTCCTTTCAAGAATAAATAGAGCCAAATATCCCCCTAAACTCTGTGAAGTTAAACGTACCCCCTCATTCCATTGTATTATTATTTGTGTGATGCCCTCTTTCTATCCATGATCTACCCGTATTTTCTTAAATAGTTCTATATTAGTAGTCACGCACACCTGAAAAAAGAGCACCAGCCCCCAGGATGTCAACAACTGGATGATGACTTTAGAAAGCGCCAAGTGTTTTCAGAATGCTGGTGAAAGAAGAAGCAGGTTGCCAGATTTTCCAGTGGCTCCAAAAACTGAAAATTAGAGGAGAGCTCTTGTGCACACTACAGGCCGTGTTACATAAAACGAGCCCTGCAAATGTTAGCTAAAGACATGGGCCCATATTTATACTCGGTTTGTGCTGAATTAGTGTAATTTTGTTTTAGGCTAATTCAGCACAAACCTAACTCCATATTTATACTTTGGCGTTAGACACGTCTGGCGCCAAAGTTATGGAGTTTATGTCATTTTCCAGACGTGGAAACCTGCCTTGCGTCAATGAGATGCAAGGTAGGCGTTCCCGTGCAGAAAACAATGATATGGCCTTAGCGCCATATTTATCCCGTGCTAAAATCTAGCACAGGGAATGGGGGCCTTAAATAATGGATCTAAGCTTGCTTAGCGCCATTATTTAACACCTGGGTCAGGGGAGGCGTTAGGGGACCTGTGGGCATTTTTCCATGGTCAGAGACTATGGAAAAAGCCCACAGGTGCCCTTCCCTGGTCCCAGGGACACCCTCACCCACCCCAGCACCACCAGGAAGACACCTAAGGATGGGGGTCCTCATCCCAGGTAAGTAGAGGTAAGTATTTCTTTTAATTTTTCGAAGTGCCTTGGAGGGGGCCTAACTTGGGCACCCCTACATGGCACTGGGCCCAATGGCCATGCCCAGGGGACATTAGTCCCCTGGGCATGGCCACTGGGCTGGGGGGCATGACTCCTGTCTTAAGTGAGTCAGGAGTCATGTCCATGGGGTTCTAACGTCAGAAAATGACGGTAGTCTGGGCAGAGGCATTTTTTTGTCTCTGCCCGTACTAGCATCATCCCCTGATGCTAAACCTCCTGTTCCCCTACGCCTCCCCCACCTGGCTAGCGTCCTTTTTTATGACGCAAGCCGGGCCTTACCGCCAGCTAGTGTCCTTCCATAAATATGACGCTCAGCCGGCGTCTTGGTATGATGTTAGCCGGCGGTAAACTTTTTGACGCTGAACTGTGTTAGCGCAGTTCAGCATCAAAAAGTATAAATATGGGCCATTGTCTCTGCCACAGATTTTGGCTGACTGGAGTCTTAAATAGCTGAAGAACTGGAGTAGTCTGCTTTTACCATCTTAGATAGTGGAAAATTGTTGCTTCTCACAGTTACTTTAGAGATATGTGCTGTATTTGTTTGGAAAGATAGCACCACTTCTTGATCTTTCAAAAGAAAATGCAACAGAAAAACATGCACAAAACAACATAACACTATTAAAACCTAACTGGGGACAACAAACAGTCAAAACAGAATGTAACACAATGTGCACCAGAGGGAGAAGAGTTCAAACGCACATTTTCCTCTGCGTTGTTCAGGAGAGTTTTGCAGACCATATTGGGATAGGCTGGGATAGACTGACGAGGGCCGGGTCTTTGGGGTTTCAGGTACAGTTAGAGAGGGGATTGGCCTCTTCTGCTGGTAACTGACACTCCTGTGGGCAGGGTAGGAAAGGCTTACTGGCAGCAGGAGGCCTGAGGCAATTCAAGTGGTTCTAGGCGTTGTGGACAGTAACAATAAGGCTAGGAAAGCGCTGAGGATATTAAGCCTGGAATTTTGGCTAAGCCTTGAGTAGGTTTAGATGGACCAACGAGGCAGGCAAAGAGGAGCCTGGGGGCATCAAGCCTGATCTGCTTGCCAGCTCAGGAAAGAGGCCGGGCAGAGGGTATTGTCAGAAGGGCCAAGAGGGTAAAGTCTGAAGTGAGATATTTTTATGTCAACAGGCTAAGTTGCGAAAAGGAAGAGTTGGTGGCGTCAGCGGCCGCACATGTGCACCTGCTGCAGCAAGGTTGGTGTGCCACTTGGCAACGGGGGTGTCACTTTCAAGAGTGGCACTGGAAATGCTAAGTGGCGGGATAAGGTTTCTTGAGTCGATAAGGACCCGTGTGGGAGGAGGTAAAAGGTTTTGGGAGAGTTTGTGAAGATGCACTGCAGAGTGGCGCAGGCAATGTCAGCTGCAGAGAGAGCGGGTCCAGTAACTGGGCACCGAGTAGCTCTCGACTTGGCATGCGCTGCTGAAAGTCAGGCGGCAGGAAGGAAAGGACCGGAAGAGGATGTGGGCGCCTCCCCCATAAAAAAGGGAAAGGTGGCAGGTGACCAAGACGAAGGTTAATGATAGCGGATTAATGAAGATGAGGGATGCTGTTTGGCTAAGAGATAAGGCAGAAGAGGCTGTGTCAGTTAGGTTTGTTGGGGAGGAAAGGGATGTCATGACGGGGAGCAGAACTGAGTTTGCATTACCTGGGCAACTTTCACAGAAGGTGTGATCAGGGTGTAGAGGATTTTTCACTTGGTTAGTCTGCACAAGGTAGATGATTTTATGATTGTAGGAAGGATGGTATATGGGTGTGAGTTTCAGAAGGGTACATGAATATCGCTTGTGGGGCCCACAGAAAAGTACAGCTTCCAGTGAATGGGTGGGAGGGGGACTTCCCTCCATCCTCCTCCCCCCTCCCCCCGCCTTGGGTGAGGGGGGAGGGAAAGAGGCTATCCTGATGAAAGAAAGGAGAGAAGATTCTTAGACAGTGCGGAAGTCTGTGGCAGCTTTGCACACCGATCTGGAGCCAGAAGAGGTCCGAGTCATCCATCCTAATGTCAGGAGGTGCATGAGCAGGATCAGTGAATGCAGAGACATGGTAATCAGCACCAATACCAGTGAAGCACTATCGTATATGGATGGTCCATGAGGAGGGTTTGGGGATAGTGTGGTGCCTTGAACAAGTGAGTTGTGAGAAATAAGCAAATGAGAATGTTTGTGAATTGGATTATCAGGAGGATATGAAAGGAGTGGAGGGAGGGAGAGATTTTTGATTGGAAGAATGAGGGTGCACAAAGACCAAAGTGGTGGTTGGTATAGAGTGGTAATGATATGTAGAGGCGTTCTGGGCTAGCTTAACTTGAGTATCAGCACTAAAAAGCAGTGGAGTGAAGCTGATATTAAACAGTGGTAGTAATGACTTGTGCCAACAAAGCCAGCACTAGCCACACCATGAGCAGTTTGCTTACCAGTATAGGTCCTTTCTGGGGCGTCTCACTCAGGATGGGCTGGAAGCTTGGACGAGGGGGCAAGAGTGAAGCAAGTTGGGGATTTAGTGCATTATACAGTATAAACACCATGTGTAGCTTCAAGCATGAGTGTGCAAAATGTGTCGAGAAGCACCCGCTTCTCTAGTGCTTTGAGAACCTTCAGGCAGGCAGTCAGGACAGCAGAACTGGAAAGGTGTGCAGCAACAGCCTACTCAAGTCAATACTGTCAAATTAGGGGAGTAATTGCCTTTTGACACATACAAGGGTCAACAGAAGTGTTGTAGTGGGGTTTTGCAGAGGGTTTGAAGAGGGATATGAAGGTCCAAAAGGCAAGAAATTGGTAGACATTTTAAAACTGGCATGGTGATGCCTGAGTTTGTACGAGAAAAAAGTAAGGAGGTGAAAGAAAAAAAAAGAGAACAGTGGTCTTTTTACACATGGCCATTGCCAGATTTAATTATTTCACATTTAGTGGTGGTAACAAAGTTCTGTTCGATAAATCGCTTGCCTTGGGCAGGAAGGCTAATCAGTTAATGATTTTTTTTCACAAGCTGACATGTCTCAGTCAGTGATGCAATTGGATTGATATGTGGGGCAGAGCTAAATTAGTCAAATATGAGATCATATATGTTTTAGACTACTCCTGGTTCATCAATGTCCTTTCTCGTTATTGGGCCTTCAGTTTGAAGCAGTGGGGATGCATGATGGAACAACGCAATGGAGAACCACGCATGCCTGAACAACGCGGTCGGAACAATGACCGCGTTGTTACCACAAATGTCTTCATCACGCATGCCTTTACAATGATTTTTCATTGTAAAAGCATGCCTAGTAAAGGCATATATGGGAAAGGCATGCTTGATTCTAGCATGCCACCTCCCCACTGGCCCTAAAGCCCAAATGTACCCCATCCCTAATATTAAAACTACCCGACCCCCCCACCCCTGCCCTTAAAAACAAAAATACCCCAACACACCCCACCCACCCTGAGCCCTAAAACCTTCCCTGACCCCCCAGCTGCCCTAAAAACAGCCAACCCCAACCCCTGCCAAAAAAAAGACCCCATCCCCACCACCCGCCCCTAAAAACAAACCTACATTGACACCCCCACCCACCCTGAGCCCTAAAACCTTCCCAGACTCCCCACCCACCCTAAAAACAAATGACCCCACACCCGCCCCTAGAAACAAAACTAACCTGACCACCCCACCCCACCCCTGAAACAAAACTACCCTTACCCCCAAACAACTATGTCTGCCCCACCACCCTGCCCCTAAAAACAAAACTACCCGACCCCCCTCACCCCTACCCAAGCCCTTAATCCACCCTACCCCTAAAAACTATCACTCAACCCTGCCCCAACCCTACTTACTTGACAAAACTACCCCAGTCCCCTCACCCCCACCCCTAAAAACCAAACTACCCTGATCCCGCACCTCTAAAAACCAAACTACCCGACCCTCCAATATAATCCAAAAAGAGAGGGTGAAATGGTGAGTGATTGGCGCTCCTACTTCTAACAGTTAGAACTTGAAAATTATTCAAATAATACGGTGCACAGACAGCTCAGGTAACCACCCTTCAAAAGTTACCCCCACGATATCTCAGAAGGATATCCTAACACTGTTATAAGGAGTGGTGGCACACGTGCAATAAATCCAATCTTCGTAGATAGGAAAAAACTAGCATGAACCAAAGTATTAAACACACTGTATCTATCTAGAATAACACCAAAATATATCATTACATAAATTTATTATTCTCATTTCAGATCATAGAATACACAAAATCATACATCCTATATACAATCGTGAGTGAAAATAACATTGTTCAAATTCACAATTACATAATTCGTCTAATTAAATAACTTCCTAAACCAAGAGAAATCCCTATTTTTTTAATTTGTTGTCAACACGTGTTTCATCCGGGGGAGTGCCCCTAGGATTTCCTCAGGACTTCCTTATTACATAAAGATCCATCCAATAATTCCTAAAACAATATTGCCAAATAACATAAGTCAATAATCAATTTCATTTTATCCATACCCTTAATATAAACCACAAAGAATTACCACAAAAAATTACCTCAAAGAAATTAATTAAATTTTACCTCAAAAAACAATCATGTGAAATGGTGAGAACCATGCAAATATCCAACAAAAATAGGTGACATAAACATAAACAAATCTATCTCAAGTGAGCACATCATTATATAAATATTTCACCCTGACAGACTATAAAAGGTGTAGTGATAACTGAAACAAGTGCAGCTCCACTATAATTCTAATTAAGAACCTATTTGGTGCCCACACTATACTATAGTATTTGTTACAAATGCATACCATTGATATATGATAAACTCACCATAATTGTAAATATAAATATAAGTATAAATATAAATAAGTGTCATGTTCTTCGTATCTTCCAAAGAACCCAATTCTATTTAGTTACAAATCCCCCAGAAAAATGTGTGCCCCCCAATTTATTTAAATTTTACCTTACTAGTTCAATTATGTTAAAGTTTCTTTCAGTGAGCCAAAGTGCTTCTTGACCATCAAAGTGAAAATCTAATAATACATTAATCCAACAAAAAATAATAAATTGTTTCAGTTATGTCACAATTTACAGCGTAAATACAATATTCATGCGATCCTCAAATAAACTTACCCATTCGCTTATGAGCTTGAATCGAATACTAAAAAATCTCTCCACTCATTCCCAATGAATGTACCTATTACAAAAGTTTGCACCTATTAAATACATGGACAATGCCTTTCAATCTAACCATGCAAATGGAAATTAAGAGTCTCAGTTTACCTGGTACAATATCCAGCTACCAGCGAGTACGCTACCGATTTAATTAAACCGAGTTTTCAACCGTGCGTCCTATTTAAACACATCGGACGCCACGGAAGAATAATAAAGATAGAAAACGGACTATCGTACAACTAATCGGCTCTACTATGAACATAGATGATGCACTCACCTCTTGTGATCTCCCTGTTTAGTTAACAAAGAATACTAAACATCGAAAACGGACTCCATTAGCTGCACCTAAGTCCAAGGAGGAAAGCAGCCACATTAATCCAATACTTGTAACAGCTTGGAGCCAATTCCTTTCTATATAAACTCCATTCTATAAAAGCTCCCTATCCTAGCACTGACTGAAGCCAATCTCTACTTAAATAAAATTATAACATTACAATTATTTCATTATCACTACTGATAGTTACTATAAACAATAATAATAAAAAATAAAAAATAAAAAATAATAATAAAGTAAAATTCATGAATGCTAAACTTAGTTAATCACATTACGTAATATAACCTTACTATTACTTATAATTAAATCATATAAACTCATTCGTAGAGACTTTTGTTTGTTATTACTCACCAAGAAAATACTCAATCTCATGATCTGTGTTTAAACCTTGTTCTACCGCTCCTAACTTCATAATCCACAGTGATTCCCTTCTTCTTAAGGCCAACTCTCTATTACCCCCCCGTGGGTTATTTTCACAATGTTCAAAGCCAAAAAACTTAAAGTCTTTGTGTACTCCTTGTGCTTTACATACCATCATGTGCAAGGCTATCGGGTAACGCTCATCTAATTGCTTAATTGCCCTCCAATGTTCCGAAATTCTCGTCTTAAGTGGGCGTATCGTGCTGCCCACATATATCTTCTCACATTTGCAAACAAGCATGTAAACTACGAATTTTGTGTTACAATCTATATGTGATTTTATATGAATTTTACCTCCTCTTCTATCTAGAAACTCTTTCTTAGAATGCCCTGCCCATTTGCACATTGCACATGAACCACATTTAAAAAAACCACGGTTATGTGCACTAAGCCAATTAGCCTTAGTTTCCTCTGATATATAACTTGGACTTAAAATACTATGGAGGGTATTACCTCTTCTAAACGACACCTCCGGTCTCATACCAATATATTTCTTGAGTGTCTCATCTTGAGTCAGTATTGGCCAATGTTTTTTCATTATTCTCAATAATTTATGAGAAACCTCCGTGTAATTTAAAATAATCCTCAATCTCTGAGCACTATTCCTCTTGTCCTCCTCATTCTCTTGAGTCCTTGGTGATAGTGTCTGTGAACGGGAGATTTTAAGAGCTTTATTTCGAGATTTGATAATATTCTTGTTTGAATAACCTCTCACTTTAAATCTATGCTCCATATCAGCAAGAGTATCATAAAAATCACAATCCCTACTACAAATCCTTCTCGCTCTGATCATCTCACCCAACGGTATGGCCTCTATTTGGTGTTGTGGGTGTGAACTTGACGCATGCAATATAGTATTGCAAGAAGTACTTTTCCGAAACAATCTACTTTCTATTCTGTTATTCTCCACAAATAATTCTACATCCAAAAATTCTATTTTGAACTCACTGTACTTATATGTAAATTTCATATTCACATCATTCCCATTGAGATAGTCACAAAAGTTCTCCAACGCTACTGCATCTCCTGTCCATATCATAAGACAATCATCAATATATCGCCCCCAATAGAGGATATATGAGTGCCAATTCGCCGCTTTAGAGCCCCAAACCCAATTCTCCTCGAACCATCCCATAAACAGGTTGGCATATGATGGTGAAAATTTCGAACCCATCGCTACACCCTGCTTTTGTCTGAACCAGTTTTGTTTGACCAAAAAGTAATTATTATTGAGTATAAGATCAATCATATCCAACAACATGTGTGTATGTTCTAATAGGCTCGCTGATCTTTTATTTAGGATGTATTCTATTGCTTTCAATCCCCAATCATGTTGAATACTAGTGTAGAGAGCTGTCACATCTAACATTACCAAAAACATCCCTGGTTCCCATTGGATATCTGACAATAAACTCAATACATGTTTCGTGTCATTGATATGTGAAGGTAAATTATTTACAAATGGCTGCAGAAAAACATCAACAAACTCTGACAGCCTCTCAGTTGGCCCTCCTATACCCGATACTATCGGTCTCCCCGGTGGAAATTTAGATTTCTTATGAATTTTCGGTAATGTATACAGACACGGGTATTTGGGACGAAATACTTGTAAATACAAAAATTCTTCTTCATTCAGTAAATCTTTATCTCTCCAGTCTCTTAACATTCTGTTTATTTTCCCTGTCAAAGCTGATATTGGATTATACGAAAGCTTCTCATAACAGGCAGAATCACTTAATTGTGTATAAATTTCCAGTTCATAATCTGTGCGATTCATTACCACTATATTGCCGCCCTTGTCCGCTTTTTTGATGGTTAAGTCCATATCTGATTTCAAAGTCTTTAATGCCTTGTATTCCTCTTGTCTCAAATTTGATCTTCTCCATTGTATCTTCTTAGTTTCTTCCTTATCCAGATCATTCCAAACTAATCTAAAGAATGTCTCTATATTACTGTCCATGGTTGATTTGGGTACCCAGGTTGATCTTCGTTTCAAACCACTAGACCCCGACCCTCCACCCCGCCCCAAGCCCCTAATCCACCCCACCCATAAAAACTACCACTAACCCTGCCCCAACCCCATTTACCTAACTAAACTACCCCACTACCCCCACTCCCGCCCCTAAAAACCAAACTATCCCGACCCCCTCACCCCCGCCCCAAGCCCTTAATCCACCCCCACCCCTAAAAACTCCCCCAACCCTGCCCCAGCGCCACTTACCTGACCAAACTACCCTGATCCCCCACCCCAAGCCCTTAATCCACCACTTAAAACTATCCTCCAACCCCACTTCCCTGACTGCACCCTCTCCCGATCCACTCTTCCTTTTTCTCTGCCTTAACCACGCATATGCGTAGTTCAGTACATGCGTGGTTAAGGCAGAGAAAAAGCCATGCATTGTTCCGGCAAGCCCGAAAACCTTCCCAGACTTACACGCGGTGTAGACAACATTGTTGTTCCGTAGTCGTGGTTCAGGACGTTTCCCGTTTTTTATGTGAACATTCAAGGCGCAGGAAGGGAATGAGACTGTAACCCTTTACTTAGATGCTTTTATTATTTAAGGAACCCAAGGATACAGAGACATGTGAGTTGACTTTAAAATAGTTTACGTTTTTTGGTTGAAGCCTACCAAACAGCACATCTGTCTGGTTTGCTAAAGACATTTTGGAGACATTCAGAAAGCTTCCCTGGGAAACCATTTCACCCATTACTTACCATAAGCTTTGTAGTTTGTAACTCACATTTGCTTGCTTTGTATTTTCTGACTTTATTTGTTTTAGGCTGTTCAGCTTGAGTTCATCCCTCCCGTGGAGAACAGCCTATTTATTATATTGTTCTACAAATGATTGCTATCTCTAAACAGGCCTTTATCTTTTTCTTATCTTGTCAGTGTTAGACTTGGCATCCTTAGGGTGGTCTTACGCCAGACCTTTTGCCTTTACCTTCAGCTTTGTTGCTGTATCTTTTTGTAGGCCTTAGGACTCTGAGCACTTTACCTCTGCTTCTCCCCTAAAACATGGTATCATAGGTGTATCCACAACTGGCATATTTAATGTACCTGTAAGTCCCTTGTAGAGTGGTATACCATGTACCCAGGGCCTGTAAAGTAAATGCTACTAGTGGGCCCACTGCACTGATTGTGGCACCCACTTAAGTAGCCCTGTAAACATTTCTCAGGACAGCCACTGCAGGGCCGTTGTGTGCTATCTAACTGCCACCCTGACTTGGCACATAAAACCTCTTGCCACCCAGAACTCCCCTTTTCTTATATACATAAGTCACCCCTACGGTTGGTCCTAGGTAGCCATGTAAGCAATAGGAAGGCCATATATTTTTAAGTTCTCATATCTGGTAATGAAAAACTCCCCAAAGTCATTTTCCATTACTGTGAAGCCTACCCCCTCTCATAGGCCAGCACTGGGAATTCCATATAGTACCTTTAAGCTGTAATTGATCAACTGAGAGGAGTAGCTGCATCATGTTTAGTACCATTGGAATGGTAATATTCAATCTCCTTTACTGGTAAAGTTGCATTTAATATTACTATTTTAGAAGTGCCACTTTTAGAAAGTAGGCGTTTCTCTGCACTCACTGCCCTGTGTGCCCACAGCCTATCTATCAAAAAATAAACTCTGGCTTGGGCTATGTGATAGCTACACTTGTGCATTCCCTTCAGACATCCACAACACAGGATAGCAAACTGCATCTGCATGCATCTTCATACTGATGGGAGGAGGTTGGGAAGGGCTCACACTTACACCTCAAATGGTAGTGTCTAGAGTCCACACAAAGGGGCTGATTCACTGATAGTCTAGAGCTGAGACTGACCTGAAAGGGAGACCAGAGCACTCCCCCACATCAAAGGCACTTTCTAGCATAAGTACTGGGTCCCTGACCCCCTAAAATCAGTACACTTCAGGACTCAAGAAAATGCTGCTGGATTAAAGACTGCTATGTGCCAGGATTGCCATTCTTCTAGAACTGACAGCTCTCAGGAACTGCTGCCCTGCTTTGCTGTGCAACCCTGCTGATATCTGACCGGTAGCCCAAAATTCATCTTTCAAACCCAGAGTGACTCTGAACAACTTCTGCTTTCCTTTGCCACTCACCTTCAATTTCAACTCAAGTGACTTTTGTCAAATTCGCCACTCACATCTGTGACCTGCGCGGAGCTGCCCTGCTTTGCTTTGCTGCTCACCTTCCATTTCAATTAGGGCGGCTTTTGCCAAACTTTGCCGCTCGGATGTATGACCTCAAACTCAACCCAAGCACCTTCGCCAACTTTTGCTGCTTACACCTGGGGACCATCTGGAGTGGATCTGCTTTCCTTTGCTGCACACTATCTCAGTAAACTCGAGTGCCCCTGCCCAGCTTACCCACACACCGCTCCCTGAGAGCAGCACAACCAGGACAGTACCGGAGTACATCAGGACATTGTGCACACATGCCAAGAAGTCCCTGGCACCACCCTTTTGATCTATTACATTTGCTCATTAACACTGCTATTTTTGAGTCAACAAGCCCAATACTTCAGTACTTGTGAATTGGATCTGTATTGTGCTGAACTTAAAAGTAACTGGATAAACAAGCTTTATTTTTCTACATCTGTGTGAAGTCTTTTTCTGTGGTATATCATGAGGTTATTGTGTGTGGGTTGCACAAGTATTTTACACATTGCCTTCTCAGTTAAACCTGCCTGCTTTGCACAAAGCTACCAGAGGTTCAGCACAGGCTGATATATATTGTGTTATTAACTTGCCTTGACTAGGATTGTGGTCTCTTCTTGGACAGGGTGCCTACTTCTGCCAACTTGAGACCCAATTTCTAACAGTCACATTTCCTGTGCATTGAAATACAGAAGTCAAATGTCAGACTCTGTCTTCTGAAGGACTTTGGTGTTTACTTTTCTTTCTCTGACTTCAAAGTGAGAGGATTTGCATGACAATCTGGCTGTGAAAGGAAAACATTTTTGTAGCACACAACATTGCCAGAAGGCCGCCCGCCAGTCCAGCGGGAAAGCCCTTCCCACGAGGAAGCCGGCTCCGAATGGAGCCGGCGGAGTGGGAAGGTGCGACGGGTGCAGTTGCACCCGTTGCGAATTTCAGTGTCTGCTAAGCAGACACTGAAATTCTTTGTGGGTCCCTCTTATGAGGGCCCCTGCAGTGCCCATGCCATTGGCATGGGCACTGCAGGGGCCCCCAGGGGCCCCACAACACCCCATACCGCCATCCTGTTCCTGGCGGGCGAACCGCCAGGAACAGGATGGCGGTATAGGGTGTCGGAATCCCCATGGCGGCGCAGCAAGCTGCACCGCCATGGAGGATTCCTGAGGGCAGCGGAAAACCAGCCGGTTTTCCTGTTCTGACCGCGGCCAAACCGCCGCGGTCAGAATGCCCTGTGGGGCACCGCCAGCCTGTTGGAATGACCCCCTAAGTGATAACATGTCCACACGTTATCATTTGCACGCTTTATACTTTTATAAGTAAAATTGTATGCCTGCAAAATTTAATGGTAATTTCAATTGAAAATGCGTCGTCTACAATGGCAGTACACTACCACACCCTACTCCACTATACACCACTCCACTCTGAGCCACTCTATACCACTGCACTCTACTCTGGGCCACTCCAGTCTATGCCCCTGCAGTATTCGTCATTACACTCTACTCTGCAACACTCCACTCTATGCCCCTCTACTCTGCACCATTCTGCTCTATGTCAATGCAGCCAACACCACTCCACTTTACCCTGCACCACTGCACTCTTCGCCACTGCACTTTATTCCACTCTAGTCTACGTCACTCCACTCTACTCTACTCTGCACAACTCTATGTCATGCGATGGTGTGCTGGCCAGTACCTGGCAAGTTGGTTGAGACAGGGCAGGAGCATTGTGTTCTTGAATTTGTTTGCCTTGGTAGTGCATTGGTACCTTTGAGGGAAAGTAGGACAGAAGAAAAAGTGTGGAGAATGCAACAGTGGTTTTGCCTGTGAATGAGCAGAAATCATAGGATGTCAGGGAGTTAAAGTTGCTGCAGATCTTTATCTTGGGTTGCCTGCATCACAAAATTGTCTGTCGGGCTAAGCATGTGCAAGCTGTGAACAGTGGCATTACTTTGTCTCATTCAAAGTGTCAGAAGTTCTGCAGGCAATTGACGAGAGCAGACGCAGAGAGGAAGAGCATGTCATGAAACTCTACTCTGTAGGAAAATTAGAGAATTACAGGAGGGTGAGAACTCTTTGGTGGTATCTACAGGAAGGACTTATGGACAGGAAGGATTTCTGGGATAGTGGAGCAGTAAGGAGGGGAGGCAGTGGGACAGAGTTGTTGGGTAGGAAGAATAATTTGGTTCATGTTACAATGATGTTAATAGATAAATAACTGTCAGTTGTCACTAGTACATGTAAATTAGCAGGAATATACTTCTATGGTAAATGTTTTTAGGGGTATGATCACGTGGTGGCAAGCTGGGTCAAGAATATTGAAGTTCTGGACTAGAGAGACTGGCCCTGCAACTTGCAATTGGTGCCCTATGACAAGTGCAAAGCTGAGGAAGTTCCTGGTTGTCTTGTAGATCTTCATTTGAGATGGGTTTGTTTTGTCTTTGCATGGTTTATTTATTTTTGGTGGGGTTTAGACTATCCGGGATTTTGGGAATACATTTGAGACCATGTCCTTTGGTGCCGGAAGTAAATGAGTACATGGGGATGATATGGTTGAGACAATCTAAAATTAACCAAGTTGGAAAAGGGAGATGGGATTGCTTTTGTACTGTTATTAATTCTTATGCCCAGTGACTGCATGGGTGAAGTTTAAATATATTAGTGGTGCAATTGTTGGAGAAGGTTTTTGTCATGAAGGAGTTCACAGGTTTCATTTCCCGAGTATATTGAGGAAGGATTTGACTAAGCTGGAGTTGCCAGCAATGGAGATTGGTACTCATTCATTCACGGTGGAGTGGCCACAGAACTGACATGCTGGTCTGAGATTTCAGCAACTTGGATGATGGAGGACAGCTGAACTGTTTGGCAGTAGAGGTTGCCTCAATTTACTGGTGATTCATTTGGAGGAAAGCATCTTACAAACGTCAGTAATAGTCCTGCTTAAGCATATTAAGGCTCATTTGTTAAGAATTAGATGGTTTTGGGGACATACACTCTATTTTTCGACGAAGCTAATGCACTAGAGAAGTTGAAGAATGAAAGGAAGCCAGGGGTCACTTAAAAAGCACAAAGAATGGTGAATAGGGAGACAATGGGATTCTGTACAAGCCATGATACTGGTATGGTCCCAGGGGATAATAATTTATTGGAGAACCGCTTAGTAGTTAGAGATGATGGGGTGCACTGTTACTGTTTGGTAACATGTATCACCTGTTGGATTTGAGGGAGTCATTTGCAAACCAGTGGCAGCTGTCATCCAACGTGGGTGGTTGGGTGGTGGGGGTTTGTGGGATGGGACAGTGGGATGAAAATTTAAAAAAAGAAAAAAACTTACCTGTGCTGGAGACATTCTCGTCCTCTTCCTGTTCCCAGACTCTCAGCCAATCACAATGATGGTGCCACCAGCAACAGCAGCGCCGTGATTGGTCTGAGTGGCCTGCTTCGCCACTCAGACTGGGAGTGGGAGCCTGGGCATGGTCTCCACTGAGCTGTGCAATACAGCCGGGTAGGGAACATGCAAAGTGTGCATGCCTGTTTGGCTGGCCCAACACAGCCGGCCAAGCAGACATGCACACTTTATAGTGCACATACCCCTCCTCTCGCCCCCTCCCTCCAGCCCATAATCCAGTGGAGCGACGCTCCTCGGCCTTAGCAGAGGAGCCGCCCCTGTTGCAAACGTCTTCCAGTTTCCGTTTTACAATTGCAAGCAGTTCGCACATAATTGCCGGTATAAATGTGTTTGTTGAGGGCTTGGGTTTTCCTAGCTGTCAAGAAAGAGAAAATATGATTTGAATACTAAGAGAGTTGGATTGTTTCAGGGTGGGTGAGGCCAGTTCACAGGGAGAGTGGGGAAGGGTGCAGTTTGGAGACTGGTGTAGTGCAGATATTAACGTGCCTTTTTGGAAGAAATAATGGTCAAAGGTGGCAAGCAGGTTGATGAGGATTAAATGCTTGATTAATGTGAGGAATGAGTCAGTATGTTTTTAGTTGTTTAGGTTGGGTTCTCTTTAATGTTTAAGGGTGTGGACACTATGTAAACAAGCATTGGCAAAGTCAACAGGGCCCAGCTATGGATATCTATTGGCTTTGTCAATTTTTTAAGACGTTGCACAGCAGCACAATAAAGGGCTGAAAGCCCTTTATTGTGCACAATAGTGCCTTGCAAGTGGAAACACATGCATTGCATGCGTCACAGGCTTGATCTAAAGATGATGTATTAGTGAGGTGTAGTATTACTTACTGTATTAATAATAACTAATACACAGACATGTCCTACCAAGGCAGCCTTCTTCACTACAATCAGTCCACTATGATAGCCTCGCCTGAGTTGCTCCCTGAGGGAATAGAGTCTCAATGGACATAATGTAGTCAAAACAGTGCTGGTTAGGAAGAAATTCATAGGATTTAGGGCGCTCACAGAACGTCCATTAAAATCAAAACATTCCGTTCATGGCACGGTGCTACTGACAAGAGGATCTTCCCTCGTCCTCCAATGTCTCAAGGGAAACAAAACAGCAAAAAAACAGATGTCAGAGCACTCATGATATCAAATTAGAAGTAAGTTCAAATGTCCAATCTCCTTGGTGAAAGTACGACAAACTCGTGTTTGTCTCAGAGTCCAGTTTAATTCATAGTGTTCTATTGTGCTCCACAAGAACAGCCAACACGTGTTTCATCCTCTGAGAAGTTTCTCTCTTGAGGACTTCATCAGGGCTGAAAATAAATAATAATAATGTCTATATATGTTGTACAGAACTAAAATTAGAGCAGAAAATTGGGACAAATACACTTGAATATATTAGAGTGACAATGGTGCAATGAACAGAAATATAGATAATGTGACTTATGTGAAAACCAACAGACAAACAGATCAATTGATCTGTTTGTATATATTACATCTCATAATTCTAACAACACCAAGGGAAAACCCCCTGGTCGGTAAAATATTTTGTGTCACACCTCAGATATAATATAAAAGAGTCAAAGTGCCGAAGGTACATGTAGTAAAAAAGTGCACGTCACCATTGAATAACCAAAAGCTTGATAAAATTCCAGGTGAGTATAGCCGAAAGGGACCCCGATTAGTGCGAAATAAGATAGTTAAGAATTGTAGATAGTACCAAAGATTGGAGCCAAGGAAAAAATCCTATATTAAACATCAATCAATTATGTATAATTAGGCTAGAGCATACCTTCATTATAATTGGATTAAGAAGTTGAGAAATACTCAATAATTAAGTGAAAAGTCTGAGAAGAGAAAAAGGGGAAAACACGCCATATCAGCCAAAGTCCCTAAGTGAGTAAGGGATATTTAACCATCATCAAGTGTTATTCCCTGAATAGAAAGGGACGAGATAACCTCCACTAACCTTAATGTCATATAATCAGTCCAAAACAATTCTTATAACAAGATAGTCTCCGTCTGTATCTAAGATGGAGTGAAGAACACATGAACAGTAATGTGATGAACCCCGTAGTATAGAGTTTCAAATGTCTTTGAAAAGATTTAAGAGTCGAAAACCCGAATGTCCTGGGGATGTCCAGAACCTGGACACTCGAACACTCACCTCTCGGTTGGTATCTAAATTCTATTTGGGTTCGGGAAACCGCCGCGTGGTCCGATACACTCTGCAGCGTTTCCGTATCTTAGAACAGCATTGTATCTGAGCGTCCAGGAAATGGACGTGGATTTAACGTCTGCCCGCGTTGAGTGTAAACATAGAGAAAGGGCTCCGACTATCTAGCCCGGGCGCCATATTGGAGTGTCTCTAATACTATGAGTTGAGACATAAGTCCTATCTAATAGTTAAATCGCTGGTCTATATATGTGAGAGCAAGAAGTAAGGAGCAAAGAAATCGGGCGCCATATTGAAATGTCTAGCCTAGTTTAAAAGGATAAAGTCCATTACCGTATATCTTCATATGGGTCTATATGTCTTTAGAGAGTGTCTAAATAAGTCGAAATAGGAGGTATAAGGGGTCAGAAGGAATCAGAGAGAAGTTCATATAGGTAACCATCTATGTAATTGTCCAAGAGATACATCAAAACGAGAAAATAATACTGTTGTGTGAGCACGACCAGTATAGAGTTATTCCTTGTGACAGTGACGCTATTAGGATCAGTACAGGAAGGGATAAGAAGATAAAAAATCGATATGCTGCCACAAAGGGGGGACGATAGTAACGTGCAACATTCGAAACACATGTGACCATGTGACAAATAAAGAGGCACAGTAGAGTCAAAACGACATTATATTGAGAATCGCAGTAATATTGTGTCCTCTATATTAATAATGAAATATAAACATTTTATGCTAAGTATCTAACGTACAATGCACGGTCCAAGTAATCGATATGCTGTCACAAAAGGGGGACGATGGTAACGTGCAACACTAGAATCACATGTAACCATGTAACATATAAGAAGGCAAAATAAAGTCAGAACGACATTATACTGAGAATCCCAATATTGTTGTGTCCTCCATATTAGTAGTGAAGTATAAATATTATATGTTAAGAGTCTAATGTACATAGCACGGTCCAAAAAATTGGAACTGTATAAGAGTCGACTATGAGTATGTTAAAAAGACATAGATAAAAGCCTCATACAGTACACGTAGTGATGAGTATCCAGTCAAAGCAAGTGATTGTAAGTATGATTCTGCATACAATACTGACAAGAAATAAGTAGAGGTGTATTACTAGTGGACTAACATTACTAATGCATTGGTTATGATGGTTCATAGGAAGGCCAAGTACATATTAGTCTAATCAGAGAATACATTTAAGGACAATAAATCAATCCCCTAAGTCGTATTCCATCTCAAAATTGGTGTTTAGGCCATCTTCCACAGCTCTGAGTTTTAAAATCCAATAACATTCCCTTTTTCTGAGCGCTAGCTCTCTGTTTCCTCCCCTAGGGTCTCTTTTAATGTAATCAAATCCAAAAAACTCGA
This sequence comes from Pleurodeles waltl, assembly GCF_031143425.1. Classification (NCBI taxonomy): domain Eukaryota; kingdom Metazoa; phylum Chordata; class Amphibia; order Caudata; family Salamandridae; genus Pleurodeles; species Pleurodeles waltl. The sequence goes on along the minus strand of NC_090440.1, from coordinate 582,308,886 downwards.
ATCCACAGTGGTTGTTGTGTTCAGGGCAATGTCGCATGTGGTTCACTATAGGGTATCTCCCATCGTCCTGTCTCAGGGCTCTGAAATGTTCACTTGCCCTGATTTTGAGTGGTCTGATAGTGCTGCCTATATAATACAGGCCACACTTGCAAATGATCATATATACAACAAAATTGCTGTCACATGTGATGTTGTAGTTAATGTTGTATGTCATACGAGTTGAGCTCATAAATGAGGTGATACCTGACTTTGCCCATCTGCACATGCCACAATGTCCGTATTTAAAAAAACCTTTATTGTGGTTGCTCAGCCAATTGCCGAGATTCTGTTTAGTGCGAAAGCTAGGGCATAGAATATTTTTGAGAGTTCTGCCCCTTCTAAACGTAAAAACCGGGGTTCTAGGGATCACTGTTCTCAGATTAGGATCAGCTCTGAGAATATCCCAATGTCTGTTCATACATTTCTTGAGGAGTGTCGCTGGCTTTGTATAGTTGACTATACATCTGATAGTATTGTCCCTAGGTCTAGATTTGTGACAAAGTGTGTCTGATCTCTGAAGACGTAATGCCCTGATACGGGCATTATTAATCACATTTGAAGAGTACCCTCGTGTTTTAAATCTGTGGCTCATATCCTTGATACATCTATCAAAGTCTTCTTCAAGGCTACAGTTGCGTCTAGCCCTTACCATCTCACCATAAGGTATTGAATTAATTTGGTGGATTGGATGTGCGCTATTGGCATGTAATATAGAGTTACAAGAGGTGCTTTTTCTATAAAGACGACTCTCTATTTTGTTGTTTTGGATGAACAATTCCACATCCAGGAAAGCAATTTTTGATATACTATGTTCGGATGTGAAATGAATATTGTAATCATTATTGTTAAGGTACAAAACAAATTCATTCAATTTCTGTAGATCACCTGTCCAGATCATCAGGCAATCGTCGATATATCTACCCCAATAGAGTATGTCCGACATCCAGGCACTACCCTCTTTGCTCCAGATTTTATTTAGCTCAAAAAGTCCCATAAAGAGATTTGCGTAAGCTGGCGAGAATTTAGACCCCATAGCGACACCTTGTCTCTGGCGGTACCATTCATTTTTGAATAAAAAAACATTGTCGTTTAAAATCAGATCCACCATATTGATTAACATAGTTGTGTGGTCATAAAGTCTCGCAGGTCTCCTGTAAAGAAAATGTCGCAGAGCTTCCTTCCCTTGTTCGTGGTTGATACTGGTGTATAACGAGGTAACATCTAGTGTAACTAAGATCATACCTGGTTCCCATATCATATCCGTTAGTAGGCTAAGTATGTGTTTGGTATCCTTAATGTAAGATGGTAAGTTAATTACAAATGGTTGTAAGAAAATGTCAACATACTCCGAAAGACGTTCTGTGGGACTTCCGATGCCTGATACAATGGGCCTACCTGGGGGGGATGTAGTGTTCTTATGTATTTTAGGCAGTATGTAAATACAGGGATTCCTGGGTCTGTGAACACGGAGGTACATGTATTCCTCTTCCTTGAGGAGAGATTGGTTTAGGCACTCTTGTAAAAATTTATTGATTTTGTTAGACAGTGCGGGTATAGGATCTGAGAGGATCTTCTCATAACAAGTAATGTCTCCTAATTGTCTAAAGATCTCCTGTTCATAATCTGAGGTGTTCATAATCACAATATTACCCCCTTTATCTGCCTCCTTTATGGTAATATCTTCGTTGCTACATAGTTGTTTCAGATTGCTCATTTCTGTTTGGCTCAGGTTACGGTGCCAGACACTTGTCCGAGTAGTATTCTTTAATTCTACCCTATTGAGGTCGCACCAAACCATCTTGAAGAAAGTGTCTATACAGTTGTCCTTCACAAGGGTTGGAGTCCAGGCAGATTTATTCCTTAGTCCACTAGGGAGTGTTTCTGATGGGATATCCAGATCTGTTAAGATCTGTGTTAAGGTAGTCGGATCTTGTTCGTAATTGGCAATAGACAGTAAAGTAGCCGTGTCTTGTATATCCTTAATGGATAGAGGGTGGCCCTCATTAAGGGCGTCTACTAGAGTATCTTTTTGTTTATAGTCTGGTTGGTTCATAAAGTGTTTTTTCAATTTCAGACGTCTAATGAATTTGTAAAAGTCAATTTTGGTACTCTGAAAGTCTCCAGCCTCACCTGGACAGAAACCCAGACCTTTGCTGAGAAGTGTTAAGTCATGATTAGAGAGTTCAAGATTGGAAAGGTTAATGATGTTAATGTCGTTGTTGACAGAGTTTCCTATTTCCCCCTGTTCCAAGAGCGTGTTTTCATTCCTTTCTTTAAATCTGTGTTGTCTGCCTCTCCCACCCCGTCTGGTTTTCCTGGATCTACCAGGCGTCGATTTGTCTCCCACTGTCCCTGTCGTATTCTCTGAACCTCTGTTAAAAAAGAGGGAGTACCTTGTTGTGTTGTTAAGTCATTTCTAGATGTATTTGAGCAACCGCTCATCTCGCTGTTATTAGTGGATACACTGTTTAGAGAGGATGAGGAGCCCGCTTCATAGTTCTGTGGGGATTCAATCCTTTTGATCAAGTGGTCATATTTGCGCGAGAATGTGAAAATCCTACCATTTTTATAGTCTGACTCATCTCGTCTGAGTTTACGTGCTTTTCTCTGTGCGACCTCATTCTGGTGTATATTTGTGATTTCATTTAGAATTTTATAATTTTTGGCCGTTGGTTCTTCCAAATTCATATTCTTGATATCTGTTTCCAATTTTTCAATCTCTATTTGGAGTTTAGTGACCTTCCTTTCTGAGTTTTCTATCAGGATATTCATAAGTCTGAATGAACTTGACACTAATTCTTGTTCCCAATTGTCCAGGAGATCCGGATCAAGGTCATCAAAAGTGGGAAAGATGTGTGACCTCAGCCCCCTTGGTATCCTGTTCAGTTTAATATATTGTTTTAAGGTGGCCCCATCCCACCATTTCGACACCTCCTGTTTCTTTAATTTCTCTAATTTAAAGAATTTATCACGTAACCCCATTTTGTTGTGTGAGGTATTTGTTCCTTGTGGTTGAAGTATAGTCCCTGTCTGCTCTAGGTTCCCAAAGATGTCTGCTGCTAATTTGTCACGGTCCATAACTGAAATATAGGGTACAAGGTAAGTAATATACAATAAATTATTGAATAAATGGGTCTGGAGCAGCACCCCTATGTAACACAATGTAGTCAAAACAGTGCTGGTTAGGAAGAAATTCATAGGATTTAGGGCGCTCACAGAACGTCCATTAAAATCAAAACATTCCGTTCATGGCACGGTGCTACTGACAAGAGGATCTTCCCTCGTCCTCCAATGTCTCAAGGGAAACAAAACAGCAAAAAAACAGATGTCAGAGCACTCATGATATCAAATTAGAAGTAAGTTCAAATGTCCAATCTCCTTGGTGAAAGTACGACAAACTCGTGTTTGTCTCAGAGTCCAGTTTAATTCATAGTGTTCTATTGTGCTCCACAAGAACAGCCAACACGTGTTTCATCCTCTGAGAAGTTTCTCTCTTGAGGACTTCATCAGGGCTGAAAATAAATAATAATAATGTCTATATATGTTGTACAGAACTAAAATTAGAGCAGAAAATTGGGACAAATACACTTGAATATATTAGAGTGACAATGGTGCAATGAACAGAAATATAGATAATGTGACTTATGTGAAAACCAACAGACAAACAGATCAATTGATCTGTTTGTATATATTACATCTCATAATTCTAACAACACCAAGGGAAAACCCCCTGGTCGGTAAAATATTTTGTGTCACACCTCAGATATAATATAAAAGAGTCAAAGTGCCGAAGGTACATGTAGTAAAAAAGTGCACGTCACCATTGAATAACCAAAAGCTTGATAAAATTCCAGGTGAGTATAGCCGAAAGGGACCCCGATTAGTGCGAAATAAGATAGTTAAGAATTGTAGATAGTACCAAAGATTGGAGCCAAGGAAAAAATCCTATATTAAACAACAATCAATTATGTATAATTAGGCTAGAGCATACCTTCATTATAATTGGATTAAGAAGTTGAGAAATACTCAATAATTAAGTGAAAAGTCTGAGAAGAGAAAAAGGGGAAAACACGCCATATCAGCCAAAGTCCCTAAGTGAGTAAGGGATATTTAACCATCATCAAGTGTTATTCCCTGAATAGAAAGGGACGAGATAACCTCCACTAACCTTAATGTCATATAATCAGTCCAAAACAATTCTTATAACAAGATAGTCTCCGTCTGTATCTAAGATGGAGTGAAGAACACATGAACAGTAATGTGATCAACCCCGTAGTATAGAGTTTCAAATGTCTTTGAAAAGATTTAAGAGTCGAAAACCCGAATGTCCTGGGGATGTCCAGAACCTGGACACTCGAACACTCACCTCTCGGTTGGTATCTAAATTCTATTTGGGTTCGGGAAACCGCCGCGTGGTCCGATACACTCTGCAGCGTTTCCGTATCTTAGAACAGCATTGTATCTGAGCGTCCAGGAAATGGACGTGGATTTAACGTCTGCCCGCGTTGAGTGTAAACATAGAGAAAGGGCTCCGACTATCTAGCCCGGGCGCCATATTGGAGTGTCTCTAATACTATGAGTTGAGACATAAGTCCTATCTAATAGTTAAATCGCTGGTCTATATATGTGAGAGCAAGAAGTAAGGAGCAAAGAAATCGGGCGCCATATTGAAATGTCTAGCCTAGTTTAAAAGGATAAAGTCCATTACCGTATATCTTCATATGGGTCTATATGTCTTTAGAGAGTGTCTAAATAAGTCGAAATAGGAGGTATAAGGGGTCAGAAGGAATCAGAGAGAAGTTCATATAGGTAACCATCTATGTAATTGTCCAAGAGATACATCAAAACGAGAAAATAATACTGTTGTGTGAGCACGACCAGTATAGAGTTATTCCTTGTGACAGTGACGCTATTAGGATCAGTACAGGAAGGGATAAGAAGATAAAAAATCGATATGCTGCCACAAAGGGGGGACGATAGTAACGTGCAACATTCGAAACACATGTGACCATGTGACAAATAAAGAGGCACAGTAGAGTCAAAACGACATTATATTGAGAATCGCAGTAATATTGTGTCCTCTATATTAATAATGAAATATAAACATTTTATGCTAAGTATCTAACGTACAATGCACGGTCCAAGTAATCGATATGCTGTCACAAAAGGGGGACGATGGTAACGTGCAACACTAGAATCACATGTAACCATGTAACATATAAGAAGGCAAAATAAAGTCAGAACGACATTATACTGAGAATCCCAATATTGTTGTGTCCTCCATATTAGTAGTGAAGTATAAATATTATATGTTAAGAGTCTAATGTACATAGCACGGTCCAAAAAATTGGAACTGTATAAGAGTCGACTATGAGTATGTTAAAAAGACATAGATAAAAGCCTCATACAGTACACGTAGTGATGAGTATCCAGTCAAAGCAAGTGATTGTAAGTATGATTCTGCATACAATACTGACAAGAAATAAGTAGAGGTGTATTACTAGTGGACTAACATTACTAATGCATTGGTTATGATGGTTCATAGGAAGGCCAAGTACATATTAGTCTAATCAGAGAATACATTTAAGGACAATAAATCAATCCCCTAAGTAGTATTCCATCTCAAAATTGGTGTTTAGGCCATCTTCCACAGCTCTGAGTTTTAAAATCCAATAACATTCCCTTTTTCTGAGCGCTAGCTCTCTGTTTCCTCCCCTAGGGTCTCTTTTAATGTAATCAAATCCAAAAAACTCGAATCCACAGTGGTTGTTGTGTTCAGGGCAATGTCGCATGTGGTTCACTATAGGGTATCTCCCATCGTCCTGTCTCAGGGCTCTGAAATGTTCACTTGCCCTGATTTTGAGTGGTCTGATAGTGCTGCCTATATAATACAGGCCACACTTGCAAATGATCATATATACAACAAAATTGCTGTCACATGTGATGTTGTAGTTAATGTTGTATGTCATACGAGTTGAGCTCATAAATGAGGTGATACCTGACTTTGCCCATCTGCACATGCCACAATGTCCGCATTTAAAAAAACCTTTATTGTGGTTGCTCAGCCAATTGCCGAGATTCTGTTTAGTGCGAAAGCTAGGGCATAGAATATTTTTGAGAGTTCTGCCCCTTCTAAACGTAAAAACCGGGGTTCTAGGGATCACTGTTCTCAGATTAGGATCAGCTCTGAGAATATCCCAATGTCTGTTCATACATTTCTTGAGGAGTGTCGCTGGCTTTGTATAGTTGACTATACATCTGATAGTATTGTCCCTAGGTCTAGATTTGTGACAAAGTGTGTCTGATCTCTGAAGACGTAATGCCCTGATACGGGCATTATTAATCACATTTGAAGAGTACCCTCGTGTTTTAAATCTGTGGCTCATATCCTTGATACATCTATCAAAGTCTTCTTCAAGGCTACAGTTGCGTCTAGCCCTTACCATCTCACCATAAGGTATTGAATTAATTTGGTGGATTGGATGTGCGCTATTGGCATGTAATATAGAGTTACAAGAGGTGCTTTTTCTATAAAGACGACTCTCTATTTTGTTGTTTTGGATGAACAATTCCACATCCAGGAAAGCAATTTTTGATATACTATGTTCGGATGTGAAATGAATATTGTAATCATTATTGTTAAGGTACAAAACAAATTCATTCAATTTCTGTAGATCACCTGTCCAGATCATCAGGCAATCGTCGATATATCTACCCCAATAGAGTATGTCCGACATCCAGGCACTACCCTCTTTGCTCCAGATTTTATTTAGCTCAAAAAGTCCCATAAAGAGATTTGCGTAAGCTGGCGAGAATTTAGACCCCATAGCGACACCTTGTCTCTGGCGGTACCATTCATTTTTGAATAAAAAAACATTGTCGTTTAAAATCAGATCCACCATATTGATTAACATAGTTGTGTGGTCATAAAGTCTCGCAGGTCTCCTGTAAAGAAAATGTCGCAGAGCTTCCTTCCCTTGTTCGTGGTTGATACTGGTGTATAACGAGGTAACATCTAGTGTAACTAAGATCATACCTGGTTCCCATATCATATCCGTTAGTAGGCTAAGTATGTGTTTGGTATCCTTAATGTAAGATGGTAAGTTAATTACAAATGGTTGTAAGAAAATGTCAACATACTCCGAAAGACGTTCTGTGGGACTTCCGATGCCTGATACAATGGGCCTACCTGGGGGGGATGTAGTGTTCTTATGTATTTTAGGCAGTATGTAAATACAGGGATTCCTGGGTCTGTGAACACGGAGGTACATGTATTCCTCTTCCTTGAGGAGAGATTGGTTTAGGCACTCTTGTAAAAATTTATTGATTTTGTTAGACAGTGCGGGTATAGGATCTGAGAGGATCTTCTCATAACAAGTAATGTCTCCTAATTGTCTAAAGATCTCCTGTTCATAATCTGAGGTGTTCATAATCACAATATTACCCCCTTTATCTGCCTCCTTTATGGTAATATCTTCGTTGCTACATAGTTGTTTCAGATTGCTCATTTCTGTTTGGCTCAGGTTACGGTGCCAGACACTTGTCCGAGTAGTATTCTTTAATTCTACCCTATTGAGGTCGCACCAAACCATCTTGAAGAAAGTGTCTATACAGTTGTCCTTCACAAGGGTTGGAGTCCAGGCAGATTTATTCCTTAGTCCACTAGGGAGTGTTTCTGATGGGATATCCAGATCTGTTAAGATCTGTGTTAAGGTAGTCGGATCTTGTTCGTAATTGGCAATAGACAGTAAAGTAGCCGTGTCTTGTATATCCTTAATGGATAGAGGGTGGCCCTCATTAAGGGCGTCTACTAGAGTATCTTTTTGTTTATAGTCTGGTTGGTTCATAAAGTGTTTTTTCAATTTCAGACGTCTAATGAATTTGTAAAAGTCAATTTTGGTACTCTGAAAGTCTCCAGCCTCACCTGGACAGAAACCCAGACCTTTGCTGAGAAGTGTTAAGTCATGATTAGAGAGTTCAAGATTGGAAAGGTTAATGATGTTAATGTCGTTGTTGACAGAGTTTCCTATTTCCCCCTGTTCCAAGAGCGTGTTTTCATTCCTTTCTTTAAATCTGTGTTGTCTGCCTCTCCCACCCCGTCTGGTTTTCCTGGATCTACCAGGCGTCGATTTGTCTCCCACTGTCCCTGTCGTATTCTCTGAACCTCTGTTAAAAAAGAGGGAGTACCTTGTTGTGTTGTTAAGTCATTTCTAGATGTATTTGAGCAACCGCTCATCTCGCTGTTATTAGTGGATACACTGTTTAGAGAGGATGAGGAGCCCGCTTCATAGTTCTGTGGGGATTCAATCCTTTTGATCAAGTGGTCATATTTGCGCGAGAATGTGAAAATCCTACCATTTTTATAGTCTGACTCATCTCGTCTGAGTTTACGTGCTTTTCTCTGTGCGACCTCATTCTGGTGTATATTTGTGATTTCATTTAGAATTTTATAATTTTTGGCCGTTGGTTCTTCCAAATTCATATTCTTGATATCTGTTTCCAATTTTTCAATCTCTATTTGGAGTTTAGTGACCTTCCTTTCTGAGTTTTCTATCAGGATATTCATAAGTCTGAATGAACTTGACACTAATTCTTGTTCCCAATTGTCCAGGAGATCCGGATCAAGGTCATCAAAAGTGGGAAAGATGTGTGACCTCAGCCCCCTTGGTATCCTGTTCAGTTTAATATATTGTTTTAAGGTGGCCCCATCCCACCATTTCGACACCTCCTGTTTCTTTAATTTCTCTAATTTAAAGAATTTATCACGTAACCCCATTTTGTTGTGTGAGGTATTTGTTCCTTGTGGTTGAAGTATAGTCCCTGTCTGCTCTAGGTTCCCAAAGATGTCTGCTGCTAATTTGTCACGGTCCATAACTGAAATATAGGGTACAAGGTAAGTAATATACAATAAATTATTGAATAAATGGGTCTGGAGCAGCACCCCTATGTAACACAATGTAGTCAAAACAGTGCTGGTTAGGAAGAAATTCATAGGATTTAGGGCGCTCACAGAACGTCCATTAAAATCAAAACATTCCGTTCATGGCACGGTGCTACTGACAAGAGGATCTTCCCTCGTCCTCCAATGTCTCAAGGGAAACAAAACAGCAAAAAAACAGATGTCAGAGCACTCATGATATCAAATTAGAAGTAAGTTCAAATGTCCAATCTCCTTGGTGAAAGTACGACAAACTCGTGTTTGTCTCAGAGTCCAGTTTAATTCATAGTGTTCTATTGTGCTCCACAAGAACAGCCAACACGTGTTTCATCCTCTGAGAAGTTTCTCTCTTGAGGACTTCATCAGGGCTGAAAATAAATAATAATAATGTCTATATATGTTGTACAGAACTAAAATTAGAGCAGAAAATTGGGACAAATACACTTGAATATATTAGAGTGACAATGGTGCAATGAACAGAAATATAGATAATGTGACTTATGTGAAAACCAACAGACAAACAGATCAATTGATCTGTTTGTATATATTACATCTCATAATTCTAACAACACCAAGGGAAAACCCCCTGGTCGGTAAAATATTTTGTGTCACACCTCAGATATAATATAAAAGAGTCAAAGTGCCGAAGGTACATGTAGTAAAAAAGTGCACGTCACCATTGAATAACCAAAAGCTTGATAAAATTCCAGGTGAGTATAGCCGAAAGGGACCCCGATTAGTGCGAAATAAGATAGTTAAGAATTGTAGATAGTACCAAAGATTGGAGCCAAGGAAAAAATCCTATATTAAACATCAATCAATTATGTATAATTAGGCTAGAGCATACCTTCATTATAATTGGATTAAGAAGTTGAGAAATACTCAATAATTAAGTGAAAAGTCTGAGAAGAGAAAAAGGGGAAAACACGCCATATCAGCCAAAGTCCCTAAGTGAGTAAGGGATATTTAACCATCATCAAGTGTTATTCCCTGAATAGAAAGGGACGAGATAACCTCCACTAACCTTAATGTCATATAATCAGTCCAAAACAATTCTTATAACAAGATAGTCTCCGTCTGTATCTAAGATGGAGTGAAGAACACATGAACAGTAATGTGATCAACCCCGTAGTATAGAGTTTCAAATGTCTTTGAAAAGATTTAAGAGTCGAAAACCCGAATGTCCTGGGGATGTCCAGAACCTGGACACTCGAACACTCACCTCTCGGTTGGTATCTAAATTCTATTTGGGTTCGGGAAACCGCCGCGTGGTCCGATACACTCTGCAGCGTTTCCGTATCTTAGAACAGCATTGTATCTGAGCGTCCAGGAAATGGACGTGGATTTAACGTCTGCCCGCGTTGAGTGTAAACATAGAGAAAGGGCTCCGACTATCTAGCCCGGGCGCCATATTGGAGTGTCTCTAATACTATGAGTTGAGACATAAGTCCTATCTAATAGTTAAATCGCTGGTCTATATATGTGAGAGCAAGAAGTAAGGAGCAAAGAAATCGGGCGCCATATTGAAATGTCTAGCCTAGTTTAAAAGGATAAAGTCCATTACCGTATATCTTCATATGGGTCTATATGTCTTTAGAGAGTGTCTAAATAAGTCGAAATAGGAGGTATGAGGGGTCAGAAGGAATCAGAGAGAAGTTCATATAGGTAACCATCTATGTAATTGTCCAAGAGATACATCAAAACGAGAAAATAATACTGTTGTGTGAGCACGACCAGTATAGAGTTATTCCTTGTGACAGTGACGCTATTAGGATCAGTACAGGAAGGGATAAGAAGATAAAAATAATATAGGATTTTTTCCTTGGCTCCAATCTTTGGTACTATCTACAATTCTTAACTATCTTATTTCGCACTAATCGGGGTCCCTTTCGGCTATACTCACCTGGAATTTTATCAAGCTTTTGGTTATTCAATGGTGACGTGCACTTTTTTACTACATGTACCTTCGGCACTTTGACTCTTTTATATTATATCTGAGGTGTGACACAAAATATTTTACCGACCAGGGGGTTTTCCCTTGGTGTTGTTAGAATTATGAGATGTAATATATACAAACAGATCAATTGATCTGTTTGTCTGTTGGTTTTCACATAAGTCACATTATCTATATTTCTGTTCATTGCACCATTGTCACTCTAATATATTCAAGTGTATTTGTCCCAATTTTCTGCTCTAATTTTAGTTCTGTACAACATATATAGACATTATTATTATTTATTTTCAGCCCTGATGAAGTCCTCAAGAGAGAAACTTCTCAGAGGATGAAACACGTGTTGGCTGTTCTTGTGGAGCACAATAGAACACTATGAATTAAACTGGACTCTGAGACAAACACGAGTTTGTCGTACTTTCACCAAGGAGATTGGACATTTGAACTTACTTCTAATTTGATATCATGAGTGCTCTGACATCTGTTTTTTTGCTGTTTTGTTTCCCTTGAGACATTGGAGGACGAGGGAAGATCCTCTTGTCAGTAGCACCGTGCCATGAACGGAATGTTTTGATTTTAATGGACGTTCTGTGAGCGCCCTAAATCCTATGAATTTCTTCCTAACCAGCACTGTTTTGACTACATTGTGTTACATAGGGGTGCTGCTCCAGACCCATTTATTCAATAATTTATTGTATATTACTTACCTTGTACCCTATATTTCAGTTATGGACCGTGACAAATTAGCAGCAGACATCTTTGGGAACCTAGAGCAGACAGGGACTATACTTCAACCACAAGGAACAAATACCTCACACAACAAAATGGGGTTACGTGATAAATTCTTTAAATTAGAGAAATTAAAGAAACAGGAGGTGTCGAAATGGTGGGATGGGGCCACCTTAAAACAATATATTAAACTGAACAGGATACCAAGGGGGCTGAGGTCACACATCTTTCCCACTTTTGATGACCTTGATCCGGATCTCCTGGACAATTGGGAACAAGAATTAGTGTCAAGTTCATTCAGACTTATGAATATCCTGATAGAAAACTCAGAAAGGAAGGTCACTAAACTCCAAATAGAGATTGAAAAATTGGAAACAGATATCAAGAATATGAATTTGGAAGAACCAACGGCCAAAAATTATAAAATTCTAAATGAAATCACAAATATACACCAGAATGAGGTCGCACAGAGAAAAGCACGTAAACTCAGACGAGATGAGTCAGACTATAAAAATGGTAGGATTTTCACATTCTCGCGCAAATATGACCACTTGATCAAAAGGATTGAATCCCCACAGAACTATGAAGCGGGCTCCTCATCCTCTCTAAACAGTGTATCCACTAATAACAGCGAGATGAGCGGTTGCTCAAATACATCTAGAAATGACTTAACAACACAACAAGGTACTCCCTCTTTTTTAACAGAGGTTCAGAGAATACGACAGGGACAGTGGGAGACAAATCGACGCCTGGTAGATCCAGGAAAACCAGACGGGGTGGGAGAGGCAGACAACACAGATTTAAAGAAAGGAATGAAAACACGCTCTTGGAACAGGGGGAAATAGGAAACTCTGTCAACAACGACATTAACATCATTAACCTTTCCAATCTTGAACTCTCTAATCATGACTTAACACTTCTCAGCAAAGGTCTGGGTTTCTGTCCAGGTGAGGCTGGAGACTTTCAGAGTACCAAAATTGACTTTTACAAATTCATTAGACGTCTGAAATTGAAAAAACACTTTATGAACCAACCAGACTATAAACAAAAAGATACTCTAGTAGACGCCCTTAATGAGGGCCACCCTCTATCCATTAAGGATATACAAGACACGGCTACTTTACTGTCTATTGCCAATTACGAACAAGATCCGACTACCTTAACACAGATCTTAACAGATCTGGATATCCCATCAGAAACACTCCCTAGTGGACTAAGGAATAAATCTGCCTGGACTCCAACCCTTGTGAAGGACAACTGTATAGACACTCTCTTCAAGATGGTTTGGTGCTACCTCAATAGGGTAGAATTAAAGAATACTACTCGGACAAGTGTCTGGCACCGTAACCTGAGCCAAACAGAAATGAGCAATCTGAAACAACTATGTAGCAACGAAGATATTACCATAAAGGAGGCAGATAAAGGGGGTAATATTGTGATTATGAACACCTCAGATTATGAACAGGAGATCTTTAGACAATTAGGAGACATTACTTGTTATGAGAAGATCCTCTCAGATCCTATACCCGCACTGTCTAACAAAATCAATAAATTTTTACAAGAGTGCCTAAACCAATCTCTCCTCAAGGAAGAGGAATACATGTACCTCCGTGTTCACAGACCCAGGAATCCCTGTATTTACATACTGCCTAAAATACATAAGAACACTACATCCCCCCCAGGTAGGCCCATTGTATCAGGCATCGGAAGTCCCACAGAACGTCTTTCGGAGTATGTTGACATTTTCTTACAACCATTTGTAATTAACTTACCATCTTACATTAAGGATACCAAACACATACTTAGCCTACTAACGGATATGATATGGGAACCAGGTATGATCTTAGTTACACTAGATGTTACCTCGTTATACACCAGTATCAACCACGAACAAGGGAAGGAAGCTCTGCGACATTTTCTTTACAGGAGACCTGCGAGACTTTATGACCACACAACTATGTTAATCAATATGGTGGATCTGATTTTAAACGACAATGTTTTTTTATTCAAAAATGAATGGTACCGCCAGAGACAAGGTGTCGCTATGGGGTCTAAATTCTCGCCAGCTTACGCAAATCTCTTTATGGGACTTTTTGAGCTAAATAAAATCTGGAGCAAAGAGGGTAGTGCCTGGATGTCGGACATACTCTATTGGGGTAGATATATCGACGATTGCCTGATGATCTGGACAGGTGATCTACAGAAATTGAATGAATTTGTTTTGTACCTTAACAATAATGATTACAATATTCATTTCACATCCGAACATAGTATATCAAAAATTGCTTTCCTGGATGTGGAATTGTTCATCCAAAACAACAAAATAGAGAGTCGTCTTTATAGAAAAAGCACCTCTTGTAACTCTATATTACATGCCAATAGCGCACATCCAATCCACCAAATTAATTCAATACCTTATGGTGAGATGGTAAGGGCTAGACGCAACTGTAGCCTTGAAGAAGACTTTGATAGATGTATCAAGGATATGAGCCACAGATTTAAAACACAAGGGTACTCTTCAAATGTGATTAATAATGCCCGTATCAGGGCATTACGTCTTCAGAGATCAGACACACTTTGTCACAAATCTAGACCTAGGGACAATACTATCAGATGTATAGTCAACTATACAAAGCCAGCGACACTCCTCAAGAAATGTATGAACAGACATTGGGATATTCTCAGAGCTGATCCTAATCTGAGAACAGTGATCCCTAGAACCCCGGTTTTTACGTTTAGAAGGGGCAGAACTCTCAAAAATATTCTATGCCCTAGCTTTCGCACTAAACAGAATCTCGGCAATTGGCTGAGCAACCACAATAAAGGTTTTTTTAAATGCGGACATTGTGGCATGTGCAGATGGGCAAAGTCAGGTATCACCTCATTTATGAGCTCAACTCGTATGACATACAACATTAACTACAACATCACATGTGACAGCAATTTTGTTGTATATATGATCATTTGCAAGTGTGGCCTGTATTATATAGGCAGCACTATCAGACCACTCAAAATCAGGGCAAGTGAACATTTCAGAGCCCTGAGACAGGACGATGGGAGATACCCTATAGTGAACCACATGCGACATTGCCCTGAACACAACAACCACTGTGGATTCGAGTTTTTTGGATTTGATTACATTAAAAGAGACCCTAGGGGAGGAAACAGAGAGCTAGCGCTCAGAAAAAGGGAATGTTATTGGATTTTAAAACTCAGAGCTGTGGAAGATGGCCTAAACACCAATTTTGAGATGGAATACTACTTAGGGGATTGATTTATTGTCCTTAAATGTATTCTCTGATTAGACTAATATGTACTTGGCCTTCCTATGAACCATCATAACCAATGCATTAGTAATGTTAGTCCACTAGTAATACACCTCTACTTATTTCTTGTCAGTATTGTATGCAGAATCATACTTACAATCACTTGCTTTGACTGGATACTCATCACTACGTGTACTGTATGAGGCTTTTATCTATGTCTTTTTAACATACTCATAGTCGACTCTTATACAGTTCCAATTTTTTGGACCGTGCTATGTACATTAGACTCTTAACATATAATATTTATACTTCACTACTAATATGGAGGACACAACAATATTGGGATTCTCAGTATAATGTCGTTCTGACTTTATTTTGCCTTCTTATATGTTACATGGTTACATGTGATTCTAGTGTTGCACGTTACCATCGTCCCCCTTTTGTGACAGCATATCGATTACTTGGACCGTGCATTGTACGTTAGATACTTAGCATAAAATGTTTATATTTCATTATTAATATAGAGGACACAATATTACTGCGATTCTCAATATAATGTCGTTTTGACTCTACTGTGCCTCTTTATTTGTCACATGGTCACATGTGTTTCGAATGTTGCACGTTACTATCGTCCCCCCTTTGTGGCAGCATATCGATTTTTTATCTTCTTATCCCTTCCTGTACTGATCCTAATAGCGTCACTGTCACAAGGAATAACTCTATACTGGTCGTGCTCACACAACAGTATTATTTTCTCGTTTTGATGTATCTCTTGGACAATTACATAGATGGTTACCTATATGAACTTCTCTCTGATTCCTTCTGACCCCTTATACCTCCTATTTCGACTTATTTAGACACTCTCTAAAGACATATAGACCCATATGAAGATATACGGTAATGGACTTTATCCTTTTAAACTAGGCTAGACATTTCAATATGGCGCCCGATTTCTTTGCTCCTTACTTCTTGCTCTCACATATATAGACCAGCGATTTAACTATTAGATAGGACTTATGTCTCAACTCATAGTATTAGAGACACTCCAATATGGCGCCCGGGCTAGATAGTCGGAGCCCTTTCTCTATGTTTACACTCAACGCGGGCAGACGTTAAATCCACGTCCATTTCCTGGACGCTCAGATACAATGCTGTTCTAAGATACGGAAACGCTGCAGAGTGTATCGGACCACGCGGCGGTTTCCCGAACCCAAATAGAATTTAGATACCAACCGAGAGGTGAGTGTTCGAGTGTCCAGGTTCTGGACATCCCCAGGACATTCGGGTTTTCGACTCTTAAATCTTTTCAAAGACATTTGAAACTCTATACTACGGGGTTGATCACATTACTGTTCATGTGTTCTTCACTCCATCTTAGATACAGACGGAGACTATCTTGTTATAAGAATTGTTTTGGACTGATTATATGACATTAAGGTTAGTGGAGGTTATCTCGTCCCTTTCTATTCAGGGAATAACACTTGATGATGGTTAAATATCCCTTACTCACTTAGGGACTTTGGCTGATATGGCGTGTTTTCCCCTTTTTCTCTTCTCAGACTTTTCACTTAATTATTGAGTATTTCTCAACTTCTTAATCCAATTATAATGAAGGTATGCTCTAGCCTAATTATACATAATTGATTGATGTTTAATATAGGATTTTTTCCTTGGCTCCAATCTTTGGTACTATCTACAATTCTTAACTATCTTATTTCGCACTAATCGGGGTCCCTTTCGGCTATACTCACCTGGAATTTTATCAAGCTTTTGGTTATTCAATGGTGACGTGCACTTTTTTACTACATGTACCTTCGGCACTTTGACTCTTTTATATTATATCTGAGGTGTGACACAAAATATTTTACCGACCAGGGGGTTTTCCCTTGGTGTTGTTAGAATTATGAGATGTAATATATACAAACAGATCAATTGATCTGTTTGTCTGTTGGTTTTCACATAAGTCACATTATCTATATTTCTGTTCATTGCACCATTGTCACTCTAATATATTCAAGTGTATTTGTCCCAATTTTCTGCTCTAATTTTAGTTCTGTACAACATATATAGACATTATTATTATTTATTTTCAGCCCTGATGAAGTCCTCAAGAGAGAAACTTCTCAGAGGATGAAACACGTGTTGGCTGTTCTTGTGGAGCACAATAGAACACTATGAATTAAACTGGACTCTGAGACAAACACGAGTTTGTCGTACTTTCACCAAGGAGATTGGACATTTGAACTTACTTCTAATTTGATATCATGAGTGCTCTGACATCTGTTTTTTTCTCAATGGACATCTCCTCCTGGGTTTTTCAGGCATGTGGTGCCCACCACCTAGCGACAGACACAGTTAGGATAGTAAGGGTTGAGGTCTTAGGGAATTTTAAGCGAATGTAGATTAGGCATCGACTTCTGCTGCCAATATCCATCACTCTTTGGGACGGTTAGTCAAGGTTTTCAAAAGTTAGCAGGATTGCTAAAACTGAAATCAGGTTATTAATTTTAAGAGTTGGAAATAAAGGAGTCAGGTATCACTATCAGCAGAGAAAAGCAACATGGTTAATGGTAGGTGGCAATGTGGTATACAGCTATTATCATGCATCTTTTTCCACACAGCATGTTGCCACACTAAGTACCACACATACGAGTACCTTTACCACACAGTACATTACGACCCTGGTAAGTAACATAACATAATTTTTAATGTTATTTAAAAAGAAAGATTGGAAAAAAGGTAAGTATGGGTTAAGGGAGATAAGGACGATTTTAGGATTTAGGAGTGGGTTGAGGTAAAAGAAGGTAAGGGTAAATTTAGGTTTTAGGGTTGGGTAGAGGTAAAGGAAGGTATCGATAATTTTAGGAGTAAGTAGTGGGTTGAGGTAAAGGGAGTAGTGGGTAATTTTACAGCTTAGGGGAAGGTAGAGGTCAAGAGAGGTAAGGGTAATTTTAGGGTTAAGAAGAGGATAGAGGTAAAGGGAGCTAAGGTTACATTTAGTATTTAGGGGTGGGTAGAGGTAAAGAAAGACTACAATCTGAACCATTGGATGGAATTATTAGGCAGAAAGCTAGCTTTCGGTGCGCAGATTGTGCTTTCACCTATTTGGTGCAAATCCATCCAGTAGTTCTGGAGCTATTAAAGGGAAAATACATTTGTATATCTCTTGCCGCAACACCTTCCCGAATAATGACAAGCTTGTGCAGGGAAATGCACAGCTCTGATTGGCAGCCAACACTTAACTCTGATGCTTGGGTCCCACAGGGATCCCGCCAGAGCTAAAAAGCATTTTTTTGTTTTAAATTCTCACTGCAATCTGGGGGGAAAAACAAGCGGGAGCTCCCATGATTGCTTTACATAGAGACCCATGGTGGGCCAGGCCCAGGGTCATTGCCTTTTTAATGTGGGAGTTGCCACCTGGCTCCTCCTGCTGCTCCAGGGACCGACACCTCTCCAGGGCTACAAAAACTAGGTTTGCATGGGGCCACCCAGCCCCCGCAGCCCGGGGAGAGCCACCTCCCCTGAGCTTCACACAAACATGATGCGGGGGTGCCCCCTCACAGCCACACGGACCACCACCTCCCCAGGGCTTTACAGAACTATGATGCGGGGGCCGGGCAGCCCCACCCGCAGCCCTGGGGACCACCACCTTTTCAGGGATATAGTAAAAAGAATGAAGGAAGTCCATTGCAGACCCGAAGCCTCTGGGACCACCACAACCCCGGGGCTGTGTAACATTGGAGGGGGGCTCCTTTGAAGAGCCAATGATGGCCCTGGGGACTACCATCCCCCTGATACAGCTCTGGCTATGCCCCGGGATGCCCACCCCCAGGACTTAGCTGTTTGCTTTTGCTTGTTGGGAGCTGAAAGTTCCCACAAAGCAAAAGCACACAAAGTCTGCTTTCTGACAGCGGGAGCTGTCAAACAGCTCCCCTGTCAGAAAGCAGAGTTCTTATCTGTCTTCCCTGCACGCAAATAGGCATGCAGGGAAACAGAAGAAAACATTGCTCCCACAAGCAGTGAGCTTCTATTTAAAGCAGCTCTCTGATTCTGGGAGCAATGCCGGCTCCTGCAGGGCGCGGGAGCCAGCTAGGACAACAGGGGCCTTCAGGTTCTCCCAATGGTCCTGCCACATTCTCTCTCTCTCTCTTCCTTCCCAAAATGAGATGGTAGAGAGAGAGGGATTGCCATTACAATGGTCTCTCCATACAATGACTTCAAAGAGTAAGACTAGCAAGATGTATGGTACAAATCTTATAGTTACATTTGGATGCAGAGCATAACAGAGTCATTGCTGGTCAATGGTCAAGTTATTGTACTGTCACTCAGTAGACTGAAGGTTCAAATGTTAGTATCGCTTGGCAGTGTGTTTGTTTATTTACTAGTGTTTGGACTGTGAAACCTTCCTAGTAATAGAACATTCACATTTCTTTCCTCTCACATGTGTGGGTTGCATGTCATAGGTATGTCTGGAAACAGTGCATCACGGAGTCACCTGTGGCCTAATGTTTAAGGTCACAGACCCTCACACTGACAGTTGAGAATTCTACTCCAGGTGTGTCTGTGTTCATTTCCCTCCTTTAATTTCATTCAAACTTCAAATATTTAAGGTTCATAATGAAGGGTGTTCTCACTCTTTTTAGTTGACAAATATATTTTTCTTTTCAATTTGCCCAGAAATATCTTATTCTAAGTATATCATCCATCAAAACCTAAATATTCTCTCCCTCTCACTTTCTTTCTCTCTCTCTCACTCACTCTCTCTTTCAATTTCTTTCTCCCACTCACACACCCACTCAGACCCTTACACACCCACTCACAGACCCACTCAGACCCTGATGCACCCACTTACTGCCCCAGTCAGACCCTCACACATCAATCAGAGACCCACTAAGACACTCATGCACCCACTCACAGACCCACTTAGACTCTCACACACCCATGCACAGACACACTGACTCCCTCATTCACCCACTCACAAAGCTGCGCAGACACTGACCAACCCACTAAGACACTGATGCACGCACTCTCACACCCAGACAGAGACTCTCACAGCCACTCTCACCCCCAGATACACCCTCTCACACCTACTCTCACAACCAGAAGGACAGGCTGTGGCCATTTCCCACCATGTGCGGCCAAAGGGTTGTGTGCAGCAAAGGGTTCGGTGGTAAGGGGTGTTGGCCACAGAGTCTGCCTGCATGCCAGGCCTTGCAGGCAACCACTGCAATGCACAAGCAAAGGCTATGCATGGTATAAGGTTTGGTGCTTATAGGAGGATGGTCTTAGGGCCAGCCTGCAGGCCAGGCCCTGTGGCCAACTGCCGCCGTGCAGGTTGAAGAACGTGCGTGGTGGTGATTGGATTAACGTTTAGTAATGAAAATTACTATACATTAAAAAAACATAGAAATTCCCTGAAAATAACAAAGCTTACAGGGACGTTATAGTTAGGAAATAAAAATTTAAAAAAATAGAAATTCACTGAAAAAACAAAGGTTGCAGGGACATTATAGTTAGGCTCACATTTTAAATGTACAAAACCATAGAAATTCATCTGTTATATTTAGAGTTATCTCAAGTAACTATAACTCATGCCCTAAGGTAACCATAACTTGCGCCCTCACCATGCACTGCTAACTACCCCACAAATTACAGCACTCATGACATCTTTAATAACCTCACTGATAATATCAATGTAATATGTGCAATTAAATAATTTATGAGAAAACTGTGCATGGTGGGGGTGCAAGTTCTAGTTACCTTAGGGCACGCATTGTCTCCATTCATTTTTCCAAAGGAACTGTAGACATAGCTATAGCCTAAACCACTGAACGTATTTACATCAAATGGCAGAAAACTAGATCTTGGTCCAGAAAAAGTGCTTTTTGTGATTTGTTGTATATCCGTTCAGTAGTTTTTGAGCAACTAATACTCAAACATGTTGTTTATCTAGGGACACAGAGCCTTCTGTGATCCAACAGAAAGCTTCAGTATGTTGAAGGACTGGGCTATCTATGAAGATCGCTATATGGGACAAAGTATTTGTGAAGTGGGTTTAGCGAGGGAGTAGCCTTTCTGCAAACTCTACTATAAAGGGTGAAGTCTTTGTAAAGTAGCCTTTGACAAGGGAGTGGCTTCTGTGCAAAGACTGCTGCACTGGGTGAAATCTGTTCTTAATAGTGTTTGGTGAGGGCCTGGGCTCTCCATGAAGACCGCTGTAGAGAGCAAAGTGTTTATATAGTAGGATTTGGTAAAAGAATGCCTGTGCGCTAAGACCTCTGTGCAGAGCAAAAGCTGTGTGTAGGATTAAATGAGGGACTCGCCTCCATACAAAGACCACTGTACAGTGCAAAGTCTTTGCTTAGTAGGGTTTGGCATGGGACTGCCCTCTCCATAGAGACTGCTGCATTGGGTGAACAGTTTGCATAGTAGGATTTAGTGATGAGTTGCCTCTCTACAAAGTCAGCTGTTCTAGGAGAAGCCTTTGCATAGTGGAGTTTGGTGAGGAAGTTGCCTCACAGCATAGATGGCTGCACTTGGCGAAACATTTGCTTAGTAGGATTTGGCAAGTGAGTGGTCTTTGAGTGGCCTCACAGCATAGATGGCTACACTTGGTGAAACATTTGCTTAGTAGGATTTGGCAAATGAGTGGTCTTTGTGATCAAGGTGCCATTTTAAATAAGGCAAGTGAACTGCCTTTGGCAAGGGATCACTACATCAATACATAAAGGGCAATCCTATTGGCTTTGTCAAAGGCTTGACAAGATCTTATGCAAGATCTTATGCATGTCAAGCCTATTTGCATTGTCAATGGGCGATCACATTAATATAAAAAGCAAGCCTATTGGCTTTGTCATTGGGTACCCACATCTTTATATGAGGGCAAGCCTAGTGGCTTTGTCAGTGGATCACCATATTAATATATGAATTCAAGCCTATTGATTTTATCTGACAGTCATAGAATGGATATATGAAGTCAGATCTAACATCTTTGCCAATAGCAATAAATACTGTTATAATCTTTCTTTTACTTTCATTGGGCCATACAGTTACACATAATATTACTTTAAAAAATGGTTTCTGGGGACTGCTGCACTCCCTTCAGCCCCCTACTGCAATTTTGTAACAAGCTGGTGGTGCCCGTAGGGCGAAAAATGTAAATCACAAAATGTAAGGTACTAAGGGGCATATTTATACTCTGTTTGCGCCGGATTTGCGTCCTTTTTTTTACGCAAATCCGACGCAAAGCTAACTCCATATTTATACTTTGGCGTTAGACCCGTCTAGCGCCAAAGATCTTGGAGTTTGCGTCATTTTTTTGCGTGGACACCTACCTTGCGTTAATGATATGCAAGGTAGACGTTCCCTTCTAAAAAATGACTCCAAGGCATGTGCGCCTTATTTAAACTCCCGTGCAAAAATGATGCACGGGAGTGGGCGGGCCTTAAAAAATGACGTTTATTTTTTTGTGGCATAGGGGGGCCTGATTTGTGCCCCCCTACATGCCACTATGCCCAATGACCATGCCCAGGGGACATATGTCCCCTGGGCATGGCCATTGGGCAAGGGTCATGACTCCTGTCTGTGCTAAGACAGGAGTAATTTCAATGGGGGTTGGGAGTAAAAAAAAATGGTGCAAATCAGGTTGAGGCCAAAATTTTGCCTCAGACCTGACTTGCTCCATTTTTTGACGCCCATGCTCCATTTTCCCCTACACCGGCGCTGCCTGGTGTGAGTCATTTTTTTTTACGCACACCAGTCAGCTGCGCCGGCTAACGTCATTCAATAAATAAGGCGCCCACATGGCGCTTTGGAATGGCGTTAGCCGGCGTTAAAATGTTTGACGCACAACTGCGTTGGCGCAGTTGTGCGTCAAAAAGTATAAATATGGCCCTAAGTCCACAAAGGCCATTAATGGAGTATTCCTTCCCAGGAGCACTGAATGATAAATTATTCAGTTTGCCGCCTGCTTTATTTTTTGTTTGGGGGCCACAGAGAGGGCCCTAAAGCCCCCACCACCCAGCCAGCTTCCCACACGCAGCCCCTGTCATCTGGGGCAGCACAGGCGGCATCACATTTCTGCTCTCCCCAGGAGGGAGAACCTCTTTATTTTGGCTCCCACTGGTGGCAGCAAAGAAGTAATCTCTTCCCAATGTTGAGAGTGGAAGGAAATTGTATGCTCAGGACAATCACTCTGTCCCATTCCTGGGTAGGAGGCAGTGGACAATGCACTAGACATTAATACTTTTTCTATGTCCCAGGAGAGAGGTCCTTGGCTGTTGGACATGGTCCTTCTTAGGGAGTTTTTGCTGACTCTCTTTGTGTGGTCTTAGGACTCTGGGACCTTTCCCCCTGTACTGCAGTGGGAAAGTGCATACACCCTTTCTACGCATATCAGGAAGGAGACCTTATGTGGCAGGTATGGCCCTGTCCACTAGTGGGTCGCTGCACTGCATATGCCACCTACCAGAATAGCCTAACTGACATGTATTAGGCCTGACAGTGCAGTGCTGGTGTGCCTGCGCTCAAGGTGGCATCTCCCCCGCCTTGGCCAACCTGAGTAGGCCTTACACTACCCCTAGAGCACCCCCTGAAGGGTGGGCTGTAAGTAGGTAGAAGGCATGGGAGATACACAAGGGTATTCCATGCCCTGGTAGGGGAGAACCCCCACATGGGTTTTCCCTACCTAGGAGGTTGGCTTTCCCTGGAGGTTTTGCTGACTCTCTTTAAGTGGCCTTAGGGCTCTGTAAGTACAGTGTGAAAGTGTGTGTGCCCTTCCGACATATGTTAGGAAGAGGTGCTTACCAGTATGTGCATACTTCCACAATGGTGTTTTCATGTAAGCTGATCCTGGCACAGCTCACCAGTATGTGCACATGTGCACAATGGTGTTTTATATATACTGAGCCTGGCACAGGTTACCAGTATGTGCACACTTGCACATTTGTGTTTTCAAATATAGTGAGCCTGGCACAGCTTACCAGTATATGCCTACGAGTATGTGCCCCCTTGCATAATGGTATTTTCATATATACAGAGCCTGGCACAGCTTACCTGAGTGTGAGTACTTGCACAGTGCTGTTTTATTATGTACTGAGCCTGTCACAACAGGCCTGTGTGGCCTCACTTGCTCCTTTGGGTGTTCTCGTTCTTAAACTTGTGTCCAGCCTGCCGCTGCAGGCTTGTGTGTGCACCAGGGCACATGGGTCCGGGGAGTGAAGAATACTCATGGGTGTTTTCACTTGCAACGAGGATTGCCCTACCCATAGGTTAACATGGGGAATGTTTACCAATGCTCCTAACTGCAATAGTGGATTGCAGTGGAGCAGCCTCAAAATGTTTCCTATCATTGAAATCGTCCTGACAAACCCCTTCTATGGTAAAAGTGGCTTTGTCAATAACCATTGAGACATGCCACTTCTAGAAAGTGGGCATTTCTCTGTACTAAAATGCTTTGTGTGCCTTTTTAAATTTGACTCTATTCCACACTGGAGACTGGGGAGCACATCTGTGCATTCCCCAGTTGGCACACAACTGGAACAAAAGACATTTGAGGACCTGACTGGATGGATTGGAGGTAGAGTTTTTGACACCTGGTCTCGGGGACCAGATTATAGCCCCACTAAAGATTAAGATCTGCATTCCACAGCCTCAGGACTAAAATTTAGGGGAGACATCTGTGGTTCAAAGGGGAACCCTCTGAACCACCCCCAACTTTAAAGCCACACTACAGTATAACTACTGGTGCCCCATTGCAGCAAATATGAGATACACTTGCAGGGATGTGGGACCAAGACACTAGACCATGTGGTGCACACTGTCAGAGAAATCGGTTGTGCACAGGAGTATTCAGTGCCCATGGAAGGGACCGCGCACCCTTGCTGCAATGTGGCTGGCCTGGGCAGACTGCCTGCTGCTGTGTGCCACTCTGAAGTGTGCTCTCCAAGGGCTTGTTAGCTTGCCCCCTATTCTCGGTGGAGGTCTCAGGGACATCAAAGATCTCATGCGAGGGACCTACACCTTCTACCTGTGTCATCTGGAAAGCAGTGCCCTCCTAAGCACCTACAGCGTCTGCTGGATTCCACCTAGTACCAGCAGTGTGAGCGTGGAGCTAAGTATTGAGCCTGGAGACCGGATTGCCAATCGTGGAGGCTCCAAAGTACTGCCCGCATTCAAGAAGTGTAGTCCTTTATCGTGGAGCCACAACATGCATAAGCGCGTTGTTGGTTGTGAGCGGATCCACCGGTTGTAGGACCCCACGTCGCTAGCTAAGTCGATTGTGCCGCATTTCTCTTGTGCGACACTCCGAATGCAAACTCATTGCATTCTGTGTCTGATTAACAGGTTGCAACCCTCGGAGGAGTGGGAGGTACCCAGAGCAGTACTGCATTCTACCTCTTGTGGCACTGATGAACTTGCATCTTCTGTGTGTGGCCGTAATTGTCTTGTGCAACTTAAGTCATCATGCACCAGAGGTTGTGCCTCCTTCCAGGCAGGTAAGGAAGTTGGTAACTTTTCTTGTGTGTTTTGAATTGTCTGGTACAACTCAAGTCATCGCACACCAAACATTATGCCTCATTCCAGGAACATACAGAAATTAGTAACTCTTCGTGGTGTTTGAAACTGCCTGGTGCACCTCAAATCATCGTGCACTAGACATCGTGCCTCATTCCAGGGAGGTACGGACATTGGTGACTTTCCTTATGCGAGTGGAATTGTCTGGTGTGACTCAAGCCATCTCACACCAGAAGTTGTGCCTCATTTCAGGGAGGTGCGGCATTGGTCACTTTTTGTGTGTAATTAGAAATGTCTGGTGCTATTCAAGTCATAGTGCACCAGATGTTGTGTCTCATTCCAAGGAGATATGGTATTTATCACTTTTCATGTGCAATCGGAATTGTCTGATGTGACTCAAGTCATAGTGCACCAGACTTTGTAGCTCATTCCAGGGAGGTACGGCATTTGGTAAGTTTTCTTGGGTAATTGGAATCATCTGGTGCGACCAGGTCACTTTGCACTTCATGTTGTGCCTCATTCTAGGGAGGCACTTTGTGTGCAACTGGATTGTTTGGTGCTATTCAAGTCACTGTGCACCAGACGTTGAGCCTCATTCTAGGGAGTTGTGGAATTGGTAACTATTTGTGTACTGAACTGCCTTGCCTGGATGGGCACTGTTGTGATCAGCATGTGTCCTATGGTGACCCTCCCCCATGCCTTGCAGACCTGGGCCAGTCCCAGAAGGCACGCTGCAGAGACCTTTGTGTGAACGTTTGAAGTGGTGGCCAAACCTCCAGTTGTTGACTCTTGCCTGATAAGTATGTTATCTATTCTTTCCCACCAACTTTTCCCCCAGGACCCTGAATAAGTGTGAGTCTGGCCGTGATCGACCTACTATCAGTGGAAAGGTTGTTCGTAGGGGAGGGGTAGTAGTGATTGGTTGAAGGGTGGAGGGAGGTTTGGGCCCACGGGGTCTGCAAGTGCAGTGACAATTGACCTGCAGGATATCAGTGCACCGCCTTAGGGTGCTGAGAGTGAGTGTGTGCGAGTGCATCCTATTCAAGTCTGCTTGATATCCGTGGCACCACGTAGTGGTGTGGAGTAAGTGTGAGGGAGTGACTGTCTGTGATTGACTACATCGTACAGCCGTGTTGCCATACACATAGTTTCCTTGCCAAAAGATTATCTCGGTTGACATTGTTTTTACCCGTGCGGCCTAGGCCACGGAGCTATTTAAAAGTGCTGGAATTATTTGTGTTTAAACATTGCTGCTAACTGTCTGAACTGGGGTGCACCCTAGAACTGTGCGATACTGAATTGAGATACTTGCTGGGGTGGGTCTCGTGCTGACAACATTTTGTAATGCATGAGGGTGCTGGGATGGAATGTAGGATTTTTCACAAGCGCACATAACGCCAATATTATTTTATAACATGGTTGGGCCTAGTACTGCTAGTGATATTTCTGATTGTGATTTATGCCCAGATTTACATGATGTTCATGTTAACTAATGTGTGTGTTAAATACAAACTTTCTTTAGATACACCTCATATGAAGACTCTTTTGTGACGTTCAGTGTATTTATTGTGTAAGGGTGCTGTGCCAATGCATTACACATTACCGGTGCAGGTTATACAGTTAGTGTACTCACCCACCCCTGACAGGAGTGGAAGGTTCTGCCTAGCTAGGGCCGTGCCTCAGACAACCAGAACATGCTGCCTCCAACACTGGGACACAACTGTGTAATCGACCTGAAATTCAGGGTCCCTGGGCCATAACTTGGCGGGGGCCTCATGCTCCAATCCCGGAACCTGGCCCATCATAGGGGTATTTAAATGAATTTGAAACTGGTGATGTTTTTTAGCATAAGTCAGTCCCATGAGAGAAACATAGGATCCCAGTAAAAAATTATATTTTTTTATTCTTTAGCCCTGGTTGGGGGGAGAGGGAGTGGTCTATGAGGACAGGCTGTTCCCTTCCTTGCCCCCTCATGTTTTTTAATAAATATTTTCAGGACAGGGTCCCAAGACCCGGAGTCCTGTAATAGACACCACATTTCATTTCATGTTATAGCTAGGCAATCAGAGTGCTAACTCTGAAAAATCCGCCTCAGCCAATCAGAAGCCGTATTTTTGTATTTAAGTCCAATGATTCAGATATACATAAACGTTGAACCTTCATTTATCAGAAACTCCTGAATGGAATTACCCCAAAGCATAAAAAGCATACTTTCTGGGTAAAGAGGTTCCTTTCTGCTATATTTAGTGTAATTCACTTTAGTCATTTGTTGTAGCGCTTTTCAATCCTTTGTAAATTGCATGGGGAAACTGCATTTTGGGATTCCCCTACTTTCAAATCACCTGAAACTTTCAAGATACGAGCTGAGGCGATCAAACTGATTTTTTGGAATGTTCTTTGAAGATTTGTCAAATGGCACCAAAGTTATTAGCAAACCAAACTATATATGTATTAATCCTTAGAGTGTTGGTGGTGTTTTAGAGTGTTCCATATAAAGAAGCTGCTCTCCACATAAAACTTGGAAACTATCCAGAGTTTCATGATTCCTTTTTTGCATAATTTATTTTGTCCATCTAAGCCTGAAAGGGTATTGCTTTGACTTGTACTGGGTGCCCCCTTGTGTTTGGATAAAGCTCTTATAAGAGTGAAACGTGTCAGAGACTCTTTTTATTTATTCCCAGTTGGCTTGGTTGGTATTTTACCTATCCAAATCTGTAATACTGTACTTGGTGGTACTGTGGTAATAGGCTTTTGTCATTTTTCAGTTTGTTGTGGATGGCACTAGCTAATCCTATGCTTTAAGACTTTGCTGGAAAAAGGCAAAGGACTTTGTCACACTTCTAGCTCGGTGCAGATGACTATGCTAATCCTGTGCTAATAAACTTTGTAGAAAAACAGACATTTGAGGAGAACAGTTTAAATAAAATGTCAGTGGTGTTGCAGAGTGTTCCATATAAAGGTGCTGCTCTCCTCTCTTGGGAATTACGCAGGGTTCGATATGTGTGTGTGCATATATATATATTTTTTTTTACCTTGGTGTAATGCAACAAATTGCAAAGGTCAATGCATTGTATAAAAGGTATGGTAAAGGCATGCATTGAGGCGTCTGGTATTCAGCGAAGTAGACATGGTTTTTAACTAGTTTCCCATTGTAATACAGGCTCCCGCAAAAGGCAGAGAATATCAGCTAGGATACTGTGAGATGTGGATCATTTGGGTTGGATGAGTCCAGCATGAGGGATGGAGGGTGAAAAGATGGAGAGGACAGCATACGCTGTTTTGCTTTGGGCGCTAAACTGATATTAACAGCGGTAGACATCTTGGAATTATATCACTGTTTTAAACCAACTGCCACATTCATAATTATGAAGTTATCCTGGAACAGTGTTTATCAGCTGCTTATTATTACAATAATTTTTTTTGTTTGCTTTGACTGGGCAAACTTAGAGTCACAATCTTGAAGTGCAGTTATAGCCTTTTTTTTACCAAGGAAGAAGCCAACTCTGTCTGCTGAAATGTAAGGCTCCATGGGCCAAAACTAGGTAAAGCTGCATGTCTCTCCCGGGGGCATAGGGCAGGATGAGGCATCTCCAAGAAAAACCGACAACATGATAGTGTGGAAAAGGCTGCTTTAATGAAGCAGGTGCACAAATGTTATACATAAAACCTTGGCTCCATGCCTTACATACCAACCATCAAAACCCAGCCTCACTAAACATCTTAATACCTATCCATCCTCCTCTTCCCTCCCCTGAGTAACCCTTTACTAACTAAAATCCAATCACTGCTTTCCTCACTCAAACTGCCCGCATCCAACCATTGTGCATACACCACTGTTGCCATCTTATTCCATTCAGAAACTCTCATCCTCCTGAATCTTCAACTGTGTCTCAACATGACCAACGTTTCTTGCAATAACTTTCAACTTGTGTAACCAACCGCTAAAGCATCGGATCATCCTCAGCAACAACCATTATTCCCTTACCCTTGCGCACCTGACTGACCAGAACCATGAGATCCACAAAAAATGACCACAGAAAGAACACCACTTATGCAGACCAGAAATCAGGGAGAGAGGGTGAGTAAAAACTTCACCAAATGTCCCTTGCCAGCCTGTGTGTACCACAAACTAAAATGGCACCTGTGACACATGCACACACCCTAAGAGTCTTTTGCCCCCCGTCCCCCTCCCCAGCCAATCATGCCGCCCCTTGCTCCTGGACCCTACCACCCGCCCAAAGATGCCGAGAGGGTAGGGCATTCTGCCCACGCCCCCAGAAACCCCATCGGGCGGGATGGTGTCTCCAAGATCAACCGACAACATGATAGTGTGGAATAGACCGCTTTAATGAAACAGGTGCACAATTTACACATAACATCTTGGCTCTATGCCCTACATACTAAGCATCAAAACCAGGCCTCACTAGACATCTTAATAACTATCCATCCGCCTCCCCCTCCCCTAAGTAACTCTTTACAAACAAAATCCAATCCAAACTCTCTTCACTCAAACTCCCTGCATCCAACCATCATGAATACATCACTGCTGACATCTTATTCCATTCAGCAGACACTCCTTATGCCCCTGAATCCTCCTGAGTTCCTGCAATAACATTCAACTTGTGTAACTTACCACCACCAGGAAAACCACCAGAAATGTTCTGTCCCCCTCCCTTAATACAATACTCTGGAAAGCAATTTACATCTCCACTGGCAGATGCAGCATCCCTGCCAACATGTTTCTCACCTGAATCAAGATCAACTCCACTTCATAGATCAATAGATGCACCCCATCTTCACAGAAAAATTCTGCTGTCTCGGATTTTATATCACCATTGTTGGAAATGGCCCTTTCTACAGGAATACACCCAAACCTTTTGCCTTCCTCCTCATACATTTTGCTGGATTTTTGCTGGTTGGCCTTAGGACTCTGTGCACTTTGCCACTTCTAACCAGTGCTAACGTGCTCTCTCACTAAAACATGATTTGATTGGCATATTTAATTTACATGGTAGTCCCTTGTGGGGTGGTATAGCATATACCCAAGGGCTGTAAATTAAATGCTACCAGTGGCCCTGTACCACTTATTGTGCCACTCACTTAAGTAGCACTTGAAAACATGTTCCAGGCCTGCCAATGCAGCCTGAGGGCAGTGTCCTGCTGCCATGTTGACTTGGCATTTAAACCCCCTTGCCAGGCCTTGAACTCCCCTTTTATTACATGCAAGTCACCCCTAAGGTATGCCCTACGTAGCCCATAGGGCAGGGTGCTGTGTAATTAAAGGGGGGTATGCAATTTTTAGTTTTACATGTCCTAGGAGTGAAAACTCCCAAAATATTTTTTTTGCTACTTTAAGGCCACCCCTTCCCGTGGGATAACATTGGGGATACCTTATTAAAAGTAATACGTTGTAATTCCTAAACCAGAGGTTGTGGATATGTCATGTTCGGTATCTATGAAATTGTAATGATAAACCCTCTTTTATGGTAAAGGTGGATTTATCATTACAAGTTTGAAAACGCCACTTTTAGAAAGTTGCTATTTTCCTGCCCTTAGCCCTCTGTGCCTGCAGCCTGCCTTAGGTCACATGAGTTGGTGCAACTGACACTTTAGACTTTGTGAATTCACCCCTGACAGTCCACAATAGTGGGATTAGCAGATGAAAACGTAAACTGACTTAATGGGGAGGCGGAGCTAAGCAGAACACCACTTGCAGCTAAATAGGCTGGACTCTGCCACAACACAATAGGCTTAATGTCCCCATACTGTCAGTGCAGCCAGCTAGGAGCCAAGGAGGTGAGGAAGAAAATTCCAGATTTTTCAGAGAACCCTTACGTAAACCTCTCCCAACTTCTAGAAGCAGAGCACCAGGGTATAAAAATAGGGCTCATCTGCAGAAGGAATCTCAAAGGACTGCCTGCTGCAGTGAACAACTGTGCACTCTACCAGACTGCTGCTGTATCTGGAAGGACTGCTTTGTTGCCTGGAGCCTGCTTTGAATTTTAGAGGCCAGCCCTGCTGTGGAGCCCTGCATCTTTTCCTGCAACCAAGACTCCAGAAGTGACTCCAAGGGTTAGTTTGTCTGGCCCCCTGTTCAGAGCCACAGAGACATAACAGGATCCCACCATCTTGTGCCCACACCTGGACAAAGCCTGGATGACTCTTGAACTTCTCACAAGGTCTCCATCTACTCCTGGACCCAGACTGTGGCCATAAAGGTGCCCTGGTGGCCATTTCCGAAAACTGAGGACTTGCTATTTTTAGCCTTAAAATTTACAAAATCATAACTCCAGTTCTACTAATTGGATTTTGATGGTGTTAGTGTCATTTATTAAAATCTTCCTAATTTTTGTAAATTGGTTTGGAATATTTATTGTGTTGTTTTTTTTCACTGTGTTGCTGTTTGTGTACTTCATTAGCGCTTAACACATTACCACTAAGTTTAGGCTAACAGATTTTTGTGCCAAGCTACCCAGGGTTAAGCACAGGCAAATTTAGTGACTTTTTGTGGTTCACCCTGCAGGGGATTGTGGCTATTGCTTGACCAGGGCTCACATCCCAGTCAACAAACAACCCAATTTCTCACAACCATGTTTGAGAAAAACCAACCCTTCATCCTTGCAAAACTTCCCAAGCCTTCAGCCTTGCAAAACTTCCTAAGATCCCTGTTCCTTTTCTGTTTCAACCTGTCAATAGCCTCAGGTTTCACTGTCCCCGCCAAACTCTCCTTGGCATGAACTCAGCCCACAATATGGTAGTACCAGACCATAAAGGTTTTGTCTACAGCAGATCCTCTTGAATGCACTTTAGAAGCCCCAGTCCTTTCATCATTTTCTCCTAGATGCAGGAGCACATGCCCAGGCAGGGGCAAACCGATGAAACGAATTCAACTTGGGCAATAACTCATACCATCACATGCCACCTTTCCCAAACCATTTGAGTTGTTCCACGGTGTCCAGAAATCTAGGTTGCTTTCAGACTCTCCTGTTTCAGCATGCCTTGCCTCCCATTTTACAAAGGAAGGCCCACATATCCACACCTCTATGTGCCCTCTCCCTGGGCCCCCAATGCAGCTTAGGATGAAAACAGCTACATCAATGCAAATTATGAAAAACCCATCCCAATCGCAAATAGCGCTAGTAACAATCCAAACGCCATCTCCCCCACATGCCTGATTTCCACCACAGTCCAATCCCTGAACTCTGCCTCTGTTGCCATCCCAATCCGAAAGGAATGCATTCCAAAATTCTGAGCCTTCCTCAAAACCCACAAAACCTGTGATGCCATAAACTGAGCCCCATGTCCATGCCGTAAAACCTCCCCAAATCCCACCCTGTGCTGACACAATGCCAGCCACCAGCCACAATTCACATGGGCAGACCCACGCATCCGGGTACACCCTCAGCTTAATGCATGTGGCCCTGCCCGACTGATCTGTCTTCGATTTGGGAAGCCACACTTGCACCTCCTCAGAAAGCACTTGCACATCGTGGCATTGAACACCCAACTTGGACTTAGAACCCACTAACTCTGTGACCCGTAATACACCAAAGAACAACCATACCATAATCATGTTCCAGAATGTCCAACTTAATTTGGCGTCTTATTCTTGCCACAGTGTCCCGCTACCTTGCTCAACCCTCCAGTGTCTGTCTCTATATTTCCCCCACCGATGGCTCATACCCCCACAAAAGCTTCCCGTAGAATGCTACACCTGCCAACTTGCCAGCTATACAGCCAACAAACCCTTGTCAATCAAAGACATAATGAAATGTACCACATCATTCCTCGAGGCCTGGCTGCAATGTTGCACCACCCTGAACAGCAAACGTTCCTCTCACGCAAGCCCATAATACTTGCGGGTAGACTGCAACAAGTAACTGAGGATAAGCTGCATCACACGCTCTTGCCCAAAGACCACAAGTGAGCCTGCAATGCTGTCTTTCTTTTGTTGGCCCATGGTGCAAGTCCACTGAACCTGAACTGAAGGAGAACGAGGATTGGCAATTTCATTGTTCACTCCCGCAATGTCTGGCCTTGTAAGTTACATCTGCGCGCAAGCAGTCCAAAACAAAAATCCTCAGCAACTGCCAGACCTTCAGATCCTGAGCTGATTGGCAACTGACATTGCTTACCACTGACATACTGTCCACATTGGACATGACCTTTCTGTTAGCAAACTGTGGCTCCCACGGACAAACTGCCACCACCAATGGAAAACACTCAAGGAAGGCAATGCTCCACTCCATGCCTCAGGCTACTCCTCTGCACACCACCAACTTTGCCAAAAAATGCCAAACCCTTTGTTGCTGGCTGCATCTGAAAACAGCTAGATTTCATTACATTCATTCAGGGAAACTCTCCAGACTTGCAAATCCTTCTTCACTTCCACCTTAAGGAGGACTCTGTGGTGTGGGAGTGACATCCCTGCCAGTTCCCAGCCCAACCGTCGACAAAACATTCTGCCTGCCCTCACTTCCCTGCAAGCGTAGCTCAAGTAACCTAGCAGGACCTATATCTCCTTCACCTGCACCTTGCCATTCACCAACATCTTGTCCAATAATTGTAGACACTTCTGCTTCTTGTCCTCTGGCAATCTAAGATCCATTCTTCTGGAATCCAGCTCAATGGCCAAAAAAGTAATCACCTGAACAGATCCCACCGTCGTTTTCGATTCCAAAGGGACACCCATATCACACATTAACTCCTGGAACAGCAACAAGGTATTCTGACATTCATGCAACTCATGGGGCACCCACCAGGAAAAAATAATCCAGATAGTGCGTCATGACCTCCTTCCCCGCTACGGCATGAACAACTTCTGCAAAAAAAACTGAGGCCCTGATTTATACTTTTTGACGCAAACCTGGTTAGCGCAAGTTTGCGTCAAAAAGTATACCGCCGGCTAGTGCCATTCCTGGATGCCAGCCGGGTGTCATATTTAAGCTATGACGCTAGCTGGCAGTATGGTCCACTTAGCGTCAAAATTCTTAACGCTAACTGGGTGGGGGAGGCATGGGGGAAACCGGAGATTGTGCGTGAAAGAATGGCCCTAGTCAGGTTAGAGTAAAAAAAATTACTCTTAACCTGATGAGCGTAATTATTTCCACGCACAACCCACATGGACATGACTCCTGTCTAAGTAAAGACAGAAGTCATGGCACCCCAGCCCAATGGCCATGCCCAGGGGACTTAAGTCCCCTGGGCATGGCCATTGGGCACAGTGCTATGTAGGGGGGCCCAAGTTAGGCCCCCCATGGCACTTTGCAAAATAAATAAAAATACTTACCTGGACTTACCTGGGATGGGTCCCCTCATCCCTAGGTGTCCTCCAGGTGTGGGCTCGGGTAGGTGGGGGTGTCCCTGGGGGCAGTGAAGAGCACCTGTGGGCTGTTTCCATGGTCTGTGACCATGTAAAAAGGCCCACTGGTCCCCTAACGCCTGCCCTGACCCAGGCATCAAATAATGGTACTAAGCAGGCTTAGCGCCATTATTTAAGGCCCTCCTCCTCCCGTGCGTGATTTTTGCATGGGAGGAGAAATAAGGCGCTAGGGCCTTTGAGTAATTTTTTGCCCGGGAATGCCTACCTTGCATCTCATTGATGCAAGGTAGTTTTCCGCAGGCAAAAAATGACTTTAACTCCAATATTTTGACGTTAGACATGTCTAGCATCATAATGTAAATATGGAGTTAAGTTTGTGCCGGATTTGTGTAAAAAAAAACACAAATCCAGCGCAAACAGAGCATAAATATGCCCCTGAATGCCTCAGAGAACATGGAATTGAACACTCTATGGGCAATGCTTTGTCCACAAAAAACCTCCCTGCAAGATGCATACCCAACAACTCGCAATCTGCAGGGTGGAGTGCCAACAACCAAAAAGCTTATTTGACATCACATTTTGCCATCAGCGCACCCGGGCCACGTTTGTTCACCAGGTGTACCATAGTGCTCTCTACTACAAGCCTCTGAGATCAAATCATTGACTGACAGGCCCTCCAACCATGACAGAGGCTGAATCAACTGTAACTCCTCCGGTTCCTTCTTAGGGACCACCCCTATCTGCAAGACCAGCAGATGCTCTAGTGGCCAGTCATTGAATAGCTTTTCATCTTCTCTTCTCTCACCTTCTTCTCTCACCTTCTCCACCGACCCCTGCCCCCACAGGGTTTCCAACCTCAGAAGAAACAAGATCAGACACCAGGTGACCACCATGCTCAATGCCTCATTAACCACTGCCACCTTTCCAGAAGCCTGAAAACACACAGAGATCCTCCAGAAGACCTCTGCATACCCCAGCGAGCTCCAGAATTACCACCCGATCTCCTAGCTCCCGTTCCCTGCCAAAGTCCTGGAGAAGGCCAACAACCTCCTCCTCACTGAAGACCTGGAGAGAAACATCCTGCTAGACACCTCCCAATTAGGCATCAGGGCCAATCTCAGCACCTGATCGCTGCAAGAGATGCTTGACAGAGGAGAAGCAGCTGCCCTGATCCTGCTAAACCTCTCAGCTGCCTTTGACACCGTATCCCACCACACACTGATCAACCGACTACGCCAGACTGGGATCATAGATGATGCGCTCAGATGGATGGTGCCCTTCCTCACGGGACGCACCCAGAGAGTCCACCTCCCACCCTTCATCACACAGGTCAAGCAAACCATTTGCAGCGTCCTGCAAGGCTCCTTCCCAAACCCAACACTCTTCAACGTCTACATGACACCACTCACAGACTTTGTTAGATCGCACAACATCAATATCATCTCCTACACTGCCGACACGCAGCTCGTCCTCTCGCTCTCAACAGACCCCACTGAGATGAAGACCAACTTCCACAACTGTATGAAGAACGTATCCGCCTGGATGAAGGACAACTGCCTGAAGCTGAACATGGACAAAATGGAGGTTCTGATCCTCAGCAGACACTCAACCTTCTGCAATGTCTCCTGGTGGCCAGCAGAGCTCAGACCCACCGCCACACCGAAAGATCATGCCTGCAACCTCGGCATCATTCTCAACAGCAAACTCTCCATGACAAACTAGGTCAATGCTGTTTCCTCAGTCTGCTTCCACACACTACGCAAGATCTTTAAGTGGCTCCCCATCTGTGTGAGGAAGACAGTGATGCAGGCCCTCTTCATGAGCTGACTGGACTATGGCAACACGCCCTACGCAGGCACCACCACCGAAGTCATGCAAAAACTCCAGACGATCCAGAACGCAGCTGTTAGGATGATCCTCAACCTGCTCAAGAGAACTAACATCACCCGGCACCTGAAGGACCTCCACTGGCTCCTGATCCAGAAAAGATGCTACTTCAAGCTCCATACCCATGCCTACAAAGCTCTCCATAACCAAGGACTCGCCTACCTGAACCACGGCCTTCACCTCCACCAACCGACCAGGAACCTCAGCTTGGCACACATCGCCCTTGCAAAGGTACTATCCATATGCTGCTGCCGACTGTAAACCTGGCTTTTTGAATAAACACCTGCAGCACACGCCTAGACACGCACTTGGGTGATAAGCCGCACTATACAAATAACACCTAATTTATTGATTGATTCAACAACTTGCCCCACACCAACTCCTCATACCCCTTCACTGACTTTGCTGCCCACCCATCGGTTCACCCTGTGACAATCGCAACACAATTGAAAACCAAATTCAAAACCCTGTCCGTTTCCAGCAGCTCCAGTCAGTGTCTCAGCCAGTCTACCATAACAGGAATATGCACCAATGTCCATTGGATGCTGTCCCTCTCTACCCCTGTCTCTCTTGCTGTTACCCTACCTCTGACCTCCGGTGATACCCTGCTGGCCAAAACTAACTCCTTGTGGCCCACACTGTGTGAGCATGTGCTTCCTGCTCATTTAGGGCATTTGTATCTATACTAACAATACTCCCACAAGCACTGTCCCCAGTTATAGGACCAGCAAGCTCTTCCACTCCAAGCCTGTCCCCTCCCCGCTACTCCCACCCCTGCCTGCTTGGAATGCCCTTGAAAGGATTTGTATATCAGCAGCCACCCACTCGCTGTGTAAGTCGATGGGGCTGGCATCTCCAGCGTCATTGTCTGGAGGAACAGCGCATTGTCCAGCTGTTCACAAATACTATCTGCATCCTCCATGAGCCGTGCGCAAACCTCATTGTCATAGCACACCCAAGCCAAACCCCTGAGTGTAATCTGGGTCTTCCTCACTACATCAAAGTTCTTGAACAGTGCCACAACCCATTCAGGATATTTCTCACAATACACGCTTGAAGAGATAAGAAAATCCAATTCTCAATATTAACCGGCACCTTAAGCCTGCAGACAGCTCATACTCTTCCTTCTTTATGCCAGTATCTCCTTAGGAAAGAGCTTGAAAGTTTCTATGTATTCCCCTTTCCAAATGTGTTCTTTTGTAGCCAGCTTCAAATGGGCACCCAACGGCTTAGTGATGCCCATGTATGGAAGCTTCTTGCATTTCACCTCCTTGCTCTCCTTCTTATCCCCCGCACTGTTCCTGTCACCCTTATCCTCAGAATCCAGCACCTTCTTCTGCGGTTTCTCGATCGCCCCCTCCCTATCCTTGGCTCCCTCACCCACGGTCTCTGTGCCTGTCCCTTGATCCTACACGTACTTACCCTTCAATAAGAAAAGACCAGACTCCCTCTGTTCATTTGTCTGTGACCCTACAGCCTGCACCCCCACCTCAACACCCCTAGCAGCACCTGGCTTCTTATCTGTCCTCAAAGTCAAGGCCTGCACCAAAGCCATCCATCCTGGTGCCAGCCTTGCCTGGCCTCCGTTTGGATGGACACTGCCATTGCTGATACCGAAACCGTTACTGGCTGCTGCAAACACCAATGCTTCCCCTCTAGTTAGGTTTGCTGAACCCCGTACACACATCATGAGGCGCTGCCCACTAGGTACTCTCAGGCACCTCATCCTCCACAATTTCTCCTTCTTCTAGTTCATCCTCATCAAAGTCCAATTCCATCCCAAACATCATCACCAATAACCCCACTTGTGCTAGACACTTCAAAATCACTAACAGCACCATTACCAAATTGTTCACCCTAAAGGTCCTTATAAGAGTCCGAATGAGGCAAGGCGGGTGCAGATTCAAGTCCTTGTCACCCTGAAGCACAGTCCCATGCTGTAACAGAGGTGGCCGCAAAGACGCGAGCTCCATCTTCAAACCGGTGACCTAGGCCGCCCTTGACCCTCCCAACTTTACGGAAACCAGTGCTGCCACTGTTGTTACCTCAACCATCTGGCTGGCACTAAGCTGACCCTGGCACGCCTGCCTGGTCCCACTAAGAGGCCTGTATTGACACCACACCTACCTCCCAGCCCCCTGTCCAGAAGCTCCGCCCCTCCACCCAGATAACCGAGCACACTCTAGGCGCAGGAGACCTCCCCTGCCAGCTACTGCCCGC
Organism: Pleurodeles waltl; assembly: GCF_031143425.1. Classification (NCBI taxonomy): domain Eukaryota; kingdom Metazoa; phylum Chordata; class Amphibia; order Caudata; family Salamandridae; genus Pleurodeles; species Pleurodeles waltl. The sequence goes on along the minus strand of NC_090440.1, from coordinate 582,270,019 downwards.
TGGGGACATGGCCCGTCTAGAGCTTAAAGACTTCTATGCACCCCCCTCAATTGAAAATGAGGGCAGTCCCCCGATTCCACTGACCTACTCCTCAATGCTCCCATGTCTATGATACCCTGCCTCTTCTGTGAAGAAGTTTGCTCCTCAGCGATTACTAAATATTGCTCTGACCCTGCCTCCCTGGCCATCTTCCCCACTTCCCAGCTCTGGCCCTGACTCCCCTCGCTCGCCAGTGCACCACTCCGTAGCCCCTTGTGTTCCTGAAACAGCCTCACAATCCCCACCACCATAATGTCATACCTGACACTGCCCTGTGTATCTGAGAGGCATCACCACAGTCTCTGGCCTAACATGGGCTGCATGGGGCCCTCCAGGCTCCTGCATGAGTGCCGTTCCCAACTGGTCAACCCCTGCCACGCTCTTCTGTGCCTGATCTTAACCACCACAGTGCTGCAACTGTGCCCCTTCGATTTCACCTTACCTGGCCCACCAGCCCTGCTCATCGCAGTAGTGCCCAGGTCGGATACCATTCTGGGGGGGGAGGGGTGCCCAACTTTCCCCGCTTCTTCCTGCCTACTGTAGCATGACAAGGCACCCCAGCCTGCAACAGCCAGTGCACTGCACCGCGCTCTGATCACCACACCCCCTTTTACCTCCATGGCAGGAATTAGGCATTTCTGCTTACAAATTGGAGGTGAGCAGGCCATAACTGCAGCTGCCACTCCACCAGATGACCTCTGCCTCGGCCGCACCACATGGGGCACACCTTGCTGCATCAGGGTCCCCACCACCAACAGATCAGCCCTGCCTGCTTCCTGCAGGATAATTAGAGCCTGACACACGCTTTCACTCAGGGCCATGACCATAGGTACCAATTAAAAAACACATACAAGACCCAATGAGAAGTTTACCAAATCGAAAAACTTCACCAAATGTCCCATGCCAGCCAGTGTGTACCACAAACTAAAATGGCACCTGTGACACATGTCACACACTCTAGGAACCTTTTGAGCTCGTCCCCTGGCCAATCACACCACCCCTTGCTCCCAGATCCTATCACCTGCCTGATCATCCTGGGGGGGTTAGGCACTCTGCCAACCCCCCACAAAACTCCTACTGTGAGAAGGCAGTTGCTGTGTCCAAAACGTCAAATCAAAAACTTGCAATTTCCCTTTTCCCCCTCGCCATTAAAAGACAATTCTACTCTCTAAACATTTTTGTAAGCAAGAACTGCCCATATGCTGCGATCGCTTAGGGCCTGATTTAGATTTTGGCAGACTGGCTATTCTGTCCACTGAAATATAAATCCCACAGGAAATAATGGAATTTATATTTTGGCGTACAAGATACCCGTCACCGTTGTGACAGAGTAACCCATCTGCCGAAATCTAAACCAGGCCCTTAACTTTAATGCTGTGGGTGAGTTTCCCCAAAGGAATCTTTTATTACTCTGAACGAGTATAAGGCATATGGTGGAGAAAACACCTTTGCTATCTTATATATAATTGTTTGTGCTTTTCAGTCAACGAAAAATGCTGTGTCCTAATGTGAGATACTCAGTTTACTTATTAGCTTATCCATTTTAAGTATTTTTATAGACTGCCCATTACACCTGGACATTGCTCAATTTTGTTGTGACAGTTCCATTGAATTCAAGAAATTTGCTGCAGAAAATCTGGGTTTCAGCCTGGCTGCGTCCCCTTTGCAAAAGTATTGGTATAAGGTATTCTTTTCTGTGCAGACGATCATTGACTTGTGCACTGCTTGTTCACCTTTGGTGACTAGCTGGGATACACCGAGGAGATTCTGAAAGGTTTAACAAAATTAATTTAACTTGATTTAATAGATTGTAATTGTAAGGAAATGGCTCCCTGTTGCAGTTACCCCCCACTTTTTGCCTGATACTGATGCTGACTTGACTGAGAAGTGTGCTGGGACCCTGCTAACCAGGCCCCAGCACCAGTGTTCTTTCACCTAAAATGTACCATTGTTGCCACAATTGACATACCCCTGGCACACAGATAAGTCCCTTGTAAAAGGTACCAGTGGTACCAAGGGCCCTGTGACCAGGGAAGGTCCCTAAGGGCTGCAGCATATGTTGTGCCACCCTAAGGGACCACTTACCTGACACATGTACACTGCCATTGCAGATTGTGTGTGTTGGTGGGGGAAAAAAGGCAAAGTCGACATGGCATCCCCCTCAGGATGCCATGCGCACAAAATACTGCTTGTGGCATAGGTAAGTCACCCCTCTAGCAGGCCTCACAGCCCTAAGGCAGGGTGCACTATACCACAGGTGAGGGCATAGCTGCATGAGCAATATGCCCCTACAGTGTCTACGTCTATTCTTAGACATTGTAAGACCAGTTGTGGCCATATTAAGTATATGGTCTGGGAGTTTGTCAAAAACGAACTCCACAGCTCCATAATGGCTACACTGAATACTGGGAAATTTGGTATTAAACTTCTCAGAATAATAAACCCACACTGATGCCAGTGTTGGATTTATTAAAAAATGCACACAGAAGGCATCTTAGAGATGCCCCCTGTATTTTACCCAATGGTTCAGTGCAGGACTGACTGGTCTGTGCCAGCCTGCTGCTGAGAGACGAGTTTCTGGCCCCATGTGGTGAGGGCCTTTGTGCTCTCTGAGGACAGAAACAAAAGCCTGCTCTGGGTGGAGGTGCTTCACACCTCCCCCTGCAGGAACTGTAACACCTAGCAGTGAGCCTCAAAGGCTCAGGCTTCGTGTTACAATGCCCCAGAGCACTCCAGCTAGTAGAGATGCCCGCCCCCTGGACACAGCCCCCACTTTTGGCGGCAAGTCCAGGGGAGATAATGAGAAAAATAAGGAGGAGTCACCCACCAGTCAGGACAGCCCCTAAGGTGTCCTGAGCTGACGTGACCCCTGCCTTTAGAAATCCTCCATCTTGATTTTGGAGGATTCCCCCATTAGGAATAGGGATGTGCCCCCCTTCCCCTCAGGGAAGAGGCACAAAGAGGGTGTAGCCACCCTCAAGGACAGTAGCCATTGGCTACTGCCCTCCCAGACCTAAACACACCCCTAAATTCAGTATTTAGGGGGTCCCCAGAACCTAGGAAACTAGATTCCTGCAACCTGAAGACGAAGAAGGACTGCTGACCTGAAGCCCTGCAGAGAAGACGGAGACACCAACTCTTTTGGCCCCAGCCCTACCGGCCTGTCTCCCTACTTCGAGAAAAACTGCAACAGTGACGCGTCCCCCAGGGTCCAGCGACCTCTGAAGCCTCAGAGGACTACCCTGCATCTAAAAGGACCAAGAAACTCCCGAGGACAGCGGCCCTGTTCCACAAAGACTGCAACTTTGCAACAAAGAAGCAACTTTTAAAGACCACACGTTTCCTGCCGGAATCATGAGACTTTCCACTCTGCACCCGACGCCCCTGGCTTGACCTGCGGAAAACTAACTCTACAGGGAGGACTCCCCAGCGACTGTGAGCCTGTGAGTAGCCAAAGTTGACCCCCCTGAGCCCCCCCAGCGACGCCTGCAGAGGGAATCCAGAGGCTCCCCCTGACCGCAACTGCCTGCTTCATAGAACCCGACGCCTGGGAAACACACTGCACCCGCAGCCCCCAGGACCTGAAGGATCCGAACTCCAGTGCAGGAGCGACCCCCAGGCAGCCCTCTTCCTAGCCCAGGTGGTGGCTACCCCGAGGAGCCCCCCCCACCCTTGCTTTCCTGCATCGCTGAAGAGACTCCCGGGTCTCCCATTGAATCCTATTGCAAACCCGACGCCTGTTTGCACTCTGCACCCGCCCGCCCCAGCGCTGCTGAGGGTGTACTTTCTGTGCCTACTTGTGTCCCCCCCGGTGCCCTACAAAACCCCCCTTGTCTGCCCTCCATACTTACCTGCTGGCAGACTGGAACCGGGGCACCCCTATTTCCATTGAAGCCTATGTGTTTTGGGCACCACTTTGACCTCTGCACCTGACCGGCCCTGAGCTGCTGGTGTGGTAACTTTGGGGTTGCCTTAAACCCCCAACGGTGGCCTACCTTGGACCCAACTTTGAACCATGTAAGTGCTTTACTTACCTGTGAAACTAACAAATACTTACCTCCCCCAGGAACTGTTGATTTATGCAGTGTCCATTTTTAAAATAGCTTATTGCCATTTTTGCCAAATCTGTACATGCTATTGTGATGATTCAAAGTTCCTAAGATACCTGAGTGAAATACCTTTCATTTAAAGTATTGTTTGTAAATCCTGAACCCGTGGTTCTTAAAATAAACTAAGAAAATATATTTTTCTATATAAAAACCTATTGGCCTGGAATTGTCTTTGAGTGTGTGTTCCTTATCAATTGCCTGTGTACAACAAATGCTTAACACTACCCTCTGATAAGCCTACTGCTCGACAACACTACCACAAAATAGAGCATTAGAATTATCTCTTTTTGCCACTACCTTACCTCTAAGGAGAACCCTTGGACTCTGTGCATGCTATTTCTTACTTTGAAATAGTACATACAGAGCCAACTTCCTACAGTAATGTTAGAGGGACATCTGTTAATAAAATAAGACAGATCAATTTGACACAATAATATAGGTTTAATCGATTTTCAGCTGAGAACAACAGGCAGTCTCAACATAGAGGCCATGACTGAAGTTCAAAGTTCTAGTTCACAAGCAGTGGTATTTATACTGTAAAAAACACAAAAAACTATGGTTACAAGTTCATCATTGACGTAAGCAAGGACAAGCAGTACAGATAAGATAATAGGGGAGAGGTACCTCTTGACAAGAGCACATGCACGATTACTGGTCACCTCATGGGTGGGTAAGTAACATTGACGTAATTCTGCACCTCTATCTTTTCTGCACAACAAGTGATTATATGTTACATGATGCTCACAGTAGCCCTGCCTTGTGCTAATGCTTATCTGACCCTTTAAGAGTTCCCCTCACCAAGATATGAATGACTTGTGGTTTTTAGGATCCTTGTGCTAAGGCAGGATACACCCCTTTGTTCCACCCTGTTCGTGCTAAGTGAACATTTTGAAAGTGACAGTTGGTGCAGCTTTAAAGAAAATCTCTCATTCTAATGTGGCTTGGGCCTCTTGTGTGTTTCAGCACAGCTAACTTAACAGTGCAACATGTGTATAAGTTTCCTAAGTAATAAGTGTTTGTTTGTCCTAAATATGACCTGCCTTTTCTATTGAACCCACAGTCTGTCTTTTTTTTAGCATGTCATGTATTAAGCCTTTCACTACTTACATTGGTTTACAACTATCCCTAGCCTAAAATGTTTGTATTGGGATTTGGGAACTTATGTTTGTATGTATGTGATGTATGTAATGTGTTCCTATTCTTCCTACATCAGTAATGAAATGGTTGAAACGTATACGTTCATAACTCACCCTTCAGCTAGACTCCTTGATTTTTGGGATCCTCTCTTGATGTCTATTTGTTGAATCAGGTGGGAACTGATCAGAGTCGGAGCTTGGACGTCATTTAGGGGTTACCAGGGGTCACAGTTGCAACCTCTAACTTGCCGTTTGCACCCCTGGCACTGTTGGTGCCACCCCTGGATCAGAGGTGGTGAAATCAGTACAAAAACTGGCCTCGCCACTTTAACGAAACACCCGGTCTCTACGCCATGTGACTTGCCTACACCCACCCCAAGAGCCAGACTTGGCCCGAGGGTTTAAATACAGGGGGGTAGCCGCTTGAGGTTAATCTTCGCCTCCACAATAACTGGGTGTGTCATGTATTTATTGGCACTAGTTCCCACTTAGTATTTGGGCCCTGTTGGCCAATCCTCATGCTCAGCCTCCAGTTTTGTCCGGGGTTGAACCTCACCATATTGGCAATAAGGCAGCAGCAGCCCGGTGTGTGCTCCCGCCCACAGTAACAACGTTTCCCTAATGTGGCGGTCAAATCGCTGAAGTAGGAGGCCACACCACGCTGTGAGGGAGTGCTCCAACAGATCGTGTGGTGGCGTCATGAGGTCTCATGAGGCTGCTGAGGAAAGTAATGACCTGTGCCAGGATATTTCCCTCAGCAGGTGCAGGTGCTGGAAACTGGGCAGAGAAATGTTCTGCAGTCAGCCCCCTACGCATTCTCGCAGGAAGCGGCAAGCGGACAGGCCGAGTGAAGCATGTGGCAGGAGCACACTGCTGGAAACAGTGAGGTGAGGAGAATTCGACTGGGGAAGGTCATCAGTCTTGGTGCACCCCTGCTTGACCCATGGGAAGCTGCTCCCAATATACCAGTTAAAAAATAAATTCAAGAATACGTTGGCAAAGGTGGCTAAACAAGCATTGGCAAGTGCAAGGTGGCAAGTGAACATAGCTAAAGGAGGCCAAACAAGCCGTGGCAAGTGCAAGGTGTCAACTGAACATTGCACAGGCACGTGCTAGACATATGTAGTATACACATCCAGGTGCAAAGATCTCAGGACACGGCAAACTTAGAAGTCCCAGTGAGACCAGTCAGACGTTAAAGCAACTTTCATGTTGGAACCGCAACGCCACCCAAGCTGCAAAACAACACAGCAATGCCCATAACTCAGTCTCCACCTTACCACTGTTCAGTCCACTGGAGGATCCAGTAACAGCGGCGCCAAGGTGGCATAAGTGACTAGGGAGACTGCACCATTATATCCATGCCACGTGTGAGATGGACAACGCAGTAAAACGATCTCTCATGCTGCACATGGGTGGCGATGAACTATGTGATCTATTTGAAGACCTGCAAAAAGCTGCGCAGAAGATGATTTTGATTCTGCTGTCACACTATTACCAGATACTTTGACCCCCAATTTAACCCTGACTTCCCAAGATTTAAGCTGAGACAAGAAAGATTGGTGGAAGGAGAGTCTGTTGACATTTTCTTCTCACGGCTGCACAAGTTGACAAGCACGTGTTCAGGGATAAATAAACAGGACGAGATAAGAGCACAACTGATTCAAGGATGCAGGACCTCCAACCTTAGAAAACTCATCTTGCTGCAGCCAGGGATATCTCTGGATGAAATCCTGATACTCGCCAGGTCGCACAAGCTGGCCGACCGCCGGGCGGGTGTGATGGAGTCTGCCCTAGCTCAGCATAGTATTTGGACCCTGTCGGCCAACCCCCACGCTCAGCCCCAGTTGTGTCTTGGGTTGAGCCTCAACACAGCCACCTTGCTATGACAAAAGTAACCAAAGCATCGAAACCACACAGATTATACCTGCCGTACAACAGTTTGCCTAATTCAAGGCGAAAAACGAACCTGTAAAAATAAATGGCTAAAGCCTCAAGGGAGACAAAGAACAGCTCTTCTGATTTGATGATCACAGCGCCATTGTGGCTCCAGAAAGCGTTTTGCAATCAGCCCAAAACAGGGCTACTCACCAGTGTGTTTTCCAAGCCCTGACTGTGTGTCTATGTATTTCCTCTTTCCACTGGTTGATTCATTCAATGAGGGTGGAACACGCAGCATTGGAAGCACCCAAGTAATTTTCAACTGTTACTGCATGCAGTACCTACGTGCTCAACTCAACACACTGATTGTCGTGGCAAGGTTGTGTTGCAGCAGGGATCTAGCTTATGAAGCTGTTTACCTGGCTGGCACCTGGGTAGTATCGTCCTCATACCAGCTGGCAGGCTCCCTCCACGCAAGCACCTGACAGCCGTGACACCTACAGGCCCCGGGTTAACTGAAAGCGTGGTACCAGAATTAAATTTATAAAAAGCTTGTGTGTGATGCTGAGACTTTGATGCTTTTTCTGTGAGTTCATTGTCTGTAGTGTGTGTGGGGGAACTTCCGCCCCTATACTAGCCTCCCTTGACCCTTCATGTCTGATACAGCACTTCAAGAGACCACGCCCACGCCTTACAGACGACCCTGCTCCTTCTTGCCTACATCATCTACCCTGGTCTGCATATATTATCGCATGATGGTGTGCCAGTTTCAGGAAAAATAAAAGGACCAGTGAGAAAATGTACCTTATGTCTCGGCCGCCATGAAAACTGCTTATTTATTTATTTGCCTAATATTGGATGTGTACCCCTTTTCTTTCTCCATATGCTCCTGATGGGTGGTGAGCTCACAACTGTTTTTAGCTATTTCCATTACATCACCAAATGGCAAATGCTTGATTCTATTTTTGTTACCCGAGAAGGAATAACTTTTAGCTGAGTTAGTAGTAAAGTTGTAGGACAGCTGGAGAGGTGGACCCCAAGTGTCAGCAGAGCCATTTCCTGGGATTAGGCACAATTACTTTGAAAAGTGTAAGCAAATAAACATCTTAGAATAGACGTTTTAAAGTCCAGGGGAAGAAACTATATGCGAACATGTGAAAACATGCACAGCGCATGTATGCCATACGAACATCGTGTATAAGAAAAAGGAACCACAATTACAATGGATAGTTTTTGTTTTTACTTGCTTGGGTTATCTAATATATGTCAAGCAATACTGTATTAAACTTTCCCCAGAACCGATGATTGTTCATCCATGATCCAGGCCCACTTTTCAGGTTAATCTGGATTCATCACTGAAACCCCATTTAGAATAATTGAATGTAAATGCATGTTCCACATCTGATTTTTCTGACTCATTTTTTTTTACCAAGCTTGGACACCCGAGTTTATTATGGACAGCAGTTATCTCCGATCTGAGGATATTCAGACTGGAACCTTGCAGGGACCCTTTAGCAGTGCTTGGATTCTCTGCTTCTTGTTTCTTGGCTGGGCCAGGAGTTTATTGAATGCATGAAAATCCAACTCCTTTAAATATCCTTGTACTCAGTCTTCAAACCTCTCCTTTGTCTGTAGGGTGCCTGCTGGGAACTCCTTTTACAGGGTTGACTCCTCCCACACCTGACAGCACTGCAGGCCCACGTGCATATCCGAAAGACTACTTGTAACCTTCATTTTTTTATTGTTTGGTAAACATTGTGGAGATCAGTGACAAAGGGTGCATGAACCTGGGAGGTATTCTCAGTCTCAACACTGCACTTCATATCCCAGAATCAGAAAAGCTATTCACCAGCGCACGGCCATCAGTCTCAACCGTTTCCCTTCTTTCCAATACAACATGTATCATTTATCTCACTGGCTCACTGAAGGAACTGTCACTTTCCACTTTTAGACTCGAAACATGTCCGCTTTTTGAGAACACAACAATCAATTGTTACAGGGACTGATACACCTCAAGGCAATATGCTAATCAGTAGCAAGAACATATGGGAACATGATCTAAATTATATAGCTAAAATCTAGGTGAGGAGAAATAGAGCACTATACATTCAGGATTGCATCCGCTCATCTCACACAAAAACAACAGATATCTAAAATATGATGCACCTATGTTATGTTATATGTATTTCCATAGCACCCAACTCACCTGGGAGAATATTCTGCCTCCTAAGCAGAAGCTGTATGGGCCAAACCAGTGTCAGTGCTAGGGGAAGAGCCAGGGCTTCAGTTTATTGTGGAATTCAACAACTGAGAAGGTAGTTCTAGGGTTTAGGAACAAAGTATTAGGCGGCATGACTGCCAGATCTGGGTGTGTGTGTGTGTGTGTGTGTGAGCAGAAGTCTGGTTCAGCGGAGGTTTCTGGTAGGTTAATGGAAGTTTAAGCGGTTGTTGTGGTACGAGGGGCCAATGTTGTGTAAAGGTTTGTATGTTTGTGTGAAAAGTTTAAAGAGTGCACATTTGAGGATTGGGAGCCCTTTAAGGTGAAATGTGATGTGAGTGGAGGGTGGATGGATGAGGGTAAACCTGGGCATTGAGTTTTGTATAATCTGGAGTCTTCTGATCAGTTGAGCATTGATTCCAACACAGAGTGCAGTTCTGTAGTTCACTTATGACGAGGGCTTGGGTTACAGTTCTACGAGTGTTTGTGAGGCATTTGAAGATCTTCTATGAGATTGTGAATTAAACATTACTAAGGTCTGTTGTCTTCAGACTGTCTGAGTTTGCTATGCAGCCTATCACTTTGTTAGCTACTTCCCTCCACATCTTTCTGAAATCCTTCCTATGCATTTCTCACCCATCATCTTTTCTCTTCAGCATAGTCTTTTCACTCTCGCCTTTTGCCTACACATACTTTCATCTCTTTCACTTCACCACTCAATATACACACAATCCACCCACTCACATGTAAGCACTGCATTTTCTTTCTCTTTGACAATATCAATACTCCGACAACTCTGTATCTTCTTCATAAATTCTCAAAAAATCTTCATCACAATTGCCACATATGTGATCATTACTCTGTGTGCTCTGAATAGAGGCCAAGGACTTGATGAGAATAATCTGAATACCTTTACAACCCACTGACAGACACCAAAGGTTTTGCCTTTCTTTTCCTGTTTCCCTGGCCTTGTTTTTGTTGGCTTCAAGACTCTGAGCAGTTTACCACTGCTAACGAGTGCTAAAGTGCATGTGCTCTCGCCCCTAAACTTAGTGACATTGGCTTATACCTGTTTGGCATATTTAGTTAACTTGTAAGTCCCTTGTAAAGCGGTATACCACATACCCACGGCCTGTAAGTTGAATTTTACTAGTGGCTCTACAGCACTGATCATGCCATCCACTTCAATAGCCTTTAAACATGTCTCAGACCTGCCACTGCAGAGCCTGTGTGTGCAGTTCCACTGTCACTTCGACTTGGCATTTAAAGCCCCTTGCCACCTGAAAAGGAAACAGTAATCACTGGGAGCCGGACTACGAAGGAAGCAGCACTGGATAGCGCACCCTGAATGTCACAAAAAGCAGCAACCCGAGTATTAACTGCGAGATATCAGCTCATCTCTCTGCAGACGTGGTGCTATATAATGTGGAGAATGCTGTCCATGGGACTGTCAAGTACATAAGTGGCGTAAAGAAACTTGAAGGGGCCCCACTGCAAAGTTCCTGGAGGGGGCTTCCTCCCCTCTGGACCCAGTCAGGGGCCTTCCGTCCGTGCATATTGTACTGTGCTGAGGGGGCCCCTGGAGCTCACCCCACGCCCCCTGTCCCTGCACAGCGGGGGCCTTTGTTATGCCACTGAAGTACAGCAGTAGTGTTGTCATGGGCTCTCACTCGAGCATGCAATGCTCTGATACCAATATGGGGAAGGCCAAGGCTGAAAACAATGGTCTCCTGGCAACTTAGAGCGAGGTGGCATCCATACATAGTTGTCAAGAGGTAACCTTTCATCAAAGGAACTTTCATTTTTATGTAAAAATATTTTGAAAGCTCTTATTCATATGCCAATATGTTTAGTTTGACCATCAAAGCTACGAGGCCCATAATGTATATATGTAGTATTGTTGGCTACAGAACCAGGGCTGGGTGTCACACGACATGAGTCCATCTGGCAGCAACGTTCTGGACCCGAATAATACTTGGGTGCTTGAAGGAAATAAAACAACCTCGTAGCATACAACCTGTGCTGTTGTTTTGATTTTCATGCAGAGAGTGCCACTCCACCTTCCCACATGCACGGCATGCCAGGATTATTACATCAATGCTAAATCGAGTATCGAAGAGGCGTTTACGCTGCTATAAAGCACGCATCAGCAGGATAAGACTTGACTCGACAGTTGACTACATTGAAAACAAGAATTGGGAAACTGAAGGTCTAGTTTTTAACTGCAAACGTGTTTTCACTGAATACGGAGTCTGTCTAGTATTTTGAATGGGTGAATGCAAGAATGTGTCTGTGGATGGATGAAGTGAGTCAATCACTCAGTGGAGGGGCACTTTCAGTAATAAGACAGACGTGCTGACTTTTGCAAAGCTTGATAAGGAAAAGACACGTCATGAAACCAAATGGGGAGAACAATGTGAAGCATACAAAACACATTGTTCACTACCTAAAACCCCGAAACTGCGTTAAATCCGAGAAGAGTTCTGGGACAGGCTGTCTTCTTTTGTAATTGCTCCAGTATGCACAGACTGCTGGAAAAGGCCAACGTGCGGTGCAGTGTTTCCGAGCCAAAATGAAGTGCTTACTGTCTTCAAAGGGCAATAAACACATCATATTTGTAATAAAATGTAATGGATTGCAATACTATTAAAGATGTTTTTAGACTGCTGGTTCAGGGATTCATTACTAGGACATTGAGGTGTTAAAATACACTTTAAAAAGGCTAATGTACTTTCTTAATTACGTTAATTTGAGAATTTGTGTGTTTATTTCGGTAACTTGTTTTTCTAAATGTTTTAGGGCTGTGTGTGCACCCAAAACTTCGCCTGGAAATTCACTAGCACAGGCGGTGATCGGTAGCCTTTGGGATTTCATGCATCACCTCAAGGGTGGTGATCTCCATCCTATATTGAGAACAAAACCCCGGACTCATAGGGTCTTAGAAGATCAAACTAGTCAATACTTCCTGGAATGTGCACATTTATAATACTCATCACTACAGTCCAAATAAACTTTCTTCCAGAGGTAAAGGTTCGGGACAAACTTCACAGAACGGAAAAAATACTTCCAGTGAGGCTATTTTCACGGACACTGGAGCCTAAAAGAGATAAAGCAGTATCTGGCAATCTCTAACTACAACCTGGCAAAGCCAATAGATCTCTCACATACATTAAGTGGTTTGAAAGGAGTTGACACAGAAGACATGTTCTGTTTAACCAGGGCAAACACATTCACGAGAGAGGAAAGGGTAAAAGTTGTGAATCTATAGGATGAGTAAAGTCATACTGGTAAACGTGATAAGGAAAGATATTTTGAACTGATTAAATAGATAAATACTCCATTTTGTGAATAAATAAACTATATATTTTGCCCAAATTGAAGCTTAAGTAACACATAATCAGGCCTAACATAAATATATGGTAATGGAGGATCTAATTACGTGGCAGAAATGACCACACTTTGTGGTAAGGGAAACTAATACTATGCCGCCAGTAAAGGGAAATTCACCGACAGTTTATAGTTTGTCTTGCAAGAAAACCCAGGAAAGCTATTTCAACAACATAATCCTCTTTCAGCGTCCCATACTAAAACAGGATGTGTAAAACGGACAACGTTATCCTAAGTAGGGGGTGCACATGTGCATACATCTTGTGATTAAAAAGTGTGCCTCTTTTATTCTGTGCATCCCTTTTATCCTGACCACTTCGGTAGATCGTTTTTCCGATCTTGTTAGATTTGATGTACTTGGGTTGCGGCTTTCTGCGTTCCTTGAAATGCAGACTCCTTGTGAGTACAGACACCTTGGCTCCAATGCTGTAAGCAGGAGGGTGATGAATACTAGCAGATTATTTTGTAGGCCTTGTGTAGGTACACAAGATGGTTATGATGCCCCTGCACTGACAGCCTCCTTTGTGTGCTGGCTGTACTAAAATCAAACATGCTTGGGTGGTAACCATAAATGAAATAAACGGGCAAACACCCAAGTGAACTGTGAAGGGTGCTATTGTAAGTAAATGTAGATTTTCCTAGTAATTCAATAATAATAATGAATAATTTATGAAAGAAAGTCTTAATTTTATTAAAGACAAGGAGGAGAGTATTATGCATTCTAATTTTGCTTTAATTAATATAGCTGCAGACAAGAACTACAAATCCCAAAAGGCTTAGCAACAAGCCAATGGGAAGAAAAAACGTAAGAACAATAGGCACCAATAGGGTAACAAGTATCACCATAGAGTACACACTTGACTGCAAGCAGCCCTCTTTTCTTGTGCGAGAAGGTCAATTAGGATCATAAAACAAAGGTAATATTGAAGCAACGATAGCGATTGCCAGCACAAATGACAAAAGTTCTTGGTTACAGGAGATAATTAAGACTTTCCTTCATAAATTACTAGGAAAATCTACATTTTATGTCAAGACCTAAGGTTCCTATTATGCTAGTTTAAAGCATATCAATTACCAACGTAGCTGCAGTTTGAATAGGTTTACAATAAAAAGTTCATTCGATTGTCATTAGACCAGTCAGCCGACCTCAGAATGTCCTCGAGGCCTTGGCACCCCTGGAAGAATGGGCTCCAAAGGTGGAAGTGTCAATCCCTGCCAGAGACATGACCCACTTAACCCAACGGACAAGAGTAGCAGAGGAAACTGGTTTATGGGGTCTACAGAAAGAAATAAGAAGTTGGTGGTTAGAGGACATTCTGAGGTTGAGCGAACGATTTTCATATTCTTTTAAACACAGACCTACACAGAGTTTGGGTTGAATAGGAAAGAAAGGATAAAAAACTGTATTTAAGTTAGTTTTTGTGCATTTGCGAATATGGAATAAAACTCCTGTAGCAGTGAATTGGTGAGCAGAATCCTCTAGGGATTTGACGTCAGACACACGTTTAATAGAAATAAGACATAATATTATGGTTAATTTTGCTGAAAGCTATTTTAAAGAAAGATCTGCGTTATCAGGCCATGAAATGAAGAAGTTCAAAACTACAGTTACATCCGACAGATGTGTGTATGTCGAGGAAGGAGGTTTGGAAAGTTTTACTCCCTTTAATAGACAGCAGACTAAAGGATGTTCACCGATGGGTTTGCCATTGATATATTGATGATGCATAGAAATAGCTGATCTGTAGAGATTTACAGTTCTATATGACTTACCTGAACTGGCTTCTGCGGCCAAGAAATTAACAATAAGTTTTATATTTGTTGAAAAGGGATTGATACATTTTTCCACACACCAGCTTGTCCATAGAGACCAAGCTGATTTATAACCCTTTCTTGTTCCGGGAGCTGAGGCATTATTAATGAATTCTGAAGCCTCTGTCGAAATGAGAGTGGATTGTTGGGATTACCTGAGACCTTTCAAGCCAAGAGAGTTAGAGAACTGGATAGAATTAGGTTGTGTGGCGACCCTGCTTGGTCCAGGAGAAGAGATGGGAAAGAAGGAAGTAGAACTGGAAAATCTGTTGATAATTCGAGGAGAGGGGGAAACCAAACTTGAGACTGCCAAGATGGGGCCACTAGGATCAATGATGCTTTCTGGCGTCTGATTTGGGCTAATACTCTGTTCATTAAGATGTAAGGAGGAAAGGCACAGTTGATTGCCGGAGACCAATCTTGTAGGAAAGCATCTGTTGCAATGGCCGAAGGATCCGGACGCCATCTGAAGAAACGCTGTGATTGCGAATTGAGACGGGATGCAAAGAGGTCTGTGTGGAACTGACCCCACTTGTTCGAAAGGAGTTAGAATATGGAGGGATGGAGTTTCCAATCGCTGGAATCTTTGAGATGACAGGAATGCCAATCTGCTATGGAATTCTGGGAACCTGGGAGGTACTCCACTTGAAGAGAAAAGTTGTTGGATAGACAGAACTCCCAAATACTTATTTCTAGTTGGGCTAAAGGTTTTGATTTGGTTCCTCCGAGATGATTTATGTAACGAACTGCAGATATATTGTCCATACGAAGAAGAATGGAACTTTGCACTTTGTGTTTTGCTAGGCTTTTGAAGACCATGTGCTGCCAGTCGACATTGGTCCACAGCGGGCACCCCAGCCTGTCAGGCTTGTATCTGATTCCAACACAAGATCGGGCGCTGAGTGGAAGCTAGTTCTGCCGTTCCGGGC
The DNA here is from genome assembly GCF_031143425.1 of Pleurodeles waltl. Taxonomy (NCBI): domain Eukaryota; kingdom Metazoa; phylum Chordata; class Amphibia; order Caudata; family Salamandridae; genus Pleurodeles; species Pleurodeles waltl. Next base: position 582,254,508 of record NC_090440.1, on the reverse strand, counting down.
ATCTAAATGGTGTATCCACCATTGAATTTCTAGATGAGAGTCTGTGTCTAATTTGATCAGATCTGAGAAGGCGGGACCTTTGTGAAGATGTAGGATTTTTAAACGTTGCAGAGCTCAATAATGAAGTGGGCCTGGAAAAATGGCTTGAATGGAGGAAGATGAAGCTCTACTATTCTTGCCAGAGATCTGAGGGAAATCTGGTCTTTGTGAAGAATTTCTTTTTTGATTGAGGTTACCTTTGATGGAGGAAGATGAAGGGTGGCCGATGAGGAATCTATTAAGAAACCTAGAAACTCTTTTTGTTAGGAAGCGATCATTAGAGACTTTTCCGAGTTTATTAGAAAACCTAGATCCAAAAGAAGGGAGCATGTGAGCTGGAGATGAGAGTAAAGAATTTGGACATTCTGGTACATAAGAAGGATATCGTCCAGATAGATTATAAGTCTGATACCTAGAGACCTGAGATGGGCGACAATCGGTTTAAATATTTTTGTAAAACACCAGGGGGCTGAGGAAAGACCAAAAGGAAGGGAAGAAAACTGATAGGTTTTTGACTGCCATTGGAATTGTAGAAATTTCCTGTGCGAAGGAGGAATGGGAATCGTAAGATAAGCTTCTTGTAAGTCCAGTCTCACAAACCAGTCCTACTGAAGTAAAGTATCCCTGAGATGGATTATGGTTTCCATTTTGAAATGGCGATATACAACAAACTGATTGAATGATTTGAGATTGATTACTGGTCTTAACTTCTTGTTTTTCTTTTGGACAAGGAAGGGAGAGCTCATAAATCCCTTGGGATTGGGAAGGGAAGGTTGAATGGCATTTTTCTGCAAAAGGACTTGAACTTCCGTGGTAATGAGATTGGTCATTCCCATGGAGAATCTTGGGGGGGGAGGAAGAACAATTTGGAACGAAGAGAGTAGAATTCCCTGGAGTAACCCTGAACTGTATCCAACACCCAGGGGTCTGTTGTAATGGAATGCCATTTTAGTAGGAACAATCGAAGACGCCCTCCCACGGAAAGGCCAAAATACTGGCTTACCTTGAGAATTATTGGTCTTGACGTATCATTTTCCGCAGCTGCGGGAAAACCTCTGGACCTCTGTGGGTAGAACTGGGGCTTGTAATCCTGGACACTGTAGGAAGAGTTGAAGGAGTCTCTTGAACCTTGGTTACGGTAGGCACAGCTGATAAAGCGGCTCCTGCCTCTACCGGCCCGGGCAAAAACACGCTGGTTAAATACTTTTTTCAGAGACTGTTGGGCTTTGTCAATAGACGAAAAGGTGGCAACATAACGACTAAGGGCCAGATGTACAAAGCATTTTTCAAGTCGCAAAGGGGCGGATTCGCCGAATCGGCCCATTTGCGACTTGAAAAATGCTTTTTGGGATGTACAAAGCCCAAACTGCAATTCGGTAACTTGTTAATACTGAATCCAAATGGTATGTATGATTGTTTTGTGACCGTGAATGCGGTCGCAAAACAATCGCAGTTAGCACCAGTTTCAAACTGATGCTAACCCATTCGCAAATGGGAAGGGGTCCCAAAGGGACCCCTTCCCCTTTGTGAATGGCAGCGGAAGTATTTTTTCAGAGCAGGCAGTGGTCCCACAGACCACTGCCTGCTTTCAAAAAATGAAAGGAAAACTTTTCATTTTTGTTTTTGAAATGGATGTCGTTTTCCTTTAAGGAATATTCATGAGGTAGGTCATTTGCGACCCCACTGGGAATCGCAAACAGTGTAAAGTACACTGTTGTACATCCGTTTTTGCGACTCACAGTTTGGATCTTTTTACATGTGGCCCTTAGGTCCTTAATAAAAGAATCTCCCAAAAGTTGGCTTTCTGCTAGTATTCCAGTATCGAAACTAGCAAGGTTTGCGAGTGTAGGGTCCAATATTAGGAGCAATCCTTTCCTTCTTTTGTGAATGATGGCCTAATTGGCATTGCCCAGGAGGCAAAAAGCTCTTTGAACCCAAAGTGAAAGGTCTGTAGGATTAATGTCTGAATTGTCAAGTCGGGCTGCTTCGGCAAGGTCAAAAATACGGGCAAGCGGACCAACCACATGCAGTAACTTGTCCTGGCAGGTTGTCCAGGCTTTATCCACCCCTTTATGAGGGTCCTTTCCGAATTGTGTAAAAAGGGTAATTAAAGACTGATCGATGGAAGGAGTAGAAGTGATATTAGATGGTAAGGAAGGTCTGGGACATTCAGATTGTAATTTTGCTAGTGTTTGTCTAAGGGAAGACGAAGACGCAACGAAATGTAGTCTCCAACATGGGAAGTGGGTAGCCATTCAGTGGAATTGGGATGATGGATCAGAGTAGGATAAAACATGGGAACTCCATCGGTATCCAAAAAGGAATAGGAATTGGAATTGGATAATTGGATTTTCCTGGCAGGAGGCGGAGAAGAAGTGTCAAAAGTGGTATCAGATTGGACCAAGTCATCCATGTCATCATCAGTGTCCAATATCTTTGATATTATAATCTTTTTATTCGCTTTATTAAGTTTTTAGTTTCTAATTTGCATTTAGAATGCAAAGTTGAACTATTTACATTGATGGAGTTATTCCCCTCCTTTCGCGGAGGCCTGGGAGCAATTAGATCCTCAATCTGTTGTGAGGTAACCTCACACATCAATTGTGCGCCAGTAGAAGAAAACTTTTTTTTATATTTGGAGATCATTTGTGTTTTCTGCTTTCCCCAGCAGAATGGTCCATTAAAGTATTGGACATCATATTCCTTACAGAATTTTTGGGCATTTTCTCCATGGAAGCCTGAAGGACTTGCTGCACCGAAGACTGAATAAAATCAGTAAAATCTTGATTAAAAGTTTCCCCATCATCATTATAATCAGGCATCAAAGGGGAAGTGTCTATCTCCATTTTATAAGGAGAATAGCTGAAAAAGTAATAAGAAAAAATCAGTAGATAAAGGGTTAAAAAAAATGGGCAGAAATAAACAAAGAGACACTTCCCTGAGGCGTGTGAAAACTATAGAAACTGTCCATCCGATGCGGAAAGGAAGATGGAAGCCACGCCCCCTTGGAGGAGGCTGGGCGTGGTAAGGCGGTCCGAGGAAATTAATGTTGCCACTGTGAGTCGAAGGAACCGGGCGGCTTGGCAGCAGACGGAAGGACCACGTTCTCTGGTGACAGCAAGCCAGAGGCAATGCGAGGAGCGCAAACAGAGAAGCAGTGTGACGGTTAAAACCGTTATAGCGCGCGACGAAGAGAAATGCTGAGGGAATGAAGGGGAGGTGGGAGGGAGCGGGAAGCTCATGAAATGGAAGCACAGAGCGCAACTTGGATAAACGGAACGTTCTGAACTAATACCATAAACATAAAACACATGTACACATAAAATATAGATTACAACAAAGCTTCTGAGGTGATAATAAAAAAAGAGTACTTATCTTGACTGCGAGCAGCAAGAAAAGAGGGTTGCTTGCAGTCAAGTGTGTACTTTATGGTGATAGCTGTTACCCTATTGGTGCCTATTCTTCCCATTGGCTAGCTTGTTGCTAAGCCTTTTGGGATTTGTAGTTCTTGGCTGCTGCTATATTAATTAAAGCAAGATTAGAATGCATAATAGGAGCCTCCTGTCTTGACATAAAATTCAGCTAACCAACGCAAACACCCAGACATCCAAGTCTAGCAGGAGCGGACAACAATAGTATTGCTCCAGGAGACTGTTGGCTCCCAGTGTGCTTGTTAGTATGTGGATGGTAGCTGGGTGGGAGGTGTACTTAATGTCTAGAGGTACACAAACACTGAGTACTGAAGGTATGTCGTCACTGTGGATTATATGCTGCATGAATATTTAGACCAAAGTGGATGTATTTGCTGTACTTTTCAGAGGAACAAAGCGACCAATCTCCATAAAGGTATGAACTAACATCAGGATGATGTGTATAGCCTCGGAGCTGGCTGAAGCCTACAAGCCATGGAGCAAGTGGCACACGGATCTGTAGGAAGTATCCTGTGGGAGCTTTTCATTCGGGGAGACAGCGTTTACAATACTGCCTTTACCACCACAAGTGTTTAACACACATCCTTTAGCACACAATGCCTTTACCACTCATTGCCTTTGCAACGAAAGGTAAGTATATTAAGGTAAGTGTGTTTATGTAAATATGGTTAAGTCATACAACCTTGACTCGTACACATAGGGCTCACACAGCTCCGTATGTCTTTGTGTTCTGTGATATCAGTGGTCACCACAATTGCTGACGCAGCCGCAGACTATCTTATTTTCTGATGGATGCTCTGCTTGCGGCCAAGCGTAACAGCTGGGCTTGTCGTGTCTTTGTGGGTAGGAACAATAGATCCTCACTGTAGCACAGCCTGTCCCGTATGCTCCTATCAGGAACTGTTGCCACTGGTTTCCCTTGCTTCGGTTTAAGGAGCTGAACATCACTCACTTCAGTGGGTCTGCACCTAGTATAAAGCTTCTTCATCACACAACGAGAGGCAGCACAATTGTAGAGCGGGTGTAAGGAAATGGCTCATGTTGCAATTACCCCCCACTTTTTGCCTGATACTGATGCTGACTTGACTGAGAAGTGTGCTGGGACCCTTCTAACCAGGCCCCAGCACCAGTGTTCTTTCACCTAAAATGTACCATTGTCTCCACAATTGGCACAACTCTGGCACCCAGGTAAGTCCCTTGTAACTGGTACCCCTGGTACCAAGGGCCCTGATGCCAGGGAAGGTCTCTAAGGGATGCAGCATGTCTTATGCCACCATAGGGACCCCTCACTCAGCACAGACACACTGCTTGCCAGCTTGTGTGTGCTGGTGGGGAGAAAATGACTAAGTCGACATGGCACTCCCCTCAGGGTGCCATGCCAACCTCACACTGCCTGTGGCATAGGTAAGTCACCACTCAAGCAGGCCCTACAGCCCTAAGGCAGGGTGCACTATACCACAGGTGAGGGCATAGGTGCATGAGCACTATGCCCCTACAGTGTCTAAGCAAAACCTTAGACATTGTAAGGGCAGGGTAGCCATAAGAGTATATGGTCTGGGAGTCTGTCAAAAACGAACTCCACAGCTCCATAATGGCTACACTGAATACTGGGAAGTTTGGTATCAAACTTCTCAAAATAATAAACCCACACTGATGCCAGTGTTGGATGTATTAGAAAATGCACACAGAGGGCATCTTAGAGATGCCCCCTGTATTTTACACAGTTATTCAGTGCAGGACTGACTGGTCTGTGCCAGCCTGCTGCTGAGAGATGGGTTTCTGACCCCATGTGGTGAGAGCTTTTGTGCTCTCTGAGGACATAAACAAAGCCTGCTCTGGGTGGAGGTGCTTCACACCTCCCCCCTGCAGGAACTGTAACACCTAGCAGTGAGCCTCAAAGGCTCAGGCTTCGTGTTACAATGCCCCAGGGCACTCCACCTAGTGGAGATGCCCGCCCCCTGGACACAGCCCCCACTTTTGGCGGCAAGTCCAGGAGAGATAATGAGAAAAACAAGGAGGAGTCACCCACCAGTCAGGACAGCCCCTAAGGTGTCCTGAGCTGAGGTGACCCCTGCCTTTAGAAATCCTCATCTTGGTTTTGGAGGATTCCCCCAATAGGAATAGGGATGTGCCCCCCTCCCCTCAGGGAGGAGGCACAAAGAGGGTGTAGCCACCCTCAAGTACAGTAGCCATTGGCTACTGCCCTCCCAGACCTAAACACACCCCTAAATTCAGTATTTAGGGGCTCCCCAGAACCGAGGAAACTAGATTCCTGCAACCTAAGATGAAGAAGGACTGCTGACCTGAAGTCCTGCAGAGAAGACGGAGACACCAATTAATTTGGCACCAGCCCTACCGGCCTGTCTCCCCACTTCAAGAGAAACTGCACAGCGACAAGCTCCACAGGGTCCAGCGACCTCTGAAGCCTCAGAGGACTACCCTGCATCTAAAAGGACCAAGAACTCCCGAGGACAGCAGCCCTGTTCCAAAGAAACCAAAACTTGCAACAAAGAAACAACTTTAAAAGGACTCCACGTTTCCCGCCGGAAGTGTGAGACTTTCCCCTCTGCACCCGATGCCCCCAGCTCGACCTGCGGAGAAACAACACTACAGGGAGGACTCCCCAGCGACTGCGACCCTGTGAGTTGCCAGAGTTGACACCCCTGAGCCCCCCCCAGTGACGTCTGCAGAGGGAATCCAGAGGCTCCCCCTGACCGCGACTGCCTGCTTCCAAGAACCCGACACCTGGTAAAGACACTGCACCCGCAGCCCCCAGGAACTGAAGGATCCGACCTCCAGTGCAGGAGTGACCGCCAGGTGGCCCTCTCCCTTGCCCAGGTGGTGGCTACCCCGAGGAGCTCCCCCCTTGCCTGCCTGCTTCGCTGAAGAGACCCACGGGTCTCCCATTGAAACCTATTGCAAACCCGACGCCTGTTTGCACTCTGCACCCGGCCGCCCCTGTGCTGCTGAGGGTGTACTTTTTGTGCTGAATTGTGTCCCCCCCCGGTGCCCTACAAAACCCCCCTGGTCTGCCCTCCCAAGTCGTGGGTACTTACCTGCTGGCAGACTGGAACCGGGGCACCCCCTTCTCCATTGAAGCCTAAGCGTTTTGGGCACCACTTTGACCTCTGCACCTGACCGGCCCTGAGCTGCTGGTGTGGTAACTTTGGGGTTGCTCTGAACCCCCAACGGTGGGCTACCATGGACCCAACTTTGAACCCTGTAAGTGCTTTACTTACCTGAAAAACTAACAAATACTTACCTCCCCCAGGAACTGTTGAATTTTGCAGTGTCTAGTTTTAAAATAGCTTATTGCCATTTTTGCCAAAACTGTACATGTTATTGTGTTGATTCAAAGTTCCTACGATACCTGAGTGAAATACCTTTCATTTAAAGTATTGTGTGTAAATCTTGAACCTGTGGTTCTTAAAATAAACTAAGAAAATATATTTTTCAAAATAAAGACCTATTGGCCTGGAGTAAGTCTTTGAGTGTGTGTTCCTCATGTATTGCCTGTGTGTGTACAATAAATGCTTAACACTACCCTCTGATAAGCCTACTGTTCGACCACACTATCACAAAATAGAGCATTAGAATTATCTCTTTTTGCCACTATCTTACCTCTAAGGGAAACCCTTGGACTCTGTGCATACTATTTCTTACTTTGAAATAGTACATACAGAGCCAACTTCCTACATTGGTGAATCAGCGGTGTGGTACAAGATTTTGCATTTGCTGGACTACTCAGCCAATACCTGATCACACGACTAAATTCCAAAAATTGTCATTAGAAACTGATTTTTGAAATTTGAGCTATTTTTCTAAATTTTTAAAAAGTCCTGCTAGGGCCATGTGTTAGTCCCTGTTAGCATTTCTTTTAGAGTTTAAAAGTTTGGATTAAGTTCTAGAGATAGTTTTAGATTCTTAAAAAAGTATCCCAACTTTTAGAGAAATAATGTCTTCTGCAGAAGAGATGGTGGTAGAGCTCAACCTCACCCTTTACCTGCATCTTAGGATGTCAGAGTTAAGGACTCTCTGTAAAATCAAAAAGATAAAAACTGGATCAAACCCTACCAAAGCACATCTCCAGGAGCTCTTGGCAGAGTTTGCTATAGACAACCCCTCTGAAGATACCCTTACAGGTGGGGAAGCTAGTGATGTGGAGGAGAATTTCCCCCCTTCAGTCCTAGTTAGGGAGACCAGGGTTTCTCCAACCCTGACTCCAGAAGTGATAGTAAGAGATGTTGCTTCTCTCACAGGAGAGTCCAACAGCTCTAGAAGCATTGAGGACAGCCTCAATGAAGATGACCTCCTGTTAGACAGGATGGCCAAAAGACTGGCTTTGGAGAGACAGCTCCTAGCCATAGAAAGGGAAAGACAAGAGATGGGCTTACCTCCCATCAATGGTGGCAGCAATTTAAATAGGGTCAGAGATACTCCTGACATGCTAAAGATCCCCAAAGGGATTGTAACAAAATATGAAGATGGTGATGACATCACCAAATGGTTCACAGCTTTTGAGAGGGCTTGTGCAACCAGAAAAGTAAACAGATCTCACTGGGGTGCTCTCCTTTGGGAAATGTTCACTGGAAAGTGTAGGGATAGACTCCTCACACTCTCTGGTAAAGATGTAGAATCTTATGACCTCATGAAGGCTACCCTGATTGAGGGCTTTGGATTCTCCACTGAGGAGTACAGGATTAGGTTCGGGGGGCTCAAAAATCCTCGAGCCAGACCTGGGTTGATTTTGTAGACTACTCAGTGAAAACACTGGATGGTTGGGTAACTGGAAATGAAGTGCATGACTATGTTGGGCTTTATAATTTGTTTATGAAAGAACACATTTTAAGTAACTGCTTCAATGAAAAGTTGCATCAGTATCTGGTGGACCTAGGTCCAATTTCTCCCCAAGAATTGGGAAAGAAGGCAGACCACTGGGTCAAGACTAGGGTAACCAAAACTTCCACTGGGGGTGACCAAAAGAAAGGGGTTACAAAGCCTCCCCAGGAGAATGTGGGTGACACTAGAAATAAGGAAAAAGAAACCTCTGTAGGCCCCCAAAAAACAGACCAGGTGGGTGGGCCCCAAGACACAACCCAAAACAAAGGTGGGTACCAGGATAAGAACTGGGATGCCACAAAGGCATGGTGCCAAAACTGTAGACCGACAGGGCACCACACCAAGGACACTTCTTGTCCCAAAAACAAACCCCCTAGCAAAATCCCAGGGGTGACCAGTGTAGCCATTGGGGATGACTCCTCAGATGAAGAGGTCTTCATAGCCTTCAACTGGAAAAAGGGCCCAACAGGTGAGTTGGAGATTCCAGGGGGAAGTAGACACTTCCACCACCTACTGGTGAATGGAATCCCAGCCACTGCCCTGAGAGACACTTGTGCCAGTCACACTATTGTGCATGACAGGCTAGTGTTCTCCACCCAGTACATCCCAGGTGAGACTGCCAGAGTAAGAGTTAGCCCAGACAGGGTCACTGATAGGCCTGTGGCTTTTGTGCCCATGGAAGTGGGTGGGACTTTTAGCTGGAGAAGGGTGGTAGTCAGTACAGACCTCCACTTTGATTGCCTCCTTGCAAATGACTACACAGAGGTTAGTCAGAGCCCAAGAGAGGAACTGGTCCTGTGCCAGTCCTCTCCCAAGGATTCTGGAGGTGCTACTCCTGCAGTAACTGCAAGTAGGCCCCAGAAAAAAAGGTAAAGAAAAGAATGTAGGAAAGGTGGACAGCCTTTAGCCAAGGTTCCAGCAAGCCAAGGAGATTCTGCTCCAGTAGGGGAGAACTCCAAAAGTGGCACTGGTAAAGTCCAACCTGACCCACAAGAAGTCCTGGCTAGTCAGGAAACTGTTAAACCTGAGTGGGTGGCTCCTCAGTTAACAGAAGAAAGAGTGGAAGAAGGGTGTTTACTACAAGATGTAGTAACCCCCCACTTTTACACAGCAGACAGGCACCCTGAACCCAAAGAAGCCTGTAACTTAGCTCCTTCCCTTGTAGGTGAAGAGCTAAAGGTGTGGTTCTGGGCACTGACAGCTGTCAGTGGCCTCTGCTGGGTGTTAGCCTTTATGGCTGCACTATCCTTGGCATGGTGGTCTGACCCCATGCCAAATAGCAAGTTAGGCCCCATGACTCGTTTGGTCATGGTGGGGTTACTCCAGCTCTGGGTAACCTCTTTGGGTAAGCTAGGGGTGACCCTGGCTAAGATAAGATTAGCAGAGGTGGATACCTCTAACCCCAAAATAGAGAGAATGGGTGACGACATTAAAAGCACAGACAAGAGGCAATTCAGACTAGGTCCTATCGCTGTGGAAGTGGATCAGTTCCCCAGAGGGAATGACCTGAACAGGAGGATGTAAGGCAGAGTAGGCCCTGCAACAAACCAGCCTATTTCCTCTACTCTTCCTTCCCTGACAGACTAGGAAGACTCTCCCAGCTTTGGCTGAATCTCCTGGCCTGTGTGCTGGGGGGGGGGGGGGGGGCTTGTGTAAGGAATTGGCACCCTGTTGCAATTAGCCCCCACTTTTTGCCTGATACTGATGCTTACTTGACTGAGAAGTGTGCTGGGACCCTGCTAACCAGGCCCCAGCACCAGTTTTCTTTCACCTAAAATGTACCATTGTCTCCACAATTGGCACAACCCTGGCACCCAGGTAAGTCCCTTGTAACTGGTACCCCTGGTACCAAGGGCCCTGATGCCAGGGAAGGTCTCTAAGGGCTGCAGCATGTCTTATGCCACCCTAGGAACCCCTCACTCAGCACAGACACACTGCTTGCCAGCTTGTGTGTGCTGGTGGGGAGAAAATGACTAAGTCGACATGGCACTCTCCTCAGGGTACCATGCCAAACCCTCACTGCCTGTGGCATAGGTAAGTCACCCCTCTAGCAGGCCCTACAGCCCTAAGGCAGGGTGCACTATACCACAGGTGAGGGCATAGGTGCATGAGCACTATGCCCCTACAGTGTCTAAGCAAAACCTTAGACATTGTAAGTGCAAGGTAGCCATAAGAGTATATGGTCTGGGAGTCTGTCAAAAACGAACTCCACAGCTCCATAATGGCTACACTGAATACTGGGAAGTTTGGTATCAAACTTCTCAGAATAATAAACCCAAACTGATGCCAGTGTTGGATTTATTAAAAAATGCACACAGAGGGCATCTTAGAGATGCCCCCTGTATTTTACCCAATTGTTCAGTGCAGGACTGACTGGTCTGTGCCAGCCTGCTGCTGAGAGACAAGTTTCTGACCCCATGTGGTGAGAGCCTTTGTGCTCTCTGAGGACAGAAAGAAAGCCTGCTCTGGGTGGAGGTGCTTCACACCTCCCCCTGCTGGAACTGTAACACCTAGCAGTGAGCCTCAAAGGCTCAGGCTTTGTGTTACAATGCCCCAGGGCACTCCAGCTAGTGGAGATGCCCGCCCCCTGGGCACAGCCCCAACGTTTGGCAGCAAGTCCAGGAGAGATAATGAGAAAAACAAGGAGGAGTCACCCACAGTCAGGACAGCCCCTAAGGTGTCCTGAGCGGAGGTGACCCCTGCCTTTAGAAATCCTCCATCTTGATTTTGGAGGACTCCCCCAATAGGAATAGGGATGTGCCCCCCTCCCCTCAGGGAGGAGGCACAAAGAGGGTGTAGCCACCCTCAAGGACAGTAGCCATTGGCTACTGCCCTCCCAGACCTAAATACACCCCTTAATTCAGTATTTAGGGGCTCCCCAGAACCGAGGAAACTAGATTCCTGCAACCTAAGATGAAGAAGGACTGCTGACCTGAAGCCCTGCAGAGAATACGGAGACACCAACTGCTCTGTCTCCCCCCTTCAAGAGAAACTGCACAGTGACGCGCTCCACAGGATCCAGCGACCTCTGAAGCCTCAGAGGACTACCCTGCATCTAAAAGGACAAAGAACTCCTGAGGACAGCGGCCCTGTTCCAAAGAAACCAAAACTTGCAACAAAGAAACAACTTTAAAAGGACTCCACGTTTCCCGCCGGAAGCGTGAGACTTTCCACTCTGCACCCGACGTCCCCAGCTCGACCTGCAGAGAAACAACACTACAGGGAGGACTCCCCGGCGACTGTGACCCTGTGAGTAGCCAGAGTTGACCCCCCTGAACCGTCCCAGCAACGCCTGCAGAGGGAATCCAGAGGCTCCCCCGACCGCGACTGCCTGCTTCCAAGAACCCGACGCATGGTAAAGACACTGCACCCGCAGCCCCCAGGACCTGAAGGATCCGACCTCCAGTGCAGGAGCGACCCCCAGGTGGCCCTCTCCCTTTCCCAGGTGGTGGCTACCGCGAGGAGCCCCCCCCCCCTTGCCTGCCTGCTTCGCTGAAGAGACTCCTGGGTCTCCCATTGAAACCTATTGCAAACCCGATGCCTGTTTGCACTCTGCACCCGGCTGACCCTGTGCTGATGAGGGTGTACTTTTTGTGCTGACTTGTGTCCCCCCCAGTGTCCCACATAACCCCCCTGGTCAGCCCTCCGAAGTCGCGGGTACTTACCTGCTGGCAGACTGGAACCGGGGCACCCCCTTCTCCATTGAAGCCTATGCGTTTTGGGCACCACTTTGACCTCTGCACCTGACCGGCCCTGAGCTGCTGGTGTGGTAACTTTGGGGTTGCTCTGAACCCCCAACGGTGGGCTACCTTGGACCCAACTTTGAACCCTGTAAGTGCTTTACTTACCTGAAAAACTAACAAATACTTACCTCCCCCAGGAACTGTTGAATTTTGCAGTGTCTAGTTTTAAAATAGCTTATTGCCATTTTTGCCAAAACTGTACATGTTATTGTGTTGATTCAAAGTTCCTAAGATACCTGAGTGAAATACCTTTCATTTAAAGTATTGTGTGTAAATCTTGAACCTGTGGTTCTTAAAATAAACTAAGAAAATATATTTTTCTATACAAAAACCTATTGGCCTGGAATTGTCTTTGAGTGTGTGTTCCTCATTTATTGCCTGTGTGTATGTACAACAAATGCTTAACACTACCCTCTGATAAGCCTACTGCTCGACCACACTACCACAAAATAGAGCATTAGAATTATCTCTTTTTGCCACTATCTTACCTCAAAGGGGAACCCTTGGACTCTGTGCATGCTATTTCTTACTTTGAAATAGTACATACAGAGCCAACTTCCTACAGCCGGTGATTGCGCTCTATCACAGGAAGTAACCAAGACACTTGTGTAGCAAACACTCACGTAAGGTTACACAACACCACTCCCCTAGCCTGTCCCTAGGTTCGAGACTAGGTAAGCACTAACCACGTATATGGCTGTGTAGAAGCGATGTGACTCCTCCGTCGCACGCCCCTGCCTGACCGCAGCTGCCTCAGTGAGTTAGAACAGTGGATTGTTGCAAGCAAGTGCAACAAAGACAGAGGGGGAAGGTGGGAGCTGCGCACTGCAGCAGAGTTCAGGCTACTTAGACCAGCTGCTGCATCGATCTGTGGCTGTCAGGATTTGCGTGTAGTTATAAGGATGCATACGACAGAATATAGAAATTGGGTTATCGTTAGCAATCCAGCAAGTTCTTGAGCACAGATTCACGTAAGCTCTCAGCTGAGGTGAGGCTAGAACCAGCAACTACTCACAGAGTTACTTAAACACAGTCTGGGTGAACGGTGCTCCCCCACCCCTGTCTGCAGAACCACAGTGCAGCGGAATAAGCAATTGTTTGAAATGCGGTCTTTGGTTGGCAGTCAGGTTACCCCTGGGACATTGTACCCCCTGTCCAAGCAAATACACTCATTCTAGTCAGGGTAAAGGAGAATCACACTCAGTTAACCCCGCTCATCCTCTTGGTAGCTTGGCACGAGCAGGGAGGCTTAACTTCAGAGACAATTTGTAAAGTATTTGTACCAACACACACAGTAATACAGGAAATACACTACCAAATGACTCAACACAGGTTTAGAAAAATAGCCAATATTTATCTAAGCAAAACAAGACCAAGACCATAACCACAAAAATCCAACATACACAAGTCAAGTTATGAATTTTTAAAGATTAAACTAAAAAATAGAGCTTAGAAACACAAATGCTTCGATAAGGTAATATCACGGCATCGGGATGGAGTCATTCCCAACAATCCAACGCCAGGGGCTCCGGTCACAGAGTCATTCAGACCCCCCAGTTACAGGACCTTAGTTAAACGTGACAACAAGCCGGTGCATGGAGTTGGGGATCACGTCGTCGCTGGATCCGAGGCAGTGTCGGTTCTGGTGCTGCAGGACGAAGGAGCAGAGGCGTCGCAAAGAAGCGTTGGGTCCTTGCTGCGGAGTGGTGGAGGTGAGGCAGCGTGGGTGTGAAGCGTTTAATCTGCGTACTTCAGACAGAGTCAATATCCAGCGGTCACTACGTAGTGCAGTGACTTCTACTGAGTCGCAGACTTCGGCGGGGCTGCAACGGCGGCATCACAGGATTCGGCAGCGCCATCAGTCCACAGTCGCCCTAAGTCGGTTCCCTTGGTTTTTCACCAGCTTCTCCTTTCAAGGGCCCAGGAACTGAATAGGGCACCACTTGTGAGGGCAGGAGTCTCAACAGAGAGTCCAGGTGCTGGAAGAGAAAGTCTTTGATGAGCCTGACACTTCAGAACAGGGGGCAAGCTCAGTCCAAGCCCTTGGAGATTCTTCTCAAGCTGTAATATACCACAAACTCTATTCTTTGTCCCTTTTCACAGGCAGAAGCAGTAACTGCAGGACAGCCCAACAAAGCACAGTCACAGGCAGGGGCAATACTTCTCCTCAGCTCTTCAGCTCTTCGCCTTGGCAGAGGTTCCTGTTGAATCCAGAAGTGATCTAATTTTCAGCGGTTTTGGGTCCACTACCTAAACCCCTTTCTGCCTTTGAAGTAGGCAAACTTCAAAGAAAAGTCTCTTCCAGGGGGTTGGAGACTTCATTGTGTGAGGGCAAGTACAGCCCAATCAGGTGTAAGTGACCACTCCTTCCTTCCCCTCCAGTCCAAATGGCGCATCAGGGTATGCAGGCTACACCTCAGCTCCCTTTGTGTCACTGTCTAGAGGAAAGGTGCAAACAGCCCAACTGTCAAACTGACCCAGATAGGGAATCCACAAACAGGCAGAGTCACAGAATGGTTTAAACAAGAAAATGCCTACTTTCTAAAAGTGGCATTTTCAAACACACAATTTAAAAACAACCTTTACTAAAAGATGTATCTTTAATTTGTTAGTTCAGAGACCCTAAACTCCACATTTCTATCTGCTGCCAAAGGGAATTTGCACTTTAATAATATTTAAAGGCAGCCCCTATGTTAACTTATGAGAGAGATAGGCCCTGCATCAGTGAAAACCAAATTTGACACACTAGTATATGTCCCACCTTAAACATACACTGCACTCTGCCCATGGGGCTACCTAGGGCCTACCTTAGGAGTGCCTTACATTGCGAAAAAGTGAAGGTTCAGGCATGGCACGTGGGTACACTTCCCAAGTCGAATTTGGCAGTATAAAACTGCACACTCAGACACTGCAGTGGCAGGTCTGAACTATGTTTACAGGGCTACTCATGTGGGTGGCACAACCAGTGCTGCAGGCCCACTAGAAGAATTTGATTTACAGGCCCTGGGCACCTCTAGTTTACAGGCTTTGGGCATCTCTATTGAACTGTACTAGGGACTTATGCCAAGTCAAATATTCCAATCGTTGAAAGCCAATTACACGTACATTTTACATAGGAGCACTTGCACTTTAGCACAGGTTAGCAGTCGTAAAGTGCCCAGAGTATCAAAAATAGAGTCCAGCACACATCAACAACCTGGGAAACAGAGGCAAAAAGTTAGAGAATGCCAAGTCTAACAGCAATGATAATGATCACTGCTATGCTTTTAACGCCTTGATTACCTTCTCCACCATGACAGTTTTTGGGGCCTCAATATTGTTCAATAGCAGCATTGTATGCCCAAGGAGGAGCTACTGTCTTCTTAGGTGATTTAGCTTCAGCAAGACATAGTGCAAAAGTCAGCTTTAAAGTAACTCTTAATATAAAGATGACTTTACAAAGCCACAACTTTCTTGCCCAAAGTTCTGATAATCTCTGATTCACTACAACAGTTGTCACCTGAGACAGCCTGCTGCCCTCCTGCCAAGAGGTGTGAATGGCTTTCTGGAAAAGGGCCTGTTAATGGGAGGAGGTGTGACCTTTTCCTGACAGGATGGCCAGAGGGCTGTGGCCACAGATGGTCAGGCTTCAAAGTGACAGCCACCAGTCACAGGCAAGCATGAGTCACACTGTAGCCTACCCTCTCGCATATCTAGGTAGACAGGCCGGCATTTATTCCAGAGGCGGAAACACACTGCAGAACCCATTTTCTAGGAGGAGTTGCACATTATACTGAACACACCTCAGAGGTGTGCCGATAACTCAGAAAGGTTGTGACATCTTAGATTAGGGCACAGAGATGCATTGTTGGATTGTTTAGCAACAACCCCCCCCTAAATGATTTAAGAGTGGGTAGGGTTGCCCATGTTAATTTTACCTCCTTTGGTCGAGGAGTCCTCCCCATCCACAAACTCATAACTGGCATAAAAGTGGTAACCATGGAAACAGCCTCAGAATACTACTGACTTGGAAAGATCAGAAGGAGGTCTGCACCTGCTGCATCTGGAGACCTCACAAAGAAAGACTGTACCAAGAAAGATGGAACCTGCTGTACAAAGGCAGGACTACAGAAATAGAAGACTGTTCCTGCTATAAAGTTGTGGGAGAGACACCACAAGTCTGCTCTCACTACTGCCAAGGGCCAGTGAGTGGACTCTAAGGGCTAGTTGGCTAGCTTCCTGTTATGCTTCAGAAACTCAAAAGCTAAAGAAGCCCTGCACATGCAAAGTGCCCAGCTGATCAGTTATAACTGGGTTTGCACTGGGCACTGCAGGTGCAGCCCAGAAGACTGATTCCTAGCTCCCAAGAGGTGGCCTCCATGTCCTAGACCGTTGGTCTGTGCTAGAGTGTACTCTTTCTCCTCAAAAGAACCGTACGTTGTGAGCCTAATATTCAAAGGTAATGGTTTTGAAAAAGAACCAGAGGCCACCATAATGCAGCTACTCAGTTCCCCATCGTCATCAAAGCTCCCCTGAGCTGCTGATTTCAAATTGTACCCACTGAAAAGTTTTGCTGGTTTGTGAGTTTCCTTCAACTCCAGTCGAGAACCAAGGCACATACTGGACCACTGGACTTTGCCTGTCTGCTGATGTCAAACCCAACATCTGATCCAAGCTGCAGAGATCCCAGCAAATGAGACCTGTCAACAAAGAAAAGAACCAAAAAGGTTTATAAGTGGGAAGGTAAAAGTTTAATCGGAACCAATCCTACCCTTGCATCAGACTATCACTCCATTGCGTCTGCCTGAATCTTTGACTTTGGCCAATACCCTCACATTCAAGGCTACCACTACATAACTTTTTTTTTTTTTTTTTTAATTCTCCCTGTAGCAGCTAGGAAAACTGTCGCCTGTGCACACATTCCCTTTAACAGTATTTACTTAGGCAAAGCTAAGCAATTACTCCATTGACTTCAAGTGGTTCAAAATGCAGCAGCAAGGCTAGTTCTTAAGCTCCTCCTCAAAAACTCTGTCTCTCAAGGGCTTAGAAAATTGCACTGGTTGCTCTTTCACAAGCGGGTTCTTTTTAAATCTATGGTTTTAGTTTTTGTAGCCTTCCATCTTACTGGCCCGAAATATCTTTCATACATTACAGAGCCCAAAGAGCTCTTAGATCAACAAATGCCAATTTACTGCTTATTCCTGCCTTTAGACTTAGATCTAAAGGCAGTAAAACTTTTAAGATCTCTCAGATTGGAGCAGCCTCAGATGAACAGTGCAATCGCTTGATCTAATCCATCCTATTCGAGCGCTGGCTTTGATTTATTCACCTTAGGTGGGGATGTTAAAGGGGAGAAAATCGATGAATTAAGAATTTATTGTTTAACTTTAGTTAAAACTCTTTACAGTATTTTACACAGATAAAATCAAAACATACAAAAAGTTTATTTATCATGACTACGTTAAAACAGATACGTGAAATGCAAAATTGAAAACGAATGCATTAATCCCTGTCTCTATCGGCAATCTGACAACCTTTTTCCCACCTGAAAGCCTGGCTAATAAATCTTACCATATGTGCTACCCATTTTCGCGCATTGCTTCTATAACAGAATATTAATGTCTCTGAAACAGTTCTGATAACTTCTGCCTTAAACTGTGCTTGAGGTATTTCTTCCGAGCCTCTAACAAAGATGGACATAAACAACATATTCAATTGACTCATAGTCTAGTTTACACATCCTACACATACTGTGAGTTTGACCCATTGAAGTCCAAGCGCCGTCGAACACTTTAAAAGGAAGATATTAGAAGCCTAAAACGCATACAAAAATACTTCTCCCAGACTCGCATATTATGATCAACATAACATTGCCTTGAAGAGGTACAGGTTCCTATAGTATAGTTATTGTGCTTGTATATTGCTGCAGGCTTCGTATTGTGGAGCAGACAGTCTACTTTATTTCTACCTTTCGAGCTAATCAGTGCATTTTTATTAAGAACCCCAATGCAGGAAGATTATATTTAGACAGCAGTCTCATAATTGAACCTTAAGACAACAATGCCTCCGGCATATTCGTCGCCAAGGTGTTATTAATACTTATTTTTAAAGTGTTACTTCCTTGCAATCTAAGAAAAAAAGAATTATATTATTAACCACGGCCACCAAAGAAGTAAAACCAAATTCTAAACATTTGGCACTGTGATGTTGACTGCCTTAAATTAAAGAGTCTTTTGATAGATTTTTCTTTTAAAAATTGTATCCAATCTTTTACATTATTTTACGACTCCAAACTAAGGCCCAATATTAAAGAAGAGAGATAATCTTGGCCTTTGAAATGTCTAAAGTAGCACCATTGCCTCGCCCCCACACACCACTGAGAACCTCTTTATTGCCCCAGTTACACTTAAAATTCTACTACTTATCTTCTCAACATGTTTTTCCATTTTAGGTTTTAGTCAATCATAACTCCCAGTTATGCACATTGTGGAACCTCATCTAACTTAGTAACACCTATTGTCCAAATGAAATTGGAGCTCCGCCGTCCAAAGGGCATCACCTTGGTTTCCGTAAAATTAATGTGGAGATTGTTTACTACATTAAAATATTGCATTCTGCTTAGTTGCTTATATAGGCCTATCTGGGTGGCTGACAAAATAAGTAATCTGCATATGCTAAAAACGAATGTACCAAATGTCAGTGAGGTCAGATATATGTAGTATGTAGAATGATTTCTTCTGGATAACAATGCACTTTACGAATACCTTTGTTCTATTCTATTTTACAAGGGAATAGCAGCTTTGTGTCATTTTGGTGTGAATTTTAATATAAAAATATGCTCCATTTTTATAAATTGGAGTCGGATATTTTGTGCTGCATTTCTTTTTGATACTGATAAATGGTTTGCACTTGTTTCCTTAAGTTTACAAGACTAACTGCTGCTCTGTGCCACAGGTACTAAAGGTTAAATTACAGTAAACTAATTGGACCTGATACAGAAGAGTATTTTGATGCCCCGAGGACCGCCACCTTCCCGGGGCTTATTTGCATTGATTTCTATGTCTTTTTTTAAACGTAAAGTAATTTTCATTACTGTAAATTAATCCAACCACTACTTTACACAGCGTTCGGCCGTGTGTCTTGGCAGATGCCTGCAGGGCCTGCGGCCAGGCCCTGTGACCAACCCCCTATAACCACCAAACCTTTTTTCAGTGAATATATCTGTAAAATAATATTTTCTTACAATAAGTAAAGCCTACCCCAGCCATGCTCAGCAGAGGGTAGCCACAAGGACTGGTTTTGCCCAGGCCCTCCTTCCATCTCCCCGCAGGCAGCCAACCACACACTTTGAGGTTGGCCACAGGGCCTGGCCTCCTGAACCTTAATAGGTGCCAGGGACCCCACCACCATGGGCCAAATTGAACAAAAAGCGGAGAGGGGCAGCAACCCCTGGAGACAAATTCTATGGGGAGAGGGGTGTGCAGCCCCCCTCACCAAGCTTTATCAGGCCCAGGGACCCCATTCCCCGAGGCCAAGGGCACCTTTGTCACTGAGTATGTCATGAGTGATGTAATATGTGATTTCATATGAAGTGCATTACAGGGGTGCAAGTTATAGTTAGCTCAGGTAACTATAACTGCTGAATGTCTCTGGTTTTGTGGAAGTAAATTCAGAACCTAACTTTAACATCCCTGTAACCTTTCAATTTTTCCAGAAATTTCCAAGTTTTTTTTAATCCTATTTCCTACTATAACATCCCTGTTAGCTTTGTTTTTTTTTCAGTGAATTTCTATTTTTTTAAAAAATGTATAGTCATTTTCATTACCATACATTAATCCAACCACAGCCGCGCATGGCTGAAGGGAGTTGGCCTCAGCCTATCTCTCTGGGAGTGAGAATAGGTATAAGAGGGTGTATCTGGGGTGAGAGTGGCTGTGAAAGTCTCTGTCGGGTGTGAAAGTGCATGCATCAGTGTGTCAGTGTCTCAGTGGGTCTATGAGTGGGTGCATGAGCCTCTGAGTCATCTGTTTATGGGTGTCTGAGTATCTCACTGGGTCTGTGTGTGAGTGCATCAGTGTCTCACTGGGTCTGTGAGTGGGTTTATCAGTGTTTGAGTGGGTCTGTGTGTGGATATGTCAGTGTGGGTCTGTGAATAGGTGTGTGAGAGTCTGAGTGGGTCCATGAGTGGGTGAGACAGTGTCTGTGAGTGGGTGCATGAGGGTCTGAGTGGATTTGTGAGTGGGTGCATGAGGGTCTGAATGGGTCTGTGAGTGTGTGCATGAGGGTCTAAGTGTCTGCAAGTGGATGTGTCAGTGTTTGTGTGGGTCTGTGACTGGGTGCAAGAGTTTGAGTGGATTTGTGAGTGGGTCTGTGAGGATCTCAATGGGTCTGTGCGTGGGTAGATGAGGGACTATGTGGGTCTCTGAGTGGGTGTGTCAATGTTTGAGTGGGTCTGTGAGTGGGTGCATCTGTGGCTGAGTGGGTCTGTGAGTGGTTGTGTCCGTGTTTGTGTGGGCCTGAGAGTGGGAGCATGAGGGTCTGAGTGGGTCAGTGAGTAGGTGGGTCAGTGTCTGAGTGGGTCTGTGAGTGGATGTGTCAGTGTGAGAGTGGGTCTGTAAGTGGGTGTGTGAGGATCTGAGTGGGTCGGTGAGTGGGTGCATCAGTGTCTGAGTGGGTCTGTGAGTGGGATCGTGAGTGTCTGAGTGGGTTTCTGACTGGGTGTGTGAGGTTCAGAGTAGGTCTGTGACTGGGTGTGAGAGGATCTGAGTGGGTCGGTGAGTGGGTAAGTCAGTGTCTGAATGGGTCTGTGGCTGGGTGCATGAGACTGTGAGTGGTCTAAGAGTGGGTGTTTGAGTGTCTCAGTGGGCCTGTGAGTGGGTCAGTCAATCAATCAATCAAATTTCTTAAGCGCACTACTCACCCGGTAGTGTCTCAAGGCGCTGGGTTTGAATGGGTCTATCAGTGGGTGTGTGAGGGTCTGGGTGGATTTGTGCGTGAGTGTCTGAATGGGTCTGTGAGTGGGTGCATTAGTGTCTGAGTGGGACTGTGAGTGGATGTGTCAGTGTCCGTGTGGAACTGTGAATGGGTGTGTGAGGGTCTGAGTGGGTCTGTAAGTGGGTGCATGAGGGGATGCAACAGTGGATGTATGAGTGTCTGAGTGGATTTCTGAGTGGGTGAATGAGGGTCTGAATGGATCTGTGAGTGGGTTCATGAGGGTCTGAGTGGGTCTATGAGTGGATGTGTTAGTGTCTGTGTGGGTCTGTGACTGGGTGCATGAAAGTGAGTGGATTTGTAAGTGGGTGCGTGAAGGTCTCAATGGTCTGTGTGTGGGTGCATCAGTGATTGAGTGGGTCTGTGAGTGGGTGCATCAGTGGCTGAGTGGG